>NC_142082.1:85306013-90106013 GCF_054644295.1 Miniopterus natalensis | reverse complement strand
TCCGGTTAGGGTTACGATTGGACCTAGGGTTAGGATTATGTTGAGGACTATGGTTAAAGATCCGGTTAGGGTTACTATTGGACCTAGGGTTAGGGTTAGGTTGAGGGCTAGGGTTAGAGGTCCGGTTAGGGTTACGATTTTACCTAGGGTTAGGGTTATGTTGAGGGCTAGGGTTAGAGATCCGGTTAGGGTTACGATTGGACCTAGGGTTAGGGTTATGTTGAGGGCTAGGATTAGATCTAATTAGGGTTACGATTGTACCTAGGGTTAGGGTTATGTTGGGATCTAGGGTTAGAGATCCGGTTAGGGTTACGATTGGACCTAGGGTTAGGGTGATGTTGAGGACTATGGTTAGAGATCTGGTTAGGGTTACGATTGGACCTAGGGTTAGGGTTATGTTGAGGGCTAGGGTTAGAGATCCAATTAGGGTTACGATTGTACCTAGGGTTTGGGTTATGTTGAGGGCTAGGGTTAGAGATCCAATTAGGGTTACGATTGTACCTAGGGTTAGGGTTATGTTGAGGGCTAGGGTTAGAGATCCACTTAGGCTTACGATTGGACCTAGGGTTAGGGTTATGTTGAGAGCCAGGTTTAGAGAAATGGTTAGGGTACGATTGGACCTAGGGTTAGGGTTATGTTGAGGGCTAGGGTTAGAGATCCGGTTAAGATTACAATTGGACCTAGGGTTAGGGTTATGTTGAGGGCTAGGTTTAGAGATCCGGTTAGGGTTACGATTGGACCTAGGTTTAGGGTTATGTTGAGGGCTAGGGTTAGAGATCCGGTTAGGGTTACGATTGGACCTAGGGTTAGGGTTATGTTGAGGGCTAGGGTTAGAGATCCAATTAGGGTTACGATTGTACCTAGGGTTAGGGTTATGTTGAGGGCAATGGTTAGAGATCCGGTTAGGGTTACGATTGGACCTACGGTTAGGGTTATGTTGAGGGCTAGTGTTAGAGATCCGGTTAGGGTTACGATTGGACCTAGGGTTAGGGTTATGTTGAGGGCTAGGTTTAGAGATCCGGTTAGGGTTACGATTGGACCTATGGTTAGGGTTATGTTGAGGGCTAGGGTTAGAGATCCGGTTAGGGTTACGATTGGACCTAGGGTTAGGGTTATGTTGAGGGCTAGGGTTAGAGATCCAATTAGGGTTACGATTGTACCTAGGGTTAGGGTTATGTTGAGGGCTAGGGTTAGAGGTACGGTTAGGGTTACAATAGGACCTAGGGTTAGGGTTATGTTTAGGGCTAGGTTTAGAGAGACAGTTAGGTTTACGATTGGACCTAGGGTTAGGGTTATGTTTAGAGCTAGGTTTAGAGAGACGTTTAGGGTACGATTGGAGCTAGGGTTAATGTTATGTTGAGGGCTAGGGTTAGAGATCCGGTTAGGATTACAATTGGACCTAGGGTTAGGCTTATGTTGAGGGCTAGGTTTAGAGATCCGGTTAGGGTTACGATTGGACCTAGGGTTAGGGTTATGTTGAGGGCTAGGGTTAGAGATCCGGTTAGGGTTACGATTGGACCTAGGGTTAGGGTTATGTTGAGGGCTAGGGTTAGAGATCCGGTTAGGGTTACGATTGGACCTAGCGTTAGGGTTATGTTGAAAGCTAGGGTTAGAGATCTAATTATTGTTACGATTGTACCTAGGGTTAGGGTTATGTTGAGGGCTATGGTCAGAGATCCGGTTAGGATTACGATTGGACCTAGGGTTAGGGTTATGTTGGGGGCTAGGGTTAGAGATCCAGTTAAGGTTAAGATTGGACCTATGGTTAGGGTTATGTTGAGGGCTAGGGTTAGAGATCCGGTTAGGGTTACGATTGGACCTAGGGTTAGGGTTATGTTGAGGGCTAGGGTTAGAGGTCCGGTTAGGGTTACGATTGGACCTAGGGTTAGGGTTATGTTGAGGACTAGGGTTAGAGATCCGGTTAGGGTTACGATTGGACCTAGGGTTAGGGTTATGTTGAGGGCTAGGGTTAGAGATCCGGTTAGGGTTACGATTGGACCTAGGGTTAGGGTTATGTTGAGGGCTAGGGTTAGAGATCCGGTTAGGGTTACGATTGGACCTAGGGTTAGGGTTATTTTGAGGGCTAGGGTTAGAGGTCTGGTTGGGGTTACGATTGCACCTAGTGTTAGGGTTATGTTGAGGGCTAGGGTTAGAGATCCGGTTAAGGTTACAATTGGACCTAGGGTTAGGGTTATGTTGAGGGCTAGTGTTAGAGATCCGGTTAGGGTTACGATTGGACCTAGGGTTAGGGTTATGTTGAGGGCTAGGTTTAGAGAGATGTTTAGGGTTACGATTGGACCTAGGGTTAGGATTATGTTGAGGGCTAGGTTTAGAGAGATGGTTATGGTTACGATTGGACCTAGGGTTAGGATTATGTTGAGGGCTAGGTTTAGAGAGACGGTTAGGGTACGATTGGACCTAGGGTTAGGGTTATGTTGAGGGCTAGGGTTAGAGATCCGGTTAGGGTTACGATTGGACCTAGGGTTAGGGTTATGTTGAGGGCTAGGTTTAGAGAAATGGTTAGGGTTACGATTGGACCTAGGGTTAGGATTATGTTGAGGGCTAGGTTTAGAGAGACGGTTAGGGTACGATTGGACCTATGGTTAGGGTTATGTTGAGGGCTAGGGTTAGAGATCCGCTTAGGGTTACGATTGGACCTAGGGTTAGGGTTATCTTGAGGGCTAGGGTTAGAGGTCCTGTTAGAGTTACGATAGGACCTAGGGTTAGGGTTATGTTGAGGGCTAGGGTTAGAGATCCGGTTAGGGTTACGATTGGACCTAGTTTTAGGGTTATTTTGAGGGATAGGTTAGAGACACGGTTAGGGTTATGATTGGGTCTAGGGTTAGGGTTATTTTGAAGGCTAGGTTTAGGGAGACAGTTAGGGTTACGATTGGACCTAAGGTAAGGGTTACGTTGAGGGCTAGTTTTAGGGAAACGGTTAGGGTTACGATAGGACCTAGGATTAGGGTTATGTTGAGAGCTAGGTTTAGAGAGACGGTTAGGGTACAATTGGACCTAGGGTTAGGGTTATGTTGAAGGCTGGAGTCAAAGATCCTGTTTGGGTTACGATTGGACCTACAGTTAGGGTTATGTTGAGGGCTAGGGTTAGAGATTCGGTTAGGGTTACGATTGGACCTAGGGTTAGGGTTATGTTGAGGGCTAAGGTTAGAGATCCTGTTAGGGTTACGATTGGACCTAGGGTTACGGTTATGTTGAGGGCTAGGGTTAGAGATCTGGTTAGGGTTACGATTTGACCTAGGGTTAGGGTTATTTTGAGGCCTAGCGTTAGAGATCCGGTTAGGGTTACGATTGGGCCTAGGGTTAGGCTTATGTTGAGGGCTAGGGTTAGAGATTCGGTTAGGGTTACGATTGGGCCTAGGGTTAGGCTTATGTTGAGGGCTACGGTTAGAGATCCGGTTAGGGTTACGATTGGACCTAGGGTTAGGTTTATGTTGAGGCCTAGCGTTAGAGATCCGGTTAGGGTTACGATTGGACCTAGGGTTAGGGTTATGTTGAAAGCTATATTTAGAGATCCGCTTAGGTTTACGATTGGACCTAGGGTTAGGTTTATGTTGAGGGCTAGGGATAGGGATCCGGTTGGGGTTACGATTGGACCTAGGGTTAGGGTTATGATGAGGGCTAGGGTTAGAGATCCGGTTAGGGTTACGATTGGACCTAGGGTTAGGGTTATGTTTAGGGCTAGGGTTAGAGGTTCGGTTAGGGTTACGATTGGACCTAGGGTTAGGGTTATGTTGAGGGCTAGGGTTAGAGATCCGGTTAGGGTTACAATTGGACCTAGGGTTAGGGTTATGTTGAGGGCTAGGTTTAGAGATCCGGTTAGGGTTACGATTGGACCTACGGTTAGGGTTATGTTGAGGACTAGGCTTAGATATCCGGTTAGGGTTACGATTGGACATAGGGTTAGGGTTATGTTGAGAGCTAGGGTTAGAGATCTGGTTAGGGTTACCATTGGACCTAAGGTTAGGGTTATGTTGAGGGCTAGGGTTAGAGATCCGGTTAGGGTTACTATTGGACCTAGGGTTAGGGTTATATTGAGGGCTAGGGTTAGAGATCCGGTTAGGGTTGCGATTGGACCTAGGATTAGGGTTATGTTGAGGGCTAGGATTAGAGATCCGGTTAGGGTTACGATTGGACCTAGGGTTAGGGTTATGTTGAGGGCTAGGGTTAGAGATCCGGTTAGGGTTACGATTTGACCTAGGGTTAGGGTTATGTTGAGGGCTAGGGTTAGAGATCCAATTACTGTTACGATTGGACCTAGGGTTAGGGTTATGTTGAGGGCTAGGGTTAGAGTTCCGGTTAGGGTTACGATTTGACCTAGGGTTAGGGTTATGTTGAGGGCTAGGGTTAGAGATCCAATTACTGTTACGATTGGACCTAGGGTTAGGGTTATGTTGAGGGCTAGGGTTAAATATCCGATTAGGGTTACGATTGGACCTAGGGTTAGGGTTATGTTGAGGGCTAGGTCAGAGAGATGTTTAGGGTTACGATTGGACCTAGGGTTAGGATTATGTTGAGGGCTAGGTTTAGAGAGACGTTTAGGGTACGATTGGACCTAGGGTTAGGGGTATGTTGAGGGCTGGAGTCAAAGATCCGGTTAGGGTTACGATTTGACCTACGGTTAGGGTTATGTTGAGGGCTAGGGTTAGAGATCTGCTTAGGGTTACGATTGGACCTAGGGTTAGGGTTTTTTGAGGCCTAGCGTTAGAGATCCGGTTAGGGTTACGATTGGGCCTAGGGTTAGGCTTATGTTGAGGGCTAGGGTTAGAGATCCGGTTAGGGTTACGATTGGGCCTAGGGTTAGGCTTATGTTGAGGGCTAGGGTTAGAGATCCGGTTAGGGTTACGATTGGACCTAGGGTTAGGGTTATGTTGACGCCTAGCGTTAGAGATCCGGTTAGGGTTACGATTGGACCTAGGGTTAGGGTTATGTTGAGAGCTATATTTAGAGATCCGCTTAGGTTTACGATTGGACCTAGGGTTAGGGTTATGTTGAGGGCTAGGGTTAGAGATCCGCTTAGGGTTACAATTGGACCTAGGGTTAGGGTTATGTTGAGGGCTATGTTTAGAGATCCGGTTAGGGTTACGATTGGACCTACGGTTAGGGTTATGTTGAGGACTAGGCTTAGATATCCGGTTAGGGTTACGATTGGACCTAGGGTTAGGGTTATGTTGAGAGCTAGGGTTAGAGATCTGGTTAGGGTTACCATTGGACCTAAGGTTAGGGTTATGTTGAGGGCTAGGTTTAGAGATCCGGTTAGAGTTACTATTGGACCTAGGGTTAGGGTTATGTTGAGGGCTAGGGTTAGAGATCCGGTTAGGGTTGCGATTGGACCTAGGATTTGTGTTATGTTGAGGGCTAGGATTAGAGATCCGGTTAGGGTTACGATTGGACCTAGGGTTAGGGTTATGTTGAGAGCTAGGGTTAGAGATCCGGTTAGGGTTACGATTTGACCTAGGGTTAGGGTTATGTTGAGGGCTAGGGTTAGAGATCCAATTACTGTTACGATTGGACCTAGGGTTAGGGTTATGTTGAGGGCTAGGTTTAGAGTTCCGGTTAGGGTTACGATTTGACCTAGGGTTAGGGTTATGTTGAGGGCTAGGGTTAGAGATCCAATTACTGTTACGATTGGACCTAGGGTTAGGGTTATGTTGAGGGCTAGGGTTAGATATCCGATTAGGGTTACGATTGGACCTAGGGTTAGGGTTATGTTGAGGGCTAGGTTTAGAGAGATGTTTAGGGTTACGATTGGACCTAGGGTTAGGATTATGTTGAGGGCTAGGTTTAGAGAGACGTTTAGGGTACGATTGGACCTAGGGTTAGGGTTATGTTGAGGGCTGGAGTCAAAGATCCGGTTAGGGTTACGATTTGACCTACGGTTAGGGTTATGTTGAGGGCTAGGGTTAGAGATCCGGTTAGGGTTAAGATTGGACGTAGGGTTAGGGTTATGTTGAGGGCCTGGGTTAGAGATCCGGTTAGGAATACGATTTGACCTACGGTTAGGGTTATGTTGAGGGCTAGGGTTAGAGATCCGGTTAGGGTTACGATTGGACCTAGGGTTAAGTTTATGTTGAGGGCTAGGGTTAGAGATCTGGTTAGGGTTACGATTGGACCTAAGGTTAGGGTTATGTTGAGGGCTAGGGTTAGAGATCGGTTAGGGTTACGATTGGACCTAGGGTTAGGGTTATGTTGAGGGCTAGGGTTAAAAGTCCGGTTAGGGATACGATTGGACCTAGGGTTAGGGTTATGTTGAGGACTAGGGTTAGAGATCCGGTTAGGGTTACGATTGGACCTAGGGTTATGGTTATGTTGAGGGCTAGGGTTAGAGATCCGGTTAGGGTTACGATTGGACCTAGGGTAAGAGTTATGTTGAGGGCTAGGGTTAGGGATATGGTTAGGGTTACGGTTGGACCTAGGGTTAGGGTTATGTTGAGGGCTAGGGTTAGAGATCCGCTTAGGGTTACGGTTGGACCTAGGGTTAGGGTTATGTTGAAGGCTAGGGTTAGAGATCCGCTTAGGGTTACGGTTGGACCTAGGGTTAGGGTTATGTTGAGGGCTAGGGTTGGAGATCACCTTAGGGTTACTATTGGACCTTGGGTTAGGGTAATGTAGAGGGCTACGGTTTGAGATCCGGTTAGGGTTACGATTGGACCTAGGGTTAAGGTTATGTTGAGGGCTAGGTTTAGAGATCCGGATAGGGTTACGATTGGACCTAGGGTTAGGGTTATGTTGAGGGCTAGGTTTAGAGATCCGGTTAGGGTTACGATTGGACCTACGGTTAGGGTTAGGTTGAGGGATAGGTTTAGAGATCCGGTTAGGGTTACGGTTGGACCTAGGGTTAGGGTTATGTTGAGGGCTAGGTTTAGAGAGACGGTTAGGGAGCGATTGGATCAAGGGTTAGGGTTATGTTGAGGGCTAGGTTTAGAGAGACGGTTAGGGAGCGATTGGATCTAGGGTTAGGGTTATGTTGAGAGCTAGGATTAGAGAGATGGTTAGGGTTATGATTAGACGTAGAGTTAGGGTTATATTGAGGGCTAGGTATAGAGAGACGGTTAGGGTTACGATTGGACCTAGGGTTAGGGTTAGGTTGAGGGCTAGGTTTAGAGATCCGGTTAGGGTTACAATTGGACCTAGGGTTAGGGTTATGTTGAGGGCTAGGTTTAGAGAGACGGTTAGGGTACGATTCGATCTAGGGTTAGAGTTATGTTGAGGGCTATGGTTAGAGATCCTGTTAGGGTTACGATTGGACCTAGGGTTAGGGTTAATTTGAGCGCTAGGTTTAGAGAGACGGTTAGGGTACTATTGGATCTAGGGTTAGGGTTATGTTGAGGGCTATTTTTAGAGAGATGGTTAGGGTTAAGATTAGACCTAGGGTTAGGGTTATGTTGAGGGCTAGGTATAGAGAGACGGTTAGGGTTACGATTGGACCTAGGGTTAGGGTTATGTTGAGGGCTAGGTTTAGAGAGACGGTTAGGGTAAGATTGGACCTAGGGTTAGGTTTATGTTGAGGGCTAGGGTTAGAGATCCGGTTAGGGTTACGATTGGACCTAGGGTTAGGGTTATGTTGAGGGATAGGTTAGAGACACGGTTAGGGTTATGATTGGGTCTCGGGTTAGGGTTATTTGGAAGGCTAGGTTTAGGGTGACAGTTAGGGTTACGATTGGACCTACGGTTAGGGTTACATTGAGGGCTCGTTTTAGGGAGACGGTTAGGGTTAAGATAGGACCTAGGGTTAGGTTTATGTTGAGGACTAGGTTTAGAGATCCGGTTAGGGTTACGATTGGACCTACGGTTAGGGTTAGGTTGAGGGCTAGGTTTAGAGATCCGGTTAGGGTTACGATTGGACCTAGGGTTAGGGTTATGTTGAGGGCTAGGGTTAGAGAGACTGTTAGGGAGCGATTGGATCTAGGGTCAGGGTTATGTTGAGGGCTAGGTTTAGAGATCCGGTTAGGGTTACGATTAGACCTAGGGTTAGGGTTATATTGAGGGCTAGGTATAGAGAGACGGTTAGGGTTACGATTGGACCTAAGGTTAGGGTGATCTTTAGGGCTAGGTTTAGAGAGACGGTTCGGGTACGATTGGACCTAGGGTTAGGGTTATGTTGAGGGCTAGGTTTATAGGGACGGTTAGGGTTACGATTGGACCTAGGGTTAGGGTTAGGTTGAGGGGTAGGTTTAGAGATCTGGTTAGGGTTACGATTGGACCTAGGGTTAGGGTTATGTTGAGGGCTAGGTTTAGAGAGACGGTTAGGGTACGATTGGATCTAGGGTTAGGGTTATGTTGAGGGCTACGGTTAGAGATCCGGTTATGGTTACTATTGGACCTAGGGTTAGGGTTAATTTGAGCGCTAGGTTTAGAGAGACGGTTAGGGTACGATTGGACCTAGGGTTAGGTTTATGTTGAGGGCTAGGGTTAAAGATCCGGTTAGGGTTACGATTGGACCTAGGGTTAGGGTTATGTTGAGGGATAGGTTAGACACACGGTTAGGGTTATGATTGGGTCTAGGGTTAGGGTTATTTGGAAGGCTAGGTTTAGGGTGACAGTTAGGGTTACGATTGGACCTACGGTTAGGGTTACATTGAGGGCTCGTTTTAGGGAGACGGTTAGGGTTACGATAGGACCTAGGGTTAGGGTTATGTTGAGGGCTAGGTTTAGAGAGGCGGTTAGGGTACGATTGGACCTAGGGTTAGGTTTATGTTGAGGGCTAGGGTTAGAGATCCGGTTAGGATTACGATTGGACCTAGGGTTAGGGTTAGGTTGAGGGATAGGTTAGACACACGGTTAGGGTTATGATTGGGTCTAGGGTTAGGGATATTTGGAAGGCTAGGTTTAGGGTGACAGTTAGTGTTAGGATTGGACCTACGGTTAGGGTTACATTGAGGGCTCGTTTTAGGGAGACGGTTAGGGTTACGATAGGTCCTAGGGTTAGGGTTATGTTGAGGGCTAGAATTGGAGACACGGTTATGGTACAATTGGACCTAGGGTTAGGGTGATGTTGAGGGCTAGGTTTAGAGATCCGGTTAGGGTTACGATTGGACCTAGGATAAGGGTTATGATGAGGGCTAGGATTAGAGATCCGGTTAGGGTTACGATTGGACCTAGGGTTAGGGTTATTTTGAGGGATAGGTTAGAGAGACGGTTAGGGTTACGATTGGACCTTGGTTTAGGGTTATGTTGAGGGCTAGGGTTAGAGTTCCAGTTAGGGTTACGATTGGACCTAGGGTTAGGGTTACGCTGAGGGCTATGTTTAGAGATCCAGTTAGTTTTACGATTGGACCTAGGGTTAGGTTTATGTTGAGGGCTAGGGTTAGACATCCAATTAGGGTTACGATTGTACCTAGGGTTAGGGTTATTTTGAGGGCTAGGTTTAGATAGACAGCTTGGGTTACGATTGGACCTAGGGTTAGGGTTATGTTGAGGGCTAGGTTTAGAGAGACGGTTACGGTACGATTGGACCTAGGGTTAGGGTTATTTTGAGGGCTAGGTTTAGAGAGACGGTTAGGGTTCGATTGGACCTAGGGTTAGGGTTATTTTGAGGGCTAGGGTTAGAGATGCGGTTAGGGTTACGATATGACCTAGGGTTAGGGTTATGTTGAGGGCCTGGGTTACAGATCCGGTTAGGGTTACGATTGGACCTTGGTTTAGGGTTATGTTGAGGGCTAGGGTTAGAGTTCCAGTTAGGGTTACGATTGGACCTAGGGTTAGGGTTACGCTGAGGGCTATGTTTAGAGATCCAGTTAGTTTTACGATTGGACCTAGGGTTAGGTTTATGTTGAGGGCTAGGGTTAGACATCCAATTAGGGTTACGATTGTACCTAGGGTTAGGGTTATTTTGAGGGCTAGGTTTAGATAGACAGCTTGGGTTACGATTGGACCTAGGGTTAGGGTTATGTTGAGGGCTAGGTTTAGAGAGACGGTTACGGTACGATTGGACCTAGGGTTAGGGTTATTTTGAGGGCTAGGTTTAGAGAGACGGTTAGGGTTCGATTGGACCTAGGGTTAGGGTTATTTTGAGGGCTAGGGTTAGAGATGCGGTTAGGGTTACGATATGACCTAGGGTTAGGGTTATGTTGAGGGCTAGGGTTGGAGATCCAATTAGGGTTACGATTGGACCTAGGGTTAGGGTTATGTAGAGGGCTACGGTTAGAGATCCGGTTAGGGTTACGATTGGACCTAGGATTAGGGTTATGTTGAGGGCTAGGGTTAGACATCCAATTAGGGTTACGATTGTACCTAGGGTTAGGGTTATTTTGAGGGCTAGGTTTAGATAGATAGCTTGGGTTACGATTGGACCTAGGGTTAGGGTTATGTTGAGGGCTAGGTTTAGAGACACGTTTAGGGTACGATTGGACCTAGGGTTAGGGTTATTTTGAGGGCTAGGTTTAGAGAGACGGTTAGGGTACGATTGGACCTAGGGTTAGGGTTATTTTGAGGGCTATTTTTAGAGATCCGTTTAGGGTTACGATTGATCCTACTGTTAGGGTTATGTTGAGGGCTAGGTTTAGAGATCCGGTTAGTGTTACGATTGGACCTACGGTTAGGGTTATGTTGAGGGCTAGGTTTAGAGAGACAGTTAGGGTACGATTGGATCTAGGGTTAGGGTTATGTTGAGGGCTAGGTTTAGAGTGATGGTTAGGGTTACGATTAGACCTAGGGTTAGGGTTATGTTGAGGGCTAGGTATAGAGAGACGGTTAGGGTTACGATTGGACCTAGGGTTAGGGTTATGTTGAGGGCTAGGGTTAGAGATCCGGTTAGGGTTACAATTGGACCTAGGGTTAAGGTTATGTTGAGGGCTAGGGTTAGAGACCCGGTTAGGGTTACGATTGGACCTAGGGTTAGGGTTATGATGAGGGATAGGTTAGAGACACGGTTAGGGTTATGATTGGGTCTAGGGTTAGGGTTATTTTGAAGGCTAGGTTTAGGGAGACAGTTAGGGTTCCGATTGGACCTAGAGTTAGGGTTACATTGAGGGCTGGTTTTTAAGGAGACGGTTAGGGTTACAATAGGACCTAGGGTTAGGGTCATGTTGAGGGCTAGGTTTAGAGAGACGGTTAGGGTACAATTGGACCTAGGGTTAGGGTTATGTTGAAGGCTAGGTTTAGAGATCCGGTTAGGGTTACGATTGGACCTAGGACTAGGGTTATGATTAGGGCTAGTATTACAGATCCGGTTAGGGTTACGATTGGACCTAGGGTTAGGGTTATGTTGAGGGCTACAGTCAGCGATCCGGTTAGGGTTACATATGGACCTAGGGTTAGGGTTATATTGAGGGCTAGGGTTAGAGACCCGGTTAGGGTTACGATTGGACCTAGGTTTAGGGTTATGTTGTGGGCTAGGGTTAGAGATCCGGTTAGGGTTACTATTCGACCTAGGGTTAGCGTTATGTTGAGGGCTAGGTTTAGAGTGATGGTTAGGGTTACGATTAGACCTAGGGTTAGGGTTATGTTGAGGGCTAGGTAAGCAGAGACGGTTAGGGTTACGATTGGACCTAGGGTTACGGTTATCTTGAGGGCTAGGGTTAGAGATCCGGTTAGGGTTACGATTGGACCTAGGGTTAAGGTTATGTTGAGGGCTAGGGTTAGAGACCCGGTTAGGGTTACGATTGGACCTAGGGTTAGGGTTATGTTGAGGGATAGGTTAGAGACACAGTTAGGTTTATGATTGGGTCTAGGGTTAGGGTTATTTTGAAGGCTAGGTTTAGGGAGACAGTTAGGGTTCCGATTGGACCTAGAGTTAGGGTTACATTGAGGGCTGGTTTTAGGGAGACGGTTAGGGTTACGATAGGACCTAGGGTTAGGCTTATGTTGAGGGCTAGGGTTAGAGATCCGGTTAGGGTTACGATTGGACCTAGTGTTAGGGTTATATTGAGGGCTAGGGTTAGAGATCCGGTTAGGGTTACGATTGGACCTAGTGTTAGGGTTATGTTGAGAGCTAGGGTTAGAGGTCCGGTTAGGGTTACGATTGGACCTAGGGTTAAGGTTATGTTGAGGTCTAGGGTTAGAGTTCCTGTTAGGGTTACGATTGGATCTAGGGTTAGGGTTATGTTGAGGGCTAGGGTTAGAGATCCGGTTAGGGTTACGATTGGACCTAGGGTTAGGGTTATGTTGAGGGCTAGGGTTAGAGATCAGGTTAGGGTTACGATTGGACCTAGGCTTAGGGTTATGTTGAGGGCTAGGGTTAGACATCCGGTTAGGACTACGATTGGACCTAGGCTTAGGGTTATGTTGAGGGCTAGGTTTAGAAATCCGGTTAGGGTTACGATTGGACCTAGGGTTAGGGTTATGTTGAGGGCTAGGTTTAGAGAGATGGTTAGGGTTACGATTGGACCTAGGGTTAGGATTATGTTGAGGGCTATGGTTAGAGATCCGGTTAGGGTTACGATTCGACCTGGAGTTAGGTTTATGTTGAGGGCTAGGGTTAGAGATCCGCTTAGGGTTACGATTGGACCTAGGGTTAGGGTTATCTGGAGGGCTAGGGCTAGAGGTCCGGTTAGAGTTTCGATAGGACCTAGGGTTAGGGTTATGTTGAGCGCTAGGTTTAGAGAGACGGTTAGGGTACGATTGGACCTAGGGTTAGGGTTATGTTTAGGGCTAGGGTTAGAGGTCCGGTTAGGGTTACGATTGGACGTAGGGTTAGGGTTATGTTGAGGGCTAGGGTTAGAGATCCGGTTAGAGTTACGACTGGACCTAGGGTTAGGGTTATGTTGAGGGCTAGGGTTAGAGATCCAGTTAGGGTTACGATTGGACCTAGGGTTAGGGTTATGTTGAGGGCTACGGTTAGAGATCCGGTTAGGGTTACGATTGGACCTAGGGTTAGGGTTATGTTGAGGGCTAGGGTTAGAGATCCGGTTAGGGTTACGATTGGACCTAGGGTTAGGGTTATGTTGAGGGCTACGGTTAGAGATCCGGTTAGGGTTACGATTGGACCTAGGGTTAGGGTTATGTTGAGGGCTAGGGTTAGAGATCCGGTTAGGGTTACGATTGGACCTAGGGTTAGGGTTATGTTGAGGGCTACGGTTAGAGATCCGGTTAGGGTTACGATTGGACCTAGGGTTAGGGTTATGTTGAGGGCTAGGTTTAGAGATCCGGTTAGGGTACGATTGGACCTAGGGTTAGGGTTATGTTGAGGGCTAGGTTTATAGGGACGGTTAGGGTTACGATTGGACCTAGGGTTAGGGTTAGGTTGAGGGGTAGGTTTAGAGATCTGGTTAGGGTTACGATTGGACCTAGGGTTAGGGTTATGTTGAGGGCTAGGTTTAGAGAAACGGTTAGGGTACGATTGGATCTAGGGTTACGGTTATGTTGAGGGCTACGGTTAGAGATCCGGTTATGGTTACTATTGGACCTAGGGTTAGGGTTAATTTGAGCGCTAGGTTTAGAGAGACGGTTAGGGTACGATTGGACCTAGGGTTAGGTTTATGTTGAGGGCTAGGGTTAGAGATCCGGTTAGGGTTACGATTGGACCTAGTGTTAGGGTTATATTGAGGGCTAGGGTTAGAGATCCGGTTAGGGTTACGATTGGACCTAGTGTTAGGGTTATGTTGAGAGCTAGGGTTAGAGGTCCGGTTAGGGTTACGATTGGACCTAGGGTTAAGGTTATGTTGAGGTCTAGGGTTAGAGTTCCTGTTAGGGTTACGATTGGATCTAGGGTTAGGGTTATGTTGAGGGCTAGGGTTAGAGATCCGGTTAGGGTTACGATTGGACCTAGGGTTAGGGTTATATTGAGGGCTAGGGTTAGAGATCCGGTTAGGGTTACGATTGGACCTAGTGTTAGGGTTATGTTGAGAGCTAGGGTTAGAGGTCCGGTTAGGGTTACGATTGGACCTAGGGTTAAGGTTATGTTGAGGTCTAGGGTTAGAGTTCCTGTTAGGGTTACGATTGGATCTAGGGTTAGGGTTATGTTGAGGGCTAGGGTTAGAGATCCGGTTAGGGTTACGATTGGACCTAGGGTTAGGGTTATGTTGAGGGCTAGGGTTAGAGATCAGGTTAGGGTTACGATTGGACCTAGGCTTAGGGTTATGTTGAGGGCTAGGGTTAGACATCCGGTTAGGACTACGATTGGACCTAGGCTTAGGGTTATGTTGAGGGCTAGGTTTAGAAATCCGGTTAGGGTTACGATTGGACCTAGGGTTAGGGTTATGTTGAGGGCTAGGTTTAGAGAGATGGTTAGGGTTACGATTGGACCTAGGGTTAGGATTATGTTGAGGGCTATGGTTAGAGATCCGGTTAGGGTTACGATTCGACCTAGAGTTAGGTTTATGTTGAGGGCTAGGGTTAGAGATCCGCTTAAGGTTACGATTGGACCTAGGGTTAGGGTTATCTTGAGGGCTAGGGCTAGAGGTCCGGTTAGAGTTTCGATAGGACCTAGGGTTAGGGTTATGTTGAGCGCTAGGTTTAGAGAGACGGTTAGGGTACGATTGGACCTAGGGTTAGGGTTATGTTTAGGGCTAGGGTTAGAGGTCCGGTTAGGGTTACGATTGGACGTAGGGTTAGGGTTATGTTGAGGGCTAGGGTTAGAGATCCGGTTAGAGTTACGACTGGACCTAGGGTTAGGGTTATGTTGAGGGCTAGGGTTAGAGATCCAGTTAGGGTTACGATTGGACCTAGGGTTAGGGTTATGTTGAGGGCTACGGTTAGAGATCCGGTTAGGGTTACGATTGGACCTAGGGTTAGGGTTATGTTGAGGGCTAGGGTTAGAGATCCGGTTAGGGTTACGATTGGACCTAGGGTTAGGGTTATGTTGAGGGCTAGGTTTAGAGATCCGGTTAGGGTACGATTGGACCTAGGGTTAGGGTTATGTTGAGGGCTAGGTTTATAGGGACGGTTAGGGTTACGATTGGACCTAGGGTTAGGGTTAGGTTGAGGGGTAGGTTTAGAGATCTGGTTAGGGTTACGATTGGACCTAGGGTTAGGGTTATGTTGAGGGCTAGGTTTAGAGAAACGGTTAGGGTACGATTGGATCTAGGGTTACGGTTATGTTGAGGGCTACGGTTAGAGATCCGGTTATGGTTACTATTGGACCTAGGGTTAGGGTTAATTTGAGCGCTAGGTTTAGAGAGACGGTTAGGGTACGATTGGACCTAGGGTTAGGTTTATGTTGAGGGCTAGGGTTAGAGATCCGGTTAGGGTTACGATTGGACCTAGGGTTAGGGTTATGTTGAGGGATAGGTTAGACACACGGTTAGGGTTATGATTGGGTCTAGGGTTAGGGTTATTTGGAAGGCTAGGTTTAGGGTGACAGTTAGGGTTACGATTGGACCTACGGTTAGGGTTACATTGAGGGCTCGTTTTAGGGAGACGGTTAGGGTTACGATAGGACCTAGGGTTAGGGTTATGTTGAGGGCTAGGTTTAGAGAGACGGTTAGGGTACGATTGGACCTAGGGTTAGGTTTATGTTGAGGGCTAGGGTTAGAGATCCGGTTAGGGTTACGATTGGACCTAGGGTTAGGGTTAGGTTGAGGGATAGGTTAGACACACGGTTAGGGTTATGATTGGGTCTAGGGTTAGGGATATTTGGAAGGCTAGGTTTAGGGTGACAGTTAGGGTTACGATTGGACCTACGGTTAGGGTTACATTGAGGGCTCGTTTTAGGGAGACGGTTAGGGTTACGATAGGTCCTAGGGTTAGGGTTATGTTGAGGGCTAGAATTGGAGAGACGGTTATGGTACAATTGGACCTAGGGTTAGCGTTATGTTGAGGGCTAGGTTTAGAGATCCGGTTAGGGTTACGATTGGACCTAGGATTAGGGTTATGATGAGGGCTAGGATTACAGATCCGGTTAGGGTTACGATTGGACCTAGGGTTAGGGTTATTTTGAGGGATAGGTTAGAGAGACGGTTAGGGTTACGATTGGACGTAGGGTTAGGGTTATGTTGAGGGCCTGGGTTACAGATCCGGTTAGGGTTACGATTGGACCTAGGGTTAGGGTTATGTTGAGGACTAGGGTTAGAGATCCGTTTAGGGTTACGATTGGACCTAGGGTTAGGGTTATGTTGAGGGCTAGGGTTAGAGTTCCTGTTAGGGTTACGATTGGATCTAGGGTTAGGGTTATGTTGAGGGCTAGGGTTAGAGATCCGGTTAGGGTTACGATTGGACCTAGGGTTAGGGTTATGTTGAGGGCTAGGGTTAGAGATCAGGTTAGGGTTACGATTGGACCTAGGCTTAGGGTTATGTTGAGGGCTAGGGTTAGACATCCGGTTAGGACTACGATTGGACCTAGGCTTAGGGTTATGTTGAGGGCTAGGTTTAGAAATCCGGTTAGGGTTACGATTGGACCTAGGGTTAGGGTTATGTTGAGGGCTAGGTTTAGAGAGATGGTTAGGGTTACGATTGGACCTAGGGTTAGGATTATGTTGAGGGCTATGGTTAGAGATCCGGTTAGGGTTACGATTCGACCTAGAGTTAGGTTTATGTTGAGGGCTAGGGTTAGAGATCCGCTTAGGGTTACGATTGGACCTAGGGTTAGGGTTATCTTGAGGGCTAGGGCTAGAGGTCCGGTTAGAGTTTCGATAGGACCTAGGGTTAGGGTTATGTTGAGCGCTAGGTTTAGAGAGACGGTTAGGGTACGATTGGACCTAGGGTTAGGGTTATGTTTAGGGCTAGGGTTAGAGGTCCGGTTAGGGTTACGATTGGACGTAGGGTTAGGGTTATGTTGAGGGCTAGGGATAGAGATCCGGTTAGAGTTACGACTGGACCTAGGGTTAGGGTTATGTTGAGGGCTAGGGTTAGAGATCCGGTTAGGGTTACGATTGGACCTAGGGTTAGGGTTATGTTGAGGGCTACGGTTAGAGATCCGGTTAGGGTTACGATTGGACCTAGGGTTAGGGTTATGTTGAGGGCTAGGGTTAGAGATCCGGTTAGGGTTACGATTGGACCTAGGGTTAGGGTTATGTGAGAGATAGGGCTAGAGATCCGGTTAGGGTTACGATTGGACCTAGGGTTAGGGTTATGTTGAGGGCTAGGTTTAGAGATCCGGTTAGGGTACGATTGGACCTAGGGTTAGGGTTATGTTGAGGGCTAGGTTTATAGGGACGGTTAGGGTTACGATTGGACCTAGGGTTAGGGTTAGGTTGAGGGGTAGGTTTAGAGATCTGGTTAGGGTTACGATTGGACCTAGGGTTAGGGTTATGTTGAGGGCTAGGTTTAGAGAAACGGTTAGGGTACGATTGGATCTAGGGTTACGGTTATGTTGAGGGCTACGGTTAGAGATCCGGTTATGGTTACTATTGGACCTAGGGTTAGGGTTAATTTGAGCGCTAGGTTTAGAGAGACGGTTAGGGTACGATTGGACCTAGGGTTAGGTTTATGTTGAGGGCTAGGGTTAGAGATCCGGTTAGGGTTACGATTGGACCTAGGGTTAGGGTTATGTTGAGGGATAGGTTAGACACACGATTAGGGTTATGATTGGGTCTAGGGTTAGGGTTATTTGGAAGGCTAGGTTTAGGGTGACAGTTAGGGTTACGATTGGACCTACGGTTAGGGTTACATTGAGGGCTCGTTTTAGGGAGACGGTTAGGGTTACGATAGGACCTAGGGTTAGGGTTATGTTGAGGGCTAGGTTTAGAGAGACGGTTAGGGTACGATTGGACCTAGGGTTAGGTTTATGTTGAGGGCTAGGGTTAGAGATCCGGTTAGGGTTACGATTGGACCTAGGGTTAGGGTTAGGTTGAGGGATAGGTTAGACACACGGTTAGGGTTATGATTGGGTCTAGGGTTAGGGATATTTGGAAGGCTAGGTTTAGGGTGACAGTTAGGGTTACGATTGGACCTACGGTTAGGGTTACATTGAGGGCTCGTTTTAGGGAGACGGTTAGGGTTACGATAGGTCCTAGGGTTAGGGTTATGTTGAGGGCTAGAATTGGAGAGACGGTTATGGTACAATTGGACCTAGGGTTAGCGTTATGTTGAGGCTAGGTTTAGAGATCCGGTTAGGGTTACGATTGGACCTAGGATTAGGGTTATGATGAGGGCTAGGATTACAGATCCGGTTAGGGTTACGATTGGACCTAGGGTTAGGGTTATTTTGAGGGATAGGTTAGAGAGACGGTTAGGGTTACGATTGGACGTAGGGTTAGGGTTATGTTGAGGGCCTGGGTTACAGATCCGGTTAGGGTTACGATTGGACCTAGGGTTAGGGTTATGTTGAGGACTAGGGTTAGAGATCCGTTTAGGGTTACGATTGGACCTAGGGTTAGGGTTATGTTGAGGGCTAGGGTTAGAGTTCCAGTTAGGGTTACGATTGGACCTAGGGTTAGGTTTACGCTGAGGGCTATGTTTAGAGATCCAGTTAGGGTTACAATTGGACCTAGGGTTAGGTTTATGTTGAGGGCTAGGGTTAGACATCCAATTAGGGTTACGATTGTACCTAGGGTTAGGGTTATTTTGAGGGCTAGGTTTAGATAGACAGCTTGGGTTACGATTGGACCTAGGGTTAGGGTTATGTTGAGGGCTAGGTTTAGAGAGACGGTTACGGTACGATTGGACCTAGGGTTAGGGTTATTTTGAGGGCTAGGTTTAGAGAGACGGTTAGGGTTCGATTGGACCTAGGGTTAGGGTTATTTTGAGGGCTAGGGTTAGAGATCCGGTTAGGGTTACGATATGACCTAGGGTTAGGGTCATGTTGAGGGCTAGGGTTGGAGATCCCCTTAGGGTTACGATTGGACCTAGGGTTAGGGTTATGTAGAGGGCTACGGTTAGAGATCCGGTTAGGGTTACGATTGGACCTAGGATTAGGGTTATGTTGAGGGCTAGGGTTAGACATCCAATTAGGGTTACGATTGTACCTAGGGTTAGGGTTATTTTGAGGGCTAGGTTTAGATAGACAGCTTGGGTTACGATTGGACCTAGGGTTAGGGTTATGTTGAGGGCTAGGTTTAGAGACACGGTTAGGGTACGATTGGACCTAGGGTTAGGGTTATTTTGAGGGCTAGGTTTAGAGAGACGGTTAGGGCACGATTGGACCTAGGGTTAGGGTTATTTTGAGGGCTATTTTTAGAGATCCGGTTAGGGTTACGATTGGTCCTACTGTTAGGGTTATGTTGAGGGCTAGGTTTAGAGATCCGGTTAGTGTTACGATTGGACCTACGGTTAGGGTTATGTTGAGGGCTAGGTTTAGAGAGACAGTTAGGGTACGATTGGATCTAGGGTTAGGGTTATGTTGAGGGCTACGGTTAGAGATACGTTTAGGGTTACGATTGGACCTAGGGTTAGGGTTATGTTGAGGGCTAGGTTTAGAGTGATGGTTAGGGTTACGATTAGACCTAGGGTTAGGGTTATGTTGAGGGCTAGGTATAGAGAGACGGTTAGGGTTACGATTGGACCTAGGGTTAGGGTTATGTTGAGGGCTAGGGTTAGAGATCCGGTTAGGGTTACGATTGGACCTTGGGTTAAGGTTACGTTGAGGGCTAGGGTTAGAGACCCGGTTAGGGTTACGATTGGACCTAGGGTTAGGGATATGTTGAGGGATAGGTTAGAGACACGGTTAGGGTTATGATTGGGTCTAGTGTTAGGGTTATTTTGAAGGCTAGGTTTAGGGAGACAGTTAGGGTTCCGATTGGACCTAGAGTTAGGGTTACATTGAGGGCTGGTTTTTAAGGAGACGGTTAGGGTTACAATAGGACCTAGGGTTAGGGTCATGTTGAGGGCTAGGATTAGAGAGACGGTTAGGGTACAATTGGACCTAGGGTTAGGGTTATGTTGAAGGCTAGGTTTAGAGATCCGGTTAGGGTTACGATTGGACCTAGGACTAGGGTTATGATGAGGGCTAGTATTACAGATCCGGTTAGGGTTACGATTGGACCTAGGGTTAGGGTTATGTTGAGGGCTACAGTCAGCGATCCGGTTAGGGTTACATATGGACCTAGGGTTAGGGTTATATTGAGGGCTAGGGTTAGAGACCCGGTTAGGGTTACGATTGGACCTAGGTTTAGGGTTATGTTGTGGGTAGGGTTAGAGATCCGGTTAGGGTTACTATTGGACCTAGGGTTAGGGTTATGTTGAGGGCTAGGTTTAGAGTGATGGTTAGGGTTACGATTAGACCTAGGGTTAGGGTTATGTTGAGGGCTAGGTAAGCAGAGACGGTTAGGGTTACGATTGGACCTAGGGTTACGGTTATCTTGAGGGCTAGGGTTAGAGATCCGGTTAGGGTTACGATTGGACCTAGGGTTAAGGTTATGTTGAGGGCTAGGGTTAGAGACCCGGTTAGGGTTACGATTGGACCTAGGGTTAGGGTTATGTTGAGGGATAGGTTAGAGACACAGTTAGGTTTATGATTGGGTCTAGGGTTAGGGTTATTTTGAAGGCTAGGTTTAGGGAGACAGTTAGGGTTCCGATTGGACATAGAGTTAGGGTTACATTGAGGGCTGGTTTTAGGGAGACGGTTAGGGTTACGATAGGACCTAGGGTTAGGGTTATGTTGAGGGCTAGGGTTAGAGATCCGGTTAGGGTTACGATTGGACCTAGTGTTAGGGTTATATTGAGGGCTAGGGTTAGAGATCCGGTTAGGGTTACGATTGGACCTAGTGTTAGGGTTATGTTGAGAGCTAGGGTTAGAGGTCCGGTTAGGGTTACGATTGGACCTAGGGTTAAGGTTATGTTGAGGGCTAGGGTTAGAGTTCCTGTTAGGGTTACGATTGGATCTAGGGTTAGGGTTACGTTGAGGGCTAGGGTTAGAGATCCGGTTAGGGTTACGATTGGACCTAGGGTTAGGGTTATGTTGAGGGCTAGGGTTAGAGATCAGGTTAGGGTTACGATTGGACCTAGGCTTAGGGTTATGTTGAGGGCTAGGGTTAGACATCCGGATAGGGGTACGATTGGACCTAGGCTTAGGGTTATGTTGAGGGCTAGGTTTAGAAATCCGGTTAGGGTTACGATTGGACCTAGGGTTAGGGTTATGTTGAGGGCTAGGTTTAGAGAGATGGTTAGGGTTACGATTGGACCTAGGGTTAGGATTATGTTGAGGGCTATGGTTAGAGATCCGGTTAGGGTTACGATTCGACGTAGAGTTAGGTTTATGTTGAGGGCTAGGGTTAGAGATCCGCTTAGGGTTACGATTGGACCTAGGGTTAGGGTTATCTTGAGGGCTAGGGCTAGAGGTCCGGTTAGAGTTTCGATAGGACCTAGGGTTAGGGTTATGTTGAGCGCTAGGTTTAGAGAGACGGTTAGGGTACGATTGGACCTAGGGTTAGGGTTATGTTTAGGGCTAGGGTTAGAGGTCCGGTTAGGGTTACGATTGGACGTAGGGTTAGGGTTATGTTGAGGGCTAGGGTTAGAGATCCGGTTAGAGTTACGACTGGACCTAGGGTTAGGGTTATGTTGAGGGCTAGGGTTAGAGATCCAGTTAGGGTTACGATTGGACCTAGGGTTAGGGTTATGTTGAGGGCTACGGTTAGAGATCCGGTTAGGGTTACGATTGGACCTAGGGTTAGGGTTATGTTGAGGGCTAGGGTTAGAGATCCGGTTAGGGTTACGATTGGACCTAGGGTTAGGGTTATGTGAGAGATAGGGCTAGAGATCCGGTTAGGGTTACGATTGGACCTAGGGTTAGGGTTATGTTGAGGGCTAGGTTTAGAGATCCGGTTAGGGTACGATTGGACCTAGGGTTAGGGTTATGTTGAGGGCTAGGTTTATAGGGACGGTTAGGGTTACGATTGGACCTAGGGTTAGGGTTAGGTTGAGGGGTAGGTTTAGAGATCTGGTTAGGGTTACGATTGGACCTAGGGTTAGGGTTATGTTGAGGGCTAGGTTTAGAGAAACGGTTAGGGTACGATTGGATCTAGGGTTACGGTTATGTTGAGGGCTACGGTTAGAGATCCGGTTATGGTTACTATTGGACCTAGGGTTAGGGTTAATTTGAGCGCTAGGTTTAGAGAGACGGTTAGGGTACGATTGGACCTAGGGTTAGGTTTATGTTGAGGGCTAGGGTTAGAGATCCGGTTAGGGTTACGATTGGACCTAGGGTTAGGGTTATGTTGAGGGATAGGTTAGACACACGGTTAGGGTTATGATTGGGTCTAGGGTTAGGGTTATTTGGAAGGCTAGGTTTAGGGTGACAGTTAGGGTTACGATTGGACCTACGGTTAGGGTTACATTGAGGGCTCGTTTTAGGGAGACGGTTAGGGTTACGATAGGACCTAGGGTTAGGGTTATGTTGAGGGCTAGGTTTAGAGAGACGGTTAGGGTACGATTGGACCTAGGGTTAGGTTTATGTTGAGGGCTAGGGTTAGAGATCCGGTTAGGGTTACGATTGGACCTAGGGTTAGGGTTAGGTTGAGGGATAGGTTAGACACACGGTTAGGGTTATGATTGGGTCTAGGGTTAGGGATATTTGGAAGGCTAGGTTTAGGGTGACAGTTAGGGTTACGATTGGACCTACGGTTAGGGTTACATTGAGGGCTCGTTTTAGGGAGACGGTTAGGGTTACGATAGGTCCTAGGGTTAGGGTTATGTTGAGGGCTAGAATTGGAGAGACGGTTATGGTACAATTGGACCTAGGGTTAGCGTTATGTTGAGGGCTAGGTTTAGAGATCCGGTTAGGGTTACGATTGGACCTAGGATTAGGGTTATGATGAGGGCTAGGATTACAGATCCGGTTAGGGTTACGATTGGACCTAGGGTTAGGGTTATTTTGAGGGATAGGTTAGAGAGACGGTTAGGGTTACGATTGGACGTAGGGTTAGGGTTATGTTGAGGGCCTGGGTTACAGATCCGGTTAGGGTTACGATTGGACCTAGGGTTAGGGTTATGTTGAGGACTAGGGTTAGAGATCCGTTTAGGGTTACGATTGGACCTAGGGTTAGGGTTATGTTGAGGGCTAGGGTTAGAGTTCCAGTTAGGGTTACGATTGGACCTAGGGTTAGGTTTACGCTGAGGGCTATGTTTAGAGATCCAGTTAGGGTTACGATTGGACCTAGGGTTAGGTTTATGTTGAGGGCTAGGGTTAGACATCCAATTAGGGTTACGATTGTACCTAGGGTTAGGGTTATTTTGAGGGCTAGGTTTAGATAGACAGCTTGGGTTACGATTGGACCTAGGGTTAGGGTTATGTTGAGGGCTAGGTTTAGAGAGACGGTTACGGTACGATTGGACCTAGGGTTAGGGTTATTTTGAGGGCTAGGTTTAGAGAGACGGTTAGGGTTCGATTGGACCTAGGGTTAGGGTTATTTTGAGGGCTAGGGTTAGAGATCCGGTTAGGGTTACGATATGACCTAGGGTTAGGGTCATGTTGAGGGCTAGGGTTGGAGATCCCCTTAGGGTTACGATTGGACCTAGGGTTAGGGTTATGTAGAGGGCTACGGTTAGAGATCCGGTTAGGGTTACGATTGGACCTAGGATTAGGGTTATGTTGAGGGCTAGGGTTAGACATCCAATTAGGGTTACGATTGTACCTAGGGTTAGGGTTATTTTGAGGGCTAGGTTTAGATAGACAGCTTGGGTTACGATTGGACCTAGGGTTAGGGTTATGTTGAGGGCTAGGTTTAGAGACACGGTTAGGGTACGATTGGACCTAGGGTTAGGGTTATTTTGAGGGCTAGGTTTAGAGAGACGGTTAGGGCACGATTGGACCTAGGGTTAGGGTTATTTTGAGGGCTATTTTTAGAGATCCGGTTAGGGTTACGATTGGTCCTACTGTTAGGGTTATGTTGAGGGCTAGGTTTAGAGATCCGTTTAGTGTTACGATTGGACCTACGGTTAGGGTTATGTTGAGGGCTAGGTTTAGAGAGACAGTTAGGGTACGATTGGATCTAGGGTTAGGGTTATGTTGAGGGCTAGGTATAGAGAGACGGTTAGGGTTACGATTGGACCTAGGGTTAGGGTTATGTTGAGGGCTAGGGTTAGAGATCCGGTTAGGGTTACGATTGGACCTTGGGTTAAGGTTACGTTGAGGGCTAGGGTTAGAGACCCGGTTAGGGTTACGATTGGACCTAGGGTTAGGGATATGTTGAGGGATAGGTTAGAGACACGGTTAGGGTTATGATTGGGTCTAGTGTTAGGGTTATTTTGAAGGCTAGGTTTAGGGAGACAGTTAGGGTTCCGATTGGACCTAGAGTTAGGGTTACATTGAGGGCTGGTTTTTAAGGAGACGGTTAGGGTTACAATAGGAACTAGGGTTAGGGTCATGTTGAGGGCTAGGATTAGAGAGACGGTTAGGGTACAATTGGACCTAGGGTTAGGGTTATGTTGAAGGCTAGGTTTAGAGATCCGGTTAGGGTTACGATTGGACCTAGGACTAGGGTTATGATGAGGGCTAGTATTACAGATCCGGTTAGGGTTACGATTGGACCTAGGGTTAGGGTTATGTTGAGGGCTACAGTCAGCGATCCGGTTAGGGTTACATATGGACCTAGGGTTAGGGTTATATTGAGGGCTAGGGTTAGAGACCCGGTTAGGGTTACGATTGGACCTAGGTTTAGGGTTATGTTGTGGGCTAGGGTTAGAGATCCGGTTAGGGTTACTATTGGACCTAGGGTTAGGGTTATGTTGAGGGCTAGGTTTAGAGTGATGGTTAGGGTTACGATTAGACCTAGGGTTAGGGTTATGTTGAGGGCTAGGTAAGCAGAGACGGTTAGGGTTACGATTGGACCTAGGGTTACGGTTATCTTGAGGGCTAGGGTTAGAGATCCGGTTAGGGTTACGATTGGACCTAGGGTTAAGGTTATGTTGAGGGCTAGGGTTAGAGACCCGGTTAGGGTTACGATTGGACCTAGGGTTAGGGTTATGTTGAGGGATAGGTTAGAGACAAAGTTAGGTTTATGATTGGGTCTAGGGTTAGGGTTATTTTGAAGGCTAGGTTTAGGGAGACAGTTAGGGTTCCGATTGGACATAGAGTTAGGGTTACATTGAGGGCTGGTTTTAGGGAGACGGTTAGGGTTACGATAGGACCTAGGGTTAGGGTTATGTTGAGGGCTAGGGTTAGAGATCCGGTTAGGGTTAAGATTGGACCTAGTGTTAGGGTTATATTGAGGGCTAGGGTTAGAGATCCGGTTAGGGTTACGATTGGACCTAGTGTTAGGGTTATGTTGAGAGCTAGGGTTAGAGGTCCGGTTAGGGTTACGATTGGACCTAGGGTTAAGGTTATGTTGAGGGCTAGGGTTAGAGTTCCTGTTAGGGTTACGATTGGATCTAGGGTTAGGGTTACGTTGAGGGCTAGGGTTAGAGATCCGGTTAGGGTTACGATTGGACCTAGGGTTAGGGTTATGTTGAGGGCTAGGGTTAGAGATCAGGTTAGGGTTACGATTGGACCTAGGCTTAGGGTTATGTTGAGGGCTAGGGTTAGACATCCGGATAGGGGTACGATTGGACCTAGGCTTAGGGTTATGTTGAGGGCTAGGTTTAGAAATCCGGTTAGGGTTACGATTGGACCTAGGGTTAGGGTTATGTTGAGGGCTAGGTTTAGAGAGATGGTTAGGGTTACGATTGGACCTAGGGTTAGGATTATGTTGAGGGCTATGGTTAGAGATCCGGTTAGGGTTACGATTCGACCTAGAGTTAGGTTTATGTTGAGGGCTAGGGTTAGAGATCCGCTTAGGGTTACGATTGGACCTAGGGTTAGGGTTATCTTGAGGGCTAGGGCTAGAGGTCCGGTTAGAGTTTCGATAGGACCTAGGGTTAGGGTTATGTTGAGCGCTAGGTTTAGAGAGACGGTTAGGGTACGATTGGACCTAGGGTTAGGGTTATGTTTAGGGCTAGGTTTAGAGGTCCGGTTAGGGTTACGATTGGACGTAGGGTTAGGGTTATGTTGAGGGCTAGGGTTAGAGATCCGGTTGGGGTTACGACTGGACCTAGGGTTAGGGTTATGTTGAGGGCTAGGGTTAGAGATCCAGTTAGGGTTACGATTGGACCTAGGGTTAGGGTTATGTTAAGGGCTACGGTTAGAAATCCGGTTAGGGTTACGATTGGACCTAGGGTTAGGGTTATGTTGAGGGCTAGGGTTAGAGATCCGGTTAGGGTTACGATTGGACCTAGGGTTAGGGTTATGTGAGAGATAGGGCTAGAGATCCGGTTAGGGTTACGATTGGACCTAGGGTTAGGGTTATGTTGAGGGCTAGGTTTAGAGATCCGGTTAGGGTTACGATTCGACCTAGTGTTAGGGTTATGTTGAGGGCTAGGTTTAGAGAGACGGTTAGGGTTACAATTGGACCTAGGGTTAGGGTTATGTTGAGGGCTAGGTTTAGAGAGACGGTTAGGGTACGATTGGACCTAGGGTTAGGGTTATGTTGAGGGCTAGGGTTAGAGATTTGGATGGGGTTACGATTGGACCTAGGGTTAAGGTTATGTTGAGGGCTAGGGTTAGAGATCCGGTTAGGGTTACGATTGGACCTAGGGTTAGGGTTATGTTTAGGGCTAGGGTTAGAGGTCCGGTTAGGGTTACGATTGGACCTAGGGTTAGTGTTATGTAGACGGCTAGGGTTAGAGATCCGGTTAGGGTTACGATTGGACCTACGGTTAGGGTTATGTTGAGGGCTAGGTTTAGAGAGATGGTTAGGGTTACTATTGGACCTAGGGTTAGGATTATGTTGAGGGCTAGGTTTAGAGAGACGGTTAGGGTACGATTGGACCTAGGGTTAGGGTTATGTTGAGGACTAGGATTAGAGATCCGGCTAGGGTTACGATTGGACCTAGCGTTAGGGTTATGTTGAGGGCCAGGTTTAGAGAGATGGATAGGGTTACGATTGGACCTAGGGTTAGGATTATGTTGAGGGCTAGCGTTGGAGATCCCCTTAGGGTTCCGATTGGACCTAGGGTTAGGGTTATGTTGAGGCCTAGGGTTAGAGATCCGGCTAGGGTTACGATTGGACCTAGGTTTAGTGTTATGTTGAGGTCTAGGGTTAGAGATCCGGTTAGGGTTACGATTTGACCTAGGGTTAGGGTTATGTTGAGGGCTAGCGTTGGAGATCCCCTTAGGGCTCCGATTGGACCTAGGGTTAGGCTTATGTTGAGGGCTAGGGTTAGAGAGACGCTTAATGTACGATTGGACCTAGGGTTAGGGTTATGTTGAGGGCTGGGGTTAGAGAGACACTTAATGTACGATTGGACCTAGGGTTAGTGTTATGTTGAGGGCTAGGGTTAGAGATCCCGTTAGGGTTACGATTGGATCCACGGTTAGGGCTATGTTGAGGCCTAGGGTTAGAGATCCGCTTAGGGTTACGATTGGACCTAGGGTTAGGGTTATGTTGAGGGCTAGGGTTAGAGATCCGGTTATGGATACGATTGGACCTACGGTTAGGGTTATGTTGAGGGCTAGGGTTAGAGATCCGGTTAGGGTTACGATTGGACCTAGGGTTAGGGTTATGTTGAGAGCTTGGGTTAGAGATCCGGTTAGGGTTTCGATTGGACCTAGGGTGAGGGTTATGTTGAGGGCTAGGGTTAGAGATCCGGTTAGGGTTACTATTGGACCTAGGGTTAGGGTTATGTTGAGGGATATGGTTAGAGATCCGGTTAGGGTTACGATTGGACCTAGGGTTAGGTTTATGTTGAGGGCTAGGGTTAGAGATCCGGTTAGGGTTACGATTCCACCTAGGGTTAGGGTTATGTTGAGGGCTAGGGTTAGAGATCCGGTTAGGGTTACGATTACACCTAGGGTTAGGGATATGTTGAGGGCTTGGGTTAGAGATCCGGTTAGGGTTGCCATTGGACCTAGGGTTAGGGTTATGTTGAGGGCTAGGTTTAGAGATCCGGTTAAGGTTACGATTGGACCTAGGGTTAGGGTTATGTTGAAGGCTAGGGTTAGAGATCCAATTAGTGTTACGATTGGACCTAGGGTTAGGATTTTGTTGAGGGCTAGGTTTACAGTGATGGTTAGGGTTACGATTGGACCTAGGGTTAGGATTATGTTGAGGGCTAGGTTTAGAGAGACGGTTAGGGTTACGATTGGACCTAGGGTTAGGGTTATGTTGAGGGCTAGGTTTAGAGAGATGATTAGGGTTACGATTGGACCTAGGGTTAGGATTATGTTGAGGGCTAGGTTTAGAGAGACGGTTAGGGTACGATAGGACCTAGGGTTAGGTTTATGTTGAGGGCTAGAATTAGAGATCCGGTTAGGGTTACGATTGGACCTAGGGTTAGGGTTATGTTGAGGGCTAGGTTTAGAGAGATGGTTAGGTTTACGATTGGACCTAGGGTTAGGATTATGTTGAGGGCTAGGTTTAGAGAGACGGTTACGGTACGATTGGACCTATGGTTAGGGTTATGTTGAGGGCTATGGTTAGAGATCCGGTTAGGGTTACGATTGGACCTAGGGTTAGGGCTATGTTGAGGGCTACGGTTAGAGATCCAGTTAGGGTTACGATTCGACCTAGAGTTAGGTTTATGTTGAGGGCTAGGGTTAGAGATCCGGTTAGGGTTACAATTGGACCTAGGGTTAGGGTTATCTTGATTGCTAGGGTTAGAGGTCCGGTGAGAGTTACGATAGCACCTACGGTTAGGGTTATGTTGAGCGCTAGGTTTAGAGAGACGGTTAGGGTACGATTGGACCTAGGGTTAGGGTTATGTTGAGGGCTAGGATTAGAGATCCGGTTAGGGTTACGATTGGACCTAGGGTTCGGTTTATGATGAGGGCTAGGGTTAGCGATCCGGTTAGGGTTACGATTGGACCTACGGTTAGGGTTATGTTGAGGGCTAGGGTTAGAGATCCGGTTAGGGTTACGATTGGACCTAGGTTTAGGGTTATGTTGAGGGCTAGGGTTAGAGATCCGGTTAGGGTTACTATTGGACCTAGGGTTAGGGTTATGTTGAGGGCTATGGTTAGAGATCCGGTTAGGTTTACGATTGGACCTAGGGTTAGGTTTATGTTGAGGGCTAGGGTTAGAGATCCGGTTAGGGTTACGATTGGACCTAGGGTTAGGTTTATATTGAGGGCTAGGGTTAGAGATCCGGTTAGGGTTACGATTGGACCTAGGGTTAGGGTTATGTTGAGGGCTAGGGTTAGAGATCCAGTTAGGGTTACGATTCCACCTAGGGTTAGGGTTATGTTGAGGGCTAGGGTTAGAGGTCCGGTTAGGGTTACGATTGGACCTAGGGTTAGGGTTATGTTGAGGGCTAGGGTTAGAGATCCGATTAGGGTTGCGATTGGACCTAGGGTTAGGGTTATGTTGAGGGCTAGGTTTAGAGATCCGGTTAGGGTTACGATTGGACCTAGGGTTAGGGTTATGTTGAGGGCTAGGTTTAGAGATCCGGTTAGGGTTACGATTGGACCTAGGGTTAGGCTTATGTTGAGGGCTAGGGTTAGACATCCGGTTAGGGCTACGATTGGACCAAGGGTTAGGGTTATGTTGAGGGCTAGGTTCAGAGATCCGGTTAGGGTTACGATTGGACCTAGGGTTAGGGTTATCTTGAGGGCTAGGGTTAGAGATCCAATTAGTGTTACGATTTCACCTAGGGTTAAGGTTAGTTGAGGGCTAGGGTTAGAGATCCGGTTAGGGTTACGATTGGACCTAGGGTTAGGGTTATGTTGAGGCCTAGCTTTAGAGATCCGGTTAGGGTTTCGATTGGACCTAGGGTTAGGGTTATGTTGAGGCCTAGGGTTAGAGATCCGGTTAGGGTTACGATTGGACCTAGGGTTAGGGTTATGTTGAGGGCTAGGGTTAGAGATCCAGTTAGGGTTACGATTGGACCTAGGGTTAGGGTAATGTTGAGAGCTATGTTGAGAGATCCGGTTAGGGTTACGATTGGACCTAAGGTTAGGGTTATGTTGAGGGCTAGGGTTAGAGATCCGGTTAGGGTTACGATTGGACCTAGGGTTAAGGTTATGTTGAGGGCTAGGGTTAGAGATCCGGTTAGGGTTACGATTGGACCTAGGGTTAGGGTTATGTTGAGAGATAGGGTTATAGATCCGGTTAGGGTTACGATTGCACCTAGGGTTAGGGTTATGTTGAGGGCTAGGGTAAGAGTTCCGGTTAGGGTTACGATTGGAACTAGGGTTAGGGTTATGTTGAGGGCTAGGGTTAGAGATCCTGTTAGGGTTACGATTCGACCTAGTGTTAGGGTTATGTTGAGGGCTCGGTTTAGAGAGACGGTTAGGGTTACAATTGGATCTAGGGTTAGGGTTATGTTGAGGGCTAGGTTTAGAGAGACGGTTAGGGTACGATTGGACCTAGGGTTAGGCTATGTTGAGGGCTGGGTTAGAGATCTGGTTAGGGTTACGATTGGACCTAGGGTTAGGGTTATGTTGAGGGCTAGTGTTAGAGATCCGGTTAGGGTTGCGATTGGACCTAGGGTTAGGGTTATGTTGAGGGCTAGGTTTAGAGATCCGGTTAGGGTTACGATTGGACCTAGGGTTAGGGTTATGTTGAGGGCTAGGGTTAGAGATCCGGTTAGGGTTACGATTGGACCTAGGGTTAGGATTATGTTGAGGGCTAGGGTTAGACATCCGGTTAGGGCTACGATTGGACCAAGGGTTAGGGTTATGTTGAGGGCTAGGTTTAGAGATCCGGTTAGGGTTACGATTGGACGTAGGGCTAGGGTTATGTTGAGGGCTCGGTTTAGAGAGACGGTTAGGGTTACAATTGGATCTAGGGTTAGGGTTATGTTGAGGGCTAGGTTTAGAGAGACGGTTAGGGTACGATTGGACCTAGGGTTAGGGTTATGTTGAGGGCTAGGGTTAGAGATCTGGTTAGGGTTACGATTGGACCTAGGGTTAGGGTTATGTTGAGGGCTAGGGTTAGAGGTCCGGTTAGGGTTACGATTGGACCTAGGGTTAGGGTTATGTTGACGGCTAGGGTTAGAGATCCGGTTAGGGTTACAATTGGACCTAGGGTTAGGGTTATGTTGAGGGATAGGTTTAGAGAGACGGTTAGGGTTACAATTGGATCTAGGGTTAGGGTTATGTTGAGGGCTAGGTTTAGAGAGACGGTTAGGGTACGATTGGACCTAGGGTCAGGGTTATGTTGAGGGCTAGGATTAGAGATCCGGTTAGGGTTACAATTGGACCTAGGGTTAGGGTTATGTTGAGGGCTAGATTTAGAGAGATGGTTAGGGTTACGATTGGACCTAGGATTAGGATTATGTTGAGGGCTAGGTTTAGAGAGACGTTTACGGTACGATTGGACCTATGGTTAGGGTTATGTTGAGGGCTAGGGTTAGAGATCTGGTTAGGGTTACGATTGGACCTAGGGTTAGGGATATGTTGAGGGCTTGGGTTAGAGATCCGGTTAGGGTTGCCATCGGACCTAGGGTTAGGGTTATGTTGAGGGCTAGGTTTAGAGATCCGGTTAGGGTTACGATTGGACCTAGGGTTAGGGTTATGTTGAGGGCTAGGGTTAGAGATCCAATTAGTGTTACGATTGGACCTAGGGTTAGGATTATGTTGAGGGCTAGGTTTAGAGTGATGGTTAGGGTTACGATTGGACCTAGGGTTAGGATTATGTTGAGGGCTAGGTTTAGAGAGACGGTTCGGGTACGATTGGACCTAGGGTTAGGGTTATGTTGAGGGCTAGGATTAGAGATCCGGTTAGGGTTACGACTGGACCTAGGGTTAGGGTTATGTTGAGGGCTAGGTTTAGAGAGATGGTTAGGTTTACGATTGGACATAGGGTTAGGATTATGTTGAGGGCTAGGTTTAGAGAGACGGTTACGGTACGATTGGACCTATGGTTAGTGTTATGTTGAGGGCTAGGGTTAGAGATCCGGTTAGGGTTACGATTCCACCTAGGGTTAGGGTTATGTTGAGGGCTGGGGTTAGAGGTCCGGTTAGGGTTACGATTGGACCTAGGGTTAAGGTTATGTTGAGGGCTAGGGTTAGAGATCCAGTTAGGGTTGCGATTGGACCTAGGGTTAGGGTTAATTTGAGCGCTAGGTTTAGAGAGACGGTTAGGGTACTATTGGATCTAGGGTTAGGGTTATGTTGAGGGCTATTTTTAGAGAGATGGTTAGGGTTAAGATTAGACCTAGGGTTAGGGTTATGTTGAGGGCTAGGTATAGAGAGACGGTTAGGGTTACGATTGGACCTTGGTTTAGGGTTATGTTGAGGGCTAGGGTTAGAGTTCCAGTTAGGGTTACGATTGGACCTAGGGTTAGGGTTACGCTGAGGGCTATGTTTAGAGATCCAGTTAGTTTTACGATTGGACCTAGGGTTAGGTTTATGTTGAGGGCTAGGGTTAGACATCCAATTAGGGTTACGATTGTACCTAGGGTTAGGGTTATTTTGAGGGCTAGGTTTAGATAGACAGCTTGGGTTACGATTGGACCTAGGGTTAGGGTTATGTTGAGGGCTAGGTTTAGAGAGACGGTTACGGTACGATTGGACCTAGGGTTAGGGTTATTTTGAGGGCTAGGTTTAGAGAGACGGTTAGGGTTCGATTGGACCTAGGGTTAGGGTTATTTTGAGGGCTAGGGTTAGAGATGCGGTTAGGGTTACGATATGACCTAGGGTTAGGGTTATGTTGAGGGCTAGGGTTGGAGATCCAATTAGGGTTACGATTGGACCTAGGGTTAGGGTTATGTAGAGGGCTACGGTTAGAGATCCGGTTAGGGTTACGATTGGACCTAGGATTAGGGTTATGTTGAGGGCTAGGGTTAGACATCCAATTAGGGTTACGATTGTACCTAGGGTTAGGGTTATTTTGAGGGCTAGGTTTAGATAGATAGCTTGGGTTACGATTGGACCTAGGGTTAGGGTTATGTTGAGGGCTAGGTTTAGAGACACGTTTAGGGTACGATTGGACCTAGGGTTAGGGTTATTTTGAGGGCTAGGTTTAGAGAGACGGTTAGGGTACGATTGGACCTAGGGTTAGGGTTATTTTGAGGGCTATTTTTAGAGATCCGTTTAGGGTTACGATTGATCCTACTGTTAGGGTTATGTTGAGGGCTAGGTTTAGAGATCCGGTTAGTGTTACGATTGGACCTACGGTTAGGGTTATGTTGAGGGCTAGGTTTAGAGAGACAGTTAGGGTACGATTGGATCTAGGGTTAGGGTTATGTTGAGGGCTAGGTTTAGAGTGATGGTTAGGGTTACGATTAGACCTAGGGTTAGGGTTATGTTGAGGGCTAGGTATAGAGAGACGGTTAGGGTTACGATTGGACCTAGGGTTAGGGTTATGTTGAGGGCTAGGGTTAGAGATCCGGTTAGGGTTACAATTGGACCTAGGGTTAAGGTTATGTTGAGGGCTAGGGTTAGAGACCCGGTTAGGGTTACGATTGGACCTAGGGTTAGGGTTATGATGAGGGATAGGTTAGAGACACGGTTAGGGTTATGATTGGGTCTAGGGTTAGGGTTATTTTGAAGGCTAGGTTTAGGGAGACAGTTAGGGTTACGATTGGACCTAGGGTTAGGGTAATGTTGAGAGCTATGTTGAGAGATCCGGTTAGGGTTACGATTGGACCTAAGGTTAGTGTTATGTTGAGGGCTAGGGTTAGAGATCCGGTTAGGGTTACGATTGGACCTAGGGTTAAGGTTATGTTGAGGGCTAGGGTTAGAGATCCGGTTAGGGTTACGATTGGACCTAGGGTTAGGGTTATGTTGAGGGCTCGGGTTAGAGATCCAGTTAGGGTTACGATTGGACCTAGGGTTAGGGTAATGTTGAGAGCTATGTTGAGAGATCCGGTTAGGGTTACGATTGGACCTAAGGTTAGGGTTATGTTGAGGGCTAGGGTTACAGATCCGGTTAGGGTTACGATTGGACCTAGGGTTAGGGTTATGTTGAGAGATAGGGTTATAGATCCGGTTAGGGTTACGATTGGACCTAGGGTTAGGGTTATGTTGACGGCTAGGGTAAGAGTTCCGGTTAGGGTTACGATTGGAACTAGGGTTAGGGTTATGTTGAGGGCTAGGGTTAGAGATCCGGTTAGGGTTACGATTCGACCTAGTGTTAGGGTTATGTTGATGGCTCGGTTTAGAGAGACGGTTAGGGTTACAATTGGATCTAGGGTTAGGGTTATGTTGAGGGCTAGGTTTAGAGAGACGGTTAGGGTTACGATTGGACCTAGGGTTAGGGTTATGTTGAGGGCTAGGGTTAGAGGTCCGGTTAGGGTTACGATTGGACCTAGGGTTAGGGTTATGTTGACGGCTAGGGTTAGAGATCCGGTTAGGGTTACAATTGGACCTAGGGTTAGGGTTATGTGAGGGATAGGTTTAGAGATCCGGTTAGGGTTACGATTGGACCTACGGTTAGAGTTATGTTAAGGGCTAGGGTTAGAGATCCGGTTAGGGTTACGATTGGACCTAGGGTTAGGGTTATGTTGAGAGCTAGGGTTAGAGATCCAATTAGTGTTACGATTGGACCTAGGGTTAGGATTATGTTGAGGGCTACGTTTAGAGAGATGGTTAGTGTTACGATTGGACCTAGGGTTAGGATTATGTTGAGGGCTAGGGTTAGAGATCCGGTTAGGGTTACTATTGGTCCTAGGGTTAGGGTTATGTTGAGGGCTATGGTTAGAGATCCGGTTAGGTTTACGATTGGACCTAGGGTTAGGTTTATGTTGAGGGCTAGGGTTAGAGATCCGGCTAGGGTTACGATTGGACCTATGGTTAGGGTTATATTGAGGGCTAGGGTTAGAGATCCGGTTAGGGTTACGATTGGACCTAGGGTTAGGGTTATGTTGAGGGCTAGGGTTAGAGATCCGGTTAGGGTTCCGATTCCACCTAGGGTTAGGGTTATGTTGAGGGCTAGGTTTAGAGGTCCGGTTAGGGTTACGATTGGACCTAGGGTTAGGGTTATGTTGAGGGCTAGGGTTAGAGATCCGGTTAGGGTTGCGATTGGACCTAGGGTTAGGGTTATGTTGAGGGCTAGGTTTAGAGATCCGGTTAGGGTTACGATTGGACCTAGGGTTAGGGTTATGTTGAGGGCTAGGTTTAGAGAGACGGTTAGGGTACGATTGGACCTAGGGTCAGGGTTATGTTGAGGGCTAGGATTAGAGATCCGGTTAGGGTTACAATTGGACCTAGGGTTAGGGTTATGTTGAGGGCTAGATTTAGAGAGATGGTTAGGGTTACGATTGGACCTAGGATTAGGATTATGTTGAGGGCTAGGTTTAGAGAGACGTTTACGGTACGATTGGACCTATGGTTAGGGTTATGTTGAGGGCTAGGGTTAGAGATCTGGTTAGGGTTACGATTGGACCTAGGGTTAGGGAAATGTTGAGGGCTTGGGTTAGAGATCCGGTTAGGGTTGCCATCGGACCTAGGGTTAGGGTTATGTTGAGGGCTAGGTTTAGAGATCCGGTTAGGGTTACGATTGGACCTAGGGTTAGGGTTATGTTGAGGGCTAGGGTTAGAGATCCAATTAGTGTTACGATTGGACCTAGGGTTAGGGTTATGTTGAGGGCTAGGTTTAGAGTGATGGTTAGGGTTACGATTGGACCTAGGGTTAGGATTATGTTGAGGGCTAGGTTTAGAGAGACGGTTAGGGTACGATTGGACCTAGGGTTAGGGTTATGTTGAGGGCTAGGATTAGAGATCCGGTTAGGGTGACGATTGGACCTAGGGTTAGGGTTATGTTGAGGGCTAGGTTTAGAGAGATGGTTAGGTTTACGATTGGACATAGGGTTAGGATTATGTTGAGGGCTAAGTTTAGAGAGACGATTACGGTACGATTGGACCTATGGTTAGTGTTATGTTGAGGGCTAGGGTTAGAGATCCGGTTAGGGTTACGATTCCACCTAGGGTTAGGGTTATGTTGAGGGCTGGGGTTAGAGGTCCGGTTAGGGTTACGATTGGACCTAGGGTTAGGGTTATGTTGAGGGCTAGGGTTAGAGATCCGGTTAGGGTTGCGATTGGACCTAGGGTTAGGGTTATGTTGAGGGCTAGGTTTAGAGATCCGGTTAGGGTTACGATTGGAACTAGGGTTACGGTTATGTTGAGGGCTAGGGTTAGAGATCCGGTTAGGGTTACGATTGGACCTAGGGTTAGGATTATGTTGAGGGCTAGGGTTAGACATCCGGTTAGGGCTACGATTGGACCAAGGGTTAGGGTTATGTTGAGGGCTAGGTTTAGAGATCCGGTTAGGGTTACGATTGGACCTAGGGTTAGGGTTATCTTGAGGGCTAGGGTTAGAGATCCAATTAGTGTTACGATTTCACCTAGGGTTAAGGTTAGTTGAGGGCTAGGGTTAGAGATCCGGTTAGGGTTACGATTGGACCTAGGGTTAGGGTTATGTTGAGGCCTAGCTTTAGAGATCCGGTTAGGGTTTCGATTGGACCTAGGGTTAGGGTTATGTTGAGGCCTAGGGTTAGAGTTTCGGTTAGGGTTACGATTGGACCTAGGGTTAGGGTTATGTTGAGGGCTAGGGTTAGAGATCCAGTTAGGGTTACGATTGGACCTAGGGTTAGGGTAATGTTGAGAGCTATGTTGAGAGATCCGGTTAGGGTTACGATTGGACCTAAGGTTAGGGTTATGTTGAGGGCTAGGGTTAGAGATCCGGTTAGGGTTACGATTGGACCTAGGGTTAAGGTTATGTTGAGGGCTAGGGTTAGAGATCCGGTTAGGGTTACGATTGGACCTAGGGTTAGGGTTATGTTGAGAGATAGGGTTATAGATCCGGTTAGGGTTACGATTGGACCTAGGGTTAGGGTTATGTTGAGGGCTAGGGTAAGAGTTCCGGTTAGGGTTACGATTGGAACTAGGGTTAGGGTTATGTTGAGGGCTAGGGTTAGAGATCCGGTTAGGGTTACGATTCGACCTAGTGTTAGGGTTATGTTGAGGGCTAGGTTTAGAGATCTGGTTAGGGTTACGATTGGACCTAGGGTTAGGGTTATGTTGAGGGCTAGGGTTAGAGGTCCGGTTAGGGTTACTATTGGACCTAGGGTTAGGGTTATGTTGACGGCTAGGGTTAGAGATCCGGTTAGGGTTACAATAGGACCTAGGGTTAGGGTTATGTGAGGGATAGGTTTAGAGATCCGGTTAGGGTTACGATTGGACCTACGGTTAGGGTTATGTTAAGGGCTAGGGTTAGAGATCCGGTTAGGGTTACGATTGGACCTAGGGTTAGGGTTATGTTGAGAGCTAGGGTTAGAGATTCAATTAGTGTTACGATTGGACCTAGGGTTAGGATTATGTTGAGGGCTACGTTTAGAGAGATGGTTAGGGTTACGATTGGACCTAGGGTTAGGATTATGTTGAGGGCTAGGGTTAGAGATCCGGTTAGGGTTACTATTGGTCCTAGGGTTAGGGTTATGTTGAGGGCTATGGTTAGAGATCCGGTTAGGTTTACGATTGGACCTAGGGTTAGGTTTATGTTGAGGGCTAGAGTTAGAGATCCGGCTAGGGTTACGATTGGACCTAGGATTAGGGTTATATTGAGGGCTAGGGTTAGAGATCCGGTTAGGGTTACGATTGGACCTAGGGTTAGGGTTATGTTGAGGGCTAGGGTTAGAGATCCGGTTAGGGTTCCGATTCCACCTAGGGTTAGGGTTATGTTGAGGGCTAGGGTTAGAGGTCCGGTTAGGGTTACGATTGGACCTAGGGTTAGGGTTATGTTGAGGGCTAGGGTTAGAGACCCGGTTAGGGTTGCGATTGGACCTAGGGTTAGGGTTATGTTGAGGGCTAGGTTTAGAGATCCGGTTAGGGTTACGATTGGACCTAGGGTTAGGGTTATGTTGAGGGCTAGGGTTAGAGATCCGGTTAGGGTTACGATTGGACCTAGGGTTAGGATTATGTTGAGGGCTAGGGTTAGACATCCGGTTAGGGCTACGATTGGACCAAGGGTTAGGGTTATGTTGAGGGCTAAGTTTAGAGATCCGGTTAGGGTTACGATTGGACCTAGGGTTAGGGTTATCTTGAGGGCTAGGGTTAGAGATCCAATTAGTGTTACGATTTCACCTAGGGTTAAGGTTAGTTGAGGGCTAGGGTTAGAGATCCGGTTAGGGTTACGATTGGACCTAGGGTTAGGGTTATGTTGAGGCCTAGCTTTAGAGATCCGGTTAGGGTTTCGATTGGACCTAGGGTTAGGGTTATGTTGAGGCCTAGGGTTAGAGATCCGGTTAGGGTTACGATTGGACCTAGGGTTAGGGTTATGTTGAGAGCTAGGGTTAGAGATCCAGTTAGGGTTACGATTGGACCTAGGGTTAGGTTAATGTTGAGGGCTATGTTGAGAGATCCGGTTAGGGTTACGATTGGACCTAGGGTTAGCGTTATGTTGAGGGCTAGGGTTAGAGATCTGGTTAGGGTTACGATTGGACCTAGGGTTAGGGTTATGTTGAGGGCTAGGGTTAGAGGTCCGGTTAGGGTTACGATTTGACCTAGGGTTAGGGTTATGTTGACGGCTAGGGTTAGAGATCCGGTTAGGGTTACAATTGGACCTAGGGTTAGGGTTATGTTGAGGGATAGGTTTAGAGAGACGGTTAGGGTTACAATTGGATCTAGGGTTAGGGTTATGTTGAGGGCTAGGTTTAGAGAGACGGTTAGGGTACGATTGGACCTAGGGTCAGGGTTATGTTGAGGGCTAGGATTAGAGATCCGGTTAGGGTTACAATTGGACCTAGGGTTAGGGTTATGTTGAGGGCTAGATTTAAAGAGATGGTTAGGGTTACGATTGGACCTAGGATTAGGATTATGTTGAGGGCTAGGTTTAGAGAGACGTTTACGGTACGATTGGACCTATGGTTAGGGTTATGTTGAGGGCTAGGGTTGGAGATCTGGTTAGGGTTACGATTGGACCTAGTGTTAGGGATATGTTGAGGGCTTGGGTTAGAGATCCGGTAAGTGTTGCCATCGGACCTAGGGTTAGGGTTATGTTGAGGGCTAGGTTTAGAGATCCGGTTAGGGTTACGATTGGACCTAGGGTTAGGGTTATGTTGAGGGCTAGGGTTAGAGATCCAATTAGTGTTACGATTGGACCTAGGGTTAGGATTATGTTGAGGGTTAGGTTTAGAGTGATGGTTAGGGTTACGATTGGACCTAGGGTTAGGATTATGTTGAGGGCTAGGTTTAGAGAGACGGTTAGGGTACGATTGGACCTAGGGTTAGGGTTATGTTGAGGGCTAGGATTAGAGATCCGGTTAGGGTTACGATTGGACCTAGGGTTAGGGTTATGTTGAGGGCTAGGTTTAGAGAGATGGTTAGGTTTACGATTGGACATAGGGTTAGGATTATGTTGAGGGCTAGGTTTAGAGAGACGGTTACGGTACGATTGGACCTATGGTTAGGGTTATGTTGAGGGCTAGGGTTAGAGATCCGGTTAGGGTTACGATTGGACCTAGGGTTAGGGATATGTTGAGGGCTATGGTTAGAGATCCGGTTAGGGTTACGATTCGACCTAGAGTTAGGTTTATGTTGAGGGCTAGGGTTAGAGATCCGGTTAGGGTTACGATTGGACCTAGGGTTTGGGTTATCTTGATTGCTAGGGTTAGAGGTCCGGTTAGAGTTACGATAGCACCTATGGTTAGGGTTATGTTGAGCGCTAGGTTTAGAGATCCGGTTAGGGTTACGATTGGACCTAGGGTTAGGGATATGTTGAGGGCTAGGATTAGAGATCCGGTTAGGGTTACGATTGGACCTAGGGTTCGGTTTATGATGAGGGTTAGGGTTAGCGATCCGGTTAGGGTTACGATTGGACCTACGGTTAGGGTTATGTTGAGGGCTAGGGTTAGAGATCCGTTTAGGATTACGATTGGACCTAGGTTTAGGGTTATGTTGAGGGCTAGGGTTAGAGATCCGGTTAGGGTTACTATTGGACCTAGGGTTAGGTTTATGTTGAGGGCTAGGTTTAGAGAGACGGTTAGGGTTACAATTGGATCTAGGGTTAGGGTTATGTTGAGGGCTAGGTTTAGAGAGACGGTTAGGGTACGATTGGACCTAGGGTTAGGGTTATGTTGAGGGCTACGTTTAGAGATCCGGTTAGGGTTACGATTGGACCTAGGGTTAGGTTTATGTTGAGGGCTACGGTTAGAGATCCGGATAGGGTTACGATTGGACCTAGGGTTAAGGTTATGTTGAGGGCTAGGGTTAGAGATATGGGTAGGGTTACGATTGGACCTAGGGTTAGGGTTATGTTGAGGGCTAGGGTTAGAGGTCCGGTTAGGGTTACGATTGGACCTAGGGTTAGGGTTATGTTGAGGGATAGGTTTAGAGATCCGGTTAGGGTTACGATTGGACCTACGGTTAGGGTTATGTTGAGGGCTAGGGTTGGAGATCCGGTTAGGGTTACGATTGGACCTAGGGTTAGGGTTATGTTGAGGGCTAGGTTTAGAGATCTGGTTAGGGTTACGATTCCACCTAGGGTTAGGGTTATGTTGAGGGCTAGGGTTAGAGGTCCGGTTAGGGTTACGATTGGACCTAGGGTTAGGGTTATGTTGAGGGCTAGGGTTAGAGATCCGGTTAGGGTTACGATTGGACCTAGGGTTAGGGTTATGTTGAGGGCTAGGGTTAGAGATCCGGTTAGGGTTACGATTCCACCTAGGGTTAGGGTTATGTTGAGAGCTAGGGTTAGAGGACCGGTTAGGGTTACGATTGGACCTAGGGTTAGGGTTATGTTGAGGGCTAGGGTTAGAGATCCGGTTAGGGTTGCGATTGGACCTAGGGTTAGGGTTATGTTGAGGGCTAGGTTTAGAGATCCGGTTAGGGTTACGATTGGACCTAGGGTTAGGGTTATGTTGAGGGCTAGGGTTATAGATCCGGTTAGGGTTACGATTGGACCTAGGGTTAGGATTATGTTGAGGGCTAGGGTTAGACATCCGTTTAGGGCTACGATTGGACCAAGGGTTAGGGTTATGTTGAGGGCTAGGGTTAGAGATCCGGTTAGGGTTGCGATTGGACCTAGGGTTAGGGTTATGTTGAGCGCTAGGTTTAGAGTTCCAGTTAGGGTTACGATTGGACCTAGGGTTAGGGTAATGTTGAGGGCTATGTTGAGAGATCCGGTTAGGGTTACGATTGGACCTAAGGTTAGGGTTATGTTGAGGGCTAGGGTTAGAGATCCGGTTAGGGTTACGATTGCACCTAGGGTTAAGGTTATGTTGAGGGCTAGGGTTAGAGATCCGGTTAGGGTTACGATTGGACCTAGGGTTAGGGTTATGTTGAGAGATAGGGTTATAGATCCGGTTAGGGTTACGATTGGACCTAGGGTTAGGGTTATGTTGAGGGCTAGGGTAAGAGTTCCAGTTAGGGTTACGATTGGAACTAGGGTTAGAGTTATGTTGAGGGCTAGGGTTAGAGATCCGGTTAGGGTTACGATTCGACCTAGTGTTAGGGTTATGTTGAGGGCTAGATTTAGAGAGACGGTTAGGGTTACAATTGGATCTAGGGTTAGGGTTATGTTGTGGGCTAGGTTTAGAGAGACGGTTAGGGTACGATTGGACCTATGGTTAGGGTTATGTTGAGGGCTACGGTTAGAGATCCGGTTAGGGTTACGATTGGACCTAGGGTTAGGTTTATGTTGAGGGGTACGGTTAGAGATCCGGATAGGGTTACGATTGGACCTAGGGTTAAGGTTATGTTGAGGGCTAGGGTTAGAGATCTGGTTAGGGTTACGATTGGACCTAGGGTTAGGGTTATGTTGAGGGCTAGGGTTAGAGGTCCGGTTAGGGTTACAATTGGACCTAGGGTTAGGGTTATGTTGAGGGATAGGTTTCGAGATCCGGTTAGGGTTACGATTGGACCTACAGTTAGGGTTATGTTGAGGGCTAGGGTTAGAGATCCGGTTAGGGTTACGATTGGACCTAGGGTTAGGGTTATGTTGAGAGCTAGGGTTAGAGATCCAATTAGTGTTACGATTGGCCCTAGGGTTAGGATTATGTTGACGGCTAGGTTTAGAGAGATGGTTAGGGTTACGATTGGACCTAGGGTTAGGATTATGTTGAGGGCTAGGTTTAGAGAGACGTTTACGGTACGATTGGACCTATGGTTAGGGTTATGTTGAGGGCTAGGGGTAGAGATCTGGCTAGGGTTACGATTGGACCTAGGGTTAGGGTTATATTGAGGGCTAGGGTTAGAGATCCCGTTAGGGTTACGATTGGACCTAGGGTTAGGGTTATGTTGAGGGCTAGGGTTAGAGATCCAGTTAGGCTTACGATTGGACCTAGGGTTAGGGTTATGTTGAGAGATAGGGTTATAGATCCGGTTAGGGTTACGATTGGACCTAGGGTTAGGGTTATGTTGAGGGCTAGGGTAAGAGTTCCGGTTAGGGTTACGATTGGAACTAGGGTTAGGGTTATGTTGAGGGCTAGGGTTAGAGATCCAGTTAGGGTTACGATTGGACCTAGGGTTAGGGTTATGTTGAGAGATAGGGTTATAGATCCGGTTAGGGTTACGATTGGACCTAGGGTTAGGGTTATGTTGAGGGCTAGGGTAAGAGTTCCAGTTAGGGTTACGATTGGAACTAGTGTTAGGGTTATGTTGAGGGCTCGGTTTAGAGAGACGGTTAGGGTTACAATTGGATCTAGGGTTAGGGTTATGTTGAGGGCTAGGTTTAGAGAGACGGTTAGGGTACGATTGGACCTAGGGTTAGCGTTATGTTGAGGGCTAGGGTTAGAGATCTGGTTAGGGTTACGATTGGACCTAGGGTTAGGGTTATGTTGAGGGCTAGGGTTAGAGGTCCGGTTAGGGTTACGATTTGACCTAGGGTTAGGGTTATGTTGACGGCTAGGGTTAGAGATCCGGTTAGGGTTACAATTGGACCTAGGGTTAGGGTTATGTTGAGGGATAGGTTTAGAGAGACGGTTAGGGTTACAATTGGATCTAGGGTTAGGGTTATGTTGAGGGCTAGGTTTAGAGAGACGGTTAGGGTACGATTGGACCTAGGGTCAGGGTTATGTTGAGGGCTAGGATTAGAGATCCGGTTAGGGTTACAATTGGACCTAGGGTTAGGGTTATGTTGAGGGCTAGATTTAAAGAGATGGTTAGGGTTACGATTGGACCTAGGATTAGGATTATGTTGAGGGCTAGGTTTAGAGAGACGTTTACGGTACGATTGGACCTATGGTTAGGGTTATGTTGAGGGCTAGGGTTGGAGATCTGGTTAGGGTTACGATTGGACCTAGGGTTAGGGATATGTTGAGGGCTTGGGTTAGAGATCCGGTAAGTGTTGCCATCGGACCTAGGGTTAGGGTTATGTTGAGGGCTAGGTTTAGAGATCCGGTTAGGGTTACGATTGGACCTAGGGTTAGGGTTATGTTGAGGGCTAGGGTTAGAGATCCAATTAGTGTTACGATTGGACCTAGGGTTAGGATTATGTTGAGGGTTAGGTTTAGAGTGATGGTTAGGGTTACGATTGGACCTAGGGTTAGGATTATGTTGAGGGCTAGGTTTAGAGAGACGGTTAGGGTACGATTGGACCTAGGGTTAGGGTTATGTTGAGGGCTAGGATTAGAGATCCGGTTAGGGTTACGATTGGACCTAGGGTTAGGGTTATGTTGAGGGCTAGGTTTAGAGAGATGGTTAGGTTTACGATTGGACATAGGGTTAGGATTATGTTGAGGGCTATGTTTAGAGAGACGGTTACGGTACGATTGGACCTATGGTTAGGGTTATGTTGAGGGCTAGGGTTAGAGATCCGGTTAGGGTTACGATTGGACCTAGGGTTAGGGATATGTTGAGGGCTATGGTTAGAGATCCGGTTAGGGTTACGATTCGACCTAGAGTTAGGTTTATGTTGAGGGCTAGGGTTAGAGATCCGGTTAGGGTTACGATTGGACCTAGGGTTTGGGTTATCTTGATTGCTAGGGTTAGAGGTCCGGTTAGAGTTACGATAGCACCTATGGTAAGGGTTATGTTGAGTGCTAGGTTTAGAGATCCGGTTAGGGTTACGATTGGACCTAGGGTTAGGGATATGTTGAGGGCTATGGTTAGAGATCCGGTTAGGGTTACGATTGGACCTAGGGTTAGGGTTATGTTGAGGGCTAGGATTAGAGATCCGGTTAGGGTTACGATTGGACCTACGGTTAGGGTTATGTTGAGGGCTAGGGTTAGAGATCCGTTTAGGATTACGATTGGACCTAGGTTTAGGGTTATGTTGAGGGCTAGGGTTAGAGATCCGGTTAGGGTTACTATTGGACCTAGGGTTAGGTTTATGTTGAGGGCTAGGTTTAGAGAGACGGTTAGGGTTACAATTGGATCTAGGGTTAGGGTTATGTTGAGGGCTAGGTTTAGAGAGACGGTTAGGGTACGATTGGACCTAGGGTTAGGGTTATGTTGAGGGCTACGTTTAGAGATCCGGTTAGGGTTACGATTGGACCTAGGGTTAGGTTTATGTTGAGGGCTACGGTTAGAGATCCGGATAGGGTTACGATTGGACCTAGGGTTAAGGTTATGTTGAGGGCTAGGGTTAGAGATATGGGTAGGGTTACGATTGGACCTAGGGTTAGGGTTATGTTGAGGGCTAGGGTTAGAGGTCCGGTTAGGGTTACGATTGGACCTAGGGTTAGGGTTATGTTGAGGGATAGGTTTAGAGATCCAGTTAGGGTTACGATTGGACCTACGGTTAGGGTTATGTTGAGGGCTAGGGTTGGAGATCCGGTTAGGGTTACGATTGGACCTAGGGTTAGGGTTATGTTGAGGGCTAGGGTTAGAGATCCGGTTAGGGTTACGATTCCACCTAGGGTTAGGGTTATGTTGAGGGCTAGGGTTAGAGGTCCGGTTAGGGTTACGATTGGACCTAGGGTTAGGGTTATGTTGAGGGCTAGGGTTAGAGATCCGGTTAGGGTTACGATTGGACCTAGGGTTAGGGTTATGTTGAGGGCTAGGGTTAGAGATCCGGTTAGGGTTACGATTCCACCTAGGGTTAGGGTTATGTTGAGGGCTAGGGTTAGAGGTCCGGTTAGGGTTACGATTGGACCTAGGGTTAGGGTTATGTTGAGGGCTAGGGTTAGAGATCCGGTTAGGGTTGCGATTGGACCTAGGGTTAGGGTTATGTTGAGGGCTAGGTTTAGAGATCCGGTTAGGGTTACGATTGGACCTAGGGTTAGGGTTATGTTGAGGGCTAGGGTTATAGATCCGGTTAGGGTTACGATTGGACCTAGGGTTAGGATTATGTTGAGGGCTAGGGTTAGACATCCGTTTAGGGCTACGATTGGACCAAGGGTTAGGGTTATGTTGAGGGCTAGGGTTAGAGATCCGGTTAGGGTTGCGATTGGACCTAGGGTTAGGGTTATGTTGAGGGCTAGGTTTAGAGTTCCAGTTAGGGTTACGATTGGACCTAGGGTTAGGGTAATGTTGAGGGCTATGTTGAGAGATCCGGTTAGGGTTACGATTGGACCTAAGGTTAGGGTTATGTTGAGGGCTAGGGTTAGAGATCCGGTTAGGGTTACGATTGCACCTAGGGTTAAGGTTATGTTGAGGGCTAGGGTTAGAGATCCGGTTAGGGTTACGATTGGACCTAGGGTTAGGGTTATGTTGAGAGATAGGGTTATAGATCCGGTTAGGGTTACGATTGGACCTAGGGTTAGGGTTATGTTGAGGGCTAGGGTAAGAGTTCCAGTTAGGGTTACGATTGGAACTAGGGTTAGAGTTATGTTGAGGGCTAGGGTTAGAGATCCGGTTAGGGTTACGATTCGACCTAGTGTTAGGGTTATGTTGAGGGCTAGATTTAGAGAGACGGTTAGGGTTACAATTGGATCTAGGGTTAGGGTTATGTTGTGGGCTAGGTTTAGAGAGACGGTTAGGGTACGATTGGACCTATGGTTAGGGTTATGTTGAGGGCTAGGGTTAGAGATCCGGTTAGGGTTACGATTGGACCTAGGGTTAGGTTTATGTTGAGGGGTACGGTTAGAGATCCGGATAGGGTTACGATTGGACCTAGGGTTAAGGTTATGTTGAGGGCTAGGGTTAGAGATCTGGTTAGGGTTACGATTGGACCTAGGGTTAGGGTTATGTTGAGGGCTAGGGTTAGAGGTCCGGTTAGGGTTACGATTGGACCTAGGGTTAGGGTTATGTTGACGGCTAGGGTTAGAGATCCGGTTAGAGTTACAATTGGACCTAGGGTTAGGGTTATGTTGAGGGATAGGTTTAGAGATCCGGTTAGGGTTACGATTGGACCTACAGTTAGGGTTATGTTGAGGGCTAGGGTTAGAGATCCGGTTAGGGTTACGATTGGACCTAGGGTTAGGGTTATGTTGAGAGCTAGGGTTAGAGATCCAATTAGTGTTACGATTGGCCCTAGGGTTAGGATTATGTTGACGGCTAGGTTTAGAGAGATGGTTAGGGTTACGATTGGACCTAGGGTTAGGATTATGTTGAGGGCTAGGTTTAGAGAGACGTTTACGGTACGATTGGACCTATGGTTAGGGTTATGTTGAGGGCTAGGGGTAGAGATCTGGTTAGGGTTACGATTGGACCTAGGGTTAGGGTTATATTGAGGGCTAGGGTTAGAGATCCGGTTAGGGTTACGATTGGACCTAGGGTTAGGGTTATGTTGAGGGCTAGGTATAGAGACACGGTTAGGGTACGATTGGACCTAGTGTTAGGGTTATGTTGAGGGCTAGGTTTAGAGAGACGGTTAAGGTACGATTGGACCTAGGGTTAGGGTTATGTTGAGGGCTAGGCTTAGAGATCCGGTTAGGGTTTCGATTGTACCTAGGGTTAGGGTTATGTTGAGGGCTAGGTTTAGAGAGACCGTTAGGGTTACGATTAGCCCTATGGTTAGGGTTATGTTGAGGGCTAGGTATAGAGAGACGGTTAGGGTTACGATTCTACCTAGGGTTAGGGTTATGTTGAAGGCTAGGTTTAGAGAGACAGTTAGGGTACGATGGGACCTAGGGTTAGGGTTATGTTGAGGGCTAGGGTTAGAGATCCGGTTAGGGTTACGATTGGACCTAGGGTTAGGGTTATGTTGAGGACTAGGGTTAGAGATCTAATTAGGGTTACGATTGTACCTAGGGTTAGGGTTATGTTGAGGGCTATGGTTAGAGGTCCGGTTACGGTTACAATTGGACCTAGGGTTAAGGTTATGTTGAGGGCTATGTTTAGAGATCTGGTTAGGGTTAAGATTGGACCTAGGGTTAGGGTTATGTTGAGGGCTAGGATTAGAGATCCGGTTAGGGTTACGATTGGACCTAGGGTTAGGGTTATGTTGAGGGCTAGGTTTAGAGAGATGGTTAGGTTTACGATTGGACATAGGGTTAGGATTATGTTGAGGGCTAGGTTTAGAGAGACGGTTACGGTACGATTGGACCTATGGTTAGGGTTATGTTGAGGGCTAGGGTTAGAGATCCGGTTAGGGTTACGATTGGACCTAGGGTTAGGGATATGTTGAGGGCTATGGTTAGAGATCCGGTTAGGGTTACGATTCGACCTAGAGTTAGGTTTATGTTGAGGGCTAGGGTTAGAGATCCGGTTAGGGTTACGATTGGACCTAGGGTTTGGGTTATCTTGATTGCTAGGGTTAGAGGTCCGGTTAGAGTTACGATAGCACCTATGGTTAGGGTTATGTTGAGCGCTAGGTTTAGAGATCCGGTTAGGGTTACGATTGGACCTAGGGTTAGGGATATGTTGAGGGCTATGGTTAGAGATCCGGTTAGGGTTACGATTGTACCTAGGGTTAGGGTTATGTTGAGGGCTAGGATTAGAGATCCGGTTAGGGTTACGATTGGACCTAGGGTTCGGTTTATGATGAGGACTAGGGTTAGCGATCCGGTTAGGGTTACGATTGGCCCTAGGGTTAGGGTTATGTTGAGGGATAGATTTAGAGATCCAGTTAGGGTACAATTGAACCTAGGGTTAGGGTTATGTTGAGGGCTAGGTTTAGAGATCCAGTTAGGGTACAATTGGACCTAGGGTTAGGGTTATGTTGAGGGTTCGGTTTAGAGATCCGGTTAGGGTTACGATTGGACCTAGGATTAGTGTTATGATGAGGGCTAGGATTACAGATCCGGTTAGGGTTACGATTGGACTTAGGGTTAGGGTTATGTTGAGGGCTACAGTCAGCGATCCGGTTAGGGTTACGATTGGACCTAGGGTTAGGGTTATGTTGAGGACTAGGGTTAGAGAGACGGTTAGGGTACGATTGGACCTAGGGTTAGGGTTATGTTGAGGGCTAGGTTTAGAGATCCGGTTAGGGTTACGATTGGACCTAGGGTTAGGGTCATGTTGAGGGGTAGGTTTAGATAGACGGCTGGGGTTACGATTGGACCTAGGATTAGGGTTATGATGAGGGCTAGGATTAGACATCCGCTTACAGTTACGATTGGACCTAGGGTTAGGGTTATATTGAGGGCTAGGGTTAGAGATCCGGTTAGGGTTACGATTGGACATAGGGTTAGGGTTATGTTGAGGGATAGGTTAGAGACACGGTTAGGGTTACGATTGGACCTAGGGTTAGGGTTATGTTGAGGGCTAGGTTTAGAGATCCGGTCAGAGTTACGGTTGGTCCTAGGATTAGGGTTATGATGAGGGCTAGGATTAGACATCCGCTTACGGTTACGATTGGACCTAGGGTTAGGGTTATGTTGAGGGCTACAGTCAGGTATACGTTTAAGGTTACGATTGGACCTAGGGTTAGGGTTATATTGAGGGCTAGGGTTAGAGATCCGGTTAGGGTTACGATTGGACCTAGGGTTATTGTTATGTTGAGGGATAGGTTAGAGACACGGTTAGGGTTACGATTGGACCTAGGGTTAGGGTTATGTTGAGGGCTAGGTTTAGAGATCCGTTTAGAGTTACGGTTGGACCTAGGGTTAGCGTCATGATGAGGGCTAGGTTTGGATAGACGGCTTGGGTTAAGATTGGACCTAGGATTAGAGTTATGTTGAGGTCTAGGGTTAGAGATCCAGTTATGGTTACTATTGGACCTAGGGTTAGGGTTATGTTTAGGGTTAGGGTTAGAGAGACAGTTAGGGTTACGATTGGACCTAGGGTTAAGGTTACGTTTAGGGCTAGGTTTAGAGATCCGGTTAGGGTTACGATTGGACCTAGGGTTAGGGTTATGTTGAGGGCTAGGTTAATAGAAATGGTTAGGGTTACAATTGGACCTAGGGTAAGGATTATGTTGAGGGCTAGGGTTAGAGTTCCGGTTAGGGTTACGATTGGACCTAGGGGTAGGGTTATGATGAGGGCTAGGGTTAGAGATCAAGTTACGGTTAAGACTGGACCTTCAATGTCTTTTTAGAGACGTCCTTTTTCACTGGTGGAATTGATTTTGGGATGCATTGTTTCAATCTCTTGCAAGCCCTATGTTGTTTCTTAGACAATGTGGAAAAACACGGATTATGTTTCCCAGATCACTTGGAATCCAGGAAAACACTCACTGCATCACTCTTGCTCAAACACACTCTTTCACCTACTGCGCTGAGAACATTCATGAAAGCCGAAAAGAAGGGCAATTTGCACTGAAATTCACATGGGCAAGTTCAAAAAGTCATTTCTATCATTTGCAGAATGCAAAGGCATGATTCATTCATGTTCTCGATGACCCCTTTACATTTCCAAGTGACATGAATTAGGACGTTCACAAAAATATGTGTTTAGAATGGCATTTTGCAGTCAATTTTGGACGGGATTGTACAAAAATTAATTTTTATCGGTTGCACAGTTCAAACCATGATTGACTTCATGATCTCGATGATACCCTTACATTTCGAAGTCACCTGTATTTCGAGTTTCCAAAAAGATGTGTTAGTTTGTGGCGAAAGGAGCCGAAGTTGTGTATTCAGTGCTGGACAGTGACACACTCTAGACAGGTTAAACAGAGTTCTGAGAGCACCAACATGCTTAAAACTGGAACTGCTACAAGGTGTGTGAAGCATGCTGAATGAAGGCTTGTCATTTCACAGAAAGAAGAGGAAACCAAAATCCAAGTAATGAAACGAGCACACCAGTATGGCAGATGTGCATGTGTACAGTTTCAAGCAAGAGCTCTTTGTGGACACTTGGAAATAGCTTTGTGAAAAATTTTGTATGAAGCGAAATTTGGCCAAAGTTTAAAGACCTTCCAAAACCAACCCTAAAGAACTTAGCCAAACAATGAATGTTGCAATAAGCTCCTGCAGGAAAGGTGCTTCCATGACACAACCCCAGCGCAGGTAGCTACATTCTGCACAGTGCAAAATATATATAAATTCCAGGCTAAACCCTTACTCCCGAAGGATGAAATGCGTGTGTTTCTCTCTGAAAGAAGAGTCAGCCACTAGGCTTTTGCTTGCTCCTTCAAGATCTTTGTAGAAAAGTGTGTTTTCACCGGTTGAATACGTTTTGGGATGCAATGTTTCAATCTGTCGCAAGTCTCATATTGTTTCTTAGACAATGTGGAAAAACGCGGATTATGTTTCCCAAATCACCTGAAATCCAGGAAAACGCACAGTGCATCACACTTGCACAAACACGCTCTTTCACCAAATGCGTTGAGAACATTCAAGAAAGCAGACAAGAAGGGCATTTTGCAGTGAATTTCAAGCGGGCTCGTACAAAAATTCATTTCTGTCGGTTGCAGAGTGCAAAAGGATGTATTACATCATGTTCTCGATGAAACCTTGACATTTCCAAGTGACCTGAATTAGGACTTTCACAAAAAGATGTGTTTGCGTGTCTATGCCGAAACGAGCTCTAAGTTGTGTATTCACTGCTGGAGAGTGACACACTCTACACAGGTTACACAGCGTTTTGATAGCACCAACATGCTTAAAACTGAAACAGCTACAAGGTGTGTGTACATGCTGAATGAAGGCTTGTCATTTCAAAGAAAGAAGAAGAAACCAAAATCCACGTAGTGAAAAGAGCTCACCAGTATGGGAGATGTGCATGTGCACAGTTTCAAGCAGGAGCTCTTTGTGGACACTTGGAAACAGCACTGTGAAAAAATTTCTTACAAAGCTGGATTTGACCAAAGCTGAAAGACCTTCCAAAACCAACCCTAAAGACCTTAGCCAAACAATGAATGTTGCAATAAGCTCCTGCACGAAAGGTGCTTCTATGACACAACCCCCGAGCAGGTAGCTACATTCTGCAGCGTACAAAATGCGTATGAATTCCAGGCTGAAAACCCTCTCCAGAAGCATGAAATTAATGTTTCTCTCTGAAAGAACACTCAGCCAATATTCTATTGCTAGCTCCTTCAAGTGATTTGTAGAAACATTTGTTTTCACTGGTTGAATGCGTTTTGGGATGCATTGTTTCAGTCTCTTGCAAGCCTCATGTTGTTTCTTAGACAATGTGGAAAAAGAGGATTATGTTTCCCAAATCACTTGAAATAGAGGAAAATGTACCGTGCATCACTCTTGCTCAAAAACGCTTTCACCTAATGCGTTTAGAACATTCAAGAATACAGAAAAGAAGGACATTTTGCAGTGAATTTCAGACGGGCTTGTACAAAAAGTCATTTCTATAGTTTGCAGAGTCCAAAATCATGATTCACTTCATGTTCTCCATGAAACCCTCACATTTCCAATGCCCTGAATTAGCACTTTCCCAAAAAGATGTGTTTGCGTGTCTGTGGTCAAAGGAGATCTAAGTTTTGTATTCACTGCTGGAGAATGACACACTCTACACAGTTTACACAGGGTTTTAAGAGCACCAACATGCTTAATATGGAAACTGCTACAAAGTGTGTGTAGCATGCTGAATGAAGCCTTGTTATTTCAAAGAAGGAATAGGAAACCAAAATCCAAGTAGTGAAACGAGCACACCAGTATGGGAGATGTACATGTGTACAGTTTCAAGCACCAGCTCTTTGTGAATACTTGGAAAAAGCTCTGTGAAAAAATTTTGTACCAAGCGGGATGTGGTCAAAGTTGAAAGACCTTCCAAAACCAACACTAAAGAACTTAGCCAAACAATGAATGTTGCAATATACTCCTGCAGGAAAGGTGATTCTATGACACAACCCCTGAGCAGGTAGCTACATTCTGCACAGTACAAAACGCATATGAATTCCAGGATGAATACTTTCTCCAGAAGGATGAAATGCATGTGTTTCTCTCTGAAAGAAAAATCAGCCACTATGCTTTTGCTTGCTCCTTCAAGGTCTTTGTAGAAACGTGTGTTTTCACTGGTGGAATAGGTTTTGGGATGCATTGTTTAAATCTGTGTATTCCGAGCTGGAGAGTGACACACTCTACACAGGTTAAACAGCCTTCTGAGAGCACCAGCAAGTTTAAAACTGAAAGTGGTACAAGGTGTGTGAAGCATGCTGAATGAAGGCTTGTCATTTCACAGAAAGAAGAGGAAACCAAAATCCAAGTAATGAAACGAGCACACCAATATGGCAGATGTGCATGTGTACAGTTTCAAGCAAGAGCTCTTTGTGGACACTTGGAAATAGCTTTGTGAAAAATTTTGTATGAAGCGAAATTTGGCCAAAGTTTAAAGACCTTCCAAAACCAACCCTAAAGAACTTAGCCAAACAATGAATGTTGCAATAAGCTCCTGCAGGAAAGGTGCTTCCATGACACAACCCCAGCGCAGGTAGCTACATTCTGCACAGTGCAAAATATATATAAATTCCAGGCTAAACCCTTACTCCCGAAGGATGAAATGCGTGTGTTTCTCTCTGAAAGAAGAGTCAGCCACTAGGCTTTTGCTTGCTCCTTCAAGATCTTTGTAGAAAAGTGTGTTTTCACCGGTTGAATACGTTTTGGGATGCAATGTTTCAATCTGTCGCAAGTCTCATATTGTTTCTTAGACAATGTGGAAAAACGCGGATTATGTTTCCCAAATCACCTGAAATCCAGGAAAACGCACAGTGCATCACACTTGCACAAACACGCTCTTTCACCAAATGCGTTGAGAACATTCAAGAAAGCAGACAAGAAGGGCATTTTGCAGTGAATTTCAAGCGGGCTCGTACAAAAATTCATTTCTGTCGGTTGCAGAGTGCAAAAGGATGTATTACATCATGTTCTCGATGAAACCTTGACATTTCCAAGTGACCTGAATTAGGACTTTCACAAAAAGATGTGTTTGCGTGTCTATGCCGAAACGAGCTCTAAGTTGTGTATTCACTGCTGGAGAGTGACACACTCTACACAGGTTACACAGCGTTTTGATAGCACCAACATGCTTAAAACTGAAACAGCTACAAGGTGTGTGTACATGCTGAATGAAGGCTTGTCATTTCAAAGAAAGAAGAAGAAACCAAAATCCACGTAGTGAAAAGAGCTCACCAGTATGGGAGATGTGCATGTGCACAGTTTCAAGCAGGAGCTCTTTGTGGACACTTGGAAACAGCACTGTGAAAAAATTTCTTACAAAGCTGGATTTGACCAAAGCTGAAAGACCTTCCAAAACCAACCCTAAAGACCTTAGCCAAACAATGAATGTTGCAATAAGCTCCTGCACGAAAGGTGCTTCTATGACACAACCCCCGAGCAGGTAGCTACATTCTGCAGCGTACAAAATGCGTATGAATTCCAGGCTGAAAACCCTCTCCAGAAGCATGAAATTAATGTTTCTCTCTGAAAGAACACTCAGCCAATATTCTATTGCTAGCTCCTTCAAGTGATTTGTAGAAACATTTGTTTTCACTGGTTGAATGCGTTTTGGGATGCATTGTTTCAGTCTCTTGCAAGCCTCATGTTGTTTCTTAGACAATGTGGAAAAAGAGGATTATGTTTCCCAAATCACTTGAAATAGAGGAAAATGTACCGTGCATCACTCTTGCTCAAAAACGCTTTCACCTAATGCGTTTAGAACATTCAAGAATACAGAAAAGAAGGACATTTTGCAGTGAATTTCAGACGGGCTTGTACAAAAAGTCATTTCTATAGTTTGCAGAGTCCAAAATCATGATTCACTTCATGTTCTCCATGAAACCCTCACATTTCCAATGCCCTGAATTAGCACTTTCCCAAAAAGATGTGTTTGCGTGTCTGTGGTCAAAGGAGATCTAAGTTTTGTATTCACTGCTGGAGAATGACACACTCTACACAGTTTACACAGGGTTTTAAGAGCACCAACATGCTTAATATGGAAACTGCTACAAAGTGTGTGTAGCATGCTGAATGAAGCCTTGTTATTTCAAAGAAGGAATAGGAAACCAAAATCCAAGTAGTGAAACGAGCACACCAGTATGGGAGATGTACATGTGTACAGTTTCAAGCACCAGCTCTTTGTGAATACTTGGAAAAAGCTCTGTGAAAAAATTTTGTACCAAGCGGGATGTGGTCAAAGTTGAAAGACCTTCCAAAACCAACACTAAAGAACTTAGCCAAACAATGAATGTTGCAATATACTCCTGCAGGAAAGGTGATTCTATGACACAACCCCTGAGCAGGTAGCTACATTCTGCACAGTACAAAACGCATATGAATTCCAGGATGAATACTTTCTCCAGAAGGATGAAATGCATGTGTTTCTCTCTGAAAGAAAAATCAGCCACTATGCTTTTGCTTGCTCCTTCAAGGTCTTTGTAGAAACGTGTGTTTTCACTGGTGGAATAGGTTTTGGGATGCATTGTTTAAATCTGTGTATTCCGAGCTGGAGAGTGACACACTCTACACAGGTTAAACAGCCTTCTGAGAGCACCAGCAAGTTTAAAACTGAAAGTGGTACAAGGTGTGTGAAGCATGCTGAATGAAGGCTTGTCATTTCACAGAAAGAAGAGGAAACCAAAATCCAAGTAATGAAACGAGCACACCAATATGGCAGATGTGCATGTGTACAGTTTCAAGCAAGAGCTCTTTGTGGACACTTGGAAATAGCTTTGTGAAAAATTTTGTATGAAGCGAAATTTGGCCAAAGTTTAAAGACCTTCCAAAACCAACCCTAAAGAACTTAGCCAAACAATGAATGTTGCAATAAGCTCCTGCAGGAAAGGTGCTTCCATGACACAACCCCAGCGCAGGTAGCTACATTCTGCACAGTGCAAAATATATATAAATTCCAGGCTAAACCCTTACTCCCGAAGGATGAAATGCGTGTGTTTCTCTCTGAAAGAAGAGTCAGCCACTAGGCTTTTGCTTGCTCCTTCAAGATCTTTGTAGAAAAGTGTGTTTTCACCGGTTGAATACGTTTTGGGATGCAATGTTTCAATCTGTCGCAAGTCTCATATTGTTTCTTAGACAATGTGGAAAAACGCGGATTATGTTTCCCAAATCACCTGAAATCCAGGAAAACGCACAGTGCATCACACTTGCACAAACACGCTCTTTCACCAAATGCGTTGAGAACATTCAAGAAAGCAGACAAGAAGGGCATTTTGCAGTGAATTTCAAGCGGGCTCGTACAAAAATTCATTTCTGTCGGTTGCAGAGTGCAAAAGGATGTATTACATCATGTTCTCGATGAAACCTTGACATTTCCAAGTGACCTGAATTGGGACTTTCACAAAAAGATGTGTTTGCGTGTCTATGCCGAAACGAGCTCTAAGTTGTGTATTCACTGCTGGAGAGTGACACACTCTACACAGGTTACACAGCGTTTTGATAGCACCAACATGCTTAAAACTGAAACAGCTACAAGGTGTGTGTACATGCTGAATGAAGGCTTGTCATTTCAAAGAAAGAAGAAGAAACCAAAATCCACGTAGTGAAAAGAGCTCACCAGTATGGGAGATGTGCATGTGCACAGTTTCAAGCAGGAGCTCTTTGTGGACACTTGGAAACAGCACTGTGAAAAAATTTCTTACAAAGCTGGATTTGACCAAAGCTGAAAGACCTTCCAAAACCAACCCTAAAGACCTTAGCCAAACAATGAATGTTGCAATAAGCTCCTGCACGAAAGGTGCTTCTATGACACAACCCCCGAGCAGGTAGCTACATTCTGCAGCGTACAAAATGCGTATGAATTCCAGGCTGAAAACCCTCTCCAGAAGCATGAAATTAATGTTTCTCTCTGAAAGAACACTCAGCCAATATTCTATTGCTAGCTCCTTCAAGTGATTTGTAGAAACATTTGTTTTCACTGGTTGAATGCGTTTTGGGATGCATTGTTTCAGTCTCTTGCAAGCCTCATGTTGTTTCTTAGACAATGTGGAAAAAGAGGATTATGTTTCCCAAATCACTTGAAATAGAGGAAAATGTACCGTGCATCACTCTTGCTCAAAAACGCTTTCACCTAATGCGTTTAGAACATTCAAGAATACAGAAAAGAAGGACATTTTGCAGTGAATTTCAGACGGGCTTGTACAAAAAGTCATTTCTATAGTTTGCAGAGTCCAAAATCATGATTCACTTCATGTTCTCCATGAAACCCTCACATTTCCAATGCCCTGAATTAGCACTTTCCCAAAAAGATGTGTTTGCGTGTCTGTGGTCAAAGGAGATCTAAGTTTTGTATTCACTGCTGGAGAATGACACACTCTACACAGTTTACACAGGGTTTTAAGAGCACCAACATGCTTAATATGGAAACTGCTACAAAGTGTGTGTAGCATGCTGAATGAAGCCTTGTTATTTCAAAGAAGGAATAGGAAACCAAAATCCAAGTAGTGAAACGAGCACACCAGTATGGGAGATGTACATGTGTACAGTTTCAAGCACCAGCTCTTTGTGAATACTTGGAAAAAGCTCTGTGAAAAAATTTTGTACCAAGCGGGATGTGGTCAAAGTTGAAAGACCTTCCAAAACCAACACTAAAGAACTTAGCCAAACAATGAATGTTGCAATATACTCCTGCAGGAAAGGTGATTCTATGACACAACCCCTGAGCAGGTAGCTACATTCTGCACAGTACAAAACGCATATGAATTCCAGGATGAATACTTTCTCCAGAAGGATGAAATGCATGTGTTTCTCTCTGAAAGAAAAATCAGCCACTATGCTTTTGCTTGCTCCTTCAAGGTCTTTGTAGAAACGTGTGTTTTCACTGGTGGAATAGGTTTTGGGATGCATTGTTTAAATCTGTGTATTCCGAGCTGGAGAGTGACACACTCTACACAGGTTAAACAGCCTTCTGAGAGCACCAGCAAGTTTAAAACTGAAAGTGGTACAAGGTGTGTGAAGCATGCTGAATGAAGGCTTGTCATTTCACAGAAAGAAGAGGAAACCAAAATCCAAGTAATGAAACGAGCACACCAATATGGCAGATGTGCATGTGTACAGTTTCAAGCAAGAGCTCTTTGTGGACACTTGGAAATAGCTTTGTGAAAAATTTTGTATGAAGCGAAATTTGGCCAAAGTTTAAAGACCTTCCAAAACCAACCCTAAAGAACTTAGCCAAACAATGAATGTTGCAATAAGCTCCTGCAGGAAAGGTGCTTCCATGACACAACCCCAGCGCAGGTAGCTACATTCTGCACAGTGCAAAATATATATAAATTCCAGGCTAAACCCTTACTCCCGAAGGATGAAATGCGTGTGTTTCTCTCTGAAAGAAGAGTCAGCCACTAGGCTTTTGCTTGCTCCTTCAAGATCTTTGTAGAAAAGTGTGTTTTCACCGGTTGAATACGTTTTGGGATGCAATGTTTCAATCTGTCGCAAGTCTCATATTGTTTCTTAGACAATGTGGAAAAACGCGGATTATGTTTCCCAAATCACCTGAAATCCAGGAAAACGCACAGTGCATCACACTTGCACAAACACGCTCTTTCACCAAATGCGTTGAGAACATTCAAGAAAGCAGACAAGAAGGGCATTTTGCAGTGAATTTCAAGCGGGCTCGTACAAAAATTCATTTCTGTCGGTTGCAGAGTGCAAAAGGATGTATTACATCATGTTCTCGATGAAACCTTGACATTTCCAAGTGACCTGAATTGGGACTTTCACAAAAAGATGTGTTTGCGTGTCTATGCCGAAACGAGCTCTAAGTTGTGTATTCACTGCTGGAGAGTGACACACTCTACACAGGTTACACAGCGTTTTGATAGCACCAACATGCTTAAAACTGAAACAGCTACAAGGTGTGTGTACATGCTGAATGAAGGCTTGTCATTTCAAAGAAAGAAGAAGAAACCAAAATCCACGTAGTGAAAAGAGCTCACCAGTATGGGAGATGTGCATGTGCACAGTTTCAAGCAGGAGCTCTTTGTGGACACTTGGAAACAGCACTGTGAAAAAATTTCTTACAAAGCTGGATTTGACCAAAGCTGAAAGACCTTCCAAAACCAACCCTAAAGACCTTAGCCAAACAATGAATGTTGCAATAAGCTCCTGCACGAAAGGTGCTTCTATGACACAACCCCCGAGCAGGTAGCTACATTCTGCAGCGTACAAAATGCGTATGAATTCCAGGCTGAAAACCCTCTCCAGAAGCATGAAATTAATGTTTCTCTCTGAAAGAACACTCAGCCAATATTCTATTGCTAGCTCCTTCAAGTGATTTGTAGAAACATTTGTTTTCACTGGTTGAATGCGTTTTGGGATGCATTGTTTCAGTCTCTTGCAAGCCTCATGTTGTTTCTTAGACAATGTGGAAAAAGAGGATTATGTTTCCCAAATCACTTGAAATAGAGGAAAATGTACCGTGCATCACTCTTGCTCAAAAACGCTTTCACCTAATGCGTTTAGAACATTCAAGAATACAGAAAAGAAGGACATTTTGCAGTGAATTTCAGACGGGCTTGTACAAAAAGTCATTTCTATAGTTTGCAGAGTCCAAAATCATGATTCACTTCATGTTCTCCATGAAACCCTCACATTTCCAATGCCCTGAATTAGCACTTTCCCAAAAAGATGTGTTTGCGTGTCTGTGGTCAAAGGAGATCTAAGTTTTGTATTCACTGCTGGAGAATGACACACTCTACACAGTTTACACAGGGTTTTAAGAGCACCAACATGCTTAATATGGAAACTGCTACAAAGTGTGTGTAGCATGCTGAATGAAGCCTTGTTATTTCAAAGAAGGAATAGGAAACCAAAATCCAAGTAGTGAAACGAGCACACCAGTATGGGAGATGTACATGTGTACAGTTTCAAGCACCAGCTCTTTGTGAATACTTGGAAAAAGCTCTGTGAAAAAATTTTGTACCAAGCGGGATGTGGTCAAAGTTGAAAGACCTTCCAAAACCAACACTAAAGAACTTAGCCAAACAATGAATGTTGCAATATACTCCTGCAGGAAAGGTGATTCTATGACACAACCCCTGAGCAGGTAGCTACATTCTGCACAGTACAAAACGCATATGAATTCCAGGATGAATACTTTCTCCAGAAGGATGAAATGCATGTGTTTCTCTCTGAAAGAAAAATCAGCCACTATGCTTTTGCTTGCTCCTTCAAGGTCTTTGTAGAAACGTGTGTTTTCACTGGTGGAATAGGTTTTGGGATGCATTGTTTAAATCTGTGTATTCCGAGCTGGAGAGTGACACACTCTACACAGGTTAAACAGCCTTCTGAGAGCACCAGCAAGTTTAAAACTGAAAGTGGTACAAGGTGTGTGAAGCATGCTGAATGAAGGCTTGTCATTTCACAGAAAGAAGAGGAAACCAAAATCCAAGTAATGAAACGAGCACACCAATATGGCAGATGTGCATGTGTACAGTTTCAAGCAAGAGCTCTTTGTGGACACTTGGAAATAGCTTTGTGAAAAATTTTGTATGAAGCGAAATTTGGCCAAAGTTTAAAGACCTTCCAAAACCAACCCTAAAGAACTTAGCCAAACAATGAATGTTGCAATAAGCTCCTGCAGGAAAGGTGCTTCCATGACACAACCCCAGCGCAGGTAGCTACATTCTGCACAGTGCAAAATATATATAAATTCCAGGCTAAACCCTTACTCCCGAAGGATGAAATGCGTGTGTTTCTCTCTGAAAGAAGAGTCAGCCACTAGGCTTTTGCTTGCTCCTTCAAGATCTTTGTAGAAAAGTGTGTTTTCACCGGTTGAATACGTTTTGGGATGCAATGTTTCAATCTGTCGCAAGTCTCATATTGTTTCTTAGACAATGTGGAAAAACGCGGATTATGTTTCCCAAATCACCTGAAATCCAGGAAAACGCACAGTGCATCACACTTGCACAAACACGCTCTTTCACCAAATGCGTTGAGAACATTCAAGAAAGCAGACAAGAAGGGCATTTTGCAGTGAATTTCAAGCGGGCTCGTACAAAAATTCATTTCTGTCGGTTGCAGAGTGCAAAAGGATGTATTACATCATGTTCTCGATGAAACCTTGACATTTCCAAGTGACCTGAATTGGGACTTTCACAAAAAGATGTGTTTGCGTGTCTATGCCGAAACGAGCTCTAAGTTGTGTATTCACTGCTGGAGAGTGACACACTCTACACAGGTTACACAGCGTTTTGATAGCACCAACATGCTTAAAACTGAAACAGCTACAAGGTGTGTGTACATGCTGAATGAAGGCTTGTCATTTCAAAGAAAGAAGAAGAAACCAAAATCCACGTAGTGAAAAGAGCTCACCAGTATGGGAGATGTGCATGTGCACAGTTTCAAGCAGGAGCTCTTTGTGGACACTTGGAAACAGCACTGTGAAAAAATTTCTTACAAAGCTGGATTTGACCAAAGCTGAAAGACCTTCCAAAACCAACCCTAAAGACCTTAGCCAAACAATGAATGTTGCAATAAGCTCCTGCACGAAAGGTGCTTCTATGACACAACCCCCGAGCAGGTAGCTACATTCTGCAGCGTACAAAATGCGTATGAATTCCAGGCTGAAAACCCTCTCCAGAAGCATGAAATTAATGTTTCTCTCTGAAAGAACACTCAGCCAATATTCTATTGCTAGCTCCTTCAAGTGATTTGTAGAAACATTTGTTTTCACTGGTTGAATGCGTTTTGGGATGCATTGTTTCAGTCTCTTGCAAGCCTCATGTTGTTTCTTAGACAATGTGGAAAAAGAGGATTATGTTTCCCAAATCACTTGAAATAGAGGAAAATGTACCGTGCATCACTCTTGCTCAAAAACGCTTTCACCTAATGCGTTTAGAACATTCAAGAATACAGAAAAGAAGGACATTTTGCAGTGAATTTCAGACGGGCTTGTACAAAAAGTCATTTCTATAGTTTGCAGAGTCCAAAATCATGATTCACTTCATGTTCTCCATGAAACCCTCACATTTCCAATGCCCTGAATTAGCACTTTCCCAAAAAGATGTGTTTGCGTGTCTGTGGTCAAAGGAGATCTAAGTTTTGTATTCACTGCTGGAGAATGACACACTCTACACAGTTTACACAGGGTTTTAAGAGCACCAACATGCTTAATATGGAAACTGCTACAAAGTGTGTGTAGCATGCTGAATGAAGCCTTGTTATTTCAAAGAATGAATAGGAAACCAAAATCCAAGTAGTGAAACGAGCACACCAGTATGGGAGATGTACATGTGTACAGTTTCAAGCACCAGCTCTTTGTGAATACTTGGAAAAAGCTCTGTGAAAAAATTTTGTACCAAGCGGGATGTGGTCAAAGTTGAAAGACCTTCCAAAACCAACACTAAAGAACTTAGCCAAACAATGAATGTTGCAATATACTCCTGCAGGAAAGGTGATTCTATGACACAACCCCTGAGCAGGTAGCTACATTCTGCACAGTACAAAACGCATATGAATTCCAGGATGAATACTTTCTCCAGAAGGATGAAATGCATGTGTTTCTCTCTGAAAGAAAAATCAGCCACTATGCTTTTGCTTGCTCCTTCAAGGTCTTTGTAGAAACGTGTGTTTTCACTGGTGGAATAGGTTTTGGGATGCATTGTTTAAATCTGTGTATTCCGAGCTGGAGAGTGACACACTCTACACAGGTTAAACAGCCTTCTGAGAGCACCAGCAAGTTTAAAACTGAAAGTGGTACAAGGTGTGTGAAGCATGCTGAATGAAGGCTTGTCATTTCACAGAAAGAAGAGGAAACCAAAATCCAAGTAATGAAACGAGCACACCAATATGGCAGATGTGCATGTGTACAGTTTCAAGCAAGAGCTCTTTGTGGACACTTGGAAATAGCTTTGTGAAAAATTTTGTATGAAGCGAAATTTGGCCAAAGTTTAAAGACCTTCCAAAACCAACCCTAAAGAACTTAGCCAAACAATGAATGTTGCAATAAGCTCCTGCAGGAAAGGTGCTTCCATGACACAACCCCAGCGCAGGTAGCTACATTCTGCACAGTGCAAAATATATATAAATTCCAGGCTAAACCCTTACTCCCGAAGGATGAAATGCGTGTGTTTCTCTCTGAAAGAAGAGTCAGCCACTAGGCTTTTGCTTGCTCCTTCAAGATCTTTGTAGAAAAGTGTGTTTTCACCGGTTGAATACGTTTTGGGATGCAATGTTTCAATCTGTCGCAAGTCTCATATTGTTTCTTAGACAATGTGGAAAAACGCGGATTATGTTTCCCAAATCACCTGAAATCCAGGAAAACGCACAGTGCATCACACTTGCACAAACACGCTCTTTCACCAAATGCGTTGAGAACATTCAAGAAAGCAGACAAGAAGGGCATTTTGCAGTGAATTTCAAGCGGGCTCGTACAAAAATTCATTTCTGTCGGTTGCAGAGTGCAAAAGGATGTATTACATCATGTTCTCGATGAAACCTTGACATTTCCAAGTGACCTGAATTAGGACTTTCACAAAAAGATGTGTTTGCGTGTCTATGCCGAAACGAGCTCTAAGTTGTGTATTCACTGCTGGAGAGTGACACACTCTACACAGGTTACACAGCGTTTTGATAGCACCAACATGCTTAAAACTGAAACAGCTACAAGGTGTGTGTACATGCTGAATGAAGGCTTGTCATTTCAAAGAAAGAAGAAGAAACCAAAATCCACGTAGTGAAAAGAGCTCACCAGTATGGGAGATGTGCATGTGCACAGTTTCAAGCAGGAGCTCTTTGTGGACACTTGGAAACAGCACTGTGAAAAAATTTCTTACAAAGCTGGATTTGACCAAAGCTGAAAGACCTTCCAAAACCAACCCTAAAGACCTTAGCCAAACAATGAATGTTGCAATAAGCTCCTGCACGAAAGGTGCTTCTATGACACAACCCCCGAGCAGGTAGCTACATTCTGCAGCGTACAAAATGCGTATGAATTCCAGGCTGAAAACCCTCTCCAGAAGCATGAAATTAATGTTTCTCTCTGAAAGAACACTCAGCCAATATTCTATTGCTAGCTCCTTCAAGTGATTTGTAGAAACATTTGTTTTCACTGGTTGAATGCGTTTTGGGATGCATTGTTTCAGTCTCTTGCAAGCCTCATGTTGTTTCTTAGACAATGTGGAAAAAGAGGATTATGTTTCCCAAATCACTTGAAATAGAGGAAAATGTACCGTGCATCACTCTTGCTCAAAAACGCTTTCACCTAATGCGTTTAGAACATTCAAGAATACAGAAAAGAAGGACATTTTGCAGTGAATTTCAGACGGGCTTGTACAAAAAGTCATTTCTATAGTTTGCAGAGTCCAAAATCATGATTCACTTCATGTTCTCCATGAAACCCTCACATTTCCAATGCCCTGAATTAGCACTTTCCCAAAAAGATGTGTTTGCGTGTCTGTGGTCAAAGGAGATCTAAGTTTTGTATTCACTGCTGGAGAATGACACACTCTACACAGTTTACACAGGGTTTTAAGAGCACCAACATGCTTAATATGGAAACTGCTACAAAGTGTGTGTAGCATGCTGAATGAAGCCTTGTTATTTCAAAGAAGGAATAGGAAACCAAAATCCAAGTAGTGAAACGAGCACACCAGTATGGGAGATGTACATGTGTACAGTTTCAAGCACCAGCTCTTTGTGAATACTTGGAAAAAGCTCTGTGAAATAATTTTGTACCAAGCGGGATGTGGTCAAAGTTGAAAGACCTTCAAAAACCAACACTAAAGAACTTAGCCAAACAATGAATGTTGCAATATACTTCTGCAGGAAAGGTGATTCTATGACACAACCCCTGAGCAGGTAGCTACATTCTGCACAGTACAAAACGCATATGAATTCCAGGATGAATACTTTCTCCAGAAGGATGAAATGCATGTGTTTCTCTCTGAAAGAAAAATCAGCCACTATGCTTTTGCTTGCTCCTTCAAGGTCTTTGTAGAAACGTGTGTTTTCACTGGTGGAATAGGTTTTGGGATGCATTGTTTAAATCTGTGTATTCCGAGCTGGAGAGTGACACACTCTACACAGGTTAAACAGCCTTCTGAGAGCACCAGCAAGTTTAAAATTGAAAGTGGTACAAGGTGTGTGAAGCATTCTGAATGAAAGCTTGTCATTTCAAAGAAAGAAGAAGAAACCTATATCCCGATAGTGAAACGAGCACACCAGTATGGGACATGTGCATGGTCTCTTTGTGGACACTTGGAAACAGCGCTGTGAAAAAATTTCGTATGAAGCGAAATTTGACTAAAGTTGAAAGACCTTCCAAAACCAACCCTAAAGAACTTAGCCAAACAATGAATGTTGCAATATACTCCTGCAGGAAAGGTGATTCTATGACACAACCCCTGAGCAGGTAGCTACATTCTGCACAGTACAAAACGCATATGAATTCCAGGATGAATACTTTCTCCAGAAGGATGAAATGCATGTGTTTCTCTCTGAAAGAAAAATCAGCCACTATGCTTTTGCTTGCTCCTTCAAGGTCTTTGTAGAAACGTGTGTTTTCACTGGTGGAATAGGTTTTGGGATGCATTGTTTAAATCTGTGTATTCCGAGCTGGAGAGTGACACACTCTACACAGGTTAAACAGCCTTCTGAGAGCACCAGCAAGTTTAAAACTGAAAGTGGTACAAGGTGTGTGAAGCATGCTGAATGAAGGCTTGTCATTTCACAGAAAGAAGAGGAAACCAAAATCCAAGTAATGAAACGAGCACACCAATATGGCAGATGTGCATGTGTACAGTTTCAAGCAAGAGCTCTTTGTGGACACTTGGAAATAGCTTTGTGAAAAATTTTGTATGAAGCGAAATTTGGCCAAAGTTTAAAGACCTTCCAAAACCAACCCTAAAGAACTTAGCCAAACAATGAATGTTGCAATAAGCTCCTGCAGGAAAGGTGCTTCCATGACACAACCCCAGCGCAGGTAGCTACATTCTGCACAGTGCAAAATATATATAAATTCCAGGCTAAACCCTTACTCCCGAAGGATGAAATGCGTGTGTTTCTCTCTGAAAGAAGAGTCAGCCACTAGGCTTTTGCTTGCTCCTTCAAGATCTTTGTAGAAAAGTGTGTTTTCACCGGTTGAATACGTTTTGGGATGCAATGTTTCAATCTGTCGCAAGTCTCATATTGTTTCTTAGACAATGTGGAAAAACGCGGATTATGTTTCCCAAATCACCTGAAATCCAGGAAAACGCACAGTGCATCACACTTGCACAAACACGCTCTTTCACCAAATGCGTTGAGAACATTCAAGAAAGCAGACAAGAAGGGCATTTTGCAGTGAATTTCAAGCGGGCTCGTACAAAAATTCATTTCTGTCGGTTGCAGAGTGCAAAAGGATGTATTACATCATGTTCTCGATGAAACCTTGACATTTCCAAGTGACCTGAATTAGGACTTTCACAAAAAGATGTGTTTGCGTGTCTATGCCGAAACGAGCTCTAAGTTGTGTATTCACTGCTGGAGAGTGACACACTCTACACAGGTTACACAGCGTTTTGATAGCACCAACATGCTTAAAACTGAAACAGCTACAAGGTGTGTGTACATGCTGAATGAAGGCTTGTCATTTCAAAGAAAGAAGAAGAAACCAAAATCCACGTAGTGAAAAGAGCTCACCAGTATGGGAGATGTGCATGTGCACAGTTTCAAGCAGGAGCTCTTTGTGGACACTTGGAAACAGCACTGTGAAAAAATTTCTTACAAAGCTGGATTTGACCAAAGCTGAAAGACCTTCCAAAACCAACCCTAAAGACCTTAGCCAAACAATGAATGTTGCAATAAGCTCCTGCACGAAAGGTGCTTCTATGACACAACCCCCGAGCAGGTAGCTACATTCTGCAGCGTACAAAATGCGTATGAATTCCAGGCTGAAAACCCTCTCCAGAAGCATGAAATTAATGTTTCTCTCTGAAAGAACACTCAGCCAATATTCTATTGCTAGCTCCTTCAAGTGATTTGTAGAAACATTTGTTTTCACTGGTTGAATGCGTTTTGGGATGCATTGTTTCAGTCTCTTGCAAGCCTCATGTTGTTTCTTAGACAATGTGGAAAAAGAGGATTATGTTTCCCAAATCACTTGAAATAGAGGAAAATGTACCGTGCATCACTCTTGCTCAAAAACGCTTTCACCTAATGCGTTTAGAACATTCAAGAATACAGAAAAGAAGGACATTTTGCAGTGAATTTCAGACGGGCTTGTACAAAAAGTCATTTCTATAGTTTGCAGAGTCCAAAATCATGATTCACTTCATGTTCTCCATGAAACCCTCACATTTCCAATGCCCTGAATTAGCACTTTCCCAAAAAGATGTGTTTGCGTGTCTGTGGTCAAAGGAGATCTAAGTTTTGTATTCACTGCTGGAGAATGACACACTCTACACAGTTTACACAGGGTTTTAAGAGCACCAACATGCTTAATATGGAAACTGCTACAAAGTGTGTGTAGCATGCTGAATGAAGCCTTGTTATTTCAAAGAATGAATAGGAAACCAAAATCCAAGTAGTGAAACGAGCACACCAGTATGGGAGATGTACATGTGTACAGTTTCAAGCACCAGCTCTTTGTGAATACTTGGAAAAAGCTCTGTGAAAAAATTTTGTACCAAGCGGGATGTGGTCAAAGTTGAAAGACCTTCCAAAACCAACACTAAAGAACTTAGCCAAACAATGAATGTTGCAATATACTCCTGCAGGAAAGGTGATTCTATGACACAACCCCTGAGCAGGTAGCTACATTCTGCACAGTACAAAACGCATATGAATTCCAGGATGAATACTTTCTCCAGAAGGATGAAATGCATGTGTTTCTCTCTGAAAGAAAAATCAGCCACTATGCTTTTGCTTGCTCCTTCAAGGTCTTTGTAGAAACGTGTGTTTTCACTGGTGGAATAGGTTTTGGGATGCATTGTTTAAATCTGTGTATTCCGAGCTGGAGAGTGACACACTCTACACAGGTTAAACAGCCTTCTGAGAGCACCAGCAAGTTTAAAACTGAAAGTGGTACAAGGTGTGTGAAGCATGCTGAATGAAGGCTTGTCATTTCACAGAAAGAAGAGGAAACCAAAATCCAAGTAATGAAACGAGCACACCAATATGGCAGATGTGCATGTGTACAGTTTCAAGCAAGAGCTCTTTGTGGACACTTGGAAATAGCTTTGTGAAAAATTTTGTATGAAGCGAAATTTGGCCAAAGTTTAAAGACCTTCCAAAACCAACCCTAAAGAACTTAGCCAAACAATGAATGTTGCAATAAGCTCCTGCAGGAAAGGTGCTTCCATGACACAACCCCAGCGCAGGTAGCTACATTCTGCACAGTGCAAAATATATATAAATTCCAGGCTAAACCCTTACTCCCGAAGGATGAAATGCGTGTGTTTCTCTCTGAAAGAAGAGTCAGCCACTAGGCTTTTGCTTGCTCCTTCAAGATCTTTGTAGAAAAGTGTGTTTTCACCGGTTGAATACGTTTTGGGATGCAATGTTTCAATCTGTCGCAAGTCTCATATTGTTTCTTAGACAATGTGGAAAAACGCGGATTATGTTTCCCAAATCACCTGAAATCCAGGAAAACGCACAGTGCATCACACTTGCACAAACACGCTCTTTCACCAAATGCGTTGAGAACATTCAAGAAAGCAGACAAGAAGGGCATTTTGCAGTGAATTTCAAGCGGGCTCGTACAAAAATTCATTTCTGTCGGTTGCAGAGTGCAAAAGGATGTATTACATCATGTTCTCGATGAAACCTTGACATTTCCAAGTGACCTGAATTGGGACTTTCACAAAAAGATGTGTTTGCGTGTCTATGCCGAAACGAGCTCTAAGTTGTGTATTCACTGCTGGAGAGTGACACACTCTACACAGGTTACACAGCGTTTTGATAGCACCAACATGCTTAAAACTGAAACAGCTACAAGGTGTGTGTACATGCTGAATGAAGGCTTGTCATTTCAAAGAAAGAAGAAGAAACCAAAATCCACGTAGTGAAAAGAGCTCACCAGTATGGGAGATGTGCATGTGCACAGTTTCAAGCAGGAGCTCTTTGTGGACACTTGGAAACAGCACTGTGAAAAAATTTCTTACAAAGCTGGATTTGACCAAAGCTGAAAGACCTTCCAAAACCAACCCTAAAGACCTTAGCCAAACAATGAATGTTGCAATAAGCTCCTGCACGAAAGGTGCTTCTATGACACAACCCCCGAGCAGGTAGCTACATTCTGCAGCGTACAAAATGCGTATGAATTCCAGGCTGAAAACCCTCTCCAGAAGCATGAAATTAATGTTTCTCTCTGAAAGAACACTCAGCCAATATTCTATTGCTAGCTCCTTCAAGTGATTTGTAGAAACATTTGTTTTCACTGGTTGAATGCGTTTTGGGATGCATTGTTTCAGTCTCTTGCAAGCCTCATGTTGTTTCTTAGACAATGTGGAAAAAGAGGATTATGTTTCCCAAATCACTTGAAATAGAGGAAAATGTACCGTGCATCACTCTTGCTCAAAAACGCTTTCACCTAATGCGTTTAGAACATTCAAGAATACAGAAAAGAAGGACATTTTGCAGTGAATTTCAGACGGGCTTGTACAAAAAGTCATTTCTATAGTTTGCAGAGTCCAAAATCATGATTCACTTCATGTTCTCCATGAAACCCTCACATTTCCAATGCCCTGAATTAGCACTTTCCCAAAAAGATGTGTTTGCGTGTCTGTGGTCAAAGGAGATCTAAGTTTTGTATTCACTGCTGGAGAATGACACACTCTACACAGTTTACACAGGGTTTTAAGAGCACCAACATGCTTAATATGGAAACTGCTACAAAGTGTGTGTAGCATGCTGAATGAAGCCTTGTTATTTCAAAGAAGGAATAGGAAACCAAAATCCAAGTAGTGAAACGAGCACACCAGTATGGGAGATGTACATGTGTACAGTTTCAAGCACCAGCTCTTTGTGAATACTTGGAAAAAGCTCTGTGAAAAAATTTTGTACCAAGCGGGATGTGGTCAAAGTTGAAAGACCTTCCAAAACCAACACTAAAGAACTTAGCCAAACAATGAATGTTGCAATATACTCCTGCAGGAAAGGTGATTCTATGACACAACCCCTGAGCAGGTAGCTACATTCTGCACAGTACAAAACGCATATGAATTCCAGGATGAATACTTTCTCCAGAAGGATGAAATGCATGTGTTTCTCTCTGAAAGAAAAATCAGCCACTATGCTTTTGCTTGCTCCTTCAAGGTCTTTGTAGAAACGTGTGTTTTCACTGGTGGAATAGGTTTTGGGATGCATTGTTTAAATCTGTGTATTCCGAGCTGGAGAGTGACACACTCTACACAGGTTAAACAGCCTTCTGAGAGCACCAGCAAGTTTAAAACTGAAAGTGGTACAAGGTGTGTGAAGCATGCTGAATGAAGGCTTGTCATTTCACAGAAAGAAGAGGAAACCAAAATCCAAGTAATGAAACGAGCACACCAATATGGCAGATGTGCATGTGTACAGTTTCAAGCAAGAGCTCTTTGTGGACACTTGGAAATAGCTTTGTGAAAAATTTTGTATGAAGCGAAATTTGGCCAAAGTTTAAAGACCTTCCAAAACCAACCCTAAAGAACTTAGCCAAACAATGAATGTTGCAATAAGCTCCTGCAGGAAAGGTGCTTCCATGACACAACCCCAGCGCAGGTAGCTACATTCTGCACAGTGCAAAATATATATAAATTCCAGGCTAAACCCTTACTCCCGAAGGATGAAATGCGTGTGTTTCTCTCTGAAAGAAGAGTCAGCCACTAGGCTTTTGCTTGCTCCTTCAAGATCTTTGTAGAAAAGTGTGTTTTCACCGGTTGAATACGTTTTGGGATGCAATGTTTCAATCTGTCGCAAGTCTCATATTGTTTCTTAGACAATGTGGAAAAACGCGGATTATGTTTCCCAAATCACCTGAAATCCAGGAAAACGCACAGTGCATCACACTTGCACAAACACGCTCTTTCACCAAATGCGTTGAGAACATTCAAGAAAGCAGACAAGAAGGGCATTTTGCAGTGAATTTCAAGCGGGCTCGTACAAAAATTCATTTCTGTCGGTTGCAGAGTGCAAAAGGATGTATTACATCATGTTCTCGATGAAACCTTGACATTTCCAAGTGACCTGAATTAGGACTTTCACAAAAAGATGTGTTTGCGTGTCTATGCCGAAACGAGCTCTAAGTTGTGTATTCACTGCTGGAGAGTGACACACTCTACACAGGTTACACAGCGTTTTGATAGCACCAACATGCTTAAAACTGAAACAGCTACAAGGTGTGTGTACATGCTGAATGAAGGCTTGTCATTTCAAAGAAAGAAGAAGAAACCAAAATCCACGTAGTGAAAAGAGCTCACCAGTATGGGAGATGTGCATGTGCACAGTTTCAAGCAGGAGCTCTTTGTGGACACTTGGAAACAGCACTGTGAAAAAATTTCTTACAAAGCTGGATTTGACCAAAGCTGAAAGACCTTCCAAAACCAACCCTAAAGACCTTAGCCAAACAATGAATGTTGCAATAAGCTCCTGCACGAAAGGTGCTTCTATGACACAACCCCCGAGCAGGTAGCTACATTCTGCAGCGTACAAAATGCGTATGAATTCCAGGCTGAAAACCCTCTCCAGAAGCATGAAATTAATGTTTCTCTCTGAAAGAACACTCAGCCAATATTCTATTGCTAGCTCCTTCAAGTGATTTGTAGAAACATTTGTTTTCACTGGTTGAATGCGTTTTGGGATGCATTGTTTCAGTCTCTTGCAAGCCTCATGTTGTTTCTTAGACAATGTGGAAAAAGAGGATTATGTTTCCCAAATCACTTGAAATAGAGGAAAATGTACCGTGCATCACTCTTGCTCAAAAACGCTTTCACCTAATGCGTTTAGAACATTCAAGAATACAGAAAAGAAGGACATTTTGCAGTGAATTTCAGACGGGCTTGTACAAAAAGTCATTTCTATAGTTTGCAGAGTCCAAAATCATGATTCACTTCATGTTCTCCATGAAACCCTCACATTTCCAATGCCCTGAATTAGCACTTTCCCAAAAAGATGTGTTTGCGTGTCTGTGGTCAAAGGAGATCTAAGTTTTGTATTCACTGCTGGAGAATGACACACTCTACACAGTTTACACAGGGTTTTAAGAGCACCAACATGCTTAATATGGAAACTGCTACAAAGTGTGTGTAGCATGCTGAATGAAGCCTTGTTATTTCAAAGAAGGAATAGGAAACCAAAATCCAAGTAGTGAAACGAGCACACCAGTATGGGAGATGTACATGTGTACAGTTTCAAGCACCAGCTCTTTGTGAATACTTGGAAAAAGCTCTGTGAAATAATTTTGTACCAAGCGGGATGTGGTCAAAGTTGAAAGACCTTCAAAAACCAACACTAAAGAACTTAGCCAAACAATGAATGTTGCAATATACTTCTGCAGGAAAGGTGATTCTATGACACAACCCCTGAGCAGGTAGCTACATTCTGCACAGTACAAAACGCATATGAATTCCAGGATGAATACTTTCTCCAGAAGGATGAAATGCATGTGTTTCTCTCTGAAAGAAAAATCAGCCACTATGCTTTTGCTTGCTCCTTCAAGGTCTTTGTAGAAACGTGTGTTTTCACTGGTGGAATAGGTTTTGGGATGCATTGTTTAAATCTGTGTATTCCGAGCTGGAGAGTGACACACTCTACACAGGTTAAACAGCCTTCTGAGAGCACCAGCAAGTTTAAAATTGAAAGTGGTACAAGGTGTGTGAAGCATTCTGAATGAAAGCTTGTCATTTCAAAGAAAGAAGAAGAAACCTATATCCCGATAGTGAAACGAGCACACCAGTATGGGACATGTGCATGGTCTCTTTGTGGACACTTGGAAACAGCGCTGTGAAAAAATTTCGTATGAAGCGAAATTTGACTAAAGTTGAAAGACCTTCCAAAACCAACCCTAAAGAACTTAGCCAAACAATGAATGTTGCAATATACTCCTGCAGGAAAGGTGATTCTATGACACAACCCCTGAGCAGGTAGCTACATTCTGCACAGTACAAAACGCATATGAATTCCAGGATGAATACTTTCTCCAGAAGGATGAAATGCATGTGTTTCTCTCTGAAAGAAAAATCAGCCACTATGCTTTTGCTTGCTCCTTCAAGGTCTTTGTAGAAACGTGTGTTTTCACTGGTGGAATAGGTTTTGGGATGCATTGTTTAAATCTGTGTATTCCGAGCTGGAGAGTGACACACTCTACACAGGTTAAACAGCCTTCTGAGAGCACCAGCAAGTTTAAAACTGAAAGTGGTACAAGGTGTGTGAAGCATGCTGAATGAAGGCTTGTCATTTCACAGAAAGAAGAGGAAACCAAAATCCAAGTAATGAAACGAGCACACCAATATGGCAGATGTGCATGTGTACAGTTTCAAGCAAGAGCTCTTTGTGGACACTTGGAAATAGCTTTGTGAAAAATTTTGTATGAAGCGAAATTTGGCCAAAGTTTAAAGACCTTCCAAAACCAACCCTAAAGAACTTAGCCAAACAATGAATGTTGCAATAAGCTCCTGCAGGAAAGGTGCTTCCATGACACAACCCCAGCGCAGGTAGCTACATTCTGCACAGTGCAAAATATATATAAATTCCAGGCTAAACCCTTACTCCCGAAGGATGAAATGCGTGTGTTTCTCTCTGAAAGAAGAGTCAGCCACTAGGCTTTTGCTTGCTCCTTCAAGATCTTTGTAGAAAAGTGTGTTTTCACCGGTTGAATACGTTTTGGGATGCAATGTTTCAATCTGTCGCAAGTCTCATATTGTTTCTTAGACAATGTGGAAAAACGCGGATTATGTTTCCCAAATCACCTGAAATCCAGGAAAACGCACAGTGCATCACACTTGCACAAACACGCTCTTTCACCAAATGCGTTGAGAACATTCAAGAAAGCAGACAAGAAGGGCATTTTGCAGTGAATTTCAAGCGGGCTCGTACAAAAATTCATTTCTGTCGGTTGCAGAGTGCAAAAGGATGTATTACATCATGTTCTCGATGAAACCTTGACATTTCCAAGTGACCTGAATTGGGACTTTCACAAAAAGATGTGTTTGCGTGTCTATGCCGAAACGAGCTCTAAGTTGTGTATTCACTGCTGGAGAGTGACACACTCTACACAGGTTACACAGCGTTTTGATAGCACCAACATGCTTAAAACTGAAACAGCTACAAGGTGTGTGTACATGCTGAATGAAGGCTTGTCATTTCAAAGAAAGAAGAAGAAACCAAAATCCACGTAGTGAAAAGAGCTCACCAGTATGGGAGATGTGCATGTGCACAGTTTCAAGCAGGAGCTCTTTGTGGACACTTGGAAACAGCACTGTGAAAAAATTTCTTACAAAGCTGGATTTGACCAAAGCTGAAAGACCTTCCAAAACCAACCCTAAAGACCTTAGCCAAACAATGAATGTTGCAATAAGCTCCTGCACGAAAGGTGCTTCTATGACACAACCCCCGAGCAGGTAGCTACATTCTGCAGCGTACAAAATGCGTATGAATTCCAGGCTGAAAACCCTCTCCAGAAGCATGAAATTAATGTTTCTCTCTGAAAGAACACTCAGCCAATATTCTATTGCTAGCTCCTTCAAGTGATTTGTAGAAACATTTGTTTTCACTGGTTGAATGCGTTTTGGGATGCATTGTTTCAGTCTCTTGCAAGCCTCATGTTGTTTCTTAGACAATGTGGAAAAAGAGGATTATGTTTCCCAAATCACTTGAAATAGAGGAAAATGTACCGTGCATCACTCTTGCTCAAAAACGCTTTCACCTAATGCGTTTAGAACATTCAAGAATACAGAAAAGAAGGACATTTTGCAGTGAATTTCAGACGGGCTTGTACAAAAAGTCATTTCTATAGTTTGCAGAGTCCAAAATCATGATTCACTTCATGTTCTCCATGAAACCCTCACATTTCCAATGCCCTGAATTAGCACTTTCCCAAAAAGATGTGTTTGCGTGTCTGTGGTCAAAGGAGATCTAAGTTTTGTATTCACTGCTGGAGAATGACACACTCTACACAGTTTACACAGGGTTTTAAGAGCACCAACATGCTTAATATGGAAACTGCTACAAAGTGTGTGTAGCATGCTGAATGAAGCCTTGTTATTTCAAAGAAGGAATAGGAAACCAAAATCCAAGTAGTGAAACGAGCACACCAGTATGGGAGATGTACATGTGTACAGTTTCAAGCACCAGCTCTTTGTGAATACTTGGAAAAAGCTCTGTGAAATAATTTTGTACCAAGCGGGATGTGGTCAAAGTTGAAAGACCTTCAAAAACCAACACTAAAGAACTTAGCCAAACAATGAATGTTGCAATATACTTCTGCAGGAAAGGTGATTCTATGACACAACCCCTGAGCAGGTAGCTACATTCTGCACAGTACAAAACGCATATGAATTCCAGGATGAATACTTTCTCCAGAAGGATGAAATGCATGTGTTTCTCTCTGAAAGAAAAATCAGCCACTATGCTTTTGCTTGCTCCTTCAAGGTCTTTGTAGAAACGTGTGTTTTCACTGGTGGAATAGGTTTTGGGATGCATTGTTTAAATCTGTGTATTCCGAGCTGGAGAGTGACACACTCTACACAGGTTAAACAGCCTTCTGAGAGCACCAGCAAGTTTAAAACTGAAAGTGGTACAAGGTGTGTGAAGCATGCTGAATGAAGGCTTGTCATTTCACAGAAAGAAGAGGAAACCAAAATCCAAGTAATGAAACGAGCACACCAATATGGCAGATGTGCATGTGTACAGTTTCAAGCAAGAGCTCTTTGTGGACACTTGGAAATAGCTTTGTGAAAAATTTTGTATGAAGCGAAATTTGGCCAAAGTTTAAAGACCTTCCAAAACCAACCCTAAAGAACTTAGCCAAACAATGAATGTTGCAATAAGCTCCTGCAGGAAAGGTGCTTCCATGACACAACCCCAGCGCAGGTAGCTACATTCTGCACAGTGCAAAATATATATAAATTCCAGGCTAAACCCTTACTCCCAAAGGATGAAATGCGTGTGTTTCTCTCTGAAAGAAGAGTCAGCCACTAGGCTTTTGCTTGCTCCTTCAAGATCTTTGTAGAAAAGTGTGTTTTCACCGGTTGAATACGTTTTGGGATGCAATGTTTCAATCTGTCGCAAGTCTCATATTGTTTCTTAGACAATGTGGAAAAACGCGGATTATGTTTCCCAAATCACCTGAAATCCAGGAAAACGCACAGTGCATCACACTTGCACAAACACGCTCTTTCACCAAATGCGTTGAGAACATTCAAGAAAGCAGACAAGAAGGGCATTTTGCAGTGAATTTCAAGCGGGCTCGTACAAAAATTCATTTCTGTCGGTTGCAGAGTGCAAAAGGATGTATTACATCATGTTCTCGATGAAACCTTGACATTTCCAAGTGACCTGAATTAGGACTTTCACAAAAAGATGTGTTTGCGTGTCTATGCCGAAACGAGCTCTAAGTTGTGTATTCACTGCTGGAGAGTGACACACTCTACACAGGTTACACAGCGTTTTGATAGCACCAACATGCTTAAAACTGAAACAGCTACAAGGTGTGTGTACATGCTGAATGAAGGCTTGTCATTTCAAAGAAAGAAGAAGAAACCAAAATCCACGTAGTGAAAAGAGCTCACCAGTATGGGAGATGTGCATGTGCACAGTTTCAAGCAGGAGCTCTTTGTGGACACTTGGAAACAGCACTGTGAAAAAATTTCTTACAAAGCTGGATTTGACCAAAGCTGAAAGACCTTCCAAAACCAACCCTAAAGACCTTAGCCAAACAATGAATGTTGCAATAAGCTCCTGCACGAAAGGTGCTTCTATGACACAACCCCCGAGCAGGTAGCTACATTCTGCAGCGTACAAAATGCGTATGAATTCCAGGCTGAAAACCCTCTCCAGAAGCATGAAATTAATGTTTCTCTCTGAAAGAACACTCAGCCAATATTCTATTGCTAGCTCCTTCAAGTGATTTGTAGAAACATTTGTTTTCACTGGTTGAATGCGTTTTGGGATGCATTGTTTCAGTCTCTTGCAAGCCTCATGTTGTTTCTTAGACAATGTGGAAAAAGAGGATTATGTTTCCCAAATCACTTGAAATAGAGGAAAATGTACCGTGCATCACTCTTGCTCAAAAACGCTTTCACCTAATGCGTTTAGAACATTCAAGAATACAGAAAAGAAGGACATTTTGCAGTGAATTTCAGACGGGCTTGTACAAAAAGTCATTTCTATAGTTTGCAGAGTCCAAAATCATGATTCACTTCATGTTCTCCATGAAACCCTCACATTTCCAATGCCCTGAATTAGCACTTTCCCAAAAAGATGTGTTTGCGTGTCTGTGGTCAAAGGAGATCTAAGTTTTGTATTCACTGCTGGAGAATGACACACTCTACACAGTTTACACAGGGTTTTAAGAGCACCAACATGCTTAATATGGAAACTGCTACAAAGTGTGTGTAGCATGCTGAATGAAGCCTTGTTATTTCAAAGAAGGAATAGGAAACCAAAATCCAAGTAGTGAAACGAGCACACCAGTATGGGAGATGTACATGTGTACAGTTTCAAGCACCAGCTCTTTGTGAATACTTGGAAAAAGCTCTGTGAAATAATTTTGTACCAAGCGGGATGTGGTCAAAGTTGAAAGACCTTCAAAAACCAACACTAAAGAACTTAGCCAAACAATGAATGTTGCAATATACTTCTGCAGGAAAGGTGATTCTATGACACAACCCCTGAGCAGGTAGCTACATTCTGCACAGTACAAAACGCATATGAATTCCAGGATGAATACTTTCTCCAGAAGGATGAAATGCATGTGTTTCTCTCTGAAAGAAAAATCAGCCACTATGCTTTTGCTTGCTCCTTCAAGGTCTTTGTAGAAACGTGTGTTTTCACTGGTGGAATAGGTTTTGGGATGCATTGTTTAAATCTGTGTATTCCGAGCTGGAGAGTGACACACTCTACACAGGTTAAACAGCCTTCTGAGAGCACCAGCAAGTTTAAAATTGAAAGTGGTACAAGGTGTGTGAAGCATGCTGAATGAAAGCTTGTCATTTCAAAGAAAGAAGAAGAAACCTATATCCCGATAGTGAAACGAGCACACCAGTATGGGACATGTGCATGGTCTCTTTGTGGACACTTGGAAACAGCGCTGTGAAAAAATTTCGTATGAAGCGAAATTTGACTAAAGTTGAAAGACCTTCCAAAACCAACCCTAAAGAACTTAGCCAAACAATGAATGTTGCAATATACTCCTGCAGGAAAGGTGATTCTATGACACAACCCCTGAGCAGGTAGCTACATTCTGCACAGTACAAAACGCATATGAATTCCAGGATGAATACTTTCTCCAGAAGGATGAAATGCATGTGTTTCTCTCTGAAAGAAAAATCAGCCACTATGCTTTTGCTTGCTCCTTCAAGGTCTTTGTAGAAACGTGTGTTTTCACTGGTGGAATAGGTTTTGGGATGCATTGTTTAAATCTGTGTATTCCGAGCTGGAGAGTGACACACTCTACACAGGTTAAACAGCCTTCTGAGAGCACCAGCAAGTTTAAAACTGAAAGTGGTACAAGGTGTGTGAAGCATGCTGAATGAAGGCTTGTCATTTCACAGAAAGAAGAGGAAACCAAAATCCAAGTAATGAAACGAGCACACCAATATGGCAGATGTGCATGTGTACAGTTTCAAGCAAGAGCTCTTTGTGGACACTTGGAAATAGCTTTGTGAAAAATTTTGTATGAAGCGAAATTTGGCCAAAGTTTAAAGACCTTCCAAAACCAACCCTAAAGAACTTAGCCAAACAATGAATGTTGCAATAAGCTCCTGCAGGAAAGGTGCTTCCATGACACAACCCCAGCGCAGGTAGCTACATTCTGCACAGTGCAAAATATATATAAATTCCAGGCTAAACCCTTACTCCCGAAGGATGAAATGCGTGTGTTTCTCTCTGAAAGAAGAGTCAGCCACTAGGCTTTTGCTTGCTCCTTCAAGATCTTTGTAGAAAAGTGTGTTTTCACCGGTTGAATACGTTTTGGGATGCAATGTTTCAATCTGTCGCAAGTCTCATATTGTTTCTTAGACAATGTGGAAAAACGCGGATTATGTTTCCCAAATCACCTGAAATCCAGGAAAACGCACAGTGCATCACACTTGCACAAACACGCTCTTTCACCAAATGCGTTGAGAACATTCAAGAAAGCAGACAAGAAGGGCATTTTGCAGTGAATTTCAAGCGGGCTCGTACAAAAATTCATTTCTGTCGGTTGCAGAGTGCAAAAGGATGTATTACATCATGTTCTCGATGAAACCTTGACATTTCCAAGTGACCTGAATTAGGACTTTCACAAAAAGATGTGTTTGCGTGTCTATGCCGAAACGAGCTCTAAGTTGTGTATTCACTGCTGGAGAGTGACACACTCTACACAGGTTACACAGCGTTTTGATAGCACCAACATGCTTAAAACTGAAACAGCTACAAGGTGTGTGTACATGCTGAATGAAGGCTTGTCATTTCAAAGAAAGAAGAAGAAACCAAAATCCACGTAGTGAAAAGAGCTCACCAGTATGGGAGATGTGCATGTGCACAGTTTCAAGCAGGAGCTCTTTGTGGACACTTGGAAACAGCACTGTGAAAAAATTTCTTACAAAGCTGGATTTGACCAAAGCTGAAAGACCTTCCAAAACCAACCCTAAAGACCTTAGCCAAACAATGAATGTTGCAATAAGCTCCTGCACGAAAGGTGCTTCTATGACACAACCCCCGAGCAGGTAGCTACATTCTGCAGCGTACAAAATGCGTATGAATTCCAGGCTGAAAACCCTCTCCAGAAGCATGAAATTAATGTTTCTCTCTGAAAGAACACTCAGCCAATATTCTATTGCTAGCTCCTTCAAGTGATTTGTAGAAACATTTGTTTTCACTGGTTGAATGCGTTTTGGGATGCATTGTTTCAGTCTCTTGCAAGCCTCATGTTGTTTCTTAGACAATGTGGAAAAAGAGGATTATGTTTCCCAAATCACTTGAAATAGAGGAAAATGTACCGTGCATCACTCTTGCTCAAAAACGCTTTCACCTAATGCGTTTAGAACATTCAAGAATACAGAAAAGAAGGACATTTTGCAGTGAATTTCAGACGGGCTTGTACAAAAAGTCATTTCTATAGTTTGCAGAGTCCAAAATCATGATTCACTTCATGTTCTCCATGAAACCCTCACATTTCCAATGCCCTGAATTAGCACTTTCCCAAAAAGATGTGTTTGCGTGTCTGTGGTCAAAGGAGATCTAAGTTTTGTATTCACTGCTGGAGAATGACACACTCTACACAGTTTACACAGGGTTTTAAGAGCACCAACATGCTTAATATGGAAACTGCTACAAAGTGTGTGTAGCATGCTGAATGAAGCCTTGTTATTTCAAAGAAGGAATAGGAAACCAAAATCCAAGTAGTGAAACGAGCACACCAGTATGGGAGATGTACATGTGTACAGTTTCAAGCACCAGCTCTTTGTGAATACTTGGAAAAAGCTCTGTGAAATAATTTTGTACCAAGCGGGATGTGGTCAAAGTTGAAAGACCTTCAAAAACCAACACTAAAGAACTTAGCCAAACAATGAATGTTGCAATATACTTCTGCAGGAAAGGTGATTCTATGACACAACCCCTGAGCAGGTAGCTACATTCTGCACAGTACAAAACGCATATGAATTCCAGGATGAATACTTTCTCCAGAAGGATGAAATGCATGTGTTTCTCTCTGAAAGAAAAATCAGCCACTATGCTTTTGCTTGCTCCTTCAAGGTCTTTGTAGAAACGTGTGTTTTCACTGGTGGAATAGGTTTTGGGATGCATTGTTTAAATCTGTGTATTCCGAGCTGGAGAGTGACACACTCTACACAGGTTAAACAGCCTTCTGAGAGCACCAGCAAGTTTAAAATTGAAAGTGGTACAAGGTGTGTGAAGCATGCTGAATGAAAGCTTGTCATTTCAAAGAAAGAAGAAGAAACCTATATCCCGATAGTGAAACGAGCACACCAGTATGGGACATGTGCATGGTCTCTTTGTGGACACTTGGAAACAGCGCTGTGAAAAAATTTCGTATGAAGCGAAATTTGACTAAAGTTGAAAGACCTTCCAAAACCAACCCTAAAGAACTTAGCCAAACAATGAATGTTGCAATATACTCCTGCAGGAAAGGTGATTCTATGACACAACCCCTGAGCAGGTAGCTACATTCTGCACAGTACAAAACGCATATGAATTCCAGGATGAATACTTTCTCCAGAAGGATGAAATGCATGTGTTTCTCTCTGAAAGAAAAATCAGCCACTATGCTTTTGCTTGCTCCTTCAAGGTCTTTGTAGAAACGTGTGTTTTCACTGGTGGAATAGGTTTTGGGATGCATTGTTTAAATCTGTGTATTCCGAGCTGGAGAGTGACACACTCTACACAGGTTAAACAGCCTTCTGAGAGCACCAGCAAGTTTAAAACTGAAAGTGGTACAAGGTGTGTGAAGCATGCTGAATGAAGGCTTGTCATTTCACAGAAAGAAGAGGAAACCAAAATCCAAGTAATGAAACGAGCACACCAATATGGCAGATGTGCATGTGTACAGTTTCAAGCAAGAGCTCTTTGTGGACACTTGGAAATAGCTTTGTGAAAAATTTTGTATGAAGCGAAATTTGGCCAAAGTTTAAAGACCTTCCAAAACCAACCCTAAAGAACTTAGCCAAACAATGAATGTTGCAATAAGCTCCTGCAGGAAAGGTGCTTCCATGACACAACCCCAGCGCAGGTAGCTACATTCTGCACAGTGCAAAATATATATAAATTCCAGGCTAAACCCTTACTCCCGAAGGATGAAATGCGTGTGTTTCTCTCTGAAAGAAGAGTCAGCCACTAGGCTTTTGCTTGCTCCTTCAAGATCTTTGTAGAAAAGTGTGTTTTCACCGGTTGAATACGTTTTGGGATGCAATGTTTCAATCTGTCGCAAGTCTCATATTGTTTCTTAGACAATGTGGAAAAACGCGGATTATGTTTCCCAAATCACCTGAAATCCAGGAAAACGCACAGTGCATCACACTTGCACAAACACGCTCTTTCACCAAATGCGTTGAGAACATTCAAGAAAGCAGACAAGAAGGGCATTTTGCAGTGAATTTCAAGCGGGCTCGTACAAAAATTCATTTCTGTCGGTTGCAGAGTGCAAAAGGATGTATTACATCATGTTCTCGATGAAACCTTGACATTTCCAAGTGACCTGAATTAGGACTTTCACAAAAAGATGTGTTTGCGTGTCTATGCCGAAACGAGCTCTAAGTTGTGTATTCACTGCTGGAGAGTGACACACTCTACACAGGTTACACAGCGTTTTGATAGCACCAACATGCTTAAAACTGAAACAGCTACAAGGTGTGTGTACATGCTGAATGAAGGCTTGTCATTTCAAAGAAAGAAGAAGAAACCAAAATCCACGTAGTGAAAAGAGCTCACCAGTATGGGAGATGTGCATGTGCACAGTTTCAAGCAGGAGCTCTTTGTGGACACTTGGAAACAGCACTGTGAAAAAATTTCTTACAAAGCTGGATTTGACCAAAGCTGAAAGACCTTCCAAAACCAACCCTAAAGACCTTAGCCAAACAATGAATGTTGCAATAAGCTCCTGCACGAAAGGTGCTTCTATGACACAACCCCCGAGCAGGTAGCTACATTCTGCAGCGTACAAAATGCGTATGAATTCCAGGCTGAAAACCCTCTCCAGAAGCATGAAATTAATGTTTCTCTCTGAAAGAACACTCAGCCAATATTCTATTGCTAGCTCCTTCAAGTGATTTGTAGAAACATTTGTTTTCACTGGTTGAATGCGTTTTGGGATGCATTGTTTCAGTCTCTTGCAAGCCTCATGTTGTTTCTTAGACAATGTGGAAAAAGAGGATTATGTTTCCCAAATCACTTGAAATAGAGGAAAATGTACCGTGCATCACTCTTGCTCAAAAACGCTTTCACCTAATGCGTTTAGAACATTCAAGAATACAGAAAAGAAGGACATTTTGCAGTGAATTTCAGACGGGCTTGTACAAAAAGTCATTTCTATAGTTTGCAGAGTCCAAAATCATGATTCACTTCATGTTCTCCATGAAACCCTCACATTTCCAATGCCCTGAATTAGCACTTTCCCAAAAAGATGTGTTTGCGTGTCTGTGGTCAAAGGAGATCTAAGTTTTGTATTCACTGCTGGAGAATGACACACTCTACACAGTTTACACAGGGTTTTAAGAGCACCAACATGCTTAATATGGAAACTGCTACAAAGTGTGTGTAGCATGCTGAATGAAGCCTTGTTATTTCAAAGAAGGAATAGGAAACCAAAATCCAAGTAGTGAAACGAGCACACCAGTATGGGAGATGTACATGTGTACAGTTTCAAGCACCAGCTCTTTGTGAATACTTGGAAAAAGCTCTGTGAAATAATTTTGTACCAAGCGGGATGTGGTCAAAGTTGAAAGACCTTCAAAAACCAACACTAAAGAACTTAGCCAAACAATGAATGTTGCAATATACTTCTGCAGGAAAGGTGATTCTATGACACAACCCCTGAGCAGGTAGCTACATTCTGCACAGTACAAAACGCATATGAATTCCAGGATGAATACTTTCTCCAGAAGGATGAAATGCATGTGTTTCTCTCTGAAAGAAAAATCAGCCACTATGCTTTTGCTTGCTCCTTCAAGGTCTTTGTAGAAACGTGTGTTTTCACTGGTGGAATAGGTTTTGGGATGCATTGTTTAAATCTGTGTATTCCGAGCTGGAGAGTGACACACTCTACACAGGTTAAACAGCCTTTTGAGAGCACCAGCAAGTTTAAAACTGAAAGTGGTACAAGGTGTGTGAAGCATGCTGAATGAAGGCTTGTCATTTCACAGAAAGAAGAGGAAACCAAAATCCAAGTAATGAAACGAGCACACCAATATGGCAGATGTGCATGTGTACAGTTTCAAGCAAGAGCTCTTTGTGGACACTTGGAAATAGCTTTGTGAAAAATTTTGTATGAAGCGAAATTTGGCCAAAGTTTAAAGACCTTCCAAAACCAACCCTAAAGAACTTAGCCAAACAATGAATGTTGCAATAAGCTCCTGCAGGAAAGGTGCTTCCATGACACAACCCCAGCGCAGGTAGCTACATTCTGCACAGTGCAAAATATATATAAATTCCAGGCTAAACCCTTACTCCCGAAGGATGAAATGCGTGTGTTTCTCTCTGAAAGAAGAGTCAGCCACTAGGCTTTTGCTTGCTCCTTCAAGATCTTTGTAGAAAAGTGTGTTTTCACCGGTTGAATACGTTTTGGGATGCAATGTTTCAATCTGTCGCAAGTCTCATATTGTTTCTTAGACAATGTGGAAAAACGCGGATTATGTTTCCCAAATCACCTGAAATCCAGGAAAACGCACAGTGCATCACACTTGCACAAACACGCTCTTTCACCAAATGCGTTGAGAACATTCAAGAAAGCAGACAAGAAGGGCATTTTGCAGTGAATTTCAAGCGGGCTCGTACAAAAATTCATTTCTGTCGGTTGCAGAGTGCAAAAGGATGTATTACATCATGTTCTCGATGAAACCTTGACATTTCCAAGTGACCTGAATTAGGACTTTCACAAAAAGATGTGTTTGCGTGTCTATGCCGAAACGAGCTCTAAGTTGTGTATTCACTGCTGGAGAGTGACACACTCTACACAGGTTACACAGCGTTTTGATAGCACCAACATGCTTAAAACTGAAACAGCTACAAGGTGTGTGTACATGCTGAATGAAGGCTTGTCATTTCAAAGAAAGAAGAAGAAACCAAAATCCACGTAGTGAAAAGAGCTCACCAGTATGGGAGATGTGCATGTGCACAGTTTCAAGCAGGAGCTCTTTGTGGACACTTGGAAACAGCACTGTGAAAAAATTTCTTACAAAGCTGGATTTGACCAAAGCTGAAAGACCTTCCAAAACCAACCCTAAAGACCTTAGCCAAACAATGAATGTTGCAATAAGCTCCTGCACGAAAGGTGCTTCTATGACACAACCCCCGAGCAGGTAGCTACATTCTGCAGCGTACAAAATGCGTATGAATTCCAGGCTGAAAACCCTCTCCAGAAGCATGAAATTAATGTTTCTCTCTGAAAGAACACTCAGCCAATATTCTATTGCTAGCTCCTTCAAGTGATTTGTAGAAACATTTGTTTTCACTGGTTGAATGCGTTTTGGGATGCATTGTTTCAGTCTCTTGCAAGCCTCATGTTGTTTCTTAGACAATGTGGAAAAAGAGGATTATGTTTCCCAAATCACTTGAAATAGAGGAAAATGTACCGTGCATCACTCTTGCTCAAAAACGCTTTCACCTAATGCGTTTAGAACATTCAAGAATACAGAAAAGAAGGACATTTTGCAGTGAATTTCAGACGGGCTTGTACAAAAAGTCATTTCTATAGTTTGCAGAGTCCAAAATCATGATTCACTTCATGTTCTCCATGAAACCCTCACATTTCCAATGCCCTGAATTAGCACTTTCCCAAAAAGATGTGTTTGCGTGTCTGTGGTCAAAGGAGATCTAAGTTTTGTATTCACTGCTGGAGAATGACACACTCTACACAGTTTACACAGGGTTTTAAGAGCACCAACATGCTTAATATGGAAACTGCTACAAAGTGTGTGTAGCATGCTGAATGAAGCCTTGTTATTTCAAAGAAGGAATAGGAAACCAAAATCCAAGTAGTGAAACGAGCACACCAGTATGGGAGATGTACATGTGTACAGTTTCAAGCACCAGCTCTTTGTGAATACTTGGAAAAAGCTCTGTGAAAAAATTTTGTACCAAGCGGGATGTGGTCAAAGTTGAAAGACCTTCCAAAACCAACACTAAAGAACTTAGCCAAACAATGAATGTTGCAATATACTCCTGCAGGAAAGGTGATTCTATGACACAACCCCTGAGCAGGTAGCTACATTCTGCACAGTACAAAACGCATATGAATTCCAGGATGAATACTTTCTCCAGAAGGATGAAATGCATGTGTTTCTCTCTGAAAGAAAAATCAGCCACTATGCTTTTGCTTGCTCCTTCAAGGTCTTTGTAGAAACGTGTGTTTTCACTGGTGGAATAGGTTTTGGGATGCATTGTTTAAATCTGTGTATTCCGAGCTGGAGAGTGACACACTCTACACAGGTTAAACAGCCTTCTGAGAGCACCAGCAAGTTTAAAATTGAAAGTGGTACAAGGTGTGTGAAGCATGCTGAATGAAAGCTTATCATTTCAAAGAAAGAAGAAGAAACCTATATCCCGATAGTGAAACGAGCACACCAGTATGGGACATGTGCATGGTCTCTTTGTGGACACTTGGAAACAGCGCTGTGAAAAAATTTCGTATGAAGCGAAATTTGACTAAAGTTGAAAGACCTTCCAAAACCAACCCTAAAGAACTTAGCCAAACAATGAATGTTGCAATATACTCCTGCAGGAAAGGTGATTCTATGACACAACCCCTGAGCAGGTAGCTACATTCTGCACAGTACAAAACGCATATGAATTCCAGGATGAATACTTTCTCCAGAAGGATGAAATGCATGTGTTTCTCTCTGAAAGAAAAATCAGCCACTATGCTTTTGCTTGCTCCTTCAAGGTCTTTGTAGAAACGTGTGTTTTCACTGGTGGAATAGGTTTTGGGATGCATTGTTTAAATCTGTGTATTCCGAGCTGGAGAGTGACACACTCTACACAGGTTAAACAGCCTTCTGAGAGCACCAGCAAGTTTAAAACTGAAAGTGGTACAAGGTGTGTGAAGCATGCTGAATGAAGGCTTGTCATTTCACAGAAAGAAGAGGAAACCAAAATCCAAGTAATGAAACGAGCACACCAATATGGCAGATGTGCATGTGTACAGTTTCAAGCAAGAGCTCTTTGTGGACACTTGGAAATAGCTTTGTGAAAAATTTTGTATGAAGCGAAATTTGGCCAAAGTTTAAAGACCTTCCAAAACCAACCCTAAAGAACTTAGCCAAACAATGAATGTTGCAATAAGCTCCTGCAGGAAAGGTGCTTCCATGACACAACCCCAGCGCAGGTAGCTACATTCTGCACAGTGCAAAATATATATAAATTCCAGGCTAAACCCTTACTCCCGAAGGATGAAATGCGTGTGTTTCTCTCTGAAAGAAGAGTCAGCCACTAGGCTTTTGCTTGCTCCTTCAAGATCTTTGTAGAAAAGTGTGTTTTCACCGGTTGAATACGTTTTGGGATGCAATGTTTCAATCTGTCGCAAGTCTCATATTGTTTCTTAGACAATGTGGAAAAACGCGGATTATGTTTCCCAAATCACCTGAAATCCAGGAAAACGCACAGTGCATCACACTTGCACAAACACGCTCTTTCACCAAATGCGTTGAGAACATTCAAGAAAGCAGACAAGAAGGGCATTTTGCAGTGAATTTCAAGCGGGCTCGTACAAAAATTCATTTCTGTCGGTTGCAGAGTGCAAAAGGATGTATTACATCATGTTCTCGATGAAACCTTGACATTTCCAAGTGACCTGAATTAGGACTTTCACAAAAAGATGTGTTTGCGTGTCTATGCCGAAACGAGCTCTAAGTTGTGTATTCACTGCTGGAGAGTGACACACTCTACACAGGTTACACAGCGTTTTGATAGCACCAACATGCTTAAAACTGAAACAGCTACAAGGTGTGTGTACATGCTGAATGAAGGCTTGTCATTTCAAAGAAAGAAGAAGAAACCAAAATCCACGTAGTGAAAAGAGCTCACCAGTATGGGAGATGTGCATGTGCACAGTTTCAAGCAGGAGCTCTTTGTGGACACTTGGAAACAGCACTGTGAAAAAATTTCTTACAAAGCTGGATTTGACCAAAGCTGAAAGACCTTCCAAAACCAACCCTAAAGACCTTAGCCAAACAATGAATGTTGCAATAAGCTCCTGCACGAAAGGTGCTTCTATGACACAACCCCCGAGCAGGTAGCTACATTCTGCAGCGTACAAAATGCGTATGAATTCCAGGCTGAAAACCCTCTCCAGAAGCATGAAATTAATGTTTCTCTCTGAAAGAACACTCAGCCAATATTCTATTGCTAGCTCCTTCAAGTGATTTGTAGAAACATTTGTTTTCACTGGTTGAATGCGTTTTGGGATGCATTGTTTCAGTCTCTTGCAAGCCTCATGTTGTTTCTTAGACAATGTGGAAAAAGAGGATTATGTTTCCCAAATCACTTGAAATAGAGGAAAATGTACCGTGCATCACTCTTGCTCAAAAACGCTTTCACCTAATGCGTTTAGAACATTCAAGAATACAGAAAAGAAGGACATTTTGCAGTGAATTTCAGACGGGCTTGTACAAAAAGTCATTTCTATAGTTTGCAGAGTCCAAAATCATGATTCACTTCATGTTCTCCATGAAACCCTCACATTTCCAATGCCCTGAATTAGCACTTTCCCAAAAAGATGTGTTTGCGTGTCTGTGGTCAAAGGAGATCTAAGTTTTGTATTCACTGCTGGAGAATGACACACTCTACACAGTTTACACAGGGTTTTAAGAGCACCAACATGCTTAATATGGAAACTGCTACAAAGTGTGTGTAGCATGCTGAATGAAGCCTTGTTATTTCAAAGAAGGAATAGGAAACCAAAATCCAAGTAGTGAAACGAGCACACCAGTATGGGAGATGTACATGTGTACAGTTTCAAGCACCAGCTCTTTGTGAATACTTGGAAAAAGCTCTGTGAAATAATTTTGTACCAAGCGGGATGTGGTCAAAGTTGAAAGACCTTCAAAAACCAACACTAAAGAACTTAGCCAAACAATGAATGTTGCAATATACTTCTGCAGGAAAGGTGATTCTATGACACAACCCCTGAGCAGGTAGCTACATTCTGCACAGTACAAAACGCATATGAATTCCAGGATGAATACTTTCTCCAGAAGGATGAAATGCATGTGTTTCTCTCTGAAAGAAAAATCAGCCACTATGCTTTTGCTTGCTCCTTCAAGGTCTTTGTAGAAACGTGTGTTTTCACTGGTGGAATAGGTTTTGGGATGCATTGTTTAAATCTGTGTATTCCGAGCTGGAGAGTGACACACTCTACACAGGTTAAACAGCCTTCTGAGAGCACCAGCAAGTTTAAAATTGAAAGTGGTACAAGGTGTGTGAAGCATGCTGAATGAAAGCTTATCATTTCAAAGAAAGAAGAAGAAACCTATATCCCGATAGTGAAACGAGCACACCAGTATGGGACATGTGCATGGTCTCTTTGTGGACACTTGGAAACAGCGCTGTGAAAAAATTTCGTATGAAGCGAAATTTGACTAAAGTTGAAAGACCTTCCAAAACCAACCCTAAAGAACTTAGCCAAACAATGAATGTTGCAATATACTCCTGCAGGAAAGGTGATTCTATGACACAACCCCTGAGCAGGTAGCTACATTCTGCACAGTACAAAACGCATATGAATTCCAGGATGAATACTTTCTCCAGAAGGATGAAATGCATGTGTTTCTCTCTGAAAGAAAAATCAGCCACTATGCTTTTGCTTGCTCCTTCAAGGTCTTTGTAGAAACGTGTGTTTTCACTGGTGGAATAGGTTTTGGGATGCATTGTTTAAATCTGTGTATTCCGAGCTGGAGAGTGACACACTCTACACAGGTTAAACAGCCTTCTGAGAGCACCAGCAAGTTTAAAACTGAAAGTGGTACAAGGTGTGTGAAGCATGCTGAATGAAGGCTTGTCATTTCACAGAAAGAAGAGGAAACCAAAATCCAAGTAATGAAACGAGCACACCAATATGGCAGATGTGCATGTGTACAGTTTCAAGCAAGAGCTCTTTGTGGACACTTGGAAATAGCTTTGTGAAAAATTTTGTATGAAGCGAAATTTGGCCAAAGTTTAAAGACCTTCCAAAACCAACCCTAAAGAACTTAGCCAAACAATGAATGTTGCAATAAGCTCCTGCAGGAAAGGTGCTTCCATGACACAACCCCAGCGCAGGTAGCTACATTCTGCACAGTGCAAAATATATATAAATTCCAGGCTAAACCCTTACTCCCGAAGGATGAAATGCGTGTGTTTCTCTCTGAAAGAAGAGTCAGCCACTAGGCTTTTGCTTGCTCCTTCAAGATCTTTGTAGAAAAGTGTGTTTTCACCGGTTGAATACGTTTTGGGATGCAATGTTTCAATCTGTCGCAAGTCTCATATTGTTTCTTAGACAATGTGGAAAAACGCGGATTATGTTTCCCAAATCACCTGAAATCCAGGAAAACGCACAGTGCATCACACTTGCACAAACACGCTCTTTCACCAAATGCGTTGAGAACATTCAAGAAAGCAGACAAGAAGGGCATTTTGCAGTGAATTTCAAGCGGGCTCGTACAAAAATTCATTTCTGTCGGTTGCAGAGTGCAAAAGGATGTATTACATCATGTTCTCGATGAAACCTTGACATTTCCAAGTGACCTGAATTAGGACTTTCACAAAAAGATGTGTTTGCGTGTCTATGCCGAAACGAGCTCTAAGTTGTGTATTCACTGCTGGAGAGTGACACACTCTACACAGGTTACACAGCGTTTTGATAGCACCAACATGCTTAAAACTGAAACAGCTACAAGGTGTGTGTACATGCTGAATGAAGGCTTGTCATTTCAAAGAAAGAAGAAGAAACCAAAATCCACGTAGTGAAAAGAGCTCACCAGTATGGGAGATGTGCATGTGCACAGTTTCAAGCAGGAGCTCTTTGTGGACACTTGGAAACAGCACTGTGAAAAAATTTCTTACAAAGCTGGATTTGACCAAAGCTGAAAGACCTTCCAAAACCAACCCTAAAGACCTTAGCCAAACAATGAATGTTGCAATAAGCTCCTGCACGAAAGGTGCTTCTATGACACAACCCCCGAGCAGGTAGCTACATTCTGCAGCGTACAAAATGCGTATGAATTCCAGGCTGAAAACCCTCTCCAGAAGCATGAAATTAATGTTTCTCTCTGAAAGAACACTCAGCCAATATTCTATTGCTAGCTCCTTCAAGTGATTTGTAGAAACATTTGTTTTCACTGGTTGAATGCGTTTTGGGATGCATTGTTTCAGTCTCTTGCAAGCCTCATGTTGTTTCTTAGACAATGTGGAAAAAGAGGATTATGTTTCCCAAATCACTTGAAATAGAGGAAAATGTACCGTGCATCACTCTTGCTCAAAAACGCTTTCACCTAATGCGTTTAGAACATTCAAGAATACAGAAAAGAAGGACATTTTGCAGTGAATTTCAGACGGGCTTGTACAAAAAGTCATTTCTATAGTTTGCAGAGTCCAAAATCATGATTCACTTCATGTTCTCCATGAAACCCTCACATTTCCAATGCCCTGAATTAGCACTTTCCCAAAAAGATGTGTTTGCGTGTCTGTGGTCAAAGGAGATCTAAGTTTTGTATTCACTGCTGGAGAATGACACACTCTACACAGTTTACACAGGGTTTTAAGAGCACCAACATGCTTAATATGGAAACTGCTACAAAGTGTGTGTAGCATGCTGAATGAAGCCTTGTTATTTCAAAGAAGGAATAGGAAACCAAAATCCAAGTAGTGAAACGAGCACACCAGTATGGGAGATGTACATGTGTACAGTTTCAAGCACCAGCTCTTTGTGAATACTTGGAAAAAGCTCTGTGAAATAATTTTGTACCAAGCGGGATGTGGTCAAAGTTGAAAGACCTTCAAAAACCAACACTAAAGAACTTAGCCAAACAATGAATGTTGCAATATACTTCTGCAGGAAAGGTGATTCTATGACACAACCCCTGAGCAGGTAGCTACATTCTGCACAGTACAAAACGCATATGAATTCCAGGATGAATACTTTCTCCAGAAGGATGAAATGCATGTGTTTCTCTCTGAAAGAAAAATCAGCCACTATGCTTTTGCTTGCTCCTTCAAGGTCTTTGTAGAAACGTGTGTTTTCACTGGTGGAATAGGTTTTGGGATGCATTGTTTAAATCTGTGTATTCCGAGCTGGAGAGTGACACACTCTACACAGGTTAAACAGCCTTCTGAGAGCACCAGCAAGTTTAAAACTGAAAGTGGTACAAGGTGTGTGAAGCATGCTGAATGAAGGCTTGTCATTTCACAGAAAGAAGAGGAAACCAAAATCCAAGTAATGAAACGAGCACACCAATATGGCAGATGTGCATGTGTACAGTTTCAAGCAAGAGCTCTTTGTGGACACTTGGAAATAGCTTTGTGAAAAATTTTGTATGAAGCGAAATTTGGCCAAAGTTTAAAGACCTTCCAAAACCAACCCTAAAGAACTTAGCCAAACAATGAATGTTGCAATAAGCTCCTGCAGGAAAGGTGCTTCCATGACACAACCCCAGCGCAGGTAGCTACATTCTGCACAGTGCAAAATATATATAAATTCCAGGCTAAACCCTTACTCCCGAAGGATGAAATGCGTGTGTTTCTCTCTGAAAGAAGAGTCAGCCACTAGGCTTTTGCTTGCTCCTTCAAGATCTTTGTAGAAAAGTGTGTTTTCACCGGTTGAATACGTTTTGGGATGCAATGTTTCAATCTGTCGCAAGTCTCATATTGTTTCTTAGACAATGTGGAAAAACGCGGATTATGTTTCCCAAATCACCTGAAATCCAGGAAAACGCACAGTGCATCACACTTGCACAAACACGCTCTTTCACCAAATGCGTTGAGAACATTCAAGAAAGCAGACAAGAAGGGCATTTTGCAGTGAATTTCAAGCGGGCTCGTACAAAAATTCATTTCTGTCGGTTGCAGAGTGCAAAAGGATGTATTACATCATGTTCTCGATGAAACCTTGACATTTCCAAGTGACCTGAATTAGGACTTTCACAAAAAGATGTGTTTGCGTGTCTATGCCGAAACGAGCTCTAAGTTGTGTATTCACTGCTGGAGAGTGACACACTCTACACAGGTTACACAGCGTTTTGATAGCACCAACATGCTTAAAACTGAAACAGCTACAAGGTGTGTGTACATGCTGAATGAAGGCTTGTCATTTCAAAGAAAGAAGAAGAAACCAAAATCCACGTAGTGAAAAGAGCTCACCAGTATGGGAGATGTGCATGTGCACAGTTTCAAGCAGGAGCTCTTTGTGGACACTTGGAAACAGCACTGTGAAAAAATTTCTTACAAAGCTGGATTTGACCAAAGCTGAAAGACCTTCCAAAACCAACCCTAAAGACCTTAGCCAAACAATGAATGTTGCAATAAGCTCCTGCACGAAAGGTGCTTCTATGACACAACCCCCGAGCAGGTAGCTACATTCTGCAGCGTACAAAATGCGTATGAATTCCAGGCTGAAAACCCTCTCCAGAAGCATGAAATTAATGTTTCTCTCTGAAAGAACACTCAGCCAATATTCTATTGCTAGCTCCTTCAAGTGATTTGTAGAAACATTTGTTTTCACTGGTTGAATGCGTTTTGGGATGCATTGTTTCAGTCTCTTGCAAGCCTCATGTTGTTTCTTAGACAATGTGGAAAAAGAGGATTATGTTTCCCAAATCACTTGAAATAGAGGAAAATGTACCGTGCATCACTCTTGCTCAAAAACGCTTTCACCTAATGCGTTTAGAACATTCAAGAATACAGAAAAGAAGGACATTTTGCAGTGAATTTCAGACGGGCTTGTACAAAAAGTCATTTCTATAGTTTGCAGAGTCCAAAATCATGATTCACTTCATGTTCTCCATGAAACCCTCACATTTCCAATGCCCTGAATTAGCACTTTCCCAAAAAGATGTGTTTGCGTGTCTGTGGTCAAAGGAGATCTAAGTTTTGTATTCACTGCTGGAGAATGACACACTCTACACAGTTTACACAGGGTTTTAAGAGCACCAACATGCTTAATATGGAAACTGCTACAAAGTGTGTGTAGCATGCTGAATGAAGCCTTGTTATTTCAAAGAAGGAATAGGAAACCAAAATCCAAGTAGTGAAACGAGCACACCAGTATGGGAGATGTACATGTGTACAGTTTCAAGCACCAGCTCTTTGTGAATACTTGGAAAAAGCTCTGTGAAATAATTTTGTACCAAGCGGGATGTGGTCAAAGTTGAAAGACCTTCAAAAACCAACACTAAAGAACTTAGCCAAACAATGAATGTTGCAATATACTTCTGCAGGAAAGGTGATTCTATGACACAACCCCTGAGCAGGTAGCTACATTCTGCACAGTACAAAACGCATATGAATTCCAGGATGAATACTTTCTCCAGAAGGATGAAATGCATGTGTTTCTCTCTGAAAGAAAAATCAGCCACTATGCTTTTGCTTGCTCCTTCAAGGTCTTTGTAGAAACGTGTGTTTTCACTGGTGGAATAGGTTTTGGGATGCATTGTTTAAATCTGTGTATTCCGAGCTGGAGAGTGACACACTCTACACAGGTTAAACAGCCTTCTGAGAGCACCAGCAAGTTTAAAATTGAAAGTGGTACAAGGTGTGTGAAGCATGCTGAATGAAAGCTTATCATTTCAAAGAAAGAAGAAGAAACCTATATCCCGATAGTGAAACGAGCACACCAGTATGGGACATGTGCATGGTCTCTTTGTGGACACTTGGAAACAGCGCTGTGAAAAAATTTCGTATGAAGCGAAATTTGACTAAAGTTGAAAGACCTTCCAAAACCAACCCTAAAGAACTTAACCAAACAATGAATGTTGCAATATACTCCTGCAGGAAAGGTGATTCTATGACACAACCCCTGAGCAGGTAGCTACATTCTGCACAGTACAAAACGCATATGAATTCCAGGATGAATACTTTCTCCAGAAGGATGAAATGCATGTGTTTCTCTCTGAAAGAAAAATCAGCCACTATGCTTTTGCTTGCTCCTTCAAGGTCTTTGTAGAAACGTGTGTTTTCACTGGTGGAATAGGTTTTGGGATGCATTGTTTAAATCTGTGTATTCCGAGCTGGAGAGTGACACACTCTACACAGGTTAAACAGCCTTCTGAGAGCACCAGCAAGTTTAAAACTGAAAGTGGTACAAGGTGTGTGAAGCATGCTGAATGAAGGCTTGTCATTTCACAGAAAGAAGAGGAAACCAAAATCCAAGTAATGAAACGAGCACACCAATATGGCAGATGTGCATGTGTACAGTTTCAAGCAAGAGCTCTTTGTGGACACTTGGAAATAGCTTTGTGAAAAATTTTGTATGAAGCGAAATTTGGCCAAAGTTTAAAGACCTTCCAAAACCAACCCTAAAGAACTTAGCCAAACAATGAATGTTGCAATAAGCTCCTGCAGGAAAGGTGCTTCCATGACACAACCCCAGCGCAGGTAGCTACATTCTGCACAGTGCAAAATATATATAAATTCCAGGCTAAACCCTTACTCCCGAAGGATGAAATGCGTGTGTTTCTCTCTGAAAGAAGAGTCAGCCACTAGGCTTTTGCTTGCTCCTTCAAGATCTTTGTAGAAAAGTGTGTTTTCACCGGTTGAATACGTTTTGGGATGCAATGTTTCAATCTGTCGCAAGTCTCATATTGTTTCTTAGACAATGTGGAAAAACGCGGATTATGTTTCCCAAATCACCTGAAATCCAGGAAAACGCACAGTGCATCACACTTGCACAAACACGCTCTTTCACCAAATGCGTTGAGAACATTCAAGAAAGCAGACAAGAAGGGCATTTTGCAGTGAATTTCAAGCGGGCTCGTACAAAAATTCATTTCTGTCGGTTGCAGAGTGCAAAAGGATGTATTACATCATGTTCTCGATGAAACCTTGACATTTCCAAGTGACCTGAATTAGGACTTTCACAAAAAGATGTGTTTGCGTGTCTATGCCGAAACGAGCTCTAAGTTGTGTATTCACTGCTGGAGAGTGACACACTCTACACAGGTTACACAGCGTTTTGATAGCACCAACATGCTTAAAACTGAAACAGCTACAAGGTGTGTGTACATGCTGAATGAAGGCTTGTCATTTCAAAGAAAGAAGAAGAAACCAAAATCCACGTAGTGAAAAGAGCTCACCAGTATGGGAGATGTGCATGTGCACAGTTTCAAGCAGGAGCTCTTTGTGGACACTTGGAAACAGCACTGTGAAAAAATTTCTTACAAAGCTGGATTTGACCAAAGCTGAAAGACCTTCCAAAACCAACCCTAAAGACCTTAGCCAAACAATGAATGTTGCAATAAGCTCCTGCACGAAAGGTGCTTCTATGACACAACCCCCGAGCAGGTAGCTACATTCTGCAGCGTACAAAATGCGTATGAATTCCAGGCTGAAAACCCTCTCCAGAAGCATGAAATTAATGTTTCTCTCTGAAAGAACACTCAGCCAATATTCTATTGCTAGCTCCTTCAAGTGATTTGTAGAAACATTTGTTTTCACTGGTTGAATGCGTTTTGGGATGCATTGTTTCAGTCTCTTGCAAGCCTCATGTTGTTTCTTAGACAATGTGGAAAAAGAGGATTATGTTTCCCAAATCACTTGAAATAGAGGAAAATGTACCGTGCATCACTCTTGCTCAAAAACGCTTTCACCTAATGCGTTTAGAACATTCAAGAATACAGAAAAGAAGGACATTTTGCAGTGAATTTCAGACGGGCTTGTACAAAAAGTCATTTCTATAGTTTGCAGAGTCCAAAATCATGATTCACTTCATGTTCTCCATGAAACCCTCACATTTCCAATGCCCTGAATTAGCACTTTCCCAAAAAGATGTGTTTGCGTGTCTGTGGTCAAAGGAGATCTAAGTTTTGTATTCACTGCTGGAGAATGACACACTCTACACAGTTTACACAGGGTTTTAAGAGCACCAACATGCTTAATATGGAAACTGCTACAAAGTGTGTGTAGCATGCTGAATGAAGCCTTGTTATTTCAAAGAAGGAATAGGAAACCAAAATCCAAGTAGTGAAACGAGCACACCAGTATGGGAGATGTACATGTGTACAGTTTCAAGCACCAGCTCTTTGTGAATACTTGGAAAAAGCTCTGTGAAATAATTTTGTACCAAGCGGGATGTGGTCAAAGTTGAAAGACCTTCAAAAACCAACACTAAAGAACTTAGCCAAACAATGAATGTTGCAATATACTTCTGCAGGAAAGGTGATTCTATGACACAACCCCTGAGCAGGTAGCTACATTCTGCACAGTACAAAACGCATATGAATTCCAGGATGAATACTTTCTCCAGAAGGATGAAATGCATGTGTTTCTCTCTGAAAGAAAAATCAGCCACTATGCTTTTGCTTGCTCCTTCAAGGTCTTTGTAGAAACGTGTGTTTTCACTGGTGGAATAGGTTTTGGGATGCATTGTTTAAATCTGTGTATTCCGAGCTGGAGAGTGACACACTCTACACAGGTTAAACAGCTTATGAGAGCACCAGCAAGTTTAAAATTGAAAGTGGTACAAGGTGTGTGAAGCATGCTGAATGAAAGCTTATCATTTCAAAGAAAGAAGAAGAAACCTATATCCCGATAGTGAAACGAGCACACCAGTATGGGACATGTGCATGGTCTCTTTGTGGACACTTGGAAACAGCGCTGTGAAAAAATTTCGTATGAAGCGAAATTTGACTAAAGTTGAAAGACCTTCCAAAACCAACCCTAAAGAACTTAACCAAACAATGAATGTTGCAATATACTCCTGCAGGAAAGGTGATTCTATGACACAACCCCTGAGCAGGTAGCTACATTCTGCACAGTACAAAACGCATATGAATTCCAGGATGAATACTTTCTCCAGAAGGATGAAATGCATGTGTTTCTCTCTGAAAGAAAAATCAGCCACTATGCTTTTGCTTGCTCCTTCAAGGTCTTTGTAGAAACGTGTGTTTTCACTGGTGGAATAGGTTTTGGGATGCATTGTTTAAATCTGTGTATTCCGAGCTGGAGAGTGACACACTCTACACAGGTTAAACAGCCTTCTGAGAGCACCAGCAAGTTTAAAACTGAAAGTGGTACAAGGTGTGTGAAGCATGCTGAATGAAGGCTTGTCATTTCACAGAAAGAAGAGGAAACCAAAATCCAAGTAATGAAACGAGCACACCAATATGGCAGATGTGCATGTGTACAGTTTCAAGCAAGAGCTCTTTGTGGACACTTGGAAATAGCTTTGTGAAAAATTTTGTATGAAGCGAAATTTGGCCAAAGTTTAAAGACCTTCCAAAACCAACCCTAAAGAACTTAGCCAAACAATGAATGTTGCAATAAGCTCCTGCAGGAAAGGTGCTTCCATGACACAACCCCAGCGCAGGTAGCTACATTCTGCACAGTGCAAAATATATATAAATTCCAGGCTAAACCCTTACTCCCGAAGGATGAAATGCGTGTGTTTCTCTCTGAAAGAAGAGTCAGCCACTAGGCTTTTGCTTGCTCCTTCAAGATCTTTGTAGAAAAGTGTGTTTTCACCGGTTGAATACGTTTTGGGATGCAATGTTTCAATCTGTCGCAAGTCTCATATTGTTTCTTAGACAATGTGGAAAAACGCGGATTATGTTTCCCAAATCACCTGAAATCCAGGAAAACGCACAGTGCATCACACTTGCACAAACACGCTCTTTCACCAAATGCGTTGAGAACATTCAAGAAAGCAGACAAGAAGGGCATTTTGCAGTGAATTTCAAGCGGGCTCGTACAAAAATTCATTTCTGTCGGTTGCAGAGTGCAAAAGGATGTATTACATCATGTTCTCGATGAAACCTTGACATTTCCAAGTGACCTGAATTAGGACTTTCACAAAAAGATGTGTTTGCGTGTCTATGCCGAAACGAGCTCTAAGTTGTGTATTCACTGCTGGAGAGTGACACACTCTACACAGGTTACACAGCGTTTTGATAGCACCAACATGCTTAAAACTGAAACAGCTACAAGGTGTGTGTACATGCTGAATGAAGGCTTGTCATTTCAAAGAAAGAAGAAGAAACCAAAATCCACGTAGTGAAAAGAGCTCACCAGTATGGGAGATGTGCATGTGCACAGTTTCAAGCAGGAGCTCTTTGTGGACACTTGGAAACAGCACTGTGAAAAAATTTCTTACAAAGCTGGATTTGACCAAAGCTGAAAGACCTTCCAAAACCAACCCTAAAGACCTTAGCCAAACAATGAATGTTGCAATAAGCTCCTGCACGAAAGGTGCTTCTATGACACAACCCCCGAGCAGGTAGCTACATTCTGCAGCGTACAAAATGCGTATGAATTCCAGGCTGAAAACCCTCTCCAGAAGCATGAAATTAATGTTTCTCTCTGAAAGAACACTCAGCCAATATTCTATTGCTAGCTCCTTCAAGTGATTTGTAGAAACATTTGTTTTCACTGGTTGAATGCGTTTTGGGATGCATTGTTTCAGTCTCTTGCAAGCCTCATGTTGTTTCTTAGACAATGTGGAAAAAGAGGATTATGTTTCCCAAATCACTTGAAATAGAGGAAAATGTACCGTGCATCACTCTTGCTCAAAAACGCTTTCACCTAATGCGTTTAGAACATTCAAGAATACAGAAAAGAAGGACATTTTGCAGTGAATTTCAGACGGGCTTGTACAAAAAGTCATTTCTATAGTTTGCAGAGTCCAAAATCATGATTCACTTCATGTTCTCCATGAAACCCTCACATTTCCAATGCCCTGAATTAGCACTTTCCCAAAAAGATGTGTTTGCGTGTCTGTGGTCAAAGGAGATCTAAGTTTTGTATTCACTGCTGGAGAATGACACACTCTACACAGTTTACACAGGGTTTTAAGAGCACCAACATGCTTAATATGGAAACTGCTACAAAGTGTGTGTAGCATGCTGAATGAAGCCTTGTTATTTCAAAGAAGGAATAGGAAACCAAAATCCAAGTAGTGAAACGAGCACACCAGTATGGGAGATGTACATGTGTACAGTTTCAAGCACCAGCTCTTTGTGAATACTTGGAAAAAGCTCTGTGAAATAATTTTGTACCAAGCGGGATGTGGTCAAAGTTGAAAGACCTTCAAAAACCAACACTAAAGAACTTAGCCAAACAATGAATGTTGCAATATACTTCTGCAGGAAAGGTGATTCTATGACACAACCCCTGAGCAGGTAGCTACATTCTGCACAGTACAAAACGCATATGAATTCCAGGATGAATACTTTCTCCAGAAGGATGAAATGCATGTGTTTCTCTCTGAAAGAAAAATCAGCCACTATGCTTTTGCTTGCTCCTTCAAGGTCTTTGTAGAAACGTGTGTTTTCACTGGTGGAATAGGTTTTGGGATGCATTGTTTAAATCTGTGTATTCCGAGCTGGAGAGTGACACACTCTACACAGGTTAAACAGCCTTCTGAGAGCACCAGCAAGTTTAAAATTGAAAGTGGTACAAGGTGTGTGAAGCATGCTGAATGAAAGCTTGTCATTTCAAAGAAAGAAGAAGAAACCTATATCCCGATAGTGAAACGAGCACACCAGTATGGGACATGTGCATGGTCTCTTTGTGGACACTTGGAAACAGCGCTGTGAAAAAATTTCGTATGAAGCGAAATTTGACTAAAGTTGAAAGACCTTCCAAAACCAACCCTAAAGAACTTAGCCAAACAATGAATGTTGCAATATACTCCTGCAGGAAAGGTGATTCTATGACACAACCCCTGAGCAGGTAGCTACATTCTGCACAGTACAAAACGCATATGAATTCCAGGATGAATACTTTCTCCAGAAGGATGAAATGCATGTGTTTCTCTCTGAAAGAAAAATCAGCCACTATGCTTTTGCTTGCTCCTTCAAGGTCTTTGTAGAAACGTGTGTTTTCACTGGTGGAATAGGTTTTGGGATGCATTGTTTAAATCTGTGTATTCCGAGCTGGAGAGTGACACACTCTACACAGGTTAAACAGCCTTCTGAGAGCACCAGCAAGTTTAAAACTGCAAGTGGTACAAGGTGTGTGAAGCATGCTGAATGAAGGCTTGTCATTTCACAGAAAGAAGAGGAAACCAAAATCCAAGTAATGAAACGAGCACACCAATATGGCAGATGTGCATGTGTACAGTTTCAAGCAAGAGCTCTTTGTGGACACTTGGAAATAGCTTTGTGAAAAATTTTGTATGAAGCGAAATTTGGCCAAAGTTTAAAGACCTTCCAAAACCAACCCTAAAGAACTTAGCCAAACAATGAATGTTGCAATAAGCTCCTGCAGGAAAGGTGCTTCCATGACACAACCCCAGCGCAGGTAGCTACATTCTGCACAGTGCAAAATATATATAAATTCCAGGCTAAACCCTTACTCCCGAAGGATGAAATGCGTGTGTTTCTCTCTGAAAGAAGAGTCAGCCACTAGGCTTTTGCTTGCTCCTTCAAGATCTTTGTAGAAAAGTGTGTTTTCACCGGTTGAATACGTTTTGGGATGCAATGTTTCAATCTGTCGCAAGTCTCATATTGTTTCTTAGACAATGTGGAAAAACGCGGATTATGTTTCCCAAATCACCTGAAATCCAGGAAAACGCACAGTGCATCACACTTGCACAAACACGCTCTTTCACCAAATGCGTTGAGAACATTCAAGAAAGCAGACAAGAAGGGCATTTTGCAGTGAATTTCAAGCGGGCTCGTACAAAAATTCATTTCTGTCGGTTGCAGAGTGCAAAAGGATGTATTACATCATGTTCTCGATGAAACCTTGACATTTCCAAGTGACCTGAATTAGGACTTTCACAAAAAGATGTGTTTGCGTGTCTATGCCGAAACGAGCTCTAAGTTGTGTATTCACTGCTGGAGAGTGACACACTCTACACAGGTTACACAGCGTTTTGATAGCACCAACATGCTTAAAACTGAAACAGCTACAAGGTGTGTGTACATGCTGAATGAAGGCTTGTCATTTCAAAGAAAGAAGAAGAAACCAAAATCCACGTAGTGAAAAGAGCTCACCAGTATGGGAGATGTGCATGTGCACAGTTTCAAGCAGGAGCTCTTTGTGGACACTTGGAAACAGCACTGTGAAAAAATTTCTTACAAAGCTGGATTTGACCAAAGCTGAAAGACCTTCCAAAACCAACCCTAAAGACCTTAGCCAAACAATGAATGTTGCAATAAGCTCCTGCACGAAAGGTGCTTCTATGACACAACCCCCGAGCAGGTAGCTACATTCTGCAGCGTACAAAATGCGTATGAATTCCAGGCTGAAAACCCTCTCCAGAAGCATGAAATTAATGTTTCTCTCTGAAAGAACACTCAGCCAATATTCTATTGCTAGCTCCTTCAAGTGATTTGTAGAAACATTTGTTTTCACTGGTTGAATGCGTTTTGGGATGCATTGTTTCAGTCTCTTGCAAGCCTCATGTTGTTTCTTAGACAATGTGGAAAAAGAGGATTATGTTTCCCAAATCACTTGAAATAGAGGAAAATGTACCGTGCATCACTCTTGCTCAAAAACGCTTTCACCTAATGCGTTTAGAACATTCAAGAATACAGAAAAGAAGGACATTTTGCAGTGAATTTCAGACGGGCTTGTACAAAAAGTCATTTCTATAGTTTGCAGAGTCCAAAATCATGATTCACTTCATGTTCTCCATGAAACCCTCACATTTCCAATGCCCTGAATTAGCACTTTCCCAAAAAGATGTGTTTGCGTGTCTGTGGTCAAAGGAGATCTAAGTTTTGTATTCACTGCTGGAGAATGACACACTCTACACAGTTTACACAGGGTTTTAAGAGCACCAACATGCTTAATATGGAAACTGCTACAAAGTGTGTGTAGCATGCTGAATGAAGCCTTGTTATTTCAAAGAAGGAATAGGAAACCAAAATCCAAGTAGTGAAACGAGCACACCAGTATGGGAGATGTACATGTGTACAGTTTCAAGCACCAGCTCTTTGTGAATACTTGGAAAAAGCTCTGTGAAATAATTTTGTACCAAGCGGGATGTGGTCAAAGTTGAAAGACCTTCAAAAACCAACACTAAAGAACTTAGCCAAACAATGAATGTTGCAATATACTCCTGCAGGAAAGGTGATTCTATGACACAACCCCTGAGCAGGTAGCTACATTCTGCACAGTACAAAACGCATATGAATTCCAGGATGAATACTTTCTCCAGAAGGATGAAATGCATGTGTTTCTCTCTGAAAGAAAAATCAGCCACTATGCTTTTGCTTGCTCCTTCAAGGTCTTTGTAGAAACGTGTGTTTTCACTGGTGGAATAGGTTTTGGGATGCATTGTTTAAATCTGTGTATTCCGAGCTGGAGAGTGACACACTCTACACAGGTTAAACAGCCTTCTGAGAGCACCAGCAAGTTTAAAATTGAAAGTGGTACAAGGTGTGTGAAGCATGCTGAATGAAAGCTTGTCATTTCAAAGAAAGAAGAAGAAACCTATATCCCGATAGTGAAACGAGCACACCAGTATGGGACATGTGCATGGTCTCTTTGTGGACACTTGGAAACAGCGCTGTGAAAAAATTTCGTATGAAGCGAAATTTGACTAAAGTTGAAAGACCTTCCAAAACCAACACTAAAGAACTTAGCCAAACAATGAATGTTGCAATATACTCCTGCAGGAAAGGTGATTCTATGACACAACCCCTGAGCAGGTAGCTACATTCTGCACAGTACAAAACGCATATGAATTCCAGGATGAATACTTTCTCCAGAAGGATGAAATGCATGTGTTTCTCTCTGAAAGAAAAATCAGCCACTATGCTTTTGCTTGCTCCTTCAAGGTCTTTGTAGAAACGTGTGTTTTCACTGGTGGAATAGGTTTTGGGATGCATTGTTTAAATCTGTGTATTCCGAGCTGGAGAGTGACACACTCTACACAGGTTAAACAGCCTTCTGAGAGCACCAGCAAGTTTAAAACTGAAAGTGGTACAAGGTGTGTGAAGCATGCTGAATGAAGGCTTGTCATTTCACAGAAAGAAGAGGAAACCAAAATCCAAGTAATGAAACGAGCACACCAATATGGCAGATGTGCATGTGTACAGTTTCAAGCAAGAGCTCTTTGTGGACACTTGGAAATAGCTTTGTGAAAAATTTTGTATGAAGCGAAATTTGGCCAAAGTTTAAAGACCTTCCAAAACCAACCCTAAAGAACTTAGCCAAACAATGAATGTTGCAATAAGCTCCTGCAGGAAAGGTGCTTCCATGACACAACCCCAGCGCAGGTAGCTACATTCTGCACAGTGCAAAATATATATAAATTCCAGGCTAAACCCTTACTCCCGAAGGATGAAATGCGTGTGTTTCTCTCTGAAAGAAGAGTCAGCCACTAGGCTTTTGCTTGCTCCTTCAAGATCTTTGTAGAAAAGTGTGTTTTCACCGGTTGAATACGTTTTGGGATGCAATGTTTCAATCTGTCGCAAGTCTCATATTGTTTCTTAGACAATGTGGAAAAACGCGGATTATGTTTCCCAAATCACCTGAAATCCAGGAAAACGCACAGTGCATCACACTTGCACAAACACGCTCTTTCACCAAATGCGTTGAGAACATTCAAGAAAGCAGACAAGAAGGGCATTTTGCAGTGAATTTCAAGCGGGCTCGTACAAAAATTCATTTCTGTCGGTTGCAGAGTGCAAAAGGATGTATTACATCATGTTCTCGATGAAACCTTGACATTTCCAAGTGACCTGAATTAGGACTTTCACAAAAAGATGTGTTTGCGTGTCTATGCCGAAACGAGCTCTAAGTTGTGTATTCACTGCTGGAGAGTGACACACTCTACACAGGTTACACAGCGTTTTGATAGCACCAACATGCTTAAAACTGAAACAGCTACAAGGTGTGTGTACATGCTGAATGAAGGCTTGTCATTTCAAAGAAAGAAGAAGAAACCAAAATCCACGTAGTGAAAAGAGCTCACCAGTATGGGAGATGTGCATGTGCACAGTTTCAAGCAGGAGCTCTTTGTGGACACTTGGAAACAGCACTGTGAAAAAATTTCTTACAAAGCTGGATTTGACCAAAGCTGAAAGACCTTCCAAAACCAACCCTAAAGACCTTAGCCAAACAATGAATGTTGCAATAAGCTCCTGCACGAAAGGTGCTTCTATGACACAACCCCCGAGCAGGTAGCTACATTCTGCAGCGTACAAAATGCGTATGAATTCCAGGCTGAAAACCCTCTCCAGAAGCATGAAATTAATGTTTCTCTCTGAAAGAACACTCAGCCAATATTCTATTGCTAGCTCCTTCAAGTGATTTGTAGAAACATTTGTTTTCACTGGTTGAATGCGTTTTGGGATGCATTGTTTCAGTCTCTTGCAAGCCTCATGTTGTTTCTTAGACAATGTGGAAAAAGAGGATTATGTTTCCCAAATCACTTGAAATAGAGGAAAATGTACCGTGCATCACTCTTGCTCAAAAACGCTTTCACCTAATGCGTTTAGAACATTCAAGAATACAGAAAAGAAGGACATTTTGCAGTGAATTTCAGACGGGCTTGTACAAAAAGTCATTTCTATAGTTTGCAGAGTCCAAAATCATGATTCACTTCATGTTCTCCATGAAACCCTCACATTTCCAATGCCCTGAATTAGCACTTTCCCAAAAAGATGTGTTTGCGTGTCTGTGGTCAAAGGAGATCTAAGTTTTGTATTCACTGCTGGAGAATGACACACTCTACACAGTTTACACAGGGTTTTAAGAGCACCAACATGCTTAATATGGAAACTGCTACAAAGTGTGTGTAGCATGCTGAATGAAGCCTTGTTATTTCAAAGAAGGAATAGGAAACCAAAATCCAAGTAGTGAAACGAGCACACCAGTATGGGAGATGTACATGTGTACAGTTTCAAGCACCAGCTCTTTGTGAATACTTGGAAAAAGCTCTGTGAAATAATTTTGTACCAAGCGGGATGTGGTCAAAGTTGAAAGACCTTCAAAACCCAACACTAAAGAACTTAGCCAAACAATGAATGTTGCAATATACTTCTGCAGGAAAGGTGATTCTATGACACAACCCCTGAGCAGGTAGCTACATTCTGCACAGTACAAAACGCATATGAATTCCAGGATGAATACTTTCTCCAGAAGGATGAAATGCATGTGTTTCTCTCTGAAAGAAAAATCAGCCACTATGCTTTTGCTTGCTCCTTCAAGGTCTTTGTAGAAACGTGTGTTTTCACTGGTGGAATAGGTTTTGGGATGCATTGTTTAAATCTGTGTATTCCGAGCTGGAGAGTGACACACTCTACACAGGTTAAACAGCCTTCTGAGAGCACCAGCAAGTTTAAAATTGAAAGTGGTACAAGGTGTGTGAAGCATGCTGAATGAAAGCTTGTCATTTCAAAGAAAGAAGAAGAAACCTATATCCCGATAGTGAAACGAGCACACCAGTATGGGACATGTGCATGGTCTCTTTGTGGACACTTGGAAACAGCGCTGTGAAAAAATTTCGTATGAAGCGAAATTTGACTAAAGTTGAAAGACCTTCCAAAACCAACCCTAAAGAACTTAGCCAAACAATGAATGTTGCAATATACTCCTGCAGGAAAGGTGATTCTATGACACAACCCCTGAGCAGGTAGCTACATTCTGCACAGTACAAAACGCATATGAATTCCAGGATGAATACTTTCTCCAGAAGGATGAAATGCATGTGTTTCTCTCTGAAAGATAAATCAGCCACTATGCTTTTGCTTGCTCCTTCAAGGTCTTTGTAGAAACGTGTGTTTTCACTGGTGGAATAGGTTTTGGGATGCATTGTTTAAATCTGTGTATTCCGAGCTGGAGAGTGACACACTCTACACAGGTTAAACAGCCTTCTGAGAGCACCAGCAAGTTTAAAATTGAAAGTGGTACAAGGTGTGTGAAGCATGCTGAATGAAAGCTTATCATTTCAAAGAAAGAAGAAGAAACCTATATCCCGATAGTGAAACGAGCACACCAGTATGGGACATGTGCATGGTCTCTTTGTGGACACTTGGAAACAGCGCTGTGAAAAAATTTCGTATGAAGCGAAATTTGACTAAAGTTGAAAGACCTTCCAAAACCAACCCTAAAGAACTTAGCCAAACAATGAATGTTGCAATATACTCCTGCAGGAAAGGTGATTCTATGACACAACCCCTGAGCAGGTAGCTACATTCTGCACAGTACAAAACGCATATGAATTCCAGGATGAATACTTTCTCCAGAAGGATGAAATGCATGTGTTTCTCTCTGAAAGAAAAATCAGCCACTATGCTTTTGCTTGCTCCTTCAAGGTCTTTGTAGAAACGTGTGTTTTCACTGGTGGAATAGGTTTTGGGATGCATTGTTTAAATCTGTGTATTCCGAGCTGGAGAGTGACACACTCTACACAGGTTAAACAGCCTTCTGAGAGCACCAGCAAGTTTAAAACTGAAAGTGGTACAAGGTGTGTGAAGCATGCTGAATGAAGGCTTGTCATTTCACAGAAAGAAGAGGAAACCAAAATCCAAGTAATGAAACGAGCACACCAATATGGCAGATGTGCATGTGTACAGTTTCAAGCAAGAGCTCTTTGTGGACACTTGGAAATAGCTTTGTGAAAAATTTTGTATGAAGCGAAATTTGGCCAAAGTTTAAAGACCTTCCAAAACCAACCCTAAAGAACTTAGCCAAACAATGAATGTTGCAATAAGCTCCTGCAGGAAAGGTGCTTCCATGACACAACCCCAGCGCAGGTAGCTACATTCTGCACAGTGCAAAATATATATAAATTCCAGGCTAAACCCTTACTCCCGAAGGATGAAATGCGTGTGTTTCTCTCTGAAAGAAGAGTCAGCCACTAGGCTTTTGCTTGCTCCTTCAAGATCTTTGTAGAAAAGTGTGTTTTCACCGGTTGAATACGTTTTGGGATGCAATGTTTCAATCTGTCGCAAGTCTCATATTGTTTCTTAGACAATGTGGAAAAACGCGGATTATGTTTCCCAAATCACCTGAAATCCAGGAAAACGCACAGTGCATCACACTTGCACAAACACGCTCTTTCACCAAATGCGTTGAGAACATTCAAGAAAGCAGACAAGAAGGGCATTTTGCAGTGAATTTCAAGCGGGCTCGTACAAAAATTCATTTCTGTCGGTTGCAGAGTGCAAAAGGATGTATTACATCATGTTCTCGATGAAACCTTGACATTTCCAAGTGACCTGAATTAGGACTTTCACAAAAAGATGTGTTTGCGTGTCTATGCCGAAACGAGCTCTAAGTTGTGTATTCACTGCTGGAGAGTGACACACTCTACACAGGTTACACAGCGTTTTGATAGCACCAACATGCTTAAAACTGAAACAGCTACAAGGTGTGTGTACATGCTGAATGAAGGCTTGTCATTTCAAAGAAAGAAGAAGAAACCAAAATCCACGTAGTGAAAAGAGCTCACCAGTATGGGAGATGTGCATGTGCACAGTTTCAAGCAGGAGCTCTTTGTGGACACTTGGAAACAGCACTGTGAAAAAATTTCTTACAAAGCTGGATTTGACCAAAGCTGAAAGACCTTCCAAAACCAACCCTAAAGACCTTAGCCAAACAATGAATGTTGCAATAAGCTCCTGCACGAAAGGTGCTTCTATGACACAACCCCCGAGCAGGTAGCTACATTCTGCAGCGTACAAAATGCGTATGAATTCCAGGCTGAAAACCCTCTCCAGAAGCATGAAATTAATGTTTCTCTCTGAAAGAACACTCAGCCAATATTCTATTGCTAGCTCCTTCAAGTGATTTGTAGAAACATTTGTTTTCACTGGTTGAATGCGTTTTGGGATGCATTGTTTCAGTCTCTTGCAAGCCTCATGTTGTTTCTTAGACAATGTGGAAAAAGAGGATTATGTTTCCCAAATCACTTGAAATAGAGGAAAATGTACCGTGCATCACTCTTGCTCAAAAACGCTTTCACCTAATGCGTTTAGAACATTCAAGAATACAGAAAAGAAGGACATTTTGCAGTGAATTTCAGACGGGCTTGTACAAAAAGTCATTTCTATAGTTTGCAGAGTCCAAAATCATGATTCACTTCATGTTCTCCATGAAACCCTCACATTTCCAATGCCCTGAATTAGCACTTTCCCAAAAAGATGTGTTTGCGTGTCTGTGGTCAAAGGAGATCTAAGTTTTGTATTCACTGCTGGAGAATGACACACTCTACACAGTTTACACAGGGTTTTAAGAGCACCAACATGCTTAATATGGAAACTGCTACAAAGTGTGTGTAGCATGCTGAATGAAGCCTTGTTATTTCAAAGAAGGAATAGGAAACCAAAATCCAAGTAGTGAAACGAGCACACCAGTATGGGAGATGTACATGTGTACAGTTTCAAGCACCAGCTCTTTGTGAATACTTGGAAAAAGCTCTGTGAAATAATTTTGTACCAAGCGGGATGTGGTCAAAGTTGAAAGACCTTCAAAAACCAACACTAAAGAACTTAGCCAAACAATGAATGTTGCAATATACTCCTGCAGGAAAGGTGATTCTATGACACAACCCCTGAGCAGGTAGCTACATTCTGCACAGTACAAAACGCATATGAATTCCAGGATGAATACTTTCTCCAGAAGGATGAAATGCATGTGTTTCTCTCTGAAAGAAAAATCAGCCACTATGCTTTTGCTTGCTCCTTCAAGGTCTTTGTAGAAACGTGTGTTTTCACTGGTGGAATAGGTTTTGGGATGCATTGTTTAAATCTGTGTATTCCGAGCTGGAGAGTGACACACTCTACACAGGTTAAACAGCCTTCTGAGAGCACCAGCAAGTTTAAAATTGAAAGTGGTACAAGGTGTGTGAAGCATGCTGAATGAAAGCTTGTCATTTCAAAGAAAGAAGAAGAAACCTATATCCCGATAGTGAAACGAGCACACCAGTATGGGACATGTGCATGGTCTCTTTGTGGACACTTGGAAACAGCGCTGTGAAAAAATTTCGTATGAAGCGAAATTTGACTAAAGTTGAAAGACCTTCCAAAACCAACACTAAAGAACTTAGCCAAACAATGAATGTTGCAATATACTCCTGCAGGAAAGGTGATTCTATGACACAACCCCTGAGCAGGTAGCTACATTCTGCACAGTACAAAACGCATATGAATTCCAGGATGAATACTTTCTCCAGAAGGATGAAATGCATGTGTTTCTCTCTGAAAGAAAAATCAGCCACTATGCTTTTGCTTGCTCCTTCAAGGTCTTTGTAGAAACGTGTGTTTTCACTGGTGGAATAGGTTTTGGGATGCATTGTTTAAATCTGTGTATTCCGAGCTGGAGAGTGACACACTCTACACAGGTTAAACAGCCTTCTGAGAGCACCAGCAAGTTTAAAACTGAAAGTGGTACAAGGTGTGTGAAGCATGCTGAATGAAGGCTTGTCATTTCACAGAAAGAAGAGGAAACCAAAATCCAAGTAATGAAACGAGCACACCAATATGGCAGATGTGCATGTGTACAGTTTCAAGCAAGAGCTCTTTGTGGACACTTGGAAATAGCTTTGTGAAAAATTTTGTATGAAGCGAAATTTGGCCAAAGTTTAAAGACCTTCCAAAACCAACCCTAAAGAACTTAGCCAAACAATGAATGTTGCAATAAGCTCCTGCAGGAAAGGTGCTTCCATGACACAACCCCAGCGCAGGTAGCTACATTCTGCACAGTGCAAAATATATATAAATTCCAGGCTAAACCCTTACTCCCGAAGGATGAAATGCGTGTGTTTCTCTCTGAAAGAAGAGTCAGCCACTAGGCTTTTGCTTGCTCCTTCAAGATCTTTGTAGAAAAGTGTGTTTTCACCGGTTGAATACGTTTTGGGATGCAATGTTTCAATCTGTCGCAAGTCTCATATTGTTTCTTAGACAATGTGGAAAAACGCGGATTATGTTTCCCAAATCACCTGAAATCCAGGAAAACGCACAGTGCATCACACTTGCACAAACACGCTCTTTCACCAAATGCGTTGAGAACATTCAAGAAAGCAGACAAGAAGGGCATTTTGCAGTGAATTTCAAGCGGGCTCGTACAAAAATTCATTTCTGTCGGTTGCAGAGTGCAAAAGGATGTATTACATCATGTTCTCGATGAAACCTTGACATTTCCAAGTGACCTGAATTAGGACTTTCACAAAAAGATGTGTTTGCGTGTCTATGCCGAAACGAGCTCTAAGTTGTGTATTCACTGCTGGAGAGTGACACACTCTACACAGGTTACACAGCGTTTTGATAGCACCAACATGCTTAAAACTGAAACAGCTACAAGGTGTGTGTACATGCTGAATGAAGGCTTGTCATTTCAAAGAAAGAAGAAGAAACCAAAATCCACGTAGTGAAAAGAGCTCACCAGTATGGGAGATGTGCATGTGCACAGTTTCAAGCAGGAGCTCTTTGTGGACACTTGGAAACAGCACTGTGAAAAAATTTCTTACAAAGCTGGATTTGACCAAAGCTGAAAGACCTTCCAAAACCAACCCTAAAGACCTTAGCCAAACAATGAATGTTGCAATAAGCTCCTGCACGAAAGGTGCTTCTATGACACAACCCCCGAGCAGGTAGCTACATTCTGCAGCGTACAAAATGCGTATGAATTCCAGGCTGAAAACCCTCTCCAGAAGCATGAAATTAATGTTTCTCTCTGAAAGAACACTCAGCCAATATTCTATTGCTAGCTCCTTCAAGTGATTTGTAGAAACATTTGTTTTCACTGGTTGAATGCGTTTTGGGATGCATTGTTTCAGTCTCTTGCAAGCCTCATGTTGTTTCTTAGACAATGTGGAAAAAGAGGATTATGTTTCCCAAATCACTTGAAATAGAGGAAAATGTACCGTGCATCACTCTTGCTCAAAAACGCTTTCACCTAATGCGTTTAGAACATTCAAGAATACAGAAAAGAAGGACATTTTGCAGTGAATTTCAGACGGGCTTGTACAAAAAGTCATTTCTATAGTTTGCAGAGTCCAAAATCATGATTCACTTCATGTTCTCCATGAAACCCTCACATTTCCAATGCCCTGAATTAGCACTTTCCCAAAAAGATGTGTTTGCGTGTCTGTGGTCAAAGGAGATCTAAGTTTTGTATTCACTGCTGGAGAATGACACACTCTACACAGTTTACACAGGGTTTTAAGAGCACCAACATGCTTAATATGGAAACTGCTACAAAGTGTGTGTAGCATGCTGAATGAAGCCTTGTTATTTCAAAGAAGGAATAGGAAACCAAAATCCAAGTAGTGAAACGAGCACACCAGTATGGGAGATGTACATGTGTACAGTTTCAAGCACCAGCTCTTTGTGAATACTTGGAAAAAGCTCTGTGAAATAATTTTGTACCAAGCGGGATGTGGTCAAAGTTGAAAGACCTTCAAAAACCAACACTAAAGAACTTAGCCAAACAATGAATGTTGCAATATACTTCTGCAGGAAAGGTGATTCTATGACACAACCCCTGAGCAGGTAGCTACATTCTGCACAGTACAAAACGCATATGAATTCCAGGATGAATACTTTCTCCAGAAGGATGAAATGCATGTGTTTCTCTCTGAAAGAAAAATCAGCCACTATGCTTTTGCTTGCTCCTTCAAGGTCTTTGTAGAAACGTGTGTTTTCACTGGTGGAATAGGTTTTGGGATGCATTGTTTAAATCTGTGTATTCCGAGCTGGAGAGTGACACACTCTACACAGGTTAAACAGCCTTCTGAGAGCACCAGCAAGTTTAAAATTGAAAGTGGTACAAGGTGTGTGAAGCATGCTGAATGAAAGCTTGTCATTTCAAAGAAAGAAGAAGAAACCTATATCCCGATAGTGAAACGAGCACACCAGTATGGGACATGTGCATGGTCTCTTTGTGGACACTTGGAAACAGCGCTGTGAAAAAATTTCGTATGAAGCGAAATTTGACTAAAGTTGAAAGACCTTCCAAAACCAACACTAAAGAACTTAGCCAAACAATGAATGTTGCAATATACTCCTGCAGGAAAGGTGATTCTATGACACAACCCCTGAGCAGGTAGCTACATTCTGCACAGTACAAAACGCATATGAATTCCAGGATGAATACTTTCTCCAGAAGGATGAAATGCATGTGTTTCTCTCTGAAAGAAAAATCAGCCACTATGCTTTTGCTTGCTCCTTCAAGGTCTTTGTAGAAACGTGTGTTTTCACTGGTGGAATAGGTTTTGGGATGCATTGTTTAAATCTGTGTATTCCGAGCTGGAGAGTGACACACTCTACACAGGTTAAACAGCCTTCTGAGAGCACCAGCAAGTTTAAAACTGAAAGTGGTACAAGGTGTGTGAAGCATGCTGAATGAAGGCTTGTCATTTCACAGAAAGAAGAGGAAACCAAAATCCAAGTAATGAAACGAGCACACCAATATGGCAGATGTGCATGTGTACAGTTTCAAGCAAGAGCTCTTTGTGGACACTTGGAAATAGCTTTGTGAAAAATTTTGTATGAAGCGAAATTTGGCCAAAGTTTAAAGACCTTCCAAAACCAACCCTAAAGAACTTAGCCAAACAATGAATGTTGCAATAAGCTCCTGCAGGAAAGGTGCTTCCATGACACAACCCCAGCGCAGGTAGCTACATTCTGCACAGTGCAAAATATATATAAATTCCAGGCTAAACCCTTACTCCCGAAGGATGAAATGCGTGTGTTTCTCTCTGAAAGAAGAGTCAGCCACTAGGCTTTTGCTTGCTCCTTCAAGATCTTTGTAGAAAAGTGTGTTTTCACCGGTTGAATACGTTTTGGGATGCAATGTTTCAATCTGTCGCAAGTCTCATATTGTTTCTTAGACAATGTGGAAAAACGCGGATTATGTTTCCCAAATCACCTGAAATCCAGGAAAACGCACAGTGCATCACACTTGCACAAACACGCTCTTTCACCAAATGCGTTGAGAACATTCAAGAAAGCAGACAAGAAGGGCATTTTGCAGTGAATTTCAAGCGGGCTCGTACAAAAATTCATTTCTGTCGGTTGCAGAGTGCAAAAGGATGTATTACATCATGTTCTCGATGAAACCTTGACATTTCCAAGTGACCTGAATTAGGACTTTCACAAAAAGATGTGTTTGCGTGTCTATGCCGAAACGAGCTCTAAGTTGTGTATTCACTGCTGGAGAGTGACACACTCTACACAGGTTACACAGCGTTTTGATAGCACCAACATGCTTAAAACTGAAACAGCTACAAGGTGTGTGTACATGCTGAATGAAGGCTTGTCATTTCAAAGAAAGAAGAAGAAACCAAAATCCACGTAGTGAAAAGAGCTCACCAGTATGGGAGATGTGCATGTGCACAGTTTCAAGCAGGAGCTCTTTGTGGACACTTGGAAACAGCACTGTGAAAAAATTTCTTACAAAGCTGGATTTGACCAAAGCTGAAAGACCTTCCAAAACCAACCCTAAAGACCTTAGCCAAACAATGAATGTTGCAATAAGCTCCTGCACGAAAGGTGCTTCTATGACACAACCCCCGAGCAGGTAGCTACATTCTGCAGCGTACAAAATGCGTATGAATTCCAGGCTGAAAACCCTCTCCAGAAGCATGAAATTAATGTTTCTCTCTGAAAGAACACTCAGCCAATATTCTATTGCTAGCTCCTTCAAGTGATTTGTAGAAACATTTGTTTTCACTGGTTGAATGCGTTTTGGGATGCATTGTTTCAGTCTCTTGCAAGCCTCATGTTGTTTCTTAGACAATGTGGAAAAAGAGGATTATGTTTCCCAAATCACTTGAAATAGAGGAAAATGTACCGTGCATCACTCTTGCTCAAAAACGCTTTCACCTAATGCGTTTAGAACATTCAAGAATACAGAAAAGAAGGACATTTTGCAGTGAATTTCAGACGGGCTTGTACAAAAAGTCATTTCTATAGTTTGCAGAGTCCAAAATCATGATTCACTTCATGTTCTCCATGAAACCCTCACATTTCCAATGCCCTGAATTAGCACTTTCCCAAAAAGATGTGTTTGCGTGTCTGTGGTCAAAGGAGATCTAAGTTTTGTATTCACTGCTGGAGAATGACACACTCTACACAGTTTACACAGGGTTTTAAGAGCACCAACATGCTTAATATGGAAACTGCTACAAAGTGTGTGTAGCATGCTGAATGAAGCCTTGTTATTTCAAAGAATGAATAGGAAACCAAAATCCAAGTAGTGAAACGAGCACACCAGTATGGGAGATGTACATGTGTACAGTTTCAAGCACCAGCTCTTTGTGAATACTTGGAAAAAGCTCTGTGAAATAATTTTGTACCAAGCGGGATGTGGTCAAAGTTGAAAGACCTTCAAAAACCAACACTAAAGAACTTAGCCAAACAATGAATGTTGCAATATACTTCTGCAGGAAAGGTGATTCTATGACACAACCCCTGAGCAGGTAGCTACATTCTGCACAGTACAAAACGCATATGAATTCCAGGATGAATACTTTCTCCAGAAGGATGAAATGCATGTGTTTCTCTCTGAAAGAAAAATCAGCCACTATGCTTTTGCTTGCTCCTTCAAGGTCTTTGTAGAAACGTGTGTTTTCACTGGTGGAATAGGTTTTGGGATGCATTGTTTAAATCTGTGTATTCCGAGCTGGAGAGTGACACACTCTACACAGGTTAAACAGCCTTCTGAGAGCACCAGCAAGTTTAAAATTGAAAGTGGTACAAGGTGTGTGAAGCATGCTGAATGAAAGCTTATCATTTCAAAGAAAGAAGAAGAAACCTATATCCCGATAGTGAAACGAGCACACCAGTATGGGACATGTGCATGGTCTCTTTGTGGACACTTGGAAACAGCGCTGTGAAAAAATTTCGTATGAAGCGAAATTTGACTAAAGTTGAAAGACCTTCCAAAACCAACCCTAAAGAACTTAGCCAAACAATGAATGTTGCAATATACTCCTGCAGGAAAGGTGATTCTATGACACAACCCCTGAGCAGGTAGCTACATTCTGCACAGTACAAAACGCATATGAATTCCAGGATGAATACTTTCTCCAGAAGGATGAAATGCATGTGTTTCTCTCTGAAAGAAAAATCAGCCACTATGCTTTTGCTTGCTCCTTCAAGGTCTTTGTAGAAACGTGTGTTTTCACTGGTGGAATAGGTTTTGGGATGCATTGTTTAAATCTGTGTATTCCGAGCTGGAGAGTGACACACTCTACACAGGTTAAACAGCCTTCTGAGAGCACCAGCAAGTTTAAAACTGAAAGTGGTACAAGGTGTGTGAAGCATGCTGAATGAAGGCTTGTCATTTCACAGAAAGAAGAGGAAACCAAAATCCAAGTAATGAAACGAGCACACCAATATGGCAGATGTGCATGTGTACAGTTTCAAGCAAGAGCTCTTTGTGGACACTTGGAAATAGCTTTGTGAAAAATTTTGTATGAAGCGAAATTTGGCCAAAGTTTAAAGACCTTCCAAAACCAACCCTAAAGAACTTAGCCAAACAATGAATGTTGCAATAAGCTCCTGCAGGAAAGGTGCTTCCATGACACAACCCCAGCGCAGGTAGCTACATTCTGCACAGTGCAAAATATATATAAATTCCAGGCTAAACCCTTACTCCCGAAGGATGAAATGCGTGTGTTTCTCTCTGAAAGAAGAGTCAGCCACTAGGCTTTTGCTTGCTCCTTCAAGATCTTTGTAGAAAAGTGTGTTTTCACCGGTTGAATACGTTTTGGGATGCAATGTTTCAATCTGTCGCAAGTCTCATATTGTTTCTTAGACAATGTGGAAAAACGCGGATTATGTTTCCCAAATCACCTGAAATCCAGGAAAACGCACAGTGCATCACACTTGCACAAACACGCTCTTTCACCAAATGCGTTGAGAACATTCAAGAAAGCAGACAAGAAGGGCATTTTGCAGTGAATTTCAAGCGGGCTCGTACAAAAATTCATTTCTGTCGGTTGCAGAGTGCAAAAGGATGTATTACATCATGTTCTCGATGAAACCTTGACATTTCCAAGTGACCTGAATTAGGACTTTCACAAAAAGATGTGTTTGCGTGTCTATGCCGAAACGAGCTCTAAGTTGTGTATTCACTGCTGGAGAGTGACACACTCTACACAGGTTACACAGCGTTTTGATAGCACCAACATGCTTAAAACTGAAACAGCTACAAGGTGTGTGTACATGCTGAATGAAGGCTTGTCATTTCAAAGAAAGAAGAAGAAACCAAAATCCACGTAGTGAAAAGAGCTCACCAGTATGGGAGATGTGCATGTGCACAGTTTCAAGCAGGAGCTCTTTGTGGACACTTGGAAACAGCACTGTGAAAAAATTTCTTACAAAGCTGGATTTGACCAAAGCTGAAAGACCTTCCAAAACCAACCCTAAAGACCTTAGCCAAACAATGAATGTTGCAATAAGCTCCTGCACGAAAGGTGCTTCTATGACACAACCCCCGAGCAGGTAGCTACATTCTGCAGCGTACAAAATGCGTATGAATTCCAGGCTGAAAACCCTCTCCAGAAGCATGAAATTAATGTTTCTCTCTGAAAGAACACTCAGCCAATATTCTATTGCTAGCTCCTTCAAGTGATTTGTAGAAACATTTGTTTTCACTGGTTGAATGCGTTTTGGGATGCATTGTTTCAGTCTCTTGCAAGCCTCATGTTGTTTCTTAGACAATGTGGAAAAAGAGGATTATGTTTCCCAAATCACTTGAAATAGAGGAAAATGTACCGTGCATCACTCTTGCTCAAAAACGCTTTCACCTAATGCGTTTAGAACATTCAAGAATACAGAAAAGAAGGACATTTTGCAGTGAATTTCAGACGGGCTTGTACAAAAAGTCATTTCTATAGTTTGCAGAGTCCAAAATCATGATTCACTTCATGTTCTCCATGAAACCCTCACATTTCCAATGCCCTGAATTAGCACTTTCCCAAAAAGATGTGTTTGCGTGTCTGTGGTCAAAGGAGATCTAAGTTTTGTATTCACTGCTGGAGAATGACACACTCTACACAGTTTACACAGGGTTTTAAGAGCACCAACATGCTTAATATGGAAACTGCTACAAAGTGTGTGTAGCATGCTGAATGAAGCCTTGTTATTTCAAAGAATGAATAGGAAACCAAAATCCAAGTAGTGAAACGAGCACACCAGTATGGGAGATGTACATGTGTACAGTTTCAAGCACCAGCTCTTTGTGAATACTTGGAAAAAGCTCTGTGAAATAATTTTGTACCAAGCGGGATGTGGTCAAAGTTGAAAGACCTTCAAAAACCAACACTAAAGAACTTAGCCAAACAATGAATGTTGCAATATACTTCTGCAGGAAAGGTGATTCTATGACACAACCCCTGAGCAGGTAGCTACATTCTGCACAGTACAAAACGCATATGAATTCCAGGATGAATACTTTCTCCAGAAGGATGAAATGCATGTGTTTCTCTCTGAAAGAAAAATCAGCCACTATGCTTTTGCTTGCTCCTTCAAGGTCTTTGTAGAAACGTGTGTTTTCACTGGTGGAATAGGTTTTGGGATGCATTGTTTAAATCTGTGTATTCCGAGCTGGAGAGTGACACACTCTACACAGGTTAAACAGCCTTCTGAGAGCACCAGCAAGTTTAAAATTGAAAGTGGTACAAGGTGTGTGAAGCATGCTGAATGAAAGCTTGTCATTTCAAAGAAAGAAGAAGAAACCTATATCCCGATAGTGAAACGAGCACACCAGTATGGGACATGTGCATGGTCTCTTTGTGGACACTTGGAAACAGCGCTGTGAAAAAATTTCGTATGAAGCGAAATTTGACTAAAGTTGAAAGACCTTCCAAAACCAACCCTAAAGAACTTAGCCAAACAATGAATGTTGCAATATACTCCTGCAGGAAAGGTGATTCTATGACACAACCCCTGAGCAGGTAGCTACATTCTGCACAGTACAAAACGCATATGAATTCCAGGATGAATACTTTCTCCAGAAGGATGAAATGCATGTGTTTCTCTCTGAAAGATAAATCAGCCACTATGCTTTTGCTTGCTCCTTCAAGGTCTTTGTAGAAACGTGTGTTTTCACTGGTGGAATAGGTTTTGGGATGCATTGTTTAAATCTGTGTATTCCGAGCTGGAGAGTGACACACTCTACACAGGTTAAACAGCCTTCTGAGAGCACCAGCAAGTTTAAAATTGAAAGTGGTACAAGGTGTGTGAAGCATGCTGAATGAAAGCTTATCATTTCAAAGAAAGAAGAAGAAACCTATATCCCGATAGTGAAACGAGCACACCAGTATGGGACATGTGCATGGTCTCTTTGTGGACACTTGGAAACAGCGCTGTGAAAAAATTTCGTATGAAGCGAAATTTGACTAAAGTTGAAAGACCTTCCAAAACCAACCCTAAAGAACTTAGCCAAACAATGAATGTTGCAATATACTCCTGCAGGAAAGGTGATTCTATGACACAACCCCTGAGCAGGTAGCTACATTCTGCACAGTACAAAACGCATATGAATTCCAGGATGAATACTTTCTCCAGAAGGATGAAATGCATGTGTTTCTCTCTGAAAGAAAAATCAGCCACTATGCTTTTGCTTGCTCCTTCAAGGTCTTTGTAGAAACGTGTGTTTTCACTGGTGGAATAGGTTTTGGGATGCATTGTTTAAATCTGTGTATTCCGAGCTGGAGAGTGACACACTCTACACAGGTTAAACAGCCTTCTGAGAGCACCAGCAAGTTTAAAACTGAAAGTGGTACAAGGTGTGTGAAGCATGCTGAATGAAGGCTTGTCATTTCACAGAAAGAAGAGGAAACCAAAATCCAAGTAATGAAACGAGCACACCAATATGGCAGATGTGCATGTGTACAGTTTCAAGCAAGAGCTCTTTGTGGACACTTGGAAATAGCTTTGTGAAAAATTTTGTATGAAGCGAAATTTGGCCAAAGTTTAAAGACCTTCCAAAACCAACCCTAAAGAACTTAGCCAAACAATGAATGTTGCAATAAGCTCCTGCAGGAAAGGTGCTTCCATGACACAACCCCAGCGCAGGTAGCTACATTCTGCACAGTGCAAAATATATATAAATTCCAGGCTAAACCCTTACTCCCGAAGGATGAAATGCGTGTGTTTCTCTCTGAAAGAAGAGTCAGCCACTAGGCTTTTGCTTGCTCCTTCAAGATCTTTGTAGAAAAGTGTGTTTTCACCGGTTGAATACGTTTTGGGATGCAATGTTTCAATCTGTCGCAAGTCTCATATTGTTTCTTAGACAATGTGGAAAAACGCGGATTATGTTTCCCAAATCACCTGAAATCCAGGAAAACGCACAGTGCATCACACTTGCACAAACACGCTCTTTCACCAAATGCGTTGAGAACATTCAAGAAAGCAGACAAGAAGGGCATTTTGCAGTGAATTTCAAGCGGGCTCGTACAAAAATTCATTTCTGTCGGTTGCAGAGTGCAAAAGGATGTATTACATCATGTTCTCGATGAAACCTTGACATTTCCAAGTGACCTGAATTAGGACTTTCACAAAAAGATGTGTTTGCGTGTCTATGCCGAAACGAGCTCTAAGTTGTGTATTCACTGCTGGAGAGTGACACACTCTACACAGGTTACACAGCGTTTTGATAGCACCAACATGCTTAAAACTGAAACAGCTACAAGGTGTGTGTACATGCTGAATGAAGGCTTGTCATTTCAAAGAAAGAAGAAGAAACCAAAATCCACGTAGTGAAAAGAGCTCACCAGTATGGGAGATGTGCATGTGCACAGTTTCAAGCAGGAGCTCTTTGTGGACACTTGGAAACAGCACTGTGAAAAAATTTCTTACAAAGCTGGATTTGACCAAAGCTGAAAGACCTTCCAAAACCAACCCTAAAGACCTTAGCCAAACAATGAATGTTGCAATAAGCTCCTGCACGAAAGGTGCTTCTATGACACAACCCCCGAGCAGGTAGCTACATTCTGCAGCGTACAAAATGCGTATGAATTCCAGGCTGAAAACCCTCTCCAGAAGCATGAAATTAATGTTTCTCTCTGAAAGAACACTCAGCCAATATTCTATTGCTAGCTCCTTCAAGTGATTTGTAGAAACATTTGTTTTCACTGGTTGAATGCGTTTTGGGATGCATTGTTTCAGTCTCTTGCAAGCCTCATGTTGTTTCTTAGACAATGTGGAAAAAGAGGATTATGTTTCCCAAATCACTTGAAATAGAGGAAAATGTACCGTGCATCACTCTTGCTCAAAAACGCTTTCACCTAATGCGTTTAGAACATTCAAGAATACAGAAAAGAAGGACATTTTGCAGTGAATTTCAGACGGGCTTGTACAAAAAGTCATTTCTATAGTTTGCAGAGTCCAAAATCATGATTCACTTCATGTTCTCCATGAAACCCTCACATTTCCAATGCCCTGAATTAGCACTTTCCCAAAAAGATGTGTTTGCGTGTCTGTGGTCAAAGGAGATCTAAGTTTTGTATTCACTGCTGGAGAATGACACACTCTACACAGTTTACACAGGGTTTTAAGAGCACCAACATGCTTAATATGGAAACTGCTACAAAGTGTGTGTAGCATGCTGAATGAAGCCTTGTTATTTCAAAGAAGGAATAGGAAACCAAAATCCAAGTAGTGAAACGAGCACACCAGTATGGGAGATGTACATGTGTACAGTTTCAAGCACCAGCTCTTTGTGAATACTTGGAAAAAGCTCTGTGAAATAATTTTGTACCAAGCGGGATGTGGTCAAAGTTGAAAGACCTTCAAAAACCAACACTAAAGAACTTAGCCAAACAATGAATGTTGCAATATACTTCTGCAGGAAAGGTGATTCTATGACACAACCCCTGAGCAGGTAGCTACATTCTGCACAGTACAAAACGCATATGAATTCCAGGATGAATACTTTCTCCAGAAGGATGAAATGCATGTGTTTCTCTCTGAAAGAAAAATCAGCCACTATGCTTTTGCTTGCTCCTTCAAGGTCTTTGTAGAAACGTGTGTTTTCACTGGTGGAATAGGTTTTGGGATGCATTGTTTAAATCTGTGTATTCCGAGCTGGAGAGTGACACACTCTACACAGGTTAAACAGCCTTCTGAGAGCACCAGCAAGTTTAAAATTGAAAGTGGTACAAGGTGTGTGAAGCATGCTGAATGAAAGCTTATCATTTCAAAGAAAGAAGAAGAAACCTATATCCCGATAGTGAAACGAGCACACCAGTATGGGACATGTGCATGGTCTCTTTGTGGACACTTGGAAACAGCGCTGTGAAAAAATTTCGTATGAAGCGAAATTTGACTAAAGTTGAAAGACCTTCCAAAACCAACCCTAAAGAACTTAGCCAAACAATGAATGTTGCAATATACTCCTGCAGGAAAGGTGATTCTATGACACAACCCCTGAGCAGGTAGCTACATTCTGCACAGTACAAAACGCATATGAATTCCAGGATGAATACTTTCTCCAGAAGGATGAAATGCATGTGTTTCTCTCTGAAAGAAAAATCAGCCACTATGCTTTTGCTTGCTCCTTCAAGGTCTTTGTAGAAACGTGTGTTTTCACTGGTGGAATAGGTTTTGGGATGCATTGTTTAAATCTGTGTATTCCGAGCTGGAGAGTGACACACTCTACACAGGTTAAACAGCCTTCTGAGAGCACCAGCAAGTTTAAAACTGAAAGTGGTACAAGGTGTGTGAAGCATGCTGAATGAAGGCTTGTCATTTCACAGAAAGAAGAGGAAACCAAAATCCAAGTAATGAAACGAGCACACCAATATGGCAGATGTGCATGTGTACAGTTTCAAGCAAGAGCTCTTTGTGGACACTTGGAAATAGCTTTGTGAAAAATTTTGTATGAAGCGAAATTTGGCCAAAGTTTAAAGACCTTCCAAAACCAACCCTAAAGAACTTAGCCAAACAATGAATGTTGCAATAAGCTCCTGCAGGAAAGGTGCTTCCATGACACAACCCCAGCGCAGGTAGCTACATTCTGCACAGTGCAAAATATATATAAATTCCAGGCTAAACCCTTACTCCCGAAGGATGAAATGCGTGTGTTTCTCTCTGAAAGAAGAGTCAGCCACTAGGCTTTTGCTTGCTCCTTCAAGATCTTTGTAGAAAAGTGTGTTTTCACCGGTTGAATACGTTTTGGGATGCAATGTTTCAATCTGTCGCAAGTCTCATATTGTTTCTTAGACAATGTGGAAAAACGCGGATTATGTTTCCCAAATCACCTGAAATCCAGGAAAACGCACAGTGCATCACACTTGCACAAACACGCTCTTTCACCAAATGCGTTGAGAACATTCAAGAAAGCAGACAAGAAGGGCATTTTGCAGTGAATTTCAAGCGGGCTCGTACAAAAATTCATTTCTGTCGGTTGCAGAGTGCAAAAGGATGTATTACATCATGTTCTCGATGAAACCTTGACATTTCCAAGTGACCTGAATTAGGACTTTCACAAAAAGATGTGTTTGCGTGTCTATGCCGAAACGAGCTCTAAGTTGTGTATTCACTGCTGGAGAGTGACACACTCTACACAGGTTACACAGCGTTTTGATAGCACCAACATGCTTAAAACTGAAACAGCTACAAGGTGTGTGTACATGCTGAATGAAGGCTTGTCATTTCAAAGAAAGAAGAAGAAACCAAAATCCACGTAGTGAAAAGAGCTCACCAGTATGGGAGATGTGCATGTGCACAGTTTCAAGCAGGAGCTCTTTGTGGACACTTGGAAACAGCACTGTGAAAAAATTTCTTACAAAGCTGGATTTGACCAAAGCTGAAAGACCTTCCAAAACCAACCCTAAAGACCTTAGCCAAACAATGAATGTTGCAATAAGCTCCTGCACGAAAGGTGCTTCTATGACACAACCCCCGAGCAGGTAGCTACATTCTGCAGCGTACAAAATGCGTATGAATTCCAGGCTGAAAACCCTCTCCAGAAGCATGAAATTAATGTTTCTCTCTGAAAGAACACTCAGCCAATATTCTATTGCTAGCTCCTTCAAGTGATTTGTAGAAACATTTGTTTTCACTGGTTGAATGCGTTTTGGGATGCATTGTTTCAGTCTCTTGCAAGCCTCATGTTGTTTCTTAGACAATGTGGAAAAAGAGGATTATGTTTCCCAAATCACTTGAAATAGAGGAAAATGTACCGTGCATCACTCTTGCTCAAAAACGCTTTCACCTAATGCGTTTAGAACATTCAAGAATACAGAAAAGAAGGACATTTTGCAGTGAATTTCAGACGGGCTTGTACAAAAAGTCATTTCTATAGTTTGCAGAGTCCAAAATCATGATTCACTTCATGTTCTCCATGAAACCCTCACATTTCCAATGCCCTGAATTAGCACTTTCCCAAAAAGATGTGTTTGCGTGTCTGTGGTCAAAGGAGATCTAAGTTTTGTATTCACTGCTGGAGAATGACACACTCTACACAGTTTACACAGGGTTTTAAGAGCACCAACATGCTTAATATGGAAACTGCTACAAAGTGTGTGTAGCATGCTGAATGAAGCCTTGTTATTTCAAAGAAGGAATAGGAAACCAAAATCCAAGTAGTGAAACGAGCACACCAGTATGGGAGATGTACATGTGTACAGTTTCAAGCACCAGCTCTTTGTGAATACTTGGAAAAAGCTCTGTGAAATAATTTTGTACCAAGCGGGATGTGGTCAAAGTTGAAAGACCTTCAAAACCCAACACTAAAGAACTTAGCCAAACAATGAATGTTGCAATATACTTCTGCAGGAAAGGTGATTCTATGACACAACCCCTGAGCAGGTAGCTACATTCTGCACAGTACAAAACGCATATGAATTCCAGGATGAATACTTTCTCCAGAAGGATGAAATGCATGTGTTTCTCTCTGAAAGAAAAATCAGCCACTATGCTTTTGCTTGCTCCTTCAAGGTCTTTGTAGAAACGTGTGTTTTCACTGGTGGAATAGGTTTTGGGATGCATTGTTTAAATCTGTGTATTCCGAGCTGGAGAGTGACACACTCTACACAGGTTAAACAGCCTTCTGAGAGCACCAGCAAGTTTAAAATTGAAAGTGGTACAAGGTGTGTGAAGCATGCTGAATGAAAGCTTGTCATTTCAAAGAAAGAAGAAGAAACCTATATCCCGATAGTGAAACGAGCACACCAGTATGGGACATGTGCATGGTCTCTTTGTGGACACTTGGAAACAGCGCTGTGAAAAAATTTCGTATGAAGCGAAATTTGACTAAAGTTGAAAGACCTTCCAAAACCAACCCTAAAGAACTTAGCCAAACAATGAATGTTGCAATATACTCCTGCAGGAAAGGTGATTCTATGACACAACCCCTGAGCAGGTAGCTACATTCTGCACAGTACAAAACGCATATGAATTCCAGGATGAATACTTTCTCCAGAAGGATGAAATGCATGTGTTTCTCTCTGAAAGATAAATCAGCCACTATGCTTTTGCTTGCTCCTTCAAGGTCTTTGTAGAAACGTGTGTTTTCACTGGTGGAATAGGTTTTGGGATGCATTGTTTAAATCTGTGTATTCCGAGCTGGAGAGTGACACACTCTACACAGGTTAAACAGCCTTCTGAGAGCACCAGCAAGTTTAAAATTGAAAGTGGTACAAGGTGTGTGAAGCATGCTGAATGAAAGCTTATCATTTCAAAGAAAGAAGAAGAAACCTATATCCCGATAGTGAAACGAGCACACCAGTATGGGACATGTGCATGGTCTCTTTGTGGACACTTGGAAACAGCGCTGTGAAAAAATTTCGTATGAAGCGAAATTTGACTAAAGTTGAAAGACCTTCCAAAACCAACCCTAAAGAACTTAGCCAAACAATGAATGTTGCAATATACTCCTGCAGGAAAGGTGATTCTATGACACAACCCCTGAGCAGGTAGCTACATTCTGCACAGTACAAAACGCATATGAATTCCAGGATGAATACTTTCTCCAGAAGGATGAAATGCATGTGTTTCTCTCTGAAAGAAAAATCAGCCACTATGCTTTTGCTTGCTCCTTCAAGGTCTTTGTAGAAACGTGTGTTTTCACTGGTGGAATAGGTTTTGGGATGCATTGTTTAAATCTGTGTATTCCGAGCTGGAGAGTGACACACTCTACACAGGTTAAACAGCCTTCTGAGAGCACCAGCAAGTTTAAAACTGAAAGTGGTACAAGGTGTGTGAAGCATGCTGAATGAAGGCTTGTCATTTCACAGAAAGAAGAGGAAACCAAAATCCAAGTAATGAAACGAGCACACCAATATGGCAGATGTGCATGTGTACAGTTTCAAGCAAGAGCTCTTTGTGGACACTTGGAAATAGCTTTGTGAAAAATTTTGTATGAAGCGAAATTTGGCCAAAGTTTAAAGACCTTCCAAAACCAACCCTAAAGAACTTAGCCAAACAATGAATGTTGCAATAAGCTCCTGCAGGAAAGGTGCTTCCATGACACAACCCCAGCGCAGGTAGCTACATTCTGCACAGTGCAAAATATATATAAATTCCAGGCTAAACCCTTACTCCCGAAGGATGAAATGCGTGTGTTTCTCTCTGAAAGAAGAGTCAGCCACTAGGCTTTTGCTTGCTCCTTCAAGATCTTTGTAGAAAAGTGTGTTTTCACCGGTTGAATACGTTTTGGGATGCAATGTTTCAATCTGTCGCAAGTCTCATATTGTTTCTTAGACAATGTGGAAAAACGCGGATTATGTTTCCCAAATCACCTGAAATCCAGGAAAACGCACAGTGCATCACACTTGCACAAACACGCTCTTTCACCAAATGCGTTGAGAACATTCAAGAAAGCAGACAAGAAGGGCATTTTGCAGTGAATTTCAAGCGGGCTCGTACAAAAATTCATTTCTGTCGGTTGCAGAGTGCAAAAGGATGTATTACATCATGTTCTCGATGAAACCTTGACATTTCCAAGTGACCTGAATTAGGACTTTCACAAAAAGATGTGTTTGCGTGTCTATGCCGAAACGAGCTCTAAGTTGTGTATTCACTGCTGGAGAGTGACACACTCTACACAGGTTACACAGCGTTTTGATAGCACCAACATGCTTAAAACTGAAACAGCTACAAGGTGTGTGTACATGCTGAATGAAGGCTTGTCATTTCAAAGAAAGAAGAAGAAACCAAAATCCACGTAGTGAAAAGAGCTCACCAGTATGGGAGATGTGCATGTGCACAGTTTCAAGCAGGAGCTCTTTGTGGACACTTGGAAACAGCACTGTGAAAAAATTTCTTACAAAGCTGGATTTGACCAAAGCTGAAAGACCTTCCAAAACCAACCCTAAAGACCTTAGCCAAACAATGAATGTTGCAATAAGCTCCTGCACGAAAGGTGCTTCTATGACACAACCCCCGAGCAGGTAGCTACATTCTGCAGCGTACAAAATGCGTATGAATTCCAGGCTGAAAACCCTCTCCAGAAGCATGAAATTAATGTTTCTCTCTGAAAGAACACTCAGCCAATATTCTATTGCTAGCTCCTTCAAGTGATTTGTAGAAACATTTGTTTTCACTGGTTGAATGCGTTTTGGGATGCATTGTTTCAGTCTCTTGCAAGCCTCATGTTGTTTCTTAGACAATGTGGAAAAAGAGGATTATGTTTCCCAAATCACTTGAAATAGAGGAAAATGTACCGTGCATCACTCTTGCTCAAAAACGCTTTCACCTAATGCGTTTAGAACATTCAAGAATACAGAAAAGAAGGACATTTTGCAGTGAATTTCAGACGGGCTTGTACAAAAAGTCATTTCTATAGTTTGCAGAGTCCAAAATCATGATTCACTTCATGTTCTCCATGAAACCCTCACATTTCCAATGCCCTGAATTAGCACTTTCCCAAAAAGATGTGTTTGCGTGTCTGTGGTCAAAGGAGATCTAAGTTTTGTATTCACTGCTGGAGAATGACACACTCTACACAGTTTACACAGGGTTTTAAGAGCACCAACATGCTTAATATGGAAACTGCTACAAAGTGTGTGTAGCATGCTGAATGAAGCCTTGTTATTTCAAAGAAGGAATAGGAAACCAAAATCCAAGTAGTGAAACGAGCACACCAGTATGGGAGATGTACATGTGTACAGTTTCAAGCACCAGCTCTTTGTGAATACTTGGAAAAAGCTCTGTGAAAAAATTTTTAAGGTAGCGGCATTTGGCCAAACTTGAAAGGCCTTCCAAAACCAGCCCTAAAGAACTTAGCCAAACAAGGAATGTTGCAATAAGCTCCTGTAGGAAATGTTCTTCAATGACACAATCCCCGAGCAGGTAGCTACGTTCTGCACAGTACAAACTGCATATGCATTCTTTCTTAAACCGCACTCCAGAAGGATGAAATGCATGTGTTTCTCTCTGAAGGAACAGTCAGCCGCTACACTTTTGCTTGCTCCTTCAAGGTCTTTTCAGAAACGTCTTTTTTCAGTGGTGGGATAGATTTTGGGATGCATTGTTTCAATCTCACCATAACACTAATCCTAGGTCCAATCCTAACCCTAACCACATCTCTAACCCTAGCCCTCAACATAAGCCTAACCCTAGGTCCAATCGTAACCCTAACCAGATCTCTAACCCTAGCCCTCAACAGAACCCTAAGCCTAGGTCCAATCGTAACCCTAAGCAGATCTCTAAACCTAGCCCTCAACATAACCCTAACCCTAGGTCCAATCATAACCCTAACCGGAACTCTAACCCTAGCCCTCAACATAACCCTAACCCTAGGTCCAATCGTAACCCTAACCGGATCTCTAACCCTAGCCCTCAACATAACCCTAACCCTAGGTCCAATCGTAACCCTAACCGGATCTCTAACCCTAGCCCTCAACATAACCCTAACCCTAGGTCCAACCGTAACCCTAACCGAATCTCTAACCCAAGCCCTCAACATAACCCTAACCTTAGGTCTAATCGTAACGCTAGCCGGATCTCTAACCCAAGCCCTCAACATAACACTAACCCTAGGTCCAATCGTAACCTTAACCGGATCTCTAACCCAGGCCCTCAACATAACCCCAACCCTAGGTCCAATCCTAACCCTAACCGGATATCTAAACCTAGCCCTCAACATAACCCTAACCCTAGGTCCAATCGTAACCCTAACCGGATCTCTAACCCTTGCACTCAAGACAAACCGAACCCTAGGTCCAATCGTAACCGGAACCGTATGTCTAACCCTAGCCCTCAACATAACCCTAACCCTAGGTCCAATCGTAACCCTAACCGGATGTCTAACCCTATCCCTCAACATAACCCTAACTCTAGTTCCAATCGTAACCCTAACCGGATCTCTAAACCTTGCCCTCAAGATAAACCGAAACATAGGTCCAATCTTAACCCTAACCAGATCTCTAACCCTAGCCCTCACATAACCCTAACCCTAGGTCCAATCGTAACCCTAACCGGATCTCGAACCCTAGCAGTCAACATAACCCTAACCCTAGGTTAATCGTAACCCTAACCGGATCTTTAACCCTAGCTCTCAACATAACCCGAATCCTAGGTCCAATCGTAACCCTAACCGGATCTCTAACCCAAGCCCTCAACATAACCCTAACCTTAGGTCTAATCGTAACCCTAGCCGGATCTCTAACCCAAGCCCTGAACATAACACTAACCCTAGGTCCAATCGTAACCCTAACCGGATCTCTAACCCTAGCCCTCATCATAACACTAACCCTAGGTCCAATCGTAACCTTAACCGGATCTCTAACCCAGGCCCTCAACATAACCCCAACCCTAGGTCCAATCGTAACCCTAACCGGATATCTAAACCTAGCCCTCAACATAACCCTAACCCTAGGTCCAATCGTAACCCTAACCGGATCTCTAACCCTAGCCCTCAACATAACCCTAACCCTAGGTCCAATCGTAACCCTAACCGGATGTCTAACCCTAGCCCTCAACGTAACCCTAACTCTAGGACCAATCGTAACCCTAACGGGATCTCTAACCCTAGCCCTCAACATAACCCTAACCCTAGGTCCAATCTTAAAGCTAACCGGATCTCTTACCCTAGCCCTCAACATAACCCTAACCCTAGGTACAATCGTAACCCTAACTGGATCTCTAACCCTAGCCCTCAACATAACCCTAACCCTAGGTCCAATGGTAACCCTAACTGGATGTCTAACCCTAGCCCTCAACATAACCCCAACCCTACGTCCAATCGTAACCCTAACCGGATCTCTAAACCTTCCCCTCAACATAAACCGAAACCTAGGTCCAATTGTAACCCGAACCGGATCTCTAACCCTAGCCCTCACATAACCCTAACCCTAGGTCCAATCGTAACCCTAACCGGATCTCTAACCCTAGCCCTCACATAACCCTAACCCTAGGTCCAATCGTAACCCTAACCGGATCTCTAACCCTAGCCCTCAACATAACCCTAACCCTAGGTCCAATCGTAACCCTAACCGGATCTCTAACAATAGCCCTCAACATTACCCTAACCCTAGGTCAATCGTAACCCTAACCGGATCTCTAACCCTAGCTCTCAACATAACCCGAATCCTAGGTCCAATCTTAACCCTAACCGGATCTCTAACCCAAGCCCTCAACATAACCCTAACCTTAGGTCTAATCGTAACCCTAGCCGGATCTCTAACCTAAGCCCTCAACATAACACTAACCCTAGGTCCAATCGTAACCCTAACCGGATCTCTAACCCTAGCCCTCATCATAACACTAACCCTAGGTCCAATCGTAACCTTAACTGGATCTCTAACCCAGGCCCTCAACATAACCCCAACCCTAGGTCCAATCGTAACCCTAACCGGATATCTAAACCTAGCCCTCAACATAACCCTAACCCTAGGTCCAATCTTAAACCTAACCGGATCTCTTACCCTAGCCCTCAACATAACCCTAACCCTAGGTACAATCGTAACCCTAACCGTCTCTCTAAACCTAGCCCTCAACATAACCCTAACCCTAGGTCCAATTGTAACCCTAACCGTCTCTCTAAACCTAGCCCTCAACATAACCCTAACCCTAGGTCCAATCGTACCCTAACCGTCTCTCTAAACCTAGTGCTCAACATAACCCTAACCCTAGGTCCTATCGTAACCCTAACCGAATCTCTAACCCTAGCCCTCAACATAACCCTAACCCTTGGTCCAAACGTAACCCTAACCGGATCTCTAACCCAGCCCTCAACATAACCCTAACCCTAGGTCCAATCGTAACCCTAACCGGATCTCTAACACTAGCCCTCAACATAAACCTAACCCTAGGACCAATCGTAACCCTAACCGGATCTCTAACCATAGCCCTCAACATAACCCTACCCCTAGGTCCAATCGGAACACTAATTGGATCTCTAACCCTAGCCCTCAACATAACCAAACCCTAAGTCCAATCGTAGCCCTAACCGGATCTCTAACCCTAGCCCTCAACATAACCCTAACCCTACGTCCAATCGTAACCCTAACTGGATCTCTTACCCTAGCCCTCAACATAACCCTAACCCTAGGTCCAATCGTAACCCTAATTGGATCTCTAACCCTAGCCCTCAACATAACCCTAACCCTAGGTCCAATCGTAACCCTAACTGGACCTCTAACCCTAGCCCTCAACATAACCCTAACCCTAGGTGGAATCGTAACCCTAACCGGATCTCTAACCCTAGTCCTCAACATAATCCTAACCCTAGGTCCAATCGTAACCCTAACCGGACCTCTAACCATAGCCCTCAACATAACCCTAACCCTAGGTCCAATCGTAACCCTAACCAGATCTCTAAACATAGCCCTCAACATAACCCTAACCCTAGGTCCAATCATAACCCTAACCGGATCTCTAAACCTAGCTCTCAAGATAACCCTAACCCTAGGTCCAATCGTACCCTAACCGTCTCTCTAAACCTAGCCCTGAACATAATCCTAACCCTAGGTCCAATCGTAACCCTAACCATCTCTCTAAACCTAGCCCTCAACATATACCTAACAGTAGGTCCAATTGTAACCCTAACCGGATCTCTAACCCTGCCCTCAACATAACCCTAACCCTAGGTCCAATCGTACCCTAACCGTCTCTCTAAACCTAGCCCTCAACAAAATCCTAACCCTAGGTCCAATCGTAACCCTAATCATCTCTCTAAACCTAGCCCTCAACATAATCCTAACCCTAGGTCCAATCGTAACCCTAAACATCTCTCTAAACCTAGCCCTCAACATAACCCTAACCCTAGGTCCAATCGTAACCCTAACCGGATCTCTAACCCTAGCTCTCAAAATAACCCTAACCCTAGGTCCAATCGTAACCCTAACCGGATCTCTAACCCTAGCTCTCAACATAACCCTAACCCTAGGTCCAATAGTAACCCTTACCGGATCTCCAAACCTAGCCCTCAACATAACCCTAACCCTAGGTCCAATCGTAACCCTAACCGGATCTCTAAACCTAGCCCTCAACATAACCCTAACCCTAGGTCCAATCGTAACCCTAACCGGATCTCCTAACCTAGCCCACAACATAATCCTAACCCTAGGTCCAATCGTACCCTAACCGTCTCTCTAAACCTAGCCCTCAACATTACCCTAACCCAAGGTCCGGTTGTAACCCTAACCGTCTCTCTAAACCTAGCCCTAAACATAACCCTAACCCTAGGTCCAATCGTAACCTTAACGGGATCTCTAACCCTTGCCCCCAACATAACCCTAACCCTAGGTACAATCGTAACCCTAATTGGATCTCTAACCCTAGCCCTCAACATAACAGTAACCCTAGGTCCAATCGTAACCCTAACCGGATCTCTAACTCTAGCCCTGAACATAACCCTAACACTAGGTCCAATCGTAACCCTAACCGGAACTCTAACCCTAGCCCTCAACATAACCCTAACACTAGGTCCAATCGAAACCCTAACCGGATCTCTAACCCTAGCCCTCAACATAACCCTAACCCTAGGTCCAATCGTAACCCTAACCGGATCTCCAAACCTAGCCCACAACATAATCCTAACCCTAGGTCCAATCGTACCCTAACCGTCTCTCTAAACCTAGCCCTCAACATTACCCTAACCCTAGGTCCGGTTGTAACCCTAACCGTCTCTCTAAACCTAGCCCTAAACATAACCCTAACCCTAGGTCCAATCGTAACCCTAACGGGATCTCTAACCCTTGCAACCAACATAACCCTAACCCTAGGTACAATCGTAACCCTAATTGGATCTCTAACCCTAGCCCTCAACATAACCTTAACACTAGGTCCAATCGTAACGCTAACCGGATCTCTAACCCTAGCCCTCAACATAACCCTAACCCTAGGTCCAATCGTAACCCTAACCGGAACTCTAACCCTAGCCCTCAACATAAACCTAACTCTAGGTCGAATCGTAACCCTAACCAGATCTCTAAACATAGCCCTCAACATAACCCTAACCCTAGGTCCAATCATAACCCTAACCGGATCTCTAAACCTAGCTCTCAAGATAACCCTAACCCTAGGTCCAATCGTACCCTAACCGTCTCTCTAAACCTAGCCCTGAACATAATCCTAACCCTAGGTCCAATCGTAACCCTAACCATCTCTCTAAACCTAGCCCTCAACATATACCTAACAGTAGGTCCAATTGTAACCCTAACCGGATCTCTAACCCTGCCCTCAACATAACCCTAACCCTAGGTCCAATCGTACCCTAACCGTCTCTCTAAACCTAGCCCTCAACAAAATCCTAACCCTAGGTCCAATCGTAACCCTAATCATCTCTCTAAACCTAGCCCTCAACATAATCCTAACCCTAGGTCCAATCGTAACCCTAAACATCTCTCTAAACCTAGCCCTCAACATAACCCTAACCCTAGGTCCAATCGTAACCCTAACCGGATCTCTAACCCTAGCTCTCAAAATAACCCTAACCCTAGATCCAATCGTAACCCTAACCGGATCTCTAACCCTAGCTCTCAACATAACCCTAACCCTAGGTCCAATAGTAACCCTTACCGGATCTCCAAACCTAGCCCTCAACATAACCCTAACCCTAGGTCCAATCGTAACCCTAACCGGATCTCTAAACCTAGCCCTCAACATAACCCTAACCCTAGGTCCAATCGTAACCCTAACCGGATCTCCTAACCTAGCCCACAACATAATCCTAACCCTAGGTCCAATCGTACCCTAACCGTCTCTCTAAACCTAGCCCTCAACATTACCCTAACCCAAGGTCCGGTTGTATCCCTAACCGTCTCTCTAAACCTAGCCCTAAACATAACCCTAACCCTAGGTCCAATCGTAACCTTAACGGGATCTCTAACCCTTGCCCCCAACATAACCCTAACCCTAGGTACAATCGTAACCCTAATTGGATCTCAAACCCTAGCCCTCAACATAACAGTAACCCTAGGTCCAATCGTAACCCTAACCGGATCTCTAACTCTAGCCCTGAACATAACCCTAACACTAGGTCCAATCGTAACCCTAACTGGAACTCTAACCCTAGCCCTCAACATAACCCTAACACTAGGTCCAATCGAAACCCTAACCGGATCTCTAACCCTAGCCCTCAACATAACCCTAACCCTAGGTCCAATCGTAACCCTAACCGGACCTCTAACCCTAGCCCTCAACCTAACAATAACCCTAGGTCCAATCGTAACCCTAACCGGATCTCTAACCCTAGCCCTCAACATAACCCTTACCCTAGGTCCAATCGTACCCTAACCGTCTCTCTAAACCTAGCCCTCAACATAATCCTAACCCTAGGTCCAATCGTAACCCTAACCATCTCTCTAAACCTAGCCCTCAACATAAACCTAACCCTAGGTCCAATCGTAACCCTAACCGGATCTCTAACCCTGCCCTCAACATAACCCTAACCCTAGGTCCAATCGTACCCTAACCGTCTCTCTAAACCTAGCCCTCAACAAAATCCTAACCCTAGTTCCAATCGTAACCCTAATCATCTCTCTAAACCTAGCCCTCAACATAATCCTAACCCTAGGACCAATCGTAACCCTAAACATCTCTCTAACCCTAGCTCTCAACATAACCCTAACCCTAGGTCCAATCATAAACCTAACCGGTTCTCAAACCCTAGCCCTCAATATAACCCTAATCCTAGGTCCAATCGTAGCCCTAACCGGATGTCTAAACCTAGCCCTCAACATAACCCTAACCCTAGGTCCAATTGTAACCCTAACCGGATCTCTAAACCTAGCCCTCAACATAACCCTAACCCTAGGTCCAATCGTAACCCTAACCGGATCTCTAACCCTAGATCTCAACATAACCCTAACCCTAGATCCATTCGTAACCCTAACCGGATCTCTAACCCTAGCCCTCAACATAACCATAACCCTAGGTCCAATCGTAACCCTAACCGGATCTCTAAACCTAGCCCTCAACATAACCCTAACCCTAGGTCCAATCGTACCCTAACCGTCTCTCTAAACCCTTCCTCAACACAACCCTAACCCTAGGTCCAATTGTAACCCTAACCGGATCTCTAACCCTAGCCCTCAACTTAAACCTAACCCTAGGTTCAATCGTAACCCTAACCGGATCTCTAACCATAGCCCTCAACATAACCCTAACCCTAGGTCCAATCGTAACCCTAACCGGATCTCCATCCCTAGCCCTCAACATAACCCTAACCCTAGGTCCAATCGTAACCCTAACCGGATCTCTAACCCTTGCCCTCAACATAACCCTAACCCTAGGACCAATGGTAACCCTAACCGGATCTCTAACCCTAGCCCTCAACATAACCCTAACCCTAGGTCCAGTCGTACCAAACCGTCTCTCTAAACCTAGCCCTCAACATAACCCTAACCCTAGGTCCAATCCTAAAACTAACCATCTCTCTAAACCTAGCCCTAAACATAACCCTAACCCTAGGTCCAATCGTATCCCGAACCAGATCTCTAACCCTAGCCCTCCACATAACCCTAACCCGAGGTACAATCGTAACCCTAATTGGATCTCTAACCCTAGCCCTCAACATAACCCTAACCCTAGGTCCAATCGTAAACCTAACCGGTTCTCAAACCCTAGCCCTCAACATAACCCTAACCCTAGGTCCAATCGTAGCCCTAACCGGATGTCTAACCCTAGCCCTCAACATAACCCTAACACTAGGTCCAATCGTAACCCTAACCGGATCTCTAAAACTAGCCCTCAACATAACCCTAACCCTAGGTCCAATCGTAACCCTAACCGGATCTCTAACCCTAGTCCTCAACACAATCCTAACCCTAGGTCCAATCGTAACCCTAACGGGACCTCTAACCCTAGCCCTCAACAAAACCCTAACCCTAGGTCCAAACGTAACCCTAACCGGATCTCTAACCCTAGCCCTCAACATAACCCTAACCCTAGGTCCAATAGTAACCCTAACCGGACCTCCAAACCTAGCCCTCAACATAACCCTAACCCTAGGTCCAATCTTAACCCTAACCGGATCTCTAAACCTAGCCCTCAACATAACCCTAACCCTAGGTCCAATCGTAACCCTAACCGGATCTCCAAACCAAGCCCACAACATAATCCTAACCCTAGGTCCAATCGTACCCTAACCGTCTCTCTAAACCTACCCCTCAACATTACCCTAACCCTAGGTCCGGTTGTAACCCTAACCGTCTCTCTAAACCTAGCCCTAAACATAACCCTAACCCTAGGTCCAATCGTAACCCTAACGGGATCTCTAACCCTTGCCCCCAACATAACCCTAACCCTAGGTACAATCGTAACCCTAATTGGATCTCTAACCCTAGCCCTCAACATAACAGTATCCCTAGGTCCAATCGTAACCCTAACCGGATCTCTAACTCTAACCCTCAACGTAACCCTAACACTAGATCCAATCGTAACCCTAACCGGAACTCTAACCCTAGCCCTCAACATAACCCTAACACTAGGTCCAATCGTAACCCTAACCGGATCTCTAACCCTAGCCCTCAACATAACCCTAACCCTAGGTCCAATCGTAACCCTAACCGGACCTCTAACCCTAGCCCTCAACCTAACCCTAACCCTAGGTCCAATCGTAACCCTAACCGGATCTCTAACCCTAGCCCTCAACATGACCCTTACCCTAGGTCCAATCGTAACCCTAACAGGACCTCTAACCCTAGCCCTCAACCTAACCCTAACCCTAGGTCCAATCGTAACCCTAACCGGATCTCTAACCCTAGCCCTCAACATAAACCTAACTCTAGGTCGAATCGTAACCCTAACCAGATCTCTAACCATAGCCCTCAACATAACCCTAACCCTAGGTCCAATCATAACCCTAACCGGATCTCTAACCCTAGCCCTCAAGATAACCCTAACCCTAGGTCCAATCGTACCCTAACCGTCTCTCTAAACCTAGCCGTCAACATAATCCTAACCCTAGGTCCAATCGTAACCCTAACCATCTCTCTAAACCTTGCCCTCAACATAACCCTAACCCTAGGTCCAATCGTAACCCTAACCGGATCTCTAACCCTGCCCTCATCATAACCCTAACCCTAGGTCCAATCGTACCCTAACCGTCTCTCTCAACCTAGCCCTCAACAAAATCCTAACCCTAGGTCCAATCGTAACCCTAATCATCTCTCTAAACCTAGCCCTCAACATAATCCTAACCCTAGGTCCAATCGTAACCCTAAACATCTCTCTAAACCTAGCCCTCAATATAACCCTAACCCTAGGTCCAATCGTAACCCTAACCGGATCTCTAACCCTAGCTCTCAACATAACCCTAACCCTAGGTCCAATCGTAACCCTAACCGGATCTCTAACCCTAGCTCTCAACATAACCCTAACCCTAGGTCCAATCGTAACCCTAACCGGATCTCTAAACCTAGCCCTCAACATAACCCTAACCCTAGGTCCAATCGTACCCTAACCGTCTCTCTAAACCCTTCCTCAACACAACCCTAACCCTAGGTCCAATTGTAACCCTAACCGGATCTCTAACCCTAGCCCTCAACATAAACCTAACCCTAGGTTCAATCGTAACCCTAACCGGATCTCTAACCATAGCCCTCAACATAACCCTAACCCTAGGTCCAATCGTAACCCTAACCGGATCTCCATCCCTAGCCCTCAACATAACCCTAACCCTAGGTCCAATCGTAACCCTAACCGGATCTCTAACCCTTGCCCTCAACATAACCCTAACCCTAGGACCAATGGTAACCCTAACCGGATCTCTAACCCTAGCCCTCAACATAACCCTAACCCTAGGTCCAATCGTACCAAACCGTCTCTAAACCTAGCCCTCAACATAACCCTAACCCTAGGTCCAATCGTAAAACTAACCATTTCTCTAAACCTAGCCCTAAACATAACCCTAACCCTAGGTCCAATCGTATCCCGAACCAGATCTCTAACCCTAGCCCTCCACATAACCCTAACCCGAGGTACAATCGTAACCCTAATTGGATCTCTAACCCTAGCCCTCAACATAACCCTAACCCTAGGTCCAATCGTAAACCTAACCGGTTCTCAAACCCTAGCCCTCAACATAACCCTAACCCTAGGTCCAATCGTAGCCCTAACCGGATGTCTAACCCTAGCCCTCAACATAACCCTAACCCTAGGTCTAACCGTAACCCTAACCGGATCTCTAACCCTAGTCCTCAACACAATCCTAACCCTAGGTCCAATCGTAACCCTAACCGGACCTCTAACCCTAGCCCTCAACATAACCCTAACCCTAGGTCCAAACGTAACCCTAACCGGATCTCTAACCCCAGCCCTCAACATAACCCTAACCCTAGGTCCAATCGTAACCCTAACCGGATCTCTAAACCTAGCCCTCAACATAACCCTAACCCTAGGTCCAATCGTAACCCTAACCGGATATCCAAACCAAGCCCACAACATAATCCTAACCCAAGGTCCAATCGTACCCTAACCGTCTCTCTAAACCTAGCTCTCAACATTACCCTAACCCTAGGTCGGGTTGTAACCCTAACCGTCTCTCTAAACATAGCCCTAAACATAACCCTAACCCTAGGTCCAATCGTAACCCTAACGGGATCTCTAACCCTTGCCCCCAACATAACCCTAACCCTAGGTACAATCGTAACCCTAATTGGATCTCTAACCCTAGCCCTCAACATAACAGTAACCCTAGGTCCACTCGTAACCCTAACCGGATCTCTAACTCTAGCCCTCAACATAACCCTAACACTAGGTCCAATCGTAACCCTAACCGGAACTCGAACCCTAGCCCTCAACATAACCCTAACACTAGGTCCAATCGTAACCCTAACCGGATCTCTAACCCTAGCCCTCAACATAACCCTAACCCTAGGTCCAATCGTAACCCTAACCGGACCTCTAACCCTAGCCCTCAACCTAAACCTAACCCTAGGTCCAATCGTAACCCTAACCGGATCTCTAACCCTAGCCCTCAACATGACCCTTACCCTAGGTCCAATCGTAACCCTAACCGGACCTCTAACCCTAGCCCTCAACCTAACCCTAACCCTAGGTCCAATCGTAACCCTAACCCGATCTCTAACCCTAGCCCTCAACATAAACCTAACTCTAGGTCGAATCGTAACCCTAACCAGATCTCCAACCATAGCCCTCAACATAACCCTAACCCTAGGTCCAATCATAACCCTAACCGGATCTCTAACCCTAGCCCTGAAGATAACCCTAACCCTAGGTCCAATCGTACCCTAACCGTCTCTCTAAACCTAGCCCTCAACATAATCCTAACCCTAGGTCCAATCGTAACCCTAACCATCTCTCTAAACCTAGCCCTCAACATAACCCTAACCCTAGGTCCAATCGTAACCCTAACCGGAACTCTAACCCTGCCCTCAACATAACCCTAACCCTAGGTCCAATCGTACCCTAACCGTCTCTCTAAACCTAGCCCTCAACAAAATCCTAACCCTAGGTCCAATCGTAACCCTAATCATCTTTCTAAACCTAGCCCTCAACATAATCCTAACCCTAGGTCCAATCGTAACCCTAAATATCTCTCTAAACCTAGCCCTCAATATAACCCTAACCCTAGGTCTAATCGTAACCCTAACCGGATCTCTAACCCTAGCTCTCAACATAACCCTAACCCTAGGTCCAATCGTAACCCTACCCGGATCTCTAACCGTAGCCCTCAACATAACCCTAACCCTAGGTCCAATCGTAACCCTAACCGGATTTCCAACCCTAGCCCTCAACATAACCCTAACCCTAGGTCCAATCGTAACCCTAACCGGATCTCTAAACCTTGCCCTCAACATAACCCTAACCCTAGGACCAATGGTAACCCTAACCGGATCTCTAACCCTAGCCCTCAACATAACCCTAACCCTAGGTCCAATCGTACCCTAACCGTCTCTCTAAACCTAGCCCTCAACATAACCCTAACCCTAGGTCCAATTGTAACGCTAACCGTCTCTATAAACCTAGCCCTCAATATAACCCTAACCCTAGGTCCAATCGTAACACTAACCATCTCTCTAAACCTAGCCCTAAACATAACCCTACCCTAGGTCCAATCGTAACCCTAACCAGATCTCTAACCCTAGCCCTCAACATAACCCTAACCCGAGGTATAATCGTAACCCTAATTGGATCTCTAACCCTAGCCCTCAACATAACCCTAACCCTAGTTCCAATCGTAGCCCTAACCGGATGTCTAAACCTAGCCCTCAACATAACCCTAACCCTAGGTCTAATCGTAACCCTAACCAGATCTCTAAACCTAGCCCTCAACATAACCCTAACCCTAGGTCCAATCGTAACCCTAACCGGATCTCTAACCCTAGATCTCAACATAGCCCTAAACCTAGATCCAATCGTAACCCTAACCGGATCTCTAACCCTAGCCCTCAACATAACCCTAACCTAGGTCCAATCGTAACCCTAACCGGATCTCTAAACCTATCCCTCAACATAACCCTAACCCTAGGTCCAATCGTACCCTAACCGTCTCTCTAAACCCTTCCTCAACACAACCCTAACCCTAGGTCCAATCGTAACCCTAACCGGATCTCTAACCCTTGCCCTCAACATAACCCTAACCCTAGGTCCAATCGTAACCCTAACCGGACCTCTAACCATAACCCTCAACATAACCCTAACCCTAGGTCCAATAGTAACCCTAAACGGATCTCTAACCCTAGCCCTCAACATAACCCTAACCCTAGGTCCAATCGTAACCCTAACCGGATCTCTAACCCTAGCTCTCAACATAACCCTAACCCTAGGTCCAATCGTAACCCTACCCGGATCTCTAACCCTAGCCCTCAACATAACCCTAACCCTAGGTCCAATCGTAACCCTAACCGGATCTTTAAACCTAGCCCTCAACATAACCCTAACCCTAGGTCCAATTGTAACCCTAACCGGATGTCTAAACAGAGCCCTCAACATAACCCTAACCCTAGGTCCAATCATAACACTAACCGGATCTCTAACCCTAGCCCTCAACATAACCCTAACCCTAGGTCCAATTGTAACCCTAACCGGATCTCTAACCCTAGCCCTCAACATAAACCTAACCCTAGGTCCAATCGTAACCCTAACCGGATCTACATCCCTTGCCCTCAATATAACCCTAACCCTAGGTCCAATCGTAACCCTAAGCGGATCTCGAACCCTTGCCCTCAACATAACCCTAACCCTACGACCAATGGTAAACCTAACCGGATCTCTAACCCTAGCCCTCAACATAACCCTAACCATAGGTCCAATCGTAACCCTAACCGGACCTCTAAACCTAGCCCTCAACATAACCCTAACCCTAGGTCCAATCGTACCAAACCGTCTCTCTAAGCCTAGCCCTCAACATAACCCTAACCCTAGGTCCAATCATAAAACTAACCATCTCTCTAAACCTAGCCCTAAACATAACCCTAACCCTAGGTCCAATCGTAACCCGAACCAGATCTCTAACCCTAGCCCTCCACATAACCCTAACGCGAGGTACAATCGTAACCCTAATTGGATCTCTAACCCTAGCCCTCAACATAACCCTAACCCTAGGTCCAATCGTAAACCTAACCGGTTCTCAAACCCTAGCCCTCAACATAACCCTAACCCTAGGTCCAATCGTAGCCCTAACCGGATGTCTAACCCTAGCCCTCAACATAACCCTAACCCTAGGTCTAATCGTAACCCTAACCAGATCTCTAACCCTAGCCCTCAACATAACCCTAACACTAGGTCCAATCTTAACCCTAACCGGATCTCTAAAACTAGCCCTAAACATAACCCTAACCCTAGGTCCAGTCGTAACCCTAACCGTCTCTCTAAACCTAGCCCTAAACATAACCCTAACCCTAGGTCCAATCGTAACCCTAACAGGATCTCTGACCCTTGTCCCCAACATAACCCTAACCCTAGGTACAATCGTAACCCTAATTGGATCTCTAACTCTAGCCCTCAACATAACCCTAACACTAGGTCCAATCGTAACTCTAACCGGATCTCTAACTCTAGCCCTCAACATAACCCTAACACTAGGTCCAATCGTAACCCTAACCGGAACTCTAACCCTAGCCCTCAAAATAACCCTAACACTAGGTCCAATCGTAACCCTAACCGGGTCTCTAACCCTAGCCCTCAACATAACCCTAACACTAGGTCCAATCGTACCCCTAACCGGACCTCTAACCCTAGCCCTCAACCTAACCCTAACCCTAGGTCCAATAGTAACCCTAACCGTCTCTCTAAACCTAGCCCTCAACATAACCCTAACCCTAGGTCCAATCGTGACCCTATCCGGAACTCAAACCCTAGCCCTCAACATAACCCTAACCCTAGGTCCAATCGTAACCCTAACCCTATCTCTAACGCTAGCCCTCAACATAACCCTAACCCTATGTCCAATCGTACCCTAACCGTCTCTCTAAACCTAGCGCTCAACATAACCCTAACCCTATGTCCTATCGTAACTCTAACTGGACCTCTAATCCTAGCCCTCAAGATAACCCTAACCCTAGGTCCAATCGTAACCCTAACCGGATCTCTAACCCTAGCCCTCAACATAAACCTAACTCGAGGTCGAATCGTAACCCTAACCAGATCTCTAACCATAGCCCTCAACATAACCCTAACCCTAGGTCCAATCATAACCCTAACCGGATCTCTAACCCTAGCACTCAACATAACCCTAACCCTAGGTCCAATCGTAACCCTAACCGGACCTCTAACCCTAGCCCTCAACCTAACCCTAACCCTAGGTCCAATAGTAACCCTAACCGTCTCTCTAAACCTAGCCCTCAACATAACCCTAACCCTAGGTCCAATCGTGACCCTATCCGGAACTCAAACCCTAGCCCTCAACATAACCCTAACCCTAGGTCCAATCGTAACCCTAACCCTATCTCTAAACCTAGCGCTCAACATAACCCTAACCCTATGTCCTATCGTAACTCTAACTGGACCTCTAATCCTAGCCCTAAAGATAACCCTAACCCTAGGTCCAATCGTAACCCTAACCGGATCTCTAACCCTAGCCCTCAACATAAACCTAACTCGAGGTCGATTCGTAACCCTAACCAGATCTCTAACCATAGCCCTCAACATAACCCTAACCCTAGGTCCAATCATAACCCTAACCGGATCTCTAACCCTAGCACTCAAGATAACCCTAACCCTAGGTCCAATCGTAACCCTAACCGGATCTCTAAACATAGCCCTCAACATAACCCTAACCGTAGGTCCAATAGTAACCCTAACCAGATCTCTAAACCTAGCCCTCAACATAACCCTAACCCTAGGTCCAATCTTAACGCTAACCGGATCTCTAACCCTAGCTCTCAACATAAACCTAACCCTAGGTCCAATCGCAACCCTAACCGGATCTCTAACACTAGCCCTCAACATAACCCTAACCGTAGGTCCAATAGTAACCCTAAACGGATCTCTAAACCTAGCCCTCAACATAACCCTAACACTAGGTCCAATTGTAACCCTAACCGGATCTCTAACCCTAGCCCTCAACATAACCCTAACCCTATGTCCTATCGTAACTCTAACTGGACCTCTAATCCTAGCCCTCAAGATAACCCTAACCCTAGGTCCAATCGTAACCCTAACCGGATCTCTAACCCTAGCCCGCAACATAAACCTAACTCGTGGTCGAATCGTAACCCTAACCAGATCTCTAACCATAGCCCTCAACATAACCCTACCCTAGGTCCAATCATAACCCTAACCGGATCTCTAACCCTAGCACTCAAGATAACCCTAACCCTAGGTCCAATTGTAACCCTAACCGGATCTCTAATCATAGCCCTCAACATAACCCTAACCGTAGGTCCAATAGTAACCCTAACCAGATCTCTAAACCTAGCCCTCAACATAACCCTAACCCTAGGTCCAATCTTAACGCTAACCGGATCTCTAACCCTAGCCCTCAAAATAACCCTAACCCGAGGTATAATCGTAACCCTAATTGGATCTCTAACCCTAGCCCTCAACATAACCCTAACCCTAGTTCCAATCGTAGCCCTAACCGGATGTCTAAACCTAGCCCTCAACATAACCCTAACCCTAGGTCTAATCGTAACCCTAACCAGATCTCTAAACCTAGCCCTCAACATAACCCTAACCCTAGGTCCAATCGTAACCCTAACCGGATCTCTAACCTTAGATCTCAACATAACCCTAAACCTAGATCCAATCGTAACCCTAACCGGATCTCTAACCCTAGCCCTCAACATAACCCTAACCCTAGGACCAATGGTAACCCTAACCGGATCTCTAACCCTAGCGCTCAACATAATCCTAACCCTAGGTCCAATCGTACCCTAACCGTCTCTCTAAACCTAGCCCTCAACATAACCCTAACCCTAGGTCCAATTGTAACCCTAACCGTCTCTCTAAACCTAGCCCTCAACATAACCCTAACCCTAGGTCCAATCGTAACACTAACCATCTCTCTAAACCTCGCCCTAAACATAACCCTAACCCTAGGTCCAATCGTAACCCTAACCAGATCTCTAACCCTAGCCCTCAACATAACCCTACCCGAGGTACAATCGTAACCCTAACCGTCTCTCTAAACCTAGCGCTCAACATAACCCTAACCCTAGGTCCTATCGTAACTCTAACCGGACCTCTAATCCTAGCCCTCAAGATAACCCTAAGCCTAGGTCCAATCGTAACCCTAACCGGATCTCTAACCCTAGCCCTCAACATAAACCTAACTCAAGGTCGAATCGTAATCCTAACCAGATCTCTAACCATAGCCCTCAACATAACCCTAACCCTAGGTCCAATCATAACCCTAACCGGATCTCTAACCCTAGCCCTCAAGATAACCCTAACCCTAGGTCCAATCGTACCCTAACCGTCTCTCTAAACCTAACCCTCAACATAATCCTAACCCTAGGTCCAATCTTAACCCTAACCATCTCTCTAAACCAAGCCCTCAACATAACACTAACCCTAGGTCCAATCGTACCCTAACCGTCTCTCCAAACCTAGCCCTCAACAACATCCTAACCCTAGGTCCAATCGTAACCCTAACCATCTCTCTAAACCTAGCCCTCAACATAATCTTAACCCTAGGTCCAATCGTAACCCTAAACATCTCTCTAAACCTAGATCTCAACATAACCCTAACCCTAGGTCCAATCGTAACCCTAACCGGATCTCTAACCCTAGCTCTCAACATAACCCTAACCCTAGGTCCAATCGTAACCCTAACCGGATCTCTAACCCTAGCTCTCAACATAACCCTAACCCTAGGTCCAATCGTAACCCTAACCAAATCTCTAACTCTAGCCCTAAACATAACCCTAACCCTAGGTCCAATCGTAACCCTAACCGGATCTCTAAACCTAGCCCTCAACATAACCCTAACCCTAGGTCCAATCGTACCCTAACCGTCTCTCTAAACCCTTCCTCAACACAACCCTAACCCTAGGTCCAATCGTAACCCTAACCGGATCTCTAACCATAGCCCTCAACATAACCCTAACCCTAGGTCCAATAGTAACCCTAACCGGATCTTTAACCCTAGCCCTCAACATAACCCTAACCCTAGGTCCAATCGTAACCCTAACCGGATCTCTAACCCTAGCCCTCAACATAAACCTAACCCTAGGTCCAATCTTAACCCTAACAGGATCTCTAACCCTAGCCCTCAACATAACCCTAACCCTAGGTCCAATCGTAACTCTAACCATCTCTCTAAACCTAGCCCTAAACATAACCCTAACCCTAGGTCCAATCGTAACCCTAATGAGATCTCTAACCCTAGCCCTCAACATAACCCTAACCCGAGGTACAATCGTAACCCTAATTGGATCTCTAACCCTAGCCCTCAACATAACCCTAACCCTAGGTCCAATCGTAACACTAACCGGATCTCCATCCCTAGCCCTCAACATAAGCCTAACCCTAGGTCCAATCGTAACCCTAACCGCATCTCTAACCCTAGCCTTCAACATAACTCTAACCCTAGGTCCAATCGTAACCCTAACCGGATCTCTAAACCTAGCTGTCAACATAACCCTAACCCTAGGTCCAATCGTACCCTAACCGTCTCTCTAAACCCTTCCTCAACAGAACCCTAACCCTAGGTCCAAGTGTAACCCTAACCGGATCTCTAACCCTAGCCCTCAACATAAACCTAACCCTAGGTTCAATCGTAACCCTAACCGGATCTCTAACCATAGCCCTCAACATAACCCTAACCCTAGGTCCAATCATAACCCTAACCAGATCTCTAACCATAGCCCTCAACATAACCCTAACCCTAGGTCCAATCGTAACCCTAACCGGATCTCCATCCCTAGCCCTCAACATAACCCTAACCCTAGGTCCAATCGTAACCCTAACCGATTCTCTAACCCTAGCCCTCAACATAACCCTAACCCTATTTCCAATCGTACCAAACCGTCTCTCTAAACCTAGCCCTCAACATAACCCTAACCCTAGGTCCAATCGTAAAACTAACCATCTCTTTAAACCTAGCCCTAAACATAACCCTAACCCTAGGTCCAATCGTAACCCGAACCAGATTTCTAACCCTAGCCCTCCACATAACCCTAACCCGAGGTACAATCGTAACCCTAATTGGATCTCTAACCCTAGCCCTCAACATAACCCTAACCCTAGGTCCAATCGTAAACCTAACCGGTTCTCAAACCCTAGCCCTCAACATATTCCTAACCCTAGGTCCAATCGTAACCCTAACCGGACCTCTAACCCTAGCCCTCAACATAACCCTAACCCTAGGTCCAAACGTAACCCTAACCGGATCTCTAACCCTAGCCCTCAACATAACCCTAACCCTAGGTCCAATAGTAACCCTTACCGGATCTCCAAACCTAGCCCTCAACATAACCCTAACCCTAGGTCCAATCGTAACCCTAACCGGATCTCTAAACCTAGCCCTCAACATAACCCTAACCCTAGGTCCAATCGTAACCCTAACGGGATCTCCAAACCTAGCCCACAACATAATCCTAACCCTAGGTCCAATCGTACCCTAACCGTCTCTCTAAACCTAGCCCTCAACATTACTCTAACCCTAGGTCCGGTTGTAACCCTAACCGTCTCTGTAAACCTAGCCCTAAACATAACCCTAACCCTAGGTCCAATCGTAACCCTAACGGGATCTCTAACCCTTGCCCCCAACATAACCCTAACCCTAGGTACAATCGTAACCCTAACCGGATCTCTAACCCTAGCCCTCAACATATCAGTAACCCTAGGTCCAATCGTAACCCTAACCGGATCTCTAACTCTAGCCCTCAACATAACCCTAACACTAGGTCCAATCGTAACCCTAACCGGAACTCTAACTCTAGCCCTCTACATAACCCTAACACTTGGTCCAATCGTAACCCTAACCGGATCTCTAACCCTAGCCCTCAACATAACCCTAACCCTAGGTCCAGTCGTAAGCCTAACCGGACCTCTAACCCTAGCCCTCAACCTAACCCTAACCCTAGGTTCAATCGTAACCCTAACCGGATATCTAACCCTAGCCCTCAACATAACCCTTACCCTAGGTCCAATCGTAACCCTAACCGGACCTCTAACCCTAGCCCTCAACCTAACCCTAACCCTAGGTCCAATCGCAACCCTAACCGGATCTCTAACCCTAGCCCTCAACATAAACCTAACTCTAGGTCGAATCGTAACCCTAACCAGATCTCTAACGATAGCCCTCAACATAACCCTAACCCTAGGTCCAATCATAACCCTAACCGGATCTCTAAACCTAGCCCTCAAGATAACCCTAACCCTAGGTCCAATCGTACCCTAACCGTCTCTCTAAACCTAGCCCTCAACATAATCCTAACCCTAGGTCCAATCTTAACCCTAACCATCTCTCTAAACCTAGCCCTCAACATAAACCTAACCCTAGGTCCAATCGTAACCCTAACCGGATCTCTAACCCTGCCCTCAACATAACCCTAACCCTAGGTCCAATCGTACCCTAACCTGATCTCTAAACCTAGCCCTCAACAAAATCCTAACCCTAGGTCCAATCGTAACCCTAATCATCTCTCTAAACCTAGCCCTCAACATAATCCTAACCCTAGGTCCAATCGTAACCCTAAACATCTCTCTAAACCTAGCCCTCAACATAACCCTAACCCTAGGTCCAATCGTAACCCTAACCGGAACTCTAACCCTAGCGCTCAACATAACCCTAACCCTAGGTCCAATCGTAACCCTAACCGGATCTCTAACCCTAGCTCTCAACATAACCCTAACCCTAGGTCCAATCGTAACCCTAACTGGATCTCTAACCCTAGCCCTCAACATAACCCTAACCCTAGGTCCAATCGTAACCCTAACCCGATCTCTAAACCTAGCCCTCAACATAACCCTAACCCTAGGTACAATCGTACCCTAACCGTCTCTCTAAACCCTTCCTCAACACAACCCTAACCCTAGGTCCAATCGTAACCCTAACCAGATCTCTAACCCTAGCCCTCAACATAACCCTAACCCGAGGTACTATCGTAACCCTAATTGGATCTCTAACCCTAACCCTCAACATAACCCTAACCCTAGGTCCAATCATAAACCTAACCGGTTCTCAAACCCTAGCCCTCAACATAACTCTAATCCTAGGTCCAATCGTAGCCCTAACCGGATGTCTAAACCTAGCCCTCAACATAACCCTAACCCTAGGTCAAATCGTAACCCTAACCGGATCTCTAAACCTAGCCCTCAACATAACCCTAACCCTAGGTACAATCGTACCCTAACCGTCTCTCTAAACCCTTCCTCAACACAACCCTAACCCTAGGTCCAATTGTAACCCTAACCGGATCTCTAACCCTAGCCCTCAACATAAACCTAACCCTAGGTTCAATCGTAACCCTAACCGGATCTCTAACCATAGCCCTCAACATAACCCTAACCCTAGGTCCAATCGTAACCCTAACCGGATCTCCATCCCTAGCCCTCAACATAACCCTAACCCTAGGTCCAATCGTAACCCTAACCGGATCTCTAACCCTTGCCCTCAACATAACCCTAACCCTAGGACCAATGGTAACCCTAACCGGATCTCTAACCCTAGCCCTCAACATAACCCTAACCCTAGATCCAATCGTACCAAACCGTCTCTCTAAACCTAGCCCTCAACATAACCCTAACCCTAGGTCCAATCGTAAAACTAACCATTTCTCTAAACCTAGCCCTAAACATAACCCTAACCCTAGGTCCAATCGTATCCCGAACCAGATCTCTAACCCTAGCCCTCCACATAACCCTAACCCGAGGTACAATCGTAACCCTAATTGGATCTCTAACCCTAGCCCTCAACATAACCCTAACCCTAGGTCCAATCGTAAACCTAACCGGTTCTCCAACCCTAGCCCTCAACATAACCCTAACCCTAGGTCCAATCGTAGCCCTAACCGGATGTCTAACCCTAGCCCTCAACATAACCCTAACCCTAGGTCTAACCGTAACCCTAACCGGATCTCTAACCCTAGTCCTCAACACAATCCTAACCCTAGGTCCAATCGTAACCCTAACCGGACCTCTAACCCTAGCCCTCAACATAACCCTAACCCTAGGTCCAAACGTAACCCTAACCGGATCTCTAACCCCAGCCCTCAACATAACCCTAACCCTAGGTCCAATCGTAACCCTAACCGGATCTCTAAACCTAGCCCTCAACATAACCCTAACCCTAGGTCCAATCGTAACCCTAACCGGATATCCAAACCAAGCCCACAACATAATCCTAACCCAAGGTCCAATCGTGCCCTAACCGTCTCTCTAAACCTAGCTCTCAACATTACCCTAACCCTAGGTCGTGTTGTAACCCTAACCGTCTCTCTAAACATAGCCCTAAACATAACCCTAACCCTAGGTCCAATCGTAACCCTAACGGGATCTCTAACCCTTGCCCCCAACATAACCCTAACCCTAGGTACAATCGTAACCCTAATTGGATCTCTAACCCTAGCCCTCAACATAACAGTAACCCTAGGTCAAATCGTAACCCTAACCGGATCTCTAACTCTAGCCCTCAACATAACCCTAACACTAGGTCCAATCGTAACCCTAACCGGAACTCGAACCCTAGCCCTCAACATAACCCTAACACTAGGTCCAATCGTAACCCTAACCGGATCTCTAACCCTAGCCCTCAACATAACCCTAACCCTAGGTCCAATCGTAACCCTAACCGGACCTCTAACCCTAGCCCTCAACCTAAACCTAACCCTAGGTCCAATCGTAACCCTAACCGGATCTCTAACCCTAGCCCTCAACATGACCCTTACCCTAGGTCCAATCGTAACCCTAACCGGACCTCTAACCCTAGCCCTCAACCTAACCCTAACCCTAGGTCCAATCGTAACCCTAACCCGATCTCTAACCCTAGCCCTCAACATAAACCTAACTCTAGGTCGAATCGTAACCCTAACCAGATCTCCAACCATAGCCCTCAACATAACCCTAACCCTAGGTCCAATCATAACCCTAACCGGATCTCTAACCCTAGCCCTGAAGATAACCCTAACCCTAGGTCCAATCGTACCCTAACCGTCTCTCTAAACCTAGCCCTCAACATAATCCTAACCCTAGGTCCAATCGTAACCCTAACCATCTCTCTAAACCTAGCCCTCAACATAACCCTAACCCTAGGTCCAATCGTAACCCTAACCGGAACTCTAACCCTGCCCTCAACATAACCCTAACCCTAGGTCCAATCGTACCCTAACCGTCTCTCTAAACCTAGCCCTCAACAAAATCCTAACCCTAGGTCCAATCGTAACCCTAATCATCTTTCTAAACCTAGCCCTCAACATAATCCTAACCCTAGGTCCAATCGAAACCCTAAATATCTCTCTAAACCTAGCCCTCAATATAACCCTAACCCTAGGTCTAATCGTAACCCTAACCGGATCTCTAACCCTAGCTCTCAACATAACCCTAACCCTAGGTCCAATCGTAACCCTACCCGGATCTCTAACCGTAGCCCTCAACATAACCCTAACCCTAGGTCCAATCGTAACCCTAACCGGATTTCCAACCCTAGCCCTCAACATAACCCTAACCCTAGGTCCAATCGTAACCCTAACCGGATCTCTAACCCTTGCCCTCAACATAACCCTAACCCTAGGACCAATGGTAACCCTAACCGGATCTCTAACCCTAGCCCTCAACATAACCCTAACCCTAGGTCCAATCGTACCCTAACCGTCTCTCTAAACCTAGCCCTCAACATAACCCTAACCCTAGGTCCAATTGTAACGCTAACCGTCTCTATAAACCTAGCCCTCAATATAACCCTAACCCTAGGTCCAATCGTAACACTAACCATCTCTCTAAACCTAGCCCTAAACATAACCCTACCCTAGGTCCAATCGTAACCCTAACCAGATCTCTAACCCTAGCCCTCAACATAACCCTAACCCGAGGTATAATCGTAACCCTAATTGGATCTCTAACCCTAGCCCTCAACATAACCCTAACCCTAGTTCCAATCGTAGCCCTAACCGGATGTCTAAACCTAGCCCTCAACATAACCCTAACCCTAGGTCTAATCGTAACCCTAACCAGATCTCTAAACCTAGCCCTCAACATAACCCTAACCCTAGGTCCAATCGTAACCCTAACCGGATCTCTAACCCTAGATCTCAACATAGCCCTAAACCTAGATCCAATCGTAACCCTAACCGGATCTCTAACCCTAGCCCTCAACATAACCCTAACCTAGGTCCAATCGTAACCCTAACCGGATCTCTAAACCTAACCCTCAACATAACCCTAACCCTAGGTCCAATCGTACCCTAACCGTCTCTCTAAACCCTTCCTCAACACAACCCTAACCCTAGGTCCAATCGTAACCCTAACCGGATCTCTAACCCTTGCCCTCAACATAACCCTAACCCTAGGTCCAATCGTAACCCTAACTGGACCTCTAACCATAACCCTCAACATAACCCTAACCCTAGGTCCAATAGTAACCCTAAACGGATCTCTAACCCTAGCCCTCAACATAACCCTAACCCTAGGTCCAATCGTAACCCTAACCGGATCTCTAACCCTAGCTCTCAACATAACCCTAACCCTAGGTCCAATCGTAACCCTACCCGGATCTCTAACCCTAGCCCTCAACATAACCCTAACCCTAGGTCCAATCGTAACCCTAACCGGATCTTTAAACCTAGCCCTCAACATAACCCTAACCCTAGGTCCAATTGTAACCCTAACCGGATGTCTAAACAGAGCCCTCAACATAACCCTAACCCTAGGTCCAATCATAACACTAACCGGATCTCTAACCCTAGCCCTCAACATAACCCTAACCCTAGGTCCAATTGTAACCCTAACCGGATCTCTAACCCTAGCCCTCAACATAAACCTAACCCTAGGTCCAATCGTAACCCTAACCGGATCTACATCCCTAGCCCTCAATATAACCCTAACCCTAGGTCCAATCGTAACCCTAAGCGGATCTCGAACCCTTGCCCTCAACATAACCCTAACCCTACGACCAATGGTAAACCTAACCGGATCTCTAACCCTAGCCCTCAACATAACCCTAACCATAGGTCCAATCGTAACCCTAACCGGACCTCTAAACCTAGCCCTCAACATAACCCTAACCCTAGGTCCAATCGTACCAAACCGTCTCTCTAAACCTAGCCCTCAACATAACCCTAACCCTAGGTCCAATCATAAAACTAACCATCTCTCTAAACCTAGCCCTAAAAATAACCCTAACCCTAGGTCCAATCGTAACCCGAACCAGATCTCTAACCCTAGCCCTCCACATAACCCTAACGCGAGGTACAATCGTAACCCTAATTGGATCTCTAACCCTAGCCCTCAACATAACCCTAACCCTAGGTCCAATCGTAAACCTAACCGGTTCTCAAACCCTAGCCCTCAACATAACACTAACCCTAGGTCCAATCGTAGCCCTAACCGGATGTCTAACCCTAGCCCTCAACATAACCCTAACCCTAGGTCTAATCGTAACCCTAACCGGATCTCTAACCCTAGCCCTCAACATAACCCTAACACTAGGTCCAATCTTAACCCTAACCGGATCTCTAAAACTAGCCCTAAACATAACCCTAACCCTAGGTCCAGTCGTAAACCTAACCGTCTCTCTAAACCTAGCCCTAAACATAACCCTAACCCTAGGTCCAATCGTAACCCTAACGGGATCTCTGACCCTTGTCCCCAACATAACCCTAACCCTAGGTACAATCGTAACCCTAATTGGATCTCTAACTCTAGCCCTCAACATAACCCTAACACTAGGTCCAATCGTAACTCTAACCGGATCTCTAACTCTAGCCCTCAACATAACCCTAACACTAGGTCCAATCGTAACCCTAACCGGAACTCTAACCCTAGCCCTCAAAATAACCCTAACACTAGGTCCAATCGTAACCCTAACCGGGTCTCTAACCCTAGCCCTCAACATAACCCTAACACTAGGTCCAATCGTACCCCTAACCGGACCTCTAACCCTAGCCCTCAACCTAACCCTAACCCTAGGTCCAATAGTAACCCTAACCGTCTCTCTAAACCTAGCCCTCAACATAACCCTAACCCTAGGTCCAATCGTGACCCTATCCGGAACTCAAACCCTAGCCCTCAACATAACCCTAACCCTAGGTCCAATCGTAACCCTAACCCTATCTCTAACGCTAGCCCTCAACATAACCCTAACCCTATGTCCAATCGTACCCTAACCGTCTCTCTAAACCTAGCGCTCAACATAACCCTAACCCTATGTCCTATCGTAACTCTAACTGGACCTCTAATCCTAGCCCTCAAGATAACCCTAACCCTAGGTCCAATCGTAACCCTAACCGGATCTCTAACCCTAGCCCTCAACATAAACCTAACTCGAGGTCGAATCGTAACCCTAACCAGATCTCTAACCATAGGCCTCAACATAACCCTAACCCTAGGTCCAATCATAACCCTAACCGGATCTCTAACCCTAGCACTCAACATAACCCTAACCCTAGGTCCAATCGTAACCCTAACCGGACCTCTAACCCTAGCCCTCAACCTAACCCTAACCCTAGGTCCAATAGTAACCCTAACCGTCTCTCTAAACCTAGCCCTCAACATAACCCTAACCCTAGGTCCAATCGTGACCCTATCCGGAACTCAAACCCTAGCCCTCAACATAACCCTAACCCTAGGTCCAATCGTAACCCTAACCCTATCTCTAAACCTAGCGCTCAACATAACCCTAACCCTATGTCCTATCGTAACTCTAACTGGACCTCTAATCCTAGCCCTAAAGATAACCCTAACCCTAGGTCCAATCGTAACCCTAACCGGATCTCTAACCCTAGCCCTCAACATAAACCTAACTCGAGGTCGAATCGTAACCCTAACCAGATCTCTAACCATAGCCCTCAACATAACCCTAACCCTAGGTCCAATCATAACCCTAACCGGATCTCTAACCCTAGCACTCAAGATAACCCTAACCCTAGGTCCAATCGTAACCCTAACCGGATCTCTAAACATAGCCCTCAACATAACCCTAACCGTAGGTCCAATAGTAACCCTAACCAGATCTCTAAACCTAGCCCTCAACATAACCCTAACCCTAGGTCCAATCTTAACGCTAACCGGATCTCTAACCCTAGCTCTCAACATAAACCTAACCCTAGGTCCAATCGTAACCCTAACCGGATCTCTAACACTAGCCCTCAACATAACCCTAACCGTAGGTCCAATAGTAACCCTAAACGGATCTCTAAACCTAGCCCTCAACATAACCCTAACACTAGGTCCAATTGTAACCCTAACCGGATCTCTAACCCTAGCCCTCAACATAACCCTAACCCTATTTCCAATCGTAACCCTAACCGGACCGCTAACCCTAACCCTAAACATAACCCTAACCCTAGGTCCAATCGTAACCCTAACCGGATCTCTAACCCTAGCCCTCAACATAACCCTAACCCTAGGTCCAATCGTAATCCTAACCGGATCTCTAAACCTAGCCCTCAACATAACCTTAACCCTAGGTCCAATCATAACCCTAACCGGATCTCTAACCCTAGCCCTCAACATAACCCTAACCTTAGGTCCAATCGTAACCCTAACCGGACCTTTAAACCTAGCCCTCAACATAACCCTAACCCTAGGTCCAATCGTAACCCTAACCGGATCTCTAACCCTAGCCCACAACATAACCCTAACCCTAGGTCCAATCGTAACCGTAACCGGATCTCTAATGCTAAGCCTCAACATAACCCTAACCCTAGGTCTAATCGTAACCCTAACCGGATCTCTAACCCTAGCCCTCAACATAACCCTAACCCTAGGTCCAATCGTAACCCTAACCGGATCTCTAACCCTAGCCCTCAACATAACCCTAAGCCTAGGTGGATTCGTAACCCTAACCGGATCTCTAACCCTAGCCCTCAACATAACCCTAACCCTATGTCCTATCGTAACTCTAACTGGACCTCTAATCCTAGCCCTCAAGATAACCCTAACCCTAGGTCCAATCGTAACCCTAACCGGATCTCTAACCCTAGCCCTCAACATAAACCTAACTCGAGGTCGAATCGTAACCCTAACCAGATCTCTAACCATAGCCCTCAACATAACCCTAACCCTAGGTCCAATCATAACCCTAACCGGATCTCTAACCCTAGCACTCAAGATAACCCTAACCCTAGGTCCAATGGTAACCCTAACCGGATCTCTAACCATAGCCCTCAACATAACCCTAACCGTAGGTCCAATAGTAACCCTAACCAGATCTCTAAACCTAGCCCTCAACATAACCCTAACCCTAGGTCCAATCTTAACGCTAACCGGATCTCTAACCCTAGCTCTCAACATAACCCTAACCTTAGGTCTAATAGTAACCCTAAACGGATCTCTAAACCTAGCCCTCAACATAACCCTAACCCTAGGTGGAATCGTAACCCTAACCGGATCTCTAACCCTAGCCCTCAACGTAAACCTAACCCTAGGTCCAATCGTAACCCTAACCGGATCTCTAACCCTAGCCCTCAACATAACCCTAACCCTAGGTCCAATCGTAATCCTAACCGGATCTCTAAACCTAGCCCTCAACATAACCTTAACCCTAGGTCCAATCATATCCCTAACCGGATCTCTAACCCTAGCCCTCAACATAACCCTAACCTTAGGTCCAATCGTAACCCTAACCGGACCTTTAAACCTAGCCCTCAACATAACCCTAACCCTAGGTCCAATCGTAACCCTAACCGGATCTCTAACCCTAGCCCACAACATAACCCTAACCCTAGGTCCAATCGTAACCGTAACCGGATCTCTAATGCTAAGCCTCAACATAACCCTAACCCTAGGTCTAATCGTAACCCTAACCGGATCTCTAACCCTAGCCCTCAACATAACGCTAACCCTAGGTCCAAACGTAACCCTAACCGGATCTCTAACCCTAGCCCTCAACATAACCCTAACCCTAGGTGGATTCGTAACCCTAACCGGATCTCTAACCCTAGCCCTCAACATAACCCTAACCCTAGGTCCAATCGTACCCTAACCGTCTCTGTAAACCTATCCCTCAACATAACACTAACCCTAGGTCCAATCGTAACCCTAACCGTCTCTCTATACCTAGCCCTCAAAATAACCGTAACCCTAGGTCTAATCGTAACCCTAACCATCTCTCTAACCCTAGCCCTCAACATAACCCTAACCCTAGGTCCAATAGTAACCCTAACCGGATCTCTAATGCTTGGCCTCAACATAACCCTAACCCTAGGTCCAATCGTAACCCTAACCGGATCTCTAACCCTAGCCCTCAACCTAACCCTAACCCTAGGTCCAATCATAGCCCTAACCGGATGTCCAACCCTAGCCCTCAACATAACCCTAACCCTAGGTCCAAACGTAACCCTAACCGGATCTCTAACCCTAGCCCTCAACATAACCCTAACCCTAGGTCCAATCGTAACCCTAACCGTATCTCTAAACCTAGCCCTCAACATAACCCTAACCCTAGGTCCAATCGTAACCCTAACCGGATCTCCAAACCAAGCCCACAACATAATCCTAACCCAAGGTCCAATCGTACCCTAACCGTCTCTCTAAACCTAGCCCTCAACATTACCCTAACCCTAGGTCCGGTTGTAACCCTAACCGTCTCTCTAAACATAGCCCTAAACATAACCCTAACCCTAGGTCCAATCGTAACCCTAACGGGATCTCTAACCCTAGCCCTCAACATAACAGTAACCCTAGGTCCAATCGTAACCCTAACCGGATATCTAACTCTAGCCCTCAACATAACCCTAACACTAGGTCCAATCGTAACCCTAACCGGAACTCTAACCCTAGCCCTCAACATAACCCTAACACTAGGTCCAATCGTAACCCTAACCGGATCTCTAACCCTAGCCCTCAACATAACCCTAACCCTAGGTCCAATCGTAACCCTAACCGGACCTCTAACCCTAGCCCTCAACCTAACCCTAACCATAGGTCCAATCGTAACCCTAACCGGATCTCTAACCCTAGCCCTCAACATGACCCTTACCCTAGGTCCAATCGTAACCCTAACCGGACCTCTAACCCTAGCCCTCAACCTAACCCTAACGCTAGGTCCAATCGTAACCCTAACCGGATCTCTAACCCTAGCCCTCAACATAAACCTAACTCTAGGTCGAATCGTAACCCTAACCAGATCTCTAACCCTAGCCCTCAACATAACCCTAACCCTAGGTCCAATCGTAACCCTAACCGGAACTCTAACCCTGCCCTCAACATAACCCTAACCCTAGGTCCAATCGTACCCTAACCGTCTCTTTAAACCTAGCCCTCAACAAAATCCTAACCCTAGGTCCAATCGTAACCCTAATCATCTCTCTAAACCTAGCCCTCAACATAATCCTAACCCTAGGTCCAATCGTAACCCTAAACATCTCTCTAAACCTAGCCCTCAATATAACCCTAACCCTAGGTCCAATCGTAACCCTAACCGGATCTCTAACCCTAGCTCTAAACATAACCCTAACCCTAGGTCCAATCGTAACCCTAACCGGATCTCTAACCCTAGCTCTCAACATAACCCTAACCCTAGGTCCAATCGTAACCCTAACCGGATCTCTAACCCTAGCCCTCAACATAACCCTAACCCTAGGTCCAATCGTAACCCTAACCGGATCTCTAAGCCTAGCCCTCAACATAACCCTAACCCTAGGTCCAATCGTACCCTAACCGTCTCTCTAAACTTTTTCCTCAACACAACCCTAACCCTAGGTCCAATCGTAACCCTAACCGGATCTCTAACCCTTGCCCTCAACATAACCCTAACCCTAGGTCCAATCGTAACCGTAACCGGATCTCTAACCATAGCCCTCAACATAACCCTAACCCTAGGACCAATACTAACCCTAACCGAATCTTTAACCCTAGTCCTCAACATAACCCTAACCCTAGGTCCAATCGTAACCCTAACCGGATCTCTAACCCTAGCTCTCAACATAACCCTAACCTTAGGTCCAATCGTAACCCTACCCGGATCTCTAACCGTAGCCCTCAACATAACCCTAACCCTAGGTCCAATCGTAACCCTAACCGGATTTCCAACTCTAGCCCTCAACATAACCCTAACCCTAGGTCCAATCGTAACCTTAACCGGATCTCTAACCCTTGCCCTCAACATAACCCTAACCCTAGGACCAATGGTAACCCTAACCGGATCTCTAACCCTAGCCCTCAACATAACCCTAACCCTAGGTCCAATCGTACCCTAACCGTCTCTCTAAACCTAGCCCTCAACATAACCCTAACCCTAGGTCCAATTGTAACCCTAACCGTCTCTATAAACCTAGCCCTCAATATAACCCTAACCCTAGGTCCAATCGTAACACTAACCATCTCTCTAAACCTAGCCCTAAACATAACCCTACCCTAGGTTCAATCGTAACCCTAACCAGATCTCTAACCCTAGCCCTCAACATAACCCTAACACGAGGTATAATCGTAACCCTAATTGGATCTCTAACCCTAGCCCTCAACATAACCCTAACCCTAGTTCCAATCGTAGCCCTAACCGGATGTCTAAACCTAGCCCTCAACATAACCCTAACCCTAGGTCTAATCGTAACCCTAACCAGATCTCTAAACCTAGCCCTCAACATAACCCTAACCCTAGGTCCAATCGTAACCCTAACCGGATCTCTAACCCTAGATCTCAACATAGCCCTAAACCTAGATCCAATCGTAACCCTAACCGGATCTCTAACCCTAGCCCTCAACATAACCCTAACCTAGGTCCAATCGTAACCCTAACCGGATCTCTAAACCTAGCCCTCAACATAACCCTAACCCTAGGTCCAATCGTACCCTAACCGTCTCTCTAAACCCTTCCTCAACACAACCCTAACCCTAGGTCCAATCGTAACCCTAACCGGATCTCTAACCCTTGCCCTCAACATAACCCTAACCCTAGGTCCAATCGTAACCCTAACCGGATCTCTAACCATAACCCTCAACATAACCCTAACCCTAGGTCCAATAGTAACCCTAAACGGATCTCTAACCCTAGCCCTCAACATAACCCTAACCCTAGGTCCAATCGTAACCCTAACCGGATCTCTATCCCTAGCTCTCAACATAACCCTAACCCTAGGTCCAATCGTAACCCTAACCGGATCTCTAACCATAGCCCTCAACATAACCCTAACCGTAGGTCCAATAGTAACCCTAACCAGATCTCTAAACCTAGCCCTCAACATAACCCTAACCCTAGGTTCAATCTTAACGCTAACCGGATCTCTAACCCTAGCTCTCAACATAAACCTAACCCTAGGTCCAATCGTAACCCTAACCGGATCTCTAACACTAGCCCTCAACATAACCCTAACCGTAGGTCCAATAGTAACCCTAAACGGATCTCTAAACCTAGCCCTCAACATAACCCTAACACTAGGTCCAATTGTAACCCTAACCGGATCTCTAACCCTAGCCCTCAACATAACCCTAACCCTATTTCCAATCGTAACCCTAACCGGACCTCTAACCCTAACCCTAAACATAACCCTAACCCTAGGTCCAATCGTAACCCTAACCGGATCTCTAACCCTAGCCCTCAACATAACCCTAACCCTAGGTCCAATCGTAATCCTAACCGGATCTCTAAACCTAGCCCTCAACATAACCTTAACCCTAGGTCCAATCATAACCCTAACCGGATCTCTAACCCTAGCCCTCAACATAACCCTAACCTTAGGTCCAATCGTAACCCTAACCGGACCTTTAAACCTAGCCCTCAACATAACCCTAACCCTAGGTCCAATCGTAACCCTAACCGGATCTCTAACCCTAGCCCACAACATAACCCTAACCCTAGGTGCAATCGTAACCTTAACCGGATCTCTAATGCTAAGCCTCAACATAACCCTAACCCTAGGTCTAATCGTAACCCTAACCGGATCTCTAACCCTAGCCCTCAACATAACCCTAACCCTAGGTCCAAACGTAACCCTAACCGGATCTCTAAACCTAGCCCTCAACATAACCCTAACCCTAGGTGGATTCGTAACCCTAACCGGATCTCTAACCCTAGCCCTCAACATAACCCTAACCCTAGGTCCAATCGTACCCTAACCGTCTCTGTAAACCTATCCCTCAACATAACACTAACCCTAGGTCCAATCGTAACCCTAACCGTCTCTCTATACCTAGCCCTCAAAATAACCGTAACCCTAGGTCTAATCGTAACCCTAACCATCACTCTAACCCTAGCCCTCAACATAACCCTAACCCTAGGTCCAATAGTAACCCTAACCGGATCTCTAATGCTTGGCCTCAACATAACCCTAACCCTAGGTCCAATCGTAACCCTAACCGGATCTCTAACCCTAGCCCTCAACCTAACCCTAACCCTAGGTCCAATCATAGCCCTAACCGGATGTCCAACCCTAGCCCTCAACATAACCCTAACCCTAGGTCCAAACGTAACCCTAACCAGATCTCTAACCCTAGCCCTCAACATAACCCTAACCCTAGGTCCAATCGTAACCCTAACCGTATCTCTAAACCTAGCCCTCAACATAACCCTAACCCTAGGTCCAATCGTAACCCTAACCGGATCTCCAAACCAAGCCCACAACATAATCCTAACCCAAGGTCCAATCGTACCCTAACCGTCTCTCTAAACCTAGCCCTCAAAATTACCCTAACCCTAGGTCCGGTTGTAACCCTAACCGTCTCTCTAAACATAGCCCTAAACATAACCCTAACCCTAGGTCCAATCGTAACCCTAACGGGATCTCTAACCCTTGCCCCCAACATAACCCTAACCCTAGGTACAATCGTAACCCTAATTGGATCTCTAACCCTAGCCCTCAACATAACAGTAACCCTAGGTCCAATCGTAACCCTAACCGGATATCTAACTCTAGCCCTCAACATAACCCTAACACTAGGTCCAATCGTAACCCTAACCGGAACTCTAACCCTAGCCCTCAACATAACCCTAACACTAGGTCCAATCGTAACCCTAACCGGATCTCTAACCCTAGCCCTCAACATAACCCTCACCCTAGGTCCAATCGTAACCCTAACCGGACCTCTAACCCTAGCCCTCAACCTAACCCTAACCCTAGGTCCAATCGTAACCCTAACCGGATCTCTAACCCTAGCCCTCAACATGACCCTTACCCTAGGTCCAATCGTAACCCTAACCGGACCTCTAACCCTAGCCCTCAACCTAACCCTAACCCTAGGTCCAATCGTAACCCTAACCGGATCTCTAACCCTAGCCCTCAACATAAACCTAACTCTAGGTCGAATCGTAACCCTAACCAGATCTCTAACCATAGCCCTCAACATAACCCTAACCCTAGGTCCAATCATAACCCTAACCGGATCTCTAACCCTAGCCCTCAAGATAACCCTAACCCTAGGTCCAATCGTACCCTAACCGTCTCTCTAAACCTAGCCCTCAACATAATCCTAACCCTAGGTCCAATCGTAACCCTAACCATCTCTCTAAACCTAGCCCTCAACATAACCCTAACCCTAGGTCCAATCGTAACCCTAACCGGAACTCTAACCCTGCCCTCAACATAACCCTAACCCTAGGTCCAATCGTACCCTAACCGTCTCTTTAAACCTAGCCCTCAACAAAATCCTAACCCTAGGTCCAATCGTAACCCTAATCATCTCTCTAAACCTAGACCTCAACATAATCCTAACCCTAGGTCCAATCGTAACCCTAAACATCTCTCTAAACCTAGCCCTCAATATAACCCTAACCCTAGGTCCAATCGTAACCCTAACCGGATCTCTAACCCTAGCTCTCAACATAACCCTAACCCTAGGTCCAATCGTAACCCTAACCGGATCTCTAACCCTAGCCCTCAACATAACCCTAACCCTAGGTCCAATCGTAACCCTAACCGGATCTCTAACCCTAGCCCTCAACATAACCCTAACCCTAGGTCCAATCGTAACCCTAACCGGATCTCTAAACCTAGCCCTCAACATAACCCTAACCCTAGGTCCAATCGTACCCTAACCGTCTCTCTAAACCCTTCCTCAACACAACCCTAACCCTAGGTCCAATCGTAACCCTAACCGGATCTCTAACCCTTGCCCTCAACATAACCCTAACCCTAGGTCCAATCGTAACCCTAACCGGATCTCTAACCCTAGCCCACAACATAACCCTAACCCTAGGTGCAATCGTAACCTTAACCGGATCTCTAATGCTAAGCCTCAACATAACCCTAACCCTAGGTCTAATCGTAACCCTAACCGGATCTCTAACCCTAGCCCTCAACATAACCCTAACCCTAGGTCCAAACGTAACCCTAACCGGATCTCTAAACCTAGCCCTCAACATAACCCTAACCCTAGGTGGATTCGTAACCCTAACCGGATCTCTAACCCTAGCCCTCAACATAACCCTAACCCTAGGTCCCATCGTACCCTAACCGTCTCTGTAAACCTATCCCTCAACATAACACTAACCCTAGGTCCAATCGTAACCCTAACCGTCTCTCTATACCTAGCCCTCAAAATAACCGTAACCCTAGGTCTAATCGTAACCCTAACCATCACTCTAACCCTAGCCCTCAACATAACCCTAACCCTAGGTCCAATAGTAACCCTAACCGGATCTCTAATGCTTGGCCTCAACATAACCCTAACCCTAGGTCCAATCGTAACCCTAACCGGATCTCTAACCCTAGCCCTCAACCTAACCCTAACCCTAGGTCCAATCATAGCCCTAACCGGATGTCCAACCCTAGCCCTCAACATAACCCTAACCCTAGGTCCAAACGTAACCCTAACCAGATCTCTAACCCTAGCCCTCAACATAACCCTAACCCTAGGTCCAATCGTAACCCTAACCGTATCTCTAAACCTAGCCCTCAACATAACCCTAACCCTAGGTCCAATCGTAACCCTAACCGGATCTCCAAACCAAGCCCACAACATAATCCTAACCCAAGGTCCAATCGTACCCTAACCGTCTCTCTAAACCTAGCCCTCAAAATTACCCTAACCCTAGGTCCGGTTGTAACCCTAACCGTCTCTCTAAACATAGCCCTAAACATAACCCTAACCCTAGGTCCTATCGTAACCCTAACGGGATCTCTAACCCTTGCCCCCAACATAACCCTAACCCTAGGTACAATCGTAACCCTAATTGGATCTCTAACCCTAGCCCTCAACATAACAGTAACCCTAGGTCCAATCGTAACCCTAACCGGATATCTAACTCTAGCCCTCAACATAACCCTAACACTAGGTCCAATCGTAACCCTAACCGGAACTCTAACCCTAGCCCTCAACATAACCCTAACACTAGGTCCAATCGTAACCCTAACCGGATCTCTAACCCTAGCCCTCAACATAACCCTCACCCTAGGTCCAATCGTAACCCTAACCGGACCTCTAACCCTAGCCCTCAACCTAACCCTAACCCTAGGTCCAATCGTAACCCTAACCGGATCTCTAACCCTAGCCCTCAACATGACCCTTACCCTAGGTCCAATCGTAACCCTAACCGGACCTCTAACCCTAGCCCTCAACCTAACCCTAACCCTAGGTCCAATCGTAACCCTAACCGGATCTCTAACCCTAGCCCTCAACATAAACCTAACTCTAGGTCGAATCGTAACCCTAACCAGATCTCTAACCATAGCCCTCAACATAACCCTAACCCTAGGTCCAATCATAACCCTAACCGGATCTCTAACCCTAGCCCTCAAGATAACCCTAACCCTAGGTCCAATCGTACCCTAACCGTCTCTCTAAACCTAGCCCTCAACATAATCCTAACCCTAGGTCCAATCGTAACCCTAACCATCTCTCTAAACCTAGCCCTCAACATAACCCTAACCCTAGGTCCAATCGTAACCCTAACCGGAACTCTAACCCTGCCCTCAACATAACCCTAACCCTAGGTCCAATCATACCCTAACCGTCTCTTTAAACGTAGCCCTCAACAAAATCCTAACCCTAGGTCCAATCGTAACCCTAATCATCTCTCTAAACCTAGACCTCAACATAATCCTAACCCTAGGTCCAATCGTAACCCTAAACATCTCTCTAAACCTAGCCCTCAATATAACCCTAACCCTAGGTCCAATCGTAACCCTAACCGGATCTCTAACCCTAGCTCTCAACATAACACTAACCCTAGGTCCAATCGTAACCCTAACCGGATCTCTAACCCTAGCCCTCAACATAACCCTAACCCTAGGTCCAATCGTAACCCTAACCGGATCTCTAACCCTAGCCCTCAACATAACCCTAACCCTAGGTCCAATCGTAACCCTAACCGGATCTCTAAACCTAGCCCTCAACATAACCCTAACCCTAGGTCCAATCGTACCCTAACCGTCTCTCTAAACCCTTCCTCAACACAACCCTAACCCTAGGTCCAATCGTAACCCTAACCGGATCTCTAACCCTTGCCCTCAACATAACCCTAACCCTAGGTCCAATCGTAACCCTAACCGGATCTCTAACCATAGCCCTCAACATAACCCTAACCCTAGGACCAATACTAACCCTAACTGAATCTTTAACCCTAGTCCTCAACATAACCCTAACCCTAGGTCCAATCGTAACCCTAACCGGATCTCTAACCCTAGCTCTCAACATAACCCTAACCCTAGGTCCAATCGTAACCCTACCCGGATCTCTAACCGTAGCCCTCAACATAACCCTAACCCTAGGTCCAATCGTAACCCTAACCGGATTTCCAACCCTAGCCCTCAACATAACCCTAACCCTAGGTCCAATCGTAACCCTAACCGGATCTCTAACCCTTGCCCTCAACATAACCCTAACCATAGGACCAATGGTAACCCTAACCGGATCTCTAACCCTAGCCCTCAACATAACCCTAACCCTAGGACCAATAGTACCCTAACCGTCTCTCTAAACCTAGCCCTCAACATAACCCTAACCCTAGGTCCAATCGTAACACTAACCATCTCTCTAAACCTAGCCCTAAACATAACCCTACCCTAGGTCCAATCGTAACCCTAACCGTATCTCTAACCCTAGCCCTCAACATAACCCTAACCCGAGGTATAATCGTAACCCTAATTGGATCTCTAACCCTAACCCTCAACATAACCCTAACCCTAGTTCCAATCGTAGCCCTAACCGGATGTCTAAACCTAGCCCGCAACATAACCCTAACCCTAGGTCTAATCGTAACCCTAACCAGATCTCTAAACCTAGCCCTCAACATAACCCTAACCCTAGGTCCAATCGTAACCCTAACCGGATCTCTAACCCTAGATCTCAACATAGCCCTAAACCTAGATCCAATCGTAACCCTAACCGGATCTCTAACCCTAGCCCTCAACATAACCCAAATCTAGGTCCAATCGTAACCCTAACCGGATCTCTAAACCTAGCCCTCAACATAACCCTAACCCTAGGTCCAATCGTACCCTAACCGTCTCTCTAAACCCTTCCTCAACACAACCCTAACCCTAGGTCCAATCGTAACCCTAACCGGATCTCTAACCCTTGCCCTCAACATAACCCTAACCGTAGGTCCAATCGTAACCCTAACCGGATCTCTAAACATAACCCTCAACATAACCCTAACCCTAGGTCCAATAGTAACCCTAAACGGATCTCTAACCCTAGCCCTCAACATAACCCTAACCCTAGGTCCAATCGTAACCCTAACCGGATCTCTAACCCTAGCTCTCAACATAACCCTAACCCTAGGTCCAATCGTAACCCTACCCGGATCTCTAACCCTAGCCCTCAACATAACCCTAACCCTAGGTCCAATCGTAACCCTAACCGGATCTTTAAACCTAGCTCTCAACATAACCCTAACCCTAGGTCCAATTGTAACCCTAACCGGATGTCTAAACAGAGCCCTCAACATAACCCTAACCCTAGGTCCAATCATAACACTAACCGGATCTCTAACCCTAGCCCTCAACATAACCCTAACCCTAGGTCCAATTGTAACCCTAACCGGATCTCTAACCCTAGCCCTCAACATAAACCTAACCCTAGGTCCAATCGTAACCCTAACCGGATCTACATCCCTAGCCCTCAATATAACCCTAACCCTAGGTCCAATCGTATCCCTAAGCGGATCTCTAACCCTTGCCCTCAACATAACCCTAACCATAGGTCCAATCGTAACCCTAACCGGACCTCTAAACCTAGCCCTCAACATAACCCTAACCCTAGGTCCAATCGTACCAAACCGTCTCTCTAAACCTAGCCCTCAACATAACCCTAACCCTAGGTCCAATCTTAAAACTAACCATCTCTCTAAACCTAGCCCTAAACATAACCCTAACCCTAGGTCCAATCGTAACCCGAACCAGATCTCTAACCCTAGCCCTCCACATAACCCTAACGCGAGGTACAATCGTAACCCTAATTGGATCTCTAACCCTAGCCCTCAACATAACCCTAACCCTAGGTCCAATCGTAAACCTAACCGGTTCTCAAACCCTAGCCCTCAACATAACCCTAACCCTAGGTCCAATCGTAGCCCTAACCGGATGTCTAACCCTAGCCCTCAACATAACCCTAACCCTAGGTCTAATCGTAACCCTAACCGGATCTCTAACCCTAGCCCTCAACATAACCCTAACACTAGGTCCAATCGTAACCCTAACCGGATCTCTAAAACTAGCCCTCAACATAACCCTAACCCTAGGTCCAATCGTAAACCTAACCGGATCTCTAACCCTAGTCCTCAGCATAATCCTAACCCTAGGTCCAATCGTAACCCTAACCGGACCTCTAACCCTAGCCCTGAACATAACCCTAACCCTAGGTCCAAACGTAACCCTAACCGGATCTCTAACCCTAGCCCTCAACATAACCCTAACCCTAGGTCCAATAATAACCCTAACCGAATCTCGAAACCTAGCCCTCAACATAACCCTAACCCTAGGTCCAAACGTAACCCTAACCGGATCTCTAAACCTAGCCCTCAACATAACCCTAACCCTAGGTCCAATCGTAACCCTAACCGGATCTCCAAACCTAGCCCTCAACATAATCCTAACCCTAGGTCCAATCGTACCCTAACCGTCTCTCTAAACCTAGCCCTCAACATAACCCTAACCCTAGGTCCAGTCGTAACCTTAACCGTCTCTCTAAACCTAGCCCTAAACATAACCCTAACCCTAGGTCCAATCGTAACCCTAACGGGATCTCTGACCCTTGTCCCCAACATAACCCTAACCCTAGGTACAATCGTAACCCTAATTGGATCTCTAACTCTAGCCCTCAACATAACCCTAACACTAGGTCCAATCGTAACTCTAACCGGATCTCTAACTCTAGCCCTCAACATAACCCTAACACTAGGTCCAATCGTAACCCTAACCGGAACTCTAACCCTAGCCCTCAAAATAACCCTAACACTAGGTCCAATCGTAACCCTAACCAGATCTCTAACCCTAGCCCTCAACATAACCCTAACCCTAGGTCCAATCGTAATCCTAACCGGATCTCTAAACCTAGCCCTCAACATAACCTTAACCCTAGGTCCAATCATAACCCTAACCGGATCTCTAACCCTAGCCCTCAACATAACCCTAACCTTAGGTCCAATCGTAACCCTAACCGGACCTTTAAACCTAGCCCTCAACATAACCCTAACCCTAGGTCCAATCGTAACCCTAACCGGATCTCTAACCCTAGCCCACAACATAACCCTAACCCTAGGTGCAATCGTAACCTTAACCGGATCTCTAATGCTAAGCCTCAACATAACCCTAACCCTAGGTCTAATCGTAACCCTAACCGGATCTCTACCCCTAGCCCTCAACATAACCCTAACCCTAGGTCCAAACGTAACCCTAACCGGATCTCTAAACCTAGCCCTCAACATAACCCTAACCCTAGGTGGATTCGTAACCCTAACCGGATCTCTAACCCTAGCCCTCAACATAACCCTAACCCTAGGTCCAATCGTACCCTAACCGTCTCTGTAAACCTATCCCTCAACATAACACTAACCCTAGGTCCAATCGTAACCCTAACCGTCTCTCTATACCTAGCCCTCAAAATAACCGTAACCCTAGGTCTAATCGTAACCCTAACCATCACTCTAACCCTAGCCCTCAACATAACCCTAACCCTAGGTCCAATAGTAACCCTAACCGGATCTCTAATGCTTGGCCTCAACATAACCCTAACCCTAGGTCCAATCGTAACCCTAACCGGATCTCGAAACCTAGCCCTCAACCTAACCCTAACCCTAGGTCCAATCATAGCCCTAACCGGATGTCCAACCCTAGCCCTCAACATAACCCTAACCCTAGGTCCAAACGTAACCCTAACCGGATCTCTAACCCTAGCCCTCAACATAACCCTAACCCTAGGTCCAATCGTAACCCTAACCGTATCTCTAAAATTAGCCCTCAACATAACCCTAACCCTAGGTCCAATCGTAACCCTAACCGGATCTCCAAACCAAGCCCACAACATAATCCTAACCCAAGGTCCAATCGTACCCTAACCGTCTCTCTAAACCTAGCCCTCAAAATTACCCTAACCCTAGGTCCGGTTGTAACCCTAACCGTCTGTCTAAACATAGCCCTAAACATAACCCTAACCCTAGGTCCAATCGTAACCCTAACGGGATCTCTAACCCTTGCCCCCAACATAACCCTAACCCTAGGTACAATCGTAACCCTAATTGGATCTCTAACCCTAGCCCTCAACATAACAGTAACCCTAGGTCCAATCGTAACCCTAACCGGATATCTAACTCTAGCCCTCAACATAACCCTAACACTAGGTCCAATCGTAACCCTAACCGGAACTCTAACCCTAGCCCTCAACATAACCCTAACACTAGGTCCAATCGTAACCCTAACCGGATCTCTAACCCTAGCCCTCAACATAACCCTCACCCTAGGTCCAATCGTAACCCTAACCGGACCTCTAACCCTAGCCCTCAACCTAACCCTAACCCTAGGTCCAATCGTAACCCTAACCGGATCTCTAACCCTAGCCCTCAACATGACCCTTACCCTAGGTCCAATCGTAACCCTAACCGGACCTCTAACCCTAGCCCTCAACCTAACCCTAACCCTAGGTCCAATCGTAACCCTAACCGGATCTCTAACCCTAGCCCTCAACATAAACCTAACTCTAGGTCGAATCGTAACCCTAACCAGATCTCTAACCATAGCCCTCAACATAACCCTAACCCTAGGTCCAATCATAACCCTAACCGGATCTCTAACCCTAGCCCTCAAGATAACCCTAACCCTAGGTCCAATCGTACCCTAACCGTCTCTCTAAACCTAGCCCTCAACATAATCCTAACCCTAGGTCCAATCGTAACCCTAACCATCTCTCTAAACCTAGCCCTCAACATAACCCTAACCCTAGGTCCAATCGTAACCCTAACCGGAACTCTAACCCTGCCCTCAACATAACCCTAACCCTAGGTCCAATCGTACCCTAACCGTCTCTTTAAACCTAGCCCTCAACAAAATCCTAACCCTAGGTCCAATCGTAACCCTAATCATCTCTCTAAACCTAGACCTCAACATAATCCTAACCCTAGGTCCAATCGTAACCCTAAACATCTCTCTAAACCTAGCCCTCAATATAACCCTAACCCTAGGTCCAATCGTAACCCTAACCGGATCTCTAACCCTAGCTCTCAACATAACCCTAACCCTAGGTCCAATCGTAACCCTAACCGGATCTCTAACCCTAGCTCTCAACATAACCCTAACCCTAGGTCCAATCGTAACCCTAACCGGATCTCTAACCCTAGCCCTCAACATAACCCTAACCCTAGGTCCAATCGTAACCCTAACCGGATCTCTAAACCTAGCCCTCAACATAACCCTAACCCTAGGTCCAATCGTACCCTAACCGTCTCTCTAAACCCTTCATCACCACAACCCTAACCCTAGGTCCAATCGTAACCCTAACCGGATCTCTAACACTTGCCCTCAACATAACCCTAACCCTAGGTCCAATCGTAACCCTAACCGGATCTCTAACCATAGCCCTCAACATAACCCTAACCCTAGGACCAATACTAACCCTAACTGAATCTTTAACCCTAGTCCTCAACATAACCCTAACCCTAGGTCCAATCGTAACCCTAACCGGATCTCTAACCCTAGCTCTCAACATAACCCTAACCCTAGGTCCAATCGTAACCCTACCCGGATCTCTAACCGTAGCCCTCAACATAACCCTAACCCTAGGTCCAATCGTAACCCTAACCGGATCTCTAACCCTTGCCCTCAACATAACCCTAACCATAGGACCAATGGTAACCCTAACCGGATCTCTAACCCTAGCCCTCAACATAACCCTAACCCTAGGACCAATCGTACCCTAACCGTCTCTCTAAACCTAGCCCTCAACATAACCCTAACCCTAGGTCCAATCGTAACACTAACCTTCTCTCTAAACCTAGCCCTAAACATAACCCTACCCTAGGTCCAATCGTAACCCTAACCGTATCTCTAACCCTAGCCCTCAACATAACCCTAACCCGAGGTATAATCGTAACCCTAATTGGATCTCTAACCCTAACCCTCAACATAACCCTAACCCTAGTTCCAATTGTAGCCCTAACCGGATGTCTAAACCTAGCCCGCAACATAACCCTAACCCTAGGTCTAATCGTAACCCTAACCAGATCTCTAAACCTAGCCCTCAACATAACCCTAACCCTAGGTCCAATCGTAACCCTAACCGGATCTCTAACCCTAGATCTCAACATAGCCCTAAACCTAGATCCAATCGTAACCCTAACCGGATCTCTAACCCTAGCCCTCAACATAACCCTAACCTAGGTCCAATCGTAACCCTAACCGGATCTCTAAACCTAGCCCTCAACATAACCCTAACCCTAGGTCCAATCGTACCCTAACCGTCTCTCTAAACCCTTCCTCAACACAACCCTAACCCTAGGTCCAATCGTAACCCTAACCGGATCTCTAACCCTTGCCCTCAACATAACCCTAACCGTAGGTCCAATCGTAACCCTAACCGGATCTCTAACCATAACCCTCAACATAACCCTAACCCTAGGTCCAATAGTAACCCTAAACGGATCTCTAACCCTAGCCCTCAACATAACCCTAACCCTAGGTCCAATCGTAACCCTAACCGGATCTCTAACCCTAGCTCTCAACATAACCCTAACCCTAGGTCCAATCGTAACCCTACCCGGATCTCTAACCCTAGCCCTCAACATAACCCTAACCCTAGGTCCAATCGTAACCCTAACCGGATCTTTAAACCTAGCCCTCAACATAACCCTAACCCTAGGTCCAATTGTAACCCTAACCGGATGTCTAAACAGAGCCCTCAACATAACCCCAACCCTAGGTCCAATCATAACACTAACCGGATCTCTAACCCTAGCCCTCAACATAACCCTAACCCTAGGTCCAATTGTAACCCTAACCGGATCTCTAACCCTAGCCCTCAACATAAACCTAACCCTAGGTCCAATCGTAACCCTAACCGGATCTCCATCCCTAGCCCTCAATATAACCCTAACCCTAGGTCCAATCGTATCCCTAAGCGGATCTCTAACCCTTGCCCTCAACATAACCCTAACCCTACGACCAATGGTAAACCTAACCGGATCTCTAACCCTAGCCCTCAACATAACCCTAACCATAGGTCCAATCGTAACCCTAACCGGACCTCTAAACCTAGCCCTCAACATAACCATAACCCTAGGTCCAATCGTACCAAACCGTCTCTCTAAACCTAGCCCTCAACATAACCCTAACCCTAGGTCCAATCGTAAAACTAACCATCTCTCTAAACCTATCCCTAAACATAACCCTAACCCTAGGTCCAATCGTAACCCGAACCAGATCTCTAACCCTAGCCCTCCACATAACCCTAACGCGAGGTACAATCGTAACCCTAATTGGATCTCTAACCCTAGCCCTCAACATAACCCTAACCCTAGGTCCAATCGTAAACCTAACCGGTTCTCAAACCCTAGCCCTCAACATAACACTAACCCTAGGTCCAATCGTAGCCCTAACCGGATGTCTAACCCTAGCCCTCAACATAACCCTAACCCTAGGTCTAATCGTAACCCTAACCGGATCTCTAACCCTAGCCCTCAACATAACCCTAACACTAGGTCCAATCGTAACCCTAACCGGATCTCTAAAACTAGCCCTCAACATAACCCTAACCCTAGGTCCAATCGTAAACCTAACCGGATCTCTAACCCTAGTCCTCAGCATAATCCTAACCCTAGGTCCAATCGTAACCCTAACCGGACCTCTAACCCTAGCCCTGAACATAACCCTAACCCTAGGTCCAAACGTAACCCTAACCGGATCTCTAACCCTAGCCCTCAACATAACCCTAACCCTAGGTCCAATAATAACCCTAACCGAATCTCGAAACCTAGCCCTCAACATAACCCTAACCCTAGGTCCAATCGTAACCCTAACCGGATCTCTAAACCTAGCCCTCAACATAACCCTAACCCTAGGTCCGATCGTAACCCTAACCGGATCTCCAAACCTAGCCCTCAACATAATCCTAACCCTAGGTCCAATCGTACCCTAACCGTCTCTCTAAACCTAGCCCTCAACATAACCCTAACCCTAGGTCCAGTCGTAACCTTAACCGTCTCTCTAAACCTAGCCCTAAACATAACCCTAACCCTAGGTCCAATCGTAACCCTAACGGGATCTCTGACCCTTGTCCCCAACATAACCCTAACCCTAGGTACAATCGTAACCCTAATTGGATCTCTAACTCTAGCCCTCAACATAACCCTAACACTAGGTCCAATAGTAACTCTAACCGGATCTCTAACTCTAGCCCTCAACATAACCCTAACACTAGGTCCAATCGTAACCCTAACCGGAACTTTAACCCTAGCCCTCAAAATAACCCTAACACTAGGTCCAATCGTAACCCTAACCGGATCTCTAACCCTAGCCCTCAACATAACCCTAACACTAGGTCCAATCGTACCCCTAACCGGACCTCTAACCCTAGCCCTCAACCTAACCCTAACCCTAGGTCCAATCGTAACCCTAACCGGATCTCTATCCCTAGCCCTCAACATAACCCTAACCCTAGGTCCAATCGTAACCCTAACCGGACCTCTAACCCTAGCCCTCAACCTAACCCTAACCCTAGGTCCAATCGTAACCCTAACCGGATCTCTATCCCTAGCCCTCAACATAACCCTAACCCTAGGTCCAATCGTGACCCTATCCGGAACTCAAACCCTAGCCCTCAACATAACCCTAACCCTAGGTCCAATCGTAACCCTAACCTGATCTCTAACCCTAGCCCTCAACATAACCCTAACCCTAGGTCCAATAGTAACCCTAACCCTATCTCTAACGCTAGCCCTCAACATAACCCTAACCCTATGTCCAATCGTACCCTAACCGTCTCTCTAAACCTAGCGCTCAACATAACCCTAACCCTATGTCCTATCGTAACTCTAACTGGACCTCTAATCCTAGCCCTCAAGATAACCCTAACCCTAGGTCCAATCGTAACCCTAACCGGATCTCTAACCCTAGCCCTCAACATAAACCTAACTCGAGGTCGAATCGTAACCCTAACCAGATCTCTAACCCTAGCCCTCAACATAACCCTAACCCTATTTCCAATCGTAACCCTAACCGGACCTCTAACCCTAACCCTAAACATAACCCTAACCCTAGGTCCAATCGTAACCCTAACCGGATCTCTAACCCTAGCCCTCAACATAACCTTAACCCTAGGTCCAATCGTAATCCTAACCGGATCTCTAAACCTAGCCCTCAACATAACCTTAACCCTAGGTCCAATCATAACCCTAACCGGATCTCTAACCCTAGCCCTCAACATAACCCTAACCTTAGGTCCAATCGTAACCCTAACCGGACCTTTAAACCTAGCCCTCAACATAACCCTAACCCTAGGTCCAATCGTAACCCTAACCGGATCTCTAACCCTAGCCCACAACATAACCCTAACCCTAGGTCCAATCGTAACCGTAACCGGATCTCTAATGCTAAGCCTCAACATAACCCTAACCCTAGGTCTAATCGTAACCCTAACCGGATCTCTAACCCTAGCCCTCAACATAACCCTAACCCTAGGTCCAATCGTAACCCTAACCGGATCTCTAACCCTAGCCCTCAACATAACCCTAACCCTAGGTGGATTCGTAACCCTAAACGGATCTCTAACCCTAGCCCTCAACATAACCCTAACCCTAGGTCCAATCGTACCCTAACCGTCTCTGTAAACCTATCCCTCAACATAACACTAACCCTAGGTCCAATCGTAACCCTAACCGTCTCTCTATACCTAGCACTCAAAATAACCGTAACCCTAGGTCTAATCGTAACCCTAACCATCTCTCTAACCCTAGCCCTCAACATAACCCTAACCCTAGGTCCAATAGTAACCCTAACCGGATCTCTAATGCTTGGCCTCAACATAACCCTAACCCTCGGTCCAATCGTAACCCTAACCGGATCTCTAACCCTAGCCCTCAACCTAACCCTAACCCTAGGTCCAATCATAGCCCTAACCGGATGTCCAACCCTAGCCCTCAACATAACCCTAACCGTAGGTCGAATCGTAACCCTAACCGGATCTCTAACCCTAGCCCTCAACATAACCCTAACCCTATGTCCAATCGTACCCTAACCGTCTCTCTAAACCTAGCACTCAACATAACCCTAACCCTATGTCCTATCGTAACTCTAACTGGACCTCTAATCATAGCCCTCAAGATAACCCTAACCCTAGGTCCAATCGTAACCCTAACCGGTCTCTAACCCTAGCCCTCAACATAAACCTAACTCGAGGTCAAATCGTAACCCTAACCAGATCTCTAACCATAGCCCTCAACATAACCCTAACCCTAGGTCCAATCATAACCCTAACCGGATCTCTAACACTAGCCCTCAACATAAACCTAACTCGAGGTCGAATCGTAACCCTAACCGGATGTCTAACCCTAGCCCTCAACATAACCCTAAACATAGGTCCAATCGTAAAACTATCCATCTCTCTAAACCTAGCCCTAAACATAACCCTAACCCTAGGTCCAATCGTAACCCGAACCAGATTTCTAACCCTAGCCCTCCACATAACCCTAACCCGAGGTACAATCGTAACCCTAATTGGATCTCTAACCCTAGCCCTCAACATAACCCTAACCCTAGGTCCAATCGTAAACTTAACCGGTTCTCAAACCCTAGCCGTCAACATAACCCTAACCCTAGGTCCAATCGTAACCCTCACCGGACCTCTAACCCTAGCCCTCAACATAACCCTAACCCTAGGTCCAATAGTAACCCTTACCGGATCTCCAAACCTAGCCCTCAACATAACCCTAACCCTAGGTCCAATCGTAACCCTAACCGGATCTCTAAACCTAGCCCTCAACATAACCCTAACCCTAGGTCCAATCGTAACCCTAACCGGATCTCCAAACCTAGCCCACAACATAATCATTACCCTAGGTCCAATCGTAACCCTAACCGTCTCTCTAAACCTAGCCCTAAACATAACCCTAACCCTAGGTCCAATCGTAACCCTAACGGGATCTCTAACGCTTGCCCCCAACATAACCCTAACCCTAGGTACAATCGTAACCCTAATTGGATCTCTAACCCTAGCCCTCAACATAACAGTAACCCTAGGTCCAATCGTAACCCTAACCGGATCTCTAACTCTAGCCCTCAACATAACCCTAACACTAGGTCCAATCGTAACCCTAACCGGAACTCTAACCCTAGCCCTCAACATAACCTTAACACTAGGTCCAATCGTAACCCTAACCGTCTCTCTAAACCTAGCCCTAAACATAACCCTAACCCTAGGTCCAATCGTAACCCTAACGGGATCTCTGACCCTTGTCCCCAACATAACCCTAACCCTAGGTACAATCGTAACCCTAATTGGATCTCTAACTCTAGCCCTCAACATAACCCTAACACTACGTCCAATCGTAACTCTAACCGGATCTCTACTCTAGCCCTCAACATAACCCTAACACTAGGTCCAATCGTAACCGTAACCGGAACTCTAACCCTAGCCCTCAAAATAACCCTAACACTAGGTCCAATCGTAACCCTAACCGGATCTCTAACCCTAGCCCTCACCATAACCCTAACACTAGGTCCAATCGTACCCCTAACCGGACCTCTAACCCTAGCCCTCAACCTAACCCTAACCCTAGGTCCAATCGTAACCCTAACCGGATCTCTAACCCTAGCCCTCAACATAACCCTAACCCTAGGTCCAATCGTAACCCTAACCGGATCTCTAACCCTAGCCCTCAACATAACCCTAACCCTAGGTGGATTCGTAACCCTAAACGGATCTCTAACCCTAGCCCTCAACATAACCCTAACCCTAGGTCCAATCGTACCCTAACCGTCTCTGTAAACCTATCCCTCAACATAACACTAACCCTAGGTCCAATCGTAACCCTAACCGTCTCTCTATACCTAGCACTCAAAATAACCGTAACCGTAGGTCTAATCGTAACCCTAACCATCTCTCTAACCCTAGCCCTCAACATAACCCTAACCCTAGGTCCAATAGTAACCCTAACCGGATCTCTAATGCTTGGCCTCAACATAACCCTAACCCTCGGTCCAATCGTAACCCTAACCGGATCTCTAACCCTAGCCCTCAACCTAACCCTAACCCTAGGTCCAATCATAGCCCTAACCGGATGTCCAACCCTAGCCCTCAACATAACCCTAACCGTAGGTCCAATCGTAACCCTAACCGGATCTCTAACCCTAGCCCTCAACATAACCCTAACCCTATGTCCAATCGTACCCTAACCGTCTCTCTAAACCTAGCCCTCAACATAACCCTAACCCTAGGTCTAATCGTAACCCTAACCGGATTTCTAACCCTAGCCCTCAACATAACCCTAACACTAGGTCCAATCGAAACCTAACCGGATCTCTAAAACTAGCCCTCAACATAACCCTAACCCTAGGTCCAATCGTAAACCTAACCGGATCTCTAACCCTAGTCCTCAGCATAATCCTAACCCTAGGTCCAATCGTAACCCTAACCGGACCTCTAACCCTAGCCCTCAACATAACCCTAACCCTAGGTCCAAACATAACCCTAACCGGATCTCTAACACTAGCCCTCAACATAACCCTAACCCTAGGTCCAATAATAACCCTAACCGAATCTCGAAACCTAGCCCTCAACATAACCCTAACCCTAGGTCCAATCGTAACCCTAACCGGATCTCCAAACCTAGCCCTCAACATAATCCTAACCCTAGGTCCAATCGTACCCTAACCGTCTCTCTAAACCTAGCCCTCAACATAACCCTAACCCTAGGTCCAGTCGTAACCCTAACCGTCTCTCTAAACCTAGCCCTAAACATAACCCTAACCCTAGGTCCAATCGTAACCCTAACGGGATCTCTGACCCTTGTCCCCAACATAACCCTAACCCTAGGTACAATCGTAACCCTAATTGGATCTCTAACTCTAGCCCTCAACATAACCCTAACACTAGGTCCAATCGTAACTCTAACCGGATCTCTACTCTAGCCCTCAACATAACCCTAACACTAGGTCCAATCGTAACCCTAACCGGAACTCTAACCCTAGCCCTCAAAATAACCCTAACACTAGGTCCAATCGTAACCCTAACCGGATCTCTAACCCTAGCCCTCAACATGACCCTAACACTAGGTCCAATCGTACCCCTAACCGGACCTCTAACTCTAGCCCTCAACCTAACCCTAACACTAGGTCCAATCGTAACCCTAACCGGATCTCTAACCCTAGCCCTCAACATAACCCTAACCCTAGGTCCAATCGTAACCCTAACCGGACCTCTAACCCTAGCCCTCAACCTAACCCTAACCCTAGGTCCAATAGTAACCCTAACCGTCTCCCTAAACCTAGCCCTCAACATAACCCTAACCCTAGGTCCAATCGTGACCCTATCCGGAACTCAAACCCTAGCCCTCAACATAACCCTAACCCTAGGTCCAATCGTAACCCTAACCCTATCTCTAACGCTAGCCCTCAACATAACCCTAACCCTATGTCCAATCGTACCCTAACCGTCTCTCTAAACCTAGCGCTCAACATAACCCTAACCCTATGTCCTATCGTAACTCTAACTGGACCTCTAATCCTAGCCCTCAAGATAACCCTAACCCTAGGTCCAATCGTAACCCTAACCGGATCTCTAACCCTAGCCCTCAACATAAACCTAACTCGAGGTCGAATCGTAACCCTAACTAGATCTCTAACCATAGCCCTCAACATAACCCTAACCCTAGGTCCAATCATAACCCTAACCGGATCTCTAACCCTAGCACTCAAGATAACCCTAACCCTAGCTCCAATCGTAACCCTAACCGGATCTCTAACCATAGCCCTCAACATAACCCTAACCGTAGGTCCAATAGTAACCCTAACCAGATCTCTAAACCTAGCCCTCAACATAACCCTAACCCTAGGTCCAATCTTAACGCTAACCGGATCTCTAACCCTAGCTCTCAACATAAACCTAACCCTAGGTCCAATCGTAACCCTAACCGGATCTCTAACACTAGCCCTCAACATAACCCTAACCGTAGGTCCAATCGTAACCCTAAACGGATCTCTAAACCTAGCCCTCAACATAACCCTAACACTAGGTCCAATTGTAACTCTAACCGGATCTCTAACCCTAGCCCTCAACATAACCTTAACCCTAGGTCCAATCGTAATCCTAACCGGATCTCTAAACCTAGCCCTCAACATAACCTTAACCCTAGGTCCAATCATAACCCTAACCGGATCTCTAACCCTAGCCCTCAACATAACCCTAACCTTAGGTCCAATCGTAACCCTAACCGGACCTTTAAACCTAGCCCTCAACATAACCCTAACCCTAGGTCCAATCGTAACCCTAACCGGATCTCTAACCCTAGCCCTCAACATAACCCTAACCCTAGGTGGATTCGAAACCCTAAACGGATCTCTAACCCTAGCCCTCAACATAACCCTAACCCTAGGTCCAATCGTACCCTAACCGTCTCTGTAAACCTATCCCTCAACATAACACTAACCCTAGGTCCAATCGTAACCCTAACCGTCTCTCTATACCTAGCCCTCAAAATAACCGTAACCCTAGGTCTAATCGTAACCCTAACCATCTCTCTAACCCTAGCCCTCAACATAACCCTAACCCTAGGTCCAATAGTAACCCTAACCGGATCTCTAATGCTTGGCCTCAACATAACCCTAACCCTAGGTCCAATCGTAACCCTAACCGGATCTCTAACCCTAGCCCTCAACCTAACCCTAACCCTAGGTCCAATCATAGCCCTAACCGGATGTCCAACCCTAGCCCTCAACATAACCCTAACCGTAGGTCCAATCGTAACCCTAACCGGATCTCTAACCCTAGCCCTCAACATAACCCTAACCCTATGTCCAATCGTACCCTAACCGTCTCTCTAAACCTAGCGCTCAACATAACCCTAACCCTATGTCCTATCGTAACTCTAACTGGACCTCTAATCATAGCCCTCAAGATAACCCTAACCCTAGGTCCAATCGTAACCCTAACCGGATCTCTAACCCTAGCCCTCAACATAAACCTAACTCGAGGTCGAATCGTAACCCTAACCAGATCTCTAACCATAGCCCTCAACATAACCCTAACCCTAGGTCCAATCATAACCCTAATCGGATCTCTAACCCTAGCCCTCAACATAAACCTAACTCGAGGTCGAATCGTAACCCTAACCGGATGTCTAACCCTAGCCCTCAACATAACCCTAACCATAGGTCCAATCGTACCAAACCGTCTCTCTAAACCTAGCCCTCAACATAACCCTAACCCTAGGTCCAATCGTAAAACTAACCATCTCTCTAAACCTAGCCCTAAACATAACCCTAACCCTAGGTCCAATCGTAACCCGAACCAGATTTCTAACCCTAGCCCTCCACATAACCCTAACCCGAGGTACAATCGTAACCCTAATTGGATCTCTAACCCTAGCCCTCAACATAACCCTAACCCTAGGTGGATTCGAAACCCTAAACGGATCTCTAACCCTAGCCCTCAACATAACCCTAACCCTAGGTCCAATCTTAACCCTAACCGGATCTCTAACCCTAGCCCTCAACATAACCTTAACCCTAGGTCCAATCGTAACCCTAACCGGATCTCTAACCCTAGCCCTCAACATAACCCTAACCCTAGGTCCAATCGTACCCTAACCGTCACTCTAAACATATCCCTCAACAAAATCCTAACCGTAGGTCCAATTGTAACCCTAACCGTCTCTCTAAACCTAGCCCTCAACATAACCCTAACCCTAGGTCCAATCGTAACCCTAACCAGATTTCTAACCCTAGCCCTCAACATAACCCTAACCCTAGGTCCAATCGTACCCTAACCGTCTCTCTAAACCTAGCCCTAAACATAATCCTAACCCTAGGTCCAATCGTAACCCTAAACATCTCTCTAAACCTAGCCCTCAACATAATCCTAACCCTAGGTCCAATCGTAACCCTAAACATCTCTCTAAACCTAGCCTTCAACATAACCCTAACCCTAGGTCCAATCGTAACCCTAACCGGATATCTAACCCTAACCCTCAACATAACCTTAGCCCTAGGTCCAATCGTAAGACTAATTGGATCACTAACCCTAGCCCTGAACATAACCCTAACCATAGGTCCAATCGTAAGCCTAACCGGATCTCTAAACCTAGCCCTCAACATAACTCTAACCCTAGGTCCAATCGTAACCCTAACCGGATCTCTAACCCTAGCCCTAAACATAACCCCAACCCTAGGTCCAATCGTAAACCTAACCGGACCTCTAACCCTAGTCCTCAACATAACCCTAACCCTAGGTCCAATCGTAACCCTAACCGGACCTCTAACCCTATCCCTCAACATAACCCTAACCCTAGGTCCAATCGTAACCCTAACCGGATCTCTAAACCTAGCCCTCAACATAACCCTAACGCTAGGTCCAATCGTACCCCTAACCGGATCTCTAACCCTAGCCATCAACATAAACCTAACCCTAGGTCCAATCGTAACCCTAACCGGATCTCTAACCCTACCCTCAACATAACCCTAACCCTAGGTCCAATTGTAACCCTAACCGGATCTCTAACCCTACCCTCAACATAACCCTAACCCTAGGTCCAATTGTAACCCTAACCGGATCTCTAACCCCAGCCATCAACATAACCCTAACCCTAGGTCCAATGGAACCCTAACCGGATCTCTAACCCTAGCCCTCAACATAACCCTAACCCTAGGTCCAATCGTAACCCTAACCGGATCTCTAACCCTAGCCCTCAACATAACCCTAACCCTAGGTCCAATCGTAACCCTAACCGGATCTCTAACCCTAGCCCTCAACATAACCCTAACCCTAGGTCCAATCGTAACCCTAACCGGATCTCTAACCCTAGCCCTGAACATAACCCTAACCCTAGGTCCAATCGTACCCTAACCGTCTCTCTAAACGTATCCCTCAACATAATCCTAACCCTAGGTCCAATTGTAACCCTAACCGGATCTCTAAACCTAGCCGTCAACATAACCCTAACCCTAGGTCCAATCGTAACCCTAACCAGATTTCTAACCCTAGCCCTCAACATAACCCTAACCCTAGGTCCAATCGTACCCTAACCGTCTCTCTAAACCTAGCCCTAAACATAATCCTAACCCTAGGTCCAATCGTTACCCTAAACATCTCTCTAAACCTAGCCCTCAACATAATCCTAACCCTAGGTCCAATCGTAACCCTAAACATCTCTCTAAACCTAGCCTTCAACATAACCCTAACCCTAGGTCCAATCGTAACCCTAACCGGATATCTAACCCTAACCCTCAACATAACCTTAGCCCTAGGTCCAATCGTAAGACTAATTGGATCTCTAACCCTAGCCCTGAACATAACCCTAACCGTAGGTCCAATCGCAAGCCTAACCGGATCTCTCAACCTAGCCCTCAACATAACCCTAACCCTAGGTCCAATCGTAGCCCTAACCGTGTGTCTAACCCTAGCCCTCAACATAACCCTAACCCTAGGTCCAATCGTAACCCTAACCGGACCTCTAACCCTAGTCCTCAACATAACCCTAACCCTAGGTCCAATCGTAACCCTAACCGGACCTCTAACCCTATCCCTCAACATAACCTTAACCCTAGGTCCAATCGTAACCCTAACCGTCTCTCTAAACCTAGCCCTCAACATAACCCTAACCCTAGGTCCAATCGTAACCCTAACTGGATCTCTAACCCTAGCCCTCAACATAACCCTAACCCTAGGGCCAATCGTAACCCTAACCGGACCTCTAACCCTAGTCCTCAACATAACCCTAACCCTAGGTCCAATCGTAACCCTAACCGGACCTCTAACCCTATCCCTCAACATAAGCCTAACCCTAGGTCCAATCGTAACCCTAACCGGATCTCTAACCCTAGCCCTCAACATAACCCTAACCCTAGGTCCAATCGTAACCCTAACCGGATCTCTAAACCTAGCCCTAAACATAACCCTAACCCTAGGTCCAATCGTACCCTAACCGTCTCTCTAAACCTACCGCTCAACATAACACTAACCCTAGGTCCTATCGTAACTCTAACCGGACCTCTAACCCTAGACCTCAAGATAACCCTAACCCTAGGTCCAATCGTAACCCTAACCGGATCTCTACCCCTAGCCCTCAACATAAACCTAACCCTAGGTCAAATCGTAACCCTAACCGGATCTCTAACCCAAGCCCACAACATAACCCTAACCCTAGGTCCAATCGTACCCTAACCGTCTCTCTAAACCTAGCCCTCAACAGAACCCTAACCCTAGGTCCAATCGTAACCCTAACCGTCTCTCTAAATCTAGCCCTCAACATAACCCTAACCCTAGGTCCAATCGTAACCCTAACCGGATCTCTAACCCCAGCCCTCAACATAACCCTAACCCTAGGTCCATTCGTAACCCTAACCGGATCTCTAACCCTAGCCCTCAACATAACCCTAACCCTAGGTCCAATTGTGACATTAACCAGATCTCTAACCCCAGCCCTCAACATAACCCTAACCCTAGGTCCAATCGTAACCCTAACCGGATCTCTAACCCTAGCCCTCAACATAACCCTAACCCTAGGTCCAATCGTAACCCTAACCGGATCTCTAACCCTAGCCCTCAACATACGCCTAACCCTAGATCCAATCGTAACCCTAACAGGATCTCTAACCCTAGCCCTCAACATAACCTTAACCCTAGGTCCAATCGAAACCCTAACCGGATCTCTAACCCTAGCCCTCAACATAAACCTAACCCTAGGTCCAATCGTAACCCTAACCGGATCTCTAAACATAGCCCTCAACATAACCCTAACCCTAGGTCCAATTGTAACCCTAACTGGATCTCTAACGCTAGCCCTCAACATAACCCTAACCCTAGGTCCAATCGTAACCCTAACCGGACCTCTAACCCTAGTCCTCAACATAACCCTAACCCTAGGTCCAATCATAACCCTAACCGGACCTCTAACCCTATCCCTCAACATAACCCTAACCCTAGGTCCAATCGTAACCCTAACCGGACCTCTAACCCTATCCCTCAACATAACCCTAACCCTAGGTCCAATCGTAACCCTAACCGGATCTCTAACCCTAGCCCTCAACATAACCGTAACACTAGGTCCAATTGTAACACTAACCGGATCTCTAACCCCAGCCCTCAACATAACCCTAACCCTAGGTCCAATTGTAACCCTAACCGGATCTCTAACCCCAGCCCTCAACATAACCCTAACCCTAGGTCCATTCGTAACCCTAACCGGATCTCTAACCCTAGCCCTCAACATAACCCTAACCCTAGGTCCAATCGTACCCTAACCGTCTCTCTAAACCTAGCCCTCAACATAACCTTAACCCTAGGTCCAATCGTAACCCTAACCGTCTCTCTAAACCTAGCCCTCAACATAACCCTAACCCTAGGTCCAATCGTAACCCTAACTGGATCTCTAACCCTAGCCCTCAACATAACCCTAACCCTAGGGCCAATCGTAACCCTAACCGGACCTCTAACCCTAGTCCTCAACATAACCCTAACCCTAGGTCCAATCGTAACCCTAACCGGACCTCTAACCCTATCCCTCAACATAAGCCTAATCCTAGGTCCAATCGTAACCCTAACCGGATCTCTAACCCTAGCCCTCAACATAACCCTAACCCTAGGTCCAATCGTAACCCTAACCGGATCTCTAAACCTAGCCCTCAACATAATCCTAACCCTAGGTCCAATTGTAACCCTAACCGTCTCTCTAAACCTAGCCCTAAACATAACCCTAACACTAGGTCCAATCGTAACCCTAACCGGACCTCTAACACTATCCCTCAACATAACCCTAACCCTAGGTCCAATCGTAACCCTAACCGGATCTCTAACCCCAGCCCTCAACATAACCCTAAACCTAGGTCCAATTGTAACCCTAACCGGATCTCTAACCCCAGCCCTCAACATAACCCTAAACCTAGGTCCAATTGTAACCCTAACCGGATCTCTAACCCCAGCCCTCAACATAACCCTAACCCTAGGTCCAATCGTAACCCTAACCGGACCTCTAACACTATCCCTCAACATAACCCTAACCCTAGGTCCAATTGTGACAGTAACCAGATCTCTAACCCCAGCCCTCAACATAACCCTAACCCTAGGTCCAATCGTAACCCTAACCGGATCTCTAACCCTAGCCCTCAACATAACCCTAACCCTAGGTCCAATCGTAACCCTAACCGGATCTCTAACCCTAGCCCTCAACATACGCCTAACCCTAGATCCAATCGTAACCCTAACAGGATCTCTAACCCTAGCCCTCAACATAACCTTAACCCTAGGTCCAATCGTAACCCTAACCGGATCTCTAACCCTAGCCCTCAACATAAACCTAACCCTAGGTCCAATCGTAACCCTAACCGGATCTCTAAACATAGCCCTCAACATAACCCTAACCCTAGGTCCAATTGTAACCCTAACTGGATCTCTCACCCTAGCCCTCAACATAACCCTAACCCTAGGTCCAATCGTAACCCTAACCGGACCTCTAACCCTAGTCCTCAACATAACCCTAACCCTAGGTCCAATCATAACCCTAACCGGACCTCTAACCCTATCCCTCAACATAACCCTAACCCTAGGTCCAATCGTAACCCTAACCGGACCTCTAACCCTATCCCTCAACATAATCCTAACCCTAGGTCCAATCGTAACCCTAACCGGATCTCTAACCCTAGCCCTCAACATAACCCTAACACTAGGTCCAATTGTAACACTAACCGGATCTCTAACCCCAGCCCTCAACATAACCCTAACCCTAGGTCCAATTGTAACCCTAACCGGATCTCTAACCCCAGCCCTCAACATAACCCTAACCCTACGTCCATTCGTAACCCTAACCGGATCTCTAACCCTAGCCCTCAACATAACCCTAACCCTAGGTCCAATCGTAACCCTAACCGGATCTCTAACCCTAGCCCTCAAGATAACCCTAACCCTAGGTCCAATCGTACCCTAACCGTCTCTCTAAACCTAGCCCTCAACATAACCCTAACCCTAGGTCCAATCGTAACCCTAACCGTCTCTCTAAACCTAGCCCTCAACATAACCCTAACCCTAGGTCCAATCGTAACCCTAACTGGATCTCTAACCCTAGCCCTCAACATAACCCTAACCCTAGGTCCAATCGTAACCCTAACCGGACCTCTAAACCTAGTCCTCAACATAACCCTAACCCTAGGTCCATTCGTAACCCTAACCGGACCTCTAACCCTATACCTCAACATAACCCTACCCTAGGTCCAATCGTAACCCTAACCGGATCTCTAACCCTAGGGCTCAACATAACCCAAAACCTAGGTCCAATCGTAACCCTAACCGGATCTCTAACCCTAGCCCTCAACATACGCCTAACCCTAGATCCAATCTTAACCCTAACAGGATCTCTAACCCTAGCCCTCAACATAACCTTAACCCTAGGTCCAATCGTAACCCTAACCGGATCTCTAACCCTAGCCCTCAACATAAACCTAACCCTAGGTCCAATCGTAACCCTACCCGGATCTCTAAACATAGCCCTCAACATAACCCTAACCCTAGGTCCAATTGTAACCCTAACTGGATCTCTAACCCTAGCCCTCAACATAACCCTAACCCTAGGTCAAATCGTAACCCTAACCGGACCTCTAACCCTAGTCCTCAACATAACCCTAAACCTAGGTCCAATCGTAACCCTAACCGTACCTCTAACCCTATCCCTCAACATAACCCTAACCCTAGGTCCAATCGTAACCCTAACCGGATCTCTAACCCTAGCCCTCAACATAACCCTAACCCTAGGTCCAATCGTAACCCTAACCGGATCTCTAACCCTAGCCCTCAACATAAACCTAACCCTAGGTCCAATCGTAACCCTAACCGGATCTCTAACCCTAGCCCTCAACATAGCCCTAACCCTAGGTCCAATTGTAACCCTAACGGGATCTCTAACCCCAGCGGTCAACATAACCCTAACCCTAGGTTCAATCGTAACCCTAACCGGATCTCTAACCCTAGCCCACAACATAACCCTAACCCTAGGTCCAATCGTACCCTAACCGTCTCTCTAAACCTAGCCCTCAACATAACCCTAACCCTAGGTCCAATCGTAACCCTAACCGTCTCTCTAAACCTAGCCCTCAACATAACCCTAACCCTTGGTCCAATCGTAACCCTAACCGGATCTCTAACCCCAGCCCTCAACATAACCCTAACCCTAGGTCCAATCGTAACCCTAACCGGATCTCTAACCCTAGCCCTCAACATAAACCTAACCCTAGGTCCAATCGTAACCCTAACCGGATCTCTAACCCTAGCCCTCAACATAACCCTAACCCTAGGTCCAATCGTAACCCTAACCGGATCTCTAAGCCTAGCCCTCAACATAAACCTAACCCTAGGTCCAATCGTAACCCTAACCGGATCTCTAAACATAGCCCTCAACATAACCCTAACCCTAGGTCCAATTGTAACCCTAACTGGATCTCTAACCCTAGCCCTCAACATAACCCTAACCCTAGGTCCAATCGTAACCCTAACCGGACCTCTAACCGTAGCCCTCAACATAACCCTAACCCTAGGTCCAATCGTAACCCTAACCGGACCTCTAACCCTATCCCTCAACATAACCCTACCCCTAGGTCCAATAGTAACCCTAACCGGATCTCTAACCCTAGCCCTCAACATAACCCTAACCCTAGGTCCAATCGTAACCCTAACCGGATCTCTAACAATAACCCTCAACATAAACCTAACCCTAGGTCCAATCGTAACCCTAACCGGATCTCTAACAATAGCCCTCAACATAAACCTAACCCTAGGTCCAATCGTAACCCTAACCGGATCTCTAACCCTAGCCCTCAACATAACCCTAACCCTAGGTCCAATTGTAACCCTAACCGGATCTCTAACCCCAGCCGTCAACATAACCCTAACCCTAGGTTCAATCGTAACCCTAACCGGATCTCTAACCCTAACCCTCAACATAACCCTAACCCTAGGTCCAATCGTAACCCTAACCGGATCTCTAACCCCAGCCCTCAACATAACCCTAACCCTAGGTCCAATCGTAACCCTAACCGGATCTCTAACCTTGCCCTCAACATTACCCTAACCCTAGGTCCAATCGTAACCCTAACCGGATCTCTAACCCTACCCCTCAACATAACCCTAACCCTAGGTCCAATCGTACCCTAACCGTCTCTCTAAACCTAGCCCTCAACATAATCCTAACCCTAGGTCCAATTGTAACCCTAACCGTCTCTCTAAACCTAGCCCTCAACATAACCCTAACACTAGGTCCAATCGTAACCCTAACCGGACCTCTAACACTATCCCTCAACATAACCCTAACCCTAGGTCCAATCGTAACCCTAACCGGATGTCTAACCCTAGCTCTCAACATAACTCTAACCCTAGGTCCAATCGTAACCCTAAAAGGATCTATAACGCTAGCTCTCAACATAACCCTAACCCTAGGTCCAATCGTAACTCTAACCGTATCTCTAGCCCTAGCCCTCAACATAATCCTAACCCTAGGTCCAATCGTAACCCTAACCGGAACTCTAACCCTAGCCCTCAACATAACCCTAACCCTAGGTCCAATCGTAACCGTAACCGGATCTCTAACCCTAGCCCTCAACATAACCCTATCCCTTGGTCCAATCGTAACCCTAACCGGATCTCTAACCCTAGCCCTCAACATAACCCTAACCCTAGGTCCAATCGTAACCCTAACCGGATCTCTAACCCTAGCCCTCAACATAACCCTAACCCTAGGTCCAATCGTAACCCTAACCGGATCTCTAACCCTAGCATTCTACATAACCCTATCCCTTGGTCCAATCGTAACCCTAACCCGATATCTAAACCTAGCCCTCAACATAACCCTAACCCTAGCTCCAATCGTAACCCTAACCGGATCTCTAACCCTAGCCCTCAACATACCCCTAACCCTAGGTCCAATCGTAACCCTAACCGGATCTCTAAACCTTGCCCTCAAGATACACCGAACCCTAGGTCCAATCGTAACCCTAACCGGATCTCGAACCCTAGCCCTCAACATAACCCTAACCCTAGGTCCAATCGTAACCATAACCGGATATCGAACCCTAGCCCTCAACATAACCCTAACCCTAGGTCCAATCGTAACCCTAAACGGATCTCTAACCCTAGCCCTCAACATAACCCTATCCCTAGGTCCAATCGTAACCCTAACCGGAACTCTAACCCTAGCCCTCAACATAACCCTAACCCTAGGTCCAATCGTAACCGTAACCGGATCTCTAACCTTAGCCCTCAACATAACACTAACCCTAGGTCCAATCGTAACCCTAACCGGATCTCTAACAGTAGCGCTCAACATAACCCTAACCCTAGGTCCAATCGTAACCCTAACCGGATCTCTAACCCTAGCCCTCAACATAACCCTAACCCTAGGTCCAATCGTAACCCTAACCGGATCTCTAACCCTAGCCCTCAACATAACCCTAACCCTAGGTCCAATCGTAACCTTAACCGGAACTCTAACCCTAGCCCTCAACATAACCCTAACCCTAGGTCCAATCGTAACCGTAACCGGATCTCTAACCCTAGCCCTCAACATAACCCTATCCCTTGGTCCAATCGTAACCCTAACCGGATCTCTAACCCTAGCCCTCAACATAACCCTAACCCTAGGTCCAATCGTAACCCTAACCGGATCTCTAACCCTAGCCCTCAACATAACCCTAACCCTAGGTCCAATCGTAACCCTAACCGGATCTCTAACACTAGGCCTCAACAGAACCGTAACCCTACGTCCAATCGTAACCCTAACCGGATCTCCTACCCTAGCGCTCAACATAACCCTAACCCTATCTCCAATCGTAACCCTAACCGGATCTCTAACCATAGCCCTCAACATAACCCGAACCCTAGGTCCAATCGTAAACCTAACTGGATCTCTAACCCTAGCCCTCAACATAACCCGAACCCTAGATCCAATCGTAACCCTAACCGGATATCTAAACCGAGCCCTCAACATAACCCTAACCCTAGGTCCAATCGTAACCCTAACCGGATCTCTAACCCTAGCCCTCAACATAACCCCAACCCTACGTCCCATCGTAACCCTAACCGGATCTCTAACCCTAGCCCTCAACATAACCCTAACCCTAGGTCCAATCGTAACCCTAACCGAATCTCGAACCCTAGCCCTCAACATAACCCTAACCCTAGGTCCAATCGTAACCCTAACCGGATCTCTAACCCTAGCCCTCAACATAACCCGAACCCTAGATCCAATCGTAACCCTAACCGGATATCTAAACTTAGCCCTCAACATAACCCTAACGCTAGGTCCAATCGTAACCCTAATCGGATCTCTAACCCTAGCCCTCAACATAACCCCAACCCTACGTCCAATCGTAACCCTAACTGGATCTCTAACCCTAGCCCTCAACATAACCCTAACCCTAGGTCCAATCGTAACCCTAACCGGATCTCTAACCCTAGTCCTCAACATAACCCTAACCCTAGGTCCAATCGTAACCCTAACCGGACCTCTAACCCTAGCCCTGAACATAACCCTAACCCTAGGTCCAATCGTACCCTAACCGTCTCTCTAAACCTAGCGCTCAACATAACACTAACCCTAGGTCCTATCGTAACTCTAACCGGACCTCTAACCCTAGCCCTCAAGATAACCCTAACCCTAGGTCCAATCGTAACCCTAACCGGATCTCTAACCCTAGCCCTCAACATAACCTTAACCCTAGGTCCAATCGTAACCCTAACCGGATCTCTAAACCTAGCCCTCAACATAATCCTAACCCTAGGTCCAATTGTAACCCTAACCGTCTCTCTAAACCTAGCCCTCAACATAACCCTAACACTAGGTCCAATCGTAACCCTAACCCGACCTCTAACACTATCCCTCAACATAACCCTAACCCTAGGTCCAATCGTAACCCTAACCGGATCTCTAACCCCAGCCCTCAACATAACCCTAACCCTAGGTCCAATTGTAACCCTAACCGCATCTCTAACCCCAGCCCTCAACATAACCCTAACCCTAGGTCCATTCGTAACCCTAACCGGATCTCTAACCCTAGCCCTCAACATAACCCTAACCCTAGGTCCAATTGTAACCCTAACCGGATCTCTAACCCCAGCCCTCAACATAACCCTAACCCTAGGTCCAATCGTAACCCTAACCGGATCTCTAACCCTAGCCCTCAACATAAGCCAAACCCTAGGTCCAATTGTAACCCTAACCGGATCTGTAACCCCAGCCCTCAACATAACCCTAACCCTAGGTCCAATCGTAACCCTAACCGGATCTCTAACCCTAGCCCTCAAGATAACCCTAACCCTAGGTCCAATCGTACCCTAACCGTCTCTCTAACCCGAGCCCTCAACATAAACCTAACCCTAGGTCCAATCGTAACCCTAACCGGATCTCTAACCCTAGCCCACAACATAACCCTAACCCTAGGTCCAATCGTACACTAACCGTCTCTCTAAACCTAGCACTCAACATAACCCTAACCCTAGGTCCAATCGTAACCATAACCGTCTCTCTAAACCTAGCCCTCAACATAACCCTAACCCTAGGTCCAATCGTAACCCTAACTGGATCTCTAACCCTAGCCCTCAAGATAACCCTAACTTTAGGTCCAATCGTAACCCTAACCGGACCTCTAACCCTAGTCCTCAACATAACCCTAACCCTAGGTCCATTCGTAACCCTAACAGGACCTCTAACCCTATCCCTCAACATAACCCTAACCCTAGGTCCAATCGTAACCCTAACCGGATCTCTAACCCTAGCCCTCAACATAACCCTAACCCTAGGTCCAATCGTAACCCTAACCGGATCTCTAACCCTAGCCCTCAACATAAACCTAACCCTAGATCCAATCGTAACCCTAACCGGATCTCTAACCCTAGCCCTCAACATAACCCTAACCCTAGGTACAATCGTAACACTAACCGGATCTCTAACCCCAGCCCTCAACATAACCCTAACCCTAGGTCCAATCGTAACCCTAACCGGATCTCTAACCCTAGCCCTCAACATAACCCTAACCCTAGGCCCAATCGTAACCCTAACCGGATCTCTAACCCTAGCCCTCAACATACGCCTAACCCTAGATCCAATCGTAACCCTAACAGGATCTCTAACCCTAGCCCTCAACATAACCTTAACCCTAGGTCCAATCGTAACCCTAACCGGATCTCTAAACATAGCCCTCAACATAACCCTAACCCTAGGTCCAATCGTAACCCTAACTGGATCTCTAACCCTAGCCCTCAACATAACTCTAACCCTAGGTCCAATCGTAACCCTAACCGGACCTCTAACCCTAGTCCTCAACATAACCCTAACCCTAGGTCCAATCGTAACCCTAACCGGACCTCTAACCCTATCCCTCAACATAACCCTAACTCTAGGTCCAATCGTAACCCTAACCGGATCTCTACCCCTAGCCCTCAACATAAACCTAACCCTAGGTCCAATCGTAACCCTAACCGGATCTCTAACCCTAGCCCACAACATAACCCTAACCCTAGGTCCAATCGTACCCTAACCGTCTATCTAAACCTAGCCCTCAACAGAACCCTAACCCTAGGTCCAATCGTAACCCTAACCGTCTCTCTAAACCTAGCCCTCAACATAACCCTAACCCTAGGTCCAATCGTAACCCTAACCGGATCTCTAACCCTAGCCCTCAACATAACCCTAACCCTAGGTCCAATCGTACCCTAACCGTCTCTCTAAACCTAGCCCTCAACATAACCTTAACCCTAGGTCCAATCGTAACCCTAACCGTCTCTCTAAACCTAGCCCTCAACATAACCCTAACCCTAGGTCCAATCGTAACCCTAACTGGATCTCTAACCCTAGCCCTCAACATAACCCTAACCCTAGGTCCAATCGTAACCCTAACCGGACCTCTAACCCTAGTCCTCAACATAACCCTAACCCTAGGTCCAATCGTAACCCTAACCGGACCTCTAACCCTAGCCCTCAACATAACCCTAAGCCTAGGTCCAATCGTAACCCTAACCGGATCTCTAACCCTAGCCCTCAACATAACCCTAACCCTAGGTCCAATCGTACCCTAACCGTCTCTCTAAACCTAGCCCTCAACATAACCCTAACACTAGGTCCAATCGTAACCCTAACCGAACCTCTAACCCTAGCCCTCAACATAACCCAAACCCTAGGTCCAATTGTAACCCTAACCGGATCTGTAACCCCAGCCCTCAACATAACCCTAACCCTAGGTCCAATCGTAACCCTAACCGGATCTCTAACCCTAGCCCTCAAGATAACCCTAACCCTAGGTCCAATCGTACCCTAACCGTCTCTCTAACCCTAGCCCTCAACATAAACCTAACCCTAGGTCCAATCGTAACCCTAACCGGATCTCTAACCCTAGCCCACAACATAACCCTAACCCTAGGTCCAATCGTACCCTAACCGTCTCTCTAAACCTAGCCCTCAACATAACCCAAACCCTAGGTCCAATTGTAACCCTAACCGGATCTGTAACCCCAGCCCTCAACATAACCCTAACCCTAGGTCCAATCGTAACCCTAACCGGATCTCTAACCCTAGCCCTCAAGATAACCCTAACCCTAGGTCCAATCGTACCCTAACCGTCTCTCTAACCCTAGCCCTCAACATAAACCTAACCCTAGGTCCAATCGTAACCCTAACCGGATCTCTAACCCTAGCCCACAACATAACCCTAACCCTAGGTCCAATCGTACCCTAACCGTCTCTCTAAACCTAGCCCTTAACATAACCCTAACCCTAGGTCCAATCGTAACCCTAACTGGATCTCTAACCCTAGTCCTCAACATAACCCTAACCCTAGGTCCATTCGTAACCCTAACCGGACCTCTAACCCTATCCCTCAACATAACCCTAACCCTAGGTCCAATCGTAACCCTAACCGTCTCTCTAACCCTAGCCCTCAACATAACCCTAACCCTAGGTCCAATCGTAACCCTAACCGGATCTCTAACCCTAGCCCTCAACATAAACCTAACCCTAGATCCAATCGTAACCCTAACCGGATCTCTAAACCTAGCCCTCAACATAACCCTAACCATAGGTCCAATCATAACACTAACCGGATCTCTAACCCCAGGCTTCAACATAACCCTAACCCTAGGTTCAATCGTAACCCTAACCGGATCTCTAACCCTAGCCCTCAACATAACCCTAACCCTAGGTCCAATCGTAACCCTAACCGGATCTCTAACCCTAGCCCTCAACATACGCCTAACCCTAGATCCAATCGTAACCCTAACAGGATCTCTAACCCTAGCCCTCAACATAACCTTAACCCTAGGTCCAATCATAACCCTAACCGAATCTCTAACCCTAGCCCTCAACATAAACCTAACCCTAGGTCCAATCGTAACCCTAACCGGATCTCTAAACATAGCCCTCAACATAACCCTAACCCTAGGTCCAACTGTAACCCTAACTGGATCTCTAACCCTAGCCCTCAACATAACCCTAACCCTAGGTCCAATCGTAACCCTAACCGGACCTCTAACCCTAGTCCTCAACATAACCCTAACCCTAGGTCCAATCGTAACCCTAACCGGACCTCTAACCTTATCCCTCAACATAACCCTAACCCTAGGTCGAATCGTAACCCTAACCGGATCTCTAACCCTAGCCCTCAACATAACCCTAACCCTAGGTCCAATCGTACCCTAACCGTCTCTCTAAACCTAGCCCTCAACATAACCCTAACACTATGTCCAATCGTAACCCTAACCGGATCTCTAACCCTAGCCCTCAACATAACCCTAACCCTAGGTCCAATCGTACCCTAACCGTCTCTCTAAACCTAGCCCTCAACATAACCTTAACCCTAGGTCCAATCGTAACCCTAACCGTCTCTCTAAACCTAGCCCTCAACATAACCCTAACCCTAGGTCCAATCGTAACCCTAACTGGATCTCTAACCCTAGCCCTCAACATAACCCTAACCCTAGGTCCAATCGTAACCCTAACCGGACCTCTAACCCTAGTCCTCAACATAACCCTAACCCTAGGTCCAATCGTAACCCTAACCGGACCTCTAACCCTAGCCCTCAACATAACCCTAAGCCTAGGTCCAATCGTAACCCTAACCGGATCTCTAACCCTAGCCCTCAACATAACCCTAACCCTAGGTCCAATCGTACCCTAACCGTCTCTTTAAACCTAGCCCTCAACATAACCCTAACACTAGGTCCAATCGTAACCCTAACCGAACCTCTAACCCTAGCCCTCAACATAACCCAAACCCTAGGTCCAATTGTAACCCTAACCGGATCTGTAACCCCAGCCCTCAACATAACCCTAACCCTAGGTCCAATCGTAACCCTAACCGGATCTCTAACCCTAGCCCTCAAGATAACCCTAACCCTAGGTCCAATCGTACCCTAACCGTCTCTCTAACCCTAGCCCTCAACATAAACCTAACCCTAGGTCCAATCGTAACCCTAACCGGATCTCTAACCCTAGCCCACAACATAACCCTAACCCTAGGTCCAATCGTACCCTAACCGTCTCTCTAAACCTAGCCCTCAACATAACCCAAACCCTAGGTCCAATTGTAACCCTAACCGGATCTGTAACCCCAGCCCTCAACATAACCCTAACCCTAGGTCCAATCGTAACCCTAACCGGATCTCTAACCGTAGCCCTCAAGATAACCCTAACCCTAGGTCCAATCGTACCCTAACCGTCTCTCTAACCCTAGCCCTCAACATAAACCTAACCCTAGGTCCAATCGTAACCCTAACCGGATCTCTAACCCTAGCCCACAACATAACCCTAACCCTAGGTCCAATCGTACCCTAACCGTCTCTCTAAACCTAGCCCTTAACATAACCCTAACCCTAGGTCCAATCGTAACCCTAACTGGATCTCTAACCCTAGTCCTCAACATAACCCTAACCCTAGGTCCATTCGTAACCCTAACCGGACCTCTAACCCTATCCCTCAACATAACCCTAACCCTAGGTCCAATCGTAACCCTAACCGTCTCTCTAACCCTAGCCCTCAACATAACCCTAACCCTAGGTCCAATCGTAACCCTAACCGGATCTCTAACCCTAGCCCTCAACATAAACCTAACCCTAGATCCAATCGTAACCCTAACCGGATCTCTAAACCTAGCCCTCAACATAACCCTAACCATAGGTCCAATCATAACACTAACCGGATCTCTAACCCCAGGCTTCAACATAACCCTAACCCTAGGTTCAATCGTAACCCTAACCGGATCTCTAACCCTAGCCCTCAACATAACCCTAACCCTAGGTCCAATCGTAACCCTAACCGGATCTCTAACCCTAGCCCTCAACATACGCCTAACCCTAGATCCAATCGTAACCCTAACAGGATCTCTAACCCTAGCCCTCAACATAACCTTAACCCTAGGTCCAATCATAACCCTAACCGAATCTCTAACCCTAGCCCTCAACATAAACCTAACCCTAGGTCCAATCGTAACCCTAACCGGATCTCTAAACATAGCCCTCAACATAACCCTAACCCTAGGTCCAACTGTAACCCTAACTGGATCTCTAACCCTAGCCCTCAACATAACCCTAACCCTAGGTCCAATCGTAACCCTAACCGGACCTCTAACCCTAGTCCTCAACATAACCCTAACCCTAGGTCCAATCGTAACCCTAACCGGACCTCTAACCTTATCCCTCAACATAACCCTAACCCTAGGTCGAATCGTAACCCTAACCGGATCTCTAACCCTAGCCCTCAACATAACCCTAACCCTAGGTCCAATCGTAACCCTAACCGGATCTCTAACCCTAGCCCTCAACATAAAAATAACCCTAGGTCCAATCGTAACCCTAACCGGATCTCTAAACCTAGCCCTCAACATAACCCTAACCCTAGGTCCAATTGTAACCCTAACGGGATCTCTAACCCCAGCCGTCAACATAACCCTAACCCTAGGTTCAATCGTAACCCTAACCGGATCTCTAACCCTAGCCCAAATCATAACCCTAACCCTAGGTCCAATCGTACCCTAACCGTCTCTCTAAACCTAGCCCTCAACATAACCCTAACCCTAGGTCCAATCGTAACCCTAACCGGATCTCTAACCCTAGCCCTCAACATAACCCTAACCCTAGGTCCAATTGTAACCCTAACCGTATCTCTAACCCCAGCCCTCAACATAACCCTAACCCTAGGTCCATTCGTAACCCTAACCGGATCTCTAACCCTAGCCCTCAGCATAACCCTAACCCTAGGTCCAATTGTGACACTAACCAGATCTCTAACCCTAGCCCTCAACATAACCTTAACCCTAGGTCCAATCGTAACCCTAACCGGATCTCTAACCCTAGCCCTCAACATAAACCTAACCCTAGGTCCAATCGTAACCCTAACCGGATCTCTAAACATAGCCCTCAACATAACCCTAACCCTAGGTCCAATTGTAACCCTAACTGGATCTCTAACCCTAGCCCTCAACATAACCCTAACCCTAGGTCCAATCGTAACCCTAACCGGACCTCTAACCCTAGTCCTCAACATAACCCTAACCCTAGGTCCAATCATAACCCTAACCGGACCTCTAACCCTATCCCTCAACATAACCCTAACCCTAGGTCCAATCGTAACCCTAACCGGACCTCTAACCCTATCCCTCAACATAACCCTAACCCTAGGTCCAATCGTAACCCTAACCGGATCTCTAACCCTAGCCCTCAACATAACCCTAACACTAGGTCCAATTGTAACACTAACCGGATCTCTAACCCCAGCCCTCAACATAACCCTAACCCTAGGTCCAATTGTAACCCTAACCGGATCTCTAACCCCAGCCCTCAACATAACCCTAACCCTAGGTCCATTCGTAACCCTAACCGGATCTCTAACCCTAGCCCTCAACATAAGCCTAACCCTAGGTCCAATCGTACCCTAACCGTCTCTCTAAACCTAGCCCTCAACATAACCTTAACCCTAGGTCCAATCGTAACCCTAACCGTCTCTCTAAACCTAGCCCTCAACATAACCCTAACCCTAGGTCCAATCGTAACCCTAACTGGATCTCTAACCCTAGCCCTCAACATAACCCTAACCCTAGGGCCAATCGTAACCCTAACCGGACCTCTAACCCTAGTCCTCAACATAACCCTAACCCTAGGTCCAATCGTAACCCTAACCGGACCTCTAACCCTATCCCTCAACATAAGCCTAACCCTAGGTCCAATCGTAACCCTAACCGGATCTCTAACCCTAGCCCTCAACATAACCCTAACCCTAGGTCCAATCGTAACCCTAACCGGATCTCTAAACCTAGCCCTCAACATAATCCTAACCCTAGGTCCAATTGTAACCCTAACCGTCTCTCTAAACCTAGCCCTAAACATAACCCTAACACTAGGTCCAATCGTAACCCTAACCGGACCTCTAACACTATCCCTCAACATAACCCTAACCCTAGGTCCAATCGTAACCCTAACCGGATCTCTAACCCCAGCCCTCAACATAACCCTAACCCTAGGTCCATTCGTAACCCTAACCGGATCTCTAACCCTAGCCCTCAACATAACCCTAACCCTAGGTCCAATTGTAACCCTAACCGGATCTCTAACCCCAGCCCTCAACATAACCCTAACCCTAGGTCCAATCGTAACCCTAACCGGATCTCTAACCCTAGCCCTCAACATAAGCCAAACCCTAGGTCCAATTGTAACCCTAACCGGATCTGTAACCCCACCCCTCAACATAACCCTAACCCTAGGTCCAATCGTAACCCTAACCGGATCTCTAACCCTAGCCCTCAAGATAACCCTAACCCTAGGTCCAATCGTAACCTAACCGTCTCTCTAACCCGAGCCCTCAACATAAACCTAACCCTAGGTCCAATCGTAACCCTAACCGGATCTCTAACCCTAGCCCACAACATAACCCTAACCCTAGGTCCAATCGTACACTAACCGTCTCTCTAAACCTAGCACTCAACATAACCCTAACCCTAGGTCCAATCGTAACCCTAACCGTCTCTCTAAACCTAGCCCTCAACATAACCCTAACCCTAGGTCCAATCGTAACCCTAACTGGATCTCTAACCCTAGCCCTCAAGATAACCCTAACCCTAGGTCCAATCGTAACCCTAACCGGACCTCTAACCCTAGTCCTCAACATAACCCTAACCCTAGGTCCATTCGTAACCCTAACAGGACCTCTAACCCTATCCCTCAACATAACCCTAACCCTAGGTCCAATCGTAACCCTAACCGGATCTCTAACCCTAGCCCTCAACATAACCCTAACCCTAGGTCCAATCGTAACCCTAACCGGATCTCTAACCCTAGCCCTCAACATAAACCTAACCCTAGATCCAATCGTAACCCTAACCGGATCTCTAACCCTAGCCCTCAACATAACCCTAACCCTAGGTACAATCGTAACACTAACCGGATCTCTAACCCCAGCCCTCAACATAACCCTAACCCTAGGTCCAATCGTAACCCTAACCGGATCTCTAACCCTAGCCCTCAACATAACCCTAACCCTAGGCCCAATCGTAACCCTAACCGGATCTCTAACCCTAGCCCTCAACATACGCCTAACCCTAGATCCAATCGTAACCCTAACAGGATCTCTAACCCTAGCCCTCAACATAACCTTAACCCTAGGTCCAATCGTAACCCTAACCGGATCTCTAAACATAGCCCTCAACATAACCCTAACCCTAGGTCCAATCGTAACCCTAACTGGATCTCTAACCCTAGCCCTCAACATAACCCTAACCCTAGGTCCAATCGTAACCCTAACCGGACCTCTAACCCTAGTCCTCAACATAACCCTAACCCTAGGTCCAATCGTAACCCTAACCGGACCTCTAACCCTATCCCTCAACATAACCCTAACCCTAGGACCAATCGTAACCCTAACCGGATCTCTAACCCTAGCCCTCAACATAACCCTAACTCTAGGTCCAATCGTAACCCTAACCGGACCTTTAACCCTAGCCCTCAACATAACCCTAACCCTAGGTCCATTCGTAACCCTAAACGGATCTCTAACCCTAGCCCTCAACATAACCCTAACCCTAGTTCCAATCGTAACCCTAACCGGACCTCTAACCCTAGCCCTAAACATAACCTTAACCCTAGGTCCAATCGTACCCTAACCGTCTCTCTAAACCTAGCGCTCAACATAACACTAACCCTAGGTCCTATCGTAACTCTAACCGGACCTCTAACCCTAGCCCTCAAGATAACCCTAACCCTAGGTCCAATCGTAACCCTAACCGGATCTCTACCCCTAGCCCTCAACATAAACCTAACCCTAGGTCCAATCGTAACCCTAACCGGATCTCTAACCCTAGCCCACAACATAACCCTAACCCTAGGTCCAATCGTACCCTAACCGTCTATCTAAACCTAGCCCTCAACAGAACCCTAACCCTAGGTCCAATCGTAACCCTAACCGTCTCTCTAAACCTAGCCCTCAACATAACCCTAACCCTAGGTCCAATCGTAACCCTAACCGGATCTCTAACCCTAGCCCTCAACATAACCCTAACCCTAGGTCCAATCGTACCCTAACCGTCTCTCTAAACCTAGCCCTCAACATAACCCTAAGCCTAGGTCCAATCGTAACCCTAACCGGTTCTCTAACCCTAGCCCTCAACATAACCCTAACCCTAGGTCCAATCGTACCCTAACCGTCTCTCTAAACCTAGCCCTCAACATAACCCAAACCCTAGGTCCAATTGTAACCCTAACCGGATCTGTAACCCCAGCCCTCAACATAACCCTAACCCTAGGTCCAATCGTAACCCTAACCGGATCTCTAACCCTAGCCCTCAACATAACCCTAACCCTAGGTCCAATCGTAACCCTAACCGGACCTCTAACCCTAGTCCTCAACATAACCCTAACCCTAGGTCCAATCGTAACCCTAACCGGACCTCTAACCCTAGCCCTCAACATAACCCTAAGCCTAGGTCCAATCGTAACCCTAACCGGTTCTCTAACCCTAGCCCTCAACATAACCCTAACCCTAGGTCCAATCGTACCCTAACCGTCTCTCTAAACCTAGCCCTCAACATAACCCAAACCCTAGGTCCAATTGTAACCCTAACCGGATCTGTAACCCCAGCCCTCAACATAACCCTAACCCTAGGTCCAATCGTAACCCTAACCGGATCTCTAACCCTAGCCCTCAAGATAACCCTAACCCTAGGTCCAATCGTACCCTAACCGTCTCTCTAACCCTAGCCCTCAACATAAACCTAACCCTAGGTCCAATCGTAACCCTAACCGGATCTCTAACCCTAGCCCACAACATAACCCTAACCCTAGGTCCAATCGTACCCTAACCGTCTCTCTAAACCTAGCCCTCAACATAACCCTAACCCTAGGTCCAATCGTAACCCTAACCGTCTCTCTAAACCTAGCCCTCAACATAACCCTAACCCTAGGTCCAATCGTAACCCTAACTGGATCTCTAACCCTAGTCCTCAACATAACCCTAACCCTAGGTCCATTCGTAACCCTAACCGGACCTCTAACCCTATCCCTCAACATAACCCTAACCCTAGGTCCAATCGTAACCCTAACCGTCTATCTAACCCTAGCCCTCAACATAACCCTAACCCTAGGTCCAATCGTAACCCTAACCGGATCTCTAACCCTAGCCCTCAACATAAACCTAACCCTAGATCCAATCGTAACCCTAACCGGATCTCTAAACCTAGCCCTCAACATAACCCTAACCATAGGTCCAATCATAACACTAACCGGATCTCTAACCCCAGCCTTCAACATAACCCTAACCCTAGGTTCAATCATAACCCTAACCGGATCTCTAACCCTAGCCCTCAACATAACCCTAACCCTAGGTCCAATCGTAACCCTAACCGGATCTCTAACCCTACCCCTCAACATACGCCTAACCCTAGATCCAATCGTAACCCTAACAGGATCTCTAACCCTAGCCCTCAACATAACCTTAACCCTAGGTCCAATCATAACCCTAACCGAATCTCTAACCCTAGCCCTCAACATAAACCTAACCCTAGGTCCAATCGTAACACTAACCGGATCTCTAAACCTAGCCCTCAACATAACCCTAACCCTAGGTCCAATTGTAACCCTAACGGGATCTCTAACCCCAGCCGTCAACATAACCCTAACCCTAGGTTCAATCGTAACCCTAACCGGATCTCTAACCCTAGCCCAAAACATAACCCTAACCCTAGGTCCAATCGTACCCTAACCGTCTCTCTAAACCTAGCCCTCAACATAACCCTAACCCTAGGTCCAATCGTAACCCTAACCGGATCTCTAACCCTAGCCCTCAACATAACCCTAACCCTAGGTCCAATTGTAACCCTAACCGGATCTCTAACCCCAGCCCTCAACATAACCCTAACCCTAGGTCCATTCGTAACCCTAACCGGATCTCTAACCCTAGCCCTCAACATAACCCTAACCCTAGGTCCAATCGTAACCCTAACCGGATCTCTAACCCTAGCCCTCAACATAAACCTAACCCTAGGTCCAATCGTAACCCTAACCGGATCTCTAAACATAGCCCTCAACATAACCCTAACCCTAGGTCCAATTGTAACCCTAACTGGATCTCTAACCCTAGCCCTCAACATAACCCTAACCCTAGGTCCAATCGTAACCCTAACCGGACCTCTAACCCTAGTCCTCAACATAACCCTAACCCTAGGTCCAATCATAACCCTAACCGGACCTCTAACCCTATCCCTCAACATAACCCTAACCCTAGGTCCAATCGTAACCCTAACCGGACCTCTAACCCTATCCCTCAACATAACCCTAACCCTAGGTCCAATCGTAACCCTAACCGGATCTCTAACCCTAGCCCTCAACATAACCCTAACACTAGGTCCAATTGTAACACTAACCGGATCTCTAACCCCAGCCCTCAACATAACCCTAACCCTAGGTCCAATTGTAACCCTAACCGGATCTCTAACCCCAGCCCTCAACATAACCCTAACCCTAGGTCCATTCGTAACCCTAACCGGATCTCTAACCCTAGCCCTCAACATAACCCTAACCCTAGGTCCAATCGTACCCTAACCGTCTCTCTAAACCTAGCCCTCAACATAACCTTAACCCTAGGTCCAATCGTAACCCTAACCGTCTCTCTAAACCTAGCCCTCAACATAACCCTAACCCTAGGTCCAATCGTAACCCTAACTGGATCTCTAACCCTAGCCCTCAACATAACCCTAACCCTAGGGCCAATCGTAACCCTAACCGGACCTCTAACCCTAGTCCTCAACATAACCCTAACCCTAGGTCCAATCGTAACCCTAACCGGACCTCTAACCCTATCCCTCAACATAAGCCTAACCCTAGGTCCAATCGTAACCCTAACCGGATCTCTAACCCTAGCCCTCAACATAACCCTAACCCTAGGTCCAATCGTAACCCTAACCGGATCTCTAAACCTAGCCCTCAACATAATCCTAACCCTAGGTCCAATTGTAACCCTAACCGTCTCTCTAAACCTAGCCCTAAACATAACCCTAACACTAGGTCCAATCGTAACCCTAACCGGACCTCTAACACTATCCCTCAACATAACCCTAACCCTAGGTCCAATCGTAACCCTAACCGGATCTCTAACCCCAGCCCTCAACATAACCCTAACCCTAGGTCCAATTGTAACCCTAACCGGATCTCTAACCCCAGCCCTCAACATAACCCTAACCCTAGCTCCATTCGTAACCCTAACCGGATCTCTAACCCTAGCCCTCAACATAACCCTAACCCTAGGTCCAATTGTGACACTAACCAGATCTCTAACCCCAGCCCTCAACATAACCCTAACCCTAGGTCCAATCGTAACCCTAACCGGATCTCTAACCCTAGCCCTCAACATAACCCTAACCCTAGGTCCAATCGTAACCCTAACCGGATCTCTAACCCTAGCCCTCAACATACGCCTAACCCTAGATCCAATCGTAACCCTAACAGGATCTCTAACCCTACCCCTCAACATAACCTTAACCCTAGGTCCAATTGTAACCCTAACCGGATCTCTAACCCTAGCCCTCAACATAAACCTAACCCTAGGTCCAATCGTAACCCTAACCGGATCTCTAAACATAGCCCTCAACATAACCCTAACCCTAGGTCCAATTGTAACCCTAACTGGATCTCTAACCCTAGCCCTCAACATAACCCTAACCCTAGGTCCAATCGTAACCCTAACCGGACCTCTAACCCTAGTCCTCAACATAACCCTACCCCTAGGTCCAATCATAACCCTAACCGGACCTCTAACCCTATCCCTCAACATAACCCTAACCCTAGGTCCAATCGTAACCCTAACCGGACCTCTAACCCTATCCCTCAACATAACCCTAACCCTAGGACCAATCGTAACCCTAACCGGATCTCTAACCCTAGCCCTCAACATAACCCTAACACGAGGTCCAATTGTAACACTAACCGGATCTCTAACCCCAGCCCTCAACATAACCCTAACCCTAGGTCCAATTGTAACCCTAACCGGATCTCTAACCCCAGCCCTCAACATAACCCTAACCCTAGGTCCATTCGTAACCCTAACCGGATCTCTAACCCTAGCCCTCAACATAACCCTAACCCTAGGTCCAATCGTACCCTAACCGTCTCTCTAAACCTAGCCCTCAACATAACCTTAACCCTAGGTCCAATCGTAACCCTAACCGTCTCTCTAAACCTAGCCCTCAACATAACCCTAACCCTAGGTCCAATCGTAACCCTAACTGGATCTCTAACCCTAGCCCTCAACATAACCCTAACCCTAGGGCCAATCGTAACCCTAACCGGACCTCTAACCCTAGTCCTCAACATAACCCTAACCCTAGGTCCAATCGTAACCCTAACCGGACCTCTAACCCTATCCCTCAACATAAGCCTAACCCTAGGTCCAATCGTAACCCTAACCGGATCTCTAACCCTAGCCTTCAACATAACCCTAACCCTAGGTCCAATCGTAACCCTAACCGGATCTCTAAACCTAGCCCTCAACATAATCCTAACCCTAGGTCCAATTGTAACCCTAACCGTCTCTCTAAACCTAGCCCTAAACATAACCCTAACACTAGGTCCAATCGTAACCCTAACCGGACCTCTAACACTATCCCTCAACATAACCCTAACCCTAGGTCCAATCGTAACCCTAACCGGATCTCTAACCCTAGCCCTCAACATAAACCTAACCCTAGGTCCAATCGTAACCCTAACCGGATCTCTAAACATAGCCCTCAACATAACCCTAACCCGAGGTCCAATTGTAACCCTAACCGGACCTCTAACCCTAGTCCTCAACATAACCCTAACCCTAGGTCCAATCATAACCCTAACCGGACCTCTAACCCTATCCCTCAACATAACCCTAACCCTAGGTCAAATCGTAACCCTAACCGGACCTCTAACCCTATCCCTCAACATAACCCTAACCCTAGGTCCAATCGTAACCCTAACCGGATCTCTAACCCTAGCCCTCAACATAACCCTAACACTAGGTCCAATTGTAACACTAACCGGATCTCTAACCCCAGCCCTCAACATAACCCTAACCCTAGGTCCAATTGTAACCCTAACCGGATCTCTAACCCCAGCCCTCAACATAACCCTAACGCTAGCTCCATTCGTAACCCTAACCGGATCTCTAACCCTAGCCCTCAACATAACCCTAACCCTAGGTCCAATCGTAACCCTAACCGGATCTCTAACCCTAGCCCTCAAGATAACCCTAACCCTAGGTCCAATCGTACCCTAACCGTCTCTCTAACCCTAGCCCTCAACATAAACCTAACCCTAGGTCCAATCGTAACCCTAACCGGATCTCCAACCCTAGCCCACAACATAACCCTAACCCTAGGTCCAATCGTACCCTAACCGTCTCTCTAAACCTAGCCCTCAACATAACCCTAACCCTAGGTCCAATCGTAACCCTAACCGTCTCTCTAAACCTAGCCCTCAACATAACCCTAACCCTAGGTCCAATCGTAAGCCTAACCGGATCTCTAACCCTAGCCCTCAACATAACCCTAACCCTAGGTCCAATCGTAACCCTAACCGGACCTCTAACCCTAGTCCTCAACATAACCCTAACCCTAGGTCCAATCGTAACCCTAACCGGATCTCTAACCCTAGCCCTCAACATAACCCTAACCCTAGGTCCAATCGTAACCCTAACCGGATCTCTAACCCTAGCCCTCAACATAAACCTAACCCTAGGTCCAATCGTAACCCTAACCGGATCTCTAACCGTAGCCCTCAACATAACCCTAACCCTAGGTCCAATTGTAACACTAACCGGATCTCTAACCCCAGCCCTCAACATAACCCTAACCCTAGGTCCAATCGTAACCCTAACCGGATCTCTAACCCTAGCCCTCAACATAACCCTAACCCTAGGTCCAATCGTAACCCTAACCGGAACTCTAACCCTATCCCTCAACATAACCCTAACCCTGGGTCCAATCGTAACCCTAACCGGATCTCTAACCCTAGCCCTCAACATAAACCTAACCCTAGGTCCAATCGTAACCCTAACCGGATCTCTAACCCCAGCCCTCAACATAACCCTAACCCTAGGTCCAATTGTAACCCTAACGGGATCTCTAACCCCAGCCGTCAACATAACCCTAACCCTAGGTCCAATCGTAACCCTAACCGGACCTCTAACCCTAGTCCTCAACATAACCCTAACCCTAGGTCCAATTGTAACCCTAACCGGATCTCTAACCCTAGCCCTCAACATAACCCTAACCCTAGGTCCAATCGTAACCCTAACCGGATCTCTAACCCTAGCCCTCAACATAAACCTAACCCTAGATCCAATCGTAACCCTAACCGGATCTCTAAACCTAGCCCTCAACATTACCTTAACCCTAGGTCCAATTGTAACACTAACCGGATCTCTAACCCCAGCCCTCAACATAACCCTAACCCTAGGTCCAATCGTAACCCTAACCGGATCTCTAACCCTAGCCCTCAGCATAACCCTAACTCTAGGTCCAATTGTAACCCTAACCGGATCTCTAACCCCAGCCCTCAACATAACCCTAACCCTAGGTCCAATCGTAACCCTAACCGGATCTCTAACCCTAGCCCTCAACATAAACCTAACCCTAGGTCCAATCGTAACCCTAACCAGATCTCTAACCCTAGCCCTCAACATAAGCCTAACCCTAGATCCAATCGTAACCCTAACCGGATCTCTAACCCTAGCCCTCAACATAACCTTAACCCTAGGTCCAATCGTAACCCTAACTGGATCTCTAACCCTAGCCCTCAACATAAACCTAAACCTAGGTCCAATCGTAACCCTAACCGGATCTCTAAACATAGCCCTCAACATAACCCTAACCCTAGGTCCAATTGTAACCCTAACTGGATCTCTAACCCTAGCCCTCAACATAACCCTAACCCTAGGTCCAATCGTAACCCTAACCGGACCTCTAACACTATCCCTCAACATAACCCTAACCCTAGGTCCAATCGTAACCCTAACCGGACCTCTAACCCTAGCCCTCAACATAACCCTAACACTAGGTCCAATCGTAACCCTAACCGGATCTCAAAACCTAGCCCTCAACATAACCCTAACACTAGGTCCAATCGTAACCCTAACCGTCTCTCTAAACCTAGCCCTCAACATAATCGTAACCCTAGGTCCAACTGTAACCCTAACCGTCTCTCTAAACCTAGCCCTCAACATAACCCTAACACTAGGTCCAATCGTAACCCTAACGGGACCTCTAACCCTATCCCTCAACATAACCCTAACCCTAGGTCCAATCGTAACCCTAACCGGATCTCTAACCATAGCCCTCAACATAACCCTAACCCTAGGTTCAATGGTAACCCTAACCGGACCTCTAACCCCAGCCCTCAACATAACCCTAACCCTAGGTCCAATCGTAACCCTAACCGGATCTCTAACCCTAGCCCTCAACATAACCCTAAGCCTAGGTCCAATCGTAACCCTAACCGGATCTCTAACCCTAGCCCTCAACATAACCCTAACCCTAGGTCCAATCGTAACCCTAACCGGATCTCTAACCCCAGCCCTCAACATAACCCTAACCCTAGGTCCAATCGTAACCCTAACCGGATCTCTAACCCTAGACCTCAACATAACCCTAACCCTAAGTCCAATCGTACCCTAACCGTCTCTCTAAACCTAGCCCTCAACATAACCCTAACACTAGGTCCAATCATAACCCTAACCGGACCTCTAACACTATCCCTCAACATAACCCTAACCCTAGGTCCAATCGCAACCCTGACCGGATCTCTAACCCTAGCCCTCAACATAACCCGAACCCTAGCTCCAATCGTAACCCTAACCGGATCTCTAACCCTAGCCCTCAACATAACCCTAACCCTAGGTCCAATCGTAACCCTAACCGGATCTCTAACCCTTGCCCTCTAGATAAACAGAACCCTAGGTCCAATCGTAACCCTAACCGGATGTCTAACCCTAGCTCTCAACATAACCCTAACCCTAGGTCCAATCGTAACCCTAACAGGATCTATAACCCTAGCTCTGAACATAACCCTAACCCTTGGTCCAATCGTAAGTCTAACCGGATCTCTAGCCCTAGCCCTCAACATAATCCTAACCCTAGGTCCAATCGTAACCCTAACCGGATATAGAACCCTAGCCCTCAACATAACCCTAACCCTAGGTCCAATCGTAACCCTAACCGGATCTCTAACCCTAGCATTCTGCATAACCCTATCCCTTGGTCCAATGGTTACCCTAACCGGATCTCTAAACCTAGCCCTCAACATAACCCTAACCCTAGCTCCAATCGTAACCCTAACCGGATCTCTAACCCTAGCCCTCAACATAACCCTAACCCTAAGTCCAATCGTACCCTAACCGTCTCTCTAAACCTAGCCCTCAACATAATCCTAACCCTAGGTCCAATTGTAACCCTAACCGTCTCTCTAAGCCTAGCCCTCAACATAACCCTAACACTAGGTCCAATCATAACCCTAACCGGACCTCTAACACTATCCCTCAACATAACCCTAACCCTAGGTCCAATCGCAACCCTGACCGGATCTCTAACCCTAGCCCTCAACATAACCCGAACCCTAGCTCCAATCGTAACCCTAACCGGATCTCTAACCCTTGCCCTCAAGATAAACAGAACCCTAGGTCCAATCGTAACCCTAACCGGATGTCTAACCCTAGCTCTCAACATAACCCTAACCCTAGGTCCAATCGTAACCCTAACAGGATCTATAACCCTAGCTCTGAACATAACCCTAACCCTTGGTCCAATCGTAAGTCTAACCGGATCTCTAGCCCTAGCCCTCAACATAATCCTAACCCTAGGTCCAATCGTAACCCTAACCGGATATAGAACCCTAGCCCTCAACATAACCCTAACCCTAGGTCCAATCGTAACCCTAACCGGATCTCTAACCCTAGCATTCTGCATAACCCTATCCCTTGGTCCAATGGTTACCCTAACCGGATCTCTAAACCTAGCCCTCAACATAACCCTAACCCTCCTCCAATCGTAACCCTAACCGGATCTCTAACCCTAGCCCTCAACATACCCCTAACCCTAGGTCCAATCGTAACCCTAACCGGATCTCTAACCCTAGACCTCAACATAACCCGAACAGTAGATTCAATCGTAACCCTAACCGGATCTCTAGCCCTAGCCCTAAACATAACCCTAACCTTAGGTCCAATCGTAACCCTAACCGGATCTCTAACCCTAGCCCTCAACATAACCCTAACCCTAGGTCCAATCGTAACCCTAACCGGACCTCTAACCCTAGTCCTCAACATAACCCTAACCTTAGGTCCAATCGTAACCCTAACCGGACCTCTAACCCTATCCCTCAACATAACCCTAACCCTAGGTCCAATCGTAACCCTAACCGGACCTCTAACCCTATCCCTCAACATAACCCTAACCCTAGGTCCAATCGTAACCCTAACCGGATCTCTAACCCCAGCCCTCAACATAACCCTAACCCTAGGTCCAATCGTAACCCTAACCGAATCTCTAACCCTAGCCCTCAACATAACCCTAACCCTTAGTCCAATCGTACCCTAACCGTCTCTCTAAACCTAGCCCTCAACATAATCCTAACCATAGGTCCTATTGTAACCCTAACCGTCTCTCTAAACCTAGCCCTCAACATAACCCTAACACTAGGTCCAATCGTAACCCTAACCGGACCTCTAACACTATCCCTCAACATAACCCTAACCCTAGGTCCAATCGCAACCCTGACCGGATCTCTAACCCTAGCCCTCAACATAACCCGAACCCTAGCTCCAATCGTAACCCTAACCGGATCTCTAACCCTAGCCCTCAACATAACCCTAAACCTAGGTCCAATCGTAACCCTAACCAGATCTCTAACCCTTGCCCTCAAGATAAACAGAACCCTAGGTCCAATCGTAACCCTAACCGGACCTCTAACCCTAGTCCTCAACATAACCCTAACCCTAGGTCCAATCGTAACCCTAACCGGATCTCTAACCCTAGCCCTCAACATAAACCTAACCCTAGATCCTATCGTAACCCTAACCGGATCTCTAACCCTAGCCCTCAACATTACCTTAACCCTAGGTCCAATTGTAACACTAACCGGATCTCTAACCCCAGCCCTCAACATAACCCTAACCCTAGGTCCAATCGTAACCCTAACCGGATCTCTAACCCTAGCCCTCAGCATAACCCTAACCCTAGGTCCAATTGTAACCCTAACCGGATCTCTAACCCCAGCCCTCAACATAACCCTAACCCTAGGTCCAATCGTAACCCTAACCGGATCTCTAACCCTAGCCCTCAACATAAACCTAACCCTAGGTCCAATCGTAACCCTAACCGGATCTCTAACCCTAGCCCTCAACATAACCCTAACCCTAGGTCCAATCGTAACCCTAACCGGATCTCTATCCCTAGCCCTCAACATAAACCTAACCCTAGGTCCAATCGTAACCCTAACCGGATCTCTAAACATAGCCCTCAACATAACCCTAACCCTAGGTCCAATTGTAACCCTAACTGGATCTCTAACCCTAGCCCTCAACATAACCCTAACCCTAGGTCCAATCGTAACCCTAACCGGACCTCTAACCCTAGCCCTCAACATAACCCTAACCCTAGGTCCAATCGTAACCCTAACCGGACCTCTAACCCTATCCCTCAACATAACCCTACCCCTAGGTCCAATAGTAACCCTAACCGGATCTCTAACCCTAGCCCTCAACATAACCCTAACCCTAGGTCCAATCGTAACCCTAACCGGATCTCTAACAATAACCCTCAACATAAACCTAACCCTAGGTCCAATCGTAACCCTAACCGGATCTCTAACAATAGCCCTCAACATAAACCTAACCCTAGGTCCAATCGTAACCCTAACCGGATCTCTAACCCTAGCCCTCAACATAACCCTAACCCTAGGTCCAATCGTAACCCTAACCGGATCTCTAACAATAACCCTCAACATAACCCTAACCCTAGGTCCAATTGTAACCCTAACCGGATCTCTAACCCTAGCCCTCAACATAACCCTAATCCTAGGTCCAATCGTACCCTAACCGTCTCTCTAAACCTAGCCCTCAACATAATCCTAACCCTAGGTCCAATTGTAACCCTAACCGTCTCTCTAAACCTAGCCCTCAACATAACCCTAACACTGGGTCCAATCGTAACCCTAACCGGACCTCTAACACTATCCCTCAACATAACCCTAACCCTAGGTCCAATCGTAACCCTAACCGGATGTCTAACCCTAGCTCTCAACATAACTCTAACCCTAGGTCCAATCGTAACCCTAAAAGGATCTATAACGCTAGCTCTCAACATAGCCCTAACCCTAGGTCCAATCGTAACTCTAACCGTATCTCTAGCCCTAGCCCTCAACATAATCCTAACCCTAGGTCCAATCGTAACCCTAACCGGATATAGAACCCTAGCCCTCAACATAACCCTAACCCTAGGTCCAATCGTAACCCTAACCGGATCTTTAACCCTAGCATTCTACATAACCCTATCCCTTGGTCCAATCGTAACCCTAACCCGATATCTAAACCTAGCCCTCAACATAACCCTAACCCTAGCTCCAATCGTAACCCTAACCGGATCTATAACCCTAGCCCTCAACATACCCCTAACCCTAGGTCCAATCGTAACCCTAACCGGATCTCTAAACCTTGCCCTCAAGATAAACCGAACCCTAGGTCCAATCGTAACCCTAACCGGATCTCGAACCCTAGCCCTCAACATAACCCTAACCCTAGGTCCAATCGTAACCATAACCGGATATCGAACCCTAGCCCTCAACATAACCCTAACCCTAGGTCCAATCGTAACCCTAAACGGATCTCTAACCCTAGCCCTCAACATAACCCTATCCCTAGGTCCAATCGTAACCCTAACCGGAACTCTAACCCTAGCCCTCAACATAACCCTAACCCTAGGTCCAATCGTAACCGTAACCGGATCTCTAACCTTAGCCCTCAACATAACACTAACCCTAGGTCCAATCGTAACCCTAACCGGATCTCTAACCCTAGCCCTCAACATAACCCTAACCCTAGGTCCAATCGTAACCCTAACCGGATCTCTAACCCTAGCCCTCAACATAACCCTAACCCTAGGTCCAATCGTAACCCTAACCAGAACTCTAACCCTAGCCCTCAACATAACCCTAACCCTAGGTCCAATCGTAACCGTAACCGGATCTCTAACCCTAGCCCTCAACATAACCCTATCCCTTGGTCCAATCGTAACCCTAACCGGATCTCTAACCCTAGCCCTCAACATAACCCTAACCCTAGGTCCAATCGTAACCCTAACCGGATCTCTAACCCTAGCCCTCAACATAACCCTAACCCTAGGTCCAATCGTAACCCTAACCGGATCTCTAACACTAGGCCTCAACAGAACCGTAACCCTACGTCCAATCGTAACCCTAACCGGATCTCCTACCCTAGCGCTCAACATAACCCTAACCCTATCTCCAATCGTAACCCTAACCGGATCTCTAACCATAGCCCTCAACATAACCCGAACCCTAGGTCCAATCGTAAACCTAACTGGATCTCTAACCCTAGCCCTCAACATAACCCGAACCCTAGATCCAATCGTAACCCTAACCGGATATCTAAACCGGGCCCTCAACATAACCCTAACCCTAGGTCCAATCGTAACCCTAACCGGATCTCTAACCCTAGCCCTCAACATAACCCCAACCCTACGTCCCATCGTAACCCTAACCGGATCTCTAACCCTAGCCCTCAACATAACCCTAACCCTAGGTCCAATCGTAACCCTAACCGAATCTCGAACCCTAGCCCTCAACATAACCCTAACCCTAGGTCCAATCGTAACCCTAACCGGATCTCTAACCCTAGCCCTCAACATAACCCGAACCCTAGATCCAATCGTAACCCTAACCGGATATCTAAACTTAGCCCTCAACATAACCCTAACCCTAGGTCCAATCGTAACCCTAACCGGATCTCTAACCCTAGCCCTCAACATAACCCCAACCCTACGTCCAATCGTAAGCCTAACTGGATCTCTAACCCTAGCCCTCAACATAACCCTAACCCTAGGTCCAATCGTAACCCTAACCGGATCTCTAACCCTAGTCCTCAACATAACCCTAACCCTAGGTCCAATCGTAACCCTAACCGGACCTCTAACCCTAGCCCTGAACATAACCCTAACCCTAGGTCCAATCGTACCCTAACCGTCTCTCTAAACCTAGCGCTCAACATAACACTAACCCTAGGTCCTATCGTAACTCTAACCGGACCTCTAACCCTAGCCCTCAAGATAACCCTAACCCTAGGTCCAATCGTAACCCTAACCGGATCTCTAACCCTAGCCCTCAACATAACCCTAACCCTAGGTCCAATCGTAACCCTAACCGGATCTCTAAACCTAGCCCTCAACATAATCCTAACCCTAGGTCCAATTGTAACCCTAACCGTCTCTCTAAACCTAGCCCTCAACATAACCCTAACACTAGGTCCAATCGTAACCCTAACCCGACCTCTAACACTATCCCTCAACATAACCCTAACCCTAGGTCCAATCGTAACCCTAACCGGATCTCTAACCCCAGCCCTCAACATAACCCTAACCCTAGGTCCAATTGTAACCCTAACCGGATCTCTAACCCCAGCCCTCAACATAACCCTAACCCTAGGTCCATTCGTAACCCTAACCGGATATCTAACCCTAGCCCTCAACATAACCCTAACCCTAGGTCCAATTGTAACCCTAACCGGATCTCTAACCCCAGCCCTCAACATAACACCTAACCCTAGGTCCTATCGTAACCCTAACCGGATCTCTAACCCTAGCCCTCAACATAAGCCAAACCCTAGGTCCAATTGTAACCCTAACCGGATCTGTAACCCCAGCCCTCAACATAACCCTAACCCTAGGTCCAATCGTAACCCTAACCGGATCTCTAACCCTAGCCCTCAAGATACCCCTAACCCTAGGTCCAATCGTACCCTAACCGTCTCTCTAACCCGAGCCCTCAACATAAACCTAACCCTAGGTCCAATCGTAACCCTAACCGGATCTCTAACCCTAGCCCTCAACATAACCCTAACCCTAGGTCCAATCGTACACTAACCGTCTCTCTAAACCTAGCACTCAACATAACCCTAACCCTAGGTCCTATCGTAACTCTAACCGGACCTCTAACCCTAGCCCTCAAGATAACCCTAACCCTAGGTCCAATCGTAACCCTAACCGGATCTCTACCCCTAGCCCTCAACATAAACCTAACCCTAGGTCCAATCGTAACCCTAACCGGATCTCTAACCCTAGCCCACAACATAACCCTAACCCTAGGTCCAATCGTACCCTAACCGTCTCTCTAAACCTAGCCCTCAACAGAACCCTAACCCTAGGTCCAATCGTAACCCTCACCGTCTCTCTAAACCTAGCCCTCAACATAACCCTAACCCTAGGTCCAATCGTAACCCTAACCGGATCTCTAACGCTAGCCCTCAACATAACCCTAACCCTAGGTCCAATCGTACCCTAACCGTCTCTCTAAACCTAGCCCTCAACATAACCTTAACCCTAGGTCCAATCGTAACCCTAACCGTCTCTCTAAACCTAGCCCTCAACATAACCCTAACCCTAGGTCCAATCGTAACCCTAACTGGATCTCTAACCCTAGCCCTCAACATAACCCTAACCCTAGGTCCAATCGTAACCCTAACCGGACCTCTAACCCTAGTCCTCAACATAACCCTAACCCTAGGTCCAATCGTAACCCTAACCGGACCTCTAACCCTAGCCCTCAACATAACCCTAAGCCTAGGTCCAATCGTAACCCTAACCGGATCTCTAACCCTAGCCCTCAACATAACCCTAACCCTAGGTCCAATCGTACCCTAACCGTCTCTCTAAACCTAGCCCTCAACATAACCCTAACACTAGGTCCAATCGTAACCCTAACCGAACCTCTAACCCTAGCCCTCAACATAACCCAAACCCTAGGTCCAATTGTAACCCTAACCGGATCTGTAACCCCAGCCCTCAACATAACCCTAACCCTAGGTCCAATCGTAACCCTAACCGGATCTCTAACCCTAGCCCTCAAGATAACCCTAACCCTAGGTCCAATCGTACTCTAACCGTCTCTCTAACCCTAGCCCTCAACATAAACCTAACCCTAGGTCCAATCGTAACCCTAACCGGATCTCTAACCCTAGCCCACAACATAACCCTAACCCTAGGTCCAATCGTACCCTAACCGTCTCTCTAAACCTAGCCCTCAACATAACCCAAACCCTAGGTCCAATTGTAACCCTAACCGGATCTGTAACCCCAGCCCTCAACATAACCCTAACCCTAGGTCCAATCGTAACCCTAACCGGATCTCTAACCCTAGCCCTCAAGATAACCCTAACCCTAGGTCCAATCGTACCCTAACCGTCTCTCTAACCCTAGCCCTCAACATAAACCTAACCCTAGGTCCAATCGTAACCCTAACCGGATCTCTAACCCTAGCCCACAACATAACCCTAACCCTAGGTCCAATCGTACCCTAACCGTCTCTCTAAACCTAGCCCTCAACATAACCCTAACCCTAGGTCCAATCGTAACCCTAACCGTCTCTCTAAACCTAGCCCTCAACATAACCCTAACCCTAGGTCCAATCGTAACCCTAATTGGATCTCTAACCCTAGTCCTCAACATAACCCTAACCCTAGGTCCATTCGTAACCCTAACCGGACCTCTAACCCTATCCCTCAACATAACCCTAACCCTAGGTCCAATCGTAACCCTAACCGGATCTCTAACCCTAGCCCTCAACATAACCCTAACCCTAGGTCCAATCGTAACCCTAACCGGATCTCTAACCCTAGCCCTCAACATAAACCTAACCCTAGATCCAATCGTAACCCTAACCGGATCTCTAAACCTAGCCCTCAACATAACCCTAACCATAGGTCCAATCATAACACTAACCGGATCTCTAACCCCAGCCTTCAACATAACCCTAACCCTAGGTTCAATCGTAACCCTAACCGGATCTCTAACCCTAGCCCTCAACATAACCCTAACACTAGGTCCAATCGTAACCCTAACCGGATCTCTAACCCTAGCCCTCAACATACGCCTAACCCTAGATCCAATCGTAACCCTAACAGCATCTCTAACCCTAGCCCTCAACATAACCTTAACCCTAGGTCCAATCATAACCCTAACCGAATCTCTAACCCTAGCCCTCAACATAAACCTAACCCTAGGTCCAATCGTAACCCTAACCGGATCTCTAAACATAGCGCTCAACATAACCCTAACCCTAGGTCCAATTGTAACCCTAACTGGATCTCTAACCCTAGCCCTCAACATAACCCTAACCCTAGGTCCAATCGTAACCCTAACCGGACCTCTAACCCTAGTCCTCAACATAACCCTAACCCTAGGTCCAATCGTAACCCTAACCGGACCTCTAACCCTATCCCTCAACATAACCCTAACCCTAGGTCGAATCGTAACCCTAACCGGATCTCTAACCCTAGCCCTCAACATAACCCTAACCCTAGGTCCAATCGTAACCCTAACCGGATCTCTAACCCTAGCCCTCAACATAAAAATAACCCTAGGTCCAATCGTAACCCTAACCGGATCTCTAACCCTAGCCCTCAACATAACCCTAACCTTAGGTCCAATTGTAACCCTAACGGGATCTCTAACCCCAGCCGTCAACATAACCCTAACCCTAGGTTCAATCGTAACCCTAACCGGATCTCTAACCCTAGCCCACAACATAACCCTAACCCTAGGTCCAATCGTACCCTAACCGTCTCTCTAAACCTAGCCCTCAACATAACCCTAACCCTAGGTCCAATCGTAACCCTAACCGGATCTCTAACCCTAGCCCTCAACATAACCCTAATCCTAGGTCCAATTGTAACACTAACCGGATCTCTAACCCCAGCCCTCAACATAACCCTAACCCTAGGTCCAATCGTAACCCTAACCGGATCTCTAACCCTAGCCCTCAACATAACCCAAACCCTAGGTCCAATTGTAACCCTAACCGGATCTGTAACCCCAGCCCTCAACATAACCCTAACCCTAGGTCCAATCGTAACCCTAACCGGATCTCTAACCCTAGCCCTCAAGATAACCCTAACCCTAGGTCCAATCGTACCCTAACCGTCTCTCTAACCCTAGCCCTCAACATAAACCTAACCCTAGGTCCAATCGTAACCCTAACCGGATCTCTAACCCTAGCCCACAACATAACCCTAACCCTAGGTCCAATCGTACCCTAACCGTCTCTCTAAAGCTAGCCCTCAACATAACCCTAACCCTAGGTCTAATCGTAACCCTAACTGGATCTCTAACCCTAGCCCTCAACATAACCCTCACCCTAGGTCCAATCGTAACCCTAACCGGATCTCTAACCTTGCTCTCAAGATAAACAGAACCCTAGGTCCAATCGTAACCCTAACCGGATGTCTAACCCTAGCTCTCAACATAACCCTAACCCTAGGTCCAATCGTAACCCTAACAGGATCTATAACCCTAGCTCTCAACATAACCCTAACCCTAGGTCCAATCGTAACTCTAACCGGATCTCTAGCCCTAGCCCTCAACATAATCCTAACCCTAGGTCCAATCGTAACTCTAACCGGATATAGAACCCTAGCCCTCAACATAACCCTAACCCTAGGTCCAATCGTAACCCTAACCGGATCTCTAACCCTAGCATTCTACATAACCCTATCCCTTGGTCCAATCGTAACCCTAACCGGACCTCTAACCCTATCCCTCAACATAACCCTAACCCTAGGTCCAATCGTAACCCTAACCGGACCTCTAACCCTATCCCTCAACATAAGCCTAACCCTAGGTCCAATCGTAACCCTAACCGGACCTCTAACCCTATCCCTCAACATAACCCTAACCCTAGGTCCAATCGTAACCCTAACCGGATCTCTAACCCCAGCCCTAAACATAACCCTAACCCTAGGTCCAATCGTAACCCTAACCGGATCTCTAACCCTAGCCCTCAACAAAACCCTAACCCTAAGTCCAATCGTTCCCTAACCGTCTCTCTAAACCTAGCCCTCAACATAATCCTAACCCTAGGTCCAATTGTAACCCTAACCGTCTCTCTAAACCTAGCCCTCAACATAACCCTAACACTAGGTCCAATCGTAACCCTAACCGGACCTCTAACACTATCCCTCAACATAACCCTAACCCTAGGTCCAATCGCAACCCTGACCGGATCTCTAACCCTAGCCCTCAACATAACCCGAACCCTAGCTCCAATCGTAACCCTAACCGGATCTCTAACCCTAGTCCTCAACATAACCCAAATCCTTGGTCCATTCGTAACCCTAACCGGATCTCTAACCCTAGCCCTCAACATAACCCTAACCCTAGGTCCAATCGTAACCCTAACCGGATCTCTAACCCTTGCCCTCAAGATAAACAGAACCCTAGGTCCAATCGTAACCCTAACCGCATGTCTAACCCTAGCTCTCAACATAACACTAACCCTAGGTCCAATCGTAACCCTAACAGGATCTATAACCCTAGCTCTCAACATAACGCTAACCCTCGGTCCAATCGTAACTCTAACCGGATGTCTAGCCCTAGCCCTCAACATAATCCTAACCCTAGGTCCAATCGTAACCCTAACCGGATATAGAACCCTAGCCCTCAACATAACCCTAACCCTAGGTCCAATCGTAACCCTAACCGGATCTCTAACCCCAGCCCTCAACATAACCCTAACCCTAGGTCCAATCGTAACCCTAACCGGATCTCTAACCCTAGCCCTCAACATAACCCTAACCCTAAGTCCAATCGTACCCTAACCGTCTCTCTAAACCTAGCCCTCAACATAATCCTAACCCTAGGTCCAATTGTAACCCTAACCGTCTCTCTAAACCTAGCACTCAACATAACCCTAACACTAGGTCCAATCTTAACCCTAACCGGACCTGTAACACTATCCCTCAACATAACCCTAACCCTAGGTCCAATCGCAACCCTGACCGGATCTCTAACCCCAGCCCTCAACATAACCCTAACACTAGGTCCAATCGTAACCCTAACCGGATCTCTAACCCTAGTCCTCAACATAACCCTAACCCTTGGTCCAATCGTAACCCTAACCGGATCTCTAACCCTAGCCCTCAACATAACCCTAACCCTAGGTCCAATCGTAACCCTAACCGGATCTCTAACCCTTGCCCTCAAGATAAACAGAACCCTAGGTCCAATCGTAACCCTAACCGGATGTCTAACCCTAGCTCTCAACATAAACCTAAACCTAGGTCCAATCGTAACCCTAACAGGATCTATAACCCTAGCTCTCAACATAACCCTAACCCTAGGTCCAATCGTAAGTCTAACCGGATCTCTAGCCCTAGCCCTCAACATAATCCTAACCCTAGGTCCAATCGTAACCCTAACCGTATATAGAACCCTAGCCCTCAACATAACCCTAACCCTAGGTCCAATCGTAACCCTAACTGGATCTCTAACCCTAGCATTCTACATAACCCTATCCCTTGGTCCAATCGTAACCCTAACCGGATCTCTAAACCTAGCCCTCAACATAACCCTAACCCTAGCTCCAATCGTAACCCTAACCGGATCTCTAACCCTAGCCCTCAACATACCCCTAACCCTAGGTCCAATCGTAACCCTAACCGGATCTCTAAACCTTGCCCTCAAGATAAACCGAACTCTAGGTCCAATCGTAACCCTAACCGGATCTCTAAGCCTAGACCTCAACATAACCCGAACACTAGATTCAATCGTAACCCTAACCGGATCTCTAGCCCTATCCCTAAACATAACCCTAACGCTAGGTCCAATCGTAAACCTAAGCGGATCTCTAACCCTAGCCCTCAACATAACCCTAACCCTAGGTCCAATCGTAACCCTAACCGGACCTCTAACCCTAGTCCTCAACATAACCCTAACCTTAGGTCCAATCGTAACCCTAACCGGACCTCTAACCCTATCCCTCAACATAACCCTAACCCTAGGTCCAATCGTAAGCCTAACCGGACCTCTAACCCTATCCCTCAACATAACCCTAACCCTAGGTCTAATCATAACCCTAACCGGATCTCTAACCCCAGCCCTCAACATAACCCTAACCCTAGGTCCAATCGTAACCCTAACCGAATCTCTAACCCTAGCCCTCAACATAACCCTAACCCTAAGTCCAATCGTACCCTAACCTTCTCTCTAAACCTAGCCCTCAACATAATCCTAACCCTATGTCCAATTGTAACCCTAACCGTCTCTCTAAACCTAGCCCTCAACATAACCCTAACACTAAATCCAATCGTAACCCTAACCGGACCTCTAACACTATCCCTCAACATAACCCTAACCCTAGGTCCAATCGCAACCCTGACCGGATCTCTAACCCTAGCCCTCAACATAACCCGAACCCTAGCTCCAATCGTAACCCTAAACGGATCTCTAACCCTAGTCCTCAACATAACCCTAACCCTTGGTCCAATCGTAACCCTAACCGGATTTCTAACCCTAGCCCTCAACATAACCCTAACCCTAGGTCCAATCGTAACCCTAAGCGGATCTCTAACCCTTGCCCTCAAGATAAACAGAACCCTAGGTCCAATCGTAACTCTAACCGGATATAGAACCCTAGCCCTCAACATAACCCTAACCCTAGGTCCAATCGTAACCCTAACCGGATCTCTAACCCTAGCATTCTACATAACCCTATCCCTTGGTCCAATCGTAACCCTAACCGGACCTCTAACCCTATCCCTCAACATAACCCTAACCCTAGGTCCAATCGTAACCCTAACCGGACCTCTAACCCTATCCCTCAACATAAGCCTAACCCTAGGTCCAATCGTAACCCTAACCGGACCTCTAACCCTATCCCTCAACATAACCCTAACCCTAGGTCCAATCGTAACCCTAACCGGATCTCTAAACCCAGCCCTAAACATAACCCTAACCCTAGGTCCAATCGTAACCCTAACCGGATCTCTAAACCTAGCCCTGAACATAACCCTAACCCTAAGTCCAATCGTACCCTAACCGTCTCTCTAAACCTAGCCCTCAACATAATCCTAACCCTAGGTCCAATTGTAACCCTAACCGTCTCTCTAAACCTAGCCCTCAACATAACCCTAACACTAGGTCCAATCGTAACCCTAACCGGACCCCTAACACTATCCCTCAACATAACCCTAACCCTAGGTCCAATCGCAACCCTGACCGGATCTCTAACCCTAGCCCTCAACATAACCCGAACCGTAGCTCCAATCGTAACCCTAACCGGATCTCTTACCCTAGCCCTCAACATAACCCTAACCCTAGGTCCAATCGTAACCCTAACCGGATCTCTAACCCTTGCCCTCAAGATAAACAGAACCCTAGGTCCAACCGTAACCCTAACCGGATGTCTAAACCTAGCTCTCAACATAACCCTAACCCTAGGTCCAATCGTAACCCTAACAGGATCTATAACCCTAGCTCTCAACATAACGCTAACCCTCGGTCCAATCGTAACTCTAACCGGATCTCTAGCCCTAGCCCTCAACATAATCCTAACCCTAGGTCCAATCGTAACCCTAACCGGATATAGAACCCTAGCCCTCAACATAACCCTAACCCTAGGTCCAATCGTAACCCTAACCGGATCTCTAACCCTAGCATTCTACATAACCCTATCCCTTGGTCCAATCGTAACCCTAACCGGATCTCTAAACCTAGCCCTCAACATAACCCTAACCCTAGGTCCAATCGTAACCCTAACCGGATCTCTAACCCCAGCCCTCAAAATAACCCTAACCCTAGGTCCAATCGTAACCCTAACCGGATCTCTAACCCTAGCCCTCAACATAACCCTAACCCTAAGTCCAATCGTACCCTAACCGTCTCTCTAAACCTAGCCCTCAACATAATCCTAACCCTAGGTCCAATTGTAACCCTAACCGTCTCTCTAAACCTAGCCCTCAACATAACCCTAACACTAGGTCCAATCGTAACCCTAACCGGACCTCTAACACTATCCCTCAACATAACCCTAACCCTAGGTCCAATCGCAACCCTGACCGGATCTCTAACCCCAGCCCTCAACATAACCCTAACCCTAGGTCCAATCGTAACCCTAACCGGATCTCTAACCCTAGTCCTCAACATAAGCCTAACCCTTGGTCCAATCGTAACCCTAACCGGATCTCTAACGCTAGCCCTCAACATAACCCTAACCCTAGGTCCAATCGTAACCCTAACCGGATCTCTAACCCTTGCCCTCAAGATAAACAGAACCCTAGGTCCAATCGTAACCCTAACCGGATGTCTAACCCTAGCCCTCAACATAACCCTAACCCTAGGTCCAATCGTAACCATAACCGGATATCGAACCCTAGCCCTCAACATAACCCTAACCCTAGGTCCAATCGTAACCCTAAACGGATCTCTAACCCTAGCCCTCAACATAACCCTATCCCTAGGTCCAATCGTAACCCTAACCGGATCTCTAACCCTAGCCCTCAACATAACCCTAACCCTAGGTCCAATCGTAACCGTAACCGGATCTCTAACCTTAGCCCTCAACATAACACTAACCCTAGGTCCAATCGTAACCCTAACCGGATCTCTAACCCTAGCCCTCAACATAACCCTAACCCTAGGTCCAATCGTAACCGTAACCGGAACTCTAACCCTAGCCCTCAACATAAGCCTAACCCTAGGTCCAATCGTAACCGTAACCGGATCTCTAACCCTAGCCCTCAACATAACCCTATCCCTTGGTCCAATCGTAACCCTAACCGGATCTCTAACCATAGCCCTCAACATAACCCTAACCCTAGGTCCAATCGTAACCCTAACCGGATCTCTAACCCTAGCCCTCAACATAACCCTAACCCTAGGTCCAATCGTAACCCTAACCGGATCTCTAACACTAGCCCTCAACAGAACCGTAACCCTACGTCCAATCGTAACCCTAACCGGATCTCCTACCCTAGCGCTCAACATAACCCTAACCCTAGCTCCAATCGTAACCCTAACCGGATCTCTAACCCTAGCCCTCAACATAACCCTAACCCTAGGTCCAATCGTACCCTAACCGTCTCTCTAAACCTAGCCCTCAACATAATCCTAACCCTAGGTCCAATTGTAACCCTAACCGTCTCTCTAAACCTAGCCCTCAACATAACCCTAACACTAGGTCCAATCGTAACCCTAACCGGACCTCTAACACTATCCCTCAACATAACCCTAACCCTAGCTCCAATCGTAACCCTAAAAGGATCTATAACGCTAGCTCTCAACATAACCCTAACCCTAGGTCCAATCGTAACTCTAACCGTATCTCTAGCCCTAGCCCTCAACATAATCCTAACCCTAGGTCCAATCGTAACCCTAACCGGATATAGAACCCTAGCCCTCAACATAACCCTAACCCTAGGTCCAATCGTAACCCTAACCGGATCTCTAACCCTAGCATTCTACATAACCCTATCCCTTGGTCCAATCGTAACCCTAACCCGATATCTAAACCTAGCCCTCAACATAACCCTAACCCTAGCTCCAATCGTAACCCTAACCGGATCTCTAACCCTAGCCCTCAACATACCCCTAACCCTAGGTCCAATCGTAACCCTAACCGGATCTCTAAACCTTGCCCTCAAGATAAACCGAACCCTAGGTCCAATCGTAACCCTAACCGGATCTCGAACCCTAGCCCTCAACATAACCCTAACCCTAGGTCCAATCGTAACCATAACCGGATATCGAACCCTAGCCCTCAACATAACCCTAACCCTAGGTCCAATCGTAACCCTAAACGGATCTCTAACCCTAGCCCTCAACATAACCCTATCCCTAGGTCCAATCGTAACCCTAACCGGAACTCTAACCCTAGCCCTCAACATAACCCTAACCCTAGGTCCAGTCGTAACCGTAACCGGATCTCTAACCTTAGCCCTCAACATAACACTAACCCTAGGTCCAATCGTAACCCTAACCGGATCTCTAACAGTAGCGCTCAACATAACCCTAACCCTAGGTCCAATCGTAACCCTAACCGGATCTCTAACCCTAGCCCTCAACATAACCCTAACCCTAGGTCCAATCGTAACCCTAACCGGATCTCTAACCCTAGCCCTCAACATAACCCTAACCCTAGGTCCAATCGTAACCCTAACCGGAACTCTAACCATAGCCCTCAACATAACCCTAACCCTAGGTCCAATCGTAACCGTAACCGGATCTCTAACCCTAGCCCTCAACATAACCCTATCCCTTGGTCCAATCGTAACCCTAACCGGATCTCTAACCCTAGCCCTCAACATAACCCTAACCCTAGGTCCAATCGTAACCCTAACCGGATCTCTAACCCTAGCCCTCAACATAACCCTAACCCTAGGTCCAATCGTAACCCTAACCGGATCTCCTACCCTAGCGCTCAACATAACCCTAACCCTATCTCCAATCGTAACCCTAACCGGATCTCTAACCATAGCCCTCAACATAACCCGAACCCTAGGTCCAATCGTAAACCTAACTGGATCTCTAACCCTAGCCCTCAACATAACCCGAACCCTAGATCCAATCGTAACCCTAACCGGATATCTAAACCGAGCCCTCAACATAACCCTAACCCTAGGTCCAATCGTAACCCTAACCGGATCTCTAACCCTAGCCCTCAACATAACCCCAAGCCTACGTCCCATCGTAACCCTAACCGGATCTCTAACCCTAGCCCTCAACATAACCCTAACCCTAGGACCAATCGTAACCCTAACCGAATCTCGAACCCTAGCCCTCAACATAACCCTAACCCTAGGTCCAATCGTAACCCTAACCGGATCTCTAACCCTAGCCCTCAACATAACCCGAACCCTAGATCCAATCGTAACCCTAACCGGATATCTAAACTTAGCCCTCAACATAACCCTAACCCTAGGTCCAATCGTAACCCTAACCGGATCTCTAACCCTAGCCCTCAACATAACCCCAACCCTACGTCCAATCGTAACCCTAACTGGATCTCTAACCCTAGCCCTCAACATAACCCTAACCCTAGGTCCAATCGTAACCCTAACCGGATCTCTAACCCTAGTCCTCAACATAACCCTAACCCTAGGTCCAATCGTAACCCTAACCGGACCTCTAACCCTAGCCCTGAACATAACCCTAACCCTAGGTCCAATCGTACCCTAACCGTCCCTCTAAACCTAGCGCTCAACATAACACTAACCCTAGGTCCTATCGTAACTCTAACCGGACCTCTAACCCTAGCCCTCAAGATAACCCTAACCCTAGGTCCAATCGTAACCCTAACCGGATCTCTAACCCTAGCCCTCAACATAACCCTAACCCTAGGTCCAATCGTAACCCTAACCGGATCTCTAAACCTAGCCCTCAACATAATCCTAACCCTAGGTCCAATTGTAACCCTAACGGTCTCTCTAAACCTAGCCCTCAACATAACCCTAACACTAGGTCCAATCGTAACCCTAACCCGACCTCTAACACTATCCCTCAACATAACCCTAACCCTAGGTCCAATCGTAACCCTAACCGGATCTCTAACCCCAGCCCTCAACATAACCCTAACCCTAGGTCCAATTGTAACCCTAACCGGATCTCTAGCCCCAGCCCTCAACATAACCCTAACCCTAGGTCCATTCGTAAACCTAACCGGATCTCTAACCCTAGCCCTCAACATAACCCTAACCCTAGGTCCAATTGTAACCCTAACCGGATCTCTAACCCCAGCCCTCAACATAACCCTAACCCTAGGTCCAATCGTAACCCTAACCGGATCTCTAACCCTAGCCCTCAACATAAGCCAAACCCTAGGTCCAATTGTAACCCTAACCGGATCTGTAACCCCAGCCCTCAACATAACCCTAACCCTAGGTCCAATCGTAACCCTAACCGGACCTCTAACCCTAGCCCTCAAGATAACCCTAACCCTAGGTCCAATCGTACCCTAACCGGATCTCTACCCCTAGCCCTCAACATAAACCTAACCCTAGGTCCAATCGTAACCCTAACCGGATCTCTAACCCTAGCCCACAACATAACCCTAACCCTAGGTCCAATCGTACACTAACCGTCTCTCTAAACCTAGCCCTCAACAGAACCCTAACCCTAGGTCCAATCGTAACCCTAACCGTCTCTCTAAACCTAGCCCTCAACATAACCCTAACCCTAGGTCCAATCGTAACCCTAACCGGATCTCTAACCCTAGCCCTCAACATAACCCTAACCCTAGGTCCAATCGTACCCTAACCGTCTCTCTAAAACTAGCCCTCAAAATAACCTTAACCCTAGGTCCAATCGTAACCCTAACCGTCTCTCTAAACCTAGCCCTCAACATAACCCTAACCCTAGGTCCAATCGTAACCCTAACTGGATCTCTAACCCTAGCCCTCAACATAACCATAACCCTAGGTCCAATCGTAACCCTAACCGGACCTCTAACCCTAGTCCTCAACATAACCCTAACCCTAGGTCCAATCGTAACCCTAACCGGACCTCTAACCCTAGCCCTCAACATAACCCTAAGCCTAGGTCCAATCGTAACCCTAACCGGATCTCTAACCCTAGCCCTCAACATAACCCTAACCCTAGGTCCAATCGTACCCTAACCGTCTCTCTAAACCTAGCCCTCAACATAACCCTAACACTAGGTCCAATCGTAACCCTAACCGAACCTCTAACCCTAGCCCTCAACATAACCCAAACCCTAGGTCCAATTGTAACCCTAACCGGATCTGTAACCCCAGCCCTCAACATAACCCTAACCCTAGGTCCAATCGTAACCCTAACCGGATCTCTAACCCTAGCCCTCAAGATAACCCTAACCCTAGGTCCAATCGTACCCTAACCGTCTCTCTAACCCTAGCCCTCAACATAAACCTAACCCTAGGTCCAATCGTAACCCTAACCGGATCTCTAACCCTAGCCCACAACATAACCCTAACCCTAGGTCCAATCGTACCCTAACCGTCTCTCTAAACCTAGCCCTCAACATAACCCTAACCCTAGGTCCAATCGTAACCCTAACCGTCTCTCTAAACCTAGCCCTCAACATAACCCTAACCCTAGGTCCAATCGTAACCCTAACTGGATCTCTAACCCTAGTCCTCAACATAACCCTAACCCTAGGTCCATTCATAACCCTAACAGGACCTCTAACCCTATCCCTCAACATAACCCTAACCCTAGGTCCAATCGTAACCCTAACCGGATCTCTAACCCTAGCCCTCAACATAACCCTAACCCTAGGTCCAATCGTAACCCTAACCGGATCTCTAACCCTAGCCCTCAACATAAACCTAACCCTAGATCCAATCGTAACCCTAACAGGATCTCTAACCCTAGCCCTCAACATAACCTTAACCCTAGGGCCAATCATAACCCTAACCGAATCTCTAACCCTAGCCCTCAACATAAACCTAACCCTAGGTCCAATCGTAACCCTAACCGGATCTCTAAACATAGCCCTCAACATAACCCTAACCCTAGGTCCAATTGTAACCCTAACTGGATCTCTAACCCTAGCCCTCAACATAACCCTAACCCTAGGTCCAATCGTAACCCTAACCGGACCTCTAACCCTAGTCCTCAACATAACCCTAACCCTAGGTCCAATCGTAACCCTAACCGGACCTCTAACCCTATCCCTCAACATAACCCTAACCCTAGGTCGAATCGTAACCCTAACCGGATCTCTAACCCTAGCCCTCAACATAACCCTAACCCTAGGTACAATCGTAACCCTAACCGGATCTCTAACCCTAGCCCTCAACATAAAAATAACCCTAGGTCCAATCGTAACCCTAACCGGATCTCTAACCCTAGCCCTCAACATAACCCTAACCCTAGGTCCAATTGTAACCCTAACGGGATCTCTAACCCCAGCCTTCAACATAACCCTAACCCTAGGTTCAATCGTAACCCTAACCGGATCTCTAACCCTAGCTCACAACATAACCCTAACCCTAGGTCCAATCGTACCCTAACCGTCTCTCTAAACCTAGCCCTCAACATAACCCTAACCCTAGGTCCAATCGTAACCCTAACCGGATCTCTAACCCTAGCCCTCAACATAACCCTAACCCTAGGTCCAATTGTAACACTAACCGGATCTCTAACCCCAGCCCTCAACATAACCCTAACCCTAGGTCCAATCGTAACCCTAACCGGATCTCTAACCCTAGCCCTCAACATAACCCAAACCCTAGGTCCAATTGTAACCCTAACCGGATCTGTAACCCCAGCCCTCAACATAACCCTAACCCTAGGTCCAATCGTAACCCTAACCGGATCTCTAACCCTAGCCCTCAAGATAACCCTAACCCTAGGTCCAATCGTACCCTAACCGTCTCTCTAACCCTAGCCCTCAACATAAACCTAACCCTAGGTCTAATCGTAACCCTAACCGGATCTCTAACCCTAGCCCACAACATAACCCTAACCCTAGGTCCAATCGTACCCTAACCGTCTCTCTAAAGCTAGCCCTCAACATAACCCTAACCCTAGATCTAATCGTAACCCTAACTGGATCTCTAACCCTAGCCCTCAACATAACCCTCACCCTAGGTCCAATCGTAACCCTAACCGGATCTCTAACCCTTGCTCTCAAGATAAACAGAACCCTAGGTCCAATCGTAACCCTAACCGGATGTCTAACCCTAGCTCTCAACATAACCCTAACCCTAGGTCCAATCGTAACCCTAACAGGATCTATAACCCTAGCTCTCAACATAACCCTAACCCTAGGTCCAATCGTAACTCTAACCGGATCTCTAGCCCTAGCCCTCAACATAATCCTAACCCTAGGTCCAATCGTAACTCTAACCGGATATAGAACCCTAGCCCTCAACAAAACCCTAACCCTAGGTCCAATCGTAACCCTAACCGGATCTCTAACCCTAGCATTCTACATAACCCTATCCCTTGGTCCAATCGTAACCCTAACCGGACCTCTCACCCTATCCCTCAACATAACCCTAACCCTAGGTCCAATCGTAACCCTAACCGGACCTCTAACCCTATCCCTCAACATAAGCCTAACCCTAGGTCCAATCGTAACCCTAACCGGACCTCTAACCCTATCCCTCAACATAACCCTAACCCTAGGTCCAATCGTAACCCTAACCGGATCTCTAACCCCAGCCCTAAACATAACCCTAACCCTAGGTCCAATCGTAACCCTAACCGGATCTCTAACCCTAGCCCTCAACATAACCCTAACCCTAAGTCCAATCGTACCCTAACCGTCTCTCTAAACCTAGCCCTCAACATAATCCTAACCCTAGGTCCAATTGTAACCCTAACCGTCTCTCTAAACCTAGCCCTCAACATAACCCTAACACTAGGTCCAATCGTAACCCTAACCGGACCTCTAACACTATCCCTCAACATAACCCTGACCCTAGGTCCAATCGCAACCCTGACCGGATATCTAACCCTAGCCCTCAACATAACTCGAACCCTAGCTCCAATCGTAACCCTAACCGGATCTCTAACCCTAGTCCTCAACATAACCCAAATCCTTGGTCCATTCGTAACCCTAACCGGATCTCTAACCCTAGCCCTCAACATAACCCTAACCCTAGGTCCAATCGTAACCCTAACCGGATCTCTAACCCTTGCCCTCAAGATAAACAGAACCCTAGGTCCAATCGTAACCCTAACCGGATGTCTAACCCTAGCTCTCAACATAACCCTAACCCTAGGTCCAATCGTAACCCTAACAGGATCTATAACCCTAGCTCTCAACATAACGCTGACCCTCGGTCCAATCGTAACTCTAACCGGATGTCTAGCCCTAGCCCTCAACATAATCCTAACCCTAGGTCCAATCGTAACCCTAACCGGATATAGAACCCTAGCCCTCAACATAACCCTAACCCTAGGTCCAATCGTAACCCTAACCGGATCTCTAACCCTAGGATTCTACATAACCCTATCCCTTGGTCCAATCGTAACCCTAACCGGATCTCTAAACCTAGCCCTCAACATAACCCTAACCCTAGGTCCAATCGTAACCCTAACCGGATCTCTAACCCCAGCCCTCAACATAACCCTAACCCTAGGTCCAATCGTAACCCTAACCGGATCTCTAACCCTAGCCCTCAACATAACCCTAACCCTAAGTCCAATCGTACCCTAACCGTCTCTCTAAACCTAGCCCTCAACATAATCCTGACCCTAGGTCCAATTGTAACCCTAACCGTCTCTCTAAACCTAGCCCTCAACATAACCCTAACACTAGGTCCAATCGTAACCCTAACCGGACCTGTAACACTATCCCTCAACATAACCCTAACCCTAGGTCCAATCGCAACCCTGACCGGATCTCTAACCCCAGCCCTCAACATAACCCTAACACTAGGTCCAATCGTAACCCTAACCGGATCTCTAACCCTAGTCCTCAACATAACCCTAACCCTTGGTCCAATCGTAACCCTAACCGGATCTCTAACCCTAGCCCTCAACATAACCCTAACCCTAGGTCCAATCGTAACCCTAACCGGATCTCTAACCCTTGCCCTCAAGATAAACAGAACCCTAGGTCCAATCGTAACCCTAACCGGATGTCTAACCCTAGCTCTCAACATAAACCTAACCCTAGGTCCAATCGTAACCCTAACAGGATCTATAACCCTAGCTCTCAACATAACCCTAACCCTAGGTCCAATCGTAAGTCTAACCGGATCTCTAGCCCTAGCCCTCAACATAATCCTAACCCTAGGTCCAATCGTAACCCTAACCGTATATAGAACCCTAGCCCTCAACATAACCCTAACCCTAGGTCCAATCGTAACCCTAACTGGATCTCTAACCCTAGCATTCTACATAACCCTATCCCTTGGTCCAATCGTAACCCTAACCGGATCTCTAAACCTAGCCCTCAACATAACCCTAACCCTAGCTCCAATCGTAACCCTAACCGGATCTCTAACCCTAGCCCTCAACATACCCCTAACCCTAGGTCCAATCGTAACCCTAACCGGATCTCTAAACCTTGCCCTCAAGATAAACCGAATTCCAGGTCCAATCGTAACCCTAACCAGATCTCTAAGCCTAGACCTCAACATAACCCGAACACTAGATTCAATCGTAACCCTAACCGGATCTCTAGCCCTAGCCCTAAACATAACCCTAACGCTAGGTCCAATCGTAAACCTAAGCGGATCTCTAACCCTAGCCCTCAACATAACCCTAACCCTAGGTCCAATCGTAACCCTAACCGGACCTCTAACCCTATCCCTCAACATAACCGTAACCCTAGGTCCAATCGTAAGCCTAACCGGACCTCTAACCCTATCCCTCAACATAACCCTAACCCTAGGTCTAATCATAACCCTAACCGGATCTCTAACCCCAGCCCTCAACATAACCCTAACCCTAGGTCCAATCGTAACCCTAACCGAATCTCTAACCCTAGCCCTCAACATAACCCTAACCCTAAGTCCAATCGTACCCTAACCTTCTCTCTAAACCTAGCCCTCAACATAATCCTAACCCTATGTCCAATTGTAACCCTAACCGTCTCTCTAAACCTAGCCCTCAACATAACCCTAACACTAAATCCAATCGTAACCCTAACCGGACCTCTAACACTATCCCTCAACATAACCCTAACCCTAGGTCCAATCGCAACCCTGACCGGATCTCTAACCCTAGCCCTCAACATAACCCGAACCCTAGCTCCAATCGTAACCCTAAACGGATCTCTAACCCTAGTCCTCAACATAACCCTAACCCTTGGTCCAATCGTAACCCTAACCGGATCTCTAACCCTAGCCCTCAACATAACCCTAACCCTAGGTCCAATCGTAACCCTAAGCGGATCTCTAACCCTTGCCCTCAAGATAAACAGAACCCTAGGTCCAATCGTAACTCTAACCGGATATAGAACCCTAGCCCTCAACATAACCCTAACCCTAGGTCCAATCGTAACCCTAACCGGATCTCTAACCCTAGCATTCTACATAACCCTATCCCTTGGTCCAATCGTAACCCTAACCGGACCTCTAACCCTATCCCTCAACATAACCCTAACCCTAGGTCCAATCGTAACCCTAACCGGACCTCTAACCCTATCCCTCAACATAAGCCTAACCCTAGGTCCAATCGTAACCCTAACCGGACCTCTAACCCTATCCCTCAACATAACCCTAACCCTAGGTCCAATCGTAACCCTAACCGGATCTCTAAACCCAGCCCTAAACATAACCCTAACCCTAGATCCAATCGTAACCCTAACCGGATCTCTAAACCTAGCCCTCAACATAACCCTAACCCTAAGTCCAATCGTACCCTAACCGTCTCTCTAAACCTAGCCCTCAACATAATCCTAACCCTAGGTCCAATTGTAACCCTAACCGTCTCTCTAAACCTAGCCCTCAACATAACCCTAACACTAGGTCCAATCGTAACCCTAACCGGACCCCTAACACTATCCCTCAACATAACCCTAACCCTAGGTCCAATCGCAACCCTGACCGGATCTCTAACCCTAGCCCTCAACATAACCCGAACCGTAGCTCCAATCGTAACCCTAACCGGATCTCTAACCCTAGTCCTCAACATAACCCAAATCCTTGGTCCATTCGTAACCCTAACCGGATCTCTAACCCTAGCCCTCAACATAACCCTAACCCTAGGTCCAATCGTAACCCTAACCGGATCTCTAACCCTTGCCCTCAAGATAAACAGAACCCTAGGTCTAATCGTAACCCTAACCGGATGTCTAACCCTAGCTCTCAACATAACCCTAACCCTAGGTCCAATCGTAACCCTAACAGGATCTATAACCCTAGCTCTCAACATAACGCTAACCCTCGGTCCAATCGTAACTCTAACCGAATCTCTAGCCCTAGCCCTCAACATAATCCTAACCCTAGGTCCAATCGTAACCCTAACCGGATATAGAACCCTAGCCCTCAACATAACCCTAACCCTAGCTCCAATCGTAACCCTAACCGGATCTCTAACCCTAGCATTCTACATAACCCTATCCCTTGGTCCAATCGTAACCCTAACCGGATCTCTAAACCTAGCCCTCAACATAACCCTAACCCTAGGTCCAATCGTAACCCTAACCGGATCTCTAACCCCAGCCCTCAAAATAACCCTAACCCTAGGTCCAATCGTAACCCTACCCGGATCTCTAACCCTAGCCCTCAACATAACCCTAACCCTAAGTCCAATCGTACCCTAACCGTCTCTCTAAACCTAGCCCTCAACATAATCCTAACCCTAGGTCCAATTGTAACCCTAACCGTCTCTCTAAACCTAGCCCTCAACATGACCCTAACACTAGGTCCAATCGTAACCCTAACCGGACCTCTAACAATATCCCTCAACATAACCCTAACCCTAGGTCCAATCGCAACCCTGACCGGATCTCTAACCCCAGCCCTCAACATAACCCTAACCCTAGGTCCAATCGTAACCCTAACCGGATCTCTAACCCTAGTCCTCAACATAAGCCTAACCCTTGGTCCAATCGTAACCCTAACCGGATCTCTAACGCTAGCCCTCAACATAACCCTAACCCTAGGTCCAATCGTAACCCTAACCGGATCTCTAACCCTTGCCCTCAAGATAAACAGAACCCTAGATCCAATCGTAACCCTAACCGGATGTCTAACCCTAGCCCTCAACATAACCCTAACCCTAGGTCCAATCGTAACCATAACCGGATATCGAACCCTAGCCCTCAACATAACCCTAACCCTAGGTCCAATCGTAACCCTAACCGGATCTCTAACCCTAGCCCTCAACATAACCCTAACCCTAGGTCCAATCGTAACCCTAACCGGATCTCTAACGCTAGCCCTCAACATAACCCTAACCCTAGGTCCAATCGTAACCCTAACCGGAACTCTAACCCTAGCCCTCAACATAAGCCTAACCCTAGGTCCAATCGTAACCGTAACCGGATCTCTAACCCTAGCCCTCAACATAACCCTATCCCTTGGTCCAATCGTTACCCTAACCGGATCTCTAACCCTAGCCCTCAACATAACCCTAACCCTAGGTCCAATCGTAACCCTAACCGGATCTCTAACCCTAGCCCTCAACATAACCCTAACCCTAGGTCCAATCGTAACCCTAACCGGATCTCTAACACTAGCCCTCAACAGAACCGTAACCCTACGTCCAATCGTAACCCTAACCGGATCTCCTACCCTAGCGCTCAACATAACCCTAACCCTAGCTCCAATCGTAACCCTAACCGGATCTCTAACCATAGCCCTCAACATAACCCGAACCCTAGGTCCAATCGTAAACCTAACTGGATCTCTAACCCTAGCCCTCAACATAACCCGAACCCTAGATCCAATCGTAACCCTAACCGGATATCTAAACCTAGCCCTCAACATAACCCTAACCCTAGGTCCAATCGTAACCCTAACCGGATCTCTAACCCTAGCCCTCAACATAACCCCAACCCTACGTCCAATCGTAACCCTAACCGGATATCTAACCCTAGCCCTCAACATAACCCTAACCCTAGGTCCAATCGTAACCCTAACCGGATCTCGAACCCTAGCCCTCAACATAACCCTAACCCTAAGTCCAATCGTAACCCTAACCGGATCTCGAACCCTAGCCCTCAACATAACCCTAACCCTAGGTTCAATCGTAACCCTAACCGGATCTCTAACCTTTGCCGTCAACATAACCCTAGCCTAGCTCCAATCGTAACCCTAACCGGATCTCTAACCCTAGCCCTCAACATAACCCTAACCCTAGGTCCAATCGTAACCCTAACCGGATCTCTAACCTTAGCCCTCAACATAACCCTAGCCCAGCTCCAATCGTAACCCTAACCGGATCTCTAACCCTAGCCCTCAACATAACCCGAACCCTAGGTCCAATCGTAACCCTAACCGGATCTCTAACCCTTGCCCTCAAGATAAACAGAACCCTAGCTCTCAACATAACCCTAACTCTAGGTCGAATCGTAACCCTAACAGGATCTCTAACCTTAGCCCTCAACATAACCCTAGCCTAGCTCCAATCGTAACCCTAACCGGATCTCTAACCCTAGCCCTCAACATAACCCTAACCCTAGGTCCAATCGTAACCCTAACCGGATCTCTAACCTTAGCCCTCAACATAACCCTAGCCCAGCTCCAATCGTAACCCTAACCGGATCTCTAACCCTAGCCCTCAACATAACCCTAACCCTAGGTCCAATCGTAACCCTAACCGGATCTCTAACCCTAGCCCTCAACATAACCCTAACCCTAGGTCCAATTGTAACCCTAACCGGATCTGTAACCCCAGCCCTCAACATAACCCTAACCCTAGGTCCAATCGTAACCCTAACCGGATCTCTAACCCTAGCCCTCAACATAACCCTAACCCTAGGTCCAATCATACCCTAACCGTCTCTCTAAACCTAGCCCTCAACATAACCCTAACCCTAGGTCCAATCGTAACCCTAACCGGATCTCTAACCCTAGCCCTCAACATAACCCTAACGCTAGGTCCAATCGTAACCCTAACCGTATCTCTAGCCCTAGCCCTCAACATAACCCTAACTCTAGATCCAATCGTACCCTAACCGTCTCTCTAAACCTAGCCCTCAACATAATCCTAACCCTAGGTCCAATTGTAACCCTAACCGTCTCTCTAAACCTAGCCCTCAACATAACCCTAACGCTATGTCCAATCGTAACCCTAACCGGACCTCTAAACCTATCCCTCAACATAACCCTAACCCTAGGTCCAATCGTAACCCTAACCGGATCTCTAACCCTAGCCCTCAACATAACCCTAACCCTAGGTCCAATCGTAACCCTAACCGGATCTCTAACCCTAGCCCTCAACATTAACCTAACCCAAGGTCCAATCGTAACCCTAACCGGATCTCTAACCCTAGCCCTCAACATAACCCTAACCCTAGGTCCAATCGTAACCCTAATCATCTCTCTAAACCTAGCCCTCAACATAACCCTAACCCTAGGTCCAATCGTAACCCTAACCGGATCTCTAACCCTAGCCCTCAACATAACCCTAACGCTAGGTCCAATCGTACACTAACCGTCTCTCTAAACCTAGCCCTCAACATAATCCTAACCCTAGGTCCAATTGTAACCCTAACCGTCTCTCTAAACCTAGCCCTCAACATAACCCTAACACTAGGTCCAATCGTAACCCTAACCGGACCTCTAACACTATCCCTCAACATAACCCTAACCCTAGGTCCAATCGTAACCCTAACCGGATCTCTAACCCCAGCCCTCAACAACCCTAACCCTAGGTCCAATTGTTACCCTAAACGGATCTCTAACCCCAGCCCTCAACATAACACTAACGCTAGGTCCAATCGTACCCTAACCGTCTCTCTAAACCTAGCCCTCAACATAATCCTAACCCTAGGTCCAATTGTAACTCTAACCGGATCTGTAACCCCAGCCCTCAACATAACCCTAACACTAGGTCCAATCGTAACCCTAACCGGACCTCTAACACTATCCCTCAACATAACCCTAACCCTAGGTCCAATCGTACCCTAACCGTCTCTCTAACCCTAGCCCTCAACATAACACTAACCCTATGTCCAATTGTAACCCTAACCGGATCTCTAACCCCAGCCATCAACATAACCCTAACCCTAGGTCCAATCGTAACCCTAACCGGATCTCTAACACTAGCCCTCAACATAACCCTAACCCTAGGTCCAATTGTACCCTAACCGTCTCTCTAAACGTAGCCCTCAACATAATCCTAACCCTAGTTCCAATTGTAACCCTAACCGTCTCTCTAAACCTAGCCCTCAACATAACCCTAACCCTAGGTCCAATCGTAACCCTAACCAAATTTCTAACCCTAGCCCTCAACATAACCCTAGCCCTAGGTCCAATCGTACCCTAACCGTCTCTCTAAACCTAGCCCTAAACATATTCCTAACCCTAGGTCCAATCGAAACCCTAAACATCTCTCTAAACCTAGCCCTCAACATAATCCTAACCCTAGGTCCAATCGTAACCCTAACCGGACCTCTAACCCTAGTCCTCAACATAACCCTAACCCTAGGTCCAATCGTAACCCTAACCGGATCTCTTACCCCAGCCCTCAACATAACCCTAACCCTAGGTGCAATCGTAACCCTAACCGGACCTCTAACCCTAGTCCTCAACATAACCCTAACCCTAGGTCCAATCGTAACCCTAACCGGATCTCTAACCCTACCCTCAACATAACCCTAACCCTAGGTCCAATCGTAACCCTAACCGGATCTCTATCTCTAGCCCTCAACATAACCCTAACCCTAGGTCCAATCGTACCCTAACCGTCTCTCTAAACCTAGCCCTCAACATAACCCTAACACTAAGTCCAATCGTAACCCTAACCGGACCTCTAACACTATCCCTCAACATAACCCTAACCCTAGGTCCAATCGTAACCCTAACCGGGCCTTCAACCCTAGCCCTCAACATAACCCTAACCCTAGGTCCAATCGTAACCCTAATCGGATCTCTAACCCTAGCCCTCAACATAACCCTAACCCTAGGTCCAATCGTAACCCTAACCGGACCTCTAACCCTAGCCCTAAACATAACCCTAACCCTAGGTCCAATCGTACCCTAACCGTCTCTCTAAACCTAGCGCTCAACATAACACTAACCCTAGGTCCTATCGTACCTCTAACCGGACCTCTAACCCTAGCCCTCAAGATAACCCTAACCCTAGGTCCAATCGTAACCCTAACCGGATCTCTACCCCTAGCCCTCAACATAAACCTAACCCTAGGTCCAATCGTAACCCTAACCGGATCTCTAACCCTAGCCCACAACATAACCCTAACCCTAGATCCAGTCCTACCCTAACCGTCTCTCTAAACCTAGCCCTCAACATAACCCTAACACTAGGTCCAATCGTAACCCTAACGGTCTCTCTAAACCTAGCCCTCAACATAACCCTAACCCTAGGTTCAATCGTAACCCTAACCGGATCTCTAACCGTAGCCCTCAACATAACCCTAACCCTAGGTCCAATCGTACCCTAACCGTCTCTCTAAACCTAGCCCTCAACATAACCTTAACCCTAGGTCCAATCGTAACCCTAACCATCTCTCTAAACCTAGCCCTCAACATAACCCTAACCCTAGGTCCAATTGTAACCCTAACTGGATCACTAACCCTAGCCCTCAACATAACCCTAACCCTAGGTCCAATCGTAACCCTAACCGGACCTCTAACCCTAGTCCTCAACATAACCCTAACCCTAGGTCCAATCTTAACCCTAACCGGACCTCTAACCCTATCCCTCAACATAACCCTAACCCTAGGTCCAATCGTAACCCTAACCGGATCTCTAAACCTAGCCCTCAACATAACCCTAACCCTAGGTCCAATCGTAACCCTAACCGGATCTCTAACCCTAGCCCTCAACATAAACCTAACCCTAGGTCTAATCGTAACCCTAACCGGATCTCTAACCCTAGCCCTCAACATAACCCTAACCCTAGGTCCAATTGTAACCCTAACCGAATCTCTAACCCCAGCCCTCAACATAACCATAACCCTAGGTCCAATCGTAACCCTAACCGGATCTCTAACCCTAGCCCTCAACATAACCCTAACCCTAGGTCCAATCGTAACCCTAACCGTATCTCTAACCCTAGCCCTCAACATAACCCTAACCCTAGGTCCAATTGTAACCCTAACCGGATCTCTAACCCCAGCCCTCAACATAACCCTAACCCTAGGTCCAATCGTAACCCTAACCGGATCTCTAACCCTAGCCCTCAACATAACCCTAACCCTAGGTCCAATCGTAACCCTAACCGGATCTCTAACCCTAGCCCTCAACATAACCCTAACCCTAGGTCCAATCGTAACCCTAACCGGATCTCTAACCCTAGCCCTCAACATAACCCTAACCCTAGGTCCAATTGTAACCCTAACCGGATCTGTAACCCCAGCCCTCAACATAACCCTAACCCTATGTCCAATCGTACCCTAACCGGATCTCTAACCCTAGCCCTCAACATAACCCTAACCCTAGGTCCAATCGTACCCTAACCGTCTCTCTAAACCTAGCCCTCAACATAACCCTAACCCTAGGTCCAATCGTAACCCTAACCGGATCTCTAACCCTAGCCCTCAACATAACCCTAACGCTAGGTCCAATCGTAACCCTAACCGTATCTCTAGCCCTAGCCCGCAACATAACCCTAACTCTAGGTCCAATCGTACCCTAACCGTCTCTCTAAACCTAGCCCTCAACATAATCCTAACCCTAGGTCCAATTGTAACCCTAACCGTCTCTCTAAACCTAGCCCTCAACATAACCCTAACGCTAGGTCCAATCGTAACCCTAACCGGACCTCTAACCCTATCCCTCAACATAACCCTAACCCTAGGTCCAATCGTAACCCTAACCGGATCTCTAACCCTAGCCCTCAACATAACCCTAACCCTAGGTCCAATCGTAACCCTAACCGGATCTCTAACCCTAGCCCTCAACATAAACCTAACCCTAGGTCCAATCGTAACCCTAACCGGATCTCTAACCCTACCCCTCAACATAACCCTTACGCTAGGTCCAATCGTACCCTAACCGTCTCTCTAAACCTAGCCCTCAACATAATCCTAACCCTAGGTCCAATTGTAACCCTAACCGTCTCTCTAAACCTAGCCCTCAACATAACCCTAACCCTAGGTCCAATCGTAACCCTAACTGGATCTCTAACCCTAGCCCTCAACATAAACATAACCCTAGTTCTAATCGTAACCCTAACCGGAACTCTAACCCTAGCCCTCAACATAACCCTAACCCTAGGTACAATTGTAACCCTAACCGAATCTCTAACCCCAGCCCTCAACATAACCATAACCCTAAGTCCAATCGTAACCCTAACGGGATATCTAACCCTAGCCCTCAACATAACCCTAACCCTAGGTCCAATTGTAACCCTAACGGGATATCTAACCCTAGCCCTCAACATAACCCTAACCCTAGGTCCAATCGTAACCCTAACCGTAACTCTAACCCTAGCCCTCAACATAACCCTGACCCTAGGTCCAATCGTAACCCTAAGAGGATCTCTAACCCTAGCCCTCAACATAAGCCTAACCCTAGATCCAATCGTAACCCTAACAGAATCTCTAACCCTAGCCCTCAACATAACCTTAACCCTAGGTCCAATCGTAACCCTAAACGGATCTCTAACACTAACCCTCAACATAAACCTAAACCTAGGTCCAATCGTAACCCTAACCGGATCCCTAAACATAGCCCTCAACATAACCCTGACCCTAGGTCCAATCGTAACCCTAACCGGATCTCTAACCCTAGCCCTCAACATAACCCTAACTCTAGGTCCAATCGTAACCCTAACCAGACCTCTAACCCTAGCCCTCAACATAACCCTAACCCTAGGTCCAATCGTAACCCTAACCGGATCTCTAACCCTAGCCCTCAACATAACCCTAACCCTAGGTCCAATCGTAACCCTAACCGGATCTCTAACCCTAGCCCTCAACATAACCCTAACCCTAGGTCCAATCGTACCCTAACCGTCTCTCTAAACCTACCCCTCAACATAACCTTAACCCTAGGTACAATCGTAACCCTAAACATCTCTCTAAACCTAGCCCTCAACATAACCCTAACCCTAGGTCCAATCGTAACCCTAACCGGATCTCTAACCCTACCCTCAACATAACCCTAACGCTAGGTCCAATCGTACCCTAACCGTCTCTCTACACCTAGCCCTCATCATAATCCTAACCCTAGGTCCAATTGTAACCCTAACCGTCTCTCTAAACCTAGCCCTCAACATAACCCTAACACTAGGTCCAATCGTAACCCTAACCGGACCTCTAACACTATCCCTCAACATAACCCTAACCCTAGGTCCAATCGTAACCCTAACCGGATCTCTAACCCCAGCCCTCAACATAACCCTAACCCTAGGTCCAATTGTTACCCTAAACGGATCTCTAACCCCAGCCCTCAACATAACCCTAACGCTAGGTCCAATCGTACCCTAACCGTCTCTCTAAACCTAGCCCTCAACATAATCCTAACCCTAGGTCCAATTGTAACCCTAACCGGATCTGTAACCCCAGCCCTCAACATAACCCTAACACTAGGTCCAATCGTAACCCTAACCGGACCTCTAACACTATCCCTCAACATAACTCTAACCCTAGGTCCAATCGTACCCTAACCGTCTCTCTAACCCTAGCCCTCAACATAACCCTAACCCTAGGTCCAATTGTAACCCTAACCGGATCTCTAACCCCAGCCATCAACATAACCCTAACCCTAGGTCCAATCGTAACCCTAACCGGATCTCTAAACCTAGCCCTCAACATAACCCTAACCCTAGGTCCAATTGTACCCTAACCGTCTCTCTAAACGTAGCCCTCAACATAATCCTAACCCTAGTTCCAATTGTAACCCTAACCGTCTCTCTAAACCTAGCCCTCAACATAACCCTAACCCTAGGTCCAATCGTAACCCTAACCAAATTTCTAACCCTAGCCCTCAACATAACCCTAGCCCTAGGTCCAATCGTACCCTAACCGTCTCTCTAAACCTAGCCCTAAACATAATCCTAACCCTAGGTCCAATCGTAACCCTAAACATCTCTCTAAACCTAGCCCTCAACATAATCCTAACCCTAGGTCCAATCGTAACCCTAACCGGATCTCTAACCCTAGCATTCTACATAACCCTATCCCTTGGTCCAATCGTAACCCTAACCGGATCTCTAAACCTAGCCCTCAACATAACCCTAACCCTAGCTCCAATCGTAACCCTAACCGGATCTCTAACCCTAGCCCTCAACATACCCCTAACCCTAGGTCCAATCGTAACCCTAAACGGATCTCTAAACCTTGCCCTCAAGATAAACCGAACCCTAGGGACAATCGTAACCCTAACCGGATCTCTAACCCTAGACCTCAACATAACCCGAACACTAGATTCAATCGTAACCCTAACCGGATCTCTAGCCCTAGCCCTAAACATAACCCTAACGCTAGGTCCAATCGTAACCCTAACCGGATCTCTAAACCTAGCCCACAACATAACCCTAACCCTAGGTCCAATCGTAACCCTAACCGGACCTCTAACCCTAGTCTTCAACATAACCCTAACCCTAGGTCCAATCGAATCCCTAACCGGACCTCTAACCCTATCCCTCAACATAACCCTAACCCTAGGTCCAATCGTAACCCTAACCGGACCTCTAACCCTATCCCTCAACAAAACCTAACCCTAGGTCCAATCGTAACCCTAACCGGATCTCTAACCCTAGCCCTCAACATAACCCTAACCCTAAGTCCAATCGTACCCTAACCGTCTCTCTAAACCTAGCCCTCAACATAATCCTAACCCTAGGTCCAATTATAACCCTAACAGTCTCTCTAAACCTAGCCCTCAACATAACCCTAACACTAGGTCCAATCGTAACCCTAACTGGACCTCTAACACTATCCCTCAACATAACCCTAACCCTAGGTCCAATCGCAACCCTGACCGGATCTCTAACCCTAGCCCTCAACATAACCCGAAACCTAGCTCCAATCGTAACCCTAACCGGATCTCTAACCCTAGTCCTCAACATAACCCTAACCCTTGGTCCAATCGTAACCCTAACTGGATCTCTAACCCTAGCCCTAAACATAACCCTAACCCTAGGTCCAATCGTAACCCTAACCGGATCTCTAACCCTTGCCCTCAAGATAAACAGAACCCTAGGTCCAATCGTAACCCTAACCGGATGTCTAACCCTAGCTCTCAACATAACCCTAACCCTAGGTCCAATCGTAACCCTAACAGGATCTATAACCGTAGCTCTCAACATAACGCTAACCCTAGGTCCAATCGTAACTCTAACCGGAACTCTAGCCCTAGCCCTCAACATAATCCTAACCCTAGGTCCAATCGTAACCCTAACCGGATATAGAACCCTAGCCCTCAACATAACCCTAACCCTAGGTCCAATCGTAACCCTAACCGGATCTCTAACCCTAGCATTCTACATAACCCTATCCCTTGGTCCAATCGTAACCCTAACCGTCTCTCTAAACCTAGCCCTCAACATAAACCTAACCCTAGGTCCAATCGTAACCCTAACCGTCTCTCTAAACCTCGCCCTCAACATAACCCTAACCCTAGGTCCAATCGTAACCCTAACTGGATCTCTAACCCTAGCCCTCAAAATAACCCTAACCCTAGGTCCAATCGTAACCCTAACCGGACCTCTAACCCTATCCCTCAAGATAACCCTAACCCTAGGTCCAATCGTAACCCTAACCGGATCTCTAACCCTAGCCCTCAACATAACCCTAACCCTAGGTCCAATCGTAACCCTAACCGGATCTCTAACCCTAGCCCTCAACATAACCCTAACCCTAGGTCCAATTGTAACACTAACCGGATCTCTAACCCCAGCCCTCAACATAACCATAACCCTAGGTCCAATCGTAACCCTAACCGGATCTCTAACCCTAGCTCTCAACTCAACATAACCCTAACCCTAGGTCCAATCGTAACCCTAACCGGATCTCGAACCCTAGCCCTCAACATACGCCTAACCCTAGATTCAATCGTAACCCTAACAGGATCTCTAACCCTAGCACTCAACATAACCTTAACCCTAGGTCCAATCGTAACCCTAACCGGATCTCTAACCCTAGCCCTCAACATAAACCTAACCCTAGGTCCAATCGTAACCCTAACCGGATCTCTAAACATAGCCCTCAACATAACCCTAACCCTAGGTCCAATCGTAACCCTAACTGGATCTCTAACCCTAGCCCTCAACAAAACCCTAACCCTAGGTCCAATCGTAACCCTAACCGGACCTCTAACCCTAGTCCTCAACATAACCCTATCCCTAGGTCCAATCGTAACCCTAACCGGACCTCTAACCCTATCCCTCAACATAACCCTAACCCTAGGTCCAATCGTAACCCTAACCGGATCTCTAACCCTAGCCCTCAACATAACCCTAAACCTAGGTCCAATCGTAACGCTAACCGGACCTCTAACCCTAGCCCTAAACATAACCCTAACCCTAGGTCCAATCGTACCCTAACCGTCTCTCTAAACCTAGCGCTCAACATAACACTAACCCTAGGTCCTATCGTAACTCTAACCGGACCTCTAACCCTAGCCCTCAAGATAACCCTAACCCTAGGTCTTATCGTAACCCTAACCGGATCTCTACCCCTAGCCCTCAACATAAACCTAACCCTAGGTCCAATCGTAACCCTAACCGGATCTCTAACCCAAGCCCACAACATAACCCTAACCCTAGGTCCAATCGTACCCTAACCGTCTTTCTAAACCTAGCCCTCAACAGAACCCTAACCCTAGGTCCAATCGTAACCCTAACCGTCTCTCTAAACCTAGCCCTCAACATAACCCTAACCCTAGGTCCAATCGTAACCCTAACCGGATCTCTAACCCTAGCCCTCAACATAACCCTAACCCTAGGTCCAATCGTACCCTAACCGTCTCTCTAAACCTAGCCCTCAACATAACCTTAACCCTAGGTCCAATCGTAACCCTAACCGTCTCTCTAAACCTAGCCCTCAACATAACCCCAACCCTAGGTCCAATCGTAACCCTAACCGGATCTCTAACCCTATCCCTCAACATAAGCCTAACCCTAGGTCCAATCGTAACCCTAACCGGATCTCTAACCCTAGCCCTCAACATAACCCTAACCCTAGGTCCAATCGTAACCCTAACCGGATCTCTAAACCTAGCCCTCAACATAATCCTAACCCTAGGTCCAATTGTAACCCTAACCGTCTCTCTAAACCTAGCCCTAAACATAACCCTAACACTAGGTCCAATCGTAACCCTAACCGGACCTCTAACACTATCCCTCAACATAACCCTAACCCTAGGTCCAATCGTAACCCTAACCGGATCTCTAACCCCAGCCCTCAACATAACCTTAACCCTAGGTCCAATCGTAACCCTAACCAGATCTCTAACCCTACCCCTCAACATAAACCTAACCCTAGGTCCAATCGTAACCCTAACCGGATCTCTAAACATAGCCCTCAACATTACCCTAACCCTAGGTCCAATTGTAACCCTAACTGGATCTCTAACCCTAGCCCTCAACATAACCCTAACCCTAGGTCCAATTGTAACCCTAACCGGATCTCTAACCCCAGCCCTCAACATAACCCTAACCCTAGGTCCAATTGTAACCCTAACCGGATCTCTAACCCCAGCCCTCAACATAACCCTAACCCTAGGTCCATTCGTAACCCTAACCGGATCTCTAACCCTAGCCCTCAACATAACCCTAACCCTAGGTCCAATCGTAACCCTAACCGGATCTCTAACCCTAGCCCTCAAGATAACCCTAACCCTAGGTCCAATCGTACCCTAACCGTCTCTCTAACCCTAGCCCTCAACATAAACCTAACCCTAGGTCCAATCGTAACCCTAACCGGACCTCTAACCCTATCCCTCAACATAACCCTAACCCTAGGTCCAATCGTAACCCTAACCGGATCTCTAACCCTATCCCTCAACATAACCCTAACCCTAGGTCCAATCGTAACCCTAACCGGATCTCTAACCCTAGCCCTCAACATAACCCTAACACTAGGTCCAATTGTAACACTAACCGGATCTCTAACCCCAGCCCTCAACATAACCCTAACCCTAGGTCCAATTGTAACCCTAACCGGATCTCTAACCCCAGCCCTCAACATAACCCTAACCCTAGGTCCATTCGTAACCCTAACCGGATCTCTAACCCTAGCCCTCAACATAACCCTAACCCTAGGTCCAATCGTAACCCTAACCGGATCTCTAACCCTAGCCCTCAAGATAACCCTAACCCTAGGTCCAATCGTACCCTAACCGTCTCTCTAACCCTAGCCCTCAACATAAACCTAACCCTAGGTCCAATCGTAACCCTAACCGTCTCTCTAAACCTAGCCCTCAACATAACCCTAACCCTAGGTCCAATCGTAACCCTAACCGTCTCTCTAAACCTAGCCCTCAACATAACCTTAACCCTAGGTCCAATCGTAACCCTAACTGGATCTCTAACCCTAGCCCTCAACATAACCCTAACCCAGGTCCAATCGTAACCCTAACCGGACCTCTAAACCTAGTCCTCAACATAACCCTAACCCTAGGTCCATTCGTAACCCTAACCGGACCTCTAACCCTATACCTCAACATAACCCTAACCCTAGGTCCAATCGTAACCCTAACCGGATCTCTAACCCTAGGTCTCCACATAACCCTAAACCTAGGTCCAATCGTAACCCTAACCGGATCTCTAACCCTAGCCCTCAACATACGCCTAACCCTAGATCCAATCTTAACCCTAACAGGATCTCTAACCCTAGCCCTCAACATAACCTTAACCCTAGGTCCAATCGTAACCCTACCGGATCTCTAACCCTAGCCCTCAACATAAACCTAACCCTAGGTCCAATCGTAACCCTAACCGGATCTCTAAACATAGCCCTCAACATAACCCTAACCCTAGGTCCAATTGTAACCCTAACTGGATCTCTAACCCTAGCCCTCAACATAACCCTAACCCTAGGTCAAATCGTAACCCTAACCGGACCTCTAACCCTAGTCCTCAACATAACCCTAAACCTAGGTCCAATCGTAACCCTAACCGGACCTCTAACCCTATCCCTCAACATAACCCTAACCCTAGGTCCAATCGTAACCCTAACCGGATCTCTAACCCTAGCCCTCAACATAACCCTAACCCTAGGTCCAATCGTAACCCTAACCGGATCTCTAACCCTAGCCCTCAACATAAACCTAACCCTAGGTCCAATCGTAACCCTAACCGGATCTCTAACCCTAGCCCTCAACATAGCCCTAACCCTAGGTCCAATTGTAACCCTAACGGGATCTCTAACCCCAGCCGTCAACATAACCCTAACCCTAGGTTCAATCGTAACCCTAACCGGATCTCTAACCCTAGCCCACAACATAACCCTAACCCTAGGTCCAATCGTACCCTAACCGTCTCTCTAAACCTAGCCCTCAACATAACCCTAACCCTAGGTCCAATCGTAACCCTAACCGTCTCTCTAAACCTAGCCCTCAACATAACCCTAACCCTAGGTCCAATCGTAACCCTAACCGGATCTCTAACCCTAGCCCTCAACATAACCCTAACCCTAGGTCCAATCGTAACCCTAACCGGACCTCTAACCCTAGTCCTCAACATAACCCTAACCCTAGGTCCAATCGTAACCCTAACAGGATCTCTAACCCTAGCCCTCAACATAACCCTAACCCTAGGTCCAATCGTAACCCTAACCGGATCTCTAACCCTAGCCCTCAACATAAACCTAACCCTACGTTCAATCGTAACCCTAACCGTCTCTCTAAACCTAGCCCTCAACATAACCCTAACCCTAGCTCCAATCGTAACCCTAACTGGATCTCTAACCCTAGCCCTCAACATAACCCTAATCCTAGGTCCAATCGTAACCCTAACCGGACCTCTAACCCTAGTTCTCAACATAACCCTAACCCTAGGTCCATTCGTAACCCTAACCGGACCTCTAACCCTATCCCTCAACATAACCCTAACCCTAGGTCCAATCGTAACCCTAACCGGATCTCTAACCCTAGCCCTCAACATAACCCTAACCCTAGGTCCAATCGTAACCCTAACCGGATCTCTAACCCTAGCCCTCAACATAACCCTAACCCTAGGTCCAATTGTAACACTAACCGGATCTCTAACCCCAGCCCTCAACATATCCATAACCCTAGGTCCAATCGTAACCCTAACCGGATCTCTAACCCTAGCTCTCAACTCAACATAACCCTAACCCTAGGTCCAATCGTAACCCTAACCGGATCTCGAACCCTAGCCCTCAACATACGCCTAACCCTAGATTCAATCGTAACCCTAACAGGATCTCTAACCCTAGCACTCAACATAACCTTAACCCTAGGTCCAATCGTAACCCTAACCGGATCTCTAACCCTAGCCCTCCACATAAACCTAACCCTAGGTCCAATCGTAACCCTAACCGGATCTCTAAACATAGCCCTCAACATAACCCTAACCCTAGGTCCAATCGTAACCCTAACTGGATCTCTAACCCTAGCCCTCAACATAACCCTAACCCTAGGTCCAATCGTAACCCTAACCGGACCTCTAACCCTAGTCCTCAACATAACCCTATCCCTAGGTCCAATCGTAACCCTAACCGGACCTCTAATCCTATCCCTCAACATAACCCTAACCCTAGGTCCAATCGTAACCCTAACCGGATCTCTAACCCTAGCGCTCAACATAACCCTAAACCTAGGTCCAATCGTAACCCTAACCGGACCTCTAACCCTAGCCCTAAACATAACCCTAACCCTAGGTCCAATCGTACCCTAACCGTCTCTCTAAACCTAGCGCTCAACATAACACTAACCCTAGGTCCTATCGTAACTCTAACCGGACCTCTAACCCTAGCCCTCAAGATAACCCTAACCCTAGGTCCAATCGTAACCCTAACCGGATCTCTACCCCTAGCCCTCAACATAAACCTAACCCTAGGTCCAATCGTAACCCTAACCGGATCTCTAACCCAAGCCCACAACATAACCCTAACCCTAGGTCCAATCGTACCCTAACCGTCTTTCTAAACCTAGCCCTCAACAGAACCCTAACCCTAGGTCCAATCGTAACCCTAACCGTCTCTCTAAACCTAGCCTTCAACATAACCCTAACCCTAGGTCCAATCGTAACCCTAACCGGATCTCTAACCCTAGCCCTCAACATAACCCTAACCCTAGGTCCAATCGTACCCTAACCGTCTCTCTAAACCTAGCCCTCAACATAACCTGAACCCTAGGTCCAATCGTAACCCTAACCGTCTCTCTAAACCTAGCCCTCAACATAACCCCAACCCTAGGTCCAATCGTAACCCTAACCGGATCTCTAACCCTATCCCTCAACATAAGCCTAACCCTAGGTCCAATCGTAACCCTAACCGGATCTCTAACCCTAGCCCTCAACATAACCCTAACCCTAGGTCCAATCGTAACCCTAACCGGATCTCTAAACCTAGCCCTCAACATAATCCTAACCCTAGGTCCAATTGTAACCCTAACCGTCTCTCTAAACCTAGCCCTAAACATAACCCTAACACTAGGTCCAATCGTAACCCTAACCGGACCTCTAACACTATCCCTCAACATAACCCTAACCCTAGGTCCAATCGTAACCCTAACCGGATCTCTAACCCCAGCCCTCAACATAACCTTAACCCTAGGTCCAATCGTAACCCTAACCAGATCTCTAACCCTAGCCCTCAACATAAAAGTAACCCTAGGTCCAATCGTAACCCTAACCGGATCTCTAAACATAGCCCTCAACATTACCCTAACCCTAGGTCCAATTGTAACCCTAACTGGATCTCTAACCCTAGCCCTCAACATAACCCTAACCCTAGGTCCAATCGTAACCCTAACCGGACCTCAAACCCTAGTCCTCAACATAACCCTAACCCTAGGTCCAATCATAACCCTAACCGGACCTCTAACCCTATCCCTCAACATAACCCTAACCCTAGGTCCAATCGTAACCCTAACCGGACCTCTAACCCTATCCCTCAACATAACCCTAACCCTAGGTCCAATCGTAACCCTAACCGGATCTCTAACCCTAGCCCTCAACATAACCCTAACACTAGGTCCAATTGTAACACTAACCGGATCTCTAACCCCAGCCCTCAACATAACCCTAACCCTAGGTCCAATTGTAACCCTAACCGGATCTCTAACCCCAGCCCTCAACATAACCCTAACCCTAGGTCCATTCGTAACCCTAACCGGATCTCTAACCCTAGCCCTCAACAAAACCCTAACCCTAGGTCCAATCGTAACCCTAACCGGATCTCTAACCCTAGCCCTCAAGATAACCCTAACCCTAGGTCCAATCGTACCCTAACCGTCTCTCTAACCCTAGCCCTCAACATAAACCTAACCCTAGGTCCAATCGTAACCCTAACCGGATCTCTAACCCTAGCCCACAACATAACCCTAACCCTAGGTCCAATCGTACCCTAACCGTCTCTCTAAACCTAGCCCTCAACATAACCCTAACCCTAGGTCCAATCGTAACCCTAACCGTCTCTCTAAACCTAGCCCTCAACATAACCTTAACCCTAGGTCCAATCGTAACCCTAACTGGATCTCTAACCCTAGCCCTCAACATAACCCTAACCCAGGTCCAATCGTAACCCTAACCGGACCTCTAAACCTAGTCCTCAACATAACCCTAACCCTAGGTCCATTCGTAACCCTAACCGGACCTCTAACCCTATACCTCAACATAACCCTAACCCTAGGTCCAATCGTAACCCTAACCGGATCTCTAACCCTAGGTCTCAACATAACCCTAAACCTAGGTCCAATCGTAACCCTAACCGGATCTCTAACCCTAGCCCTCAACATACGCCTAACCCTAGATCCAATCTTAACCCTAACAGGATCTCTAACCCTAGCGCTCAACATAACCTTAACCCTAGGTCCAATCGTAACCCTAACCGGATCTCTAACCCTAGCCCTCAACATAAACCTAACCCTAGGTCCAATCGTAACCCTAACCGGATCTCTAAACATAGCCCTCAACATAACCCTAACCCTAGGTCCAATTGTAACCCTAACTGGATCTCTAACCCTAGCCCTCAACATAAACCTAACCCTAGGTCCAATCGTAACCCTAACCGGATTTCTAACCCTAGCCCTCAACATAACCCTAACCCTAGGTCCAATCGTACCCTAACCGTGTCTCTAAACCTAGCCCTAAACATAATCCTAACCCTGGGTCCAATCGTAACCCTAAACATCTCTCTAAACCTAGCCCTCAACATAATCCTAACCCTAGGTCCAATCGTAACCCTAAACATCTCTCTAAACCTAGCCTTCAACATAACCCTAACCCTAGGTCCAATCGTAACCCTAACCGGATATCTAACCCTAACCCTCAACATAACCTTAACCCTAGGTCCAATCGTAACACTAATTGTATCTCTAACCCTAGCCCTCAACATAACCCTAACCCTAGGTCCAATCGTAACCCTAACCGGATTTCTAACCCTAGCCTTCAACATAACCCTAACCCTAGGTCCAATCGTAACCCTAACCGTCTCTCTAAACCTAGCCCTAAACATAATCCTAACCCTAGGTCCAATCGTAACCCTAAACATCTCTCTAAACCTAGCCCTCAACATAATCCTAACCCTAGGTCCAATCGTAACCCTAAACATCTCTCTAAACCTAGCCCTCAACATAATCCTAACCCTAGGTCCAATCGTAACCCTAAACATCTCTCTAAACCTAGCCTTCAACATAACCCTAACCCTAGGTCCAATCGTAACCCTAACCGGATCTCTAACCCTAGCCCGCAACATAACCCTAACCCTAGGTCCAATCGTACCCTAACCGTCTCTCTAAACCTAGCCCTCAACAAAATCCTAACCCTAGGTCCAATTGTACCCTAACCGTCTCTCTAAACGTAGCCCTCAACATAATCCTAACCCTAGTTCCAATTGTAACCCTAACCGTCTCTCTAAACCTAGCCCTCAACATAACCCTAACCCTTGGTCCAATCGTAACCCTAACCGGATTTCTAACCCTAGCCCTCAACATAACCCTAACCCTAGGTCCAATCGTACCCTAACCGTCTCTCTAAACCTAGCCCTAAACATAATCCTATCCCTAGGTCCAATCGTAACCCTAAACATCTCTCTAAACCTAGTCCTCAACATAATCCTAACCCTAGGTCCAATCGTAACCCTAAACATCTCTCTAAACCTAGCCTTCAACATAACCCTAACCCTAGGTCCAATCGTAACCCTAACCGGATATCTAACCCTAACCCTCAACATAACCTTAACCCTAGGTCCAATCTTAACAATAATTGGATCTCTAACTCTAGCCCTCAACATAACCCTAACCGTAGGTCCAATCGTAAGCCTAACCGGATCTCTCAACCTAGCCCTCAACATAACCTTAACCCTAGGTCCAATCGTAACCCTAACCGGATCTCTAACCCTAGCCCTCCACATAAACCTAACCCTAGGTCCAATCGTAACCCTAACCGGATCTCTTAACATAGCCCTCAACATAACCCTAACCCTACGTCCAATCGTAACCCTAACTGGATCTCTAACCCTAGCCCTCAACATAACCCTAACCCTAGGTCCAATCGTAACCCTAACCGGACCTCTAACCCTAGTCCTCAACATAACCCTAACCCTAGGTCCAATCGTAACCCTAACCGGACCTCTAACCCTATCCCTCAACATAACCCTAAGCCTAGGTCCAATCGTAACCCTAACCGGATCTCTAACCCTAGCCCTCAACATAACCCTAACCCTAGGTCAAATCGTAACCCTAACTGGATCTCTAACCCTAGCCCTCAAGATAAACCTAACCCTAGGTCCAATCGTAACCCTAACCGGATCTCTAACCCTACCCTCAACATAACCCTAACCCTAGGTCCAATTGTAACCCTAACCGGATCTCTAACCCCAGCCCTCAACATAACCCTAACCCTAGGTCCAATCGTAACCCTAACCGGATCTCTATCCCTAGCCCTCAACATAACCCTAAGCCTAGGTCCAATCGTACCCTAACCGTCTCTCTAAACCTAGCCCTCAAGATAATCCTAACCCTAGGTCCAATTGTAACCCTAACGGTCTCTCTAAACCTAGCCCTCAACATAACCGTAACACTAGGTCCAATCGTAACCCTAACCGGACCTCTAACACTATCCCTCAACATAACCCTAACCCTAGGTCCAATCGTAACCCTAACCGGGCCTCTAACCCTAGCCCTCAACATAACCCTAACCCTAGGTCCAATCGTAACCCTAACCGGATCTCTAACCCTAGCCCTAAACATAACCCTAACCCTAGGTCCAATCGTAACCCTAACCGGATCTCTAACCCTAGCCCTCAACATAACCCTAACCCTAGATCCAGTCGTAACCCTAACCGGATCTCTAAGCCTATCCCTCAATATAACCCTAACCCTAGGTCCAATCGTAACCCTAACAGCACCTCTAACCCTAGCCCTCAACATAACCCTAACCCTAGGTCCAATCTTAACCCTAACCGGACCTTTAACCCTAGCCCTAAACATAACCCTAACCCTAGGTCCAATCGTACCCTAACTGTCTCTCTAAACCTAGCGCTCAACATAGCACTAACCATAGGTCCTATTGTAACTCTAACCGGACATCTAACCCTAGCCCTCAAGATAACCCTAAACCTAGGTCCAATCGTAACCCTAACCGGATCTCTAACCCTAGCCCTCAACATAAACCTAACTCTAGGTCGAATCGTAACCCTAACCGGATCTCTAACCATAGCCCTCAACATAACCCTAACCCTATGTCCAATCGTAACCCTAACCGGATCTCTAACCCTAGCCCTCAACATAATCCTAACCCTAGGTCCAATCGTAACCCTAACCATCTCTCTAAACCTAGCCCTCAACATAACCCTAACCCTAGTTCCAATCGTAACCCTAACCATCTCTCTAAACCTAGCCCTCAACATAACCCTAACCCAAGGTCCAATCGTAACCCCAACCGGATTTCTAACCCTAGCCCTCAACATAGCCCTAACCCTAGGTCCAATCGTACCCTAACCGTCTCTCTAAACCTAGCCCTAAACATAATCCTAACCCTAGGTCCAATCGTAACCCTAAACACCTCTCTAAACGTAGCCTTCAACATAACCCTAACCCTAGGTCCAATCGTAACCCTAACGGGATATCTAACCCTAACCCTCAACATAACCTTAACCCTAGGTCCAATCGTAACACTAATTGGATCTCTAACCCTAGCCCTCAACATAACCCTAGCCCTATGTCCAATCGTAACCCTAACCGGATCTCTAAACCTAGCCCTCAACATAACCCTAACCCTAGGTGCAATCGTAGCAATAACCGTATGTCTAACCCTAGCCCTCAACATAACCCTAACCCTAGGTCCAATCGTAACCCTAACCGGATCTCTAACCCTAGCCCTCAACATAACCCTTACCCTAGGTCCAATCGTAACCCTAACCGGACCTCTAACCCTATCCCTCAACATAACCCTAACCCTAGCTCCAATCGTAACCCTAACCGGATCTGTAACTCTAGCCCTCAACATAAGCCTAACCCTAGGTCCAATCGTAACCCTAACCGGATCTCTAAACCTAGCCCTCAACATAATCCTAACCCTAGGTCCAATTGTAACCCTAACCGTCTCTCTAAACCTAGCCCTCAACATAACCCTAACACTAGGTCCAATCGTAACCCTAACCCGACCTCTAACACTATCCCTCAACATAACCCTAACCCTAGGTCCAATCGTAACCCTAACCGGATCTCTAACCCCAGCCCTCAACATAACCCTAACCCTAGGTCCAATTGTAACCCTAACCGGATCTCTAACCCCAGCCCTCAACATAACCCTAACCCTAGGTCCATTCGTAACCCTAAGCGGATCTCTAACCCTAGCCCTCAACATAACCCTAACCCTAGGTCCAATTGTAACCCTAACCGGATCTCTAACCCCAGCCCTCAACATAACCCTAACCCTAGGTCCAATCGTAACCCTAACCGGATCTCTAACCCTAGCCCTCAACATAAGCCAAACCCTAGGTCCAATTGTAACCATAACCGGATCTGTAACCCCAGCCCTCAACATAACCCTAACCCTAGGTCCAATCGTAACCCTAACCGGATCTCTAACCCTAGCCCTCAACATAACCCTAACCCTAGGTCCAATCGTAACCCTAACCGTCTCTCTAACCCTAGCCCTCAACATAAACCTAACCCTAGGTCCAATCGTAACCCTAACCGGATCTCTAACCCTAGCCCTCAACATAAGCCAAACCCTAGGTCCAATTGTAACCATAACCGGATCTGTAACCCCAGCCCTCAACATAACCCTAACCCTAGGTCCAATCGTAACCCTAACCGGATCTCTAACCCTAGCCCTCAACATAACCCTAACCCTAGGTCCAATCGTAACCCTAACCGTCTCTCTAACCCTAGCCCTCAACATAAACCTAACCCTAGGTCCAATCGTAACCCTAACCGGATCTCTAACCCTAGCCCACAACATAACCCTAACCCTAGGTCCAATCGTACCCTAACCGTCTCTCTAAACCTAGCCCTCAACATAACCCTAACCCTAGGTCCAATCGTAACCCTAACCGTCTCTCTAAACCTAGCCCTCAACATAACCCTAACCCTAGGTCCAATCGTAACCCTAACTGGATCTCTAACCCTAGCCCTCAAGATAACCCTAACCCTAGGTCCAATCGTAACCCTAACCGGACCTCTAACCCTAGTCCTCAACATAACTCTAACCCTAGGTCCATTCGTAACCCTAACAGGACCTCTAACCCTATCCCTCAACATAACCCTAACCCTAGGTCCAATCGTAACCCTAACCGGATCTCTAACCCTAGCCCTCAACATAACCCTAACCCTAGGTCCAATCGTAACCCTAACCGGATCTCTAACCCTAGCCCTCAACATAAACCTAACCCTAGATCCAATCGTAACCCTAACCGGATCTCTAACCCTAGCCCTCAACATAACCCTAACCCTAGGTACAATTGTAACACTAACCGGATCTCTAACCCCAGCCCTCAACATAACCCTAACCCTAGGTCCAATCGTAACCCTAACCGGATCTCTAACCCTAGCCCTCAACATAACCCTAACCCTAGGCCCAATCGTAACCCTAACCGGATCTCTAACCCTAGCCCTCAACATACGCCTAACCCTAGATCCAATCGTAACCCTAACAGGATCTCTAACCCTAGCCCTCAACATAACCTTAACCCTAGGTCCAATCGTAACCCTAACCGGATCTCTAAACATAGCCCTCAACATAACCCTAACCCTAGGTCCAATCGTAACCCTAACTGGATCTCTAACCCTAGCCCTCAACATAACCCTAAACCTAGGTCCAATCGTAACCCTAACCGGACCTCTAACCCTAGTCCTCAACATAACCCTAACCCTAGGTCCAATCGTAACCCTAACCGGACCTCTAACCCTATCCCTCAACATAACCCTAACCCTAGGACCAATCGTAACCCTAACCGGATCTCTAACCCTAGCCCTCAACATAACCCTAACTCTAGGTCCAATCGTAACCCTAACCGGACCTTTAAACCTAGCCCTCAACATAACCCTAACCCTAGGTCCATTCGTAACCCTAACCGGATCTCTAACCCTAGCCCTCAACATAACCCTAACCCTAGGTCCAATCGTAACCCTAACCGGACCTCTAACCCTAGCCCTAAACATAACCCTAACCCTAGGTCCAATCGTACCCTAACCGTCTCTCTAAACCTAGCGCTCAACATAACACTAACCCTAGGTCCTATCGTAACTCTAACCGGACCTCTAACCCTAGCCCTCAAGATAACCCTAACCCTAGGTCCAATCGTAACCCTAACCGGATCTCTACCCCTAGCCCTCAACATAAACCTAACCCTAGGTCCAATCGTAACCCTAACCGGATCTCTAACCCTAGCCCACAACATAACCCTAACCCTAGGTCCAATCGTAACCCTAACCGTCTCTCTAAACCTAGCCCTCAACATAACCCTAACCCTAGGTCCAATCGTAACCCTAACTGGATCTCTAACCCTAGCCCTCAACATAACCCTAACCCTAGGTCCAATCGTAACCCTAACCGGACCTCTAACCCTAGTCCTCAACATAACCCTAACCCTAGGTCCAATCGTAACCCTAACCGGACCTCTAACCCTAGCCCTCAACATAACCCTAACCCTAGGTCCAATCGTAACCCTAACCGGATCTCTAACCCTAGCCCTCAACATAACCCTAACCCTAGGTCCAATCGTACCCTAACCGTCTCTCTAAACCTAGCCCTCAACATAACCCTAACACTAGGTCCAATCGTAACCCTAACCGAACCTCTAACCCTAGCCCTCAACATAACCCAAACCCTAGGTCCAATTGTAACCCTAACCGGATCTGTAACCCCAGCCCTCAACATAACCCTAACCCTAGGTCCAATCGTAACCCTAACCGGATCTCTAACCCTAGCCCTCAAGATAACCCTAACCCTAGGTCCAATCGTACCCTAACCGTCTCTCTAAACCTAGCCCTCAACATAACCCAAACCCTAGGTCCAATTGTAACCCTAATCGGATCTGTAACCCCAGCCCTCAACATAACCCTAACCCTAGGTCCAATCGTAACCCTAACCGGATCTCTAACCCTAGCCCTCAAGATAACCCTAACCCTAGGTCCAATCGTACCCTAACCGTCTCTCTAACCCTAGCCCTCAACATAAACCTAACCCTAGGTCCAATCGTAACCCTAACCGGATCTCTAACCCTAGCCCACAACATAACCCTAACCCTAGGTCCAATCGTACCCTAACCGTCACTCTATACCTAGCCCTCAACATAACCCTAACCCTAGGTCCAATCGTAACCCTAACCGTCTCTCTAAACCTAGCCCTCAACATAACCCTAACCCTAGGTCCAATCGTAACCCTAACTGGATCTCTAACCCTAGTCCTCAACATAACCCTAACCCTAGGTCCATTCGTAACCCTAACCGGACCTCTAACCCTATCCCTCAACATAAACCTAACCCTAGGTCCAATCGTAACCCTAACCGGATCTCTAACCCTAGCCCTCAACATAACCCTAACCCTAGGTCCAATCGTAACCCTAACCGGATCTCGAACCCTAGCCCTCAACATAAACCTAACCCTAGATCCAATCGTAACCCTAACCGGATCTCTAAACCTAGCCCTCAACATAACCCTAACCATAGGTCCAATCATAACACTAACCGGATCTCTAACCCCAGCCTTCAACATAACCCTAACCCTAGGTTCAATCGTAACCCTAACTGGATCTCTAACCCTAGCCCTCAACATAACCCTAACCCTAGGTCCAATCGTAACCCTAACCGGATCTCTAACCCTAGCCCTCAACATACGCCTAACCCTAGATCCAATCGTAACCCTAACAGGATCTCTAACCCTAGCCCTCAACATAACCTTAACCCTAGGTCCAATCATAACCCTAACCGGATCTCTAACCCTAGCCCTCAACATAACCCTAACCCTAGGTCCAATTGTAACCCTAACTGGATCTCTAACCCTAGCCCTCAACATAACCCTAACCCTAGGTCCAATCGTAACCCTAACCGGACCTCTAACCCTAGTCCTCAAAATAACCCTAACCCTAGGTCCAATCGTAACCCTAACCGGACCTCTAACCCTATCCCTCAACATAACCCTAACCCTAGGTCGAATCGTAACCCTAACCGGATCTCTAACCCTAGCCCTCAACATAACCCTAACCCTAGGTCCAATCGTAACCCTAACCGGATCTCTAACCCTAGCCCTCAACATAAAAATAACCCTAGGTCCAATCGTAACCCTAACCGGATCTCTAACCCTAGCCCTCAACATAACCCTAACCCTAGGTCCAATTGTAACCCTAACGGGATCTCTAACCCCAGCCGTCAACATAACCCTAACCCTAGGTTCAATCGTAACCCTAACCGGATCTCTAACCCTAGCCCACAACATAACCCTAACCCTAGGTCCAATCGTACCCTAACCGTCTCTCTAAACCTAGCCCTCAACATAACCCTAACCGTAGGTCCAATCGTAACCCTAACCGGATCTCTAACCCTAGCCCTCAACATAACCCTAACCCTAGGTCCAATTGTAACACTAACCGGATCTCTAACCCCAGCCCTCAACATAACCCTAACCCTAGGTCCAATCGTAACCCTAACCGGATCTCTAACCCTAGCCCTCAACATAACCCAAACCCTAGGTCCAATTGTAACCCTAACCGGATCTGTAACCCCAGCCCTCAACATAACCCTAACCCTAGGTCCAATCGTAACCCTAACCGGATCTCTAACCCTAGCCCTCAAGATAACCCTAACCCTATGTCCAATCGTACCCTAACCGTCTCTCTAACCCTAGCCCTCAACATAAACCTAACCCTAGGTCCAATCGTAACCCTATCCGTATCTCTAACCCTAGCCCACAACATAACCCTAACCCTAGGTCCAATCGTAACCCTAACAGGATCTCTAACCCTAGCCCTCAACATAAGCCTAACCCTAGATCCAATCGTAACCCTAACCGGATCTCTAACCCTAGCCCTCAACATAACCTTAACCCTAGGTTCAATCGTAACCCTAACCGGATCTCTAACCCTAGCCCTCAACATAAACCTAACCCCAGGTCCAATCGTAACCCTAACCGGATCTCTAAACATAGCCCTCAACATAACCCTAACCCTAGGTCCAATTGTAACCCTAACTGGATCTCTAACCCTAGCCCTCAACATAACCCTAACCCTAGGTCCAATCGTAACCCTAACCGGATCTCTAACCCCAGCCCTCAACATAACCCTAACCCTAGGTCCAATCGTAACCCTAACCAGATCTCTAACCTTGCCCTCAACATTACCCTAACCCTAGGTCCAATCGTAACCCTAACCGGATCTCTAACCCTAGCCCTCAACATAACCCTAACCCTAGGTCCAATCGTACCCTAACCGTCTCTCTAAACCTAGCCCTCAACATAATCCTAACCCTAGGTCCAATTGTAACCCTAACCGTCTCTCTAAACCTAGCCCTCAACATAACCCTAACACTAGGTCCAATCGTAACCCTAACCGGACCTCTAACACTATCCCTCAACATAACCCTAACCCTAGGTCCAATCGTAACCCTAACCGGACCTCTAACCCTAGAACTCAACATAACCCTAACACTAGGTCCAATCGTAACCCTAACCGGATCTCTAAACCTAGACCTCAACATAACCCTAACACTAGGTCCAATCGTAACCCTAACGGGACCTCTAACCCTATCCCTCAACATAACCCTAACCCTAGGTCCAATCGTAACCCTAACCGGATCTCTAACCATAGCCCTCAACATAACCCTAACCCTAGGTCCAATTGTAACCCTAACCGGATCTCTAACCCTAGCCCTCAACATAACCCTAACCCTAGGCCCAATCGTAACCCTAACCGGATCTCTAACCCCAGCCCTCAACATAACCCTAACCCTAGGTCCAATCGTAACCCTAACCGGATCTCTAACCCTAGCCCTCAACATAACCCTAACCCTAGGTCCAATCGTAACCCTAACCGGATCTCTAACCCTAGCCCTCAACATAAACTTAACCCTAGGTCCAATCGTAACCCTAACCGGATTTCTAACCCTAGCCCTCAACATAACCCTAACCCTAGGTTCAATGGTAACCCTAACCGGACCTCTAACCCCAGCCCTCAACATAACCCTAACCCTAGGTCCAATCGTAACCCTAACCAGATCTCTAACCCTAGCCCTGAACATAACCCTAACCCTAGGTCCAATCGTAACCCTAACCGGATCTCTAACCCCAGCCCTCAACATAACCCTAACCCTAGGTCCAATCGTAACCCTAACCGGATCTCTAACCCCAGCCCTCAACATAACCCTAACCCTAAGTCCAATCGTACCCTAACCGTCTCTCTAAACCTAGCCCTCAACATAATCCTAACCCTAGGTCCAATTGTAACCCTAACCGTCTCTCTAAACCTAGCCCTCAACATAACCCTAACACTAGGTCCAATCGTAACCCTAACCGGACCTCTAACACTATCCCTCAACATAACCCTAACCCTAGGTCCAATCGTAACCCTAACCGGATCCCTAACCCTAGCCCTCAACATAACCCTAACCCTAGGTCCAATAGTACCCTAACCGTCTCTCTAAACCTAGCCCTCAACATAACCTTAACCCTAGGTCCAATCGTAACCCTAACCGTCTCTCTAAACCTAGCCCTCAACATAACCCTAACCCTAGGTCCAATCGTAACCCTAACTGGATCTCTAACCCTAGCCCTCAACATAACCCTAACCCTAGGTCCAATCGTAACCCTAACCGGACCTCTAACCCTAGTCCTCAACATAACCCTAACCCTAGGTCCAATCGTAACCCTAACCGGACCTCTAACCCTATCCCTCAACATAACCCTAACCCTAGGTCCAATCGTAACCCTAACCGGATCTCTAACCCTAGCCCTCAACATAACCCTAACCCTAGGTCCAATCGTAACCCTAACCGGATCTCTAAACCTAGCCCTCAACATAATCCTAACCCTAGGTCCAATTGTAACCCTAACCGTCTCTCTAAACCTAGCCCTCAACATAACCCTAACACTAGGTCCAATCGTAACCCTAACCGGACCTCTAACACTATCCCTCAACATAACCCTAACCCTAGGTCCAATCGTAACCCTAACCGGATCTCTAACCCCAGCCCTCAACATAACCCTAACCCTAGGTCCAATTGTAACCCTAACCGGATCTCTAACCCCAGCCCTCAACATAACCCTAACCCTAGGTCCATTCGTAACCCTAACCGGATCTCTAACCCTAGCCCTCAACATAACCCTAACCCTAGGTCCAATTGTAACCCTAACCGGATCTCTAATCCCAGCCCTCAACATAACCCTAACCCTAGGTCCAATCGTAACCCTAACCGGATCTCTAACCCTAGCCCTCAACATAACCCAAACCCTAGGTCCAATTGTAACCCTAACCGGATCTGTAACCCCAGCCCTCAACATAACCCTAACCCGAGGTCCAATCGTAACCCTAACCGGATCTCTAACCCTAGCCCTCAAGATAACCCTAACCCTAGGTCCAATCGTACCCTAACCGTCTCTCTAACCCTAGCCCTCAACATAAACCTAACCCTAGGTCCAATCGTAACCCTAACCGGATCTCTAACCCTAGCCCACCACATAACCCTAACCCTAGGTCCAATCGTACCCTAACCGTCTCTCTAAACCTAGCCCTCAACATAACCCTAACCCTAGGTCCAATCGTAACCCTAACCGTCTCTCTAAACCTAGCCCTCAACATAACCCTAACCCTAGGTCCAATCGTAACCCTAACCGGACCTCTAACCCTAGTTCTCAACATAACCCTAACCCTAGGTCCATTCGTAACCCTCACCGGATCTCTAACCCTAGCCCTCAACATAACCCTAACCCTAGGTCCAATCGTAACCCTAACCGGATCTCTAACCCTATCCCTCAACATAACCCTAACCCTAGGTCCAATCGTAACCCTAACCGGATCTCTAACCCTAGCCCTCAACATAACCCTAACACTAGGTCCAATTGTAACACTAACCGGATCTCTAACCCCAGCCCTCAACATAACCCTAACCCTAGGTCCAATTGTAACCCTAACCGGATCTCTAACCCCAGCCCTCAACATAACCCTAACCCTAGGTCCATTCGTAACCCTAACCGGATCTCTAACCCTAGCCCTCAACATAACCCTAACCCTAGGTCCAATCGTAACCCTAACCGGATCTCTAACCCTAGCCCTCAAGATAACCCTAACCCTAGGTCCAATCGTACCCTAACCGTCTCTCTAACCCTAGCCCTCAACATAAACCTAACCCTAGGTCCAATCGTAACCCTAACCGTCTCTCTAAACCTAGCCCTCAACATAACCCTAACCCTAGGTCCAATCGTAACCCTAACCGTCTCTCTAAACCTAGCCCTCAACATAACCTTAACCCTAGGTCCAATCGTAACCCTAACTGGATCTCTAACCCTAGCCCTCAACATAACCCTAACCCAGGTCCAATCGTAACCCTAACCGGACCTCTAAACCTAGTCCTCAACATAACCCTAACCCTAGGTCCATTCGTAACCCTAACCGGACCTCTAACCCTATACCTCAACATAACCCTAACCCTAGGTCCAATCGTAACCCTAACCGGATCTCTAACCCTAGGTCTCCACATAACCCTAAACCTAGGTCCAATCGTAACCCTAACCGGATCTCTAACCCTAGCCCTCAACATACGCCTAACCCTAGATCCAATCTTAACCCTAACAGGATCTCTAACCCTAGCCCTCAACATAACCTTAACCCTAGGTCCAATCGTAACCCTACCGGATCTCTAACCCTAGCCCTCAACATAAACCTAACCCTAGGTCCAATCGTAACCCTAACCGGATCTCTAAACATAGCCCTCAACATAACCCTAACCCTAGGTCCAATTGTAACCCTAACTGGATCTCTAACCCTAGCCCTCAACATAACCCTAACCCTAGGTCAAATCGTAACCCTAACCGGACCTCTAACCCTAGTCCTCAACATAACCCTAAACCTAGGTCCAATCGTAACCCTAACCGGACCTCTAACCCTATCCCTCAACATAACCCTAACCCTAGGTCCAATCGTAACCCTAACCGGATCTCTAACCCTAGCCCTCAACATAACCCTAACCCTAGGTCCAATCGTAACCCTAACCGGATCTCTAACCCTAGCCCTCAACATAAACCTAACCCTAGGTCCAATCGTAACCCTAACCGGATCTCTAACCCTAGCCCTCAACATAGCCCTAACCCTAGGTCCAATTGTAACCCTAACGGGATCTCTAACCCCAGCCGTCAACATAACCCTAACCCTAGGTTCAATCGTAACCCTAACCGGATCTCTAACCCTAGCCCACAACATAACCCTAACCCTAGGTCCAATCGTACCCTAACCGTCTCTCTAAACCTAGCCCTCAACATAACCCTAACCCTAGGTCCAATCGTAACCCTAACCGTCTCTCTAAACCTAGCCCTCAACATAACCCTAACCCTAGGTCCAATCGTAACCCTAACCGGATCTCTAACCCTAGCCCTCAACATAACCCTAACCCTAGGTCCAATCGTAACCCTAACCGGACCTCTAACCCTAGTCCTCAACATAACCCTAACCCTAGGTCCAATCGTAACCCTAACAGGATCTCTAACCCTAGCCCTCAACATAACCCTAACCCTAGGTCCAATCGTAACCCTAACCGGATCTCTAACCCTAGCCCTCAACATAAACCTAACCCTACGTTCAATCGTAACCCTAACCGTCTCTCTAAACCTAGCCCTCAACATAACCCTAACCCTAGCTCCAATCGTAACCCTAACTGGATCTCTAACCCTAGCCCTCAACATAACCCTAATCCTAGGTCCAATCGTAACCCTAACCGGACCTCTAACCCTAGTTCTCAACATAACCCTAACCCTAGGTCCATTCGTAACCCTAACCGGACCTCTAACCCTATCCCTCAACATAACCCTAACCCTAGGTCCAATCGTAACCCTAACCGGATCTCTAACCCTAGCCCTCAACATAACCCTAACCCTAGGTCCAATCGTAACCCTAACCGGATCTCTAACCCTAGCCCTCAACATAACCCTAACCCTAGGTCCAATTGTAACACTAACCGGATCTCTAACCCCAGCCCTCAACATATCCATAACCCTAGGTCCAATCGTAACCCTAACCGGATCTCTAACCCTAGCTCTCAACTCAACATAACCCTAACCCTAGGTCCAATCGTAACCCTAACCGGATCTCGAACCCTAGCCCTCAACATACGCCTAACCCTAGATTCAATCGTAACCCTAACAGGATCTCTAACCCTAGCACTCAACATAACCTTAACCCTAGGTCCAATCGTAACCCTAACCGGATCTCTAACCCTAGCCCTCCACATAAACCTAACCCTAGGTCCAATCGTAACCCTAACCGGATCTCTAAACATAGCCCTCAACATAACCCTAACCCTAGGTCCAATCGTAACCCTAACTGGATCTCTAACCCTAGCCCTCAACATAACCCTAACCCTAGGTCCAATCGTAACCCTAACCGGACCTCTAACCCTAGTCCTCAACATAACCCTATCCCTAGGTCCAATCGTAACCCTAACCGGACCTCTAATCCTATCCCTCAACATAACCCTAACCCTAGGTCCAATCGTAACCCTAACCGGATCTCTAACCCTAGCGCTCAACATAACCCTAAACCTAGGTCCAATCGTAACCCTAACCGGACCTCTAACCCTAGCCCTAAACATAACCCTAACCCTAGGTCCAATCGTACCCTAACCGTCTCTCTAAACCTAGCGCTCAACATAACACTAACCCTAGGTCCTATCGTAACTCTAACCGGACCTCTAACCCTAGCCCTCAAGATAACCCTAACCCTAGGTCCAATCGTAACCCTAACCGGATCTCTACCCCTAGCCCTCAACATAAACCTAACCCTAGGTCCAATCGTAACCCTAACCGGATCTCTAACCCAAGCCCACAACATAACCCTAACCCTAGGTCCAATCGTACCCTAACCGTCTTTCTAAACCTAGCCCTCAACAGAACCCTAACCCTAGGTCCAATCGTAACCCTAACCGTCTCTCTAAACCTAGCCTTCAACATAACCCTAACCCTAGGTCCAATCGTAACCCTAACCGGATCTCTAACCCTAGCCCTCAACATAACCCTAACCCTAGGTCCAATCGTACCCTAACCGTCTCTCTAAACCTAGCCCTCAACATAACCTGAACCCTAGGTCCAATCGTAACCCTAACCGTCTCTCTAAACCTAGCCCTCAACATAACCCCAACCCTAGGTCCAATCGTAACCCTAACCGGATCTCTAACCCTATCCCTCAACATAAGCCTAACCCTAGGTCCAATCGTAACCCTAACCGGATCTCTAACCCTAGCCCTCAACATAACCCTAACCCTAGGTCCAATCGTAACCCTAACCGGATCTCTAAACCTAGCCCTCAACATAATCCTAACCCTAGGTCCAATTGTAACCCTAACCGTCTCTCTAAACCTAGCCCTAAACATAACCCTAACACTAGGTCCAATCGTAACCCTAACCGGACCTCTAACACTATCCCTCAACATAACCCTAACCCTAGGTCCAATCGTAACCCTAACCGGATCTCTAACCCCAGCCCTCAACATAACCTTAACCCTAGGTCCAATCGTAACCCTAACCAGATCTCTAACCCTAGCCCTCAACATAAAAGTAACCCTAGGTCCAATCGTAACCCTAACCGGATCTCTAAACATAGCCCTCAACATTACCCTAACCCTAGGTCCAATTGTAACCCTAACTGGATCTCTAACCCTAGCCCTCAACATAACCCTAACCCTAGGTCCAATCGTAACCCTAACCGGACCTCAAACCCTAGTCCTCAACATAACCCTAACCCTAGGTCCAATCATAACCCTAACCGGACCTCTAACCCTATCCCTCAACATAACCCTAACCCTAGGTCCAATCGTAACCCTAACCGGACCTCTAACCCTATCCCTCAACATAACCCTAACCCTAGGTCCAATCGTAACCCTAACCGGATCTCTAACCCTAGCCCTCAACATAACCCTAACACTAGGTCCAATTGTAACACTAACCGGATCTCTAACCCCAGCCCTCAACATAACCCTAACCCTAGGTCCAATTGTAACCCTAACCGGATCTCTAACCCCAGCCCTCAACATAACCCTAACCCTAGGTCCATTCGTAACCCTAACCGGATCTCTAACCCTAGCCCTCAACAAAACCCTAACCCTAGGTCCAATCGTAACCCTAACCGGATCTCTAACCCTAGCCCTCAAGATAACCCTAACCCTAGGTCCAATCGTACCCTAACCGTCTCTCTAACCCTAGCCCTCAACATAAACCTAACCCTAGGTCCAATCGTAACCCTAACCGGATCTCTAACCCTAGCCCACAACATAACCCTAACCCTAGGTCCAATCGTACCCTAACCGTCTCTCTAAACCTAGCCCTCAACATAACCCTAACCCTAGGTCCAATCGTAACCCTAACCGTCTCTCTAAACCTAGCCCTCAACATAACCTTAACCCTAGGTCCAATCGTAACCCTAACTGGATCTCTAACCCTAGCCCTCAACATAACCCTAACCCAGGTCCAATCGTAACCCTAACCGGACCTCTAAACCTAGTCCTCAACATAACCCTAACCCTAGGTCCATTCGTAACCCTAACCGGACCTCTAACCCTATACCTCAACATAACCCTAACCCTAGGTCCAATCGTAACCCTAACCGGATCTCTAACCCTAGGTCTCAACATAACCCTAAACCTAGGTCCAATCGTAACCCTAACCGGATCTCTAACCCTAGCCCTCAACATACGCCTAACCCTAGATCCAATCTTAACCCTAACAGGATCTCTAACCCTAGCGCTCAACATAACCTTAACCCTAGGTCCAATCGTAACCCTAACCGGATCTCTAACCCTAGCCCTCAACATAAACCTAACCCTAGGTCCAATCGTAACCCTAACCGGATCTCTAAACATAGCCCTCAACATAACCCTAACCCTAGGTCCAATTGTAACCCTAACTGGATCTCTAACCCTAGCCCTCAACATAAACCTAACCCTAGGTCCAATCGTAACCCTAACCGGATTTCTAACCCTAGCCCTCAACATAACCCTAACCCTAGGTCCAATCGTACCCTAACCGTGTCTCTAAACCTAGCCCTAAACATAATCCTAACCCTGGGTCCAATCGTAACCCTAAACATCTCTCTAAACCTAGCCCTCAACATAATCCTAACCCTAGGTCCAATCGTAACCCTAAACATCTCTCTAAACCTAGCCTTCAACATAACCCTAACCCTAGGTCCAATCGTAACCCTAACCGGATATCTAACCCTAACCCTCAACATAACCTTAACCCTAGGTCCAATCGTAACACTAATTGTATCTCTAACCCTAGCCCTCAACATAACCCTAACCCTAGGTCCAATCGTAACCCTAACCGGATTTCTAACCCTAGCCTTCAACATAACCCTAACCCTAGGTCCAATCGTAACCCTAACCGTCTCTCTAAACCTAGCCCTAAACATAATCCTAACCCTAGGTCCAATCGTAACCCTAAACATCTCTCTAAACCTAGCCCTCAACATAATCCTAACCCTAGGTCCAATCGTAACCCTAAACATCTCTCTAAACCTAGCCCTCAACATAATCCTAACCCTAGGTCCAATCGTAACCCTAAACATCTCTCTAAACCTAGCCTTCAACATAACCCTAACCCTAGGTCCAATCGTAACCCTAACCGGATCTCTAACCCTAGCCCGCAACATAACCCTAACCCTAGGTCCAATCGTACCCTAACCGTCTCTCTAAACCTAGCCCTCAACAAAATCCTAACCCTAGGTCCAATTGTACCCTAACCGTCTCTCTAAACGTAGCCCTCAACATAATCCTAACCCTAGTTCCAATTGTAACCCTAACCGTCTCTCTAAACCTAGCCCTCAACATAACCCTAACCCTTGGTCCAATCGTAACCCTAACCGGATTTCTAACCCTAGCCCTCAACATAACCCTAACCCTAGGTCCAATCGTACCCTAACCGTCTCTCTAAACCTAGCCCTAAACATAATCCTATCCCTAGGTCCAATCGTAACCCTAAACATCTCTCTAAACCTAGTCCTCAACATAATCCTAACCCTAGGTCCAATCGTAACCCTAAACATCTCTCTAAACCTAGCCTTCAACATAACCCTAACCCTAGGTCCAATCGTAACCCTAACCGGATATCTAACCCTAACCCTCAACATAACCTTAACCCTAGGTCCAATCTTAACAATAATTGGATCTCTAACTCTAGCCCTCAACATAACCCTAACCGTAGGTCCAATCGTAAGCCTAACCGGATCTCTCAACCTAGCCCTCAACATAACCTTAACCCTAGGTCCAATCGTAACCCTAACCGGATCTCTAACCCTAGCCCTCCACATAAACCTAACCCTAGGTCCAATCGTAACCCTAACCGGATCTCTTAACATAGCCCTCAACATAACCCTAACCCTACGTCCAATCGTAACCCTAACTGGATCTCTAACCCTAGCCCTCAACATAACCCTAACCCTAGGTCCAATCGTAACCCTAACCGGACCTCTAACCCTAGTCCTCAACATAACCCTAACCCTAGGTCCAATCGTAACCCTAACCGGACCTCTAACCCTATCCCTCAACATAACCCTAAGCCTAGGTCCAATCGTAACCCTAACCGGATCTCTAACCCTAGCCCTCAACATAACCCTAACCCTAGGTCAAATCGTAACCCTAACTGGATCTCTAACCCTAGCCCTCAAGATAAACCTAACCCTAGGTCCAATCGTAACCCTAACCGGATCTCTAACCCTACCCTCAACATAACCCTAACCCTAGGTCCAATTGTAACCCTAACCGGATCTCTAACCCCAGCCCTCAACATAACCCTAACCCTAGGTCCAATCGTAACCCTAACCGGATCTCTATCCCTAGCCCTCAACATAACCCTAAGCCTAGGTCCAATCGTACCCTAACCGTCTCTCTAAACCTAGCCCTCAAGATAATCCTAACCCTAGGTCCAATTGTAACCCTAACGGTCTCTCTAAACCTAGCCCTCAACATAACCGTAACACTAGGTCCAATCGTAACCCTAACCGGACCTCTAACACTATCCCTCAACATAACCCTAACCCTAGGTCCAATCGTAACCCTAACCGGGCCTCTAACCCTAGCCCTCAACATAACCCTAACCCTAGGTCCAATCGTAACCCTAACCGGATCTCTAACCCTAGCCCTAAACATAACCCTAACCCTAGGTCCAATCGTAACCCTAACCGGATCTCTAACCCTAGCCCTCAACATAACCCTAACCCTAGATCCAGTCGTAACCCTAACCGGATCTCTAAGCCTATCCCTCAATATAACCCTAACCCTAGGTCCAATCGTAACCCTAACAGCACCTCTAACCCTAGCCCTCAACATAACCCTAACCCTAGGTCCAATCTTAACCCTAACCGGACCTTTAACCCTAGCCCTAAACATAACCCTAACCCTAGGTCCAATCGTACCCTAACTGTCTCTCTAAACCTAGCGCTCAACATAGCACTAACCATAGGTCCTATTGTAACTCTAACCGGACATCTAACCCTAGCCCTCAAGATAACCCTAAACCTAGGTCCAATCGTAACCCTAACCGGATCTCTAACCCTAGCCCTCAACATAAACCTAACTCTAGGTCGAATCGTAACCCTAACCGGATCTCTAACCATAGCCCTCAACATAACCCTAACCCTATGTCCAATCGTAACCCTAACCGGATCTCTAACCCTAGCCCTCAACATAATCCTAACCCTAGGTCCAATCGTAACCCTAACCATCTCTCTAAACCTAGCCCTCAACATAACCCTAACCCTAGTTCCAATCGTAACCCTAACCATCTCTCTAAACCTAGCCCTCAACATAACCCTAACCCAAGGTCCAATCGTAACCCCAACCGGATTTCTAACCCTAGCCCTCAACATAGCCCTAACCCTAGGTCCAATCGTACCCTAACCGTCTCTCTAAACCTAGCCCTAAACATAATCCTAACCCTAGGTCCAATCGTAACCCTAAACACCTCTCTAAACGTAGCCTTCAACATAACCCTAACCCTAGGTCCAATCGTAACCCTAACGGGATATCTAACCCTAACCCTCAACATAACCTTAACCCTAGGTCCAATCGTAACACTAATTGGATCTCTAACCCTAGCCCTCAACATAACCCTAGCCCTATGTCCAATCGTAACCCTAACCGGATCTCTAAACCTAGCCCTCAACATAACCCTAACCCTAGGTGCAATCGTAGCAATAACCGTATGTCTAACCCTAGCCCTCAACATAACCCTAACCCTAGGTCCAATCGTAACCCTAACCGGATCTCTAACCCTAGCCCTCAACATAACCCTTACCCTAGGTCCAATCGTAACCCTAACCGGACCTCTAACCCTATCCCTCAACATAACCCTAACCCTAGCTCCAATCGTAACCCTAACCGGATCTGTAACTCTAGCCCTCAACATAAGCCTAACCCTAGGTCCAATCGTAACCCTAACCGGATCTCTAAACCTAGCCCTCAACATAATCCTAACCCTAGGTCCAATTGTAACCCTAACCGTCTCTCTAAACCTAGCCCTCAACATAACCCTAACACTAGGTCCAATCGTAACCCTAACCCGACCTCTAACACTATCCCTCAACATAACCCTAACCCTAGGTCCAATCGTAACCCTAACCGGATCTCTAACCCCAGCCCTCAACATAACCCTAACCCTAGGTCCAATTGTAACCCTAACCGGATCTCTAACCCCAGCCCTCAACATAACCCTAACCCTAGGTCCATTCGTAACCCTAAGCGGATCTCTAACCCTAGCCCTCAACATAACCCTAACCCTAGGTCCAATTGTAACCCTAACCGGATCTCTAACCCCAGCCCTCAACATAACCCTAACCCTAGGTCCAATCGTAACCCTAACCGGATCTCTAACCCTAGCCCTCAACATAAGCCAAACCCTAGGTCCAATTGTAACCATAACCGGATCTGTAACCCCAGCCCTCAACATAACCCTAACCCTAGGTCCAATCGTAACCCTAACCGGATCTCTAACCCTAGCCCTCAACATAACCCTAACCCTAGGTCCAATCGTAACCCTAACCGTCTCTCTAACCCTAGCCCTCAACATAAACCTAACCCTAGGTCCAATCGTAACCCTAACCGGATCTCTAACCCTAGCCCTCAACATAAGCCAAACCCTAGGTCCAATTGTAACCATAACCGGATCTGTAACCCCAGCCCTCAACATAACCCTAACCCTAGGTCCAATCGTAACCCTAACCGGATCTCTAACCCTAGCCCTCAACATAACCCTAACCCTAGGTCCAATCGTAACCCTAACCGTCTCTCTAACCCTAGCCCTCAACATAAACCTAACCCTAGGTCCAATCGTAACCCTAACCGGATCTCTAACCCTAGCCCACAACATAACCCTAACCCTAGGTCCAATCGTACCCTAACCGTCTCTCTAAACCTAGCCCTCAACATAACCCTAACCCTAGGTCCAATCGTAACCCTAACCGTCTCTCTAAACCTAGCCCTCAACATAACCCTAACCCTAGGTCCAATCGTAACCCTAACTGGATCTCTAACCCTAGCCCTCAAGATAACCCTAACCCTAGGTCCAATCGTAACCCTAACCGGACCTCTAACCCTAGTCCTCAACATAACTCTAACCCTAGGTCCATTCGTAACCCTAACAGGACCTCTAACCCTATCCCTCAACATAACCCTAACCCTAGGTCCAATCGTAACCCTAACCGGATCTCTAACCCTAGCCCTCAACATAACCCTAACCCTAGGTCCAATCGTAACCCTAACCGGATCTCTAACCCTAGCCCTCAACATAAACCTAACCCTAGATCCAATCGTAACCCTAACCGGATCTCTAACCCTAGCCCTCAACATAACCCTAACCCTAGGTACAATTGTAACACTAACCGGATCTCTAACCCCAGCCCTCAACATAACCCTAACCCTAGGTCCAATCGTAACCCTAACCGGATCTCTAACCCTAGCCCTCAACATAACCCTAACCCTAGGCCCAATCGTAACCCTAACCGGATCTCTAACCCTAGCCCTCAACATACGCCTAACCCTAGATCCAATCGTAACCCTAACAGGATCTCTAACCCTAGCCCTCAACATAACCTTAACCCTAGGTCCAATCGTAACCCTAACCGGATCTCTAAACATAGCCCTCAACATAACCCTAACCCTAGGTCCAATCGTAACCCTAACTGGATCTCTAACCCTAGCCCTCAACATAACCCTAAACCTAGGTCCAATCGTAACCCTAACCGGACCTCTAACCCTAGTCCTCAACATAACCCTAACCCTAGGTCCAATCGTAACCCTAACCGGACCTCTAACCCTATCCCTCAACATAACCCTAACCCTAGGACCAATCGTAACCCTAACCGGATCTCTAACCCTAGCCCTCAACATAACCCTAACTCTAGGTCCAATCGTAACCCTAACCGGACCTTTAAACCTAGCCCTCAACATAACCCTAACCCTAGGTCCATTCGTAACCCTAACCGGATCTCTAACCCTAGCCCTCAACATAACCCTAACCCTAGGTCCAATCGTAACCCTAACCGGACCTCTAACCCTAGCCCTAAACATAACCCTAACCCTAGGTCCAATCGTACCCTAACCGTCTCTCTAAACCTAGCGCTCAACATAACACTAACCCTAGGTCCTATCGTAACTCTAACCGGACCTCTAACCCTAGCCCTCAAGATAACCCTAACCCTAGGTCCAATCGTAACCCTAACCGGATCTCTACCCCTAGCCCTCAACATAAACCTAACCCTAGGTCCAATCGTAACCCTAACCGGATCTCTAACCCTAGCCCACAACATAACCCTAACCCTAGGTCCAATCGTAACCCTAACCGTCTCTCTAAACCTAGCCCTCAACATAACCCTAACCCTAGGTCCAATCGTAACCCTAACTGGATCTCTAACCCTAGCCCTCAACATAACCCTAACCCTAGGTCCAATCGTAACCCTAACCGGACCTCTAACCCTAGTCCTCAACATAACCCTAACCCTAGGTCCAATCGTAACCCTAACCGGACCTCTAACCCTAGCCCTCAACATAACCCTAACCCTAGGTCCAATCGTAACCCTAACCGGATCTCTAACCCTAGCCCTCAACATAACCCTAACCCTAGGTCCAATCGTACCCTAACCGTCTCTCTAAACCTAGCCCTCAACATAACCCTAACACTAGGTCCAATCGTAACCCTAACCGAACCTCTAACCCTAGCCCTCAACATAACCCAAACCCTAGGTCCAATTGTAACCCTAACCGGATCTGTAACCCCAGCCCTCAACATAACCCTAACCCTAGGTCCAATCGTAACCCTAACCGGATCTCTAACCCTAGCCCTCAAGATAACCCTAACCCTAGGTCCAATCGTACCCTAACCGTCTCTCTAAACCTAGCCCTCAACATAACCCAAACCCTAGGTCCAATTGTAACCCTAATCGGATCTGTAACCCCAGCCCTCAACATAACCCTAACCCTAGGTCCAATCGTAACCCTAACCGGATCTCTAACCCTAGCCCTCAAGATAACCCTAACCCTAGGTCCAATCGTACCCTAACCGTCTCTCTAACCCTAGCCCTCAACATAAACCTAACCCTAGGTCCAATCGTAACCCTAACCGGATCTCTAACCCTAGCCCACAACATAACCCTAACCCTAGGTCCAATCGTACCCTAACCGTCACTCTATACCTAGCCCTCAACATAACCCTAACCCTAGGTCCAATCGTAACCCTAACCGTCTCTCTAAACCTAGCCCTCAACATAACCCTAACCCTAGGTCCAATCGTAACCCTAACTGGATCTCTAACCCTAGTCCTCAACATAACCCTAACCCTAGGTCCATTCGTAACCCTAACCGGACCTCTAACCCTATCCCTCAACATAAACCTAACCCTAGGTCCAATCGTAACCCTAACCGGATCTCTAACCCTAGCCCTCAACATAACCCTAACCCTAGGTCCAATCGTAACCCTAACCGGATCTCGAACCCTAGCCCTCAACATAAACCTAACCCTAGATCCAATCGTAACCCTAACCGGATCTCTAAACCTAGCCCTCAACATAACCCTAACCATAGGTCCAATCATAACACTAACCGGATCTCTAACCCCAGCCTTCAACATAACCCTAACCCTAGGTTCAATCGTAACCCTAACTGGATCTCTAACCCTAGCCCTCAACATAACCCTAACCCTAGGTCCAATCGTAACCCTAACCGGATCTCTAACCCTAGCCCTCAACATACGCCTAACCCTAGATCCAATCGTAACCCTAACAGGATCTCTAACCCTAGCCCTCAACATAACCTTAACCCTAGGTCCAATCATAACCCTAACCGGATCTCTAACCCTAGCCCTCAACATAACCCTAACCCTAGGTCCAATTGTAACCCTAACTGGATCTCTAACCCTAGCCCTCAACATAACCCTAACCCTAGGTCCAATCGTAACCCTAACCGGACCTCTAACCCTAGTCCTCAAAATAACCCTAACCCTAGGTCCAATCGTAACCCTAACCGGACCTCTAACCCTATCCCTCAACATAACCCTAACCCTAGGTCGAATCGTAACCCTAACCGGATCTCTAACCCTAGCCCTCAACATAACCCTAACCCTAGGTCCAATCGTAACCCTAACCGGATCTCTAACCCTAGCCCTCAACATAAAAATAACCCTAGGTCCAATCGTAACCCTAACCGGATCTCTAACCCTAGCCCTCAACATAACCCTAACCCTAGGTCCAATTGTAACCCTAACGGGATCTCTAACCCCAGCCGTCAACATAACCCTAACCCTAGGTTCAATCGTAACCCTAACCGGATCTCTAACCCTAGCCCACAACATAACCCTAACCCTAGGTCCAATCGTACCCTAACCGTCTCTCTAAACCTAGCCCTCAACATAACCCTAACCGTAGGTCCAATCGTAACCCTAACCGGATCTCTAACCCTAGCCCTCAACATAACCCTAACCCTAGGTCCAATTGTAACACTAACCGGATCTCTAACCCCAGCCCTCAACATAACCCTAACCCTAGGTCCAATCGTAACCCTAACCGGATCTCTAACCCTAGCCCTCAACATAACCCAAACCCTAGGTCCAATTGTAACCCTAACCGGATCTGTAACCCCAGCCCTCAACATAACCCTAACCCTAGGTCCAATCGTAACCCTAACCGGATCTCTAACCCTAGCCCTCAAGATAACCCTAACCCTATGTCCAATCGTACCCTAACCGTCTCTCTAACCCTAGCCCTCAACATAAACCTAACCCTAGGTCCAATCGTAACCCTATCCGTATCTCTAACCCTAGCCCACAACATAACCCTAACCCTAGGTCCAATCGTAACCCTAACAGGATCTCTAACCCTAGCCCTCAACATAAGCCTAACCCTAGATCCAATCGTAACCCTAACCGGATCTCTAACCCTAGCCCTCAACATAACCTTAACCCTAGGTTCAATCGTAACCCTAACCGGATCTCTAACCCTAGCCCTCAACATAAACCTAACCCCAGGTCCAATCGTAACCCTAACCGGATCTCTAAACATAGCCCTCAACATAACCCTAACCCTAGGTCCAATTGTAACCCTAACTGGATCTCTAACCCTAGCCCTCAACATAACCCTAACCCTAGGTCCAATCGTAACCCTAACCGGATCTCTAACCCCAGCCCTCAACATAACCCTAACCCTAGGTCCAATCGTAACCCTAACCAGATCTCTAACCTTGCCCTCAACATTACCCTAACCCTAGGTCCAATCGTAACCCTAACCGGATCTCTAACCCTAGCCCTCAACATAACCCTAACCCTAGGTCCAATCGTACCCTAACCGTCTCTCTAAACCTAGCCCTCAACATAATCCTAACCCTAGGTCCAATTGTAACCCTAACCGTCTCTCTAAACCTAGCCCTCAACATAACCCTAACACTAGGTCCAATCGTAACCCTAACCGGACCTCTAACACTATCCCTCAACATAACCCTAACCCTAGGTCCAATCGTAACCCTAACCGGACCTCTAACCCTAGAACTCAACATAACCCTAACACTAGGTCCAATCGTAACCCTAACCGGATCTCTAAACCTAGACCTCAACATAACCCTAACACTAGGTCCAATCGTAACCCTAACGGGACCTCTAACCCTATCCCTCAACATAACCCTAACCCTAGGTCCAATCGTAACCCTAACCGGATCTCTAACCATAGCCCTCAACATAACCCTAACCCTAGGTCCAATTGTAACCCTAACCGGATCTCTAACCCTAGCCCTCAACATAACCCTAACCCTAGGCCCAATCGTAACCCTAACCGGATCTCTAACCCCAGCCCTCAACATAACCCTAACCCTAGGTCCAATCGTAACCCTAACCGGATCTCTAACCCTAGCCCTCAACATAACCCTAACCCTAGGTCCAATCGTAACCCTAACCGGATCTCTAACCCTAGCCCTCAACATAAACTTAACCCTAGGTCCAATCGTAACCCTAACCGGATTTCTAACCCTAGCCCTCAACATAACCCTAACCCTAGGTTCAATGGTAACCCTAACCGGACCTCTAACCCCAGCCCTCAACATAACCCTAACCCTAGGTCCAATCGTAACCCTAACCAGATCTCTAACCCTAGCCCTGAACATAACCCTAACCCTAGGTCCAATCGTAACCCTAACCGGATCTCTAACCCCAGCCCTCAACATAACCCTAACCCTAGGTCCAATCGTAACCCTAACCGGATCTCTAACCCCAGCCCTCAACATAACCCTAACCCTAAGTCCAATCGTACCCTAACCGTCTCTCTAAACCTAGCCCTCAACATAATCCTAACCCTAGGTCCAATTGTAACCCTAACCGTCTCTCTAAACCTAGCCCTCAACATAACCCTAACACTAGGTCCAATCGTAACCCTAACCGGACCTCTAACACTATCCCTCAACATAACCCTAACCCTAGGTCCAATCGTAACCCTAACCGGATCCCTAACCCTAGCCCTCAACATAACCCTAACCCTAGGTCCAATAGTACCCTAACCGTCTCTCTAAACCTAGCCCTCAACATAACCTTAACCCTAGGTCCAATCGTAACCCTAACCGTCTCTCTAAACCTAGCCCTCAACATAACCCTAACCCTAGGTCCAATCGTAACCCTAACTGGATCTCTAACCCTAGCCCTCAACATAACCCTAACCCTAGGGCCAATCGTAACCCTAACCGGACCTCTAACCCTAGTCCTCAACATAACCCTAACCCTAGGTCCAATCGTAACCCTAACCGGACCTCTAACCCTATCCCTCAACATAACCCTAACCCTAGGTCCAATCGTAACCCTAACCGGATCTCTAACCCTAGCCCTCAACATAACCCTAACCCTAGGTCCAATCGTAACCCTAACCGGATCTCTAAACCTAGCCCTCAACATAATCCTAACCCTAGGTCCAATTGTAACCCTAACCGTCTCTCTAAACCTAGCCCTCAACATAACCCTAACACTAGGTCCAATCGTAACCCTAACCGGACCTCTAACACTATCCCTCAACATAACCCTAACCCTAGGTCCAATCGTAACCCTAACCGGATCTCTAACCCCAGCCCTCAACATAACCCTAACCCTAGGTCCAATTGTAACCCTAACCGGATCTCTAACCCCAGCCCTCAACATAACCCTAACCCTAGGTCCATTCGTAACCCTAACCGGATCTCTAACCCTAGCCCTCAACATAACCCTAACCCTAGGTCCAATTGTAACCCTAACCGGATCTCTAATCCCAGCCCTCAACATAACCCTAACCCTAGGTCCAATCGTAACCCTAACCGGATCTCTAACCCTAGCCCTCAACATAACCCAAACCCTAGGTCCAATTGTAACCCTAACCGGATCTGTAACCCCAGCCCTCAACATAACCCTAACCCGAGGTCCAATCGTAACCCTAACCGGATCTCTAACCCTAGCCCTCAAGATAACCCTAACCCTAGGTCCAATCGTACCCTAACCGTCTCTCTAACCCTAGCCCTCAACATAAACCTAACCCTAGGTCCAATCGTAACCCTAACCGGATCTCTAACCCTAGCCCACCACATAACCCTAACCCTAGGTCCAATCGTACCCTAACCGTCTCTCTAAACCTAGCCCTCAACATAACCCTAACCCTAGGTCCAATCGTAACCCTAACCGTCTCTCTAAACCTAGCCCTCAACATAACCCTAACCCTAGGTCCAATCGTAACCCTAACCGGACCTCTAACCCTAGTCCTCAACATAACCCTAACCCTAGGTCCATTCGTAACCCTCACCGGATCTCTAACCCTAGCCCTCAACATAACCCTAACCCTAGGTCCAATCGTAACTCTAACCGGATCTCTAACCCTAGCCCTCAACATACGCCTAACCCTAGATCCAATCGTAACCCTAACAGGATCTCTAACCCTAGCCCTCAACATAACCCTAACCCTAGGTCCAATCGTAACCCTAACCGGATCTCTAACCCTAGCCCTCAACATAAACCTAACCCTAGGTCCAATCGTAACCCTAACCGGATCTCTAAACATAGCCCTCAACATAACCCTAACCCTAGGTCCAATCGTAACACTAACTGGATCTCTAACCCTAGCCCTCAACATAACCCTAACCCTAGGTCCAATCGTAACCCTAACCGGACCTCTAACCCTAGTCCTCAACATAACCCTAACCCTAGGTCCAATCGTAACCCTAACCGGACCTCTAAACCTATCCCTCAACATAACCCTAACCCTAGGTCCAATCGTAACTCTAACCGGACCTCTAACCCTAGTCCTCAACATAACCCTAACCCTAGGTCCAATCGTAACCCTAACTGTCTCTCTAAACCTAGCGCTCAACATAACACTAACCCTAGGTCCTATCGTAACTCTAACCGGACCTCTAACCCTAGCCCTCAAGATAACCCTAACCCTAGGTCCAATCGTAACCCTAACCGGATCTCTACCCCTAGCCCTCAACATAAACCTAACCCTAGGTCCAATCGTAGCCCTAACCGGATCTCTAACCCTAGCCCACAACATAACCCTAACCCTAGGTCCAATCGTACCCTAACCGTCTCTCTAAACCTAGCCCTCAACAGAACCCTAACCCTAGGTCCAATCGTAACCCTAACCGTCTCTCTAAACCTAGCCTTCAACATAACCCTAACCCTAGGTCCAATCGTAACCCTAACCGGATCTCTAACCCTAGCCCTCAAGATAACCCTAACCCTAGGTCCAATCGTACCCTAACCGTCTCTCTAAACCTAGCCCTCAACATAACCTTAACCCTAGGTCCAATCGTAACCCTAACCGTCTCTCTAAACCTAGCCCTCAACATAACCCTAACCCTAGGTCCAATCGTAACCCTAACTGGATCTCTAACCCTAGCCCTCAACATAACCCTAACCCTAGGTCCAATCGTAACCCTAACCGGACCTCTAACCCTATCCCTCAACATAACCCTAACCCTAGGTCCAATCGTAACCCTAACCGGATCTGTAACCCTAGCCCTCAACATAACCCTAACCCTAGGTCCAATCGTAACCCTAACCGGATCTCTAAACCTAGCCCTCAACATAATCCTAACCCTAGGTCCAATTGTAACCCTAACCGTCTCTCTAAACCTAGCCCTCAACATAACCCTAACACTAGGTCCAATCGTAACCCTAACCGGACCTCTAACACTATCCCTCAACATAACCCTAACCCTAGGTCCAATCGTAACCCTAACCGTATCTCTAACCCCAGCCCTCAACATAACCCTAACCCTAGGTCCAATTGTAACCCTAACCGGATCTCTAACCCCAGCCCTCAACATAACCCTAACCCTAGGTCCATTCGTAACCCTAACCGGATCTCTAACCCCAGCCCTCAACATAACCCTAACCCTAGGTCCAATTGTAACCCTAACCGGATCTCTAACCCCAGCCCTCAACATAACCCTAACCCTAGGTCCTATCGTAACCCTAACCGGATCTCTAACCCCAGCCCTCAACATAACCCTAACCCTAGGTCCAATCGTAACCCTAACCGGATCTCTAACCCTAGCCCTCAACATAACCCTAACCCTAGGTCCAATTGTAACCCTAACCGGATCTCTAACCCCAGCCCTCAACATAACCCTAACCCTAGGTCCAATCGTAACCCTAACCGGATCTCTAACCCTAGCCCTCAACATAACCCTAACCCTAGGTCCAATCGTAACCCTAACCGGAATTCTAAACCTAGCCCTCAACATAATCCTAACCCTAGGTCCAATTGTAACCCTAACCGTCTCTCTAAACCTAGCCCTCAACATAACCCTAACACTAGGTCCAATCGTAACCCTAACCGGACCTCTAACACTATCCCTCAACATAACCCTAACCCTAGGTCCAATCGTAACCCTAACCGGATCTCTAACCCCAACCCTCAACATAACCCTAACCCTAGGTCCAATTGTAACCCTAACCGGATCTCTAACCCCAGCCCTCAACATAACCCTAACCCTAGGTCCATTCGTAACCCTAACCGGATCTCTAACCTTAGCCCTCAACATAACCCTAACCCTAGGTCCAATTGTAACCCTAACCGGATCTCTAACCCCAGCCCTCAACATAACCCTAACCCTAGGTCCAATCGTACCCTAACCGTCTCTCTAACCCTAGCCCTCAACATAAACCTAACCCTAGGTCCAATCGTAACCCTAACCGGATCTCTAACCCTAGCCCACAACATAACCCTAACCCTAGGTCCAATCGTACCCTAACCGTCTCTCTAAACCTAGCCCTCAACATAACCCTAACCCTAGGTCCAATCGTAACCCTAACCGTCTCTCTAAACCTAGCCCTCAACATAACCCTAACCCTAGGTCCAATCGTAACCCTAACTGGATCTCTAACCCTAGCCCTCAACATAACCCTAACCCTAGGTCCAATCGTAACCCTAACCGGACCTCTAACCCTAGTCCTCAACATAACCCTAACCCTAGGTCCAATCGTAACCCTAACCGGACCTCTAACCCTATCCCTCAACATAACCCTAACCCTAGGTCCAATCGTAACCCTAACCGGATCTCTAACCCTAGCCCTCAACATAACCCTAACCCTAGGTCCAATCGTAACCCTAACCGGATCTCTAAACCTAGCCCTCAACATAATCCTAACCCTAGGTCCAATTGTAACCCTAACCGTCTCTCTAAACCTAGCCCTCAACATAACCCTAACACTAGGTCCAATCGTAACCCTAACCGGACCTCTAACACTATCCCTCAACATAACCCTAACCCTAGGTCCAATCGTAACCCTAACCGGATCTCTAACCCCAGCCCTCAACATAACCCTAACCCTAGGTCCAATTGTAACCCTAACCGGATCTCTAACCCCAGCCCTCAACATAACCCTAACCCTAGGTCCATTCGTAACCCTAACCGGATCTCTAACCCTAGCCCTCAACATAACCCTAACCCTAGGTCCAATTGTAACCCTAACCGGATCTCTAATCCCAGCCCTCAACATAACCCTAACCCTAGGTCCAATCGTAACCCTAACCGGATCTCTAACCCTAGCCCTCAACATAACCCAAACCCTAGGTCCAATTGTAACCCTAACCGGATCTGTAACCCCAGCCCTCAACATAACCCTAACCCGAGGTCCAATCGTAACCCTAACCGGATCTCTAACCCTAGCCCTCAAGATAACCCTAACCCTAGGTCCAATCGTACCCTAACCGTCTCTCTAACCCTAGCCCTCAACATAAACCTAACCCTAGGTCCAATCGTAACCCTAACCGGATCTCTAACCCTAGCCCACCACATAACCCTAACCCTAGGTCCAATCGTACCCTAACCGTCTCTCTAAACCTAGCCCTCAACATAACCCTAACCCTAGGTCCAATCGTAACCCTAACCGTCTCTCTAAACCTAGCCCTCAACATAACCCTAACCCTAGGTCCAATCGTAACCCTAACCGGACCTCTAACCCTAGTTCTCAACATAACCCTAACCCTAGGTCCATTCGTAACCCTCACCGGATCTCTAACCCTAGCCCTCAACATAACCCTAACCCTAGGTCCAATCGTAACTCTAACCGGATCTCTAACCCTAGCCCTCAACATACGCCTAACCCTAGATCCAATCGTAACCCTAACAGGATCTCTAACCCTAGCCCTCAACATAACCCTAACCCTAGGTCCAATCGTAACCCTAACCGGATCTCTAACCCTAGCCCTCAACATAAACCTAACCCTAGGTCCAATCGTAACCCTAACCGGATCTCTAAACATAGCCCTCAACATAACCCTAACCCTAGGTCCAATCGTAACACTAACTGGATCTCTAACCCTAGCCCTCAACATAACCCTAACCCTAGGTCCAATCGTAACCCTAACCGGACCTCTAACCCTAGTCCTCAACATAACCCTAACCCTAGGTCCAATCGTAACCCTAACCGGACCTCTAAACCTATCCCTCAACATAACCCTAACCCTAGGTCCAATCGTAACTCTAACCGGACCTCTAACCCTAGTCCTCAACATAACCCTAACCCTAGGTCCAATCGTAACCCTAACTGTCTCTCTAAACCTAGCGCTCAACATAACACTAACCCTAGGTCCTATCCTAACTCTAACCGGACCTCTAACCCTAGCCCTCAAGATAACCCTAACCCTAGGTCCAATCGTAACCCTAACCGGATCTCTACCCCTAGCCCTCAACATAAACCTAACCCTAGGTCCAATCGTAGCCCTAACCGGATCTCTAACCCTAGCCCACAACATAACCCTAACCCTAGGTCCAATCGTACCCTAACCGTCTCTCTAAACCTAGCCCTCAACAGAACCCTAACCCTAGGTCCAATCGTAACCCTAACCGTCTCTCTAAACCTAGCCTTCAACATAACCCTAACCCTAGGTCCAATCGTAACCCTAACCGGATCTCTAACCCTAGCCCTCAAGATAACCCTAACCCTAGGTCCAATCGTACCCTAACCGTCTCTCTAAACCTAGCCCTCAACATAACCTTAACCCTAGGTCCAATCGTAACCCTAACCGTCTCTCTAAACCTAGCCCTCAACATAACCCTAACCCTAGGTCCAATCGTAACCCTAACTGGATCTCTAACCCTAGCCCTCAACATAACCCTAACCCTAGGTCCAATCGTAACCCTAACCGGACATCTAACCCTATCCCTCAACATAACCCTAACCCTAGGTCCAATCGTAACCCTAACCGGATCTGTAACCCTAGCCCTCAACATAACCCTAACCCTAGGTCCAATCGTAACCCTAACCGGATCTCTAAACCTAGCCCTCAACATAATCCTAACCCTAGGTCCAATTGTAACCCTAACCGTCTCTCTAAACCTAGCCCTCAACATAACCCTAACACTAGGTCCAATCGTAACCCTAACCGGACCTCTAACACTATCCCTCAACATAACCCTAACCCTAGGTCCAATCGTAACCCTAACCGGATCTCTAACCCCAGCCCTCAACATAACCCTAACCCTAGGTCCAATTGTAACCCTAACCGAATCTCTAACCCCAGCCCTCAACATAACCCTAACCCTAGGTCCATTCGTAACCCTAACCGGATCTCTAACCCCAGCCCTCAACATAACCCTAACCCTAGGTCCAATTGTAACCCTAACCGGATCTCTAACCCCAGCCCTCAACATAACCCTAACCCTAGGTCCAATCGTAACCCTAACCGGATCTCTAACCCCAGCCCTCAACATAACCCTAACCCTAGGTCCAATCGTAACCCTAACCGGATCTCTAAACCTAGCCCTCAACATAACCCTAACCCTAGGTCCAATTGTAACCCTAACCGGATCTCTAACCCCAGCCCTCAACATAACCCTAACCCTAGGTCCAATCGTAACCCTAACCGGATCTCTAACCCTAGCCCTCAACATAACCCTAACCCTAGGTCCAATCGTAACCCTAACCGGAATTCTAAACCTAGCCCTCAACATAATCCTAACCCTAGGTCCAATTGTAACCCTAACCGTCTCTCTAAACCTAGCCCTCAACATAACCCTAACACTAGGTCCAATCGTAACCCTAACCGGACCTCTAACACTATCCCTCAACATAACCCTAACCCTAGGTCCAATCGTAACCCTAACCGGATCTCTAACCCCAACCCTCAACATAACCCTAACCCTAGGTCCAATTGTAACCCTAACCGGATCTCTAACCCCAGCCCTCAACATAACCCTAACCCTAGGTCCATTCGTAACCCTAACCGGATCTCTAACCTTAGCCCTCAACATAACCCTAACCCTAGGTCCAATTGTAACCCTAACCGGATCTCTAACCCCAGCCCTCAACATAACCCTAACCCTAGGTCCAATCGTACCCTAACCGTCTCTCTAACCCTAGCCCTCAACATAAACCTAACCCTAGGTCCAATCGTAACCCTAACCGGATCTCTAACCCTAGCCCACAACATAACCCTAACCCTAGGTCCAATCGTACCCTAACCGTCCCTCTAAACCTAGCCCTCAACATAACCCTAACCCTAGGTCCAATCGTAACCCTAACCGTCTCTCTAAACCTAGCCCTCAACATAACCCTAACCCTAGGTCCAATCGTAACCCTAACTGGATCTCTAACCCTAGCCCTCAACATAACCCTAACCCTAGGTCCAATCGTAACCCTAACCGGACCTCTAACCCTAGTCCTCAACATAACCCTAACCCTAGGTCCATTCGTAACCCTAACCGGACCTCTAACCCTATCCCTCAACATAACCCTAACCCTAGGTCCAATCCTAACCCTAACCGGATCTCTAACCCTAGCCCTCAACATAACCCTAACCCTAGGTCCAATCGTAACCCTAACCGGATCTGTAACCCTAGCCCTCAACATAAACCTAACCCTAGATCCAATCGTAACCCTAACCGGATCTCTAACCCTAGCCCTCAACATAACCCTAACCCTAGGTCCAATCGTAACCCTAACCGGATCTCTAACCCCAGCCGTCAACATAACCCTAACCCTAGGTCCAATCGTAAACCTAACCGGATCTCTAACCCTAGCCCTCAACATAACCCTAACCCTAGGTCCAATTGTAACCCTAACGGGATCTCTAACCCCAGCCGTCAACATAACCCTAACCCTAGGTTCAATCGTACCCTAACCGGATCCCTAACCCTAGCCCACAACATAACCCTAACCCTAGGTCCAATCGTACCCTAACCGTCTCTCTAAACCTAGCCCTCAACATAACCCTAACCCTAGGTCCAATCGTAACCCTAACCGTCTCTCTAAACCTAGCCCTCAACATAACCCTAACCCTAGGTCCAATCGTAACCCTAACTGGATCTCTAACCCTAGCCCTCAACATAACCCTAACCCTAGGTCCAATCGTAACCCTAACCGGACCTCTAACCCTAGTCCTCAACATAACCCTAACCCTAGGTCCATTCTTAACCCTAACCGGACCTCTAACCCTATCCCTCAACATAACCCTAACCCTAGGTCCAATCGTAACCCTAACCGGATCTCTAACCCTAGCCCTCAACATAACCCTAACCCTAGGACCAATCGTAACCCTAACCGGATCTGTAACCCTAGCCCTCAACATAAACCTAACCCTAGATCTAATCGTAACCCTAACCGGATCTCTAACCCTAGCCCTCAACATAACCCTAACCGTAGGTCCAATTGTAACACTAACCGGATCTCTAACCCCAGCCCTCAACATAACCCTAACCCTAGGTCCAATCGTAACCCTAACCGGATCTCTAACCCTAGCCCTCAACATAACCCTAACCCTAGGTCCAATCGTAACCCTAACCGGATCTCTAACCCTAGCCTTCAACATACGCCTAACCCTAGATCCAATCGTAACCCTAACAGGATCTCTAACCCTAGCCCTCAACATAACCTTATCCCTAGATCCAATCGTAACCCTAACCGGATCTCTAATCCTAGCCCTCAACATAAACCTAACCCTAGGTCCAATCGTAACCCTAACCGGATCTCTAAATATACCCCTCAACATAACCCTAACCCTAGGTCCAATTGTAACCCTAACTGGATCTCTAACCCTAGCCCTCAACATAACCCTAACCCTAGGTCCAATCGTAACCCTAACCGGACCTCTAACCCTAGTCCTCAACATAACCCTAACCCTAGGTCCAATCGTAACCCTAACCGGACCTCTAATCCTATCCCTCAACATAACCCTAACCCTAGGTCCAATCGTAACCCTAACCGGATCTGTAACCCTAGCCCTCAACATAAACCTAACCCTAGATCCAATCGTAACCCTAACCGGATCTCTAACCCTAGCCCTCAACATAACCCTAACCCTAGGTCCAATCGTACCCTAACCGTCTCTCTAAACCTAGCCCTCAACATAACCTTAACCCTAGGTCCAATCGTAACCCTAACCGTCTCTCTAAACCTAGCCCTCAACATAACCCTAACCCTAGGTCCAGTCGTAACCCTAACTGGATCTCTAACCCTAGCCCTCAACATAACCCTAACCCTAGGTCCAATCGTAACCCTAACCGGACCTCTAACCCTATCCCTCAACATAACCCTAACCCTAGGTCCAATCGTAACCCTAACCGGATCTGTAACCCTAGCCCTCAACATAACCCTAACCCTAGGTCCAATCGTAACCCTAACCGGATCTCTAAACCTAGCCCTCAACATAATCCTAACCCTAGGTCCAATTGTAACCCTAACCGTCTCTCTAAACCTAGCCCTCAACATAACCCTAACACTAGGTCCAATCGTAACCCTAACCGGACCTCTAACACTATCCCTCAACATAACCCTAACCCTAGGTCCAATCGTAACCCTAACCGGATCTCTAACCCCAGCCCTCAACATAACCCTAACCCTAGGTCCAATTGTAACCCTAACCGGTTCTCTAACCCCAGCCCTCAACATAACCCTAACCCTAGGTTCAATCGTAACCCTAACCGGATCTCTAACCCTAGCCCTCAACATAACCCTAACCCTAGGTCCAATTGTAACCCTAACCGGATCTCTAACCCCAGCCCTCAACATAACCCTAACCCTAGGTCCAATCGTAACCCTAACCGGATCTCTAACCCCAGCCCTCAACATAACCCTAACCCTAGGTCCAATCGTAACCCTAACCGGATCTCTAACCCTAGCCCTCAACATAACCCTAACCCTAGGTCCAATCGTAACCCTAACCGGATCTGTAACCCTAGCCCTCAACATAAACCTAACCCTAGATCTAATCGTAACCCTAACCAGATCTCTAACCCTAGCCCTCAACATAACCCTAACCGTAGGTCCAATTGTAACACTAACCGGATCTCTAACCCCAGCCCTCAACATAACCCTAACCCTAGGTCCAATCGTAACCCTAACCGGATCTCTAACCCTAGCCCTCAACATAACCCTAACCCTAGGTCCAATCGTAACCCTAACCGGATCTCTAACCCTAGCCCTCAACATACGCCTAACCCTAGATCCAATCGTAACCCTAACAGGATCTCTAACCCTAGCCCTCAACATAACCTTAACCCTAGATCCAATCGTAACCCTAACCGGATCTCTAATCCTAGCCCTCAACATAAACCTAACCCTAGGTCCAATCGTAACCCTAACCGGATCTCTAAACATACCCCTCAACATAACCCTAACCCTAGGTCCAATTGTAACCCTAACTGGATCTCTAACCCTAGCCCTCAACATAACCCTAACCCTAGGTCCAATCGTAACCCTAACCGGACCTCTAACCCTAGTCCTCAACATAACCCTAACCCTAGGTCCAATCGTAACCCTAACCGGACCTCTAATCCTATCCCTCAACATAACCCTAACCCTAGGTCCAATCGTAACCCTAACCGGATCTGTAACCCTAGCCCTCAACATAAACCTAACCCTAGATCCAATCGTAACCCTAACCGGATCTCTAACCCTAGCCCTCAACATAACCCTAACCCTAGGTCCAATCGTAACCCTAACCGGATCTCTAACCCCAGCCCTCAACATAACCCTAACCCTAGGTCCAATCGTAAACCTAACCGGATCTCTAACCCTAGCCCTCAACATAACCCTAACCCTAGGTCCAATTGTAACCCTAACGGGATCTCTAACCCCAGCCGTCAACATAACCCTAACCCTAGGTTCAATCGTAACCCTAACCGGATCCCTAACCCTAGCCCACAACATAACCCTAACCCTAGGTCCAATCGTACCCTAACCGTCTCTCTAAACCTAGCCCTCAACATAACCCTAACCCTAGGTCCAATCGTAACCCTAACCGTCTCTCTAAACCTAGCCCTCAACATAACCCTAACCCTAGGTCCAATCGTAACCCTAACTGGATCTCTAACCCTAGCCCTCAACATAACCCTAACCCTAGGTCCAATCGTAACCCTAACCGTCTCTCTAACCCTAGTCCTCAACATAACCCTAACCCTAGGTCAATTCGTAACCCTAACAGGATCTCTAACCCTAGCCCTCAACATAACCTTAACCCTAGGTCCAATCGTAACCCTAACCGGATCTCTAACCCTAGCCCTCAACATAAACCTAACCCTAGGTCCAATCGTAACCCTAACCGGATCTCTAAACATACCCCTCAACGTAACCCTAACCCTAGGTCCAATTGTAACCCTAACTGGATCTCTAACCCTAGCCCTCAAAATAACCCTAACCCTAGGTCCAATCGTAACCCTAACCGGACCTCTAACCCTAGTCCTCAACATAACCCTAACCCTAGGTCCAATCGTAACCCTAACCGGACCTCTAACCCTATCCCTCAACATAACCCTAACCCTAGGTCCAATCGTAACCCTAACCGGATCTCTAACCCTAGCCCTCAACATAACACTAACCCTAGGTCCAATCGTAACCCTAACCGGATCTCTAACCCTAGCCCTCAATATAACCCTAACCCTAGGTCCAATCGTAACCCTAACCGGATCTCTAACCCTAGCCCTCAACATAACCCTAACCCTAGGTCCATTTGTAACCCTAACGGGATCTCTAACCCCAGCCGTCAACATAACCCTAACCCTAGGTTCAATCGTAACCCTAACCGGATCTCTAACCCTAGCCCACAACATAACCCTAACCCTAGGTCCAATCGTACCCTAACCGTCTCTCTAAACCTAGCCCTCAACATAACCCTAACCCTAGGTCCAATCGTAACCCTAACCGGATCTCTAACCCTAGCCCTCAACATAAACCTAACCCTAGATCCAATCGTAACCCTAACCGGATCTCTAACCCTAGCCCTCAACATAACCCTAACCCTAGGTCCAATTGTAACACTAACCGGATCTCTAACCCCAGCCCTCAACATAATCCTAACCCTAGGTCCAATTGTAACCCTAACCGGATCTCTAACCCCAGCCCTCAACATAACCCTAACCCTAGGTCCATTCGTAACCCTAACCGGATCTCTAACCCTAGCCCTCAACATAACCCTAACCCTAGGTCCAATTGTAACCCTAACCGGATCTCTAACCCCAGCCCTCAACATAACCCTAACCCTAGGTCTAATCGTAACCCTAACCGGATCTCTAACCCTTGCCCTCAACATAACCCAAACCCTAGGTCCAATTGTAACCCTAACCGGATCTGTAACCCCAGCCCTCAACATAACCCTAACCCTAGGTCCAATCGTAACCCTAACCGGATCTCTAACCCTAGCCCTCAAGATAACCCTAACCCTAGGTCCAATCGTACCCTAACCGTCTCTCTAACCCTAGCCCTCAACATAAACCTAACCCTAGGTCCAATCGTAACCCTAACCGGATCTCTAACCCTAGCCCACAACAAAACCCTAACCCTAGGTCCAATCGTACCCTAACCGTCTCTCTAAACCTAGCCCTCTAAATAACCCTAACCCTAGGTCCAATCGTAACCCTAACCGTCTCTCTAAACCTAGCCCTCAACATAACCCTAACCCTAGGTCCAATCGTAACCCTAACGGGATCTCTAACCCTAGCCCTCAACATAACCCTAACCCTGGGTCCAATCGTAACCCTAACCAGACCTCTAACCCTAGTCCTCAACATAACCCTAACCCTAGGTCCATTCGTAACCCTAACCGGACCTATAACCCTATCCCTCAACATAACCCTAACCCTAGGTCCAATCGTAACCCTAACCGGATCTCTAACCCTAGCCCTCAACATAACCCTAACCCTAGGTCCAATCGTAACCCTAACCGGATCTCTAACCCTAGCCCTCAACATAAACCAAACCCTAGGTCCAATCGTAACCCTAACGGGATCTCTAACCCTAGCCCTCAACATAAACCTAACCCTAGGTCCAATCGTAACCCTAACCGGATCTCTAACCCTAGCCCTCAACATAACCCTAACCCTAGGTCCAATTGTAACCCTAACGGAATCTCTAACCCCAGCCGTCAACATAACCCTTACCCTAGGTTCAATCGTAACCCTAACCGGATCCCTAACCCTAGCCCACAACATAACCCTAACCCTAGGTCCAATCGTACCCTAACCGTCTCTCTAAACCTAGCCCTCAACATAACCCTAACCCTAGGTCCAATCGTAACCCTAACCGTCTCTCTAAACCTAGCCCTCAACATAACCCTAACCCTAGGTCCAATCGTAACCCTAACCGGATCTCTAACCCTAGCCCTCAACATAACCCTAACCCTAGGTCCAATCGTAAACCTAACCGGACCTCTAACCCTAGTCCTCAACATAACCCTAACCCTAGGTCCAATCGTAACCCTAACCGGATCTCTAACCCTAGCCCTCAACATAACCCTAACCCTAGGTCCAATCGTAACCCTTACCGGATCTCTAACCCTAGCCCTCAACATAAACCTAACCCTAGATCCAATCGTAACCCTAACCGGATCTCTAACCCTAGCCCTCAACATAACCCTAACCCTAGGTCCAATTGTAACACTAACCGGATCTCTAACCCCAGCCCTCAACATAACCCTAACCCTAGGTCCAATCCTAACCCTAACCGGATCTCTAACCCCAGCCGTCAACATAACCCTAACCCTAGGTCCAATCGTAAACCTAACCGGATCTCTAACCCTAGCCCTCAACATAACCCTAACCCTAGGTCCAATTGTAACCCTAACGGGATCTCTAACCCCAGCCGTCAACATAACCCTAACCCTAGGTTCAATCGTAACCCTAACCGGATCCCTAACCCTAGCCCACAACATAACCCTAACCCTAGGTCCAATCGTACCCTAACCGTCTCTCTAAACCTAGCCCTCAACATAACCCTAACCCTAGGTCCAATCGTAACCCTAACCGTCTCTCTAAACCTAGCCCTCAACATAACCCTAACCCTAGGTCCAATCGTAACCCTAACTGGATCTCTAACCCTAGCCCTCAACATAACCCTAACCCTAGGTCCAATCGTAACCCTAACCGGACCTCTAACCCTAGTCCTCAACATAACCCTAACCCTAGGTCCATTCTTAACCCTAACCGGACCTCTAACCCTATCCCTCAACATAACCCTAACCCTAGGTCCAATCGTAACCCTAACCGGATCTCTAACCCTAGCCCTCAACATAACCCTAACCCTAGGACCAATCGTAACCCTAACCGGATCTGTAACCCTAGCCCTCAACATAAACCTAACCCTAGATCTAATCGTAACCCTAACCGGATCTCTAACCCTAGCCCTCAACATAACCCTAACCGTAGGTCCAATTGTAACACTAACCGGATCTCTAACCCCAGCCCTCAACATAACCCTAACCCTAGGTCCAATCGTAACCCTAACCGGATCTCTAACCCTAGCCCTCAACATAACCCTAACCCTAGGTCCAATCGTAACCCTAACCGGATCTCTAACCCTAGCCTTCAACATACGCCTAACCCTAGATCCAATCGTAACCCTAACAGGATCTCTAACCCTAGCCCTCAACATAACCTTATCCCTAGATCCAATCGTAACCCTAACCGGATCTCTAATCCTAGCCCTCAACATAAACCTAACCCTAGGTCCAATCGTAACCCTAACCGGATCTCTAAACATACCCCTCAACATAACCCTAACCCTAGGTCCAATTGTAACCCTAACTGGATCTCTAACCCTAGCCCTCAACATAACCCTAACCCTAGGTCCAATCGTAACCCTAACCGGACCTCTAACCCTAGTCCTCAACATAACCCTAACCCTAGGTCCAATCGTAACCCTAACCGGACCTCTAATCCTATCCCTCAACATAACCCTAACCCTAGGTCCAATCGTAACCCTAACCGGATCTGTAACCCTAGCCCTCAACATAAACCTAACCCTAGATCCAATCGTAACCCTAACCGGATCTCTAACCCTAGCCCTCAACATAACCCTAACCCTAGGTCCAATCGTACCCTAACCGTCTCTCTAAACCTAGCCCTCAACATAACCTTAACCCTAGGTCCAATCGTAACCCTAACCGTCTCTCTAAACCTAGCCCTCAACATAACCCTAACCCTAGGTCCAGTCGTAACCCTAACTGGATCTCTAACCCTAGCCCTCAACATAACCCTAACCCTAGGTCCAATCGTAACCCTAACCGGACCTCTAACCCTATCCCTCAACATAACCCTAACCCTAGGTCCAATCGTAACCCTAACCGGATCTGTAACCCTAGCCCTCAACATAACCCTAACCCTAGGTCCAATCGTAACCCTAACCGGATCTCTAAACCTAGCCCTCAACATAATCCTAACCCTAGGTCCAATTGTAACCCTAACCGTCTCTCTAAACCTAGCCCTCAACATAACCCTAACACTAGGTCCAATCGTAACCCTAACCGGACCTCTAACACTATCCCTCAACATAACCCTAACCCTAGGTCCAATCGTAACCCTAACCGGATCTCTAACCCCAGCCCTCAACATAACCCTAACCCTAGGTCCAATTGTAACCCTAACCGGTTCTCTAACCCCAGCCCTCAACATAACCCTAACCCTAGGTTCAATCGTAACCCTAACCGGATCTCTAACCCTAGCCCTCAACATAACCCTAACCCTAGGTCCAATTGTAACCCTAACCGGATCTCTAACCCCAGCCCTCAACATAACCCTAACCCTAGGTCCAATCGTAACCCTAACCGGATCTCTAACCCCAGCCCTCAACATAACCCTAAGCCTAGGTCCAATCGTAACCCTAACCGGATCTCTAACCCTAGCCCTCAACATAACCCTAACCCTAGGTCCAATCGTAACCCTAACCGGATCTGTAACCCTAGCCCTCAACATAAACCTAACCCTAGATCTAATCGTAACCCTAACCAGATCTCTAACCCTAGCCCTCAACATAACCCTAACCGTAGGTCCAATTGTAACACTAACCGGATCTCTAACCCCAGCCCTCAACATAACCCTAACCCTAGGTCCAATCGTAACCCTAACCGGATCTCTAACCCTAGCCCTCAACATAACCCTAACCCTAGGTCCAATCGTAACCCTAACCGGATCTCTAACCCTAGCCCTCAACATACGCCTAACCCTAGATCCAATCGTAACCCTAACAGGATCTCTAACCCTAGCCCTCAACATAACCTTAACCCTAGATCCAATCGTAACCCTAACCGGATCTCTAATCCTAGCCCTCAACATAAACCTAACCCTAGGTCCAATCGTAACCCTAACCGGATCTCTAAACATACCCCTCAACATAACCCTAACCCTAGGTCCAATTGTAACCCTAACTGGATCTCTAACCCTAGCCCTCAACATAACCCTAACCCTAGGTCCAATCGTAACCCTAACCGGACCTCTAACCCTAGTCCTCAACATAACCCTAACCCTAGGTCCAATCGTAACCCTAACCGGACCTCTAATCCTATCCCTCAACATAACCCTAACCCTAGGTCCAATCGTAACCCTAACCGGATCTGTAACCCTAGCCCTCAACATAAACCTAACCCTAGATCCAATCGTAACCCTAACCGGATCTCTAACCCTAGCCCTCAACATAACCCTAACCCTAGGTCCAATCGTAACCCTAACCGGATCTCTAACCCCAGCCCTCAACATAACCCTAACCCTAGGTCCAATCGTAAACCTAACCGGATCTCTAACCCTAGCCCTCAACATAACCCTAACCCTAGGTCCAATTGTAACCCTAACGGGATCTCTAACCCCAGCCGTCAACATAACCCTAACCCTAGGTTCAATCGTAACCCTAACCGGATCCCTAACCCTAGCCCACAACATAACCCTAACCCTAGGTCCAATCGTACCCTAACCGTCTCTCTAAACCTAGCCCTCAACATAACCCTAACCCTAGGTCCAATCGTAACCCTAACCGTCTCTCTAAACCTAGCCCTCAACATAACCCTAACCCTAGGTCCAATCGTAACCCTAACTGGATCTCTAACCCTAGCCCTCAACATAACCCTAACCCTAGGTCCAATCGTAACCCTAACCGGACCTCTAACCCTAGTCCTCAACATAACCCTAACCCTAGGTCAATTCGTAACCCTAACAGGATCTCTAACCCTAGCCCTCAACATAACCTTAACCCTAGGTCCAATCGTAACCCTAACCGGATCTCTAACCCTAGCCCTCAACATAAACCTAACCCTAGGTCCAATCGTAACCCTAACCGGATCTCTAAACATACCCCTCAACGTAACCCTAACCCTAGGTCCAATTGTAACCCTAACTGGATCTCTAACCCTAGCCCTCAAAATAACCCTAACCCTAGGTCCAATCGTAACCCTAACCGGACCTCTAACCCTAGTCCTCAACATAACCCTAACCCTAGGTCCAATCGTAACCCTAACCGGACCTCTAACCCTATCCCTCAACATAACCCTAACCCTAGGTCCAATCGTAACCCTAACCGGATCTCTAACCCTAGCCCTCAACATAACCCTAACCCTAGGTCCAATCGTAACCCTAACCGGATCTCTAACCCTAGCCCTCAATATAACCCTAACCCTAGGTCCAATCGTAACCCTAACCGGATCTCTAACCCTAGCCCTCAACATAACCCTAACCCTAGGTCCATTTGTAACCCTAACGGGATCTCTAACCCCAGCCGTCAACATAACCCTAACCCTAGGTTCAATCGTAACCCTAACCGGATCTCTAACCCTAGCCCACAACATAACCCTAACCCTAGGTCCAATCGTACCCTAACCGTCTCTCTAAACCTAGCCCTCAACATAACCCTAACCCTAGGTCCAATCGTAACCCTAACCGGATCTCTAACCCTAGCCCTCAACATAAACCTAACCCTAGATCCAATCGTAACCCTAACCGGATCTCTAACCCTAGCCCTCAACATAACCCTAACCCTAGGTCCAATTGTAACACTAACCGGATCTCTAACCCCAGCCCTCAACATAATCCTAACCCTAGGTCCAATTGTAACCCTAACCGGATCTCTAACCCCAGCCCTCAACATAACCCTAACCCTAGGTCCATTCGTAACCCTAACCGGATCTCTAACCCTAGCCCTCAACATAACCCTAACCCTAGGTCCAATTGTAACCCTAACCGGATCTCTAACCCCAGCCCTCAACATAACCCTAACCCTAGGTCTAATCGTAACCCTAACCGGATCTCTAACCCTTGCCCTCAACATAACCCAAACCCTAGGTCCAATTGTAACCCTAACCGGATCTGTAACCCCAGCCCTCAACATAACCCTAACCCTAGGTCCAATCGTAACCCTAACCGGATCTCTAACCCTAGCCCTCAAGATAACCCTAACCCTAGGTCCAATCGTACCCTAACCGTCTCTCTAACCCTAGCCCTCAACATAAACCTAACCCTAGGTCCAATCGTAACCCTAACCGGATCTCTAACCCTAGCCCACAACAAAACCCTAACCCTAGGTCCAATCGTACCCTAACCGTCTCTCTAAACCTAGCCCTCTAAATAACCCTAACCCTAGGTCCAATCGTAACCCTAACCGTCTCTCTAAACCTAGCCCTCAACATAACCCTAACCCTAGGTCCAATCGTAACCCTAACGGGATCTCTAACCCTAGCCCTCAACATAACCCTAACCCTGGGTCCAATCGTAACCCTAACCAGACCTCTAACCCTAGTCCTCAACATAACCCTAACCCTAGGTCCATTCGTAACCCTAACCGGACCTATAACCCTATCCCTCAACATAACCCTAACCCTAGGTCCAATCGTAACCCTAACCGGATCTCTAACCCTAGCCCTCAACATAACCCTAACCCTAGGTCCAATCGTAACCCTAACCGGATCTCTAACCCTAGCCCTCAACATAAACCAAACCCTAGGTCCAATCGTAACCCTAACGGGATCTCTAACCCTAGCCCTCAACATAAACCTAACCCTAGGTCCAATCGTAACCCTAACCGGATCTCTAACCCTAGCCCTCAACATAACCCTAACCCTAGGTCCAATTGTAACCCTAACGGAATCTCTAACCCCAGCCGTCAACATAACCCTTACCCTAGGTTCAATCGTAACCCTAACCGGATCCCTAACCCTAGCCCACAACATAACCCTAACCCTAGGTCCAATCGTACCCTAACCGTCTCTCTAAACCTAGCCCTCAACATAACCCTAACCCTAGGTCCAATCGTAACCCTAACCGTCTCTCTAAACCTAGCCCTCAACATAACCCTAACCCTAGGTCCAATCGTAACCCTAACCGGATCTCTAACCCTAGCCCTCAACATAACCCTAACCCTAGGTCCAATCGTAAACCTAACCGGACCTCTAACCCTAGTCCTCAACATAACCCTAACCCTAGGTCCAATCGTAACCCTAACCGGATCTCTAACCCTAGCCCTCAACATAACCCTAACCCTAGGTCCAATCGTAACCCTTACCGGATCTCTAACCCTAGCCCTCAACATAAACCTAACCCTAGATCCAATCGTAACCCTAACCGGATCTCTAACCCTAGCCCTCAACATAACCCTAACCCTAGGTCCAATTGTAACACTAACCGGATCTCTAACCCCAGCCCTAAACATAACCCTAACCCTAGGTCCAATCCTAACCCTAACCGGATCTCTAACCCTAGCCCTCAACATAACCCTAACCCTAGGTCCAATCGTAAACCTAACCGGATCTCTAACCCTAGCCCTCAACATACGCCTAACCCTAGATCCAATCGTAACCCTAACAGGATCTCTAACCCTAGCCCTCAATATAACCTTAACCCTAGGTCCAATCGTAACCCTAACCGGATCTCTAACCCTAGACCTCAACATAAACCTAACCCTAGGTCCAATCGTAACACTAACCGGATCTCTAAACATAGCCCTCAACATAACCCTAACCCTAAGTCCAATTGTAACCCTAACTGGATCTCTAACCTAGCCCTCAACATAACCCTAACCCTAGGTCCAATCGTAACCCTAACCGGACCTCTAACCCTAGTCCTCAACATAACCCTAACCCTAGGTCCAATCGTAACCCTAACCGGACCTCTAACCCTATCCCTCAACATAACCCTAACCCTAGGTCCAATCGTAACCCTAACCGGATCTCTAACCCTAGCCCTCAACATAACCCTAACCCTAGGTCCAATCGTAACCCTAACCGGATCTCTAACCCTAGCCCTCAACATAACCCTAACCCTAGGTCCAATTGTAACCCTAACGGGATCTCTAACCCCAGCCGTCAACATAACGCTAACCCTAGGTTCAATCGTAACCCTAACCGGATCTCTAACCCTAGCCCACAACATAACCCTAACCCTAGGTCCAATCTTAACCCTAACCGGATCTCTAACCCTAGCCCTCAACATAACCCTAACCCTTGGTCCAATCGTACCCTAACCGTCTCTCTAAACCTAGCCCTCAACATAACCCTAACCCTAGGTCCAATCGTAACCCTAACCGTCTCTCTAAACCTAGTCCTCAACATAACCCTAACCCTAGGTCCAATCGTAACCCTAACCGGATCTCTAACCCTAGCCCTCAACATAACCCTAACCCTAGGTCCAATCGTAACCCTAACCGGACCTCTAACCCTAGTCCTCAACATAACCCTAACCCTAGGTCCAATCGTAACCCTAACCGGATCTCTAACCCTAGCCCACAACATAACCCTAACCCTAGGTCCAATCGTAACCCTAACCGGATCTCTAACCCTAGCCCTGAACATAACCCTAACCCTAGGTCCAATCGTAACCCTAACCGGATCTCTAACCCTAGCCCACAACATTACCCTAACCCTAGGTCCAATCGTAACCCTAACCGGATCTCTAACCCCAGCCCTCAACATAACCCTAACCCTAGGTCCAATCGTAACCCTAACCTGATCTCTAACCCTAGCCCTCAGAATAACCCTAACCCTAGGTCCAATTGTAACCCTAACCGGATCTCTAACCCCAGCCCTCAACATAACCCTAACCCTAGGTCCAATCGTAACCCTATCCGGATCTCTAAACCTAGCCCTCAACATAAACCTAACCCTAGGTCCAATCGTAACCCTAACAGGAACTCTAACCCTAGCCCTCAACATAAGCCTAACCCTAGATCCAATCGTAACCCTAACCGGATCTCTAACCCTAGCCCTCAACATAACACTAACCCTAGGTCCAATCGTAACCCTAACCGGATCTCTAACCCTAGCCCTCAACATAAACTTAACCCTAGGTCCAATCGTAACCCTAACCGGATTTCTAACCCTAGCCCTCAACATAACCCTAACCCTAGGTTCAATGGTAACCCTAACCGGACCTCTAACCCCAGCCCTCAACATAACCCTAACCCTAGGTCCAATCGTAACCCTAACCGGATCTCTAACCCTAGCCCTCAACATAACCCTAAGCCTAGGTCCAATCGTAACCCTAACCGGATCTCTAACCCTAGCCCTGAACATAACCCTAACCCTAGGTCCAATCGTAACCCTAACCGGATCTCTAACCCCAGCCCTCAACATAACCCTAACCCTAGGTCCAATCGTAACCCTAACCGGATCTCTAACCCCAGCCCTCAACATAACCCTAACCCTAAGTCCAATCGTACCCTAACCGTCTCTCTAAACCTAGCCCTCAACATAATCCTAACCCTAGGTCCAATTGTAACCCTAACCGTCTCTCTAAACCTAGCCCTCAACATAACCCTAACACTAGGTCCAATCGTAACCCTAACAGGACCTCTAACACTATCCCTCAACATAACCCTAACCCTAGGTCCAATCGCAACCCTGACCGGATCTCTAACAGTAGCGCACAACATAACCCTAACCCTAGGTCCAATCGTAACCCTAACCGGATCTCTAACCCTAGCCCTCAACATAACCCTAACCCTAGGTCCAATCGTAACCCTAACCGGATCTCTAACCCTAGCCCTCAACATAACCCTAACCCTAGGTCCAATCGTAACCCTAACCGGAACTCTAACCCTAGCCCTCAACATAACCCTAACCCTAGGTCCAATCGTAACCGTAACCGGATCTCTAACCCTAGCCCTCAACATAACCCTATCCCTTGGTCCAATCGTAACCCTAACCGGATCTCTAACCCTAGCCCTCAACATAACCCTAACCCTAGGTCCAATCGTAACCCTAACCGGATCTCTAACCCTTGCCCTCAAGATAAACCGAACCCTAGGTCCAATCGTAACCCTAACCGGATGTCTAACCCTAGCTCTCAACATAACCCTAACCCTAGGTCCAATCGTAACCCTAAAAGGATCTATAACGCTAGCTCTCAACATAACCCTAACCCTAGGTCCAATCGTAACTCTAACCGGATCTCTAGCCCTAGCCCTCAACATAATCCTAACCCTAGGTCCAATCGTAACCCTAACCGGATATAGAACCCTAGCCCTCAACATAACCCTAACCCTAGGTCCAATCGTAACCCTAACCGGATCTCTAACCCTAGCATTCTACATAACCCTATCCCTTGGTCCAATAGTAACCCTAACCGGATCGCTAAACGTAGCCCTCAACATAACCCTAACCCTAGCTCCAATCGTAACCCTAACCGGATCTCTAACCCTAGCCCTCAACATACCCCTAACCCTAGGTCCAATCGTAACCCTAACCGGATCTCTAAACCTTGCCCTCAAGATAAACCGAACCCTAGGTCCAATCGTAACCCTAACCGGATCTCTAACCCTAGACCTCAACATAACCCGAACACTAGATTCAATCGTAACTCTAACCGGATCTCTAGCCCTAGCCCTAAACGTAACCCTAACGCTAGGTCCAATCGTAACCCTAACCAGATATCTAACCCTAGCCCTCAACATAACCCTAACCCTCGGTCCAATCGTAACCCTAACCGGATCTCTAAACCTTGCCCTCAAGATAAACCGAACCCTAGGTCCAATCGTAACCCTAACCGGATCTCTAACCCTAGCCCTCAACATAAGCCTAACCCTAGGTCCAATCGTAACCCTAACCGGATCTCGAACCCTAGCCCTCAACATAACCCTAACCCTAGGTCCAATCGTAACCATAACCGGATATCGAACCCTAGCCCTCAACATAACCCTAACCCTAGGTCCAATCATAACCCTAAACGGATCTCTAACCCTAGCCCTCAACATAACCCTATCCCTAGGTCCAAGCGTAACCCTAACTGGAACTCTAACCCTAGCCCGCAACATAACCCTAACCCTAGGTCCAATCGTAACCGTAACCGGATCTCTAACCTTAGCCCTCAACATAACACTAATCCTAGGTCCAATCGTAACCCTAACCGGATCTCTAACAGTAGCGCACAACATAACCCTAACCCTAGCTCCAATCGTAACCCTAACCGGATCTCTAACCATAGCCCTCAACATAACCCGAACCCTAGATCCAATCGTAACCCTAACCGGATATCTAAACCGAGCCCTCAACATAACCCTAACCCTAGGTCCAATCGTAACCCTAACCGGATCTCTAACCCTAGCCCTCAACATAACCCCAACCCTACGTCCAATCGTAACCCTAACCGCATCTCTAACCCTAGCCCTCAACATAACCCTAACCCTAGGTCCAATCGTAACCCTAACCGAATCTCGAACCCTAGCCCTCAACATAATCCTAACCCTAGGTCCAATCGTAACCCTAACCGGATCTCTAACCCTAGCCCTCAACATAACCCGAACCCTAGATCCAATCGTAACCCTAACCGGATATCTAAACCTAGCCCTCAACATAACCCTAACCCTAGGTCCAATCGTAACCCTAAACGGATCTCTAACCCTAGCCCTCAACATAACCCCAACCCTACGTCCAATCGTAACCCTAACTGGATCTCAAACCCTAGCCCTCAACATAACCCTAACCCTAGGTCCAATCGTAACCCTAACCGGACCTCTAACCCTAGTCCTCAACATAACCCTAACCCTAGGTCCAATTGTAACCCTAACCGGACCTCTAACCCTATCCCTCAACATAACCCTAACCCTAGGTCCAATCGTAACCCTAACCGGATCTCTAACCCTAGCCCTCAACATAACCCTAACTCTAGGTCCAATCGTAACCCTAACCGGACTTCTAACCCTAGCCCTCAACATAACCCTAACCCTAGGTCCATTCGTAACCCTAACCGGATCTCTAACCCTAGCCCTCAACATAACCCTAAACCTAGGTCCAATCGTAACCCTAACCGGACCTCTAACCCTAGCCCTAAACATAACCCTAACCCTAGGTCCAATCGTACCCTAACCGTCTCTCTAAACCTAGCGCTCAACATAACACTAACCCTAGGTCCTATCGTAACCCTAACCGGATTTCTAACCCTAGCCCTCAAGATAACCCTAACCCTAGGTCCAATCGTACCCTAACCGTCTCTCTAATCCTAGCCCTCAACATAAACCTAAACCTAGGTCCAATCGTAACCATAACCGGATCTATAACCCTAGCCCACAACATAACCCTAACCCTAGGTCCAATTGTACCCTAAACGTCTCTCTAAACCTAGCCCTCAACATAACCCTAACCCTAGGTCCAATCGTAACCCTAACCGTCTCTCTAAACCTAGCCCTCAACATAAACCTAACCCTAGGTCCAATCGTAAACCTAACTGGATCTCTAACCCTAGCCCTCAACATAACCCTAACCCTAGGTCCAATCGTAACCCTAACCGGACCTCTAACCCTAGTCCTCAACATGACCCTAACCCTAGGTCCATTCGTAACCCTAACAGGACCTCTAACCCTATCCTTCAACATAACCCTAACCCTAGGTCCAATCGTAACCCTAACCGGATCTCTAACCCTAGCCCTCAACATAACCCTAACCCTAGGTCCATTCGTAACCCTAACCGGATCTCTAACCCTAGCCCTCAACATAACCCTAAACCTAGGTCCAATCGTAACCCTAACCGGACCTATAACCCTAGCCCTAAACATAACCCTAACCCTAGGTCCAATCGTACCCTAACCGTCTCTCTAAACCTAGCGCTCAACATAACACTAACCCTAGGTCCTATCGTAACTCTAACCGGACCTCTAACCCTAGCCCTCAACATAACCCTAACCCTAGGTCCAATCGTAACCCTAACCGGATCTCTACCCCTAGCCCTCAACATAAACCTAACCCTAGGTCCAATCGTAACCCTAACCGGATCTCTAACCCTAGCCCACAACATAACCCTAACCCTAGGTCCAATCGTACCCTAACCGTCTCTCTAAACCTAGCCCTCAACAGAACCCTAACCCTAGGTCCAATCGTAACCCTAACCGGATCTCTAACCCTAGCCCTCAACATAACCCTAACCCTAGGTCCAATCGTAACCCTAACCGGATCTCTAACCCTAGCCCTCAACATAACCCTAACCCTAGGTCCAATCGTACCCTAACCGTCTCTGTAAACCTAGCCCTCAACATAAACTTAACTCTAGGTCCAATCGTAACCCTAACCGTCTCTCTAAACCTAGCCCTCAACATAACCCTAACCCTAGGTCCAATCGTAACCCTAACTGGATCTCTAACCCTAGCCCTCAACATAACCCTAACCCTAGGTCCAATCGTAACCCTAACCGGAGCTCTAACCCTAGTCCTCAACATAACCCTAACCCTAGGTCCAATCGTAACCCTAACCGGACCTCTAACCTTAGCCTTCAACATAACCCTAACCCTAGGTCCAATCGTAACCCTAACCGGATCTTTAACCCTAGCCCTCAACATAACCCTAACCCTAGGTCCAATCGTAACCCTAACCGGATCTCTAAACCTAGCCCTCAACATAATCCTAACCCTAGGTCCAATTGTAACCCTAACCGTCTCTCTAAACCTAGCCCTCAACATAACCCTAACACTAGGTCCAATCGTACCCCTAACCGGACCTCTAACCCTAGCCCTCAACATAACCCAAACCCTAGGTCCAATTGTAACCCTAACCGGATCTCTAACCCTAGCCCTCAAGATAACCCTAACCCTAGGTCCAATCGTACCCTAACCGTCTCTCTAACCCTAGCCCTCAACATAAACCTAACCCTAGGTCCAATCGTAACCCTAACCGGATCTCTAACCCTAGCCCACAACATAACCCTAACCCTAGGTCCAATCGTACCCTAACCGTCTCTCTAAACCTAGCCCTCAACATAACCCTAACCCTAGGTCCAATCGTAACCCTAACCGTCTCTCTAAACCTAGCCCTCAACATAACCCTAACCCTAGGTCCAATCGTAACCCTAACTGGATCTCTAACCCTAGCCCTCAACATAACCCTAACCCTAGGTCCAATCGTAACCCTAACCGGACCTCTAACCCTAGTCCTCAACATAACCCTAACCCTAGGTCCATTCGTAACCCTAACCGGACCTCTAACCCTATCCCTAAATATAACCCTAACCCTAGGTCCAATCGTAACCCTAACCGGATCTCTAACCCTAGCCCTCAACATAATCCTAACCCTAGGTCCAATCGTAACCCTAACCGGATCTCTAACCCTAGCCCTCAACATAAACCTAACCCTAGATCCAATCGTAACCCTAACCGGATCTCTAACCCTACCCCTCAACATAACCCTAACCCTAGGTCCAATTGTAACACTAACCGGATCTCTAACCCCAGCCCTCAACATAACCCTAACCCTAGGTCCAATCGTAACCCTAACCGGATCTCTAACCCTAACCCTCAACATAACCCTAACCCTAGGTCCAATCGTAACCCTAACCGGATCTCTAACCCTAGCCCTCAACATACGCCTAACCCTAGATCCAATCGTAACCCTAACAGGATCTCTAACCCTAGCCCTCAACATAACCTTAACCCTAGGTCCAATCATAACCCTAACTGGATCTCTAACCCTAGTCCTCAACATAACCCTAACCCTAGGTCCAATCGTAACCCTAACCGGACCTCTAACCCTATCTCTCAACATAACCCTAACCCTAGGTCCAATCGTAACCCTAACCGGATCTCTAACCCTAGCCCTCAACATAACCCTAACCCTAGGTCCAATCGTAAACCTAACCGGATCTCTAACCCTAGCCCTCAACATACCTAACCCTAGGTCCAATCGTAACCCTAACCGGATCTCTAACCCTAGCCCTCAACATAACCCTAACCCTAGGTCCAATTGTAACCCTAACGGGATCTCTAAACCCAGCCGTCAACATAACCCTAACCCTAGGTTCAATCGTAACCCTAACCGGATCTCTAACCCTAGCCCACAACATAACCCTAACCCTAGGTCCAATCGTACCCTAACCGTCTCTCTAAACCTAGCCCTCAACATAACCCTAACCCTAGGTCCAATCGTAACCCTAACCGGATCTCTAACCCTAGCCCTCAACATAACCCTAACCCTAGGTCCAATCGTAACCCTAACCGGATCTCTAACCCTAGCCCTCAACATAACCTTAACCCTAGGTCCAATCATAACCCTAACTGGATCTCTTACCCTAGCCCTCAACATAAACCTAACCCTAGGTCCAATCGTAACCCTAACCGGATCTCTAAACATAGCCCTCAACATAACCCTAACCCTAGGTCCAATTGTAACCCTAACTGGATCTCTAACCCTAGCCCTCAACATAACCCTAACCCTAGGTCCAATCGTAACCCTAACCGGACCTCTAACCCTAGTCCTCAACATAACCCTAACCCTAGGTCCAATCGTAACCCTAACCGGATCTCTAACCCTATCTCTCAACATAACCCTAACCCTAGGTCCAATCGTAACCCTAACCGGATCTCTAACCCTAGCCCTCAACATAACCCTAACCCTAGGTCCAATCGTAACCCTAACCGGACCTCTAACCCTAGTCCTCAACATAACCCTAACCCTAGGTCCAATCGTACCCTAACCGTCTCTCTAAACCTAGCCCTCAACATAACCCTAACCCTAGGTCCAATTGTAACACTAACCGGATCTCTAACCCCAGCCCTCAACATAACCCTAACCCTAGGTCCAATTGTAACCCTAACCGGATCTCTAACCCCAGCCCTCAACATAACCCAAACCCTAGGTCCAATTGTAACCCTAACCGGATCTGTAACCCCAGCCCTCAAAATAACCCTAACCCTAGGTCCAATCGTAACCCTACCCGGATCTCTAAACCTAGCCCTCAAGATAACCCTAACCCTAGGTCCAATCGTACCCTAACCGTCTCTCTAACCCTAGCCCTCAACATAAACCTAACCCTAGGTCCAATCGTAACCCTAACCGGATCTCTAACCCTAGCCCACAACATAACCCTAACCCTAGGTCCAATCGTACCCTAACCGTCTCTCTAAACCTAGCCCTCAACATAACCCTAACCCTAGGTCCAATCGTAACCCTAACCGTCTCTCTAAACCTAGCCCTCAACATAACCCTAACCCTAGGTCTAATCGTAACCCTAACTGGATCACTAACCCTAGCCCTCAACATAACCCTAACCCTAGGTCCAATCGTAACCCTAACCGGATCTCTAACCCTTGCCCTCAAGATAAACAGAACCCTAGGTCCAATCGTAACCCTAACCGGATGTCTAACCCTAGCTCTCAACATAACCCTAACCCTAGGTCCAATCGTAACCCTAACAGGATCTATAACCCTAGCTCTCAACATAACCCTAACCCTAGGTCCAATCGTAACTCTAACCGGATCTCTAGCCCTAGCCCTCAACATAACCCTAACCCTAGGTCCAATCGTAACCCTAACCGGATATAGAACCCTAGCCCTCAACATAACCCTAACCCTAGGTCCAATCGTAACCGTAACCGTATCTCTAACCCTAGCATTCTACATAACCCTATCCCTTGGTCCAATCGTAACCCTAACCGGATCTCTAAACCTAGCCCTCAACATAACCCAAACCCTAGCTCCAATCGTAACCCTAACCGGATCTCTAACCCTAGCCCTCAACATACCCCTAACCCTAGGTCCAATCATAACCCTAACCGGATCTCTAAACCTTGCCCTCAAGATAAACCGAACCCTAGGTCCAATCGTAACCCTAACCGGATCTCTAACCCTAGACCTCAACATAACCCGAACACTAGATTCAATCGTAACCCTAACCGGATCTCTAGCCCTAGCCCTAAACATAACCCTAACGCTAGGTCCAATCGTAACCCTAACCGGATCTCTAACCCTAGCCCTCAACATAACCCTAACCCTAGGTCCAATCGTAACCCTAACCGGACCTCTAACCCTAGTCCTCAACATAACCCTAACCCTAGGTCCAATCGTAACCCTAACCGGACCTCTAACCCTATCCCTCAACATAACCCTAACCCTAGGTCGAATCGTAACCCTAACCGGACCTCTAACCCTATCCCTCAACATAACCCTAACCCTAGGTCCAATCGTAACCCTAACCGGATCTCTAACCCCAGCCCTCAACATAACCCTAACCCTAGGTCCAATCGTAACCCTAACCGGATCTCTAACCCTAGCCCTCAACATAACCCTAACCCTAAGTCCAATCGTACCCTAACCGTCTCTCTAAACCTAGCCCTCAACATAATCCTAACCCTAGGTCCAATTGTAACCCTAACCGTCTCTCTAAACCTAGCCCTCAACATAACCCTAACACTAGGTCCAATCGTAACCCTAACCGGACCTCTAACACTATCCATCAACATAACCCTAACCCTAGGTCCAATCGCAACCCTGATCGGATCTCTAACCCTAGCCCTCAACATAACCCGAACCCTAGCTCCAATCGTAACCCTAACCGGATCTCTAACCCTAGTCCTCAACATAACCCTAACCCTTGGTCCAATCGTAACCCTAACCGGATCTCTAACCCTAGCCCTCAACATAACCCTAACCCTAGGTCCAATCGTAACCCTAACCGGATCTCTAACCCTTGCCCTCAAGATAAACAGAACCCTAGGTCCAATCGTAACCCTAACCGGATGTCTAACCCTAGCCCTCAACATAACCCTAACCCTAGGTCCAATCGTAACCCTAACAGGATCTATAACCCTAGCTCTCAACATAACGCTAACCCTAGGTCCAATCGTAACTCTAACCGGATCTCTAGCCCTAGCCCTCAACATAATCCTAACCCTAGGTCCAATCGTAACCCTAACCGGATATAGAACCCTGGCCCTCAACATAACCCTAACCCTAGGTCCAATCGTAACCCTAACCGGATCTCTAACCCTAGCATTCTACATAACCCTATCCCTTGGTCCAATCGTAACCCTAACCGGATCTCGAACCCTAGCCTCAACATAAGCCTAACCCTAGGTCCAATCGTAACCCTAACCGGATCTCGAACCCTAGCCCTCAACATAACCCTAACCCTAGGTCCAATCGTAACCATAACCGGATATCGAACCCTAGCCCTCAACATAACCCTAACCCTAGGTCCAATCATAACCCTAAACGGATCTCTAACCCTAGCCCTCAACATAACCCTATCCCTAGGCTCAAGCGTAACCCTAACCGGATCTTTAACCCTAGCCCTCAACATAACCCTAACCCTAGGTCCAATCGTAACCCTAACCGGATCTCTAACAGTAGCGCACAACATAACCCTAACCCTAGGTCCAAGCGTAACCCTAACCGGATCTCTAACCTTAGCCCTCAACATAACACTAACCCTAGGTCCAATCGTAACCCTAACCGGATCTCTAACAGTAGCGCACAACATAACCCTAACCCTAGGTCCAATCGTAACCCTAACCGGATCTCTAACCCTAGCCCTCAACATAACCCTAACCCTAGGTCCAATCGTAACCCTAACCGGATCTCTAAATCTAGCCCTCAACATAACCCTAACCCTAGGTCCAATCGTAACCCTAACCGGAACTCTAACCCTAGCCCTCAACATAACCCTAACCCTAGGTCCAATCGTAACCGTAACCGGATCTCTAACCCTAGCCCTCAACATAACCCTATCCCTTGGTCCAATCGTAACCCTAACCGGATCTCTAACCCTAGCCCTCAACATAACCCTAACCCTAGGTCCAATCGTAACCCTAACCGGATCTCTAACCCTAGCCCTCAACATAACCCTAACCCTAGGTACAATCGTAACCCTAACCGGATCTCTAACACTAGCCCTCAACAGAACCGTAACCCTACGTCCAATCGTAACCCTAACCGGATCTCCTACCTTAGCCCTCAACATAACCCGAACCCTAGATCCAATCGTAACCCTAACCGGATATCTAAACCGAGCCCTCAACATAACCCTAACCCTAGGTCCAATCGTAACCCTAACCGGATCTCTAACCCTAGCCCTCAACATAACCCCAACCCTACGTCCAATCGTAACCCTAACCGCATCTCTAACCCTAGCCCTCAACATAACCCTAACCCTAGGTCCAATCGTAACCCTAACCGAATCTCGAACCCTAGCCCTCAACATAATCCTAACCCTAGGTCCAATCGTAACCCTAACCGGATCTCTAACCCTAGCCCTCAACATAACCCGAACCCTAGATCCAATCGTAACCCTAACCGGATATCTAAACCTAGCCCTCAACATAACCCTAACCCTAGGTCCAATCGTAACCCTAACCGGATCTCTAACCCTAGCCCTCAACATACCCCAACCCTACGTCCAATCGTAACCCTAACTGGATCTCTAAACCTAGCCCTCAACATAACCCTAACCCTAGGTCCAATCGTAACCCTAACCGGACCTCTAACCCTAGTCCTCAACATAACCCTAACCCTAGGTCCAATTGTAACCCTAACCGGACCTCTAACCCTATCCCTCAACATAACCCTAACCCTAGGTCCAATCGTAACCCTAACCGGATCTCTAACCCTAGCCCTCAACATAACCCTAACTCTAGGTCCAATCGTAACCCTAACCGGACCTCTAACCCTAGCCCTCAACATAACCCTAACCCTAGGTCCATTCGTAACCCTAACCGGATCTCTAACCCTAGCCCTCAACATAACCCTAAACCTAGGTCCAATCGTAACCCTAACCGGACCTCTAACCCTAGCCCTAAACATAACCCTAACCCTAGGTCCAATCGTACCCTAACAGTCTCTCTAAACCTAGCGCTCAACATAACACTAACCCTAGGTCCTATCGTAACCCTAACCGGATTTCTAACCCTAGCCCTCAAGATAACCCTAACCCTAGGTCCAATCGTACCCTAACCGTCTCTCTAATCCTAGCCCTCAACATAAACCTAACCCTAGGTCCAATCCTAACCCTAACCGGATCTCTAACCCTAGCCCACAACATAACCCTAACCCTAGGTCCAATCGTACCCTAACCGTCTCTCTAAACCTAGCCCTCAACATAACCCTAACCCTAGGTCCAATCGTAACCCTAACCGTCTCTCTAAACCTAGCCCTCAACATAAACCTAACCCTAGGTCCAATCGTAAACCTAACTGGATCTCTAACCCTAGCCCTCAACATAACCCTAACCCTAGGTCCAATCGTAACCCTAACCGGACCTCTAACCCTAGTCCTCAACATGACCCTAACCCTAGGTCCATTCGTAACCCTAGCAGGACCTCTAACCCTATCCCTCAACATAACCCTAACCCTAGGTCCAATCGTAACCCTAACCGGATCTCTAACCCTAGCCCTCAACATAACCCTAACCCTAGGTCCAATCGTAACCCTAACCGGATCTCTAACCCTAGCCCTCAACATAACCCTAAGCCTAGGTCCAATTGTAACACTAACCGGATCTCTAACCCCAGCCCTCAACATAACCCGAACACTAGGTCCAATCGTAACCCTAACCGGATCTCTAACCCTAGCCCTCAACATACGCCTAAACCTAGATCCAATCGTAAGCCTAGCAGGATCTCTAACCCTAGCCCTCAACATAACCTTAACCCTAGGTCCAATCGTAACCCTAACCGGATCTCTAACCCTAGCCCTCAACATAAACCTAACCCTAGGTCCAATCGTAACCCTAACCGGATCTCTAAACATAGCCCTCAACATAACCCTAACCCTAGGTCCAATCGTAACCCTAACTGGATCTCTAACCCTAGCCCTCAACATAACCCTAAACCTAGGTCCAATCGTAACCCTAACCGGACCTCTAACCCTAGTCCTCAACATAACCCTAACCCTAGGTCCAATCGTAACCCTAACCGGACCTCTAACCCTATCCCTCAACATAACCCTAACCCTAGGACCAATCGTATCCCTAACCGGATCTCTAACCCTAGCCCTCAACATAACCCTAACTCTAAGTCCAATCGTAACCCTAACCGGACCTCTAACCCTAGCCCTCAACATAACCCTAACCCTAGGTCCATTCGTAACCCTAACCGGATCTCTAACCCTAGCCCTCAACATAACCCTAAACCTAGGTCCAATCGTAACCCTAACCGGACCTCTAACCCTAGCCCTAAACATAACCCTAACCCTAGGTCCAATCGTACCCTAACCGTCTCTCTAAACCTAGCGCTCAACATAACACTAACCCTAGGTCCTATCGTAACTCTAACCGGACCTCTAACCCTAGCCCTCAAGATAACCCTAACCCTAGGTCCAATCGTAACCCTAACCGGATCTCTACCCCTAGCCCTCAACATAAACCTAACCCTAGGTCCAATCGTAACCCTAACCGGATCTCTAACCCTAGCCCACAACATAACCCTAACCCTAGGTCCAATCGTACCCTAACCTTCTCTCTAAACCTAGCCCTCAACAGAACCCTAACCCTAGGTCCAATCGTAACCCTAACCGGATCTCTAACCCTAGCCCTCAACATAACCCTAACCCTAGGTCCAATCGTAACCCTAACCGTCTCTCTAAACCTAGCCCTCAACATAACCCTAACCCTAGGTCCAATCGTAACCCTAACTGGATCTCTAACCCTAGCCCTCAACATAACCCTAACCCTAGGTCCAATCGTAACCCTAACCGGACCTCTAACCCTAGTCCTCAACATAACCCTAACCCTAGGTCCAATCGTAACCCTAACCGGACCTCTAACCCTAGCCCTCAACATAACCCTAACCCTAGGTCCAATCGTAACCCTAACCGGATCTCTAACCCTAGCCCTCAACATAACTTAACTCTAGGTCCAATCGTAACCCTAACCGTCTCTCTAAACCTAGCCCTCAACATAACCCTAACCCTAGGTCCAATCGTAACCCTAACTGGATCTCTAACCCTAGCCCTCAACATAACCCTAACCCTAGGTCCAATCGTAACCCTAACCGGACCTCTAACCCTAGTCCTCAACATAACCCTAACCCTAGGTCCAATCGTAACCCTAACCGGACCTCTAACCCTAGCCCTCAACATAACCCTAACCCTAGGTCCAATCGTAACCCTAACCGAATCTCTAACCCTAGCCCTCAACATAACCCTAACCCTAGGTCCAATCGTAACCCTAACCGGATCTCTAAACCTAGCCCTCAACATAATCCTAACCCTAGGTCCAATTGTAACCCTAACCGTCTCTCTAAACCTAGCCCTCAACATAACCCTAACACTAGGTCCAATCGTAACCCTAACCGGACCTCTAACCCTAGCCCTCAACATAACCCAAACCCTAGGTCCAATTGTAACCCTAACCGGATCTCTAACCCTAGCCGTCAAGATAACCCTAACCCTAGGTCCAATCGTACCCTAACCGTCTCTCTAACCCTAGCCCTCAACATAAACCTAACCCTAGGTCCAATCGTAACCCTAACCGGATCTCTAACCCTAGCCCACAACATAACCCTAACCCTAGGTCCAATCGTACCCTAACCGTCTCTCTAAACCTAGCCCTCAACATAACCCTAACCCTAGGTCCAATCGTAACCCTAACCGTCTCTCTAAACCTAGCCCTCAACATAACCCTAACCCTAGGTCCAATCGTAACCCTAACTGGATCTCTAACCCTAGCCCTCAACATAACCCTAACCCTAGGTCCAATCGTAACCCTAACCGGACCTCTAACCCTAGTCCTCAACATAACCCTAACCCTAGGTCCATTCGTAACCCTAACCGGACCTCTAACCCTATCCCTAAATATAACCCTAACCCTAGGTCCAATCGTAACCCTAACCGGATCTCTAACCCTAGCCCTCAACATAATCCTAACCCTAGGTCCAATCGTAACCCTAACCGGATCTCTAACCCTAGCCCTCAACATAAACCTAACCCTAGATCCAATCGTAACCCTAACCGGATCTCTAACCCTAGCCCTCAACATAACCCTAACCCTAGGTCCAATCGTAACCCTAACCGGATCTCTAAACCTAGCCCTCAACATAATCCTAACCCTAGGTCCAATTGTAACCCTAACCGTCTCTCTAAACCTAGCCCTCAACATAACCCTAACACTAGGTCCAATCGTAATCCTAACCGGACCTCTAACCCTAGCCCTCAACATAACCCAAACCCTAGGTCCAATTGTAACCCTAACCGGATCTCTAACCCTAGCCCTCAAGATAACCCTAACCCTAGGCCCAATCGTACCCTAACCGTCTCTCTAACCCTAGCCCTCAACATAAACCTAACCCTAGGTCCAATCGTAACCCTAACCGGATCTCTAACCCTAGCCCACAACATAACCCTAACCCTAGGTCCAATCGTACCCTAACCGTCTCTCTAAACCTAGCCCTCAACATAACCCTAACCCTAGGTCCAATCGTAACCCTAACCGTCTCTCTAAACCTAGCCCTCAACATAACCCTAACCCTAGGTCCAATCGTAACCCTAACTGGATCTCTAACCCTAGCCCTCAACATAACCCTAACCCTAGGTCCAATCGTAACCCTAACCGGACCTCTAACCCTAGTCCTCAACATAACCCTAACCCTAGGTCCATTCGTAACCCTAACCGGACCTCTAACCCTATCCCTAAATATAACCCTAACCCTAGGTCCAATCGTAACCCTAACCGGATCTCTAACCCTAGCCCTCAACATAATCCTAACCCTAGGTCCAATCGTAACCCTAACCGGATCTCTAACCCTAGCCCTCAACATAAACCTAACCCTAGATCCAATCGTAAACCTAACCGGATCTCTAACCCTAGCCCTCAACAAAACCCTAACCCTAGGTCCAATCGTAACCCTAACCGGATCTCTAACCCTAGCCCTCAACATAATCCTAACCCTAGGTCCAATCGTAACCCTAACCGGATCTCTAACCCTAGCCCTCAACATAAACCTAACCCTAGATCCAATCGTAACCCTAACCGGATCTCTAACCCTAGCCCTCAACATAACCCTAACCCTAGGTCCAATCGTAACCCTAACCGGATCTCTAACCCTAGCCCTCAAGATAACCCTAACCCTAGGTCCAATCGTACCCTAACCGTCTCTCTAACCCTAGCCCTCAACATAAACCTAACCCTAGGTCCAATCGTAACCCTAACCGGATCTCTAACCCTAGCCCACAACATAACCCTAACCCTAGGTCCAATCGTACCCTAACCGTCTCTCTAAACCTAGCCCTCAACATAACCCTAACCCTAGGTCCAATCGTAACCCTAACCGTCTCTCTAAACCTAACCCTCAACATAACCCTAACCCTAGGTCCAATCGTAACCCTAACTGGATCTCTAACCCTAGCCCTCAACATAACCCTAACCCTAGGTCCAATCGTAACCCTAACCGGACCTCTAACCCTAGTCCTCAACAAAACCCTAACCCTAGGTCCATTCGTAACCCTAACCGGACCTCTAACCCTATCCCTAAATATAACCCTAACCCTAGGTCCAATCGTAACCCTAACCGGATCTCTAACCCTAGCCCTCAACATAATCCTAACCCTAGGTCCAATCGTAACCCTAACCGGATCTCTAACCCTAGCCCTCAACATAAACCTAACCCTAGATCCAATCGTAACCCTAACCGGATCTCTAACCCTAGCCCTCAACATACGCCTAACCCTAGATCCAATCGTAACCCTAACAGGATCTCTAATCCTAGCCCTCAACATAACCTTAACCCTAGGTCCAATCATAACCCTAACTGGATCTCTAACCCTAGCCCTCAACATAAACCTAACCCTAGGTCCAATCGTAACCCTAACCGGATCTCTAAACATAGCCCTCAACATAACCCTAACCCTAGGTCCAATTGTAACCCTAACTGGATCTCTAACCCTAGCCCTCAACATAACCCTAACCCTAGGTCCAATCGTAACCCTAACCGGACCTCTAACCCTAGTCCTCAACATAACCCTAACCCTAGGTCCAATCGTAACCCTAACCGGACCTCTAACCCTATCTCTCAACATAACCCTAACCCTAGGTCCAATCGTAACCCTAACCAGATCTCTAACCCTAGCCCTCAACATAACCCTAACCCTAGGTCCAATCGTAACCCTAACCGGATCTCTAACCCTAGCCCTCAACATACCTAACCCTAGGTCCAATCGTAACCCTAACCGGATCTCTAACCCTAGCCCTCAACATAACCCTAACCCTAGGTCCAATCGTAACCCTAACCGGATCTCTAACCCTAGCCCTCAACATAACCCTAACCCTAGGTCCAATCGTACCCTAACCGTCTCTGTAAACCTAGCCCTCAACATAAACTTAACTCTAGGTCCAATCGTAACCCTAACCGTCTCTCTAAACCTAGCCCTCAACATAACCCTAACCCTAGGTCCAATCGTAACCCTAACTGGATCTCTAACCCTAGCCCTCAACATAACCCTAACCCTAGGTCCAATCGTAACCCTAACCGGACCTCTAACCCTAGTCCTCAACATAACCCTAACCCTAGGTCCAATCGTAACCCTAACCGGACCTCTAACCCTAGCCCTCAACATAACCCTAACCCTAGGTCCAATCGTAACCCTAACCGGATCTCTAACCCTAGCCCTCAACATAACCCTAACCCTAGGTCAAATCGTAACCCTAACCGGATCTCTAAACCTAGCCCTCAACATAATCCTAACCCTAGGTCCAATTGTAACCCTAACCGTCTCTCTAAACCTAGCCCTCAACATAACCCTAACACTAGGTCCAATCGTAACCCTAACCGGACCTCTAACCCTAGCCCTCAACATAACCCAAACCTTAGGTCCAATTGTAACCCTAACCGGATCTCTAACCCTAGCCCTCAAGATAACCCTAACCCTAGGTCCAATCGTACCCTAACCGTCTCTCTAAACCTAGCCCTCAACATAAACCTAACCCTAGGTCCAATCGTAACCCTAACCGGATCTCTAACCCTAGCCCACAACATAACCCTAACCCTAGGTCCAATCGTACCCTAACCTTCTCTCTAAACCTAGCCCTCAACATAACCCTAACCCTAGGTCCAATCGTAACCCTAACCGTCTCTCTAAACCTAGCCCTCAACATAACCCTAACCCTAGGTCCAATCGTAACCCTAACTGGATCTCTAACCCTAGCCCTCAACATAACCCTAACCCTAGGTCCAATCGTAAACCTAACCGGACCTCTAACCCTAGTCCTCAACATAACCCTAACCCTAGGTCCATTCGTAACCCTAACCGGACCTCTAAACCTATCCCTAAATATAACCCTTACCCTAGGTCCAATCGTAACCCTAACCGGATCTCTAACCCTAGCCCTCAACATAATCCTAACCCTAGGTCCAATCGTAACCCTAACCGGATCTCTAACCCTAGCCCTCAACATAAACCTAACCCTAGATCCAATCGTAACCCTAACCGGATCTCTAACCCTAGCCCTCAACATAACCCTAACCCTAGGTCCAATTGTAACACTAACCGGATCTCTAACCCAAGCCCTCAACATAACCCTAACCCTAGGTCCAATCGTAACCCTAACCGGATCTCTAACCCTAGCCCTCAACATAACCCTAACCCTAGGTCCAATCGTAACCCTAACCGGATCTCTAACCCTAGCCCTCAACATACGCCTAACCCTAGATCCAATCGTAACCCTAACAGGATCTCTAACCCTAGCCCTCAACATAACCTTAACCCTAGGTCCAATCATAACCCTAACTGGATCTCTAACCCTAGCCCTCAACATCAACCTAACCCTAGGTCCAATCGTAACCCTAACCGGATCTCTAAACATAGCCCTCAACATAACCCTAACCCTAGGTCCAATTGTAACCCTAACTGGATCTCTAACCCTAGCCCTCAACATAACCCTAACCCTAGGTCCAATCGTAACCCTAACCGGACCTCTAACCCTAGTCCTCAACATAACCCTAACCCTAGGTCCAATCGTAACCCTAACCGGACCTCTAACCCTATCTCTCAACATAACCCTAACCCTAGGTCCAATTGTAACACTAACCGGATCTTTAACCCCAGCCCTCAACATAACCCTAACCCTAGGTCCAATCGTAACCCTAACCGGATCTCTAACCCTAGCCCTCAACATAACCCTAACCCTAGGTCCAATCGTAACCCTAACCGGATCTCTAACCCTAGCCCTCAACATACGCCTAACCCTAGATCCAATCGTAACCCTAACAGGATCTCTAACCCTAGCCCTCAACATAACCTTAAGCCTAGGTCCAATCATAACCCTAACTGGATCTCTAACCCTAGCCCTCAACATAAACCTAACCCTAGGTCCAATCGTAACCCTAACCGGATCTCTAAACATAGCCCTCAACATAACCCCAACCCTAGGTCCAATTGTAACCCTAACTGGATCTCTAACCCTAGCCCTCAACATAACCCTAACCCTAGGTCCAATCGTAACCCTAACCGGACCTCTAACCCTAGTCCTCAACATAACCCTAACCCTAGGTCCAATCGTAACCCTAACCGGACCTCTAACCCTATCTCTCAACATAACCCTAACCCTAGGTCCAATCGTAACCCTAACCGGATCTCTAACCCTAGCCCTCAACATAACCCTAACTCTAGGTCCAATCGTAACCCTAACCGGATCTCTAACCCTAGCCCTCAACATAACCCTAACCCTAGGTCCAATTGTAACCCTAACGGGATCTCTAAACCCAGCCGTCCACATAACCCTAACCCTAGGTTCAATCGTAACCCTAACCGGATCTCTAACCCTAGCCCACAACATAACCCTAACCCTAGGTCCAATCATACCCTAACCGTCTCTCTAAACCTAGCCCTCAACATAACCCTAACCCTAGGTCCAATCGTAACCCTAACCGGATCTCTAACCCTAGCCCTCAACACAAACCTAACCTTAGATCCAATCGTAACCCTAACCGGATCTCTAACCCTAGCCCTCAACATAACCCTAACCCTAGGTCCAATTGTAACACTAACCGGATCTCTAACCCCAGCCCTCAACATAACCCTAACCCTAGGTCCAATTGTAACCCTAACCGGATCTCTAACCCCAGCCCTCAACATAACCCTAACACTAGGTCCATTCGTAACCCTAACCGGATCTCTAACCCTAGCCCTCAACATAACCCTAACCCTAGGTCCAATCGTAACCCTAACCGGATCTCTAACCCTAGCCCTCAACATAACCCGAACCCTAGATCCAATCGTAACCCTAACCGGACATCTAAACCTAGCCCTCAACATAACCCTAACCCTAGGTCCAATCGTAACCCTAACCGGATCTCTAACCCTAGCCCTCAACATAACCCCAACCCTACGTCCAATCGTAACCCTAACTGGATCTCTAACCCTAGCCCTCAACATAACCCTAACCCTAGGTCCAATCGTAACCCTAACCGGACCTCTAACCCTAGTCCTCAACATAACCCTAACCCTAGGTCCAATTGTAACCCTAACCGGACCTCTAACCCTATCCCTCAACATAACCCTAACCCTAGGTCCAATCGTAACCCTAACCGGATCTCTAACCCTAGCCCTCAACATAACCCTAACTCTAGGTCCAACGTAACCCTAACCGGACCTCTAACCATAGCCCTCAACATAACCCTAACCCTAGGTCCATTCGTAACCCTAACCGGACCTCTAACCCAGCCCTAAACATAACCCTAACCCTAGGTCCAATCGTACCCTAACCGTCTCTCTAAACCTAGCGCTCAACATAACACTAACCCTAGGTCCTATCGTAACCCTAACCGGATTTCTAACCCTAGCCCTCAAGATAACCCTAACCCTAGGTCCAATCGTACCCTAACCGTCTCTCTAATCCTAGCCCTCAACATAAACCTAACCCTAGGTCCAATCCTAACCCTAACCGGATCTTTAACCCTAGCCCACAACATAACCCAAACCCTAGGTCCAATCGTACCCTAACCGTCTCTCTAAACCTAGCCCTCAACATAACCCTAACCCTAGGTCCAATCGTAACCCTAACCGTCTCTCTAAACCTAGCCCTCAACATAAACCTAACCCTAGGTCCAATCGTAAACCTAACTGGATCTCTAACCCTAGCCCTCAACATAACCCTAACCCTAGGTCCAATCGTAACCCTAACCGGACCTCTAACCCTAGTCCTCAACATGACCCTAACCCTAGGTCCATTCGTAACCCTAGCAGGACCTCTAACCCTATCCCTCAACATAACCCTAACCCTAGGTCCAATCGTAACCCTAACCGGATCTCTAACCCTAGCCCTCAACATAACCCTAAGCCTAGGTCCAATTGTAACACTAACCGGATCTCTAACCCCAGCCCTCAACATAACCCGAACACTAGGTCCAATCGTAACCCTAACCGGATCTCTAACCCTAGCCCTCAACATACGCCTAACCCTAGATCCAATCGTAAGCCTAACAGGATCTCTAACCCTAGCCCTCAACATAACCTTAACCCTCGGTCCAATCGTAACCCTAACCGGATCTCTAACCCTAGCCCTCAACATAAACCTAACCCTAGGTCCAATCGTAACCCTAACCGGATCTCTAAACATAGCCCTCAACATAACCCTAACCCTAGGTCCAATCGTAACCCTAACTGGATCTCTAACCCTAGCCCTCAACATAACCCTAACCCTAGGTCCAATCGTAACCCTAACCGGACCTCTAACCCTAGTCCTCAACATAACCCTAACGCTAGGTCCAATCGTAACCCTAACCGGACCTCTAACCCTATCCCTCAACATAACCCTAACCCTAGGACCAATCGTATCCCTAACCGGATCTCTAACCCTAGCCCTCAACATAACCCTAACTCTAGGTCCAATCGTAACCCTAACCGGACCTCTAACCCTAGCCCTCAACATAACCCTAACCCTAGGTCCATTCGTAACCCTAACCGGATCTCTAACCCTAGCCCTCAACATAACCCTAAACCTAGGTCCAATCGTAACCCTAACCGGACCTCTAACCCTAGCCCTAAACATAACCCTAACCCTAGGTCCAATCGTACCCTAACCGTCTCACTAAACCTAGCGCTCAACATAACACTAACCCTAGGTCCTATCGTAACTCTAACCGGACCTCTAACCCTAGTCCTCAAGATAACCCTAACCCTAGGTCCAATCGTAACCCTAACCGGATCTCTACCCCTAGCCCTCAACATAAACCTAACCCTAGGTCCAATCGTAACCCTAACCGGATCTCTAACCCTAGCCCACAACATAACCCTAACCCTAGGTCCAATCGTACCCTAACCTTCTCTCTAAACCTAGCCCTCAACAGAACCCTAACCCTAGGTCCAACCGTAACCCTAACCGGATCTCTAACCCTAGCCCTCAACATAACCCTAACCCTAGGTCCACTCGTAACCTTAACCGGATCTCTAACCCTAGCCCTCAACATAACCCTAACCCTAGGTCCAATCGTACCCTAACCGTCTCTGTAAACCTAGCCCTCAACATAAACTTAACTCTAGGTCCAATCGTAACCCTAACCGTCTCTCTAAACCTAGCCCTCAACATAACCCTAACCCTAGGTCCAATCGTAACCCTAACTGGATCTCTAACCCTAGCCCTCAACATAACCCTAACCCTAGGTCCAATCGTAACCCTAACCGGACCTCTAACCCTAGTCCTCAACATAACCCTAACCCTAGGTCCAATCGTAACCCTAACCGGACCTCTAACCCTAGCCCTCAACATAACCCTAACCCTAGGTCCAATCGTAACCCTAACCGGATCTCTAACCCTAGCCCTCAACATAACCCTAACCCTAGGTCCAATCGTAACCCTAACCGGACCTCTAACCCTAGTCCTCAACATAACCCTAACTCTAGGTCCAATCGTAACCCTAACCGGACCTCTAACCCTAGCCCTCAACATAACCCTAACCCTAGGTCCATTCGTAACCCTAACCGGATCTCTAACCCTAGCCCTCAACATAACCCTAAACCTAGGTCCAATCGTAACCCTAACCGGACCTCTAACCCTAGCCCTAAACATAACCCTAACCCTAGGTCCAATCGTACCCTAACCGTCTCTCTAAACCTAGCGCTCAACATAACACTAACCCTAGGTCCTATCGTAACTCTAACCGGACCTCTAACCCTAGCCCTCAAGATAACCCTAACCCTAGGTCCAATCGTAACCCTAACCGGATCTCTACCCCTAGCCCTCAACATAAACCTAACCCTAGGTCCAATCGTAACCCTAACCGGATCTCTAACCCTAGCCCACAACATAACCCTAACCCTAGGTCCAATCGTACCCTAATCTTCTCTCTAAACCTAGCCCTCAACAGAACCCTAACCCTAGGTCCAACCGTAACCCTAACCGGATCTCTAACCCTAGCCCTCAAGATAACCCTAAACCTAGGTCCAATCGTAACCCTAACCGGATCTCTAACCCTAGCCCTCAACATAACCCTAACCCTAGGTCCAATCGTAACCCTAACCGGATCTCTAACCCTAGCCCTCAACATAACCCTAACCCTAGGTCCAATCGTAACCCTAACCGGATCTCTAAACCTAGCCCTCAACATAATCCTAACCCTAGGTCCAATTGTAACCCTAACCGTCTCTCTAAACCTAGCCCTCAACATAACCCTAACACTAGGTCCAATCGTAACCCTAACCGGAACTCTAACCCTAGCCCTCAACATAACCCAAACCCTAGGTCCAATTGTAACCCTAACCGGATCTCTAACCCTAGCCCTCAAGATAACCCTAACCCTAGGTCCAATCGTACCCTAACCGTCTCTCTAACCCTAGCCCTCAACATAAACCTAACCCTAGGTCCAATCGTAACCCTAACCGGATCTCTAACCCTAGCCCACAACATAACCCTAACCCTAGGTCCAATCGTACCCTAACCGTCTCTCTAAACCTAGCCCTCAACATAACCCTAACCCTAGGTCCAATCGTAACCCTAACCGTCTGTCTAAACCTAGCCCTCAACATAACCCTAACCCTAGGTCCAATCGTAACCCTAACTGGATCTCTAACCCTAGCCCTCAACATAACCCCAACCCTAGGTCCAATCGTAACCCTAACCGGATCTCTAACCCTAGCCCACAACATAACCCTAACCCTAGGTCCAATCGTACCCTAACCGTCTCTCTAAACCTAGCCCTCAACAGAACCCTAACCCTAGGTCCAATCGTAACCCTAACCGGATCTCTAACCCTAGCCCTCAACATAACCCTAACCCTAGGTCCAATCGTAACCCTAACCGGATCTCTAACCCTAGCCCTCAACATAACCCTAACCCTAGGTCCAATCGTACCCTAACCGTCTCTGTAAACCTAGCCCTCAACATAAACTTAACTCTAGGTCCAATCGTAACCCTAACCGTCTCTCTAAACCTAGCCCTCAACATAACCCTAACCCTAGGTCCAATCGTAACCCTAACTGGATCTCTAACCCTAGCCCTCAACATAACCCTAACCCTAGGTCCAATCGTAACCCTAACCGGACCTCTAACCCTAGTCCTCAACATAACCCTAACCCTAGGTCCAATCGTAACCCTAACCGGACCTCTAACCCTAGCCCTCAACATAACCCTAACCCTAGGTCCAATCGTAACCCTAACCGGATCTCTAACCCTAGCCCTCAACATAACCCTAACCCTAGGTCCAATCGTAACCCTAACCGGATCTCTAAACCTAGCCCTCAACATAATCCTAACCCTAGGTCCAATTGTAACCCTAACCGTCTCTCTAAACCTAGCCCTCAACATAACCCTAACACTAGGTCCAATCGTAACCCTAACCGGACCTCTAACCCTAGCCCTCAACATAACCCAAACCTTAGATCTAATTGTAACCCTAACCGGATCTCTAACCCTAGCCCTCAAGATAACCCTAACCCTAGGTCCAATCGTACCCTAACCGTCTCTCTAAACCTAGCCCTCAACATAACCCTAACCCTAGGTCCAATCGTAACCCTAACTGGATCTCTAACCCTAGCCCTCAACATAACCCTAACCCTAGGTCCAATCGTAACCCTAACCGGACCTCTAACCCTAGTCCTCAACATAACCCTAACCCTAGGTCCATTCGTAACCCTAACCGGACCTCTAACCCTATCCCTAAATATAACCCTAACCCTAGGTCCAATCGTAACCCTAACCGGATCTCTAACCCTAGCCCTCAACATAATCCTAACCCTAGGTCCAATCGTAACCCTAACCGGATCTCTAACCCTAGCCCTCAACATAAACCTAACCCTAGATCCAATCGTAACCCTAACCGGATCTCTAACCCTAGCCCTCAACATAACCCTAACCCTAGGTCCAATGGTAACACTAACCGGATCTCTAACCCCAGCCCTCAACATAACCCTAACCCTAGGTCCAATCGTAACCCTAACCGGATCTCTAACCCTAGCCCTCAACATAACCCTAACCCTAGGTCCAATCGTAACCCTAACCGGATCTCTAACCCTAGCCCTCAACATACGCCTAACCCTAGATCCAATAGTAACCCTAACAGGATCTCTAACCCTAGCCCTCAACATAACCTTAACCCTAGGTCCAATCATAACCCTAACTGGATCTCTAACCCTAGCCCTCAACATAAACCTAACCCTAGGTCCAATCGTAACCCTAACTGGATCTCTAAACATAGCCCTCAACATAACCCTAACCCTAGGTCCAATGGTAACCCTAACTGGATCTCTAACCCTAACCCTCAACATAACCCTAACCCTAGGTCCAATCGTAACCCTAACCGGACCTCTAACCCTAGTCCTCAACATAACCCTAACCCTAGGTCCAATCGTAACCCTAACCGGACCTCTAACCCTATCTCTCAACATAACCCTAACCCTAGGTCCAATCGTAACCCTAACCGGATCTCTAACCCTAGCCCTCAACATAACCCTAACCCTAGGTCCAATCGTAACCCTAACCGGATCTCTAACCCTAGCCCTCAACATAACCCTAACCCTAGGTCCAATTGTAACACTAACCGGATGTCTAACCCCAGCCCTCAACATAACCCTAACCCTAGGTCCAATTGTAACCCTAACCGGATCTCTAACCCCAGCCCTCATCATAACCGTAACACTAGGTTCATTCGTAACCCTAACCGGATCTCTAACCCTAGCCCTCAACATAACCCTAACCCGAGGTCCAATTGTAACCCTAACCGGATCTCTAACCCCAGCCCTCAACATAACCCTAACCCTAGGTCCAATCGTAACCCTAACCGGATCTCTAACCCTAGCCCTCAACATAACCCAAACCTTAGGTCCAATTGTAACCCTAACCGGATCTGTAACCCCAGCCCTCAAAATAACCCTAACCCTAGGTCCAATCGTAACCCTAACCGGATCTCTAAACCTAGCCCTCAAGATAACCCTAACCCTAGGTCCAATCGTACCCTAACCGTCTCTCTAACCCTAGCCCTCAACATAAACCTAACCCTAGGTCCAATCGTAACCCTAACCGGATCTCTAACCCTAGCCCACAACATAACCCTAACCCTAGGTCCAATCGTACCCTAACCGTCTCTCTAAACCTAGCCCTCAACATAACCCTAACCCTAGGTCCAATCGTAACCCTAACCGTCTCTCTAAACCTACCCCTCAACATAACCCTAACCCTAGGTCTAATCGTAACCCTAACTGGATCACTAACCCTAGCCCTCAACATAACCCTAACCCTATGTCCAATCGTAACCCTAACCGGATCTCTAACCCTTGCCCTCAAGATAAACAGAACCCTAGGTCCAATCGTAACCCTAACCGGATGTCTAACCCTAGCTCTCAACATAACCCTAACCCTAGGTCCAATCGTAACCCTAACAGGATCTATAACCCTAGCTCTCAACATAACCCTAACCCTAGTTCCAATCGTAACTCTAACCGGATCTCTAGCCCTAGCCCTCAACATAATCCTAACCCTAGGTCCAATCGTAACCCTAACCGGATATAGAACCCTAGCCCTCAACATAACCCTAACCCTAGGTCCAATCGTAACCCTAACCGTATCTCTAACCCTAGCATTCTACATAACCCTATCCCTTGGTCCAATCGTAACCCTAACCGGATCTCTAAACCTAGCCCTCAACATAACCCAAACCCTAGCTCCAATCGTAACCCTAACCGGATCTCTAACACTAGCCCTCAACATACCCCTAACCCTAGGTCCAATCGTAACCCTAACCGGATCTCTAAACCTTGCCCTCAAGATAAACCGAACCCTAGGTCCAATCGTAACCCTAACCGGATCTCTAACCCTAGACCTCAACATAACCCGAACACTAGATTCAATCGTAACCCTAACCGGATCTCTAGCCCTAGCCCTAAACATAACCCTAACGCTAGGTCCAATCGTAACCCTAACCGGATCTCTAACCCTAGCCCTCAACATAACCCTAACCCTAGGTCCAATCGTAACCCTAACCGGACCTCTAACCCTAGTCCTCAACATAACCCTAACCCTAGGTCCAATCGTAACCCTAACCGGACCTCTAACCCTATCGCTCAACATAACCCTAACCCTAGGTCCAATCGTATCCCTAACCGGACCTCTAACCCTATCCCTCAACATAACCCTAACCCTAGGTCCAATCGTAACCCTAACCGGATCTCTAACCCCAGCCCTCAACATAACCCTAACCCTAGGTCCAATCGTAACCCTAACCGGATCTCTAACCCTAGCCCTCAACATAACCCTAACCCTAAGTCCAATCGTACCCTAACCGTCTCTGTAAACCTAGCCCTCAACATAATCCTAACCCTAGGTCCAATTGTAACCCTAACCGTCTCTCTAAACCTAGCCCTCAACATAACCCTAACACTAGGTCCAATCGTAACCCTAACCGGACCTCTAACACTATCCATCAACATAACCCTAACCCTAGGTCCAATCGCAACCCTGATCGGATCTCTAACCCTAGCCCTCAACATAACCCGAACCCTAGCTCCAATCGAAACCCTAACCGGATCTCTAACCCTAGTCCTCAACATAACCCTAACCCTTGGTCCAATCGTAACCCTAACCGGATCTCTAACCCTAGCCCTCAACATAACCCTAACCCTAGGTCCAATCGTAACCCTAACCGGATCTCTAACCCTTGCCCTCAAGATAAACAGAACCCTAGGTCCAATCGTAACCCTAACTGGATGTCTAACCCTAGCCCTCAACATAACTCTAACCCTAGGTCCAATCGTAACCCTAACACGATCTATAACCCTAGCTCTCAACATAACGCTAACCCTAGGTCCAATCGTAACTCTAACCGGATCTCTAGCCCTAGCCCTCAACATAATCCTAACCCTAGGTCCAATCGTAACCCTAACCGGATATAGAACCCTAGCCCTCAACATAACCCTAACCCTAGGTCCAATCGTAACCCTAACCGGATCTCTAACCCTAGCATTCTACATAACCCTATCCCTTGGTCCAATCGTAACCCTAACCGGATCTCTAAACCTAGCCCTCAACATAACCCTAACCCTAGGTCCAATCGTAACCCTAACCGGATTTCTAACCCCAGCCCTCAACATAACCCTAACCCTAGGTCCAATCGTAACCCTAACCGGATCTCTAACCCTAGCCCTCAACATAACCCTAACCCTAAGTCCAATCGTACCCTAACCGTCTCTCTAAACCTAGCCGTCAACATAATCCTAACCCTAGGTCCAATTGTAACCCTAACCGTCTCTCTAAACCTAGCCCTCAAAATAACCCTAACACTAGGTCCAATCGTAACCCTAACCGGACCTCTAACACTATCCCTCAACATAACCCTAACCCTAGGTCCAATCGCAACCCTGACAGGACCTCTAACCCTAGTCCTCAACATAACCCTAACCCTAGGTCCAATCGTAACCCTAACCGGACCTCTAACCCTAGTCCTCAACATAACCCTAACCCTAGGTCCAATCGTAACCCTAACCGGACCTCTAACCCTATCTCTCAACATAACCCTAACCCTAGGTCCAATCGTAACCCTAACCGGATCTCTAACCCTAGCCCTCAACATACCTAACCCTAGGTCCAATCGTAACCCTAACCGGATCTCTAACCCTAGCCCTCAACATAACCCTAACCCTAGGTCCAATTGTAACCCTAACAGGATCTCTAAACCCAGCCGTCAACATAACCCTAACCCTAGGTTCAATCGTAACCCTAACCGGATCTCTAACCCTAGCCCACAACATAACCCTAACCCTAGGTCCAATCGTACCCTAACCGTCTCTCTAAACCTAGCCCTCAACAGAACCCTAACCCTAGGTCCAATCGTAACCCTAACCGGATCTCTAACCCTAGGCCTCAACATAACCCTAACCCTAGGTCCAATCGTAACCCTAACCGGATCTCTAACCCTAGCCCTCAACATAACCCTAACCCTAGGTCCAATCGTACCCTAACCGTCTCTGTAAACCTAGCCCTCAACATAAACTTAACTCTAGGTCCAATCGTAACCCTAACCGTCTCTCTAAACCTAGCCCTCAACATAACCCTAACCCTAGGTCCAATAGTAACCCTAACTGGATCTCTAACCCTAGCCCTCAACATAACCCTAACCCTAGGTCCAATCGTAACCCTAACCGGACCTCTAACCCTAGTCCTCAACATAACCCTAACCCTAGGTCCAATCGTAACCCTAACCGGACCTCTAACCCTAGCCCTCAACATAACCCTAACCCTAGGTCCAATCGTAACCCTAACCGGATCTCTAACCCTAGCCCTCAACATAACCCTAACCCTAGGTCCAATCGTAACCCTAACCGGATCTCTAAACCTAGCCCTCAACATAATCCTAACCCTAGGTCCAATTGTAACCCTAACCGTCTCTCTAAACCTAGCCCTCAACATAACCCTAACACTAGGTCCAATCGTAACCCTAACCGGACCTCTAACCCTAGCCCTCAACATAACCCAAACCCTAGGTCCAATTGTAAACCTAACCGGATCTCTAACCCTAGCCCTCAAGATAACCCTAACCCTAGGTCCAATCGTACCCTAACCGTCTCTCTAAACCTAGCCCTCAACATAAACCTAACCCTAGGTCCAATCGTAACCCTAACCGGATCTCTAACCCTAGCCCACAACATAACCCTAACCCTAGGTCCAATCGTACCCTAACCGTCTCTCTAAACCTAGCCCTCAACATAACCCTAACCCTAGGTCCAATCGTAACCCTAACCGTCTCTCTAAACCTAGCCCTCAACATAACCCTAACCCTAGGGCCAATCGTAACCCTAACCGGATCTCTAACCCTAGAACTCAACATAATCCTAACCCTAGGTCCAATCGTAACCCTAACCGGATCTCTAACCCTAGCCCTCAACATAAACCTAACCCTAGATCCAATCGTAACCCTAACCGGATCTCTAACCCTAGCCCTCAACATAACCCTAACCCTAGGTCCAATTGTAACACTAACCGGATCTCTAACCCCAGCCCTCAACATAACCCTAACCCTAGGTCCAATCGTAACCCTAACCGGATCTCTAACCCTAGCCCTCAACATAACCCTAACCCTAGGTCCAATCGTAACCCTAACCGGATCTCTAACCCTAGCCCTCAACATATGCCTAACCCTAGATCCAATCGTAACCCTAACAGGATCTCTAACCCTAGCCCTCAACATAACCTTAACCCTAGGTCCAATCATAACCCTATCTGGATCTCTAACCCTAGCCCTCAACATAAACCTAACCCTAGGTCCAATCGTAACCCTAACCGGATCTCTAAACATAGCCCTCAACATAACCCTAACCCTAGTTCCAATTGTAACCCTAACTGGATCTCTAACCCTAGCCCTCAACATAACCCTAACCCTAGGTCCAATCGTAACCCTAACCGGACCTCTAACCCTAGTCCTCAACATAACCCTAACCCTAGGTCCAATCGTAACCCTAACCGGACCTCTAACCCTATCTCTCAACATAACCCTAACCCTAGGTCCAATCGTAACCCTAACCGGATCTCTAACCCTAGCCCTCAACATAACCCTAACCCTAGGTCCAATCGTAACCCTAACCGGATCTCTAACCCTAGCCATCAACATACCTAACCCTAGGTCCAATCGTAACCCTAACCGGATCTCTAACCCTAGCCCTCAACATATCCCTAACCCTAGGTCCAATTGTAACCCTAACGGGATCTCTAAACCCAGCCGTCAACATAACCCTAACCCTAGGTTCAATCGTAACCCTAACCGGATCTCTAACCCTAGCCCACAACATAACCCTAACCCTAGGTCCAATCGTACCCTAACCGTCTCTCTAAACCTAGCCCTCAACATAACCCTAACCCTAGGTCCAATCGTAACCCTAACCGGATCTCTAACCCTAGCCCTCAACACAAACCTAACCCTAGATCCAATCGTAACCCTAACCGGATCTCTAACCCTAGCCCTCAACATAACCCTAACCCTAGGTCCAATTGTAACACTAACCGGATCTCTAACCCCAGCCCTCAACATAACCCTAACCCTAGGTCCAATTGTAACCCTAACCGGATCTCTAACCCTAGCCCTCAACATAACCCTAACCCTAGGTCCAATCGTACCCTAACCGTCTCTGTAAACCTAGCCCTCAACATAAACTTAACTCTAGGTCCAATCGTAACCCTAACCGTCTCTCTAAACCTAGCCCTCAACATAACCCTAACCCTAGGTCCAATAGTAACCCTAACTGGATCTCTAACCCTAGCCCTCAACATAACCCTAACCCTAGGTCCAATCGTAACCCTAACCGGACCTCTAACCCTAGTCCTCAACATAACCCTAACCCTAGGTCCAATCGTAACCCTAACCGGACCTCTAACCCTAGCCCTCAACATAACCCTAACCCTAGGTCCAATCGTAACCCTAACCGGATCTCTAACCCTAGCCCTCAACATAACCCTAACCCTAGGTCCAATCGTAACCCTAACCGGATCTCTAAACCTAGCCCTCAACATAATCCTAACCCTAGGTCCAATTGTAACCCTAACCGTCTCTCTAAACCTAGCCCTCAACATAACCCTAACACTAGGTCCAATCGTAACCCTAACCGGACCTCTAACCCTAGCCCTCAACATAACCCAAACCCTAGGTCCAATTGTAAACCTAACCGGATCTCTAACCCTAGCCCTCAAGATAACCCTAACCCTAGGTCCAATCGTACCCTAACCGTCTCTCTAAACCTAGCCCTCAACATAAACCTAACCCTAGGTCCAATCGTAACCCTAACCGGATCTCTAACCCTAGCCCACAACATAACCCTAACCCTAGGTCCAATCGTACCCTAACCGTCTCTCTAAACCTAGCCCTCAACATAACCCTAACCCTAGGTCCAATCGTAACCCTAACCGTCTCTCTAAACCTAGCCCTCAACATAACCCTAACCCTAGGGCCAATCGTAACCCTAACCGGATCTCTAACCCTAGAACTCAACATAATCCTAACCCTAGGTCCAATCGTAACCCTAACCGGATCTCTAACCCTATCTCTCAACATAATCCTAACCCTAGGTCCAATCGTAACCCTAACCGGATATAGAACCCTAGCCCTCAACATAACCCTAACCCTAGGTCCAATCGTAACCCTAACCGTATCTCTAACCCTAGCATTCTACATAACCCTATCCCTTGGTCCAATCGTAACCCTAACCGGATCTCTAAACCTAGCCCTCAACATAACCCAAACCCTAGCTCCAATCGTAACCCTAACCGGATCTCTAACCCTAGCCCTCAACATACCCCTAACCCTAGGTCCAATTGTAACCCTAACCGGATCTCTAAACCTTGCCCTCAAGATAAACCGAACCCTAGGTCCAATCGTAACCCTAACCGGATCTCTAACCCTAGACCTCAACATAACCCGAACACTAGATTCAATCGTAACCCTAACCGGATCTCTAGCCCTAGCCCTAAACATAACCCTAACGCTAGGTCCAATCGTAACCCTAACCGGATCTCTAACCCTATCTCTCAACATAACCCTAACCCTAGGTCCAATCGTAACCCTAACCGGATCTCTAACCCTATCTCTCAACATAACCCTAACCCTAGGTCCAATCGTAACCCTAACCGGATCTCTAACCCTAGCCCTCAACATAACCCTAACCCAAGGTCCAATCGTAACCCTAACCGGATCTCTAACCCTAGCCCTCAACATACGCCTAACCCTAGATCCAATCGTAACCCTAACAGGATCTCTAACCCTAGCCCTCAACATAACCTTAACCCTAGGTCCAATCATAACCCTAACTGGATCTCTAACCCTAGCCCTCAACATAAACCTAACCCTAGGTCCAATCGTAACCCTAACCAGATCTCTAAACATAGCCCTCAACATAACCCTAACCCTAGGTCCAATTGTAACCCTAACCGGATCTCTAACCCTAGCCCTCAACATAACCCTAACCCTAGGTCCAATCGTAACCCTAACCGGACCTCTAACCCTAGTCCTCAACATAACCCTAACCCTAGGTCCAATCGTAACCCTAACCGGACCTCTAACCCTATCTCTCAAAATAACCCTAACCCTAGGTCCAATCGTAACCCTAACTGGATCTCTAACCCTAGCATTCTACATAACCCTATCCCTTGGTCCAATCGTAACCCTAACCGGATCTCTAACCCTAGACCTCAACATAACCCGAACACTAGATTCAATCGTAACCCTAACCGGATCTCTAGCCCTAGCCCTAAACATAACCCTAACGCTAGGTCCAATCGTAACCCTAACCGGACCTCTAACCCTAGCCCTCAACATAACCCTAACCCTAGGTCCAATCGTAACCCTAACCGGATCTCTAACCCTAGCCCTCAACATAACCCTAACCCTAGGTCCAATCGTAACCCTAACCGGATCTCTAAACCTAGCCCTCAACATAATCCTAACCCTAGGTCCAATTGTAACCCTAACCGTCTCTCTAAACCTAGCCCTCAACATAATCCTAACACTAGGTCCAATCGTAACCCTAACCGGACCTCTAACCCTAGCCCTCAACATAACCCAAACCCTAGGTCCAATTGTAACCCTAACCGGATCTCTAACCCTAGCCCTCAAGATAACCCTAACCCTAGGTCCAATCGTACCCTAACCGTCTCTCTAACCCTAGCCCTCAACATAAACCTAACCCTAGGTCCAATCGTAACCCTAACCGGATCTCTAACCCTAGCCCACAACATAACCCTAACCCTAGGTCCAATCTTACCCTAACCGTCTCTCTAAACCTAGCCGTCAACATAACCCTAACCCTAGGTCCAATCGTAACCCTAACCGTCTCTCTAAACCTAGCCCTCAACATAACCCTAACCCTAGGTCCAATCGTAACCCTAACTGGATCTCTAACCCTAGCCCTCAACATAACCCTAACCCTAGGTCCAATCGTAACCCTAACCGGACCTCTAACCCTAGTCCTCAACATAGCCCTAACCCTAGGTCCATTCGTAACCCTAACCGGACCTCTAACCCTATCCCTAAATATAACTCTAACCCTAGGTCCAATCGTACCCTAACCGGATCTCTAACCCTAGCCCTCAACATAATCCTAACCCTAGGTCCAATCGTAACCCTAACCGGATCTCTAACCCTAGCCCTCAACATAAACCTAACCCTAGATCCAATCGTAACCCTAACCGGATCTCTAACCCTAGCCCTCAACATAACCCTAACCCTAGGTCCAATTGTAACACTAACCGGATCTCTAACCCCAGCCCTCAACATAACCCTAACCCTAGGTCCAATCGTAACCCTAACCGGATCTCTAACCCTAGCCCTCAACATAACCCTAACCCTAGGTCCAATCGTAACCCTAACCGGATCTCTAACCTTAGCCCTCAACATACGCCTAACCCTAGATCCAATCGTAACCCTAACAGGATCTCTAACCCTAGCCCTCAACATAACCTTAACCCTAGGTCCAATCATAACCCTAACTGGATCTCTAACCCTAGCCCTCAACATAAACCTAACCCTAGGTCCAATCGTAACCCTAACCGGATCTCTAAACATAGCCCTCAACATAACCCTAACCCTAGGTCCAATTGTAACCCTAACCGGATCTCTAACCCTAGCCCTCAACATAACCCTAACCCTAGGTCCAATCGTAACCCTAACCGGACCTCTAACCCTAGTCCTCAACATAACCCTAACCCTAGGTCCAATCGTAACCCTAACCGGACCTCTAACCCTATCTCTCAACATAACCCTAACCCTAGGTCCAATCGTAACCCTAACCGGATCTCTAACCCTAGCCCTCAACATAACCCTAACCCTAGGTCCAATCGTAACCCTAACCGGATCTCTAACCCTAGCCCTCAACATACCTAACCCTAGGTCCAATCGTAACCCTAACCGGATCTCTAACCCTAGCCCTCAACATAACCCTAACCCTAGGTCAAATTGTAACCCTAACGGGATCTCTAAACCCAGCCGTCAACATAACCCTAACCCTAGGTTCAATTGTAACCCTAACCGGATCTCTAACCCTAGCCCACAACATAACCCTAACCCTAGATCCAATCGTAACCCTAACCGGATCTCTAACCCTAGCCCTCAACATAACCCTAACCCTAGGTCCAATTGTAACACTAACCGGATCTCTAACCCCAGCCCTCAACATAACCCTAACCCTAGGTCCAAGTGTAACCCTAACCGGATCTCTAACCCCAGCCCTCAACATAACCCTAACACTAGGTCCATTCGTAACCCTAACCGGATCTCTAACCCTAGCCCTCAACATAACCCTAACCCTAGGTCCAATTGTAACCCTAACCGGATCTCTAACCCCAGCCCTCAACATAACCCTAACCCTAGGTCCAATCGTAACCCTAACCGGATCTCTAACCCTAGCCCTCAACATAACCCAAACCCTAGGTCCAATTGTAACCCTAACCGGATCTGTAACCCCAGCCCTCAAAATAACCCTAACCCTAGGTCCAATCGTAACCCTAACCGGATCTCTAAACCTAGCCCTCAAGATAACCCTAACCCTAGGTCCAATCGTACCCTAACAGTCTCTCTAACCCTAGCCCTCAACATAAACCTAACCCTAGGTCCAATCGTAACCCTAACCGGATCTCTAACCCTAGCCCACAACATAACCCTAACCCTAGGTCCAATCGTACCCTAACCGTCTCTCTAAACCTAGCCCTCAACATAACCCTAACCCTAGGTCCAATCGTAACCCTAACCGTCTCTCTAAACCTAGCCCTCAACATAACCCTAACCCTAGGTCTAATCGTAACCCTAACTGGATCACTAACCCTAGCCCTCCACATAACCCTAACCCTAGGTCCAATCGTAACCCTAACCGGATCTCTAACCCTTGCCCTCAAGATAAACAGAACCCTAGGTCCAATAGTAACCCTAACCGGATGTCTAACCCTAGCTCTCAACATAACCCTAACCCTAGGTCCAATCGTAACCCTAACAGGATCTATAACCCTAGCTCTCAACATAACCCTAACCCTAGGTCCAATCGTAACTCTAACCGGATCTCTAGCCCTAGCCCTCAACATAATCCTAACCCTAGGTCCAATCGTAACCCTAACCGGATATAGAACCCTAGCCCTCAACATAACCCTAACCCTAGGTCCAATCGTAACCCTAACCGTATCTCTAACCCTAGCATTCTACATAACCCTATCCCTTGGTCCAATCGTAACCCTAACCGGATCTCTAAACCTAGCCCTCAACATAACCCAAACCCTAGCTCCAATCGTAACCCTAACCGGATCTCTAACCCTAGCCCTCAACATACCCCTAACCCTAGGTCCAATCGTAACCCTAACCGGATCTCTAAACCTTGCCCTCAAGATAAACCGAACCCTAGGTCCAATCGTAACCCTAACCGGATCTCTAACCCTAGACCTCAACATAACCCGAACACTAGATTCAATCGTAACCCTAACCGGATCTCTAGCCCTAGCCCTAAACCTAACCCTAACGCTAGGTCCAATCGTAACCCTAAACGGATCTCTAACCCTAGCCCTCAACATAACCCTAACCCTAGGTCCAATCGTAACCCTAACCGGACCTCTAACCCTAGTCCTCAACATAACCCTAACCCTAGGTCCAATCCTAACCCTAACCGGACCTCTAACCCTATCCCTCAACATAACCCTAACCCTAGGTCCAATCGTAACCCTAACCGGACCTCTAACCCTATCCCTCAACATAACCCTAACCCTAGGTCCAATCGTAACCCTAACCGGATCTCTAACCCCAGCCCTCAACATAACCCTAACCCTAGGTCCAATCGTAACCCTAACCGGATCTCTAACCCTAGCCCTCAACATAACCCTAACCCTAAGTCCAATCGTACCCTAACCGTCTCTCTAAACCTAGCCCTCAACATAATCCTAACCCTAGGTCCAATTGTAACCCTAACCGTCTCTCTAAACCTAGCCCTCAACATAACCCTAACACTAGGTCCAATCGTAACCCTAACCGGACCTCTAACACTATCCATCAACATAACCCTAACCCTAGGTCCAATCGCAACCCTGACCGGATCTCTAACCCTAGCCCTCAACATAACCCGAACCCTAGCTCCAATCGTAACCCTAACCGGATCTCTAACCCTAGTCCTCAACATAACCCTAACCCTTGGTCCAATCGTAACCCTAACTGGATCTCTAACCCTAGCCCTCAACATAACCCTAACCCTAGGTCCAATCGTAACCCTAACCGGATCTCTAACCCTTGCCCTCAAGATAAACAGAACCCTAGGTCCAATCGTAACCCTAACCGGATGTCTAACCCTAGCCCTCAACATAACCCTAACCCTAGGTCCAATCGTAACCCTAACAGGATCTATAACCCTAGCTCTCAACATAACGCTAACCCTAGGTCCAATCGTAACTCTAACCGGATCTCTAGCCCTAGCCCTCAACATAATCCTAACCCTAGGTCCAATCGTAACCCTAACCGTCTCTCTAAACCTAGCCCTCAACATAACCCTAACCCTAGGTCCAATCGTAACCCTAACCGGATCTCTAACCCTAGCATTCTACATAACCCTATCCCTAGCTCCAATCGTAACCCTAACCGGATCTCTAACCCTAGACCTCAACATAACCCGAACACTAGATTCAATCGTAACCCTAACCGGATCTCTAACCCTAGCCCTCAACATAACCCTAACCCTAGATCCAATCGTAACCCTAACAGGATCTCTAACCCTAGCCCTCAACATAACCTTAACCCTAGGTCCAATCATAACCCTAACTGGATCTCCAACCCTAGCCCTCAACATAAACCTAACCCTAGGTCCAATCGTAACCCTAACCGGATCTCTAAACATAGCCCTCAACATAACCCTAACCCTAGGTCCAATTGTAACCCTAACTGGATCTCTAACCCTAGCCCTCAACATAACCCTAACCCTAGGTCCAATCGTAACCCTAACCGGACCTCTAACCCTAGTCCTCAACATAACCCTAACCCTAGGTCCAATCGTAACCCTAACCGGACCTCTAACCCTATCTCTCAACATAACCCTAACCCTAGGTCCAATTGTAACACTAACCGGATCTCTAACCCCAGCCCTCAACATGACCCTAACCCTAGGTCCAATCGTAACCCTAACCGGATCTCTAACCCTAGCCCTCAACATAACCCTAACCCTAGGTCCAATCGTAACCCTAACCGGATCTCTAACCCTAGCCCTCAACATACGCCTAACCCTAGATCCAATCGTAACCCTAACAGGATCTCTAACCCTAGCCCTCAACATAACCTTAACCCTAGGTCCAATCATAACCCTAACTGGATCTCTAACCCTAGCCCTCAACATAAACCTAACCCTAGGTCCAATCGTAACCCTAACCGGATCTCTAAACATAGCCCTCAACATAACCCTAACCCTAGGTCCAATTGTAACCCTAACTGGATCTCTAACCCTAGCCCTCAACATAACCCTAACCCTAGGTCCAATCGTAACCCTAACCGGACCTCTAACCCTAGTCCTCAACATAACCCTAACCCTAGGTCCAATCGTAACCCTAACCGGATCTCTAACCCTTGCCCTCAAGATAAACAGAACCCTAGGTCCAATAGTAACCCTAACCGGATGTCTAACCCTAGCTCTCAACATAACCCTAACCCTAGGTCCAATCGTAACCCTAACAGGATCTATAACCCTAGCTCTCAACATAACCCTAACCCTAGGTCCAATCGTAACTCTAACCGGATCTCTAGCCCTAGCCCTCAACATAATCCTAACCCTAGGTCCAATCGTAACCCTAACCGGATATAGAACCCTAGCCCTCAACATAACCCTAACCCTAGGTCCAATCGTAACCCTAACCGTATCTCTAACCCTAGCATTCTACATAACCCTATCCCTTGGTCCAATCGTAACCCTAACCGGATCTCTAAACCTAGCCCTCAACATAACCCAAACCCTAGCTCCAATCGTAACCCTAACCGGATCTCTAACCCTAGCCCTCAACATACCCCTAACCCGAGGTCCAATCGTAACCCTAACCGGATCTCTAAACCTTGCCCTCAAGATAAACCGAACCCTAGGTCCAATCGTAACCCTAACCGGATCTCTAACCCTAGACCTCAACATAACCCGAACACTAGATTCAATCGTAACCCTAACCGGATCTCTAGCCCTAGCCCTAAACCTAACCCTAACGCTAGGTCCAATCGTAACCCTAAACGGATCTCTAACCCTAGCCCTCAACATAACCCTAACCCTAGGTCCAATCGTAACCCTAACCGGACCTCTAACCCTAGTCCTCAACATAACCCTAACCCTAGGTCCAATCCTAACCCTAACCGGACCTCTAACCCTATCCCTCAACATAACCCTAACCCTAGGTCCAATCGTAACCCTAACCGGACCTCTAACCCTATCCCTCAACATAACCCTAACCCTAGGTCCAATCGTAACCCTAACCGGATCTCTAACCCCAGCCCTCAACATAACCCTAACCCTAGGTCCAATCGTAACCCTAACCGGATCTCTAACCCTAGCCCTCAACATAACCCTAACCCTAAGTCCAATCGTACCCTAACCGTCTCTCTAAACCTAGCCCTCAACATAATCCTAACCCTAGGTCCAATTGTAACCCTAACCGTCTCTCTAAACCTAGCCCTCAACATAACCCTAACACTAGGTCCAATCGTAACCCTAACCGGACCTCTAACACTATCCATCAACATAACCCTAACCCTAGGTCCAATCGCAACCCTGACCGGATCTCTAACCCTAGCCCTCAACATAACCCGAACCCTAGCTCCAATCGTAACCCTAACCGGATCTCTAACCCTAGTCCTCAACATAACCCTAACCCTTGGTCCAATCGTAACCCTAACTGGATCTCTAACCCTAGCCCTCAACATAACCCTAACCCTAGGTCCAATCGTAACCCTAACCGGATCTCTAACCCTTGCCCTCAAGATAAACAGAACCCTAGGTCCAATCGTAACCCTAATCGGATGTCTAACCCTAGCCCTCAACATAACCCTAACCCTAGGTCCAATCGTAACCCTAACAGGATCTATAACCCTAGCTCTCAACATAACGCTAACCCTAGGTCCAATCGTAACTCTAACCGGATCTCTAGCCCTAGCCCTCAACATAATCCTAACCCTAGGTCCAATCGTAACCCTAACCGTCTCTCTAAACCTAGCCCTCAACATAACCCTAACCCTAGGTCCAATCGTAACCCTAACCGGATCTCTAACCCTAGCATTCTACATAACCCTATCCCTAGCTCCAATCGTAACCCTAACCGGATCTCTAACCCTAGACCTCAACATAACCCGAACACTAGATTCAATCGTAACCCTAACCGGATCTCTAACCCTAGCCCTCAACATAACCCTAACCCTAGGTCCAATCGTAACCCTAACCGGATCTCTAACCCTAGCCCTCAACATACCTAACCCTAGGTCCAATCGTACCCTAACCGTCTCTCTAATCCTAGCCCTCAACATAAAGCTAACCCTAGGTCCAATCCTAACCCTAACCGGATCTTTAACCCTAGCCCACAACATAACCCTAACCCTAGGTCCAATCGTACCCTAACCGTCTCTCTAAACCTAGCCCTCAACATAACCCTAACCCTAGGTCCAATCGTAACCCTAACCGTCTCTCTAAACCTAGCCCTCAACATAAACCTAACCCTAGGTCCAATCGTAAACCTAACTAGATCTCTAACCCTAGCCCTCAACATAACCCTAACCCTAGGTCCAATCGTAACCCTAACCGGACCTCTAACCCTAGTCCTCAACATGACCCTAACCCTAGGTCCATTCGTAACCCTAGCAGGACCTCTAACCCTATCCCTCAACATAACCCTAACCCTAGGTCCAATCATAACCCTAACCGGATCTCTAACCCTAGCCCTCAACATAAACCTAACCCTAGGTCCAATCGTAACCCTAACCGGATCTCTAACCCTAGCCCTCAACATAACCCTAAGCCTAGGTCCAATTGTAACACTAACCGGATCTCTAACCCCAGCCCTCAACATAACCCGAACACTAGGTCCAATCGTAACCCTAACCGGATCTCTAACCCTAGCCCTCAACATACGCCTAACCCTAGATCCAATCGTAAGCCTAACAGGATCTCTAACCCTAGCCCTCAACATAACCTTAACCCTAGGTCCAATCGTAACCCTAACCGGATCTCTAACCCTAGCCCTCAACATAAACCTAACCCTAGGTCCAATCGTAACCCTAACCGGATCTCTAAACATAGCCCTCAACATAACCCTAACCCTAGGTCCAATCGTAACCCTAACTGGATCTCTAACCCTAGCCCTCAACATAACCCTAACCCTAGGTCCAATCGTAACCCTAACCGGACCTCTAACCCTAGTCCTCAACATAACCCTAACCCTAGGTCCAATCGTAACCCTAACCGGACCTCTAACCCTATCCCTCAACATAACCCTAACCCTAGGACCAATCGTATCCCTAACCGGATCTCTAACCCTAGCCCTCAACATAACCCTAACTCTAGGTCCAATCGTAACCCTAACCGGACCTCTAACCCTAGCCCTCAACATAACCCTAACCCTAGGTCCATTCGTAACCCTAACCGGATCTCTAACCCTAGCCCTCAACATAACCCTAAACCTAGGTCCAATCGTAACCCTAACCGGACCTCTAACCCTAGCCCTAAACATAACCCTAACCCTAGGTCCAATCGTACCCTAACCGTCTCTCTAAACCTAGCGCTCAACATAACACTAACCCTAGGTCCTATCGTAACTCTAACCGGACCTCTAACCCTAGTCCTCAAGATAACCCTAACCCTAGGTCCAATCGTAACCCTAACCGGATCTCTACCCCTAGCCCTCAACATAAACCTAACCCTAGGTCCAATCGTAACCCTAACCGGATCTCTAACCCTAGCCCACAACATAACCCTAACCCTAGGTCCAATCGTACCCTAACCTTCTCTCTAAACCTAGCCCTCAACAGAACCCTAACCCTAGGTCCAACCGTAACCCTAACCGGATCTCTAACCCTAGCCCTCAACATAACCCTAACCCTAGGTCCAATCGTAACCTTAACCGGATCTCTAACCCTAGCCCTCAACATAACCCTAACCCTAGGTCCAATCGTACCCTAACCGTCTCTGTAAACCTAGCCCTCAACATAAACTTAACTCTAGGTCCAATCGTAACCCTAACCGTCTCTCTAAACCTAGCCCTCAACATAACCCTAACCCTAGGTCCAATCGTAACCCTAACTGGATCTCTAACCCTAGCCCTCAACATAACCCTAACCCTAGGTCCAATCGTAACCCTAACCGGACCTCTAACCCTAGTCCTCAACATAACCCTAACCCTAGGTCCAATCGTAACCCTAACCGGACCTCTAACCCTAGCCCTCAACATAACCCTAACCCTAGGTCCAATCGTAACCCTAACCGGATCTCTAACCCTAGCCCTCAACATAACCCTAACCCTAGGTCCAATCGTAACCCTAACCGGATCTCTAACCCTAGCCCTCAACATAACCCTAACTCTAGGTCCAATCGTAACCCTAACCGGACCTCTAAACCTAGCCCTCAACATAACCCTAACCCTAGGTCCATTCGTAACCCTAACCGGATCTCTAACCCTAGCCCTCAACATAACCCTAAACCTAGGTCCAATCGTAACCCTAACCGGACCTCTAACCCAGCCCTAAACATGACCCTAACCCTAGGTCCAATCGTACCCTAACCGTCTCTCTAAACCTAGCGCTCAACATAACACTAACCCTAGGTCCTATCGTAACCCTAACCGGATTTCTAACCCTAGCCCTCATGATAACCCTAACCCTAGGTCCAATCGTACCCTAACCGTCTCTCTAATCCTAGCCCTCAACATAAACCTAACCCTAGGTCCAATCCTAACCCTAACCGGATCTCTAACCCTAGCCCACAACATAACCCTAACCCTAGGTCCAATCGTACCCTAACCGTCTCTCTAAACCTAGCCCTCAACATAACCCTAACCCTAGGTCCAATCGTAACCCTAACCGTCTCTCTAAACCTAGCCCTCAACATAAACCTAACCCTAGGTCCAATTGTAAACCTAACTGGATCTCTAACCCTAGCCCTCAACATAACCCTAACCCTAGGTCCAATCGTAACCCTAACCGGACCTCTAACCCTAGTCCTCAACATGACCCTAACCCTAGGTCCATTCGTAACCCTAGCAGGACCTCTAACCCTATCCCTCAACATAACCCTAACCCTAGGTCCAATCGTAACCCTAACCGGATCTCTAACCCTAGCCCTCAACATAACCCTAACCCTAGGTCCAATCGTAACCCTAACCGGATCTCTAACCCTAGCCCTCAACATAACCCTAAGCCTAGGTCCAATTGTAACACTAACCGGATCTCTAACCCCAGCCCTCAACATAACCCGAACACTAGGTCCAATCTTAACCCTAACCGGATCTCTAACCCTAGCCCTCAACATACGCCTAACCCTAGATCCAATCGTAAGCCTAACAGGATCTCTAACCCTAGCCCTCAACATAACCTTAACCCTAGGTCCAATCGTAACCCTAACCGGATCTCTAACCCTAGCCCTCAACATAAACCTAACCCTAGGTCCAATCGTAACCCTAACCGGATCTCTAAACATAGCCCTCAACATAACCCTAACCCTAGGTCCAATCGTAACCCTAACTGGATCTCTAACCTAGCCCTCAACATAACCATAACCCTAGGTCCAATCGTAACCCTAACCGGACCTCTAACCCTAGTCCTCAACATAACCCTAACCCTAGGTCCAATCGTAACCCTAACCGGACCTCTAACCCTAGCCCTCAACATAACCCTAACCCTAGGACCAATCGTATCCCTAACCGGATCTCTAACCCTAGCCCTCAACATAACCCTAACTCTAGGTCCAATCGTAACCCTAACCGGACCTCTAACCCTAGCCCTCAACATAACCCTAACCCTAGGTCCATTCGTAACCCTAACCGGATCTCTAACCCTAGCCCTCAACATAACCCTAAACCTAGGTCCAATCGTAACCCTAACCGGACCTCTAACCCTAGCCCTAAACATAACCCTAACCCTAGGTCCAATCGTACCCTAACCGTCTCTCTAAACCTAGCGCTCAACATAACACTAACCCTAGGTCCTATCGTAACTCTAACCGGACCTCTAACCCTAGTCCTCAAGATAACCCTAACCCTAGGTCCAATCGTAACCCTAACCGGATCTCTACCCCTAGCCCTCAACATAACCCTAACCCTAGGTCCAATCGTAACCCTAACCGGATCTCTAACCCTAGCCCACAACATAACCCTAACCCTAGGTCCAATCGTACCCTAACCTTCTCTCTAAACCTAGCCCTCAACAGAACCCTAACCCTAGGTCCAACCGTAACCCTAACCGGATCTCTAACCCTAGCCCTCAACATAACCCTAACCCTAGGTCCAATCGTAACCTTAACCGGATCTCTAACCCTAGCCCTCAACATAACCCTAACCCTAGGTCCAATCGTACCCTAACCGTCTCTGTAAACCTAGCCCTCAACATAAACTTAACTCTAGGTCCAATCGTAACCCTAACCGTCTCTCTAAACCTAGCCCTCAACATAACCCTAACCCTAGGTCCAATCGTAACCCTAACTGGATCTCTAACCCTAGCCCTCAACATAACCCTAACCCTAGGTCCAATCGTAACCCTAACCGGACCTCTAACCCTAGTCCTCAACATAACCCTAACCCTAGGTCCAATCGTAACCCTAACCGGACCTCTAACCCTAGCCCTCAACATAACCCTAACCCTAGGTCCAATCGTAACCCTAACCGGATCTCTAACCCTAGCCCTCAACATAACCCTAACCCTAGGTCCAATCGTAACCCTAACCGGATCTCTAACCCTAGCCCTCAACATAACCCTAACTCTAGGTCCAATCGTAACCCTAACCGGACCTCTAACCCTAGCCCTCAACATAACCCTAACCCTAGGTCCAATTGTAACCCTAACCGGATCTCTAACCCTAGCCCTCAACATAACCCTAAAACTAGGTCCAATCGTAACCCTAACCGGACCTCTAACCCAGCCCTAAACATAACCCTAACCCTAGGTCCAATCGTACCCTAACCGTCTCTCTAAACCTAGCGCTCAACATAACACTAACCCTAGGTCCTATCGTAACCCTAACTGGATCTCTAACCTAGCCCTCAACATAACCATAACCCTAGGTCCAATCGTAACCCTAACCGGACCTCTAACCCTAGTCCTCAACATAACCCTAACCCTAGGTCCAATCGTAACCCTAACCGGACCTCTAACCCTAGCCCTCAACATAACCCTAACCCTAGGACCAATCGTATCCCTAACCGGATCTCTAACCCTAGCCCTCAACATAACCCTAACTCTAGGTCCAATCGTAACCCTAACCGGACCTCTAACCCTAGCCCTCAACATAACCCTAACCCTAGGTCCATTCGTAACCCTAACCGGATCTCTAACCCTAGCCCTCAACATAACCCTAAACCTAGGTCCAATCGTAACCCTAACCGGACCTCTAACCCTAGCCCTAAACATAACCCTAACCCTAGGTCCAATCGTACCCTAACCGTCTCTCTAAACCTAGCGCTCAACATAACACTAACCCTAGGTCCTATCGTAACTCTAACCGGACCTCTAACCCTAGTCCTCAAGATAACCCTAACCCTAGGTCCAATCGTAACCCTAACCGGATCTCTACCCCTAGCCCTCAACATAACCCTAACCCTAGGTCCAATCGTAACCCTAACCGGATCTCTAACCCTAGCCCACAACATAACCCTAACCCTAGGTCCAATCGTACCCTAACCTTCTCTCTAAACCTAGCCCTCAACAGAACCCTAACCCTAGGTCCAACCGTAACCCTAACCGGATCTCTAACCCTAGCCCTCAACATAACCCTAACCCTAGGTCCAATCGTAACCTTAACCGGATCTCTAACCCTAGCCCTCAACATAACCCTAACCCTAGGTCCAATCGTACCCTAACCGTCTCTGTAAACCTAGCCCTCAACATAAACTTAACTCTAGGTCCAATCGTAACCCTAACCGTCTCTCTAAACCTAGCCCTCAACATAACCCTAACCCTAGGTCCAATCGTAACCCTAACTGGATCTCTAACCCTAGCCCTCAACATAACCCTAACCCTAGGTCCAATCGTAACCCTAACCGGACCTCTAACCCTAGTCCTCAACATAACCCTAACCCTAGGTCCAATCGTAACCCTAACCGGACCTCTAACCCTAGCCCTCAACATAACCCTAACCCTAGGTCCAATCGTAACCCTAACCGGATCTCTAACCCTAGCCCTCAACATAACCCTAACCCTAGGTCCAATCGTAACCCTAACCGGATCTCTAACCCTAGCCCTCAACATAACCCTAACTCTAGGTCCAATCGTAACCCTAACCGGACCTCTAACCCTAGCCCTCAACATAACCCTAACCCTAGGTCCATTCGTAACCCTAACCGGATCTCTAACCCTAGCCCTCAACATAACCCTAAAACTAGGTCCAATCGTAACCCTAACCGGACCTCTAACCCAGCCCTAAACATAACCCTAACCCTAGGTCCAATCGTACCCTAACCGTCTCTCTAAACCTAGCGCTCAACATAACACTAACCCTAGGTCCTATCGTAACCCTAACCGGATTTCTAACCCTAGCCCTCAAGATAACCCTAACCCTAGGTCCAATCGTACCCTAACCGTCTCTCTAATCCTAGCCCTCAACATAAACCTAACCCTAGGTCCAATCCTAACCCTAACCGGATCTCTAACCCTAGCCCACAACATAACCCTAACCCTAGGTCCAATCGTACCCTAACCGTCTCTCTAAACCTAGCCCTCAACATAACCCTAACCCTAGGTCCAATCGTAACCCTAACCGTCTCTCTAAACCTAGCCCTCAACATAAACCTAACCCTAGGTCCAATCGTAAACCTAACTGGATCTCTAACCCTAGCCCTCAACATAACCCTAACCCTAGGTCCAATCGTAACCCTAACCGGACCTCTAACCCTAGTCCTCAACATGACCCTAACCCTAGGTCCATTCGTAACCCTAGCAGGACCTCTAACCCTATCCCTCAACATAACCCTAACCCTAGGTCCAATCGTAACCCTAACCGGATCTCTAACCCTAGCCCTCAACATAACCCTAACCCTAGGTCCAATCGTAACCCTAACCGGATCTCTAACCCTAGCCCTCAACATAACCCTAAGCCTAGGTACAATTGTAACACTAACCGGATCTCTAACCCCAGCCCTCAACATAACCCGAACACTAGGTCCAATCGTAACCCTAACCGGATCTCTAACCCTAGCCCTCAACATACGCCTAACCCTAGATCCAATCGTAAGCCTAACAGGATCTCTAACCCTAGCCCTCAACATAACCTTAACCCTAGGTCCAATCGTAACCCTAACCGGATCTCTAACCCTAGCCCTCAACATAAACCTAACCCTAGGTCCAATCGTAACCCTAACCGGATCTCTAAACATAGCCCTCAACATAACCCTAACCCTAGGTCCAATCGTAACCCTAACTGGATCTCTAACCTAGCCCTCAACATAACCCTAACCCTAGGTCCAATCGTAACCCTAACCGGACCTCTAACCCTAGTCCTCAACATAACCCTAACCCTAGGTCCAATCGTAACCCTAACCGGACCTCTAACCCTAGCCCTCAACATAACCCTAACCCTAGGACCAATCGTATCCCTAACCGGATCTCTAACCCTAGCCCTCAACATAACCCTAACTCTAGGTCCAATCGTAACCCTAACCGGACCTCTAACCCTAGCCCTCAACATAACCCTAACCCTAGGTCCATTCGTAACCCTAACCGGATCTCTAACCCTAGCCCTCAACATAACCCTAAACCTAGGTCCAATCGTAACCCTAACCGGACCTCTAACCCTAGCCCTAAACATAACCCTAACCCTAGGTCCAATCGTACCCTAACCGTCTCTCTAAACCTAGCGCTCAACATAACACTAACCCTAGGTCCTATCGTAACTCTAACCGGACCTCTAACCCTAGCCCTCAAGATAACCCTAACCCTAGGTCCAATCGTAACCCTAACCGGATCTCTACCCCTAGCCCTCAACATAAACCTAACCCTAGGTCCAATCGTAACCCTAACCGGATCTCTAACCCTAGCCCACAACATAACCCTAACCCTAGGTCCAATCGTACCCTAACCTTCTCTCTAAACCTAGCCCTCAACAGAACCCTAACCCTAGGTCCAACCGTAACCCTAACCGGATCTCTAACCCTAGCCCTCAACATAACCCTAACCCTAGGTCCAATCGTAACCTTAACCGGATCTCTAACCCTAGCCCTTAACATAACCCTAACCCTAGGTCCAATCGTACCCTAACCGTCTCTCTAAACCTAGCCCTCAACATAACCCTAACACTAGCTCCAATCGTAACCCTAACCGGAACTCTAACCCTAGCCCTCAACATAACCCAAACCCTAGGTCCAATTGTAACCCTAACCGGATCTCTAACCCTAGCCCTCAAGATAACCCTAACCCTAGGTCCAATCGTACCCTAACCGTCTCTCTAACCCTAGCCCTCAACATAAACCTAACCCTAGGTCCAATCGTAACCCTAACCGGATCTCTAACCCTAGCCCACAACATAACCCTAACCCTAGGTCCAATCGTACCCTAACCGTCTCTCTAAACCTAGCCCTCAACATAACCCTAACCCTAGGTCCAATCGTAACCCTAACCGTCTCTCTAAACCTAGCCCTCAACATAACCCTAACCCTAGGTCCAATCGTAACCCTAACTGGATCTCTAACCCTAGCCCTCAACATAACCCCAACCCTAGGTCCAATCGTAACCCTAACCGGATCTCTAACCCTAGCCCACAACATAACCCTAACCCTAGGTCCAATCGTACCCTAACCGTCTCTCTAAACCTAGCCCTCAACAGAACCCTAACCCTAGGTCCAATCGTAACCCTAACCGGATCTCTAACCCTAGCCCTCAACATAACCCTAACCCTAGGTCCAATCGTAACCCTAACCGGATCTCTAACCCTAGCCCTCAACATAACCCTAACCCTAGGTCCAATCGTAACCCTAACCGGATCTCTAACCCTAGCCCTCAACATAACCCTAACCCTAGGTCCAATCGTAACCCTAACCGGATCTCTAAACCTAGCCCTCAACATAATCCTAACCCTAGGTCCAATTGTAACCCTAACCGTCTCTCTAAACCTAGCCCTCAACATAACCCTAACACTAGGTCCAATCGTAACCCTAACCGGACCTCTAACCCTAGCCCTCAACATAACCCAAACCTTAGATCTAATTGTAACCCTAACCGGATCTCTAACCCTAGCCCTCAAGATAACCCTAACCCTAGGTCCAATCGGACCCTAACCGTCTCTCTAAACCTAGCCCTCAACATAACCCTAACCCTAGGTCCAATCGTAACCCTAACTGGATCTCTAACCCTAGCCCTCAACATAACCCTAACCCTAGGTCCAATCGTAACCCTAACCGGACCTCTAACCCTAGTCCTCAACATAACCCTAACCCTAGGTCCATTCGTAACCCTAACCGGACCTCTAACCCTATCCCTAAATATAACACTAACCCTAGGTCCAATTGTAACCCTAACCGGATCTCTAACCCTAGCCCTCAACATAATCCTAACCCTAGGTCCAATCGTAACCCTAACCGGATCTCTAACCCTAGCCCTCAACATAAACCTAACCCTAGATCCAATCGTAACCCTAACCGGATCTCTAACCCTAGCCCTCAACATAACCCTAACCCTAGGTCCAATTGTAACACTAACCGGATCTCTAACCCCAGCCCTCAACATAACCCTAACCCTAGGTCCAATCGTAACCCTAACCGGATCTCTAACCCTAGCCCTCAACATAACCCTAACCCTAGGTCCAATCGTAACCCTAACCGGATCTCTAACCCTAGCCCTCAACATACGCCTAACCCTAGATCCAATAGTAACCCTAACAGGATCTCTAACCCTAGCCCTCAACATAACCTTAACCCTAGGTCAAATCATAACCCTAACTGGATCTCTAACCCTAGCCCTCAACATAAACCTAACCCTAGGTCCAATCGTAACCCTAACTGGATCTCTAAACATAGCCCTCAACATAACCCTAACCCTAGGTCCAATTGTAACCCTAACTGGATCTCTAACCCTAGCCCTCAACATAACCCTAACCCTAGGTCCAATCGTAACCCTAACCGGACCTCTAACCCTAGTCCTCAACATAACCCTAACCCTAGGTCCAATCGTAATCCTAACCGGACCTCTAACCCTATCTCTCAACATAACCCTAACCCTAGGTCCAATCGTAACCCTAACCGGATCTCTAACCCTAGCCCTCAACATAACCCTAACCCTAGGTCCAATCGTAACCCTAACCGGATCTCTAACCCTAGCCCTCAACATAACCCTAACCCTAGGTCCAATTGTAACACTAACCGGATCTCTAACCCCAGCCCTCAACATAACCCTAACCCTAGGTCCAATTGTAACCCTAACCGGATCTCTAACCCCAGCCCTCAACATAACCGTAACACTAGGTTCATTCGTAACCCTAACCGGATCTCTAACCCTAGCCCTCAACATAACCCTAACCCGAGGTCCAATTGTAACCCTAACCGGATCTCTAACCCCAGCCCTCAACATAACCCTAACCCTAGGTCCAATCGTAACCCTAATCGGATCTCTAACCCTAGCCCTCAACATAACCCAAACCCTAGGTCCAATTGTAACCCTAACCGGATCTGTAACCCCAGCCCTCAAAATAACCCTAACCCTAGGTCCAATCGTAACCCTAACCGGATCTCTAAACCTAGCCCTCAAGATAAACCTAACCCTAGGTCCAATCGTACCCTAACCGTCTCTCTAACCCTAGCCCTCAACATAAACCTAACCCTAGGTCCAATCGTAACCCTAACCGGATCTCTAACCCTAGCCCACAACATAACCCTAACCCTAGGTCCAATCGTACCCTAACCGTCTCTCTAAACCTAGCCCTCAACATAACCCTAACCCTAGGTCCAATCGTAACCCTAACCGTCTCTCTAAACCTAGCCCTCAACATAACCCTAACCCTAGGTCTAATCATAACCCTAACTGGATCACTAACCCTAGCCCTCAACATAACCCTAACCCTATGTCCAATCGTAACCCTAACCGGATCTCTAACCCTTGCCCTCAAGATAAACAGAACCCTAGGTCCAATCGTAACCCTAACCGGATGTCTAACCCTAGCTCTCAACATAACCCTAACCCTAGGTCCAATCGTAACCCTAACAGGATCTATAACCCTAGCTCTCAACATAACCCTAACCCTAGTTCCAATCGTAACTCTAACCGGATCTCTAGCCCTAGCCCTCAACATAATCCTAACCCTAGGTCCAATCGTAACCCTAACCGGATATAGAACCCTAGCCCTCAAAATAACCCTAACCCTAGGTCCAATCGTAACCCTAACCGTATCTCTAACCCTAGCATTCTACATAACCCTATCCCTTGGTCCAATCGTAACCCTAACCGGATCTCTAAACCTAGCCCTCAACATAACCCAAACCCTAGCTCCAATCGTAACCCTAACCGGATCTCTAACCCTAGCCCTCAACATACCCCTAACCCTAGGTCCAATCGTAACCCTAACCGGATCTCTAAACCTTGCCCTCAAGATAAACCGAACCATAGGTCCAATCGTAACCCTAACCGGATCTCTAACCCTAGACCTCAACATAACCCGAACACTAGATTCAATCGTAACCCTAACCGGATCTCTAGCCCTAGCCCTAAACATAACCCTAACGCTAGGTCCAATCGTAACCCTAACCGGATCTCTAACCCTAGCCCTCAACATAACCCTAACCCTAGGTCCAATCGTAACCCTAACCGGACCTCTAACCCTAGTCCTCAACATAACCCTAACCCTAGGTCCAATCGTAACCCTAACCGGACCTCTAACCCTATCGCTCAACATAACCCTAACCCTAGGTCCAATCGTATCCCTAACCGGACCTCTAACCCTATCCCTCAACATAACCCTAACCCTAGGTCCAATCGTAACCCTAACCGGATCTCTAACCCCAGCCCTCAACATAACCCTAACCCTAGGTCCAATCGTAACCCTAACCGGATCTCTAACCCTAGCCCTCAACATAACCCTAACCCTAAGTCCAATCGTACCCTAACCGTCTCTCTAAACCTAGCCCTCAACATAATCCTAACCCTAGGTCCAATTGTAACCCTAACCGTCTCTCTAAACCTAGCCCTCAACATAACCCTAACACTAGGTCCAATCGTAACCCTAACCGGACCTCTAACACTATCCATCAACATAACCCTAACCCTAGGTCCAATCGCAACCCTGATCGGATCTCTAACCCTAGCCCTCAACATAACCCGAACCCTAGCTCCAATCGAAACCCTAACCGGATCTCTAACCGTAGTCCTCAACATAACCCTAACCCTTGGTCCAATCGTAACCCTAACCGGATCTCTAACCCTAGCCCTCAACATAACCCTAACCCTAGGTCCAATCGTAACCCTAACCGGATCTCTAACCCTTGCCCTCAAGATAAACAGAACCCTAGGTCCAATCGTAACCCTAACTGGATGTCTAACCCTAGCCCTCAACATAACTCTAACCCTAGGTCCAATCGTAACCCTAACACGATCTATAACCCTAGCTCTCAACATAACGCTAACCCTAGGTCCAATCGTAACTCTAACCGGATCTCTAGCCCTAGCCCTCAACATAATCCTAACCCTAGGTCCAATCGTAACCCTAACCGGATATAGAACCCTAGCCCTCAACATAACCCTAACCCTAGGTCCAATCGTAACCCTAACCGGATCTCTAACCCTAGCATTCTACATAACCCTATCCCTTGGTCCAATCGTAACCCTAACCGGATCTCTAAACCTAGCCCTCAACATAACCCTAACCCTAGGTCCAATCGTAACCCTAACCGGATTTCTAACCCCAGCCCTAAACATAACCCTAACCCTAGGTCCAATCGTAACCCTAACCGGATCTCTAACCCTAGCCCTCAACATAACCCTAACCCTAAGTCCAATCGTACCCTAACCGTCTCTCTAAACCTAGCCCTCAACATAATCCTAACCCTAGGTCCAATTGTAACCCTAACCGTCTCTCTAAACCTAGCCCTCAAAATAACCCTAACACTAGGTCCAATCGTAACCCTAACCGGACCTCTAACACTATCCCTCAACATAACCCTAACCCTAGGTCCAATCGCAACCCTGACCGGACCTCTAACCCTAGTCCTCAACATAACCCTAACCCTAGGTCCAATCGTAACCCTAACCGGACCTCTAACCCTAGTCCTCAACATAACCCTAACCCTAGGTCCAATCGTAACCCTAACCGGACCTCTAACCCTATCTCTCAACATAACCCTAACCCTAGGTCCAATCGTAACCCTAACCGGATCTCTAACCCTAGCCTTCAACATAATCCTAACCCTAGGTCCAATCGTAACCCTAACCGGATCTCTAACCCTAGCCCTCAACATACCTAACCCTAGGTCCAATCGTAACCCTAACCGGATCTCTAACCCTAGCCCTCAACATAACCCTAACCCTAGGTCCAATTGTAACCCTAACGGGATCTCTAAACCCAGCCGTCAACATAACCCTAACCCTAGGTTCAATCGTAACCCTAACCGGATCTCTAACCCTAGCCCACAACATAACCCTAACCCTAGGTCCAATCGTACCCTAACCGTCTCTCTAAACCTAGCCCTCAACAGAACCCTAACCCTAGGTCCAATCGTAACCCTAACCGGATCTCTAACCCTAGCCCTCAACATAACCCTAACCCTAGGTCCAATCGTAACCCTAACCGGATCTCTAACCCTAGCCCTCAACATAACCCTAACCCTAGGTCCAATCGTACCCTAACCGTCTCTGTAAACCTAGCCCTCAACATAAACTTAACTCTAGGTCCAATCGTAACCCTAACCGTCTCTCTAAACCTAGCCCTCAACATAACCCTAACCCTAGGTCCAATAGTAACCCTAACTGGATCTCTAACCCTAACCCTCAACATAACCCTAACCCTAGGTCCAATCGTAACCCTAACCGGACCTCTAACCCTAGTCCTCAACATAACCCTAACCCTAGGTCCAACTTAACCCTAACCGGACCTCTAACCCTAGCCCTCAACATAACCCTAACCCTAGGTCCAATCGTAACCCTAACCGGATCTCTAACCCTAGCCCTCAACATAACCCTAACCCTAGGTCCAATCGTAACCCTAACCGGATCTCTAAACCTAGCCCTCAACATAATCCTAACCCTAGGTCCAATTGTAACCCTAACCGTCTCTCTAAACCTAGCCCTCAACATAACCCTAACACTAGGTCCAATCGTAACCCTAACCGGACCTCTAACCCTAGCCCTCAACATAACCCAAACCCTAGGTCCAATTGTAAACCTAACCGGATCTCTAACCCTAGCCCTCAAGATAACACTAACCCTAGGTCCAATCGTACCCTAACCGTCTCTCTAAACCTAGCCCTCAACATAACCCTAACCCTAGGTCCAATCGTAACCCTAACCGTCTCTCTAAACCTAGCACTCAACATAACCCTAACCCTAGGGCCAATCGTAACCCTAACCGGATCTCTAACCCTAGAACTCAACATAATCCTAACCCTAGGTCCAATCGTAACCCTAACCGGATCTCTAACCCTAGCCCTCAACATAAACCTAACCCTAGATCCAATCGTAACCCTAACCGGATCTCTAACCCTAGCCCTCAACATAACCCTAACCCTAGGTCCAATTGTAACACTAACCGGATCTCTAACCCCAGCCCTCAACATAACCCTAACCCTAGGTCCAATCGTAACCCTAACCGGATCTCTAACCCTAGCCCTCAACATAACCCTAACCCTAGGTCCAATCGTAACCCTAACCGGATCTCTAACCCTAGCCCTCAACATACGCCTAACCCTAGATCCAATCGTAACCCTAACAGGATCTCTAACCCTAGCCCTCAACATAACCTTAACCCTAGGTCCAATCATAACCCTATCTGGATCTCTAACCCTAGCCCTCAACATAAACCTAACCCTAGGTCCAATCGTAACCCTAACCGGATCTCTAAACATAGCCCTCAACATAACCCTAACCCTAGGTCCAATTGTAACCCTAACTGGATCTCTAACCCTAGCCCTCAACATAACCCTAACCCTAGGTCCAATCGTAACCCTAACCGGACCTCTAACCCTAGTCCTCAACATAACCCTAACCCTAGGTCCAATCGTAACCCTAACCGGACCTCTAACCCTATCTCTCAACATAACCCTAACCCTAGGTCCAATCGTAACCCTAACCGGATCTCTAACCCTAGCCCTCAACATAACCCTAACCCTGGGTCCAATCGTAACCCTAACCGGATCTCTAACCCTAGCCATCAACATACCTAACCCTAGGTCCAATCGTAACCCTAACCGGATCTCTAACCCTAGCCCTCAACATAACCCTAACCCTAGGTCCAATTGTAACCCTAACGGGATCTCTAAACCCAGCCGTCAACATAACCCTAACCCTAGGTTCAATCGTAACCCTAACCGGATCTCTAACCCTAGCCCACAACATAACCCTAACCCTAGGTCCAATCGTACCCTAACCGTCTCTCTAAACCTAGCCCTCAACATAACCCTAACCCTAGGTCCAATCGTAACCCTAACCGGATCTCTAACCCTAGCCCTCAACACAAACCTAACCCTAGATCCAATCGTAACCCTAACCGGATCTCTAACCCTAGCCCTCAACATAACCCTAACCCTAGGTCCAATTGTAACACTAACCGGATCTCTAACCCCAGCCCTCAACATAACCCTAACCCTAGGTCCAATTGTAACCCTAACCGGATCTCTAACCCCAGCCCTCAACATAACACTAACACTAGGTCCATTCGTAACCCTAACCGGATCTCTAACCCTAGCCCTCAACATAACCCTAACCCTAGGTCCAATTGTAACCCTAACCGGATCTCTAACCCCAGCCCTCAACATAACCCTAACCCTAGGTCCAATCGTAACCCTAACCGGATCTCTAACCCTAGCCCTCAACATAACCCAAACCCTAGGTCCAATTGTAACCCTAACCGGATCTGTAACCCCAGCCCTCAAAATAACCCTAACCCTAGGTCCAATCGTAACCCTAACCGGATCTCTAAACCTAGCCCTCAAGATAACCCTAACCTTAGGTCCAATCGTACCCTAACCGTCTCTCTAACCCTAGCCCTCAACATAAACCTAACCCTAGGTCCAATCGTAACCCTAACCGGATCTCTAACCCTAGCCCACAACATAACCCTAACCCTAGGTCCAATCGTACCCTAACCGTCTCTCTAAACCTAGCCCTCAACATAACCCTAACCCTAGGTCCAATCGTAACCCTAACCGTCTCTCTAAACCTAGCCCTCAACATAACCCTAACCCTAGGTCTAATCGTAACCCTAACTGGATCTCTAACCCTAGCCCTCAACATAACCCTAACCCTAGGTCCAATCAAAACCCTAACCGGATCTCTAACCCTTGCCCTCAAGATAAACAGAACCCTAGGTCCAATCGTAACCATAACCGGATGTCTAACCCTAGCTCTCAACATAACCCTAACCCTAGGTCCAATCGTAACCCTAACAGGATCTATAACCCTAGCTCTCAACATAACCCTAACCCTAGGTCCAATCGTAACTCTAACCGGATCTCTAGCCCTAGCCCTCAACATAATCCTAACCCTAGGTCCAATCGTAACCCTAACCGGATATAGAACCCTAGCCCTCAACATAACCCTAACCCTAGGTCCAATCGTAACCCTAACCGTATCTCTAACCCTAGCATTCTACATAACCCTATCCCTTGGTCCAATCGTAACCCTAACCGGATCTCTCAACCTAGCCCTCAACATAACCCAAACCCTAGCTCCAATCGTAACCCTAACCGGATCTCTAACCCTAGCCCTCAACATAACCCTAACCCTAGGTCCAATTGTAACCCTAACCGGATCTCTAAACCTTGCCCTCAAGATAAACCGAACCCTAGGTCCAATCGTAACCCTAACCGGATCTCTAACCCTAGACCTCAACATAACCCGAACACTAGATTCAATCGTAACCCTAACCGGATCTCTAGCCCTAGCCCTAAACATAACCCTAACGCTAGGTCCAATCGTAACCCTAACCGGATCTCTAACCCTAGCCCTCAACATAACCCTAACCCTAGGTCCAATCGTAACCCTAACCGGACCTCTAACCCTAGTCCTCAACATAACCCTAACCCTAGGTCCAATCGTAACCCTAACCGGACCTCTAACCCTATCCCTCAACATAACCCTAACCCTAGGTCCAATCGTAACCCTAACCGGACCTCTAACCCTATCCCTCAACATAACCCTAACCCTAGGTCCAATCGTAACCCTAACCGGATCTCTAAGCCTAGCCCTCAACACAACCCTAACCCTAAGTCCAATCGTACCCTAACCGTCTCTCTAAACCTAGCCCTCAACATAATCCTAACCCTAGGTCCAAGTGTAACCCTAACCGTGTCTCTAAACCTAGCCCTCAACATAACCCTAACACTAGGTCCAATCGTAACCCTAACCGGACCTCTAACACTATCCATCAACATAACCCTAACCCTAGGTCCAATCGCAACCCTGATCGGATCTCTAACCCTAGCCCTCAACATAACCCGAACCCTAGCTCCAATCGTAACCCTAACCGGATCTCTAACCCTAGTCCGCAACATAACCCTAACCCTTGGTCCAATCGTAACCCTAACCGGACCTCTAACCCTAGCCCTCAACATAACCCAAACCCTAGGTCCAATTGTAACCCTAACCGGATCTCTAACCCTAGCCCTCAAGATAACCCTAACCCTAGGTCCAATCGTACCCTAACCGTCTCTCTAACCCTAGCCCTCAACATAAACCTAACCCTAGGTCCAATCGTAACCCTAACCGGATCTCTAACCCTAGCCCACAACATAACCCTAACCCTAGGTCCAATCGTACCCTAACCGTCTCTCTAAACCTAGCCCTCAACATAACCCTAACCCTACGTCCAATCGTAACCCTAACCGTCTCTCTAAACCTAGCCCTCAACATAACCCTAACCCTAGGTCCAATCGTAACCCTAACTGGATCTCTAACCCTAGCCCTCAACATAACCCTAACCCTAGGTCCAATCGTAACCCTAACCGGACCTCTAACCCTAGTCCTCAACATAACCCTAACCCTAGGTCCATTCGTAACCCTAACCGGACCTCTAACCCTATCCCTAAATATAACCCTAACCCTAGGTCCAATCGTACCCTAACCGGATCTCTAACCCTAGCCCTCAACATAATCCTAACCCTAGGTCCAATCGTAACCCTAACCGGATCTCTAACCCTAGCCCTCAACATAAACCTAACCCTAGATCCAATCGTAACCCTAACCGGATCTCTAACCCTAGCCCTCAACATAACCCTAACCCTAGGTCCAATTGTAACACTAACCGGATCTCTAACCCCAGCCCTCAACATAACCCTAACCCTAGGTCCAATCGTAACCCTAACCGGATCTCTAACCCTAGCCCTCAACATAACCCTAACCCTAGGTCCAATCGTAACCCTAACCGGATCTCTAACCCTAGCCCTCAACATACGCCTAACCCTAGATCCAATCGTAACCCTAACAGGATCTCTAACCCTAGCCCTCAACATAACCTTAACCCTAGGTCCAATCATAACCCTAACTGGATCTCTAACCCTAGCCCTCAACATAAACCTAACCCTAGGTCCAATCGTAACCCTAACCGGATCTCTAAACATAGCCCTCAACATAACCCTAACCCTAGGTCCAATTGTAACCCTATCCGGATCTCTAACCCTAGCCCTCAACATAACCCTAACCCTAGGTCCAATCGTAACCCTAACCGGACCTCTAACCCTAGTCCTCAACATAACCCTAACCCTAGGTCCAATCGTAACCCTAACCGGACCTCTAACCCTATCTCTCAACATAACCCTAACCCTAGGTCCAATCGTAACCCTAACCGGATCTCTAACCCTAGCCCTCAACATAACCCTAACCCTAGGTCCAATCGTAACCCTAACCGGATCTCTAACCCTAGCCCTCAACATACGCCTAACCCTAGATCCAATCGTAGCCCTAACAGGATCTCTAACCCTAGCCCTCAACATAACCTTAACCCTAGGTCCAATCATAACCCTAACTGGATCTCTAACCCTAGCCCTCAACATAAACCTAACCCTAGGTCCAATCGTAACCCTAACCGGATCTCTAAACATAGCCCTCAACATAACCCAAACCCTAGGTCCAATTGTAAACCTAACCGGATCTCTAACCCTAGCCCTCAAGATAACACTAACCCTAGGTCCAATCGTACCCTAACCGTCTCTCTAAACCTAGCCCTCAACATAAACCTAACCCTAGGTCCAATCGTAACCCTAACCGGATCTCTAACCCTAGCCCACAACATAACCCTAACCCTAGGTCCAATCGTACCCTAACCGTCTCTCTAAACCTAGCCCTCAACATAACCCTAACCCTAGGTCCAATCGTAACCCTAACCGTCTCTCTAAACCTAGCCCTCAACATAACCCTAACCCTAGGGCCAATCGTAACCCTAACCGGATCTCTAACCCTAGAACTCAACATAATCCTAACCCTAGGTCCAATCGTAACCCTAACCGGATCTCTAACCCTAGCCCTCAACATAAACCTAACCCTAGATCCAATCGTAACCCTAACCGGATCTCTAACCCTAGCCCTCAACATAACCCTAACCCTAGGTCCAATTGTAACACTAACCGGATCTCTAACCCCAGCCCTCAACATAACCCTAACCCTAGGTCCAATCGTAACCCTAACCGGATCTCTAACCCTAGCCCTCAACATAACCCTAACCCTAGGTCCAATCGTAACCCTAACCGGACCTCTAACCCTATCTCTCAACATAACCCTAACCCTAGGTCCAATCGTAACCCTAACCGGATCTCTAACCCTAGCCCTCAACATAACCCTAACCCTAGGTCCAATCGTAACCCTAACCGGACCTCTAACCCTAGTCCTCAACATAACCCTAACCCTAGGTCCAATCGTAACCCTAACCGGACCTCTAACCCTATCTCTCAACATAACCCTAACCCTAGGTCCAATCGTAACCCTAACCGGATCTCTAACCCTAGCCCTCAACATAACCCTAACCCTAGGTCCAATCGTAACCCTAACCGGATCTCTAACCCTAGCCCTCAACATACGCCTATCCCTAGATCCAATCGTAACCCTAACAGGATCTCTAACCCTAGCCCTCAACATAACCTTAACCCTAGGTCCAATCATAACCCTAACTGGATCTCTAACCCTAGCCCTCAACATAAACCTAACCCTAGGTCCAATCGTAACCCTAACCGGATCTCTAAACATAGCCCTCAACATAACCCTAACCCTAGGTCCAATTGTAACCCTAACCGGATCTCTAACCCTAGCCCTCAACATAACCCTAACCCTAGGTCCAATCGTAACCCTAACCGGACCTCTAACCCTAGTCCTCAACATAACCCTAACCCTAGGTCCAATCGTAACCCTAACCGGACCTCTAACCCTATCTCTCAACATAACCCTAACCCTAGGTCCAATCGTAACCCTAACTGGATCTCTAACCCTAGCATTCTACATAACCCTATCCCTTGGTCCAATCGTAACCCTAACCGGATCTCTAACCCTAGACCTCAACATAACCCGAACACTAGATTCAATCGTAACCCTAACCGGATCTCTAGCCCTAGCCCTAAACATAACCCTAACGCTAGGTCCAATCGTAACCCTAACCGGACCTCTAACCCTAGCCCTCAACATAACCCTAACCCTAGGTCCAATCGTAACCCTAACCGGATCTCTAACCCTAGCCCTCAACATAACCCTAACCCTAGGTCCAATCGTAACCCTAACCGGATCTCTAAACCTAGCCCTCAACATAATCCTAACCCTAGGTCCAATTGTAACCCTAACCGTCTCTCTAAACCTAGCCCTCAACATAATCCTAACACTAGGTCCAATCGTAACCCTAACCGGACCTCTAACCCTAGCCCTCAACATAACCCAAACCCTAGGTCCAATTGTAACCCTAACCGGATCTCTAACCCTAGCCCTCAAGATAACCCTAACCCTAGGTCCAATCGTACCCTAACCGTCTCTCTAACCCTAGCCCTCAACATAAACCTAACCCTAGGTCCAATCGTAACCCTAACCGGATCTCTAACCCTAGCCCACAACATAACCCTAACCCTAGGTCCAATCGTACCCTAACCGTCTCTCTAAACCTAGCCCTCAACATAACCCTAACCCTAGGTCCAATCGTAACCCTAACCGTCTCTCTAAACCTAGCCCTCAACATAACCCTAACCCTAGGTCCAATCGTAACCCTAACTGGATCTCTAACCCTAGCCCTCAACATAACCCTAACCCTAGGTCCAATCGTAACCCTAACCGGACCTCTAACCCTAGTCCTCAACATAGCCCTAACCCTAGGTCCATTCGTAACCCTAACCGGACCTCTAACCCTATCCCTAAATATAACCCTAACCCTAGGTCCAATCGTACCCTAACCGGATCTCTAACCCTAGCCCTCAACATAATCCTAACCCTAGGTCCAATCGTAACCCTAACCGGATCTCTAACCCTAGCCCTCAACATAAACCTAACCCTAGATCCAATCGTAACCCTAACCGGATCTCTAACCCTAGCCCTCAACATAACACTAACCCTAGGTCCAATTGTAACACTAACCGGATCTCTAACCCCAGCCCTCAACATAACCCTAACCCTAGGTCCAATCGTAACCCTAACCGGATCTCTAACCCTAGCCCTCAACATAACCCTAACCCTAGGTCCAATCGTAACCCTAACCGGATCTCTAACCTTAGCCCTCAACATACGCCTAACCCTAGATCCAATCGTAACCCTAACAGGATCTCTAACCCTAGCCCTCAACATAACCTTAACCCTAGGTCCAATCATAACCCTAACTGGATCTCTAACCCTAGCCCTCAACATAAACCTAACCCTAGGTCCAATCGTAACCCTAACCGGATCTCTAAACATAGCCCTCAACATAACCCTAACCCTAGGTCCAATTGTAACCCTAACCGGATCTCTAACCCTAGCCCTCAACATAACCCTAACCCTAGGTCCAATCGTAACCCTAACCGGACCTCTAACCCTAGTCCTCAACATAACCCTAACCCTAGGTCCAATCGTAACCCTAACCGGACCTCTAACCCTATCTCTCAACATAACCCTAACCCTAGGTCCAATCGTAACCCTAACCGGATCTCTAACCCTAGCCCTCAACATAACCCTAACCCTAGGTCCAATCGTAACCCTAACCGGATCTCTAACCCTAGCCCTCAACATACCTAACCCTAGGTCCAATCGTAACCCTAACCGGATCTCTAACCCTAGCCCTCAACATAACCCTAACCCTAGGTCCAATTGTAACCCTAACGGGATCTCTAAACCCAGCCGTCAACATAACCCTAACCCTAGGTTCAATCGTAACCCTAACCGGATCTCTAACCCTAGCCCACAACATAACCCTAACCCTAGATCCAATCGTAACCCTAACCGGATCTCTAACCCTAGCCCTCAACATAACCCTAACCCTAGGTCCAATTGTAACACTAACCGGATCTCTAACCCCAGCCCTCAACATAACCCTAACCCTAGGTCCAAGTGTAACCCTAACCGGATCTCTAACCCCAGCCCTCAACATAACCCTAACACTAGGTCCATTCGTAACCCTAACCGGATCTCTAACCCTAGCCCTCAACATAACCCTAACCCTAGGTCCAATTGTAACCCTAACCGGATCTCTAACCCCAGCCCTCAACATAACCCTAACCCTAGGTCCAATCGTAACCCTAACCGGATCTCTAACCCTAGCCCTCAACATAACCCAAACCCTAGGTCCAATTGTAACCCTAACCGGATCTGTAACCCCAGCCCTCAAAATAACCCTAACCCTAGGTCCAATCGTAACCCTAACCGGATCTCTAAACCTAGCCCTCAAGATAACCCTAACCCTAGGTCCAATCGTACCCTAACCGTCTCTCTAACCCTAGCCCTCAACATAAACCTAACCCTAGGTCCAATCGTAACCCTAACCGGATCTCTAACCCTAGCCCACAACATAACCCTAACCCTAGGTCCAATCGTACCCTAACCGTCTCTCTAAACCTAGCCCTCAACATAACCCTAACCCTAGGTCCAATCGTAACCCTAACCGTCTCTCTAAACCTAGCCCTCAACATAACCCTAACCCTAGGTCTAATCGTAACCCTAACTGGATCACTAACCCTAGCCCTCAACATAACCCTAACCCTAGGTCCAATCGTAACCCTAACCGGATCTCTAACCCTTGCCCTCAAGATAAACAGAACCCTAGGTCCAATAGTAACCCTAACCGGATGTCTAACCCTAGCTCTCAACATAACCCTAACCCTAGGTCCAATCGTAACCCTAACAGGATCTATAACCCTAGCTCTCAACATAACCCTAACCCTAGGTCCAATCGTAACTCTAACCGGATCTCTAGCCCTAGCCCTCAACATAATCCTAACCCTAGGTCCAATCGTAACCCTAACCGGATATAGAACCCTAGCCCTCAACATAACCCTAACCCTAGGTCCAATCGTAACCCTAACCGTATCTCTAACCCTAGCATTCTACATAACCCTATCCCTTGGTCCAATCGTAACCCTAACCGGATCTCTAAACCTAGCCCTCAACATAACCCAAACCCTAGCTCCAATCGTAACCCTAACCGGATCTCTAACCCTAGCCCTCAACATACCCCTAACCCTAGGTCCAATCGTAACCCTAACCGGATCTCTAAACCTTGCCCTCAAGATAAACCGAACCCTAGGTCCAATCGTAACCCTAACCGGATCTCTAACCCTAGACCTCAACATAACCCGAACACTAGATTCAATCGTAACCCTAACCGGATCTCTAGCCCTAGCCCTAAACCTAACCCTAACGCTAGGTCCAATCGTAACCCTAAACGGATCTCTAACCCTAGCCCTCAACATAACCCTAACCCTAGGTCCAATCGTAACCCTAACCGGACCTCTAACCCTAGTCCTCAACATAACCCTAACCCTAGGTCCAATCCTAACCCTAACCGGACCTCTAACCCTATCCCTCAACATAACCCTAACCCTAGGTCCAATCGTAACCCTAACCGGACCTCTAACCCTATCCCTCAACATAACCCTAACCCTAGGTCCAATCGTAACCCTAACCGGATCTCTAACCCCAGCCCTCAACATAACCCTAACCCTAGGTCCAATCGTAACCCTAACCGGATCTCTAACCCTAGCCCTCAACATAACCCTAACCCTAAGTCCAATCGTACCCTAACCGTCTCTCTAAACCTAGCCCTCAACATAATCCTAACCCTAGGTCCAATTGTAACCCTAACCGTCTCTCTAAACCTAGCCCTCAACATAACCCTAACACTAGGTCCAATCGTAACCCTAACCGGACCTCTAACACTATCCATCAACATAACCCTAACCCTAGGTCCAATCGCAACCCTGACCGGATCTCTAACCCTAGCCCTCAACATAACCCGAACCCTAGCTCCAATCGTAACCCTAACCGGATCTCTAACCCTAGTCCTCAACATAACCCTAACCCTTGGTCCAATCGTAACCCTAACTGGATCTCTAACCCTAGCCCTCAACATAACCCTAACCCTAGGTCCAATCGTAACCCTAACCGGATCTCTAACCCTTGCCCTCAAGATAAACAGAACCCTAGGTCCAATCGTAACCCTAACCGGATGTCTAACCATAGCCCTCAACATAACCCTAACCCTAGGTCCAATCGTAACCCTAACAGGATCTATAACCCTAGCTCTCAACATAACGCTAACCCTAGGTCCAATCGTAACTCTAACCGGATCTCTAGCCCTAGCCCTCAACATAATCCTAACCCTAGGTCCAATCGTAACCCTAACCGTCTCTCTAAACCTAGCCCTCAACATAACCCTAACCCTAGGTCCAATCGTAACCCTAACCGGATCTCTAACCCTAGCATTCTACATAACCCTATCCCTAGGTCCAATCGCAACCCTGACCGGATCTCTAACCCCAGCCCTCAAAATAACCCTAACCCTAGGTCCAATCGTAACCCTAACCGGATCTCTAACCCTAGTCCTCAACATAACCCTAACCCTTGGACCAATCGTAACCCTAACCGGATCTCTAACCCTAGCTCTCAACATAACCCTAACCCTAGGTCCAATCGTAACCCTAACAGGATCTATAACCCTAGCTCTCAACATAACCCTAACCCTAGGTCCAATCGTAAGTCTAACCGGATCTCTAGCCCTAGCCCTCAACATAATCCTAACCCTAGGTCCAATCGTAACCCTAACCGGATATAGAACCCTAGCCCTCAACATAACCCTAACCCTAGGTCCAATCGTAACCCTAACTGGATCTCTAACCCTAGCATTCTACATAACCCTATCCCTTGGTCCAATCGTAACCCTAACCGGATCTCTAACCCTAGACCTCAACATAACCCGAACACTAGATTCAATCGTAACCCTAACCGGATCTCTAGCCCTAGCCCTAAACATAACCCTAACGCTAGGTCCAATCGTAACCCTAACCGGATTTCTAACCCTAGCCCTCAACATAACCCTAACCCTAGGTCCAATCGTAACCCTAACCGGACCTCTAACCCTAGTCCTCAACATAACCCTAACCCTAGGTCCAATCGTAACCCTAACCGGACCTCTAACCCTATCCCTCAACATAACCCTAACCCTAGGTCCAATCGTAACCCTAACCGGACCTCTAACCCTATCCCTCAACATAACCCTAACCCTATGTCCAATCATAACCCTAACCGGATCTCTAACCCCAGCCCTCAACATAATCCTAACCCTAGGTCCAATCGTAACCCTAACCGAATCTCTAACCCTAGCCCTCAACATAACCCTAACCCTAAGTCCAATCGTACCCTAACCTTCTCTCTAAACCTAGCCCTCAACATAATCCTAACCCTAGGTCCAATTGTAACCCTAAGCGTCTCTCTAAACTTAGCCCTCAACATAACCCTAACACTAGGTCCAATCGTAACCCTAACCGGACCTCTAACACTATCCCTCAACATAACCCTAACCCTAGGTCCAATTGCAACCCTGACCGGATCTCTAACCCTAGCCCTCAACATAACCCGAACCCTAGCTCCAATCGTAACCCTAACCGGATCTCTAACCCTAGTCCTCAACATAACCCTAACCCTTGGTCCAATCGTAACCCTAACCGGATCTCTAACCCTAGCCCTCAACATAACCCTAACCCTAGGTCCAATCGTAACCCTAACCGGATCTCTAACCCTTGCCCTCAAGATAAACAGAACCCTAGGTGCAATCGTAACCCTAACCGGATGTCTAACCCTAGCTCTCAACATAACCGTAACCCTAGGTCCAATCGTAACCCTAACAGGATCTATAACCCTAGCTCTCAACATAACCCTAACCCTAGGTCCAATCGTAACTCTAACCGGATCTCTAGCCCTAGCCCTCAACATAATCCTAACCCTAGGTCCAATCGTAACCCTAACCGGATATAGAACCCTAGCCCTCAACATAACCCTAACCCTAGGTCCAATCGTAACCCTAACCGGATCTCTAACCCTAGCATTCTACATAACCCTATCCCTTGGTCCAATCGTAACCCTAACCGGATCTCTAAACCTAGCCCTCAACATAACAGTAACCCTAGCTCCAATCGTAACCCTAACCGGATCTCTAACCCTAGCCCTCAACATACCCCTAACCCTAGGTCCAATCGTAACCCTAACCGGATCTCTAACCCTAGCCCTCAACATAACCCTATCCCTAGGTCCAATCGTAACCCTAACCGGATCTCTAACCCTAGCCCTCAACATAACCCTAATCCTAGGTCCATCGTAACCCTAACCGGATCTCTAACCCTAGCCCTCAACATAACCCTAACCCTAGGTCCAATCGTAACCCTAACCGGATCTCTAACCCTAGCCCTCAACATACGCCTAACCCTAGATCCAATCGTAACCCTAACAGGATCTCTAACCCTAGCCCTCAACATAACCTTAACCCTAGGTCCAATCATAACCCTATCTGGATCTCTAACCCTAGCCCTCAACATAAACCTAACCCTAGGTCCAATCGTAACCCTAACCGGATCTCTAAACATAGCCCTCAACATAACCCTAACCCTAGGTCCAATTGTAACCCTAACTGGATCTCTAACCCTAGCCCTCAACATAACCCTAACCCTAGGTCCAATCGTAACCCTAACCGGATCTCTAACCCTAGCCCTCAACATAACCCTAATCCTAGGTCCATCGTAACCCTAACCGGATCTCTAACCCTAGCCCTCAACATAACCCTAACCCTAGGTCCAATCGTAACCCTAACCGGATCTCTAACCCTAGCCCTCAACATACGCCTAACCCTAGATCCAATCGTAACCCTAACAGGATCTCTAACCCTAGCCCTCAACATAACCTTAACCCTAGGTCCAATCATAACCCTATCTGGATCTCTAACCCTAGCCCTCAACATAAACCTAACCCTAGGTCCAATCGTAACCCTAACCGGATCTCTAAACATAGCCCTCAACATAACCCTAACCCTAGGTCCAATTGTAACCCTAACTGGATCTCTAACCCTAGCCCTCAACATAACCCTAACCCTAGGTCCAATCGTAACCCTAACCGGACCTCTAACCCTATCTCTCAACATAACCCTAACCCTAGGTCCAATCGTAACCCTAACCGGATCTCTAACCCTAGCCCTCAACATAACCCTAACCCTGGGTCCAATCGTAACCCTAACCGGATCTCTAACCCTAGCCCTCAACATAACCCTAACCCTAGGTCCAATTGTAACCCTAACGGGATCTCTAAACCCAGCCGTCAACATAACCCTAACCCTAGGTTCAATCGTAACCCTAACCGGATCTCTAACCCTAGCCCACAACATAACCCTAACCCTAGGTCCAATCGTACCCTAACCGTCTCTCTAAACCTAGCCCTCAACATAACCCTAACCCTAGGTCCAATCGTAACCCTAACCGGATCTCTAACCCTAGCCCTCAACACAAACCTAACCCTAGATCCAATCGTAACCCTAACCGGATCTCTAACCCTAGCCCTCAACATAACCCTAACCCTAGGTCCAATTGTAACACTAACCGGATCTCTAACCCCAGCCCTCAACATAACCCTAACCCTAGGTCCAATTGTAACCCTAACCGGATCTCTAACCCCAGCCCTCAACATAACCCTAACACTAGGTCCATTCGTAACCCTAACCGGATCTCTAACCCTAGCCCTCAACATAACCCTAACCCTAGGTCCAATTGTAACCCTAACCGGATCTCTAACCCCAGCCCTCAACATAACCCTAACCCTAGGTCCAATCGTAACCCTAACCGGATCTCTAACCCTAGCCCTCAACATAACCCAAACCCTAGGTCCAATTGTAACCCTAACCGGATCTGTAACCCCAGCCCTCAAAATAACCCTAACCCTAGGTCCAATCGTAACCCTAACCGGATCTCTAAACCTAGCCCTCAAGATAACCCTAACCTTAGGTCCAATCGTACCCTAACCGTCTCTCTAACCCTAGCCCTCAACATAAACCTAACCCTAGGTCCAATCGTAACCCTAACCGGATCTCTAACCCTAGCCCACAACATAACCCTAACCCTAGGTCCAATCGTACCCTAACCGTCTCTCTAAACCTAGCCCTCAACATAACCCTAACCCTAGGTCCAATCGTAACCCTAACCGTCTCTCTAAACCTAGCCCTCAACATAACCCTAACCCTAGGTCTAATCGTAACCCTAACTGGATCTCTAACCCTAGCCCTCAACATAACCCTAACCCTAGGTCCAATCAAAACCCTAACCGGATCTCTAACCCTTGCCCTCAAGATAAACAGAACCCTAGGTCCAATCGTAACCATAACCGGATGTCTAACCCTAGCTCTCAACATAACCCTAACCCTAGGTCCAATCGTAACCCTAACAGGATCTATAACCCTAGCTCTCAACATAACCCTAACCCTAGGTCCAATCGTAACCCTAACCGTCTCTCTAAACCTAGCCCTCAACATAACCCTAACCCTAGGGCCAATCGTAACCCTAACCGGATCTCTAACCCTAGAACTCAACATAATCCTAACCCTAGGTCCAATCGTAACCCTAACCGGATCTCTAACCCTAGCCCTCAACATAAACCTAACCCTAGATCCAATCGTAACCCTAACCGGATCTCTAACCCTAGCCCTCAACATAACCCTAACCCTAGGTCCAATTGTAACACTAACCGGATCTCTAACCCCAGCCCTCAACATAACCCTAACCCTAGGTCCAATCGTAACCCTAACCGGATCTCTAACCCTAGCCCTCAACATAACCCTAACCCTAGGTCCAATCGTAACCCTAACCGGATCTCTAACCCTAGCCCTCAACATACGCCTAACCCTAGATCCAATCGTAACCCTAACAGGATCTCTAACCCTAGCCCTCAACATAACCTTAACCCTAGGTCCAATCATAACCCTATCTGGATCTCTAACCCTAGCCCTCAACATAAACCTAACCCTAGGTCCAATCGTAACCCTAACCGGATCTCTAAACATAGCCCTCAACATAACCCTAACCCTAGGTCCAATTGTAACCCTAACTGGATCTCTAACCCTAGCCCTCAACATAACCCTAACCCTAGGTCCAATCGTAACCCTAACCGGACCTCTAACCCTAGTCCTCAACATAACCCTAACCCTAGGTCCAATCGTAACCCTAACCGGACCTCTAACCCTATCTCTCAACATAACCCTAACCCTAGGTCCAATCGTAACCCTAACCGGATCTCTAACCCTAGCCCTCAACATAACCCTAACCCTGGGTCCAATCGTAACCCTAACCGGATCTCTAACCCTAGCCCTCAACATAACCCTAACCCTAGGTCCAATTGTAACCCTAACGGGATCTCTAAACCCAGCCGTCAACATAACCCTAACCCTAGGTTCAATCGTAACCCTAACCGGATCTCTAACCCTAGCCCACAACATAACCCTAACCCTAGGTCCAATCGTACCCTAACCGTCTCTCTAAACCTAGCCCTCAACATAACCCTAACCCTAGGTCCAATCGTAACCCTAACCGGATCTCTAACCCTAGCCCTCAACACAAACCTAACCCTAGATCCAATCGTAACCCTAACCGGATCTCTAACCCTAGCCCTCAACATAACCCTAACCCTAGGTCCAATTGTAACACTAACCGGATCTCTAACCCCAGCCCTCAACATAACCCTAACCCTAGGTCCAATTGTAACCCTAACCGGATCTCTAACCCCAGCCCTCAACATAACCCTAACACTAGGTCCATTCGTAACCCTAACCGGATCTCTAACCCTAGCCCTCAACATAACCCTAACCCTAGGTCCAATTGTAACCCTAACCGGATCTCTAACCCCAGCCCTCAACATAACCCTAACCCTAGGTCCAATCGTAACCCTAACCGGATCTCTAACCCTAGCCCTCAACATAACCCAAACCCTAGGTCCAATTGTAACCCTAACCGGATCTGTAACCCCAGCCCTCAAAATAACCCTAACCCTAGGTCCAATCGTAACCCTAACCGGATCTCTAAACCTAGCCCTCAAGATAACCCTAACCTTAGGTCCAATCGTACCCTAACCGTCTCTCTAACCCTAGCCCTCAACATAAACCTAACCCTAGGTCCAATCGTAACCCTAACCGGATCTCTAACCCTAGCCCACAACATAACCCTAACCCTAGGTCCAATCGTACCCTAACCGTCTCTCTAAACCTAGCCCTCAACATAACCCTAACCCTAGGTCCAATCGTAACCCTAACCGTCTCTCTAAACCTAGCCCTCAACATAACCCTAACCCTAGGTCTAATCGTAACCCTAACTGGATCTCTAACCCTAGCCCTCAACATAACCCTAACCCTAGGTCCAATCAAAACCCTAACCGGATCTCTAACCCTTGCCCTCAAGATAAACAGAACCCTAGGTCCAATCGTAACCATAACCGGATGTCTAACCCTAGCTCTCAACATAACCCTAACCCTAGGTCCAATCGTAACCCTAACAGGATCTATAACCCTAGCTCTCAACATAACCCTAACCCTAGGTCCAATCGTAACTCTAACCGGATCTCTAGCCCTAGCCCTCAACATAATCCTAACCCTAGGTCCAATCGTAACCCTAACCGGATATAGAACCCTAGCCCTCAACATAACCCTAACCCTAGGTCCAATCGTAACCCTAACCGTATCTCTAACCCTAGCATTCTACATAACCCTATCCCTTGGTCCAATCGTAACCCTAACCGGATCTCTAAACCTAGCCCTCAACATAACCCAAACCCTAGCTCCAATCGTAACCCTAACCGGATCTCTAACCCTAGCCCTCAACATACCCCTAACCCTAGGTCCAATTGTAACCCTAACCGGATCTCTAAACCTTGCCCTCAAGATAAACCGAACCCTAGGTCCAATCGTAACCCTAACCGGATATCTAACCCTAGACCTCAACATAACCCGAACACTAGATTCAATCGTAACCCTAACCGGATCTCTAGCCCTAGCCCTAAACATAACCCTAACGCTAGGTCCAATCGTAACCCTAACCGGATCTCTAACCCTAGCCCTCAACATAACCCTAACCCTAGGTCCAATCGTAACCCTAACCGGACCTCTAACCCTAGTCCTCAACATAACCCTAACCCTAGGTCCAATCGTAACCCTAACCGGACCTCTAACCCTATCCCTCAACATAACCCTAACCCTAGGTCCAATCGTAACCCTAACCGGACCTCTAACCCTATCCCTCAACATAACCCTAACCCTAGGTCCAATCGTAACCCTAACCGGATCTCTAAGCCTAGCCCTCAACACAACCCTAACCCTAAGTCCAATCGTACCCTAACCGTCTCTCTAAACCTAGCCCTCAACATAATCCTAACCCTAGGTCCAATTGTAACCCTAACCGTGTCTCTAAACCTAGCCCTCAACATAACCCTAACACTAGGTCCAATCGTAACCCTAACCGGACCTCTAACACTATCCATCAACATAACCCTAACCCTAGGTCCAATCGCAACCCTGATCGGATCTCTAACCCTAGCGCTCAACATAACCCGAACCCTAGCTCCAATCGTAACCCTAACCGGATCTCTAACCCTAGTCCGCAACATAACCCTAACCCTTGGTCCAATCGTAACCCTAACCGGACCTCTAACCCTAGCCCTCAACATAACCCAAACCCTAGGTCCAATTGTAACCCTAACCGGATCTCTAACCCTAGCCCTCAAGATAACCCTAACCCTAGGTCCAATCGTACCCTAACCGTCTCTCTAACCCTAGCCCTCAACATAAACCTAACCCTAGGTCCAATCGTAACCCTAACCGGATCTCTAACCCTAGCCCACAACATAACCCTAACCCTAGGTCCAATCGTACCCTAACCGTCTCTCTAAACCTAGCCCTCAACATAACCCTAACCCTACGTCCAATCGTAACCCTAACCGTCTCTCTAAACCTAGCCCTCAACATAACCCTAACCCTAGGTCCAATCGTAACCCTAACTGGATCTCTAACCCTAGCCCTCAACATAACCCTAACCCTAGGTCCAATCGTAACCCTAACCGGACCTCTAACCCTAGTCCTCAACATAACCCTAACCCTAGATCCATTCGTAACCCTAACCGGACCTCTAACCCTATCCCTAAATATAACCCTAACCCTAGGTCCAATCGTACCCTAACCGGATCTCTAACCCTAGCCCTCAACATAATCCTAACCCTAGGTCCAATCGTAACCCTAACCGGATCTCTAACCCTAGCCCTCAACATAAACCTAACCCTAGATCCAATCGTAACCCTACCGGATCTCTAACCCTAGCCCTCAACATAACCCTAACCCTAGGTCCAATTGTAACACTAACCGGATCTCTAACCCCAGCCCTCAACATAACCCTAACCCTAGGTCCAATCGTAACCCTAACCGGATCTCTAACCCTAGCCCTCAACATAACCCTAACCCTAGGTCCAATCGTAACCCTAACCGGATCTCTAACCCTAGCCCTCAACATACGCCTAACCCTAGATCCAATCGTAACCCTAACAGGATCTCTAACCCTAGCCCTCAACATAACCTTAACCCTAGGTCCAATCATAACCCTAACTGGATCTCTAACCCTAGCCCTCAACATAAACCTAACCCTAGGTCCAATCGTAACCCTAACCGGATCTCTAAACATAGCCCTCAACATAACCCTAACCCTAGGTCCAATTGTAACCCTAACCGGATCTCTAACCCTAGCCCTCAACATAACCCTAACCCTAGGTCCAATCGTAACCCTAACCGGACCTCTAACCCTAGTCCTCAACATAACCCTAACCCTAGGTCCAATCGTAACCCTAACCGGACCTCTAACCCTATCTCTCAACATAACCCTAACCCTAGGTCCAATCGTAACCCTAACCGGATCTCTAACCCTAGCCCTCAACATAACCCTAACCCTAGGTCCAATCGTAACCCTAACCGGATCTCTAACCCTAGCCCTCAACATACGCCTAACCCTAGATCCAATCGTAGCCCTAACAGGATCTCTAACCCTAGCCCTCAACATAACCTTAACCCTAGGTCCAATCATAACCCTAACTGGATCTCTAACCCTAGCCCTCAACATAAACCTAACCCTAGGTCCAATCGTAACCCTAACCGGATCTCTAAACATAGCCCTCAACATAACCCTAACCCTAGGTCCAATTGTAACCCTAACCGGATCTCTAACCCTAGCCCTCAACATAACCCTAACCCTAGGTCCAATCGTAACCCTAACCGGACCTCTAACCCTAGTCCTCAACATAACCCTAACCCTAGGTCCAATCGTAACCCTAACCGGACCTCTAACCCTATCTCTCAACATAACCCTAACCCTAGGTCCAATCGTAACCCTAACTGGATCTCTAACCCTAGCATTCTACATAACCCTATCCCTTGGTCCAATCGTAACCCTAACCGGATCTCTAACCCTAGACCTCAACATAACCCGAACACTAGATTCAATCGTAACCCTAACCGGATCTCTAGCCCTAGCCCTAAACATAACCCTAACGCTAGGTCCAATCGTAACCCTAACCGGACCTCTAACCCTAGCCCTCAACATAACCCTAACCCTAGGTCCAATCGTAACCCTAACCGGATCTCTAACCCTAGCCCTCAACATAACCCTAACCCTAGGTCCAATCGTAACCCTAACCGGATCTCTAAACCTAGCCCTCAACATAATCCTAACCCTAGGTCCAATTGTAACCCTAACCGTCTCTCTAAACCTAGCCCTCAACATAATCCTAACACTAGGTCCAATCGTAACCCTAACCGGACCTCTAACCCTAGCCCTCAACATAACCCAAACCCTAGGTCCAATTGTAACCCTAACCGGATCTCTAACCCTAGCCCTCAAGATAACCCTAACCCTAGGTCCAATCGTACCCTAACCGTCTCTCTAACCCTAGCCCTCAACATAAACCTAACCCTAGGTCCAATCGTAACCCTAACCGGATCTCTAACCCTAGCCCACAACATAACCCTAACCCTAGGTCCAATCATACCCTAACCGTCTCTCTAAACCTAGCCCTCAACATAACCCTAACCCTAGGTCCAATCGTAACCCTAACCGTCTCTCTAAACCTAGCCCTCAACATAACCCTAACCCTAGGTCCAATCGTAACCCTAACTGGATCTCTAACCCTAGCCCTCAACATAACCCTAACCCTAGGTCCAATCGTAATCCTAACCGGACCTCTAACCCTAGTCCTCAACATAGCCCTAACCCTAGGTCCATTCGTAACCCTAACCGGACCTCTAACCCTATCCCTAAATATAACCCTAACCCTAGGTCCAATCGTACCCTAACCGGATCTCTAACCCTAGCCCTCAACATAATCCTAACCCTAGGTCCAATCGTAATCCTAACCGGATCTCTAACCCTAGCCCTCAACATAAACCTAACCCTAGATCAAATCGTAACCCTAACCGGATCTCTAACCCTAGCCCTCAACATAACCCTAACCCTAGGTCCAATTGTAACACTAACCGGATCTCTAACCCCAGCCCTCAACATAACCCTAACCCTAGGTCCAATCGTAACCCTAACCGGATCTCTAACCCTACCCTCAACATAACCCTAACCCTAGGTCCAATCGTAACCCTAACCGGATCTCTAACCTTAGCCCTCAACATACGCCTAACCCTAGATCCAATCGTAACCCTAACAGGATCTCTAACCCTAGCCCTCAACATAACCTTAACCCTAGGTCCAATCATAACCCTAACTGGATCTCTAACCCTAGCCCTCAACATAAACCTAACCCTAGGTCCAATCGTAACCCTAACCGGATCTCTAAACATAGCCCTCAACATAACCCTAACCCTAGGTTCAATTGTAACCCTAACCGGATCTCTAACCCTAGCCCTCAACATAACCCTAACCCTAGGTCCAATCGTAACCCTAACCGGACCTCTAACCCTAGTCCTCAACATAACCCTAACCCTAGGTCAAATCGTAACCCTAACCGGACCTCTAACCCTATCTCTCAACATAACCCTAACCCTAGGTCCAATCGTAACCCTAACCGGATCTCTAACCCTAGCCCTCAACATAACCCTAACCCTAGGTCCAATCGTAACCCTAACCGGACCTCTAACCCTAGTCCTCTACATAACCCTAACCCTAGGTCCAATCGTAACCCTAACCGGACCTCTAACCCTATCTCTCAACATAACCCTAACCCTAGGTCCAATCGTAACCCTAACCGGATCTCTAACCCTAGCCCTCAACATAACCCTAACCCTAGGTCCAATCGTAACCCTAACCGGATCTCTAACCCTAGCCCTCAACATACGCCTAACCCTAGATCCAATCGTAACCCTAACAGGATCTCTAACCCTAGCCCTCAACATAACCTTAACCCTAGGTCCAATCATAACCCTAACTGGATCTCTAACCCTAGCCCTCAACATAAACCTAACCCTAGGTCCAATCGTAACCCTAACCGGATCTCTAAACATAGCCCTCAACATAACCCTAACCCTAGGTCCAATTGTAACCCTAACCGGATCTCTAACCCTAGCCCTCAACATAACCCTAAGCCTAGGTCCAATCGTAACCCTAACCGGACCTCTAACCCTAGTCCTCAACATAACCCTAACCCTAGGTCCAATCGTAACCCTAACCGGACCTCTAACCCTATCTCTCAACATAACCCTAACCCTAGGTCCAATCGTAACCCTAACTGGATCTCTAACCCTAGCATTCTACATAACCCTATCCCTTGGTCCAATCGTAACCCTAACCGGATCTCTAACCCTAGACCTCAACATAACCCGAACACTAGATTCAATCGTAACCCTAACCGGATCTCTAGCCCTAGCCCTAAACATAACCCTAACGCTAGGTCCAATCGTAACCCTAACCGGACCTCTAACCCTAGCCCTCAACATAACCCTAACCCTAGGTCCAATCGTAACCCTAACCGGATCTCTAACCCTAGCCCTCAACATAACCCTAACCCTAGGTCCAATCGTAACCCTAACCGGATCTCTAAACCTAGCCCTCAACATAATCCTAACCCTAGGTCCAATTGTAACCCTAACCGTCTCTCTAAACCTAGCCCTCAACATAATCCTAACACTAGGTCCAATCGTAACCCTAACCGGACCTCTAACCCTAGCCCTCAACATAACCCAAACCCTAGGTCCAATTGTAACCCTAACCGGATCTCTAACCCTAGCCCTCAAGATAACCCTAACCCTAGGTCCAATCGTACCCTAACCGTCTCTCTAACCCTAGCCCTCAACATAAACCTAACCCTAGGTCCAATCGTAACCCTAACCGGATCTCTAACCCTAGCCCACAACATAACCCTAACCCTAGGTCCAATCGTACCCTAACCGTCTCTCTAAACCTAGCCCTCAACATAACCCTAACCCTAGGTCCAATCGTAACCCTAACCGTCTCTCTAAACCTAGCCCTCAACATAACCCTAACCCTAGGTCCAATCGTAACCCTAACTGGATCTCTAACCCTAGCCCTCAACATAACCCTAACCCTAGGTCCAATCGTAACCCTAACCGGACCTCTAACCCTAGTCCTCAACATAGCCCTAACCCTAGGTCCATTCGTAACCCTAACCGGACCTCTAACCCTATCCCTAAATATAACCCTAACCCTAGGTCCAATCGTACCCTAACCGGATCTCTAACCCTAGCCCTCAACATAATCCTAACCCTAGGTCCAATCGTAACCCTAACCGGATCTCTAACCCTAGCCCTCAACATAAACCTAACCCTAGATCCAATCGTAACCCTAACCGGATCTCTAACCCTAGCCCTCAACATAACCCTAACCCTAGGTCCAATTGTAACACTAACCGGATCTCTAACCCCAGCCCTCAACATAACCCTAACCCTAGGTCCAATCGTAACCCTAACCGGATCTCTAACCCTAGCCCTCAACATAACCCTAACCCTAGGTCCAATCGTAACCCTAACCGGATCTCTAACCTTAGCCCTCAACATACGCCTAACCCTAGATCCAATCGTAACCCTAACAGGATCTCTAACCCTAGCCCTCAACATAACCTTAACCCTAGGTCCAATCATAACCCTAACTGGATCTCTAACCCTAGCCCTCAACATAAACCTAACCCTAGGTCCAATCGTAACCCTAACCGGATCTCTAAACATAGCCCTCAACATAACCCTAACCCTAGGTCCAATTGTAACCCTAACCGGATCTCTAACCCTAGCCCTCAACATAACCCTAACCCTAGGTCCAATCGTAACCCTAACCGGACCTCTAACCCTAGTCCTCAACATAACCCTAACCCTAGGTCCAATCGTAACCCTAACCGGACCTCTAACCCTATCTCTCAACATAACCCTAACCCTAGGTCCAATCGTAACCCTAACCGGATCTCTAACCCTAGCCCTCAACATAACCCTAACCCTAGGTCCAATCGTAACCCTAACCGGATCTCTAACCCTAGCCCTCAACATACCTAACCCTAGGTCCAATCGTAACCCTAACCGGATCTCTAACCCTAGCCCTCAACATAACCCTAACCCTAGGTCCAATTGTAACCCTAACGGGATCTCTAAACCCAGCCGTCAACATAACCCTAACCCTAGGTTCAATCGTAACCCTAACCGGATCTCTAACCCTAGCCCACAACATAACCCTAACCCTAGATCCAATCGTAACCCTAACCGGATCTCTAACCCTAGCCCTCAACATAACCCTAACCCTAGGTCCAATTGTAACACTAACCGGATCTCTAACCCCAGCCCTCAACATAACCCTAACCCTAGGTCCAAGTGTAACCCTAACCGGATCTCTAACCCCAGCCCTCAACATAACCCTAACACTAGGTCCATTCGTAACCCTAACCGGATCTCTAACCCTAGCCCTCAACATAACCCTAACCCTAGGTCCAATTGTAACCCTAACCGGATCTCTAACCCCAGCCCTCAACATAACCCTAACCCTAGGTCCAATCGTAACCCTAACCGGATCTCTAACCCTAGCCCTCAACATAACCCAAACCCTAGGTCCAATTGTAACCCTAACCGGATCTGTAACCCCAGCCCTCAAAATAACCCTAACCCTAAGTCCAATCGTAACCCTAACCGGATCTCTAAACCTAGCCCTCAAGATAACCCTAACCCTAGGTCCAATCGTACCCTAACCGTCTCTCTAACCCTAGCCCTCAACATAAACCTAACCCTAGGTCCAATCGTAACCCTAACCGGATCTCTAACCCTAGCCCACAACATAACCCTAACCCTAGGTCCAATCGTACCCTAACCGTCTCTCTAAACCTAGCCCTCAACATAACCCTAACCCTAGGTCCAATCGTAACCCTAACCGTCTCTCTAAACCTAGCCCTCAACATAACCCTAACCCTAGGTCTAATCGTAACCCTAACTGGATCACTAACCCTAGCCCTCAACATAACCCTAACCCTAGGTCCAATCGTAACCCTAACCGGATCTCTAACCCTTGCCCTCAAGATAAACAGAACCCTAGGTCCAATAGTAACCCTAACCGGATGTCTAACCCTAGCTCTCAACATAACCCTAACCCTAGGTCCAATCGTAACCCTAACAGGATCTATAACCCTAGCTCTCAACATAACCCTAACCCTAGGTCCAATCGTAACTCTAACCGGATCTCTAGCCCTAGCCCTCAACATAATCCTAACCCTAGGTCCAATCGTAACCCTAACCGGATATAGAACCCTAGCCCTCAACATAACCCTAACCCTAGGTCCAATCGTAACCCTAACCGTATCTCTAACCCTAGCATTCTACATAACCCTATCCCTTGGTCCAATCGTAACCCTAAGCGGATCTCTAAACCTAGCCCTCAACATAACCCAAACCCTAGCTCCAATCGTAACCCTAACCGGATCTCTAACCCTAGCCCTCAACATACCCCTAACCCTAGGTCCAATCGTAACCCTAACCGGATCTCTAAACCTTGCCCTCAAGATAAACCGAACCCTAGGTCCAATCGTAACCCTAACCGGATCTCTAACCCTAGACCTCAACATAACCCGAACACTAGATTCAATCGTAACCCTAACCGGATCTCTAGCCCTAGCCCTAAACCTAACCCTAACGCTAGGTCCAATCGTAACCCTAAACGGATCTCTAACCCTAGCCCTCAACATAACCCTAACCCTAGGTCCAATCGTAACCCTAACCGGACCTCTAACCCTAGTCCTCAACATAACCCTAACCCTAGGTCCAATCCTAACCCTAACCGGACCTCTAACCCTATCCCTCAACATAACCCTAACCCTAGGTCCAATCGTAACCCTAACCGGACCTCTAACCCTATCCCTCAACATAACCCTAACCCTAGGTCCAATCGTAACCCTAACCGGATCTCTAACCCCAGCCCTCAACATAACCCTAACCCTAGGTCCAATCGTAACCCTAACCGGATCTCTAACCCTAGCCCTCAACATAACCCTAACCCTAAGTCCAATCGTACCCTAACCGTCTCTCTAAACCTAGCCCTCAACATAATCCTAACCCTAGGTCCAATTGTAACCCTAACCGTCTCTCTAAACCTAGCCCTCAACATAACTCTAACACTAGGTCCAATCGTAACCCTAACCGGACCTCTAACACTATCCATCAACATAACCCTAACCCTAGGTCCAATCGCAACCCTGACCGGATCTCTAACCCTAGCCCTCAACATAACCCGAACCCTAGCTCCAATCGTAACCCTAACCGGATCTCTAACCCTAGTCCTCAACATAACCCTAACCCTTGGTCCAATCGTAACCCTAACTGGATCTCTAACCCTAGCCCTCAACATAACCCTAACCCTAGGTCCAATCGTAACCCTAACCGGATCTCTAACCCTTGCCCTCAAGATAAACAGAACCCTAGGTCCAATCGTAACCCTAACCGGATGTCTAACCATAGCCCTCAACATAACCCTAACCCTAGGTCCAATCGTAACCCTAACAGGATCTATAACCCTAGCTCTCAACATAACGCTAACCCTAGGTCCAATCGTAACTCTAACCGGATCTCTAGCCCTAGCCCTCAACATAATCCTAACCCTAGGTCCAATCGTAACCCTAACCGTCTCTCTAAACCTAGCCCTCAACATAACCCTAACCCTAGGTCCAATCGTAACCCTAACCGGATCTCTAACCCTAGCATTCTACATAACCCTATCCCTAGGTCCAATCGCAACCCTGACCGGATCTCTAACCCCAGCCCTCAAAATAACCCTAACCCTAGGTCCAATCGTAACCCTAACCGGATCTCTAACCCTAGTCCTCAACATAACCCTAACCCTTGGACCAATCGTAACCCTAACCGGATCTCTAACCCTAGCCCTCAACATAACCCTAACCCTAGGTCCAATCGTAACCCTAACCGGATCTCTAACCCTTGCCCTCAAGATAAACAGAACCCTAGGTCCAATCGTAACCCTAACCGGATGTCTAACCCTAGCTCTCAACATAACCCTAACCCTAGGTCCAATCGTAACCCTAACAGGATCTATAACCCTAGCTCTCAACATAACCCTAACCCTAGGTCCAATCGTAAGTCTAACCGGATCTCTAGCCCTAGCCCTCAACATAATCCTAACCCTAGGTCCAATCGTAACCCTAACCGGATATAGAACCCTAGCCCTCAACATAACCCTAACCCTAGGTCCAATCGTAACCCTAACTGGATCTCTAACCCTAGCATTCTACATAACCCTATCCCTTGGTCCAATCGTAACCCTAACCGGATCTCTAACCCTAGACCTCAACATAACCCGAACACTAGATTCAATCGTAACCCTAACCGGATCTCTAGCCCTAGCCCTAAACATAACCCTAACGCTAGGTCCAATCGTAACCCTAACCGGATTTCTAACCCTAGCCCTCAACATAACCCTAACCCTAGGTCCAATCGTAACCCTAACCGGACCTCTAACCCTAGTCCTCAACATAACCCTAACCCTAGGTCCAATCGTAACCCTAACCGGACCTCTAACCCTATCCCTCAACATAACCCTAACCCTAGGTCCAATCGTAACCCTAACCGGACCTCTAACCCTATCCCTCAACATAACCCTAACCCTATGTCCAATCATAACCCTAACCGGATCTCTAACCCCAGCCCTCAACATAATCCTAACCCTAGGTCCAATCGTAACCCTAACCGAATCTCTAACCCTAGCCCTCAACATAACCCTAACCCTAAGTCCAATCGTACCCTAACCTTCTCTCTAAACCTAGCCCTCAACATAATCCTAACCCTAGGTCCAATTGTAACCCTAAGCGTCTCTCTAAACTTAGCCCTCAACATAACCCTAACACTAGGTCCAATCGTAACCCTAACCGGACCTCTAACACTATCCCTCAACATAACCCTAACCCTAGGTCCAATTGCAACCCTGACCGGATCTCTAACCCTAGCCCTCAACATAACCCGAACCCTAGCTCCAATCGTAACCCTAACCGGATCTCTAACCCTAGTCCTCAACATAACCCTAACCCTTGGTCCAATCGTAACCCTAACCGGATCTCTAACCCTAGCCCTCAACATAACCCTAACCCTAGGTCCAATCGTAACCCTAACCGGATCTCTAACCCTTGCCCTCAAGATAAACAGAACCCTAGGTGCAATTGTAACCCTAACCGGATGTCTAACCCTAGCTCTCAACATAACCGTAACCCTAGGTCCAATCGTAACCCTAACAGGATCTATAACCCTAGCTCTCAACATAACCCTAACCCTAGGTCCAATCGTAACTCTAACCGGATCTCTAGCCCTAGCCCTCAACATAATCCTAACCCTAGGTCCAATCGTAACCCTAACCGGATATAGAACCCTAGCCCTCAACATAACCCTAACCCTAGGTCCAATCGTAACCCTAACCGGATCTCTAACCCTAGCATTCTACATAACCCTATCCCTTGGTCCAATCGTAACCCTAACCGGATCTCTAAACCTAGCCCTCAACATAACCCTAACCCTAGCTCCAATCGTAACCCTAACCGGATCTCTAACCCTAGCCCTCAACATACCCCTAACCCTAGGTCCAATCGTAACCCTAACCGGATCTCTAACCCTAGCCCTCAACATAACCCTATCCCTAGGTCCAATCGTAACCCTAACCGGATCTCTAACCCTAGCCCTCAACATAACCCTAATCCTAGGTCCATCGTAACCCTAACCGGATCTCTAACCTTAGCCCTCAACATAACACTAACCCTAGGTCCAATCGTAACCCTAACCGGATCTCTAGCCCTAGCGCTCAACATAACCCTAACCCTAGGTCCAATCGTAACCCTAACCGGATCTCTAACCCTAGCCCTCAACAAAACCCTAACCCTAGGTCCAATCGTAATCCTAACCGGATCTCTAACCCTAGCCCTCAACATAACCCTAACCCTAGGTCCAATCGTAACCCTAACCGGAACTCTAACCCTAGCCCTCAACATAACCCTAACCCTAGGTCCAATCGTAACCCTAACAGGACCTCTAACCCTAGCCCTCAACATAACCCTATCCCTTGGTCCAATCGTAACCCTAACCGGATCTCTAACCCTAGCCCTCAACATAACCCTAACCCTAGGTACAATCGTAACCCTAAACGGATCTCTAACCCTAGCCCTCAACATAACCCTAACCCTAGGTCCAATCGTAACCCTAACCGGATCTCTAACACTAGCCCTCAACAGAACCGTAACCCTACGTCCAATCGTAACCCTAACCGGATCTCCTACCCTAGCGCTCAACATAACCCTAACCCTAGCTCCAATTGTAACCCTAACCGGATCTCTAACCATAGCCCTCAACATAACCTGAACCCTAGGTCCAATCGTAAACCTAACTGGATCTCTAACCCTAGCCCTCAACATAACCCGAACCCTAGATCCAATCGTAACCCTAACCGGATATCTAAACCTAGCCCTCAACATAATCCTAACCCTAGGTCCAATCGTAACCCTAACCGGATCTCTAACCCTAGCCCTCAACATAACCCCAACCCTACGTCCATCGTAACCCTAACCGGCGCTGTTTCCTAGTGTCCAGAAAAGCTGCTGCTTGAAACAACACATGCACATCCCCCATACTGGTGTGCTCGTTTCACGACCTAGATTATGGTTACCTCTTCTTTCTTTCAAATGACAAGCCTTCATTCATCATGGTACACACACCTTGTAGCAGTTTCAGTTTTAAGCATTTTCGTGCTCTCAAATCGCTGTGTAACCTGTGTAGAGTGTGTCACTCTCCACCACTGAATACACAACTTAGAGCTCCTTTCGCCACAGACACTCAAAAACAATTTTTGGGAAAGTCCTAACTCAAGTTACTTGGAAATGTAAGGGTTTCATCGAGAACGTGAAGTCAATCATGCTTTGCACCCTGTAAGCGATAGAAATGACTTGTTGTACAAGCCCGTCCGAAATTCACTGCAAAATGCCCTTCTTTTCTGCTTTCTTGAATGTTCTCAGCGCAGTAGGTGAAAGAGTGTTTGAGCAAGTGTGATGCAGTGTGCGTTTTTCTAGATTTCAAGAAATTTGGGAAACATAATCCACGTTTTTCCACGTTATCTTAGAAACAACATGTGTTTTGGAAGAGATTGAAACAATGCATCCCAAAACCTATTACACCAGTGAGAAAAGATGTTTCTAAAAAGACATTGAAGGAGCAAGCAAAAGTATAGTGGCTGAGTCTTCCTTCAGAGAGGAACATGCATTTCCTCCTTCTGGTGTGCGGTTTCAGCCTGGAATGCATATGCATTTTGTACTCTGCAGAATGTAGCTACCTGCTCGGGGGTTGTGTTATTGAAGCAGCTTTCCTGCAGGAGCTTATTGCAAGATTCATTGTTTGGCTAAGTTCTTTAGGGTTGGTTTTGGAAGGTCTTTCAACTTTGACCAAATTTCGCTTCATACGAAATTTTTTCACAGCGCTGTTTCCAAGTGTCCACAAAGAGCCCTTGCTTGAAACTGTACACATGCACATGTCCCATACTGTTGTGCTCCTTTCACTATTGGGATTTTGGTTTCTTCTTCTTTCTTTGAAATGACAAGCCTTCATTCAGCATGCTTCACACACATTGTACCACTTTCAATTTTAAGCATGTTGGTGCTCTCAGAAGGCTGTTTAACCTGTGTAGAGTGTGTCACTCTCCAGCTCTGAATACACAGATTTAAACAATGCATCCCAAAACCTATTCCACCAGTGAAAACACACGTTTCTACAAGGACTTTGAAGGAGCAAGCAAAAGCATAGTGGCTGATTTTTCTTTCAGAGAGAAACACAGGTATTTCACCCTTCTGGAGTAAGTATTCATCCTGGAATTCATATGCATTCTGTACTGTGCAGAATGTAGCTACCTGCTCAGGGGTTGTGTCATATAAACACCTTTCCTGCAGGAGCTTATTGCAACATTCATTGTTTGGCTCAGTTCTTTAGAGTTGGTTTTGGATGGTCTTTCAACTTTGGCAAAACCCGCTTCATAAGAAATTTTTCCCAGCGCTGTTTCCAAGTGTCCACAAAGAGCTGCTGCTTGAAAGTGTACACATGCACATCTACCATACTGGTGTGCTCGTTTCACTACCTGGATTTTAGTTTCCTCCTCCTTCTTTGAAATGACAAGCCTTCTTTCAATATGCTACACACATCTTGTAGCAGTTTCACTTTTAAGCATGTTGGTGCTCTCAAAACGCTGTGTAACCTGTGTAGAGTGAGTCACTCTCCAGCACTGAATACACAACCTAGGTCTCCATTCGCGACAGACACGCAAACACATCTTTTTGGAAAGTCCTAATTCAGGTCACTTGGAAATGTAAGGGTCTCATCGAGAACATGAAGTCAATCATGGTTTGCACTGTGCAACCGATAGAAATTAATTTTTGTACAATCCCGTCCAAAATTGACTGCAAAATGCCCTTCTTTTCTGCTTTTTTGAATGTTCTCAACAAATTAGGTGAAAGAGCGCGTTTTAGCAAGGGTGATGCAGTGTTTGTTTTCCGGGATTTCATGTGATTAGGGAGACATTATCCGCTCTTTTCCACATTGTCTAAGAAACAACATGAGGCTTGCAAGAGATTGAAACAATGCATCCCAAAACGTATTGTAGCAGTGAAGACACACGTTTCTACAAAGACCCAGAAGGAGCAAGCAAAACCATAGTGGCTATGTTGTCTTTCAGAGAGAAACATGCATTTCATCCTTCTGGAGTGAGTTTTCATCCTGGAATTCATTTGCATTCTGTACTGTGGAGAATGTAGCTACCTGCTCGGGGGTTGTGTCATATAAACACCTTTCCTGCAGGAGCTTATTGCAACATTCATTGTTTGGCTCAGTTCTTTAGAGTTGGTTTTGGATGGTCTTTCAACTTTGGCAAAACCCGCTTCGTAAGAAATTTTTCCCAGCGCTATTTCCTAGTGTTCAGAAAAGCTGCTGCTTGAAACAACACATGCACATCCCCCATACTGGTGTGCTCTTTTCACGACCTAGATTATGGTTACCTCTTCTTTCTTTCAAATGACAAGCCTTCATTCATCATGGTACACACACCTTGTAGCAGTTTCAGTTTTAAGCATTTTCGTGCTCTCAAATCGCTGTGTAACCTGTGTAGAGTGTGTCACTCTCCAGCACTGAGTACACAACTTAGAGCTCCTTTCGCCACAGGCACGCAAACACATCTTTTTGGGAAAGTCCTAATTCAGGTCACTTGGAAATGTAAGAGATCATCGAAAACATGAATAAATCATGCCTTTGCACTCTGCAACCGATAGAAATGACTTTTTGTAGTTGCCCGTGTGAATTTCACTGCAAAATGCCCTTCTTTTCTGCTTTCTTGAATGTTCTCAGCGCAGTAGGTGAAAGAGTGTGTTTGAGCCAGAGTTATGCAGTGAGCGTTTTCCTGGATTTCAAGAGATTTGGGAAACATAATCCGCGTTTTTCCACATTGTCTAAGAAACAACATGAGGCTTGCAAGAGATTGAAACAATGCATCCCAAAACGTATTGTAGCAGTGAAGACACACGTTTCTACAAAGACCCAGAAGGAGCAAGCAAAACCATAGTGGCTATGTTGTCTTTCAGAGAGAAACATGCATTTCATCCTTCTGGAGTGAGTTTTCATCCTGGAATTCATTTGCATTCTGTACTGTGGAGAATGTAGCTACCTGCTCGGGGGTTGTGTCATATAAACACCTTTCCTGCAGGAGCTTATTGCAACATTCATTGTTGGGCTCAGTTCTTTAGAGTTGGTTTTGGATGGTCTTTCAACTTTGGCAAAACCCGCTTTGTAAGAAATTTTTCCCAGCGCTGTTTCCAAGTGTCCACAAAGAGCTGCTGCTTGAAAGTGTACACATGCACATCTCCCATACTGGTGTGCTCGTTTCACTACCTGGATTTTAGTTTCCTCCTCCTTCTTTGAAATGACAAGCCTTCTTTCAATATGCTACACACATCTTGTAGCAGTTTCATTTTTAAGCATGTTGGTGCTCTCAAAACGCTGTGTAACCTGTGTAGAGTGAGTCACTCTCCAGCACTGAATACACAACTTATAGCTCCTTTTGGCACAAACACGCAAACATCTTTTTGTGAAAGTCCTAATTCAGGTCACTTGGAAATGTCAGGGTTTCATCGAGAACATGATGTAATACATCCTTTTGCACTCTGCAACCGATAGAAATGACTTTTGTACAAGCCCGTCTGAAATTCACTGCAAAATGCCCTTCTTGTCTGCTTTCTTGAATGTTCTCAACGCATTAGGTCAAAGAGCGTGTTTGAGCATGTGTGATGCACGGTGCGTTTTCCTGGATTTCAGGAGATTTGGGAAACATAATCCACGTTTTTCGACATTGTCTAAGAAACAACATGAGACTTGGAACAGATTGAAACATTGCATCCCAAAACGTATTCAACCAGTGAAAACACACGTTTCTACTAAGATCTTGAAGGAGCAAGCAAAAGCCTAGTGGCTTTCTCTTCTTTCAGAGAGAAACACATGCATTTCATCCTTCAGGAGTAAGTGTTTAGCCTGGAATTTATATGCATTTTGTACTGTGCAGAATGTAGCTACCTGCTCGAGGGTTGTGTCATAGAAGCACCTTTCCTGCAGGAGCTTATTGCAACATTCATTGTTTGGCTAAGCTCTTTAGGGTTGGTTTTAGAAGGTCTTTCATCTTAGGCCAAATCCCGCTTCGTACGAAATTTTTTCACAGCGCTGTTTCCTAGTGTCCAGAAAAGCTGCTGCTTGAAACAACACATGCACATCCCCCATACTGGTGTGCTCTTTTCACGACCTAGATTATGGTTACCTCTTCTTTCTTTCAAATGACAAGCCTTCATTCATCATGGTACACACACCTTGTAGCAGTTTCAGTTTTAAGCATTTTCGTGCTCTCAAATCGCTGTGTAACCTGTGTAGAGTGCGTCACTCTCCAGCACTGAGTACACAACTTAGAGCTCCTTTCGCCACAGGCACGCAAACACATCTTTTTGGGAAAGTCCTAATTCAGGTCACTTGGAAATGTAAGAGATCATCGAAAACATGAATAAATCATGCCTTTGCACTCTGCAACCGATAGAAATGACTTTTTGTAGGGGCCCGTGTGAATTTCACTGCAAAATGCCCTTCTTTTCTGCTTTCTTGAATGTTCTCAGCGCAGTAGGTGAAAGAGTGTGTTTGAGCAAGAGTTATGCAGTGAGCGTTTTCCTGGATTTCAAGAGATTTGGGAAACATAATCCGCGTTTTTCCACAGTGTCTAAGAAACAACATGGGGCTTGCAAGAGATTGAAACAATGCATCCCAAAACGTATTACACCAGTGAAAATACACGTTTCTACAAAGACCTTGAAGGAGAAAGCAAAAGTATAGTGGCTGAGTCTTCCTTCAGAGAGAAACATGCAATTCCTCCTTCTGGTGTGCGGTTTCAGCCTGGAATGCATATGCATTTTGTACTGTGCAGAATGTAGCTACCTGCTCGGGGGTTGTGTTATTGAAGCAGCTTTCCTGCAGGAGCTTATTGCAACATTCATTGTTTGGCTAAGTTCTTTAGGGTTGGTTTTGGAAGGTGTTTCAACTTTGGCCAAATCCCGCTTAGTACAAAATTTTTTCACAGAGCTTTTTCCAAGTATTCACAAAGAGCTGCTGCTTGAAACTGTACACATGCACATCTCCCATACTGGTGTGCTCGTTTCACCACCTGGATTTTTATTTCCACTTCTTTCTTTGAAATGACCAGCCTTCATTCAGCATGATACACACACCTTGTAGCAGTTTCAGTTTTAAGCATATTGGTGCTGTCAAAACACCGTGTAACCTGTGTAGAGTGTGTCATGTCACTCTCCTGCACTAAATACACAACTTGGAGCTCCTTTCGCCACAGGCACGCAAACACATCTTTTTGGGAAAGTCCTAATTCAGGTCACTTGGAAATGTAAGAGATCATCGAAAACATGAATAAATCATGCCTTTGCACTCTGCAACCGATAGAAATGACTTTTTGTAGTTGCCCGTGTGAATTTCACTGCAAAATGCCCTTCTTTTCTGCTTTCTTGAATGTTCTCAGCGCAGTAGGTGAAAGAGTGTGTTTGAGCAAGAGTTATGCAGTGAGCGTTTTCCTGGATTTCAAGAGATTTGGGAAACATAATCCGCGTTTTTCCACATTGTCTAAGAAACAACATGGGGCTTTCAAGAGATTGAAACAATGCATCCCAAAACGTATTACACCAGTGAAAATACACGTTTCTACAAAGACCTTGAAGGAGAAAGCAAAAGTATAGTGGCTGAGTCTTCCTTCAGAGAGGAACATGCATTTCCTCCTTCTGGTGTGCGGTTTCAGCCTGGAATGCATATGCATTTTGTACTCTGCAGAATGTAGCTACCTGCTCGGGGGTTGTGTTATTGAAGCAGCTTTCCTGCAGGAGCTTATTGCAAGATTCATTGTTTGGCTAAGTTCTTTAGGGTTGGTTTTGGAAGGTCTTTCAACTTTGACCAAATTTTGCTTCATACGAAATTTTTTCACAGCGCTATTTCCAAGTGTCCACAAAGAGCCCTTGCTTGAAACTGTACACATGCACATGTCCCATACTGTTGTGCTCCTTTCACTATCGGGATTTTGGTTTCTTCTTCTTTCTTTGAAATGACAAGCCTTCATTCAGCATGCTTCACACACATTGTACCACTTTCAATTTTAAGCATGTTGGTGCTCTCAGAAGGCTGTTTAACCTGTGTAGAGTGTGTCACTCTCCAGCTCTGAATACACAGATTTAAACTATGCATCCCAAAACCTATTCCACCAGTGAAAACACACGTTTCTACAAAGACTTTGAAGGAGCAAGCAAAAGCATAGTGGCTGATTTTTCTTTCAGAGAGAAACACAGGCATTTCACCCTTCTGGAGTAAGTATTCATCCTGGAATTCATATGCATTCTGTACTGTGCAGAATGTAGCTACCTGCTCAGGGGTTGTGTCATATAAACACCTTTCCTGCAGGAGCTTATTGCAACATTCATTGTTTGGCTCAGTTCTTTAGAGTTGGTTTTGGATGGCCTTTCAACTTTGGCAAAACCCGCTTCGTAAGAAATTTTTCCCAGCGCTATTTCCAAGTGTCCACAAAGAGCTGCTGCTTGAAAGTGTACACATGCACATCTCCCATACTGGTGTGCTCGTTTCACTACCTGGATTTTAGTTTCCTCCTCCTTCTTCGAAATGACAAGCCTTCTTTCAATATGCTACACACATCTTGTAGCAGTTTCATTTTTAAGCATGTTGGTGCTCTCAAAACGCTGTGTAACCTGTGTAGAGTGAGTCACTCTCCAGCACTGAATACACAACTTATAGCTCCTTTTGGCACAAACACGCAAACATCTTTTTGTGAAAGTCCTAATTCAGGTCACTTGGAAATGTCAGGGTTTCATCGAGAACATGATGTAATGCATCCTTTTGCACTCTGCAACCGATAGAAATGACTTTTGTACAAGCCCGTCTGAAATTCACTGCAAAATGCCCTTCTTGTCTGCTTTCTTGAATGTTCTCAACGCATTAGGTCAAAGAGCGTGTTTGAGCATGTGTGATGCACGGTGCGTTTTCCTGGATTTCAGGAGATTTGGGAAACATAATCCACGTTTTTCCACATTGTCTAAGAAACAACATGAGACTTGGAACAGATTGAAACATTGCATCCCAAAACGTATTCAACCAGTGAAAACACACGTTTCTACTAAGATCTTGAAGGAGCAAGCAAAAGCCTAGTGGCTTTCTCTTCTTTCAGAGAGAAACACATGCATTTCATCCTTCAGGAGTAAGTGTTTAGCCTGGAATTTATATGCATTTTGTACTGTGCAGAATGTAGCTACCTGCTCGAGGGTTGTGTCATAGAAGCACCTTTCCTGCAGGAGCTTATTGCAACATTCATTGTTTGGCTAAGCTCTTTAGGGTTGGTTTTAGAAGGTCTTTCATCTTAGGCCAAATCCCGCTTCGTACGAAATTTTTTCACAGCGCTGTTTCCTAGTGTCCAGAAAAGCTGCTGCTTGAAACAACACATGCACATCCCCCATACTGGTGTGCTCTTTTCACGACCTAGATTATGGTTACCTCTTCTTTCTTTCAAATGACAAGCCTTCATTCATCATGGTACACACACCTTGTAGCAGTTTCAGTTTTAAGCATTTTCGTGCTCTCAAATCGCTGTGTAACCTGTGTAGAGTGCGTCACTCTCCAGCACTGAGTACACAACTTAGAGCTCCTTTCGCCACAGGCACGCAAACACATCTTTTTGGGAAAGTCCTAATTCAGGTCACTTGGAAATGTAAGAGATCATCGAAAACATGAATAAATCATGCCTTTGCACTCTGCAACCGATAGAAATGACTTTTTGTAGGGGCCCGTGTGAATTTCACTGCAAAATGCCCTTCTTTTCTGCTTTCTTGAATGTTCTCAGCGCAGTAGGTGAAAGAGTGTGTTTGAGCAAGAGTTATGCAGTGAGCGTTTTCCTGGATTTCAAGAGATTTGGGAAACATAATCCGCGTTTTTCCACAGTGTCTAAGAAACAACATGGGGCTTGCAAGAGATTGAAACAATGCATCCCAAAACGTATTACACCAGTGAAAATACACGTTTCTACAAAGACCTTGAAGGAGAAAGCAAAAGTATAGTGGCTGAGTCTTCCTTCAGAGAGAAACATGCAATTCCTCCTTCTGGTGTGCGGTTTCAGCCTGGAATGCATATGCATTTTGTACTGTGCAGAATGTAGCTACCTGCTCGGGGGTTGTGTTATTGAAGCAGCTTTCCTGCAGGAGCTTATTGCAACATTCATTGTTTGGCTAAGTTCTTTAGGGTTGGTTTTGGAAGGTGTTTCAACTTTGGCCAAATCCCGCTTAGTACAAAATTTTTTCACAGAGCTTTTTCCAAGTATTCACAAAGAGCTGCTGCTTGAAACTGTACACATGCACATCTCCCATACTGGTGTGCTCGTTTCACCACCTGGATTTTTATTTCCACTTCTTTCTTTGAAATGACCAGCCTTCATTCAGCATGATACACACACCTTGTAGCAGTTTCAGTTTTAAGCATATTGGTGCTGTCAAAACACCGTGTAACCTGTGTAGAGTGTGTCATGTCACTCTCCTGCACTAAATACACAACTTGGAGCTCCTTTCGCCACAGGCACGCAAACACATCTTTTTGGGAAAGTCCTAATTCAGGTCACTTGGAAATGTAAGAGATCATCGAAAACATGAATAAATCATGCCTTTGCACTCTGCAACCGATAGAAATGACTTTTTGTAGTTGCCCGTGTGAATTTCACTGCAAAATGCCCTTCTTTTCTGCTTTCTTGAATGTTCTCAGCGCAGTAGGTGAAAGAGTGTGTTTGAGCAAGAGTTATGCAGTGAGCGTTTTCCTGGATTTCAAGAGATTTGGGAAACATAATCCGCGTTTTTCCACATTGTCTAAGAAACAACATGGGGCTTTCAAGAGATTGAAACAATGCATCCCAAAACGTATTACACCAGTGAAAATACACGTTTCTACAAAGACCTTGAAGGAGAAAGCAAAAGTATAGTGGCTGAGTCTTCCTTCAGAGAGGAACATGCATTTCCTCCTTCTGGTGTGCGGTTTCAGCCTGGAATGCATATGCATTTTGTACTCTGCAGAATGTAGCTACCTGCTCGGGGGTTGTGTTATTGAAGCAGCTTTCCTGCAGGAGCTTATTGCAAGATTCATTGTTTGGCTAAGTTCTTTAGGGTTGGTTTTGGAAGGTCTTTCAACTTTGACCAAATTTTGCTTCATACGAAATTTTTTCACAGCGCTATTTCCAAGTGTCCACAAAGAGCCCTTGCTTGAAACTGTACACATGCACATGTCCCATACTGTTGTGCTCCTTTCACTATCGGGATTTTGGTTTCTTCTTCTTTCTTTGAAATGACAAGCCTTCATTCAGCATGCTTCACACACATTGTACCACTTTCAATTTTAAGCATGTTGGTGCTCTCAGAAGGCTGTTTAACCTGTGTAGAGTGTGTCACTCTCCAGCTCTGAATACACAGATTTAAACTATGCATCCCAAAACCTATTCCACCAGTGAAAACACACGTTTCTACAAAGACTTTGAAGGAGCAAGCAAAAGCATAGTGGCTGATTTTTCTTTCAGAGAGAAACACAGGCATTTCACCCTTCTGGAGTAAGTATTCATCCTGGAATTCATATGCATTCTGTACTGTGCAGAATGTAGCTACCTGCTCAGGGGTTGTGTCATATAAACACCTTTCCTGCAGGAGCTTATTGCAACATTCATTGTTTGGCTCAGTTCTTTAGAGTTGGTTTTGGATGGCCTTTCAACTTTGGCAAAACCCGCTTCGTAAGAAATTTTTCCCAGCGCTATTTCCAAGTGTCCACAAAGAGCTGCTGCTTGAAAGTGTACACATGCACATCTCCCATACTGGTGTGCTCGTTTCACTACCTGGATTTTAGTTTCCTCCTCCTTCTTCGAAATGACAAGCCTTCTTTCAATATGCTACACACATCTTGTAGCAGTTTCATTTTTAAGCATGTTGGTGCTCTCAAAACGCTGTGTAACCTGTGTAGAGTGAGTCACTCTCCAGCACTGAATACACAACTTATAGCTCCTTTTGGCACAAACACGCAAACATCTTTTTGTGAAAGTCCTAATTCAGGTCACTTGGAAATGTCAGGGTTTCATCGAGAACATGATGTAATGCATCCTTTTGCACTCTGCAACCGATAGAAATGACTTTTGTACAAGCCCGTCTGAAATTCACTGCAAAATGCCCTTCTTGTCTGCTTTCTTGAATGTTCTCAACGCATTAGGTCAAAGAGCGTGTTTGAGCATGTGTGATGCACGGTGCGTTTTCCTGGATTTCAGGAGATTTGGGAAACATAATCCACGTTTTTCCACATTGTCTAAGAAACAACATGAGACTTGGAACAGATTGAAACATTGCATCCCAAAACGTATTCAACCAGTGAAAACACACGTTTCTACTAAGATCTTGAAGGAGCAAGCAAAAGCCTAGTGGCTTTCTCTTCTTTCAGAGAGAAACACATGCATTTCATCCTTCAGGAGTAAGTGTTTAGCCTGGAATTTATATGCATTTTGTACTGTGCAGAATGTAGCTACCTGCTCGAGGGTTGTGTCATAGAAGCACCTTTCCTGCAGGAGCTTATTGCAACATTCATTGTTTGGCTAAGCTCTTTAGGGTTGGTTTTAGAAGGTCTTTCATCTTAGGCCAAATCCCGCTTCGTACGAAATTTTTTCACAGCGCTGTTTCCTAGTGTCCAGAAAAGCTGCTGCTTGAAACAACACATGCACATCCCCCATACTGGTGTGCTCTTTTCACGACCTAGATTATGGTTACCTCTTCTTTCTTTCAAATGACAAGCCTTCATTCATCATGGTACACACACCTTGTAGCAGTTTCAGTTTTAAGCATTTTCGTGCTCTCAAATCGCTGTGTAACCTGTGTAGAGTGCGTCACTCTCCAGCACTGAGTACACAACTTAGAGCTCCTTTCGCCACAGGCACGCAAACACATCTTTTTGGGAAAGTCCTAATTCAGGTCACTTGGAAATGTAAGAGATCATCGAAAACATGAATAAATCATGCCTTTGCACTCTGCAACCGATAGAAATGACTTTTTGTAGGGGCCCGTGTGAATTTCACTGCAAAATGCCCTTCTTTTCTGCTTTCTTGAATGTTCTCAGCGCAGTAGGTGAAAGAGTGTGTTTGAGCAAGAGTTATGCAGTGAGCGTTTTCCTGGATTTCAAGAGATTTGGGAAACATAATCCGCGTTTTTCCACAGTGTCTAAGAAACAACATGGGGCTTTCAAGAGATTGAAACAATGCATCCCAAAACGTATTACACCAGTGAAAATACACGTTTCTACAAAGACCTTGAAGGAGAAAGCAAAAGTATAGTGGCTGAGTCTTCCTTCAGAGAGAAACATGCAATTCCTCCTTCTGGTGTGCGGTTTCAGCCTGGAATGCATATGCATTTTGTACTGTGCAGAATGTAGCTACCTGCTCGGGGGTTGTGTTATTGAAGCAGCTTTCCTGCAGGAGCTTATTGCAACATTCATTGTTTGGCTAAGTTCTTTAGGGTTGGTTTTGGAAGGTGTTTCAACTTTGGCCAAATCCCGCTTAGTACAAAATTTTTTCACAGAGCTTTTTCCAAGTATTCACAAAGAGCTGCTGCTTGAAACTGTACACATGCACATCTCCCATACTGGTGTGCTCGTTTCACCACCTGGATTTTTATTTCCACTTCTTTCTTTGAAATGACCAGCCTTCATTCAGCATGATACACACACCTTGTAGCAGTTTCAGTTTTAAGCATATTGGTGCTGTCAAAACACCGTGTAACCTGTGTAGAGTGTGTCATGTCACTCTCCTGCACTAAATACACAACTTGGAGCTCCTTTCGCCACAGGCACGCAAACACATCTTTTTGGGAAAGTCCTAATTCAGGTCACTTGGAAATGTAAGAGATCATCGAAAACATGAATAAATCATGCCTTTGCACTCTGCAACCGATAGAAATGACTTTTTGTAGTTGCCCGTGTGAATTTCACTGCAAAATGCCCTTCTTTTCTGCTTTCTTGAATGTTCTCAGCGCAGTAGGTGAAAGAGTGTGTTTGAGCAAGAGTTATGCAGTGAGCGTTTTCCTGGATTTCAAGAGATTTGGGAAACATAATCCGCGTTTTTCCACATTGTCTAAGAAACAACATGGGGCTTTCAAGAGATTGAAACAATGCATCCCAAAACGTATTACACCAGTGAAAATACACGTTTCTACAAAGACCTTGAAGGAGAAAGCAAAAGTATAGTGGCTGAGTCTTCCTTCAGAGAGGAACATGCATTTCCTCCTTCTGGTGTGCGGTTTCAGCCTGGAATGCATATGCATTTTGTACTCTGCAGAATGTAGCTACCTGCTCGGGGGTTGTGTTATTGAAGCAGCTTTCCTGCAGGAGCTTATTGCAAGATTCATTGTTTGGCTAAGTTCTTTAGGGTTGGTTTTGGAAGGTCTTTCAACTTTGACCAAATTTTGCTTCATACGAAATTTTTTCACAGCGCTATTTCCAAGTGTCCACAAAGAGCCCTTGCTTGAAACTGTACACATGCACATGTCCCATACTGTTGTGCTCCTTTCACTATCGGGATTTTGGTTTCTTCTTCTTTCTTTGAAATGACAAGCCTTCATTCAGCATGCTTCACACACATTGTACCACTTTCAATTTTAAGCATGTTGGTGCTCTCAGAAGGCTGTTTAACCTGTGTAGAGTGTGTCACTCTCCAGCTCTGAATACACAGATTTAAACTATGCATCCCAAAACCTATTCCACCAGTGAAAACACACGTTTCTACAAAGACTTTGAAGGAGCAAGCAAAAGCATAGTGGCTGATTTTTCTTTCAGAGAGAAACACAGGCATTTCACCCTTCTGGAGTAAGTATTCATCCTGGAATTCATATGCATTCTGTACTGTGCAGAATGTAGCTACCTGCTCAGGGGTTGTGTCATATAAACACCTTTCCTGCAGGAGCTTATTGCAACATTCATTGTTTGGCTCAGTTCTTTAGAGTTGGTTTTGGATGGCCTTTCAACTTTGGCAAAACCCGCTTCGTAAGAAATTTTTCCCAGCGCTATTTCCAAGTGTCCACAAAGAGCTGCTGCTTGAAAGTGTACACATGCACATCTCCCATACTGGTGTGCTCGTTTCACTACCTGGATTTTAGTTTCCTCCTCCTTCTTCGAAATGACAAGCCTTCTTTCAATATGCTACACACATCTTGTAGCAGTTTCATTTTTAAGCATGTTGGTGCTCTCAAAACGCTGTGTAACCTGTGTAGAGTGAGTCACTCTCCAGCACTGAATACACAACTTATAGCTCCTTTTGGCACAAACACGCAAACATCTTTTTGTGAAAGTCCTAATTCAGGTCACTTGGAAATGTCAGGGTTTCATCGAGAACATGATGTAATGCATCCTTTTGCACTCTGCAACCGATAGAAATGACTTTTGTACAAGCCCGTCTGAAATTCACTGCAAAATGCCCTTCTTGTCTGCTTTCTTGAATGTTCTCAACGCATTAGGTCAAAGAGCGTGTTTGAGCATGTGTGATGCACGGTGCGTTTTCCTGGATTTCAGGAGATTTGGGAAACATAATCCACGTTTTTCCACATTGTCTAAGAAACAACATGAGACTTGGAACAGATTGAAACATTGCATCCCAAAACGTATTCAACCAGTGAAAACACACGTTTCTACTAAGATCTTGAAGGAGCAAGCAAAAGCCTAGTGGCTTTCTCTTCTTTCAGAGAGAAACACATGCATTTCATCCTTCAGGAGTAAGTGTTTAGCCTGGAATTTATATGCATTTTGTACTGTGCAGAATGTAGCTACCTGCTCGAGGGTTGTGTCATAGAAGCACCTTTCCTGCAGGAGCTTATTGCAACATTCATTGTTTGGCTAAGCTCTTTAGGGTTGGTTTTAGAAGGTCTTTCATCTTAGGCCAAATCCCGCTTCGTACGAAATTTTTTCACAGCGCTGTTTCCTAGTGTCCAGAAAAGCTGCTGCTTGAAACAACACATGCACATCCCCCATACTGGTGTGCTCTTTTCACGACCTAGATTATGGTTACCTCTTCTTTCTTTCAAATGACAAGCCTTCATTCATCATGGTACACACACCTTGTAGCAGTTTCAGTTTTAAGCATTTTCGTGCTCTCAAATCGCTGTGTAACCTGTGTAGAGTGCGTCACTCTCCAGCACTGAGTACACAACTTAGAGCTCCTTTCGCCACAGGCACGCAAACACATCTTTTTGGGAAAGTCCTAATTCAGGTCACTTGGAAATGTAAGAGATCATCGAAAACATGAATAAATCATGCCTTTGCACTCTGCAACCGATAGAAATGACTTTTTGTAGGGGCCCGTGTGAATTTCACTGCAAAATGCCCTTCTTTTCTGCTTTCTTGAATGTTCTCAGCGCAGTAGGTGAAAGAGTGTGTTTGAGCAAGAGTTATGCAGTGAGCGTTTTCCTGGATTTCAAGAGATTTGGGAAACATAATCCGCGTTTTTCCACAGTGTCTAAGAAACAACATGGGGCTTGCAAGAGATTGAAACAATGCATCCCAAAACGTATTACACCAGTGAAAATACACGTTTCTACAAAGACCTTGAAGGAGAAAGCAAAAGTATAGTGGCTGAGTCTTCCTTCAGAGAGAAACATGCAATTCCTCCTTCTGGTGTGCGGTTTCAGCCTGGAATGCATATGCATTTTGTACTGTGCAGAATGTAGCTACCTGCTCGGGGGTTGTGTTATTGAAGCAGCTTTCCTGCAGGAGCTTATTGCAACATTCATTGTTTGGCTAAGTTCTTTAGGGTTGGTTTTGGAAGGTGTTTCAACTTTGGCCAAATCCCGCTTAGTACAAAATTTTTTCACAGAGCTTTTTCCAAGTATTCACAAAGAGCTGCTGCTTGAAACTGTACACATGCACATCTCCCATACTGGTGTGCTCGTTTCACCACCTGGATTTTTATTTCCACTTCTTTCTTTGAAATGACCAGCCTTCATTCAGCATGATACACACACCTTGTAGCAGTTTCAGTTTTAAGCATATTGGTGCTGTCAAAACACCGTGTAACCTGTGTAGAGTGTGTCATGTCACTCTCCTGCACTAAATACACAACTTGGAGCTCCTTTCGCCACAGGCACGCAAACACATCTTTTTGGGAAAGTCCTAATTCAGGTCACTTGGAAATGTAAGAGATCATCGAAAACATGAATAAATCATGCCTTTGCACTCTGCAACCGATAGAAATGACTTTTTGTAGTTGCCCGTGTGAATTTCACTGCAAAATGCCCTTCTTTTCTGCTTTCTTGAATGTTCTCAGCGCAGTAGGTGAAAGAGTGTGTTTGAGCAAGAGTTATGCAGTGAGCGTTTTTCTAGATTTCAAGAAATTTGGGAAACATAATCCGCGTTTTTCCACATTGTCTAAGAAACAACATGGGGCTTTCAAGAGATTGAAACAATGCATCCCAAAACGTATTACACCAGTGAAAATACACGTTTCTACAAAGACCTTGAAGGAGAAAGCAAAAGTATAGTGGCTGAGTCTTCCTTCAGAGAGGAACATGCATTTCCTCCTTCTGGTGTGCGGTTTCAGCCTGGAATGCATATGCATTTTGTACTCTGCAGAATGTAGCTACCTGCTCGGGGGTTGTGTTATTGAAGCAGCTTTCCTGCAGGAGCTTATTGCAAGATTCATTGTTTGGCTAAGTTCTTTAGGGTTGGTTTTGGAAGGTCTTTCAACTTTGACCAAATTTCGCTTCATACGAAATTTTTTCACAGCGCTATTTCCAAGTGTCCACAAAGAGCCCTTGCTTGAAACTGTACACATGCACATGTCCCATACTGTTGTGCTCCTTTCACTATCGGGATTTTGGTTTCTTCTTCTTTCTTTGAAATGACAAGCCTTCATTCAGCATGCTTCACACACATTGTACCACTTTCAATTTTAAGCATGTTGGTGCTCTCAGAAGGCTGTTTAACCTGTGTAGAGTGTGTCACTCTCCAGCTCTGAATACACAGATTTAAACTATGCATCCCAAAACCTATTCCACCAGTGAAAACACACGTTTCTACAAAGACTTTGAAGGAGCAAGCAAAAGCATAGTGGCTGATTTTTCTTTCAGAGAGAAACACAGGCATTTCACCCTTCTGGAGTAAGTATTCATCCTGGAATTCATATGCATTCTGTACTGTGCAGAATGTAGCTACCTGCTCAGGGGTTGTGTCATATAAACACCTTTCCTGCAGGAGCTTATTGCAACATTCATTGTTTGGCTCAGTTCTTTAGAGTTGGTTTTGGATGGCCTTTCAACTTTGGCAAAACCCGCTTCGTAAGAAATTTTTCCCAGCGCTATTTCCAAGTGTCCACAAAGAGCTGCTGCTTGAAAGTGTACACATGCACATCTCCCATACTGGTGTGCTCGTTTCACTACCTGGATTTTAGTTTCCTCCTCCTTCTTCGAAATGACAAGCCTTCTTTCAATATGCTACACACATCTTGTAGCAGTTTCATTTTTAAGCATGTTGGTGCTCTCAAAACGCTGTGTAACCTGTGTAGAGTGAGTCACTCTCCAGCACTGAATACACAACTTATAGCTCCTTTTGGCACAAACACGCAAACATCTTTTTGTGAAAGTCCTAATTCAGGTCACTTGGAAATGTCAGGGTTTCATCGAGAACATGATGTAATGCATCCTTTTGCACTCTGCAACCGATAGAAATGACTTTTGTACAAGCCCGTCTGAAATTCACTGCAAAATGCCCTTCTTGTCTGCTTTCTTGAATGTTCTCAACGCATTAGGTCAAAGAGCGTGTTTGAGCATGTGTGATGCACGGTGCGTTTTCCTGGATTTCAGGAGATTTGGGAAACATAATCCACGTTTTTCCACATTGTCTAAGAAACAACATGAGACTTGGAACAGATTGAAACATTGCATCCCAAAACGTATTCAACCAGTGAAAACACACGTTTCTACTAAGATCTTGAAGGAGCAAGCAAAAGCCTAGTGGCTTTCTCTTCTTTCAGAGAGAAACACATGCATTTCATCCTTCAGGAGTAAGTGTTTAGCCTGGAATTTATATGCATTTTGTACTGTGCAGAATGTAGCTACCTGCTCGAGGGTTGTGTCATAGAAGCACCTTTCCTGCAGGAGCTTATTGCAACATTCATTGTTTGGCTAAGCTCTTTAGGGTTGGTTTTAGAAGGTCTTTCATCTTAGGCCAAATCCCGCTTCGTACGAAATTTTTTCACAGCGCTGTTTCCTAGTGTCCAGAAAAGCTGCTGCTTGAAACAACACATGCACATCCCCCATACTGGTGTGCTCTTTTCACGACCTAGATTATGGTTACCTCTTCTTTCTTTCAAATGACAAGCCTTCATTCATCATGGTACACACACCTTGTAGCAGTTTCAGTTTTAAGCATTTTCGTGCTCTCAAATCGCTGTGTAACCTGTGTAGAGTGCGTCACTCTCCAGCACTGAGTACACAACTTAGAGCTCCTTTCGCCACAGGCACGCAAACACATCTTTTTGGGAAAGTCCTAATTCAGGTCACTTGGAAATGTAAGAGATCATCGAAAACATGAATAAATCATGCCTTTGCACTCTGCAACCGATAGAAATGACTTTTTGTAGGGGCCCGTGTGAATTTCACTGCAAAATGCCCTTCTTTTCTGCTTTCTTGAATGTTCTCAGCGCAGTAGGTGAAAGAGTGTGTTTGAGCAAGAGTTATGCAGTGAGCGTTTTCCTGGATTTCAAGAGATTTGGGAAACATAATCCGCGTTTTTCCACAGTGTCTAAGAAACAACATGGGGCTTGCAAGAGATTGAAACAATGCATCCCAAAACGTATTACACCAGTGAAAATACACGTTTCTACAAAGACCTTGAAGGAGAAAGCAAAAGTATAGTGGCTGAGTCTTCCTTCAGAGAGAAACATGCAATTCCTCCTTCTGGTGTGCGGTTTCAGCCTGGAATGCATATGCATTTTGTACTGTGCAGAATGTAGCTACCTGCTCGGGGGTTGTGTTATTGAAGCAGCTTTCCTGCAGGAGCTTATTGCAACATTCATTGTTTGGCTAAGTTCTTTAGGGTTGGTTTTGGAAGGTGTTTCAACTTTGGCCAAATCCCGCTTAGTACAAAATTTTTTCACAGAGCTTTTTCCAAGTATTCACAAAGAGCTGCTGCTTGAAACTGTACACATGCACATCTCCCATACTGGTGTGCTCGTTTCACCACCTGGATTTTTATTTCCACTTCTTTCTTTGAAATGACCAGCCTTCATTCAGCATGATACACACACCTTGTAGCAGTTTCAGTTTTAAGCATATTGGTGCTGTCAAAACACCGTGTAACCTGTGTAGAGTGTGTCATGTCACTCTCCTGCACTAAATACACAACTTGGAGCTCCTTTCGCCACAGGCACGCAAACACATCTTTTTGGGAAAGTCCTAATTCAGGTCACTTGGAAATGTAAGAGATCATCGAAAACATGAATAAATCATGCCTTTGCACTCTGCAACCGATAGAAATGACTTTTTGTAGTTGCCCGTGTGAATTTCACTGCAAAATGCCCTTCTTTTCTGCTTTCTTGAATGTTCTCAGCGCAGTAGGTGAAAGAGTGTGTTTGAGCAAGAGTTATGCAGTGAGCGTTTTTCTAGATTTCAAGAAATTTGGGAAACATAATCCGCGTTTTTCCACATTGTCTAAGAAACAACATGGGGCTTTCAAGAGATTGAAACAATGCATCCCAAAACGTATTACACCAGTGAAAATACACGTTTCTACAAAGACCTTGAAGGAGAAAGCAAAAGTATAGTGGCTGAGTCTTCCTTCAGAGAGGAACATGCATTTCCTCCTTCTGGTGTGCGGTTTCAGCCTGGAATGCATATGCATTTTGTACTCTGCAGAATGTAGCTACCTGCTCGGGGGTTGTGTTATTGAAGCAGCTTTCCTGCAGGAGCTTATTGCAAGATTCATTGTTTGGCTAAGTTCTTTAGGGTTGGTTTTGGAAGGTCTTTCAACTTTGACCAAATTTCGCTTCATACGAAATTTTTTCACAGCGCTATTTCCAAGTGTCCACAAAGAGCCCTTGCTTGAAACTGTACACATGCACATGTCCCATACTGTTGTGCTCCTTTCACTATCGGGATTTTGGTTTCTTCTTCTTTCTTTGAAATGACAAGCCTTCATTCAGCATGCTTCACACACATTGTACCACTTTCAATTTTAAGCATGTTGGTGCTCTCAGAAGGCTGTTTAACCTGTGTAGAGTGTGTCACTCTCCAGCTCTGAATACACAGATTTAAACTATGCATCCCAAAACCTATTCCACCAGTGAAAACACACGTTTCTACAAAGACTTTGAAGGAGCAAGCAAAAGCATAGTGGCTGATTTTTCTTTCAGAGAGAAACACAGGCATTTCACCCTTCTGGAGTAAGTATTCATCCTGGAATTCATATGCATTCTGTACTGTGCAGAATGTAGCTACCTGCTCAGGGGTTGTGTCATATAAACACCTTTCCTGCAGGAGCTTATTGCAACATTCATTGTTTGGCTCAGTTCTTTAGAGTTGGTTTTGGATGGCCTTTCAACTTTGGCAAAACCCGCTTCGTAAGAAATTTTTCCCAGCGCTATTTCCAAGTGTCCACAAAGAGCTGCTGCTTGAAAGTGTACACATGCACATCTCCCATACTGGTGTGCTCGTTTCACTACCTGGATTTTAGTTTCCTCCTCCTTCTTCGAAATGACAAGCCTTCTTTCAATATGCTACACACATCTTGTAGCAGTTTCATTTTTAAGCATGTTGGTGCTCTCAAAACGCTGTGTAACCTGTGTAGAGTGAGTCACTCTCCAGCACTGAATACACAACTTATAGCTCCTTTTGGCACAAACACGCAAACATCTTTTTGTGAAAGTCCTAATTCAGGTCACTTGGAAATGTCAGGGTTTCATCGAGAACATGATGTAATGCATCCTTTTGCACTCTGCAACCGATAGAAATGACTTTTGTACAAGCCCGTCTGAAATTCACTGCAAAATGCCCTTCTTGTCTGCTTTCTTGAATGTTCTCAACGCATTAGGTCAAAGAGCGTGTTTGAGCATGTGTGATGCACGGTGCGTTTTCCTGGATTTCAGGAGATTTGGGAAACATAATCCACGTTTTTCCACATTGTCTAAGAAACAACATGAGACTTGGAACAGATTGAAACATTGCATCCCAAAACGTATTCAACCAGTGAAAACACACGTTTCTACTAAGATCTTGAAGGAGCAAGCAAAAGCCTAGTGGCTTTCTCTTCTTTCAGAGAGAAACACATGCATTTCATCCTTCAGGAGTAAGTGTTTAGCCTGGAATTTATATGCATTTTGTACTGTGCAGAATGTAGCTACCTGCTCGAGGGTTGTGTCATAGAAGCACCTTTCCTGCAGGAGCTTATTGCAACATTCATTGTTTGGCTAAGCTCTTTAGGGTTGGTTTTAGAAGGTCTTTCATCTTAGGCCAAATCCCGCTTCGTACGAAATTTTTTCACAGCGCTGTTTCCTAGTGTCCAGAAAAGCTGCTGCTTGAAACAACACATGCACATCCCCCATACTGGTGTGCTCTTTTCACGACCTAGATTATGGTTACCTCTTCTTTCTTTCAAATGACAAGCCTTCATTCATCATGGTACACACACCTTGTAGCAGTTTCAGTTTTAAGCATTTTCGTGCTCTCAAATCGCTGTGTAACCTGTGTAGAGTGCGTCACTCTCCAGCACTGAGTACACAACTTAGAGCTCCTTTCGCCACAGGCACGCAAACACATCTTTTTGGGAAAGTCCTAATTCAGGTCACTTGGAAATGTAAGAGATCATCGAAAACATGAATAAATCATGCCTTTGCACTCTGCAACCGATAGAAATGACTTTTTGTAGGGGCCCGTGTGAATTTCACTGCAAAATGCCCTTCTTTTCTGCTTTCTTGAATGTTCTCAGCGCAGTAGGTGAAAGAGTGTGTTTGAGCAAGAGTTATGCAGTGAGCGTTTTCCTGGATTTCAAGAGATTTGGGAAACATAATCCGCGTTTTTCCACAGTGTCTAAGAAACAACATGGGGCTTGCAAGAGATTGAAACAATGCATCCCAAAACGTATTACACCAGTGAAAATACACGTTTCTACAAAGACCTTGAAGGAGAAAGCAAAAGTATAGTGGCTGAGTCTTCCTTCAGAGAGAAACATGCAATTCCTCCTTCTGGTGTGCGGTTTCAGCCTGGAATGCATATGCATTTTGTACTGTGCAGAATGTAGCTACCTGCTCGGGGGTTGTGTTATTGAAGCAGCTTTCCTGCAGGAGCTTATTGCAACATTCATTGTTTGGCTAAGTTCTTTAGGGTTGGTTTTGGAAGGTGTTTCAACTTTGGCCAAATCCCGCTTAGTACAAAATTTTTTCACAGAGCTTTTTCCAAGTATTCACAAAGAGCTGCTGCTTGAAACTGTACACATGCACATCTCCCATACTGGTGTGCTCGTTTCACCACCTGGATTTTTATTTCCACTTCTTTCTTTGAAATGACCAGCCTTCATTCAGCATGATACACACACCTTGTAGCAGTTTCAGTTTTAAGCATATTGGTGCTGTCAAAACACCGTGTAACCTGTGTAGAGTGTGTCATGTCACTCTCCTGCACTAAATACACAACTTGGAGCTCCTTTCGCCACAGGCACGCAAACACATCTTTTTGGGAAAGTCCTAATTCAGGTCACTTGGAAATGTAAGAGATCATCGAAAACATGAATAAATCATGCCTTTGCACTCTGCAACCGATAGAAATGACTTTTTGTAGTTGCCCGTGTGAATTTCACTGCAAAATGCCCTTCTTTTCTGCTTTCTTGAATGTTCTCAGCGCAGTAGGTGAAAGAGTGTGTTTGAGCAAGAGTTATGCAGTGAGCGTTTTTCTAGATTTCAAGAAATTTGGGAAACATAATCCGCGTTTTTCCACATTGTCTAAGAAACAACATGGGGCTTGCAAGAGATTGAAACAATGCATCCCAAAACGTATTACACCAGTGAAAATACACGTTTCTACAAAGACCTTGAAGGAGAAAGCAAAAGTATAGTGGCTGAGTCTTCCTTCAGAGAGGAACATGCATTTCCTCCTTCTGGTGTGCGGTTTCAGCCTGGAATGCATATGCATTTTGTACTCTGCAGAATGTAGCTACCTGCTCGGGGGTTGTGTTATTGAAGCAGCTTTCCTGCAGGAGCTTATTGCAAGATTCATTGTTTGGCTAAGTTCTTTAGGGTTGGTTTTGGAAGGTCTTTCAACTTTGACCAAATTTCGCTTCATACGAAATTTTTTCACAGCGCTATTTCCAAGTGTCCACAAAGAGCCCTTGCTTGAAACTGTACACATGCACATGTCCCATACTGTTGTGCTCCTTTCACTATCGGGATTTTGGTTTCTTCTTCTTTCTTTGAAATGACAAGCCTTCATTCAGCATGCTTCACACACATTGTACCACTTTCAATTTTAAGCATGTTGGTGCTCTCAGAAGGCTGTTTAACCTGTGTAGAGTGTGTCACTCTCCAGCTCTGAATACACAGATTTAAACTATGCATCCCAAAACCTATTCCACCAGTGAAAACACACGTTTCTACAAAGACTTTGAAGGAGCAAGCAAAAGCATAGTGGCTGATTTTTCTTTCAGAGAGAAACACAGGCATTTCACCCTTCTGGAGTAAGTATTCATCCTGGAATTCATATGCATTCTGTACTGTGCAGAATGTAGCTACCTGCTCAGGGGTTGTGTCATATAAACACCTTTCCTGCAGGAGCTTATTGCAACATTCATTGTTTGGCTCAGTTCTTTAGAGTTGGTTTTGGATGGCCTTTCAACTTTGGCAAAACCCGCTTCGTAAGAAATTTTTCCCAGCGCTATTTCCAAGTGTCCACAAAGAGCTGCTGCTTGAAAGTGTACACATGCACATCTCCCATACTGGTGTGCTCGTTTCACTACCTGGATTTTAGTTTCCTCCTCCTTCTTCGAAATGACAAGCCTTCTTTCAATATGCTACACACATCTTGTAGCAGTTTCATTTTTAAGCATGTTGGTGCTCTCAAAACGCTGTGTAACCTGTGTAGAGTGAGTCACTCTCCAGCACTGAATACACAACTTATAGCTCCTTTTGGCACAAACACGCAAACATCTTTTTGTGAAAGTCCTAATTCAGGTCACTTGGAAATGTCAGGGTTTCATCGAGAACATGATGTAATGCATCCTTTTGCACTCTGCAACCGATAGAAATGACTTTTGTACAAGCCCGTCTGAAATTCACTGCAAAATGCCCTTCTTGTCTGCTTTCTTGAATGTTCTCAACGCATTAGGTCAAAGAGCGTGTTTGAGCATGTGTGATGCACGGTGCGTTTTCCTGGATTTCAGGAGATTTGGGAAACATAATCCACGTTTTTCCACATTGTCTAAGAAACAACATGAGACTTGGAACAGATTGAAACATTGCATCCCAAAACGTATTCAACCAGTGAAAACACACGTTTCTACTAAGATCTTGAAGGAGCAAGCAAAAGCCTAGTGGCTTTCTCTTCTTTCAGAGAGAAACACATGCATTTCATCCTTCAGGAGTAAGTGTTTAGCCTGGAATTTATATGCATTTTGTACTGTGCAGAATGTAGCTACCTGCTCGAGGGTTGTGTCATAGAAGCACCTTTCCTGCAGGAGCTTATTGCAACATTCATTGTTTGGCTAAGCTCTTTAGGGTTGGTTTTAGAAGGTCTTTCATCTTAGGCCAAATCCCGCTTCGTACGAAATTTTTTCACAGCGCTGTTTCCTAGTGTCCAGAAAAGCTGCTGCTTGAAACAACACATGCACATCCCCCATACTGGTGTGCTCTTTTCACGACCTAGATTATGGTTACCTCTTCTTTCTTTCAAATGACAAGCCTTCATTCATCATGGTACACACACCTTGTAGCAGTTTCAGTTTTAAGCATTTTCGTGCTCTCAAATCGCTGTGTAACCTGTGTAGAGTGCGTCACTCTCCAGCACTGAGTACACAACTTAGAGCTCCTTTCGCCACAGGCACGCAAACACATCTTTTTGGGAAAGTCCTAATTCAGGTCACTTGGAAATGTAAGAGATCATCGAAAACATGAATAAATCATGCCTTTGCACTCTGCAACCGATAGAAATGACTTTTTGTAGGGGCCCGTGTGAATTTCACTGCAAAATGCCCTTCTTTTCTGCTTTCTTGAATGTTCTCAGCGCAGTAGGTGAAAGAGTGTGTTTGAGCAAGAGTTATGCAGTGAGCGTTTTCCTGGATTTCAAGAGATTTGGGAAACATAATCCGCGTTTTTCCACGTTGTCTAAGAAACAACATGGGGCTTGCAAGAGATTGAAACAATGCATCCCAAAACGTATTACACCAGTGAAAATACACGTTTCTACAAAGACCTTGAAGGAGAAAGCAAAAGTATAGTGGCTGAGTCTTCCTTCAGAGAGGAACATGCATTTCCTCCTTCTGGTGTGCGGTTTCAGCCTGGAATGCATATGCATTTTGTACTCTGCAGAATGTAGCTACCTGCTCGGGGGTTGTGTTATTGAAGCAGCTTTCCTGCAGGAGCTTATTGCAAGATTCATTGTTTGGCTAAGTTCTTTAGGGTTGGTTTTGGAAGGTCTTTCAACTTTGACCAAATTTCGCTTCATACGAAATTTTTTCACAGCGCTATTTCCAAGTGTCCACAAAGAGCCCTTGCTTGAAACTGTACACATGCACATGTCCCATACTGTTGTGCTCCTTTCACTATCGGGATTTTGGTTTCTTCTTCTTTCTTTGAAATGACAAGCCTTCATTCAGCATGCTTCACACACATTGTACCACTTTCAATTTTAAGCATGTTGGTGCTCTCAGAAGGCTGTTTAACCTGTGTAGAGTGTGTCACTCTCCAGCTCTGAATACACAGATTTAAACTATGCATCCCAAAACCTATTCCACCAGTGAAAACACACGTTTCTACAAAGACTTTGAAGGAGCAAGCAAAAGCATAGTGGCTGATTTTTCTTTCAGAGAGAAACACAGGCATTTCACCCTTCTGGAGTAAGTATTCATCCTGGAATTCATATGCATTCTGTACTGTGCAGAATGTAGCTACCTGCTCAGGGGTTGTGTCATATAAACACCTTTCCTGCAGGAGCTTATTGCAACATTCATTGTTTGGCTCAGTTCTTTAGAGTTGGTTTTGGATGGCCTTTCAACTTTGGCAAAACCCGCTTCGTAAGAAATTTTTCCCAGCGCTATTTCCAAGTGTCCACAAAGAGCTGCTGCTTGAAAGTGTACACATGCACATCTCCCATACTGGTGTGCTCGTTTCACTACCTGGATTTTAGTTTCCTCCTCCTTCTTCGAAATGACAAGCCTTCTTTCAATATGCTACACACATCTTGTAGCAGTTTCATTTTTAAGCATGTTGGTGCTCTCAAAACGCTGTGTAACCTGTGTAGAGTGAGTCACTCTCCAGCACTGAATACACAACTTATAGCTCCTTTTGGCACAAACACGCAAACATCTTTTTGTGAAAGTCCTAATTCAGGTCACTTGGAAATGTCAGGGTTTCATCGAGAACATGATGTAATGCATCCTTTTGCACTCTGCAACCGATAGAAATGACTTTTGTACAAGCCCGTCTGAAATTCACTGCAAAATGCCCTTCTTGTCTGCTTTCTTGAATGTTCTCAACGCATTAGGTCAAAGAGCGTGTTTGAGCATGTGTGATGCACGGTGCGTTTTCCTGGATTTCAGGAGATTTGGGAAACATAATCCACGTTTTTCCACATTGTCTAAGAAACAACATGAGACTTGGAACAGATTGAAACATTGCATCCCAAAACGTATTCAACCAGTGAAAACACACGTTTCTACTAAGATCTTGAAGGAGCAAGCAAAAGCCTAGTGGCTTTCTCTTCTTTCAGAGAGAAACACATGCATTTCATCCTTCAGGAGTAAGTGTTTAGCCTGGAATTTATATGCATTTTGTACTGTGCAGAATGTAGCTACCTGCTCGAGGGTTGTGTCATAGAAGCACCTTTCCTGCAGGAGCTTATTGCAACATTCATTGTTTGGCTAAGCTCTTTAGGGTTGGTTTTAGAAGGTCTTTCATCTTAGGCCAAATCCCGCTTCGTACGAAATTTTTTCACAGCGCTGTTTCCTAGTGTTCAGAAAAGCTGCTGCTTGAAACAACACATGCACATCCCCCATACTGGTGTGCTCTTTTCACGACCTAGATTATGGTTACCTCTTCTTTCTTTCAAATGACAAGCCTTCATTCATCATGGTACACACACCTTGTAGCAGTTTCAGTTTTAAGCATTTTCGTGCTCTCAAATCGCTGTGTAACCTGTGTAGAGTGTGTCACTCTCCAGCACTGAGTACACAACTTAGAGCTCCTTTCGCCACAGGCACGCAAACACATCTTTTTGGGAAAGTCCTAATTCAGGTCACTTGGAAATGTAAGAGATCATCGAAAACATGAATAAATCATGCCTTTGCACTCTGCAACCGATAGAAATGACTTTTTGTAGTTGCCCGTGTGAATTTCACTGCAAAATGCCCTTCTTTTCTGCTTTCTTGAATGTTCTCAGCGCAGTAGGTGAAAGAGTGTGTTTGAGCAAGAGTTATGCAGTGAGCGTTTTCCTGGATTTCAAGAGATTTGGGAAACATAATCCGCGTTTTTCCACATTGTCTAAGAAACAACATGGGGCTTGCAAGAGATTGAAACAATGCATCCCAAAACGTATTACACCAGTGAAAATACACGTTTCTACAAAGACCTTGAAGGAGAAAGCAAAAGTATAGTGGCTGAGTCTTCCTTCAGAGAGGAACATGCATTTCCTCCTTCTGGTGTGCGGTTTCAGCCTGGAATGCATATGCATTTTGTACTCTGCAGAATGTAGCTACCTGCTCGGGGGTTGTGTTATTGAAGCAGCTTTCCTGCAGGAGCTTATTGCAAGATTCATTGTTTGGCTAAGTTCTTTAGGGTTGGTTTTGGAAGGTCTTTCAACTTTGACCAAATTTCGCTTCATACGAAATTTTTTCACAGCGCTATTTCCAAGTGTCCACAAAGAGCCCTTGCTTGAAACTGTACACATGCACATGTCCCATACTGTTGTGCTCCTTTCACTATCGGGATTTTGGTTTCTTCTTCTTTCTTTGAAATGACAAGCCTTCATTCAGCATGCTTCACACACATTGTACCACTTTCAATTTTAAGCATGTTGGTGCTCTCAGAAGGCTGTTTAACCTGTGTAGAGTGTGTCACTCTCCAGCTCTGAATACACAGATTTAAACTATGCATCCCAAAACCTATTCCACCAGTGAAAACACACGTTTCTACAAAGACTTTGAAGGAGCAAGCAAAAGCATAGTGGCTGATTTTTCTTTCAGAGAGAAACACAGGCATTTCACCCTTCTGGAGTAAGTATTCATCCTGGAATTCATATGCATTCTGTACTGTGCAGAATGTAGCTACCTGCTCAGGGGTTGTGTCATATAAACACCTTTCCTGCAGGAGCTTATTGCAACATTCATTGTTTGGCTCAGTTCTTTAGAGTTGGTTTTGGATGGCCTTTCAACTTTGGCAAAACCCGCTTCGTAAGAAATTTTTCCCAGCGCTATTTCCAAGTGTCCACAAAGAGCTGCTGCTTGAAAGTGTACACATGCACATCTCCCATACTGGTGTGCTCGTTTCACTACCTGGATTTTAGTTTCCTCCTCCTTCTTCGAAATGACAAGCCTTCTTTCAATATGCTACACACATCTTGTAGCAGTTTCATTTTTAAGCATGTTGGTGCTCTCAAAACGCTGTGTAACCTGTGTAGAGTGAGTCACTCTCCAGCACTGAATACACAACTTATAGCTCCTTTTGGCACAAACACGCAAACATCTTTTTGTGAAAGTCCTAATTCAGGTCACTTGGAAATGTCAGGGTTTCATCGAGAACATGATGTAATGCATCCTTTTGCACTCTGCAACCGATAGAAATGACTTTTGTACAAGCCCGTCTGAAATTCACTGCAAAATGCCCTTCTTGTCTGCTTTCTTGAATGTTCTCAACGCATTAGGTCAAAGAGCGTGTTTGAGCATGTGTGATGCACGGTGCGTTTTCCTGGATTTCAGGAGATTTGGGAAACATAATCCACGTTTTTCCACATTGTCTAAGAAACAACATGAGACTTGGAACAGATTGAAACATTGCATCCCAAAACGTATTCAACCAGTGAAAACACACGTTTCTACTAAGATCTTGAAGGAGCAAGCAAAAGCCTAGTGGCTTTCTCTTCTTTCAGAGAGAAACACATGCATTTCATCCTTCAGGAGTAAGTGTTTAGCCTGGAATTTATATGCATTTTGTACTGTGCAGAATGTAGCTACCTGCTCGAGGGTTGTGTCATAGAAGCACCTTTCCTGCAGGAGCTTATTGCAACATTCATTGTTTGGCTAAGCTCTTTAGGGTTGGTTTTAGAAGGTCTTTCATCTTAGGCCAAATCCCGCTTCGTACGAAATTTTTTCACAGCGCTGTTTCCTAGTGTTCAGAAAAGCTGCTGCTTGAAACAACACATGCACATCCCCCATACTGGTGTGCTCTTTTCACGACCTAGATTATGGTTACCTCTTCTTTCTTTCAAATGACAAGCCTTCATTCATCATGGTACACACACCTTGTAGCAGTTTCAGTTTTAAGCATTTTCGTGCTCTCAAATCGCTGTGTAACCTGTGTAGAGTGTGTCACTCTCCAGCACTGAGTACACAACTTAGAGCTCCTTTCGCCACAGGCACGCAAACACATCTTTTTGGGAAAGTCCTAATTCAGGTCACTTGGAAATGTAAGAGATCATCGAAAACATGAATAAATCATGCCTTTGCACTCTGCAACCGATAGAAATGACTTTTTGTAGTTGCCCGTGTGAATTTCACTGCAAAATGCCCTTCTTTTCTGCTTTCTTGAATGTTCTCAGCGCAGTAGGTGAAAGAGTGTGTTTGAGCAAGAGTTATGCAGTGAGCGTTTTCCTGGATTTCAAGAGATTTGGGAAACATAATCCGCGTTTTTCCACATTGTCTAAGAAACAACATGGGGCTTGCAAGAGATTGAAACAATGCATCCCAAAACGTATTACACCAGTGAAAATACACGTTTCTACAAAGACCTTGAAGGAGAAAGCAAAAGTATAGTGGCTGAGTCTTCCTTCAGAGAGGAACATGCATTTCCTCCTTCTGGTGTGCGGTTTCAGCCTGGAATGCATATGCATTTTGTACTCTGCAGAATGTAGCTACCTGCTCGGGGGTTGTGTTATTGAAGCAGCTTTCCTGCAGGAGCTTATTGCAAGATTCATTGTTTGGCTAAGTTCTTTAGGGTTGGTTTTGGAAGGTCTTTCAACTTTGACCAAATTTCGCTTCATACGAAATTTTTTCACAGCGCTATTTCCAAGTGTCCACAAAGAGCCCTTGCTTGAAACTGTACACATGCACATGTCCCATACTGTTGTGCTCCTTTCACTATCGGGATTTTGGTTTCTTCTTCTTTCTTTGAAATGACAAGCCTTCATTCAGCATGCTTCACACACATTGTACCACTTTCAATTTTAAGCATGTTGGTGCTCTCAGAAGGCTGTTTAACCTGTGTAGAGTGTGTCACTCTCCAGCTCTGAATACACAGATTTAAACTATGCATCCCAAAACCTATTCCACCAGTGAAAACACACGTTTCTACAAAGACTTTGAAGGAGCAAGCAAAAGCATAGTGGCTGATTTTTCTTTCAGAGAGAAACACAGGCATTTCACCCTTCTGGAGTAAGTATTCATCCTGGAATTCATATGCATTCTGTACTGTGCAGAATGTAGCTACCTGCTCAGGGGTTGTGTCATATAAACACCTTTCCTGCAGGAGCTTATTGCAACATTCATTGTTTGGCTCAGTTCTTTAGAGTTGGTTTTGGATGGCCTTTCAACTTTGGCAAAACCCGCTTCGTAAGAAATTTTTCCCAGCGCTATTTCCAAGTGTCCACAAAGAGCTGCTGCTTGAAAGTGTACACATGCACATCTCCCATACTGGTGTGCTCGTTTCACTACCTGGATTTTAGTTTCCTCCTCCTTCTTCGAAATGACAAGCCTTCTTTCAATATGCTACACACATCTTGTAGCAGTTTCATTTTTAAGCATGTTGGTGCTCTCAAAACGCTGTGTAACCTGTGTAGAGTGAGTCACTCTCCAGCACTGAATACACAACTTATAGCTCCTTTTGGCACAAACACGCAAACATCTTTTTGTGAAAGTCCTAATTCAGGTCACTTGGAAATGTCAGGGTTTCATCGAGAACATGATGTAATGCATCCTTTTGCACTCTGCAACCGATAGAAATGACTTTTGTACAAGCCCGTCTGAAATTCACTGCAAAATGCCCTTCTTGTCTGCTTTCTTGAATGTTCTCAACGCATTAGGTCAAAGAGCGTGTTTGAGCATGTGTGATGCACGGTGCGTTTTCCTGGATTTCAGGAGATTTGGGAAACATAATCCACGTTTTTCCACATTGTCTAAGAAACAACATGAGACTTGGAACAGATTGAAACATTGCATCCCAAAACGTATTCAACCAGTGAAAACACACGTTTCTACTAAGATCTTGAAGGAGCAAGCAAAAGCCTAGTGGCTTTCTCTTCTTTCAGAGAGAAACACATGCATTTCATCCTTCAGGAGTAAGTGTTTAGCCTGGAATTTATATGCATTTTGTACTGTGCAGAATGTAGCTACCTGCTCGAGGGTTGTGTCATAGAAGCACCTTTCCTGCAGGAGCTTATTGCAACATTCATTGTTTGGCTAAGCTCTTTAGGGTTGGTTTTAGAAGGTCTTTCATCTTAGGCCAAATCCCGCTTCGTACGAAATTTTTTCACAGCGCTGTTTCCTAGTGTTCAGAAAAGCTGCTGCTTGAAACAACACATGCACATCCCCCATACTGGTGTGCTCTTTTCACGACCTAGATTATGGTTACCTCTTCTTTCTTTCAAATGACAAGCCTTCATTCATCATGGTACACACACCTTGTAGCAGTTTCAGTTTTAAGCATTTTCGTGCTCTCAAATCGCTGTGTAACCTGTGTAGAGTGTGTCACTCTCCAGCACTGAGTACACAACTTAGAGCTCCTTTCGCCACAGGCACGCAAACACATCTTTTTGGGAAAGTCCTAATTCAGGTCACTTGGAAATGTAAGAGATCATCGAAAACATGAATAAATCATGCCTTTGCACTCTGCAACCGATAGAAATGACTTTTTGTAGTTGCCCGTGTGAATTTCACTGCAAAATGCCCTTCTTTTCTGCTTTCTTGAATGTTCTCAGCGCAGTAGGTGAAAGAGTGTGTTTGAGCAAGAGTTATGCAGTGAGCGTTTTCCTGGATTTCAAGAGATTTGGGAAACATAATCCGCGTTTTTCCACATTGTCTAAGAAACAACATGGGGCTTGCAAGAGATTGAAACAATGCATCCCAAAACGTATTACACCAGTGAAAATACACGTTTCTACAAAGACCTTGAAGGAGAAAGCAAAAGTATAGTGGCTGAGTCTTCCTTCAGAGAGGAACATGCATTTCCTCCTTCTGGTGTGCGGTTTCAGCCTGGAATGCATATGCATTTTGTACTCTGCAGAATGTAGCTACCTGCTCGGGGGTTGTGTTATTGAAGCAGCTTTCCTGCAGGAGCTTATTGCAAGATTCATTGTTTGGCTAAGTTCTTTAGGGTTGGTTTTGGAAGGTCTTTCAACTTTGACCAAATTTCGCTTCATACGAAATTTTTTCACAGCGCTATTTCCAAGTGTCCACAAAGAGCCCTTGCTTGAAACTGTACACATGCACATGTCCCATACTGTTGTGCTCCTTTCACTATCGGGATTTTGGTTTCTTCTTCTTTCTTTGAAATGACAAGCCTTCATTCAGCATGCTTCACACACATTGTACCACTTTCAATTTTAAGCATGTTGGTGCTCTCAGAAGGCTGTTTAACCTGTGTAGAGTGTGTCACTCTCCAGCTCTGAATACACAGATATAAACAATGCATCCCAAAACCTATTCCACCAGTGAAAACACACGTTTCTACAAAGACTTTGAAGGAGCAAGCAAAAGCATAGTGGCTGATTTTTCTTTCAGAGAGAAACACAGGCATTTCACCCTTCTGGAGTAAGTATTCATCCTGGAATTCATATGCATTCTGTACTGTGCAGAATGTAGCTACCTGCTCAGGGGTTGTGTCATATAAACACCTTTCCTGCAGGAGCTTATTGCAACATTCATTGTTTGGCTCAGTTCTTTAGAGTTGGTTTTGGATGGCCTTTCAACTTTGGCAAAACCCGCTTCGTAAGAAATTTTTCCCAGCGCTATTTCCAAGTGTCCACAAAGAGCTGCTGCTTGAAAGTGTACACATGCACATCTCCCATACTGGTGTGCTCGTTTCACTACCTGGATTTTAGTTTCCTCCTCCTTCTTCGAAATGACAAGCCTTCTTTCAATATGCTACACACATCTTGTAGCAGTTTCATTTTTAAGCATGTTGGTGCTCTCAAAACGCTGTGTAACCTGTGTAGAGTGAGTCACTCTCCAGCACTGAATACACAACTTATAGCTCCTTTTGGCACAAACACGCAAACATCTTTTTGTGAAAGTCCTAATTCAGGTCACTTGGAAATGTCAGGGTTTCATCGAGAACATGATGTAATGCATCCTTTTGCACTCTGCAACCGATAGAAATGACTTTTGTACAAGCCCGTCTGAAATTCACTGCAAAATGCCCTTCTTGTCTGCTTTCTTGAATGTTCTCAACGCATTAGGTCAAAGAGCGTGTTTGAGCATGTGTGATGCACGGTGCGTTTTCCTGGATTTCAGGAGATTTGGGAAACATAATCCACGTTTTTCCACATTGTCTAAGAAACAACATGAGACTTGGAACAGATTGAAACATTGCATCCCAAAACGTATTCAACCAGTGAAAACACACGTTTCTACTAAGATCTTGAAGGAGCAAGCAAAAGCCTAGTGGCTTTCTCTTCTTTCAGAGAGAAACACATGCATTTCATCCTTCAGGAGTAAGTGTTTAGCCTGGAATTTATATGCATTTTGTACTGTGCAGAATGTAGCTACCTGCTCGAGGGTTGTGTCATAGAAGCACCTTTCCTGCAGGAGCTTATTGCAACATTCATTGTTTGGCTAAGCTCTTTAGGGTTGGTTTTAGAAGGTCTTTCATCTTAGGCCAAATCCCGCTTCGTACGAAATTTTTTCACAGCGCTGTTTCCTAGTGTTCAGAAAAGCTGCTGCTTGAAACAACACATGCACATCCCCCATACTGGTGTGCTCTTTTCACGACCTAGATTATGGTTACCTCTTCTTTCTTTCAAATGACAAGCCTTCATTCATCATGGTACACACACCTTGTAGCAGTTTCAGTTTTAAGCATTTTCGTGCTCTCAAATCGCTGTGTAACCTGTGTAGAGTGTGTCACTCTCCAGCACTGAGTACACAACTTAGAGCTCCTTTCGCCACAGGCACGCAAACACATCTTTTTGGGAAAGTCCTAATTCAGGTCACTTGGAAATGTAAGAGATCATCGAAAACATGAATAAATCATGCCTTTGCACTCTGCAACCGATAGAAATGACTTTTTGTAGTTGCCCGTGTGAATTTCACTGCAAAATGCCCTTCTTTTCTGCTTTCTTGAATGTTCTCAGCGCAGTAGGTGAAAGAGTGTGTTTGAGCAAGAGTTATGCAGTGAGCGTTTTCCTGGATTTCAAGAGATTTGGGAAACATAATCCGCGTTTTTCCACATTGTCTAAGAAACAACATGGGGCTTGCAAGAGATTGAAACAATGCATCCCAAAACGTATTACACCAGTGAAAATACACGTTTCTACAAAGACCTTGAAGGAGAAAGCAAAAGTATAGTGGCTGAGTCTTCCTTCAGAGAGGAACATGCATTTCCTCCTTCTGGTGTGCGGTTTCAGCCTGGAATGCATATGCATTTTGTACTCTGCAGAATGTAGCTACCTGCTCGGGGGTTGTGTTATTGAAGCAGCTTTCCTGCAGGAGCTTATTGCAAGATTCATTGTTTGGCTAAGTTCTTTAGGGTTGGTTTTGGAAGGTCTTTCAACTTTGACCAAATTTCGCTTCATACGAAATTTTTTCACAGCGCTATTTCCAAGTGTCCACAAAGAGCCCTTGCTTGAAACTGTACACATGCACATGTCCCATACTGTTGTGCTCCTTTCACTATCGGGATTTTGGTTTCTTCTTCTTTCTTTGAAATGACAAGCCTTCATTCAGCATGCTTCACACACATTGTACCACTTTCAATTTTAAGCATGTTGGTGCTCTCAGAAGGCTGTTTAACCTGTGTAGAGTGTGTCACTCTCCAGCTCTGAATACACAGATATAAACAATGCATCCCAAAACCTATTCCACCAGTGAAAACACACGTTTCTACAAAGACTTTGAAGGAGCAAGCAAAAGCATAGTGGCTGATTTTTCTTTCAGAGAGAAACACAGGCATTTCACCCTTCTGGAGTAAGTATTCATCCTGGAATTCATATGCATTCTGTACTGTGCAGAATGTAGCTACCTGCTCAGGGGTTGTGTCATATAAACACCTTTCCTGCAGGAGCTTATTGCAACATTCATTGTTTGGCTCAGTTCTTTAGAGTTGGTTTTGGATGGCCTTTCAACTTTGGCAAAACCCGCTTCGTAAGAAATTTTTCCCAGCGCTATTTCCAAGTGTCCACAAAGAGCTGCTGCTTGAAAGTGTACACATGCACATCTCCCATACTGGTGTGCTCGTTTCACTACCTGGATTTTAGTTTCCTCCTCCTTCTTCGAAATGACAAGCCTTCTTTCAATATGCTACACACATCTTGTAGCAGTTTCATTTTTAAGCATGTTGGTGCTCTCAAAACGCTGTGTAACCTGTGTAGAGTGAGTCACTCTCCAGCACTGAATACACAACTTATAGCTCCTTTTGGCACAAACACGCAAACATCTTTTTGTGAAAGTCCTAATTCAGGTCACTTGGAAATGTCAGGGTTTCATCGAGAACATGATGTAATGCATCCTTTTGCACTCTGCAACCGATAGAAATGACTTTTGTACAAGCCCGTCTGAAATTCACTGCAAAATGCCCTTCTTGTCTGCTTTCTTGAATGTTCTCAACGCATTAGGTCAAAGAGCGTGTTTGAGCATGTGTGATGCACGGTGCGTTTTCCTGGATTTCAGGAGATTTGGGAAACATAATCCACGTTTTTCCACATTGTCTAAGAAACAACATGAGACTTGGAACAGATTGAAACATTGCATCCCAAAACGTATTCAACCAGTGAAAACACACGTTTCTACTAAGATCTTGAAGGAGCAAGCAAAAGCCTAGTGGCTTTCTCTTCTTTCAGAGAGAAACACATGCATTTCATCCTTCAGGAGTAAGTGTTTAGCCTGGAATTTATATGCATTTTGTACTGTGCAGAATGTAGCTACCTGCTCGAGGGTTGTGTCATAGAAGCACCTTTCCTGCAGGAGCTTATTGCAACATTCATTGTTTGGCTAAGCTCTTTAGGGTTGGTTTTAGAAGGTCTTTCATCTTAGGCCAAATCCCGCTTCGTACGAAATTTTTTCACAGCGCTGTTTCCTAGTGTTCAGAAAAGCTGCTGCTTGAAACAACACATGCACATCCCCCATACTGGTGTGCTCTTTTCACGACCTAGATTATGGTTACCTCTTCTTTCTTTCAAATGACAAGCCTTCATTCATCATGGTACACACACCTTGTAGCAGTTTCAGTTTTAAGCATTTTCGTGCTCTCAAATCGCTGTGTAACCTGTGTAGAGTGTGTCACTCTCCACCACTGAGTACACAACTTAGAGCTCCTTTCGCCACAGGCACGCAAACACATCTTTTTGGGAAAGTCCTAATTCAGGTCACTTGGAAATGTAAGAGATCATCGAAAACATGAATAAATCATGCCTTTGCACTCTGCAACCGATAGAAATGACTTTTTGTAGTTGCCCGTGTGAATTTCACTGCAAAATGCCCTTCTTTTCTGCTTTCTTGAATGTTCTCAGCGCAGTAGGTGAAAGAGTGTGTTTGAGCAAGAGTTATGCAGTGAGCGTTTTCCTGGATTTCAAGAGATTTGGGAAACATAATCCGCGTTTTTCCACATTGTCTAAGAAACAACATGGGGCTTGCAAGAGATTGAAACAATGCATCCCAAAACGTATTACACCAGTGAAAATACACGTTTCTACAAAGACCTTGAAGGAGAAAGCAAAAGTATAGTGGCTGAGTCTTCCTTCAGAGAGGAACATGCATTTCCTCCTTCTGGTGTGCGGTTTCAGCCTGGAATGCATATGCATTTTGTACTCTGCAGAATGTAGCTACCTGCTCGGGGGTTGTGTTATTGAAGCAGCTTTCCTGCAGGAGCTTATTGCAAGATTCATTGTTTGGCTAAGTTCTTTAGGGTTGGTTTTGGAAGGTCTTTCAACTTTGACCAAATTTCGCTTCATACGAAATTTTTTCACAGCGCTATTTCCAAGTGTCCACAAAGAGCCCTTGCTTGAAACTGTACACATGCACATGTCCCATACTGTTGTGCTCCTTTCACTATCGGGATTTTGGTTTCTTCTTCTTTCTTTGAAATGACAAGCCTTCATTCAGCATGCTTCACACACATTGTACCACTTTCAATTTTAAGCATGTTGGTGCTCTCAGAAGGCTGTTTAACCTGTGTAGAGTGTGTCACTCTCCAGCTCTGAATACACAGATATAAACAATGCATCCCAAAACCTATTCCACCAGTGAAAACACACGTTTCTACAAAGACTTTGAAGGAGCAAGCAAAAGCATAGTGGCTGATTTTTCTTTCAGAGAGAAACACAGGCATTTCACCCTTCTGGAGTAAGTATTCATCCTGGAATTCATATGCATTCTGTACTGTGCAGAATGTAGCTACCTGCTCAGGGGTTGTGTCATATAAACACCTTTCCTGCAGGAGCTTATTGCAACATTCATTGTTTGGCTCAGTTCTTTAGAGTTGGTTTTGGATGGCCTTTCAACTTTGGCAAAACCCGCTTCGTAAGAAATTTTTCCCAGCGCTATTTCCAAGTGTCCACAAAGAGCTGCTGCTTGAAAGTGTACACATGCACATCTCCCATACTGGTGTGCTCGTTTCACTACCTGGATTTTAGTTTCCTCCTCCTTCTTCGAAATGACAAGCCTTCTTTCAATATGCTACACACATCTTGTAGCAGTTTCATTTTTAAGCATGTTGGTGCTCTCAAAACGCTGTGTAACCTGTGTAGAGTGAGTCACTCTCCAGCACTGAATACACAACTTATAGCTCCTTTTGGCACAAACACGCAAACATCTTTTTGTGAAAGTCCTAATTCAGGTCACTTGGAAATGTCAGGGTTTCATCGAGAACATGATGTAATGCATCCTTTTGCACTCTGCAACCGATAGAAATGACTTTTGTACAAGCCCGTCTGAAATTCACTGCAAAATGCCCTTCTTGTCTGCTTTCTTGAATGTTCTCAACGCATTAGGTCAAAGAGCGTGTTTGAGCATGTGTGATGCACGGTGCGTTTTCCTGGATTTCAGGAGATTTGGGAAACATAATCCACGTTTTTCCACATTGTCTAAGAAACAACATGAGACTTGGAACAGATTGAAACATTGCATCCCAAAACGTATTCAACCAGTGAAAACACACGTTTCTACTAAGATCTTGAAGGAGCAAGCAAAAGCCTAGTGGCTTTCTCTTCTTTCAGAGAGAAACACATGCATTTCATCCTTCAGGAGTAAGTGTTTAGCCTGGAATTTATATGCATTTTGTACTGTGCAGAATGTAGCTACCTGCTCGAGGGTTGTGTCATAGAAGCACCTTTCCTGCAGGAGCTTATTGCAACATTCATTGTTTGGCTAAGCTCTTTAGGGTTGGTTTTAGAAGGTCTTTCATCTTAGGCCAAATCCCGCTTCGTACGAAATTTTTTCACAGCGCTGTTTCCTAGTGTTCAGAAAAGCTGCTGCTTGAAACAACACATGCACATCCCCCATACTGGTGTGCTCTTTTCACGACCTAGATTATGGTTACCTCTTCTTTCTTTCAAATGACAAGCCTTCATTCATCATGGTACACACACCTTGTAGCAGTTTCAGTTTTAAGCATTTTCGTGCTCTCAAATCGCTGTGTAACCTGTGTAGAGTGTGTCACTCTCCAGCACTGAGTACACAACTTAGAGCTCCTTTCGCCACAGGCACGCAAACACATCTTTTTGGGAAAGTCCTAATTCAGGTCACTTGGAAATGTAAGAGATCATCGAAAACATGAATAAATCATGCCTTTGCACTCTGCAACCGATAGAAATGACTTTTTGTAGTTGCCCGTGTGAATTTCACTGCAAAATGCCCTTCTTTTCTGCTTTCTTGAATGTTCTCAGCGCAGTAGGTGAAAGAGTGTGTTTGAGCAAGAGTTATGCAGTGAGCGTTTTCCTGGATTTCAAGAGATTTGGGAAACATAATCCGCGTTTTTCCACATTGTCTAAGAAACAACATGGGGCTTGCAAGAGATTGAAACAATGCATCCCAAAACGTATTACACCAGTGAAAATACACGTTTCTACAAAGACCTTGAAGGAGAAAGCAAAAGTATAGTGGCTGAGTCTTCCTTCAGAGAGGAACATGCATTTCCTCCTTCTGGTGTGCGGTTTCAGCCTGGAATGCATATGCATTTTGTACTCTGCAGAATGTAGCTACCTGCTCGGGGGTTGTGTTATTGAAGCAGCTTTCCTGCAGGAGCTTATTGCAAGATTCATTGTTTGGCTAAGTTCTTTAGGGTTGGTTTTGGAAGGTCTTTCAACTTTGACCAAATTTCGCTTCATACGAAATTTTTTCACAGCGCTATTTCCAAGTGTCCACAAAGAGCCCTTGCTTGAAACTGTACACATGCACATGTCCCATACTGTTGTGCTCCTTTCACTATCGGGATTTTGGTTTCTTCTTCTTTCTTTGAAATGACAAGCCTTCATTCAGCATGCTTCACACACATTGTACCACTTTCAATTTTAAGCATGTTGGTGCTCTCAGAAGGCTGTTTAACCTGTGTAGAGTGTGTCACTCTCCAGCTCTGAATACACAGATATAAACAATGCATCCCAAAACCTATTCCACCAGTGAAAACACACGTTTCTACAAAGACTTTGAAGGAGCAAGCAAAAGCATAGTGGCTGATTTTTCTTTCAGAGAGAAACACAGGCATTTCACCCTTCTGGAGTAAGTATTCATCCTGGAATTCATATGCATTCTGTACTGTGCAGAATGTAGCTACCTGCTCAGGGGTTGTGTCATATAAACACCTTTCCTGCAGGAGCTTATTGCAACATTCATTGTTTGGCTCAGTTCTTTAGAGTTGGTTTTGGATGGCCTTTCAACTTTGGCAAAACCCGCTTCGTAAGAAATTTTTCCCAGCGCTATTTCCAAGTGTCCACAAAGAGCTGCTGCTTGAAAGTGTACACATGCACATCTCCCATACTGGTGTGCTCGTTTCACTACCTGGATTTTAGTTTCCTCCTCCTTCTTCGAAATGACAAGCCTTCTTTCAATATGCTACACACATCTTGTGTAGCAGTTTCACTTTTAAGCATGTTGGTGCTCTCAAAACGCTGTGTAACCTGTGTAGAGTGAGTCACTCTCCAGCACTGAATACACAACCTAGGTCTCCATTCGCCACAGACACGCAAACACATCTTTTTGGAAAGTCCTAATTCAGGTCACTTGGAAATGTAAGGGTCTCATCGAGAACATGAAGTCAATCATGGTTTGCACTGTGCAACCGATAGAAATTAATTTTTGTACAATCCCGTCCAAAATTGACTGCAAAATGCCCTTCTTTTCTGCTTTGTTGAATGTTCTCAACAAATTAGGTGAAAGAGCGCGTTTTAGCAAGGGTGATGCAGTGTTTGTTTTCCGGGATTTCATGTGATTAGGGAAACATTATCCGCTCCTTTCCACATTGTCTAAGAAACAACATGAGGCTTGCAAGAGATTGAAACAATGCATCCCAAAACGTATTGTAGCAGTGAAGACACACGTTTCTACAAAGACCCAGAAGGAGCAAGCAAAACCATAGTGGCTATGTTGTCTTTCAGAGAGAAACATGCATTTCATCCTTCTGGAGTGAGTTTTCATCCTGGAATTCATTTGCATTCTGTACTGTGGAGAATGTAGCTACCTGCTCGCGGGTTGTGTCATATAAACACCTTTCCTGCAGGAGCTTATTGCAACATTCATTGTTGGGCTCAGTTCTTTAGAGTTGGTTTTGGATGGTCTTTCAACTTTGGCAAAACCCGCTTCATAAGAAATTTTTCCCAGCGCTATTTCCAAGTGTCCACAAAGAGCTGCTGCTTGAAAGTGTACACATGCACATCTCCCATACTGGTGTGCTCGTTTCACTACCTGGATTTTAGTTTCCTCCTCCTTCTTCGAAATGACAAGCCTTCTTTCAATATGCTACACACATCTTGTGTAGCAGTTTCACTTTTAAGCATGTTGGTGCTCTCAAAACGCTGTGTAACCTGTGTAGAGTGAGTCACTCTCCAGCACTGAATACACAACTTATAGCTCCTTTTGGCACAAACACGCAAACATCTTTTTGTGAAAGTCCTAATTCAGGTCACTTGGAAATGTCAGGGTTTCATCGAGAACATGATGTAATGCATCCTTTTGCACTCTGCAACCGATAGAAATGACTTTTGTACAAGCCCGTCTGAAATTCACTGCAAAATGCCCTTCTTGTCTGCTTTCTTGAATGTTCTCAACGCATTAGGTGAAAGAGCGTGTTTGAGCATGTGTGATGCACGGTGCGTTTTCCTGGATTTCAGGAGATTTGGGAAACATAATCCACGTTTTTCCACATTGTCTAAGAAACAACATGAGACTTGTAACAGATTGAAACATTGCATCCCAAAACGTATTCAACCAGTGAAAACACACGTTTCTACTAAGATCTTGAAGGAGCAAGCAAAAGCCTAGTGGCTTTCTCTTCTTTCAGAGAGAAACACATGCATTTCATCCTTCAGGGGTAAGTGTTTAGCCTGGAATTTATATGCATTTTGTACTGTGCAGAATGTAGCTACCTGCTCGAGGGTTGTGTCATAGAAGCACCTTTCCTGCAGGGGCTTATTGCAACATTCATTGTTTGGCTAAGCTCTTTAGGGTTGGTTTTAGAAGGTCTTTCATCTTAGGCCAAATCCCGCTTCGTACGAAATTTTTTCACAGCGCTGTTTCCTAGTGTCCAGAAAAGCTGCTGCTTGAAACAACACATGCACATCCCCCATACTGGTGTGCTCTTTTCACGACCTAGATTATGGTTACCTCTTCTTTCTTTCAAATGACAAGCCTTCATTCATCATGGTACACACACCTTGTAGCAGTTTCAGTTTTAAGCATTTTCGTGCTCTCAAATCGCTGTGTAACCTGTGTAGAGTGTGTCACTCTCCACCACTGAATACACAACTTAGAGCTCCTTTCGCCACAGACACTCAAACACAATTTTTGGGAAAGTCCTAACTCAAGTTACTTGGAAATGTAAGGGTTTCATCGAGAACGTGAAGTCAATCATGCTTTGCACCCTGTAAGCGATAGAAATGACTTGTTGTACAAGCCCGTCTGAAATTCACTGCAAAATGCCCTTCTTTTCTACTTTCGTGAATGTTATCAACGCATTAGATCCAAGAGCGTTTTTGAGCAAGAGTGATTCACGGTGCCTTTTCCTGGATTTCAAGTGATTTGGGAAACATAATCCACGCTTTTCCACATTGTCTAAGAAACAACATGGGGCCTGCAAGAGATTGAAACAATGCATCCCAAAACCTATTCCACCAGTGAAAACACACTTTTCTACAAAGACTTTGAAGCTACAAGCAACAGAATAGTGGCTGAATCTTCCTTCAGAGGGAAACACATGCATTTCATCCTGCTGGAGTGAGTTTTTAGCCTGGAATTCATATCCATTTTGTACTGTGCAGAATGTAGCTACCTTCTCGGGGGTTGTGTCATAGAAGCACCTTTCCTGCAAGAGCTTATTGCAACATTCATTGTTTGGCTAAGTTCTTTAGGGTTGGTTTTGGAAGGTCTTTCAAATTTGGCCAAATCCATCTCGTACGAAATTTCATCACAACGCCGTTTCCAAGTGTCCACAAAGAGCTCTTGCTTGAAACTGAAACATGCACATCCCCATACTGGTGTGCTCGTTTCACCACCTGGATTTTGGTTTCCACGTCTTTCTTTGAAATGACAAGCCTTCATTCAGCATGCTACACACACCTTGTAGCAGTTTCAGTTTTAAGCATATTGGTGCTCTCAAAACACTGTGTAACCTGTGTAGAGTGTGTCACTCTCCAGCACTGAGTACACAACTTAGAGCTCCTTTCGCCACAGGCACGCAAACACATCTTTTTGGGAAAGTCCTAATTCAGGTCACTTGGAAATGTAAGAGATCATCGAAAACATGAATAAATCATGCCTTTGCACTCTGCAACCGATAGAAATGACTTTTTGTAGTTGCCCGTGTGAATTTCACTGCAAAATGCCCTTCTTTTCTGCTTTCTTGAATGTTCTCAGCGCAGTAGGTGAAAGAGTGTTTGAGCAAGTGTGATGCAGTGAGCGTTTTCCTGGATTTCAAGAGATTTGGGAAACATAATCCGCGTTTTTCCACATTATCTTAGAAACAACATGTGTTTTGCAAGAGATTGAAACAATGCATCCCAAAACCTATTACACCAGTGAAAAAAGACGTTTCTAAAAAGACATTGAAGGAGCAAGCAAAAGTATAGTGGCTGAGTCTTCCTTCAGAGAGAAACATGCATTTCATCATTCTGGACTGAGGTTTCAGCATGGAATGCGTATGCATTTTGTACTGTGCAGAATGTAGCTACCTGCTCGGGGGTTGTGTCATTGAAGCACTTTTCCTGCAGGAGCTTATTGCAACATTCATTGTTTGTCTAAGTTCTTTAGTGTTGGTTTTGGAAGGTCTTTCAACTTTGGCCAAATTTCGCTTCATACGAAATTTTTTCACAGCGCTGTTTCCAAGTGTCCACAAAGAGCCCTTGCTTGAAACTGTACACATGCACATGTCCCATACTGTTGTGCTCGTTTCACTATCGGGATTTTGGTTTCTTCTTCTTTCTTTGAAATGACAAGCCACACACATTGTACCACTTTCAATTTTAAGCATGTTGGTGCTTTCAGAAGGCTGTTTAACCTGTGTAGAGTGTGTCACTCTCCAGCTCTGAATACACAGATTTAAACAATGCATCCCAAAACCTATTCCACCAGTGAAAACACACGTTTCTACAAAGACCTTGAAGGAGCAAGCAAAAGCATAGTGGCTGATTTTTCTTTCAGAGAGAAACACAGGCATTTCACCCTTCTGGAGTAAGTATTCATCCTGGAATTCATATGCATTCTGTACTGTGCAGAATGTAGCTTCCTGCTCAGGGTTTGTGTCATATAAACACCTTTCCTGCAGGAGCTTATTGCAACATTCATTGTTTGGCTCAGTTCTTTAGAGTTGGTTTTGGATGGTCTTTCAACTTTGGCAAAACCCGCTTCATAAGAAATTTTTCCCAGCGCTGTTTCCAAGTGTCCACAAAGAGCTGCTGCTTGAAAGTGTACACATGCACATCTCCCATACTGGTGTGCTCGTTTCACTACCTGGATTTTAGTTTCCTCCTCCTTCTTTGAAATGACAAGCCTTCTTTCAATATGCTACACACATCTTGTAGCAGTTTCACTTTTAAGCATGTTGGTGCTCTCAAAACGCTGTGTAACCTGTGTAGAGTGAGTCACTCTCCAGCACTGAATACACAACCTAGGTCTCCATTCACCACAGACACTCAAACACATCTTTTTGGAAAGTCCTAATTCAGGTCACTTGGAAATGTAAGGGTCTCATCGAGAACATGAAGTCAATCATGGTTTGCACTGTGCAACCGATAGAAATTAATTTTTGTACAGTCCCGTCCAAAATTGACTGCAAAATGCCCTTCTTTTCTGCTTTGTTGAATGTTCTCAACAAATTAGGTGAAAGAGCGCGTTTTAGCAAGGGTGATGCAGTGTTTGTTTTCCGGGATTTCATGTGATTAGGGAAACATTATCCGCTCTTTTCCACATTGTCTAAGAAACAACATGAGGCTTGCAAGAGATTGAAACAATGCATCCCAAAACGTATTCTAGCAGTGAAAACACACGTTTCTACAAAGACCCAGAAGGAGCAAGCAAAACCATAGTGGCTATGTTGTCTTTCAGAGAGAAACATGCATTTCATCCTTCTGGAGTGAGTTTTCATCCTGGAATTCATTTGCATTCTGTACTGTGGAGAATGTAGCTACCTGCTCGCGGGTTGTGTCATATAAACACCTTTCCTGCAGGAGCTTATTGCAACATTCATTGTTGGGCTCAGTTCTTTAGAGTTGGTTTTGGATGGTCTTTCAACTTTGGCAAAACCCGCTTCGTAAGAAATTTTTCCCAGCGCTGTTTCCAAGTGTCCACAAAGAGCTCTTGCTTGAAACTGTACACATGCACATCTCCCATACTGGTGTGCTCGTTTCACTACCTGGATTTTAGTTTCCTCCTCCTTCTTTGAAATGAGAAGCCTTCATTCAATATGCCTCACACATCTTGTAGCAGTTTCACTTTTAAGCATGTTGGTGCTCTCAAAACGCTGTGTAACCTGTGTAGAGTGAGTCACTCTCTAGCACTGAATACACAACCTATAGCTCCTTTTGGCATAAACACGCAAACATCTTTTTGTGAAAGTCCTAATTCAGGTCACTTGGAAATGTCAGGGTTTCATCGAGAACATGATGTAATACATCCTTTTGCACTCTGCAACCGATAGAAATGACTTTTTGTACAAGCCTGTCTGAAATTCACTGCAAAATGCCCTTCTTGTCTGCTTTCTTGAATGTTCTCAACAAATTAGGTGAAAGAGCGTGTTTGAGCATGTGTGATGCACGGTGCATTTTCCTGGATTTCAGGAGATTTGGGAAACATAATCCGCGTTTTTCCACATTGTCTAAGAAACAACAAGAGACTTGGAACAGATTGAAACATTGCATCCCAAAACGTATTCAACCAGTGAAAACACACGTTTCTACTAAGATCTTGAAGGAGCAAGCAAAAGCCTAGTGGCTTTCTCTTCTTTCAGAGAGAAACACATGCATTTCATCCTTCGGGAGTAAGTGTTTAGCCTGGAATTTATATGCATTTTGTACTGTGCAGAATGTAGCTACCTGCTCTAGGGTTGTGTCATAGAAGCACCTTTCCTGCAGGAGCTTATTGCAACATTCATTGTTTGGCTAAGCTCTTTAGGGTTGGTTTTGGAAGGTGTTTCAACTTTGGCCATATCCCGCTTAGTACAAAATTTTTTCACAGAGCTTTTTCCAAGTATTCACAAAGAGCTCTTGCTTGAAACTGAAACATGCACATCCCCATACTGGTGTGCTCGTTTCACCACCTGGATTTTGGTTTCCACGTCTTTCTTTGAAATGACAAGCCTTCATTCAGCATGCTACACACACCTTGTAGCAGTTTCAGTTTTAAGCATATTGGTGCTCTCAAAACACTGTGTAACCTGTGTAGAGTGTGTCACTCTCCAGCACTGAGTACACAACTTAGAGCTCCTTTCGCCACAGGCACGCAAACACATCTTTTTGGGAAAGTCCTAATTCAGGTCACTTGGAAATGTAAGAGATCATCGAAAACATGAATAAATCATGCCTTTGCACTCTGCAACCGATAGAAATGACTTTTTGTAGTTGCCCGTGTGAATTTCACTGCAAAATGCCCTTCTTTTCTGCTTTCTTGAATGTTCTCAGCGCAGTAGGTGAAAGAGTGTTTGAGCAAGTGTGATGCAGTGAGCGTTTTCCTGGATTTCAAGAGATTTGGGAAACATAATCCGCGTTTTTCCACATTATCTTAGAAACAACATGTGTTTTGCAAGAGATTGAAACAATGCATCCCAAAACCTATTACACCAGTGAAAAAAGACGTTTCTAAAAAGACATTGAAGGAGCAAGCAAAAGTATAGTGGCTGAGTCTTCCTTCAGAGAGAAACATGCATTTCATCATTCTGGACTGAGGTTTCAGCATGGAATGCGTATGCATTTTGTACTGTGCAGAATGTAGCTACCTGCTCGGGGGTTGTGTCATTGAAGCACTTTTCCTGCAGGAGCTTATTGCAACATTCATTGTTTGTCTAAGTTCTTTAGTGTTGGTTTTGGAAGGTCTTTCAACTTTGGCCAAATTTCGCTTCATACGAAATTTTTTCACAGCGCTGTTTCCAAGTGTCCACAAAGAGCCCTTGCTTGAAACTGTACACATGCACATGTCCCATACTGTTGTGCTCGTTTCACTATCGGGATTTTGGTTTCTTCTTCTTTCTTTGAAATGACAAGCCACACACATTGTACCACTTTCAATTTTAAGCATGTTGGTGCTTTCAGAAGGCTGTTTAACCTGTGTAGAGTGTGTCACTCTCCAGCTCTGAATACACAGATTTAAACAATGCATCCCAAAACCTATTCCACCAGTGAAAACACACGTTTCTACAAAGACCTTGAAGGAGCAAGCAAAAGCATAGTGGCTGATTTTTCTTTCAGAGAGAAACACAGGCATTTCACCCTTCTGGAGTAAGTATTCATCCTGGAATTCATATGCATTCTGTACTGTGCAGAATGTAGCTTCCTGCTCAGGGTTTGTGTCATATAAACACCTTTCCTGCAGGAGCTTATTGCAACATTCATTGTTTGGCTCAGTTCTTTAGAGTTGGTTTTGGATGGTCTTTCAACTTTGGCAAAACCCGCTTCATAAGAAATTTTTCCCAGCGCTGTTTCCAAGTGTCCACAAAGAGCTGCTGCTTGAAAGTGTACACATGCACATCTCCCATACTGGTGTGCTCGTTTCACTACCTGGATTTTAGTTTCCTCCTCCTTCTTTGAAATGACAAGCCTTCTTTCAATATGCTACACACATCTTGTAGCAGTTTCACTTTTAAGCATGTTGGTGCTCTCAAAACGCTGTGTAACCTGTGTAGAGTGAGTCACTCTCCAGCACTGAATACACAACCTAGGTCTCCATTCACCACAGACACTCAAACACATCTTTTTGGAAAGTCCTAATTCAGGTCACTTGGAAATGTAAGGGTCTCATCGAGAACATGAAGTCAATCATGGTTTGCACTGTGCAACCGATAGAAATTAATTTTTGTACAGTCCCGTCCAAAATTGACTGCAAAATGCCCTTCTTTTCTGCTTTGTTGAATGTTCTCAACAAATTAGGTGAAAGAGCGCGTTTTAGCAAGGGTGATGCAGTGTTTGTTTTCCGGGATTTCATGTGATTAGGGAAACATTATCCGCTCTTTTCCACATTGTCTAAGAAACAACATGAGGCTTGCAAGAGATTGAAACAATGCATCCCAAAACGTATTCTAGCAGTGAAAACACACGTTTCTACAAAGACCCAGAAGGAGCAAGCAAAACCATAGTGGCTATGTTGTCTTTCAGAGAGAAACATGCATTTCATCCTTCTGGAGTGAGTTTTCATCCTGGAATTCATTTGCATTCTGTACTGTGGAGAATGTAGCTACCTGCTCGCGGGTTGTGTCATATAAACACCTTTCCTGCAGGAGCTTATTGCAACATTCATTGTTGGGCTCAGTTCTTTAGAGTTGGTTTTGGATGGTCTTTCAACTTTGGCAAAACCCGCTTCGTAAGAAATTTTTCCCAGCGCTGTTTCCAAGTGTCCACAAAGAGCTCTTGCTTGAAACTGTACACATGCACATCTCCCATACTGGTGTGCTCGTTTCACTACCTGGATTTTAGTTTCCTCCTCCTTCTTTGAAATGAGAAGCCTTCATTCAATATGCCTCACACATCTTGTAGCAGTTTCACTTTTAAGCATGTTGGTGCTCTCAAAACGCTGTGTAACCTGTGTAGAGTGAGTCACTCTCTAGCACTGAATACACAACCTATAGCTCCTTTTGGCATAAACACGCAAACATCTTTTTGTGAAAGTCCTAATTCAGGTCACTTGGAAATGTCAGGGTTTCATCGAGAACATGATGTAATACATCCTTTTGCACTCTGCAACCGATAGAAATGACTTTTTGTACAAGCCTGTCTGAAATTCACTGCAAAATGCCCTTCTTGTCTGCTTTCTTGAATGTTCTCAACAAATTAGGTGAAAGAGCGTGTTTGAGCATGTGTGATGCACGGTGCATTTTCCTGGATTTCAGGAGATTTGGGAAACATAATCCGCGTTTTTCCACATTGTCTAAGAAACAACAAGAGACTTGGAACAGATTGAAACATTGCATCCCAAAACGTATTCAACCAGTGAAAACACACGTTTCTACTAAGATCTTGAAGGAGCAAGCAAAAGCCTAGTGGCTTTCTCTTCTTTCAGAGAGAAACACATGCATTTCATCCTTCGGGAGTAAGTGTTTAGCCTGGAATTTATATGCATTTTGTACTGTGCAGAATGTAGCTACCTGCTCTAGGGTTGTGTCATAGAAGCACCTTTCCTGCAGGAGCTTATTGCAACATTCATTGTTTGGCTAAGCTCTTTAGGGTTGGTTTTGGAAGGTGTTTCAACTTTGGCCATATCCCGCTTAGTACAAAATTTTTTCACAGAGCTTTTTCCAAGTATTCACAAAGAGCTCTTGCTTGAAACTGAAACATGCACATCCCCATACTGGTGTGCTCGTTTCACCACCTGGATTTTGGTTTCCACGTCTTTCTTTGAAATGACAAGCCTTCATTCAGCATGCTACACACACCTTGTAGCACTTTCAGTTTTAAGCATGTTGGTACTCTCAGAAGGCTATGTAACGTGTAGAGTTTGTCACTCTCCAGCACTGAATACACAACTTAGAGCTCCTTTCCCCACAGACAAACAAACACATCTTTTTGGGAAAGTCCTAATTCAGGTCACTGGGAAATGTAAGGTGTTTCATCCAGAACATGAATAAATCATGCTTTTGCACTCTGCAACCGATAGAAATGCCTTTTTGTACATGCCCATCTGAATTTCACTGCAAAATGCCGTTCTTTTCTGCTTTCTTGAATGTTCTTAACGCATTTGGTGAGACAGCGAATTTGAGCAAGAGTGATGCAGTGTGCGTTTTCCTGGATTTCAAGTGATTTGGGAAACATACTCCTTGTTTTTCCACATTGTCTAAGAAACAACATGAGGCTTGCAAGAGATTGAAACAATGATCCCAAAAGGGATTCCACCAGTGAAAACACGTTTCTAGAAAGACTTTGAAGGAGAAAGCAAAAGAATAGTGGCTGAGTGTTCTTTCAGAGAGAAGCACCTTTCCTGCAGGAGCTGATTGCAACATTCATTGCTTGGCTAAGTTCTTTAGGGTTGGTTTTGGAAGGTCTTTCAAAGTTGGCCAAATCCGGCTTCTTAGGAAATTTTTTCACAGCGCTGTTTCCAAGTGTCCACAAAGAGCTCCTGCTTGAAACTGTACACATGCACATCGTCCATAGTGGTGAGCTCTTCTCACTACCTGGACTTTGGTTTCCTCTTCTTTCTTTGAAATGACAAGCCTTCATTCAGCATGCTACACACACCTTGTAGCACTTTCAGTTTTAAGCATGTTGGTGCCTTCAAAATGCTGTGTAACCTGTGTAGAGTGTGTCACTCTCTAGCACTGAATACACAACTTAGAGCTCCTTTCGCCACAGACACTCAAACATAATTTTTGGGAAAGTCCTAATTCAAGTCACTTGGAAATGTGACGGTTTCATCAAGAATGTGAGGTCAATTATGCTTTGCACTCTGCAACCGATAGAAATAATTTTTTTTACAAGCCCGTGTGAAATTCACTGCAAAATGGCCTCCTTTTCTGCATTGTTGAATATTCTGAACGCATTAGGTGAAAGAGCGTGTTTGAGCAAGAGTGATGCAGGGTGCGTTTTCCTGGATTTCAAGTGATTTGGGAAACAGAATCTGCGTTTTTCCACATTGTCCAAGAAACAACATGAGGTGTGCAAGACATTGAAACAATGCATCCCAAAACGTATTCCACCAGTGAAAACACACGTTTCTACAAAGACCTTGAAGGACCAAGCAAAAACCTCGTGGCTGAGTGTTCTTTCAGAGAGAAACATGCATTTTTCTTCCTCCTTCGGTGAGATTTCAGCCTTTAATTCATATGCATTTTGTACTGTCCAGGATGTAGCTAACGGTTCGGAGGTTGTGTCATAGAAGCACCTTTCCTGCGTGAGCTTATTGTGACATTCATTGTTTGGCTAAGTTCTTTAGGGTTGGTTTTGGAAGGTCTTTCAACTTTGGCCAAATCCCGCTTTGCACGAAATTTTTTCACAGCGCTGTTTCCAAGTATCCACAAAGAGCTGCTGCTTGAAACTGTACACATGCACATCTCCCATACTGGTGTGCTCGTTTCACTACCTGTATTTTGGTTTCCTCATCTTTCTTTGAAATGACAAGCCTTCATTAAGCATGCTACACACATCTTATAGCAGTTTCAGTTTTAAGCATGTTGGTGCTCTCAAAAGGCTTTGTAACCTATGTTAGAGTGTGTCACTCTCCAGCATTGAATACATAACTTAGAGCTCCTTTTGCCACAGACACGGAAACACATCTTATTGGGAAAGTCCTAATTCAGGTCACCTGGAAATGTAAGGGTCATTTGAGAATATGAAGTCTATCATGGTTTTGCACTCTGCAACCCAAAGAAATGGCTTTTTCTACATGCCCGTGTGAATTTCCCTGCAAAATGCCCTTCTTTTCTGCTTTCTTGAATGTTCTCAACGCAGTAGGTGAAAGAGTGTGTTTGAGCAAGAGTGATGCAGGGAGCGTTTTCTTGGATTTCAAGAGATTTGGGAAACATAATCCGCCTTTTTCCACATTGTCTAAGAAACAATATGAGACTTGCAAGAGATTGAAACAATGCATCCCAAAACGTATTCCACCAGGAAATCACACGTTTCTACAAAGACTTTGAAGGAGCAAGGTAAAGAATAGTGGCCAATTGTTCTCTCAAGGAGAAACATGCATTTTTCATCCTTCTGGAGTGTGTTTTCACCTGGAATTCATATGCATTTTGTACTCTCCAGAATGAAGCTATCTGCTGGGGGGTTGTGTCATAGAAGCACCTTTCCTGCAGGAGCTTATTGCAGCATTCATTGTTTGGCTAAGTTCTTTAGAGTTGGTTTTGGACGGTCTTTCAACTTTGGCCAATCCCTCTTCGTACTAATTTTTTTTACAGTGCTCTTAAGGCGTGTCCACAAAGAGATGGTGCTTGAAATCCTCCACATGCTTTTTTCCACTACTCGTGTGCTCGTTTCAGTACCTAGACTTTCGTTCCCTGTTATTTCTTTTATATTACAAACCTTCTTTGCATGGTCTTCCCATCTGAGAGTAAATTGACAAAAGAAGTCCAGTTTTGAAATCTGTAGTTCTCTGGCTTCTGTTATAATGTAAAGTTCTCCTAGAAAAAATTCCAGTTCTCCATACATCACACAGTTCATAGAAGTTTTAGTTTTAACCATGTTGGTGATCTGAAAATGCTGTTTGACATATGTAGAGTGTTTAACTCTACAGCACGGAATAGTCACCTTAGAGGTCCTTTAGAAAGCGTACAGGGAATTGACATGCAAAGACATCATTTTCATCAAAGTCCTGCATGAGAGCACTTGGAAATGTCACTCTTTGATGGAGAACATAATTTCATGCTTTTACACTCTGCAATCGATATAATTGAATTTTTGAACATGCTCATCTGTATTTCGCTGCAGAATGCCCTTCTATTTTGCTTTCTTGAACCTTATCAATGAAACTGGTGTAGGAGAGTGTTTGAGCAAGTGTTAAGCAGTGTGCATTTTCCTAGGTTGTAAGTCATCTGGGATACAGAATCTGCATTTTTCCACCTTCTCAATGGAAACAACATACAAGGCTGGACATGAGACTTACAAGAGATGAAACAATGCTTCCCAGAACTTATTCCACCAGTAAAAATACACCATTGTACAAAGACTTTGAAGGAGCGATCAAAAACTTAGGGACTGAGTGCTATTTCAGAGAGAAATACATGTGTTTTTTCTTTCGGGAGTGAATTTTCCTCCAGGAATTCATATGCATTTTGTACTGTGGAGAATGTTGCTATCCTCTCGGGGGTTGTGTCATAGAAGTTCTGTCCCTGTAGGAGTCAATTGCAACATTCATTGTTTACCTAATTGGCCTAAGCGTGGTTTTGGAGGGTCTATCAACTTTGACCAAATCCCGCTTTGTACGAATTTTTTCCACAGTGCTGTTTCCACGTGTCCACAAAGAGCTGCTGCTTGAAATCCTCCACATGCTTTTTTCCACTACTCGTGTGCTCGATTCAATACCTAGACTTTTGTTCCCTGTTATTTCTCTTAAAGTACAAGCCTTCTTTCCATGGTCATATCATCCGAGAGGAAATTGACAAAGGAAGACCAGTTTTGATAGCTGCAGTTCTCTGACTTGTGTTATAATGTAAACTTCTCCTAGAGAGAATCCCCTTTCTCCATGCTTCACACAGTTCATAGAAGTTTCAGTTTTAACCATGTTGGTGATCTAAAAATGCTGTTTGACATATGTAGAGTGTTTAACTCTACAGCCGGAATACTCACCTTAGAGGTCCTTTAGGAAGCTTACAGCGAATTGGCATGCGAAGAAATCATTTTCTTCAAACTCTTGCATGAGGGCACTTCGAAATGTCACGCTATAATGGAGAACAAAATTTCATGCTTTGGCACCCTGCAATCGATGTAATTGAATTTTTGAACATGCTCTTCTGAATTTCGCTGCAGAATGACCTTCTATTTTGCTTTCTTGAATCTTGTCAATGAAACTGGTGTAGGAGCGTGTTTGAGCAAGAGTCAAGGAGTGTGCATTTTCTTAGGTTTCAAGTCATCTGGGATACAAAATCAGCATTTTTCTACCTTCTCAAAGGAAACAACATACAAGGCTGGACATGAGGCTTGCAAGAGATGAAACAATGCTTACGAAAACTTATTCTACCAGTGAAAATACACTATTGTACAAAGACTTTGAAGGAGCAAGCAAAAACGCAGGGGCTCAGTGCTCTTTCAGAGAGAAACACATCTATTTTATCTTTCTGGAGTGAATTTTCCTCCAGGAATTCATATGCATTTTGTACTGTGGAGAATGTTGCTATCCTCTCGGGGGTTGTGTCATAGAAGCACCGTCCCTGTAAGAGCCTATTGCAACATTCACTGTTTGGCTAAATTGCCTAGGCATGGTTATGGAGGGTCGTTGATATTTGGCCAAATCCCGCTACGTACGAATTGTTTTCACAGTGCTCTTTCCACGTGTCCACAAAGAGCTGCTGCTTGAAATCCTCCACATGCTTTTTTCCACTACTCGTGTGCTCATTTCAATTCCTAGACTTTCATTCCCTGTTATTTCTTTTAAATTACAAGCCTTCTTTCCATGGTCATCCCATCCCTGAGGAAATTGACAAAGGAAGTCCAGTTTGGAAAGCTGCAGTTCTCTGGCTTCTGTTATCATGTAAACTTCCCCTAGAAAGAATTCCCTTTCTCCATGCTTCACACAGTTCATAGAAGTTTCACTTTTAACCATGTTGGTGGTCTAAAAATGCTGTTTGACATATGCAGTGTGTTTAAATCTACAGCACCTAATACTCACCTTAGAGGTCCTTTAGGAAGCGTACAGCAAATTGACATGCAAAGACATCATTTTCTTCAAAATCCTGCATGAGAGCACTTGGAAATGTCACTCTTTGATGGAGAAATTAATTTCATGCTTTTGCACTCTGCAATCGATATAATTGAACTTTTGAACATGCTCGTATGAATTTCGCTGCAGAATGCCCTTCTTTTTTGCTTTCTTGAATCTTGTCAATGAAACTGGTGTAGGAGCGTGTTTGAGCAAGAGTTAAGCAGTGTGCATTTTCCTAGGTTGTAAGTCATCTGGGATACAGAATATGCATTTTTCCACCTTCTCAAAGGAAACAACATACAAGGCTGGACATGAGGCTTGCAAGAGATGAAACAATGCTTCCCAAAACTTATTCCACCAGTGAAAATACACTATTGTATACAAAGACTTTGAAGGAGCAAGCAAAAACGTAGGGGTGGTGTCTTAAAAGCACCTTTCCTTTAGGAGCTTATTGCAACATTCATTGTTTGGCTGAGTTCTCAAGGGGTGGTTTTGGAGGGTCTTTCAGCTTTGGCCAAATCCCGCTTCCTATGAATTTTTTTCACAGTACTCTTTCCACGTGTCCACAAAGACATGTTGCTTGAAATACTACACATGCAGTTCTCCACTACTGGTGTGCTCGTTTCACTACCCAGGTTTTGGTTTCCTGTTATTTCTTTTAAATTACAAACCTTATTTCCCGGGTCGTCCCATCTTTGAGGAAATTGACAAGGGAAGTCCAGTTTTGAATGCTCCTGTTCTCTGGGATGTGTAATAAGGTAAACTTTTAGAGGGATACCCCTATCTCCATGCCTCACACATTTTGTAGCAGTTTCAGTTTTAAGCATGTTGGTGCTTTAAAAACGCTGTTTCGCATTTTTAGAGGGTTTTACTCTCCAGCCCTGAATACACACCTTAGAGCTCCTTTAGGAAGATTATAGTGAATTGACACACAAAGGCAGCTTTTTCTTCAAAGTCCTGCACCAGGGCACATGGACATGTAAGTGTTTGATCTTGAACATGAAGTAATTCATGCACTGTGTATCCGATAGAAATGAACTTGTGTACATGCTCTTTTGAATTTCACTCCAAAATGCCCTTCTTTTCTGCTTTCTTGAATCTTTTCAATGCATTAGGTGAAAGAGCGTGTTAGACCAACAGTTATGCAGTGTACGTTTTCCTGGATTCCAATTATTTTGGGATAGAGAATCAGCATTTTTCCACCTTCTCAAAGGAAACAACATAGAAGGCTGCATATTAGGCTTTCAAGAGATGAAAGAATGCATCCCAAAATTTATTCCACCAGTGAAAATACACGTGTTTACAAAGACTTTGAAGGAACAAGCGAAAACGTAGTGGCTGAGTGTTCTTTCAGAGAGAAATACAAGTATTTCATCCTTTCGGAGTGACTTTTCCTCCCGGAATTCATATGCATTTTCTACTCTGCAAAATGTTGCTATCTTCTTTGGGGTTGTGTCATAGAAGCACCTTCCCTGTAGGAGCCTATTGCAGCATTCATTGTTCAGCTAAGTTCTGTAGGGGTGGTTTTGGATCGTCTTTCAACTTTGGCTAAACCCGCTTCTTATGAATTCATTTCACAGTGCTATTTCCAAGTGTCCGCAAAGACCTTCTGCTGGACAACCTACACCTGCACTTCTCCATTAAGGGTGTGTCCGTTTCACTACCTAGATTTTCGTTGCCTGTTATTTCTTTTCAATTACAAGCCTCCTTTCCAGGGTCGTCCCATCCTTGAGGAAATTGACAAGGGAAGTCCAGTTTTGAAAGCTCCTGTTGTCTGGGATGTGTTACAAGATAAACTTCTCTTGGAAAGATACCCCTTTCTCCATGCTTCATACACTCTGTAGCAGTTTCAGTTTTAACCATGTTGGTGGTCTAAAACCGCTGTTTTGCATATGTAGAGTGTTTAACTCACCAGCCCTGAATACACACCGTAGAGATCCTTTAAGAAGATTATAGCGAATTGCCAGGCAAAGACAGCCTTTTATTCAAAGTCCTGCATCAGGGTATGTGGAAAAATAATGGTTTTATAGAGAACATAAAGTAATTCATCCTTTTGCACTCTGCATCCATTAGAAATGAAATTTGTACATGCTTGTCTGATTTTCACTGCAAAATGCCTTTCTTTTCTGCTTTCTTGAATCTTCTCAATGCATTAGGTGAAAGAGTGTGTTTGAGCAAGAGTTATGCAGTGTGCCTTTAACTGGGTTTCAAATCATTTGGGACACACAATCAGCATTTTTCCACCTTCTCAAAGGAAACAACATTGAAGGCTGCACATGAGGCTTGCAAGAGATGAAACAATGCATCCCAAGACTTATTCCAGCAGGGAAAATACATGTTTCTTCAAAGACTTTGAAGGAGCAAGCAAAAACGTAGGGGCTGAGTGTTCTTTCAGAGAGAAATACATGTATTTCATCCTTCTTGAGTGAATTTTCTTCCTGGAATTCAAGTGCATTTTGTACTGTGCAGAATGTTGCTATCTTCTCGAGGGTTGTGTCATAGAAGCACCTTCCCTGTAGGAGCTTATTGCAACTTTCATTGTTCTGCTAAGTTCTCTAGGGGTGGTTTTGGAAGGTGTTTCAACTTGGGCCAAATCGACCTTTGAAAGAATTTTTTTCACAGTGCTCTTTTCATGTGTCCTCAAAGAGCTGGTGTTTGAAATCCTACACATGCAGTTCTCCATTACTGGTGCACTCATTTCACTACCTAGATTTCGGTTTCCTGTTATATCTTTTAAATTACAAGCCTTCTTTCCAGGGCCGTCCCATCTTTGAGGAAATTGACAAGGGAAGTCCATTTTTGAAAGCTCCTGTCCTCTGGGATGTGTTATAAGGTAAATTTCTTGTAGAATGATACCGCTTTTTCCAAGCTTCACTCACTTTGTAGCAGTTTCAGTTTTAAGCATGCTGGTGGTCTAAAAACACCGTTTGAAATATGTAGGGTGTGTAACTCTCCAGCACAAAATAGACATTAGAGCTCCCTTAGGAATCTTAATGTAAATTGACACGCAAAGACAGCTTTTTCTTCAAAGCCTTGTTTCAAGGCACTTGGAAATATAAGGGACATCGAGAACATGAAGTAATCCATGCTTTTGCTCACTGAAACTCATAGAAATCAACTTCTGTACATGCAAGTCTGAATTTCACTGCAAAATGCCCTTCTTTTCTGCTTTCTTGAATCTTGTCAATGCATTAGGTGAAAGAGCGTGTTTGAGCAAGAGTTATGCAGTGTGCGTTTTCCTCGATTACAGGTCATTTGGGATACAGAATCATCCTTTTCCACCTTCTCTAAGGAAACAACTTAGAAGGCTGCACACGAGCCTAGCCAGTGATGAATCAATGGATCCAAAAACTTATTCCACCAGTGAAAATACACGTTTCTACAAAGACTTTGAAGGAGCTAGCAAAAAATCGGGGCCGAGTGTTCTTTCTGAAAGAAATACATTTATTTCATCTTTCTGGAGGGAATTTTCCTCTTTGAATTCATATGCATTTTGTAATGTGCACAATGTTTCTATTTTCACAGGGGTGGTGTCATGAAAGCACCTTTCCTTTAGGAGCTTATTGCAACATTCATTGTTTGGTTAGGTCCTCTAGGGGTGGTTTTGGAAGATCTTTCAACTTTGGCCAAATCCGGGTTCATATGAATTTTTCACATACCTCTTTCCAAGTGTCCACAAAGAGCTGCTGTTTGAAATCCTACACATGCACTGCTCCATTACTGGTGTGGTTGTTTTACTACCTAGATTTTGGTTTCCTTTTACTTCTTTTAAATTAGAAGCTTTCTTTCCAGGGTCGTCCCATCTTTGAGGAAATTGACAAGGGAAGGCCATTTTGAAAGCTCCTCTTCTCTGGGATTTTTTTATGAGGTAAACTTCTCTTAGAAGGATACCTCTTTCTCCATGCTTCACACACTTTGTATCCGTTTCGTTTTAAGCATGTTGGTGGTTTAAAAACGCTGTTTTACATATGTTGAATGTGTAACTCCCCAGCAATGAGTACATGCCTTAGAGCTTCTTTAGGAAGCTTAAAGCGAATTGACATGGAAAGACATCTTTTTCTTCAAAGTCCTGCTTCATGGCACATGCAAATGTAAGGGTTTGATTGAGTACATGAAGTAATTCATGCTTTTGCTTTCTGCAAGCGATAGAAATCAAATTTTGTACATGCTTGTCTGAATTTCACTGCAAAATATCCTCTTTTCTGCTTTGTTGAATCTTCTTAATGCATTTTGTGGAATAGCGTGTTTGAGCAAGAGTTATGCAGTGTGCGTTTTCCTCGATTGGAAGTCCTTTCGGATAGAGAATCAGTGTTTTTCCACATTCTCTAAGGAAACAACATAGAAGGCTGCACGAGACTTGCAAGAGATGAAACAATCCATCCCAAAACTTATTCCACCATTGAAAATACACGTTTCTACATAGACTTTGAAGAAGTAAGCAAAAAATAGTGCCTGAGTGTTCTTTCAGAGATAAATACATGTATTTCATCCTTCTGGAATGAGTTTTCCTCCTGGAATTCATATGCATTTTGTACTGTGCAGAATGTTGCTATGTTCTCGGGGGATGTGTCATAGAAGCACCTTTCCTGCAGGAGCTTATTGCAACATTCATTGTTTCCTAAGTTCTCTAGGGGTGGTTTTTGAAGGTCTTTCAACTTTGGCCAAATCTCGCTTCGAACAAATTTTTTTTACAGTGCTCTTTCCAAGGGTCCACAAAGAGCTACTGCTTGAAATCCTACACATGCACTTCTCCATTACTGGTGTGCTCATTTCACTACCTAGATTTTGGTTTCCTGTTATTTCTTTTAAATTACAAGCCTTCTTTGAGCGTCGTTCCATCTTTGAGGAAATTGACAAGGGAAGGCCATTTTTGATAGCTCCTCTTCTCTGGAATGTTTTATAAGGTAAACTTCTCCTAGAAAGTATGGTCTTTTTCCATGCTTCACACACTTAGTAGCAGTTTCCGTTTCAAGTATATTGGTGGTCTAAAAACCCTTTTTGACATATGTAGATTGTGTAACTCTCCTGCACGCAGTACACACCTTAGAGCTCCTTTAATAAGCTTAAAGCAAATTGCCACGCAAAGACATCATTTTCTTCAAAGTCCTGCTTCAGGGCACATGGAAATGTGAGGGATTCATCGGAATATGAAGTAATTCATGCTTTTGCTCTCTGCAACAGATAGAAATGAACTTTTTTTCATGCTCGTATGAATGTCCTGTAACATGCTCTTTTCTGCTTTCTTGAATGTTCTCAATGCATTAGTTGAAAGAGCGTGTTTGAGCCAGAGTTATGCAGTGTTCATTTTGGTGGACTTCAAGTCATTTGCTTTACATAATCAGTCTTTTTCCACATTCTCTAAGGAAACAACATTGAATGCTGCACATGGGGCTTGCAAGAGATGAAACAATGCAACCCAAAGCTTATTCCACCAGGGAAAATACACATTTCTACAAGGACTTTGAATGAACAAGGAAAAAAATAGGGCTGAGTGTTCTTTCAGAAAGAAATACATGTATTTCATCCTTTTGGAGTGAATTTTCCTCTTGGAATTCATATGCATTTTGTAATGTGCACCATGTTGCTATTTTCACAAGGGTGATGTCGTAGAAGCACCTTTCCTTCAGGAGCTTATTGCAACATTCATTGTTTGGCTAAGTTCTCTAGTGGTTGCTTTGGAAGCTCTTTCAACTTTGGGCAAATCTTGCTTCATACGAATTTTTTTCACAGTGCTATTTCCAAGTGTCCACAAAGAGCTGCTGCTTGAAATCCTATACATGCACTTCTCTCATACTGGTGTGCTCGTTTCACTACCTAGATATTGGTTTGCTGGTATTTCTTTTAAATTACAAGCTTTTCCGTGGTCGGTCCATCGTTGAGGAAATTGAGAAGAAAATTCCATTTTTGAAAGCTCCTCTTTTCTGGGATGTGTTATAATGTAAATTTCTCCCTGAAAGATAACTCTCTCTCCATGCTTCACAGAGTTTGTAGCAGTTCCTCTTTTAAGCATGTTGGTGGTCTAAAAACTCTTTTAACTTATGTAGATTGTGTAACTCTCCAGCACTGAATACACACCTTAGAGTCCCTTAGGAAGCTTATAATGAATTGACAGGAAAAGATATCTTTTTCTTCATAGTCCTTCTTCAGGGCATATGGAAATGTTAAGGTTTCACCCACAACATGAACTAATTCATGCTTTAGCTCTGAGCAACCGATAGACATGAAGTTTTGTTCATGATCGTCTGAATTTCCCTGCAAAATGCCCTTCTTTTCTTCTTTCTTGTGTCTTCTCAATGCATTAGGTGTATGAGCATGTTTGACCAAGTGTCATGCAGTGTGCGTTTTCGTGGATTATAAGTCTTTAGGATTATGCATCCTACCTGGAGGTCTGGGTTCACATCTGTCCTCTAAACCAGAATTACTCAGGGGATAGAGATGCCTCCCAGACAGATCAGTGACTACTGAGTGAAGAGGGCTCTCATACTTGCAGAAATGTGTGATCTCTCTCTACACTGGCTGTTTGGAAAGTGACATTGTGCTGATTCACGTGGTGGCCTCAATCCCAGGCTGGTGCACACTCCACACTGCAAGTTGCAACCCTGATCCCTAACACTCGCTCTCACCCATGGGAACCTGCTGCTCCATCCTCTTTGCTGTGTCCTGTGTGAAGCTTATCCACAGTCTGCATCTTGCTTCCTCCTCCTGGCTCAGGTCCCTGTGTCACCAAACTCCCCTTCTCACACACTGTGTGCTTCCACATGCTCCAGTTTGCCACATAAACACTATGCAAATAAGCACAACAGAAATAGGAGCCTTTCCTCTGATCACTATGCCTTCCTCTTTCCTCCATTCACAGAATACAGAACCAACCTGTTGGAGTGGCCTGTCCTTCCCTGCATTTTCAGTTGTCTCCACGCATGGCATTCCCTGGTTGCCTGTCACAGAGCACCTTTGGCTAAAACACCCACCTTCTCCTCCTCATCCAGGCTCCTGTTCAGTCCTCACAGCACTGAGGATTGTCGACACCTCCTTTCAGATGCTCTCTTCCCTGTGCAACCACCAGGAACACTACAGTCACTTTGGATATTTAAGGAGACTTTCCCATGTTAGAGTTTTAAGACCCAGCCCAGAAGAATGTGCAGCCCAGAGATGGGTGACAGGGAGCCCTACTGCCCTTGAGAAACCAGAAGCTCATCCCCAGGGGTCACCCCCAGGGACTAACCCCCAGAGGCCCATCTGCAAGGACTCACCCCAGTAACTCACTCCCAGAAACTCACCCCCAGGAGCCCACTCCCAAGGACTCACTATTAGGAACTCACCTTTAGAGACACACTTTTGGGAGCCCACCCCTAAGGACTCACCCCCAGGGGCTACCCCTGGGCAATTTCTCCCATGTGTCCCCTTTATCTTCTCAGTCACTGTGAGTCTGATGTGACTACCTGAGGCTGAGGAATGCTGTGGAATTACTATTATGCTGAACTAACCTGGGCTTCTGAGGAAATCAACTGGTATGTAAATAACCTCATGTGACAAGTGACTAAACTCTCTGGACCTCTACCTGACCAGGCTGTTGGGAGGATTTTGGAAGATTCTGTGGTCAGAGTCAGAAGCTCCTTGTCCTTTGTCCAGCAAGTGGCTTAGAACCTCACACAGTATTTACTGGACATTAAATTGGAACACACAGTAAGACAGGCACCATGGACTCAGAGATGAAAACCCAGCCTCTGTTCTGGCACAGCAGATGTCCTCAATGATAACCATGAGTCATGGTGATAACACATTGCATCATGAATCAGCGTGGTCTTAACTCCATGTGGGAGTCCCAGAGAAGGTCATAGCGCTCTGAGATCTGAAGACACAGTGGAGTCAGCCAGAGGAATGTTGAGGGCTGGAGGAGGCTCTAGAACCAAATACTGTGTGTGCTGAAGACCTAGAGAATGACAGGGAAGCAGCATGGCAGTCAATATAAGGGTGTGTGCATGTGTGTGCACATGTGTACATACAGATCTGTATAATTAAGGGCTATTTTTACATTTTTCTGCAGAGGGCTTCTCGAATCATGGATGCTGAGTTTGTGTTTGTACATGTGTACAGTGTGTGTGTTCTGGGTCCTCTCTAAGTAGTACCTTTAGATGAGAAAGGGCACATGCTAACCTGACAAGCTCAGGGGAGGCCTGCATGGCTACCTTGCAAACTCAGAGATCTAAAATAACCACAAAGGATGGTCTAAAATTAAAACATTTTTAAGTAAAAGCAGTCTCTGGTGAATAGTCATGTCTTAAGGCAGTATTTTTCCCTAACAAAGATCTTCACCTTAACTAATCCTGCAGGATGTCTTTTTGCATCTAGGATAACATACCTGATTAACATCCCTTTGCAAAACAAAGCAATTTCCCCTTTTTTTCAGGGCCCTCAAAGCACCAGAGCTGAGATCACAAACCCCCTCATTATCATTGTTATCATGTTAACTGTTGACTGTTAACTATCCTGCACCCACCTAAGTAAAAGAAGTGTGTGCCTATCATTTTGCTTTTTATCCAACCCTAGAGTTTTTCTTTCTTTGCTTTTCTACCATCTCCCTAATCTATCACCAATGGGTTTTATGTAATTCATTTATGTCTCCGGCTTGGATTGTAATCTATAAAGCAAGGTGCAAAACTGCCATTCTCTGGAACATTATCTCAATCTCTCAAAATTCTGCTTCCCAACATTTGTTGACAGTTTGCCTCAAATAAACTCACAAGGATTCTTCACAAGTTTGAATTTTTTTTATGTTAACAGAGCATTCATTTATAGTTACTATTTTAATACTTTTAGCCTTTGTACAGTTTGCCAAAACCTGCTTTGTATGAAATTAATTTTAAAATGGTCAATCCAGTTTTTTGTTTTAATCCTTACCTGAGGATGTTTTTTACATTGCTTTTCAAAGAGTGGAAGGGAGAGAGAGACAGGAAAACATCAATGGGAGAGAGACACATTAATTGGTTACTTCCCACCCATGCCCCAACTAGGGCCGGGGATGGAGCCTGCAATTGAGGTAATGTCTTTGGCTGGAATAAAACCCAGGACCCTTCAGTCTGTAGGCCTGTGATCCAACAAATGAGCCAAATCAGCTAGGGTGGGAGATCCAGTTTTGTTACTGGGAAACCCTGGTAGGGCTCAGGGCTTCCTGTAGCTGTGTCCAATTCAACGGATTGAATCATATAAAGTGTCTATTGAGAAGGCCACCTAACCAAGAAGCCAGGGAGCATATGAGCATCCAATACCTGTCTTAAGGAGTGGCCTGAGGGATCAGGTTATATGGGGCAAACTGAGGCTGGGAATGGAACTCAGCTACATGCAGTGGTGGAAGTCATTCTTTTGATCTTGGTCAAGACCTGGAGATGTCTCGATAAGGTGATACTGTAACCCACCATTCACAGTTGTGCCACCTCCTTAATTGCTTCAGTCTAGGATCAAGAGGCGTGTAGGGAGCAAAGGACTAGGAGAAAGAAGCCTGAGGAAAAAAACCCTGAAATCCTTGCTTACATAGGTATATGTGTTCTACAATTTTATAAGTAATATAATTATATTTCATATTTATTCAGGTGCTCAATCTTTGGAAATTATAAGTGCCCCTATCAGTTTTACACAATGAGCAGCTCATTGAAACTAAAACTAGACTTCCAATATTGGTTTGCTAGTACCACTTAAAAATGTATTGATTACACATTTTGTCATAGACAAACACAGGCATTATCTATTTGGAATATGTTTCAGTATTTGAAGAAATACACAGTGAAATACTGTGTAGAATGCTCATATGTTCTGTTAAGTATTATATGTTATGCCATTTACTGAAGGTGCATGTTAGAACATTTATTACATCATTAGTAGGAGTTTCATTTAGTACATATAGTTTGAGCTAAAAATAGATTTTCCAAATCCAATTTGCACACATTTGTCAAAGTGTAAAAATCTTCTCTACAGATTTACCCAATGTAGAAGCTAATTGAAACACTAAACCTGGGTTCTCTCAACAGACTTTGCTAGTAACATGTACTAATGTATTTATTTTACATTATGTCATAGACAAATACATGAATTAACTATTTAGAATGTGTTTCAATGTTTGAAGTAATATGTAGATGAATTATGATGTAGAATGCTCATATCTTCTGTGAAGTATTATAATGTAATCCCATTTACTGAAGAACCATGTAAGAACATTTGCTACATAATTTGTAGAAGTTTCATTTAGTACTTATAGTTTGGGGTAAAAAAGGTGTTTCCAAATTTGCTTTGCACACATCATTCTAAAAAAGCACAAAAACTCCACAACAGGCTCAAACAGTGAAGAACTTATTGAAACACTAAAACTAGACTTTTCTCAACAGACTTTGCTAGCAGCACGTACAAAAGTATTGATTTTACATTATGTCATGTCATACATTAATATATGCATTAACTATTTGGAATAAGATTCAATCTTTGAAGTAATATACAGGTAAATTAATGTATAGAATACTCATAGCTTTCCTTAGTTATTATACTGTAATGCCATTTACTGCAGAGCATTTTAGAACACTTATCACACAGTAAGAGTATCATTGAGAACTTATAGTTTGTGCTAAAAACAGTGTTCCAAATTCACATTGTATACCTCATTCTCAGAGTGGATATAAACTTCACTACAGGTTTAAACAATGCAGAGCTCATTCAAACACTAACTAGACTTTTTTCAATAGACTTTGCAAGTAGCATGTACAAATGTCTTGATTTTAGATTATGTCATAGACTAATAAATGCATTAACTTTTTGAAATATGCTTCAATCTTTGAAGTAATACACAGGTGAATTACTGTGTCGAATACTCATATCTTGAAACCAGAAAACTACACTGTTCCAATATTGGTTTGCTATTACCATTCACAAATGAATTGATTTTATATTATGTCATAGAAAACAGATGCACTATTTGGAATACTTTTCAATCTTTGAAGAGATACACAAGAGAAATACTGGGTAGAATGTTCATATCTTCTGTGAAGTACAGTGTTATAATGTAAAGATATTTATGGAAGGTGCATGTTACTACATTGTTACAAAGTTATTAATAGTTTCATTTAGTAATTATAATAGTGCTAAAAACAGTGTTTCCTATACATTTTGTACACATAATTCTAAGAGTAGACAAAAACCTCACTAAAGGTTCTAACAGTGAATTCATTCAAACACTAAAACTAGACTTTTCTCAATAGACTTTGCAAGTAGCATGTACAAATGTATTGATTTTAGTTTATTTCAGAGACTAATACACACATTAGCTATTTGGAAAATGTTTCAGTCTTTGAAGTAATACAGAGGTGAATTCCTGTGTAGCCTGCTCAGACCCTCTGTGAAATATCTTAATATAATGGCACTTACTGGAGAAGCATGTTCAAATATTCTTTATGTTGTTAGTTTTTTACTTATTTACTTTTGTCTGTGCTTAAAACTTTGCCAAAATCCTGCTTGTTACAAATTAATTTTACAATGCTCATTCAAATTTTCTACAAAAAACTTCTTATTGGAAACCTAAAAACACACTGTTCTAACATTGCTCTGCTTTTAACATTTACAAATGTATTGATTTCATGTTATATCACTGAATAATACACACATTATATGGAATATGTTTCAAGCCCTGAAGAAATACTCAAGAGAATCACTGTGTAGAATGCTCATATCTTCTGCTTAGCAATATTACCTAATGCCATTTACTGAAAGAGCATGCTAGAACACTTATTACATAGTAAGAGTTTCATATAGTAGTCATAGTTTGTGCTAAAAACAGTGTTTCCAATTACACTTTGTACACATCATTCTGAAACTGGACAACTTCACTACAGGTTCAAACAATGCAGAACTCATTCAAACACTAAAACTGGACTTTTCTCAATAAATTTCACAAATAGCATGTACAATTCTATTGATTTTAGTTTATTTCACAGACTAACACACTCATTAACTATTTGGAATATGTTTCAACCTTTGAATACACAGGTGAATTCCTGTGAAGAATGATCATATCTTCTCTGAAACATGATAATATAATAGCATTTCCTGGAGGAACATGTTCAGACATTCTTTATGTAGTTAGTTTCTTATTTATTAATTTAAGTCTTTGCTGGAAACTTTGCTAAAGTCCTGCTTGGTACGAATTAATTTTACAATGGATAAGCAAGTTTTACACTATGAGCTGCTCATTGAAACCCTAAAACTACACTGTTTCAATGTTGCTTTGCTCTTAACATTTATAAATGTATTGATTTTACCTTATATCATTGAATAAAACACACAATATATGGAATATGTTTCAGTCCCTGAAGAAATACACAACAGAAACAATGTGAAGAATGCTCATATATTCTGTCAAGATTATAATGTAATGATATTGACAGAAGGTAAATGTAACAACATGTTTTACATAGTTAGCAGGAATTTCCTTTAGTAGTCAAAATCGTGCTACAAACAGTTTTCCCCATCCGCATTGTATACATATTTCTACAAGTGTACAAAACTTCATTACAGCGACAGGCTGGCTCTGCAGGGGTGGGCACAGATCCCAAGGGCCAGTCTTCTCAGCTCTCCCACAGACAAGACCACCTAGGGCCCACAGACGATACCCCACATCAGCTGCACGCACCCTTTCTTCTCTCCTTGCCCCTCCCGGACACCGTGAGGGCCCTGGCCTGCAGTCATGCTCAGGCTGTGGGGCGCGCAGAGCACTGGGCTTCAGGAGAGCTCCTCTCTAGCCACACTGCCTCCTAAGTTCCCGGCCAAGTCCCCAGGTCTCCCAGCCACGCCCCCAGGGCTCCTGGCTGCTTCTCTGGGGTCTCCAGTAGGGCTGTGGTCTTGGGCCAGACCCCAGGCGTTCACTCAGCTGTGCTACATACTAAACAAATTCACACCTTGTCACAGTTTCTGCCAGCTGGGACTACTTGGCTAGGTCACGTACTTTTATCTGAGAAACTTCAGTTTAAAATTTTTGCCACATCAGCCTTTTCAGTTCCTTCCCCTTTCACATGCAAGTGTCCCAAAAGCAGGAAGAGGCCTGCAGGCACCCGGAGCTGGGCTCTACTCCACCGCCCCTTGCAAACCGCTGACCACCAGCTCACATAAGACCTTGAACAACTCCCACCTGAAAAGTAGTTCTGAAGCAACAGGTAACCTCAAAAGATTTAACTTAAAAGGAATGTTGAGATCCATAAAAAGTTCAGGAAACTGACTGATGGTAGGAATTGTTTTATTGGACCTCAGAAGCACAGTAGTTCTTATACCCTGACCTGGTCTGGACTTAGTTATGCTTCCTAATGACATAAAGACAGGCCCAGGCCACGGTAAAGGCTGGGGTCCTGCCTGTCATCCACTAGGGAACCCCAGCAGGGGACTGACCCTCTGCTTTCTTTCCTACAAGTTGTCTCTGAACATCTATACATATTCTTAAAAGGTACTTTAAAAATTTAGTCTTTATGAAAGGGAGATCATCCTATACTTACTTTTTTTCACTGATATTGTATCATTAAGATGTATGCACACTGGGCCCTGGCCAGGTTCTCAATGGTTTGAGTGTTATCCCCCTACCCCAAGTTTGCGGGTTTGATCCCCCGTCAGGGCACATACAAGAAGCAACCAATGAATGCATGAATAAGTAGGACAACAAATTGATGTTTCTCTCTCTGTGTGTGCTGGAAGAAAAAGCAGGCAGACAAGACCATGTTTGGATCTGTAGTAAAGCATTAAGAATGAGATGAAAAGCTGCATTAGGGCTGGCTTATGAGCAAAGATCCCTGTGAAGAATTTGTGAAGATTTTCTTTGTCAGATAGAATACTAGTAAAAATATAATTTATTGATAAAACTAATTACAGTTTGCAGGATCAAGTATATTGCCAATCATTTGTTATAAAAAGTGGTTTAGGATTATATTCCTTAAGGAAAAAAGTTGGATAAAAAGTAAATTATTAGCCCAGCCAGGCATGGCTCAGCGGTTGAGCATTGACCTAGGATCCAGGAGATCTTGGTTCAGTTCCGATCAGGGCACATGCCTGGGTTGCGGGCTTGGTCCCCAGCCGGGGGCGTGCAGGAGGCAGTTGATCAATGAGGACTCTCTCATCATTGATGTTTCTCTCTCTCTTTCTCTCTCCCTCTCCCTTCCTTTCTCTGAGGTCAATAATGATATATTAAAAAAATTTAAAAAGAGTAAATTATTGCAAGGAATTCAACAACAGTTAAATGAAAAAGCTAAGATGGATGTACTCCTGAGTGAAAAATCAAGAAATTTATCCTTTAATTATTAAATGTATTGGGATGACATTGGTTAATAAGATTATATAGGTTGCAAGTGTGCGTTTCTATAATACTTGATCTGTATATTGCATTGTGTGCCCACCATCCAAAGTCAAATCATCTTCCATCACCATATATTTGGCTCCCTTTATTACCACTCACTCCCCTTCCCACTGGTAACCACCATACTGTTTTGTTGTGAAACAAGTGAGTTTCAGTTGTATCCTGCATCTGAGTGAAATCATATGGTTCTTAGCTTTTTCTGATTTATTTTGCTTAGCATGATATTCTCAAGGTCCATCCATGTTGTTGGAAATGGCGGTATTTCATCTTTTCTTACGGCTGAGCTGAAATCAAAAAAATTAAAATTTGTTACACTTCAACATTTTAGGTTTCTACTTCTCCATGTAACTAGCAGGAGTGCATTAGGATTTTCTGGGCATCTGCTATATGCTCAGCCTTGGGTTATGGCTAGAAATTTATTTTGGTTTACTTACAATTTATAGCAGCCATGAAGAAGGACTCTTAATCTTTTTATTAACAGATGAAAAAAGGAGGTAAAAAGACAACCAGTTACATAAGGTCATAGGGTAATAAAAGAGTCTATGAGGGACTAAAAATTCATGTTCGCATGATTCCAGCTCCCTGTTTATATTATAGGAATGTTGGAAAATATAAATATACCATAATCAGTAAAGACCCTGGACACTTTTCAGAATAAAGTTTATTATATGTTTAGGATAAAATTTTAAAATGTGGTAATAGCAGAACTATCATGTATATCTTGAAAATTTATGTAGCTGGAATCAAGAGTAAAAAAATCATCTGCAAATATTCAGTATTCTCAGAAAAGTTGCAGCAATTTGTCTTTATTTTCCAGAGCCATCTGGTTTCCTTTTACATCTTGCTATCTCAGTAAGTCTAAAGGAACAAACTGATCTGCCAGAAGCAAATAAATTTCTCATTATCTTTAATGTGAGAATGAAGATGAGACTACTGAGAGTGATCACAGTCTTTGCCTACTAATATGGTTGAAAACTTGTGTTTACATAACAAAATGTTTTCATATAGAAGAGAAAGAATGGACATATATGGCTGTGGGATGCTGTGTCTTAATATTGAAACTGATTCCTCTCAACAAATAGATTTATTATTTCTCTATGTATAAGGCTAATATGTCTCCTTCTATGAACGTGGAGGAATTTCAGAGGTGTTCATTTTTCAAATTCTTCAGAGTGCTTGAAAGAATCTGTCAGACAAAATTTAAAGGTAGAAAATAAGAGCAAAGTGGGCAAGGTGTACACAATAAAGAGAAGAGCCATATGTCCATTCTCGATTCCTTCTTTCCTCTCTTCCTCTTTCCTTCCTTCCCTCCTTTCCATCCTTTGCTTTCTTCCTTTCTTCCATCTGTATCCGCTGTGCAAGGCACTGCTTAAAATACTGCTGCTAGACCAATGGGGAAAAATGATAACTTTTTTATTCCGATAGAATATACATTCTAGTGGAGGAGCATATTATAAAAACACATTAAAAATGAAAAATGATGCCAGTGGTAAGTACTGTGTGAAGAGTGAAAACAAGGTACTATGATTAAATATGACTAGGTAACTGCATTATTTTGGTGATTAAGAAAGGTTCCTCTGAAAAGGTGACATTTAAGTGAAGAATGCACTTACAGAGATAACCCAGCTGTGCACAAATTAGGTAGAACAGTGTTTCAAGCAGAGGAAATAATCAGTGCAAAATCCTCAACAAATTTTGGAGTTTGGAATGATAAAGATAATAAAGGAAAGTGCCCATAGTTTGCAGATAGTGAGTAGATGGGAAAAGATGAAATTAATAGGGTGGCATGGACTAGATCTCATGAGGCTCTGTAGGCCAGAGTAAAATGTCTACTTTTTATTCTTTGTGTATAACAAACCTATTGGACAGTTTTAAGAAGGGGGAGAAAGTGATCTGATTTCTTCTGGGAGTTCATGGAAAACTGGGGTGGGGGGCAGTAGAAATATAAGAAAAAAAATCTGTAGAAGTTTTGCACACTTACCTGTCATATAGTGAAACTGTATGTAAATTTTTCCATAATTTTTTAGAGGTTATGATACTAAGGAAAAAGAAAACATTGTAGAAAAACCACAATTCTGGTCTATATAAAAAAAATTACAAAAACAATCAGCACACCAACGTATATTCTGCTGTTCATTCTCATATGCGTCTAAGTTGTTCCCTGCAACAAATACATGAATATTTGGTAAGGTGGTGTATAAAACTTATACTTTTACTGTTATTGCTCTTAAACTCTCCAATGCACTGTATTTCATAGATACATTATGAATTCCCATTTGTTTGTTTGCCTGAGAGTGTTAAAGTTTATAGTGATATAACTTTAAGAATGTCAGCTTTATTTCTATCTCTCTCTTTGCAGTACACAGTATATAGCCTAAGGAAATTGAGCCAAGCTGTAAAAATGTGTAAGCTATTACATTTTTGTAATTCTCAGTGAGACTTCTCAGCTTTACAAGAATGCCTACCAAGAAATGTCTCTATTTAAGACACATTAACATCTGGAGTACGAAAGAAATAAAAAATCTGGAAACTAGAGTCAGAAAAAATATTGGATATTATTTTGGATACTGATAAAATTTTGGATATTGTTGAAGCTATATAATAATTTTAAGAGCTAAAAGATATTTCAATCTTTTACATCTATCCTTGAGAATCAGTGAACATTTAATCATTGCCAACTCTAATAATAAGCTAACATTTACTGAATATTCAGTATGTACCACATATGATTTTATAATCATCTTATTTAATTTTACCAACAATGTATTTTTAACCACCACTCTAATACGTATGTGCTTAATGCTTTAGAATATTGAGTTAGTATACAAAGTTGTTAGTCTTAATGAACTCATAATCTATGAAACAGGTACATAATTACATCTCAGTTTGCAAATATTTTAACAGCTCTATGTAGCAAGGAGCTAGGTTTGAGTTTACTATGTTCTGTTTCTAGTTCATAAATGTTTAAAAACTTTTGACAAGAAAAAAACAGAAAAAATATGACATAAGTTAACATGCAAGAGAGTTTTGGAATTTGAACACAGGAGGACAGAAACATTTGTGCATGGATATTGTAGGAAAGAATGGAGCAGTAGAGTGGTACAGCTTAGTGTAGGTTCACCAGCCAGCCACATGAGTTAGATGCAAGCTTTATTTAGAAATATTTTGTAGGCAGAAGGGAAAACCTCTGCATTACCAAGATACTTAATGAGACACAGGAACCAAGAAGGGAGGCTTTAGAGATCAAATGATAAAGACAGCTGAATACACAAAGGCATTTGGTAGCCCCATCATAAAGGTTGCTACTAATAATTGGAGAAGACATCTCTTGAATAACTTAGTATAAGGCAGTGGAACTATCTCTGTTACACATTTTACTCATTCTTTATTTGAAAACTGGGAAAGGAAAAAAGGGAAAACAGTGATCAACCCATTGGCCTTAAGGGAAAGCAGTGTTTGTGATTAGAAATAATCAGAAATGTTCCCTTTTCTCCCTGTAAGAAAGGGAAAAAAGGGAAAGGGAAAGGGAAAGGCATACTTTTCTCCATCATAGTAATTCCCTATACCCTCCCAAGTCTTTGTAATCACAGGAAATTTTTAGTTAATCTTTCATAGATTTGTGGGTTTATATAAATATCTGCAGAACCACTTTGGCAAAATAGATGCTTATAGGAGTGAAAATTAATCCAGACAGAAGATGAAGGTGGAAAAGGAAATTTAGTAAGATTGGAGAACTGATGCCTAGGCTGTCTAAACATAAGGTATCCAGGTGATTAAAGAGATGACATTGTTGGCAGTAAGGACAACTTGAGAAAAGCAGTGGAATTATCAGGGAAGTTATTTTCTAGGAATGTAACATAGTTCATAGCCCCCCCCCCCCAAAAAAAAATTAAATTAAATTAAAAAATAAAGGAAAAAAGAATCAGTAGCAAATTAAAGGATAGAGAATAGAGAGCATTCACATTAAAACCAGGAAAATAACTGGCAGGTCCAGATGCCTGGTGCCAGCCATGAAAGCCAAACTTGTGAGACAAGTTTTGGTTGAGAAGAAAAGGGGTTTATTCAGATGTTGACAACCTGAGAAGATAGCAAGCTTATGTCTTCAAAACCATCTTAGCATCTCAGGCATCTAGGCTACCTTATATGGGAGAACCACAGGAAGAAGGAAACTAAGGAATTTCTGGTGATGTACAGTTTCTCAGCTCTGCTCTCATGTGGATTCAATGTTATCTCCTGCGTGCATCATCATGTGGTTTCATTGTTCCCTCTGCTGTTTTACTGTTGATGTCTGGAAACAGGATATGCAGGCAGATTTTCTGCTGGTTCTGATATGAATTGCTGATGCTTGCCCACTTCTTGTGGTCAGGGTTGTTCCTTGGTCAGGAACTGCAACTGCTGGTGCCTGCAATATACTTATAAGGAAACTGTCAGTATGTGAGTTCATTTTATCAGTTAGTGCATTGTATTCTAATTCCATTTCATGGTTAGTCAGAGTAGTATAATGTTTTTATCCCCTGCTACATCATGGTGGCAATTGGTACATGCTATGACAGAGGTTTTGGATTTTATTATAGTATAGGATCACTATACATTAACTTCTTTGTGATTATTCTGGCAGAAGTTTTGAGAGTTTAGTGTAGGAACTATTTACTTTGGGTACAAGAACTGCTAGGAAATTTAAAGATGGGGTTCATATGTATATGATTATTTAAAACTGTCTGCAAATTTCCTGTATAAGTGCATATGTCTATTTTTGTAGGCAAAGTATTCTTTACTCTCATTGGAGAGTTTCTAATGAGGGTGAAGACCCACTGGATTAAGGAAAATTCAAGGGAGTCAAAAAGCTCATTTAGGTGGTGATCACCATAACTGAGGAAATAAATGATCTGGTCCTAAAAATGGACAAATAAAATATGGAATGCAGTTTTGGGGAAAGAGACTTGGGAAGAAAGGATGGAAAGAATACCAGTTTTGATCTACTAAATTAGAGATTATGAGATCTGCAATTAGAATATGCAGTAAGCACTTGGCTATATCCCTCTGGAGTCTTTTAGAGAGAGAGGTTTAGGAAAATATACTTGGAATTCATGAGAATTCTTATTGCAATTGAATTCACGAAGTTGGGCATGCAAAAAATAAGCAATGTGAATTATTTGATGTTATATCCTGAGGTGCTTTGTTAACCAAATGTAGTGTTTTCTGCTTGCCCCTTGACAATCATATTACAGAGCTGGGCTCTTTTCTTTTTTTTCTTCTCTACCCTGAAAAGTTTTATTTTTTTAAAGAATATGTTTTTTATTGATTTTTCTTTTTAGAGAGAGGAGAAGGGAGAGTGAGAGAGTGAGACACATTGATTGGCCTCTTCCTGCATGTCTCCTACTAGGGATCGAGCCTGCAACCAAGGTATGTACCTTGACCGGTAATCAAACCAATAACCTCTTGGTTCATGGTACCACACTCAACCAACTGAGCCACACAGGCTAGGGTGAAGAATTTTACTTTTCTTTTAATTCTGAACTTAAGACTTATTTCCTTTATTGGTGTTCATTTCTCTCAAAGTAAATGAAGCCTGAAGAATGTTGTTTTCTCTAGAGTGCCTTGGGATTTATTTCTTAAATTCTTACTTTGACAATGGCTTTAAAATTACTAGGCTTTACAGTTTGTGTGAAATTGAGCATGTACATCTCTAAATACCTGTTATTTTAGAGATGTGAGATATAATGAAATTTCCTCAGAGAGCTAACCTGTAGAGAAATTTTGCCACAGTTTTAAATATCTATGAATAAGTTTTGTGAGCACAAATAATACAGATTTTTTAAAATTAAGTTTGTTTATTATTACACACTGAGAACATAAAACTCTTACCAAGGATAAATTTTTTAAAAGCATAAGCAAGAAAGCATTTACATGTTTTCTTTTTTTTTTTAAACTATATCTTTATTGATTTCAGAGAGAGGAAAGGAGAGGAGAAAGAGAGATAGAAACATCAATGATGAGAGAGTCATTGATAGGCTGCCTCCTGTATGTCCCTGACAGGGGATCGAGCCCACAACCTGGGCATGTGCCCTGACCGGGAATCGAACCCCAATCGCCTGGATCTTAGGTCTACGCTCAACCACTGAGCCACGCCTGGCTGGGCTACATGTTTTCTTATATATTGAAATGAGAAGTTCCAAGAGAAAACAAATGCAGGTAACTTAGAAATTTGAGAGTAATGACTTGGGAAAATAATTCAAAAGTTTAAAAAACATATATAAAACCTGATTTTTACCACACTCTTTTATCTCTTGGAAGTAAAATTGGGTGATATATAAAATGTGTGGTTGAACCAATAACTTGAAGCATCAATCTTTAGATACTGTTTTGGCCTTTGGGACCATTTCCTACCCAGTTTACATAGGACAAAGACACTAGATTATCAATGACAAGAATGATTGGGAATCTTCCTAATAGTGATGAAACCTGAGCTAGAAAAGAGTTTGAAATGTCTCTTTTCACTCCCAAACCATTAAAGATGTAATTGTTCTCTTCTTAATTTTTTTATTTATATAGATGAGGAAGGCTTAATATGATTTACCATGAAGGGGAGTCCCCAATATAATCCAAAAAAAGATAAGTGGCAGAACTCATAAGAACATTTAGAATTTTTAAAGTGTTGGGGTTTGGCAGAAGATATATAGCAACATCCCATAGGGAATGTTCTGGTGTTACCCGTGATAGACGACCACCAGAGTTTGTGTTTGAATTTTTGGAGCCTTTATTAGCTGGCCAGCAGCTACAGTTGCAGTATCTCACCCACGTAAGAGCCGAACTGCAGCTCCGACCCTCAGTTCTTCCCACATTTTATACTCAGTAACTACAAAGGCAACTATGGTAAAATTTGATAATTTGTTAGGTTGTCAGCTTTTGTAACATGAAACAAGAGGGGGACCCTTAGTAACATAAAAGGGATGATTTAAACACAATTTCTTACAATGAGTAATGGGGTTATGCTTGACCGGAGCGTGACTGGTTTGTTTTGTTTTTCTAAAGGACTTCAGGGGGAGTGGTAATTATTGGGCTAGCTTGTCAGGCCTTGTCCTGTACAATAGGGATCTTTTTCTACCTTTACTGTTAGTTCCTTAGGTGTTCTTCTGGCCATGGTGGCCAGAACAATGATGGCCAGAACATTCCTCACTGGTCTTTTGGGGGGATCAAATCTTTGATTCCTCTTCTTCTGAGCCTACAATGCACTGGTACTGAGTATGGAGAACCATGAGTTTTACTGCCTGAATCCTTTCCTGCACAAAATTGAGTAGGCATTTAGCGAAGCATGGTCCAAAAATCAAGAATAATATAAGGAGTACTAACAGACCAGCGACTGCCGAAAGGAGGGTAGTTAACCACGGGGACCAGTTGAACAAGTTCTCAAACTAGTTTTCTCCGTCCCTACGCCTTTCTTCCCGATCTAGGAGTCGCTTTCTTAGCCGGCTTAAACTTTACTTTATAACACCAGAGTGATTGGTGTAAAAACAGCAGGTCTCACCCAGCACTAGACAGAGCACTCCCTGTTTGAGGAATAGGAGGTGCAGTCCCCTTCTATTCTGTAACACAACTTCTGCTAGCGAGCCTACAGACTCCTCAAGCAGAGTTACTGACCTTTCTAGGGTGACGAGGTCTTGGTCAATATGACATCTTAGCTCACGGTAGTTTTGTTGTCCAGTTATTAGTGCAGCTGTACCCACCACTGTCAATCTAGCTAGGCCGAGCCCCATGAGCACCGGCACAAGGATAGGGGTTCTCTTAACCCTCCTTGGCTCTAACCTAAGGTGCTCTCACCCTCCCTCTCCAGAGTAATAATACACCTGAAGTAAAATATGGGTTAGGATGCATATGCCAGGATGGTATATAGACTGTAAGGCAGGAGGGAAAGTGCAGGGGGTCAAACCATTACTACATGCCCACCAAGTACCTTCTGGGGCAACTAGGTAAACAAGGGTTCCATCACCATCAGTATAGTTAACAGGGAAGGTAATGGCTTGGGCACAGGACTGGGCATAGGGCGAAGAATGAAGGGGGAAATTCTCTGGATATATACAAGTCCCTGCTCCTTGGAGGCCCTCTAAGGTAAGTTGAGGCTTATATCTTCAGGTACACAACCCTGGGGGTAGAGTGCTTATTACAGAGTAGTTACGAATTTGTGAGCTCTCCTGTCCTATGGAGATATTAGCCCCAATGCCAATATAGTAGGGAGGTTCAGGATTTAGGCATAACCAACAATCCTGGGTTATATTTAGGGAAGTCTTATTCAAAAACATAAACATAGCCTCCAGAGTCCTCATGAGTCCATGGTGTGGAAGCTCCAGAGGTGGAGGTGGGATGTCCTCAGAAGTTCTCGGTGATGCATCCCTTTCAGGGTCAGGGGCCACTGTGCGATTCCTTAGTCCTGGTGTAGAGATGTTCCCTGGAGGTGGTGAGGTCTTGAGTCTGGTTCCTCTGGTGGGAAGACTGGTCGTAGGGGACCGATGGGGTTAGGGGCCCTCGGCACCGTTAGCCACTGGATGGTGAATAGGACCCCTGGGTCTCGTCCAGACATATAGAGGCATAGCCCCTAAGTCTTACATCTTTCCCAGTAGCTTGCTTGCCAGTTCAGGGGGGTCAGAGTGATTGGATTACAGTCCCCCTGAGTACAGTTGACCTTTGGGCCTCCTCCCCGTATTACCCTGACTAGACGGAGGGTAGGGCCTATGGTTTTCCATGGGGCTAGAGTCTCACAGCCCCAGGCAGCACAATAAAAATCTTCCTCTCTGCCACATCTGGGGGGGCCCTCCCTGGGACATATATAATGCTGAGTGTGCCATAGCTGTGCCTCAAGCCCCTGAGTCCTACACCAATAAGTTTAAGCCCCAGTCCACCAGGCATGACCGCCGGAGGTGTATCCTGTCAGCCGGCTCTTGTCTGGGAGTTTCCCCAATTTTCTCCGAACAGCTTACAAAGGTCTGAGGTCAGTGTCGGAGCCCCGGCAGTAGTAACCTTAGCAACTGAGGCCCCATCAAGGGTACGGGTTACCTCCCATTCATAGACTGGGGCATAATGGGGACTTTGGGGGCTCCCAGTAACTTGGGTGTATATAAGGGCTACTAGACATTTTAGAAGGAGGGGCTTCTGAACTGGGGTCTCGAATTAATCTGACCTTTAGGGGATCCTGAGTAAGTTTTACAGTCCATCTTCCCTCAGGCTCGTTAGCCTTTTTAATATGAGTCTGGTGGATCCAGTGCTTCTTTCCGTCTACCTTGATGGCAGTCGGTGTGCTCAGGATAACCTGGAAGGGACCCTCCCATCTGGGCTCTAACGATCTGGGTTCATGCCTCTTTACCCAGACCAGGTCTCCAGGGGAGCAGGCGGGTACAGGGCCTGTGTCTGAAGGGTGGCCCTCTTGATGTATGTCTCGAACGATGCACCTCGTGGTGGCAGAGCTAGTGTGGAGTGCCTGTAGGGACCTAAGGAGATGTTGATTAGAAAACGTTGCCATTTCCTCTTCCCTCAACTGGGGAAGGAGTGGCGGTGGCGGGCCGAACATAATCTCAAAAGGAGTTAGCCCCTTAACATATGGGGTACACTGAGCCCTGAAGAGGGTGAAGGGGAGGAGACTTACCTAGTTTTTGCCAGTCTCTAACTTTCATTTAGCCAGTGTTTCCTTTAAGTCGGATTTATCCTTTCTACCTGCCCTGAGCTTTGTGGTCTGTAAACACAATGTAATGTCCACTTAATCCCAAGAGCCTTTGCTAACAATTGGGTAATCTTGGTGATGAACGCCGGGCGATTGTCAGACCCCACGTACAACGGTAGGCCAAACCGGGGGAGAATTTCAGAGAGGAGTTCCTAGTTACTATTTGTGCCATTTCAGTTTTGGTCAGATATGCTTCTGGCCAACCCGAGAAGGTGTCTGCAAATACCAGGAGCTAAAGGTAGCTCCCTACCCCTCCGGGGATCTCAGTGAAATCTACTTCCCAGTGTTCTCCTGGTTCGGTACCCCGAAACTGGATCCCAGGAGGGGCCAACACTAGGGGCTCTGGATTTACTTGTGCACAAGTCTGGCAGCGCCTGGCGATGCCCTTGGCCATCTTGTGTAGTCCCAGAATGTAGTATTCTCTCCCTAAGAGCTCTACCATCTTCGTTCCTCCTGGGTGGGTGCTCTGATGGGTTTGCTGGAGTATAGCTCTCCCAACAACAGCTGGAACTAGCAGTCTCCCATGTGGCAGTTGTAGCCACCCTCCTTCTATCCTCCTCACGTCAAGCTGGGTGGCTACTTTCCGCTCTCCCGGGGAATACTTGGGGCCTGACTCCAAAGTTCGTGTCGGCACGGTCACCAAAATTTCTAGAGGCCCCACTGGTCTTTTTGCCACTTCCTGGGCCTTCTGGTCCGCCAACCAGTTACCCCTTGTGGTGGGGGAGTCATCTTTCTGGTGTCCTCTGCAGTGCATTACAGCTACTTCCGTGGGGCCCCAAATGGCTGACAAGAGGCTTAGGATTTCTGGGCCATTCTTTATATTCTTCCCTGCCGAGGTTAAAAGTCCTCTCTCCTTATAGAGAGCTCCATGGATGTGAACAGTGGCAAAAGCATACCTGCTGTCTGTGTAAATGTTAACCCTCTTGTTTCTTCCCCACCTCAGGGCCTGGGTGAGGGCTATAAGTTCAGCCTTCTGTGCTGACATCCCCCAGACAAGTTCCTGAACCCAGAGTACCTCCTTCTGGGTGACCAATGCTGCCCCTGCATACTGGACACCTTGTTCAATGAAACTGCTACCATCCATGAACAGAGTTTCATCTGGGCTGGCAAGGGTCTGGTCAGTCAGATATGCCTGCAGCAAAGTCAGGGCTGTCAAGGTTTCCTCACAATCATGCAATGGCTCCGTTCCCCCAGTCCTGTCCTCAGGAAGGAGAGTGGCAGGGTTTAGGGCCACCGTCCTCAGGAAAGTCACTCTAGGGGGGTCTAGCAGTTGTACTTGGTACTGGGTAATGCGTGTGTTGAACATCCAGTGCTCTGGGGGGCTGTGTAGCAGGCTCTCGATATTATGGGGAGCTATTACTTGCAAGTTTTGTCTGAAAGTCAACTTGGAAGCCTCCTTGACTAAGACCGCTGTGGTGGCGATGGCCTTCAGGCAGCCAGGCCACCCTGCCACTACTGGGTCTAGCCGTTTGGACAAATAGGCTACTGGCCTCCTCCAGGGTCCCAAAGTTTGAGTTAGGACCCCTTTCGCTACTCCTTTGGTTTCTGCCACATGTAGTTGGAATGGTTTATCTAGATTGGGCAGAGCCAGGGCGGGGGTGCTGGTCAGAGCACACTTGAGCATCTAGAAGGCCTCTACCTCAACCTCTGTCCAAATTAAGTTGGACCCTGGGCCTCCTGTAGCTGCATAAAGGGGTTTGGCAATCTCAGCAAACCCCCAAATCCAGAGCCTGCAGTACCCTACTGCACCAAGGAACTCTCTTACTTGCCTCTTTGTCCTGGGAGTAGGTATGGACAGGATGGCCTGGATCCTTCCAGCTGAGAGAGTCTGTTTTCCTTCCTTTATTCAATACCCTAAGTACGTGACCTCAGTAGAGCAAAGCTGGGCCTTTTTCACAGAGACCCAATATCCTAACTGGTCTAGGGCCATGAGCAGATCTCATGTCACTTGTTTACACCCCTGTAGGTCCTTTGTGGTGAGTAAGAGGTCATCAACATACTGAAGGAGGGTAACTGCAGGGTGTTGGAGCCAGAATTCCCTAAGATCCTGATTTAAGGCCTTGTCAAACAGAGTAGGGGCGTTCTTAAACCCCATGTCAACTGTCCTGATTCCCCTTTCTCCGGGTCAGTCCATTCAAAGGTGAAAATTGATTGGCTCTGGGCCGCCAGGGGAAGGGAGAAGAACGCGTCTTTTAAGTCTAAGATGTGTAGTATCAGAGCTCAGGTCCAAGTCAACTCAGTAGAGTATAAGGGTTAGGGACTGTTGGGTGTATTGTCTCTACTCTTTTGTTTACTTCTCTTAAGTCCTGGACTGGACTGAAGTCCTCTGTGCCTGGTTTATGAACAGGGAGAAGGGGGGTATTCCAAGCCCATTGGCAAGGGACTAGAATTCCTGCCTCCTGGAGTCTCTGGATGCGCTTGGCGATCCCGACCTTCGCTTTTTGACTCATTGGGTATTGTCTGATGCGGACAGGGACTGCCACACTAGTTAGTTGGAGAATGATGGGAGGTCTGTGGGCTGCCAGCCCAGGAGGGCTCCTTTCTGCCCATACTCCCGGGATCTCCTGCCTCAACAGCTGTAGAAGCAGGTCGGGGGCAGAGGAAGCTGGGGGTGTCTGATGCAAACGGTATTCTTCCTTGAGCAGACATGTTAGGAGGAGGACTGGGGTGGCATGGGTCGTCTGTCACTCATGGTTCCCCTTTCGCAAAGGTGATGGTGGCCTGCAGTTTGCTGAGGAGGTCGCTACTGAGGAGGGGATACAGGCATTCTGGCATGACAAGGAAGGAGTGGGTAACAGTCTTAGTCCCCAGGTTAGAAATACAGGCTTGGGTCCAGGGGTAGGATTTTATGTGTCCTGTGGCACCCTGAATCGGGACTTTCCCTTTCAACACTGGCCAGACAGGTTGCTGTAAGACTGAAAAAGTGGCACCTGTATCGATCAGGAAGTCTACAGTTTTGCCCCCTATCTCTAACATTACCTAGGGCTCCTGGGGGCCATCAGAGCCCTGACATCCTCAGTCCATCTCTTCTACCAGTACAGGGACGGGTCTGCCTATCTTCCTCTTGGGGCATTCACCCTTCCAGTGTCCTTCTTCCTTGTAATATGCACATTGGTTTTTGCCCAGCCTCAGTTTCACTTCTCTCCTATTTTTGTTCCCCTCCTTCCTGCCTGACCTCTCTTGGGCAACTCTGTTCTCTTGCATTGCCAACAGGACCTTCACCATTCGAGCATTCAGGTTGGCAGCTTGATCTTCGTGATTGTTAAAAACCTTCTGGGCTATTTCGACCAGTTCTGACAGCGGCTTTCCCTCAAAGCCTTCTAACTTCTGTAATTTCTTTCTAATGTCTGGGGCCGACTGGGACACAAAAGCTATGTTAACCACTCGGCGCTTATTTGCAGCCTCTAGGTCTATGGGGGTGTAGACCCGATATGCCTCATATAATCTTTCAAGAAATGCTGCCGGGCTTTCATTCGGTCCTTGGACTGTCTCGGTGACTTTCAAGGGATTTGTGGGCTTCCTGGTTGCAGCCTGGAGGCCCCTCAAGAGAGTCTGGTGAAAACTGTCGAGAGCCTCCCTTCCCTGATCCAAATTTGGATCCCAAGAGGGCCGGCCACTGGGAAACACAGCCTCTAGCCTGGAAGGGTCAGTGGTTGGCTGGCCATCTGACCCCAGGACTAATTTCTGGCCCTCTGTCCTTATCTTCTCTCTCTCTTCCGAAGTAAAAAGGGTTTGCAAGAGCTGTTGGAAATCATGCCAAGTCGGCTGGTGTGTGTGAAAGACTGACTCAAGGAGGGAGATCAGGCCCTGGGGTTCCTGAGAAAAAGAGGGATTCTGATGTTTCCAGTTATAGAGGTCGCCGGTGGAAAAAGGGACATAAACCATAAAGGGCCTCCCAGCAGGGTCACCTGCCCCTACAGGCCCTGCCTGTTGTAGAGGGAGAATCGGGGCTGCCTGATCTAAATTATCTCCCTCCATCACCAGGACTCCTGGCCCATAGGAAGAACCCTGCCTAATGTGGGGAAGACTCAAGGGGTCTCTAGGTGTCGGGGCTGAGGGTCCCATGGACTCTGGGGAGGGAGGGCACTGGGGACCAGTGGCCAGCGGGGGAGGAACATAGGGAGGTGGCTGGACAAGGGGAAAGTTGTCTCCTCCCTCGTCCTGCAGAATAGGAAGTTTCTTTTCTTTCTCTCTGCCGTTTGGTTCCGCTAATAGGACCGTCTGTCTCTCCCATTTTCTTTTCGGAATTTTGGCACTTTTTTAGCCAACGGGGTCTGTCAGTGAGAATATCAACCATAACTGAATGTACGGAATTTGGTCGGGATGGCCAGGATTCCCATAGACCTTATTGTGTACCTTATAGGCGATAACCAGATCAAAGGTTCCACTCGGCGGCCACCCCACCCCAAATATTGGCCATTCACAGTCACAGAATTTCTGAAGATCAAAGGCATTTACTTCAAACCCATAGCCAGCTGCCCGCTGTTGGAAATCTTTAAAATTATTGAGAAAACATTGTAACAGTGCACACGGAGATGACTGTCCCTGACCCATTTTGACAAACACAATCACAATGAAAAATGAAAAACAGACAGACCAGACAGGTGCCCCCTAAGGCGGCATGCACCAGAGACCGCAGCTGCCATCGCGGCTGAGCGTCTGGACCTGGAGGTTCTGCTGCGTCCAGCCCTCTGACTGTCCTACAGAGGAATGTTCTGAACAGAAGACAGATAGCACGTGCTTACCTTCCTGTGGGGGTCCAGATGGCTCTCAAGGTCGGATTGCAAATTTAGGAGGAGATACTCCACCTCCCAGGAACCCCAGACAGAGACTGGAGTATCCTCACCTGGGATGTCTGCAGGCCCATGGCCAGAGTGATCTTGCTGGGGCCTCCAAATGTTCTGGTGTGACCTGCGACAGACGACCACCAGAGTTTGTGTTTGAATTTTTGGAGCCTTTATTAGCTGGCCAGCAGCTACAGTTGCAGCATCTCACCCATGTAAGAGCCGAACTGCAGCCCCGACCCTCAGTTATTCCCACATTTTATACTCAGTAACTACAAAGGCAACTATGGTAAAGGGGCTTCTAATAATTTGATAATTTGTTAGGTTGTCAGCTTTTGTAACATGAAACAAGGGGGGGACCCTTAGTAACATAAAAGGGATGATTTAAACACAATGTCTTACGATGAGTAATGGGGTTATGCTTGACCGGAGTGTGACTGGTTTGTTTTGTTTTTCTAAAGGACTTCATGGGGAGCGGTAATTATTGGGCTAGCTTGTCAGGCCTTTTCCTGTACAAAAGGGATCTTTTTCTACCTTTACTGTTAGTTCCTTAGGTGTTCTTCTGGCCATGATGGCCAGAACAATGATGGCCAGAACAGGGAATATGCAAAGGATAGGGATTATTTTTTTCTTTTATTTTATATTTGGGATTTTGGTTTCTTCTCCCCTTAGCGAAGATAATTAAAGGTATATTGGACATGGATTGATTCACCAGCCCCCAAAGGTTCCACAATAAGACATTTAAGTCATCCCTTAGAGGCTTTGAAGTGGATTGCTGGCTAAATGTAGGAAAAAGGAATGTATAATATCCAAATTCAGGAACCGTTGGAGAGTCTGTCTAATTTAATGCTGCAGAGTATTCAAGCTGTACAACTATGAGCCAGGAGTTACACAACACCAAACTTTACACTGGCTTAAAAACATAAAGCCAGTCAAAGAAAAACAAATATCGCATGATCTCACTTATATGTGAAATCAAATGAACAAAATAAACTGATGAATAAAATAGAACTAGAGGCATGGAAACATGGACCAGACTGATGAATTTCACAGGGAAGGGGCATGGGAAGGGATTAACCAAAGAACTTGTATGCATACATGCATTCCTCACTGACACAGACAATAGGGTGGTGAAGGCCTGGAGCAGGGTGGAGGGGGCAATGGGAGAATAAAGGTGGGACATCTGCAATACTATCAACAATAAAGATTTTAAAAAATGAAAGTAAAGAATAAAAAGGTACAATGAAAACAAGCCAGTGGAAAAACAAACAAAAAACAGCATGAAACATTATACTTTTCACCTGCAACCTACCTACACTTTTTTTCTTTCCCAGTTGCAGACATCATGAAGTGAAGAACTTGTGTAAGCCTCTTCCAGTGATCCCCTGAGGATACAAAGTAATGGCAAGGATGGGAGCTCATAAGTATTTTTTAAATTGAGGTGTAGTTGACAGATAACATTATATTAATTTCAGGTGTACAACATAATGAGTCAATATTTTTCTATATTGCAAAATGACCACAGTAATCTAGTTAACATCCATCACCATGCATAATTACAAATGTTTTTCTTGTGATGAGAACTTTTATGATCTACTGTATTTGAAATTTTGAAATATGCAATGCAGTATTATTATTTATTTATTTTAATTTTGGTTTAAAAAATTACAAATGTCCCCTTTTTTCCCCAATGACCCATTCTACCCTGTTTCATCCCCCTCCCCAGTCCCACTCCCCACCATTGTCCATGTCCTTGAGTTGTGCATATATGCATATAAATTCTTTGGTTACTCTCTCCCCCTCCACTCACTCGCCCTCCTCCATCCCTCTGATATTCGTCAGTCTGATCTATGCTTCCATGTCATTGAATCTATTCTGTTCATCAGTTTATTAAATTTTTTAGATTCCACGTATAAGCGAGATCATGTGATGTTTGCATTTTTCTGCCTGACTTATTTCACTTAGCATAATATTCTCCAAGTCCATCCATACTGTCCCAAAAGGTACAAAATCCTTCTTCTTTACAGCTGCATAGTATTCCATTGTGTATATGTCCCACAGCTTTTTTATCCACCCATCTACAGATGGGCACTTGGGCAGTTTCCAGATCTTAGCTATTGTAAATAGTGCTGATATGGACACAGGGGTGGATATATTCTTTCTGAATAGTGTTTCAGGATTCTTAGGATATATTCCTAGAAGTGAGATCACTGGTTTAAAAGGCAGTTCCATTTTTAATTTTTTGAGGAACCTCCATACTGTTTTCCATAGTGGTTGCACCAGTCTGCATTCCCACCAGCAGTGTACCACATCTTCGCCAGCACATGTCGTTTGTTGATTTGTTGATGGCAGCCATTCTGGCAGGTTTGAAGTGATACTTCACTGTGGTTTTAATTTGCATCTCTCTGATGATTAGTGACACTGAGCATTTTCTCATATCTCTTGCTCATGTGTATGTCCTCTTTGGAGAAGTGCCTGTTCAGGCCCTTTGCCGATTTCCTAATTGGGTAGGTTGTCTTCCTCTTGTTGAGTAGTATGAGTTCTTTGCACACTTTGGAAATTTTCCCCTTATCAGATACATCCTTGGCAAATGTTTTCCCAGACCGTGGGGTTCCTTTGTATTTTGAGGTTGTTTTATTTTGCTGTGCAGAAGCTTTTTAGTTTGATGTAGTCTGATCTTTTATTTTTTTCTTTTTTTTATCTTGCCCTAGGAGTTGTATCAGTGAAAAGTCCACTACATGGGATGTCTGTGACTTTACTGCCTATGTTTTCTTCCAGGATTTTTATGGTTTCGTGACTTACATTTTAGTCTTTTATCCATTTTGAGTTTATTTTTGTGTATGGTGAAAGTTGGTGGTCTAGTTTCATTTTTTTGCATATAGCTGTTGAATTTTCCCAGCACCGCTTATTGAAGAGATTGCCTTTACTCCACTGGATACTCTTGCCTCCTTTGTCAAATATTAACTGACCATAATGGCATGGGTCGATTTCTGGGGAATCTGTTCTGTTCCACTGATCTGTATGTCTGTTGTTGTACTAATACCAGGCTGTTTTGATTACAATGGCTTTGTAGTACAGTTTGATGTCTGGTAAAGTGATCCCTCCCACTCTGTCCTTTTTTCTCAAGATGGGTGCAGCTATTCGGGGTCTTTTTTGGTTCCATACAAATTTTTGAAATGTTTGTTCTAGATCTATGAAATATGCTGTTGGTATTTTAATAGGAATTACATTGAATTTATAAATTGCTTCGGGTAGTATGGACATTTTAATGACACTAATTCTTCCAATTCATGAGCATGGTATATTCTTCCACTTGTTTATATCTTTGTCTATTTCTTATTTCAGTGTCCCATACTTTTCCCAGTACAGGTGTTTTACATCCTAGGTTAAGTTTATACCTAGGTATCTTATTTTTTTAGTTGCAATGGTAAATGGTATTGTTTTTTTATTTTCTCTTTCTGGAAGTCCATTGTTGGTGTATAAGAATGCCATTAATTTAAGGATGTTGATTTTGTATCCAGCTACCTTGCCAAATTCGTTTATCAAATCTAGTAGTGCTTTGATGAAGTCTTTAGGGTTTTCTATGTACAATATCATGTCATCTGCAAATAATGAGAGTTTTACTTCCTCCTTTCCAATTTGGTTGTCTTTTATGTTTTCTTCCTTTCTGATGGCTGTGGCAAGACCTTCCAGTACTATGTTGAATAAATGGTGAAAGTGGACATCCTGTTTTTTTCCTGTTTTTAAGGGAAATGGTTTTAATTTTTGCCCATTGAGAATGCTGTTGGCTGGAGGTTTGTCATATATGGTCTTTATTATGCTGAGGTATGATCCCTCTATTCCCACTTTGCTGAGAGTATTTATCAGAAATGGGTGCTGGATTCTGTCCAATGCTTCTTTTTAATCCACCAATATGGTAATATGATTTATGTCTTTTATTTTGTTTATGTGATGCATCACATTTATTGATTTGTGGATGTTATACCAGCCTTTCATCCCCAGAATAAATCCCACTTGGTCGTGATGTATGATCTTTTTAATGTATTGCTGGATCCGGTTTGCTAGTATTTTAGTGATGATTTTAGCATCTATGTTCATCAGGGATATTGGCCTGTAACTCTCTTTCTTTGTAGGGTCTTTATCTGGTTTTGGGATTAGGATGATGCTGGCCTCATAAAAAGAGTTTGGGAGTTTTCCCTCCTCTTGAATTTTCTAGAACATTTTGAATAAAATAGGTGTTAATTCTTTGAATGTTTGTTAAGACTCACTTGTAAATCCATCTGGTCCAGGACTTTTGTTTGCTGGGAGTTTTTTGATTACTGCTTCAATTTCATTAGTTGTTATCAGCCTATTCATGTTTTCTGCCTCTTCCTGATTCAGCTTTGGAAGGTCGTATGCTTCTAGGAATTTGTCCATTTGTCCCATGTTGTCCAATTTGTTGACATATAGTTGCTCATAGTATTTTCTTACAATCCTTTTTATTTTTGTTGGGTCAGTAGTTATATCGCCTCTTTTATTTCTGATTTTATTTATTTGGATCCTCGCTCTTATTTCTTGATGAGTCTGGCAAAAGGTGCATCAATCTCATTTATCTTTTCAAAGAATCAGCTCTTGGTTTCATTGATATTTTGTATTTTTTCTTTTAGTCTCTATGTCATTAATTTCTGCTCGGGTCTTTATTATTTCCTTTCCTCTACTTCCTTGGGGCTTTTCTTGCTGTTCTCATTCTTGCTCTTTTAGTAGTTGTGTTACATGGTTCATTAGATCTTTTTCTTGTTTCCTGATATTGGCCTGTAATGCTATGAATTTTCCTCTCAGGACAGCTTTTGCTGTGTGCCATAGATTTTGGGTTGTTGTCTGTTCATTTTTGTTTTTTTCCATGAAGTGTTTGATTTCTTCCTTGATCTTATTGGTAACCCAATCATTGTTTAATAGCATGCTATTTATCTTCCACGTGTTTGAATATTTTTGAGGTTTTTCTATAGTGGTTGATTTGTAGTTTCATGGCATTGTGATTTGAGAAGTTGCTTGATATGATTTCAATCTTCTTGTATTTGTAGAGACTTGCCTTGTGCTCTAACATGTGATCTAGTTTTGAAAATGTTTCATGTGCACTTGAGAAGAATGTGTATTCTGCTCCTTTGGGATGAAATGTTCTGTAAATGTCAATTAAATCCACTAGATCTAGTGAGTCATTTAAGGTCTGTGTTTCCCTGTTGATTTTTTGTTTGATTATCTGTCCAGTGCTGAAAGTGGGATGTTAAAGTCCCCCAGTATGATTGTGTTGCTGTCAATCTCCCCTTAAAGTCCACCAAGAAATTTTTATATATTTAGGTGCTCCTATATTGGGTGTATAAATGTTTATAAGGGTTATTTCCTCTTGTTGGACTTATCCCTTTAGTATTATGTAGTGAGCATCTATGTCTCTTGCTATGTTTTTCAGTTTGAAGTCTACTTTGTTGAAATAAGAATTGCTACTCCAGGTTTTTTTCCCTTTACATTTGCATGGAATATTTTATTCCGTCCCTTCACTTTTCACCTGTGTGAATCTTTTGCTATCAGGTGGGTCTCTTGTAGACAACATATATTCGGGTCCTATTTTCTTTTCCATTTACCTACTCTATGTCTCTTGATTGGACCATTTATTCCATTTACAGTTAAGGTTACTACTGATATAAACGTATTTAATGCCATTTTCCCCCTTTATGTTGATGTACCTTTCTCTCACTATTTCTGTTTCCTAGAACAGTTCTTTTAGCATTTCTTGCAATGCTGGTGTGGTGGTACTGAATTATTTTAGCCTTTTTTTTTTTTTTTTTTTGCCTGGGAAGCTCTTTATTTCACCTTCAATTTTTAATGATAGCCTTGCTGGATAAAGCAGTCTTGGTTGCATGTTTTTCCTTTTCATTCCTTTGAGAACTTCATGCCACTTCCTTCTGGCCTGAAGAGTTTCTGTTGAGAAATCAGCTGTCAGCCTTATGGGGGTATTTTTGTAGGTTATTGCTTGTGTCTCTTTTGTAGCCCTTAATATTTTCTCTTTGTTCTTGACATTTGCCATTTTAATTATTATATGTCTTGGAGTGGGTTTCTTTGGGTCCCTCTTCTTTGGAACCCTCTATGCTTCCTGAACTTGTGTGGTGTTCACCCTGGCCAGCATAGAGAAATTTTCTGTCATTATTTCCTCCACCAAGTTCTCTATTTCTCTGGCACTCCTATAATGCAAATGTTGTTTCTCTTCATGTTGTCTTAAAGCTCTCTTAGACTGTCCTCACACTTTTTAAGTGTTTTTTCTTTTTGCTGCTCTGAGTGATTTTTTTCTGCCTTTTCTTCTAAGTCACTTATTCTATCCTCTGCTTCACTGAGCCTGCTTTTAATTCTTCCAGTGCATTCTTGATATCAGATACAGCATCCTTTATCTCTGTCTAATTTTTGTTTGTGTTATGTATCTCTTTTTTCATGTTTTCACTAAGGACCTGGATCTTATCATCTAGTGTCTTCTTAAGTTCCTTGAACATCTTCATCATCAATACTCTGAACTCTGTTTCTGATAATTTGCTTAACTCCATCTCATCAAAGTCTTTTTCTGGCAATTTTTTCTTTTCTTTAATTTGGGGTTTGCTTCTTTGCCTCTCCATTTTGGTAGGTCTTAGTGTTTGTACCTATATATTAGATATATTTGCTGTCTCTCAGTCTTGTGGGGAGGCATTTTGTATTGTGAGACCAGTGGAGCTCAGAGGTGTGTTTTCTTTAAACTTCTGAGTTCTTTGCTCTAGGAGTTTCCCTTTTGTGGGTGCCCCTTTTGTGGGTTCTCTGGGTTCTTCTGTGATGTTTGGGTCTAGAGTGTTGTTGACCAGTCCTTGGTAACACTCTCTTCTCAGGTTGGCTACCTGTGTGTCTCAGCCTTGACCTCATCATGTAAGCTGTTGTAAGGGTGCTGGTAAAGCAGGACAATTCACAACTAAACTTCCAGAAAACAGGGGGTATCTTACAAAATATATTGACAGTCATGATGAAAAAAACCCAAGTGAAAATAGAACTGGGAGAGTGAAGGGAGAACACAAATTTTAGAGAGAAAAAAATAGCTTACAAAAAAGAAAGAGAAAGAAAAGTAAAGCTTAGAGAGAGAGAAGTATATTGTTGTTAATAGTGACTAAAATTTAGAAAATAATAGTGATAAACTGAAACGTAAAAAATAGAGACGCTATTGGGAGTTAATAGAGGCAGATAAAAGATTCTGAAAAAAGGGCCAGCAGAAAATTAAGGGAGAGATAAGAATAGGATAATAGTTGAAAATCAAAAACTAAAAATACATTAAAGAGAATAAGAAAATCTAACAATCTAACAAAAAGACAGGAAGGCAGAACAGAGGAAAATAAGAGAAAGAAGAAAAAGAAGAACAAAAAAAAAGAAAGGAAAAAAGGAAAGAAAAAAAGTTATGCCAGTGGATCAAGAGGAGAGAGAGATAAAGCCTGGGCAGGGAAGGAGTCCAATAAGAGATTTGGGGGAAACTATAGAGAAAAGCAGTAAACTTGTTGGTTATAATGATAAAGTGCCAGCCATTAAGCAGGAATATCAAGAAGTCTTGATATTAGAAGCAAGGATAAAACTAAACAAAGCAAAGAAACAAAACAAAACAGAGAAATAAAACAAAAAACAAGGTAAGCAAAACAAAATTAAAAAAAAAATAAAATAAGAAAAATCAATTAGAAATTTTAAATTTTTAAAAAAAATTATTATAAAATTGAAAAAAAAGAAAAAACAAATGATATTTCCCCTTTTTCTTTTTCAGGGAAATAGAGAAAACAAACAAACAAAGAAAAACTCAGAAAACACACACACACAAAAAGACAGTAAATCAGGTGGATTTCTTCTGGGCAGCTTGTGTTGTTTGCTGCTCACTGTTTTGTATGCTGATTTCTGTTCTCCTGGGAGGTACTGTGTATCAGCCAATGAGAGGAACTCTAGGTTTGGCTCTGGTGTCTTTAGGTAGATGGTTGATTTGATCTGTGGACCACCTCCTCTTTTCAGCTATTTTGCAACTTTGTAGTTGCCTGGTCTTACTCCAGAGTCTTCTGTAGAGTCTTTAGGGTGCAGGATGGTTAGTGTAGCTCAGGGTATCACTCCCCTTACTTAGAGGGTTTGCTGTCAGGCACTCACTGTGCAGGAGTTAATCTGCTCCACAGCCAGCTCCTCAGTCCCTACCCTGTCCTCTGACTCTAGTTCCCCATGCTCTGGTTTGCTGCAGTTTCAGATTTATTTCAGCCTTTTGTCTTTTCTTTATGGGCCGTTTCAGCAGCCTGGGCTCAGTGGTTCAATTAAAGAACATTCTGTGAGCCCTTTGCCTGCCCAGCCCCCAGCAGGGGTATTCAACATTTCTTCCAGTTCCCAAACAATAGTCCCGGAGAGTCTTATTCTTGTAATATCCTTCTCTGAGCTGCTCTCCCTTCCCCCTCAGGACTGTACCTTGCTGGTGTGTCTGGGGGGTCAGTGAGCTGGACCAGCCCCTTTCCTGTTGGGGGTGGTGCTCCCAGGCTGAGGAGAGGCAGGCAGGCTCTGTCCCTCCATTCCCAGCTCTGGTTGTACCAGGTCTGCCCCTCAAACAGTCTACTGTGCAGACCCCAATCCCAGCTTCCTCTGGTCTGTCTGCCCAGTGCACTCTGGGAAGGTGGGAGCCAGTTCAGGGATCAGAACTCAAAAATGCACAAAGCAACACACAAGCAGAGAGTCTACCCCACAAGGTCCTGCCCACTGCGCACCAAGGCACCCGGTAAGAGGGGACCCAAAGTCAGCTCCATGTAGCTCCCTGCACCACTGATCTCAGTAAAGCTGGAGCTGCTCCATGTGCCACCAGGGCACCCCTCAGGGCTGGTCACAAATCCCAGACTCTCTGTACCAGGAGCTCAGGGTGAGCGGGCTCTCCACCCCTCCCCAGTGCAACACAGATTCAATGCTTTCTGGGGCTCAACCAAATGCCTTACAGAGAGGCAGACGGTCCCCGTGTATGGCTGCTCAGTGCAGTCCTCTGGGCCCTTACTACTCAGGTGCCACACACTTTGAGACAGTCTTTCTTACAGTCAGTGCCCTGAGCATTAGATGGGGACATATCTGTCAGTAGAAGCTTTGTTTTGCTAGGATGGTGCTGTCCCCTCTTCATGGGCACACTGCTCCCCTGTGTCCCTCTGTCCTCTGTGTGGGGCACTCCTTCCCCTCTCCTCTGCTCTGGGTGTGAGATCCTCGCTTTTGGATGCCAGTTCGGTCTGCAGTCCCAAGGGGAGGTAGCTTTGCTGCCTCCAAGCCTTGGGGTTTGGAGCCCAGCACAGGCTTCAGGGGGGACTCCCCTTTTCTACCACCCCCCTCACTTACCAGACTCTATGATGTTTCTTCAGTGCTCCTTACTTACACTCTGTCCACTCAAGTATGTTTCTTTGGTAATTCCAAGCTGGCTACATAGTATTTTAGGAGTAAATTGAGTCTATGGCTGGGAGCAGGGTGTACTCTGCTGCTTCTCACAGTGCCTCCACCTTCCCTTTCCCTGCAATGCAGTATTATTAACTATAGTCACCAGGCTGTACCTTATATACCCATGACTTATTTACTTTATAAAACTGTCACTCATTTAGGCACCCTTACACACTTCTGATTACCACTAATCTGTTCTTCATATCTATGTGCTTGATTTTTATTTTTGTTGTTGTTTTAAAATTCCACATGTAAATGAGATAATATGGTATTTGCCTTTATATTTGATGTGTTTCACTGAGTATAATGCCCTCAAAGTCTGTCCATATATATATCCCTTTATATCTATCCATCATCAATGCACACTTAGGTTGTTTCTATATCTTGGGTATTGCAAATAATGTTGCAAGAACATGGGGTGCATATATTTTTTCAAGTTAGTGTTTTTATTTCCTTTAGATATATATCCAAGAGTGGGACTGCTGGATCATATGGTAGTTCTATTTTTAAGTTTTTGAGAAAACCCACACTGTTTTCATGGTGGTTGCAAAAATTTCCATTTCCAACAACTGTGGACAAGGATTCCCATTTCTCCACATCCTCATCAACATTTTATATCTTGATTTTTTATAATAGTGTTTCTAACATATGTGAGGTGATATCTCATTGTGGTTTTAATTTTTATTTCCCTGATGTCTAGCAGTGTTGAAGATTTTTATGTACCTGTTGGTCATCTGTGTGTCTTATATGGATGAATGTATATTCAGATATTCCATCCACTTTCAAAATAAAATTGTAAGTGATGTCAGAGGAATGATAGTGTGAGAGATACCCTTGGCCTTTCCGCCTGAAATTTCAACAAGTTAACCAACTATAATTGAACAAAGAATTTTCTACTCAATACAGAGGCATATTAGAGAGACCTATGCATTGAAACATTTAAAGGAGGGGGAACTGGGAATAAGTGGGGAGATGAGAAAGAAGGAAAGCCCAGATAACCCTCAGATGCAGCCCTGCAACCCAGAGCTCATGATATGGCCAGGAGAAGGGAGGAAGGTGGTGTCAGCAGACACTTCCTTCAGACAAGAGGAACAGAGGGCTGCATAGGGCAGTACAGCAGGGTGAACAGAGTGAACAGTGACTGAAACAATCAACAGATGCCTGACAGAGTGCAAGGCTCTGCTGCATGGCTGTCAACTGTCAGGTGGCTGTGTTTCAGACAAAGAAACTGAACCATAGAGCCCTCTCTTGAAACCCCAGACTCGCCTCCCATTGCCCTTGGTGTCAGGTCAAGGAACATTTTATCTGTAAACCAAGAGCTATTGCAGTGGAACCACTGTTTCCTTCTGTGGCTGATACCCAGGTTTGGTGCTTGGGGTGGGACCCCAAGGAGGTCCAAAGTCTGGGGTCACTATTAAAGTGAGGAAAAAACAACCCCCACACTAAAGCAGCATGTCCGTATTGCCTTACAGAAGCCTTGGAGGCCAAGTCTGGGAGATCACAAATGTAAAAAAATCTTGTGATTCAGCACCATCTCCTGAAAAATAGTACAAAGAGCTCTTCAGAGAATGCTGCTATAGAAAAGATATTTATGCCTAGACAAAAGGGAGTAGCAAACACCAAAAATAACCACGGTAATGAGGATTATCAGAAAGAAAATTTAAAAATTCCCAGAAAGCAAGCTGAAACACTTGGAAATATGTGATATAAATGACAGAGATTTCAAGATTGCAGCTCTGAAAACACTCAAAGGGATGCCAGAAAATACAGATAGGCAATTCAGTGCAGTCAGAAAACAAATCACTGAACAAAATGAATACCAAAGAGATTGAAAGTTTAAAAAAGAACCAATCAGAAATCTTAGAAATGAAACATGCAATTAAAGAGATTAAGAGTGAGCTGAGTATAAAAAAGAGCCAATCAGATGGAGGAAAGAATTAGTGATATTAAAGATGGGAATCTAGAAATGACTCAGAAGGAAGAAGAGAGAAACCTGAGCATAAAGAAAAATGAAAGAGCTCTATGGTAATTATCTGACTCCATCAGAAAAAGCAATATTAGAATAAAAGGCATAATGGAAGAAGAAGAGAGGGGGAAGGGAACAGAGAGTCTATTTAAACAAATAGTGGATAAGAACTTCCCAAACCTATGGAAAGAACTAGATCTTTGAATCAAAGAAGCAAACAGAACATCTGGTTACCTCAATCCAAAGAGGCACATTGTATTAAAACTGTCAAAAATTAATGACAAAGAAAAAATTCTCAAAGCAGACAGGAAAAAGAAAGAAGTGACCTACAAAGGAAAACCCATCACAATTTTATCCAACTTCTCAGCAGAAACTCTACAAGCCAGAAAAGAGTGGAATGAAATATTCACACATCTGAAAAGAAATGATCAGCCACAAATAATATATTCAGCAAAATTATCCTTTAAATATGCAAGTAAAATAAAGACATTTCCAGATACACATAAGATGAGAGATTTTATCATCAGAAAACCTCCATTGCAAGAAATAAAGAGAGTTATTCTTTCTGGAACAAAAAACATAAGATCATAACACTAAGAATAAGATCACTAAAAACAGCATCAACAGGGATAATCGTGACAACAAAAGAAATAAGGAGGGGGTAAATGTTCTGAACTGGAAAAGGAGGATGAACATCAGATGCACTCAAAAGAAAAAAAAACTATTGTATATATGCAATTTTATCTTTCATAAACCTAATGGTAACCACACATAAAAATCCCTATACCAGGACACATAGCTCAAAAAAAGAGGCTACAGAGGAAAAAAGTATGAAACACCACCAAATACAATAGACAGAAGTAAAAAGGAAAAGAACCAGTGGAGGCACAGAACTACCAGAAAACAATAGATAAAATGCTTATAGGAAATCCTCACACATCAATAATTAACCTAAATGTAAATGGTCTGAATTCAACAATAAAGAGGCACAGAGTAGCAGAGTGGGTCAAAAACAAAACCCAACAATATGCTGCCTAGAGGAGACACATCTAAGCTACAAAGACAAAGGTTGATTCAAAGTAAAAGGGTGGAAAATGATTCTCCAAACAACATCCACCAAAAAGCAAGTGTAGCCATTCTTATATCTGATGAAATAGGCTTCAAGACAACAAAGATAACAAGAGACAAAGATGGACACTTTATAAAGGGGACACTACCTCAAGAAAACATAACACTTCTTAATATATATGCACCCAACCAGGGATCACCAAAATACATAAAGCAACTGCTCACAGAACTAAAGGGGGAAATGGATCAAAACACAATCACAGTTTGGGACCTTAATACTCCATTGACAGCTCTAGACAGATCAACCAAACAGAAGATCAATAAAGAAATATCGGCCTTAAATGAAACACTAGATCAAATGGACATAATAGACATTTACAGAGCCTTTCATCCCAGAGCATCAGATTATACATTCTCCAGTGCACATGGAATATTCTTAAGGATAGACCATATGTTAGTTCACAGAACTAGCATCCACAAATTCTAGAAGATTGAAATTATACCAAGCATATTCTCTGAGCACGATGCTTTGAAATTAGAAATCAACTGCAAAAAGGAAGCAAAGAAACCCACAAATACCTGGAGATTAAACAACATACTATTAAAAAATGCCTAGGTCAAAGAAGAAATAAAAGATGAGATCAAAAGATATATAGAGGCAAAGGAGAATGACAATACAACATATCAAAACTGCTGGGATGCAACAAAAGTAGTAACAAGAGGGAAGTTTATATCATTACAGGCCTATCTCAAGAAACAAGAGAAGTCCCAAGTAAACAACCTAACATCACATCTTCAAGAACCAGAAAAAGGACAACCAAAGCAATCCAAAACCAGCATAAGAAAAGAAATAATAAAAATTAGAGCAGAACTGAATGAAATAGAGAACAAAAAGTCAATACAAAAATTAATAAAACAAAGAGCTGATTCTTTGAAAAGATTAATAAAGTTGACAAACCACTGGCTAGACTCACTAAGAAAAACAAGAGAAAGACCCATATAAATAAAATCAGAAATGAGAGAGGAGAAGTCATCACAGACATTAAAGATATACAAAGGATCATATGAGAATATTATGAAAGATTCAATGCCACCAAATTCAATAACCTTAAAGAAATGGACAAGTTCCTAGAAATATATAAATTTCCTAGACTAAATCATGAAGAATTGAAAACCCAAATAAATCAATCAGCAGCAAGGAAATTGAAACAACCATCAAAACCCTCCCAAAAAATAAAAGTCCAGGACCCGATGGCTTCACCAGTGAATTCAACGAAACTTTCAAAGAAGATTTAAAATGTAGCCTTCTCAAACTCTTTTGAAACATTGAAGAAAAGGCAATACTTTCTAACGTATTTTATGAGGCCAATATAACCCTAATGATCAAAATATCACAAGGATAACACAAAAAAAGAAAACTACAGGCCAATATCTCTGATGAATACAGATGCAAAAATTGTAAACAAAATACTTTCTAAATGAATAAAGCAGTACATCGAAAAATAATATGTCACGATCAAGTGGGGTTAATTCCAGGGACAAAGGATGGTTCAACATATGTAAATCAATCAATGTAATACACCACATTGACAAAACAGGATTAAAGTCATATGATTTTATCAATAGATGCAGAAAAAGATTTGATAAGATACATCCATTTATGATTAAAATAATAAAATAGAAGAAAAGTATCTTTATTTATTTTCAAATTTATCTTTATTGTTGAAAATATTACAGATATCCCCTTTTTCCTCCATTGACTCTTTCCACCCGGCACCCACTCCATGCCCCAGTTCTTCACCACACTATTATCTGTGTCCATGGGTTATGCATATATGCATATATATTCTTTGGTCAATCTCTCCACACCCACACACCTACCCCAACATTCCAGCTAAGATTCATCCATATGATCCATGCTTCTGTCACAGAATCTATTCTGTTCCTTTATATTCTACATATAAGAGAGATCATGTGACATTTATCTATGTCTACCTGCCTTATTTCATTTAGCATAATATTATCCAAATCCATCCATACTGTCCCAAGGTGTATGAGGTCCTTCTTTGTTACAGCTGCATAAAATTCCATGCTGTAAATATCCCACAGCTTTTTTATCCACTCATCTACTGATGGGCACTTGAGCTATTTCCAGATCTTAACTATTGTAAAGAATGCTGCTATGAACATAAGGGTGAATATATTCTTTCTGATTGGTCTTTCAGGGTTCTTAGGATATAGTACTAGAAGTGGGATCACTGGGTCAAAAGACACTTCCATTTTTAATTTTTTTGAGGAACCTCCATACTGTTTCCATAGTGGCTGCACCAGTCTGCATTCCCACCAACAGTGCACCAGGTTTCCCCTTTCTCCACATCCTCTCCAGCACATGGCATTTGTTGATCTGTTGATGGGTGAGAAGTGATACCTCATTGTGGTTTTAACTTGCATCTCTCTGATGATTGAACATTTTTTCAAATGTCTCTTAGCCATCTGTATGTCCTTTTTGGAGAAGTGTCCATTCAGGTCCTTTGACCATTTTTTAATTGGGTTGTCTTCCTCTTGTTGAGTTGTATGAATACTTTGTATATTTTTGAAATTAGCCCCTTATCAGGTATATACTTGGCAAATATGTTCTTTACCATGGGGTTCCTCTGTATTTTGAGGCTGATTTCTTTTGCAGTGCAGAAGATTTTAAGTTTTATGTAGTCACATTTGTTCAGTTTTTCTTTGTTTTTCTTGCTCTAGGAGGTTTTTCAGTGAAAATTCCACCATGTGACATGTTTGTGACTTTACTGCCTATGTTTTCTTTCAGGATTTTTATGGTTTTGCAACTTACATTTAAGTCTTTTATCCATTTTGAATTTATTCTTGTGTATAGAGTAAGTTGGTGATCTAGTTTCATTTTTTGCAAGTACTAATCCAGTTCTCACAAAAGCATTTATTGTAGAGACCGTCTTTACCCCATGGTATGGCCTTGCCTCCTTTGTTAAATATTAACTGACTATAATGGCGTGGGTCTATTTCTGGGATCACTTGTGTTCCATTGATCTATATGTCTGTTATTGTACCAATACCAGGCTGTTTTGATTACAATGGCTTTATAGTACAGTTTGATATCTGGTAAAGTGACCCCTCCTACTCTGTTCTTCTTTCTCAAGATTCCTGCAGCTAATTGAGGTCTTTTTTGGTTTCATATACATTTTTGGAATACTTGTTTTAGCTCTGTGAAATATACTATTGGTATTTTAATAAGATTGCATTGAACCTATAGATTGCTTTGGGTAGTATGAACATTTTAATAATATTAATTCTTTCAATCCTTGAGCATGGGTATATTCTTCCACCTGTTTATATCTTCCTCTATTTCTTTTTTCAGTGTCCTGTAGTTTTATGAGTACAGGTCTTTTACATCCTTAGTTAAGTTTATTTCTAGTTATATTAAGGTTTTAACTGTAATGGTAAATGGGATTTTTTTTTAAGTTTCTCTTTCTGAGAGTTCATTATTAGTGTATACAAATGTGGTTGATTTTCTTATGTCTCATTTGTATGTAGCTACCTTTCTGAATTCATTTATCAAATCTAATAGTACTTTGGTGGAATCTTTAGGGTTTTCTATGTACAATATCATGTCATCTGAAAATAATGAGAGTTTTACTTCCTCCTTTCCAATTTGGATGCCTTTAATTTTTCTTCTTCTCTGAATGCTGTGGCAAGGACTTCCAGTAATATATTGAATAATATTGGTGAAAGCAGATAACCTTGCCTTGTTAATGTTTTAAAGGAAAATGGTTTTAGTGTTTGCCCATTGAGTATGATGTTGGCTGAAGGTTTGTAACATATAGCCTTCATTTTGTTGAGGTATGTTCCCTCTATTCCCACTTTGCTGAGAATTTTTTTTTTTTATCAAAAATGAGAGCTGAATTTTGTTGAATGCTTTCCCTGCATCTATTGATATGATAATGATTTTTGTTCTTCATTTGGTTTATGTGATGTATCATATTTATTGATTTGCGAATGTTATACCAGCCTTGCATCCCTGAGATAAATCCTAGTCAGTCATGGTGTATGATCTTTGTAATGTATTGCTGGATTTGATTTGATAATATTTTGTTGAGGATTTTCATGTTTATTATTCATCAGTGATATTGGTTTTCAATTTTCTTTTTTTGTTGTGCCTTTTCTTGTTTTGGGTTCAGAATGCTGCTCACCTCATGTAAAAAGCTTGCTTACCTCCATCTTATCAAGGGGTGATTTTCCTTTTCTTTAGTTCAAGGGTTGTTGTTTTTCTCCCATTTTAGTGACTCCTAGTGTTTGTGTCTGTATATCAGATATATTTGATGTCTCCCAGTCTTATGGGGTGGGCTTTTGTTGTGCATTTTCAGTCAAACCCAGAGGTTTGTTTTCCTTATACTTCTGAATTTTATGCTCTAGGCCTGTTCATTTTGTGGGTTCTTTAGACTCTCCTGATGTGAATGTGTCTAGATTGTTTTTGACCTGTTCATGGGAGGACTATCCTCTCAGGTTGGCTACTGTGAGGCTCACCAACTTCCATGTCATGTGATCTATTGTACAGGTGCTGACAGGCAAAACAAAACACAACCTAATGCCAGGGAATAAAGGGAACTTAAAAAATATCCTGACAATTACTTTAAAAACAACTCAAGAGAAAGTAAAATTGAATGAGCAAAGTGAGAACACAAATACTAAAGCAATAAAGAAAGAAAAGGATATTATTGCTAATAGGAAAAAACATAAAAAGTAAAAAGAGCAAAGCTAATGTGATATAAAAGGGGTAGAGAGAGATTCTGAAAAGAAAGCAAGATGAGCAAAAAGTAAGGATAGAGATTAGGAATAGGAAAATGGTTGGGGGAAAAAAAGGACAAAACCAGCCAACACAATAAAAAACAAAAGACAGGAAGATACAGAATGAAAGGGGGAATAAAAAAAAAAAAAATAGAAAGTTATGCCAGTGGGACGAGAGAGATAAAGGTAAACCAAGGGCAGGGAAGGAGGTCAATAAAATGTAAGGAGGAAACAAAAGAGAAAATCAATAAACTTAATGATTATAATGATAATATTCCAGCAATAAAGCAGAGAAAACCTTTATAATAGAACAAACAAACAAACAAACAAAAAAAAACCAAACCAAAAAAACAAAGCAAGACAAAACACATCCTAAAATAAATTAATTTAAAAATTAAAAACAATTAAAAGAATTTAAAAAATTTAGAAAAAGAAAATAATTTTTTCCTCTTTTTTCTAAAAAAATAAAAATAAAAGTCAACCAAGTGATTTTCTCCTGGGCAGCTTATTTTGTCTGAAGCTCACTGTTTTGTATGCTGATTTGTGGACTCCTTGGAGGTACTTGTGTGTCAGCCAATATCAGCATACCTAGGATGTGTCTAAGTTTGGTTCTGGTGTCCTTATGTAACTTTTTGTCTGATGCTCTCTGTGGACCACCTCCAACTGTTAGCTATTTCACTTCCTCCTTGTGGTTGCCTGGTATTACTCCAGAATCTTCTGAAGAGAATCTTTAGGGTACAGGTCTGCTAGTGTACCTTAGGATATTTCTCCCTTACTTAGAGATTTCACTGTCAGCCACTCATTGTGGGGAAGTTAGTGTCTGATTCAAAGCCAACTCCTCAATTCCTACCATACCCTACAATCTAATTCCCCATAAACTGGCCTGCTGAAAGTTCAGATTGAATTCATTCTGTTGCCTTTTTGGTATATGCAGTTTTAGCTGTCCAGGTCTCAGTGGGAATGATTAAAGAGTCTCTGGTAAGCACATTGCCTGCCTAGTTCCCAGAAGGGGTTTTAAGCTTTTTTCTCCAGCTCCCAAACAGTCCCTGAGAGTCTTACTCTAGTAATGTCTTCCTATGAGCTGTTTTCCCTTCCCACACTGAATTATTCTCAGTGAAGATTGGGGGTATCTGACTTCAGTGAGCTGAACCAGCCCCTTTTCTGCTGGGGGTGGTGCCCCTAGCCTGCAGGATAGGTAAGTGTACTCCGCCCCTCCTCTCCCAGTTCTGGTGTGCTGATCTCAGAGGGAGCTTGGTTCAAACTCTACACAATGCGGGCAAAAATTCCAGTTTTTGCTGGGCTGTCTACCCAGTGTTAACCAGGAAGTTGGATGCTCCTCAAAAACATATTAAGTAACAAATAGGCAGAAAACCTGCTTTGCAAGTATATGGCACCCTTGCACTTCCGATCCAAGCAGGAGAGGTTACAAAGTCAGCCCCATGCAGGCTTCCTGCACAGCTGATCTTAGTAAAGCAAGAGCATCTCCTTGCACACTATCTTGGCTCTCTTCAGAGCAGGTCAAAGGTCCTCACTCCATCCTGCTGGCAGCTCTGTTTTCTCTCTCTGAAGGTAGGAGGGCTGTCTTCATCTTCCCCATGCCACACAATTCAAATGCTTTCTGGGGCTCTGCACAATGCTTTACAGGGCAGCATAGGCTTCCTGTAGTTCACTGATGAGTGCAACCCACTGGCACTTTTCTATTCTGAAGCCACAAACTGCAGGACAGCCTTTCCTGCAGTCAGCACCTGGGGTGAATCTCTCCTGCCCAGGCTGCTACCATTAGGCACTTTTCTCCACTGGAAAAGTGTGAACCCCTCCTCACAGACAAATGTTCTCCTGCTTTGCATGGACTCTCCTTCCCTTCTCCACCACTCCCAGTTTGAGACCCCTGATTTTGGATGCCAGTCCACACTCCCAAGGGGAGAGAGCTTTGCAGCCTCTAACCTTTGGCCTCACAGCTGAGCTTGGGTTTCAGGGGGAATTCTACCTTTCCACACCTCAACCACTCTTACCAGACTCTATGATGTTTCTTCAGTGTTCCTTAGTTGAAATATGTACAATCAGGTATATTTCTCTTGTTTTTCCAAGATGGTTACACAGTATTTTAGTTGTAAATCCAGTCCATGACTGTAAGCAAGGGCTCTCTGCTTTGTGCCAGAGTGCCACCATCTTCCCACTCCCTACTGTCCCCCATGTACTTCATTCTCTTCTAAAGTTCCAGCTGCTAGTGAGAACATTGACTAAACTATGACTTGTGAATACTTGTCTTTATTAATTGGAGAAGACTTCATGAACTCTAAAATTCTTGCTTTTTTTTGTTTTTTAATTTAATTTTTCAATTACAGCTTAAATTCAATAATACTTTATATTAGTTTTAGGTGTACCAAAAAGTTTTTAGACAATTATATGCTTTTGAAGCAATCCCCCTGCGAATCCAAGTACCCAATTGGTACCATATGTAGTTAATAAAATTTTTTTACTTCATTCCTTATACTGTACTTTACATCCTTCTGTGTTTTGTAACTACCAATTTTATACTCTTAATTTTTTTACCTTTACACCCTGTCCCCAAACCCTCCTCCCACTTGGACACATCAATTTGTTCTCTTCATTTATAAGTCTGTTTTTGTGGGTTGTTTTTTTTTACTTATTTTACTTTTATTCCACATAAGTGAAATAATCTGGCATTTGTCTTTCTCTGATGGACATATTTCACTTAGTATAATATTCTCTAGTTCCAGCCTTGTTTTTTCAAATGATAGGATTCATTTCTTTATTATGGCTGAGTAATATTCCATTGTGCATATGTAAAATTTCTTCTTTATTCATCTGTCTGTTGATGGGTATTTGGGATGCTTCCAATCTTGGCTATTATAAATAACTCTGCAATAAATATAGGGATGCATGTAGTTTTACAAATCAGTGTTTTGTATTTCTTTGGATATATACCCAATGCAGAATTTCTGGGTCATAAAGCAGTTTTATATTTACATTTTTGAAGAACTGCAGTATTGTTTTGAATATTTGCAACACCAATTTGCATTCCTACCAATCTGCATGGAGGTTCCCTTTTCTCCAAATTCTTGCCAAGACTTGTTGTTTGTTGATTTATTGATTATAACCTTTCTGAGATGTGAGGAGCCGTTGTGGCATGGAGGAGCTGCCTGGGTGAGCTGTGGATGTGCTCCCCTGCTCCCAGGGAGATGTGGGTGAGCTGCTGTGGCCCTAGGCACAGAGGAGCTGCCTGGGTGAGCTACAGAATTGCTCTCCTGCTCCCTGACCCAGACCTTGAGGCACCAAGGTGATATTAATTTAGTTTGTGGCCTTAAATTCTAGAAAGGTTTATTAGGAAGATGGCCCTGGCCTGAAGGGTTAAGGGACAGTCAAGCTACATACCAAGCCAAGGACTCAATCCTTCCCAAAAAGTTCCCATTAGAAGCCAAGACAAAGATAGTTACCAAGGTCTGAGCTCCTGCAGGATGCAGGATGTTTATGCTGAAAGTGTGTTTGTGCAACCTGGAGAGAACTACTTTGTATCAGGCAAGGGGAAGGAATGCGGGACAGGGTGCTATTCAGCAAAAACAACAGTGCCAGTATAAATTGAGCTTGGAAAATAAACTTGGGGCTGCAGCCTTCATGAGCTGCAGTCCTCCCGATCCCATCTTTTTTGTGTCTGTCTTTTCTCCATCCTCACCCCTACTCTCAAGACAGTTTGACTCTGCCAGCAGGCTCCAGCACTGAGAAGTGTGAGGTGATATTTTATTGTGGTTTTAATTTGCATTTCTCTGATAATTAGTGACACTGGGTATTTTTTATATGTATATCTATTCTTATATGTTTTCCTATGTATGTTCTTTTTTGAGAAGGGCCTATTCAGGCCATTTGTCCACTTTTTAATCGGATTATTTGGGGATTTTTTTTCTGGTGTTGAGTTGCATGAGTTTTTCATATATTTTTGGTTATAAATCCCTTACCAGATACATGTATCATTTCATTAGACAATATCTTCTCATTCAGTAAGTTGTGATTTTATTTTTTTGTTTGTTTCCTTCACTGTGCAAAAAGTTTTGGTTTAATGCAGCCTTATTTGTTTATTTTAAAATTTTTTCCCCCTTGCCCTAGGAGATGTAACAGAAATGTCAGGGAAATGCCAAGAGAAATGTCACAGAGTTTACTGCTTATGTTTTCTTCTAGGATTTTTGTGTTTCTGAGTCTTAAATTCAAGTCTTTAATCCACTTTGAGCTTACTCTTTACTATGGTGTAAGAAGGTGATATGAATGTATTTTTTTGAATGTACCTGTCCACTTTTCCCAACACCATTTATTGAATAAACTCTCTTCACCCCATTGTTTTTTAATGCCTCCTGTGTCATATATTAATTGATAATATAGTCCTGAGTTTATTTCTGGGCTTTCTATTCTCTTTCATTGATATATAGTCTATTTTTATGTCACTACTGTGCTACTTTGATTACTATAGCCTTGTAGTTTAGCTTGTTTGAGGTAGTGTGATACCAGTGACTTTGTTTTTCTTTATCAAGATTGCTGTGGTGGCCTTGGCCAGTGTGGCTTATTTGGTTGAAACATTGTCTCATACAGTGAAAAGTTGCAGGTTAGATTCCGGTCAGAGCACATACCTAGGTTGTGGGTTTGATCTCTGGTCAGGGCACATACAGGAAGGCAACTCATTGATGTTTCTCTTTCACATTGCCCTCTTCTCTCTCTCTCTCTCCCTCTCACTTTCAAATTAACAATTATATCCCCAGTAGAAGATTAAAAATAAAATATCAAAAAGATTGCTCTGTCTATATTGGATCTTTTCTGGTTTCCTATAAATATTAGGATTGTTATTGTCTTGTAAAAAATTGAAACAAACACAAAACAAAAGAAAATATCATTGACATTTTGACAGGAATTTTGTTGAATCTAAAGACTACTTTAAAAGAGATCTAAGATGGTAGTGGGCTGAGAGAAAGCTATGCTGACACTCTCATGAGACCAATTGGGATTTACAACTAAAACATAGGAAAACCATCCTGAAAAACAACTGAAGACTAGCTGGAGAACACCCTAATAATGGAGGAAGAAAAGTTGATATCACATAGAGACTGGTAGAAAATGTGGATGAAAAGGGCTGACTGGGCTTACAGAGGCAGCAGCTGAAGGCCCAGAGGGATATCTCAGCTGTGTGTGTGTGTGGGGGGGTTCCCACTGAGGACTCAGGGGCCTAAATCCAAAGCTAGGTTTCCCAGCCAAGAACATCATAACTGAGAAAGGGGCCCACATGACATCTACCTGTGAAAAGCAGCTGTGTTTCTGTCTGACCGAAAGAGGCATCTGGAACTGCAGGCACCATCTTAAAGAGCTAACACACAAAGTTTGGTGTGCAGCCAGTCACCTTGGGCTCCAGCTGAAAGGGTTTCAGGGTGGACTGCAACTGTAGGGAGAGTCTGGGGTTGTGGGCTCAGAAAAGTTAGATCAGAGGGCACCAATCTGGATTCCTGTGCAGAGTCATTCCCCCATACTGCAGAGGACAACTTTGTCATGCAGACAATTTTTGACTTTTGCCTGAAGGGGAAGCAATTGCACCTCCATGCTGGAAAACCTCTCCCTCTATGCAGAGGAGTTCTTACAGCCTGAGGCTCATTAAGAGAATCAGATTAATCAGCCTGAAGGCAGAGGCAGATCTCAGAGTGCTTTGAGTCCTTGGTAATTTTCTTCAAGACCTAGGCCTTGGAAAAGCAGACTTTGATGTTGCATCTTGGTCCTGTCCAAATGCACCCAGCCCCAGCAGAAGAGACCTCAAGCCAAAATTTGTTGATTGCTCTGAATAGGCTACCCAGTGCCAGTCACAAATTGTGTCTGACATTCGCCTATACCAGAGACACTCCAAAAAGACTGAGAGTCCCAGTACATATACCTAATACTTAGAAATAAACCCAAACAGGCAGCCAAAGTTGGGAGACAAAAAAACAAGCCCCAAATGAAAGAACAAAAAAGTTCCCAGAAAAAAGCTAAATGAAATGGAGATAAGCAATCTATCAGATAGAGACTTCAGGTTACTGATTCTAAGTATGCTCAACAGCATGAAAAAAGATATGGAAACTATGAAGGAAATTAAGAATGACATAGCCAAAATAAAGAATGTATTGGGAGGAATAAAAAGCAGATAAGAAGAAGTTGTGAATCAAATCAGTGAATTAAAACACAGGGTAGAAAAAATAAATCAACCAGAGACCAAAAAGAAAAAACAATTCAAAAACAGGACAGCTTAAGGGAGCTGTGGGACAAAATGAAATGTAACAATATTTGCATTATAGGAGTACCAGAAAATGTCAAAAGTAAGCAAAGGTGCATTGCTGGGCATGGCTCAGTGGTTGAACATCGGCCTAGGATCCAGGAGATCGTGGTTTGATTCCCAGTCTGGGCACATGCCTGGGTTGTGGGCTCTTTCCCTAGTCCAGGTCATGAAAGAGGCAGCCAATCAATGTTGACTCTCTCACCTTAGATGTTTCAATTCTCTCTCTCCTTCTCCCTTCCTCTCTCCGAAATCAATAAAGACATATTAAAAAAAAAAATGTAAGCAAGGGTTAGAGAAGATGTTTGATGAAATAATGGCAGAAAATTTCTCCAACCAGGTCAAGGAAAAAGTCACAAAAGTTCAGGAAGCACAGAGACTCCCAAGCAAAAAAAAATCCAAAGAGGCCCATGACCAGACACATCATAATTAAAATGCCAAGAATTCAAGACAAAGAGAGAATCTTAAAGGAAGCTAGAGAAAAGCAATCTGTTACCTACAAGGGAGCCCCCATAAGGTGTCATCTGACTTCTCATCAGCAACTATGCAGGCCAGAAGGGAATGTCATGAAGTATTCAAGGTAATGCAAAACAAATATCTAAAACCAAGACCACTCTATCCAGCAAGATTACCACTCAAGATAGATGGTAAAATAAAGAGCTTCCCAGGCAACAACAACAAAAAAAGGCTAAAGGAGTTTATTACTACAAAACCAGCATTACAGGAAATATTAAAGAGATTGATATAATTAGAAGCAGAAATAGAGAGAATGAGAAACATAGGCATAAAGAAATAAAATGGCAGTAGATAAATATCTTTCAATAATAATAACCTTAAATGTAAGTATATTAAATGCTCCAATAAAAAGATATAGCATGGCTAAATGAATATGAAAACATGACCCAAATATGTGCTGTCTACAAGAGACCCACCTCAGAACAAAAGACTCACACAGGATGAGAGTGAATGGGTGGGGAAAAAAAGTTTTCCATGCAAATGGAAATGAAAAAAAGCTTGGCTAGCAAGACTCATATCAGACAAAATAGACTTCAAAATGAAGACCATAATGAAGACAAGGAAGGTAACTACATAATACTAAAGGGGGCAATCTAACAAGAGGATAGAACTCTGATAACCATATGTGCACCCAACACAAGGCATCTAAATTTATTAAAAAATCTTCTAGAGGGCTTTAAGGGGGAAATTGAAAGTAATTGAGTCATACTAAGGGATTTTAACACCCCACTGACCTTACTGGATAAACCTTCCAGACAAGATATCAACAAGGAAAGAGTGACCCTAAATGACACACTAGATCAGATGGATTTAATTGACATTTACAGAATATCTTACCCCAAAGCTGCAGAATATACATTCTTCTCAAGTGCACACAGCACATTCTCAAAGATAGAACACATGTTAGGACATAAAACAAGTCTCTACGAGTTCAAGAAGACTGAAATCATATCAAGCATCTTCTCAGGGTACAGTGGCATGGAATTAGAAATCAGCCACAATAAAACACTAAAAACCATTCAAACACATAGAGGCTAGTTAAATAGCATGTTTTTAAACAATGAATGGGTTACAAAGGAGTTCAAGAAAGAAATCATAAACTTCCTGGAAACAAATGAAAATGAACCCATAACAACTCCAAATTTATGGGACACAATGAAAGCAGTCCTGAGAGGGAAGTTCATAGCACTGCAAGCCTACCCCCCAAAAAACAAAAAACACGCCTAGTAGACTCTAATCCTACAACTTAGAAGCTTAGAAAGAGAACAGAAAGAAAAGCCTAGCATAAGTAGAAGAAAAGAAATAATAAAGATGAGAGCAGAAATAAATATCATAGAGACTAAAAAGAAATACAAAATATCCATAAAACTAAGAGCTGTTTCTTTGAAAAGATAAACAAGATTGATGAACCTTAAGCCAGCCTCATCAAGAAACAAAGAAGGTCCAAATAAAGAAAATCAGAAATGAAAGAAGTGAAATAACAATTCATCCAACATAAATACAAAAGAGGGTAAGAAAATACAGAAATACAAAAGAGGGTAAGAAAATACTATGAACAACTATATGCCACCAAGCTAGGCAACCTGGATGAAATGGACATATTCCTAGAAAAATGAAAACCTTCCTAAACTTGATCAGGAAGAATCAGAAAGGTTGAATAGGCCAATAACTGCTGATAAAGTTGAAGCAGTAATCTAATGGCTCCCAGCACACAAAAGTCCTGGCTCAGATGGCTTCACAGGGGAATTTTAACAACATTCAAAAAGGAGGTCACACATATACCCTCCTAAAACTATTTCAAAAAAATCCAAGAGGAATAAACATTTCCAAGCTCTTTTTAAGAGGCCATCATTAGCCTAATTCCAAAACCAGATAAAGACACTACAAAGAAAGAGAATTACAGGCCAATATCCCCGATGAACATCAATGCTAATATCTTCAACAAAATATTAGCAAATCGGATCCAGTAATATTTTAAAAAGATCATACATCAAGACTAAGTGGGACTTATTCCAGGAATGTAAGGTTGATAAAATATTCACAAATCAATAAATGTTATACATCACACAAACAAATTGAAAGACAAAAGTGACATGGTCATATCAATAGATGCAGAAAATCATGCGATAATATCTATCACACATTTTTGATAAAAACTCTCAGCAAAGTGAGAATAGAGGGATTATATCTCAACATAATAAAGGCCTTATATGACAAACCTACAACCAACATCACACTCAAAGGGCAAAAACTAAAACCATTTCCCTTAAGAACAGGAACAAGAACTCTTATTCAACATGGTGTTGGAAGTCCTTGCCACAGTGATCAGACAAGAAGAAAACATAAAAGGCATCCAAATTGGAAAGGAGGAAACAACCTGTTATTATATGCAGATGACTTAATATTGTACATCAAAAATCCTAAGGACTCCACCAAAAAACTACTCTATTTAATAAATAAATTTGGCAAAGTATCGGGATAAAAAATTCTTAAACAGAAATCGATGGCATTTTTATACACCAATAATGAACTCTCAAAAAGAGAAACTAAAAAGACTATCCCAGTTACCACTGCAACTAGAAAAATAAGATACCCAGGAATAAGCTTAACCAAAGCTGTAAAAGACCTGTGCTCAGAAAGTACAGGACATTGAAAGAAAAATAGAGAAAGATACAGCAGTACCTTGGTTTTCTAATGTAATCTGTTCTGGAAGACCGTTCAAGTTCTGAAACATTTGAAAACCAGTGGATCAATAGCATACAGCTAGGCCCCAGGATCTTGCACTCAGCAGAATCTGTGTGGAGTGTTCGACTTCTGAGGTGTGTTCAAAAACTGAAGCATTTACTTGCAGGTTTATGGCATTCATAAAATGAAATGTTCATCAATAGAGATGTTCAGAAACTGAGGTACCACTGTATAAACAAATGGAAAAATATACCATGTTTAAGGATTGAATTAACATCATCAAAATGTTCATACTATCCAAAGCAATCTATAAATTTAATGCAATCCCTATTAAAATATCAACAGCATATTTCACAGATCTAGAACATACACTTCAAAAATTTATAAGAACAAAAAAAGACCTGAATAGCCACAACAAAGTTGGAGGGATCACAATACTAGACATCAAGTTACACTACAAAGCCACTGTAATCAAAACAGCCTGTTACTGGCACAAAAACAGACATATAGATCTGTGGAACAGAATAGAAAACCCAGAAATTGACCCATGCCATTAGGTAAATTAATATTTGACAAAGGAAGCAAAAATAACACAATGGAGTCAAGACAGTTTCTTCAGTAAATGGTGTTGGGAAATTGGACAGGTAGATGCAAAAAAAATGAAACTAGACCACCAACTTACACCATACACAAAAATAAACTCAAAATGGATAAAAGACTTAAATGTAAAATGTGAACCAATAAAAATCCTAGAGGAAAACATAGGCTGGAAAATCTCAGTCATCTCTTGTAGCAGTATCTTTGCTGATACATCTCCTTGGGCAATGGAAACAAAGGAGAAAATAAACAAATGGGACTGCATCAAAAGAAAAGCCTTCTGCAGAGCAAAAGAATCCATCAACAAAATGATAAGGGAGCCCACTCTATGGGAGAACATATTTGCCAACAACATATCTGATAAAGGGTTAATATCCAAAATATATAAGGAACTCATACAACCTAACAAAAGGAAGACAAAAATCCAATTAAAAAATGGGCAAAGTACCTAAATAGACACTTCTCCAAACAGGACATACAGATGGCCAAAAGACATATAAAAAATTGCTCAAAGTCACTAATCATCAGAGAGATGCAAGTGAAAACCACAATGGGGTATCACTTCACACCTGTCAGACTGGCTATCATCAACAAATCAATGAAAAACAAGTGCTGGCCAGGGTTTCAAGAAAAGGGAACCTGAGCACACTGCTGGTGGAAATACAGACTGCTGCAGCCATAATGGAAAGCAGTTTGGAGTTTCCTCAAAAGATTAAAAATTGACCTGCCATTTGACCCAGTGATCCCACTTCTACGAATATATCCTAAGAAACCTGAAACACCAATCAGAAAGAACTTATGCACCCATATGTTCACAGCAGCACAATTTACAATAGCTAAGATCTGGAAACAGCCCAAGTGTCCATCGGTAGATGAGTGGATAAAAAATCTGTGGGACATTTACACCATGGAACACTATGTAAAAAGAAGGATGTTTTATCCTTTGGGACAGCATAGATAGAAATAGAAAGTATAATGCTAAGTGAAATAAACAAGTCAGAGAAAGGAAATTACCACATGATCTCACTTATATGTGGAATAAAATAAACAAAATAAACTGATGATCAAAATGGCTCCAAAGATATAGATGCATGGAACAGACTGAGGGATCTCAGAGGGAAGTTGGGGAGGGGGAAGTGGGCAAGGAGAGTTTAATAAAAGAACTTATGTGTTTATAAATATAACCCCTGGACAGACATTGGTGTGGGGAAGTCCTGGGGGTGGGGTGGATGGGAGGTGGAGGGGATAAATGAGCGTAAAAAGGGGACATCTGTAATATTTTCAACATTAAAAATAAACTTTAAAAAATAAAAATAAATTAAAAAAATAAAGATCGCTTTAAGTAGTTCAGACATTTTAATTTTATTAATTCTTTCTGTCCATGAGCACAGTTTATACTCTCATTTATGTCTTAATTTCTTTCTTTAACACATAATTATCCATGTACAGATATTTTGCTTATTTAAATTTATTCCTAGGTATTATGTTGATGTCATTGTAAATAGAATTGTTTTCTTTATTTCCATCTCTGGTCATTCATTATTGTTGTATAAAAATGTCACCCATTTCTAAATATTTATTTTGTATCCTACTACTTTACTAAATTTATTTATCAATATTCATAGGTATTTGGTGGAATATTTAGAAAATTCCATGTACAGTGTTATGCCATTCACAAACAAGAGTTTTACTGCTTCCTTTCAAATTTGGATGCCTTTTATTTACTTATTTACTTTTTTTTGTCTGTTACTGTTGCTAGGGCTTTCAGTACTGTGTTGAATAACAGTGGTAAATGAGTACATCTTTGTTATGCTCCTATTCTTAAGGAAAATACTTTTTATTTCTCCCATTGAGCATGATGATAGTTGTGGCTTTGTCATATATAACTTATATTATGCTAAAGTTTGTTTCCTCTATTCCCACTTGGCTGAGAGTTTTTATTATAAATACACGCTGGATTTTGTCAAATGTTTTTTCTTCATATATTGATTTAATTATATGATTTTTATCTTTCATTTGGCTTACATGGTTTATCAAGTTAGCTCAATGTGAATATTGTACCAAACTTGCATCCCAAGAATAAATTCCAGTTGATTATGGTGTATGATTTTTAATGTATTGCTGAATTCAGTTTGTTAATATTTTTGAAGATTTTTAAAAATATATTCACAAGGGATATTGGCCTATAATTTTCTCTTTTTTGTAGTGCACTTATCTGGTTTTGGAGTTAGATTAATGCTGACTTTATAAAATGAGCTTGGAAGCTTTCCCTCTTATTTTTTTGGAATAGATTGAGAAGGAGGTGTTAATTTTTCTTTGAATATTTGGCAAAATTCAAATGGAAAGCCATATTGTCCAAGACTTTTGTTTGTTGGAAGAGTTTTATTTCTTTGATCTTATTGGTGATAATCAATTTGTTTAGGTTTTCTGTTTTTCTTGAATCAGTCTTGGAAGATTTTGCTTCTAGAAATTTATCCTTATCTTCCAGATTGTCCAATTTGTTAGCACTAAGTTGTTTTTAATATTTTCTTATAATCCTTTGTATTTCTGCGGTGCTCAGGGTGTCAGTTGTTTCTTCTCCTTTTTAATTTGTAATTTGGTTTATTTGGGTCCTCTATTTTTTCTTGATGAGTCTGGTTAAAGTTTTATAAATCTTGTTTGTTTCTTCAAAAAGCATGGATTTGATTTCATTGATTTTTTGTATTAATTTTTAGACTCATTTATTTTTGCTTTGTTCTTTATTATTTACTTTCTTCTACTGACTTTGTGTTTTCTTTGTTGTTCTATTTCTAGTTCCTTTAGATTTAAGGTTAGATTGTGTATTTGAAAATTTTTGTTTGTTTCTTGAGGTAGGCTTGTGTTGCTACATATCTATTTTACTCATAGTGCTGGTTTGCTGTGTTCCATAGATTTTGCATTGTTCTGTTCTCATTTTCATTTGTCTCAAGGTATCTTCTAATTCTTTTTATGATCTCTGATTAACTCACTTATTGTTTTATTTTATTTATCTTTATTGTTGAAAATAGTATAAATATTCCCTTGCTTTTTCCCCATAGACTCTCCCTCCCTACCCTTGCCCCCTTCCCAGGCCTTCACTGCACAACTGTTTGTGTCTATGGGTTAAACATATACATTCTTTGGTTAATCTATTCCCAACTGCCCCGCTTCCCTCTGAGATTCTTCAGTATGTTGCGTGCTTCCATGTCTCTGGATCTATTCTGTCATTTTATTTTGTTTATTAGATTCCATATATGTGAGATCATGTGATATTTGTCTTTCCCTCACTGGCTATTCATTAGCATAATAATTGGCAAGTCCTTCCATGTTGTCTCAAAGTGTAATAGATCCTTCTTTTTTACAGTTGCACAGTGTACCATTGTGTAAATGTACCACAGTTTTTTTTATCCATTCATCTACCTGGGCACTTGGGCTGATTCCTGACTTTAGCTATTGTAAATAACATTGCTATCAACATAGGGATGAATATATTCTTTCTTACTGATGTTTCTGGATTCTTAGGATATATTTCTAGAATTAGGAATACTGAGTCAAGAGTCAGTTCTATTTTTAAGTTTTTGAGGAAACTTCACATTGTTTTTCTAGTGATTGTACCAGTCTACATCCCCACCAAAAGTTTATTAAGATTCCTTTTTCTCCACATCCTTTCCAGTACTTGTTGTTGATTTATTGATGATAGTCATTGTGGCAGGTGTGAGGCAGTACCTCATTATCATTTTAATTTGCATCTCTCTGATGATTAGCGATGCCGAGCATTTTTTCATGTGTCTCTTTGCCATCCATATGCTCTCTTTGGAGAAGTGTCTATTTAAGTACTTTGCCCATTTTTAAAATTGGATTGTTCCTGTTTCTTTTGTTAAGGTGTGTGAATTCCTTATATATTTTGGATATTAACCCTTTATCAGATGTGTTGTTGGCAAATATGTTCTCCCATACGGTGGGCTCCCTTTTCATTTTGTTGGTTTCTTATGCTCTGCAGATTTTTATTTTGATGGAGTCCCATATCTCTATTTTCTCCTTCATTTCTCTTGCCCTAGGAGATGTATCAGCAAAGAATTTGCTAAAAAGATGTCTGAGATTCTCCAGCCTATATTTTCCTCTAAGATTTTTATGGTTTCACATTTTATATTCAAGTCTTTTATCTATTTTGAGTTTCCTTCTGTGTATGGTGTAAGTTGGTGGTGTAGTTTCATTTTTTTGCATCTATCTGTCCAATTTCCCCAACACCATTTATTAAAGAGACTGTCTTTATTTCATTGTATGTACTTGCCTCCTTTGTCAAATATTAACTGACCATAATGGCGAAGGTCTATTTCTGGGTGTTATGTTCTGTTCCATTGATCTATGTCTGTTCTTGTGCCAGTAACAGGTTGTTTTGATTAGAGTGGCTCAGTAGTATAACTTGATATCTGGCATTGTGATCCCTCCAACTTTGTTCTTTTTTCTCAAGATTGCCATGGCTATTCGGGATGGTTTTTGGTTCCATATAAATTTTTGAAGTATTTATTCTAGATCTGTGAAATATGCTGTTGATATTTTAATAGGGATTGCGTTGAATTTATAGATTGCTTTGGGAAGTATTGACATGATGATGTTAATTCTTCCAAACCCTGTATATGGTATATTTTTCCCTTTTTTTATATCTTCCTCTTTTTTTTCAGTGTCCTGTAGTTTTCCTAGTAAAGGTCTTTTACATCTTTGGTTAAGTTTTTTCCTAGGTACCTTATTTTTTTAGTTGCAATGGTAAATAGGATTGTTTTTTTACTCCCTCTTTCTGAGAGTTCATTATTGGTGTACAAATATGTCAGGGATTTCTGGGTGTTAATTTTGTATCCTGCTACCTTGCCGAATTAACTTACTAAATCTAGTATTTTTTTGGTAGAGACTTTAGGATTTTCTATGTACAATATCATGTCGTCTGCAAATAATAACAGTTTTTCGCCCCTCCTTTCCAATTTGGATGTTTTTTATGTTTTGTTCTTGTCTGATCACTGTGGCAAGTACTTCCAGTACTATGTTGAATAGGGGTGGTGAAAGTGGACATTCCTGTCTGGTTTCTGTTCTTTGGGGGAATGGTTTTAAATTTTGCCAGCTGAGTATGGTGTTGGCTGTAGGTTTGTCATATATGGCCTTTATTATGTTGAGGTGTGATCCCTCTATTCCCACCTTGCTGAGTGTTTTAATCAAAAATGGGTGTTGAATTTTATTGAATGCTTTTTCTACATCTATTGATATGATCGTGTCATTTTTGTCTTTCAGTTTGTTTATGTGATGTATCACGTTTATTGATTTGTGAATATTGTACCAGCCTTGCATCCCTAGAATAAATATCTGTTGGTCCTAGTTTTGAGCTTTGTAAGGTACTGCTGGATCCCATTTGCTAGTATTTTAGTGAGAATTTTAGCGTCCATGTTCATTAGGGATAGTCACCTGTAACTTTCTTTCTTTGTAGTGTCTTTATCTGGTTTGAGGATTAGGATGGTGCTGGCCTCATAAAAATAGTTTGGGAGTATTCCCTCCTCTTGAATTTTCTAGAATAGTCTGAGTAGAATAAATGTTAATTCTTCTTTGAATGTTTTGTAAAACTCACCTGTAAATCCATCTGGTCCAGGGCTTTTGTTTGCTGGGAGGTTTTTGATTCCTGCTTCAATTTCAGTAGTTGTTATCAGCCTATTCATGTTTTCTGCCCCTTCTTGATTCAGCTTTGGAAGATTGTATGCTTCTAGGAATTTGTCCATTTCACCCATGTTCTCCAGTTTGTTGGCGTATACTTGGTGGCAGTATATTTTTGAGGCTTTTTTTATAGTGGCTCATTTTCTTTGAATTTCTGTTGGGTCATTTGTTATTTTGCCTCTCTCATTTCTAATTTATTTATTTGGGTCCTCTCTCATTGTTTCTTAGTGAGTCTGGCTAAAGGTGCATCAATCTTATTTATCTTTTCAAAGAACTAGCTCTTGGTTTCATTGATTTTTTTGTTTTGTTTTGTTTTTGTTTTTTTAGTCTCTATGTAATTAATTTCTGCTCTCATCTTTACTATTTCCTTCCTCCTACTTACTTGGGGCTTTTCTTGCTGTTCTCCTTCTAGTTCTTTTAGTTGTTGCATTAGATGGTTCATTAAAGTATTTTTTTCTATCTTGAGATAGGCCTGTCATGCTATGAATTTTCCTCTCAGAACTGCTTTTGCTGTGTGCCATAGATTTTGGGTTGTTGTCTGTTCATTTTCATTTTTTTCCATGAAGCGTTTGATTTCTTTCTTGATCTCATTGGTAACCCATTCATTGTTTAATAGCATGCTATTTAGCTTCCATGTGTTTGAATATTTTTGAGTTTTTTTTATAGCGGTTTATTTCTAGTTTCCTGGCATTGTGATGTGAAAATATGATGGATATGATTTCAGTCTTCTTGTATTTGTAGAGACTTGCCTTGTGCCCCAACATGTGGTATATTTTTGAGAATATTCCATGTGCACTTGAGAAGAATGTGTATTCTGCTGCTTTGGGATGAACTGTTCTTTATGTCAATTAAATCCATTAGGTATTGTGAATCATTTAAGGTCTGTGTTACCCTGTAGATTTTTTGTCTTGATGATCTGCCCTATGCTGACAGTGGGGTGTTAAAGCTCCTCATTATGATTGTGTTGCTGTCCATCTCCTCCTTAAAGTCCCCCAAGAAATTTTTTATATATTTAGGCACTCCAATATGAAAGGCATAAATGTTTATAAGGGTTATTTCCTCCTATTGGATTGATCCCTTTAGCATTATGTAGTGACCATCTTTGTCTCTTGTTATGGTCTTTATTTTGAAGCCTATTTTTCAGAAATAAGTATTGCTACTCAAGCTTTTTTTCTTTTTTGTTTGCATGGAATATTTTATTCTATCCCTTCACTTTTAGCCTGTATGTATCTTTTGCTCTCAGGTGGTTCTCTCATAGACAGCATATATTTGGGTCCTGTTTCCTTATCCATTCACCTACTCTATGTCTCTTGATTGAACCGTTTACTCCATTTACATTTAAGATTACTTTTGATATATATTTATTTAATGCCATTTTCCCCCTTTATGCTGATGTCGCTTTCTCTCACTATTTCTTCTTTTTCTTAGAGCAGTCCTTTCAGCATTTCTTGCAATGCTGGTTTGGTGGTACTGAACTCCTTTAGCCTTTCTTTGTCTGAGAAGCTCTTTATTTCACCTTCAATTTTAAATGATAGCCTTGTTGGATAAAGCAATGTTGGTTGCATGTTCTTTCTTTTCATTACTTTGAGAACTTTATGCCACTCCCTTCTGGCCTGAAGTGTTTCTGTTGAGGTCTGATGTTAGCCTTTTGGGGGTTCCTTGTAGGTCACTGCTTGTTTTTCCCTTAATGTTCTCTTTGTGTCCTTGACATTTGCCATTTTAATTATGATGTGTCTTGGAGTGGGTCTCTTTGGGTCCTTCTTGTTTGGAACCCTCTGTGCTTCCTGAACTTGTGTGGGTTTCTCCCCCACCAGGCCAGCATAAAGAAGTTTTCTGTCATTATTTCCTCCACCAAGTTCCCTATCCCTTGCTCTCTTTCCTCCACCTCTGGTCCTCCTATAATGCAAATGTTTTGCTTTATGCTGTCCCAGAGCTCCCTTAGACTGTCTTCATGCTTTTTAAGTGTTTTTTTTTCTTTTTTTGGTGCTCTGATTCAGTGATTTTTTTTCTACCTTATCTTCTAAGTCACTTACTCTATCCCTTGCTTCATTCAGCCTGCTTTTATTCCTTCCAGTGTATTCTTGATATCAGATACATTATTCTTTATTTCTGTCTTATTTTTATTAATGTTATGTATCTCTTTTTTCATATTTTCATTAAGTTCCTCCACCTTACCATCTAGTACATTGTTGTTCTCATTAATTTTCTTATAACCATTACTCTGAACTCTATTTCTGTTAACTTGCTTAAATCCATCTCATGGAAGTCTTTTTCAGGTGATTTTACCTTTTCTTTAATTTGAGGGTTATTTCTTTGTCTCCCCATTTTGGTGGCTCTCATTGTTTGTACCTATATATTAGATATATTTTCTGCCTCCCAGTCTTATGGGGAGAAATTTTGTATTGTAAGTCCAGTGGAGCCCAGAGGTGTGTTTTCCTTATATTTCTGAGCTCTTTTTTGGGTGCTCCTTTTGTGTGTTCTTTGGGCTCTCTCATTGTAGTTGGGTCTAGATAGTTGTTGACCAGTTCTTGGGAGGATTCTTCTCTCAGGTTGGCTATGTTTCTCAGCTCCAACCTTATCCCATAAACTGCTGTACGGGTGCAGACTCTACGATATTTCTTCAGTGTTCCCTACCTGCAATATGTCAAGTATGTTTCTCTGTTTTTTCCAAGCTGGTTACATAGTATCTTAGGTATAAATCAAGTCCACAGCTGGGAGCAGGGGCACTCTGCTCCTTCTCTCAGTGGTGCTGACTTCCATCACTTCCTATCTCATTTATTTCTGCTCTGATCTTTATCATTTCCTTCTTTCTACTTACTTTTGGCTTTTCTTTTTGTTCTCTTTTTAAGTTTCTAAGTTGTAGGTTTAGATTGTTCACTAGAAGTTTTTCTTGTTTGTTTTTTTTTATATATATTTATTATCTCTTCCTCTATATTTTTATTACCACTTTTCTTTTTTTAAATATCTTTATTGATTTCAGAGAGAGGAAAGGAGAGAGGGAGAGATAGAGAGAAACATCAATGATGAGCTTGAAACTGATCAAGCTTGAAACTGGGCATGTGCCCTGACCAAGAATCGAACCCCAATCACCTGGATCCTAGGTCAACACTCAACCACTGAGCCACGCCCAGCTGGCTTTCTTGTTTTTTGAAGTAGACTTACAGTGCTATGAACTTTGACCTCAGAACTTTTTTCATTGTGTCCCATAGATATGGAGTTGCTGCATGTTCATTTTCATTTGTTTCCAGGAAGTTTTTGATTTCTTTCTTTAACTCTTTGGGAACCCATTCATTGTTTAAAAACATACTATTTAGCTAGCCTCTATGTGTTTGAGTGTTTTTTAGAGTTTTTATTGTGGTTGATTTCTAATTCCATGCCATTGTAGTGTGAGAAGATGCTTGATATGATTTCAATCTTCTTCAACTTGTTGGGACTTGTTTTATGTTCTAACATGTCTATCTTTGAGAATGTGCCATGTGCACTTGAGAAGAATGTATATTTTGCAGCTTTGGGGTAAAATGTTCTGTCAATTAAATCCGTGTGATCTAGTGAGTCATTTAGGGTCACTCTTTCCTTGCTGATTTTTTGCCTGGAAAACTTACCCACTGAAGTCAGTGAGGTGTTAAAATCCCTTAGTATGACTGTATTACTGTCAATCTCTCTCTTAAAGTCCTCTAGAAGATTTTTTATAAATTTAAGTGCTTCTATGTTGGGTGCACATCTGGTCATCAAGGTTATATCCTCTTGTTAGATTGATCCCTTTAGTATTATGTAGTTACCTTCCTTGCCTTCATTATGGTCTTCATTTGGAAGTCTATTTTGTCTGATATGAGTCTTGCTAGCTTTTTTTTCATTTCCATTTGCATGGGTGAGTCTTTTGTTCTGAGGTGGGCCTCTTGTAGACAGCATTTATTTGGGTCATGTTTTCATATTCATTCATCCACTCTGTATCTTTTTATTGGGGCATTTAACCCATTTACATTTAAGATTATTATTGAAAGGGGATGAGACAGTGAAGAGAGGAGGAGGGGGACAGCAAGGAGGAAAGGGACAGATGCGCAAGGAGTCAAAGGGGACAAGAGAGTGAATGAGGGCTTTCCACCCTTCCCTGTCCTTGGAAGATACCTTCCCTTCCAGCGGGCCCTGGGCTGCCATCAGGGGCTTTCCACCCACTCTTCATCCTCTGGGCCTTCTCAGGCTTTGCGCAGGCGACTCTTGTCCCAGCTCTCCCTGGCGTCTCCGGAGCTGAGCTGCCATCCGCACACTCTTTGCTGGGCTGCTGAAAGGCTCTGCACTCCCATGGGTCCCTGGTGAAAACCAAAAAGCATTTCCCCCCGGGATGACCTCGCACCCTCCAAGTGCTATACAACTGAGACACAAACAGACTTCTTGTCTTGGTGACATTGTTGTCATTGCTCAGAATGGCTACAAGCCAGTGTTAAAAGCCACCCTTTGCTAGCTGTGTTGTGAAGTAGTTTAGTCCAAGCAGAATTGAAGCACACACCAGAAATGGTTGTAGACGGCGCCGAGTCACCTTTGAAAGTCACTTCTAGCTCCAAGGGTCCTTGTCCAACTGGTCTCCTGGGCCTGGAACTCTCTGCGTGTTGGTGACAGTGAAACCTCAGGGAGGCAACGGATCTATGTGTCTCTCTCACACCGATGTTTCCCTCTTTCTCTCTCTCACCCATGCTCTTTTCCTCCCTTCCACTCTCTAAAAATCAACAGATAAAATATCCTCAGGTGAGGATAAATAAAGAATAATAACCCAGGCTACAGAGTTTTAGAAATATCCATTTGAAGTTTCTCATGAGGTAAGGTCCCTTTCCTGTCTCAAAGGAAACAAAAACCATAAGAATATTTTTAAACTGTCAGCAAATCAGCTTTTCAGTTCTGTTTCTGGACAAGTTGATCACTTTTCATCCTTGGGCTCCATCATCCCTCTGCCTGTCCAGGGCTTCACCTTTTCATGTCTGTTTTAACAGGAGCTCAGCGCAATGCTGTGAGTTATCGTAACTGACCAATAGCCTTTCCCCAGACAGGAGAGTCCAGAAAGCCAGAAACAAAGGAAAACTATTGATCGAATACACCAGCAACAACCCTGCTCGGCAGTTAGCATGAGACAACTTTATGGACAGGGAAACTGTAAAGGCAATCATGAGGACTATGGGAAAAATACATGCAAAATGAGGTTGCAGCCCAGCCAGCATGGCTCAGCAGTTGAGCATTGACCTAGGATCCAGGAGATTGGGGTTTGATTCCCAGTCAGGGCACATGCCCGGGTTGCAGGCTCAATCCCTAGTAGGGGTGTGCAGGAGGCAGCCGATCATTGACTCTCATCCTTGATGTTTCTCTCTCTCTCTCTCCTCCTTCCTCTCTCTGAAATCAATAAAGACGTATTTTTTTTAAAGTTAGATTGCCACCTGGGATAGCAAAGGAAGGATGTTCAATAAGCAAGAGGGAACAACAGATAAAATACCTAGAGCACACGCCTATAATTTAGGGTGATAATGTATTTCAATAATCTGGGAAGTGACCCTCTGTCCCTAAAAATTATTCTTTCCTTCTTCTGCGTCAACCTAGCACTGGCGCTACAGGCCTGCTGGCTGCGCACAGGCTGCCTTACTTCACCAGGAGTTTCCTTGTGGCTTTCTTCCTCACCAGTGAAGAGCAGGCCCTTGTTTCCCATCCCTGCACATCCCCAAGAGCAGCTCGGTTCTCTGCACAACACATGCTCCATTCTTGAGTTGGGCTCCCTTTGACAGTAAGCGTGGCCCCTTCTTTCCGTCCAATTCATTGTCATTTCCTTATTGATGATATTTGACTCTCAGCTCAGCTACCATTCTAAGTAGGCCAGTTCCTCAATTACTTTCTCCAAATTCGCAAACCAGTGCCCTGGAGGAAAATACACCAAAATACATTAGCTTGGTCATTATTTCTTAGTTTAGGGACAGTATTATCACCAATGGGCATGTCATCATTACAAGCACAGAGCCCATTTGTGTCACAGGGAATTGAAAGGTCCTCACAAAGTTCTCAAGAGAAAGGTGATAAATAAAGGGACAGACAGAAGACAGAATGCTCACACTTTGCCCAGGCCCTGGTCCAGTTAATATCCTGCCTTGTCTCTCACACCATGCTTTGTACTCCCTGTAGAGGCATGAAATAGCCTCTGAGAGAAAAATACCTGGGATCGAGTAAAACAGCCTGGATCAAAAAGCCTCCTGTGTGTAGACCCGTTCTTCTCCAGTCTTGGCTGTAAACCCAAATAATAGCACCTGCATCTTTTCAATGCAAAAGAAAGTTGCAAAGGTCATGAATAAACTTAAGAGATTGGAAACTAAAAAAACAACTTGTCCTTAACCATTGATGGTTTGAGCAGCACTGGTCACATATGCACATGACTCAAATACAAGGCAGGTAAGGACAAATGTCTTAAAAAGCTGAGATAGTTCAATGTTACTGAGAGGAGAGTGATTCTGAAAAAGATGGAGGCAAAGGTACAGGAAGCCAAGGAGGTTGTAACAAAAATTAATCAAAAGAAGTAAAACTTATTGACACTAATAATAGACATGGTCCCTATGTGGTAGTTTAAATATCCAGAAATGTCATTTAGATAAAAAACGATTTCAACCAAATATAAAGAAGATTTCAGAAATCAAAATAGACTTTCCTCCTGGAAGGATGAACCAAGTAGTTGAAAACAAGCAAGGAAATTCTCAAAAAATACCCACCAATGACTCAGACTAGAGACTAGGAGGGACTGGGGACATGAAAGACCCCAGAGAAAGTTCCTCCATGTGCCTTCTAGAGCCACCCCTCTTTACCCCATAAGTGATATTCTGAGGCCACACAGGTGGAGTTGGAGGAGTAGATCAACTTGGTAATAGTTTTCTCTAGTCTAGCAGATGGAAGAAGCCACGCAAGTCATGATATCCTACGGCAAGTGTTGCAACCAAGGCCTGACAGCTAAAGAGATGGATTAAAAGTGGGAAAATGCCTGTGATCACAGCGAATCAATGCTTCCTACCCACAGGGTGTCTCTGAAACCCTAACTCTGTAAGGAGACTGCTCACACCACAGATGGGAAACCTCGAAATCTGAAGGAAACCCACCCTTGAGGGTGGAATCTACTGCCTCCTCGGTGAGGTGATTTCTGGGGGAGGAGTTTTAACAAAACCAGAGATTTATCAGAGGCAACAATACCCACAGCAGTGGCTGCTTTTCTTGGGAAGCTGAGAGATTATCAACATCCAACCCCCAAATGTCATGTTATAAGAAAAAAGTTCACACATTTGAGATAAACATTATTGGTCTGGCAAACAGGAGGACAGACTACCCACGTTTTAAAAAATAAACAAAACAAAACAAAACAAAATTTATAGGAAAAAGAATGAGAGAGAAAAAAGAAAAATTGGCATCTCTACATGACAGCTCTGCTCCCCAATCCTTCCTTCTCCCAGAGGAACGGGCTCCGGAATAAAGAGGGGGGGGCGAGAAGGGGATGAGAGACAGGGAAGGGTTCCACTGTAGGAGAATTTTCATTGATAACAAAAAGAAATAACAACTGTCTTGAATTCTCAAATAACTTTTAAAGCACATGGATGAAATAAATGGTGAAAATATGGTAAGAAAATATAATGACATGATGAATAAGGATTTATCAGAGTTTATGAAAGAAACCGAGGAGAAAATTAATGCTTTTATAGAACATAAAACTGCATCCATCAGACAAGGAGCAGTATCAGAGCCACAGGAAACAGGATTTGGAAAAATCCATGAAACGTAGCAGAAAATGACAAATAAATTAAAATGTTAAAAGGAAGAATGGTAGATATGGAGGGAAACACAATATAAATTTATACATATATTCTGTGTATTAAACATATATTGTAATAATTTAATATGTATATTTTATATCTGACAAATGGATAATTGGTAACCTTAAATAAAAGTAAGGTTTTTATTGTAATAAAACAAATATGCAGATAAGGAAGACTTGGGTCTAACTGAAAGGGTTCACAGATCCTGGAAAAACTGATAAAAAAAAAGGTCAGTAAAATTATTGTACTGAAAGGATCAAAAGAGAATTCTACAAACTTCTATGTGGAATAGGCGAGTCACTTAATAAAAGAAAAGAGACTCGATAGATTTCTCATAGAATTAGATACCAGAAAAAAATGATAGCAGCAGGTCAAGGCCAGGGGCTGTTATCCACTTATTTGCTGGGTGACGTTGCACTGGTACCAGTCACTTGCACTTCTGGTTCTGTTTCCTCATTTGCATAGAAGGATGACCCTGTCATAAAGTTAGCCACTGCATACTTTTCTAACTCTAGAGAGGTCATGAAGAGGAACAAGATGACCATTTATCAAAATATAGAAGCCAAAGAAATCACCGCCAATGCCTCAAAATGTACAAAATAAAAACTGCTGGAGTTACAAGGAGAAACCTTGAGAAATTTAATGGGGGGTAGTGACTTTAGACACATCTCTAGTCTTTGTCAGGTAAAGCAGGAAACAAGTCGATAAGGCAGAAGTGGCTTTAAATTGTAGATTCAGTCAGATGAAGATCTATTTTAAGTCCCACAACCAAGAGTACATATTAATGAACTCAAGAAGTATTTTCAAAAATGTTCCAAGTTACTTTTTAAAAAAATTACAAAAAGTAAAAATAGTTCAGACTGTACTCTTTAATCACATGCAACGAGACAAAATACATAAAAGAACAAACACTATCAACAAAAAACCTCCTGATGAGCTAAGGAAACATTTTTAAAAATCTACATCTCTAATGTTAAAAAGAACATCAAAACGACATAGGCAAAATAGGTGGAAAACAAAATGAGGACATTTCACTCAAAATTCTTTAGGATGTAGCAAAAACTAATGAGGTAAAGATTCACACTCATACACATTTGTTATTAAAATTAAAGTGTAGTAATAGTAAGATGAGCATTGCATCAAAGCTACAGAGAAAACTAAAAATAACTAAGGACCCAGAAGGGAGGAATTTCTAAGGGTATTTTACCCTTAGAAATTGATAAAGTAGAAAACAAAAAAGAAAACTGAGGGATGTGCTAAATTCAAGAACTAATTCCTGGAAAACCCAGTCAAAGAGGTAAAGCAGTTGCTCATTTAATCAATGGCTAAAGGAGAGACAGCTCACTACTCAACATCCGAAATGAGGAACTAAACACAGATTTAGATTAAGAACCAATACGTATATAAAAAGATGTTTATGCTCATAAATAATTGCATGAATACAAATCAAAACAATGTTTTTAGCCATGAGATTGGCAAAGACAGGTCACTCTGCATGTTAGAGGAGGGTGGGGGAAGCCATGAGCTTCCTTTTGGACTCGGTGAGAGTGCACGTCCATGCAAACTTCTGGGGGCAGTTTGATATAATTTGCTAGACTTTTGAATGTGTGTAGCCTTTGAACAAATAACCACTCACAGGGGTACATTCTAAAAAGGTAATCAGACACATGCATGTACATGCGTGTCACAAAGAGCAAATCTTAACGTTTAATATCCAATAAAATGGATAATATCCAATATCGATTTAAAAGTTATGTTGTAGATTTACACTTATTGATTTGAAAAAAATGTCTACAATATGTTAAGCAAAAAATAAACATGTCAGTGTGAAATTATAAATTCAAAAATAAATATTTTGAATACATGCTCTCATCCAGGGATTGTGGGGAGATGCAGGGAGCAAGACAAGTTCTTGCCCTCGTAGAGGCGTGAGCCAACAATAACAAGTAACATGTCTGGAAAACAATCGCCCTGTTGGAACAATAGTTATCTGTATTTCATAAGAGTTGGGGTAATTTCTACTTTCTTCTCCACTCCTCTTGTTACTGTTTGAAAATTTTAAAATGCCCATTCATGACCATTTTAATCAGGAAAATCATTATTTTTGGAGAGGTGTAGAAGTCTTTTGTGGTTGAGGGCGTGGTGGACTTGGCATTTGGTCCATAATAGAAAATAAGGGTACAATTTGCATCTGTTCAGATGGCAGGGTATTTCTTAATTATGATCAATATATTATCTTTGTTTCTCAAATTTAAAATAAGAATAATATGCCTGTCCATATAAACACACAATGCCTCACACAAAACTTCATGTCTAGGTTTAGCAAATCCAGATGTCTCCTGACTGCTCATCATGCAAAGATAAATACAAAACTCATTTAACCATGGCTCTTGTGAGGCATTAAATGGTCCAGCTTTCTCCAACTGGGATGAAAGAGCCAAGAGCAAACTCCTGCGTAGCTCCAGGTGGTGGTAAGTCAATCCACCACAATACTGACAATTTCATAGATTTTCCTAACCTCTTCCTATTTGGAAAAGCAGCAAAATATTTGAAAAAGAAAAAAAAAAAATACATGCTTTGGTTGAACTTATTTTTCAGGTTTGACTAATGTTGGGACTACACACTCAGTATTCTGATATTGACATCTGTTTTATGTTTTGATGATTCTTAAATGTGCACTTCAGTTGATGTGAACTCCTCAACCTTTGGGTGACATCTGTCCTTTGAACCGCAAAATTGTCTGTGGCTTCCCCAGGAATCTATCATGGGAATAACAGGGTTCATTGCCTTCCTCAGGACCACATTCATTTGTCTTCTTTATAAGGGTGACATTAGTGTTGGAATGGTTTGCCTGCTACTGTCTTCTGGAAGGCTTCTGACTCTTCTTGGCCTGGGCAGGAGGTTTAGCTCAGGACAGAAGATTCACAACAGCACCTATGTTCATATCCCATAAGAGCACCTCTGTTCTACCATTTCATAACAAAGGGCTCACTTCAATCCACCTGTCTGTTAGGATAGAGCTTCCCCCATTCAGCCTTAGAAATAAAAGAGTGTGTGTTATGGGGGGCAGGGGTGCATCTCACAGGTGCTTTGGGGTAAAAGTTAAGAGGGGCATGAGGATGCAAGCTATGAAAATAATGAAATGTGTGAATAAAAGAAGCTTAAATAATAGAGAAGTTTTTTTATATACATCACTTTATTAATAGGTTAGAAAACATTTACTCAGAACCCATTGGATGCAGAAAGTCATAGACATGTGGGAAGACTGCAAAAGATATAGGAAGATATTGTTTTCTCCTTGCAAAAATCCAACTCATTTATTTTAATGGAAGTAACCATCTAAAGACATATGAGCACAGCTAAGAATACAAATCATGGAGTTTTGTTTTTCAAACAGAACAAATTGGAAGCCAGAGTCTAGGCAGTCTGACAAGGTCTTCAGACACTGTTCCCTCATCCCTAGGGTGGGCCCTGGTCTTCATGGTACAAGATGGCTGTGGAGTTCCAGATGTCTTGTTAGCATTCCAGACAGCAGATTAAAGGAAGGGATAGAAGGAGGCCTTCTCTTCCCTTTTCTGGAGACTTCCCACACAATACTTCTCTCTAAATCCCAGTTTAGTTACTTGGCTGCCTATAGCTACAAAATAAGCTGGAGGAAGTCATTTTTTTAACCAGGTGGTAATGAGCCAGCTAAAAATCAGCAATCTTACTAATGTGGCATAATGGGAGAATGCGTCAGTTATTAGGACGCAAAATGCAAGCACATACCACCATACAGCTACATAATTCTCCTTAGGGAAGGGACTGTCACTACTAAGGCACCATAAGGTACCACTTAGGGCTGAGAAGATAAGGCCTGTGTCAGGATCTGGAGAGAAGGGGCAGATCTGCAAAGATTCTGACATTTGTTGTTGTGTCCAAGAAAGAAGTGTGTGTGTGTGTGTGTGTGGCGGGGATAAGTGGCTAGAAGATAAGGCACCAAGACTATGTGAAGGGGCCAGAGAACCTACAGGTGGTGCAGTGAGTTCTTAGAAATGAAAAGGAGGAAAGAGGGAAAGGGAGAGAAGGGGAGGGCAAGAGAGAGAAAATACCTAGGTGCTAAGTAGCTGAAAGGGCTTGTACAACAGGGATGGCCAATATGCACACCCGCCCCCATCTGCCCAAACTTAATGCATTCACAAAGCTCCTGCAGAGGGTGTATGTGGTGGGAGGAGGTTAAGTCTAGCAAAAAGGCTAAGAAGGACCCTCACCCAGGTCAGCGTGTCCCACAGGGGACAATGTACATGACATAACATTAAGAAGCAGCAGCACTGAGAAGAAGCATTAAGACAAACAAAGGTGACTAAGAAAATAAGAGACCCCTCAGAAGTCACAAACACTCGAGGGCTCTGAGAAACAGGTGAACCACAGGTCATGAAATGGGACTTGGAGCTAATTTATTCTAGAGCATAAAAGGCACTTACTTCCATGTGAGTTAAGCTGCTATAAAACTTTGACTTTTCTCTCATGTCCATCTCCTGACTTATGTGTGAACAGGATGAAGAAATGTTTATTTGAGCTTTAATAAAATGTCAGCTTTATAATGCAGAAAACAAAGTTAAATGCCATCCAGCTGGTCAGTGGTTCAACCAGAACCAGAGCTCGTGTGTGTGTGTGTGCCTCCTTCAGTTAGGAAGGACAAATGTGTCATTATCTGATCAGCTGGGAGACAGTCTGCAGTGATGTGCTCAAATGCATGACTGAGGCAACTTTTGGCAGAAAGAGTGCCATGATTGATTAGCAATGTTCTCTCTGTGCTTTGGACTTGGGACATCAGCTGTCACGCAGTAGATCTGTTGTCCTTCTTAGACCATGATGACACTCTACTTGCTGAGATCTGCAGCAACACTATTAGGTGTAATAGATGTAATAAGCCATGAGGGTTCAGACTTGCTAAGAAAAGGAATTTTAATGTTACATGAGTTTTTAGTAAAATTTTATTTAATGTGGAGGAGAAAAATCAGAGACATAGCCTCTATGAAGATACCCTAGTTTACTGATAGCCAAAAGACATATGAAAAGATGCTCCATGTCACTAATCATCAGAGAAATGCAAATGAAAACCACAATGAGATATCACCTCCCACCTGTCAGAATGGCTCCCATCAATAAATCAACAAACAACCAGTGCTGGCGAGGGCGTGGGGAAAAGGGAACCCTCGTGCATTGTTTGGTGGGAAAGCAGACTGGGGCAGGCACTGTGGAAAACACTATGGAGTTTTCTCAAAAAATAAAAACAGAACTGCTGTATGACCCAGTTATTTCATTTCTGAAAATATATCCTAAGAAACCCAAAACACTTTGAAAGAATATATGCAACCCTATGTTCATTGCAGCATTATTTACAGTAGCCAAGATTTGGAAGCAGTCCAAGTGTCCATCAGTAGGTGAGTGGATAAAAAAGCTGTGGTACGTTTACACAATGAATAGTACTTGGTCAAAAAAAAGAGAAGGAAATCTTATCCTTTGAGACAGCAAAGATAGACCTGGGGAGCATTATGCTGAGTGAAATAAGCCAGCCAGAGAAAGACAACTATTGCCATTTTATTTCTTTATGCCTATGTTTCTCATTCTCTCTATTTCCACTTCTAATTATATCAGTCTCTTTAACATTTCTTGTAATGCCTGTTTTGTAGTAATAAACTCCTTTAGCCTTTTTTTTTTTTTTTGTCTGGGAAGCTCTTTATTTTACCCTCTATCTTGAATGATAATCTTGCTGGATAGAGTAGTCTTGGTTTCAGACATTTGTTTTTCATTACCTTGAATACTTCATGACATTCCCTTCTGACTTGTAGAGTTTTTGATGAGAAGTCAGTTGACAGCCTTATGGGGACTCCTTTGTGGGTAACCGATTGCTTTTCTCTAGCTTCCTTTAAGATTCTCTCTTTGTCTTGAATTCTTGGCATTTTAATTATGATGTGTCTGGGCATGGGCCTCTTTGGATTTTTTTTGCTTGGGACTCTCTGTGCTTCATGAACTTTTGTGACTTTTTCCTTGACTTAGTTAGAGAAGTTTTCTGCTGTTATTTCATCAAACAGGTTCTCTACCCCTTGCTTACAATCTTTTTTTAAAAAATATGTCTTTATTGATTTCTGAGAGAGGAAGGGAGAGGGAGAGAGAGAATTGAAACATCAAAGATGAGTCATCATTGATCGGCTGCCTCTTGCACACCCTGGACTAGGGAACGAGTACACAACCCAGGCATGTGCCCAGACTGGGAATCAAACCCCAATCTCCTGGATCCTAGGTCGATGATCAACCACTGAGCCATGCCCAGCAATGCACCCTTGCGTACTTTTGGCCTCCTCTGGCACTCCTATAATGCAAATATTGTTGCATTTCATGTTGTTCTACAGCTCTCTTAGGCTGTCCTCCTGTTTTTGAATTTTTTCTTTTTGGGTCTCTGGTTGAGTTATTTTTTCTATCTTGTGTTCTATTTACTGATCTGATCTTCTGCTTCCTCTAATTTGCTCTTTATTTCTTCTAGTGTGTTCTTTATTTTGACTATGTCATTCTTAATTTCCTTCACAGTTTCCATATCTTTTTTCATGCTGTTGAGCATTCTTACAATAAGTATTCTGAACTCTATATCTGAGAGATTGCTTATCTCCATTTCATTTAGCTCTTTTTCTGGAGACTTCTCTTGTTATTTCACATGGGGCTTGTTTTTCGGTCTCCCCATTTTGGCTACTCTTTTGGGTTTGTTTCTAAGTATTAGGTAGATCTGCTCAGATTCTCTGTCTTTTTGGAGGGTCTCTGGACCAATGTCAGACGTAATTTGTGACTGGCTGTGAGTACCCAGTTTGGAGCAATCAACAACCCTTAGCTTGAAGTCTCCTCTGCTGGGGCTGGGTGCACTTGGATAGGACCAAGATGTACACCAAAGTCTGCTTTTCCAAGGCCTAGGACCTGAAGCTGATCATGCAAGGTCTCTAATCACTCTGAGGTCTGCCTCTGCCTGTAGGCTGATTAATCTGATTCTCTTAATGAGCCTCAGGCTTTGGAAGCTCCACAGGTTGGGGCACCAGGTTGTTATCAGTCTATTAACAAGCCCCAGGCTGTAGAATCTCCTCTGGTCAGAGCAAGATGCATTCCATCAGTGTAGGGCAATTGCTTCCACCCTCAGGCAAAAGCCGAAAATTGGCCACCTGAGAAAGATGTCCTCCACAGACTGGGGGAATGACTAGGCATAGGGATCCAGATAGGAGTCCCCTGTTCTCACTCTCCAGAACCCACAAACCCAGACTCTCCCCATACAGCTCCAGGTCACTCTGCTCCCCCTCCTTGGAGCCCAAGGTGTGTGGCTGCACACAAAACTCTGTCTGTTGGTTCTTTAAGAGGGTGCCTGCAGTTCTATCCACCTCTCCCTCACAGATAGAAACCTTGTTGCTTTTCACAGGCAGATGTTATGTAGGCACCTTTATCGGTTCTGGTGCTCTTGGCTGTGAAGCCCAGCCTGGGGTTTAGGTCCCAGAGTCCTTAGTGGAAACCCCCCACAGCTGAGATATCCCTCTAGACCTTCAGCAGCTGCCTGTGGGAGCCCAGCCAGCCCTCTCTCATTTGCACTTCCTATGTAGTCTCCACTTTTCCTTCTTGTTTTTGAGGGTGCTCTCCAGCTACTCTTCAGTTGGTTTTCAGGATGGTTTTTCTGTTTTAGTTGTAAATCCAGATTGGTTCCAGGAGAGTTTCTGTGTAGCTTCCACTCAGTCTGCTGCCATCTTGGATCTCTTGGGTCTTGTTTTCTTATCCATTCAGTTACCCTATGTTTTGATTGGAGCATTAAACCTATTTATATTTAAGGTTATTATTGATAGGTATTTATATTTCCATTTTATTTCTTTATGCCTATGTTTCTCTTTCTCTCTATTTCTACTTCTGTTTATAGCATTCCTTTTAACTTTTCTTGCAGTGCTGGTTTAGTGGTGATAAACTCCTTTAGCTTTTTTTTTTGTCTGAGAAGCTCTTTATTTTACCATCTATTTTGATGGATAGAGTAGTTGGTTTCAGGTCCTTGCTTTTCATTACCTTGAATAATTCATGCCATTCCCTTTTGGCCTTTAGAGTTTCTGATAAGAAATCAGGTTACATCCTTATGAGAGTTCCTTTGTAGGTAACAGGTTGCTTTTCTCTTGCTGCCTTTAATATTCTCTCTGTCTTTACTTTTTTGCATTTTAATTATAATATATCTGTGCATGGACATCTTTGGGTTCTAGCTTTTGACTCGTTGTGCCTCCTGAACCTGTGTGACTTTTTACTTCACTAGGTTAGAGAAATTTTTGGCCATTATTTCTTCAAATGTTCTCTAAACCTTTCTTACTTTTGACCTCCTCTGGCACTCCTATGAAGTGAATATTGTTATGTTTTATGTTGTCACACAGATCCCTTAAGCTATCCTTCTCTTTATTATTTTTTCCTTTTATTCTCTGATTGAGTGATTTTTTCTACCTTGTCTTCTAATTTGCTGATCCAATCCTCATCTTCTCCTAACCTGTTGTTCATTCCTTCCAATGCTTTTTAAAAAAATTTCTATTATGTCATTCTTAATTTCCTTCATAGTTTCTATATCATTTCTCATGTTTTTGAGCATCCTTATGACCAGTATTCTGAACTCTGTGTGTGATAAATTTCTTATTTCCATTTCACTCAGCTCTTGTTCTGGATAATTTTTTTGTTCTTTCATTTGGGGTGTGTGTTTTTTTGTCTCCCCATTTTGGCTGTTTGGATTTGTTTCTACATACTAGGTAGATCTTCTAGGACTCTCAGTCTTTTGGTTGGTCTCTGGTGCAGGCCAATGTCAAACACTTTTTGTGCCTGGATTTGATTTCCCTATTTTAAGCATGTGGTTCCCTCTGTTCAGGCTGGGTGTGTTTGGAAAGGATCAAGATCCTCCCCAAGGTCTCCTTTTCCAAGCTTTAGGTCCAGAAGCAAATCAGGCAAAGACTCAAAGCACCCATAGGATGATTGTTATTCATTCTCTTAATGAGTCTCAGTCTGTAGAATCTCCTCAGGGTGGGGTGAGAGGATTGCAAAGGGTGGGGCATTTGCTTTCCTCCTCAGTCAAAAGCTGCTTGGGTGGTAAGTGTCTGTCTGAGAAAGATGTCCCCTGCTTTATGCAGGAAAGACTCTGCACAGGAATCCATATTACTGCCCTCTGAGCTTCATCCCCCAAGCCAGCATCCCTAAATTCTCTTCACACAGTTCTTATCCACTCTGCCCTCCCTCTGACTGAACCCAAGTTCAGTGTCTGTAAATGAAACTTTGTGCATCAGCCATTTATGAGCCTGTATTTTCAGCCATCTCTTCCTGGCAGATAGAAACCCTACTGCTTTTGCCAGTGGGAGCCCAGTCAGCCCTCTCATGCCTCCACATTTTCTACCAGTCTCTATGTAGTCTCTGCTTTAAGTTCTTGGTTATGAGGGTGCTCTCCAGCTAGCCTTGAGTTTCAGTTGATTATTCAGAAGCATTTTTCTATATTTTAGTTGTAATTTCATTTTGGTCTTAGGAGAGTGTCCATGTAGCTTCCACTCATTCCACCACCATCTTGGAATCCTCTGGATGCCTTTTTATTCTTCTTCTCTGGTACCTGTGGCTAGGATTTCCAGTACTATTTTGAATAAGCATGGTGAAAGTGGACATCCCTGTATTATTCTTGTTCTTAGGAAGTGATTTTAGTTTTTGTCCATTGAGTATAATGTTGCTTTAGGTTTTTCATATATGGTCTCTATTATGTTGAGGTATGATACCACTATTCCACTTTGCTGAGAGTTTTTATCAAAAATGGGTGTTGGATTTTGTTGAATGCTTTTTCCTGCATCCATTGTTATGGTCATCTATTTTTGTCTTTCATATAGTTTATGTGATGTATCACACTTGTTGATTTGTGAATATTGTACCAGCCTTCCATTCCTGGAATGAATTTCACTTGGTCATGGTGTATGATTTTTTAAATATATTGCTGGACCTTATTTGCTAATATTTTGTTGAAGATTTTAGTATCTATATTGGCTGCACAAATGTTTACAAGTGTTATATCCTCTTGTTGGATTGATCCCTTTATCATTTTATAGTGTCCTTCTTTGTTTCTTACTATGTCTTTGGTTTTAAACTTTATTTTGTAAGATAAAAGTATTGTTACCACAGCTTTTTTTCTCCTTTCCAATTGCATGAAATATCTCTTCTATTTATTTATTTATTTATTTATTTATTTATTTATTTATTTATTTTCAATCTGTGTGTGTTTTTCAGTCTACAGTGGGTATCTTGTGGAAAGCACAGATATGGTTCTTGTTTTTATATCCACTCAGTTATCTCATGACTTTTTTGCTTAGAGCAATTAATCTATTTACATTTAAGCTAATTATTGATAGGTGCATACAGATTGCCATTTTATTATACATATTTATATGACTTTACTTTTTTCTTTCTTCATAAGAAGTCTCTTTAACATTTCCTATAATACTGACATTTTTGCAAGAAATGTTAAAGAAACTTCTTCAAGAAAAAATAAATTTCCATTTCTTGAACTCTTTTAGCGTGTTCCTGTCTTATCTGCTCTTTATTTCTCCTTTAACTTTAAACGATAGTCATGCTGATTAGAGTATTCTTGATTGTAGGTCTTTGTTTCTCAGCACTTTGAATATACATACCAATTTTCTTAGGCCTTAAATGTTTCTGTTGAAAAATTAGCTAAGAATCTTTATTTTATTATTTTATTTTATTTTATTTTATTTTATTTTATTTTATTTTATATTTTATTTTATTTTATTATTTATTTTTTTATTTTATTTTATTTTATTTATTTTATTTTATTTTATTATTTTATTTTATTTTATTTTATTATTTTATTTTATTTTATTTTTGTTTAAAATATTACAGATATCCCTTTTTCTCCCCAATGACCCATTCCACCTGGTCCCATCCCCCTCCCCCATCCCGCTCCCCACCATTGTCCATATCCTTGGATTGTGCACATATGCATATAAATTCTTTAGTTACTCTCTCCCCCTCCACCCACCCGTCCTCCTCGGTCCCTCTGACATTCGTCAGTCTCATCTGTGCTTCCATGTCATTGAATCTATTCTGTTCATCAGTTTATTAAGTGCTTTAAATTCCATGTATAAGCGAGATCATGTAATGTTTGTCTCTCGGCCTGGCTTATTTCACTTACCATAATTTCCTCCAGTTCCATTCATACTGTCCCAAAGGGTATAAGATTCTCCTTCTTTACAGTTGCGTAGTATTCTATGGTGTAAATGTCCCACAGTTTTTTTATCCACTCATCTACTGATGGGCACTTGGGCTGTTTCCGGATCTTAGCTATTGTAAATTGTGCTGCTATGAACATCAGGGTACATATATTCTTTCTGATTAATGTTTCAGGATTCTTAGGATACATTCCTAGGAGTGGAATCACTGGGTCAAAAGACAGCTCCATTTTTAATTTTTTGAGGAACTTCCATACTGTTTTCCATAGTGGTTGCACCAGTCTGCATTCCCACCAGCAGTGTACTAGGGTTCCCCTTTCTCCACATCCTCACCAGCACATGGAGTTTCTTAATTTGTTGATGGTAGCCATTCTTACAGGTGTAAAGTGATGCCTCATTGTGGTTTTAATTTGCATCTCTCTGATGATTAGTGAAGTTGAGCATTTTCTCATGTGTCTCTTGGCCATCTGTATGGCCTCTTTGGAGAAGTGTCTGTTCAAGTCCTTTGCCCATTTCTTAATTGGGTTGTTTGTCTTCCTCTTGCTGAGTGCTATGAGTTCTTTGTACACTTTGGAAATTAGCCCCTTATCAGATACATCCTTGGCAAATTTGTTTTCTCAGACTGTGGCATTCCTTTGTATTTTGAGGCTGTTTTCTTTTGCTGTGCAAAAGCTTTTTAGTTTGATGTAGTCCCATATGTTTATTTTTTCTTTTGTTTCTCTTGCCCTAGGAGATGTATCAGTGAAAAGTCCACTCCGTGGGATGCCTGTGACTTTACTGCCTCTGTTTTCTTCCAGGATTTTTGTGGTTTCGTGACTTAGGTTTAAGTCTTTTATCCATTTTGAGTTTATTTTTTTGTATGGTGAAAGTTGGTTGTCTAGTTTCATTTTTTTTTGCATGTATCTGTCCAATTTCCCCAGCATCACTTATTGAAGAGACTATCTTTACTGCTTTGGATACTCTTGCCTCCTTTGTCAAATATTAACTGACCATAATGGTGTGGGTCTATTTCTGGGGTCTCTGTTCTGTTCCATTGATCTATGTGCTTGTTGTTGTACCAATACCAGGCCGTTTTGATTACAGTGGCTTTGTAGTACAGTTTGAAATCAGGTAATGTGACCCCTCCCACTCTGTTTTTTCCTCTCAAAATGGCTGCAGCTATTCGGGGTCTTTTTTGGTTCCATATAGGTTTTTGAAATGTTTGTTCTAGGTCTGTGAAATATGCTGTTCATATTTTAATAGGAATTGCATTGAATCTATAAATTGCTTTGGGTAGTATAGACATCTTAATGATATTAATTCTTCCAATCCATGAGCATGGTATACTCTTCAACTTCTTTAAATCTTCCTCTATTTCTTTTTTCAGTGTCACATGGTTTTCTGAGTACAGGTCTTTTACATCCTTGGTTAAGTTTATTCCTAGGTGTCTTATTTTTCTAGTTGCAATGGTAAATGGTATTGCTTTTTTAGTTTCTCTCTCTGAAAGTTCATTGTTTGTGTATAAGAATGCCATTGATTTCCAGATGTTGATTTTGTATCTAGCTACCTTGCCAAATTCGTTTATCAAATGTAGTAGTCCTTTGATGGGGTCTTTAGGGTTTTCTATGTACAATACCATGTCATCTGCAAATAATGACAGTTTTACTTCCTCCTTTCCAATTTGGATACCTTTCATGTTTTCTTCCTGTCTGATGGCTATGGCGAGGACTTCCAGTACTATGTTGAATAAGAGAACTGAGAGTGTTATAGGAGATCTCAGTCTGTAACTCTCTTTTTCTTGCTGCTTTTAAGATTCTCTCTTTGCCTTTAATCTTTGCTATATTAATTATGTTTGTTGGTGTGGACCTTTTCGGGCTTATCTTGCTTGCAACTCTCTGCACACCTGAACTTATGTGCTTTTTTTTCTTTTACCCTTGATTATTGTTTTCATGTCTGTGTGTGGGGTTGACCTTTCAGCTTGGTGGCTGTGAGGACTGGCCATGAATACTGTGTATAAGCTCTTCTGTGAGGCTGACACCATGAAGATGAATTTACCCCATCAGGGTCTGGTGCATGCCAAGAACTTCCATTATGTGTTCTCCTTGTAGAGCTAATCAGGTAGTGCTCTGTTTTGGTGTGTGTTGGTTCTGTGGCCTTTTGGCAGAAACTCTCGTGCAGGAAAATGCCAGCCACTGTCTCTGACTGGCCTGGGGCTACCTATTAGGAGCTATAAAGCTATCAACAGTTGGTAGCTGCTTTTATTACACCTTGATGTATGTTTGAGGGGCCAAGCTGCAAGCTGAGGTCATCTTGGGGACTGGTGCCAGGTTTGTGGCAGTTTAGGGAAAGCTCCAAGGCACCCCAACCCCCGTGTGTATTGTCAGCTTTTCCAGAAGACTCAGTCAGTGAAGTCTGAGTCAGTGAAGTCTACTGCCTAGGGCAGTAGACAATTTTCATGGCAAAGGGTCTCAGAAAGTCAGCAGGGTGGGAGGAATAGTGTTCACTAGGTTAATACAGATTCAAACTCAGTAATAGCACCGAATCTGAGGTCACTCAGCTGAAGATTCAGGGTTCACTGTGGCCAGCCATCATTAGTCTGCAGCCTGTAGACCTTGGTTGTGGGGAAGAGTCTCATGGAGTTGACAGAGTAGAGCTGATAGAGTTTACCAGGCTAGTGACTTTTCCAGCTCCAGCTGCCTTCTTGTCCACTGCTTTGATGACAACCACAGGAAATGTTTGTCTCATTTCATTAACAGCAAAACAGCCCAGAGGAGGGTAGTCAAAGAAGCTCTCAAGACTCATGGCTTGCTGGAAACCATATTGACAATGGTAGCATCACCAGATTTCAAAAACTTAGGGCCAACTTCTAGCTTTTTTCCTGAACGATGATCAATTTTCTCCTTCAGCTCAGCAAATTTTCAGGCAATGTGAGCTGTGCGATAATCCAGCACAGATGCATATCCAACACTGATATGGCATGGATGGTTCAAGATAATCACCTGAGTTGTGAAGCCAGCTGCTTCCATTGGTGGGTCACTTTTCCTGTCACCAGTCACATTGCCATAGTGAACATCTTTGACAGACACTTTCTTGACATTGAAGCCCACACTGTCCCCAGGAAGAGCTTCATTCTAAGCTTCATGGTGCAGTTTAACAGACTTTACTGCAGTTGTAAGATTAACTGGAGCAAAGGTGACCACCATGCTAGATTTGAAAGCAGCAGTCTCTACTTAGCCCACAGGAAAAATATCAATACCATCAATTTTGTAGGCATCCTAGCAGGGCAGATGCACAGGTTTGTCAGTTGAACAAGTTGATGGTCAGATTCAGAGTTTCAAAGAGTGTGGTTCCACTGGCATTGCCATCTTTGTGGGTGACTTTCCATCCCTTGAACCAAGGCACATTAGCACTTAGCTCCAGCATGTTGCCACCATTCCAACCAGAAACTGGCAAAAATGCTACTGTGTCAGGGTTGTAGCCAATTATCTTTATGTTTAACAGTTTCCTCATAGCTCTTCTGGATGTAGGGCAGCTCAGTGGAATTTACTTTGTTAACACCAACAATCAGTTGTTTCACACCCAGTGTGTAAGCAAAGAGGACATGTTCACAGGTCTGCTAATTCTTGGAGATGCCTACTTCAAATTCACCAACACCAGCAGCAATGATAAGGACAGCACAGTCAGCCAAAGATGTGCCTGTCATCATGTTTTTGATAAAGTCTCTGTCTTGGGACATCAATGACCATCACATAATACTTGCTTGTATTGGATTTTCACAGGGAGATATCAGTGGTGATACCACACTCACAATCAACTCTCAGTTTATCCAAGACCCAGGAATACTTGAAGGAGCCCTTCCCCATTTCGGTAGGCTCCTTCTCAAATTTTTTGATGGTTCTTTTGTTGATCCCACCACATTTGTAGATCAGATAGATGGCTAGTAGTGGTAGACTTGCCAGAATCTACCTGTCTAATGATGACGATGTTGATATGCATCTTTTCCTTTCTTGTTTTGCATTTGATTTAGTGGTGGTGTTCATGACATCTGTGTTCTGGTGGTAAACCCATTGCAAAAAGGCAGGCTCCACTTCTGACATTCTCCATTAACCTTGCTAACAGTGCTGACCCAAACTTGAAGTTTCCCTGAGGAAATCACCAAAGTGGCACCCCTCCAAATTGGTTACTATGCTGACACACTTGATGAGTGACTTCAATCAACACCAGTACACAGCAGTGTCTGCAACAGTCCAGACTGAGCCTTGCAGACGCCACACCAAAAGCCTGCCTTGCAAACGAGCAACAATTGTGCCCAAACCTCACAGTCAAGGGAGTCAGGGACTAGCCTTGCCTGCCAGTGTTTCCATGGCAGTTGTGGCCCAACCACAACAGAAGGCCACACTAGTCCACACAAGGAACACATCTGGAGCATCTGGCTCTGATGACTTTGGCAATTCCATCCCTGGGCCCCACAGGACACCTTCAAAATAAGGCCACTATTTTAAGACCAGGAGATCTAACTGATCTACCTAACACTTAGAAACAAACAGGTAAAAAAGGAAACAAAAGAATATGTTAGAAAAAAATTAAAAAGCCCAGAAAAAGAACTAAATGAAACAGAAGTAAGGTGTTTCATTACTATTACTTAAAGAGTTTAAAGTAATAGTCACAAAGATGCTCATTAAACTCTGCAGACAAGTGGATAAACTCAGCAAGAACTTCAACAAAGAGATAAAAATTGTAAAAAAGAACCTATCAGAATTGAAAAATATAACAACTGAAATTTAAAAAAAAAACATGAGAAGGAATCAATATCAGAACATATGATGCAAAAGAATCATAGTGCTTCTGATCAGCCCTCAGGAATGTGGGGAGCCGGCGGGACTCCCCCCGGGAGGACCCGCCGGGCGAGGTGCTGCCCAGGGAGAAAGACCCGGGAGGCCCGCTTGCCCTAGTGCCATCAAGAGAGAAATCTCTGAGGCATTGACCCGAGTGGTGGGCAGCAGTGCTAGCACTCGCCCTGCTCCCCCCGCTCCCCCTCCATCCGAGGGACAGGGAACGGTTTGCATTCAGTGTCCCAGCTATCAATTTGCAGAGACCCATGCAACGGTATCAGTGGAAAATGCTTCCCCAGGGAGATGTGGATGAGTTAGTGGCCCCAGGCACAGAGGAGCTGCCTGGGTGAGCTGCAGAGGTGCCCTCCTGCTCCCTGACCCAGTCCTTGAGGCACCAAAGCAACACTAAATTCTAGAAAGGCTAATTAGGAAGCTGGCCCCGGCCTGAAGGGTTAAAGGATAGTTAAGCCACATACCAAGCCAAGGACTCTATCCTCCCCAAAAGTTCCCATTAGAAGCCGAGATAAGGATACTTTCCAAGGCCTGAGCTCCTGCAGGAGGCAGGGTGTTTACTCTGAAAAGGCATTCGTAGGGCCTTGGAGGAATTACTTAGTATCGGGCTAAGGGAAGAAATGTGGGGCAGGGTGCTATTCAGCACAATCAACAGTGCCTGTATATATTGAGCGGAGAAAATAAACTCGGGGCTGGCAGCTGGCAACAGGAATGAGCTGCAGCCCTCCCGATCCCATCCTGTCTCTTGTCTTTCTTTTCCAATCCTCACCCCCTCAATCAGGTTCCCGTTCGACTGCCGGCAGGCTCCGGCAAGTGGCGCCCGAACAGGGACCTGAAAACCTGGGAACACGGTAGAGGACACCGCTCGGGGCCGCGCGGATAGCTATCGGGTAAGTGATAGCTGGAGGGAGCGGTCAGTATATCGGGAGTAAGAAATCATGGGCCAGGAGAACAGCAAGGTGCTGTTTGCACAGGTCTTGAAGGCAATGCTCCGTTCTAGGGGCGCTAAGGTTAGTACCACCCAGCTGCGTAATTTTTTGCAGTTTGTGGAGGAGGTGTGCCCTTGGTTTCCTGAAGAGGGCACTGTTAATCTAGAAACTTGGAATAAAGTGGGAGAGCGTATACAGGCTTTTTTCCAGGCACACGGCCCTCAGAAGGTGCCTGTAGAGGCTTTTTCACTCTGGACCTTGGTCCGAGATTGCCTTGATCCCCGGCATGAAGGGGTGCGCATGGAGCCACCCCCTGCAGAGGCACCAGTCGAGCCTGTGAAGGGTTCGCAACTGGGGGGCGAGGCTTCCGCGGTGGAGCTACTCAGTGTCCGGTCAGACAAATTAAGCCCCAAGGAGGAACAAGATTCAGATGAGGCTGCGGCAGCTTATGAAAAAGACAGGTATGGGGAATTGGTGTTCCTGTCGCAGGAAAGCACAAACAAGCGCAGTCTCCTGGCCCCTGACCTCACAGTTGAAGGGTTGCAAAAGCAGATGCAGACCATGATGAGCCAAGTACGAGCCTTGCGGGAGGTCATGAAGGAAACTCCACCTGAGAACCCACAGGGCGGGGGTCGTGCTGGCCCCGGGCCGCCCTTTGGGAAACCTATGGCGGCCGGCCCTCTGCTCATAGATTTAGTAGAAGACCCTCCAGGCTATCCTGGTGAGGAAGGGGGCATCCCAGCTGAGGGGAGTGGAGTGGGGGTAGGGACTCCCGTCGGGGTCCGGGTTCTCGATCCTCGGGAGAGGGCCATGATTGCCCTGGCCCAGAAGAGCCCAGGTCAGGCTCGGGACCCTGGCTGGGGAAAGGTGCGCACAGACGCCACCCCAATGTCCCCCTTTCAGATGGCACTTAGCCAGGCTCGGCTAAGAGGGGAAGACCTGGAAGGGTTTGATTCTGAGTCAACGATGTGTTGTCCGGTGTTTGAACAGCCTGGCCAGGGTAATAATCCCCCCCAGAGATTTTATAGCCCTATGGATTTCAAGAAATTAAAAGAGCTTAAAATGGCGTGTGCACAATATGGGCCTACGGCTCCGTATACGGAGGCCATTTTAGAGGCGTTGGACACGGAATACAACATGTGCCCCAACGATTGGAAACAGCTAGCTCGAGCTTGCCTGTCTGGAGGGGATTACTTACTGTGGAAATCTGAGTATACAGATCAATGTGAGAAAGTCCATCGATTGAATATGAGGAATAACATACCCTCTGACCTTCAGGGTCTGCTGGGGGAAGGGCCGTATGCGGACACCCCGGCTCAGTTACAATTTGGGGTAGGGACCTATGCCCAGGTCTCTGCCGCGGCCAGGAAGGCCTGGAAGAAATTACCTACTACTAAAAATGTAACTATGGATCTGACCAAGATCAGACAGGGCCCAGATGAGCTCTACCAGGAGTTTGTCTCCCGGCTCCTTGATGCCGCAGGGAAACTGATAGGGGACGGGGAGGCTGGGGTAATCATTGTGAGGCAATTAGCTTTTGAAAATGCTAATACTGCATGCCAGGCAGCCCTGCGACCCTATCGCCACAAGGGGTCCCTCAATGATTACATTAGGCTTTGCCAAGATATTGGGCCCTCCTACACGATGGGAGTCACCCTCGCTGCTGCCCTCCGGGGACAAACAATGCAGCAATTTCTACAGCAACAGGGAAAGGGGCGCGGCAAGGGACGGCGAGTCCCTGGGCCCCCCGGCAGTTGTTTTTCCTGTGGCCAATTGGGCCATTTCACCAGAAATTGCCCGCAAAGGCCTCCTTCTGCCGCTCCAGGGGCTCCTGCGGGGCCTCCCCGTGGGGCGCCTCCAGGGCTCTGCCCGAGATGTAAAAAGGGGAATCACTGGGCCCGTGATTGTAGGTCCAAGCTTGATCTGCAAGGGCGGCCTCTTAGCTTTCCCTCTCAGTCGGGAAACTGGCAGAGGGGCCGGCCCCAGGCCCCGCAAACATATGGGGCTCTACAGGGGGAAACCTGGGGGAAGCCCCCCGAAAACAATCCATTTGTGACCTCTTCCGAGCCACCCCAGGGAGCGCCGGACTGGACCTCAGTTCCGCCGCCTACACAGTACTGACCCCGGCCATGGGAATACAGGCTCTGCCTACTGGGGTCTACGGCCCCCCGCCCGCAGGAACTATGGGACTCCTCTTAGGACGTAGCAGTAGTACCCTGAGAGGATTGTTAGTGGCCCCTGGAGTCATAGATCAGGATTATACCGGAGAGGTGAAGGTTATGGCTCATGCTCCTCACAATGTGGTGACAGTAGATAAAAGTCAGAGAATTGCCCAGCTTATTTTGTTGCCGCTGGTAGAACAGGGAAAAGTCAGGACGAATAAGGCTCGCGGGTCCCAGGGTTTCGGATCTTCTGATGCTTACTGGGTACAGCCCATTAAGAAAGATCGGCCGGAGATGACACTTTGGATCAATGAGAAGGCTTTTAGGGGTATACTAGATACTGGGGCGGATGTCTCAGTTATTTCCTTGAAACATTGGCCTGCCAACTGGCCTATTCAACCAGCAATGACCGACCTGCAAGGTATCGGTCAAAGTCGGACTCCGAAGATTAGCTCGGCGGTCTTAAGCTGGCGAGATGATGAGGGACATCAAGGAGAGTTTCAGCCCTATGTCTTATCTGACTTGCCTGTGAATCTGTGGGGGAGGGATGTCATGGAGCACATGGGGGTGTATATACACAGCTCGAGTCCGGCAGTTACGCAGCAGCTACTCGACCAGGGGCTCCTCCCCGCTCAAGGATTAGGAAGAGAAGGGCAGGGCATTACTGAACCCTTACAATCCCTGCCCCGACCAGGCCGCGCTGGCCTGGGGTATTTTTAGGAGGGGCCTTTGACTCTCCTGCTACCCATGCCGATAAAATTACCTGGAAGTCAGATCTTCCTGTATGGGTAGATCAATGGCCCCTGACTACTGAAAAAATAAAGGCTGCCCAGGAGCTGGTGCAGGAGCAGCTCCAACAGGGCCACATTGAGCCGTCTAATTCTCCCTGGAATTCACCTATATTTGTGATCAAGAAGAAGTCAGGGAAATGGAGATTACTCCAGGATCTTAGGAAGGTGAATGAGACCATGGAGCTCATGGGGGCCCTCCAGCCAGGCTTGCCTTCACCTGCGGCCATACCCCGTGATACATATAAGATTATTATTGACCTGAAAGACTGTTTTTATACTATTCCCCTTGATCCCCGGGACTGTCCACGGTTTGCCTTTAGCGTACCATCAGTAAATTTTCAGGAGCCTATGCAGCGATATCACTGGAAAGTGCTGCCTCAGGGAATGGCCAATAGCCCGACCCTGTGTCAAAAATTTGTGGCAACGGCCCTAGCTCGGGTAAGGTGTGAGTACCCAGCAGTGTACGTCTGTCACTACATGAATGACATCCTCATTGCCACTCACCATAAGGGACTGCTCCTCCGGGCATTTGCGAAAATGGAATCTGACTTGCAAAAACAAGGCCTGGTCATAGCCCCAGAAAAGGTCCAGAGGCAGCCCCCGTTTTCTTATCTTGGTTTTCATCTAGAGCCTGACCGATTTTTCTGTCAGAAAGTTCACCTTCGGCTAGACAAGCTCCAGACCTTGAATGATTTTCAAAAGTTGCTGGGGGATATCAACTGGATTAGACCTTATCTGGGGTTGACTACAGGGAAGCTCAAACCATTGTTTGACATTCTCAAGGGGGATGCAGATCCTGCATCCGCTAGACAGCTGACCCCGGAGGGACGTGAAGCCCTTGGGAGGGTGGAGCAAGCTATCCGCAGGCAGCAGGCAACATTTTGTGACTATAGTAGACCTTGGCAGGCCTGCATTTTGGCCACGGGCCATTCCCCTACTGCTGTCTTATGGCAAGACCGGCCACTACGGTGGGTGCACCTCCCTGCTTCCCCTGCCCGGGTCCTTGCTCCTTATTATAAACTTATTGCTGTCCTTATTCAACAGGCTCGGGAAGAGTCCCGCCGCTACTTTGGCAGGGACCCTGCAAGCATTCTGGTGCCATATACACGAGAACAGGTCACCTGGTTATTCCAAACTTGTGATCCCTGGGGAATAGCCTTGGCTGGCTTTCCTGGGAACATTGATAATCATTATCCCCAAGACAAGCTTCTGCAATTCTTTCTGAAACATTCGGTTATCTTTCCAAGGATGGTATCTGCTACTCCACTGCCCGGGGCCGCTACTGTATTCACTGATGGGTCATCCACTGGCCTTGCGGCCTATGTCTATCAGGGCCAGGCTACCCGATGGGAGACCCCATATTCTTCCGCCCAAGAGGTGGAGTTGGCGGCCGTCCACCGGGTACTTTCAGATTTTGCTAATGAACCTTTGAATATTTTTTCCGACAGTCAATATGTGGTTCGGAGCCTCTCGGTCATCGAGACTGTCCCTTTTATTGGCACGATCAATTCTACTGTCCAGCAACTTTTTATGGCCATTCAAACCGCCATCCAAAATAGAGATCATCATTGCTACTTCGGACATATTAGAGCTCACACTAATCTGCCCGGACCCTTATCTCAGGGGAATCATCAGGCAGACCTAGCCACCAGAGCATACTTAATCGGAGTGCCTGCCGCACGGGCCTCACACGCCCTCCACCATCAGAATGCTCAGACGCTCCGATTACAATTTCAAATCCCCCGAGAAACCGCAAGGCAGATCGTAAAAGAATGTCACACATGTCCTACTTTAACCAGCGTGCCTAGCTATGGAGTCAATCCTCGAGGGCTCCTTCCTAACCATCTCTGGCAGATGGACATTACTCATATCCCTAGTTTTGGAAAACAACGATATGTTCACGTTACTATTGACACCTACTCAGGGTTTCTTGTTGCCTCTGCCCTCACAGGGGAGTCCAGTTCTCACGTCATTGCCCATTGCTTGCGCAGCATGTCTGTCCTAGGACAGCCCCGGGTTATTAAAACAGATAATGGACCGGGCTACACAGGCAAAAAGTTTCAAGCCTTTTGTATGCAATTGGGCATTCAGAGTAAGACAGGCATTCCTTATAACCCTCAAGGACAGGGTATTGTTGAACGAGCCCATGGCACGCTAAAAAATCAATTGCAAAAAATTAAAAAGGGGGAGCTGTACCCCTTAATCCCGCAAAATCAACTTAACCATGCTTTATTTATTCTTAATTTCTTAATTTTGGACGAGAAAGGTCGTTCTGCTGCGCAAAGGTTTTGGCAGCAGGCTGTTCCCCAAGATAAAGCCATGGTCAGGTGGAAGGACCCCCTTGAGGGTACGTGGCACGGGCCAGATCCGGTACTAATCTGGGGAAGAGGGCATGTTTGTGTTTTCCCGCAGGATGCCGAGACGCCGAGGTGGCTCCCGGAGAGGCTGGTACGACACGCGGCCCAAGACGCTAGAGGAACGGATGCAGGAGCTAACAATGAACCCTGAGCGTCAGTCGCGAAGAGCCCGGCGAAGAGCCTGGCGGGCACAACAACGCGCAGAGCAACTCATCAGAGGGCAAGGCATGACTGTCACGCCCGAAACTCTATTCCTGGCAATGCTGGCTCTGCTTGCCGCGGCCCCTGGGGCTAGAGCAGAAACTCACTGGGCCTACCTGCCTAACCCACCTCTGCTGCAGCCAGTGACGTGGCAGCATGGAGAGGTACCTGTGTACACCAATGACACATGGACCATGGGGGGCCATTCCAGCAGGCACCTGCGAGCAGCGCGCGCTCCGGACTTTTCTTATTCAGGACACGCTAGTGACCAGCCTATTTGTTTCTCACGAACTGACCAGGTAGCCGGTTGTTTTTTGCTTAAAACTACTAAAATCGAGTCGCTCCTGCCAACTACGACAGGGGTTTTTTATGTCAACGGGACGGCGAGGACCTGGGTTCAATCAGCTCTGGACTGGACGCGGTGGTACGTGGACATCTGGTACCCTACTGGGAATGCCGCAGGCCATCCTTCTGGAGCCCCCCCTGGGGAGATCTCCATATGTGAGGCTGACGTTGTCAACCGCACCCAGCAGCCGCATTGGTTGAGCTGCCGGGGGAAAAATAGTATATTGATTAATGTGACAAGGGGATACCCGCTACAGGACTGGTCAGCTAAGGGCCCAACATGGAAGGCGCTGGCCGAGTCCTTTTGGTCCGTACAGAAAGGGCCAATGCAATCTCAGCTATGGAGACTTACGGCAGCAATGGGAGGGGATATGGCATGATGGAAATGTCTCCTTAGACTTAATGCAGCTACATCAGGAGATTCTCGCTCTGAGAGAAGCCCCGAAAATAGATACCTCCACAGCGGAGTTGGCTCAGTCTTGGGTGGAAGGGTTGAGGAAAGAATTTCCCTCAGCCAGTGACTGGAGACATGGTATAATAGGAATGGCTGGTCTGGCTGCCATCGTCCTGTTAGGTTTTCTGCTTACCCCATGCATTCTTAGAGCATTGCTGAAAGATGTACAAAATCTTAGAGTAGGACTCCACGCCTTGCAACTACGCACCCGTCCTGCCCCGCTTGAGCCTAGACCTTATATTTAAAAAATAAAAAAGGGGGAGATGTGGGGAGCCGGCGGGACTCCCCCCGGGAGGACCCGCCGGGCGAGGTGCTGCCCAGGGAGAAAGACCCGGGAGGCCCGCTTGCCCTAGTGCCATCAAGAGAGAAATCTCTGAGGCATTGACCCGAGTGGTGGGCAGCGGTGCTAGCACTCGCCCTGCTCCCCCCGCTCCCCCTCCATCCGAGGGACAGGGAACGGTTTGCATTCAGTGTCCCAGCTATCAATTTGCAGAGACCCATGCAACGGTATCAGTGGAAAATGCTTCCCCAGGGAGATGTGGATGAGTTAGTGGCCCCAGGCACAGAGGAGCTGCCTGGGTGAGCTGCAGAGGTGCCCTCCTGCTCCCTGACCCAGTCCTTGAGGCACCAAAGCAACACTAAATTCTAGAAAGGCTAATTAGGAAGCTGGCCCCGGCCTGAAGGGTTAAAGGATAGTTAAGCCACATACCAAGCCAAGGACTCTATCCTCCCCAAAAGTTCCCATTAGAAGCCGAGATAAGGATACTTTCCAAGGCCTGAGCTCCTGCAGGAGGCAGGGTGTTTACTCTGAAAAGGCATTCGTAGGGCCTTGGAGGAATTACTTAGTATCGGGCTAAGGGAAGAAATGTGGGGCAGGGTGCTATTCAGCACAATCAACAGTGCCTGTATATATTGAGCGGAGAAAATAAACTCGGGGCTGGCAGCTGGCAACAGGAATGAGCTGCAGCCCTCCCGATCCCATCCTGTCTCTTGTCTTTCTTTTCCAATCCTCACCCCCTCAATCAGGTTCCCGTTCGACTGCCGGCAGGCTCCGGCACAGGAAGACAGGAGAGTGGAAATCACCCAATTAGGTGATTAAAAAAAAAAAAAACAATGAATGAAGATAGCATAAGGGAAATCTGGGACATCATTAAGTGTTCTACCATTCACATCATAGGGGTACCACAGGAAAAAGACAGAGAAAAGGATGGAAAATCTTTTTGAAGAAATAATGTTTGAAAACGTTTCCAACCTGAAGAAGGAAACACACATCCAAGTCCAGAAAGCACAGAGCAAAATGAACCCATAGAGATTCATACCAAGATACATCATAATTAAAACGTTGTATCAGAAATAAATATAAATAAATAAATAAATAAATAAATAAATAAATAAATAAATAAATAAATAAATAAATAAATAAATAAATAAATAATAAACTAGTTACATACAAGGGAATGCCCATAAGATTATAAACTGATTTTTCGACAGAAACCACAAAGTCTAGAGGAGATTGGAATGATATATTTAACATAACAAAAGGAAAAACCTACCGCCAAGAATACTCTACCTGGCAAGGTTGTCACTCAGAATTTAAGGAGAGATAATTTCCCAGACAAGTAAAAACTAAAGGAGTTCATCACTGCTAAACTGGCATTGCAAGAATATAAAAGGGATTTTTTTAAGTGGAAAAGAAAAGGTCAAAACTAGAAATAAAATACATGAAAGAAAAAAAAAATCTCACTAGTAAAGGCAAACACAGTAAAGGTAGTAGACCAACTACTTATATAGCTAGTATGAAAATGGCAATAAGTACATGCCTATTAATAAATACCTTAAAGTCAGTTACTCGCAGGGCTGGAGGAGGGGGCCCATCTCCCACTGGGACTGTAGGGTCAGTGGTCGCAGGCTTCTATTTGTCCTTTGCAGTGGTCACTTTTGCTGTCTGTCTCCTTGCCTTCAAGCCCAGGGCTGCAGGGGCCAGAGCGAGCATGCCTCCTGTGGCCATGGCAGCCCCAAATGGAAATGGCCTGTACAATATATAAATCTTGGTAGACAGTATGTCTTCAGGCTGTGAAGCTGGCAGTCTCCACAGCTTTCTGAGCCAAGAGCATTTGTTTTCAGTGTGGCATCCAGCCTGCAGTCTGCATCATGCCAGTTTTGTCAACAGGATCTGGTAGGACACAGTGATAGATAGATTCAACTTATTGAAGATATTGAATATATATCACTGAGATATGCCACTAAAAGTGTCGCTTAAAATAACAGAAATGGAAGATGGCAGCACATTAAGTGGAAGCTGCACTGACAACTTCCCAGGACCAAACTGGACTTACAATTAAAATATAGAAAATTCATCCTGAATAATTAACTGAAGATTAGATGGAGAGGACCCTCATAACCAAGGATTAAAGAGAAGGCCACATGGAGACTGGTAGGCAGTGCAAAGGTGCAAGAGGGCTGGTTAGGCTTCCACAGGCAGCAACTGAAATACTGTAGGGATATCATAGCTGGGGGTGGGGTTCCCCCTGAGAACTCTGGAGCCTAAACTCCAAACAGTGCTCCTCAGCCCAGAGCACCAAAACTGGGAAAGGGGCCCACATAACATCTGACTGGGAAAAGAACTGGGAGTTCTGTCCAGCAGGGACAGATGGCTAGAAATGCAGACACTCCCTTAAAGAGCAACCACACTAAATTTTAATTTTGTTTGCATCCATTTACTTTGGGCTCCTGCAGTGGGAGGGCAGTGTGGACTAGAGTTACATGTGGAGATTCTGGGGTTGGTGGCTCAGCAGGGAGAGAGCAGACAGGACAGACACTGGGAACCCTGTGCTGAATCACTCTTCCATGCTGCAGAAGCCACCTTTTTCAGGCAGAACTTTCCCATCAATGCAGCTTTTGCCTTGGTAGGGGTGGAGTAATAAGTTGCCCCACCTGTTGGAAACCCTCTAGCCCCACCCTGTGGAGTTTACACCATGTTGAGATCTACAGCCTGAGTCTTATTAAGTGATTAAGACAGAGAAGGATTTCTGGGTTCTTTGTCTTTACCTGACCAGCTCCTGGGCCCAGGGCTAGTAAAAACAGACCTTGGTGCACAGGTTGGTCTTCTTTCCCACGTCACGCAATTTAGTCACTCTCTGGATCTCTACCAAAAGTCTCTCCAGAAAATGTATGGCCCCTTAAAGTTGCTGCTGGGTGTATTTGCAGGACTGTAGTATGGCAGGGTGGCCCCTCCAGCACTCCGATGGAATGAACTGCCCAGGCTTGTGCTCTAACGTTAGGAATGCTCTTTCCCTGGGAGTATGGAGTTTGAGTCTCCCAGGCAGACTGAATCACCACTGATTCTCACCTCTAGATGCTACTGGGACTCATATTTCCATCTCTATTGCTTTGATTGTTGATCCCTGCCTAGGGTTGAGATCCCACACTCCTAGCGGGAGGGGGTTGCAATTTCCTTCTGGGTTCTCAGCTGCTTCCACATACACATGAGAGAGCTATCCCTTTCTTTGTCTCTGCCCTTCTTATCTGTTTCTATGTGGCTTCTTTTGTATTCTTTGGTTATAATATTTCAGATCAGCTAGCCTTCAATTGGTTTTTCAGGTTGATTGTTCCGTAATTTAGCTGGGGCTGGGGCACAGCTTCCAGCTACCCTGCAACCATCTTGGAATCTCTTCCTTTTAATTTTGTATTAGTTTGGGCACAGTGTATTTTTTTTTGAGATTTTTTTCTCATTTTATTTAAGTTATAAAATGTATTAATCAATAATTAGTCATAAAATGTACCATTGTACTTCTATTGCCTGAGGTATCTATCACCATTCTCCAACTTTCATTCCTAAATTAGTAAATTCTAATTTGCCTACCTAGGAGTTTATCAGTCTTATTCTTTTCCCATTAATCCATTCTTAGTTTTATTAATTTTATTTATTATTCATCTATTATTAATATCTCTATTATTCATCTATTTCTTTATTCTTATTCTTACCTTTCTATTTCCTTTTTTTCTGTGTATTCAGCATTTGTTTTTGCATATGTGCACTTAAAGCTATGCATGTATCTCAAAGCACTGTTTTTATTTTATCTTGCAAAATTTGAATTATATTTTTAAAATATCTAGTTTATTCTCTGGCTTTCTTATTGTTTTACAAATTATTCAGGAGTAAGTTGTTTTATTTTCAAGTATTTGATGTTTTCTTAGTTATAAAATTATTGATTTCTAAATTTATTTCATAGTGTTCAGAGAATATAATCTGTTCGTTTTCAACCTCATAAATTTATACATGTTTTATGGCTCAGCATATGGGCTTTTTTGGTGACTACACTGTGCTTTTGGGAAAAAAATTCTTTCTGTAGTTCTAGAATATATTTACAGTTGTTTAGTATCAATCTAGGCAGTCTTAGATCATTTGTGTGTTACTGTATATTTTGTTTATTTTTCATTTAACTGCTTACAATAGGATGCTGAAATCAACAATAATTGTAAAATAGACTCAATTAAATCCCTTATACCTATAACTTTGATGTGTTATAAAGGTAATTTTTTAAGCAATAGCTGTATGGTTTTATGTTTTCCTGACTAATACATTGTTTTGTCATTATAAACTGTTTCTTATTTGTTATCATCATTACTTTGTCTTATAGTTTATTTTATCTAATATCAGTAGAGACAACCCTTATGTAGACAAAGCTTATTGTCCTATTTGTGTTACATACACTTGCATCAATTTACTTTCAACCTCTCTGTGCATTTATATCTAAAGTTCATTTATTTAGAAACCATATTGAGTAGTTTTTGTTTTAATTCATTATGCCAAGTTCTACCTTTCAGATCTTGTGTTTATCTTATTAACATTTGATGTAATTGTCAATAAAAGTTGGATTATTTTCTATCATTTAATTATTGATTTCCTTTGTATCTCTTCTCTTTTTTTTTTTTTTTAATATCTTTTTATTGATTTCAGAGAGAGGGAAGGAGAGGGAGAGAGAGAGAGAGAAATGTCAATGATGAGAGAGTCATTGATCGAGCCCACAACCCGGGCATGTGCCCTGACCGGAAATCGAACCCCGATCGCCTGGATCCTAGGTCAATGCTCAACCACTGAGCCATGGCCGGCCGGGCTCTTCACTTTTTTATTTCAACTATTTATAAAATACATTGTTAATTTTTCTTGCCAAGTTCCTTAGTTTTTTTAAGTCCCTCCTCTAGCTTACTGACTTAAATAACTTATTTAGATAATTTGTTTTCAATTTTTAATTATTTTTGCAAGTATTTAGAGTTTAAATAAAGGAGCATTCAGAAAAACATATTATTTTAGTAATTACACTGGTAACCATCCTGGGCTATATCCCAGGCACTTGCTAAATTACAGAGCAATCATGTCTAGTGCTGAGATTTTATGAAGAATTAAAAGGAATTTGTCAAAATTAGGCACAAAACAGTTAGATTAAAATAATAAAATTAAAAATTCAGCATATGATCCTCTGGGTACAAAGAGAAGCAGCAATAATGAATTGTAGGCACAATATTTTAAGTATTACTTTTCATGCTATTTTATAGAATATGTCCACAAAAGCCACTGGTTCGCCCTAGTTTTAATTGTCTGTCCTATATGATTTCTTTTTTCCTGTCTCCCTTTTTTGTCTCAGCTCTTACATCATTTAAATACTCAGTGATTAGTGCCATCATCAACTCCTTTTCTTCCAACATGCTGATTAAATTTTGAATATGCTGTTCACAGCTGCATGATTATTGATAAAATTTTTTAAATGAGGGAAGGTTTATTTTAGTACTGTGCAACTACTAGACACTTCAGTTTTACGTGTTTCCTTAGAAAATTAACTGCCCCAAATCTTATTTTTCCACAGCATTCACATTTCTTCTACCAGCAATATGTTTAACATTCTAAAACTCACCTAAATAATATCTTCCCTAAATATTTTACTTTTCAAGTTAAAAATAGTATAGATACCTCTGCTGGATTATACAAGCTTTTTAACAAGAACATATTTTTGTCAGAAATACAACAGAATGATTTTTTATCTTTTAATATGTTAAATGGTATATGAATATTCCCTAAGGAATTATTATTACTACCTTATTAATTTGTGAGTTTTTAAAATCATATAGAGATTATTTTATAATCTGAGTAATTCTAAGAAATAAGCTAGGGAAGGTATTATTTATAATTTATGTATGAATAAAATATGGCAAACAATAGAATGAACAAGTCATTGAATGAAAATAAAGACAAATTCTAATTTCTTGAATCTTATAAAGTCCATCATTATTAATAGATTATTAAGCATTGACTGCTTTTAAAAATAACCCTTATAGTGTTTAAAGTTTGGAGGCAGTTAACCAAAAAGAACAGAAGACAGTGTTAAATAAATTGGGAATTCAGAAATCCTTGGATTTCACTATCACCAACATTTTAACCTTGTTGAAATATTTTTTCTTTTAATTCAACCTAGTAACTCATAATGATATATTATGTTGCTATTATTTATTAATTTAAAATTGCATTTAGACATTACTTGAATTTTGCTGTGACCTATTATAGAAAACTCATAAAAGTATAGAAGATTGTAATAAAAACAGCCTGGTATTAGTACAACACCAGGTATATAGATCAATGGAACAGAACAGAGATCCCAGAAACAGACCCAAGCCATTATGGCCAGTTAATATTTGACAAAGGAAGCAAGAGCACACAATGGAGTAAAAACAACTTCTTTAATAAATGTGCTGGGAAAATTGGACAGTTACATGCAAGGAAATGAAACTAGACCACCAAATTTCACCATACAAAAAAATAAACACAAAATGGATAAAAGACTTAAAATGTAAGTCACAAAACAATAAAAATCCTAGAATAAAAAATAGGCAGTAAAGTCACAGACATCTCATGTAGTGGAATTTTCACTGATACATCTCCTAGGGCAAGAGATACAAAAGAAAACAATAAACATATGAGACTACACCAAACTAAAAAGCTTCTGCACAATAAAAGAAAACAGCTTCAAAATACAAAGGAAGCCCACAGTCTGGGAAAACATATTTGCGAAGGATGTATCTGAAAAGGGGCTAATTTCCAAAGTGTACAAAGAACTGATACTACTGAGCAGGAGAAAGACAAACAATCCAATTAAAAAATGGGCAAAGGACATGAATAGACACTTCTCCAAAAAGGACATACAGATGGCCAAGAGACATATGAAAAAATGCTCAACATCATTAATTATCAGAAAGATGTAAATTAAAACCACATTGAGGTATCACTTCACACCTGTCAGAATGGCTACCATCAACAAATCAACAAGTGACATGTGCTGTTGAGGATGTGGAAAAAGGAAAACCCTAGTACACTGCTGGTGGGAATGCAGACTGGTGAAAACAGTATGGAGATTCCTCAGAAAATTAAAAATGGAGCTGCCTTTTGACCCCGTGATTCCACTTCTAGGAATAAATTCTGAGAATCCTAAAACACTAATCAGAAAGAAATATACACCCTTATGTTGATAGCAGCACAATTTACAATAGCTAAGATCTGGAAGCAGCCCAAGTGCCCATCAGTAGATGAGTGGATAAAAAAACAGTGGGACATTTACACCATGGAATACTATGCAGCTGTAACGAAGAAGGATCTCATACTGTTTGGGACAGTATGGAATGACTTGGAAAATATTATGCTAAGAGAAATATACCAGGCAGATAAAGAAACATCACATGATCTCACTTATATGTGGAATCTAAAGAACTCAATATACCAATGAACAGAAACGATTCAATGACATGGAAGCATGGATCAGATTGATGAATCTCAGAGAAATGGAGGGGGGCATGTGGGTGGAGGGGGAAAGATTATCCAAAGAATTTATATGCATATATGCACAACCCAAGGACACGTACAATGGTGTGGAGAGGGACTGGGGAGCGGGATGGAATTGGGTGGAATGGGTCATTGTGGAGAGAAAGGAAAATCTCTAATATTTTGAACAAAACAAAAATCACATGCACATTTCTTATGTGTGTTTTTTCTTCATTTTCTCAAGATAATACAAAAAGAAATGATAAAAATTAACACTACAAATATTTTTCTATATTTCTGGCATATGACTTTTATAATAACATCAATAATAAATAATAATAAATAATAATTTAATTGTTATTTAATCCTAACAAAACCAATGCATTGCCACATACCTATTTTATAGATAATGATAAAACTAAGCGTCACATAGATCATGTAATATGTTCAAAATCACATTACTGCAGGTGACAAAAGCAAGATACAAAACAAGGTCTTCTGTCTAAGACACCCATGATGTTTACACTGTACTATATGGGAAAAGAAAGAGGAGGTATGGGAATGGAGAAAAGACAAAGGGTAAAAGTAAAAGCTAAGGTGCAGTGCTAGTCAATTTCACATACAACATTTCATTATTTGTGATTTGTTTTGTTAATATTATTTCCATTTATTTTTAACAACTTAATAAACTGAAATTCAGAAATTAATAACTGTTTCCTAGGTGAAGCAGTTGGTAAAAGGTGGAGCTAAAACTAAAAAATAGATATTATTATTCCTACATCTAAATGTCTTCTTCTTCTAAGTTCAAGACCCACATGGCAACTATTAAAACTGTGTGCAATACCTCAGGCTGCTCAAAATAAATATGTTCTAAACAATCTCATCATTTGTAACCTTGTCCCAATCCCAGTGTCTTTTTTCTATATTGGTGAATCATACCATTATTTACCCTATAACAAAAAATAAGGACCCCAGGTGAATTTTAATCCTTATACATTTTAGTACCATATTTTCAGAATTTTAAACTGCATACAATAATATACTATATGAATCCAGATCTCTTACAATGTATAAAATATATTATATTTTAAAAATGAAGGTCAAATTGTATAATTGCTATACTTTATAGTAATAATAGTAATAATAGCTAACATTTATATATTTTTTATTATGTTCCAGATACTGGTCTATGCACTTTAATAGTTTTAATTAATTTAATTTTTATATTATTACTATTTTGCGAATAGGAAAACTGAGATAGACTGAGTTTAAGTAGTTTGTTCAAGGACACACTTCCTAGGATGTGAATAGCTAGTATTAAAACCCAGGCAATTATTCTCAAGGACCTGTTTTGTTGACTTCTGTGCCATATTGATTTACTGATTTAAAATAGGTGAGGATGATATACAATGGCACATTCTAGTTAAAGAAGCATAAGAATATGGAATGTGTGTCTTTTGAACTCTATGCAATGATCAGGAGACCAGAGGAAAATTCAATATGACTACAGAGTAATTACCTGTGTGACTGTAAGCAAGCTGCTTAATATTTTTGGTTATTATTTTCATCATACATAATATGATAGTTTTGATCTGATAACTTTAAGGTACCTCTGTGCATTAAAATTCTGTATTAAATAATATAGATATTACACTTATTCTCTTAAAATCAATAAATATATTAAAATATCAGAGTTTTAATTGAAATGACTTTTAAGGCAAAGCGTATTTAAATTCAGTATATGACATATTGTGGAAAAGTCCTCTCAAACCCCAAAACACTTGCATAACTGTAAATCCCACTAGAAAGTTAACTCTGTGAGATGGGGAAATGTGTCTGATTATTTATCACCATCCTCCTAGTATCTAGAGCAGTGCCTGGAAAAAATATCTGCCAAATCAATATATCAGAGACTGGAGACTATCTCTAACATGATTGTTTTAGACTGTTTTGGCAGCTATAACACCAAAGAGAGGATAGGCTACAACAACAAAAATTTATTTCTCACAGTTGAGGAAGGCTGAGAAGTCCAAGATCAGGGTGTCAGCATGATCTTACAGGAATAGCTTTACCAGTTATTTCTAGTTTCTACATTCTTTGTTAGAAAGATTGTTCTGAAAGCAGATGGAAACAGTTGATTTAAGTGTGAAAACACTAGATCATCTCCCACTCACTATTTCCTGTTTCTTAATCCTTTCAGTGACAGCTGGACTCAGACAAGCTCATAAAATAATGAACACACTTTTACATAAAGTCATGAACAAATTTTGGGCTAAATCACATGAACCTTTAATAACAATACTTCACATTTCTATAGCTTACTAAATTTATACCACAGACATCATCTCAGAGATAAGAAAGTTGGCTGTTTTCAGAACTTAGCTATTGTAAATTGTGCTGCTATGAACTTAGAGGTGCATAAATTCTTTCTGATTGGTGTTTCAGGTTTCTTAGGATATATCCCTAGAAGCGGGATCACTGGGTAAAATGGCAGTCTCATATTTAACTTTTTGAGGAAACTCCATACTATTTTTCATAGTGGTTACACCAGTCTGCATTCCCACCAGCAGTGTACTAGGGTTTCTTTTCTCCACATTCTTGTTAGCACTTGTCTTTTGTTGATTTGTTGATGGTAGCCATTCTGACAGGTGTGAGATGATATCTCATTGTCATTTAAATTTGCATCTCTCTGATGATTAGTGACTTTGACCATTTTTTCATATGTCTAGGAATATATCTCAAGAAACCTGAAACACCAATCAGAAAGAATTTATGCACCCCTATGTTCATAGCAGTGTAATTTACAATAGCTAAGATCAGTAGATGAGTGGATAAAAAAGCTGTGGTACATTTACACCATGAAATACTATTCAGCTGTAAAAAAGAAGGATCTCTTACCCTGTGGGACAGCATGGATGGAACTGGAAAGTATTATGCTAAATGAAATAAGCCAGTCAGAGAAAGACAAATATCAGATGATCTCGCTCGCACGTGGAATATAACGTACAAAATAAACTGATGAACAAAATAAAACCAGAGACATAGAAGCATGGAACAGACTGTGGAATATCAGAGGGAATGAGGGATTGGGGGAGAGGGTCGGGGGAGATTAGTCAAAGAATTTATATGCATATATGCATAACATATAGACACAGACAATGCAAGGAAGGCCTGGAGGGGCAGATGCGGGGTGGAGGGAACCAATGGGGGAAATAAAGGGGGACATAACATCATAATAGTTTCAACAATAAAGATAAATTTTTAAAAAGAGAAAAAAGTTGGGTGCTTTAATCCTTAGTCTTTAAAAAGAAAAAAAAGAACTTCTTGGGAGACTACTGCTATGCACTGGGTATAGTTGCTGTAGAAGAAAAGAACAAATTAAATATCAGTCAGACTATTTACTAATCCTGGGAGCAAAAATGCTTAGTGCATGCTCTGCTGAAAGTTTGATGGGGAATGATGCAGAAATTCACAAGGGAACAGATAGTTTTTACATTGTTTACTGTGTTTCTAGCATTGGTGCGCTACAAACTCTTTTTAGACATTAATGAGGTCATGTCCCAAGCATCCAAGAACCTAGAGCACCATTAAACTGGTATCTGGGCAGAAGCACAAGTGAGCCTAACAGCATGTGAGAGAGAAAAGAAATTTTGTTTGCTTCTCTACACGTTAAAATGTGCTCAAAACACTCAGGTTAAAAATGAGAGATCAAATCGGTGCATATTTGGAAATAGACATGAAATTCATCAAAAGTTTCAAAACAATATAATTTGTATTAGTAATGTTATGGATGCAACTATGCTAGTAATAATAATTATGAACTGCCAAGTACATATATTAATAGTTTTAGATGTTTATATACATTAAACCATAAGATAAAAGGGGAATTAGTTTTATATGTTTCTTAATTTTATTTATATTTTTAGAAAGATGCTTCGTTGTTTTGTATTATTATTTCACAGTCTATTCTTTTTGAAGAGAGATTTTGGGGTTTTTATATCTGTTCAATGTACATTTTATGCTGTGTTCTTGAAAGAGACATATAATGAGATATCAAGTATGTGTACTTAATTGTATGTTCTTTCAGCTGATACACATTACATCATGCATAAATGCATTCATATCTTCTTTACTTGCATTTAAATATAACAGATTTTAATTGAAAGTAATCCAATAACTTCTTTTTCATAAGGTTTATTTTGTCTCATAGGAAATATAATACAATGTTTCTCAAATATTTAATAAGTTACTATATTTTCTATGTCTGACATAATTAGAATTGTGATTTTCACATATTTAAGCAGTAGAAAAAAACAGAACTAAGCAGTTTTTTAAATTTAGAATTTTTGTAACACAAAGTCCCTGCCTTTTGAACAAAGATTTAGTTTTTTTCTCTTTTGGAAGCCTGTGATTAAAATATTGTACCTAAATGTGTTCCAGTGAGAATACAGCTGCTTTAAGGAATTCAGGAAGAAACAATTTCCATTCTGTTTGGTTTAAACTAATCCCTGAATATGACTGAGCAATTTTGCACTGAAATACATATAGAAAGCCAGTGAGAGGCTTTTCATAAATGCTCATACTTGCCAAATTGGGACTATACTAGGGACGTTTTCTCTTATTTCAATTGGCCTTCAAACCACCCTTGAAAGATAAATAGATTTGCCCATTTTACACCATGAAGCTGTGCAAGGTCAAGTGGTTACCAAGGCATAGATGGAATTCAAAGACAAGTTCTTATAAACCTAAACCATTTCCTGTTGTGCCGTTGCCACCTCAATGAATTGTTTAAATGAATTGCTATTTATCTTTGGGTATTAGGACTACTAAGCTAGAGTTGCTTAAAGTATTATACTTTCCAAAATTAAATGAGAGGATAGACCCTTCTTTTATTAGAGTATAAATGCAAATGTCTTTTCAGAATTATATACCACAAACAGGAAGCTGGCAGAATTAATAATTGTGCCAGCTGTCAATCTTTTCATGCATAAAATTCAAAATTTGTTACTTTGCCAACATATGAAATGTCATTTTACAAAAAACTAATATGCAGCCATTTTACAAAAAACTAATATCAACCCTAATGAACCAATAGCAATCTGCAATAGCTATAATTGAGTATAACTTAAAAATTATTTGAACATAGTTTTTAAAACTGTGTTGATTATGGATAAAATTTTAGATTTAGAATGAACCATGGGTTTTGGAGTTTGAAAACTATGAATAATTTTAATGACATTTGAACTTATCCTGACATCTTGATTGTATAGGTAAGGATTCTAAGGGCCAGAGACAGAAGTAAATTGCTCCTGCTTAGGTAGAGGTGGGGATGACATCCCAGGGATTATCCAGTATTTCATCTTTAATTCTCATTTTGTGCCTAAAGTAGTACAAGGATTATTTATTTATTATTTATTTATTTAAATCTGTTATAATTCATTTATGAAAATAACTGTGATGGCCTACAAATAGAATTTTAAAAGATAGAATAAACTAAAAGTATGAGTAAAAGAAGAAATGAAAACTGAGAATGAGTTACAAATGGACCTAGAAATGAGACAAATAAAGTATACCATGAAGTCTTATGTTGTTTTAAATAGCTTCCAATTTAACTATAAGTTTGTAGTACAAATGCAATAATTAAAATTTGATCTGGTGTAATTTACTACATCCATAAAGTAAGAAGTAAGCTAACTTTGGAAGAAAGTGGTGTTCAGGAGCTGAATCACACTAACTCAAACCACTTCATGGCATTCAATTATAAACATCCCTTCCAACTCTGAGTCCAGTGTTATCATATAGGTATCTTGAAATCAGCCACTGTGGAAGAATGTACACTATGAGAATCAGCACATGATACACATGATGGCTTTTTGTCCCCTGGAGAGCTAGTTGTCAAACATTCACCAGCACACCACTACTAAAATCTATTTAAGACACATACAGATACACACTTTAGGCATTCTCCAGTGTATGAATCATACATCAAAGATATAATTCAGTAAAAAAAAAATCTCATGAAACTTCAATACACTATAGTCTGGATACCCTCATATTGCTTGAAATAAATAATTGATCAAAGTATAAGTTTTAGAGTCTATAGAAAAAGTAATGGACCATATATGCTTCATGCCACCTTCTATAAGTACTTTTCTCTGAGCTGAGGATCGTTCAATATTGGGCAGTAGTTAGTTCCAGATAATAGCATCTGGTAACTACTTGGAATCTAACCCAAAATAATAAAGCTGAGAGAGCTGAGGTAGCTTAAAAGGATAAATAATCAAGGCTTTCTTTCCACTCATCCATTCCTGGTTTATTTCCAGTCCTTCAAATTAGGTATTGAAGTCCTTAAACTCAAAAAATCAGAGCTGTGAGAAGGCAGGTGTTAGCAAACCTAGAAAACTAGCCAAAGAGTGAGCTTTAAGTTCCACTAAGCAGCTTTCTTGACTTCATAATTTTTTTGGTCTTAAGATGCCTAGTAATAGTGTCTCTAGCAGAGATGCATAGGACACCTTGTTGTGTGTTATTAGTCCTTTTGCCTCTCTGTGTCTGCTAATTCTTATTCCTTCTATGTGAGTATATGATCAACTCATATTCATACATATACATAGGCATCTGCATATGTGTATAAACTTTACATTAAATTCTAGTGCTTGACATATTATTTTATATCTTAGATATAATGCATTATGCTAAATTAATTTTGAAGGTCATTACATCCATGTCCCATGATGATTAACTTACATTTTGTGACCTTTCCTGAGTGCCATGAAATTGCTGGCCCTAACCTCTACATTCTATAGGAGGGATGCAGACTTTATTCCTCCCTTGACATCTTTCATTTACACATGAATCATGCATGAAATGCAGTTTAAAAGTAGATGCCACTGGTCTTAAAGGAAACCATCACAAATGTGAAAATACAATCCACACAATGGGAGAAAATCTTCTTAAATTTTACATCTGATAAGGGACTTGTACTAGAATATATAAGGAAGCCTTATAACTAGGTAATAAAAATATATATAACCCAAATTAAAAATGGGCAAATTATATGAGTGGACATTTCTTCAAAGAAGAGATACAAATGGTCAATAAGCATATAAAAAGATGCTTAGTAATATTAGCCATCAAAAAATGTAAATCAAAACTATGAGATACCACATCACATCACACATATTAGAAGAGCTATAATAAAAGAGACAGATTATAAGTGTTAGTGAAAAAGTAGAGAAATTGAAACTCTCATAGATTGCTGGTGGAATGTAAATTGATCCTATACTTTAGAAAACAGTCTGACAATTACTCAAAAGTTTAAACTTAGAGATATCTTATGACTCAGAAACTCTATTTTTAGATATATAAGCAATTAGGATAAAAACATACATTCACACAAAAACTTGCATGTGAATATTCATAGCAGCATTATTTATAATAGCCCAAAGTGGAAACAACCCAAATGTCCATTATCTGGAAAATTAATAAAAAATGTGGTATATCTATAAGGTGGAATATTATTTATCAATAAAAAGGAATGAAATACTGATGACTACTACAACATAAATGAAATTTGTAAACACTATATTAAATAATAGAAGCCAGTGACAAAATAACACATATTATGTGATTTTATTTATATGAAATGTCCAAAATAAACAATTATAAGACAGGAAATAGATTAATAATTTCTTAGAGCTAAGGCAGAGGCTGAATACAAGAGGGGAACCACTGCTAATGGATATAGGGATTTCTAAGGTTAAAAATTTTTCTAAAATTTACTTTGGTGATGGTTGCACATCTCTGTGAACATACAAAAGCTATATACAAAAAACTATTGAACAGTACCCTGTAAATGCAGGAATTGTGTGGTATGTGAATGATTCCTTAATGAAAAACATTATTTAATAAAAGCAAGTGTCCCCATCTCCCAAGGTACTTCTCCTCATTATCTCATTATCATGGCTATTTGACTCAATTCACATCATTATATTCCTGAGTCAATCCCATGTCTCCAAACAGAGTAGATATCATGACTTAGAAACTACAACATTCAACTGAAGTAGAAAAAAATTGTTTTCTTATCCTGGCTTTGCTGCTTGCTATAAGTATTGCCTTTATATTTATCTTTGCAAATTTTATATCTCTACTTTAGTCCACTCAAAGGAAAAATTAGTAGATTAAACGTAATTTCTTAGATTCCTTCTAGAAGTGCAATATCTTTCTAGAATTGTGATATACCATAAAAAAAAATATGGTATATGACTAGATTTGGAGAACAGAATTTTGTATCCATTGGTAATAGATCTATTATATAAAAAGTGATATAGACACATCATGCAGATAACTAAAAGGCAATATAATTTTCTTGTTCCTGAGCTAAGTGATTAAGAATGTCTTTAAGAAGCCCCACCATTCAGCAGTAGAATGTCAACCTATGATCCAGGAGATCATGGTTCAATTCCCGGTCAGAGCAATGCCCTGGTTGTAGGGTGAATCCCTGGTGGGCAGCATGTGAAAGGAAGCCAATCTATGACTCTCTCATCACTGAAGTTGCAATCTCTCTCTTTCTCTCCCTTTCTCTCTCTGAAATCATTAATAATAAAAATATATTGGGAAAAAATGTGTTTAAGGAAAAAATAACCAGGCAATTGTCTATTTATTTTTTCCCCCTTCTACTTTTTTATATTTAATTTTACTTATTTATTTTACTTATTTATTTTATTTATTTATTTATTTATTTATTTATTTATTTATTTATTTATTTATTTATAAACCTTTATTGATCTCAGAGAGAGAAAAGGAGAGGGAGAGAGAGACAGAAACATCAATGATGAGAGAGTCATTGATCAAGCCCACAACGGGCATGTGCCCTCACCGGGAATCGAACCCCGATCACCTGGATCCTAGGTCGATGCTTAACCACTCAGCCATGTGCGACTGGGCTGGAAATTTTTTATTACTGCTTCAATTTCATTAGTTGTTATTGGCCTATTCATGTTTTCTGATTCTTTTTGATTCAGGTTTGGAAGATTGTATGCTTCTTGAAATTTGCCCATTTTACCCATTTTGTCCAGTTTGTTGGCACATAGTTGCTCATAGTATTTTCTTTCCATCCTTTGTATTTTAGTTAGGTCAGTTATATCACCTCTTTCATTTCTGATGTTATTTATTTGGGTCCTCTGTATTTCTTGGTGAGTCTGGCTAAAGGTTTATTATCTTATTTATCTTTTCAAAGAACCAGCTCTTGGTTACATTAATTTGTTGTTATGTTATTTCAGTCTCTATGTCATTAATTTCTGCTTTGATCATTATTGTTTCTTTCCTTCTACTTCCTAGGAGCTTTTCTTGCTGTTCGTTTTCTAATTCTTTCAGTTGTGTTAGATGGGTTAGTAGAGATTTTTCTTGTTTCTTTAGATATTCCTGTACTGCTGAACTTTCTTCTGAGACTGTTTTGCTCTGTCCCATAGGTTTTGGTTTGTTGTTTGTTCATTTTTGTTCTTTCTAGGAAGTGTTTGATTTCTTTTTTGTCTCATTGCTAACCCCTTCATTGTTTAATAACATGCTATTTAGCTTCTTTGTATTTGAATATTTCTGATTTTTTTTATAGTGGTTGATTCTCTAGTTTCATGCCACTGTGCTGCAAGAAGATGCTTGATATGATTTTAATCTTGAGTTATCAAGACGATTTTTGCCCTAACATGCAGATTTTTTTTTGCAAATGTGTCATGTGCACTTGAGAAGAATGTGTATTCTGTTACTTTGGCATGAAATCTTTTGTTAATGTCAACTAAATCCATTAGATCTAGTGTGTCATTTAAGGTCTGTGTTTCCCTGTTGATTTTTTGTCTTAATTATCATCCCAGTGATGACAGTGAGGTGTTAAATTCCCCCACTATGATTGTGTTGTTGTCAATCTCCCCCTTAAAGTCCACCAAGAAATTTTTAATATGTTTAGGAGCTCCTGTATTCAGTGCATATACATTGATAAGGGTTATTTCCTCCTGTTGGATTGACCTCTTTAGTATTATGTAGCGACTTTTTTTGTCTCTTGTTATGGTCTTTATTTTGAAGTCTCTTTAGTTAGAAATAAGTATTGTTACTCCAGCTTTTTTTTATTTTCCATGAAATATTTTTTTCTATCCCTCCACTTTCAGCCTGTGTGAATCTTTTGATCTCAGGTGGGTCTCTTGTAGGCAGCATATAGTTGGGTCCTGTTTTCTTATCCATTAAGCTACCTTAAGTGTTTGCATTGAGCATTTATTACATTTACGTTTAACTTTACTATTGATATATACTTATTTAATGCCATATTCCCCCTTTATGCTGATATACCTTTCTCTCAATATTTCTTCTTTTTCTTAAAGCAAACCTTTTAGCATTTCTTGCAATGCTGGTTTGGTCGTATTGAACCTCTTTATCCTTCTTTTCTCTGAGAAGCTCTTTATTTCACCTTCAATTTTAAATTATAGCCTTGTTGCATAAAACAGTCTTGGTTGCATGTTCTTGTTTTTCATTACTTTGAGAATGTCATGCCAACCTCTTCTGGCCTGAAATGTTTCTTTTGAGAAATCTGCTATCTGCTTTATGAAGGTTCTTTGTAGGTCACTGCTTGTCTCTCTCTTGCAGACCTTAGTATTTTCTCTTTGTCCTTAATATTTACAATCTTAATTATGATGTGTCTTTGACTGGGTCTCTTTGGTTCCCTCCTGTTTGGAATCCTCTGTGCTTCCTGAACTTTTGTGGCTTTCTCCCTCACCTGCATATGGAATTTATCTGTCATTATTTCTTTCAACAAGTTCTCTATCCTTTTCTCACACCCCTCCTCCTCTGCCACCCTTATGATGCAAATGTTGTTTTACTTCATGTTGTCCCAAATCTCCCTTAGACTGTCCTCAGGCTTTTTAAGTGTTTTATTTTTTTGCTGCTATGTTTGAATGTTTTTTTCTACTGTATCTTATAAGTCACTTATTGTATCTCTGCTTCATTGAGCCTGCTTTTAATTCCTTCCAGCATATTTCTGATATCAAATATAGCATTCTTTATTTCTTCCTTGTTATTATTTATCATATCTAACTCTTTTTTTTTTGTTTTCACTAGGTTCCTGGTTCTTTCCATTGAGTGTTTTTTGGTTCTCTTTACTTTTCTTGAGCATCTATATAACCGTTACTCTGAACTCTATTTCTGATAACTTGCTCGACTCCATCTCAACAAGGTCTTTTTTCTGGTGATTTTTCCTTTTCTTTAGTTTGAGGTTTTTTTGTGTGTGTGTGTTTTTTTTTTCTTTTCTTTTTTTTCTTTGTCTCTTTATTTTGGTGGCCCTTAATTTTTATATATGTACATTAGATATATTTGCTGTCTCCCAGTCTTGTGGAGTAGGACTTTGTAATATATGTCCAGTGGAGCCTAGAGGTGTGTTTTCCTTATACTTCTGAGCTCTTTGCTTTAGGCTTGTCTCTTTTGTGGGTACCCCTTTTGTGGGTTCTTTAGGCTCTCCTGTTGTTATTGGGTCTAGACTGTTTTGACCCATTCTTGGAAGGACACTTCCCTCAGGTTGGCTAACTATATATTCAGCCCCAATCACATCATGTGAGCTGTTGTTCAAGTACTTGCAAGAGAAGACAGTACACAACCAAACTGCCAGTGAACAAGCAGTATGTTACAATATATCCTGACAATCACAATGAAAACATCCCAAGAGACAGTAGAATTGGAAGAGTGAAGTGATAACACAAATTCTAAAGCTAAAAATAAACAAAAAACAAAACAATATTAAACAAAGAGAGAGAAAAGAATATTATTGCTAATAGTAAAGAAAAAATTTAAAAATAATAATATAAAATAATAAGTTAAAAATAGAGATGCTGTTGGGAGATAACATGGGCAGAGAAAAGAGTCTGAATACAGAGTGAGAAAATAGTTAAGAATAGAGCATAGGAATAGTAAAATTGTTGAAAAATAAAAAATAAAAATAAACTAAAGAAACACACAGAACAAACAAACAAAAAGACAAGAAGAAAATAAAATGAGAGGAAAAAAAAGAAAAAAAAGTTATGCCAATGGGACAAAGAAAGAAAGAGGTAAAGAAAGGACAGGGAAGGAGTCCATAAGAGATATGGGGGAAAAATAGAGAAAAGCAGTAAATTTTTTGTTTTAATGTTAATATCCTAACAATTAAGCAGACTATATCAAGAAAATCTTGGAAAGACACCAACAAAACAAAAGAAAATAAAACAAGCAAAGCAAAGCAATTTAAAAAAATAATTAATTAAAAAACTAAAAAAAATTTTAAGGAGAAAAGTTTTTCTTTTTTCTCTTTTTTCTAAAAAAACAACAATAACAAGAAAAAAAAGTCAATCAGGTGAGTTTTGTCTAGGCAGCTTATTTTGTCTGAGGCTCACTGTTTGTATACTGATTTTGCTTCTCCGGGAAGGTACTTGTATATCAACCAATGTCCAGAGCTGTCTAGATTTCACTCTGACTTCCTTAGGTAGTTGGCTGATCTGATTTTCTTTGTGGACCACCTCCACTTGTCAGCTACTTGGCTTCCCCCTTGTGGTTGCCTGGTCTTACTCCAGAGTCTTCTGAAGAGTCTTTAGGGCTCAGTTTGTCCAGTGTAGCTTGGGATATAGCTCCCCTTTCTTAGAGGTTGCCGTGTCAGGCACTGTCTGTGGGAAATTTAGTCTCTACTTCAAAGCCAGCTCCTCAGTCTCTACCTTATCCTCCACTTCTAGTTCTCCATATAATGGTCTGCTGTTGATTCAGTTTGAATTCAGCCTGTTGCCTTTTCTGTATGGGACATTTCAGTGGCCTGGGCTCAGTGAGTTCTATTAAAAAAAAAATTCTGGTGAGCACTTTGCCTGCTCAGTTTCCAGAAGGAGTTTCGCCTTTCTCACTAGTTCCCCAAAATAGCTCCTGAGATCTAACTTTTCTTTTGTCATCCTGTGAGCTATTCTTTCTCCCTAAGGACTGCACCCTGTGGGGGATATCTGGGGTTTCAGTGAGCTGATCCAGCCCCTTTCCTGTTGGGGTGCTGTTCTTAGTTTGCAGGAGGGGTAGTTGTGCTCTTCCTTCCTGTCCCAGATCTGCTTGGTAGATCTCACAGGGTGCTCATTTCAAACTATCCATTTGGTAAACACAAATCTCACATCTCAATTGTCTTTCACTCAATATAAGCCTGGAAGGTGGACACCAGTTCAGCAATCATAAATTCAAAAATACACAGAGCAACACACCGGTAGAGAATCTACCTTGTGAGGAGCTGGCACCCCCCTGCCTGGGAACCATGCATGAGGGGTCAGCAAGTCAGCCCCATGCTGCTCCCCTGCATAGCTAATCTCAGTAGAGCATGGGCAGTTTCTGGCTCTCTATCTAGGCTCCCCATAGGGCAGGTCAAAAGCCATGATTTGCCACACTGGTTGGTCTGGCACCTGGAGACCTGATCAGCACAATTGGTGGTTCCTGTCCCTCTCTGGTGGCTTGGTTGCTCTACCAGCAGTTCTGGTCCTTCTCTGGCAGCAGGAAAGCACACAGTTCAAATACTTTCTGGGGTTCTACACAATGCCTTACAGGAAAGCATAGGGTCCCTGTAGGTGGCTGCTCAGTGCAGCCTTCTGCCCCCTTTATATTGGGGAACCACACACTGTGGGACAGCCTTTCCCATGGTCAGCACCCAGAGAGAAAGACTCTGTCCTGTCAGGCACCATTAGATGCATTGTTTTACTAGGAAGTCATGGTCCGCTCCTCACAGGCACACTGTTTTTCTTGCTCCCTCTGCCCAACCTGCAAAGGTTCTCTTTCTGTTATCCTTCACTCTGGGTTTGAGATCCCAGCTTTTGGATGCCAGCCACACTATCAAGGGGATGGAGCTCTGTGGCTTCTAATCCTCTGGCTTTGGAGCCCAGCATTGGTTCAGGGGGCCTCCTTCTTTATGTGGCTCCTACTCTCTTACCAGGCTCTATGATGTTTCTTCAGTGCTCCTTTCTCAAAATATGCCCACTTAAGTCTACTTCTCTTGTTTTTCCAAGCTGATTATACAGTATTTTAGTGGTAAATTGAGACCATGGCTGGGAGCAAGGGCACTCTGCTTCTTGTCATCTTCCCCTAATCACTTTTTTTCCTATTTTTAGAAACTTTAGATCTTATTTCTGCCACTTGCTAATTATAGGACTTCTTATAAAATGGGAATATAATAGTATTTATCTCAGTGAATTATCATGATGATTAGTTGAGATAATCCCACTACCTGGAAAAGAGAAAATCTTCAATAAGTGGTTGTTTTTATCACAAAAGAAAAATGTTCAATGAATCAGTTGTCCAATACAAAAACATAATTTTATTCTACATAGGATATTTCACACTTAGTTTTACTGATTCAAGGCCAATATGATTTCTAGATTTTCTTGATCAAATCTGACCCAAAGATGGACATCTGTAGAATTCCAAGAACCTAAACCAAATTTTCTCCAACTGGCCTACTTTCTAGTCATTTATTTATCTATCACCTATGGTATACTAAAAGAATACTTCTGTATCATTCCCCAGAAGTTGCTTGTATATTTGTTTTATTCATTGATTATTTTTCAGTCCCATGAGATTTAAGGCTGTGCCATATTATGAAAAATCCATATGCTTTCTGGCAACATTTTCAATAATTAGTTGTAACTTCAGATAATTTAACACACATCAATAACTGAGAAAATTTAAAATATGCTTTGCAATCATGTTAAATTGGAACTGTTGAGTACCAGTTCACTTATAAGAGTATAATTATAATTTTATATAGATACTGTGAAAATATCTTCAATTCAGTACTATCGCAAATTTCACATAAATGTGTTGATAACTTAGTTTTATTTGACATGGTGTTATATTTATAGTTAACACATATTTAATATGCATCATCCGTGTCCTACATACTTTTGCATGTATTTGATACACGATAAAAGAAAGACAAGTATGATTGTCTCTTTGAAGTTTCTTATCTATAAGTCATAATTGTTGAATGCTTATTAGACAAAAATTATTTTAAAACCTACCAAAATTAAACATTATTGACAAATGGGGCAAAATGCTCAATAGGTAACAAATAGCAATTTTGTTTTTAAAAATAAAAAGAAGTTGGGACATGATCCTCTTGAAACTTCTCTGAGCAATGAAATTAGGAAATATGGATCTCTGCTTTAATTTTTGTCACTAAATAGATGTGCAATGTTGAACTGATAGGAGTGTCATCATTATGCATAAATGAGAGAATTAGATAAATTCCAAAATTTATTCTGCCGGTAAATTTTAATTATTTAATATAAATTATTTTCTTTTTAATTTCTTACAAGTAATTGTTTATGTCCTACTCCTTTAGATATATTGCCTAAATAAACCTTTTAAATCAGTTTAGGCCTTTCATTTGGGAAAAAACTTAAATAAAAATAGCTTCTCAAAGTATGAGCAGGGGCTGTAACACTCTGTGACAGGTGACATTTTTCTTCTAGAGAAATGAATAGTAGCTCATTCTTTCATTTTTAAAGAAAGGTGGCATGCCACATTGCAAAGTCACCTTTTGAAGTGTTGAAATTCCTTCATTTTGCAAGCTCACACCAAGAAATTCAGCAATCTTTTTACATGATATACCAGCAGGAAGAGCTTACTCACTGGCATAGAATGGATTTGCATGTGATTTTGCTCACAGAATGATGTTTCATGCTGCCTTGAGCATTCTGCTGCTATAAAAAGAATCTATAATTTTGTGTGGTGGAAGGGGAAGCAAATACATACATATTTTAAAGACATCTTTAAATTTAATCCCCAAATATATCATTTGTTTATGTCAGGCTTTAAACAAAGATTTTTAAATGTGCCATATCTATATATCCTCATTAACCACACTAACATATTGCATATCTAATAATTAGGCTGAAAATTCTCAACTTAAAGCAAAAGGGTGCTAAACTGTATGTTTTTAATATCTTTCTGCTTGCTTGAGTTTGAGATCTTTTCCAGATCATTAATGCCTCTTGGAAATGAAAAGATGGAGTAAAAAATTTATTCAAGTTATTTGTATAATTAGAGTGAAATAGAGTTTGCAGTACCACAAAGAAAAAGAAAATAACTAATTCAGAATTTAGGGGGTAACACCACTGCAACCTCTAGTCAGGACTGTGTGAGTTTTTTTCTGGGAGACTCCTAAAGCACCCTCTTGAAATCCTTTTTAGGTTATGGGCCTGAGATTCAAAAGAAGGTTTCCTATAAAACCTAGCTAATGAGATTCTTTTAGAATTCATTGCTTAGATAATGTTCCCTTGTTATCTGGTTAACCAGGAGTCTTTTATTTAAGACTTCTCTTTCACACCATGCACACACAAAACTTTGCTAAATCTAATAAATGTGGAATATTGGAAAAAAATGTTGTGGAAATTTTTTTTTTTAATTTATCTTTATTGTTCAAAGTATTACAGGTGTCCCATTTTTCCCCCTAATTGACCCCCTCCACCTTGCTCCCACCCCTTCCCCACACCTTCACTTCATTATTGTCTGTGTCCATGGGTTATGCATATATGCATATAACTTCTTTGGTTCATCTCTCCCCACCCTCTATCCCCCTTCCCTCTTCCCTCTGAAATGTGATCGTTTGTAGTATGCATCAATGTCTCTGGATCTATTTAGTTTGTCAGATTATTTTGTTCATTAGCTTCTTCTTAAGGAAGACACTTCAACATTTCACGTAGTACTGGTCTGGTGGTGATAAACTCCTTTAGCTTTTTGTTGTCTGAGAAGCTCTTTATCTGGCCTTAAATTCTATATGATAGCTTTGCTGGGTAGAGTAATTTTGGTTGTAGGTTCTTGTTTTTCATCACTGAATATTTCTTGCCACTCCCTCCTGGCCTGCAGCATTTCTGCTGAGAAATTAGTGAGCAGTGGTGTGGGTGTTCCTTTGTAGGTAACTAATTGCTTTTCTCTTGCTACTTTTAAGATTCTCCTTGTCTTTTTAACCTTTAGCATTTTAATTATTATGTGTCTTGCTGTGGGCCTTTTTGGGTTCCTCTTGTTTGGGAATCTTTGTGCTTTCTGTATTTGTAAGTCTATTACTTTCACCAGGTAGGGGAAGTTTTCTGTCATTATTTTTTCAACTAAGTTCTCAATTTATTGCTCTATTTCTTCTCCTTCTGGTACCACCATAATACAAATGTTGGGGCTCTTGAAGTTGTCCCAGAGACTCCTTACACTATCTTCTCATTTCTGGATTCTTTTTTCTTTTTGCTCTTCTGGTTGGGTGTTGTTTGCTTCTTCATATTCCAAATTGCTGATTTGATTCTCAGCTTCCTCTACTCTACTGTTGCTTCCCTGTAAATTATTCTTTACTTCAGTTCATGTACCCTTCATTTATGATTGGTACTTTATTATGTCACCAATGGTCTCACTTGTTTTTTAATAGTCTTACTAATATCGTTGAGCATCCTTATAACCATAATTCTGAACTCTGTATCTAGTAGCTTGTTTGGTTCTATTTTATTTAGTTCCTTTTCTGGAGATTTCTTCTGTTCTTTCCTTTGTGACATGTTTCCTTGCCTTCATATTTTGGCTGCTTCCAGGTGTTTGTTTCTATGTACTAGGTAGAGCTGTTATGTCTCTTGGAATCTGTAGAGGGGCTTTGTGTAATAGGTGTCCTGTAGGGTCCAGTAGCTGAGCCTTCCCAGTCACCTGAACTGGGCCTTCTAGGTGCTCCCCTGGGTGGGCTGTGTGCACTGTCCTGTTCTAGTTGAGCCTTGGTTGTGTTGATTTCACTGGGAGGAATTGACCCCCAGACCAATCAGCTGTGAGGACCAACTGCAACTATAGCCAAAGAGCTGCTTATTGGTGACACCTCTAGGGAGCAGGAGTTACTTCAGTGGAGTTTTACTGTTCACCCCTTGAGTGTGTCACTCGTGGATGTGGTAGGGTTGAAATCCACCGTGGTCGAGTCTGGCCACCAGGTACACTGTCTCTGGGGGCTCCTGGGTTGTGCAAAGTCAGCCTCTGCCAGTGCCTTGCCCAGGGCCACCCAGCATGAGCTACACAGCAAACTGTAATTGGCTGCTACTTGTGCTGTGCTTGGAGGTTTCCAAGAGAGACAAAGCTATGAACCAATGCAGGCTGCCACTAGTGCCAGGCCTGGGGCCACATATCAAGATGCTGCTTGTTTGAGAGATTTATGGAAAGTCTTAAGCATTAGGCTAGAGAGGCCACTTGTATAGAAAAGCCACTGGAAACGGCTTGGATGAGTTTGCAAGTAAGGAGGAGCAGGGTCTCTGGGAATTACCAGGGTGGGCCAGAGGTATGAATCAGGTGCTGGAGATTCAAATATGGGGCCTGTCTGCCAGCTTTGTGTGAGAAGAGCTTGCCAAGGAGCAATGGCCTGTGCCAGCTCTTCTGTCTGGGAGAAAGCTGCCCCTCCACCTCTCACTCCAATTTCAGGCAAGTTAGTTCCTCCCCAAGGTTCCCAGTTTCCTTTCACACTGCTGCCTGGTGCTGGAGCTCAGAGGGAATGCATCTGAGTGACTATGTGCATTGGCCCTTTAAGAGGAAAGCCTGGGACTCCCACAACCTCAGCATTCCTTAGCAACAGTCTCTGCTGGTTTTTATAGCCGGAGGTTGTGGGAACTTCTCTTCTCAGCCTTGGAGTCCTGGTCTGTGGAGCCTGATGTGGGCTGGGACCCCTCACTCCTCTGGAAAACCTCCACCATCGAGATATCCCTCCAGGGTTTAAACCATGGCACCAGGTGTGAGCCTGTAGCTGAGTTTCCAGGATTCAGCACAGATCTGCCAGTGTCTCTGCCCCTCCTACCGGTCTTTATGCTTCTTCAGTTCCCTAGTTGTAGGACTTCTGTTCAACTATATTCCAAGAGGTTCTGAGTAATGGTTGTTCTGTATTTTAGTTGTAATTTTGATGTGGTTGTGGGAGGCGTCAGGTGGAATGGTTACCTATGCAGCCATCTTGTTAAAGAATCCCTGGAAACTTCAAAGTATGAGTTTTTTACTATTTTATTCATCACTAAGTAGCTGTGATATTTCATGGAAATGAACTAGAACTTTGAACTCCTTTCCTCTCTTCAAAGTAGGAACACATTTTATATTTCTTTATCAGGGTGTTGTGAACTTATGTCTAATAATAAGTATTAAGTGATATTAGAACCTTGAGTCAATGCACTCATGCCTTAGAGGAGAAGAAAGACTGTCATTTATACTCTTAGGGTATAAATATAAAGAGGGTTAATTTTAAAAAGTACGTTTTCTGAAGGACCATCTTATTAATAGAGTATCAGTAAGATGCATGGATAGCTAAATAAGTGTAAATTATTGGATACTATTTAATTTTATTGTGATGATTCAAGATTTATAGTGCTTTTGAATTGTAATTATACACATTAATATTTCTTATGTAATCCTGCAGATGTAAAATATTACTGGAGACTGGATTGAGTATATATGGGTTCTAAGTGATATGTTGAAGAATATTTATTTTCTACTATGTAATGTGTTTTATTTTTTGTTTTTATCTCTTTCTTCTGAAGAACTTGTTTTTTCAATACACATAAGAATAAGATTTTACACTGGGTAATATTAAAAAACAGGTCTTGGGTATTATTAGATTTTCCTTAATGCTATAACAGCCAGAATATATGCAATGACTCTGTGCAGGCATCAGAAAGCAATCTGTGTGAGATTATGTTTCTTTGAAAGAAGGAACCATAGAAATGTAGGACCACATGCATTCCAGCTCCCTCCAAGGGAATTTTTAAATTACTAAACTACTACGTAGAGCACAAGATGAAACTCATAGTCTCACTATACAGAAGAAAACAGATACATAGTTCCTGAGTACCAAAGTGTTTGAAATAGTGGGGTGGGGTTCCATAGTGGAGGGGCACATGGAGAAGTATTCTCAAACTTGTTACAAAAATTCTCTTTGTGTACCTGGACAACTCATAAGCTGTGAATGCACAGGGAAAGTTTCTAGAAGGCTTAAAAGAGAATAGAAAAGCTTCAGGAAGGTGGAGATTCTAGCAGAGATCACAGAGGCCAACTATTACTTGGGAGATGGAAAACAGCATTACAGAGATAATTTGATAAACATTTGAATTTTAGCTTGAGACCAACAGGACCATTTTATAAGAATAAGAACCAGTTCTTTGGACTAAAGGTTTTGCCCTTACACCTAGTCAAATTAGATAGATTAGACATTTGTTTTAAAATGTCTAAAACAAAAAATTTAAAAAAATAAAAATGTACTTGGATTTATCTTTTTGCCAGGATCAAATATAACAATCTTTGGAAGATGAAAGAATAATTGAGAACTTCTTTAATGTATTTCCCATAATAGGCACATGAAAAATCAAGAGAAAGGTCTCTGAAAGTACAGAAAATAAAAGTCAAGAGAAGAAGATTCAGACATAATCCAGGTAGTGGAATTAAGGTAAAGAAAACCTTCAAAATAACTCTGATTAATATATTAAAGAAATTTGAGTAAATATAAACAACATTGAAGAAAATGCATTAAGTTCTTCATCAGTTGAATTTACATTAGATACAGCAGCATAAAAATTTGCTGAATTCAAAAGCAGGTTAATAACAATTATAACTACTAAAACAGAGAGAAAAACATATAATGAAAAAAGAAATTAAGTAAAATATGGAATATTCTTTTTTTTAGAAATTTTTTTTGAATATTTTTAAATAGTGGAATTGTTATTCTCTTTCAGGAGAGGATAGAATACATAAAATAAAACCAATATTTGAAAAAATAATGATTTAAAATTTTTAAAATCAGATGAAAGTTATTACATGTTTTTGAAGCTTACTATAACCCAATCTGGATAAATTCAAAGTTAGCCACATTCTAGGCATATTATAGTCAAATTACTGAATATCAAAGGCAAAGAAAAATTTTTACACTCTTTGATAAAAGTCATTATTCTCAAAGGAAAAACAAGACTGGTGGTTAAAATTGTCATCCAGAAGTATGAAATTTAGCAGAAAATAGAAACACATGTTTAAAGTACAAAAAGTAAACATGAACAACAATTCATAACACCTGAAAATCTATATTTAGTGAAAATAGTCTTTAAAATGTTGAGTACAATTATATGATGAAATAAATTCTCACTGGAGATCTTCCCTAAACTGAACACAAAATGGCTGAAGCAAAAAAAAAAAAAAAGTTTAGATGGATGTGTAGTATGTTTAGAAAAGTGTGAAAATTATCAGAAGGTGTAAATATGTGTGGATATATGTAAATTAATATTGACAGATTAAAAAATATGTAATATAAGATTTATATAATATGTAAAATAAAATATGATAACCATAAAATATGATATTAAACGGTTTTCCATTTGATCGAGTGGTAAAATACTCAAAATGGGCAATAATTAATCATGATTTATTTATTTTTATTTTTGTTATTTTTTTAATATTATTTTTGTTTAAAATGTTACAGATATCTATTTTGCTCCCCAATGACCCATTGCACCCGTCCCATTTTTCTCCCCAGTCCCTCTACCCACTATTGTTCGTGTCCTTGGGCTGTGCATATATGCATACAAATTCTTTGGTTACTCTCTCCCTCTCCACACACCCACCCTCCTCTCTCCCTCTGACATTACTCAGTCTAATCTATGCTTCCATGTCAATGAATCTATTCTGTTCATCAGTTTATTAAGTTTTTTAGATTCCACGTATAAGCGAGATCATGTGATGTTTTTCTTTCTCTGCCTGGCTTATTTCACTTAGCAAATTTTTTTCCAGGTCCATCCATACTATCCCAAAGGGTACGAGATTCCTTTTCTTTACAGCTGTGTAGTATTCCATGGTGTAAATGTCCCACAGCTTTTTTATCCACTCATCTACTGATGGGCACTTGGGCTGCTTCCAGATCTTAGCTATTGTAAACTGTGCTGCTATGAACATAATGGTGCATATATTCTTTCTGATTAGTGTTTGAGGATTCTTAAGATACATTCCTAGGAGTGGAATCATTGGGTCAAAAGACAGCCCCATTTTTAATTTTTTGAGGAACTTCCATACTGTTTTCCATAGTGGTCGCACCAGTCTCCATTCCCACTAGCAGTGTACTAGGGTCCCCCTTTCTCCACATCCTTGCCAGCACAAGTCATTTGTTGATTTGTTGATGGTAGCCATTCTGACAGGTGTGAAGTGATACCTCATTGTGGTTTTAATTTGCATCTCTCTGATGATTAGTGATGTTGAGCATTTTCTCATGTGTTTCTTGGCCATCTGTATGTCTTTTTGGAGAAGTGTCTACTCAGGTCCTTGGCCCATTTCTTAATTGGGTTGTTTTTCTTTCTCTTGCTCAGTAATATGAGTTCTTTGTACACTTTGGAAATTGACACCTTATCAGATACATCTTTGGCAAATATGTTTTCCCAGACCGTAGGGTTCTTTTGTATTTTGAGGCTGTTTTCTTTTGCTGTGCAGAGCTTTTTAGTTTGATGTCGTCTGATATGTTTATTTTTTTCTTTTGTTTCTCTTGCCCTAAGAGATGTATCAGTGAAAATTCCACTACGTGGGATGTCTGTCACTTTTCTGCCTATGTTTTCTTCCTGGATTTTTATGGCTTTGTGACTTGCATTTAAGTCTGTTATCCATTTTGAGTTTATGTGTATGGTGAAATTTGGTGGTCTAGTTTCATTTTTGTGCATGTACCTGTCCAATTTTCCCAGCACCACTTATTTAAGAGTCTGTCTTTACTCCATTGGATAGTCTTGCCTCCTTTGTCAAATATTAACTGAACATAAGGGCATGGGTTTATCTCTGGGGTCTCTGTTCTGTTCCACTGATCTATATGCCTGTTGTTGTACCAATGCCAAGCCTTCTTGATTGCAATGGCTTTGTAATACATTTTGAAATCTGTAATGTGATACCTCCCACTCTGTTTTTTTTCTCAAGATGGCTGTAGCTATTGGAAGTTTTTTTTTGGTTCCATATAAATTTTCAAAATGTTTGTTCTAGGTCTGTGAAATATGCTGTTGGTATTTTAATAGGAATTGCATTGAATTTGTAAATTGCTTTGGGTAGTATGGACATTTTAATGATGTTAATTCTTCCAATCCATGAGCATGGTATACTCTTCCACTTGTTTACATCTTCCTCTATTTCTTTTTTCAGTGTCCCATAGTTTTCTGAGTACAGGTCTTTCACATCCTAGGTTAAGTTTATTCCTAGGTATCTTATTTTTTTAGTTGAAAGGTAAATGGTATTTCTTTTTTTTTTAGTTTCTTTCTCTGAAAGTTCATTGTTGGTGTATAAGAATGCCATTGATTTCTGGATGTTGATTTTGTATCCAGCTTCCTTGCCAAATTCATTTATCAAATCTAGTAGTACTTTGATGGAGCCTTTAGGGTTTTCTATGTACAATATCATGTCATCTGCAAAGAATGACAGTTTTATTTCCTCCTTTCCAATTTGGCTACGTTTTATGTTTTCTTCCTGCCTGATGGTTGTGGCTAGGATTTCCAGAACAATGTTGAATAAGAGTGGTGAAAGTAGACATCCCTGTCTTGTTCCTGTTTTTAATAGAAATGGTTTTAGTTTTTGCCCATTGAGTATGATGTTGGCTGTAGGTCTGTCGTGTATGTCCTTTATTATGTTGAGGTATGATTCCTCTATTCCCACTTTGCTGAGAGGTTTTATCAGAAACGGATGCTGGATTTTGTCAAATGCTTTTTCTGCAACTATTGATATGATCATATGTTTTTTGTTTTTCATTTTGTTTATGTGATGTTTCACATTTATTGATTTGAGGATGTTGTACCAGCCTTGCATCACCGGAATAAATTCCACTTGGTCATGATGTATTATCTTTTTAATGTATTGCTGGATCTGGTTTGCTAGTATTTCAGTGAGGATTTTAGCATTTACGTTCATCAGGGATATTCGCCTGTAATTTTCTTTGTTTGTAGTGTCTTTATCTGGTTTGGGGATTAGGATGGTGCTGTCCTCATAAAAAGAATTAAGGAGTTTTCCCTCCTCTTGAATTGTCTGTAATAGTTTGAATAGAATAGATGTTAATTCTTCTTTGAATGTTTGGTAAAACTTGTGTGTCAACCCATCTGGACCAGGACTTTTGTTTGATGGTAGTTTTTTGCTTACTGCTTCAATGTCATTCGTTGTTATTGGCCTATTCAGGTTTTCTGCTTCTTCTTGATTCAGCTCTGAAAGGTTTTATGCTTTTAGAAAATTGTCCATTTCCTCCATGTTGTCCAATTTGTTGGCATGTAGTTGCTCATAGTATTTTCTTACAATCCTTTGTATTTCTGTTTCGTCAGTTATATCGTCTCTTTCATTTCTGATTTTATTTATTTGGGTCCTCTCTCTTTGTTTCTTAGTGAGTCTGGCTAAAAGTGCATCAATCTTATTCATCTTTTCAAAGAACCAGCTCTTGGTGTCATTGACTTTTTTTATTTTTTTTTAGTCTCTATGTCATTAATTTCTGCTCTGATTTTTATTATTTTCTTCCTTTTACTTCCTCAGGCTTTTCTTGCTGTTCTCATTCTAGTTCTTTTAGTTGTTTTGTTAGATGGTTCATTAGATCTTTTCCTTGTTTCTTGAGATAGGCCTGTACTACAATGAATTTTCCTCTCAGGACTGCTTTCGCCATGTCCCATAGATTTTGGGTTGTTGTCTGTTCATATTCGTGATTTTCCATGAAGTGTTTGATTTATTCTTTGATCTTATTGGTAACACGTTCATTGATTAATAACATGCTATTTAACCTCCATGTGTTTGACTATTTTTGAGGGTTTTTTTTACTGGTTGATTTCTAGCTTCATGGGCATTGTGATCAGAGAAGATATGCTTGATATGATTTCAGTCTTCTTATGTTTGTAGAGACTTGCCTTGTGCCCTAACATGTGGTCTATTTTTGAGAATTTTCCATGTGCACTAGAGAAGAATCTGTATTGTGCTGCTTTAGTATAAAATATTCTGTAAATGTCAATGAAATCCATTACATCTAGTACATCATTTAAGGTCTGTGTTTCCCTGTTTGTTTTTTTGTCTTGATGATTTGTCCAATGCTGACAGTGGGGTGTTATAGTCCCCCATTATGATTGTGTTGCTCTCAATCTCCCCCTTAAAGTTCCCCAAGAAATTTTTTGCATATTTAGTTGGTCCTACAGTGGGTGCATAAATGTTTATAAGGGTTATTTCCTCCTGTTGAATTAAACCCTTTTGTATTATGTACTGACCATCTTTGTCTCTTGTTATGGTCTTTATTTTGACGTCTATTTTTCAGAAATGAGAATTGCTACTCCAGCTTTCTTTTCCTTTCCATTTGCATGGAATATTTTACTCCATCCCTTCGCTTTTAGCCTGTGTGAGTCTTTTGCTCATAGGTGGATCTCTTGTAGATTTGTTTGTTTGTTTGTTTGTTTGTTTTAAATTGATTTCAGAGAGAAGAAAGGAGAGGGACAGAGAGAGACAGAAACATCAATGATGAGAGAGTCATTGATCAAGCCCGCAACCGGGCATGTGCCCTGACCGGGAATCGAACCCTGATCACTTGGATCCTAGGTCGATGATTAACCACTAAGTCAATCCCTGCCGGGCATGGGTTCTGTTTTCTTTTCTATTCAGTTACCCTATGTCTTTGATTGGGCCATTTATTCCATTTACATTTAAGGTTGCTATTGATATAAGGTTATTTAATGCCATTTATCCCCTTTATGCTGTTGTACCTTTCTCTCACTAGTCCTTATTTTTCTTAGAGAAATTCTTTTAGCATTTCTTGCAGTGCTGGCTTGGTGGTACTGAAGTCCTTTAGTTTTTTTTTTTGTCTAGGAAGCTCTTTATTTCACCCTCAATTTAAATGATAGCCTTGCTGGATAAAGCAATTTTAGTTGTATGTTCTTGCTCTTCATTACTTTGAGAATTTCATGGCACTCCCTTCTGACCTGAAGCGTTTCTGTTGAGAAATCAGCTGTCAGCCTGATGAAGATTCCCTTGTAGATAACTGCTCATCTCTTTCTTGCAGCCCTTAATATTTTCTCTTTGTCCTTGACATTTGCCATTTTAATTATGATATGTCTTGGAGTGAGTTTCTTTGGGTCCCTCTTGTTTGGAACCTTCTGTGATTCCTGAACTTGTGTGGCTCTCTTCCTCGCTAGCATAGGGAAGTTTTCTATTGTTATTTTCTCCACCAATTTCTCTATCCCTTTCTCTCTGTCCTCCTTTTCTGGCACTTCTATAATATGAATGTTGTTTCTCTTCATGTTGTCCCAAAACTCCCTTATACTGTCCTCTTGCTTTTTAAGTGTTTTTTCTTTTTGTTGCTCTGATTGTGTGATTTTTTTTACCTTGTCTTCTAAGTCACTTATTCTATCCTCTGCTTCATTGAGTCTGTTTTTAATTCCTTCCAGTGTATTTGGGGTTGTTTCTTTGTCTCCCCACTTTGGTAGGTCGTAGTGTTTGTATCTATATATTAGATATATTTGGTGTCTCCCAGTCTTGTGGGATAGGATTTTGTCTTGTGGGTCCAGTGGAGCGCAGAAGTGTGTTTTCCTTATACTTCTGAGTTCTTTGCTCTAGGAGTGTCCATCTTGTGGGTGTCCCTTTTGAGGTTTCTTTATGGTTCTTCTATTGTGGTTGGGTCTAGATTGTCATTGATCAGTCCTTGGGAGGACTCTCCTCTCAGATTGGCTAACTGTGTCTTAACCCCAACTTCATCCTGTAAGCTGTTGTATGGGTGTTGGCAGGCCAGGACAATACACAACTAAAGTTCCAGGAAGCAAGGGGCATCTTACAAAATATCTTGGCAGTCACAGTGAAAACAACCCATGTGAAAATAAAACTGGGAGGGTTTAAGGAGAACACACACACACACACACACACACACACAAGGCTTTAAAAAAAGAAAGAGAACCATGGAATACTATGCAGCTGTAAAGAAGAAGGATTTCGTACGGTTTGGGACTATATGGGTGGACCTGGAGAATATTATGCCATGTGAAATAAGCCAGGCAGTAAAAGATAAACATCACATTATCTCGCTTATATGTGGAATCTAAAGAACTTAATAAACTGATGAACAGAATAGATTCAATGACATGGAAGCATAGAGGAGACTGACAAATGTCAGAGGGATTGAGAAAGGCAGGTGGGTGGAAGGGGAGAGTTTAACCAAAGAATTTGTATGCATATATGCACAACCCAAGGACATGGACAATGGTGTGAAGAGGGACTGGGGAGGGGGAAGAGATGGGGTGGAACAGGTTATTGGGAAGAAAAAGGGACATCTATAATATTTTAAACAAAAAGAAAAAAGAAAAGAAAAAAAAGAAAGAGAGAAAGAAAAAGTAATTCTTAGAGCGAAAGATGTCTATTGTTGTTAATAGTAATAAAAATTTAGAAAATGATAAGAAACTAAAATGTAAAAAATATAGAAGCTACTGGGAGATAACAGAAGTGGAGAAATGATTCAGAAAGTAGGGCCAGCAAAAAATTAAGGGAGAGAATAGGAATGGGATAATAGTTGAAAATAAGAAAGTAAAAATACAATAAAGAGAATAAGAGAAACTAACAATCAAACAAAAAGACAGGGAGACAGAAGGGAGGAAAACAAAATAAAGAAAGAAAAGAAGAAAAAGAAAAAGAAATAAAAGTTATGCCAAAGTATTGAGAGAAGAGAGAGAGAGATAACCCAGGCAGGGAGGGAGTCTGGTGAGAGATTTGGTGGAAACTACAGAGGAAAGCAGTAAACCTGATTATAATGATAATGTCCAGGTCATTTAGCAGGGATATCAAGAAAGTCTTGGTAGTAGAAGCAAGGATAAAACAAAACAAAGCAAAGAAACAAAACAAAGCTAAAAACAAGCTAAGCAAGATTAAATTTTTATATAAAAAAAAATTTAGTTAAAAATGTTTTTTAAAAAAATTAAAAAAAAATTATTATAAAGTTTAAAAAAGAACAAATAAATGTCCCTCCTTTCTCTTCTTCCTAAGAATAAAGGAGAGCAAACAAATAAACAAACACACAAAGAACAAAATAACCAAAACCAAACAAAATAAAACAAAAAAACAGAAGAAAAAAAGATAATCAACCAGGTGAGTTTCTTCTGGGCAGCTAATGTTGTTTGCGATCACTGTTTTGTATGCTAATTTCAGTTCTCCTGACAAGTACTTGTCTATCATCCAATGTGAGGAGCCATCTAGGTTTTGCTCCAGTGTCCTTAGGTAGCTGGTTGACTTTTGGCTCTCCATGGACTACCTCCTCTTGTCAGCTATTTTGCAACCTTATAGTTGCCTGGTCTTACTTCAGAGTCTTTTGTAGAGTCTTTAGGGTGCAGGATGGCTAGTGTAGCTTAGGGTATCACTCCCCTTAGAAGTTTTGCTGTCAGGAACTCACTCTGCAGAAGTTAGTCTCTGCTCCTCGGCAAGCTCCTCAGTCCCTACCTTGTCCCCTGATTCTAGTTCTTCATCCACTGACCTGCTGCAGATTCAGATTGATTTCTGCCTGTTGACTTTTCTGTATGGGCCGTTTCAGCAGCCTGGGTTCAGTGGGTTCATTTAAAAAAACATTCTGGTGAGCCCTTTCCCTGCCCAGCCCCCAGCAGCAGTTTTCAGCATTTCCTCCAGTTCTCAAACAATAGCCCCTGAGAGTCTTATTCTTGTAATGTCTTCCTGTGAGCTGCTTTCCCTTCCCCCTCAGGATTGTGCCCTGTGAGTGTGTCTGGGGTCTCAGTGAGCTGGACCAGCCCCTTTCCTGTTGGGGGTGGTGCTCCCAGGCTGCAGCAGAGGCTGGCTGGCTCTGCTCATCTCTTTCCAGCTCTGGTTGGCTGGTCACATGAGGCCCACCCCTCGAACAGTTTATTGTGCAGGCCCTTATCACAGTCTCCACTGGTCTGTCCACCCAGTGCACTCCTGGAAGTTTGGAGCCTGTTCCGAGATCAGACTCACAAAGGCCCAAAGCAACACACAGGCAGAGAGTCTGCCCCGCCACCCACGTGCCAAGGCACCCAGGGGGAAGGGACACAAAGTCAGCTCCACTCAGCTCCCCATACCGCTGGTCCCAGCAAAGCTGGGGCAGCTCCACACACCACCACTGCGCCCCTCAGGGCTGGCCACCAATCCCAGCCTCTTGGCACCATAAGCTCAGGGCATGAGGGCTCCTCCCCTCCCCCAAGCCATGCAGATTCAGTGTTTTCTGGGGCTCAACACAATGCCCTACAGGTAGGCAGAGGGTCTCTGTGTGTGGCTGCTCAGAGCAGTCCTCTTGTCCCTTACCACTCAGGTGCCACACACTTTGGGACAGCCTTTCTTATGGTTGGCACCCTGAGCATTAGAAGCAGGTCGCATCTGCTACTAGAAGTTTTCTTTTGCTAGTAAGGCGCTGTCCGCCATTAGAGGCTTTGTTTCCTAGGAAGAAGTCGTCCCTTCCTCGAGGACTCAACGCTTCCTTGGGTCCCTTTGCCCTCCACGCCAGGTGATCTTTTCCCTCTTGTATGCTCTGGGTGTGAGGTCTCTGCTTTTGGATGCCTGTCCGCACTCCCGATGGAAGGGGCCTTTGCAGCCTCCAAGCCTTGGGGCTCAGAGCCCAGCACAGGTTTCATGGGGGACTCCTCCTTTCTACTCCCCCCTCTCTTACTAGACTCTATGATGTTTCTTCAGTGCTCACTACTCACACTCTGTCCACTCAAGTATGTTTCTCTGTTTTTTCCAAGCTGGCTACGTAGTATTTTAGGAGTAAATTGAGCCCATGGCTGGGAGCAGGGCACTCTGCTGCTTCTCACAGGGCTGCCATCTTCCCCTCCCAATCATGGTTCATTTTTAAATCTTTATGATTTAAAACCATTAAACAAAAAAACTGAAAAATTAAAGCCAAAAGCCTAGAAATTATAATGCCCTATATGTTTCTTTTATTTTTCTTCAGTTGGTTCTTGCAATCATCTTCAATGTTTTCCTCAACAAATTTTATGAAATATTCCCAGCAGACATGTTTTATATTTATAAAGGATATTCATTAAGATTAGAAAAAGTCTCATACATCCACATAAACAAATATTGGAGCTTAAAATGAAAAAGGCAGCTTCAAATATATTGTTATTGACAAGATTTCAATTTATAGTGTTAAATAAAATTTTTAAGTATAGTATGCCATAATTTTCATGAAACTATATAAACATCTATGTTGTACATCATATGCATATATTCATGTATGTATTTAATTCACATGAACTATGTCTGAAAAGATGATCCAAGAAACCACTAATTCTGGTTTTCTCTGCTAACTGAGGCAAGTCTGATTTTTATTTTACATCCTCTCATAACTCTCCTAATTTGTACCTTGTGCATGCATTATTACACCAGATGCTGCTGTTGCCCCATTTTCCGAGCCCCGTCTGGGAACAAATCTGGAGCTAGGCTGACAGTGTTCCACCTCTCTGCTTCTGGTCTTGCAGGTTTGCTCCACAGCATGGAAGCTCAGGCTAAGAATACCCAGAATGGCAGCCCAGCTCCAATCCTGTAACCATTACATTTTCAAAAAACTATAAAAACATTACATTTGAGCAAAAACATTTGATATTTAAAGATATAATTAGAACTTAAAAAACATAGGAACTTATTAAAGTATAAGGGTATTGAGGTATAAATTTTAATTATTATTACATAAAACGATTTCAAGAATGTATATTTTTAATGAAAATATTTGTAGATATTCTTTTTCTAGAGAAACCAAAATAAAACAGCATGGAATGCCATTTTAAAATGTACCATAATATGCATTTTTAAAGGTCTACAAGATCTCTATGTAATTTGTATTTCAAATAAGTGGTAGTCACTAAAGAATTCATGAACTTTACAAAACATCTGTAACCCATACAAAATGTGTCTGCATTTCAACTTAAAAAAATTAGTTTAAGTAAAGCCAGAAATCTTGTACATATAAATAAGTGGCAATATTCTGAAGTTTATAATGTAGTGCTTTCAAAACCAAGTTATTAACTCTGTTTCCTTAACTGATAATGAGTTATCAAGAAGTACATGGAAGGTAAGAAATAAATCCTAATCTTAATGTGACCACAAAAATAGTACTAAATATGAATAAGTAGTTTCTTTAATTTTTAAATATCAACATTTACATTATTGATATATTTCAATTATATACAAATAGTCCAACACTCATCAGTATATCCACTACTTAAGTTAGACTTTTTTTATAATATTAACATCAAAATTATTTTTAAACTTTAAAAATTGTAACAGTTACAAATATAGGTAAAGCTCTGCCACTTCATTCTTTCTCTCTTCCTTAAAATTGATGTACTAAATTTTAATGCCTTATTACATACTTTACTATATATGAATTATATCTATGTTTTTACTTCATACTTACATAAATGATATTTTACCAAGATATGCTTTTTTACTTAATATTATTCTGTTGAAATTTATCTGTTAATTAATATAGATATACTTCATTAACTTTAACTGATGTATAATTTTCCATTGTATAAATAGAAGAATCCAATACCGGGTGGGACAAACGTAGGTTTACAGTTGTGAATAAACAAAATAAGAGTTTAGTCTTGTATAATTATTTATTAATTATTATATTATTTCCCATATGAACAACTGTAAACCTACTTTTTCTCCACCCTGTATGTAATTAATGTTAGCCTAATTTTTTGCTGTTTGGTTAAACTTCTTGGTGAAACTAATACCACATCTTAGGCCTCCTTTCTTTCACAGAGTTTATACTGTATCTATCACTCATAATTGAAGGTGAAATTAAGAGCCTCCCAGACAAAAGAAGGTTAAAGGAGTTCAGTACCACCAAACAGCAATGCAAGAAATGCTAAAAGGACTGAAGAAAAAGAAGAAATATTGAGAGAAAGGTACATTGGTATAAAGGGAAAAATGACATTAAATAAGTATATATCAATAATGATCTTAAAGGTAAATGGCATAAATGTTCCAATCAAAATATACAGGGTAGCTGAATGGATAAGAAAACATGACCCATATATATGCTGTCTACAAAGACCCAACTGAGAACAAAAGTTTCAAACATTCTGAAAGTGAAGGAATGTGAAAAATATGCCATGCAAATGGAAACAGAAAAAAAGCTGGATTAACAATACTTATTTCTGACCAAAGAGACTTCAAAATAGAGACCATAACAAGAGAGAAAGAAAGTCACTACATGATATTAAAGGGATCAATCCAACAACAGGAAATAACACTTATAAATATATATGTACCCAATATAGGAGCCCCTAAATATATAAAACATTTATTGGTGGATTTTGAAGGGATCAAGAGCAACACAACCATAGCGGGGGTCTTCAACACCCCACTGTCATCATTGGATAGATCATCAAGACAAAAAAATCAACAGGAAAAGAGAGACCTTAAACGACACCTTAGTTCTAATGGATTTAATTTATATTTACAGAACATTTCATTCCAAAGCAGCAGAATACACATTTTTCTCAAGTGCACATAGAATATTCTCAAAAATAAACCACATGATGGGGCACAAGGCAAGTCTCTACAAGTTCAAGAATACTTAAACCAAATCAAGCATCTTCTCCAACCACAATGGCATGATATTGGAAATAAACTACAATAAAAAAACTAAAAAACATTCTGAAACATGGAGGCTAAATAGCACATTATTAAACAATTAATTGGTTGCCAATGAGGTCATGGAAAAAACGAACAAACACTGTTTGGAACTAAATGAAAATGAACAGGTAGCAACCCAACATTTATGGGACACAGCTAAAGCAGTCCTGAGAGGAAAGTTCGTAGCATTACAGGAATTCCTCAAAAAACAAGAGAAAGCTCTACTACACCATCTAACATAAGTAAAAGTATTAGAAAGGGAACAGCAAGAAAAGCCTTCAGGAAGTAGAAGGAAAGATATGATAAACATCAAATGGAAAATTAATGACATAAAGACTATCAAAGCAATACAAGAGATAAATTTAACCAACAACAGTTCTTTGAAAAGACAAATAAGATTGATGAGCTCTAAGAAGACTCACCAAGAAACAAAGAGAGAACCCAAACATATAAAATCAGAAATGAAAGAGGAGATATAACTGAGCAAAAAGAAATACAAAAGATCATAAGAAAATACTATGTGGAACTATATACCAACAAAGTGGACAACCTGGGTGAAATGGGCAAATTCTTAGAAACCTACACAATCTTCCAAAGCTGAATCTGGAAGAACCAATAAACTTGAATAGGTAGATAACAACTAATGAAAAGTAATCAAAAAGCTCCCAGACCTGGACCAGATGAATTTACAGGTTCATTTTACCAAACTTTCAAAGAAAAATTAACACCTATTCTTCTCAAACTATTCCAGAAAATTCAATAGAAGTGAAAACTGCCAAGGTCTTTTGATGAGACCAGCAGCATCCTAATCCCAAAACCAGATGAAGACACTACAAAGAAAGAAAATTATAGGCCAATATCCCTGATGAACAGAGATGTTAAAATCCTCAACAGAATACTAGCAAACCAGATCCAGCACTACATTAAAAGGATCATACACCATGACAATGTGGGATTTATTCTGGGGATGAGGGACTGGTATAGTATTTGCAAATCAATAAATGTTATACATCACATAAAATGAAGGACAAAAATCATATGATCATATCAATAGATGCAGAAAAAGCATTTGACAAAATCCAGCACCCATTTTTGATAAAAGCTCTCAGCAAAGTGAAAATAGAGGCAACATACCTCAACATAATAAAGGCCATATAGGACAAACACACAAGCAATATTATGCCCAACAAGCCAAAACTAAAATTGTTTCCTTTAAGTTCAGGGACAAGACAGTATGTCCACTTTCACCATCCTTATCCAATATAGTACTGGAAGTCCTAGCCACAGTAATCAGACAAAAAGAAAAAAATAAAAGGCATCCAAATTGGAAAGGATGAAAAAAAACCTTCCATTATTCCCAGATGATATATCGTACCTAAAAACCTTAAAGACTCCATCAAAAACATGCTAGATTAAAAAATGAATTCAGCAAATTAACAGTATACAAAATTAACATCAAGAAATTACACCAATAATGAACTCTCAGAAAGAGAAACTAAAAAAACAATTACATTTACCATCACAACAAAAAATAAATGAGATAACTGGGAATAAACCATGGAGGTAAAATACCTGTACTCAGGCATTTATAGGACATTAAAAAAATAGAGTAAGATACAAACAAGTGGAAGCATATACCGTGTTCATGAATTGGAAGCATTGACATCATTAAGATGTCCATACTACCCAAAGCAATTTACAGATTCAACACAGTCCTTGTTAAAATACCAATGGCATATTTCACAGATCTAGAATGAACATTCCAAAAATATATATGGAATCAAAAAGACCCCAAATAGCTGCAGCAATCTTGATAAAGAACAACAAAGTTGGGGGAATCACAATACTAGATATTAACTACACTACAAAGCCATTGTAATTAAAACAGCCTAGTATTTACATAAGAACAGGCATATAGACAATATATGAACTGAACAGAGATCCAAGAAATCCACCCATGACTTTTTAGTTGATTAACATTTGACAAAGAGGTAAGAGCATACAATCGAATAAAGATAAACACTTCAATAAATGGCCTTGGGAAAATTGGACAGGTACAGGGGAAAAAAAAAAGAGACTAGACCACCAACTTATACCATACACAAAAGTAAACTCAAAATGAACAAAATAGTTAAATGTAAGTTGTGAAACCTTAAAAATCTTAGTCCAAAATATTGGTAGGAAAACCTCAGACATCTCATGTAGCAGTATTTTTGCTGTTACATCTCTTAGGACAAGAGAAACAAAAGAAAAAGAAACAAACAGGACTCCATCAAACTAAAAAACTTCTTCCCAGAAAAAACACCCCAACAAATTATTAGGGAACCCACTAATGGGAAAACATATTTGCCACTGATACATCTCATAAGGGTTTAATTTTGAAAATATACAAAGAACTCATACCTCTCAACACTAGGAAGACAAACAAACAATACAATTAAAACATGGACAAAGGACCTGAATAGATACTTCTCCAAAGAAGAAATACAGACATATGGCCAATAAATATATGAAAAAATGCTAAATGTCACTAATAACAGAATGATGCAAATTAAAACTACAGTGAGGTATCAACTCACACTTGCCAGAATGGCTTCTATCAATAAATCAACAAAAAACAAGTGATGTAAAAAGTATGCAGAAAAAGGATCCCAAGTATACTGCTGGAGGAAAAACAAACTGGTGCAGTGACTGTGGAAAATAATACTGAAATTCCTCAAAATTTAAAGATGGAACTGCCTTTTGAACCAACCTTCTCACTTCTGGGAATATATCCTAAGAAGCCCAAAACACTAATCATAAATAATATATGTACTTCTCTGTTCATGGCAGTGTTATTTACAATAGCTAAGATCTGGAGAGAGCCCAAGTACCCATCAATACATGAATGGATACAAATGTTGTGGTACATTTACACAATGGAACACTATGTGGCTGCAAAAAATGAAGGAGCTTTTACCCTTTGCAATAGCATGGATGGACCTGGAGATTATTATGCTAAGTAAAATAAACCAGTTAGGGAAAGGCAAATATTACATGATCACACTTACGTGTGGAATCTAATGAACAAAATAAACTGATAAAATAGGTCCAGAGGCATAATGCATGGAAGAGTGACAAATCTCAGAAGAGAGGGGCTGCAGTGGATGGAAAGATATTAACCAAAGAATATATATGCATGTATACATAGCCCACAGACACAGACAATGGTGTGGGGAAGGCCTAGGGTGAAGCAGGGGCTGAGTGGAGGGGGGGAAGGGGAGAAAATGGAAGACATCTGTAATAGTGTCATCAATAATATTTTTTTTTTTAAAAAAGGAAAGAAAAGCTAAAGAAAAACCCACCCCCAAACCATAATGAGATATCACCTAATAACTGTCAGAATTGCCATAATCGCTAAACAAATAAAAAACAAAGGTTTTGAGAATGTTGAGAAATGTGAACCTTTGGGCCCTGTTGGTGGGAATGCAGACTGGTGCAGCCACTATCAAAAGAGTATGAAAAATCCACAAAACATTAAAAAATAAAACTATCTTATGACCCTGTAATTCCACCTCTGTGTATTTATCTAAAGAAATCCAAACACTAATTTGAAAAGATATATTAATCTCTATGTTCATTTAAACATTATTTACAATTACCAAGATATGGAAGAAGCCTAAATGTACATAAATAAATGATTTGATAGAGATGTTACATATGTATATATATGCATATATATACATATATGTATATATATGTACACATATATATAATGGAATATTACTTGGCCATAAAAAAGAATAAAATTTGTAACAACATAGATGGACATTATGTTAATTAAAATAAGTCAGAGAAAAATAAAAATAAATATTATATGATTTTACTTTTTTTGTGGAATCTATAGAATGAAACATACAAACAAGAAATACTGAGAAGGACTCATTCACATAGAATAAACTGATGGTTGCCAGGTGGGAAGGATTCTGAGGGACTGGGTGAAAAAGGTGAAGAGATTAAGGAGTACAAATTGGCAGTTACACAATAGTCATAGTAATGTAAAGTACAGCATAAATGTTATTGTCAATATTACTATAACTATGTATTTTTACTGCAGGGTGGGTAATATACTTATCAGAGGTATCACTTTGTAAATTATGTAAATGTTGAACCACTATGCTGTAACCCTGAAAATAATATAAATTTATATTGATTGCCAACTGTGGTTTAAAAATTAATAAAAACTCGCACATAGGCATATCATATACAGAAAATCAAAACAAGAAAATAAGTTTTGAAACTTTACCTATAGAGGAGGAAGAATAAAAATTACATTGTAGTTCTCTTCAGTAAACATTCAAGTGAGAAGAGAAAGAGTGAAATATATAGTTTTGAATGAAGGAATAATAAAATAAATAACCAACCAACCTAGAAAGCTATATTTAATAAATTTATCCTTCAAAGGTGAAAGAGAAAAAAGACTTTCCAGAGAAACAAGAATTGAAGTAGTTTGCTTCCAGTAGGCCTGCCTTACATTTAAAGAACTTCAAAAAAATAAAATAGAAATATCTGTAAGTCATGTATATATATATATATAAGAATATCATTGGAGAAGGAATATATAAATTAAAATAAATTTGTAATTGTTTTTAATCTTACTAGGCCTAACAGATAATAGTTTGCTCAAAATAATGTCAACATGTATTGTGGAGATTATAGCTTATGAATAAGTTCAATGCATGACAGCAAGGAATAGGAGGTAAGAATTGGATACAGGGAGGATGAAGATGGCAGCACTGTGATAAGCAGAAAACCCTTGCTCCCAGCCATGGACTCTATTTACTACTAAAATACTGTGTAACAAGCTTGGAAAAACCAGAGAAATATACCTGAGTGGACATATTTTGAGTAGGGAGCACTGAAGAAACTCATAGTCTGCTAAGAGAGAGGGGCCATAGAAAGGGGGAGTCCCCCATGAAGCCTGTGCTGTGCTCCAAAGCCCTAGGGCTAGAGGCTGCAAAGCTCCCTCCCCTTTGGAGTGTGGACAGACATCTGAAAGCTGGCATCTCAAGCCCAAGAGGAGGAGGGAAGAAGAGCCCCATGAGGAGGGCAGAGGGACCAAGGGGAACCGTGTGCCTGTGAGGAGGGGTCCACACCTTCCTAGTGAAACAAAGCTTCAATTGGTACCAGCAGCAGGTATCTTTCACACAGGGTGCTTTCTGACAATAGAAAAGGCAGTCCCACAGTGTGTGGCCCCTGAATAGAAAGGTGCCAGAGGGCTACAGTGAACAGCCACATACAGGACCCTCTTCCATCCTGTAAGGCATTGTGTAAAACCCCAGAAAGCAATTGATCTGTGTGGTGCTGGGAGAGGAAAGAGAACCCTCCCCCTGCCAGAGACAGACTGGAGCTGCTTGTGGGGAGGATCAGTTCTCCAGCAACCTGAGCTTCTGGAGCAGAGAATCTGGGATTTTTGACCCACCCTGAGGGGTGAGGAGGTAACATTCAAAGAACCGCCCAAGCTTTACTGAAATCAACTTTGCAAAGGAGCTAGGTGGGGTTGACTTTGTGACCCTTCCTGCTTGGTTCCTAGGCATGAGGGTGCAGGGACTTTGCAAGGTGGATTCTATGCTTTTATGTTGCTTTGTGAGTTTTTGAGTTGATCGCCTCACGAGTGTCCACCTTCCTCACTTGCATTGTGGAGACAGACCAGAGAAAGCTGGGATTTATGTCTGCATGGTGGAGAATTTGAAATTAGAACCCCCTGTAATTAGCCAACTAGATCTGAGAAAAAAGGGGGTGAGGAAGTTTACCTCTCCTGCAGGCTAGGAGCAGCACCCCCAACAAGAAAGGGGCAGATTCAGCTCACTAAAGCCTCAGCTATACCCCTCAGGGCATGGTCCTGAGAGGGAAGGGAGAACAGCTCACAGGAGGACATTACAAGAATAAGGCTCTCAAGGACTATTGTTTGGGAACTGGAGGAAAAGCTTAAAACCCCTGCAGGGGGCAGGGCAGGCAAAGTTCTCACAGGAATGTTCTTTAATGAACCCACTGAGCCCAGGCTCCTGAAACTGCCCATACATAAAAGGCAACAGGCTCAAGTCAATCTGAAACTACAGCAGGCCATTGTATGGGGAACTAGAACTGGAGGATAGGGCTGAAACTGAGGAGCTGGCTTTGAAGCAGAGACTAACTTCCCCACAGTGAGATCCTCATAGTGAAACCTCTAATTAAAAGGAGAAATATCCCGAGCTACACTTGCCAGCCTGCACCCTAAAGATTCTTCAGAAGACTTGGAGTAAGGCCAGGAAAACACAAGGAGGAGGTCAAATAGCTGACAAGTGATCCACAGAGAACCTCAGAGCAGCCAACTATATAAGGACACCAGAGTCAAATCTACATAGCTCCTGACATTGGTTGATACACAAGTACCTCCCAGGGGAACTGAAATCAACATACAAAAGAGTGAGCCTCAGAAAACCTAAACTGCACAGATAAAACTCACCTGATTGACTTTTTTGCCTTCCGTAAGAGAAAGAGAGAAAAAAAACACCTTTCCATTTTAAATATTTTAACTAAAATAATTTTTAAATTAAATTTTTTTATGTAATTGGTTTTGCTTTGCTTGCTTTTTTGTTTTGCTGTGTTTATTTTTGTTGTTGTTTTTTGTTTTATTATCAAGATTTTATTGATATTCTCTGCTTAATTGTTTGGTCATTATGATTATAATCAACAAATTTACTCCTTTTCTTTATCATTTCCCCCATATGTGTTATTGCACTCCCTCCCTGCTCTTACTTTACTCTCCCTCTCTTGTTACATTAGAATAATTTTTTTCTTTCTTTTCTTTTTCTCCCTTCTGTCTTCTTGTCTTTTTGTTTGTTTCTTTGTTTCTGTTTGTCACTTTATTGTATTTTTAGGTTTTCATTTTCAACTATTTTCCTATTCTTACTCTCTACCATTAATTTTTTGCTCACCTTCCTTTCAGAATCTTTTTTCTGCCTTTTTTCTCTCCAAGAAGCATCTCTATGTTTTACTTTTTATTTTAGCTTATTAATGCTCTTAATATATTTTTCATTACTACTAAGATTATTATACTTTTCTCTCACTATTTTTTTCTCTGATTCTTTTTTCCCCCCCCCCCCCCTTTTTTTTTGCTTTATCATTTATGTTTTCACTTCACTTTCCCAATTCTACTATCATTTGGGATGTTTTCATTGTGATTGTCAAGATATTTTGTAAGATACTGCTTTTTTCCTGGTAGTTTGGTTGTGTATTGTATTGCCTTGCCAATACCCACACAACAGCTCACATGACATTGTTGAGGCTAAGACACACAGCAAATCTGAGAAGAGACTCCTATCAAGAATGGGTCAACATCTATCAACATTCAAACACCACAGGAGAGCCTGAAAATACTCAACTCACAAAAGGAACACACAAAGGAGACACACCTAGAACAAATAGTTCAGAAGTATAAGGAAAACACACCTCTGGGATCCACTGGACATACACTAGTAAATTCCACCCCACAAGACTGGGAGACAACAAATATATCTAATATACATATACACTCACTAAGAGCCACCAAAATGTGGAGACAAACAAACAACCCCCAAACTAAAGAAAATGAAAAATGGCCAGAAAATGAAAAATGGCCAGAGGAGATAGAGTTAAGAAAGTTTTCAAAAATAGAGTTCAGAGTAATGGTTATAAAGATGAGTTGGGAAGTATTAAAAGCAGGCTCAATGAAGCAGAGGATAGAATAAGTGACAGAAGATAAGGTAGAAAAAACCACTCAATCAGAGCAGAAAAAAGAAAAAACACTTTAAAAACATGAGGACAGTCTAAGGGAGCTTTGAGACACATGAAGAAAAAATTTGCATCATAGGGGTGCCAAAGGGAGAGGAAAGTGAGCAAGGGATAGAGATCTTGGTGGAGGAAATAATAATAGCAAACTTCACTACACTTACGAGGAAGAAAGCCACAGAAGTTCAGAGGATTTCCACAGAGGATTTCCAAACAAGAGGAACCCAAAGAGACCCAGTTCAAGATACATCATAATTAAAATGACAAATGTTAAGGGCAAAGAGACAATATTAACAGCTGCAAGAGAGAGACAAGCAGTGACCTACAAGGGAACCCCCATAATGTTGAGGCAGGTTTCACAACAAAAACTGTTCAGGCCAGAAGGGAGTGGCATGAAGTTCTCAACGTAATGGAAAGCAAGAACATACAACCAAGAATGCTTTATGCAGCATTGTCAGGAACCAGCCTGAAAGATGAACAAACCTGAGTTCGAGCGGTGGGAATTAGAGACAAACACAGTTATGGGATCAGGAGGGCTCCCCTCCAATGAGGTGCAGCCTCAAATGGCTTCAACGCCTTTATTATATAGTGAGTAACAAACAACTGGTAAGAAAGTGAGGGTGATACAAAGTAGTTCTTCCCAGGCTGCACAAACACACTTTCAGCGTAAACATCCTGCCTCCTGCATGAGCTCAGACCTTTGTAACTATCTTAATTTTGGCTCCCCACAGGAACCCGTGGGGAGGGTTGAGTCCTTGGCTCCAGAGTCTCAGGCTACATGGACCATGTCCAGACACCTAGCGGGCTCTAAATATCAAGGGTCATTGTGGGGACGGTCGAGTCCCTGACTCCAGACCCTCAGGAGGCGTGGACCATGTCCAGACACTTCACCTGCTCCCAACACAGCATGGCTATCATTTAAAATTGAAGGTGAAATAAAGAGCTTCCCAGACAAAAGAAGGCTAAAAGAGTTCATTCAGTACCACACCAGCAATGCCAGAAATGCTAAAAGGACTGCTTTATGAAAAAGAAGAAATATATAGAGAAATGTACATCAACATAAAGGGAAAAATGCCATTAAATAAGTATATATTAATAGTAATCTTAAATGTAACAGAACAAGTGGTCCAGTCAAAAGATAGAGAGTAGCTGAATGGAAAAGAAAACAGGATCCAAATATATGCTGCCCACAAAAAACCCACCTGAGAGCAAAAGATTCACACAAGCTAAAGTGAAGGGATGGAAAAAAGTATTCCCTGCAAATGGAAATGAAAAAAAGCTGGAGTAACAGTACTTATTTCTGACAAAACAGACTTCAAAATAAAGACCATAACAAGAGACAAAGTTGGTCACTACTTAATACTAAAGGACCAATCCAACAGGGAGAAATAACCCTTATAAATATATATGCACCCAATATAAGAGCACCTAAATATATAAAAATTTTCTTATTGGACTTTATGGAGGAGATTTACAGCATCACAATCATAGTGGGGGACTTTAACACCCCACTTTCATCAATGGATAAATAATCAAGACAAAAAACCAACAAGGAAACACCAGACCTCAAATAACATACTAGATCTAGTGGGTTTAATTGACATTTACATCCCAAAGTAGCAGAATACACAGTCTTCTCAAATGCACTTGAAACATTCTCAAAAATAGACCACATGTTAGGGTAAAAGGCAAGTCTCTACAAATTCAAGAAGATTAAAATCATATCAAGCATCTTATTGGATCATAATGCTGTGAAACTAGAAATCAACCACTATAAAAAAAACTCAAGAATATTCAAACACATAGAGGCTAAAAAGCATGCTATTAAACAATAAATGGGTTACCAATGAAATCAAGGAAGAAATCAAACACTTCCTGGAAAAAAACAAAAATAGACAACAACCCCAAATTTATGGGACACAATAAAAGACATCCTGAGAAGAAAGATCATAGAACTACAGTCATAAATCAAGAAACAAGAAAAAGCTCTCCTAAACCGTCTAACACAACAACTAAAACAATTAGAATGAGAACAGCAAGAAAAGGCCAGAGGAAGTAAAAGGAAGGAAGTAATAAAGATCAGAGCAGAAATTAAGGACATAGAGACTAAAAAAGCCTTAGAAAAAAAATCAGTGAAACCAAGAGCTGGTTGTTTGAAAAGATAAATAAGATTGATGCACCATTAGCCAGACTCACCAAGAAATAAAGAGAGAGGATCAAAATTAATAAAATCAGAAATGAAGAAAGCAATATGACAAATGACTCAACAAAAATACCAAGAATCATAAGAAAATACTAGGAACAACTATATGCTAACCAACTGGAGAACATGGGTGAAATGGACAATTTCTTAGAAGTATACAATCTTTCAAAGCTGAATCAGGAAGAGTCAGAAAACCTGAATAGGGTGATATCAACTAATAAAATTGAAGCAGTGATCAAAAATCTCCCAGCAAAAAAAAAAAAATCCTGGTCCAGATGGATTTACAGGCAACATTTACCAGACATTCAAACGTTTCTGACAATTGAAAATGGGGAAACTTCCAAACTCTTTTTATGAGGCCAGTATCATCCTAATCCTAAAACCATATAAAGACACTACAAAGAAAGAAAATTACAGGCCAATATCTCTGATTTACATAGATGCTAAAATCCTCAGCAAAATAATAAAAAACTAGATCCAGCAATACATTAGAAAGACTATACACCATGAACAAGTGGGATTTCTTCCCGGGATGCAAAGTTGGTATAATATCTGCAAATTAATAAATGTGTGCCATCACATAAACAAAATGAAGGACAAAAATCATAATCATATCAATATATGATTATTGATATATGATAATCATATCAATATATGATAATCATATCAATATATGAAAAAGCATTCGATAATATTTAACACTCATTTTTAATAAAAACTCTCAGCAAAGTGGGAATAGAGGGAACATGTCACTACATAATAAAGTCGATATCCAGCACAACTACAGCCAACATTATACTTAATAGTCAAAAACTAAAACCAATTCCCTTAAAAACATTAAAAATGCAGAAATGTATGCTTTCACCACTCTTATTCAACATAGTATTGGAAGTCCTTGCTACAGCCATCAGACAGGAAGAAAACATAAACGGTATCCAAATTGGAAAGGAGGAAGTAAAACTGTCATTGTTTGCAAATGACATGATATTGTACGTAGAAAACCCTAAAACTCCATGAAAGCACTACTCGATTTAATAAATGAATTCGACAAGGTTGCTGGATAGAAATTTAACATCCATAAACTGATGGCATTTTTATAGGGACCATAAATTGCTTATAGTAGTATGGACATTTTAATGATGTTAATTCTTCCAATCCATTAACATGGTATATTCTTCCACTTGCTTATATCTTATTCTTTTTTTTTTTTTTTCTTCAGTGTCCTGCAGTTTTCTGAGTATAGGTCTTTCACATCCTTGGTTAAGTTTATTCCTAAGTACCATTGTTTAGTTGAAATGGTAAATGACATTGTTTTTTAGTTTCTTTTTCTGAGAGTTCATTGTTGGTCCACCAGACCAGAGACACCAGAAATAGACCCACACAATTATGGTCAGTTAATATTTGACAAAGGAGGCAAAAGCATACAATGGAGTGAAGATAGTCTCCAATAAATGGTGCTGGGAAAACTGGACAGGTACATGCAAAAAAATGAAACTAGACCACCAACTTTTGCCATACATAAATATAAACTCAAAATGGACAAAAGATTTAAATGTAAGCTGTGAAACCATAAAAATCCTGGAAGAAAACATAAGCAGTAAAGTCACAGACATTTCAAGTAGAGGAATTTTCACTGATACACCTCCTAGGGCAAGAGAAACAAAAGTAAAAATAAACACATGGGACCCCATCAAACTAAAAAGCTTCTGCACAGTAAAAGAAAACAGCCTCAAAATACAAAGAAACCCCAACGTATGGGAGAACATATCTGCCAAAATTGTATCTGATAAGGGGCTAATTTCCAAAGTGTAAAAGAACTTATAGTACTCCACAAGAGGAAGACAAACAATCTAATTAAAAAATGGGCAAGGGACCAGAATAGACACTTCTCCAAAGAGGACATTCAGATGGTCAAGAGACATTTAAAAAGGTGCTTAATATCCCTAATCTTCAGAGAGATGCAAGTTAAAACCACAGTGAGGTATCACTTGACACCTGCCAGAATGGCTACCAACAGCAAACGACATGTGGTGGCAAGGATGTGGAGAAAGGGAACCTTGGTACACTGCTGGTGGGAATGCAGACTGGTGCAGCCACTGTGGAAAACTTTGTGGAGGTTCCTCAAAAATTAAAAATGGTATTGCCTTTTGACCCAGTGGTATCACATCTAGGAATATATTCTTAGAATCAAAACACACTAATCAGAAAGAATTTATGCACCCCTATGTTTATAACAGCGCAGTTTACAATAGCTAAGATTTGCAAACAGTCCAAGTGCTCATCAGTAGATCAGTGGATAAAAAAGCTGTGGGTCATTTACACCATGGAATACTATGCAGTTTTAAAAAAGAATGATCTTTTACCCTTTGGGACAGTATGGATGGACCTGGAGAATATTATGCTAAACAAAATAAGCCAGGCATAGAAAGCCAAACATTACACAATTTCACTTATACTTGGAATCCAAAGAATTTAATAATCTGATGAAAAGAATAAAGCCAGTGACATGGAGGCATGGAATAGACTGATGAATCTCAGAGGGAAGGAGGGAAGTCAGTGGGTGAATGGGAGATATTAACCAATGAATTTATATGCATATATGTATAACCCATGGACACAAACAGGAGTGTGGTGAGGGACTGTGAAGTAGGGTAGGGAGTGTTGGAAGGGGTCAATGGGGAGCAGAAAGGTATCTGTAATATTTTGAACAATAAAAAAAAAAGAATTGGGTATATTCTCCTATAGGTTATTTGCATTACCCATGAAGTGTTATACTTTTATTCAAAATAGGATTTGGATAGTTGCAAATATATATTGTAAGCTCAAGGGCAAGTACTCAAAAAATACTTAATGAAGTATATGTGACATAGTAACAGAGGGGAGGGAATTGAATCAAACTCTTATTAAACACACAATGAAAACTAAAGAAAGCAGAGAAAGAGAAGACAAAAAAGGAGAAATACTTAAGAACTAGCAAGAAGATACACAAAACCATAACAAATATCACTGATTTCTCTATTAAATATATCCAACTATATCAATAATCATTTTAAACATCAATAGTTTAAATGCATCAATTTTTAAAAAAAGGATACTGTGTAATTAAATAAAAGAATATTTAAGTACTATAATTTTTAATAGAAAGCCAACTTATATATATAAACACATATAGACTGAAAATAAAGAAATGGATAAAAGATTATATATCCCCTTATGTTAATTGTAGCATTATTTACAATAACCAGATATGGAAATAATCTAAGTGTCCATGCACAGACAGCTAGATAAAAATGTGACACATATATAGAGATGTGGTAATATATGGAATCTTACTTGGCCATTAAACAAATAAAATTTTATCATTTGCAATACCATGCATGAACTTAGGATGTATTACGCTAAGTGAAATAAGTCATACAGAAAAAGACAAATATCATATTTTTTCTCTTATATGTGGAACCTAAAAAACAAAATAAATGAACAAACAAAACAGACTCTGATATTGACAATAAACTGATGGTTTCCAGGTAAGATGGGGATTGGAAGGCTGGGTGAAAAAGTTGAAGGGGTTAAGATGCACAAATTGACGGTTACTAAACAGTCATGAGGATGTAAATTACAACATAAGGAATATAGTCAATATAGTTAGACTTATTGAGAAGATCATTTTGTAAATTATATAAATGTGTAATCACTACGCTGTACACTAGGAACCAATATAATATTGATCTGTATTAAACAATAAAAATTTAAAGAATGATTTAAGCTTTTCTTGAATTTGTAAAAAAAAATCAATCTTGATAGGTTACATTAATTTCTATCTTATCTATATCAATAATGCAAAGATTATATAGCAATAACAGATTAGAAATTCTTTATTCCTATATGTTTTGAAAACAAGGAGGCACTTGGAGCTTCTCCAGATTAGGATATTAAGCATATGTATATATTTTCAATCTCCCTTGTAGTATTATAATAAAGAATATTTTTTAAAGATAAAACTCAATAGGAGGGGTTATTAGAAGTGCAGAAAACAGTAACAAAGTTATGGAAACAGGAATACTGGCTTATTTATTAATTTACTTTTTTAAATAGATATGCAAAATCTAAATCTTGTAGAGAAGTCAGGAAAAATTTAAGCAAACTCAAATTGACTAGAGAATCCTTAAAGTCTTAGAAGTTAACAATTGCAGAATCATTCAAAACTGGACATAATATTGGGTAAAAGTTAAATATAAATGTTTCAATAATGATTGATAAGAGTTAGCTTCCTAGATCTCAGTTCCATACAGTATCATTTAGACAGCACTTCCCATACCTAGGATGGGGCACTGAGTGGAGTGAGGGGCATCACTCTGCACTGAATTCTGTGGCTGCTGCCTTTTGACTCAAATGAGCTTCCAGGAAGCCAGCAGGTAGGCCTTTATCCCTCCAGGCATTAATATCAGGAGAAAGGTGAGAGAAAATATCACATGAATAAAACAAAAATAGAATTTTTAAATTCTCACCCAAGGATATGTTTATTGATTTTAGAGAGAGACAGAAGGTGAGAGAGAGAGAAACATCAATGTAAGAGAGAACAGCAATTGATTGCCTCACGTATGTGTCCTGAATGGGGGATCATACCCGCAATCCAAGTGTTTGTCCTGATCAGGAGTCAAACCTGCAACCTATTGGTGTATGGGGTGATACTCCAACCAACTGAGCCACTAGACTATGGCTAAAATAGAATTTTATTTTTAAAAAGAAGGAAAAAAAGTCTTAGCAACTTATTTGGTCAATTAAGTGGGAAACCACATAGCAAAATTTAAAAAATTGTAAAAGATTTTAAAGTTCTGGGAAATATCTCAGAAAGTAAAGCAAAAATGTAACAATAGAATAAATTGTAGAAAATGTTTAAGAAAATATAAGGCTTATGAAGATTCCAGGATAGCTGCACAGTAGGTGGAAGCTTTGTCTACTTGCCCCCAGCCCCAAATTGGTTTTACAGCTAAATTACAGATCAATCAACTTGAAAAACTACTTAAAGCATAGCTGATCAGAAATATTATAATCGATGAGCACAGAAGAAGCCTATAAGAGACTGGTAAGAGGGGTGGAGATGTGGAAATGGTGTGCTCCTTCACACAGTAGAGATGGTTGAGAAGCTGGAGGGATATCTCTGGTTATAAAACTTCCTCACTCTAGGAGCATGGAGTCTCAACCCCATACAGGGATGAGAAGAAGAGCCTGCATAACATCAGGCAGTGGGAATCAGTGGGAATTCTGTCTGCGTGGGAGACTTGGACTGCATCATTCCAGGGAAGAATTCCTATTGTTCCAACACCAGCCTGGAGGGTTTGCTCCAGTCTCCAACTGCTGGAGAGGCCATGCTTCTGGAATCAGGCCCTGAAGAGGAGTCTGCTCACTATACCAAACAGTGACTTTGAAGGGCCCTATATTCTATGGTGAATATTTGGGCAGAGACCCAGTCAATGACTAAACTGTGTAGCTCGAGGAAGAGGATAGTACTTGCCCGCCTTGAGTGCATGGTTGGCCATCCTACCTCACCTGCTGCACTGCTTGGTCTGCAATATCCGGCTAGGATTGATGGCACAGGGGAAAGGTACATGGTGAAGTTTTGGCCTCTACTCAGTTTGATGGCATGGGGGTGGGGGTCAGTCTTTCAGCCAATCCTTCTGGTATCTGAGCTTCAGTGGAGCTGAAGATTTCAGCCCTCCCTGCTGAGATTATCACATGTAGAGATCAGAGTACTATGCGGGGCTGATTTTTGGCCGCTTCCTACTTGGTTGGGTGGTGTGGAGGTGTTGAGGAACCACAAAGAACTGGTTTTCTGGACTGTGTTTTCAGGAAGTTTTTTTGTCAGGAAGTACGACAAGAGAGTGTGGGGTTTTGTGGCTGCATTGTGGGGAGGTAGATCTGAACACCCCTGAGAGTTCAGATTGGCTACCCTTCAAAGGGAAGGAAGTACCAACTCCCCCTCATACAGGTTGCAGGCACCATCCCCAATGGAAGACAGCTGTAATCAGCTCTGCCAAGTCCCAGATACCCTCACTGAGTGCAGTTTCATGGGGGGAGAAAGAGAAGCTCAGAACAGGGACATGGAAAGTGTGAAACCCTCAGAGGCTATTATCTGGGACCAGGAGATGATTAACCCCCTCCTGTGGGTTGGGCCTGCATCATCCTCAATATGAGACTCTTGATCTATGATTCTGAGCCCAGGGTGACTAAACTTGCTCCTGCAGAAGAGATGGTTAGCTGTACCCAAACTCAACCTGCAGCAAACCCTGCGAAGGGGAATTAGAGTTGGAGACTCTGGCAGAGAGTGTGAGGGGGTTGGCTTTGAGTCAGGAAATAATTTTTCCTCATCAAGTGCCTGACTGTGTGATCCACAAGTAGGGGGTACACTAACCTTATCTTGGGTAGGTTGAGTTCATTATACACTTTCTTTGAAATGCTCTGGAGGAAGACTAGAACACCTTAGGGGAGACTCAAAGTAGCTTAAATGTGAAGGTGGACCTCAGGAAACCTCAGTCCTCTTACAGATCTTCTCCCAGTTCTAAGCTATATGAAGCCTACCCTCTTACACAGATTGGCACCTTTCATGCACACTTGGGTCCAGTAGACAGACACAAACAGTGAACAGTATGGTAATGACACACAGGAAGCCAAGGCCAGTTACACACAATGTCTGACAACTGTATCTGAAACACACCCCAGTTGAGCCAGAACCAACACAACCAGTGGTAGACCAGAACACATAAGAGCTCAACTCAACTAGCCATACAGACGGCACACTTAAAGGGAGATTCTGGCAGGCACCGGACCCTGATTAAAACAACCTTGATTGGGGGACGGACCCTGCAAAGCATCTCACAAAACATGATATAGGTTTGCCCCTATATTCCTCCAGCCAGAAAGGTTACGTGAACTCACAGCAATCAGGCCTCAAGAACAACAAATGATGCACACAATTCACAAGAGACATTCCTGGAGAATGGAGCTCAGATGATTTGAAAGGTTATACCACTGAGACCACAGGATACCTTGAGACTGCACCCGTACAGCAGCTTGTACCCTATGGTTGGGGTTGAGCCTCACAGTCAGCCATCCTTATGGTCGACCTCACTTATGAATGGACCAACAGTAAAAAAACTCAACTACTACAGGAGGGTCCACAAAACTCACACAAGGGACAATACTATAACATCTAGCTCAGGAGATCAAGGAGACTGCACCATTGGGTCCCACAGAACAATTACTAACGAGACCATCCTAAAAGAATGGGAGTCATAGAAGTTCTATTTAATACATAGAAACAAAGAGACAACCAAAATATAGAGACAAAGAAACAGGCCTCAAATGAAAGAAACAATGAATCTTCAGAAAAAGAGTTAAATGAAATGGAGTTAATAAATTTATCAGATGTAGATCTCCAAGTAATGGTTATAAGGATGCTCAAATAACTACAACAGCATGAAAAAGAGCATAGAAACTATAAAAATAACCAGTCAGAAATGAAGAATGACATCAAGAATATGTTGGAAGAAATAAAATGTAGGTCAGATGAAGCAGAGGATCAAATCAGTGATATGGATGAAAAGCAGGAAAAGCCACCCAATCAGAGCAGCAAAAAGATTAAAGAATTAAAAAGCACGAAGATAGCTTAAGGGAATTTTGGATAATATCAAATGTAATAACATCCACATCATATGGGCACAAGAAGAAGAAGAAAATGAGCAAGTGATAGAGAACCTGTTTGAAGAAATAATGACAGAAAACATCCATAAACTGATGAAAAATAAAAGTCACATCAGTTCAGGAAGCACAGAGAGTTCCAATCAAGATGAACTCAGAGACCCACACCAAAAACCATCATAAGTAAAATGGCAAAAGTTAAAGGAAAAAGAGAATCATAAAGGTGACAAGAAAGGGACAGTTACCTATAAGGGCATTTCATAAGCCTGTCAGCTGATTTCTCAACAGAAACAGGTCAGGCCAGAAGGAATTGGCATGAAACTTCAAAGCAATGAAAAGCAAGGGCATGAATCCAACACTACTGTATCTAGCAAAGTTATCATTTATAATTGAAGGTAAAATAAAAGCTTCCAGAAAGAAAAAAAATAAAAAGCTAAAGGAGTCATTACAACCAAACCAACATTACAAGAAATGTTTAAGGGTCTGCTCTAAGGAGAAGAAAAAATAGAAAGAGAAAAATAGGTATAAAAAAAAAAAATAGCACAAATAAGTACCTATCGATAATAACCTTAATTAAATGGATTAAATGCTCCAATCAAAACACATATGGTAGCTAAATGGATAGGATAAGAAAACATACCCATATGCACGCGGTCTACAAGAATCCCACTCCAGAACAAAAGATTCACAGATGGTGAACATGAAGGGATGGAAAAAAAAAAATTCCATGCAAATGAAAACAAAAGCAAGCTGGGGTATCCACGCTTACATGTGACAAAATAGACTTCAAAACAATGGCCATAATAAGAGAAAAAGAAGGTCACTACATAATACTTAAGAAATCAATCCAACAAGAGGAAATAACACTTGTAAACATATATGCACCCAATATTGGAACACCAAAATAAAAAACTCTTGGCAGATTTTAAGGGAGAGGTCAACACCAATAAAGTTATAGTAGAGGAATTTAACACTTCACTATCATCACTGGATTAATCTTACAAACAAAAATCAATAAAGACAGAGTAAACCTAAATGACACACTAGATCAGATGGCTTTAACTAATATTTACAGAGCATTTCATCCCAAAGCAGCAGAATATACATTCTCCTGAAGTGCACAAAAAACATTCTCAAAGATAGACTACATATTAGGACACAAAATAAGTCTTAACAAGTTCAAGAAGAATGAAATCACATCAAGCATGTTCTAGATTCACAGTGGCATAAAACTAGAAATCAACCAAAATAAAAAACTGAAAAACATTCAAACACATGGGGTCTAAATAGCATCTCATTCAGCAATGAATGTATTATCAATGAGATCAAGGAAGAAATAAAAAATGAACTAGAAACAAATGAAAATGGATTGTAAGAAAATACTATAAACAACTATATGCCAACAAATTGTCCAAAATGGGCTAAAAGGAAAAACTCCTAGAAACAGACAATCTTGAAAAATTGAATCAGGAAGAATCACAAAACCTGAATGGACCAAATAACAACTAACAAAATTGAAGCAGTAATAATAATAAAATAAATAAATAACTCATCAGGAAACAGAAGTCTTAGGACCAATGGCTTCATAGGCAAATTTTAACTAAATATTCAAAGAAGAACTAACACCTATACGCCCCATAGCATTCCAAAAAGTTCACTAGAAGGGTAGACTTTCATGCTTTTTTTTACCAGGCCAGGATTATACCCATTCCAAAACCAGATAAAGACACTACAAAGAATAGCAATGATAGCTCAATATGCCTGATGAGCATAAATGCTAAAATCCTCAGTGAAATATTAGAGAATTTGATCTAGCAATACATTAAAAATCATACACCATGATGAAATGGGATTTATTCCATGGATGCAAGGTTGGCAAAATATTCACAAATCAATAAGTATGATATATCACATAAACAAAACAAAAAATAAAAATCACTTGATTATATCAATATATGCATTAAAAAGCATTCAATAATATACAAGACCCATTCATGATAAAAACTAGCAGCAAAATGGAAATAGAGGAAACATAACTCAACATAATAAAGATCATATATGAAAAACCTATAGCCAACAGCATACTTCATGGGCAAAAACTAACAGCATTTCCTGAAGATCAAAAGCAAAGTGGGATGTCCACTGCCACCACTCTTATTTAACACAGGACTGGATGTCCTAGCCAAAGTGATCAGAGAAGAAGAAATAAAAGGTATCCAAATTGGGAAGGAGGAAGTAAATCTGTCATTATTCACAGATGACATGATATTGTACATAGAAAACCCTAAAGACTCCATGAAAGAGCTACTGGATCTAATAAATGAATTTGCCTAAGTAGCAGGGCACAAAATTAATATCCAAAAAATCAGTGGCATTTTTATACGACATAAATGAACTCTAAGAAAGAGGAGCTGAAAAAAAATCCCATTTACTATTGCAACAAAAAACAAAATGGTAATTAGGAATAGATTTAACCAAGGAGGGAAAAGACCTGTACTCAGAAAACTACAGGACATGTAAGAAAAAAATTGAGGAAGATACAAATAAGTGGAAACATATACTATGTTTATGGACTGGAAGAATTAATATCATTAAAATGTCCATATTACCAAAAGCAAACTATACATTCAACAGACTTTCTATTAAAATACCAATGGCATATTTCACAGATGTAAAAAGAATATTCCAAAAATTATTTTGCCCATGAAGTAGCCAGTGCTTTTCAGTTGGTTGAGCATCATCCTATGCATCAGGAGTCGCTGGTTCAATTCCCAGTCAGGGCACATGCCTGGGTTGTGGGCTCAATCTCTAGTAGGGGACATGCAGGAGGCAGCTTGATGGTGTTTCTCTGTCATCGATGTTTCTATCACTCTCTCCTTCTCCCTTCCTCTCTCTACAATTGATAAAAAACACTTAAAAAATAAGACCCCCAAAAGCCTCAGCAATCTTGAAAAAAAGTTGGTGGTATCAATATGCAGAATATCAAACTTTACTACAAGGCCATTGTAATAAAAAAAGGCCTGGTACTAGCATAAGAACAGGCATATAGATCAATTGAACAAAACAGAAAGCCCAGAAATCAACCCATGTCTCTATGGTCAATTAATATTTGACAAAGGAGGCAAAAGAATTCAATGGAGTAAAGACACTCTGTTCAATAAATGGTGTTGGGAAAACTGGACAAGAACATACAAAAAAATGAAACCAACTAACACAATACACAAGAATAAACTCAAAATAGATAAAAGACAAGTTGTGAAACCATAAAAATTCTAGAACACATGGATAGTAAAATCTCAGACATCTCTCACAGCAATATTTTGCCAGTATATCTCCTAAGGCAAGGGAAACAAAGGAAAAAATAAACAAATGGAAGTATATGAATTTGAAAAGCTTCTGTACAGCAAAGGAAACCATCAACAAAATGAAAAGGGAACCCACTGTATGAGAGGATATATTCGCCAATGATACATCTGATAAGGCATTAGTATCCAAAATATATAAAGAACTTGTACAACTCAACACCAGGAAGATAAACAATCCAATTCAAAAATGGGCAAAGGACCTGAATAGACAATTCTCCCAAGAAGACATGCAGACAGCCAATAGGCATATGAAAAAATGCTCAACTTCTCTAATCATGAGAGATGCAAATTAAAATCACAATAAGATATTACCTCACACCTATTAGAGTGGCTCCCATCAATAAATTAACAAAAAACAAGTGCTGGCAAGGATGTGGAAAAAAGGGAACCCTTGTGCACTATTGGTGGGAATGCAGACTGTGCATTGACTGTGGAAAACAGTGTGGCATTTCTTTCAAAAATTAAAAATTGAACTACCTTTTGACACAGTGATCCCACCACTTTGGAAATATATACTAACACTCCTGAAACTCCAATTCAAAAAAATATATGCACAACTCTGTTCATAGAAACATTATTTACAATAGCTAAGATCTAGGAACAGCCTAAGTTCCCATCAGTAGATAAGTGGATAAAAAAGATGTAATACATTTACACGATGAAATACTATGTGGCTATAAAAAAGAAGTAACTATTTTTTTGCAACAACATGGATGGTGCTGACATTATTATGCTAAGAGAAGTAAACCAGACAAAGATTAATGTCAATAAGATCTCACTTGTATGTGAAATGTAATGAACAAAATAAACTGACTAAAAATAGAATCAGAGGCCTTAATATATGGAACAGACTGACAGAGGTCATGTGGGGTGGAGGGGATAAACAGCATGAAAGAAAGTGAAGAAATTTGCCAAAGAACATATATGCATAGCCCATGGACACAGGCAACAGTGTGGAGATGGTCAAAGGAATGTAGGCAGGGGCTGGATGAAGGTGGGTAAATGGGGAGGTGGGGCAGGGCAATGGTGAACATCTGTAATAGTGTTAACAATAATTTTTTTAAAAAAAGAAAGAAAATATAGAGCTTATCTAGGTGTCCAACATCTGTATAAAAAATTTCTTGAAAAAGAGAAAAGATAAATGGAGGGGAAGAAATCAACACCAAGAAGGATAATCAACTACGGCTTCAAATTATGTTTCAAGAAAGTCATATTGGGAGCTGTTGTCACAAGTTGTCCCTAGTCCGTGTGCCATGTGTAAGCAGGGAACATTAGTTTTGAAATTGTGTGATAAAGTTTGTGTCCTTATATTCCCTAGCACCTTGATCAGCTAAAAATATTCATTTAACCCCAGAAAATATTTATTTTGACCTCTCCTAAGATCTGGTGTATGTCAACTTAAAATAAAAACATTCACCCTTGACTACTATGTCTAAACTTATTAGGGCAGAGCAGCCAACATTTAGCTGGCTGGCACTACAGCCCTGACAAATGTTTTTACTGTGATGAAGCATATGTTTCACAAAACTCCTCTATGACATTAACCATTAACCTTCTCAGAAGGGGCTTTTATAAATTCTCAGGGAAGGTAAAGGCAGACAGTGGCTAAATACTCATCTGGGTGTGGTAATTTGTTCCTTTCTTACAAAGTTAAAGTTGTGATTGTTCCTCAGCTTTTCACAACTAAACAGTGTGTTTTGCTGATATAACTACATTGGCTATATTCCAAAGAAAAGCAAAGATATTATTAACATTGGATTACTTATTGCCTCTGGGCACAGGAGAGAGATGTAATTAGGGAAAAACACAGATGCTTTTAAGGAACTGGTTACATTTTAATTTTTGACTTGGTTAGCAGGTCCATGTACACATTAATTAAACAGTGCTTATAAATTTACACACTGTATATATAAATTATTTAAAATAATAGATTTTTTTAAAAAGGAACACAAATTTTCTGTTTTTATTAAAGTCAAAGAAGGTAAATTAGGCTGTTAAAGTATGTCACTTTTTAGATTCTAAAAAGTATTTTAGAATCAAGTATTTTAAAAAGTTTGTAAAAAATTACAAGTACGTACTAGATCATACACTTACCAAAACATTGATGATAAAAGTTAATTTATTTAATATATATGTTTTCTTCCATTAATTTTATCACATGTGTACATGTAGATTTTGTTTTATTTTGTTTTCAGATACTTATTATATATGAAGGGTAGTAGAAGAAGGTGGTGAACAGAGTGAAGATGGAAGAGAGTAGCAAGTAGAACCATGGACAATAGAATTCAATAGTTACAATTTTCTAAATAGTAAGTTTACCTTTTTGTCAAAAAATTAATTTCCACTCTATATTTTAGGATGGAAATTATCTATATTCTGCACTAAAAATCTCTATATTATTTTTCCAATTATCTTTTAAAATTATGTGAAAGTGTACAATTAACCATTGCTGTAGACTTAATATGTCACAATTGGGTAAATAGGTATAAACTTAATCATTCTGACCTCTGCATAAACACATAATTATCTAATTAAAAAGCTCAACAGTTCATTAAGCAATGCAAAACTCCATGTCTTTCTACTTTATTAAAAATCTGTTTTATTTTTACAGAGTTGATTCAAATGCCATCACAAAATGTTTTAAAGTAGTTAGAAAAGATACTGTCATTTTAAAACAAATACAGAAGAAAATTTATTTGTCATTGATAATTTAACATGTTAAAATCATGAGATATTTGTCAAAAGTTATCTGGTAGGAAATATGAAAATATACTTGTATCTACGGTGCCAATTGTTGACTAAGGTTGGAGGAAAAAGGAAATATCCAAGTATTAGTTTTTAAGGGGAGGAAAAAATAATTATACTTTGTATACTAAGAGTAATTTAAATCAGAAAAGCTTGGAATAGTCTCTTACAAGAAATAATTATTTTCTTATGCTACTTGTGAAAAAAATAGATGGGGCAAATGATATTTAACTGATGATGTAAATAAGGAAAAATTAACTGAATGGCTAGGGCTAACGTAAGATGGGCTATACCAATTTGGGTTTGGTCAGGAGAAGAAACTACCTTAGATAATATCAGCAGGAAACAGTCTTACTCTATCACTAGAAAGAAAATGGGAAATTAAAGTTGCTGGTTTTAAAAATACAAGAGAGAAGGGGATGGCAGGAGAAAATTGCCATTCATCTCAGCTTTGGGTCAAAGGATGATGCTGGAAGCTACTGGCAAATCGTCACCTCACCAAAGACCTGTAATGGTTTCTCTTTATTTGACTTCCAAAATTCATGTAACTCACATTGATAGAATTTAAATGGGACCCTGTTGGCAAGGGATATATAATAAATTTTAAGATGTTGAATATATAATGATAAGTTATAACTCACCACAAAAATGAACTAAGTAGTATAATTAAAGCTAGTAATCCATCAATTATCAAATGTTGCAGTGAATAATTATGTAATACATCATCTGTATATTACATTGTGTGCCCAACACCCAACAGCATATATCTCTCTGTCAACATATATTTGACCTCTTTCATCCTTTACTACATTTCTCCAACCCCCTTCCCCTCTGGTAATCACCACACTGTTGTCTGTGTCTACGAGTTTTTGTTTGTTTGTCTTTTATGGTCATGTTTTCTTTCAGTTTTATATCCCACATATGAGTGAATTCATATGGATCTTGACTTTTTTCTGTCTGATTTATTTTGCTTAGCATGATATGGCCAAGATCCATCCATGTAGTCACAAATGCCAGTATTTTATCTTTTCTTATGGCTGAGTAGTATTCCACTGTATATATGTACCACATCTTTTGTAATCATCTATTGAAGGATACTTCAGTTGCTTCCAAATTTTGGCTACCAAGAATAATGCTGCATTGAACATAAAGATGCATTATTTTTATGAATAAATGTTTTCAATTTTGGGGGAAGTTACACAAAAAAGAATTGTTGGGTCATATAACTCTATTTTTAGTTTTTTGAGAAAACTCCATACTGTTTCCTATAGTGTCTGTACCAATTTACATTCTGAACAGCAGTGTATAAGGGTTCATTATTGTCCACAATCTCTCCAATATTTGAAATTACCTGCCTTGGTGATAATAGCCATTCTAACAGGTGTGAGGTGGTATCTCATTGTGGTTTTGATTTGCATTTCCCCAATAGCTATTGAAGTTATAATCTTTTCATATATTTGTTGGCCATTTGTATGTCTTCATGGCTGTGTCGGGTCAGGTCCTCTGCCAGTTTTTCAGTTGGATTGCTTTTTTGTTGTTGTTGTTGCGTTGTATGAGTTATTTATATATTTTGGATATTATTAGCCCCTTATTAGGGGAATTGTTTGCAAATATGTTCTTCCATTTGGTTGGCTGCTTTTTAGTTTTGTCAATAATTTATTTTGCTGTGTGTAAGCTTTTTAGTTTGATATAGTCTTGAAAATTTATTTTATAAATTGCCTTTGAGATCAAATTCATAAAATACTCTCTAAGATCCAGCTCCATAAATTGGCATTTATGTTTTATTCTATGTATTTTAGTTTCAGGTATTATATTTAGGTCTTTGATTCATTTAATTATTATATATATGCTGACAAATAGCAATCAAGTTCATTTTTTGCATGTGACTTTCCAATTTTCTCAGTACCATTTACTCAAGAGACTTTCTTTTCTTCATTGTATGTTTTTGGCTCCTTTCTCAAAAAATTGTTTGTCCATATATTTGTGGGTTTAGTTCTGGGCTCTCAATTCTGTTCCATTGGTCTGTGTTTATTATCATACTGTTTATTATTGTCTCTTTGGGGTATAACTGAAACTCAGGAAGTATGATAAGTATGCTATATCAAGTTTTTTTGTTGTTTTGTTTTGTTTTATGATTGCTTTTGCTATTCAGAGTCTTTTGTGATTCTATACAAAAATGATGATTTTTTGTTCTATTTTTAAAAATGCCATTAGGATTTTGATGAAGACTGCATTAAATATATATAATGATTTGAGTTATGTGGCCATTTAAACTATATTAATTCTTCCAATTCATAAACACGGAATATCTTTCCTTTTCTGTATGTCTTCCTCAATTGCTTTTAATAATCTCTTGTAATTTTTAGTGCATACATCCTTCACATTCTTTGTTAGTAGTGGTAGTTTATTCTTTTTGCCACAGTTGCAAAAGGAACTGTTTTTTTTCCTTCATTTGTTTTTTAGAATTTCATTGTTAGTACATAGAAATACAATGGATTTTGCACATTCATTTATTCACAGAATAAATCCCACTTGATCATGGTGTTTGATTTCTTTATGCATTGCCTGCTCCAGTTTGCTAATATTTTATTGAGGATTCTGACATCTATGTTCATCAGAAATATTGACCTATAATGTATTCTTTTTTTGTATTGTGGTTATCTGGTTTTAGATTTAGGATAATGCTGGCTTCCTAAAATGAACCTGGAAGTTTTCCCTTCTCTTGAATTTTTGGAAGTTTGAAAAGAACATTCTTTGAATGTTTTGCAAAACTCACCTGTGAAGCCATCTGTTCCAGGACTTTTGTTTGCTGAAGTTTTTGTTGTTGTTTGTTTTCTTTTTTATTACTGATTTGATTTTATTAATTGTAATTGACCTATTTAAATATTTTGTTTCTTCCTGATTGAATTTGGAAGATTGTATGTTTCTAGGAATTCATCCTTTTTGTCCAGGTTGTCCAATTTTCTGGCATATATTTGTTCATAATATTTTCTGAAAATCCTTTGTATTTCTGTGATGTCAGTTCTCTTTTATTTCTGATTTTATTTAGTTGGGTCTTCTCTATTTTCTGATGAATCTGGTTTAAGATATTTTTAAAATTTACATTTATTGTTGAAACTATTACAGATATCCCCTTTTTCCCGCCATTGATCTCCTCTACCTTACATCCAGAGCCCCTCCCCCTCCCGCAAAGTCTTCACCAAACTATTTTCTGTGTCCTTGGGTTATGCATATGTGCATATAAGTTCTTTGATTAATCTCTCCCCACCCTCTTACCCACCCACCCCGTTCTCACTGAAACTCATCAGTCTGTTCCATGCTTCCATGTCTCTGGATCTATTTTTCCCTCAGTCTATTCTGTTTATTAAATTCCACATATGAGTCAAGTCATGTCAAACTGAATCAGGAAGAATCAGAAGACCTAAATAGGCCAATAACAATGGATGAAATAAAAACAATAATAAAAAAGCTCCCATCAAACAAAAGCCTTGATCTGGATGGCTTCACAAGGGAGCTTCCTAATTCTTTAAGTTGTAGGGTTAGATAGTTCACTAAAAAATTTTCTTTATTTTTGAGGTAACCTCTTAAGACTGCTTCCACTGTGTCCTATAGAATTTGGGCTTCCGTGTGTTCATTTTCATTTGTTTCCAGGAATTTTTTGATTTCTTTCTTGATCTTGTTGGTAACTCCTTTATTGTTTAATAACATGCTATTTAGCCTTCATGTGTTTGAATGTTTTTGAGTGTTTTTATTGTAGTTGATTTCTAATTTCATGCCATAGTGATTTGAGATGCTAGAAATGATTTAATCTTCTCAAACTTGTAGAGACTAGTTTTGTGTCTTAATATATGGTCTACCTTGAGAGGAATGTATATTCTGCAGCTTTGGGGTGAAATGTTTTGTAAATTTCAATTGAATCCATCTGATCTAGTGTGCCATTTAGGGTCACTGTTTCTGTGTTGACTCTTTGTCTGGAAGATCTATCCAGTGAAGTCGGTGGGATGTTAAAGTTCACAACTATGACTGTATTGCTGTTGATCTCTCCCTTAAAGTACTTAAGGTTATTATTGATAGGTCCTTATTTATTGCCATTTTAATTCTTTATGTCTATGTTTTTAGTGCAGACCTCATAGCAAGTGGTAGGAAGTGTGGAGGTGATAGAGGGCTGGTTGAACTCCCACAGGCAGCAGCTGAATGTACAGAGGGATATCTCAGGTGAGGGGGGTTCACACTGAGAAATCGGGCCTAAAAACCAACCTGGGCTCTGGCAGAATGAAGCCAGGTTGGACTAAAGTGGTATGAGAAGAATTTGGGGTTTAGGGCCCTGGAGATAAAGTTCAGAAGGTAGCCATCTGGATTCCTGTGCTGAGTCATTCCCCCATGCTGCAAAGGACATATTTCTCAGGCAGACTTTGCAAGCCAGGCAGCTTTTGCCTGGGGGGAAAGCAATTGCACCACTCACTGGAAAACCTGTTCCCCCACCCTGTGGAGTTTATGCCTTGTTGTGGTGTACAACCTGAGGCTCATTAAGAGACTAAGATCAATCAGCCTGCAGGCAGAGTCTGCAGGAAGGCTTTGAGTCTGCCTGATCTGCTTCTGGAGCTTGGAAAAGCAGACTTCTGTGTGCATCTTGGTCCTGTCCAAATGCACACAGCCCCAGAAGAGGGGAAAAGGAGCAAACCCAGCACAGGGAACCACAATCTGGGGGTTGTTGATAGCTCTAAACAAGGTACTCAAGGCCAGTCACAAACAGTCTGACACTGGCCTGCATCAGAGGCCTCCAAAAAGACTGAGATTCCTAACAGATCCACCTAATACATAGAAACAAACCTAAATAGACAGCCAAAATGGAGAAACAAAAAAGGCCACAAATGAAAGAACAAAAGAAGTCTCCAGAAAAAGAGCTAAATGAAATGAAGATAAGCAATCTCTCAGATATAGAGTTCAGAATACTAACTGCAAGGATGCTCAACAGCATGAGAAAAGGTATAGAAACAATGAAAAATGACAAGTCAGAAATGAAGAATGACAGAGCAGAAATAAAGAATACATTGGAAGGAATAACAGCAGATTAGAGGAAGCTGAGGATCAGATCAGTGAATTAGAAGACAGCGTAGAAAAAAATCACTCAATCAGATATCCAAAAACAAAAACAAAAAGGATCACAGCCTAAGGGAGCTGTGGGACAACATGCAGTGCAATAATATTCATGTTATAGGAGTACCAGAAGTAGAAGAGAATAAGCAAGAGATAGAGAATTTGTTTGAAGAAATAATGGCAGAAAACTTTCCTAACCTGGTCAAGGAAAAAGTCACAGAAGTTCATGGGGCACAGAGAGTCCCAAATAAGAAGAATCCTAAGAGGCCTATTCCAAGACACATCATAATTAAAATTCCAAAATTCAAGACAAAGAGAGAATATTAAAAGTAGTAAGAGAAAAATCAATCTGTTACCTACAAAGGAGCTCCTAAAAGGCTGTCAGCTGATTTCTCATCAGAAACTCTATGATCCTGAAGGGAATGGCATGAAGTATTCAAGATAATGCAAAACAAGGGCCTAAATTCAAGAATACTCTATCCAGTAAGGCTATCATTCAAAACAGATGGTGAAATAAAGAGCTTGCCAAACAAAAAAAGGCTAAAGGACTTTTTCACCACCAAACAGCATTGCAAGAAATGTTAAAGGCACTGCTGTAATAATAAGAAAAAATGGAGAAACATAGGCATAAATAATTAAAATGACAATAAATAAGGACCTATCAATAATAACCTTAAGGACTTTAAGGGAGAGATCAACAGCAATAGTCATAGTAGGAGAATTTAACAGCCCACTGACTTCACTGGATAGATCTTCCAGACAAAAAGTCAAAACAAAAACAATGACTCTAAATGGCATAATAGATGAAATGGATTTAGTTGACATTTACAGAACATTTCATCCCAAAGTTGCAGAATACACATTCTTTTCAAGTACACATGGGACAATCTCTAAGGTAGACCACATTCTAGGGCACAAAACAAGTCTCTACAAGTTCAAAAAGATTAAAATTATATCAAGCATCTGAGATCTCAATGGCATGAGATTAGAAAACTACAGTAAAACCACTGAAGAACATTCAAACACATGGAGGCTAAATAGTATGTTATTAAACAATGAATGGGTTACCAATAAGATCAAGTAAGAATAAAAATATTCCTAGAAACAAATGAAAATGATCACACAATAACCCCAAATCTATGGGACACAATGAAAGCAGTCCTGAGAGGGAAGTTCATAGCACTAGAGGCCTACCTCAAAAAGCAAGAAAAACATTAATAAACTACTTAACCCTATAACTTAAAGAATTGGAAGGCTCCTCTCTGGAGCCATCCAGACCAGGGCTTTTGTTTGCTGGGAATTTTTTTTATTATTATTATTACTGCTTGGATTTTATCAGTTGTTATTAGCCTATTCAGGTTTTCTGATTCTTCCTGATTCAGTTTTTCATGATCTCACTCATATGTGAAATCCAATAAACAAAATAGACTGAGGAACAAAATAGATCCAGAGACATAGAAACATGGAACAAACTCATGAATCTTAGTGGGAAGGCATGGGTAGGGGAGTGGGTGAGGAGAGATTAATCAAAGAAGTTTTATGCATATATGCATAACCCATGGACACAGACAATAGTGTGGTTAAGGTCTGGGGGGGCGGGGTAGAGTGGGTCAATAGGGAAAAAAACGGATATTTGTAATAGTTTCAACAATAAAGATAAAGTTTTTAAAAAGTACATATTTTGTATCTATACATACATGTTCGTATAAAGGAAATCAGTCATTTCTTCCACATGACAGGTTCTTAAATTTTGTTTTTATTTTTTGGTGGTTTGTTTTCTTTTGGCCTAACTGGGCAAACTGGTGCCCTCATCTCCAACTAATCTAATCATCTGTTTCTCAGATAAAAATAAGCCTGCATCTTATTTATTATCTTCTGTATAGGTATTTTTTGTTTCAATATTCTCCTTAAAAAATAATTATCCAAAGTGAGCTCAATACTATGTTATTATATCAATAATTCTAGAATTTTTATTTCCTTACTTGGAAAAAAATAATCCCCATTAGATAGTTGCATGTTTTAATCTATTTTAATATTTTAAATCTAATTTCTGATACCAAACTTTTTAACTCCTCTCCAGATTGAGAAATTTCATTAGCATTACTTCTATTTTCATCCAGGTAATAATAAAAATGATCAATATATGGTCAAGAACAGGGGATTTTGGAATTCTAGTATAAAATAAAATAAATGTCTCTAGGGAAATGTTTACTGACTATCTGCTGCTGAATGACCAGCTCTAATTTGGGAAAATGCCTACTATAGAGGCCCCCAAGATTCTAATCAAGACTGAGATATTAATCAAATTGGAATCTACTTTGCACATATTTTTGATTTCTGTCATATTCTGTACTATATCTAGTCTCCCTTTGTTTTCCAGTTTGTTTTTAAATATACTTCCATTATGTTTCAACCCTATTGATAGTGTGGTTCACCTGGCCTACCCTTACTTTGGTCACTTCATCTTCTGAAGCTTTTCATTCTTATCTATGTATTAAAAGTACCTCCTCTTTGCCAGGAGATCAACTTTGGATTTCATGTTCTTAAGTCTAGTGCACTTATGTGTGAATAATCCTGACTTCTCAGTCCCTTCATGGTCATTTCCCCAAGTACTACAAATGGCAAATGGTAATACTTTTATTTAAGATGTAATGAGTGTTTGATATGTGACACACACCCTTTTAAATCTCATAGCATTTTCATGAACTCTTTTTGTTTGTTTGTTTCTTTATCTTTATTGTTGAAAATATTGCAGATATCCCATTTTTGCCCCCATTGATCCCCTTCACCCCACATCCATCCCACCCCCAGGCTTTCCCCAGACACGTGTCAGTGTCCATGGGCTATGCTCATAAACATAAAAGTTCTTTGATTAATCACTCCCCACTCACTCCCCATTCTTCACCTTCCCTCTGAGATCCCTCAGTTTGTTGCATGCTTCCATGTCTCTGGATCCATTTTCTTCATCAGTTTATTTTGTTTATTATATTCCACATATAAATGTAATCATGTGGTACTTGTCTTTCTCTGACTGGCTTATTTCACTTACATAATACTTTTTAGTTCCCTCCATGCTGTCCCAAAGGATAAAAGATCCTTTTTTACAGCTGCATAGTATTCCATGGTGTGAATGTCCCACAGCTTTTATATCCACTCATCTACTGATGGGCACTTTGGCAGTTTCCAGATCTTAGCTATTGTAAATTGTGCTGCTATGAACATAAGGGTGCATAAATTCTTTGTGATTAGGTGTTTCAGGTTTCTTAGGATATATTCCTAGAAGTGGGATCACAGGGTCAAATGGCAGATCAATTTTTAATCTTTTGCGGAAACTTCATACTGCTTTCCATAGTGGCTGCACCAGTCTGCATTCCCACCAGAAATGTACTAGGGGTTCCTTTTCTCTACACACTTGCCAGCACTTGTTGTTCATTGATTTGTTGATGGTAGCCATTCTGACAAGTGTGAAGTGATACTTCATTGTGGTTTTAATTTGCATCTCTCCGATGATTAGTGACATTGAGCCATTTTTCATATGTCCCTTAGCCATCTGTATGTCCTCTTTGGAGAAGTGTCTATTTAGGTACTTTGCCCATGTTTTCATCGGATTGTCTTCCTTTTGTCAAGTTGTATGAGTTCCTTATATATTTTGGATATTAACCATTTATCAGATATGTTATTGGCAAATATGTCCTCCCATACAATGGGCCCCCTTTTTGTTTTGTTGAGAGTACATTATTGCTGTATAAAAATGCCATCAAATTCTCAGTGTTAATTTTGTGTCTTGCTACCTTGCTGAATTCATTTATTAAATCTAGCAGTTTCTTGGTGAAGTCTTTAGGGTGTTCTGTGTACAATATCATGTGATCTACAAATAATGACAGTGTTGATTCCCATTTTCCAATTTGGATGCACTTTATGTTTTTTTCTTATCTGATATCTGTGGCTAGGACTTCTAGTACTATGTTGAATAAAAGTGGTGAAAGTGGACAACCTTGTCTTGTTCTTGTTCTTAGGAGAAATGGTTTTAGTTTTTGCACATTGAGTATGATGTTGGCTGTAGGTGTGTCATATATGGCCTTTTTTATGTTTAGGTATGATCCCTCTATTCCCACTTTGCTGAGAGTTTTTATCAAAAATGGGTGTTGGATTTTGTCCAATGCCTTTTCTGCCTCTATTGATTTGATCATGTGATTTTTGTCTTTCAATTTGTTTATGTGATGTATCATGTTTATTGACTTGTGAATATTTTACCAGTCTTGCATCCCTGGAATAAATCCCATTTGGTCATGGTTTATGATTTTTTTAATATATTGCTGGATCTGATTTGCTAATATTTTATTGAGGATTTTAGCATCTATGTTCTATTGGGACATTGGCCTGTAATTCTCTTTCTTTGTAGTTTTTTTTTTATCTGGTTTTGGAATTAGGCTAATGCTGGCCTCATAAAAAGAGCTTGGAAGTGTTCCTTCCTCTTGTATTTTTAAAAATTGTTTGAGGAGGATAAGTGTTAATCCTTCTTTGAATGTTTGGTAAAATTTCCCTGTGAAGGCCAGGGTTTTGTGTGTTGGGAGCCCTTTGATTACTGCTTCAACTTCATCAGCAGTTATTGACCTATTCAGGCTTTCTTACTCTTCTTGATTGAGTTTTGGAAGGTTGTAATTTTCTAGGAATTTATCCATTTTGTCCAGGTTGTCCAGCTTGGTGGCAAATAATTGTTCATAGTATTTTCTTACAATCCTTTGTATTTCTGTTGGGTCAGTTGTTCTTTCATCTCTTTCATTTCTGATTTTGTTTATTTGGGTCTTCTCTCTTTGTTTCTTGATGAATCTGGCTAAAGGTTCATCAATCTTGTTTATATTTTCAAAGAACCAGCTCTTGGTTTCATTGATCTTTTGTATTGTTTTTTTAGTCTCAATGTCATTAATTTCTGCTCTGATCTTTATTATTTCTTTCCTTCTACTTACTCTGGGCTTATCTATTGTTCTCTTTCTAAGTTTTTAAGTTGTAGGGTTCAAGAGTCTATTAGAAGTTTTTCTTGTTTTTTTGAGGTAAGCTTGTAGTGCTATAAACTTCCCTCTAAGGATTGCTTTTATTGTGTCCTACTGGGATCCAGCCACAGCAGTCCAGGGGTCCCCAAAGGTGTGGATGGCGTTGGCGAAGAATGAAGGACACAGAGACAGCATTCAAAGCATCAGGACAATCAGCTTCTCTTTTATTGCCTTATTACAACTGTATTTATACTATTTGATTTTATTGCTGGTTAAACAACATGACACCATGCTTTGTTCTGGTTTCTGTTTTGGCCTTTCACAGTTAATGAATATACCTTCTTATCTGACCTTTGCTAAAGAATTTACATCTGTTTAGGTATGTTTATTTTTAGTCTTACCTATTGTTTATATTTCTATAGGCTATTCTACAGGTTAACATCTAGTTTGTTATTTGTATTCTGAAGTTACTATTTTATTGCTCTACCACATAGCTAAAAGGAGAATAATTAAGCCAGCTTTTCTTATGTTAAGGTTATGTGAGTTCTAAGTAAGTGTTATGTAGCTTGCGTGTGATTGTTTTTAGCTATGGTGATTGACACTTGCAGCAGTCCATCCTTTTAGTAATATTCTGTGTATGATAAGGGTTCAGGTGTAGATTGAAATAATCTCTCTATCCTAGACTGCTCTTTGCTTGTGGGAATTCCCAGAGTTTTCCATTAATATAAACATCCCCCAGTAATACATTCCTTAGTGGGAACTCACTGGTATACTCCCTGTGGATTGCCCTGTGCCAGTGAATTAGCAGGGGCCCAGACCCAGGCCTTTTCCCCAGTAGGGAACTTCCTGTGGTAGTGGGCCTAACAACTCCTCAACTTTCTGCTGACAGTCTGAGTTCCTCATAAGGGGCACAAGATTTTCCTGTACATCTTGGGGCTTTTCTGAATCATTGTCTTTCCCAGTTGTATCCGACTCCTCTGCTAGGGAAAATTTCCAGCTAGGGCAAAAACCCTTTTCTGGTGAAATTGAGGCAGGAACCGCCACCATTTTAGGAAGATTCCCCATTTCAGGTATCAGGTTACCTGCCTGAATGTATATGTAACCTTATCTAACCTCTGTAACCCCACCCACTATTTTCCGCGCCACAAGCAGGCCCGACCCACGACCCTATAAAGCTGACCCAAGCCCTTTGTTCGGGGCCCAGAATTTGGAGACTGCCTCCTCTGGGACCACATGCGTTAATAAAGGTCTCCTTTCGCCTCCTCTGGTATACGGCCTGAGTCTTTTCCGCTACAAAATGACACAGGTAAGGACACAAAGTGTTAGAAAGGGGAGCAAGCATAAGAAGAGGGATATGCCACACACCAAGTCCCATGGAGCACTGGCCGTGCAAATGTCTCTTCCTTGAAGGACTGTGTCAAACAGCAAGGATGGAACAGCTTCTAGCAGTGTCCCATAGATTTGGAGTTGTGTGTTCATGTTAATTTGTTTCTAGGAAGTTTTTGATTTTTTTCTTGATCTCTTTGGTAACCCATTCATTGTTTAAAAACATGCTTTTTAGCCTCCAAGTGTTTGAATGTTTTTTAGAGTTTTTATTGTAGTTGATTTCTAATTTCATGCCACTGTGGTCCGAGAAGATGTTTGATACGATTTCAGTCTTCTTGAACTTGTAGAGACTTGTTTTGTGTCCTAACATGTAGTCTATCTTTGAGAATGTCCCGCATGCACTTGAGAAGAATGTATATTCTGCAGCTTTGGGGTAGAATGTTCTGTAAATGTCAATTAAATCCATCTGATTTAGTGTGTCATTTAGGGTCACTGTTTATTGATCTTTTGGTCTGGAAGATCTATCCAATGAAGTCAGTGGGGTGTTAAAGTCCCCTAGTATGATTATATTGCTGTCTATCTCTCCCTTAAAGTACCCTGGAAGTTCTTTTTATAAATTTAGGTGTTCCTATGTTGGGTGAATATATGTTTATCAGGGTTATATCCTCTTATTGGATTGATCCCTTTAGTATTATATAATGACCTCTGTTGTCTCTCATTATGGTCTTCATTTTGAAGTCTATTTTGTCCAATATGAGTATTGCTACCTCACTTTTCGTTTTCATTTCCATTGGCATGGAAAACTTTTTTCTACCCCTTCACTCTCATCCTGTGTGACTCTTTTGTTCTGAGGTGGGTCTCCTGTAGACAGCATATATTTGGGTCTTGTTTTCTTATCCATTCAGTCACACTATATCTTTTCATTGGGGGTTTAATCCATTTATATTTAAGACTGTTGTTGAAAGATACTTATCTACTGCCATTTTATTTCTTTATACCTATGCTTCTCATTCTATTTCTACTTCTAATTATATCAGTCTCTTTAACATTTCCTGTATTGCTGGTTTTGTAGTAATAAACTCCTTTAGCCCTTTTTGTCTGATAAGCTCTTTATTTCACCATCTATTTTGAATGATAATCTTGCTGGATAGAGTAGTCTTGGTTTCAGATTCTTGTTTTGCATTACCTTGAATACTTCATGACATTCCCTTCTGGCCACTAGAGGTTCTGGTGAGAAGTCAGATGACAGCCTTATGGGGGCTCCTTTGTAGGTAACAGATTGTTTTTCTCTAGCTTCCTTTAAGATACTCTCTTTGTCTTGAATTCTTGGCATTTTAATTATGATGTGTCTGGGTGTGGGCCTGTTTGGATTCTTTTTGCATGAGACTCTCTGTGCCTCCTGAACTTGTGTGACTTTTTCCTCAACCAGGTAAGGGAAGTTTTCTGCCATTATTTCATCAAACAGGTTCTCTAATCCTTGCTTACTTTCAACCTGCTCTGGCACTCTTATACTATGAATGTTGTTACATTTCATGCTGTCCCACAGCTCCCTTAGACTGTCCTCTTGTTTTTAAATTGTTTTTTCTTTTTGGATATCTGATTGAGTAATTTTTTTCCTACCTTATCTTCTAATTCACTGATCCAATCCTTAGCTTCCTCTAATCTGCTGTTTATTCCTTCCAATGTACTCTTTATTTCTGCTATGTCATTCTTCATTTCTGATTGATCATTTTTTATAATTTCTGTATCTTTTTCATGGTGTTGAGCATCCTTACAATCAATATTCTGAACTCTATATCTGAGAGATTGCTTATCTCCATTTCATTTAGCTCTTTTTCTAGAGACTTCTCTCATTTTTTTGCTTGAGGCTTGTTTTTTGGTCTCCCCATTTTGGTTACTCTTTTGGGCTTGTTTCTAAGTATTAGGTCTGGTAGGTCTCTCAGTCTTTTTGGAGGGTCTCTGTTATAGGCCAATGTCAGACGCAGTTTGTGCCTGGCCCTGAGTACCCTGTTTAGAGCTACCAACAACCCTAGACTTGAGGTCTCCTCTGCTGAGTTTGGGTGGGTTTGGACAGGACCAAGATATACACCAGTCTGCTTTTCTAAGGCCTGAGTCCCAAAGCAGATCAAGTAAAGACTCAAAGCACCTTGAAGTCTGCCTCTGCCTGCAGACTGATTAATCTGATTCTCTTAATGAGCCTCAGGCTCTAGAAGCTCCACAGGGTGTGGAATCTGGTTGTTATCAATCTCTTAACAAGTCTCAGGCTGTAGAAACTCATCTAGGTGAGGTGAGAGACTTTCCAGCAGGGTGAGGCAATTTCTTCCTCCCTCAGGCAAAAACCAAATATTGGCCACCTGAGAAAGATATCCTCCACAGTCTTGGGGAATTACTAAACACAGGGATCCAGACCGCCACCTCCTGATCTCACGCTCCAGAGCCCACAACCCAAGGCTTTCCCCATACACCTCCAATCCACTCCACTCCCCCTCTGCCGGATCCTAAGGTGAGTGGCTGCACAGGAACTTTGTGCATTGGCTCTTTAAAAGGGTGCCTGCTGTTCTAGCTGCTTCTCCCTGGCAGTTAGAAACCCAGCTGCCTTTCACAGCCAGATGTAAATGGGCACCTTTCTCAGTTCTGGTCCTCTTGGTTGGGAGGCCCAGCCTGGGGTTTAGGCCCCAGAGTCCTCATTAGGAACTGCCCATAGCTGAGATATCTGTCCAGACTTTCAGCTGCTGCTGGTTGGAGCCCAGCCAGCCCTCTCATGTACGTCCTACCAGTATCTATGTGATCTCCCCTTTTCCTCTTTGATTATTAGGGTGCTCTCCAATCAATCTTTAGTTGGTTTTTAGAATGATTTTTCTATGTTTTAGCTGTAAATCCAGATTGGTCCCAGGAGAGTTTCAGTGTCGCTTCCACTCAGTGTGCTGCCATCTTGGATCTCCTTCCTTTACGCTTTATAACAAACCTATAGGTGGAACCATTATAAGACGATTTCACAAAAAAGAAAACTGAGACATGTGTTACTTGCCCAAGGTCATGTAGATAGTATGTAAACTGACAGAATCAAAGGTGATTCTTTCCTTGTAATTCCTGGGATATAATTATTCCACCAGCTATAATTCACCAGATTATTCTAACACTGTCAATAATGATGTTAGAGACTTTAAAAATGCTTTTTACCTAGAAAGTATTATGCTAAGTAAAGTAAGTCAGTCAAAGAAACACAAATACTATGTGATTTCACTTGTATGTGGAATCTGAAGGACAAAATAAGTGAACAATCAAAATAGAAACAGACTCATAGATACAGAGAACAGACTGATGGTTGCTATAAAGGAGGGAACTTGGAGGAGTGGGTGAAACTGGTGAAGGGATTAAGAAGTACTGATTGGTAGTCAGAAAATAGCAATGGGGATTAAAGTACAGCATAGGGAATATAGTCAATAATATTGTAAAAGCTGTATGGTGCCAGGTGAGTGCTAGGACTATCAGGAGAATCACTTTGTAAAGTATATAATTGTCTAACCAATATGTTTTACACCTAAAACTAATAAAAAATAAAATTGAATGTAAATTTAATTTTAAAAGAGAATTTAAATTAAAAAAATAAAATTACTATTTCAAATCAATACCTTTACTATCTACACAGGAATCACTAAATTTAAAAATACTAAATAAAACAAACACTGGTAAAAATGTGGCAAAGCAGGAACTCTCCTATATTGTCAGTTGGAATGTAGCATAGTAATTCTCTTTCGCTTTAGAAAAGGGGCCTAATTATATATATAAAGTCATGTATTTAAATATATATATTATATTTAAATATAATATATTTAAATGTCTAGGTTTTTACACAAGAAAATTAATATATAGATATGTTTGTAATGGGACTATTTATAGCAGTGTTATTTTGTGTAAAAAAAAAAGCTATCAAAAGAAAATGAATAAATAAACTGTGATGTATTCATACAATGAAATACTACTCAGTAAGAAAAAGAAATGAGCTCCTGATATGTGTAAAAACAAGAGTGAATCACAGAAACATTATGCTTGGGTAAAAAGGCCTTTCACAGAAGTTAATGTATACTGAGGTAATGACATTCTCTCATTTTACTGAGCAAATGTATATTATACTTCATACCTTGGTTTGTTCTTAATGAATATGAACTAGAACACAGTGCTTGTTTCATTTTTTTTATATATACAGTACTCTGAAACAACCTAAATAGATCACATCAAGGTCTCATACATGTCATTTACCTCTTTTTAAAAATTGAAGTATTTCCTTGCATCCTAATCACCTATCTCATTCACCATGGTTTGCAATGATTGCCAATCCTGGTCCTGGATTTTTTAATTTTTTTTTTTACTCTGGTAATTGTTCTGTCCTAGAGATGTTCTGATCTGGAAGTGCTGGAGTTGTGTTCTATCTTCTTACCTGTTCATTGGGATATAAACATAATGCTATGTTCCTTCATTTCAGTAAAACAAATCCCCCTTATGAATAGGACAAAAGCAAAACAGCAGTTAAGTTGTTCTGCTAAAATTATACCATCTGTTCCAAGGAATGAAATTCTTCCTAATTCCTCTTCCTGTTTTAAACCAAGTAGGTTTTTTTTTTTATTTATAGCATATTTTTCAAGGCTCAGATTTTATTAGCCTTCATGTTAAAGTTTCATGCAATTCTTACATTTCTATTTAGGTTTGAGCACCTTCTCCTTTGCTTTTCATCTTTCTAAATATACAATCAACAAAGACTCTTCCAAAGTAACAGAGATTTCTTTAAATACTATCACAATTCCTTTTCTTGAGACATTGGAATTTCCCACCATTCCTATAAGATTGTGATTTTTCCCTAAAATTAAAAAAATAAACTATGTTTGTGGACTTGAATGAGGTATGTCCAGTCAGAAACCAATTAATGGTGGAAGACTTTCATAATGTACCCCTCATCACTCTTCTCTGCTACAACTAGTAATGTAATATTTTATCTATAAAGCAAGTTCTTATTCTGTTACTCTATGATTTTTTTCTGACAATAACTAAATAATTTTCATAGACATATAAGCATAGACCCCTCTGAGAATGAATTGGGCCTATAGAGTGTCCTCAAAAAGAAAATTTATTATTTTTAAATATATTTTTAAGCAAAAAATGAGTATAGTGCCTGGCAGGGCATGGTTCAGTGGCTGAGCATCTACCTAGGATCCAGGAGATCGAGGTTTGATTCCTGGTCAGGGCACATGCCTGGGTTCCAAGCTCTATCCCCAGTCAGGGGTGTGCAGGAGGCAGCCAATCAGTGATGATGCTCTCAGCATTGATGTTTCTCTCTCTCTCTCTCTTTCTCTTCCTCTCTAAAATCAATGAAAAATATATTTTAAAAAAATGAGTATAGTGATGTAAATTCCTGTTTATTCACCTTAAGATGATAATTGTTCAAAATACCCTCTACCAGTTATGGCATTATTGTCAGTAACATGAGCCACATGATTTTCAAGATTCAATAATAGTATTGAAGATATTTTTCAGAATTATGTCAAATGAAAAAGTAAAAGATGAAGTAATAGGTAGTTCAGGGCAAGGGTATATATGAGACTCTTCTCCACTTATGCTAAACAGAAAAATCAGAATTTGTAGGTAGGATTTGAACTTTTACCTACCAATAAAATAGTGATGTGGATTAGAACAGGTATTTTTATTAAAGTTCAAATGAAAGTCCCCCACAATTATATATTCAATTACAAGTTTCTCAAATATGTCATCAGGGTCCCCTTATAGATAATTTAGATGACTACAATAGCCTCCTAAATGTTGCTCCATTATCAAGGTCTGTTCCTCTACACTTCTTTAGAGAATAAACATAATCTAAATTACCAAGCAGGCATTCAGGGTTCTTTATGATCTGGTTCTAGTCCATCTTTTCAGTCTTTAAACAATTTCCCATCTTTTTAAAAAAATATATATCTTTATTGACTTCAGAGAGAAGAAAGGAGAAGGAGAGAAAGAGATAGAAACATCAATGATGAGAGAGTCATCGATCGAGCCCACAACCTGGGCATGTGCCCTGACCGGGAATCAAACCCTTATTGCCTGGATCCTAGGTCGATGCTCAACCGCTGTGCCACGCCCAGCCAGGCTCCCATCATTTTAAACAATTCCATTCCATACAGCCTGCTCTCTAGCCACTCCAAACTCCTTTAAACATAGTTATAGATAATTAATCATATCCAGCATACATAGGTAAACATTGTTATATCTTCTCACATTCAGCAGGGGGAGGGAGTTAATCATGGAGTAAGTAAAAACAAATCCATATTGTAGTTTGGAAGGATAAAATACCTATTACATAGACTTCTGAAATTTTCATTATTTTGAGTGACTTCATTAGTATTATGAATATAAATGCTTTGGCCCCTCTCCAATCTTCCTCTTATCATCAGAGTTGGACTGAGAATTTGGGAGGAGAAACTATGGAAGTATAGCCATGCTCCATTTATTCTGATCATTCATGGAGGCCTGAGTTTACTGCAAGGAATGCACTCCCTGCTTCTTTCCTTTAAGCTATATATTTGCAAAGATGGGCCCTCACCTAAGGAAGCCTCTGGTGGCCCAATATACCAATTATTTTGTAAAAGGGCTATATATTTTTTGTGATTCAATATTAGGAAGTCCACTTGCCTTCAAATAAAGAAAATATTCACCAATAATACTTACATAGTAATAAAAATGACAGTTTATTCATGCTTCTTATATTTTAGTCTTATTTACTAATTGGTTCAGAATTTAAGTAAAAATTAGCCAAAGAAAATATATACATAACCCATAGACACGGACAACAATGTGGTTTTGGCCAGAGAGAAGGGGATATGAAGGCAGGCTGGAGGAGAGGAAAGGGGAGAGTATGGGGACATCTTTAATAGTGTAAACAATAAAAAAGAAAAAATATCATTAATAGTTTCTACATCATTCTCCATAATATTTCTTAACCATTTCCCATAAAAACTGAGGTAAGTATATACATTCTTTTACAATTTGTCATATGTTCTGATGTATTGTTTTGATTACAGTGATCTTAATATTTTCTTGCATCAACTAACTCTTCCCTTCACAAACAATTTCTCTGTAGCATGTGATGCTGTTTGATGGCATTAAAAAAAATTTATTGTTGACACTATTACAAATTTCCCCCATTACCCCCTTTACCCACCTCCACCTAGCCCCCACTTCCATTCACTTTGGCCATCACCACCCTGTTGTCTGTGTCCATGGGCTATGCATATGTATTCTTTTACTAATCTCTTTACCTTTTTTCATTCAGTTGCCACCTCCCACTGCTCTCTAACTTCTGTCAGTCTGTTCCATGTATCCATGCTTCTGGTTCTGTTTTGCTCTTCAGTTAATTTTGTCCATTAGATTCCACATATAAGTGAGATCACATGGTATTTGTCTTTCTCTCTCTGGCTTATTTCATTAGAATGAAAATATCCAGTCACATCCAGACTGTCACAAAAGGTAAGAGTTTCTGCTTTTGCATAGTATTCCAGTGTTTTAAAATACCACAGTTTTTGTTTTTTTTTACTGCTCTACTGGTGGGCACTTGGGGTGTTTCCAGATCTTAGCTATTGTAAATAACACTGCTATGAACATAAGGGTACATATATTCTTTTTGATTGGTGTTTTGGGATTCTAAAGATATATTCCTCAAGGTGGTATGGTTAAGTCAAAAGGCAGTTCCATTTTTAATTTTTTGAGGACACTCCATATTGTTTTCCACAGTGGCTCTACCAGACTGCATTCTGACCAACAGTGCAAAAGAGATCCCTTTCCTCCACATCCACACAAGCACTTGTTTGTTGATTTATTGATGGTAGCCATTCTGACAGGTGTGAGGCCACATCTCATTTGTGTTTTAGTTTGCATCTCTCTCATGTTTAGTGACACTGAGCACTTTTTATATGTATAATGGTCATCTGCATGTCCTCTTTGGGGAACTGTCTATTCAGGTCCTTTGCCCATTTTTAAATTTGATTGTCTTCCTGGTGTTGAGTTCTTTATATATTTTGTAAATTAACCTCTTATCACATATATCATTGTAAAATATGTTCTCCCATACCTGTTGATAGTGTTCTTTGCTATGCAAATGATTTTTGGTTTGATGTAGTCCCATTTGTTTATTTTTTATCTTCTTTCCCTTGGCCTAGGAGATATAGTCTCAAAAATATTGCTATGAGAGATGTCTGAGATTTCACTGCCTTTGTTTTCTTCTAGGATTTTTATGGTTTTATGACTTACATTTAAGTCTTTTGTCCATTTTGAGTTTTTTCTTATGGTGGAAGTTGGTGTTCTACCTTAATTTTTTTGCATGTATCTGTCCAATTTTCCCAACACTATTTATTTAAGAGACTGTATTTACTCCATTGTATGCTCTTGCTTTTTTTGTCAAATATTAATTGACCATAGAGATGTGGGCTGATTTATGGGCACTCTGTTCTGTTCCATTAATCTATACACCTGCTCTTATGCTAGTACCAGGCTTTTTAAAATTAAAATGGAGCTGCAGTATAGTTTGATATCTGATTTTGTGACACCTCCAACAGTGTTCTTCTTTCTCAAGATTGCTGAGACTATTGGGGTCTTTTTTGGTTCCATATAAATTTTTGGACTATTTCTTACACATCTGTGAAATATGCCATTGGTATCTTAAAAGAAATTGCTTTGAATCCAAAGGTTGCTTTGAGTTGTATAGACATTTTAATGATGTTCATTCTTCCAATCCATGAACACTGTATATGCTTCCATTTATTTGTTTTTTCAATTTCTTTCTTCAAAATCTTATAGGATTTTTTCTTTTTTTGGTAAAGGTATTTTATTGTCTTGGTTAAATTTATTCTTAGGCACCTTATTTTTTTGTTTAAAAGGTAAATGTGATTTTTTTCCCAGTTTCTTTTTATTAAAATTAATTATTGGTGTTTGAAAATGCCACCAATTTCTAAATATTAATTTTGTAATCTGCAACTTTGCTGAATTTATTTATTAGATCTATTGTTTTTTTGGTGGAGTCTTTATGGTTTTCTATGTACAATATAATGTAATATCATCTGCAAATAATGACAGTTTTACTTCCTCCTTTCAAATTTGGATGCCTTTTATTTATTTTTATTTCTGATCAACGTGGCTAGGACTTCCAGTACTATTTAGAATAAGAGTGGTGAAAGTGGACAACCCTATCTTATTCTGGATCTTAAGAAAAACACTGTTTGTTTTTCCTCACTATGATGTTAGCTGTAGGTTTTTCATATATGGTCATTATTATATTGAGGTATGGTCCCTTTAGTCCCACTTCCCTGAGGATTTTGATCATAAATGTGTGCTGGATATTATTTAACACTTTTAATGCATGTATTGATATACTCGTGTAATTTTTATTTTTCTGTTTTTATGTGCTGTAACATGTTTATTGATTTGCAGATATTTTACCAACCTTGTATCCCTGGAATAAATCCCACTTGATCATGGCATATGAGCTTTATAATGTATTGCTGGATTTTACTTGCTAATATTTAGTTGAGGATTTTAGCATTAGTTATATTGGCCCATAATTTCAATTTTGTGTAGTGTCTTTATCTGGTTTTGGTATTAGGATAATGCTATCCTCATAAAAAGAGCTTGGATGTCTTTATTACACTTGTATTTTATGGAATAGTTTGAGGATAATAGGTGTTAGTTCTTCTTTAAATGTTTAGTAATATTAGCCTGTGATGCCATCTGGCTCGGGACTGTTGTTTGCTGGTAGTTTTATTATTATTATTATTATTATTATTATTATTATTATTGCTTTAATTTCATTAGTTGTTATCAGTCTATTCAGGCTTTCTGATTCTTCCTGATTCAGCTTTGGAAGATTTTATGTGTCTAAGAATTTGTCCATTTCACCCAGTTTGTCTAATTTGTTGGCATATAGTTGTTCACAATATTTTCTTACAATCCTTACTATTTCCATGGAGTCAGTTGTTACTTCTCTTCTTTCATTTCTGATTTTATTTTGGTCCTCTCTTTCTTTCTTGATGAGTTATGTTAAAAGTTTATCAATCTTGTTTGTCTTTTGAAAGAACCAGCTCTTGGTTTCATTGATCTTTTGTATTTTTTTTTCTTCAGTTTCTGTGTAATTTGTTTCCACTCTGATTATTTCCTTCCTTCTACTTACTCTGGGCTTTGTTTGTTTGTTTTTGTTTTTTCTAGTTTTTTTAGGTGTAGGGTTAGATTATTTATTTGAGATTTTTCTTGTTTCTTGAGGTAGGCCTGTAACACTAAGAAATTCCCTCTCAGGGTTGCTTTTGCTATGTCCCATAAATTTTGGGGTTTTGTGAGTTCATTTTTATTCATTTCCAGGTAATTTTTTGTTTCTTCTCATTGTTACCTCATTCATTGTTTATTAACATGGTATTTATCCTCCATGCATTTGAATGTTTTATAGGTCTTTTTAAAAATTGTAACTGATTTCCAGTTTCATGCCTTTGTCATCCAAGAGGATACTTGATACCAATTCAATCTTCTTGAATTTGTTGAAACTTATTTTGTGTCCTAATATGTGGCCTGTCTTTGAGAATGTTCCATGTGCACTTGAAGAGAAGGTATATTCTCCTGTTTTGCGATTAAATGCTCTGTAAATAGCAATTATATTCATCTGATCTAGTGCGTCATTTAGGGTCACTGTGTTCTTGTAGATTTTTTGTCTGGAAGGTCTATCCAGTGAAATCAGTGAGGCGTTGAAGTTCCCTACTATGCCTATGGTGCTGTTGATCTGTCCCTTAACACCCACAAATATTTTTTGTAATATATTTAGGTGCTCCTACTTTGGGTACATATATACTTAAAGGGTTATTTCCTCCATTTGGATTGATTAATTTAGTATTATGTAGTGTCTTGCTTTGCTCTTTTATGGCCTTTGTTTTGAAGTCTATTCTGTCAGATATAAGTATTGCTACTCCAGCTTTTTTTTCATTTCCATTTGCATGGAATATATATTTTTCCATTTCTTAACTTTCAGCCTTTGTAACATGTTGTTCTGAGGTTGGTCTGTTGTAGGCAGCTTATATATGGGTCATGTTTTCTTATACATCAGCTACCCTATATCTTTTTATTACAGCATTTAACCCATTTACATTTAAGGTTATTATTGGTAGGTACTTATATATTGTCATTTTTTTTCATTTTACCTATGTTCCTCTCTATATATATTTCTTCTTAAATCAGACTCTTTAACATTCCTTATAATACTGGTTTATTGTTAATGAACTCCTTTAGCTTTTTTCTGCATGAAAAACTCTTTATTTCACCTTCAGTTTTAAATTATGGCCATACTGGATAGAGTAGTCTTGGATGCAGGCCATTGCTTTTCTTTACTTTGAATACTTCATGCCAATCCCCTCTGGCCTGGGTGTTTCTGTTGAGAAATCAGCTGACAGCCTTATAGGAGCTTCCTTATAGGTAACTAACTGTCTCTCTCTTGTTTCTTTTAAGGTTGTCTCATTGTCTTTAACCTTTGCCAAATTAATTATGATGTGTCTTGGTGTGGGTTTTTCTGTCCATCTTTATTGAGACTCTCTGTGCATCCTAAAATTGTGTGACTTGTTTCTTCACCAGGTTAGGACATTTTCTGTCATGATTTTTTTCAGTCTTCCTAACCCTTATTCAGTGTCTTCTCCTTGTTTCATCCCTATGATGTGGATGTTTTTACATTTCCTGTTTTTCCAGTGTTCCCATAAACTTTCCTCATTCTTTCTAATTCTTTTTGCTGCTCTAATTAGGTGTTTTTTCTACCTTGTCTGTGAAATCACTGATTCAATTCTCTACTTCATCCAACCAAGATTTTCCCCCTTCCAATGTATTCTTAATGTTATTCTTCTTTACTGACGGGTTATTTTTCATGGTTTCTATGTCCATTTTCATGTTATTGTAATTCACTAAGTTTCTTAAGCAACCTTATAACCATTACTTTGAACTTTATGTCTGATAAATTTCATACCTCTATTTTATTTTCCTTTTTCTTTGAAGATTCATTCTCTTCTTTTGGTTGGTGCCTGTCTCTATTTCTTTCCATTTTGCCTCTCTATTTGTGTTTGTTTCCATATATTAGATAGAAGTGCTATAATTCCAAATCTTCATGAGTTTTTCTTATGTAGTATGTGTCCTGTGGCACCCAGTGGTGCAGTCTCCTTGATCTTCTAAGCTGGGTGCTCTAGGAATGTCTCTTGTGTGATTTATATGGGCCCTCCTGTTGTAATTAGGTCTTGATCTTGGTTTATTCATGTGTAGGATTGACCTTCAGGATGTCTGTGTATTAGGCTCAACCCCACCATGGCATACAAACAGCTGTCCAGGTGCAGACATAATATAACATAACAAAACAAAACAAAAAACAAGCATCAAAAACAAAAAGAATAAAGAAAGAAATAATAGAATAAGAAAAAGAAGACAATAAGAGAGGGAAAATTAAAAAAGCATTAAGAGAATAAATAAGAAAAAGAAAAAAAGAAGAATGTAAGAAATAAAAAATAGTAAACCATAAGAAAATAAAAACATAAATTAAAAAAAGAAGTGAATTTGTATAAAAGCAAAAATAAGAAAATAGAATAAGTAAATAAAGAAGAAAAAAGATATATAAAAGGAAAAAGAAACACATACAATATAAAAGAAAAAGAAAGAATAAAGAAGAAAAATGTGAAGTTTACCTCAGCAGAGTTTAGTGCCTGCTGCAATTTCCCTTTGATTTGCTGTTTGTGATGCTTGTTGGATCCTGCTCTGATGTTGCCTAGAGCTAGCCACCTAGTAGAAACTCAGGTGTAAGCCAGTTTCTGATGCTGTTTATACCTGGCCCTTGGCACCCTGTTTGAATCTACAAATGAACCACGGTTTATGGCTTACCCTGCTGGGCTTGGTTGTGCATGCGGAGGCTTTTTGATAGCATTTTATGCACCACAGAACCTCTTTCAATATTGCAGTCAATTTTTTTAAACCTGCTGCTGCTTATCAACTAAGTTTATGTAACATTCTAAGTTCTTCATTGCCATTTTAATGGTCTTCACAACATCTTCACCAGGAATAGTTTCCATCTCAAGAAATCACTTTTGTTTCTCTTTCATGAGAAACATCTCCTTATCCATTAAAGTTTTATCATGGGATTGCAGCAATTCAGTCACATCTTCATGCTCTACTTCTATTTCTAGTTCTCTTGATATTTCCACCAAATCTGCAGTTACTTCCTCCACTGAAATCTTGAACCCCACAAAGTGATCCATTAAAGTTGGACTAAACATCTTCCAAACTTCTGTTAATGTTGATACTTTGACCTCATCCCATGAATAACAAATGTTCTTCATGTCATCTAAAATGGTGAATCATTTTGAGATGGTTTTCAATTTACTTTGCTTTAAGCCAGCAGAGGAAACACCATCTTTGTTAGTTATAGCCTTATGAAATATCCGTGGGGTTCCTGGAATTAAATTTGATTTTCTCCTGTTAATTTATCTCATGTTAATTTGATTATCATAACAGCAAAAGAACCTTTGTAGTGTAGAGGAAAATCCTTACTTTCCAGTACATGAATAATTGAGTAAGATAATTTGGATTATATTTGTGCATCTGAAGAAAGGTGAAGTAGAGGCAATCATTTATTTTCAACTTTTTCTCACATTTAGAAAACTGATCTCTGTATTACAGCCATAGGCCTTATTTACAAATATCTTTATCTATTTTAAAAACCTAACATTATTTCCTTTTTAATTGATGTGAATGGAGTTCTTGTTTTGCAAAACCATCCCTTTTGTGATTTATATACCTTGGTCTGGAGTAACTGTTGCTTTTCCCCTTAGTTACTCATAGTTCATTCGCTGCTTCTTTTTAGTCAATGAGCAAATGTTAAAAATCTGTGGACAGGCACTGTGCTGCTTTCAGGGGATATAAATGAAAATAAAATCATTTGTGCATTTGTCTTTTCACTGAATTGCATTTACTACACTCCTCTCAATTTTCTAATCCACTGCCAAATCTTTGTTCAAGTTTGATAGATATATTTGCCATCTCTTTTTAATAAGAACTGCATCTCAAACAATTTCCTGGGAAATCACCTTGAACAACAAACTAAAGCACCATTGAGATTATTCCATTCTTCTGTTTAAAAACTTTCAAAAACTCTATCCTCCCTAGTGATGCAGAATGATACAGGAGAAAATAAACCATTTTTGAGTCAGATAAATTTTAGTTTAATTTTGATTCTTGCAGAATGACTCTAGAAAAGCATTAGGTCCCTTATTTTTAAATAACCATTAATAATATATTTTTAGCAGATATTATATATTTGAAGAGTTAGAGACAATGTCTAGCATATATACTCTCTGGTAAATGGTAGCTATTATTAAAGAATAAACATGCTACAAGTCTTAGTTTATTATAAAATCTTGCTTGACCAGGTTTGTACCTCCAACAGGTCCTTATACTCAGCTTCCCGAGTTAGAGATAATATGGAGTGTTCTATACTAGAAGCAAAACTATTGCACTACAGTCAGTGTGTTGCATTGGCTATTAGGGATCCCAAGGATCTATGTATGAGAGAGGCAGAAGTAGTAGTCATGCATGCAAAACACACTTCAAGAAATGAGCTTTCTCTCTCTTTTTTATTAAAATATATCTTATTGATTTCAGAGAGAGGAAGGGAGATGGAGAGAGAGAAATAAAAACATCAATAATAAAAGTCATTGATCAGCTGCCTCCTGCATGCCCCCAACTTGGGATCGAGTCCACAACCTGGGCATGTGCCCTGACCAGGAATCTAATCTCGATCTCCTGGATCCTGGGTTGATGCTCAACTATTGAGCCATGCTTGGCCAGGCTCTTTCTCTCCTGAGGTTTTGATTTTCTGCCTTTCTCATGGTAGAGGATTTAATTCACATTTAAAGTAAAGTTTGGTTTTGTGAAGAAACAGAACTTTAGTATTACAGAAATATTGTCATATTTTTCTTGTAATGCAAAGACAGATGTTTTAGACTTAAACGATAATTTTCTATTTGCTAAAGTAAACCAGTGTGTGTGTGTTAGCCTCTGTTCTATTTTTACTGACTTTGTTGTTTCTTGATGAAATATATTTAATTGGCTGGAATACAATGTGTCTTTATTGAAGGAGTGTGTGTGTGTGTGTGTGTGTGTGTGTGTGTTTCGAAAGTATATTTGAAAAAATTAGGGACAAAGTGATTGGAAATGAGAAATTGAGAATGAGACAATTAGAGCTGGCACAAATAAATACAAATAAATATTAATCTCCCACTAGACGAGAGACAGCTTTCAAGGAAAATCACTCTCATCTTTTACCTAGTTTTAAGATGCATCCTTATACCAGTATCATTAAATCAGCATTCAAACTCATATATTAATAAATTTGGATTATTTAATTTTCAATAAATTGCTCAATAACCCAAAAGGCACTAAATATGGTTACTTTCCTTATGGTAATTATGTTGCTGGGATCATTGATTAGAAAATAGAGTTTATCCTGAAAAGTGAACATCCTCTCTATCATTCACCCGGAGAAGAGTTTCTTCCTAAGAGAGTCAGTAATTAAAGAGATGATAATTGGATTAAAGAAAGGAATATATTTTAGTATCATGCTAAACCTTTTAAGAGTAATGTTCTGAAATCAAAGGTAGAAGCAAAGTAGCATTCATGCCTATTTGTGAGATACATTCCTGTTTCTAATATGTTTCTAATAGAAATGTATCTAAAAGGAATACATTCCTGTTTCTACCCTTGTAAGATAAGCCTGGACTCAGTATCTATGTTATATTTATTTTTCCTTACCTCTAAAGTTTCACTCTGTTTCCTTTCTCCCTAACATGTCCCCTCTGGCCCTTAGTGATGAGTAATTGCTTTATGACTTAAGATTAGTCAATTTTTTCTGTAGAAAATAAGAGAACAAAAAAATAATGATGTTAAATAAAATTAAATATAGAAACAGGTTGTCTGTGAATCATAGACAGAATTCATGAGACATTATGATAACTATAGATAAATAAATCAGTAAATTATGTGCCAGATTAGGCATATATAACATAATGTATGCATATGTTAAACATAGAGATACAAAGATCAAGTAGCACTTAATATTCTTAAAATACTAATTATATCCAAGGCATATAATATTCCTGATGCACAAAATATGCATGAGGCTTATAAAAGAACTAAATGTTTATGAGTTCTTAAATTGACCAACCATTGGTGACTCTCTTTCTGGCACTACCTGTCATTTCCCAAGAAACATAAATAAAATGTACAGCTGTTCATCAAGCTAAATGAAGAACTATACATTGATCAGGCATACTTGCAACTGTACCTTTCTGATAGAACACATCTCAAAATTCAGATAGTATGTTCTTCCCTCCTCCTTATACTTTATCCTAAGTAACTAGTCCTATACATATTCTCTAGTTGGCTCCCATTGTGTGCTTTTAATTGATTTACTATTCTGTATTATTAAAAATATCTTGATTTGGTCAAGATATTTCTGTTTTTTGAACTCTGGTATAAGTTTCTTAATGGTATAAGTAGGGGTCAACAATGAATGTAAAGTAAATCTCCAAAAGAGAGCCAACATTCTTATTATATCATAAGCAACATGGACATCTTCAAAATAACAATTGGGAGAGATTAATCAAAGAACTTATGTGCATATATGTTGGACCTATGGACACAGACATAGTGTGGAGAAGGCCTGGAAGGGGTGGAGGTGGGTGCTGGGTGGAAGGGATCAATGGGGGAAAAATATTATAGTACTTGAAAGTACTGTAATACTTTCAACAATAAAGATAAATTTTCAAAAAATAACATTTGGGGATTTACAATGGTATCTGTGAGTTCCTGCATTTATCTGATAGGTGAGAAGAATATAAAGAAGAGTTTGCCAGAGAAGTCCATCTGTCTAACTTTGCTTTAGTTGGACAGAGCTCAGCTTAGGTGTATCTGACTGGACCCAGATATAATGAAAGTTTCAATGCACCAGATATTACTTCAGCTTATATTTCTACTTGGTTTTATTTCTCCTTAGACTTGGTTTTTATTTATCACAACATATAGCTATCTAAATCTTTAACATATAACAAGTTTGTGAATATTTTTCTGTACTTCATTGGCTACCTTGCTCTTCCCTAGTACAGCTGGACTAACTTGCCAGCAGACCTGGGCAGAGATGACTCAAGGAAGTAACTGCAGAATCAAAGAAAATATAAATCATACACACATAGGATTTTATCTGATCAATTTACTTTTGTTAGATATGTTTTGTTTCCCCCTGCCATAATTTTAACATTTCAAATGACAATAATTCTATTTAATGGCATTTGTTCTACTTAATTGATAGCAAGATTCTAAAGACATATAGTAGATTAATTTTTTCCCTTTTTTACTCACTGTTTTTATTTTTATTAATTTTATTGATTTCTAGAGAGAAGAAGGGAGACACACGTGCATGTGCACACACACACACACACACACACACACACACACACATACACATACAGAGGGAGAGAGAGAGAGATCAGCCACCTCCTGTACAGGCCCCTTCCTGAGATCAAACAAACAACCTGGGTTTGTGCCCTGACCAAGAATTGGACCCACTGAAAGGGATGACGCTCCAACCAACTGAACCACACCAGCCAGGGATTTAATCAATATTTTCATTTTAATTTATTTTTAATTTATCTTTATTGTTTAAAATATTGCTACTCATCTCCCATTTTTCCCCCATTGACCCCACCACCTGGCTTCTACCCCACCCCAGGCCTTCACATCACTATTGTTTATGTTTATGGGTTATTTATAAATGCATATAAGTTCTTTGGTTAATCTCTTCAACTCTTCCCCATTTCCCACTGAGATTTGTCACTCTAGTAAGTCTATTCCATGCTTCTGTTAATGTAAGAAGCATTCAAACCTGTGAAGAATTTTTGTGAGTTTATTTGAGCCAAACTGTTAATCCTGGGAAGCAGAATCTCTAGGGATTGGAAAAATGCTCTAGAGAATAGCAATTTTGTACCTTGTTTTATACATTACAATAAAAAAGGGAGATATAAGTGGGTTATATGAAATCCATTGGTGATAGATTAGGAAGGCAGTAGAAAGCAAAGTGGAGGAAACCACTAGGATTGGGTAAAAAGTAAAAGGATAGACACACACTTCTTTTACTTAGGTGGGTGCAAGATAGTTAATAGTCAGCAATTAACATGATGACAATGATAATAAGGAGATTTGTGATCTACAAAGAGCAGTGCCTGGGCTTTGAGGGGTGCCAAAAATGGAAAACTGTTTTTGCAAAGATATGTTAATCAGGTATGTTAAGCTAGATTCAAACAGACAAACAGGCTTAATTAAAGTAAAGATTAACCTTTGTTAGGAAAAAAATACTGTGTTAAGACATGACTACCCATTATAAACTGCTTTTAGTTAAATCTTTTAATTTCAGACCATCTATTGGGGTTACTTTAGGTCTCTATGCTCTTTCCTCCCTTGTAAAATATTGACCATACTTGAGTTGATCTGTGGGTTCTCTGTTCTATTCTATTGATCTATATGCCTGTTCTTGTGCCAGTACCCAGCTGTTTTCATTACAATGTCTTTGCAGTATAATTTAATATCAGGTACTGAGATCCCTCCTACTTTGTTCTTCTTTCTCAATATTGCTGTGGCTATTCAGGGTATTTTTTGGTTCCCTATAAATTTTTGGAGTATTTGTTCTAGATCTTTAAAATATGCCATTGGTATTTTAATAAGGACTGAGTTGAGTCTATAGATTGCTTTGGGTACTATGGACATTTTAATGATGTTAATTCTTCCAATCCGTGAACATGGTATATTCTTACATTTATCTGTATCTTCATCTATTTCTTTTTTCAGTGCCTGTAGTTTTTTGAGTACAGATGTTTTACCTGCTTGGTTAAGTTTATTCCAAGTTATATTATCTTTTGTTGTTGCAATGTTAAATGGGATTTTTTTTTTTTTTTTTAGTTTCTCTTTTTGAAAGTTATTTATTGGTGTATAAAAATGCCATAAATTTCTAGATGTTAATTTTATATTCTGCTACTTTGACAAATTCATTTATTAAATCTAGCAGTTATTTCATGGAATCTTGAGAGTTTTCTATGTATAATATCAATGTCACCTGCGGATAATGACAGTTTCACTTCTTCCTTTCTAAATTAGAGGCTTTTTATGTTTTTCTCCTTGTCTGATCACTGTGGCTAAATCTTCCAATACTAAGTTGAATAAGGGTGGTGAAAGTGGACATCTTTGTCTTGTTCTTGTTCTTAAGGGAAACACATTTAGTTTTTGGCCATTGAGTATAATGTTGACTATAAGTTTGCCATATATGGTCTTTATTATGTTGAGGATCCTTCTATTTCACTTTGCTGAAAGTTTTTGTCAAAAATGGTGCTGGATTTGGTGAAATGCTTTTTCTGCATCTATTGATATAATCTCATGGTTTTTATGTTTTATTTTGTTTAAGTGATATATCACATTTCCCATTTGCAAATATTGTACCAGCCTTGCACCCCTGGGATAAATATCACTTGGTCATGGTGGATAATTTTTTAAATATATTGTTGGTTCTGATTTGCTCATATTTTTTGAGAATTTTAGCATCTATGTTCATCAGGGATATTGGCCTCTAATTATCTTTTTTTTGTAGGGTCTTTATCTGGTTTTGGAATTAGAATAATGCTGGCATCATTAAAAGAGCTTAGAATTCTTCTCTCCTCTTTACTTTTTTTGAATAGTTTGAGGAGAATAGATGTTAGTTCTTCTTTAAATGTTTGGTAAAACTCCCCCCTGAATCCGTCCAGTCCAAGAATTTTGTTTGCTGGGAGTTTTTTGATTACTTCTTCTATTTCATTAGTTGTTCATCTATTCAGATTTTCTGATTCTTCCTCATTCTATTTTGGAAGACTGTATGTGTCTAGAAATTTGTCAATTTCACCCAGGTTGTCCAATTTGTTGTCATATAGTTGTTCATAGTATTTTCTTACAATCCTTTGTATTTCTCTGGTGACAGATGTTACTCTCATTTCTGATTTTATTTATTTGGTTCCTCTCTTTTGTTTCTTTAAGAGTCTAGATAATGTTCATGAATCTGTTTATCTTTTCAAAGAACCAGCTCATGTTTTCATTGATCTTTTGTACTACTATTATTATTTTTTAAATCTTTAAAAAACTTTTCATTTCAGAGAGAGGAAAGGAGAGGGAGAGAGAGATGGAAACATCAATGATAGAGAGAATCATAGATCGACTTTCCTCCGGCACATTGTTGTCTGTTCATTTTCATTTGTTTCCAGGAAGTTTTTAATTTCTTCCTTGAGATCATTGGTAATCAATTCATTGTTTATTATCATGACATGTCTTTGAATGTTTTTGAGTGTTTATTGTAATTTATTTCTAGTATCCTGCCATTGTGATTTGATAAGCTGCTTGATATGATTTCAATCTTTTTGAACTTGTAGAGACTTAGTTTTTACCCCAACATGTGGCCTATCTTTGAGAAAGACCTATCTGCACTTGAGAAATATTTCTATTTTGTAATGTTGAGGTGCAATGTTCTGTAAATGTCAACTAAATCCATCTGATATAGTGTGTCATTTAAGGTTGCTGTTTTCTTGTTGATTTTTTGTCCAGAATATCTTTCAAGTAAAGTCAGTAGGGTGTTGAAGTCCCCTACATTGATTGTATTGCTGTCGATCTCTCCCATAAAGTCCTCCAAGGGTTCTTTGATATATTTAGGTCCTCCTATATTAGGTGCAAATATGTTTACCACAGTTATATCTTCATGTTGGATCAATTCCTTTAGTATTATGTTGTGACATTCTTTGTATCATTTATGGCCTTTGCTTAAATTCTATTTTGCAGATATAAATATTGCTAGTGATGATTTTTTTATTTGAATTTGCATAGAAAATTTTTTCCTCATTTCACTTTCATCCTGTGTATTTTGTTTTAATTTATCTTTAGACTTGAAAGTATCACAGATGTACGCTTTTTTCCCCATTGACCTTGTCCTATCTGCATCAGTACCCCAGGCCATCACTGCACTATTGTCTGTGTCCATGTTTTATGCATATATGGATATAATTATTTTGTTAATCTTTTGCTGCCACCCTCTCCCCTTTGAAATTCTTCAGTTTGTTGCATGCTTCCATGTGTCTGGATTTAGTTTGTCAGTTTATTTTGTTCATTAGATTCCACACGTAAGTGAGACCATGTGATATAGGCCTTTCTCTGGATTATTTTGCTCAGCATAATACTTTCCATGTCCCTCCAAGTTGTCTCAAAGGGTAATAGATCCTTATATTTTACAGCTACATAGTATTCCATTGTGTAAATGCACCACAGCATTTTAATGTCTGCATCTACTGATGGGAACTTGTGTTGTTTACAGATATAAGCTACTGAAAATAATGCTGCTATGAACATAGTGATGCATATATTCTTTCTAATTGGTGATTTGGAATTCTTAGGTATATTCCTAGAAGTGGGATCACTGCATCAAATGACAGTTGTAATTTAAATATTTTGAGGAATTTCCACAGTTTTCCATAGTGGTTGTACCTCTCTGCATTCCCGCCAGCAGTATATTAGGGTTCTTTTTTCTCCACATCTGCACAAGCACTTTTTGTTTGTTGATTTATTGATGGTAACCATTCTAGCATTGTTGTTTTAATTTATATCTCTCAGATGATTAGTGACATTGAGTATTTTTTCTTATCTCTCTTGGCCTTTTGCTTGTCCTCTTTGGAGAAGTAGCTGTTTAAGTCCTCTGCCCATTTTTTTTTTCTTTTTTAGGATACGTGTAGGTTTATTATTATTATTGATTTGTGAGAGAGAAAGGAAAGAGGAGAGAGAAACATCAATCTGAGAGAGGAACATGGATCTGTTGCCTTCCGTGGGTGCCCAGACCAGGGATTGAACCCCCAATCTGGGTCTGTGCCCTGACCGGGAATCAAACCTGCCACCTTTTGGTGTACAGAATGACACTCTAACCAACTGATCCACACCATCCAGGTCAGTATGTGCTGATTTTTCATTGGGAAATATATTCCTGAATACAGCTGGGCTGTCGGAATCATCCTTTGGAGAAACCCTGACCACATCTGGCTGTTCTAGGCTGTGCCAACCTAAGAGATATCTTTCATTCCTTATGAAAATTACATGTGTTAATTCTGTAAGAGAGATGCTTTCAGTTAGCTTAGGTGAAAAGAGATCTGAGGATTTTATTCAGTGTTTGGGTGTATGCTAGCCAGTTCCTTTAAGAGTCTGCCTTGTAAATTAATTGCTTCTCCAAATAATTTTTCATAAATTAAATTGAATTCATGCATAGAAGCAGTGATCATTATTTTTAGTAAAAATAGAAAGGAGGTTGTAAAATATAGCGATTAAGAAAACTGGGTATGAAATTAGATCTGGTCCTGATGCTAGAATGGTGACTCCCTATCTGATCTTTTTTTTTTTTTTTTTTTTTAATTTTTATTTTTGTTTAAAATATTACAGATGTCCCGTTTTCTCCCAATGACCCATTCCACCCTGTCCCATCCATCTCCCCAGTCCCTCTCCGCACCATTGTCCATGTACTTGGGTTGTGCATATATGCATATAAATTCTTTAGTTACTCTCTCCCCCTCAAGCCCCAGCCCTCCTCCATCCTTCTGACATTCCTCAGTCTCATATATGCTTCCATGTCATTGAAACTATTCTGTTCATCAGTTTATTAAGTTCTTTATATTCCATATATAAGCAATATCATATGATGTTTGTCTTTCGCTGCCTGGCTTATTTCACTTAGCATAATATTCTCCAGGTCCATCCATACTGTCCCAAAGGGTACGAGATTCTTCTTCTTTAAAGCTGTGTAGTATTCCATGGTGTAAATGTCCCGCAGCTTTTTATCCACTCATCTACTGATGGGCACTTGGGCTGTTTCCAGATCTTCGCTATTGTAAACTGTGCTGCTATGAACATCGGGGTACATGTATTCTTTCTGATTAATGTTTAAGGATTCTTAGGAAACATTTCTAAGAGTGGAATCCCCGGGTCAAAAGGAAACTCCATTTCTAATTTTTTGAGGAACCTCCATACTGTTTTCATAGTGGTTGCACCAGTCTGCATTCCTACCAGCGGTGTATTAGGGTTCCCCTTTCTCCACACCCACACCAGCACATGTCATTTGTTGATGGCAGCCATTCTGAAAGGTGTGAAGTGATACCTCACTGTGGTTTTAATTTGCATCTCTCTGATGATTAGTGAAGTTGAGCATTTTCTCATGTGTCTCTTGGCCATCTGTATGGCCTCTTTGGAGAAGCGTCTATTCAAGTCCTTTGCTCATTTCTTAATTGGGTTGTTTGTCTTCCTCTTGCTGAGTGCTATGAGTTTTTTGTACACTTTGGAAATTAACCCCTTATCAGATACATCCTTGGAAAATATGTTTTCCCAGACCGTGGGGTTCCTTTGTATTTTGAGGCTGTTTTCTTTTGCTGTGCAGAAGCTTTTTAGTTTGATATAGTCCCATATGTTTATTTTTTCTTTTGTTTCTCTTGCCCTAGGAGATGTATCAGTGAAAAGTCCACTACATGGGATGTCTGTGACTTTGTTGCCTCTGTTTTCTTCCAGGATTTTTATGGTTTTGTGACTTGCATTAAAGTCTTTTATCCATTTTGAGTTTATTTTTGTGCATGGTGAAAGTTGGTGGTCTAGTTTCATTTTTTTGCATGTATCTGTCCAATTTTCACTGCACCACTTATTGAAGAGACTGTCTTTACCCCATTGGATACTCTTGCCTCCTTTGTCAAAGATTAACTGACCATAGTGGCATGGGTCTATTTCTGGTGTCTCTGTTCTGTTCCATTGATCTATATGCCTGTTGTTGTACCAATACCAGGCCGTTTTGATTACAGTGGCTTTGTAATACACTTTGAGGTCTGGTAATGTGATCCCTCCCACTCTGTTCTTTTTTCTCAAGACGGCTGCAGCTATTCGGGGTCTTTTTTGGTTCCATATAAATTTTTGAAATGTTTGTTCTAGGTCTGTGAAATATGCTGTTGGTATTTTAATAGGAACTGTATTGAATTTATAAATTGCTTTGCGTAGTATGGACATTTTAATGATATTATTTCTTCCATTCCACAAGCATGGTATATTCTTCCTCTTGTTTAAATTTTCCTCTATTTCTTTTTTCAGTATCACGTAGTTTTCAGAGTACAAGTCTCTTACATCCTTGGTTAAGTTTATTCCTAGGTACCTTATTTTATTAGTAGCAATGGTAAATGGGATTGCTTTTTAGTTTCTCTCTCTGAAAGTTCATTGTTGGTGTATAAAAATGCCATTGATTTCTGGATGTTGATTTTGTATCCAGATACCTTTCCAAATTCCTTTCTCAAATCTAGTAGTGTTTTGATGGAGTCTTTAGGGTTTTCCATGTACAATATCATGTCATCTGCAAATAATGACAGTTTTACTTCCTCCTTTCCAATTTGGATACCTTTTATGTTTTCTTCCTGTCTGATGGCTATAGCGAAGACTTTCTGTACTATGTTGAATAAGAGTGGTGAAAGTGGACATCCCTGTCTTGTTCCGGTTTTTAATGGAAATGGGTTTTGCACATTGAGTATGATGTTGTCTGTAGGTGTGTCATATATAGGCTTTATTATGTTGAGGTATGATCCCTCTATTCCCACTTTGCTGAGAGGTTTTATCAGAAATTGGTGCTGGATTTTGTCGAATGCTTTTTCTGCATCTATTGATATGATCATATGATTTTTGTCCTTCATTTTGTTTATGTGATGTATCACATTTATTGGTTTGCGGATGTTGTACCAGCCTTACATCCCTGGAATAAATCCCACTTGGTCATGATGTTTGATCTTTTTAATGTATTGCTGGGCCCAGTTTGCTAGTATTTTAGTGAGGATTTTTCATCTATGTTCATCGGGGATATTGGCCTGTAATTTTGTTTCTTTTTTTTAATATGTATAATTTCTATTTTTCTTTAAAGTATTGCAGATGTCCCTTTTTCTCCCCAATGACCTATTACCCCCCGTTCCTTCCCCCTCCCCAGTCATTCTCCCCACCATTGTCTGTGTCCTTGGGTTGTGCATATATGCATATAAATTCTTTGGTTACTCTCTCCCCCTCCACCCCCTCCTTCTGACATTTTGTCAGTCTCAACTATGCTTCCATGTCATTGAATTTATTCTGCTCGTCAGTTTATTAAGTTCTTTAGATTCCACGTATAAGCGAGATCATGTGATATTTTTCTTTCACTGCCTGGCTTATTTCACTTAGCATAATATTCTCCAGGACCATCAATACTGTCCCAAAGGGTACGAAATTCTTCTTCTTTATGGTGTAAATGTCCCACAGCTTTTTAATCCACTCATCTACTGATGGGCACTTGGGCTGTTTCCAGATCTTAGCTATTGTAAACTGTGCTGCTATAAATATCGGGGTGCATATATCCTTTCTGATGAATGTTTCAGGATTCTTAGGATACATTCCTAGGAGTGGAATCGCCGGGTCGAAAGGAAACTCCATTTCTAATTTTTTGAGGAACCTCCATACTGTTTTCCATAGTGGTTGCACCAGTCTGCATTCCCACCAGCAGTGTACTCGGGTTCCCCTTTCTCCACACCCTCGCCAACACATGTCATTTGTTGATTTGTTCATGGCAGCCATTCTGACAGGTGTGAAGTGATACCTCATTGTAGTTTTAATTTGCAACTCTCTGATGATTAGCAACGTCGAGCATTTTCTCATGTGTCTCTTGGCCATCTGTATGGCCTCTTTGGAGAACTGTCTATTTAAGTCCTTTGCCCATTTCTTAATTGGGTTGTTTGTCTTCCTCTTGCTGAGTGCTATGCGTTCTTTGTACACTTTGGAAATTAACCCCTTATCAGATTCATCCTTGGAAAATATGTTTTCTCAGACCGTGGGGTTCCTTTGTATTTTGAGGCTGTTTTCTTTTGCTGTGCAGAAGCTTTTTAGTTTGATATAGTCCCATATGCTTATTTTTTCCTTTGTTTCTCTTGCCCTAGGAGATGTATCAGTGAAAAGTCCACTACATGGGATGTCTGTGACTTTGCTGCCTCTGTTTTCTTCCAGGATTTTTATGGTTTTGTGACTTGCATTAAAGTCTTTTATCCATTTTGAGTTTATTTTTGTGCATGGTGAAAGTTGGTGGTCTAGTTTCATTTTTTTGCATGTATCTGTCCAATTTTCCCTGCACCACTTATGGAAGAGACTGTCTTTACCCCATTGGATACTCTTGCCTCCTTTGTCAAAGATTAACTGACCTTAATGGCGTGGGTCTATTTCTGGTGTCTCTGTTCTGTTCCATTGATCTATATGCCTGTTGTTGTACCAATACCAGGCCGTTTTGATTACAGTGGCTTTGTAATACAGTTTGAAGTCTGGTAATGTGATCCCTCTAACTCTGTTCTTTTTTCTCAAAATGGCTGGAGCAATTAAGGGATTTTTTTTGGTTCCATATAAATTTTTGAAATGTTTGTTCTAGGTCTGTGAAATATGCTGTTGGTATTTTAATAGGAATTGCATTGAATTTATAAATTGCTTTGGGTAGTGTGGACATTTTAATGATATTAATTTTTCCAACCCATGAGCATGGTATCTTCTTCCACTTGTTTAAATCTTCCTCTATTTCTTTTTTCAGTGTTATGCAGTTTTCTGAGTACAGGTCTTTTACATCCTTGGTTAAGTTTATTCCTAGGTATCTTATTTTTTTAGTTGCAATGGTAAACGATATTGCTTTTTTAGTTTCTCTCTCTGAAAGTTCATTGTTGGTGTATAAGAATGCCATTGATTTCTGGATGTTGATTTTGTATCCAGCTACCTTGCCAAATTCGTTTATCCAATCTAGTAGTACTTTGATGGAGTCTCTAGGGTTTTCTATGTACAGTATCATGTCATCTGCAAATAATGACAGTTTTACTTCCTCCTTTCCAATTTGGATACCTTTTATGTTTTCTTCCTGTCTGATGACTATGGCAAGGACTTCCACTACTATGTTGAATAAGAGTGGTGAAAGTGGACATCCCTGTCTTGTTCCAATTTTTAATGGAAATGGTTTTAGTTTTTGCACATTGAGTATGATGTTGGCTGTAAGTCTGTAGTATATGGCCTTTATTATGTTGAGGTATGGTCCCTCTATTCTCACTTTGCTGAGAGTTTTTATCAGAAATGAGTGCTGGAATTTGTGGAATGCTTTTTCTGCATCTATTGATATGATCATATGATTTTTGTCCTTCATTTTGTTTATGTGGTTTATCACATTTATTGCTTTGCAGATGTTGTACCAGCCTTACCTTGGAATAAATCCCATTTGGTCATGATGTTTGATCTTTTTAACTTATTGCTGGATCCAGTTTGCTAGTATCTTAGTGAGGATTTTAATATCTATGTTCGTCAGGGATGTTGGCCTGTAATTTTCTTTCTTTGTAGTATCTTTATCTTGTTTTGGAATTAGGATGATGCTGGCCTCATAAAAAGAGCTTGGGAGTTTTTCCTCCTCTTGAATTTTCTGGACTAGTTTGAATAGAATAGGTGTTAATTCTTTGAATGTTTGGTAGAACTCTCCTGTAAATCCATCTGGTCCAGGACTTTTGTTTGCTGGGAGTTTTTTGATTACTGCTTCGATTTTATTAGTTGTTATTGGCCTATTCAGGTTTTCTGCCTCTTCTTGATTCAGCTTTGGAAGGTTTTATGCTTCTCGGAATTTGTCCATTTCCCCCATGTTGTCCAATTTGTTGGCATATAGTTGCTCATAAGATTTTTGTACAATACTTTGTATTTCTGTTGGGTCTGTTGTTATATTGCCTCTTTTATTTCTGATTTTATTTATTTGGGTCTTCTCTTTTTGTTTCTTAATGAGTCTGGCTAAAGGTGCATCAATCTTGTTTACCTTTTCAAAGAACCAGCTCTTGTTTCATTGATTTTTTGTATTTTTTTTTTTGGTCTCTAAGTCATTACTTTCTGCTCTGATTTTTATTATTTCCTTCCTTCTGCTTCCTTGGGGCTTTTCTTTCTGTTCTCATTCTAGTTCTTTTAGTTGTTGTGTTAGATGGTTCATTAGATCTTTTTCTTGTTTCTTGAGATGGCCTGTAATGCTATGAATTTTCTTCTCAGGACTGCTTTCACTGTGTCCCATAGGTTTTGGGTTGTTGTCTGTTCATTTTCGTTGCTCTCCATGAAGTGTTTGCTTTTTTCCTTCATCTCCTTGGTAACCCATTCATTGTTTAATAACATGCTATTTAGCCTCCATGTGCTTGAATATTTTTGAGTCCTTTTATAGTGGTTGATTTCTAGTTTCATGGCATTGTGATCCCAGAAGATGCTTGACATGATTTCAATCTTCTTATATTTGTAGAGACTTGCCTTGCGCCCTAACATGTGGTCTGTTTTTGATAATGTTCCATGTGCACTTGAGAAGAATGTGCATTCTGGTGCTTTGGGGTGAAATGTTCTGTAAATGTTAATTAAATCCATTAGGTCTAGTGATTCATTTAAGGTCTGCATTTCCCTGTTGATTTTTTGTCTTGATCTGTCCAATGCTGACAGTGGGGTGTTAGTCTCCCACTATGATTGTGTTGCTGTCAATCTCCCCTTTAAAGTCCCCCAAGAAATTTTTTATATATTTAGGTGCTCCTGTATTGTGTGCATAAATTTTATAAGGGTTATTTCCTCCTGATGGATTGATCCCTTTAGTAATATGTAGTGACCATCTTTGTCTCTCCTTGTGGTCTTTATTTTGAAGTCTGTTTTGTTTGAAATAAGAATTGCTACTCCAGCTTTCTTTTCCTTTCCATTTGCATGGAATATTTTACTCCATCTCTTCACTTTTAGCCTGTATGAGTCTTTTGCTCTCAGGTGGGTCTCTTGTAGACAGCATATATTTGGGTCCTGTTTCCTTATCCATTCAGTTACCCTATGTCTTTTGATTGGACCATTTATTCCGTTTACATTTAAGGTTACTATTGATATCAACTTATTTAATGCCATTTTTCCCCTTTATGCTGATGTACCTTTCTCTCATTATTCTTTCTTTTTCTTAAAGCAGTCCTTTTAGCATTTCTTGCAATGCTGGTTTCGTGGAACTGAACTCCTTTAGCCTTTTTTTGTCTGGGAAGCTTTTTATTTCACCTTCAATTTTAAATGATAGCCTTGTTGGATAAAGCAATCTTGGTTGCATGTTCTTGCTTTTCATTACTTGCAGAACTTCATGCCACTCCCTTCTGGCCTGAAGAGTCTCTGTTGAGAAATCCTCTGTCAGCCTTATGGGGTTTCCCTTGTAGGTCACTGCTTGTCTCTCTCTTGCAGCCCTTAATATTTTCTCTTTGTCCTCGCCATTTGCCATTTTAATTACGATGTGTCTTGGAGTGGGTCTCTTTGGATCCCTCTTGTTCGGAATCCTCTGTGCTTCTTGAATTGGTGTGGCTTTCTCCTTCACCAGCCTAGGGAAGTTTTCTATCATTATTTCCTCCACCAAGTTCTCCATCCCTTGTTCTCTTTCCTCCCCCTCTGGCACTCCTATAATGCGAATGTTGTTTCACTTAATGTTGTCCCAAAGGTCCTTTAGACTGTCCTCATGTTTTTTAAGTGTTTTTGCTTCTTTGCTGCTCTGGCTGTGTGATTTGTTCTACCTTGTCTTCTAAGTCACTTATTCTATCCTCTGCTTCATTGAGCCTGCTTTTAATTCCTTCCAGTGCATTCTTGATATCAGATACAGCATTCTTTATCTCTGTCTGAGTTGTATTTATGGTATGTATCTCTTTTTTCATATTTTCACTAAGGTCCTCGATGTTATCATCTAGAGTCTTCTTAAGTTCCTTGAACATCTTCATCATCCTTACTCTGAACTCCATTTCTGATAACTTGCTTAACTCCATCTCATCAAAGTCTTTTTCTGGAAATTTTTCCTTGTCTTTAATTTAGGGGTTGTTTCTTTGTCTCCCCATTTTGGTAGGTCTTAGTGTTTGTGTCCATATATTAGATATATTTGCTGACCCCCAGTCTTGTGGGATGGGATTTTGTCTTGTGGGTCCAGTGGAGCCCAGAGGTGTGTTTTCCTTATACCTCTGAGCTCTTTGCTCTAGTCGTGACCCTCTTCTGGGTCCCCCTTTTGTGGTTTCTTTACGTTCTCCTGTTGTGGTTGGGTCTAGATTGTTGTTGATCATTACTTGGGAGGACCCTTCTCTCAAGTTGGCTAACTGTGTCTCAGCCCCAACCTCTACGTGTAAGCTGTTGTACGGGTGCTGGCAAGGCAGACCAATGCACAACTAAAATTCCAAGAAACAAGAGGTATTTTACAAAATATCTTGACAGTAACAATGAAAATAACTCATGTGAAAATAGAACTGGGAGAGTGAAGGGAGAACACAACACACTCACACACACACACACATACAGAGAAAAAGAAAATGAAAAAAAAAGATGCTAAAAAAAAACAAACAAAAAAAAGAGAAAAAGAAAAGTAATGCTTAGAGAGAGATATATGTATATAGTTATTGATACTGGTGAAAATTTAGAAACTAATAATAAATTAAAATGTAAAAAATAGAGAAGCTACTGGGAGGTAATAGAAGCAGAGAAAATATTCTGAAAGAAGGGCCAGCAAAGAATTAAGGGAGAGAATAGAAATAGGATAGTAGTTGAAAATGAGAAAACAGAAATACAATAAAGAAAATAGGAGAAACTAACAATCAGACAAGAAGACAGAAGAGAGCATAATGAAAGAATGAAAGAAAAGTAGAAAAAGAAAAAAGACAAAGAAAAAAAAGTGATGCCAATGGATTGAGAGGAGAGAGAGAGATAAAGCCCTGGCAGAGAGGGAGTCCAGTAAGAGATTTGGGGGAAACTATAGAGGGAAGCAGTAAACTTGGATATAATGATAAAGTCCCATTCGTTGAGCAGGGATATCAAGAAAGTCTTGATATTACAAGCAAGGATACAAGAAAACAAAGCAACTATGCAAAACAAAACTGAAAAACAGACAAAGGAAAACAAAATTCTTTTATAAAAAAGGAGAAAAAAATTAGTTAAAAAAATGTAGAAAAAAAAATTATTGTAAAATTAAAAAAGAAGAAAAAACAAGTTTTCTCCCCTTTCTCTTCTTCCTAAGGAAAAAAGAGAAAAAAATAAACAAGCCTACAAACAAAAAACAAACAAAAAAGTCCCCAAAACCAAAAAAACACAAAACCATACAAAAGGAAAAAAAACAGCAGAAAAAGAAGGTAGTCAATCAGGTGAGTTTTTTCTGGGCAGCTTATATTGTCTGAGGGTCACTGTTTTGTGTGCTGATTTCAGTTCTCCTGGGAGGTGTTTGTGTATCACCCCAATGTGAGGAGCTGTGTAGGTTTGGCTCTGGTGCCCTTAGGTAGATGGTTGATCTGAGGTTCTCCATGGGCCACCTCCTCTTGTCAGCTATTTTGCAACCTTGTAGTTGCTTGGTCTTACTCCAGAGTCTTCTGTAGAGTCTTTAGGGTGCAGGGTGGCTAGTGTAGCTTAGGGTATCACTCCCCTTAGAAGTTTTGCTGTCAGGAACTCACTCTGCAGAAGTTAGTCTCTGCTCCTCGGCAAGCTCCTCAGTCCCTACCTTGTCCCCTGATTCTAGTTCTTCATCCACTGACCTGCTGCAGATTCAGATTGATTTCTGCCTGTTGACTTTTTCTGTCTGGGCCGTTTCAGCAGCCTGGGCTCAGTGGGTCCGATTAAAAACACCTTCTGGTGAGCCCTTTGCCTGCCCAGCCCCCAGCAGGGGTTTTCAGCGTTTCCTCCAGTTCCCAAACAGTCCCTGAGAGTCTTATTCTTATAAAGTCCTCCTGTGAGCTGCTCTCCCTTCCCCCCTCAGGACTGTGCCCTGGGGGATGTCTGGGGCTTCAGCGTACTGGACCGCCTGTTTCCTGTTGGGAGGGGTGCTCCTGACTGTGGGAGAGGCTGGTGGGCTCTGCCCCTCCCTGCTCAGCTCTGGTTGGCTGGTCGCACCAGGCCTGCCCCTCAGACTGTCTCCAGTGCAGAACCCAACCCCAGCCTCTGCTGGTCTGTGTGTGCCCTGCCAGCTGGGAAGGTGGGAACTGGTTCCTCGATCAAACTTACAAACAATCAAACTTGCAAATGCACAAAGTAACACACAGGCAGAGAGTCCTCTCTGCAGGGTCCTGCTGCCCTCGCTCCAAGACACCCAGTGGGAGGGGACCCAAAGTCAACTCCATGCAGCTCCCTGCACCACTGGTCTCAGCAAAACTGGAGCGACTTCAGGCACCGAAGGTGCCCCTCAGGGCTGGTTGCAGGGCCCAGCCTCCCGGCACCTGGAGCTCACCCACACCACGGAGATTCCATGCTTTTGGGGCTCAATGCAATGCCCCTCAGGGAGACAGAGGGTCCCCATGTACGGCTGCTCAGCCCAGTCCTCTGGTCGCTTACCGCTTGAGTGCCACAGCCCTTGGGACAGCCTTCCCTATGGTCAGCACCCCGAGCGCCAGACGCTGGTGGCAGCCACTACTAGAGGCTTTGTTTCCTAGGAAGGTGCTGTCCCCTGCCAGACTCACTGGTCCCCTGGGATCCTCTGCCCTGTGCATGGGGCGCTCCTTCCCCTCTTTGCTCCGGGTGTGGGGTCCCCGCTTTTGGATGCCATCCACACTCCCGAGGGGAGGGAGCTTTGCAGCCTCCAAGCCTCTGGGCTCGGAGCCCAGCACAGGCTTCAGGGGTCTCCCCCTTCCTATACCCCCCCTTTTACTGGACTCTGTGATGTGTCTTTAGTGTTGCCCACTCGCACTCCGTCCACTCAGGTGTGTCTCTCTGGTGTTTTCAAGCTGGTTATGTAGGATTTTACTAGTAAACCAAGTCCGTGGCTGGGAGCGGGGGCGTTCTGCTGCTTCTCACAGTGCTGCCATCTTCCCTCCCCCCTGAATTATTTTATTTATTTTTTATTCAAAATATTACATATCTCTCTTTTTCTCCCCATTGACACCTTCCAATCAGTCCCACCCCCTTCCCTCACCATTGTCTGTGTCCTTGCATTATGTATACATGCTTATAGATTCTTTGGTTAATCTCTCCCCCTTACCCACCCTTCTCCTTCTCTCTGAGATTCATCAGCCTGATTTATGCTTCCATGTCATTGAATTTATTCTTTTAATCAGTTTATTAAGTGATTTAGATCTCACATATAAGCGAGATCATGTGATGTTTGTCTTTCTCTGCCTGGCTAGTTTCCCTTACCATAATATTCTCCAGGTCCATCCATACTGTCCCAAATGGGATGAGGCCCTTCTTCTTTACAGCCACGTAGTATTCCACAGTTTAATGTCCCACAGCTTTTTAATCTTCTCATCTACTGGTGGGCACTTGGGAAGTTTCCAAATCTTAATTATTGTAAATTGTGCTGCTATGAACATAGGGGTGCATATATTCTTTCTGATTAGTGTGCCAGGATTCTTAGGATATATTCCTAAGAGTGGGATCACTGGGTCAAAAGGCAGTACCATTTTTAATTCTTTGAGAAACCTCTATACTGTTTTCCATGTTGTCTGCACCAGTCTGCATTCCCACCAACAGTGTGCCAGGGTTCCATTTTCTCCACATCATAGCCAGCACATGTCATTTGTTGATTTCTTGGCAGTAGCCATTCTGACAGGTGAGACGTGATGCCTCATTGTGGTTTTAATTTGCATCTCTTTGATGATTAGCAACGATGAGCATTTTTTGATATGTCCCTTGGCCATCTGAATGTCCTCTTTGGAGAAGTGTCTATTCAGTTACTTTGCCCATTTTTTAATTAGTTTGTTTGGTCTCCTCTTGTTGAGTTGTATGAGTTCTTTGTACACTTTGGAAATTAGCCCCTTATCAGATACATCCATGGCAAATATGTTCTCACCATGACCTTCCTTTTTATTTTGAGGCTGATTTTCTTTGCTGTGCAGAAGCTTTTTTGTTTGATGGAGTCCCATTTGTTTATTTTCTCTTGCGCTAGGCATGTATCAGTGAAAATTCCACTATGTGAGATGTCTGTGACTTTACTGCCTGTTTTCTTCCAGGATTTTTGTGGTTTTGAGACTTGCATTTATGTCTCTCATCCATTTAGAGTTTATTTTTGTATATTGTGTAAGCTGGAGGTCTAGTTTCATTTTTTTGCATGTACCTGTCCAATTTTCCCAGCATCACTTATTGAAGAGATTGTCTTTACTCCATTGTATGCTCTTGCCTCCTTTGTCAAATATTAACTGACCAAAATAGCTTGAGTCTATTTCTGGGGTCTCTGTTTGTTCCACTGATCTATATGTCTGTTGTAGTACCAATACCAGGCCATTTTGATTACAACGGCTTTGTACTACAGTTTGATGTCCAGTAAAGTGTTCTCTTCCACTCTATTCTTTTCTCTCAAGATGGTTGAGGTTATATGGGGTCCTTTTTGGTTCTATGTAAATTTTTGGAATATTCTAGCTGTGTGAAACATGCTGTTGGTATTTTAATAGGAATTGCATTCAATCTATACATTGCTTTGAGAAGTATGGACATTTTAATGATATTAAAGCTTCCAATCCATGAGCATGGTATATTCTTCCACTTGTTTATATCTTCCTCTATTTTTTTCTTCAGGGTTTTGTTGTTTTTCCATGTACGGGCCTTTTACATCCTTGGTTAAGTTTATTCCTAGGTATCTTATTTTTTAGTTGCAATGGTAAGTAAATGGTATTGTTTTTATTAGTTTCCCTTTCTGAGATTTCATTGTTGGTGTATAAAAATGCTGTTTATTTCCAGATGTTAAATTGCTGTCCAGCTACCTTGCCAAATTCGTTTATCAAATCTAGTAGTCTTTAGGGTTTTTTATGAACAATATCATGTCATCTGAAAATAATGACAGTTGGCTTTTTCCTTTACAATTTGGGCGCATTTTATGTATTCTTCCTGTATGATGGCTGTGGCAAGAACTTCCAATACTATGTGGAGTAAGAGTGGTGAAAGTGGACAACCCTGTCTTGTTCCTATTTTTAAGGGAAATAGTTTCTGTTTCTGACCATTGATTATGATGTTGGCTGTAGGTTTGTTGTATATGGCCTTTATTATGATATGTTCCCTCTATTATCACTTTGCTGAAATTTTTTATCAAAAATGTGTGTTGGAGTTTGCCTAGTGCTTTTTCTGCATATATTGATGTGATCATATGTTTTTGTCCTTCTTTTGCTTATGTGATGTATAACATTTATTGATTTGTGGATGTATACCAACCTTGCATCCCAAAATAAATCCCACTTGGCCATGGTGTGTGATCTTTTTAATGTCTTGCTGGACCCAGTTTGCTAGTATTTTGTTGAAGATTTTAGCATCTGTGTTCATCAGGGATATTGGCTTGTAATTTTCTTTCTTTGTAGTGTCTTTAACTTGTTTTGGTATTATGATGGTGCTGGCCTCATAAAAAGAGTTTAGGAGTTTTCCCTCCTCCTGAATATTCTGGAATAGTTTGAGTACAATACGTGTTAATCTTCTTTGAATATTTGGTAAAACTTTACTTTAAATCCATCAGGTCCAGGATTTTTGTTTACTGAGAGTTTTTGATTACTGCTTCAACTTCATTATATTTTATCAGCATATTCAGGTTTTCTTTCTCTTCCTGCTTCAGCTTTGGAAGATTGTATGCTTCTAGGAATTTGTCCACTTCACCCATGGTTTCCAGTTTGTTTCTCATAGTATTTTTTACTATCTTTTGTATTTCTGTTGGATCAGTTTTTACATCACCTCTTTCATTTCTAATTTTATTTATTTCGGTTCTCTCTGTTTCTTGGTGAGTCTGGCTAAAGGTGCATCAATCATATTTATCTTTTCAAAGTATCAGCTCTTGGTTTCATTGAATTTTTGTATATATTTTTTTAGTCTCTATGTCATTAATTTCTGCTCTGAACTTATTATTTCCTTCCTTCTACTTCCTCAGGACTTTTCTTGCCATTTTCATTCTAGTTCTTTTAGTTGTTATGTTAGACAGTTTAGTAGAGCTTTTTCTTGTGTCTTGTGGTATGCCTGTAATAGTATGATCTTTCCTCTCAAGACTGCTTTCTCTGTGTCCCATAGAATTTTGGTTGTTCTCTGTTCATTTACATTTTTTTCCAGGAATTTTTTGACTTCTTCCTTGATCTCATTGGTAATCCATTCATTGTTTAATAACATGTTATTTAGCCTCCATGTGTTTGAATATTTTGGAATTTTTTATAGTGGTTGATTTCTAGTTTCATGGCATTGTGATCTGAGAAGATGCTTGATATGATTTTGATCTTCTTGAATTTGTAGAGACTTGCCTTGTGTCCTAACATGTGGTCTATTTTTGAGAATGTTCTAATATGCATTTGAGAAGACTTTGTCTTCTGCTGCTTTGGGACGAAGTGTTCTATAAATGTCAATTAAACCCATTAGATCTAGTGTGTCATTTAAGGTTTGCATTTCCCTGTTGATATTTTGTCTTTATGATCTTTCCAGTGATGACAATGGGGTGTTATAGTATCCCACTATGATTGTGTTGCTGTTGATCTCCCCCTTAAAGTCCACCAAGGATTTTTTTATATATTTAGTTTCTCTTATATTGAGTGCAAATACATTTATAAGGTTTTATTTCATCCTGTAAGAGTAACCCATTTTGTATTATGTAGTGACCTTCTTTGTCTTTTTTTGTGGTCTTATTTTGAAGCCTGTTTTGTCAGATATAAGTATTGTTACTCCAGCTTATTTTTTGTTTCCATTTGCATGTAATTTGTTTTTCCATCCCTTCACTTTTACCCTGTGTGAATCTTTAGCTCTCAGGTGGGTTTCTTGTATACAGTATATATTTGGGTCTTGTTTTCTTATTCATTCAGCTACCCTATGTTTTTGGATTGGTGCATTAATTTCATTTATATTTAGAGCTACTACTGATATATACTTATTTAATGACATTTCCCCCCATTTTCCCCTTATGTCTTTCTCTCAATAGTTCTTCTTTTTCTTAAAGCAGTCCTTTTAGCATTTCTTGCAGTGCTGGTTTGGTGGTACTGAACTCCTTTAGATTTCTTTTGTCTGAAAAGCTCTTTATTTCACCTTCAATTTTAAATGATAACCTTGCTGGATAAAGCAGTCTTGGCTGCATTTTGTTGCTTTTCAGTTCTTTGAGAACTTCATGCCACTCCCTTCTGGTCTGAAGTATTTCTATTGAGTAATCTGCTGTCAGCCTTATTGAGTTCCCTTGCAGGTCACTGCTTATCTCTCTCTTGCAGCCCTTAATATTCTCTCTTTGTCCTTAACACATGCCATTTTAATTATGATGTGACTTGGGAGTGGGTCTCTTTGGGTCTCTCTTCTTTTGAATCCTCAGTGCTTCTTGAACTTCTGTGGCTCTCTTTCTTGCCAGCATAGAGAGGTTTTCTGTCATTATTTCCTCCACCAAGTTCTTTATACCTGGTTCTCTTTCCTACCCCTCTGGAATCCTTAGTGATGCGAATGTTTTTCTCTTCATGTTGTCCCAAAGCTCCCTTAGACCGTCCTCGTGCTTTTTAAGTGTTTTTTCCTTTTGCTGCTCTTTTGAGTGTTTTAGCTTGGAGCCCAGCACAGGCTTCAAGGGGGACTCCCCCTTTCTAGGTCCCTCCTCTCTTACCAGACTATGATGTTTCTTCAGTGCTCCCTACTTGAAATATGTCCATTCAGGTATATATTTTTTGTTTTTCCCAAACTGGTTATGCAGTATTTTAGCCCTAATTCAAGTCCAAGGCTGGGAGTAAGGGCACTCTGCTTCTTGTCACAGTGCCACCATCTTCCTGGCCCAAAACCAATGCATAAGCTGCATTTTTAATAGGGGATAAAAAGGTATATCTCAAGTCCTTGAATGGGTTGCTCAATTGGTTGATTATCCCTTATACCAAAACTTTGCAGTTTCAGTTCCTGTTCAGGGTTCATACCTAGGTTGTAGGTTTGATCCCCATTTAGTGTCCATATGGGAGGCAACTGATTAGTGTTTCTCTTTCACATTGATGTTTTTCTCTCTCTCTTTTTCCCTCTCTCTCTCCCCTTTCTTCTCTCTCTAAAAATGAATAAAAATATGTTCTCAGTGAGTATTTTAAAAAAAGTATTTCTCAAAATGTGGAAGGTTTTTATGCCTGCTCGTGTAATATCAGTGGTGGCTTCAACATTTTTCTCTTTCTTTTTTTGTTTTTTTTTGTTATCTTCACCTGAGGATATTTTTTCCATTGCTTTTCAGAGAGAGTGAAATGGAAGGAGAGGGGGTGATAGACAGATTGATGTGAGAGAGGCACATTGACTAGGTTGCCTCCCATATGCACCTGAACTGGGGGTGAGAAGTGAATCTGCAACCCAGGTACATGCATTTGAACATGAATAAAACCTGGGACCTTTCAGTGTATGGGCCAACACTCTAACCACTGAGAAAAAACAGCCATGGTTCTCTCTTCTTCTTCTTCTTCTTCTTCTTCTTCTTCTTCTTCTTCTTCTTCTTCTTCTTCTTCTTCTTCTTCTTCTTCTTCTTCTTCTTCTTTTAAATCAATTCTCCTTATGCCAGACTCATTTTGAAATTGTAGAAAACCACAGCTGCCAAACTCAATCTATTTTCAAGAAATTCAACTTTCCTTGTAATATGGTATTACTGGACAAGAGACCTGGCCCAAATCAAGTCTTCCTAGGGCCACTGATAGTTTGTGGGTATTTGACTTCATGCAGGACAAATCTCAATAAGCTTGAGAATACATTTATTAAAGTTGGGACAGTAAAATAAGAAAAGACAGCATAAAAGATGAAACAGGAGAGATCTAGTTTGGGTTCCTTTGGTTCTCTAAAAATGTTATAGAAAAGAAATGAGCCAAGGCAGGGCTGATTTAGCTCACTGGTAAGTCAGAGAAAAGGAGGTCTTGGAGACAGGTTTGAGGGATTAACCTAGAAGAAGCCCCTACTGCCCATTGCTCTACTGGTGGCAAGTCTTATGGGGTCCTTTAGAGTTTAGGAGATGCATGCCTGAGGGAAGACAGGAAAGGAAAACACAGGGGGCATGCTCCCAGGTGAGAGGCTTTTGTCTTGGGAACTTTTATCTTTTTTTGGATGATGGAAATCTTTGTGGAGGTCTCAAGAGAGGGTATTAGCAGAATATTCAATAGTTTTCCAGGTGTGCCCTTTCAGGATCATGGTTTCCAATGACTGGTCAGTGCCAACTCAGGGTGTCATTTGTTATTGTAGCTGGTCCTGGAATTTCCCACTTGGTTTTGCTGCTTTTCTGGGCTGGGAGCTGAAATACAACTGAGGCTTAGATGTTATCTCTAGGGAAATGACATTCTGTTCCTGGCTATAAATTGCTCAGCCAGTTTGTTCAGCTATCTGTCTCAGTTTCCTTGTTCTACTTACCAAGGAATTTTCCTAGCTTCTTACTATACAACCTTAATGATTCTCTTCTTTTTGTGAGCATTTCCAGAATCATTAGTGGCATTTGTATGGGTCCTATGGTGTTATTCAAGGTTTACAATATTTTACTAAATGTCAAAGAAGGAAGAATCTAAGAACCATAAAAATCACTTTTTACTGCAATATGCAATTTACTGAAGAGAAAACTGTTCACATGGAGATAACATTACAAAGTGTTTTAAATTTTTAAGTAGACACTGGCAACACTTGACCTTATTTCAATAAGAACAGGAAGTGGATATTATATTAATATGCTAACATAGTATGTACTACAGTTAATTTTATGCAGTTATAATTTAATAGTGTAATTACATTTGACTGCAAATGGTGTCATGTACAGTCCATATTTGTGTGCATAAGTCTGCATAAATTTTAACCTTATATAGATTTGTGTATATATAATAGAAGTAAATAACAAAACAGTAGTATCTACATGCATTTTATGCATATATGACATATCTTATTTCTTAACTTTTTTCATATTTTTAAACTATGTGGTTTGTATGTGAGTTTTTAAATTGTTGCAAATCTCCAAAAATTTTTCCAAGACATTTATTTATAAAAATCCACATATAAATGGACCTGCATATTTCAAACCTATGTTATTCGATTCAATTATATTTTTATTAAAATATTTTGATCCATACTCTTATAACAGTTTTACATTCTCCATTTTTCATGTTATATTAATGCTTCTGCATACCATTATATTTAATTATGAAAAACTACAATACTGCAATTAACAAATCTCTGTTGTTAGAATTTTAGATTGCTTTATTTTTGTTTATTAATATTTTTTGCTATTAAGAATACAAATTTATACATATATTTGCATAAACTTTCTATGCAAATATTTATTTAATTTTCTTAAAAATATCTTAAATGTTAGAATTTTAAGTTTTATGAGTGTGAGCTGTAAAGACTATGTTTATGCATTTTAAATACTTTTCCCATTGGTTAGACTAATTTTGATTTTGATCAGTAGTGGATAAAATTGACTACCTCACAACTTGGAGAAGCACCTAAGATATTTTAGTCAACTATATAGATATATAAAATGGTGCCTCAGTATTATTTTTATTAAATTTATTTGCTTACTAACCAGGTAGAGAATTTTCCATATATTGAATGATTATCAACTTTAAAACTAGTAATATATCTGTTTTTCTTTGAATATGTCTTTGGATATGTGTTACTTTAAGTATGTGGAATTCATTTATTTAGGAGGACTATCTTATTTTATTAATAAAATTTAGAGATTCAATTTTAAAGTGGGTAATAACAAAAATCAGAATATTTTCACATATTTGTGTTATGGAACTGCCTAATAAATCTTGTGTGCAATTATGATCATACTTATTTCCTTTCTTTATTTGTTGAGTTAATCAGGGATATTTTTAGCAGAAAACCTACTTTTTCTCTCAGGCCATCTATATCCTTCTTTTGTTAAATCAGAGGACCACAGGTATTTGTTCACTTATACTTTACATTTACTCGCTTTATTTATCTTTTTAATAGCAAAGTGAAGCAAAATAATTGGAATATCTTATCACTGTACTAGCCTGTTTTAATCAGTTCTTGCCATAGCAAATAATTTTCAACATTGGCCTTACATAATATAATCATACTTGTTCCACACAGGTGATACACTGGCCATTTCAGATTAATGCTGAGCTTTGAGATTTTGGCTTGTTTATTTCACACTTATAAGCTGAATCATTTCTCACAGCATTACCATATTCCAGGTAAATTTGTCTGAAGAAGGTTAGCAATTTTATTGCATGCTAGGTGAGGACAAACCTTTTTAGTAGCATTTGTGTTAAACTCAGATCATAAGGCCTCCTTTTTAGTTGTAAGAGGGGCCAAATGCAACTACTTATTTTTTGCCTTAGAAAGACTATCTCACCATGTCCTACCTAGAGCAATGGACCTCGAGAAATTTCGGTGAATTAGAAGACTCCTGAATGTTTGTTGATTTGATTTACCACCCTCTGACACAGAAATGTCTTACCAATAAGTCTAGCACAGTTTTTACTTCCTGCTCACTAGGTTCAATCAGCATAATGTCATCAATATAATTGTCCAGTATAATATCTTATTGAAAGGAAATGTAATCAAGGTCTCTAAAAACTAAATTATGACAAGGACAGAAGAATTGATATACCCCTGAGATAAGACAGTAAAGATATATTTCTGGCTGTGAGAGCTGAAATCAAACTGATTTTAAAAGAGGAATAGAGAAAAAAGCATATGCCCAATCAATAGCTGTATACAAGGTACTAAGGGATGTGTTAACATAAGCAGTATAACCACATATGGTACAGAAGCTTCCATTAGAGTCATCACCTAGTAAAGCTTATGATAATCCAATGTCATTCTCCATGATCCATCTTTATTTTATACAGCCTAAGTAGAAAAGTTGAGAGGAAAGAAAGATGGTAGTAGATTAGGTGGATGCTACACTGACCTTCCCCCAGGATGAAACTGGATTTGCAACTAAAATATAGAAAAATGATCCTGAATAACCACCTGAAAATTAGCTGGAGAGAAGCCTTATAACTGAGACTGGTAGGAAGTGTGGAAGCGTGAGAGGGCTAGTCAGGCTCCCACAGGCAGTAGCTAAAGTTTCAGAGGGATACGTCAGCTGAGAATCCTGGGGTCTAAACCTCAAACTAGTCTCCTTGAGCCAAGAGCGCTAGAACTGAGAAATGTGCTCACATAACATCGAGCTGTGAAAAGCAGCAGGGTTTCTGCCGACCAGGGAGAGATGGCTAGAAATTCTGGCATACTCTTAAAAGGCCAATGAAAAAACTTTCCTTTTCAGCCACTAGCCTTGGACTCTGGCAGAGGGAGGGCAGAGTGTACTATAGCTGTGTGAAGAGTGTCTTGAGTTAGCGGCTCTGGGGAGAGAGTTGAGAGGAGAGCCACATGGATCCCTATGCTGAGTCATTCCATCATACTGCAAAAGCCATCTTTCTCAGGCAGAACATTCCCATACAGCAGCAGTAGCCTGGGGGAAACAATAGCCCACCCTTTGGAATTCCTCTTGTTCCACTCTGTGGAACAACCTGACTACAGCCAGAGGCTCATAAAGTGACTGAGACTGACAGCCTTCAAGCAAAGGAGGATCCATGGGTGACTGGAGTCTTTGCCTGACCTGCTCCTGGGCCAAGGGCTAGTAAAAACAGACCCTGTTTTTTCCCACACACACCCAAGCCCAGTAGAGGGTGTCACAAGCTGTGGATCACTGGTAGCTTCAAAGAGTTTGCTCAGAGGCAAGGACAAACAGTGTCTGATATTGGCCTGCATCAGAGTCCCCCTAAAGAGGCCCAGAACAAGTACACCAAGTGGCCATCATCAGGCACCAACAGAGCAGGATCCAATAAGCTTCATAAGCAACATATCCATAGGGAGATATTGGCAGAAACCAAATCTTGTTGAGATGTATTCTATTTTCAGTGATCAGCATCTGCACAAGAGCCTGCACACTGTGTGGGGGGTTGACCCTCACTGTCAGCCAGCCTGAAGGTTGAGACCATGCATAAAGGGCGAATAACAATTAAGACTCAATTACAAAAGGACGGCTTACACAATGTGCACAGGGGGCATTTTTAGAACATACAGACTTGGTAATGAGGGGGACAGCACCACCATGTGCCACAGGTCACCTACTACATAAGGCCACATTAATAGGAGTAATTGTAGATCTCCCTAATACATAGAAACAAACACAGTCAGCCAAAATGGGGAGACAAAGAAACAGGGCCCAAATGAAGGAACAAGATAATTTTTCTGAAGGGCAGCTAAATAAAATGGAGGCAAGCAATTTACCAGTTATAGAGTTCAAAGTAATAATTATAAGGATGCTCAACACCATGAAAAAAGATATAGCAACCACAAAAAAGGACCAGTCAGAAATAAAGGATGTCATACCTGAAATAAAGAATTCACTGGAAAGAATAAACAGCAAGCTTAATGAAGCAGAGGATCAAATCAGTGATTTGGAGGACAAGGTAGGAAAAAAACAATCAGAACAGCAAAGAACCCCTAAAAAACAAACAAAAAAACTTAAAAAATGAGGTTAGTTTAAGGCAATATGAAGCACAACGTATCTGTGATAGGGATTCCAGAAGAAGAGAGCTCAAGGTATCAAGAATCTATTTGAAGAAATGTCTTAAAACTTCCCAAACCTAGTATAGAAAAAAAGACGTATAGTCAAGGAAACACAGAGAGTTCCAAGAAAGATGGACCCAAAGAGGCCCACACCAAGACACATCATAATTAAAATGCCAAAAGTTAAAAACAAAGATAGTATCTTAAAGCCACGAGAGAAAGGCAGTCAGTTACCTACAAGGGAACTCCCATAAAACTGTCAGCTGATTTCTCAACAGAAACATTTCAGGCCAGAAGGGACTGGCAAGAAATATTCAAAGTGAGGAAAAACAAGGATGTACATCAAGATTACTTTACCAAGCAAGGCTATCATTTAAAATTGAAGAAAAAATAAAGAGCTTCCCAGACAAGAAAAAGGAGTTTGTTACCACCAAACCAGCATTATAAGAAATGTTAAAAGGCTTGCTTTAAGAAGTGGAAGAAGAAGAAAAGAAAAAACAACAACAGAGGAACATAGTTATAAAAATAAAATGGCAGTAAATATGTACCTATTTATAATAATGTTAAATGTAAATGGCTTAAATACTTGAATCAAAAGACATAAGGTAGCTGAATGGATAAAAAAACAAGACCCATGTATATGCTATCTTCAAGAGACCCACCTCAGAACAAAAAATAGAGACTAAAAGTAAAGGGATGGAAAATGATAATTGATGCATCTGGAAAGGAAAAAATGTGGGATCGCAGTACTTATATCTAACAAAATAAATTTTAAAATCAAAGATATAGTAAGAGACAAAGAAGGACACTACATAATAATAAAGGTATCAATTCAACAAGAGGATATATCCCTTTTAAACATTTATGCACCTAATATAGGAGTACCTAAATATATAAAGGAAATTTTTGTAAAATTTTTTTCTATTAGAAAAAATTTTTTTTTCCAGATATTTTCATTTGCTTATTGTGTGTTTTTTTAAAATATATCTTTATTGATTTCAGAGAGAGGGAAGGAGAGTGAGAGAGAGACATAGAAACATCAGTGATGAGTCATTAATCGGCTGCAGCCCACAACCTGGGCATGTGCCCCGACTGGAAACCGAACCCCAATCGCCTGGATCCCAGGTCGATGCTCAACCACTGAGCCATGCCCAGCCAAGCTATAAAGGAAACCTTGATGGACAAGGGAGAGATTGACAGTAATACAGTTATAGTAAGGGATTTTGTCACCCCATTAATATCAATGGATAGATCTTCCAAATAGAAAATCAACAAAAAGATGGCAGCCTTATATAACACACTAGATCCAGTGGATTTAAATTCTTCAGAGAATTACATCCCAAGGCATCAGAATATACATTCTTTTCAAGTGCACATGGTACGTTTCCTAGGACAGGCCACATTAGAAGAAAACATAGGCAGTAAAATCTTGGACATTTCTTATAGCAGTATTTTTTCTGCTATGTCTCCTTGAGCAAAGGGAAAAAAGATAAAATAAACAAATAAGACTACATCAAACTAAAACATTTTTGCACAGTAAATGAAACCATCAACAAAATCAAAAGATAATCCACTGAATGGGAGAATATATTCAACAATAATACATTTGATAATGGGTTAATATACAAAATTTATAAAGAACTTTTAAAACTCAACATCAAAAAAAAAAAAGAGGGCACAGTACCTGAATAGACACTCCTCCAAAGAGGACATATAGATTGCCAATAGATTAATGGAAGGATATGCAACATCACTAATCATCAGAGAAATGCAAAATAAAACCATAAACCACAATGGGATATTACCTCACATCTTTCAGAATGGCTATCATCAATAAATGGGCAACTAGTGTTGGTGAGGATGTGAAGAAAAAAGAATCCTCATACACTGTTGGTGTGATTGCAGATGGTGCAGCCACTGTGGAAAGCAGTATGAAGGCACCTCAAAATATTAAAAATGGAACTGACTTATGACCCAATGATTCCTCTTCTGGGAATTTTTCTGAAGAAACCAAAACACAAATATGAAATATATGTAACCCTATTTTCATTGCAGCATTATTTACAATAGCCAAGTTTTGGAAGCAGCCCGAGTGTTTATCAGTAGATGAGTGGGTAAAAAAGCTGTGGTACTTTGGAAAGAACTTCATACTGACATTTTGGCTTCCCACATTATGTCCCATTATTAGCCAACCACTGCAGGGAAGCTCTGGTTTCATTAATTGACCAATGGGCTGAGACATGCCTTGTCCAATTAGAACTATGAAAATTATATCCTCATTTGTAATGAACAATCAAACTTCATGATGTAGACAAGTCAGAACTGTACAATTTGACAAACTCATTTACATGAAATAGATAAAAATGAGAACCATGGACAGGAAAATTATTTATAAAAGGTGGCCTCATCTTTGCCTTGGCAGGACACAATTTAGGTTGCCACTTGTATCTGTGTCATTTGGTCTGCAGCTCTTATTGCTCAAAGAAATGTTTTTAATCATTGTTACAACTTAAAATTAATTTTACTTTACAACAATTACCATGGTCAATGGCTGTAGGTCCTTTGGGGGAAGGCTGGGAGAAATATTAGTGATATAAATTTTTAACAGTGTACCATGGCACTTCTTAAAGGTGGTCAAGCCTTTCTTTCATTCAAGTGATTTTATATCTGTAAGCTAGCTCAAATCTAGAATTGATTGAGGAGTCTTGATCCTCTGTTTTTATGTTTCAAGTTAGAGTTTATTCACTTGATTAAAAACTTTTCTGTTTATAAAGTAAATATTTACTAGGCTTTCTATATATTTTACTTCTAAGAATACCATGATCAACTAGCCAACACTATAGGTCTCTGCAAGTTAGGCTATTCTGATTGCATCTTTGATTATTATTATTTATGGTAACCACATACACTGTACCTTTGGTAGTTGAATGCCACCGCTTGGCTACTGCCATCTCCAGGATCAATTTATTCCCATTGCACTTATGTTTTCCAATTTGATGATACCAGTTTACACTGTAAAGTTTGGCCTACAGAGATCAATCAGAGAGCTATTTGAAAAAGTCAGGGTTCTCTTGAAAATTTATTTTTCACAGTTATGGTAAAATGTATGTCTTCTGAACCCTTCCAGGGTGGGAGAATAGGCTTTAAATAACAAATCCATTCTAACCAATCTTCCCAAGCTTTTTTTTCTCCCAACTTTAGATATAATTTACATATGACATTGTGTAACTTCGAGATGTACAATGATGTGTTTAATACAGTGATATATTGCAATGTATTTGCCACCCATAGTGTTAGCTAACACCTTCCCCATGTCACATAATTACCATTTATTTTTCACAGTGAGAATATTTAAGATTTACTCTTTTAGCAACTTTCCAGTAGTAGGGAGGTTCCTAAATAATTAAAAATAAAATGACCATGTAATCCAGTAATCCCAACTCTGCACATATATTCAAAAAGTAAAAACTAGGTATTGAAAGGATATCTAAACTCCTTTTTATTGCAGCATTGTTTACAATAATCAAGATACAGAAACAACCTAAATGTCTGTAAACAGATGATGGATAAAGATGTGATATGTAATGTGGAATAGTATTCAGCCATGAGAAGAAATAAAATCCTGCCATTTGAGACAACATGGATGAACCTTGAGGTCATTTTGCTAAATGAGATAAGTCAGAGCAAGTAAAAAAGCTATATTTTTATCACTTATATGTAGAATCTAAAAATTTCCTGAACCTTTGAGTCTATTTCTTGACATCAACCAAGGCAGGTCAAGCATTATTAGTTTGCTCACTGTGGCACAACTTTTGGTCCAAGTTTCAGCCAACCAATGAAAACAGATGATTTTTTTTTTAAATTTTGAAAATAATATATTTAATAAAAGATTAATATCTAGAATATATAACCAATTCTTTCAAATCAATATTTAAAAGACAAAAATTCCAATTGAACAATAGGCAAATAATTTGAGTACACATTTTATGAGTAAACTTATGTGAATGTCTCATATGCACATGAAAAGATGCTCAATGTTCTTAGTAATTAGGGAAATGCATTTAAAAAACACATTAAGATACCACTATAAACACGTATTAATGGCTATTATAAAGAGACATAAAACAACAAGTGTTGGTAAGGATGTGGAAGAATAGGTATCCTTATATATTGCTGGTAAGAATAAAACTGGTTCAGCTATTTAAAAAAGATTTGGAAGATTTTATATATATATATATATCATATGACATATTTTCATTCCTAGGTATTTACTCAAGAAATATAAAAGCATATGCCAATGCAAAGATTTGTATATGAATGTTCATATTAACATTATTCATAGCATCCTTACACTGGAAACCACCTAAATGTGTATCACCAGTAAATAGATAAACACAATGTGTTATATATATAGCACATTTTCCATATGCAAAGGACTATATTTGGTATGATTGTATTCATATGAAATGCCTATAAGAGTCAAAGCTATAGAAATCAAAAGCAGGTAACTGGCTGTCTAGGGCTGACAAAAGTTGGGGTTGACTGAAACTGGCAAGAGGAAACTACAAGAATAATGAAAAGTTTTTACTATTGGATTGCAGTGATGGTTAAATTTACCAAAAATAATTTGATTGTAAACTTGTGTCTGAGTTTATGGTATTTAAATGTTAACTCAGCCCGGCTGAGTGTGGCTCAGCGGTTGAGCTTCAACCTGGGATCCAGGTGATCAGGGTTCGATTCCTGGTCAGGGCACATGCCCAGGTTGCGGGCTTGATCAATGACTCTCTCATCATTGATGTTTCTATCTCTCTCTCTCCCTCTCCTTTCCTCTCTCTGAAATCAATAAAGATATATTTAATAAATAAATAAATAAATAAATAAATAAATAAATAAATAAATAAATAAATATTAACTCAGTTAAGCTATAAAAATTACATATCCTGGCAGAAATTACATCCTGACAGAAAGTGACAGAGATAGTGCCACTCCCATTGAAAGTTGGCCCCATTTATATCACCATCTAATTTACCAGTCTGGCAACTATATTTAGTGTGCTCCAGTCATATTTTCTTTGTGGTCAATGCATGTTATGGGCAGAATAATGATCCCTCAAAGATGTCTAAGCCAGGCAGAGAAAGAGAAATATCACATGATCTCACTTATATGTGGAATCTAAAGAACTTAATAAACTGATGAACAGAATAGATTAAATGACCTGGAAGCATGGATCAGACTGACGAATCTCAGAGGGATGGAAAAGGGTGGGTGGGTGGAGGGGGAGAGATTAACTAAAGAATTTGTATGCATATATGCACAACCCAAGGACCCAAACAGTGGGGTGGAGAGGGACTGGGAGGGGGATGTGACAAGGTGGAATGGGTCATTGGGGAGAAAAAGGGACATCTGTAATATTTTAAACAAACAAACAAATAAATAAAAAAAATGTCTATGTCCTAATCCCCAGAACCTGTGACATGATAGGTCACATGGCAATGGGAAAGTAAAGTTGCAGATGAAGTTGAGATTGATACTCAGCTAATCTTGAGGTGGGTCATTTATCCTGGATTATCCAGGCAGGTCCAATGTAATCATAGGTTCCTATTAAATGAAAGAGGCAGGAATGTCAGTGTTAGTGAGATGCAGCATGAGAAACACTCTACTGACTTTGGAGATAGAAGAAAGCCATAAATCAAAGAATGGGAACAATATTTAGAAGCTGGAGAATTAGAAAGAAAATGAATTCTTCCCTACAGCCTCCAGAACAGAACACAACCCTGGTGACACATTTATATTAGCCCAATGAGACCTATTTCAGACTTTTGACCTCCAGAACTATAAGTAATAAATGTGTGTTGCTTTAAGCCACTAAGTAAGTGGTAATTTTTTAACACAGTGATAGAAAACTACTACAGCTTGCATTCTTCCAGCTGCTAGGAATACAGCCTACTGATGACTCAGGTATGTCACTTATTGGGAAATGTCCTCATTTGTAGGGCATAGTCTAGTGACTATAGAGTCTAGTCTATAGTTTTTCTTGCTCCCAGAGTGTTTCAATGATTAGCTGATGCAGGATTACAAAGGTTTTAGCTGAAGAAAATTGCTAGTCAGTTTGTCACTCTGCTGCTTCTTTTGTGTGTTTTTTATTGTTTTTTTAAAATTTATCTGTATTGTTGAAACTATTACAGATATCCCTTTTTGCCCCATTGATCCCCTCCACTGCACATCCGCCCCCCCCCCCAGACCTTTACCACACTATTGTCTGTCTCCATGGGTTATGCATATATGCATAAAAGTTCTTTGATTAATCTCTCCCCACCCACTCCCCAACCCCTGCCTTCTCACTGAGATTCATCAGTCTGTTCCATGCTTCTAATGTATCTTTATCTATTTTGTTCCTTAGTCTATTTTATTTATTAGGTCCCATATATAACTGAGATAATGTAAAACTGAATCAGGAAGAATCAGAAAACTTGAATAGGCTAATAACAACTGATGAAACCAAAGCAGTAATAAAAAAAACACCTCCCAGCAAACAAAAGCTGTGGTCTGGATGGCTTCACAAGGGAGCTTTCTAAATCTTAAGTTGTAAGGTTAGATACTAAAAATTTTTCTTGCTTTTTGAGGTAGGCCTATAGTACTAAGAACTTCCCTCTCAGAACTGCTTTCTATATGTCCCATAGAATTTTGGTTTTATGTGTTCATTTTCATTTGTTTCCAGGAAGTCTGATTTCTTTCTTGAGCTTATTGGTAACCCATTCATTGTTCAATAACATGCTATTTAGCCTCCATGTCTTTGAATGATTTTGAGTGTTTTTACTGTAGTTGATTTCTAATTTCATGCCCTTGTGATTTGAGATGCTTGATATGATTTCAATCTTCTTGAACTTTTAAAGACTGATTTTGTGTCCTAACATGTAGCCTATCTTTGAGAATGATCCATTTTCACTTGAGAGGAATGATTACTCTGCAGCTTTGGGGTGAACTGTTCTGTAAATGTCAATTAAATCCATCTGATTTAGTGTGCCATTTAAAGTCACTGTTTCTATCTTGACTTTTTGTCTGGAAGATCTATCCAGTGAAGTCAGTGGAGTGTTCAATCCACGACTAGGACTGTATTGCTGTTGATCTCTCCCTTAAAGTCCTAAGGTTATTATTGACAGGTTCTTATTTATTGACATTTTAATTTTTTATGCCTATGTTTCTTTATTTCTTCTTATTACAGCAGTGCCTTTAACATTTCTTGTTCTATTTCTAATTCTAATTACAGCAGTACCTTTAACATTCTCTGCAATGCTGTTTTGGTGGTGATAAACTCCTTTAGCTTTTATTTTTATCTGGGATGCTCTTTATTTCAACATCTATTTTGAATGATAGCCTTGCTGGATAGAGTAGCCTTGGTTTCAGATCCTTGTTTTGCATTACCTTGAATCCTTCATGCCATTCCCTTCTGGTCTGTAGAGTTTATGATGAGAATCAGCTGACAGCCTTATAGGAGCTCCTTTGTAGGTAACAGATTGCTTTTTGTTTGCTGCCTTTAAGATTCTCTTTGTCTTGAATTTTTGGCATTTTAATTATTATGTGTCTGGAAGTGGGCCTCTTTGGATTCTTCTTGCTTGGAACTCTCTGCACCTCCTGAACTTGTGTGACTTTTTCCTTCACCAGGTTAGGGAAGTTTTCTGCCATTATTTCTTCAAACAGGGTCTCTAACCCTTGCTTATTTTTAACCTCTTCTGGCACTCATACGATGCAAATATTGTTATGTTTTATGTTGTCCCACAGCTCCCTTAGACTGCACTCCTGTTTTTAAATTGTTTTTCCTTTTTGGATCTCTGATTGAATGATTTTTTTCTACCCTGTCTTCTCATTCACTGATCCAGTCCTCAGCTTCCTCTACTCTGCTCTTCATTCCTTCCCAAGTATTCTTTATTTCTGCTATGTCATGCTTTATTTCTGACTGGTCATTTTTCATAGTTTCCATATCATTTTTTTATGCTGTTGAGCATCCTTAAAATCATTTTTCTGAACTCTCTATCTGATAGATTGCTTATCTCCATTTCATTTAGCTCTTTTTCTGTAGACTTCTTTTGTTCTTTCTTTTGTGGCTTGTTTTTTGTCTCCCTATTTTAGCTGTCTATTTGTGTTTGTTTCTATATATTAGATAAGCCACTAGAACTCTCAGTCTTTTTGGAAGGTCTCTGGTGTGAGGCCAATGTTAGACTCTGTTTATGACTGGCCTTGGGTACCCTGTTTGGTGCTATCAACAACCCTTGGCTGAGGTCCCCTCTGTTGCAGCTGGGTGTGTTTGGACAGGAACAAGATGCACACCAAAGTCTGCTTTTCCAAGGCCTGGGTCCAGATGTATATCAGGCAAAGACTCAAAGCACTCTGAGGTCTGCCTCTGCCTGCAGGCTGATTAGTCTGATTCTCTTAATGAGCCTTAGGCTGTAGAAACTCCATGGGGTATGACAAGAGGTTTCTACTGTGATCCCTCCATCTTTGTTCATCTTTCTCAAAATTGCAGTGGCTATTTGGGGTGTTTTGGGGTTCCATATAAATTTTCAAAATGTTTGTTCTAGATCTGTGAAATATGCTGTTGGTGTTTTAATAGGGATTACAATGAATTTATAGATTACTTTGATTGGTATGGTCATTTTAGTGATGTTAATAACTCCAATCCATGAACAAGATATGTTCCTCCACTTGTTTATATCTTCCTCTATCTCTTTTTGCAATGTCCTGTAGTTTTCCAAGTACAGGTTTTTTACCTCCTTGTTTATTCCTAAGTATCTTAATTTTTTTGTTGCAGTGATAAATTGGATTTTTTTTTTTTTTTAAGTTTTCATTTCTGAGTTCATTACTGGTGTGTAAAAATGCCATCAATTTCTGGGTATTAATTTTGTACCTTGCTACCTTGCTAAGTTCATTTATTAAATCTAGCAGTTTTTTGGTGGAAGCCTTAGGATTGTCTATGTACAATATCATGTCATCTGAAAAGAATGAGAGTTTGACTTCCCCTTTCCAATTTGGACACCTTTTATGCTTTCTTCTTTTCTGATCACTGTGGCTAAGACTTCCAGTACTATGTTGAATAAGAGTGGTGAAAGTGGACACCTCTGTCTTGTGCCTGTTCTTAGGGGGAATGCTTTTAGTTTTTGCTCATTGAGTATGATTTTGGCTATAGGTTTGTTATATATGGCCTTTATTATGTTGAGGTATGACCCCTCCATTCCCACTTTCCTGAGAGTTTCTATCAAAAATAGGTGTTGGATTTTGTCAAATGCTTTTCTGCTATTGATATGATCATGTGATTTTTGTCTTTCAATATGTTTATATGATACATCACATTTATTGATTTGCAAATATTGCACCAGACTTGCATCCCTGAAAAAATCCCACTTGGTCATATTGTGTGATCTTTTTAATGTATTGCTGGATATAATATGCTATTATTTTATTGAGGATTTTAACATCTATGTTCATCAATTGTCTTTCTTTGTAGTGTCTTTTATGGTTTTGGAATTAGGCTAATGCTGGCCTCATAAATAGAGCTTGGAAGTTTTGCTTCCTCTTGGATATTTTGAAATACTTTGAGGAGAATAGGTGTTAGTTCTTTCTTGAATGTTTGGTAAAACTTCCCTGTGAAGCCATATGGACCAGGGTCTTTGTGGGCTGGGAGTTTTTTTATTACTGTTTCATCAATAGTATAGGCCTATTTAGGTTTTCTGACTTTTCCTGATTGAGTTTTTTAAGGTCATATTTCTCTAGGAATTTGTCCAATTTATCCAGGTTGTCCAGCTTGTTGGTGTATAGTTGTACATAGTATTTTCATATAATCCTTTGTATTTCTCTTGGGCCAGTTGTTACTTCACCTCTTTTCTTTCTGATTTTGTTTTGGTTCCTCTCTCTCTGTTTCTTGGTGACTCTGGCTAAAGGTTCATCAATCTTGTTTATCTTTTCAAAGAACCAGCTCTTGGTTTCATTGATTTTTTGTATTTTTTTTTATTCTCTATGTCATTTATTTCTGCTCTGATCTTTATTATTTGCTTCCTTCTACTTACTCTGGGATTTTTAATTTTGTTATTTGTTTTTTCTAGCTTTTTTTAGGTGTAGTGTTAGATTATTTATTTGAGAATTTTTTTGTTTTTTGAGATAGGCCTGTAGTTCTATGAATTTCCCTTTCAAGACGGCTTTCATTGTGTTCCATAGATTTGGGGTTGTTGTGTGTTCATTTTCATTTGTTTCCAGGGAGTTTTTGATTTTTTCTTGATCTCTTGGTAACTCTTTCATTGTTTAATAACATGCTATTTAGCCTCCATATGTTTGAATGTTTTTAAGTGTTTTTACTATAGTTTATTTCTAATTTCTTGCCATCATGATCTGAAATTTTCATATGATTTCAATCTTCTTGAAAACTTGTAGAGACTTATTTTGTGTCCTAACATGTGTTCCATCTTTGAGAATGTCCCATGTGCACTTGAGCAGAATATATATTCCGCAGATTTATTCTGCCACCCCAGTCTTTATCACTGGTGAAAGAATGGTCTCGGAATTGTTTTTCTCAATTGGCCATTTAAGTTTAATAGTAAATGACTAGTTAATGATTACAAGGCATTATAAAACCTTCAGAAGGAAAGGAGAATGTTTCATGGATCATTTGTGTGTGTGTGTGTTGCAGTTTTTAAGTTACTAGTTTTTAAAATCAATACTTTTTTATATTATTATTATTTTTTATTTATTTTATTTTTGAAAGTATTGCAGATGTCCCTCATTTTCTCCCCCTTGGAAACTTTTTTGTGTTTCAACATGTGTTTTATCTTTGAAAATGTTGCATGTGCACTTGAGACTAATGTATATTCTGCAGCTTTGTGCTTTCTCCCCTCCCCCCTCTTCCCACCTTTCCCCAGTTCTTCCCCTATTTATTGTCTGTGTCCATGGGCTGTGCATATATGCTTATAAGTTCTTTGGTCAATTGCTTCCTGCCCTCCTTCCAGCCTTCCCTCTGAGATCTGTCAATCTGTTTCATGCTTCCATATCTGTGGTCTTATTTTGTTTATCAATCTGAGAAAGACAAATATCACATGATCTCACTTATATGTGTAATCTAAAATCAGTACTTTTTAATGGCAACAACTTGACCAAAAATCTGTCACAGAATTTTGAGACCCATTAAAACAAATTTTAATGAGAAAGGAAAGAAAAAAAGAAATGGTGTCTGCCAGTGTCAGATGGGCTAGGTTAAAGGTGGGGGAAAAAATGTCCCCAGCCAACCTCTGTGACTCTGGATTAAATTCCAACGGATCCCTACTCTCCAGCAGAGGCCCTAAAATTGGTCAACGTATCACCCTCATATAAGACCCAGGTGTTTTTCAAACTATTGTCTCTGCTCTGAGACTTGGAAAGAATGGAAGCTTGGATTCTACAGCCCTTTGGCTCTCCAAGGCATAAGCACCACTGGTTTTCAAAGACAGGTTATGGGAGCTATTCTTCCTGGTACAGGTCCCACAGGCTAAGACTTGGACCCTTCATTCCTTGAAGGGTCCTATGTTTGTGCTAAGCCTCCTCCTTGTAGGTTGCAGGGAGTGGGGGATAGGGTGGGTGCTGACTAGAATAAGTCTCTGACCCTCCTTCCCATCACAATGTAGCTTTTTCTTTATATTTGTAGTGGCAAAAACAATTTTCTGCTAGTCTTCAGGTCGTTCTCAGGTATAGCTGTTCTATACGTAGTTTTACTTTTGTTGTCAATGAGAGGAGGTGAACTCAGGATCTTCTTACTACATCATCTTGAACTCATAGTCAGGGTCTTCATTATAGAATGCCAATTTAGTTTGTCTGTGAAATGTTGTTTTTTTTGTGGTTGGTACACTGTCCCTACAACAAACGAGTTTTCAGGTCAACAAGTCACTGCCCCCCTAAACCTAATAAATGTATTTATAAATGTCAAAGTTATAATTTTTAAAGTGATTTGGATTTTTGGAACATTTTTATAGTTTTGTAACTGGTTAATGAAAAATGTATTTTATGCATTTCAATAAGCCTTCAAATAAAAAATGATTTTTGTGACCCTGTTATTTTCTTCAATCATGTATTCATATCATTTACAAATAGATTTATTTTGGGGGCATCTTTGTTACCACTTTCATGTAAGAAATATTTACTATTTCCTGAATAGTGAGCCGGATGTATTTTTATTATTCTATAGCTTTAACTCATTAAAAAAATCTGCCAGTTTTAGCTAAAGATTAACCATTCTGCTAAAAGGGAGTAAAAACTTCCCATCTGTGGCTAGTGGAGCTGATACTTAAAAGGTACAAAGTTCAACACCATGCAAATACTTTAATAATGATCATAATATAAGATTGCAACATGAGAATTGGAGTACCTTAGAGATGGAAATGGGCTCAGGAAATATATCTAAACAAATCTATCCAAACAACAGATTCTGTTTTCAACATCCCATGAAAGTTCATTCATTTATCAAACTAAATTAATAGCTTCTGTTCAGTTCAAAGATCTTTTTCTTAAATATAGACTAGTAATATATAAACCAAATAATAAAAATTAGAAGTGTATTAAATTATATATATCTATCAAATATGACCTCCATTTTAGTGTTCTGTAGAATAATATTCAGCTATGGTAGAATATGTACACAAATTTTTCTGACATTCTTTCTTTGGGATCACTATGCTGCATGGCAACTAGTTACTCCTTATAAATGAATGCTTTTATAGCTCATAAAACTAAGCATCATTTCTACAAAATCAAAGCAGGTATTAGTAGACTCACGCATCACTTAATGATTAGATATATTTTGAGAAATGCATTATTAAGCAATTTTGTCATACAAACATAGAGCATGCTTACACAAACTTAAACGGTAAAGCCTACTGCACATCTAAGCTATATGGTATGGACTAATGCTCCTAAGCTATAAAACTGTACAGCATGCTCCTATACTGTATATTGTAAGCAGTTGTAGCACAATTGAATTACTTGTGCACCTAAACATTGAAAAGATACAGTAAAAATATGGTATAAAAAGTAAAATATAGTACTTCCTAATATTTTGACTTTGGAAATTTTAAAAAATTCTATTGAGCCAATCTGGCACAAAGGACTCATTCAGGCATTGACTTGATAGAAGAAATAATCTATGATTTATTTATCTATGCTCAAGCCACATCATTACAATCTGAAAAGTATTTCCAAAGTACAGGGAAAAGCTGGCCCCACACTATAGCAAAAACTTTTATTAAAGTGGCAGTAGCTCATGATACTTGTTAAGGTAGCTCCTGTGGACCGGTGTCTTTGTACAGGGTCTTATGTCCTCAAAAAGAATTGACAATATTGTAACATGAGAATTTTCAAGCTAAATCTGGGAGAGCTTTAACACTGTATGAATATGTAGTGCTGGGGGACAGGCTCCTCTGTGCTAAAATAGGTTAGTGGCTGACTAAGCACAGGGATGTAATCTGTGCATACAAATTTGAGATGCTTTGAGAAGGAATCTAGTGTCAATCCTCAGATATATTGCTCCCACAAAGAAAATATTATCCTAAACCACATATTCTTCTATTAGTTATAGGAAATTCAACTCCATTATAATCTTATGGGACCACCACCATATATGTCATCCATAATTGGCCTTAAACATCATTATGCAATGCATTAATATAATTCACTTCTCATTTTATTCATTTTCATGTTTTCATGCGTTTTCATCTTATTTAAAAAATAAAACATATCTGAGAAAGAGCCAGAAGATGGCATTTAAACCATAGCTACATACCAAAAAAAAAAAAAAAAAAAAAATGTAAACAGAATTGTCTGATAAAGTTATATTGGAAATAAGACTGAAAGCATAACAAAATAATCAAGTAACAGATGTTAATAATTGGTATTTGATCCTCTAGTGCAAGTCAACAACTTATTAATTAGTGCATACTAAAACCAAAGCTAACTAGATAATTAAGTAAATGTCTATTGTTGCTATTACACTTTTGCTTTTGCAAATAGAAGAGGGAATGTTGAATTTAGAATTCTGAGGAGAAAATGAAGGTATGCTTGAATAAGAACAAGAATTAAAAAGGATGTTGCTTAAAATATGCTATTTTGCCTCTGTTTAGAGTATATATCTTCAACAAATGTTTTTTACATGACAGAATTCATCAAGAAGTAGTCTCTCCTTTACCAAATTTAGATGCTGCCAAATCATATCCTTTATTTTATTCCATTATGGTACAAAATGTAAATTTATCCAATAAAAACAGGTGATCCATCAATAAAATCATAAATCAAGATACCTCAAAGTGGAATTATAGAATGTCAAAGTGAATACTTTTACATAGTATGAGCTATCATTTAATTTAGTCCCATCCTTTCTTCTGTAATAATAAATTTTAATGTCTTCTTCTTTTCAAGCTTTATTCTTAGTTATTGTAATTCATTAAAAACTTGATAAGCTAAAAAATATAAAAAATAAAAGGAATGTTGCTGAACACAAACTTAGCAAATCTGCATGCAGACATAAGAAAATCTGCAAACTGAGGATTTTGTCATACCATATAATGCACTAAATTAACAACTCCAAATATAAGAGGTCTATGCTGTTATTGTCATAAATTATTTATAATCTGTTACTGTAATCTCAAAATCACTTTCCAAGGCCAAATCTCAAATTCTGCATCACCCATGCAAATATTAAAAAATGCACAAGTTTCTGTGTGTTGTATATTGTGTATACAATTGAAGTAAATTGAGTAAAGTGTCAATCAGAGAATAAATATTTAAGTAATTTACATTGAATTTATACACTAATTTAAAGATATAAAGTAGCTGCATTATGTTACATACGTTAACCTGAAAAATGTCTAAGATGTTTTAGACAAGAATATTTTGATTAATCCAATAAAAGTGAATTTTGGTTCAAAAATAAACATATAAAATACTCCACAATATATCTTGCAATAAGGGTATTAAAATGAGTGCTTTATGGTATGATTTCCTTCAAGTTTTAGTTGTAGATGTTTTACTAAGTATTCAGAAAATCAGGTTCAAACAATGTAATCCAGACTTCTCTATTTACATGCATTACTTTAAAATTTGCAAAGTTACAGAGCTGATTAATTACACATAAATTATATTTTTCTTTGTGTGCAACTCCATAGATAATTATACTTCATTGCATTGTAAGAGAATAGGAGTTGCATGTCTGAGAATAAGAGCTCATATTATATAAAATTAAGAATTTAAAAAGGTCTCAAAAATAATTTTTAAAATATTTGACTTTTAAAGATTCCAGATTAGCCATAAAAGTTGCACTGGCTCTATCCATATTTAGTGATCATAAATATATGCTCTTTAATTTGATCTCTTCTGAATAGTTTCATGTTAGCACAATAGAATCTGAATGATGTATAGAATTTCATTTTCCCCAGCCATCCCTACCCCAGGAAATAACCCTGTATATATACTGTATATCACTTCTTTATTTTATTTTACTGTAAGTATTAATTTAATTTAGGTCATTCATTATTTATTTCCTAGTATTTTCTAGATCTATAGACAAGTTTTGTTTAGATGTTTTAAACTTGACACTTAAAAGTCAATTTTAGAATGAATAAATTTACTTTCTTTCCACTCATGTGAGATAACAGATTAGCTTCTTTGCTCTTGTGACAGAGCTCTGATAAACTGAAGTAACTGCTATTTACCTTGAAAGTACTCATCTGAAACTTATCTTTACCTTTAGCTAAAAAGATATATAAGCTAAGTTGTTGATGGAGTAGTGGGGATGATGTCGGTGGGAGGAGGTTTTTCTCTACTTGTAAAAAATTTTTTATGAACACCTAACTATATTTTAGACCATGATTAAACTGTTAATCCTGAATTAGACAGATAAAGAAACCTAATTATACAATAACATTTTCGCTCAAATTACCAGTTATTACAACAAATGCATCTTTCCAATTGAAGCTTTTTACATGCAGGGCTGAATAGGGTAATATTTATCCCATGATCCCAAGTGTCTTTATAAAATATATACAGCCTGCTACCTAGGAAACTTGAGTGCAGGAGGAGCTGTTCTGAGAGACTGCACATGGCTCCAGTTTCCAAGGAAACCCCTGTGTTTTTTTCCTATAAATGTCCAAAGCAGTTTCTTTATTAGGAATTAGATTAACAGTGTTTTCAAAGGAAAAGCTGAGTGAGGGTATAGTAGGCCCTTTTCATACATATGAACTAAAATGTAAACTGTATTAGCTGTGTTTAATTGTTTTCAGCATGTAAGTTTCAGATATAAAAGTAGAGTCATACATAATTTAAAATATTAAGAATGCAAAATCTTGCTCTTCAATAAAAATAGACCAAAAAAGTATACAGAAAATGTATTTTTCTTAAAAGTAAATAGCAAATGCTGAAATGTATGATACATAGCTAAATCTATGTGTTGAATGTGCACTTTTAAATTGATGTTACATGAAAATATTTCCCCTTGAATGTTTTCATATGTAATAATTCTAATTACATTTTTATGCTGAACCATTTTTATTTTACATCACTCTATTATTATCGTGCTAAAAATTGCACATTACATCTTTGACTAACATTCTTTTTTTATACTAGGGTAATTAATATACTCCCAAATATAAAATCCTAAATTGACAAATTTCAAGATGGCTGCAGAATAAGTAGAAGCTACACTAACCTGCTTCTAGCCCCAAACCAGATTTACACCTTAATTATAGAATAATCAACCCAAATAACCAACTAAAATCTAATTGAAATATTATAACCACGGATTTACAGAAGAAGCCATAAAGAGACTGGTAAAAAGGGCAGAGATGCAGATAGGGTTAGCCCCTGCTCTCATGTGCCACAGCTGAGAAGCCAGAGAGATATCTCAGTTGCAAAACTCCCTTCCCCCAGGAACATGCAGTCTCATCCCTATGCAGGGATCCCCAACCCGGAGCAACAGAAATGGAAAGAAGAGTCCACACAGCATCTGATGGTGAAAATCAGTAGGGATTTAGGTTTCCTGGGAGAAAAAAGAGTTGGCTAGAGACTCAAATGCTACCTTATCAGGATTGAATACTCTAATTGTTGTAGCATCAGCCTGGGAAGTGCACTGCCCAGTTCTCCAGCTATTGGCAAAACCTCCTTGCCAAGCTTTAGTCCTGCATAATGGACGGCACCTGGCAAGGACCTTTGGGGGTGCTCTTTTACAGAAGCTCTTGGCAGAAACTAAGACAGTGATTGAACTGTACAGCTTTTGAAAGAGGACCATTTGCCCACCTTGAGCATACAGCCAATTACCACACCACCTGTCAAATAATTTTGGCCTGCCCTATAACTCTGTAGCCCTACCCAGATAAGTACAGTCCTACAGGACACCCAGAGCTGGGACTTTTAAAACACATCTCCCAGGGAAGCTTTTTTCTGGGTTGTGTGATTATATCACCACTCCTATCTCTTCTGTAAACTCAGCATGTGCCATTCTGCCAATGGGAGATTCATTTGACATGTTTTCCTGGCAGCAGGGATCCATCCCTGAAGATCTCAGTCCCCTCAAGGGGATCAGAGCTGGGACCTTTTGTGTTCATCTAAGGCTTTTTCCTTAAGAAAAGGAAGAAGTGCCCTCCCTCCCCCACACAGGCTTGCTGGCACCACCACCAGTGGGAGACAGTTTGGATTTGTTGTCCCAAGTCCTGGTGGCCCCTGCAGAGCTCAGCTCCAAGGAGAGAAGAGTGTTTCTTTGAGCAGGAATATTCAGACTGTGTCTCCTTAGAAGGCTCTTGTCTGGGACCAGGATGAAGTGCTTGGCCCAGTCCTGTGGGCGTGGCTAACACCACTCCTAATGGGAGACTCTTTTTTTTGAAAAAAAAATATCTTTATTGATTTCAGAGAGAGGAAAGGAGAGAGAGAGAGAGAAACATCAATGATGAGAGAGTCATTGATCAGCTGCAGAGTTAAATCAAGATGAACTCAAAGAAGCCCACACCAAAACACATCATAATTAAAATGCCAAAGGTAAAAGATAAAAAGAGAATCTTAAAAGCAGCAAGAGAATGAGAGTTTGTTACTTACAACAGAGCTCCCATAAAACTGTCAGCAGATTTGTCAACAGAAACATTCTGTGAGGAAGTTATTGTTGTAAAATATTCAAAGAAAGGAAAAGCAAGGACCTACAACCAAGACTACTCTATCCAGCAAAGCAGTCGTTTAACCTTGAAGGTGAAATGAAGAGCTTCCCAGACAAAAGAAAAAAATTCTAGAAGTGTTCATTAACACCAAACCAGTATTTCAAAAAATGTTAAAGAGCCAGATTTAACAAGAAGAAAAAACAAAAGAAAGAGAGGAGCATAGATGTAAAAATAAAATGGCAATAAATATCTACCAATAATAACCTTAAACATAAATGGATTAAATGCTCCAATCAAGACATAGGGTAGCTGAATGCATAAGAAAATATGACATATATATATGCTTTCTATAGAAGACTCACCTCAGAACAAAATACACTCAAACTCAAAGTGAAGGGATGGGGGAAAAAAATAATCCATGAAAACTGAAACAAAGGAAAAGCTAGAGCAAAAATACTTCTATGAGACAAAATAGACTTCAAAACAGAGGCCATAAAAAAAAAGACATAAAAGATCACTGCATAATACTAAAGGGATCAATCCAACAAAAGGATATGATCCTTGTAAACATATACGCACACAACATAAGAGTGCCTAAATATATAAAGATAATTTTGTTGTACATTTAGGGATAAATCAACAGTAACAAAGTCATAATAGAGGACTTTAACACCCCACTGACATCAATAGATAAATTTTTCAGACAAAAAATTAAGGCAACAGTGACCATAAATGACATACTGGATTGGATGATTTTAATAGATATTTGCAGAATATTTCTTCCCAAAGCTGCATAATATACATTTTTCTTAAGTGCACATGGAACACTCTCAAAGATAAACCACATGTTAGGACAAATGATATGTCTTTATAAATTCAAGAAGATTGAGGTAATATCAAGCATCTTCTCAGATCACAATGGTCTGAAACTAAAAATTAATTATAATAAAAAAATTAAAAAGCATTTCAACACTTGGAAACTAAATAACATGTTATTAAACAATGAATGTGTTAACAATGAAATCAAAGAAGAAATCAAAAGGTACCTGAAGACAAATAAAAATGAGAACATAAACCCAAATTTGTGAAACACAAAGAAAACAATCTGAAAAAGAATTTTATAGCATTGCAGGCCTACGTAAAGAAGCAAGAAATTTCTAAGGTAAAAAATCTAACACTAAACTAAAAGAACTAGAAAAAAAACAAGCCCAAAGTGTGTAGAAAGAAAGACATAATAAGAATTAGAGCAGATAAATGAATAAAGACTAAGGAAACAATACAAAGGATCAATGAAATGGAGAGTTGATTCTTTGAAAAGATAAACAAGATTGACAAACTTAACCACACTCATCAAGAAAAAGAGAGGACCCAAATAAATAAAATGAGAAATAAAAGACGAGAAGTAACAACTGACACCACAAAAATACAAGGATTGTAAGAAAATACTATTTGCCAACAAATTAGACAACCTAGGTGAAATGAATAAATTTATAGAAATATGCTCTTCAAAAATTGAATAAGGAAGAATCAGAACATCTGAATTACCAATTACACCTAACAAAATTAGAGAAGTAGCTCTGACAGGTTAGGATCAGTGGTTAGAGTGTCGGCCAGGGGACCAAAGGATTGTGGGTTTGATTCTCAGTCAAGGGCATGTACCTCAGTTGTAGGCTCCATCCCTGTCCTCAGTAAATGCATGTGTGGGAGGCAACCAATCAATATGTCTCTCTCATATTGATGTTTCTCTCTCTCCCTCTTCTCCCTCCCCTCCACTCTCTCAAAAAAAATTGAAGCAGTAATTTAAAAAACTCCCAACAAACAAAGTCCTAGACCACATGGCTTCACAAGCAAAATTTACCAAACATTCAAAGAACTAACACTTATTCTCCTCAAACTATAACAAAATATTCAAGAGGAAGGAAGATTTCCAGCATTATCTTAATTCCCAAACCAGGTAACAACACTATAAAAAAATAAAATTACAGGCCCATATCCCTAATGGACATAGATGCCAAAATCCTCAACAAATACTAACAAACAAGATCCGGCAATACATTAAAAAGATCATACACCATGGTCAAGTGGATTTATTCCAGGTATGCAAGGTTGGTACAATATTTCCAAATCAGTAAATGTAAGACTTCACACAAACAAAATGAAGGATAAAAATCACATGATCATGTCAATAAGTACAGAAAAAACATTTGATAAAAATCCAGCATCCCTTTATGATAAAAACTTCTTCAGCAAAGTGGGGATAGAGGGAACATACCTCAAAGTAACAGAGGTCATACATGACAAACCCATTGCCATCATCATACTCAATGGGCTAAAGACCAAATGTATTTCCCTTAAGATTAGACACAAGACAGTGATTTCCACTTTCACCACTCTTATTCAACTTAGTACTGGAAGTACTAGCCAATGTAATCTGACAAGAAGAAATAAAAGGCATCCAAATTGGAAAGGAGGAAATAAAATTGTCATTATGGCATATGACATGATATTGTATATAGAGCACCTTAAAGAATCCACTAAAAAATACTAGACCGAATACATGAATTCAACAAAGTAACAGGATACAACATTAATATTTAAAAATCTGTGGCATTTTTATAAACCAATAATAAACTGTCAGCAGAACTTAGGAAAACAATCCCATTTACTATTGCAACAACAGTAAAAAAATATGATACCTAGGAATAAATTTAACCAAAGAGGTAAAAGATCTGTATTATGACATACTGAAGAAAGAAATTGAGGAAGACACAAATCAGTGGAAGCATATATTTTGTTCATGGATAGGAAAAATTAACATAATTAAAATGACCATATTCCCCAAAGCAATCTGCAGATTCAATGCAATTCATATTAAAATACCGATGGAATATCTCACAGATCTAGAACAAATATTCCAAAAATTTCTGTGGAACCACATAATACCCCAAATAGCCTCAGGAATATTGAGTAAGAATAAAGTTGGAGGTATCATACTACCTGACATCAAACTATACTACAAGACCATAGTAATTCAAAGCAGCATAGTATTGACATAAGAACAAGCATAAGACATCACAGAAATAAACCTATGACTTTATGGTGAATTAATATTTTACAAATGTGATAAGAACATATAATAAGGTAAAAAAATGTCTATTTAAAAAATAGTTGGGAAAATTGGACAGAAAGTTGCAAAAAATGAAACTAGATCACCAACTTACAACATACACAGGAAAAAATAAATTAGACTTAAATGTAAGTCATGAAACCATATGAATTTTAGATAAAAACATAGGCAGTAAAATTTCAGACATTATTGCAGCAATATTTTTGCCAATATAGGGTGTCCACAAAATGTATACACACACTTTGAATAATTATAAAGGCAGTGTTTATTAAAATACATTTAATTTTCCAAATTCAACAGTCAGCTATTATAGTGTGTATACATTTTATTGGGACACCCTGTATATCTACCTGGGTAAAAAAAAACAAAGGAAAAAATAAACAAATGCAACATCAAAATAAAAACACTTTGCACAGCAAAAGAAACCATCAACTAAATGAAGAGGGAACAGACTGCATTGGAGAACATATTTGCCAACATATCTGATAGGGGATTAATTTTCAGTATATATAAAGATCTACAACTCATCACAAAGAAGACAAACAAACCAAGTAAGAAATGGGGGAAAAAACCTGAATAGACACTTTTCCAATAGTCAATAGTCAATAGACAAGAGAAAATGCTCACCATCACAAATTATCAGAGAGATGCAAATTAAAACCACAATGAGGTATTACCTCACATATCTAAGAAAGACTATCATTAATAAATCAACTAACAACAAGTGCTGGCCAGGATGTGGAGAAAGGAACACTTGTGCACTGTTGGTGAGAATGCAGATTGGTGTAGTCATTGTGGAAAACAGTATGGGTTTCATCAAAATTTAAAAATGGATCTGACTCTTGAGCCAACAATCCCACTTCTGGGAATATATCCTAAGAATCCTGGAACACTAATTCAAAAAAATATATGCACCCCTCCCATTCACTGGAGCATTATTTACAAGAGCCAAGATCTGTAAACAACCCAGTTGCCCATAAGTAAATGAGCGGATAAAAAAAAAAAGCTGTGGTATATTTACACCATGGAATACTATAAGGCTGTAAAAAAAGAAGGAATCAATTTTTTACAACAGCATGAATGGAACTGGAGATTATCATGCTACTGAAATAATCCAGACAGAAAAAGACAAATACCATATTATATCACTTATATGTGTAATCTAATGAACAAAATAAACTAAAGAAGAGAGGCACAGATACAAAAAACAGACTAACATTGGACAGAGGTGAGGTGGGAGAGGGGACTGCATGAAAAAATGTAAAGTAGCTAGAGAACATATATGCATAACCCATATACCCAAACAATAGTGTGGTGTTGGCCATAACAAAGTGGAGGCAAGGGAGGTACACAAAAATGGAAAAAAATGGGAACATCTGTAATAGTGTCAACAATAAAAGTAAAGGTAAAAATTGTCTATTTGGGTTCTTTGCTTATTTTATCATTGAGTTATTTTTTCCTTTTGTGTTTTAAAAATGTATATTTTTTAATATTAACACCTTATCAAGATTGAAAACATTTTCCCATTCCATAGATCACCTTTACTTTTTACTTATTGTTCCCTTTGCTGTGCTGAAACATTTTAGTTTGATAAAGTCCCAAACTTTATTTTTGCTTTCTTTGCCTGTTTTTGGTGCCAAAACCAAAAAAGTCATTGTTTGTGATATACATGAACTTCTTCATTATTATATTATTACTAAAGTATGTGTTTTATTTCCTTTTATACTGCACTAATTCTCCTAAATCACTGAAGTGTCTTGTCATATATACCCCAAAAATATTTATTGAAAAAAATCTAAGAAGAAATTAGAAAAACAGTTCAATAATAAAATGATATAAATACTGAAAGAGAAAAGTAGTTTATTGGCTAACAAATTTTTCTTAAATTAAAAATCATGGGTCTACATGAATAGTGGACATTCAGTGTTTATTTAATTATATCAATATAACAGTATTTTACCTAAATTTTTCTGTCTGCTCTTTCGGAGGTTACTTTGTTTAAGTTGATATTATTTTATAAAAGGTTTTTTTCCCCCCCAAAAAACTGCAGAATATACATTCTTCTCAAGTGCATATGGGACATTCTCAAATATAGACCACATGTTAGGACACAAAAGAAGTCTCTACAAGTTCAAGACGATTTAAATAATCTTAAGCATCTTCTCAAACCAGAGTGGCATGAAATTAGAAATCAACTACAATAAAAGAATAAAAACATTCAAACACATGGAGGCTAATTAGCATGTTATTAAACAATAAATTGGATACCAAAGAGATAAAGGAAGAGATCAAAAACTTCCTGGAAACAAATTAAAATGAACACACAACAACCCCAAATCTATGAGACACAATGAAAGAAGTCCTGAGAGGGAAGTTCATAGCACTAAAGGCCTACATGAAAAAACAAGAAATATTTCTAATAAAGTAACCCTACAGCTTAAAGACTTAGGAAAAGAGCAACAACAACAACAAAAGACACAGTAAGTAGAAGGAAAGAAATAATAAAGATCAGAGGAGAAATAAATGGCATAGAGACTAAAAAAACAGCACAAAAGATCAATGAAACCAAGAGCTGGTTCTTTGAAAATATAAACAAGATTGATGAACCTTTAGCCAGATTCATCAGGAAACAAAGAGAAGGGTCAGAATAAACAAAATCAGAAATGAAGAGGTGAAGTAAAAACTGACCCAACAGAAATACAAAAGATTGTAAGAAATACTATCAACACAAACAAACTGGAAAACCTAGAAGAAATGGACAAATTCTTAGAAAAATACAACCTTCCTAAACTCAGTCAGGAACAGTCAGAAAACCTGAATAAGCCAAAAACTGCTGATGAAGTTAAAGCATTAATAAAAAAACTCCTAGCCCACACATGGCTTCACAAGAGAGTTTTACCAAACATTCAAAAAAGAACTAACACCTATTTTCCTCAAACTATTCCAAAATCTCCAAAGGAAGAAAAACTTCCAAACTCTTTTTGTGAGGCCAGTATTAGTCTAATTCCTTAACCAGAAAAGACACTACAAAGAAAGAGAATTACAGGCCAGTATCCCAATAGAACATAGATGCTAAAATCCTCAACATAATATTAGCAAATCGAATCCAGCAATATATTAAAAAGATCATATATCATGACCAAGTGAGCTTTATTCCAAGGATGCAAGGCTGGTACAATACTCACAAATAGAAAATGTGATACATCACATAAACAAATTAAAAGACAAAAATCACATGATCATATCAATAGATGCAGAAAAGCATTTGACAAAATCCAAAACCCATTTTTGATAAAACCTCTTAGCAAAGTGAGAATAGAGGGATCACACCTCAACATAATAAAAGCCATATATGACAAACCTGTAGCCAACATCATATTCAATGGGCAAAACCTAAAAGCATTTAGCCTAAGAACAGGCACAAGACAGGGCTGTCCTCTTTCACCACTCTTATTCAACATAGTACTGGAAGTCTTAGCCACAGTGATCAGAAAAGAAGAAAGCATAAAAAGCATCTAAATTGGGAAGGAGGAAGTAAAACTGTCATTATTTGCAGATGTCATGATATCATGCACGCAATCCTAAAGACTCCTCCAAAAAACTACTAGATTTAATATATGATTTGGCAATAAATCAAGATACAAAATTAACACCCAGCAATTAATGGCATTTTTATACACCAATAATGGACTCTAAGAAAGAGAAACTAAAAATATATCTGATTTACCATTGCAACAAAAAATTAAGATACTTAGGAATAAACTTAACCAAGGTGGTAAAAGATATGTACTCAGAAAACTATAGGACATGGCAAAAAGAGATAGAGGAAGAGATAAACAGCTAGAAGAATATACCATGTTGATGAACTGAGAGAATTAACATCATTAAAATGTCCATACTACCCAAAGCAGTGTATAAATACAATGCAAACCTTATTAAAACACTAATAGCATATTTCACAGAGCTAGAACAAACACTTCAAAAATTTATATGGAACCAAAAAAGACCCCAAATAGCCATGGCAGTCTTGATAAAGAAGAACAAAGTTGGAGGGATCACAATACCAGATACCAAGTAATACTGCAAAGCCACTATAATCAAAACAGCCTGGTACTGACACAAGAACAGACACATAGATCAGTGGAACAGAGGAAAGGACCCAGAAATTGACCCAAGCTGTTGTGCCCAATTACTATTTGACAAAGGAGGAAAGAGTATACAATGGAGTAAAGACAATCTCTTCAATAAATGGTGTTGAGAAATCTGGACAGGCAGATGCAAAAAAATGAAATCATACCACCAACTTACACCATACACAAAAATGAACTCGAAATGGACAAAACACCCAAATGTAAGACATGAATCATAAAAATCCTAGAAGAAAATATAGGCAGCAACATCTCAGACATCTCTCGTAGCAATATTTTTGCTGATACATCTCCTAGGGTAAGAGAAACAAAGGAGAATATAAACCAATGGGACTAAATCAAAATAAAAAGCTTCTGCACAGAAAAATAAACCATGAACAAAACAAAATGGAAGTCCACTATATGGGAAAACATATTTTCCAATGACACATCTGATAAAGGATTAATATCCAAAATATATATGGAACTCATACAACTTAACAAAAGGGAGACAAACAATCCAATTTAAAAAAATTAAAAATGTGCAAATGACCTAAATAGACACTTCTCCAATGAGGACATACTGATAGCCAAGAGATATATAAAAAAATACTCAAAGTCACTAATCATCAGAGAGATGTAAATTAAAATGACAATAAGATATCACCTCACACCTGTCAGAATGGCTACCTTCAGCAAATGAACAAATGACAAGTGCTGACAAGGATGTGTAAAAAAGGGAACCCTAGTACTCTACTGGTGGGAATGCAGACTGGTGCACCCACTATGCAAAACAGTATGGAATTTTCTCAAAAGTTAAATATGGAACTTCCACTTAATCCAATGATCCTATTTCTAAGAATATATCCTAAGAATCCTGAAACACTGATCAGGAAGAACATATGCACCCTTATGTTCACAGCAGTGCAATTTACAATAGCTGAGATCTGAAAACAGCCCAAGTGTGCTTCAGTAGATGAGTGGATGAAAAAGCTGTGGGATATTTACACCATGGAATACTATGTAGCTGTAAAAAAATAAGGATCTCTTACCCTTTGGGACAGCATGGATAGGATGGGAGAGTATTATGCTAAGTGAAATCAGGCAGTCAGAAAAAGACAAATATCACATGATCTCACACATATGTGGAATATAATGAACAAAATAAACTGATGAACAAAACAGGTCCAGAGACATAGAAGCATGGAGCAGACTGAGGGATCTCATAGGGTGGGGTGAGTGGGTAGGCAGAGATTAATCAAAGAACTTATATACATATATGTATAGCCCAGGGACACAGACAATAGTATGGGGAAGTCTTGGGGGTGGGGCGGATGCCAGGTGGAGATCAATGGGGAGTAAAAAAAGGGGACATCTGTAATACTTTCAACAATAAAGATAAATTTTAAAAATAGAAGATTTCTTTTTTTACATACCTATATACACAGATATTTGCTTTCATTTTACAGTTAAACTTTTATGACTAGCTTTTGTTAATTTGTGGAATAGCAATTCTAATATTCCCCCTGAAAAACCAATTTCACAAATACAGCATGGAGCCCGGCCAGGTGTGGCTCAGCGGTTGAACGTTGACCTAGGATCCAGGTGATCGGGGTTCGATTCCCGGTCAGGGCACATGCCCAGGTTGCGGGCTTGATCAATGACTCTCTCATCATAGATGTTTCTATTTCTCTCTCTCCCCTCCTATCCTCTCTCTAAAATCAATAAAGATATATTTAAAAAAAACAAAAACAAAAACAAATACAGCGTGGAAAACACCTGGTTGAACTACTTTTCTGTTTGTGAATTAGTCTTCTGTAATGATAGACAGATTTATGAGTCCCTCCCACACCTCACCCTAGATTGCCACTCTTCTTGACTGTTGGTGGGGTCTGTGTATGTGATGGAATATAACTTCAGTGACTTTGTTACTAATCAGTTGACTGGAAGTAATCATAATAGAGACCCAATCTTATCTTACTTAATTTTTTTTTTATCCCATTCGAGTTGTTGACAGAACTTTGTTCCCTGCTGTTTCTAGCATAAATGTTTCTGTTTTCTTGGTTAATGCCAATAGAGGGTCAACTTCTAGAGACTGAGGTTTTCACCTTCATGACCCTATCCACAATGTGATTTTTTTCTTTTTGAGGGTAGAAGGAAAACACTCTGTTGATGCTTCTCAATCTTCATGTCATTTTTCTGATAAATTTTTATGTAAAGGGCTCACTTGATTAAGTCTCTTTTAAAAGCATGCTTTGTGAACTATAGACTTTGAGTATCATTTGGCATGGCCATATGTTGATTTAATTATTAAGTTAGTTAGTTGCCTAAATTTATTTGGCCTATTATGTAACACTTGACCTCATCAAATTTTTATCTATTATGTAAATCCTGTATTCTAGGTTATTATTTTAGGCTCACAAAATGTTGCAAAAGTTTTTCATTGTGTCTCCATGTATCCTAAATCCAGTGGATTTCTAACATAACATTATATAATCACACCAATAATTTATTTTTCTGAGGTATAGTTCTAGAAAAGTAATGATAGAGAGGTGATAGGTACATAAATACATAGATGGATACATAGATTGATAGAGAGGTGAGAGATAAATGATAGATGATAGATAAATAGATGATAGATAGATGATAGATAGATATATACAGGCCACAAATTACTTCATAACCTTAATGAAAGTTCCTAATATTACCCTTTTATAAGCATATTATCTGCCCAACCTAAAGTTCTGGCAACATCTGATCTATTTTTTATCACTATGATTTTGTTATTTTTGAGATTGATTTATAAATGAAATAATATAGTATATAACATTATGGTATTGTCTTTTGAGGGTAGTTTCACTCTTTTAAATTTTTATCCATTCTAATAACCATGTAGTATTAGCTTATCATGACTTTATTATTTTTTGTTACTTTTTTCTTTCTTATTTTATTATGTATGTATTTATGTATGTATGTATGTATTATTTATTTATTGTTGAGAGTATTACAGGCATCCCCCATTTCCTCTCTTACTCCCCTCCACCCATTTCCCACCCCTCCCCAGGGTCCTGCCTATCCATTGTCTGTGTCCATGATCTGTTCATATATGCTTATAAGTTCTTTGGTTAATCTCTTCCCCCTCTTTCTTTAAGTAACATTTTTCTAATGGATAATGATGATGTATGTGTTTTTATATGGTTATTGACATCTCTATATCCTCTTTGGTATCATATCTATTAAAGTCTTTCTACTTTTTTTCAAAAAAATATGCTTTTATTGATTTCAGAGATAGGGAGAGGGAGAGAGAGATAGAAGATCAATGATGAGAGAGAGTCATTGACCAGCTGCCTCCTGCAACCTGGGCATGTGCTCTGATGGGGAATAAAACCGAGATCTCCTGGTTCATGGGATAACACTCAACTACTGAGCAATGTCGACCCACTTTCTTCCTACTGAATTATTTATTTTCTTTCAGATGAGTTCTACTATTTAAATGACATGAACTAATTTTTTAAAATCCACAAACAGAAAAAAACCACCTTCCTCTGGGATGAGATATACAACCAAGACAGTTCTATAACTATAACTATTTATTGAATTTATGTTCAAAATTGAGTTTATGATCAAAGAAATTAACTCCATGTTATAAAATGTTCTGGAAAAAAATAGCTCCAGTTTCATATGTTTTTATGGGTGAATTCTACAAAATCTCTTCCAGAAAAACAGAAAGGTGAAAATACTTCCCAACTCATTTTATGAGGTAAGCTTTACCCCTATATCCAAACCAGGCAGTACCCAAAATAGCAACACAAAAGACCCACACAAACATAGAGTAAAAATAATAAATAAATATCTCTCATGAACATAGATACAAAAACCCTCAATAAAATATTAATAGAATATAATAATACATAAAAGAATACTGTACCATGAGGAAATGGCATTTGTTGCCAGACTGAAAAAACAGATCACTCTTGAAAGTCAATTACTGTATTCTACCAAATGTACAGCCTAGCTTGAAAAAAAAAACCACACAATAATTTTATCAATTGATGCAGAAAAGTCATTTGAAAAAAGTCAATACTATTCATGATAAAAATGTGAGAAATTTTGCACATTAAGGTATTATATATTAATAAATATATGTAATTAAAATGTCTGTGTTATTTTAAATAGTTTCATGCCTTTAAATAATAACAGAATTAAGAGCATATAATATAGATATATGTACATATGTTTATATGCATAATTTCTACATATTTTCAATTTCTAGTTCTTTTCCTCCTTTTCTGTAAATCTTTTGTTCTTTCAAACTAACTTATTCAGTATGTCTGAGAGTGCAAGTCTGCTAGGAGTGAATTCTTCTGGTTTTGTTCATCTGAAATTTTACTTCACCTTCAGTGTTAATATATGTTTTCATTGTTTATATAAGTTGGGGCTGATAGTATGTCTTTTATTATTTTAGCACTTTAAAGGTTATTTTTCATTGTTTTCTGGTCTCCACCTTTCTCTCTGATAACAAAATGCAGTCATTCTTATTGCTATTCTACTACATGTAATGTCTTTTTACTTTGGCTGCTTCATGTTTTTCTATCCTTGGTCATTAGCAATTTCAATATGATGAACCTGTTTCTAGTTTTTGCTATATTTATTTTGTTTGACATTTGCATATTTATTCTGCCCGATCATTGCTTTTCTTCTTTAGGTAACTGCAATTGCACATATGTATAAAGAAAAGAATTTCTAACTATAATTTTAAGTTCACTACTCTTTTTTTCTTTAATTCTCAACCTGCAATAAACTCATCCAGTAATTTTTTTAAATATAACTATGTTATGTTTTTAAAATTTCTCATATTTTTGTTTTTCTTTTCCATATTTCCTATCTCTTCATATGTTATCACCATATTTAATTAAGTCCTAATAGCAACTTTATATTTCATATTTTTTTCTGCTAATTCTCATATCTGAAGTATTTGCTTTATCTTTTGACAGGATGTTACTTATTCATTTTTTTCTTTGCACATTTGGTAATTTTGTATTTTAAGCTAGATACTGAGTATGATAGTTGTAGATCAAATGAATAATGTTAAGTCCCTTAAAGTATGTTGACTTTGTTTTGGCAGCTAAATCGCTGGTAGATAGATAAATATGGTCCTGATAGACTTGGATTCATTCGTTGTTGAGGAGTATCTATTTTTCTTTCATTCTTACTTAATACTAAGGTTTGGCTCTTACTCTTGCATGTGGCCTTTAAAAAATGTATGATCTTTCTGGGGTTTCAACTGAAGACCAATGTGTTGAATAATTTCCTTCTACATTAGACAAACTGTCATTTCTCTCACAGGTCAGCTCCACAGTAACCATTCTCTGCTAGGAATCCCAGACAGATTCCCCAAATCTTCACTTTTTCAGCCTAGCCATTGGAAAAAGGAGAAGTATCCTTTCCATCTCAAATGCCTTGTCCTACAAATTCCAGCTGCCTCAATAGCCTGCAAGTCTAGGCTCTGTCTCCTCAGTTAAGCAAAACTTTCACTCAGGTTTGGTTCTTTTTTCCTGCTCTGGGTAAGTAAATTACTCCTAGACAAAGTTGGGGCAATTGTTGGAATACTAGAGCTCACATTATTTTATTTTATTTTCTCAAGTATTGTTGTCTTGAACTGCCTCTTTTTCAATGTCTGAAAATAGTGACTTCAAATTTCATACAATTTTATAGGGGTTATTGTTAGAATGCCAAGTCCTATACTACCTATTCTTTCAAAGGAGAAATACATTTTAACTGTTGTCAAAATAAGAAAGCTTAAATGAAGGAAAGCTGTTATTTGTTTATTGTGACAAAATAAGTGATAAACAGAAATGAATTTTAACCCAGGTCTTCTGATTTTATATCTAATGTATTTCTGTTTCTACTACATTATGGTACTTTGCAAGTGTATAGTACTAGAAAAATATAGATTAGAGTAGGTATTCTAACTCAGTGGTTTGTGAACTTTTCAGTTCATAAAATTGCAGACACTTTATATGAATAACTTAAATTTTGTGACCCCTTTTTTTTCTAGATAGTAAATGAATACATAGCAAGAATAACAAGAATGATCATCTACTAGGATTAATATTTCATAAGAAAAAGGTCACATATTCACCAAAGAGGCATAAGATAACATATCTTTCATAATAAAAAAGAGTTCTATAGAATGAATGAATGAATGAATGAATGAATGAATGAATGAATGAATTCATATTCTTTAGAAAAGTCTCACCTTAATGTAGTTTATCTGTTCTTGGCCATGAAGTGTAGTAAACTTCAAAGTGGACCAAAGCCTGTATGAAGACAGGTATTTGAAAATAACTGAGAGTACATCTTATATTTTTTTACATAACGTTTCTGTGTCAGAAAACATTCTCAGTGCTTACAATTATGAATTCATTTAAACACCATAACTACATTATGAACCAAGTCTTGTCACATTTCCTATTTTACAGATGATGAATCTGATGTGTAAAAAATAAAATATTGTGCCCAAGGTTATACAACTAATAAGTAGCAGAGCTAAAACTGCCACTCAGGGAATAAGAATCTTAAACTTTGCTCCTTTTCTTCAGTTATTCCTTTTGAATTAGAAACCTGAGCAGAAATGTACACACGTGTTATGAAAAACAATTCAAAACTTATTTTTCCAATATATATTTTCCCCATAATGTGCAATTATGTTAAAAGAGAGATTTTTTAATGTTTTAATTTATCTTTATTTTTGAAAGTATTACAGATGTCCCTTCCCCACCCCATTGATCCCTTTCACCCTGCAGCACCCCCAGACCTTCACCACACTATTATCTATGTCCATCGGTTATACATATATGTATATAAGTTCTTAGGTTAATCTCTCTCCACCACCCCCTTGCCTTTCCTCTGATATTCATCAGGTTTTTTTCCATGCTTCTATGTCTCTGGATTTATTTTGTTCATCAGTTTATTTTGTTCATTAGATTCCACCTATGAGTAAGATAATGTGATATTTGTATTTCTCTGACAAGCTTATTTTGCTCAGCATAATATTCTCCAGGTCCCACCATGCTGTCTCAAAGGATAAGGGGCCCTACTTTTTAACAGCAGCATAGTATTCCATGGTATAAATGTATGAGAAGATGCTGGATATGATTTCAATCTTCTTCAACTTGTAGAGACTTGTTTTGTTCCCTAATGTGATCTATCTTTGAGAATGTCCCATGTGCACTTGAGGAGAATGTATATTCTGTACTTTGGGGTGAAATGTTCTGTAAATGTCAATTAAATCCATCTGATCTAGTATGTCATTTAGGGTCACTGTTTCCTTGTTGATTTTTTGTCTGGAAGATCTATCCAGGAAAGTCAGTGGGGTGTTAAAGTCTGCTACTATGACTGTATTGTTGTTGACCTCTCCCTTAAAGTCCTCCAGAAGTTTTTATTCAGCCTGTGTGAGTCTTTTGTTCTGATGTGGGCCTCTTATAGACAGCATATATTTGTGTCATGTTTTCTTACCCATCAGCTACCCTATGTCTTCTGATTATAGCACTTAATCCATTTACATTTAAGATTATTATTGATTTTAATTCTTAAAATTTTATCTCAGATGAAACAATATTACACTATATAGGAATAGTATATCAGTGAATAAAAAGAACATTGCATGTAATTCAGAAGGTTAAAATTCCAGTTAAGGTTATTATTTAAAATGTAGTCCTTTTAAAAATTTTTATCAAAATAAGTTTATGGTACAAAGAAGCATTTAAAATAGCTCCCTGAAATGAAAGAAGTCATGCATCAAAGAGAACAATGATGTAGTGTTTTAATACAAATAGAAAGTATTGATTAAAGGTAGCAGCTCTGAGTAAAAAGAAAAGAAATAAATGTTATTCTTTCAGGTTTGATTCTATAAGAAAATTAAATGTAATTCTTAATCAAAATGCACTCAGTAGTCATTCAACAATTTATATAACAATTCAAAAATAATTAATCATATGTTACAGTTTATTATTAAAATTATGAACATTAAAAATAGGAGAAAAGAATAATTTGCAAAGACGTATATCAGAAAATTTAAATCACTTATGTTATTTGTACCTTATTTATATTTCTAATGTTGAGGAAGAAAACAGTTAGATAATTTTAATATACTTAAGCAGGTGGAAATGACTGATTTTCTCAGACTTTGTTGGAAAATATTTCATTTATTTGGAATACAAACACATAAAATAAAATAATTAGAATATTTTGCTTCACGTTCTTTTATGGTAAAAACAAATAAAAAATTAAGCTTGCAGACATCCAAATTTTTTTTCATTGTCTACTATACATGAACAATTGATAAAATAAAGTGAATATACAAAAAACTATCTTTCAAATATATTTAATAGTGCAATGCTGTCAATATGGCTTTAATAAAAATTCCAAAGCAGAAAGATGTTCTGGTTTAATTTTTGTTCCTAAATAAAACCTGTATTAGAGCTAAACAATGCAACTCTTCTGGGATGCTACCTTTCACCTTCTGTGCTTATCCCTTCAGAACTTAGCCTTGTCTATTTTCTGTTGAATCAGGAATGACACTTAATTGAATCAGTGAAGATACATTTTGATATGTGATTAACTTGATTCACCTGCTCATTCAGATTCTGAAATAAAATCTATCAATCCTAATGCAACATTTTCCCCATAAAATTATCATATACTAAGAATCAAATACTAAGAATACTTTGTATTAATCATCTTCTTCACCCTTACATCCGATTAAACAGTATGCCTTATTCAATGTCCCTGCTCCATCTTCATTACAACATTGAGTCTCATCTACATTTAAACAGGAGCCTTCTAATTGAACTATGTGTTTGTGGATTTAGCCTTCCTACCTCTACCCTCAAATACATTCTAAATAGCACAGGCCCTGTGCCTTTGCATAAAGCAAGTCTGATCATTTTACTGCCCATATAAAATTACTCAGGGACATCTCATCATTTTAAGATAAAGCTCCAAACCTATAAAATATACTAGATAGCCTTGCGTAGTATGAAACTCATTGTTTTAGTTAAACTGTTCTATGTAATAATTATCTTTCAAATATGCATCATTTCTTTTCTTTGTCTTCACTTACTGTAATGGAAAAGTTTTAACGTGATATTGAGTAAAAGCAGTAAGAATAGAAGACCTAACTTTGTTTCCCACTCTACGTGGGAAGCGTTAAGTTTTCTGACTTTAAGTATGATGTTAGCTAGAACTTTTATTTTTTGTAGATGATCTTTACCATGTAAAGAATGTTCTCATGTATGTACAGCTTACTGAGAGTTTTTATCATTAATGGATTTTTAATTTTGTCGTCTGTTTTATTTTTGCATTGATCTAGATGATCTTCTGTGTTTTCTTCTTTAACTGATTATTTAGGCAAATTACATTAATTATATTCCAGATTTTGAACTAGCATTGCATTGCCAGAATAAAATCAACTTGGTCATGATGTACTTTTATTTAATTATGTTCCTGGATTAATTTACTCGTGTTATTAAGCACTCTTGCATCTTTGCTCTTGAAGGATATTGCTCTATTGTTTTCTTTTCTTGTAATGCCCCTGCTTGGTTTTAATGAAAGGTAAGGCCTCATAAAGTTGGGAAGAAATCACTTTTATTTTATGGGGAAAATTATGTGGAATTGGTATCATTTTTACCTTAAACGTCTGGCAAAATATTTTCATGAAAACATCAAGGTTCAAAGTTTTATTGTTTAATATTTTTAATGAATTCAATTTATTTGATTGATAGCTTCCTATTCAGGTCACCTATTTCTTTCTGAGCAGTTGTGGTACTCAAGTATCTGTTAACTATTTTTGTAGTTTGTGTCACTAATGATATTGTTACACATCATTTAAGTTGTCAAAGTAGTAGGCATAAAGTTGTTCATTGCATTTTATTATTAACCTTTAATATCTATAGTGTTTTGACCCCTCTAATGTTCCTTTTTTATTCTGGATATTGGTAATTTGTATCTTCTTGCCATTTTTTATTCATGGTCATGTTTTAAAAGTTTATTAGACTGTTCAAAGAAGAAGTTTTGCTTCATGATTCTAACCATTATTACTGTAGTGTTTTCAACTTCTTTGATTCTTGCTCCTTCTTACTTGCTGTAAGTTTAATTTACTCTTCTATTTCTATTTTCTTAAAGTGGAAGCTTAGGTTGTTATTCTGAGGCTTTTTCTTCTTTTCTAATATGTGTGTGTAGTGTAGTGCTATAATTTTTCTCTAAAACTACTACTTTCCTCACCTGCTACTTTATTCTCCATCTATGACTTTCTACTAAATCAGCAGCATTTCACAAAATTTTATATATTGCAATATTTTTATTTAATTCAAAATATTTTCTGATTTTTTTGGATTTCTTTCTTTTGAACATAGGTTACATAGAACTGTGGGTAGTTTTAAAATTTTCAAATATTTAAAAGTCTTCTAGCTTTGGGGAAGGTTAGTTTCTAGTTTAATTCCTTTGTAATTACAGAACATACATTTTATGATTTCTATTATATTAAATTTGATAATATTTGTTTTGTAGACAAAAAAATATAGTATCTTGGAAAGTTGTCTTTGTGCATTTGAAAAAAATGTGTATTCTATTGTTGCTGAAGGAGCACTCTATAAATATTAATTGGATCATGTGGTTGTGAAATATCATTCAGTTATTCTATACCCTTGCTGTATTTTCTATCTACTTTTTCTATCAATAACAAAAAGTAAACATTAAAGCTTCCAATTGTAATTGTGAATTTGCCTATTATTCCTTTCTGATCCATTACCTTTTATTTTATTTATTCAAAACTCTGTTATTAAGCATATACATATTAGAATTGCTATATCTTCTCTTATTATTATATAATGTACTTCTTTATCTCAAATAGAATTTCTTGCTCTGATAACTGCTTGTTCTGGATCTAGTCTGTCCAGTTGTGTTTTTTTGTTGTTGTTTTTTTTAAATTTATCTTTATTGATTTCAGAGAGAGAAAGGGAGAGGGAGAGAGAGAGGGAGAGAAAGAGTCATCATTGATTGACTTCTTCCTGTACACGACAGGACAGGGGATAGAGCCCACAACCCGAGCATGTCATCTGACCAGGAATCGAACCTCAATTTACTGGATCCTTGGTCGATGTTCAACTGCTGAGCCACACCCGGCCGGGCTGTCCAGTTGTCTTTTGATTAATGTTTGCATGTTATGCCCTTTAGGAGCTATTTATATTATATACAAGGTAGGGCAAAAATAAGTTTACATTTGTTTATGTTGAAAATAATGCAATAATTAATAAATATTAATTCAAGAATAAACTCTGTATTTCTCATACTCACAACTGTATACTTTCTTATTTCTGACCCTATATTTATAATTTAATAATTTTATTAAATATGGGAGACAATGTTCTTGAACGGTTTTTAAAAAATCACTTGCATTTAATAAAATTATTTATATATTTGAATTTATATATACTATTTTTTTTAAAACCTTGTCTTCTTAGTTTTTAAAATTTTTCTGTTTCCTCTTTCCTGTCTTCTTTAGCATTATTTGAATATTTTAGTATCCCATTTAACTTTATATATTTGGTTTTTTTTTAAATCACTTTCCCTTTGTATTATTTTTAGTAGTTGTGTTAAGGTACTATAATATGCATACTTAACTTATTCCAGTCTATTTAGAATTATAGTTCTCCAGCATGTAATGTGTTATTTATTTATTCTTTATTTTTGCTGCTGTTAAGATATTAGTGTTGGGAGTAAGGTATCTGGGCATGGTTTTCTTTGAGTTCATCACATTTGGTGTTTGCTGAACTTCTAAAGCCTGAAAGTTTTAGTTTTTGACAACTGTAAGAAAATTTTTGTCATTATTTCCTCAAACTTTCTTTCTGACCAGTCTCCATCTCTTTCACTTCTAAGCTTCAGTGAAATAAATATTACACAATTTGATATGGTCTCACAGATCTCTGAGTTTATTCTCTTTCTCTTCTTCAGATTTCATTATTTCTGTTGATCTTTGTTCAAGCTAACTGATTCTTTCTTCTCTTGTTTTTATCCTGCTAAAAACCAAATGAATTTTTGTTTCAAATATTGCTTTTTCATTTCTAGTATGTTTAGTTGATTATTTGTTATAGTTTTTATGTCTGTGTTTTAAAATTTTGGAGAGAAGGAAGATGGTTGCACAGTAACGGGAAGTTATGTGCCCTTGCTCCCAACCAGGGATTGAATTTACAGCTAATATACTGCACTATCAACTTGAAAAAGCAAGAGAATTGTAGCTGATTAGACCTTATTCCTAAGGAGCACTGAAGAAGAACTGAAGCATAGGGGAGTCATGGAAAGTGGGAAAACCCTATAGCAGGTGAATGCTTGCAAATCTCCCTCCCTTTGGGAGTGAGGGTTCTCAACCCCATGCAGTGTCCCAAACCCAAAGCAGCAGAGACTATAAGAAGACCAGGCATAACATTGGGCAGAGGGAGCCAGGGGAATTCTGTCTGCCTGGGAGACTGGGACTGCATATTTCCATTTAAGGAATGCTCCTATTGTTAGCAGCCTCAGCATGAGAAGTTCGCTCTGGGCTCTGACTACTGGAAAAGCTGTACTGTGGTGTTTGGGTCCAGCAGAGTGGCCCCAAGGCATTACCCAGAAGTGACATTGAGGGACCTTCTACTTTCTTGAAGGCATTGTGCAGAGCCTCAGTTATTGACTAATCTGTTTGGCTTTGGGAAAGGGTAAAATATTCTCTCACCTTGAATGTAGGGTACAAGAATAATTCTCCCTCACCTGTGGAGCCTCTTGGACTGCTCATCATGTGGGTTTAGTAATATAGAGGACCAGGGAAAATTGGGGATTTTTGGCTCAAACTGTGGAGAGTTGAGAACATGAGCGGAGCTGAAAATGTTGGCCCCCACTTTGTTAAGACCAGCCAACTGAAGAAATTTGAGTATTGTGGAGAGCTGATTTTGTAACCCATCCTGTTTAGACCTTTGGTATGAAGGCACTGGTTTAGCAAAGAGCTGGGATTTTTGGACTGTATACCACAGGAAGGCTTCTATCCAGGGAAACAGGTGAGCAAGTTCCAGGCTTTGTGACTACATTGTGGGAAATCTGATCTGAGCTCTCAATGAGTTCAGTCTGCCAGTCCCAGAAAGGAGAAGTCAAGCCTGAATCTCTTTCCTGCAGGCCAGGAACACTACCCCAATATAACAGACTATTTAGTTCAGCTCTGTGAAGTCCTATATACCCACACTGTCTGGGCACAGTCCTTTGGGGAATGGGAAAACAGCTCAGATCAGAACATTTCAAGTGTGATACCTTCAAAAGCTATTGTTGGTACTGGGAGGAAGTGCTTAGTCTTCTCCTTCAGGCTAAGCCAGCAGCATTCTCAACCAGGGACACTTGGATAAATCCCACTGAAACCAGGGCAGCTGAAACTGCTCCTTCAGAGAAGGCTAAAGGCTGTACTCAACATAAACCGTTAGCAGGTGTTAGGGGAAACTAGAGTTGGAGTCTCTGGTAGAAAATGAGGAGTTTTGCTTTGAAGCAAAGACTAATTTCCCCTCATTGAGTGCCTGATGCTGTAACTATGCAGGGGGTCCACTAGCCTGTGCTGGGCCAGCTTGCATCCACCCTAAAAACTCTCTCCAGAAGGCATTGGAAGAAGACTAAGCAACATCAAGGAGGAGTCAGAGAAGCTGACAGGTGGAGGCAGACTTCAAGGAACCTCAGACTGACCACAGATATGCCTCCAGCTCTAAGCTAAAAGAAGTCAACACATTTATACAGATTGGTCTCTCCTATGAACAAACAGGTCTAGCAGACAGACACAAACAGTGAGTACGTGGTGATGAAAGTTTACCACTATCAACACCAAGACTCAAGGGTTAATGATTTTGCCACTGAGCCCATCAAGACACTTTGAGACTGCACTTGCACACCATGGTGGAGTTTGAGCCTCATAGTCAATCAGCTTGAGGGTTGATCTCAACCATGAATGGGCCATTAGCAATCAAGACCCAATTACAACAAGAAGGTCTAAACATTCAACACAAGGGACATTCTTAGAGCACCCAGCTCAGGAGATCAAGGACAGTGCACCACTGGGAACCACAGGACACCTACTACAGAAGGTCACCCCATCAAGACTGGGAGTCATAGTAGTACTTACTAAAACATAGAAACACAAAGAGAAAGCTAAAATGAAGACACAAAGAAACAGACCCCAAAATGGAAGAACAAGAGGAAACAAGAAAAAGAGCTAAATAAAATGGAAACAAGCAATTTACCAGATAGAGATTTCAAAGTAATGGTTATAAGGATGCTCAAGGAACTTAGAGCAGCAACACCAAGAAGAAGGGTATAGAAACAATGAAAAATAATCAGGCCAAAATGAAAAATGTCATATCTGAAGTACAGAATACACTGAAAGGAATTGCCAGTGAAATGGATGAGGCAGAGGATTAATTCAGTGAAATAGAAGATGAAATAGAAAAAAAAATCACTTAATGAAAACAGAAAAAACAAAAAATAATGAATAAGCAGGGGGATAGTTTAAGGGAACTTTGAATGAAATGTAACAACATCCACATCATAGGGGATACCAGAAAGAGAAGAAAGGAAGTGATACAGCATCTATTTGAAGAAATAACGATAGAAAACTTCCATAGCCTAATGAAGGAAAATGTCACACAAGTTCAGAAAGTGCATAGAGTCCCAAACAAGATAAATGCAAAGGAACCCACACAAAAACACTAAACCAGATGGATTTAATTGATATCTATAGAATATTTCATCCCCAAACAGTAAAATATACATTGTAATTAAAGTGACCAAGATCAAGCACAAAGAGAAATCTTAATGGCAGCAAGAGAGAAAGTCATTACCTATGAGGAATTTCCCCTTAGGTTGTCAGCTGATCTCTCAACAGAAACACTTCAGGCCAGACAGGATTGGCATGAACTATACAAAATAATGAAAGGCAAGAACCTGCACCAAAAGTGCTCTATTCAGCAAAAGCTTTCATTTAAATTGAAGGAGAAATAAAGAGTTTTCCAGACAAAAGAAGACTAAAGGAGTTCAGTACCACCAAAACAACATTGCAAGAAATGTTAAAAGACTGCTTTTAGAATAACAAGAAATATATATAGAAAACATAAGCATATAAATGGCAATAAATAATACTTATCTATAATAACTTTAAATGTGAATGGATTATACTCCATCAAAAGATACAGGGTAGCTGAATGGGTGAGGCAGCCTGACTCATATATATGCTGTCTACAAGAGACTAGTCTCAGAACAAAAGATACACACAGGCTGAAAGTGAAGGGATTGAAAAAAATATTCCATGCTGGGATAGCAATACTTACATCTGATAAATAAACTTCAAAACAAAGGCCTTAACAGGAGACAAAGAAGGTCACTACATAATAATAAAGGAATCAATCCAACAAGAAGATATAACTCATAAATGTATATGCACCAAATACAGGAGCACCTAAATATATGAAAAAAATTTTGGTGGGCTTCAAGGGAGAGATTGACATCAATATAGTCATAGTAGGAGACTGTAACAGCCCCACTGTCAAAGATGGGTAGATATTCCAGACAAAATATCAACAAGGAAACAGCAGCCTTAAATGACACACTAGACCAGATGAATTTAATTGCTATCTATAGAACATTTCATCCCAAAACAGCAAAATATACATTATTCTCAAGTGTACAGGGAACATTATCAAAGATAGAGCATGTGTTAGGACACCAAATAAGTCTCAATAAGTTTAAGAAGGTTAAAATCATATCAACTATCTTCTACAACCACAATAACATATAACTAGAAGTCAATCACAAAAACAAAATCTCAAAAATATACAAACACATGGAGGCTAAATATTATGTTATTAAACAATGAATGGGATACCAATGAGATCAAGGAATAAATAAAAGTTACCTGGAAACAAACAAAAATGAACACACAACCCAAAATCTGTGGGACACAGTGAAAGCATCCTGAGAAGAAATTTCATAGCTTTACAGGTCTACATCAAGAGGCAAGAAAAATCTCTAGAAAATATTCTAACCCTAAACCTAAGAGAATTAGACAAAGAACAGCAGAAAATGCCCTGAGGAATTAGAAGGAAGGCAATAATAAAGATCAGAGCAGAAACAAATGACATATAAACTAAAAAATAAATACAAAATATCAGTGAAACCAAAAGCTGATTCTTTGAAAGGATAAACAAAGTCAATGAACTTTTAATCTGATTCATCAAGAAAAAAAGAGAGTGGACACAAATAAATATGATCAGAAATGAAAGAGGGGAGGTAACAACAGACATTACAGAAATGCAAATGATTGTAAGAAAATATCACGAACAACATTTTGTCAACAAAATAGAAAACCTGGGAAAAATGAACAAGTTCTTAGAAATATAGAATCTTAATGGACCAATAACAGCTAATGATATTCAAGGAGTAGCTTAAAAAATCAAACACTTTCAGCACCCAAAAATCGTGGTTGAGGGGAGGGGGGAAGATGGCTGCTGCATAATAGGAGACTGTATGCCCTTGCTCACAGCTACGAACTGGATTTACAGCTAAAATACTGCATGGTCAGCTTGAAAAAAAAAATGTAGCTGTTTGGATAATTTTTGTGTAAAGAGCAGTGAAGAAACAATGTAGAAACAGGTAAGAGTGGGGGAGTCATAGAAAGAGGTGCCCCCTGGAACTGGTACTCAGCTGAGAGGCCTGAGTGATATTGGTTGCAAAGCTCCTGCCCATTGGGAGTGTGCCCTCACATCTCCATGCAGGGATCCCAAACCCAGAGAAGCAGAGGATAGAAGGAAAGCCCGTGTAGCATTGGGCAGCAGAATCCAAGAGAACACTGTCTGGGAGGCTGGGTCAGTACCTTCCCAGTGAACGAGCATCCTTATTATTGGCAACCCCAGTGGGATAGGTTCACCCAGGCTCTGACTGCTGGAAAGGCTGTGATGTTGTGTTTGGTTAAAAAAAAAAAAAAAGTGGCCTGAGGACTGTACCCAGCATATACTTTGAAGGACTCTATGCTTTCTTGAAATAATGATGTAGAGACCCAGACAGCAACTGAATTGTGTGGCATGGGAAAAGGGGAGAAGACTCTCCACCTCAAGTGCAGGATTGGAATCACTACTCCCACCTGTGGAACTGCACAGATTGCTCCATCCTATGGAGTTGGCTGCAAGGTAGATTGGGGAATTTTGACCCACACTGAGGAGAGTTGGGAGCCTGAGCAGAAATGGGATTCTCAAAGCCAGCTTTACTGAGACCAGCTGTAATTCCTGTGAAGGTCTGAATTTGTTTGTAGTTGTTTTTTAATCCTTACCAGAGGATATTTTTCCCATTGCTTTTCAGAGAGTGGGGGGGGGGGGTGAGGCAGGAAAACATCAATGTGAGAGAGACACATCAATTTGTTGCCTCCCACACATGCCCAGACTGGGGCTGGGGATTGAGCCTGCAACCAAGGTATGTTCCCTTGGCTGGAATCAAACTTTGAGTCCCTTCAGTCCAATGCTCTAACCATTGAGAAAAACTGGCTAAGTCTCGGGGTTGAATTTGTAAACACTTCTGCTTGGACCTGTGGTGCAAGGGCACTGGGTCCTCCTAGGGTAGAGTTTTATTGGACAGCATCCACTGGGAAGGTTTATATTAGGGAGAGAGATGAGTGAGAGCTAGGATTTGGGACTGCATTGTGGGAAGGCTGATCTGAGCTTCCTGTGAGTTCAGCCAGCCACTCCTAGGAACATGGGGTGGAGCACATCTCCCCCTCCTACGGGCTGGGAGCACCACCCCCAATAAGAAACAGCTTAGATCAGCTCTATGAAGCTCCAGACAACCATGCTAGACACAGTTTGGTGGCTATCAGGAGAACAACTCAGACTAGGACATTCCAAGAGCAAGACCTCAGAGGCTATTGTCTGGGACCAGAAGGAAATGCTTAGCTTCTCCTGTGGGCAGGGCTGGAAACATTCTCAACTGGAAACTCTTGATCAATCCCACTGGGCCCAAGTAGCTGAAAATTCTCTGGCAGAAAAGTTGGCAGGATGTATACAACCTGTACCTGCACTAGGTCACCTTAGGGGGAACTCGAGTTGAAATATACATTAGAGACTGAGGAGTTGGGCTTTGAAGTATATCTTTATTTACCCTCATTGAGTGCCAGATGGCATAATCACTAAACAGGAGACCCACTAGCCTTAGCTATGCTATTGCTATCACTATCCAGGCTCCACATTAAAGACACTCTTCAGAAGAGAGAGGAGGAAGACCAGGCAACCTGGTGGGGGTTGGGAAGGCAGAGTAGCTGACAGATGGAGAGAGTACTTAGAGAGTCTAAGACCAAACATAGCTACAATAGGACACTGAGAACCAAACTTGGACAGCTCCTGACTTTGGCAGACAAAAAAGTACTACAGAGATGCTTGAAATAAGCATACAAAACAGTGAGCCTCAGACAATATAATATGCTTAGACAAACTTCACTTGGCTCTTTTGTTGCTGTTTTCAAAACTTTATTTTTTCTTCTTTATTGCTTTGACATTATTATTGTTATTAATAGTTTTGCTCTTTTCTCACCTGTTTCTTCCATATCTCTTATTAGCCTCCTTCCTTTTCTTATGCAAGCTTTCTTTTTCTCTTCCTTTCACTTTACCTTTCTCTTCTTTTTAATTTTGCATAACTGTTTTTCTTTCTTTGCCTTCTTGTCTTTTTTTCTACCATTTTCCTATTCCTACTCTTTACTTTTATTTTTTGCTCTCATTTCTTTCCTTTCAAAATATTTTTTCTTCTCTTTTCTCTTCCATTATTGTTTTTTATTTATTTATTTTACTATTAGTAATATCTTTTTCTCTTTTTCTTTATTGTTTATTATTCTGATCTCTTTTCTCTTAACCTAACTCTCTTTTCATTTAAGGTTGTTTCTGCTGTTGTTGATATCTTTTATGTGTTCTTGTTTTTTTCCTGTTTGTTTGGTTTGGTTTAATTTTGCTATGTCAACCACTATACACCAGTTTGCATGATGTAGTTGTGGCTGAGTCTTACACTTATCCAGCCATGAGGAGTGATCACCCACAAATGGGACAACAACCAAGACATAGTTACAACAGGAGAGCCTAAATACCCACAAGAGTCACCTCTAGAGCATAGAGCTCAGTAGTACAAGAAGACCACACCACTGGGTACTACAAGACATTTACTATAAAAGTCCCTCCACAAAGACTGGGAGACATAGCATGTATATTTAATATACAGATACAAACACAAAATGACAACTAAAATGGGAAGACAAAGAAACAACCTCCAAATTAAAGAAAAAAATTTAAATGAGATAAAGATGAGCAAGTTATCAAACATTGAGTTCAGAATAATGCATATAGAGATACTCAAGGAAATTAGTGAGAACTACAAGGAACTTAATGGGAATTACAAGAAACTTAGGGGAACTACAAGGAACATAGTGGAAGCTACATTAGCATAAAAAAGACCTAGAAATTATGAATAAGAACCAGGTGAAAATGAAGAATACTAAATCTGTCATAAAGAATATTATGGAAGAAAATAAAAGCAAAATCAATGAAGCAGAAGATTGGAAAATGAATTAGAAGGCAAGGTAGAAAAAATTACTCAATAAAAGCAGCAAAATGAAAAAATAATAAAAAACCATGAGGACAGTTTAAGGGAACTTTGGGACAACTTGAAATGGAACAACATCTCCATCTTAGGGGTGTCAGAGGGAGAGGAAAATGAGCAATGGATGGAGAACCTATTTAAAGGAATAAGGACAGCAAGATAGAGACAGTGACCTAGAAGGGAGCTCCCATAAGCTGTCAGGAGATTTCTCATCAGAAACACTACAGGAGAGAAGGGAATGTCATGAAGTATTTTAAGGAATAAAAAGCAAGTATCTAAAATCAAGACTACTCTATCCAGCCAAGGTATTCAAATATAAAGGTGAAAAAAAGAGCTTACCAGACCAAAAAAAAAAAAAAGCAAATGGACTTTAGTTTATTGCAACCAAACGTGCAATGCAAATAAAGTTAATGGAACTGCTGTAAGAAGAAGAAGAATAAACAAAGAGAGAGGAACATAGCCATTAAAAAAAGAAGACGAATAAATAATTACCTATCAAAATAAGCCTTAGAGGGGGAAGATGGCGGCACTGTTACAAGAAGCAGTGCCCTTGCTCCCAGCCATGGACTCAATTTACAGCTAAATTACCAACTTGGAAAAAATAGAGACATATACCTGAGTACATATTTAGTGTAGGGAGCACTGAAGAAACATTATAGTGTCTGGTAAGGGGGGGGAACATAGAAAAGGTGAGTCCCTCCTGAAACCTGGGCTGGGCTCTGAGACTCTAGGGCTAGAGGCTGCAAAGCTCCCGCTCCTTGGGAATGTGGATTGGCATCCAAAAGCTGGGATATCAATCCCTGAGCAGAGGAGAAGGGAAGTAGATTCCCGCGTGGTGGGCAGAGGGACCTATGGAAACAGTGTGCCTCCGAGGAGGGAACTGTGATTTCCTAGTGGAACAAAGCTTCTAATGGTGGCCAGGACAGGTGTCTTTCACACAGGGTGCTGACCACAGGAAAGGCAGTCCCACAGTGTCTGTCTCCCAAATAGAAAGGGTCCGGAGGGCTGCACTGAACAGCCACATACAGTGACTCTCTGCCTTCCTCTAAGGCATTGTGCAGAACCCAAGAAAGCATTTAATCTGTGTAGTGGGGGGGGGGGTAAGAGAGCCCTCCCACCACCAGAGAGGGACTGGAGCTACCTGTGGGATAGATTTCTTCTCCAGCTGCCTGAGGTGCAGGTGGGGCAATTCTGGGACTTTTGACCCATCTTGTGGGGTACTGGGACAGCATGAATGGAATAGCCCCAGCTTTACTGATATCAGTAAAGTTGTAGGAGAGTTGCATGGGACTGACTTTGTTACCCCTCCTTCTTGGTACCTAGGTGATGGGACCTTGCATGGCAGATTCCCTACTTGTGTGTTGCTTTGGACAAATTTTAGTATTTGATCACTGAAAGCGTGTCTACCTCCTTGGCTAGCATTGGGGAGACAGACCAGGAAAAGTTGAGATTTATGTCTGCATTACAGAGAGTTTGAAATTAGCACACCATATGGGAAAGGAGGGGTAGAGCACACCTACCTTTCCTGCAGACTAGGAACACCACCACCAACAGGAAAGGGGCTAGTTTAGCTCACTGAAGCCCCAGATATCCCCCACAGGGCACAGTCCTGAGGGGGAAGGGAGAACAGCTCACAGGAGTACAGTACAAGAATAAGACTCTCAGGAACAATTGCTTGTGAACTGAAAGAAAAGCTTAAAATCCCTGCTGGGGGCTGGGCAAGCAAAGTGCCCACAGGAATGTTTTTTAATAGAACCTACTGAGCCAGGGTGCTGAAGCTGCCCATACAGAAAAGGCAACATACTGAAGTCAATCTGAAACTGCAGCAGGCTATTGCATGGGGAACTAGAAGAAGAGGATAAGGTAGAGACTGAGCAGCTGGCTTTGAAACAGAGACTAAATTCCCCAGTATGAGCACCTGACAGTGAAACGTCTATTTAAAGGGAGAAATATCCTGAACTACACTAGGTGACTTGCACCAAAAAGACTCTTCAGAAGACTCTGGAATTAGACCAGGCAGCCACAAAGGGGAGGCAAAATAGTTGACAAGTGGAGATAGTCCACAGAGAGCCTCAAATCAGCCAACTATCTAAGAAAAACAGAGCCAAAACTAGACAACTCCTGACATTGGTTGATACACAAGTACCTCCCAGGAGAACTGAAATCAGCATACAAAACAATGAATTGCAGACAACATAATCTGTCCAGATGAAACTCACCTGATTAACTTTTTTTCTTAAGAAAAAGAAAGAAGAAAAAAAAGTTTTTAAATTTTAATTTTTTAAAAAAAATTTTTAATAAATGTTTTAAATTTGTTTCACTTTGCTTGTTTTTTGTTTGTTTGTTTTGTTTTCCACTTTGTTTTGTTTTATCTCTTATTCTATGATCAAGATTTTCTTGATAGCCTCTACTTAATTGCTGAGACTTTATCATTATGACCAATAAGTCTACTGCTTTTCTCTATAGTTTCCTCCATTTCTCTTATTGATCTCCCCCCCTGCCTTTATTTTATCTCCCTCTTTCTCTCTGGTTCAATTGGCATAAAATTTTTTTTTTCCTTTTTTTGATTTTTCTTCCTTCTGTCTTCCTGTCTTTTTGTTTGATTGTTAGTTTCTGTTTGTCTCTTTACTGTATTTTTATTTTTCATTTTCAATTATTATCCTATTCTTATGCTCTCTCCTTAATTCTTTGCTTGCCCTTCTCTCAGAATCTTATCTCTCTCCTTTTTACCTCCCAGTAGCTTCTTCATTCTTTACATTTTATTTTAGTTTTTATTATTTTTTTATGTTTTGTTCCCATTAACAAAAATGTTTTTTTCACTCTATTTTTTTCTTCCTTTCTTTTTTTCTTTTTTTGCTTGAACATTTGTGTCATCACTTCATTCTTCCAGTTCTAGTTCTACTTGGGATGTTTTCATTGTGATGGTCAATATATTTTTAATATACAGCTGTTTTCCTGGCAGTTTGGTTTTGTATTGTCTTGCTTTGCCAGTGCCCATACAACAGCTGACATGATGTGGCTGGGGCTGAGGTATACATTTCCCTAACTGGAGAGAAGAGTCCTCCCAAGAATGATTCAAAAACAATCAAGACCCAATCACAACAGGAGAGCCCAAAGAACCTATAGAAGGAACACCCACAAAAAGGACACACCTAGAGTAAATAGCTCAGAAGTATAAGGAAAACACATCTCTAGGCTTCACTGGACATAAACTACACAATCTTACCCCACAAGATTGGGAGACAGCAAATATATTTAATATACAGTTACAAACACTAAGAGCTGCCAAAATGGGGAGACAAAAAACAACCCACGAACTAAAAGGAAAAATTACCAGAAAAAGACTGATGAGACAGAGTTAAGCAAGTTTTCTGAAATAAAGTGTAGAGTAATGGTTATAAAGATACTCAAGGAAATTAATGGGAACAAAGAGACACTTAATGGAAAGGCTGAGAAACTCTGAAAAGATGAAAAAAGAGCTAAATATTATAAATAAGAATGAGGCAAAAATGAAGAATACTATATCTGATATAAAGAATATGCTGGAAGGGGAAAAAAAGCAGGCTCAATGAAGCAGAGGATAGAATAAGTGACTTAGAAGATAAAGTAAAAAAGGCCACTCAATCACAGCAGTAAAAAGAAAAAAAAAAAAAACACTTAAAAAGCATGAGGACAGTCTAAAGGAGCTTTGGAACAACATGAAGAAAAAACATTCAAATGATAGGGGTGACAGAGGGGGAGGAGAAAGAGCAAAGAATAGAGAATTGGTGGAGGAAATAATGAAAGAAAACTTCCATATACTGGCGAGGGAGAAAGCCACACAAGTTCAGGAAACACAGGTCTCAAACAAGTGAGACTCCAAGACACATCATAATTAAAGGGGCAACTGTTAAGGACAAGGAGAAAATATTAAGGGCTGCAAGTGAGAGACAAACAGTGCCCTACAAGTGAACACACATAGGGCTGAGAGCAGATTTCTGTACAGAAACTATTCAAGCCAGGAGGGAGTGGCATCAAGTTCTTACAGTAATGAAAAGCAAAAACATGCAAGCAAGACTGCTTTATCCAGCAAGGCTATCATTCATTTAAAACTGAACGTGAAATAAAGAGCTCTTCAGACAAAAGAAAGCTAAAGAAGTACAGTACCACCAAACCGAAGTTGCAAGAAATGCTAAAAGGACTGCTCTAAGAAAAAGAAGAAATAATGAGAAAACAGTACATCAGCATAAAGAGGAAAACTGACATTAAATAAGTTTATATCAATAGTAACCTTAAATGTAAATGGAATAAATGATCCAATCCAAAGACATAGGGTAGTTTATTGGAAAAGAAAATAAGACCCAAATATATGCTGTCTATAGGAGGCCAACAAAAGCAAAAGATTCACACAGGCTAAAAGTGAAGGGATGGAAAAAAATATTCCATGCAGATAGAAATGAAAAAAAAGCTGGAGTAACGATACTTATTTCAGACAAAATAGACTTCAAAATAAAGAACATAACAAGAGACTAAGATGGTCACTACATAATACTGAAGGAATCAATACAACAGAATAAAATAACCCTTAATATATATAATATATATATGCACCCAATATAAGAGCACCTAAATATATAAAAAATTTCTTGGTGGACTTTAAGGGAGAGATTGACAGTAACACAATCATAACGGGTGTCGTTAACACCCCACTGAAAGGACTGGACATATCATCAAGCCAAAAAAAAAAAAAAAAAACACAAAACAAAACAGAAACACAGATTTTAAATGAAACACAAGATCTAATGGACTTAATTGACATTTACAGAACATTTCACCCCAAAGCAACAGAATCCACATTTTTCTCAAGTGCACATAGAACATTCTCAAAGTAGACTACATGTTAGGACACAAAGAAAGCCTCAACAAACTCGATTATACTGAAATCATATCAAACATCTTCTCAGATAACAATGCCATGAAACTAGAAATCAACCACTATGAAAAATTCAAAAATATTCAATAGCGTGTTATTAAACAATGAATGGGTTTCCATGGAGATCAAGGAAGAAATCAAACACTTTTAGGAAAAAAAACAAAAATGAACAGACAACAACCCAAAATGTATGGGACACAGCAAAAGCAGTTTTGAGAGGAAAATTCATAGCAGTACAGGCATGCCTCAAGAAGCAAAAAAAAGCCCTACTAAACCTTCTAACACAACAGCTAAAAGAACTAGAATGAAAACAGCAAGAAAGGCCCTGAGGAACTAGGAGGAAGAAAATAATAAAGATCAGAACAGAAATTAATGACATAGAGACTTAAAAAATTTTTTTAAAAACCAATGAAACCAAGAGCTGGTTCTTTGAAAAGATAAATAAGATTAATGCACCTTTAGCCAGACTCACCAAGACACAAACAGTGAGGGCACAGGTAAATAAAATCAGAAATGAAAGAGGCAATATAACAACCAACACAACAGAAATACAAAGAATGTTCAGAAAATGTTATGAGCAATTATATGCCAACAAACTGGACAACATGGGTGAAATGGACAAATTCCTAGAAGTATGCAATCTTACAAAGCTTAATCAGGAAGAAGCAGAAAAACCTGAATAGGCTGTTAACCATTATTGAAATTGAAGCAATAATCAAAAACTTCCCAGCAAACAAAAGTCCTGGATCAGATGGATTTACAGGAGAGTGCTGCCAAACATTCATAGAAGAATTAACACTTATTCTCCTCAAATTATTCCAGCATCATTCTAATTGCAAAACCAGATAAAGATATTACAAAGAAAGAAAATTACAGGTTAATATTTCTGAAGAACATAGATGCTAAAATCCTCAACAAAACACTAGCACACCAGACCCAGGAATACATTAAAAACATCATACATCACAACCAACTAGGATTAATTCTGTGGATGCAAGGCTGCTATAATATTCACAAATCAACAAATGTGAGACATCACAGAAACAAAATAAAGGGAAAAATCATATGATCATATCAATAGATGCAGAAAAAGTATTCGACGAAATCCAGCACCCATTATTGATAAAAACTCTCAGCAAAGTGGGAATAGAGGGAACATACCTCAACATAATAAGGGCCATATATGACAAACCTACAGCCTACATCATTCTCAATGGTGAAAAACAAAAACCACTTTTCTTAAAAACAGGAACAAGACAGGGTTTTGTGCTTTCACCAGTCTTATTCAAATATAGTACTGGTAGACCTTGTCTTAGCCATTAGGCAGGAAGAAAACATAAAAGACATCCAAACTGGAAAGGAGGAAGTAAAACTGTCATTATTTGTAGATGACATGATATTGTACATAGAAAACCCTAAAGACTCTACCAAAGTACTACTAGATTTGACAAATGAATTCAGCAAGATAGCTGGATACAAAAGTAACATCCAAAAATTGATGGCATTTTTACACACAATGAGCTCTCAGAAAGAGAAATTAAAAAAAAAAATACCATTTACCATTGCAACTAAAAAAATAAGGTATAAACCTAACCAAGGATGTAAAAGACCTGTACTTGGAAAACCACAGGACACTGAAGAAAAAAACACTAGAGGAAGATGTAAGCAAGTGGAGGAATATACCATGTTCATGGATTAGAAGTATTAATATTATTAAAATGTCCATACTACCCAAAGTAAACTATAAAATCAATGCAATTCCTATTAAAATACCAGCAGCATATTTGACAGAGCTAGAACAAATATTCTGAAACTTCATATGGAACCAAAGAAGACCATAAATAGCAACAGTGATCATGAAAAAGAAAGACAGAGTTGGAGGGATCACTTTACGGAATATCAAACTATACTACAAATTCTTTGGGATCAAAATAGTCTGGTATTGGTACTACAACAGGCATATTGATCAATGCAACAGACTCGAGACCCCAGAAATGGACCCACACCATTATGGTCAATTAATATTTGACAAAGAGGCAAGAGCATACAATGGATTAAAAAGTTTCTTCAATAAATGTGTTGTGAAAATTGGATAGATACATGCAAAAAATGAAACCATATCACCAACCTACTCAATACACAAGAATGGATAAAAGATATAAATGTAAGTCACAAAACCATAAAAATCCTGGAAGAGAAAAGACAGTAGAGTCACAGACAACTCATGTAGTGGAATTTTCACTGATAAGTCTCCTAGGGCAAGAGAAACAAAAGAGAAAATAAACAAATTGGACTACATCAAACTTAATAGCTTCTGTACAGGAAAAGAAATCAGCCTCAAAATACAAAGGGACCCCACAGTGTGGGAGAACATATTGGTCAAGAATGCATCTGATAAGGGACTAATTTCCAAAGTGTACAAGAACTCATACAACTCAACAAGAGGAAGATAAACAATCTGATGAAAAAATGAACAAAGGACGTGAATAGACACTTCTCCTAAGAGGACATACAGATGGCCAAGAGACATATGAAAAAATACTCAATGTTGCTAATCAGAGAGATACAAATTAAAACCACAATGGGATATCACTTCACACCTGTTAGTATGGCTATCATCAACAAATCAACAAATGACTTGCGCAGGCAAGGATTTGGAGAAAGCTGAATCTTAGTACACTGCTGGTGGAATGCAGACTGGTGCAACCTCCATGGAAAACAGTATGGAGATTCCTCAAAAAATTAAATATAGAACTTCCATTTGACCCAGTGATCCCACTTCTAGGGATGTATGCTAAGAAACACAAAACACTACTTAGAAAGTACTTATGCACCCCTATGTTCATAGCAGGCCAATTTACAATAGCTAAGATCTGGAAACAGCCCAAGTGCCCAACAGTAGATGAGTGAATAAAGAAGCAGAGGCACATTTACACCATGAGATACTACACAGCTGTAAAAATGAAAGATATCTTACCCTTTGGGACAGTATGGATAGAAATGGAAAGTATTATGCTAAGTAAAATAAGCCAGTCATAGAGCAAGTATTCCATAATCTTACTCATAGGTGGAATCAAAAGAACAAAATAAACTGATGAACCAAATAGCTCCAGAGACATAGAAGCAGGGAGCAGTCTGATGGATTTCAGTGGGAAGATTGGGGTGGGGATTTGGTTCAGAGAGTTTACTCAAAGAACTTATATGCATATAAGCATAAGCTATGGACACAGACAGTAGTCTGGAGAGAGCCTGGAGGGGAAGTTTTGGGGTAGATACCAGGTAGAGGAGATCTATGGTTGGGAAAGGGGATATCAGTAATACTTTCAACAATAAAGATAACTTTAAAAAAAATGAATGTAAATACTAATCTTTCCAAAAAAAAAAAAAAGAGAGAAGACATAGTTGTTCTTTTCCTAGCAGTAAAATGATAATTATTGAAGATAAAGAATGTCAAATCTAGCTTATATTAGTGGAATTATGTTCTTATTTCTTCACACACACACACTCACACACACACACACACACTCACACACACACACAGAGAAATGACATATTCATAGAAAGCTAAGAGGCCATGCAGACATGACCAGGGACAGGCATATGCTCAGGAAAGATCTGAATAATCTGTGTGCCCTCATCTTTGCCTGAGCTTGAGATTCTGTGCTTAGAGAAAATGAAAGCTAAGGAAGATATAAACTGCCTGACTGAGTGTTGAAAGGTGCCTCAACACATACATAGAGCCCCCCTGCAAAGACCAAAGTTTTCTGTTTTCAGGCATTTTAAGATATCTTGATTCAATAATTAGTTGTGGAAAAAGCCTTTGGGGTGGAAGTGGGGAGTAGGGTATCAATGAGGTGAAAAAAGGGGACATCTATAATACTTTCAAAAATAAAGATAATTTAAAAAAGAAATAGAACTAAAGGAGCCCTCTCTGGGTGTATCAGTTGGAGGATCATCCCATACACCAAAAAGTTGTGGGTTTGTTTCCCAGTCAAAACTCATACCTAGGTTGTGAGTTCTGTTCTCAGTTGAGCACGTATGGGAGGTAACCAATTGATGTTTCTCTCTCTCTCCCTCCCTACCTCTCTCTATAAAATCAATAAACACATATCCTCAGGTGAGGATTGAAAAAATACTAATGGAAAGTGTGGGGTCAATGTATCAAAATCGAAATGTAAAGATGAAGAAATTATTTTTAAAAGGAGAAATTAGAAATCCTGAAATTGGAAAATACAATAATTAAAGACAAAAAATTTACTAGAGTCACTCAATAGCATATTTGAGCAGGTCAAAGAAAGAGCCAACAAACTTTAAAATAGATTGATTGAAATAATGCAGTCTAGGAAACAATTTTTAAAAAAAGAAAAATTTAGAAAAGTTAAGAGACTTGTAACATCAAGCATACCCACATACACATAATAGGAGTCCCACTGGGAGGGGCCAGAGTTAAAAGGACAAATAGAATATTTGAAGAGATAATGGTTAAAAAACCCCAAATTTCATGGAAATCATACATCTACACATCCAAGAAGCTCAACAAACTCCAATTAAACATGAAGAGATCCACACTAAGAAATATTATAATCAAATTCTCAAAGTCCAAGAATCTTGAATGCAGTAAGTTAGTGATTCATTCTAAGATTAATAGTTGATTTTCATTAGAAACCATGGAAGACAGCTAATGGTGGGGTAACATATTCAAATTGCTGAGAGAAAAACAAACTATCAAACAGTTCTGTCTGGTAAAACTATCCTTCAAAAATGAAGAAGAAATTAAGACATACATAGCTAGCACACCTATTCTAAAAAATATTAAAGAAAATATTTTAGGAATAAATGAAAGGACACTAGGAATTTACACAATGAATATATGTATTCAAAAAATATGGGCTTCTATGCATAAGGATGTGAGTGTGGAGGTATATCAATATGTATATGCATGCATTTAGACAGTGCTACAATTTACAGCACTGTAGATTCATCATTCAGAAGAACACTTAAATATAGTATAGTTCAATTTTATGGTTTTTAATATAAAATATGCTGAAATAAAATATGTTGAGTATAACATGTAATTTTGATTTTTTGAGTGAGGAACATACATTAAAGATTGAGTTTTTATAATACATTGTGTGTGTGCCATCATTTCACAACATGTGGAAAATTTGTAATTACTTATATTTGGAACTTTTAATAAGCTATTTAAGATATATGAACTATAACATAAAATATCAATGCTAATATTCTCATGTAAATTAGTGGTTTCTTTTGACTTTAAGGATGATGTTAACATAAGAAACATTCAAACCTGTGAAGAAATTTGTGAATTTATTTGAGCCAAACTGTAGAACTGTACCAGGGAGGAGAATCTCAACAGATTGAGGTAATGCTCAGGAGAATGGCAGTTTTGCACTTTGTTTTATCCATTACAATCAAAAGAGATGGAAGTGGGTTACATGAAATCCATTGGTGATAGATGGAAGTGGAAGAAAGCAAAGCAGGGAAACATCTGAGATTGGATAAAAAGTAAAATGATAGACAAACACTTTACTTAGGTGGGTGTAGGATAAACAGTCAACAATTAACTCAATAACAATGAGGGAGTTTGTGGTCTCTGCAGAGCAGTGCTTGTGCTTTGAGGGGCCCAGAAAAAAGAAAATTACTTTGACATTCCAATGATATGTTATTGTAGATGCAAAAAGACAATAGGCAGGCTCGGTAAGATAAACATTGACCTCTGTCAGAGAAGATACCAGCCTAGGACAAGACTACCCACCATAAACTGCTTTTTAGTTAAAAAGTTTTAATTTCAGACCATCCTTGTGATTACTTTAGGTCTCTGAGTTTGCAAGGCTGCCACACAGGCCTTCCCTGAGCTAGTCGGGTTAGCATGTGGTCCCTTTTCCTCCACAGTAGAAATGATATTATACATCATAACTAGTTGTAAGTCTCATTTTAAAGGCATTCCATTCAGGACCACAATGTATATAGTCATCCTACCAATTAACCATGTTCATTAGAATTCATGATCTACTATTCATTCATTATTTTGCTTGAATTCTCAGAAAACTTTTTATTTATACTTATTGTTGAGAGTATTACAGATATCCTGAATTTTTCTCACATTGTCCCCCCCCATCCAGTTCCCACCCCGCTCCAGGCATTCACCACAGTATTGTGTGTGTCCATAGGTTATGCATATATGCATATAAGTTTTTTGGTTAATCTCTTCTCACCCACCTCCCACCTTCACTCTGAGTACCATCAGTATGTGCTATGCTTTCATATTTCTGGACCTATTTTGTTTCGCAGTTTATTTTGTTCATTAGATTCCACATATAAGTGAGATCATGTGATACTTGTCTTTCTCTGACTGGCATATTTCACTTAGCATAATATTCTCCAGGTCCCTCTGTCTCAAAGGGTAATAAATCCTTCTTTTATACAGCTTCATAGTATTCCATTGTGTAAATTTACCACATCTTTTTCATCCACTCATATACCGATGGGCAGTTGGGCTGTTTCCAGATCTTAGCTATTGTAAATTGTGATGTTATGAACATAGGTGTGCATATATTCTTTTTGATTGATGTTTCAGGATACTTAGCATATATTCTTAAAAGTGGGATCACTGGGCCAAATGGCAGTTCCATTTTTAATTTTTTGATTAAATTCCGTACTGTTTTCCTCAGTGGCTGTAGCACTATGCATTCCCACCAGCAGTGTACTAGGGTTCCCTTTACTCCACATTCTTGCCAACAGTTGTTTTTTGATTTATTGATAGTTACCATTCTGATAGGTGTGAGGTGATTCCTCATTGTGGTTTTAATTTACATGTCTCTAATGATTAGTGACTTTGAATATTTTTTCATGTTTCTTGTCCATTGGTATGTCCTCTTTGGAGAAGTATCTATTCAGGTCCTTTGCCCATTTTTAATTGGATTGTTCTTCTTTTGTTGAGTTGTATGAGTTCTTTATATATATGTGTGTGTGTGTGTGTGTATATATATATATATATATATGAAATTAATACCTTCTCCAATGTGTCATTGACAAATATGGTCTCCCATACTGTGGTTTCCCTTTTCTTTTCTTTTTTTTTTAAATATATCTTTATTGATTTCAGAGAGAGGAAGGGAGAGGGAGAGAGAGAGGTAGAAACATCAATGATGAGGGAGCCATTGATCAGCTGCAGCCCGCAACCTGCATGTGCCCTGACTGGGAATCGAACCCTGATCTCCTGGATCCTAGGTCGATGCTCAACCACTGAGCCATGCCCGGCTGGGCGATTTCCCTTTTCATTTTGAGGATGGTATCTTTTGCTGTGTAGAGCTTTTTAGTTTGGTGTAGCCCACTTTTTTATTTCTTCCTTTATTTCTCTTGGTGTTGGAGATGTATCAGTGAAAATTCTGTTACATGAGATTTCTAAGATTTTGCTGCCTATGTTTTCTTCTAAGATTTTTATGGTTTTATGACTTAGAATTAAATCTTTTATCCATTTTAGGTTTATTCTTCTGTATGGTGTACTGTGGTAGTCTAGTTTAATTTTTTTGCATGTACCTGTATAATTTCCCCAACACCATTTATTGAAAATCTGTCTTTACTTCATTGTGTGCTCTTGTCTTCTTTGTCAAATATTAATTTAGTGTAATGGTTTGGGTAAATTTCTGGGTTCTTTGTTCTCTTCCATTGATCTATACGCTTGTTCCTGTGCCAATACAAAGATGTTTTGAATATAAAGCTTTGTAGTATAATTTGATATCTGGTATTGTGATCCTTCCCAGTTTGTTTTTTCTCAAGATTGCTACAGCTGCCTGGGGTCTTTTTTGATTCCATATAAATTTTTGGATTATTTGTTCCATAATTGTGAAATATGCTTCTGGCATTTTATTCAACATTGTGTTGAATCTATAGATTCTATGGGTAGTATGGACATTTTAATGATATTAATTTTTTGAATCAAATGAACATAGGACATGTTTCCGCTTGTTTGTAACTTCCTCTATCTCTTTTTTTCAACGTCCTACCATTATGCAGTACAGGTCTTTTGCCTCCTTGGTCAAGTTTAGCCTTTGGTATCTTATTTTTTTGTTCTTGCAATAGTAAAATGCTATCCTTCTCTGCATTTTAGTTTGTATCCTTTTACTTTGCTGAATTCATGTATTAAATATAGTAGTTTTGGGTGGATTCTGAAGGGTTTTCAATGTACATTATCATGTCATCTGCAAATAATGTGTTTTACTTTGTCTTTTCCAATTTGGATGCCTTTTATTTTTTCTCCTGTCTAATTGCTGTGGCTAGTACTTCCAGGACTATGTTGAATAATAGTGGTGAAAGTGGATATACCTGTCTTGTTCCTGTTCTTAAGTGAAACATTTTTTGTTTTCTTTTCCATTTGAGTATGATGTTGGTTTTAGTTTTGTCATATATGGCCTTTATTATTTTGAAGTATGATACCTTTATTTCCACTTTGCTAAAAGTTTTTATAATTAATGAGTGCTTAATATTGTTGGACATTTTTTTCTGCATCTATTGATAGGATTTAAAAAATTTTTATCCTTCATTTTGTTAGTGATCTATCACGTTTATTGACTTGCAAATATTATACCAGCCTCACATCCCTAAAATAAATCCCATTTGATCATGGTATATGATCTTTTTAATTATTTCCTGGATCCTATTCACTAATATTTTGTTGAGGATTTTGGCATTTATATTCATCAGGAATATTGGTCTGTAATTTTCTTTGTTTTTGGTGTCTTTACCTGGTTTTGGAATTAGGTTAATGCTGGCCTCATAAAAAGAGCTTGGCAGTCTTCCTTCCTCTTGACTTTTTTGGAATAGTTTGAGGAGGGTAGGTGTTAGTTCTTCTTTGAATGTTTGGTAAAACTCCCCTGTGAAACCATCTGTTGCAGGATTTTTGTTTGCTGAGAATGTTTAATTATTGCTTCAATTTCATTAGTTGTTATTGCTCTATTCAGGTTTTCTGATCCTCCTGATTGAGTTTTGAAAGATTATATGTTTTGAAGAATTTTTCTGTTTCACCTCGGTTTTTCAGCTTGTTGGAGTATAGTTTTCCATAGTATTTTCTTACAATTCTTTGTATTTCTGTTGTGTCAGTTGTTACTTTGCCTCTTTCATTCCTGATTTTATTTATTTGTTTACCTCTCTTTGTTTCTTGATGAGTCTGGATAAAAGTTCATTATTTATCTTTTCAACAATATTTTGAGAATGTTGAGGACTCACTTCCCAAAATACTTTAGTCCATGGTTTTTAATTTCCCCACTGCCTCTATCATCTCCTTTTCAAGTGCTTTCATTCTCTACTTGTACCTCTTAGGTCCACTTATCATGCCACAACTCTCTAATAAATTTTACCTAGCCAAGTGGGAATTTATTCAGAAAAGCATTAATTATAGTCATCAGAAAAACACTGAAGAAAGAAATGTGTATAATTTTCTGAAGTGAGGATCATGTTTTTCAATAAACTAAAATGTCTTTTATGTATCTAATTGAATATAATATACATGTCAACTCTTGTAATATACATGTCAACAATTGAATGTCAACTTTTCCCACAAAATTGTAAATATACTCCAAGGAATAGTGAGAGATATAAATGTTAAAAGTTAAATTGGTCTCCCTATTATATTTTCAATAGATTAATAAAATTGTACTTAAGATCTTTTAGAACTACCACAGATTTATATTTTTTACTTGTTTTAAAACAGCTGCGTTAATATATTTCTTTACTTTAATTTTTTGACAATGATAATGTGGTAATTTATCTTCCATCCATATTATAGTTCTTTACACTAAGTAATCTGCCTTTCAAAAGGTTACTGCTGTATTTATGATTGTACTAATTCAAATTTTATTTTCTACTCAAAATTTTTCTTATTATTCTCCAATAGAATGACATATTTCTTATTTGCCTATGCAAGAAACAACAGAACTAAAACACATGAATGTGATATAAAGGTGTAACAAAAATGCAGCTTACTTTTAAGTTGGTGACAAAAGTAATAAGTTTTACAAGAAAATAAATTGACAAAGTTTTTTATCATTATATTTTTGGGAGCTCGGAAGGAAAGAGGGATAATGAGTGCATACTTTTAAGCAATTAGTGGGAGAATATAATCTCTACAAATATTTTAGAGTTCTCTCACTAAAAGATTACCATATTTTCACAATTTTACCATTCAAATATTCATGTCCTTGGGTTGTGCATATATGCATATAAATTCTCTGGTTAATCTCTCCCCTCTCCACCCACCTGCCCTCCTCCATCCATCTGACATTGTCAGACTGATCTATGCTTTCATGTCATTGAATCTATTCTGTTCATCAGTTTATTAAGTTCTTTAGATTCCACATATAAGCCAGATCATGTGATGTTTGTCTTTCTCTACTTGGCTTATTTCACTTAGCATAATATTCTCCAGGTCCATCCATACTGTTTCAAAGGGTACTAGATCCTTCTTCTTTACAGCTGTGTAGTATTCCATGGTGTATATGTCCCACAGCTTTTTTATCCACTCATATACTGATGGGCACTTGGGCTCTTCCCAGATCTTAGCTATTGTAAATTGTGCCACTATGAACATAGGGGTGCATATATTCTTTCTGATTAGTGTTTCTGTATTCTTAGGATATATTCCAAGAAGTGGGATCACTGGGTCAAAGGGCAGCTCCATTAATAATTTTTTGAGGAAATTCTGTACTGTTTTCCATAGTGGTTGCACCAGCCTGCATTCCCACCAGCAGTGTACTAGAATTTCCCTTTCTCCACATCGTTGCTAGCAAAGAGTTGTTTGTTGATTTGTTGATGGTAGCCATTCTTACAGGTGTGAAGTGATAACTCACTGTGGTTTTAATTTGTATCTCTCTGATGATTAGCGACATTGAGCATTTTCTCATGTGTCTCTTGGCCATCTGTATGTCCTCTTTGGAGAAGTTTCTATTCAGGTCCTTTAGGTGATTATTTTTAAGTGAACATTTTCAAATACATAATTAATAGAAAGGGTAATTTCCATTCCATTTGGGTGAATTTAGGTAACTGAATCTTTTTTAAAAATATATCTTTATTGATTTCAGAGAGAGGAAAGGAAAGAAAGAGAGAGAGGTAGAAACATCAATGATGAGAGAGTCATTGATTGGCGGCCTCCTGCATGCCCCTGACTGGGGATTGAGCCCACAATCCAGGCATATGACCTGACCAAGAATTGAACCCAGATCACCTGGATCCTAGGTTAATACTCAATCGCTGAGCCATGCCAGGCCGAGCTAAGTACTTGAATCTTGATTGAAGGAAAATATTTATTTTTCTAAAAGCAACTACTTAACAGCAGGCAGGGCAGTATTTTTTATTTATTTATTTATTTATTTATTTATTTATTTATTTATTTATTTTTGTATGTGTAGATTGCAATCCTTAAGAAAAACTCCGAAAGGAGGCATTTGTACATGAACAAGTTGACAGCAAGAAAATTCTCATTAAAGGCAATTGAACAATGTGAAGAGAATTTAGACATGTATTAAAGGGACGTTATGGAATGCAGAAAAAAACTCTGTACTTGATTTTCATAAAGGAACACAACAGTTTAATATATGAATCCAGATCAATGCATATGCCCAAATCATAGGGTGATTTATCCATTCTCATAAGCATTATAATAAAACGAGTCATGATTAAAATGTATGCCCTTTTCCCTTGAAAAGTACTTACTATAATGAGAGATAAAGAAAATAGGTTTTCAACAGTGTTCTATTGACTAATGTAGTAGCTAAAAATTGCATTAAGCTGTTAGTAACAAAGATCAGAAACTAGATTGAATTTATTGTTCTCTTAATTAAATCTAAAGGTGAACGGTCAAAGCTGCTATTGCAACACATGATTATGGCTTTTACTTCCTATCTTGAGAAAATTGCTTTTATTCTAAAGTCATCTTGTAATCCTAGATAGCATTTGAATCTCCAGTCATCCATAGGGAGCAAGAAAATAAGAAGAGGGAACATAGAAAGAGATGTGTCATTTTCCCACCCCCCACTTTTAATGAGATTCTCCAGAAACCTCATTCAACAATTTTTTATTACATTTCACTGGCCAGATGTATTCTCATAACGACATTCAGTTACAAAAAGGCTAGGAAATATGGTCCCTAAGCTGGAATATTTTTTCCCTAATAAAATCAGCATTTTTTTTGCTTGAGAAAAAAAAGACAGATATTGAATGGCCAAACTTTTATTGATAATAACAAACTTCATCCAGCAGTCTCTCCCACAATAAGGATGAAGGTTCCTGCAGTTATTTAATCACTCATTAATCTATCCTTTAAAAAATATTTATTAATTGTTAAATAGCCCTGACTGGTGTGGCTCAGTGATTAGAGCAGTGGCCCATGCACCCAAGTGTTGTGGGTTTGATTCCTGGTCAAGGGCATGTGCCTGGGTTTCAAGTTCAATTCCCATCCCCAGTTGGGGCAAGTGGGAAAGCAACAAATCAATGTGACACATCAGTGTCTCTCTCTCTTTCTCTCTCTCACCTCCCTCTCTCTTTCTTTTCCTAACTTCTACTGTCTCTGAAAGTAAATGAAAAGCCTGGTGAGGCATGGTTCAGTGGTTGAGCATCGACTTAGGATCCAGGAGATCACCGTTTGATTCTCATCAGGGTACATGCCTGGGTTGTGGGCTTGATTCCAAGTTGGGGGCATGCAGGAAGCTCTTTCAATGACTCTCTCATCATTGATATTTCTATCTCTATTTTTCCCTCTCCCTTCCTCTCTCTGAAATCAATAAAGATATATTAAATAAATAAATAATAAATAAAATAAAAATCAATGGAAAAATTACCCTTGGGTTAGTATTAATAAAAAAATTAAATATATACAAATATGATAAAAAGGAAATATAGAGACAAATTCCTGCAAAGAATGTATAATATAGATAAAAAAGAGAGCTACAATAAAATGCAATCATGTGTGTGATATAGATAAAAACAAGTAGCTAAAATTATTCATTTATTCATTCATTTCATCATGCCAAAATATCTAATAATTGCCCCCAAACAGTGTCCAGTTTACTTTGTGCTGGTAATAGTTTGTAACTAAGATAGAGCCCTTGCTTTTGTGGTTAGTACAAGCTAATGTCAAGGTTTTATTCTTTTTTCTTATTCTTTATTTTGGATCCTGATTAAGTTTCATCTAAAACACAATAGATTGAAATAGACTTTTTTGTTTTTGAAATATATCTTTACTGATTTCAGAAAGAGGAAAGGAGAGGGAGAGAGAGAGAGATAGAAACATCAATGATAAGAGAGTCATTGATCGGCTGCCTCCTGCACGCCCACGCCTGGGGATCGAGCCCGCAACCCAGGCATGTGCCCTGACCGGGAATTGAACCCTGATTGCATGGATCCCAGGTTGATGCTCAACCGCTGAGCCATGCCTGGCTGGGTGAAACAGACTTTCTTAATACAGAACCAGACATACATTTTTTAAAAATTCCCCATGAAATTTCAATTTGCAAACCAAGATTGAGATTAATTTTTTTCTATTGTATTAAATTTCAATCAGGAACAATTTTCTCCCCAGGAACATTTTGCAATAACTGGAGATTTATTTGGATGTCACAATGAGGATGAAAGTATCTAATGCCAGGATATAATAGTTAAAAACCAGGGATACAACTGAACATTCTATAATGCACAGGCTATTTCTCTCCTAAACTATCCCAACTAAGAACAACACAACCCAAAATGTCAATGGGGCTGAAATTGAAAATCACTAATGTAGAGAGTTAAACTAGCAAGTGAACTGGTAGTTAACAAAATATGGATCTATGTTCTAGTATGGAAAATATTAGTTGCTGCTCAGCATTAAGGAGATTCATGACCCCAGCAGGCTGCTTGGAAGACTTTGAAATCTAGTTGATAGAAGTTACTCATGCTAAAATATGAAGAGGACAAATTGAGAGAAATAAGTGTTAAAGGCCAGGTACCAGTGTATTTATAGGCCTAAAGGAGAAAGAAATTAGCAAAGTGCAATGCCATAGGAAAGGAGGTTACTTAATTGGACAGAATAGGGGTTAACTTATGGAATGGTGGCTTTGGAGGGCAAGACAACTAGAATTGACAGTGTTGTCATACTTATCTTAAACTTAGGGTTCAAGAGTCCCTTTGATGTTGTTAATTATTGAATTAAAGTGATCCATCAGAATAAAGACATGAATACTTTAGCTTCAATAATTTTTCCTTGGAGTAAAGAAGAAGTTTTCTTTCAACAACTCATCTATGGCGATGTCTTTCTTCTTAAAATTTATATTTTATAGTTCATGGTATCCTGCTTTTTAAATACTCTGTTTTAGAGTTTTCTGCCACTTTGAATATAACTCTAGTAATAATGTTATTAATAATAATAACTGACATCTTTATGTACTTACAATGTGATAAACTCTTCACCTGTATAATGCTATTTAATCTTCACCAAAAATAAATAAGTATACAAAAAGGGAACAATAACAACATCAAAAAACAATAACTTCTAGGAAGTTTAAATAATTTGTCATGTTTATATAGTTGGTAGGTGATAAAGTCTAAATAAGAACTGCCCCTCCAAAGTTTAAACAGTTAGGGCCTGTGTTATATTGTTTTCCATTCCATAAAACATAGAAGCCTAGGGTCATGTAACTATAAAGCAATTAACAATATGTGCTGAGGAATCTACACATCTAGACCCCATTTTATTTAGAGTCAACTCAAGGAATTCATAGTTATAATGCAGAAAGAGATTATATTGTTGCTCTCCTGGTGCTATTTCTCATAACTAAGCCCATGTGATTCTAATAGTTTGCAAGATTTATGTTTCAAAGAACCACATTCAGAGAATCTCTTAGTCTCATCAGAAATATATAAATTGTATTTATTTACCTCCTGCTAAAGTCTATTATATTCTTATTTTCAGCCTAATTTTAAAATTACAAAAGTCATTCTATTCAAATCTAGTGGTTCTCTCAAATCTAGTGGTTATATCAGTCCTAACTTTATGCATTTGGCTTTTATTTAAATATTTTTATAGATGTTGTCAATTTATTTAAATAAATAAAACAATAATTTTATTTAGTTGGCCTATTCAAATTATTTTGACAAGATTAAATTAACAAAAAGCATACCTTGGAAAATTGTAATACATTTCTTTAGTTTATTTGAAATAAATTTTAACAGTTCTAATGCCTTCTTTTCTACTTTTAATGTAATATGAGCATGTGATGGGAAGATTAACCTAAATTTTCTGGATAGGCTAAATGTATTCACAAGGGTCCTTATAAATACAAAAGTAGTGTTAGAATGATGTGATGTAATCAAGTCCAGGTAATTCTGCCTTTGGATATGAAAAAAGGTATGTGCCAAGAAATGGGGCCAGTCCCTGGAATCTTGGAAAGGCAAGAAAATGAATAACTTCTTACATAACTTGTAGAAGAAAACACAGCCAAACCAACATTTTGATGTTAGTCCATTCAAGCCTGTTTTGGACTTCTGACCTCTAGAGTAATAAGGGAATAAATTTGTGTTGTTTAAATTTACTAAGTTTATGGTAATTCTTTACAGCAGCAATAAGAAATAAATATGGTATACACATATATGTCTTTATTTGCACCACTAAGGTGACCTGAAAGCAACCACATTCCACTAATATACCTGATGCAGAGATCTTGGTTTCTAATACCATTCTTCATTAAAAGGAACCATAGCTCTTTGGGGGGGAAAAATAGCTGATACTAGAGCTGGGTGAGGAAATATGAAAAATGAACCTGTGTATTTTATAGTGCCAGAAAGTAAAGAAGTGCTCTAACAAGTTAAAAAGACTTCACAAAGTTGGGCATTAAGACAGAGACACAGAAGCAAACTGAAAGAGCTTTCAGTTATCAAAGTAAAACAATTTGAGAAATAAAATAAATAATGAAACATTAGATTATAATGCAAAATATAAAATAAATATTCATAAGTTCATATGTATAAAAATAAATGATTAAATAAAATAAATGGGGAAGAAGAGACAAAATCCCTGGGTAGAAAGATTCCAAATAATTGTCATAGAAACTCTGTACTTAAGGAGGTAGAGCATAGTTCTCCAGTTCTTAAGTGTGGGATGTAGGTAATAACTTTTTCCCAATAGTACACTATGGAAAAGGGTTAGGTGGAAGGGTAATTTTACAATGAAGGAACACTACATTAATATCATCAATGATAAGTCATGTTGATAGTATATACCCTTGATATGATATGATGAAAATTCACTTTACCTATGTAGCCTTCCACTTCTAAATTCATAACTTCAGTCTAATCATGGGAAAAACATTATCTAAACCATTATTGAGACACATACTACAAAACATCTGACCAATACACACTGTGAATATCAAAGCCAGAAAAAACAAGGAACCACTAAAGAGCTTAAGAAAATATGATGACTAAGTAGTCATTCTGGGTGGGATCTTCAAAGAAAAGGATATTAAATTAAGACTATGGAAATATAAATATGGCACAATTTTAGCTAATAATAATATATCAGTATTGGTTCATTAATTGTGACAAATCTATCATATGATTTTAACAATAGGGGAAAATAGATGTGAGATATATGGGAACCATCTGAACTATCTTGGTAATTTCTTTGTAAATTTAAAACTTTTGTAAAACAATAAATTTATTTAAGCAGATGTGTAATTAGTAAATTAGAAAGTGAAAGAGAAAATGGACATTTTAAGCAAAGGTGACACTGATCATAATGTGGCCAGAACCTGGTGTATTTAGACAGCACAGTTTTTGTATAAATAGAGTACAGACAGCTTAAAGTTTAGTTTGAGAGGATAAATCTAGGAAGACAAATTTGTGGCTTGATTTTGAAAAGTGTCACATTTTAGAGAAATGTATTTGGTGTCAATGAAAGATGAGCCTAAAAGGAGAAACAAGAAGCACAACAAAGGGAAAAGAATAACTAATCAGGAATATTTCCATTACAGCCTAGAAAAGAAAAAGTGAGAGCTCAAATTAATTAAACAATATAAGGTGAAAGACTAATAGGAACACAGAGACTGGGACTTGAGAAATTATGCATTTTAATATATCTTTCAACATTTGCCAGGCAAATAGAGCTGTGTATGAGAATATTTAAGCTACTAAGTTCATGGTAATTTTTACAGCAACAATAGTACATTAATACATAATATATATATATACATATATTATATATTGACTGTTAGAGATGGCCTGAAAGGAATCGCACTCCACTACCATATCTAATGCAGAGATCTTGGTTTCTAATACCATTCTCCATTAGTTTGCAATTTTGGATGTACATCAGCATCACCTGAGTCAATGTTGACATTTCAGAGTTATAAGTTCTATTTAAATGAAATACCATATGGAATGACAGAGGCAGGGGAAAGGATATTTAACATATATTTTAGGTAATTTAGAATGAAAATTTTATGATACAAAGACCTCAGCATGAGAACCATGTATTGTTTGAGTAATTTAAACACACACACATGACAAGAAAAAAATGGTTAAAACAGCACAATCCAATGTAGGCTCTATTTTTAGCTCTTGTTTACTTCAAAAAAATTTAGCTAAACTGGAAATATAATTCAAGAAGATCTAAATTAGTATTATAATAGTTAATCTACAAAATAGTCTAATACATTGACAAATAAATTATTTTTAATTTAGTTGATGTAAAATGATAATATGTATATTGAGTGTGTTTATGTAAATTATGTCATATTTCACAACATGAAAATAAAATTAACATGATATAGTCATATTGATTCATATTATAAGCCACAAATCATACACAATTCTTGCTTAAAATAATAAATGTATTTGGATTATGAATATCAATGTGTTTAAAGAGGTTTTTAAAAGATAATGATATGAGATAGTTTACTTGTACTTTGTTAATGTATAATGCTACTGACATCTGCAATTTTCAATGCATTAAACTTGTTGACTATTCCCTACATACACATTCAGTTCTGAAATAGAATTAAAGCTCAGTAATGTACTATATGTCTATCTTTTAAAAAAATTACTCTAATGTGAAGGCAGATGCAAATTGTATTTGAATATGACTTCTAACTTTTGAAAGTAGTATTATGTTGTGTTTACAATGGAAGAGAATTTCAAAAGGGAATAACATTTTTAAAAAATCTATGTTTTTAGGTTTTTTATCATTAAAAATTGAGCTATGTAAAAATCTCATTCAAAAGAAGAAAACACAGGGTTCAAAGATGACTACAGAATAAGTGGAAGCTACACTTACCTCCTCTGGGCACCAAACCAGATTTACAGCTAAATTATAAAGTCATTAACAGGAATGACCAACTGAAGGACAGTTGAACAGGAATATTACTTCCAAGGATTTTTAGAAGTTACAGAGACTGGTAAGAAGGACAAAGACAGAGAGGGCTGGCCCCTGCATCCATATGCAGTGGCTGAGAAGCTGGAAAGATATCTCAGCTGCAAACATCCCCCCTGAAAAGGGTGGCATCTCAGCTCCATGCCAAGACTCCCAAACCAGAACACCAGGGCTGGGAAGAGGAGCCTGCATAGCATCTGGCAGAGAAAATCAGCAGGAACTCTGTCTTCTGGTAAGAGGAGGGAGTCTGCTAGAATCCCAGGTGTTCTCCTAAAAAGTCATTGCATAAGAGCTTGCTCTTGGGCACTTATCTGGGGCTATGGTAGAGGAAAGGTGACTCAGAGAATTTGGGAGTCCTAAAGAGAAGATGGTAGTGGGACTATGGAGAAAGATCTGGGGGGTTGGTTAATAAGGTCCTGGTCCTGAGCCAACATCCCACACCACCCTCAGGGGCCATCTCCCAGGGTGGGGCACTTCTATTCTTACAGCACCAGATATGGGAGTGCACTAACTTGGTCCTCAAAATACTGGTGACACTACCCTGCCAAGCTTGAGTCCAGCAGGAAGGACTGTTGGCTATACACAATAGGAACCCATGGTGTGCACTTTTTCTGGAGAAAATATAGGCAGACTCTCATACAGTCATTGAACAGTGTAACTTTGAACAAGGGCAAATTTTTCACCCTTCTGTGGGTTTGATAGGCACCATCCACAACTGAAGACTTGCTTGTCAAGGCATCTCCACCTTCCAGTGGCTCAACTGGTGCCACCCCTAAAGGAAGTCTTTCTTGATCTGTTTGCCCAAGTCTTGGACAACTTGACCGGCCGAGCTTGCTCCTATAGTAAGGATGGCTGCCTGCACCTAAACTGAACATGCGGTGAACTCCTCCTGCAAGAGCTAGAGACTCTAGCAGAGACCAAGTGGTATGGCTCTGAAATAGGGGCCACATTCTCCCCATTGATTGCCTGACCATACTACCCTCAAGTAGGAAACCTACAAGCCAAATCTCCTGACCTAGTTGCCCTGCCTTACTGAGCTTGATCTACATGGCAGGGTGAGTGGGGCACTGTTAGTTTCAGCCCACTCTACAGCCTTGCTTCATTAGAGTCTGGAGGAAGTCAAGGCAACCTCAGGGATGAGGGGATGAGTAGCTAACAAGTAGATGTTGACCTCACAAGCTTTTGAACATTAACTAATCTTGCTGCAGTCAGAGCTTCAGAAAGCTCTTTCTGGTACACAGCCTGGCTCCCCACACACATATACAGGCCAAGTATATAGAGCCACAAACAATAAATAACATGGTAGTTTAGACAAGTAGCCAAAAGCCAGTTACGCACAATGTTTAACATTGTCATGCCACAGAACCTTGGCCAAGTAGATCCAAAACCAACACCACCAGTGTGGGCTTAAAACTACACAAGAGCTAGACCTAACTAGCAACACAAATGGCACAGCCAAAGGGGGACTCTGGCAGATACCAGACACTGCCAGGAACACCTGACCTTGACATACTGACACAAACACACAAGCCTGCCATCAGGACCTGTCTGCTGTACCAAGTGCCCTGGGACTACCAAAAATGAGGCCTTATTCATGTTCTGCAGCCTTGGCCTAGTATCCCAGACACCTGGCACAATAAAAAAAGGAGACAAAGAAACAACATCCAAAAGAAAGAAAAGAAAAAATTGCCAAAAAAAAAAAAAAAAAAGATGAAATGGAGGCAAGAAATATATCAGATATAGACTTAAAAAGAATTATTATAAGGATGCTCAAGAAATGTAATAAGAATCAAGTGGAAAAGAGGAATGCCATAGCTAAAATAAAGAATACACTGCAAAGAATCAATAGTAGATTAGAAGAAACTGAGGACTGAATAAGTGAATTAGAAGAGAAGGTAGAAACAAAACACCCAATAAAAGCAGCAGTTAGAAAAAAATATTAAAAAGCAAGAAGAGAGTTTAAGGGAGCTTTGGGACAACATGAAACGTAACAATATCCACATCACAAGGGTTCCAGAAGGAAAAGAATCCAAGGAAGGATTAGAGAACATGTTTGAAGAAATTACAGAAAACTTCCCTAACCCGGTGAAGGAAAAAATCACTCAAGTTGAGGAAACACAGATAGCCCAAATCAAAATGAACTGAAACAAACAAACAAACAAACAAACAAAAAAACCCACCCACACCTAGACACATCAAAATTAAAATGACAAACATTAAAGATAAAGAAAGAATCTGAAAAGCATCAAGAGAGAAACAGAAACTTACATATAAGGGAGCACCCATTAGACTGACAGCTGATTTCTAATAGAAACACTTCAGGCCAAAAGGAAGTGGCATGAAGTATTCAAAGTAATGAAAAATAAAGGACTGAATCCAAGACTACTTTATCCAGCAAAGTTATCACTCAAAATTGAAGGTGAAATAAAGAACTTCACAGACAAAAAATGTCTAAAGGAATTTATTACTACCAAACCAGCATTATAAGAAATGCTAAAGGGGCCAGTGGAAGAAGAAGAAATATAGAGAAAGAGGGGAAAAAAGACATAAAAAAGAATGGCAATAAATAAGTATCTATCAATAATAACCTTAGATGTAAATGGCTTAAATGATCCAATCAAAAAGCATAGGGAAGCTGAATGGATATGAAAACATGACCCATATATATAAGCTGTCTACAAGAGACTCACCTCAGAACAAAGGACTCATACAGAATGAAAGTGTAGGGATGGAAAAAATTTTTTTCCTACTAATGGAAATGAAAAAAAGCTGGGTAGAAATACTCATATCTGACAAAATAAACTTCAAAATGAAAACCATAACAAGAGACAATGTAAGTCATCACATAACACTAAAGTGATCCATACTGCAAGAGGATATAACCCTGATAAACATATATGCATCCATTGTAGCAGCACCCAAATACAAAAACAAACAAACAAACAAAAACTTCTGGAGAACTTTAAAAAACAGATTGACTGCAATACAATCATAGTAAGAGATTTTAATACCCCACTAACGTCACTGGATAGATATTCTGGACAAAAAATCAATGACACAGAGATCCTTAATGACAAACTATATCAGATAGAATTAATTGACATCTACAGAACATTCCACCCCAAAAATACAAATTATACATTCTTCTCCAGTGCACACAGGACATTCTCAGGCAGACCACATGTTAGGACATAAAACAGGTTTCAACAAGTTCAAGAAGATTAAAATCATATCAACCATATCATATCACAATGGTATAAAATAAGAAATCAACTACAATAAAAATACTAAAGAACATCCAAACACCAGGAGGCTAAAAAACATGTTATTAAAAATGAGTGCGTTACCATAGAGATCAAGGAAGAAATAAAAAACTTCTTGGAAAAAAGTGAAAATGATCACACAACAACCCAAAATCTATGGGATACAATGAAAGCAGCCCTGAGAGGAAAATCCACAGTATTACAGATCTACCTCAGAAAAACAAAAAAAACTTCTAATAAATTATTTAACCCTACAAATTTAAGACTTATAAAGAGAACAACAAGAAAAACCCAAAGTAAGCAGGAGGAAATAAACAGTAAAGATCAGAGTGGAACTAAATGACATAGAAACTAAAAAACAGTACAGAAAAATCAAAGAAACAAAGAGCTGGTTTTTTGAAAAAATAAACAAGATTGATGAATCTTTCGTCAGACTAATTAAGAAAGAGAAAGGACCCAAATAAACAAAATCAGAAAGAAAAGAGGTGAAGTAACAACTGATCCAAAAGAAATACCAAGGACTGTAACAAAATAATATGAACAACTATATGCCATGAAGCTGGACAACCTGGATGAAATGGAAAAATTCCTAGAAAAATACAGTCTTCCAAAACTCAATCAGGAAGAGTCAGAAAATGTGACTAGGCAGATAACTACTGATGAAGTTGAAACAGTAACCAAAAAACCCAGCACACAGAAGCCCTTGGCTGGATGGATTCACAGTGGAGTTTTATCAAGCATTCAAAGAAGAACTAACAACTCTACTACTCAAATTATTCCAAAATATTCAAAAGGAAGGAATATTTTCAAATATTAGCCTAATATTTGCCTAATTTCAAAACCAGATAAAGACACTACAAAAAAGGAAATTAGAGGCTAATATCCCTGATGAACATAGATGTTAATATCCTCAACAAAATATTAGCAAATCACATCCAGTAATACATTTTAAAAAATCATACATTGTGACCAAGTAAGATTTATTCCAGGGATGCAAGGCTGGTACAATATTAGGGAATCAATAAATGTGATACACCACATAAACAAATTGAAAGACAAAAATCACATGATCATATCAATAAGTGCAGTAGAAGCATTCAACAAAAATCCCATTTTTGATAAAACCATTTTCTTTAATTTTTTTTTTTAATATATCTTTATTGATTTCAGAGAGAGGAAAGGAGAGGGAGAGAGAGATAGAAACATCAATGATGAGAGAGTCATTGATCCAGCCCGCAACCCGGGCATGTGCCCTGACCGAGAATCGAACCCTGATCGCCTGGATCCCAGGTCAACTCTCAACCGCTGAGCCATGCTCAGCCGAGTGATAAAACCATTTTTGATAAACCCATTTTTGATAAAACCTCTCAGGAAAGAGGGAATAGAGAGATGATACCTCAACATAATAAAGGCCAAGTATGACAAACCTATAGCCGACATCATACTCAATAGGCAAAAACTAAAACCATTTCTCCTAAGAACAAAAACAAGACAGGGATGTCCAATTGCACCACAGTATATTCAGTATAGTATTGGAAGTACTTGCCACAGTGGTCAGAAAAAAAGAAACAAAAATTGGCATTCAAAATGGAAAAGAGGAAGTAAAACCCTCATTATTTGCAGATAAAATGATAGTGTACATAGAAAACCCTAGACTCCACCAAAAAACTACTAAACTAAATGAATTTGGCAATGTAACAGGATGCAAAATTAACACCCAGAAATCCCTGGCATTTTTATACACCAATAGTGAGCTCCCAAAAAGGGAAACTAAAAAAGCAATCCCTTTTACCATTGTAAGAAAAAAATTAAGATACTTAGGAATAAACTTAACCAAGGAGGTAAAAGACCTATACTCAGAAAAATACAGGACATTGGGAAAAAAATGGTAGAGAAAGATATAAACAACTGGAAGAATATCCTGTGTTCATGGATTGATAGAATTAACATCATTAAAATGTCCATACTACACAAAGCAATCTATAAATTCAGTGTAATCTCTATTAAAGCACCAAGGGCATATTTTACAAATCCAGAACAAACACTCCAATTATTTATATGGAACCAAAAAAGACCACAAATAGCCATGGCAATCTTGAGAAAGAACAAATTTGGCAGGATCACAATACCTAATATTGTTATACTACAAAGCCTCTGTAATCGAAACACCTTGGTACTGGCACAAGAACAGACATATAGATCAGTGGAATAGAACAAAGAACCCAGAAATCAAACCAAAACTTTACACTCAATTAATATTTGACAAAGGAGGGTAGAGCATACAATGGACTAAGGACAGTCTCTTCAACAAATGGAATTGAGAAAATTAAATAAGAACATGCAAAAAAAAAAAAAAAAATGAAGCTAGACCACTAACTCACAAAATAAAAAAGAAGAAACCCAAAATGGATAAAATAATTAAATGTAAGTAGTAAAACCATAAAAATCCAAGAAGACACTGTAAGCAGCAATATCTCGGACATCTACTTTAGTAATGTTTTCTGATACATCACCTAGAACAATGAAAAAAAAAAGGAGAAAATAAACAAGTGGGACGACATCAAAACAAAAAGCTTCTGCACAGCAAAAGAAACCATCAACTAATCGAAAAGGGAGCCCAGTGTATGGGAGAAGACATTTGCCAATGATACATCTGATAAATTATTATTTTCCAAAATATACAAAGGACTCATACAACTTAACAAAAAAGAAGACAATACAATTAAAAAATGGGCAAAGGACTTAAATAAACACTTCTCTGAAGTCAAAATACATATGAAGCCAAGAGACATATGAAAAAATGCTCAAAGTCACTAAACATCAGAGAGATGCAAATTAAAACAACAATGAGATATCACATCACAATTGTCAGAATGGCTACCATCGATGAATCATCAGTTGACAAGTACTGGTCAGGATGTAGAGAAAAGGGCACCCTAGTACACTGCTGATGGAAATGAAGACTGGTACAGACAATATGGAAAACTGTATGGAATTTTCTCAAAAAATTAAATATGGAACTTCACTCTGACCCAGTGATCCCAGTACTAGAAATATATCCTATGAAACACAAAACACTAATGGGATAGAACTTATGCACACCATGTTCATAGCACAACAATTTAGAATACCTAAGATCTGGAAACAGCCCAAGTGCCCATCAATAGATGAGTGGATAAAGAAGCTGTGGTACATTTACATCATGGAATACTACACAGCTATAAAAATGAAGGATCTCTTACCCTTTGGGACAGCATGGATCGACCTGGAGAGCATTATACTAAGTGAAATAATACAGTCAGAGAAAGACAAGTACCACATGATCTCATTCATATATGGAATCTAATAAACAAAATAAACTGAGGAACAAGGTAGATTCAGAGATATAGAACCATGGAGCACTGGGGTTGAGGTGTGAGAGGGGGAGATATTATTCAAAGAACTTAGACACATATATACATGACCTATGGACACAGGTTATAATGTGGAGAAAACCTGGGGGTTTGTGGATGGATGCCTGTTGGAAGGGTTCAATGGGTGTAAAAAAGAGGACATCTGTAATACTTATAACAATAAAGAAAAAAATTACATAGAAAAAATTGTTTTCCTGGACAAGCAAAAAAATAAAAATAAAAGAAAATTAATTAAATTAGGAACTCCTAAGAAACCTCTAAGACTACATCAAGTGCAGCAACATCCACATTATAGGGGTACTAGAAATATAAGAGAGTGATCAAGGGACAGAGAACCTCTTTTAAGAAATCATGGCTGAAAATGTTACTAACCTGGTGAAGAAAAGCGTTGTACAAGTTCAGGAAGCTCATAGAATCCCAATCAAAATAAACCCAAAGAGATCCACACCAAGACACATCCTAATTAAGATAACAAATGTTAAAACCAAAGAGGGGATCTTATAAAAACAAGGGAGAAACAGTTAGTTACCTGCAAGGGAGCACCATAAGGCTGTCAGCTGATTTCTCAACAGAAACACATCAGGCCTGAAGGGATTGGCATGCAGTATTTAAAGTGGTAGAAAAGCAAGAAGCTACAACCAAGACTACTCTTTCCACCAAGACTAGCACTTAAAATTGATTGCTACAGAAAGAGCTATCCAGACAAATAGCAAAACAAAAAAAACACATGAACAAAAAACACTAAAGGAGTTAATTACTACCAAACAAGCTTTGCAAGAAATGTTAAATGACCTGCTTTAATAAGAAAAAATACTTTGAAAGCAAGCAAAGAATATATGTGTAAAGAATTAAATGGCAATAAATAAGTACCTATACATAATACCTTTATAAATAGATTAAATATTCCAATGAATAGATATAAGGTTACTGAATGGATATGAAAGCACAACCCTTATATATGCTTTATACAAGAGACCTACCTCAGAACAAAAGATGTACATTGATTCACAGTGAAGAAAAAAATTTAATGCAAATGGAAACAAAAAATTTAATGCAAATGGAAACAAAAAATTTAATGCAAATGGAAAAAAAAATGTAATGCAAATGGAAACAAAATAAAGCTGAAGTAGCAATACTTACATAAAACAATATAAACTTCAAAACAAAGAGTATATATAGCAAGACACAAAGAAGGGCACTACATAATGTTGAAGGAAGCAAGACAAAAAGAGGATGTAACTCATGTAAACATTCATACGCCCAACATAAGAACACTCAAATATGTAAATCAAATCCTGATAAACATAAAAAGAGCAATAATAATACAGCCATAGTAGGGGATTTTAACACCTTATTAACATCAAGCATATCAATCATCTTCTCTGACCATAATGCTATGAAACAAAAAATCTACCACAATTAAAAAAGAAAAACTAAAGAGCACTCAAATACATAGAACCTAAATAACATGTTATTAAACAATGAATGAGTGAATGAGATAAAGGAAGAAATCAATAGCTACCTGGAAAAAAATAAAGTGAACATAAAACAACCCAAAATATATGGGACACAGTGAAAGCAGTCCTGAGAGTAAAATTCAAAGCATTATAGGTCTACCTGAAGAACCAAGAAAAATCTCAAATAAACAATTTCATACTATACCTAAAAGAACTAGAAAAAGACAACAGGCTCAGAGGAAGCAGAAGAAGGGAAATAATAAAGAATACACCAGAAATAAATAGCACAGGGACTAAAAAAAATAAATAAATAAACAATACAAAAGATCAATGGGACCAATAGCTGATTCTTTGAAAAGTTAGACAAGATTGACATACCTATAACTAGACCCATCAGGAATTAAAGAAAGAGAATCCAAAAGAATAAAATCAGAAATGAAGAAAGAAAAGTAACAACTGACACCACAGAAATGCAAAGTATCAGAAAAAAATAAAAAGAGAAACTAAATGCCAACGAATTGAACTACATTGGTGAAATAAATAAATTCCCAGAAAAACACATTCTTCCAAATTGAATCAGGAAGAATCAGAAATCCTGAATACACAAATTACAATTAATGAAATTAAAGCACTAATAATAAAAAAAAAGCCTCCCAGGAGACAAAAGCCCTGGGTCAAATGGCTTCATAGGTGAATTTTACCAACCATTCAAAAGATTACTAACACCTATCTGTCTCAAACTATTCCAAAAAATTCAAAAGGAGAAAAGACTACTAAGCTCTGTTTATGAGGCCAGCATTACCCTAATTACAAAAACAGATAAAGACAAAACAAAGAAAGAAAATTATAGGCTAATATCCATAATGAACATAGATACTAACAAAATATTAGCAAACCAGATCCAGAAATACTTTTAAAAAATCACACATGTTTATCAAGTGGGGCGTTTTCTAAAGATTCAAAGTTGATATGTCACATAAACAAAACGAAAGATAAAAATCACAAGATCATATCAATAGATGCAGAAAAACATTTGGTAAAACCCAGCAACCACTTATGATAAAAACTCTTAGGAAGCTTGGAAAATATGGGTAATACCTCAAAATAATAAAGGCCATATATGACAAAACTACAGCCAGCATCAGTCAATGGGAAAAACTAAAAGTGTTCCCCTTAATATCAGGAACAAGACGGGTGTGTTTTCTTTCACCACTCTGATTCAACATAGTAGTGCAAGTACTAGTAACATATATCTAACAAGGAGAAATAAAAGGCATCCAAATTGGAAAGGAGGAAGTAAAACTGTCATTATTCCCAGGTGATATGGTATTGTACATAGAAAATCCTAAATATTTCACCAAAAAAACCCCCTACTAGATCTAATCAATATTTTCTGCAAAGTAACATGAGGATACAAAATTAATATTAAAAAATCAGTGGCATTTTTATACATCAATAATAAACTATCAGAAAGAGAAATTAAGAAAACAATCACATTTACTATTATACCAAAAAATAAGATAAGTGGAAATAAATATAAACAAGGAGGAAAAAGACATATAGGATATTGAAGAAAGAAATTGAGAAAGATACAAACAAGTGGAAGCATATACCATATTTTTGGACTGAATGAATTAGCATCATTAAAATGTCAATACTACTCAAAGCAATCTATAGATTCAATGCAATTCTTATTAAAATACCAATGGCGTGTTTCAAAGATATAGAACAAATGCTCAAAAATTTATATGGATCCTGAATATCCTCATCTATCTTGAAGGGAAAAACAAAGTTGGAAGAACCACACTACTTAATATGAAACTATATGACAAGTCTGTTGAAATCAAAACAGCCTGGTACTGGCATAAGAACAGGAATACAGATCAATGGAACAGAATAGAAAGCCCAGAAATAAACCTATGCCTACATGGAAAACAAATGTTTGACAAAGGAGACAAAAACACACAATAGGAGGACAATCTATTCAATAAATGGTGATGGGAGAATTAGACAGGCACATGCAAAATATGAAACTAGACCACCAACTTACACCTTACACAAAAATACACACAAAATGATTTTAAGTCTTAAGTGTATGTTCCAAATCCATAAAAATCCTAGGAGAAAACATAAACAGTAAAATCTCAAACACCTCTTATAGCAATGTTTTTGCTGATACATCTCATTGGGTATGAGAAACAAAGGAAAACATAAACAAATTAGAGCACATAAAACTAAAAAGCTTTTTGCCCAGAAGAAGGTATCATCAACAAGAGGATTCCAAGGTGGTGGCACACTAAGTTCAAGCTACACTGACATTCTCCCAGGACCAAACTGGAATTACAACTAAAATATAGAAAAATAATCCTGAATAACCAACTGAAGACTACCTGGAGAGAACCTTTATAACCAAGGACATAAAGAGGAGGACACATCAAGACTGGTAGGAAGTGCAGAGGCATGAGAGGGCTGGCCACACTCCCACAGGCAGTAGCTGAAGTCTTGTAGGGATATCTTAGCTGCAAAGTGCACCCCCTGAGAAGTTTGGGGTCTAAACCCCAAACCAAGTTCTTCAGCCCAAAGCATGAGAACTGGGAAAGGTGCCCATATAACATTTGGCTGTGAAAACCACTGCAGTTTCTTTCCACCAGGGAATGATGACTGGAAAAGCAAAAAACCTCTTGAAGGGCCAATGCACAAAATTTTGTGTTCAGCTAATAACCTTGGACTCCAGCAAATGTAGGGCAGAGTGGACTAGTTTGTGTGAGGATGATCCTGGATTGGTGGCTCTGGGGAGAAAGCTGAGAGGGCAGATGCCGGGATCCCTGTGCTGAGTCATTCCACCATACTGCAGAGGCCATCATTCTCAGGCAAACCATTACCATCCTGATAGCTTTAGCCTAAAAGGAAGCAAATGTTCCACCCATGGGAAACATTCTTGCCCAACCATTTGGACTTTACACCTTGCATTAGTCTACAGCCTGAGGCTCATAAAGTGAGGCTAACAATGAGCCTGCAGGTATAGGCTGATCTCTGGGTGCTTTAAATCTTTGGCTCATCTGCTTATGAAACCAGGGTTAGTAAAAGTAGACTTTGATGCACAGGTTGGTCTTTTCCAAATGCACTCAGCCCCAGCAGGAGACATAAGCTCTGGATTACTTATAGCTCCAAACAGGGTGCTCAGGGTTTGTAACAATCAGCATCTGAAAGTGCCCTGCACCAGACTCTCTGAAGAGGCCCAATATGAATAAACCCAGTGTCCAGCTTCAGACACCAACAGAGCAGGATCCAAAAAGCTTCACAAGCTGTATATACACAGGAAAATATTGGAAAGTTCCAAATCCTGCTGAGGTGAATAATACATGGTGTGGTAAGTACCTGCAGCACAGCATGCATACTGTGTTGGGTGTTGAGCCTCACTGTAAGCTAGCCTGAGGATTGATCCTGTGCATGAATAAGCCAATAGCAATAAAGGCTAAATTACAACAGGAGGGTCCACACAATGTGCACAAGGGACATTATTAGAGCACCAATTTCTGGTGATCAGGGAGACAGGACCAGTAGGTTCCACAGGTCACCTACTACATAAAGCAACCTTACCAAGACTGGGAGTCACAGAAGATAAACTTAATACATAGAAACAAACCCAAACAGGTAGCCAAAATGGGGAAACAATAAAAAAAAGACCCAAATGAAAGAACAAGATACTTCTCCAGAAGAAGAGCTAAACAAATTAAGATAAGCAATTTATCAGGTATAGAGATCAGAGTGATGATTATACTGATGCTTAACAGCATGAAAAAGATATAGAAACAATTAAAAACAATTGGTCAGAAACGAAGAATAACATAGCAGAAATAAAAAATACACTGGAATGAATAAACAGCAGATTAAAGGAAGCCAAGGGCCAGATCAACAAATTAGAAGGCAAGGTAGAAAAAAAATCACTCATTCAGAGAATCAAAAAGAAGAAAATTAAAAAGCATGAGGAGAGCTTAAAGGATTTGTGGGACAACATAAAATGTAAAATATACTCATCATGAGTTCTAAAAGAAGAAGAAAGTGAGCAAGAAATAGAGAACCTGTTTGAAGAATAATGGCAGAAAAGTTCCCTAACCTGGTGAAAGAAAAAGTCACACAAGTTCAGGAAGCACAAAGAGTCTCAAGCAAGAAGAACCCAAAGAGGACCATGCCAAGACACAGTATAATTAAAATACCCAAAATTAAATGAAACAAAGAGAAAATCTTAAAGGCAGCAAGAGAAAAGCAATTGGTTACCTACAAAGGAGCTTCCATAAGGCTGTCAGTTGATTTCTCAACAGAAATTGCACAGGCCAGAAGGGACTGGTATGAAGTAATAAAGGTAAAAAAAAGCATGGATCTGAAACCAAGACCACTCTATTCAGCAAGGCTATCATTCAAAACAGATGGTGAAATAAAGAGCTTCCTAGACCAAAACCAAACAAACTTACTAACAAAAAAAAAGGTAAGGGAGTTTATACCCACCAAACCAAGACTGCAAGAAATATCAAAAGGACTGCTGTAATAATAAGAAATAGCAAGAGATGAAGATAGGCATAAAGAAAAAAGATAACAATAACTACCTATTAATAAGCTTAAGTGTAAATAAATTAAAGGCTCCAATCAAAAGATATAGGGTAGTTGAATAGATAAGAAAACATGACCCATATATATGCTGTCTACAAGATACCCACCTCAGAAAAAGAAAAAAAAAGAGTCACATAAGATGAAAGTGAAGGGAGGAAAAACATTCCATACAAATGGATGTGAAAAAGAAACTGAGTTAGTAATACTCATATATAAAATTTTGACTTCAAAATGAAGACAATAACAAGAGAAAGTCAGTACATAATACTAAAAAGATCATTCCAACAAGCAGATATAAACCTAGTAAACATATAAGCACCCAATATAAGAGCACCTAAATATATACATACATCTGGAGGACATTAAGAGAGAGATTGATAGCAATACAATTATAGAAAAGGACTTTAACATCCCACTGACATCACTGGCTAGGTCTTCCAGACAAAAAAATAAATAAGGAAACAGTAACCCTGTATGTCACACTAGATCAGATGGGTTTAGGAAACCTGAACAGACCAATAACAACTAATGAAATTGAAGCAATTGAAGCAGTGATCAACAAAAGCCCAGCAAACAAAACCCAGTATGGAACAGCTTCATAAGGGAGTTTTACCAAAAATTAAAATATGAACTAATACAAATACTCCTCAAACTACTCCAAAAAATTCAAGAGAAAGGAGCACTTCCAAGCTTTTTTTTACAAGGCCAGCATTATCTTAATTCCAAAATCAGATAAAAACACTACAAAGAAAGAATTACAGGCCAATGTTTCTGATGAACTAAAATCCTTTAAAAAATATTGGCAAGCCAGATCCAGGAATATAGTAAAACACTCATACAACATGACCAAGTGGAATTTATTCCAGAGATGCAAGGTTGGTACATATTCACAAATAAATAAATGTGATATATCATATAAATAAATTGAAAGATTAAAAAAAGATCATATTAATAGATGCAGAAAAAGCATTTGACAAAATCCAAGACCCATTTTCAATAAAAACTCTCAGAGAAGTGGGAATAGAGGAATCATATCTCAACATAAAAGAGGTTATATATAAAAACTGCAGGCAACATCATATTCAAGGGCAAAAACTAAAGACATTTTCCCTAAGAACAGAAACAAGACAGGGATGTTCATTTTCACCATTCTTATTCAACATAGTAGTGGAAGATTAACCACAGCAATCAGACAGGAAGAAAAAATAAAAGGCATCCAAATTAGAAAGGAGGAAACAAAAATGTCATTATTCACAGATGACACAATATTGTACTTAGAAAAACCAAAACCTCCACCAAGAAACTATTAGATTTAATAGTTTAAAACTTTGGCATTACAAAATTAACATCCAGGAATCAATGGTATTTTTATACACCAACAATGAACTCCCAGAAAGAGAAATTTTGAAAAATTCCCATTATTATTCCAACAAAAAATATTAAGATATTTAGGAATAAACTTAACCAAAGAAGTAAAAGACCCAAACTCAGAAAACTACAGGATGTTTAAAAAAAGATAAGAGATATGTAAACAAGTGGGAGAATATACCATGTTTTTCATGAATTAGAAGAATTAACATCAGTGAAATGTCCAAAATACCCAAAGCAATCTATAAATTCAATGCAGTCATTATTAGAATACTAACTGCATATTTCACATATCCAGAACCAAAGTACCGAACATTTATATGGAACCAAAATATCCCGAAGAGCGTTAGCAATCTTGAAAAATAAGAACAAAGTTTGAGGGATCACAATACCAGATATCAAGTTATACCACAAAGTCACTGTAAATTAAACAGCCTTTTACTAGAACAAGAAGAGGCATGGAGATGAATAGAACACAGCAGAGAACCCAGAAATTGACCCAAGCCATTATGCACAATTAATATTTGGCAAGGGGGGCAAGAGGACACAATGGTGTGAAGACAGTCTCTTCTATAGATGTTTGGAAAACTGAACAGGTACATGCAAAAAAATGAAAGTAGACAACTTACACCTTATAAAGTAATAAACTCAGAATAGATAAAAGTCTTAATAGTAAGTAATGAAACCATAAAAATTTTCAAAGAAAACACATGCAACTAAATCTTAGACATCTCATGTAGCAGAATTTTCACCAATATGTTTCCTAGGGCAAGAGAAACAAAGAAAAAATAAACAATTGCAACTAAATCAAACTAAAAACTTGTGCACAGCAAAAGAAACCAGCATCCAAATGATTAGGGAATATGCTATAATGGAGAACACACTTGCCAATAATACATCTGAAAAGACGTTATTTTCCAAAGATTATAAAGTACTCATAAAAATAAAAAAATGGAAGACAAACAAACCTTTTAAAAAATGGACAGAGGACCTCAATAAACAATTCTCCAAAGAGGACATACAAATGGACAAGAAACATGAAAAAATTCTCAACATCACTAATACCAGAAACATGCAAATGAAAACTGCATTTAGATGCCCTAACTAGTATGTCTCTGTGGTTACAGCATTGGTCCACATACTAAATGGTCTCAAGTATGTTCTGGTTAAGGGCACATACTTCATTTGCAGGCTCGATCCCTGGTCTGGTTCAGAGCATGTGCAGTAGGCAGTCAGTGTGTCTCTCTCACATTGATGTTTCTCTCTCTTTCTCTTTCTCTCTCTCTCCCTCTTCCACTCTCTCTGAAAAGCAATGAAAAAAATATTCTCAAGTGAGTATTAAAAAATAATGATATAAAAATAAAACTACAGTGAGGTACCATCCCATACCTGTCACAATTGATACCATATAATCAACAAAAACTAGTGCTGATGAGGATGCGGAGGAAAAGGAAACCTAGTACACTGCTGGTAGGAATGCAGACTGGTAAACCACTATGAAAAACAGTGTGACATTTCCTCAAAAATTAAAGTGTAGCCTGGCTGGGCATGGCTTAGTGGTTGAGTGTCAATCTAGGATCCAGGTGATCAGGGTTTGATTCCTGGTCAGGGGTGTGCAGGACGCAGCCAATCAATGACTCTCTCATCATTGATCTTTTAATCTCTCTCTCTCTCCCTCTTCTTTTCTCTCCCTGAAATCAATAAAGATATATTTTTTTAAAAAATTAAAGTGTATGTGCCATAAGAACCAGAGATCTCACTTGTAGGTATATAACTTAAGTACCTTAGAACACCAATCATAAAGAATATTTGCACCCCTAGGTTCATAGCAGCAATATTTATAATAGCTAAGATCTGAAACAGCCCAAATAACCATCAGCAGATAAGTGGATAAAAATGTTGTGGTACATTTACACAGTAAAATATTATGCAGTTGTAAAAATTAAAGTTCTATGACCCTTTGAGACAACATATAGGACCTGAGGAATATTATGCCAAGCAAAATAAGTCACAGAACAACAAATATCACATGATCTCACTTATATGTGGAATCTAATGTACAAAATAAACTGACAAAATAGACGCAGATACATGGAAGCATGCAACAGACTGACGAATATCAGAGGAAAGGGGAAGACAGAAAGAGATTAACCAAAAAACTTATATGCATATATGCATAACTCATGGACACGTATGGACACAAATGATAGTGCAGTGAATGCCTGAGGAGGAAGTGGGATCTTGGAGGAAGGGATTATTGGGGGAGACAAAAGGGACATCTGTAATGTATTAAACAATAAAGATAATTTTTTAAAAAAATAGACTTAGGAAATAAAAAAAAATACACATAGGATTAAAGTGAAGTGAGAGAACAAATTTTCCTTGCAAATGGAAATGAAAGAAAGCTGGGGCAGCATTAATTATATCCTACTAAATAGACTTCAAAGCAAAGCCCATAAAGAAAAAAAAAAAAAATGTCACCACATAATACTAAAGGGATTGATACAACAAGAGGATATAGCTCTGGTTAACATATATGCACCCAATATAGAAGCAGCTAAATATTTAAAAAAACTCTTGGAGGACTTAAAGGGAGAGAATTACAGCAATACAATCATGGTACAGTACTTCAACACCCCAATGACTTCATTCAATAGATATTCTAAACCAAAAAAATCAACAAGGAAAGAGCAACCTTAAATGACACACTAGATCAGATGGACTTAATTGACATTTACAAAGCATTTCATTCCAAAGCTGCAGAATATACATTCTTTTTAAGTGCACATGGAGCATTCTCAAAGATAGACCACATTAGGACATAAACTAAGTCTCTATAAGTTCAAGAAGACTGAAAACATATCAAGCACCTTCTCAGATCATAATGGCATGAAATTAGAAATCAACTACAATAAAAACACTCAGAAACATTCAAACACATGGAGGTTAAATAATGTGTTATTAAACAATGAATCATTTACCAAAATATCAAGGAAGAAACCAAGATCCTCCTGGAAACAAATAAAAATGAACACACAACAACTAAAAATCTATGGGACACAGAGAAAGCAGTGGTGAGAGGGAATTCCATAGAGCTACAGGCAAAACTTCCAAGAAAAAGAAAAATCTTTAATAAATCATCAAAATCTAGAACTAAAAGAATTAGAAAGTGACGTCAAAGCAATAGTAGTGTGAGAGATACCTTTGGCCTCTGTCCCTGAAATTTCAACAAATTAACCAACTAAAATCAACAAAGAATTCCCTACTCAACAAAGAGGTATGTCTGAGAGACTAGCATGCTGAAACATCTAAAGTTTGGCAAATGGGAATAAGCAGGAGGTGAGAAAGGAGGAGAACTCAGAAGCAGCCCTGCAGCCAGGAGCTCACAGCATGGCTGGAAAAGGGGAGGAAGCCAGTGGTAGAAATTGCTTCTTTCAGCTGGGAGGAAGAGAGAGCTTCAAGAGCAGCCCAGGAGGGTGATGGCAGAGAACAGTGACTAAGCCAGCAGATGCCTCAAAGAGCATGAGAGGTCTGCCTTGAGGCTCTCCACAGTTAGGCAGGAGTGTTTCTGGTAAAGAAACAGAACCACAGAGCACAGCAGTCCTTTGAACTCCCAAAACTCACCTACCTTTGCCCTTGGTGTCTGGTCAAGGAACATTTTATCTGCAAACCATTAGTGATTACAGTAGAACTTCTGTTTCCCTCTGTGACTGACCCCAGGATTTGGTGCTTGGGTCTAGACCCCATGGAGGATGCAAGGCTGCCATTAAGGTGAGGGCAAAACAAAACACACACCCAAGCAACCTGACTGTAATGTCTTACAGAAGCCCATGGAGGTCAAGTCAGGAGATCACAGAGGTAAAAAAATCTTATGATTCAGTGTCATCTACAGGAAAATAGTAGATAGACCTCTTCAGAGAGCACTGCTATAGAAGGGACATTTATGCCTAGATGAAGAAGAGAAGCAAATACCATTAACAACCATGGTAATGAGGATAATCAGAAAGAAAATGAAAAATCCCCAGAAAGCAAGCAGGAACACATGGAAATATGTGATATAAATGACAGAGATTTCAAAATTGCAGTTCTGAAAATAATGAGGTGTGAGAAAATCAAACAGACAAATCAGTGCAATCAGAAAACAAATCAATGAAGAAAACAAGTACTTTAAGAAAGAGATTGAAACTTAAAAAAATCAGAAATCTTGGATATAAAGCATAAAATTAAGGAGATTAGGAATGATCTACTAAGGATAGAAAATAGCCAATCAGATGGGGAGAAAAATTAGTGATATTGAAGATATTAATCTACAAATAACACAGAGGGAAGAGAGAGGCCTGAAAATAAAGAAAAATGAAAGAGGTCTATGAGAGCTATCTGACTCCATCAGTAAAAGCAATGTTAGAATTATTGGCATTCCTGAAGAAGAGAGGGACAAGGGAACAGAGAGTCTATTTAAACAAATAGTGAATGAGAACTTCCCAAACCTATGGAAAGAACTAGATCCTCAAATCCAAGAAGCAAACAGAACACCTCATTACTTCAAAGAGGCCCTCTTCAAGGCACATCAAAAATTAATGACAAAAAAAAAAAAATTCTTAAAGATGCCAGGGAAAAGAAAGAAGTGACCTACAAAGGAAAACCCATCAGAATTAAATCTGTGTTCACAGCAGAAACTACAAGCCAGAAGAGAGAGTAACCAAATATTCAAATGTCTGAAAAAGAGAAATTACCAGCCATGAATAGGATATCGGGCAAAATTATCCTTTACATATGTAGGAGAAATTAAGACATCCCCAGACATACAGAAGCTGAGAGATTTTATCACCAGAACACCTCCTTTACAGGAAATACTCACGGGAGGTGTTCTATTTGAAACAAAGAAAAAAAGGTCACAACATTATGAGTAAGATCACCAAAAAACTTACAGCATAAATAGGGATAATTTGCGACAACAAAAGCATAAAAGGGCGAGGGGTAAAAGACTAACCTGGCAAAGGGGGATGAACATCAGATGCACTCAAAAGAAAAAAAACTATTGTATATATGCAACTTTATTTTTTGTAAAACTAATGGTAATCACACTCAAAAATCCCCAAACCAGGACACATAGCTTAAAAAATGAGTCTACAGAGGAAAAATGTATGAAACACCACCAAACAAAAACAACAGACAGAAGTACAAAGGAAAAGGACCAATGGAAGCACAGAGCTACTAGAAAACAGAAGATAAAATGACTACAGGGAATCCTCATATATCAATAATTACCCTAAATGTAAATGGTCTGAATTCACCAATAAAGAGGCACAGAGTAGCAGAGTGGATCAAAAAACAAAATCCAACCATAAGCTGCCTACCAGAGACATATCTAAGCTGCAAAGACAAAGGTAGATTCAAAGTAAAAGGGCAGAAAATGATTCTCCAAGCAAATAACATCAACTGAAAATCAGGGGTAGCCATACTTATATCTGACAAAATAGATTTCAAGACAACAAAGACAACAAGAAACAAAGATGGACACTTTATAATGCTAAAGGGGACACTACATCAAGAAAACATAACACTTCTTAATATATATGCACCCAACCAGGGAGCATCAAAATATATCAAGCAAATACAGAACTAAAGGGAGAAACAAATTAAAACACAATTATAGTTGGGGACCTTAATACTCCATTGATGGCTCTAGACAGATCAGCCAAACAGAAAATAAAGAAATATCAGCCTTAAATGAAACACTAGAACAAATGGATGTAATTGACATTTACAGAACTTTTCATCCGAAAACATCAGGTTATACATTCTTCTCCAGTGCACATGGAACATTCTAAAGGATAGATCAGATAAAATCACAGAACTAATATCAACAAATTCTAGAAGATTGAAATAATACCAAGCATATTCTCTGACCACAATACCTTGAAATTATAAATCAACTTAAAAAGGAAGTAAAGAAACCCCCAAATATATGGAGATTTAATATCATACTACTAAAAGATAAGTGGGTCAAGGAAGAAATAAAAGATAAGATCAAAAGATATATAGAGACAAATGAGAATGATGATACAACATTTCAAAACTTCTGGGATGCAGCAAAAGCAGTAATAAGAGGGAAGTTTATATCATTACAGGCCTATCTTGAGAAACAAGAGAAGTTCCAAGTATATGGCCTAACATCACCTCTTAAAGAACTAGAAAAAGAACAAAAGCAACCCAAAGTCAGCAGAAGAAAGGAATCATAAAAATAAGAGCAGAATTGAATAAAATAGAGAACAAAAAGATTATAAAAAAATCAATAAGACAAAGAGCTTGTTCTTCAAAAATATTAATAAAATTGACAAACCACTGGCTAGACTCACTAAAGAAAAAAAGGAAAAGACCCATATAAACAAAATCAGAAATGAGAGAGGAGAAGTCACCACAGACATCACAGATATACAAAGGGTCATACTAGAATATTATGTAAGGCTATATTCTTCAAAATTCAATAACCTAAAAGAAATAGATAAATTCCTAGAAATATAGAACCTTCCTAGACTAAGTCATGAAGAACTGGAAAATCTAAATAGACTGATCAGCAGCAAAAAAATTGAAACAACCCTCCAAATCCTCCAAAAACCAAAAGCCCAGGACCAAATGGCTTCACATGTGAATTCTACCAAACATTGAAAGATGAGTTAAAACCTATCCTTCTCAAACTCTTCCTAAAAATTGAAGAAGATGCATTACTTCTAACTCACTTTATGTGGCCAATATAACAGTGATACCAAAATCTGTCAAGGATAACATAAAAAAATAAAACTACTGAACAATGTCTCATATTAAAAAATCCTAAACAAAATACTAGCAAACTGAATACAACAGTACATCCAAAAATAATACATCATGATCAAGTGGGGTTCATTCCAGGGGTGCAAGGATGATTCAGCATATGTAAATCAATCAATGTAATACACCACATTAACTAATGAAATGATAAAAATCATATGATCTTATCAACAGGTGCTGAAAAAGCATTTGAAAAGCTACAACATTCATTTATGATTAAAACACTCAATAAAATAGGAATAGAAGAAAAGAATCTCAACATAATAAATGTCATATACCATAATCCCTCTTTCAGTATCACATTCAATGGTGAAAAACTGAAAGCTTTTCCTCTAAGACCAGGAACAAGACAAGGATGTCCACTCTCACCACTCTTATTCAACATAGTTCAGGAAATCTTAGCCAGAGCAATAAGGCAAGAGAAAGAAAGAAATAAAAAACATACAAATAAGGAAGGAAGAAGTAAAACTCTCCCTTTTTGCAGGTGACATGATTCTCTATTTAGAAAACCCTAAAGACTCCACCCAAACTATTAGAAACAATAAATAAACAATAAAGTTGCAGGATACAAAATCAATGTACAAAAATCATTGCCTTCCTGTATACTAACAGCAAACTTCAGAAAACGAAATAAAAAAGAAACAAAAAGCAACTCCGTTTGCAATTGCAACCAAAAGAATAAAATACCTAGGAATAAACTTAACAAAGAACATGAAAGACCTATGTACTGAAAATTACAAAGCATTATTAAGAGATTGAAAAAGACACAACAAAATGGAAAAATATCCCGTGTTTGTGATGGAATAATCAACATAATTAAAACGGTCATAATACCAAAGCAATATACAGAGTTAATGCAATAACCATCAAAAATACCAATTTTATTTTTTTAAAGAACTAGAACAAGAAATCATCAGATTTGTATGGAACCACAAAGGACCCAGAAGAACCAAAGCAATCCTGAGAAAAAAACAACTAAGCTGGAGATATCACACTACCTGGCTTCAAATTATGCTATAGAGCTATGATAATCAAAACAGCATGGTACTGGCACAGAAACAGACACACAGATCGGTGGAACAGAATAGAGAGCCCAAATATAAAGGCACATGTATATGAGCAGAGAATTTTCAACAAAGGAACCAGAAACACACAATACAGTAAAGATAGTTTCTTCAATAAGTGGTGCTGGGAGAACTAGGAGCCACATGCAAAAGAATAAAACTGAATTACACATTGTCCCCATGTGCAAAAATGAACCCAAAATGAATCAAAGACCTAAATGTGAGACCTGAAATAATAAGTTACATAGAAGAAAACATGGGTACCAAACTTATGGACCTTGGTCACAGAGAATATTTTGTGAACCTGACCCCAAAGGCAAGGTAAGTAAAGGCATAAATAAATGAATGGAACTATATCAAACTAAAAAGCTTCTGCACAGTAAAAGAAACTGACAACAAAACAAAGGGGCAGCAAACAGATGGGAGATGATATTTGCAAACAGTAGCTCTGACAAAGGTTTAGTTTACAAAATATATAAAGAATCATAAAACTCAACACCATACAAACAAACCCATCAAAAAGTGGGCAGAGGACCTGAAGAGACACCTCTCTGAAGAAGACATATGAAGAGCCAAATATGAAAATATATTTAACTCACCAGGAGTTGAGGAAATAAAAATCAAAACTACAATGAGATACCACCTCCCACCTTTTAGAATGGCTATTATCAACAATACAAGCAGTAACAAGTGTTGGAAAGGTTGTGGAGAAAAGGGAAGGCCCATTCACCACTTGTGGAAATGTAGACTGGTACAAGCACTGTAGAAAGCAGCCTGGTGATTCCTCAAAATATTAAGAATAACACTACCACACTACGAAACAATCCTCCTGAGTATATACCAAAAAAACTCAAAAACATGTATGTGCAAAGATATATGCACCCCTATGCTCTTTGCAGCATTATTTATGGTAGCCAAGATATGGAAACAACCAAAGTGTCCTTTGACAGAGGACTGAATAAAAAAAATGTGGTACATGTACACATGTACTCAGCCATAAGAAAGTATGAAATACTGCCATCTGTAACAACATGGATGAACCTTGAGAATATATGCTAAGTGAAATAATTTAGTTAGAAAAAGCTAAGAACCATATGTGGGATTTTAGACTGAAGCTTGTGGACACAAACAGCAGTGTGGTGGTTGCCACAAGAAAGGAGGTGGGAGTGAGAGTTGAAGGGGATTTCAATATATGGTGAAGGGAGAAGATATGATTTTGGGTGGTGGGCACACAGAGCAATATACAGATCCTATAACTTAGAAAAAAACATCTGAAACCTATATATTTATGTTAATCATTGTCACTTCAATAAATTTAATAAAGTATTTTTTTCAATTTATCTTTATTGTTGAAAATATTAGAGATATCTGCCTTTTTCCTCCATTGATCCCCTCCACCCTACATCCACTCCACCCCCCAAGCATTCCCCATACCAATGTCTGAGTTGATCAGTTATTCTTATAAACATGTAAGTTCTATGATTAATCACTCCACCTACACTCCTCAACTCCCATCTTCCCTCTGAGATCTCTCAGTGTGTTCCATGCTTCTACATCTGTGGATCTATTTTGTTCATCAGTTTATTTTGCTTATTACATTCCACATATGAGTGAGATCATGTGGTACTTGTCTTTCTCTTACTGGCTTGTTTCACTTAGCATAATATTGGCCAGTTCCTTCCATGCTGTCCCAAAAGGTAAAAGATCCTTCTTTGTTACAGCTGCACAATGTAAATGCACCACAGCTTTTTTATTCACTCATCTACTGATGTGCACTAGGCAAAAAGTATATTCTGCAGCTTTGGGGTGGAATGTTCTGTAAAAGCCAATGAAATCCAACTGATTGAGTATGTCATTTAGGGTCACTCTTTCCTTGTTGATTTTTTGTTTGGAAGACCTATCCAGTGAAGTCAGTGGGATGTTAAAGTCCCCTAATACGACTGTATTACTGTTGATCTCTCCATTAAAGTCCTCTAAAAGTCTTTTTATAAATTTAGTTGCTCCAATATTGGGTGCATATATGTTTATCAAGGTTATATCTTTTTGTTGGATTGATTCCTTTAGTATTATCTAGTGACCTTCCTTGTCCCTCATTATGTTCTGCATTTTGAAATCTATTTTGTCCAATATGAGTATTGCTACTCCAGCTTTTTTTCACTTCCATTTGCATGGAACATTTTTTTTCATCCCTTCAGTCTCATCCTGTATGAGTCTTTTGTTTTGAGGTGAGTCTCTTGTAGACAGCATATATTTGGGTCATGTTTTCTTATCCATTCAGCCACCCTATGTCTTTTTATTGGAACATTTAATCCATTTACATGTAAGATTATTATTGATAGATATTTAACTATTGCCATTTTAATACTTTATGGTTATGTTCCTCTCCCTCTCTCTAATTCTACTTCTAGCTACAGCAGTTCCTTTAAAATTTCCAGTAATGCTCGTTTGGTGGTGATAAACCTCTTTAGCCTTTTTTTTTTTTTTTTTTTCCGGAAAGCTCTTTAGTTCACCATGTATACTGAATGATAATCTTGCTGGATAGAGTAATCTTGGTTTCAGATCCTTGTTTTGCATTATCTTGAATACATCATGCATGTAGAGTTTCTGATGAGAAGTTCACTGACGGCCTTATGGGAGCTCCTTTGTAGGTATCAGATTGCTTTTCTCTAGCTGCCTTTAAGACTCTCTCTTTGTCTTGAATTCTTGCCTTTTTAATTATAATGTGTCTGGGTGTGGGCCTCTTTGGATTCTTTCTGCTTGGGACTCTCTGTGCCTCCTGAACTTGTGTGGCTTTTTCCTTCATCAGGTTAGGGAAGTTTTCTGCCATTATTTCTTCAAACAGGTTCTATAACACTTGTTTACTTTCTACTTCTTCTGGTACTCCTATGATGTGAATATTGTTACACTATTGTTGTCCCACAGTTCTTTTGTTTTTTTCATTGTTTTTTCTTTTTGGATCTCTCATTGAGTGATTTTTTTTCTACCATGTCTTCTAACTTGCTGAGCTGATCCTCAGCTTACTTTAATATGCTGTTTACTCCTTCCAATGTATTCTTTATTTCTGCTATGTCATTCTTAATTTGCTTCATAGTTTCCATATCTTTTTTCATGCTGTTGAGCATCCTTACAATCAGTATTCTGAACTCTATATCTGATAGATTGCTTATCTCTATTTCATTTAGTAATTAGTTCTTTTCTGGGGACTTCCCTTGTTCTTTCATTTGAAGCTTTTTTTTCCCCTCCCCATTTTGGCAGCATGTTTGTTTTTGTTTTCTATGTATTAGGTAGATCTGCTAAGACAGACCAATGTCAGACACAGTTTGTGATGCACTGAATACCCCATTGGAGATATCAACAACCCTCAGCTTGAGGCCTCTTCTGCTGGGGCTGGGTGCAGTTGGACAGAACTAAGATGCATACCAAAGTCTGATTTTCCAAGGCCCCAGTACAGAAGGAGATCAAAGACTCAACGCACTGTAAAGTCTGCCTCTGCCTTCGGACTGATTAATCTGATTATCTTAATGAGTCTCAGGCTGTAGAAAACCCACAGGGTGGGGAAGCTAATTAATATCAGTCTCTTAATTGGCCTAGGCTGTAGGGTTAGGGCAAGAGGATTTTCCAGCTCTGTGGGGAATTGCTTCTCCCTCAGGAAAAAGCTGCTTGAAAGGTAAATGTCTGCTTGTGAAAGATGTTCTCTGCAGTTTGGGGGAAACTCTTGGCACAGGAATACAGAGGGGTTCCCTCTGAGCTCTATCTCCAATGCCCACAAGCCTAGATTCTCCTCACACAGTTCCAGTCCACTCTACCTCTGCCAGAGCCCAAAGTGAGTGGATGCACATGAAACTTTGTGTGTTGGCTCTTTAAGAGGCTGCCTGCATTTCAAGCCATCTCTCCCTGGCAGACAGAAACTCTGCTGCTATTCACAGCCACATGTTATCCGGGCACCTTTCTCAGTTCTGGTGCTCTCTGCTGGGAAGCCCATTCTAGGGCTTAGACCCCAGAGTTCTCAGTGGGAGCCCTGCACAGCTGAGATATCCCTCTGTACATTCAGCTGCTGCCTGTGGGAGCCCAGCCAGCCCTCTCACACCTCTGCATTTTCTACCTGTCTCTATGTGGTCTCCACTTTTCCTCCTTATTTTTGAGGGTGCTCTGCAGCTATTCTTCAGTTGCAGTTGATTATTTAGGATAATTTTTCTATATTTTAATTGTAATTCTACTTTGGTGCCAGGAGAGTGTCACTGTAGCTTCCACTCAGTCTGCTGCCATCTTTAATCTCAATAAAGTATTACTTTTAAAAAATAAAAATTAAGGTAAATAAAAGAATTAGAAAGAGAACAGCAAGGAAAGCCTAGAGTAAGAAGAGTTAAAAAAATAATAATGATCATAGCGGATACAAATGACATAGAGACTAAAAAAATAAATAAAAAAGATCAATGAAAGCAAGAGCTGGTTACTTGAAAAGATAAACAAGATTGATGAACTTTTAACCAGACTTATCAAGAAACAAAGAGAGAGCCCAAATAAATAAAATCAGGAATGAAAGTGAGGAAGTAAGAACTGACACCTTGGAAATAAAAAGGCTCTAATAAAATACTACAAACAACAATAAGGCAACAAATTGGACAATCTGGATAAAATGGACAAATCCTTAGAAATATAAAATATTACAAAACTGAATTGGGAAGAATCAGAAAATTTAAATAGACAACTAACAACTATTGAAATTGAAGCAAAAAACAAAACTTCCAAAAAACAAAAGTTCTGCACTGAATAGTTTCAAAGGTGAATTCTACACAACATTCAAAGAACTAACACCTACCCTCCTCAAACTATTCCAAAAAATACAAGAGGAAGGAACACTTTCTAGCTTTTTAAAAGAGGACAGCATTATCTTAATTCCAAAACAAAATAAAGATGCTACAAAGAAAGAAAATCACAGGCCAATATTCCTGATGAACATAGATGCCAAAGTCTTCAATAAAATATTAGCAAACGGATTCTGCAATATATTAAAATTATCTAACTTGACCAAGTGGAATTTGTTCCAGGGATGCAAGGCTGGAACAATATTTGCAAATCAATAAATGTGATACATCACATTAACAAAGTGAAAAATAAAAATCACATGATCATATCAATAGATACAGAAAAGGCATTTGACAAAATCTAACACTCATTTTTTATAAAACTCTCAGCAAAGTTAGAATAGAGGGATAATACCTCAACATAATAAAGTCCATATATGAGAAACCTACAGTCAACATTATATTCAATGAGCAAAATGTAGAAGTATTTCCTTTATAACAGAAACAAGACAGGGTTGTCTTTGATCCATTATATGCTCTTGGCTCCTTTTTCAATTAATAATTGACCATAATGTTTTGGGCTGATTTTTGAGTTCTCTGTTCTGTTGATATATAGGCCTGTTCCTGTGCCAGTACCAGGCTGTTTTAATTACAATGGTTTTGTAGTATAACTTGATATCTGGTATTGTGATCCCTTCAACTTTGTTCACCTTTCTCAAGATTGCTGCAGCCATTCGAGGTCTTTTATGGTTCCATATAAATTTTTGGAGTATTTGTTTTAGATCTGTGAAATAGCCATTGGTATTTTAACAGGGATTGCATTGAATTTATAGATTGTTCTGGGTAGTATGGATATTTTAATCATGTTAATTCTTCCAATCCATGAACACAGAATATTCTTCCATTTTTTAAATTTAATTTAATTTTTAAAATTTTTGTTTAATATATTACAGATGTCCCTTTTTCTCCCCAATGACACATTTCATGCTATCTCAGCCCCCTCCCCAGTCCCTCTCCACACCACTGTCCATGTCCTTGGGTTGTGAATATATGCATATAAATTCTTTGGTTAATCTCTCCCCCTCCACCCACCCACTCTCCTCCATCCCTCTGAGATTCATCAGTCTGATCCATGCTTCTATGTCATTGAATCTATTTGGTTTATCAGTTTATTAAGTTCTTTAGATTCCATGTATAAGTGAGTGCAATTTACAATAACTAAGATCTGGAACCAGCCCAAGTGCCCATCAGTAGATGAGTGGATAAAAAAGCTGTGGGACATTAACACCATGGAATACTACACAGCTGTAAAGAAGAAGGACCTCATACCACTTGGGACAGTATGGAAGGGCCTGGAGGATATTATGCTAAGCGAAATAAACCAGGCAGAGAAAGACAAACATCACATGATCTCATATATGTGGAATCATCCATTTGTTTGTATCTTTCTCCCTTTTTTTTTTTCAGTGCCCTATAATTTTCTGAGTACAAATCTTTACCTCCTTGGTTAAGTTTATTCTGATGTATCTCCCCCCACCCTCCTTTTTTGACTAATTTTCAAGTGTTTGCATGTAGGGTGAGGAGATGTAAAGTTGAGCTATGTCTGACAGGAATTGGATAGGGATCTAAACATGGCTTTCATCTGCCACCTGATTTCTAAAGAGAGTACTCTTTTTACTGCTTAGTTCTGGGCTTCTGAATGGATCAAGTCACAGGATTTAAGGAGTCAAAAGAGAAGAATGAACTAATCTTCATGAGAAAGATTATTGCATAACTACTTGAAAAATCCCAGTCCTAGAAATTGGGAAGTGTCATGGCACGGGCCAGGTGTTGTTTTACAAAACTCAGAGGAAGAAGATGGAAGATGGGGTAATGCTCTGATGAATAACACTTCAGGGGAAAAAAGAAATGAAAACATGCCGAGGGAAATTTTTTATGAAGTTTTACTGGATTTTGGCAAAAATAATTTTCTCCACACCCACCCTTCTTTTTACTGATAATTAGGAGTATTTTTTCTTAGTTTCTCTTTCTGAAAGTTCATTATTGGTGTATAAAAATGGAGAAAGTAAAATTGCTTACATAAAAACTGGCAAACCCTGAAGTAAAACAATGGAAGAATTAGAAAAGCCAATATTCTCATAACATTGGTTCTAAAGCTCTCATTAGAATTGAGCAATTGTTTATTGCATATGTTAGCACAGGTAGCTCGATATTAATAAAGGAAGGGAACAAAGTGAATCAGACATTAAGCCTAATCAACTAGGGAGCTGAATCAAACGCTAAGCCTGTTTAAGCCTGGAAGTTTCAGCTTCAGACACCCTAGGGGATCACAGCACTGCCCTGATAAGTAGATTAACACCAATCCTTATTCCATATAAGGAGGAAAGATTGGCTTTCCAATCTCCCCAAGGTACAACTGATCCACTCCTTGGGGCTATGGGAGATAGAAATAAACAATAAATGGGAAATTCCTCTGCTGAGGGCATGCCCATTAGGGGCCAAAGTGGCAGCCATAGAAGCCTGTCTATGTAGCCTGAGAAAAATACCAGATTGGATAAGAGACACAGAACCCCAGAAGATCTAGGAAATGGATTGGTCAGGGAGAAGACCCAGCACAGCCACCAAAGGATTGGGAAACTGATTAGTTAGTTTGAAAGAGTACTTGGTCGGTCCTAAGGTCTAGCTAATAAAATCTAAGCCTAAAATACTCCCTTGCTTGGTAACATGTGTTTGTTCCTGCACTTATGTGTTCACATATTATCTCTCTGTAGCGTCCATGTGAGCCTAAGCAGCTGCCTGGGGCCTGGCAGCTGTGAAGGCTCTAAGCATGGGCTCCAAGTACAAGCCTGCATACAATAACACAACATGGACTGGAGTGAAGCTGTAAATAAAGACTGTGCTGGCTGGACAGGAACACAGGCTGAATTGGACTAAGCTTTGACATGGACTGAACCAATAGCACATAATTTCTGCACTTTGACCATTTTTCTAGGCTTGATAAAGACAAGCCTAGACTTTTTCCACAGTGGGAGGAATGGAGATTAGATATCAGGAAAGTGGGAGCAGCCTTCTGTTTATATTCCAATAAATCGTACCACTACATCTCATCCTTCCATACATGGGCCTTCAAAAATGCTTTCTTGTCATTCTCTGAAAGAACGCCATTTGCACTGGAAACACATACAGTATGTGCTGGGCCACGCATTAGGCAAGATGGTAAAAGACTGTCCCAGTCAGTCATATGCTAGAGCCAATAATTGAATATTCAGTTTTGTGAGGCAATTAAAATCTTGGTAACTTGAAATCAGTGATGGTGGTGTACTTACACCAATAAAAGTGGAATATGGCACACATCATTACTCCCTCATTCCAGAACAGGTTTATCAGAACACCACTGACTCAGCCCTCAAAAATCTTAGTCTTATGGATCATCCAACAGACTTGATTTAATTCTATACAACAAGCACTAAAATAAAAGACCCACTAGAGGAGCATAAAAAATGAGGAAAATTAAACTATTTTTTCCATTTTGATATTAATAACTATTTGTGCTTCTTAGTTTGACATTCTTTAAAAATCAAACATTTCTGAAATTTTCTGTTATTCAGTTTTAATCTGTGGTAAACAGCTTTGACATCAAACTAACACAGCAACACTTAGACAAAATAAGATCTAACTCCCTATTTAAAGTTTCTTCTTTTGTAGAACCTGAAAATAGCTTTAGTTCATATATTTTATTTTAAATGGAAGATTATTTGTCATTCTCAATGTTACTCTGAGGTGTTATAATAATATAACTGGTTATTAGTATGCATACCTAAACTTACACATTCAAATGAACTTTGTTCTGCTAAGTATGGGTAGCTCTTGAATTTTCCATGTTGTTACTCAAAAATGACTGATAACACTTGCTATCAGTTTGGATGAGCCACCATTCCTCCCATCATCATTTCTTTCACTTTTACTCTCCACAGACAACTTTAGTCATGACTCTTTATTTCTAGTTCCCTCTTTTTGTCTTGTTTTTGGGCTGATTATATTTGTGAAGAAAGGAGATGCCTACAAATAAAAAAATGGTGGCTAAGGAAACAAGACAGAGTATCCATTTCCTCTGCTGCACATTTTTTGTGCAAGTTATCACTTTGCTAGAAACTCTGCTTCACCTTATTAAGTATGTGATGAGAACTGTTTAGCAGGGAAGTTACAGGAAGGAGAATAAAATCTTATTCTGGGCCAGAGTTTCAAGGAAAATTAACAGGATCCTGCTATCTTATATCAGGCAGTGGGAAGCAGTGAAGATTATATCCACCTGGGAGACTTGTACCACACCATCCCTGGAAAGGAAAGCTTCTATTGTTACATCACCAGCCTGGAAAGTTCATTCTAGTCTTTGACTGCTGGAGAGGCCATGCAGTTGTGCTCAGGTACAGGTAGAAGGGTCTGCTCAATATACCAAGCAGTGACTTTGAGGGGCCCTCTATTCTGTGGAAGGACTTTGGGCAGATGGCTGGTCAGTGACTAAGTGGTGAGGTTTGGAAAAGATTAGTCTCACCCCCATGGAATACAAGGGCAATGTCCCTCCTTGTACCCACTGTACTGCTTGGTCTGCTCCATCCTGCTGTATTCTGCAGAACAGGGGAATGGAGAAAGGCTCGTAACTTAGGTCCACCCTGCTTGGTTTGGTCTGTTCAAAACCCACACAGAGCTGGGAATTTCAGTCCCACACTGCTGTGGCCAGCTGAGTGGAGAGATCAGAGTGCTGAGTGGGGCTGATTTTTGGCCTCTGATGCTTGGTTTGGTGGCATGAGGGTGCCAGGGAGCCATGCAGAGCTGGGTTTTTGGTTCTGTGTCTTCCAAGGGTATATGTCCTGGAATCATACAGGCAAGTACTGGACTGTGCAGTTGCACTACGAAGAGGCTGATACATGCTCACTTGTGAGTTAAGCATATGCAGCTCCAGGAGGGAGAAAAAGTGCCCACCCCACCCTCCTGCAGGTTATAAGCACCAGTCCCAATGGGAGATTGTTTGAATCACCCTGCCAAATCTTGGATACTCTTGCTGAGTGTAGTTCCTTGGAAGAAAAGAGAACAACTCAGAGCAGGGACATTCAAAGTGCCAGACCCACTGCAGACCCAACCTCTGGGCTCCAGAGGATCCACTCACTAGAGTACTAAAGGCTCCACCTTGCTGAGCTTCAGACAAGTTGCTGAGGGCCAGGTGGGGACAGCATCTGACATTGGCTCACACCAGAAAATCTGCTGGGGAGCCCAGAAACAACATACTAAGTTGTCAGCTTCAGACAACATTGGAGCAGGATCCAACAAACTTAACAAACAACATATCCAAAGGGTGATTGCAGCAGGCACTCAACTCTTCTGAGGAAAATTCCACTTTTTTCTTTCTATTATTTTCTATTTTTTCTTTTCTTCCCTTTTTTTCTTTCATATTCCCTCTTAGTTTTCCTTATTCTATTTTTTCTTCTTTTTTTTCTTATTATTTCTGTTTTTCCTTTCCTACTCTATTTTTTAAAAATTTTAAATTGTTATTATTTTTTATCTCTTCCTTCTTTCCTTTCATATTCTTTTTCTTTTATATTTTCTTTTTATTTTTGTCTATTGTCTTTTGTGATTCTTTCTTTCCTTTTCTTATTATTTTTGTTTTTGTTGTTGTCCTTACACTTGTTGTAAGTATTCTTTTGTTTTTGTTTTGTTTTGTTTTGTTTTGTTTTGTTTTGTTTTGTTTTTGTTTTGTTTTGTTTTGTTCTGTCAGCCCCTGTACAACAGTTTGCATAACATGGCCAGGGGTGAGTCTCAAAGTCAGCTAGACTGGGGGTCAAGCACACCCACAAATGGACTTACAGCTATCAATACCCAATTATAAAATGGGGATGCACATAACTCACACAAAGGACATTCCTAGAACACCCAGATCAGGAGATCAATGAGACTGCACCACTGGGTCCCACAAGACACCTACTATAAAAGGCCATCCTACCAAGTCTAGGTGTCAAAGCAGTTCTATCTAATACATAGAAACAAACACACAGATAGCCAAAATCAAGAGACAAAAAACAGGCCCCAAATAAAGAAACAGTTGGAAACTCCAAAAAAAAAAAAAAACACACAAAAAAGCTGAATGAAATGGAGGTAAGCAATTTAACAGGAACAGAGTTCAAACTAATGGTTATAAAGATGCTCAACATCATGAAATCAGATATAGAAACCATGAAAAATAACTAGATGGAAATGAAGAATACCATATCTGAAATAAAGAATACTCTGGAAGGAATAAACAGAATGTTGGATAAAGTAGAGGATAAAATCAGCAATTTAGAAAACAAAGAAGATAAAACATCCAATAAGAGCAATAAAAAAATTAAAAAGAATAAAGATAGTTGTCTTGGGACAACCAAAAATGTAACAACATCCAGATTATAGAGGTAGAAGAAGGAGAAGAAACTGAGCAATGGAGAGAAAGCCTGAAGATATAATGACAGGGAGGGAGGCAAGAGGGCTGCAGATTAGCTGGAGGCTGAGTGCACTTGCTCCCAGTCAGGTAATGGATTTACAGCTAAACTACAGTGCAATCAATTTGAAAAACTAAGTGAAGTGTAGCTGATTAGAAATATTATATCTTTAGGGCACTGAAAAAGTCATGCGGAGACTGAAAAGAGGAGCAGAGCTGTGGAAAATGAGAACTCCCCTGGAGCAGGTGTGGTTGCTGAGAGGCTGGAGGGACATAGCAGCTGCAAAGTCCCTTCCCTCTGGAAATGTGGGGTCTCGACCTCACACAGGGATCCCAATCACAGAGCAGCAGAGAAGGTAAGAAGAGCCCATGTAGCATTTGGCAGAGAGAACCAGGGGGATTCTGTCTGCCTGGGAGATTTAGACTGCACTTATCCAGTGAAATAGCACTTCAATTGCTAGCAGCCCCAGCCTAAGATGTTGACTCTAGACTCCAACTGTTGGAGAAACCATGCTGCTGTTTTTGGGTCCAGTGGAAGGGTTGACAGGCTGCGACCAGCAGTGACTTTGACGGATCCTCTAGTTTCTTTAAAAGCACTGTACAGAGCCCCAGCCAGTGACTAAACTGTTTTGCTTGGGTACAGGGAAAAGGTGTCTCCCACATTGAGCACATGGTTGGAAACACTCCCCTCATCTGTGGAGCCACCTGGCTTGCCTCATCCAACTGGGTTGGCAGCATGAAGGAGCACTGCAGGTCTGGGAATTTTTGCCCACAAAGCGTAGTTTTAGGCACCAGAATGGGGTTGGGAATTTGGGCCCACATTTTGCTGAGACCAGCCACAAGGGAAATTCTGAGTTGTGTGTGGGGCTGATTTTTTACACCTGCTTGCTTTGATTGGTCACACAATAGCACTGGATCATGCAGAGCTGGGATTTCTGGACTGTATCCCTGGGGGAGGCTTTTGTCAGGGAGATAGATGAATGAGTGCTGAGCTCCCTGACTGCATTGTGGAGAGGTAGATCACAACTTCCTGTGAGTTCTACCAGGCAGCCCAGGGAAGGAGGGGTAGAGTCCACCCTCCAGCTGGCTGCAACCACCACATCCACCAAGAAACTGTTTGTCTCAGCTCTATGAAGTCCCAGATAACCCTGCTGGGTGCATTTCTGTAGGGAAGGGAGAGTTGCTTAGAGTGGGGTATGAGACCATCAGAAGCTATTGACTGGGACCAAGAGGAAGTTCTTAGCCTCATCCTGCAGGCTGGGCTAGCAATATCCTCAACCTGAGATTCTTTGGATCTTTCTCCCTGCACCCAGAGTGGCTGAACCTGCTCCAGCAAAGGAGACTGACTGCTGGCTATACCTAACCTGAACCTATAGGAATCCCCCTTAAGGGGAATTAGAGCTGTAATCTCTTGTAGAAACTGAGGACTTTGACTTTGAAGCCAAGATAAATTTCCCCTAATTGAATACCTGACTGTGTAATACTGAAGCAGGGGGCCCAGTAGCCTGATCAAGGCTATCCTGTGTTCATACTACAGAATCTCTTCAGAAGGCTCTGGAAGAAGACCAGGCAACCTCAGGGTGAGAAGGTGGGTAGTGGATTAGCTGAAATGTGGAGGTGGAACTTCGGGAACCTTGGTCTGACAATAGATCTGCTATAAGCTAAAAGAAGCCAACTCATGTACACACAAGTCTAGTAGACCCAAACAATGAACAGAGTGATAACTACACACAGGTAGCCAAAGGCTAATTATACCACAGCATCTGACAGAGACCTGCATTTGAATGTCACCAAAAATGGCCCAGAATCAACACAAACAGTGGTGGGCTTCAGACCACACCAGACCTTGACCCAACTAGACACTCAAACAGCACAACCAAAGGTGGATCCTGGCAGGCTCCAGAACCTGCTGGGACAACCCCACCTTGGGGGAACAGCCCCTACACAGTCTCATACAAGATGATAAAGGTTTACCTTTATATACACCAAGCCAGAAGGGTTAACAATTATGCCACTAAGGCTTTGAGACTACACCTGTATAATAGTTTGCACACCATGGTTGGGGTTGAGCCTCATATTCAGCCACCCTGAGAGTTCATCCACCCATGAAAGGGCCATCAGCAATCAAGACCCAATTACAACAAGGGGGACCAAACAACCCACACATAAAGTTATCCTAGAGCACTTAGCTCAAGAAATCAAGGACACTGTACCACTCAATCCCACAGGACTATTACTACAGAAGGCCACCACACTAGTACTGGGAATCATTGCAGTCCTATCTAGTACATAGAAACAAACACAAAGAGACAGTCAAAATGGGTAAACAAAGAAACAGACCCCAAATGTAAGAACAGGAGGAATTTCCATAAAGAAGAGCTAAATTAAATTATGGCAAGCAATTTATCAGATAAAGATTTCAAAATAATGATTACAAGGATGCTCAAAGAACTTTGTGAGAACACCACCACCATGAAGAAAGATATAGAAACCATTAATAATAACCAGTCAGAAATGACAATGTCTTCTTATCTGAAATACAGAATGTATAGGAAGAAATAAACAGTAAGCTGGATGAAGCAGATGATTGAATCAGTGAATTAGAAGACAAAGTTTTTTTTAAAAAAATCACTCAATTACAGAAGCAAAAAAAAAAAAAAAAAAGAAAGAAAGAAAAAGCAGGAGGATAAAGGGAACTTTGGGACAAGATGAAATGTCACAACATCTGTACCATAAAGAGAAGAATGCGAACAACAGATACAGAACTTGTTTGAAGAAATAACGATGAAAAAACTTCTCTAGCCAGGTCAAGGAAAATATTATGCAAGTTTGGGTAGCACAGAGTCCCAATCAAGATGAACACAAAGAGACCCACACAAAGACACATCATAATTTTAATGGCCAAGATAAAATACAGAAAAAATCCTAATGCCAGCAAGAGAGAAAGAGTCACTTATCAACAACAGAGTTTCCCTAAAGTTGTCAGCTGATTTCTCAACAGAAACACTTCAGGCCGGAAAGGATTGGCATGAAGTATTCAAATTGATGAAAAGCAAGAAAATGCAACCAAGACTGCTCTATTAAGTAAGGCTATCATTTAAAATCAAAGGTGAAATAAAAAGTTTCCCAGACTAAAAAAAAAAAAAAAGCCTAAAGGAGTTAATTACCACCAAACAAGCATTAAAGAAATGCTAAACAGACTGTTTTAAGAAGAAGAAAAAATAGAAAGACAGAGAAACATAAGCATAAATAAATAAAAAACCCCAGCAATATGCAAGTACCTATCAATAATAACCTTAAATGTAAATGTAATAAATGTTCCAATCAAATGTCATATGGTAGCCGGATGGATAAAAAACACAATCCATGTATATGCTCTTTACAAGAGACCCAGCTCAGAACAAAAGATTCACAGAGGCTAAAAGTTAAGGGATGGAAAAAAAATCCATGCAAATGGAAACAAACTGATGAACAAACAAACATAAAGCTTGAGTAGCAATACTGACATCTGACTAAATAGACAAAACAAAGGCCATAAGAAGAGAAAAAGAAGGTCACTATATAACAATAAAGGAATTCACCCAACATGAGGCTATAACTCTTATAAACATATATGCATCAATATGAAAGCACCTAAAAATGTTTTTAAAAAAACAAAAACTCTTGGTGGAGCTTAAGGGAGAAATTGACAGGAATATGCTCATATTAGGGAAATTTAAGACCCCATTATCATCAATGGATAGATCTTCTGGACAAAAAAGTCAATGAGGAAACAGGGACCTTAAAGGACACACTAGTCCAGATGGATTTAAATGATATTTCAGAATGTTTCATCCAAAAACAGCAGAATATACATTCTTCTCAAGTGCACATGGAACATTTTAAAATATAGATCCCATGTTAGGACACAAAATAAGTCTTAACAAATTCAAGATGACTGAAATCATATCAATCATCTCCTTTGATCATGATGGCTTGAAGCTAGAAATCAACTACAATAAAAAACCCTCATAAACATTCAAACACATGTAGGCTAAATAGTATGTTATTAAACAATGAATGAGTTTCCAATTAGATCAAGGAAGTAATCAAAAAATTTCCTGGAAAAAAATCAAAATGAGCACACAACAACCCTGGGACACTACAAATGCAGTCTTGAGAGATGTTCATAGCATTACAAACCTAACTCAACAAGCAAGAAAAATCTCAAATAAACCATCTAACCCTATACCTAAAATAATTTTTAAAAGTGGAAAGGCAAGATGGCTGCACAGTAGCTGAAGCTGCACAGTAACTGAAGTCTCTGTGCCCTTACTCCCAGCCAAGGACTGGATTTATAGCTAAAATACTGAGGAATCAACCTAAAAAGCCAAGAGAAGTGTAGCTCATTTGATATATTTAAAGTGCACTGAAGAAACAACATAGAGTTTGGTAAGAGAAGGGAAACTGAGTAAAGACAGAGTCCTGTTGGAGTAGTTGTGCAGCTGAGAGGCTGAGTGATATTGGCTGCAACTCTCCCTGCCTTTGGGAGTGTGGGGTCTCAAACCCATGCAGAGATCCCAAACCTAGAGCAGCAGAGTCTGGAAGAATAGCTTAGGTAGCATTGGACAGAGGGAACCAGTGGAATTCTGTCTGCCTGGGAAACTGGGACTTCATATTCTCAGTGCTTTAGTTGGTACTCCAGTTGTTAGCATCCCATGCTGAGATGTTCACTCCAGGCTCTGACTGCTGGAAAGACAGTGCCACAGTGTTTGGGTTCAGCAGAGGGCCTGCAGGCTGCACATAGCAGTGACTTTGTGGGACCATCTTCTTTCTCAAAAGGCATTGTGCAGAGCTCCAGTTAGTGACTAAACTGTTTGGCTTGGGGAAAGAGAAAAGGATTCTTCCACCTTGAGTGTGGTGTTGGAACCCTTCCCCCACCTATGAAGCATCCTTACTGCTTCCATGCTGTGGGGAGAGCAGCGTGGAAGACCAGAGCAGGTAGGGGTTTTTTGGCCCAAACTGCAGAGCTGAGAGCATGAACAGAGCTAGAAATTTTGTCCCCTGCATTGCTCAGACCAGGCACACAAAAATAGTTGAGTTTTTTGGGGTCTGATTTTGTATCCCCTCCTGCTTGGACCTGTGGCCAAAGCTGGGATCTTAGATTGTATCCCATTGGAAAGCTTCTATCAGGGAGACAAACGAGCAAATGCTGGGTTTGTGACTGCACTGTGGGGAAGTGATCTGTGTTCCCTGTGAGTATAGCCAGGCAGACACAGGGAGAAGAGGTAGAGCCCAGCTATTCCTCCCGCAGGCTGAGAACACTACCAGCAACAAGACTGGTACAGCTTTGTGAAGTCCCAGATACCCCAGCTGAGTGCAGTTCTATGGGGAATGGAGAGCAGCTCAGAGCAGGACATTCAAAGTATGAGGCACTCAGAGGATATTTTCTGGAACCAGGAGGAAGTGCCGAGCCCCTTTCTGTGAGCTAGGCTGGCACATTCACAACTGGAGACTGTTTGATCAATGCCTCTGAGCCCAAGACAGCCGAAACAGCTCCTTCAGAGAAGACTACAGGCTGTACCCAGCCTGAACCTGCAGAAGGCTACCTTAGGAGGAACTAGAGTTGGAGTCTCTGATAGAAAATGAGGAGTTTTGCTTTGAAGCAGAGACTTATTTCCCCTTATTGAGTGCCTGATGGTGTAACCTCTATGCAGGAGGTCCTTTTGCCTGAGCTAGGTTAGCCTGGATCCACCCTAAAGACTCTCTTTGGAAGGCATTGGGGGAAGGCCAGGGACTTCAGGGGGGTGCAGAGTAGCTGACAGGTGGAGGCAGACATCAGGAAGACTGGGTCCAATGACAGATATGCCTCCAGCTCTAATCTAAAGGAAGCTAACTCAAATACACAGAGTGGTCCCTCTGATGAAAACACAGGTCTAGCAAATGCAGACACGAACAGTGAATTGAGTAGCAATTGCACGCAGCAACCCAAGGCCAGTCACACACAATGTCTCACAGCAAACTGCATCTGAAACACAACTAAAAGAACCCAAAACCATCACAATGAATAGTAAACCTCAGACTACACCAGAGCATGCATGAACCAACTAGAAACAAATGGCACACCCAAAGGTGGAAGCCAGTAGGCCCCAAAACCTGCTGGGAACAATTTCACTTTGGGGAGCCTCTGCTTATCTCATGCATGGTAATAAAAGTTTATCTCTATAGATACACAGCCTGAAGGGTTAATGAATGTGCCACTGAGGAAATAAAGACACCTCAGGACTGCATCTGCACAGCAGTTTACACACCATGGTCAGGGTTGAGACTCTTAGTCCATCAGCCTGAGGGTCTATCCCAACCATGAAAGGGCCAGCCACAATTAAGACCAAATTACAGTAGGAGGGTACAAACACCCACACATGAGACCTTCCTAAAACACTCATCTCAGTAGTTTAATGGGACTTCATCACTAGGAACCAGAGGACACCTAGAACAGAAGGTCATCCCACCAAGACTAGGAGTCATAGCAATCCTATCTAGTACATAGAAACAAACACAGAGATAGCCAAAACGGGAAGACAAAGAAACAGGCCCCAAATGAAAGAACAGGAGGAAACTCCAGAAAAAGAGCTAAGTGAAATAGTTAAATGAAATGAAGGCAGGGAATTTATCAGACAGAGGTTTTAAAGTAATGGTTATAAGAATGTTCAAGAAAATTAGAACAACACTATGAAGATGGATATAGAAACCATGAAAAGTAATAAGGCAGAAATGAATAAAACCACATCTAAAATATAGAATATACTGGAAGGAGTTGGTAGTTGAATGACAAGGCAGAGGAGTGAATCAATAGATTAGAAGATAAAATAGAAAAAAAATCAATCAGAACAGAAAATGACTAATTAATGAGTGGGAGGATAGTTTAAGGGAACTATGGGACAACACACAATGTAAAAACATCTGCATCATAAGGGTGCCACAAAGAGAAGAAAGCAAGCAAGGAACACAGAACCTGTTTAAACAAATAATGACAGAAAAATTCCCAAGCCTAGTAAAGAAAAATGTTATACAAGTTCAGAAAGCACAGAGTCCCAAATAAGATAAAACAAAGAGATCCACACCAAGGCACATCATAATTAAAATGGCCAAAATTAAACAAAACGAGAGAATCTTAAAAACAGCAAGAGAAAAACAGTCAGTTACCTACAAGGGAGTACCCATAAGGCTATCAGTTGATGTCTCAACAGAAATACTTTAGGCCAGAAGGGATTGGCATGAAGCATTCAAAGTAATAAAATGCAAGAAGCAGCAACCAAGATTTCTCTATCCAGTAAGGCTATCATTTTAATAGAAAGGGAAATAAAAGGCTTCCTAGTAAAAAGAAGACTAAAGGAGTTCATTACTACCAAACCAGCATTGCAAGAAATGGTAAAGGGACTGCTTTAAGAAGAAGAAATATATAGAGAGAAACATAGGCATAAAGAAAAAAATGACAATAAATAAGTACCTGTCAATAATAACATTAAATGTAAATGGGTTGAACATTCTAATAAAAAGGCAGAGTACCCAAATGGATAAGAGAACACCACCCATATATATGATGTCTACAAGAGAACCACCTTAATACAAAAGACATAGAGATGAAAAGTGACGTCATGGAAAAAATATTGCATGCAAATGGAAACAAACAAACAAAAAAGCTGGGATGACAATACTTATATTAGACAAGATAGACTTCCAAACAAGGCAATCAGAGAAAGAGAAATACCTACGAATTCACTTATATCTAGAATCTAATGAACAAAATATAGTGACAAAATAGATCCAGTGGCATTGATACTTGGAACAGACTGACCCATCTCAGTGGGGTGAGAAGTGGGGGAGAACTGGAAAAAATAAGGTTAAAAGACTGGTCAAAGAACATATATGCATAGCCCCATGGGCACAGACAACAGTGTGTTGAAGGCTGGGATTGGGGGCCAGTGCTGGGTGGAGGTAGACAAAGAGAGGGAATGGAGGACATCTGTAATAGTGTCAAGAAAAAATAAATTTAAAAAGCAAGATGTTTGGAAAATAAAGTTTTTTTTGTTATGATATTTTTATGAAAACTAATTAAACCATTTTATTATACCACAAGCAAATTTATTTAATTCAGATAAATGTGTATTTAGTGACAAGGCCTCTTCTAAAGCAAAGAATATCTTTAAAAGCTTATTGAGAAACAAAAAATGCAAGTCACCATTAACACAGACAGTAGTGTTATAAAGGCCTGGAGTGGGGGTGGGTTCAGGATAGGAGTCAATGGGAAAACAAAAAAGATGAGACATTTGTTATACTTTCAACAATAAAGAAAAAAATTAAATTAAAAAATAAAAAATAATAATTAAATATGTATCTCCTTGTATATTGCTAGATTCCATTGGGTGATATTTTGTAGAGATTAATGTGTCTATTCTCATGAGAGATTTTAGTTGATAATTTTGCTTGTAATATGTGTCCAGGTTTGGCATCAGGGTTATGTCAGCCTCATAAAATGAGATGGAAAGTGTTCTCTCCTCCACAAATTTCTCAAAGAGTTTGTGTAAAAGGGTATAAATTTATTCCTTAAGTGTTTCATAAAAGTTCAACTGTGTCTGGAGTTTTATTTGTGGGAAGATTTTTTTATTAAATATTCAATTTTTCTAACAGTAGAAAAAAGCAAGTCCTTTGACTTTCAACTATGTTTCTATGACTAAGTTATAACATAAAAATAGCTCAAGCTCTAAAAGCATATTGTATGACATTATGTATGCACAAAATCAGTTTCCTTTGAGCTTCTACAATTATATTTTAAATACAGCACTAACATGAGGAAACTATATTAAAATATTAAGGTAATCATGGCTCAAGAGGGGTATTCTGAGCTTCTAAAAGATTTTGTAAATGTCAATACAATTTTTACTGTATTTCAGTTACATCACAAGAAGACATTATCTGAGAGAAGGGAAGATGGCGACATTCTGACAAGAACTGGTGTGCCCTTGCTCCCAAACACAGACTGAATTTACAGCTAAAATACTGCATAGCCAGCTTGGACATATTTCAAGTAAGGAGCACTGAAGAAACATCATAGACTTCTGTAAGAGAGGGTGGGTGTAAAAAGGGAGAGTCCATCCTAAAGACAGTGCTTGGCTGCAAGGCCCAATGATTAGAGGCTGCAAAGCTCCCTCCCCTTGGGAGTGTGGATTGGCACCTAAAAGCTGGGTTCTCAAAACCAGAGGGGAGGGGAAGGGGAGGGGAGCCCATGCACAGTGAGCAGAGGCAGCCAGGGGTATACAGTGTGCCTAAAAGGAGAAAACCCCTCCTTCCCAGTGAAAAAACACTCCTAACGGCAACAGTGCAGGCAGGAGAAATTCACCCTGGGTGCTGACCATAGGAAAGGCTCTCCCATAGAGCCTCAATATAAAAAGGGGCCAGAGGGTTGTACTCAACAGAGACTTGAAGGGAACCTCTGCTTTCCTGTAAGGCATTGTGCAGAACCCCAGAAAGCATTTGAACTGTGTAGTGTGGGGAAGGGGAAGAGAGCAATCTCACTACAAGAGAGAGGGACCAGAACAGCAAGTGGGACTCCCACCAAAAGAGAGACCATAGCTGCAGGTACAGTGAATTGGGGTTTTTTGACCTGCTCTGAAGAGAGCCAGAATAGTGTACCAGGTCCTGGTCCAGCTTTTCTGAGATAAGCTGTGCAGTAGACCTGCATGGGGCTGACTTTGTAACCTCTCTAGCTTGGGTCTGAGGTGCAAGGGAACCAGATTCTCACAGAGCATATTCTATGCCTGATTGTTGCTTTGTGTGCTTTTGATTGCTGAAAGGGAATCCACCTTCCTGGCTGGCACTGGGGAGACAAACCAGCAAAAGCTGGGATTTGTGACTGCATTGTGGAGAGTTTGAGCTGAGTGCAGCCCTTTGAAGTCAGCCAACCAGATCTAGGAAAGGAGGGGCAGAACATGCCTACCCCTCCCACAGGCTAAGAGCACCACCCCCAACAGGAAAGGGGCTGGTTCAGCTCACTGAAGACCCAGGTATCCCCTGCAGGGCACAGTCTTGAGAGGGAAGGGAGAACAGCTCACAGGATGACCATAAAGTATATGACTCTCAGAGACTATTGCTTGGGAACTGGAGGAAAAGCTTAAATTCTCTGCTGGGGGCTGTTCAGGCAACCTGCTCACTAGAGTCTCTTTTGATAAAACCTACTGAGCCAAAGTGGCTAAAACTGCCCATACAGAAATGGAAACAGCCTGAAGTCAATCTGAAGCTGCAGGAGGCAATTGTATGGGGAACTAGAAATGGAGGATTTGGTAGAAACAGGAGTGGGCTTTGAAGCCAAGACTAACTTTTCCACAGTGAGTGCCTGACAGAGAAATCTCTAGGTAAGGGGAGCAATATCCCGAGCTACACTAGCCAGCCTGCACCCTAGACTCACTTCAGAAGACTATGGAGAAAGATGAGGCAACCACAAGGGGAAAGCAAAATAGTTAACAGGAGGAGGTGGTCTACAGAAAGACACAGACAAACCAGCTACATAAGGACACCAGAACCAACCCTAGACAGCTCCTGACATGGTTGACACACACGTATCTCCCAGGAGACCTGCAATAGCGTACAAAACAGTGAGCTTCAGGCAACATAAACTGCCTAGATGAAATTCACTTGGTTGACTTTTTAAAAATTTTTTATTTTATTTAAATTTTTTCTAGAAAAAATTGGAATTTTTCAAAAATTATTTATTTTAATTTTTAATTAATTTTTCTTTATAATTTGTAATGTCTTGCTTTGCTTGTTTGTTTGTTTTTTTTTTGTTCTATTATCTAGATTTTCTTCATATTCTCTATTACTGGGATATTATCATTATAATCAATAAGTTTATTGCTTTCTTTATTGTTCCTGCATATCTCTTATTGGCCTCCTTCCCTGCCATTGCACTGCATCTCTGTCTCTTCTTATTTTATTGGCATAGGTTTCTTTTTTTATTTCATTTTCTCCCCATTTTAGCCTGTCTTCCTGTCATTTTGTTTGTTTCTTTGTTTGTGTTTGTCTTTTTAAAAATATATATATCTTTATTGACTTCAGAGAGAGGAAAGGAGAGGGAGAGAGAGAAGGAGAGATAGAAACATCAATGATGAGAGAGTCATTGATTGGCTGCCTAGCCCGCAACCCAGGCATGTGCCCTGACCGGGAATCGAACCCCGATTGCCTAAGATCCTAGATAGATGCTCAACCGCTGAGCCACACCTGGCTGGGCTGTGTTTGTCTTTGTAAATTTTTTAAATTTTCTAATGATTTCTCTATTTCTACACTCTACCCTTATTTTTTATCCTTGCCCTTCTTTCTTTTCAGAATTTTTTCTCTACCCCTTTAACTCCCAGAAGCTTCTCTATTTTTAAAATTTTTATTTTATTTTACTAGTAACACTAATATCTTTTCTCTCTTTTTTGCTTTAGTATTTGTGTTCTCGCTTTGCTCTCCCAATTCTTTCTCTTGGGAGGTTTTCATTTGATTGTGAGGATATTTTGTAAATTCCTGTTTGTTTCCTAACAGTTTGGTTGTGTTTAGTTTTACCTTGTAAGTACCTGTACAAGAGCTCATGTGATGTGGTTGTTGCTGAGCTTGCAGTTAGCCAACTTGAGAGGTATGTCTTCCCATTAACAGATCTACAACAATCTAGACCCAGTCAAAACAAGAGAGCCAAAAGGACCCAAAAAAAGGACACCCACAAAAAAGACATGCCTAGAGCAAATGGCTCAGAAATATAAGGAAAACACACTGCTGTGTCCCACTGGACATACACCACAAAATCCCACCCCATAAAATTGGGAGACAGCAAATATACCTAATAAACAGATATAAACATCAAGAGTCACTAATATGGGGAAACAAAGAAACAACCCTCAAACTAAATAAAAGAAAAATTCAGCAGGAAAAGACCTTGATGAGATGTAGTAAAGCAAGTTATCAAAAAGAGAGTTCACAGTAATGGTTATAATGATGCACCAGGAAATTAAAGACTACCACAAGACACTTAATGGTAAAGTCCAGGAACTTAGAGAAGGCTTCATCAGCATAAAAAAGATGTAGTTATGAGGAATAAAAACCAAGCAGAAATGAAGAATACTATATCTGCTATCAAGAATACTTTGGAAGGGATTAAAGCAGGCTTAATGAAGCAGAGGATAGAATAAGAAAATTAGAAGATAAGGTAGAAAAAAATCAGAGCAGCAAAAAGAAAAAATGCTTAAAAAGCATGAGTACAGTTTAACAGAGCTTTGGTACAACATGAAGTGAAAGAACATTTGCAACATAGGGGATCCAGAGGGGGAGGAAAGTCAACAAGGGATAGAGAACTTGGTGGAAGAAATAATGACAGAAAATTTCCCGAACCTAGTAAAGGAGAAAGATATACAACTTCAGGAGCACAGAGGGTTCCAAACAAGAGAAACCAAGAGAGATCCACTCCAAGTCACATCATAATTAACATGGCATATGTTAAGCACAAAAAGAGAATCTTAAGGGCTGTGAGAGACAAGCAGTGACCTACAAAAAACCCTCCATAAGGCTGACAGCAGATTTCTCAAGAGAAACACTTCAGGCCAGAAGGGATTCGCATGCAATTCTCAAAGTAATGAGAAGCAAGAAACTGAAACCAAGACTGCTTTGTCCAACAAGTCTATCATTTAAAATTGAAGGGAAAATAAAGAGCTTCTCAGACAAAAGAAGGCCAAAGGAGTTCAATACCACCAAACCAGCATTACAAGAAATGCTAAAAGGACTGTTTTAAGAAGCAGAAGAGATATTGAGAGAAACATTGGCATAAATGAGAAAAATTCCATTAAATAAGTATATATCAATAATCACATTGAATGTAAATGGATTAAATGCTTCAATCAAAATACATAGGTTAACTGAATGGATAAGAAAACATGACATATCTATACTGTCTACAAGAGATCCACCTGAGAGCAAAAGATTCACACAGGCTGAAAGTGAATGGATGGAAAAAATATATTTCATGAAAATGGAAACAAAAAAAGCTGGAGTAACAATAATTATTCCTGACAAAATAGACTTCTAAATAAAGACCATGACAAGAGACAAAGAAGATCACTATATAATACTAAAGTGATCGATCCAATAGGAGGAAATAACTCTTATAAACATATATGCAGCCAAAAGAGGAACACTTAAATATATAAAAAATATTTCTTGGTGGACTTTAAGGGGGAGAGTGAAAATAACACATTCATAGTGTGAAATTTTAACACACCACTGTCATCACTGGACAGATCATCAAGACAAAAAAACAAAAGGGAATCAGAGACCTTAAATGACAACTAGAGATAATAGATTTAATTGGCATTTACAGAACAATTCATCCCAAAGCAGCAGAATACATATTTTTCTCAAGTACACATTTAAACATTCCCAAAAATAGACCACATGTTTGGGAAAAAAACAAGTCTATATAAATTCAAGAAGATTGAAATTGTATCAAAGATCTTCTCAGATCACAATGGTATCAAACTAGAAATAACCATTATAAAAAAACAAAAAATATTCAAACACATGGAGGCTAAATAGCATGTTATTAAACAATGAATGGATTATCAAATGAGATCAAGGAAGAAATTTAAAAAATTCCTGGAAAAAAAGGAAAATGAACAGACAACAACCCAAAATCTATGGTATACAGCAAAAGCAGTGCTGTGAGGAAAGTTCATAGCATTACAGGTATTCCTCAAGAAACAAGAAAGAGCTATACTAAACCATCCAACACAACAAATAAACGTTTTAGAAAGAGAAAGGCAAGAAAATGTCCAAGGAAGAAGAATGCAGGAAGAAATAAAAACCAGATGGGAAATTAATGACATAGAGACTAAAAAAAAGTACAAATTATCAATGAAACAAAAATTGGTTCTTTGAAAAGATAAATAAGATTGAAGAACCTTTAGCCAGACTCACCAAAAAACAAAGAGAGAGAACCCAAATAAATAAAATTAGAAATAAAAGAGGCGTTATAACAACTGACTCAACAGAAATACAAAGGACCATAAGAAAATACTCTGAGAAACAATATGCCAACAAACTGGACAACCTGGGTGAAATGGAAAAAATCCTAGAAGCATACAATCTTCCAAAGTTAAATCAGGAAGAATCAAAAACCATGAATAGGAAAATCACAACTAATGAAACTGAAGCAGTAATCAAAAAATCCCAACAAAAAAAAGTCCTGGACCAGATAGATTTACAAGGCTGTTTTACCAAACATTCAAAGAAGAATTAACACCTATCCTACTCAACTATTCTGAAAATTCAAGAAGAGGGAAAACTCCCAAGCCCTTAGTATGATGCCAGCATCATCCTAATCCCAAAACCAGGTGAAGATACTATAAAGAAAGAAAATTACAGGCCAATATATCTAATGAATATAGATGCTGAAATCCACAAAAAATACTAGCAAATTGAATCCAGCAATACATTAAAAAGATCATGCACCACTACCATGTGTTATTTATTCTGGGGATTGAATGTGATACAGCACTTAAACAAAATGGACAAAAATCATATGAACATATCAATAGATGCAGAAAAAGTATTCAACAAAATCCAGCACCCAGTTTGTTTTTCTGCATGTGTGTGGGTGGAGGGGGTGTTATTTTTTTATTTTAATTTTTTATATCTTTATTATTGAAAATATTACAGATGCCCCTTTTTACCCTCATTTATACCCTCCACCCTGCATCACCACATCCCCAGGCCTTACCCAGACCAATGTCTGAGTCCATGGGTTATGCTTATAAACATATAAGTTCTTTGATTAATCTCTCCTACCCACTATCCCAACCTCACATTCCCTCTGACATGCCTCAGTCTGTTCCATACTTCTATATCTCTGAATCTACTTTGTTCATAAGTTTATTTTGTTTATTACATTATACATATAAGTGAGACCATGTGGTACATATCTTTCTCTGACTGGCTCATTTCATTTATCATAATACTTTCTAGTTCCTTCCATGCTGTGCCAAAGGATACGAGATCCTTCTTTTTTACAGCTGTATAGTATCCCATGGTGTAAATGTACCACAGCTTTTTTTAACCACTTATCTACTGATGGGCACTTGGGCTGTTTCCAGACCTTAGCTATTGTAAATTGCACTGCTATGAACACAGGGGTGCATAAGTTCTTTGTGATTGGTGTTTTGGGTTTCTTAGGATATATTCCTTGAAGTGGGATCACTGGGTCAAATGGCAGATGAATTTTTAATTTTTTGAGAAACTTCCATACTGCTTTCCATAGTGACTGCACCAGTCTGCGTTCCCACCAGCAATGTACTAGGGTTCCTTTTTCTCCACACCCTTGTCAGCACTTGTCATTTTTGATTTGTTATTTGTAGCCATGCTGACATGTGTGAAATGATACCTCATTGTAGTGTTAATTTGCATCTCTCTGATGATTAGCAACATTGAGCATTTTTTCATATGTCTTTTAACCATCTATATGTCCTCTTTGGAAAAGTGTCTCTTTAAGTCTTCTGCCCATTTTTTAATTGGATTGTTTGTCCTCCTTTTGTTAACTTGTATGAGTTCCTTATATATTTTGGATATTAACCCTTTATCAGATGTGTTGTTGGCAAATATGTTCTCCCATACAGTTCTCCCTTTTCATTTTGTTGATAGATTCTTTTGCTGTGCAGAAGCTTTTTATTTTGATGCAGTTTTATATGTTTATTTTCTCCTACATTTCTCTTGCTTAGGAGATGTATCAGCAAACAAACTGCTATGAGAGATGTCTGAGATTTTGCTGCCTATGTTTTCCTCTAGGTTTTTTATGGTTTCATGTCTTACACTTCAGTCTTATATCCATTTTGAGATTACTTTTGAGTGTGGTGTAAGTTGGTGGTCTGGTTTCATTTTATTGCATGTACTTGTCCAATTTTCCCAACACCATTTATTGAAAAGACTCTTTACTCCATTGTATTTTGTTGCCTCCTTTGTCAAATATTAATTGACCATAATGGCATGCATCAATTTCTGGGTTCTCTGTTCTGTTCCACTGATCTATATGTCTGTTCATGTGCTAGTACCAGGCTGTTTTGATTATAGTGGCTTTGTAGTATAACTTGACATCTGGTATTGTGATCCCTCCAAATTTGTTTTTTAAACAAAACTCTCAGCAAAGTGAGATAGAGGAAGCATACCTCAACAAAGTAAAAGCCATATACAACAAACTTACAGCCAACATCATCCTCAGTGGTGAAAAACTAAAACCATTTTCCTTAAAAACAAGAAATGGACAAGGTTGTGCAATTTCACCATACTTATTCAACATAGTATTAAAAGTCCTTGCCACAGACATCAGAGAGCACAAAAACATAAAAGGTATCCTAATTGGAAAGTAGGAAGCAAAACTGTCATTATTTAGAGATGACATTATATTGTACATAGAAAACCTGAAGGACTCCATCAAAGTACTACTAGATTATATAAATAAATTCTGCAAGGTAGTTGGATACAAAATTTAAGTCCAAAAATTGACATTTTTATACTTCAACAATGAACTCTCACAGAGAAACAAAGAAACCCCAAAACAACAATATTATTTACCATTGCAACTAAAAAAATAAGATACTGAGGAATAAACTTAACCAAGGAAGTACAAGACCTGTACTCAGAAAACTACAAGATACTGAAAAAAGAAAGAGGAAGATATAAACAAGTAGAAAAATATGCCATGTTCATGGATTGGTAGAATTAATATCATTAAAATATCCATACCATCCTAAGCAATTAATAGATTCAATGCAATTCCTATTAAAATACCAGCAGGATATTTCACAAAGCTAGAACAAATATTCCAAAAATTTTTATGAATACAAAAAAGACCCAGAGTAGCAGCAGCAATACTGAGAAAGAAGAACAAAGTTTTATGGATCACTACCAGATATCAAACTATACTACTAAGCCATTGTAATAAAAAAAGTCTGGTATCGGTACAACAACAGATATATAAATCAATGGAAGAAAACAGAGAGTCCAGAAAAAGACACATTCCATTATGGTCAGTTAACTTTTGACAAAGGAAGCAAGAACATACAATGGAGTAAAGACAGTCTCCTCAATAAATGGCGCTGGGAAAACTGGACAGGTACATGCAAAAAAATGAAACTAGACAACCAACTTACTCCATACACAAGATTAAATCAAAATGGAGAAAAGACTTAAATGTAAGTCATGAAACCATAAATATCCTGTAAGAAAACATAGACAGTAAAGTGACAGACTTCTCGGATAGTGGAATTTTAATCGATACATCTCCTAGGGCAAGAGAAACAAAAGAAAAACAAATGGGAATACATGAAACTAAGAAGCTTCTGCACAGCAAAAGAAATCAGCCTCAAAATACAAAGGACCCCATGATATGGGAAAACATACTTACTTGCCAAGGATGCATCTGATAAGGGGCTAATTTCCAAAGTGTCAAAGAACTCGTACAACTCAACAAGAGGAAGACAAATAATCCAATTAAAGATGGGCAAAAGACCTGAATAGACACTTCTCCAAAGAGGACTTAAGGATGGCCAAGAGACATATAAAAAAATGCTTAAAGTCATTAATGATCAGAGAGATGCAAATTAAAACTACAATGGGGTTTCACTTCACACCTGTCAGAATGGTTACCATCAACAAACAAGAAAATGACATGCTGGTGAGGATGTGGAGAAAGAAAAAACCTGGTAAAATGCTGTTGGGGATGCAGACTGGTGCAGTCACTATGGAAAACAGTGTGGAAATTCCTCAAAAAATGAAAAATGAAACTGTCTTTTGACCCAGTGATCCCACTTCCAGGAATATATCTTAAGAGTCCTGAAACACTAATCAGAAAGAATATATGCACCCTTATCTTCACAGCAGTGCAATTTACAATAGCTAAGATCTGGAAACAGCCCAAGTGCTCTTCAGTAGATGAGTGGTTTACAAAGCTGCTTCTGACAACCATCAACATGCCTTTCTTCTGAAATATTTTTGGATTGGTGAACATTCATTAATCCATGAATACAGATAATATGCCCTGAGCTTTTACCATGTGCTAGTCACTGTTCTGAAAGATGCAGTTTTGATGTAAACAAGGTAAGCATATTATAGAATGCAGTGAGGACAACGTTATGAAGATTAGACTTATGTGGGCTTGATATATGAGCAAGGAATAGAATGGTGGAGTTACATATGCTCTTGCATGACCATGCAGAATTGTGTAACCTACATATTCAGTAAATCTGCCTGAGTTGGTAATGCAGCCAATAAAATAAAATTTGATTTTATTTTCTTTTAAATACTGCAGAAAAACATCAGGTTTTATTTTTTATGACTCCCGAATAATCATTAAAGTGTAAATTAGAAAGTACAAAATTACGTACTTTTATTTTTTTAAATGTGAGTGGTTAAAGAGGCAATGAATGAACTAAAGACTGTGATAAATTTCAGAAAGATAGGAGACTACTATGATATAATTTGGGGATTACAATAGTGGAGAAAGTCACAGCCATAGCATACAGAGAAGTCTTGGAGATTGGAAACATTTTTTGTTATCTTGCCCTTAAATTCAGCTGATGTGAAGAGGGAGAGCTGGGGAAAAGGCAGAAATGGAAGTGATAGAGTGAACTACTATCTGTCACATCCTTTAAACAATCCCCAAATCAGCAAACATTATATATATAAAGTGAGAGTGGGGGGAAGGGGATTTAGCTTTCAGTCTAAATGAAAAAAGTCCTCTATAAAAACAAAGTGATCTTCTGGAAGTAGATAAAATTTTCAAAGTAATGCTTTGTGTCCCAGGATAGGATTCTCCTTGTGGCACTGGTGGTGGTATTGAGGAGCTGTTTGCTGGATTTTCTGCCCTGCCATCATGCTTCAAGTAGGAAGTAATGAGGTATGATTCCTAATGAGTGATGAATTTTAAGAAAATGGATGACTTTCAATGTTGGTACCTCCAAGTTTCCCCTTTAAACATCACAGAAACTTTAATTGATTCTACTGCATGATATTTTAAAAATTGTCTTTTTTAGTTTTCATTTTTCAGAATAAACCTAGCAGTCCATGGTGTCTCAAATGTAGCACTGCTGACATTTGTGTTAGGTAATTCTTTGCTGTAGGAGGCTGTTCTATTCATTGCAGGATGTTTAGCAGCATCCTTGGCCTTTACCCACTAGATGTCTTTAGCACTCCAGTCATTACAATCTCAAATGTCTCCAGTAATCACCACATGTCTTTTCGCAGGAAAGTGGTAAAGTTGCTCCTGGTTGAGAACCACTTCTCTATACAGAGCATCTGGGAGGTTTTTTAATCTAAAAAATTTTAGATTAAATTAATCTAAATTCAAAATTTACATCATTTGTATATATAAATCATTTTATATATATCATTTTATGATTTAAATCATTTATTTATAAAGTTATATATAAATGATCTAAATTTTGAATAATTACAGGAGTGTAATTCATTTAAATGACTTACATTGAAATGTAAGAGTGTAAGTGAGAAATTGAGTAATGAGTTGTGGGGAAATAAAGGTAGATAGAAATAGAAAGATAGTGTTTCTTCTTATACAGAGGGAAATTGAGATACTATCTAAAATTCCTCAACCAATAAATAAGTATTAAGGTTATTTTTAAAGACAATAATCAACAGACTAAAACAACATATATATTTTAAAAGACATTGGGAGGAGAAATGACTACATGAGATAGTGTGAGTATTTTTTATAATAGATAATGAATAAACACTGACAAGCAGTTATAAATAAAAAAATAATGGTTTAAATACCTTATTTAGAGTTACTGAATTTACAATTAGGAATATTAAAAATAGTCAAGGAAGTTTTTACTTTAATGAAGAAAAGCTTGACTATTCATTTTATAGCTCTCTATATCTGTGTTTACACACACATACTTTATATTCATTAAAAGTTGAAATATTTTTTGAAACAATAGATTTTATTTACCTTTAAATATCTCTTGGTATCTATGTTACTCAAATAATCTTTGGAGTCATTAGATTACATGGTGAAGGAAGTTCTAATAGCAGTAAAAATAGGAATTTTAGTCAATCTTTACTAATTTTTCCATTTGAAATCTACTTAGCCAAATTTTTCTCATACCAGGTTCTTAAACTATAGAATATTGTAGTTCAATTCCTCACCTCTTTGACTCATCTTGATTTCCTGACATCTATTCTCCAGATGTCAATGAGATAACTAAAGCTTAGGACATTTAAGATCTTTTAGTAAACCACTAAGGCTCATTTAGCTCTCAAATTAGGGATCAGCAATTCAGCTTAGAGTGGACAGCATCTGACAGCTCATTGAAATGGATATAACAATAATCCTCAGGGCTTTTCTCAAATCTTTGTTGGCAGAGGCTTTAAAGGTGGCTCAGAGAGTTCATTATGAAAGTGGACTGTCTAGATTTACTAAAACTAAGGCTGAACTGACAGACCTTACACATAAATATCTGCCTGGTATACTCTCCCAAATGCAAGGAGACACCGGGGCAAACCTTCTCTGATTTGAATATATTTATCCTGGACAAAAAAGCTTATGTTGAAGATGAGTCACAGATAACTTAGAAAACTGGACAGAATTAAAAAAGCAATGATTTTTCATTATCATATCTAGTCTTTAATGAGTGCTTGAACATTCTGAAGCTCTGAGATACTGTTTTATTAAGAGATACACATATAGCACAATACACAAACACACACATCTGAACTCGTTGAACACTTAATTCAAATATATACATATGTTTGTGTGAGTATATATATTTGAATTAATATATATGCATATGTATATGTGTTGTATATGTATGTATGATTGTGTGTGTGTTTGTACATGTGCTTGTGTGTGAGAGAGAGAAAGAAACAAAGTACCCAGTGGCTGTGTGATGTGGGACAATTTCTTATAGATGATAAATTTCCCAATCATCTTATCATTCCTTATCACAAGCTTCAGTTTCCTTATTATACAAAGAAAGTAACAGAAATGCCATTCTCAAATGGTTGGTCATAATTTTTTGTAAGGCTCACATTAGATGATTTATGTGTGACATTTTTATTTCTTGGATATTCTGATCCAAATTTTTTTAAAAGGATTTATTCCTAAATATATTTTCTTTAAACATTACTTTGAGAGACTTAAAGTGTGACTTGATTCAAAAATATGCAATCATGCTTGGCCGGCATGGCTCAGCAGTTGAGAGTCAACCTATGGTCCAGAACATGGAGGTTTGATTCCCAATCAGGACACATGCCTGGGTTGCAGGCTCGATCCCCAGCAGGGGGTATGCGGGAGGCAGCTGATCAATGACTCTCATCATTGAAGTTTCCATCTCTCTCTCCCTCTTTCTCTCTAATATATATATGTGTGTGTGTGTGTGTGTGTGTGTGTGTGTGTGTATGTGTGTACATATATATATGCAATCACTCTACAAATTTTCAGAATTTAATGCTTATGTGAATGAAAGCACATTTAGTTCAGCTATATCATCCACAAAACCTTGCAGTTTTACCACTGTATGTCATTACACCTCAGGTAGAGCAGTCTTATGTCAAGGTCAATAGTGGTTACTAAAGATCTTACATGTACCAAGAAAGACTTCATGGGACTCTGCAAGATTATCTGTGATGGCTCCACAGTGCATAGTACCTAAACCTGAGAGATGAAGATTAGGATACAAATCAAATACCAATTAAAATAAGATGATATTGGTTTTTGTTAATTCAAAATGGAAATAAATATTTACCATATAAAATACATATTTATAATAATAGTTGGCTGACATGGTGAAACTTGTGGCATACATTGTTGGTGCTAGTAGAAATTGATAGACATCTGGAAAGTGGTGTCAAGCTATTCAGATTTATACATACATGCTCAATCACTTTAATAGTGCATTGACACTTCTAAAATTTTATCTTAGAGAAATAAATTATGTACAAAAGAGCTGTGCATCAATATTTATCATAATACTATTTTTATGTATATACTCATAATTGCAGAATAAGCTAAAAAAATAAATCTTAGTATGTCCAGTTAATGAAATATATATGTATATGTATAATATATATAATGTGAGGATGTTTTATGGTATAATTTAAGTAAAATTTAAAAATATAGAAATATTAGCTCTCATATTCCCTCAACAGATACACAAATATATGAACACACACAAATGTGTGGGAAGGAGTAGCTGCTTTAAATATCACCAGTAGATTAATAGTTGTTTTTATTTTCTTATCATTATTTTTTTCCATGTATTATACAATGTATGTATCACTTTGTAATCAGAAAAGTAACCACTACTTTAGAAAATGACAATTTAAAACTAATATTTTTTCTGTAATATTTATTTGTTTTTCTGTTTGCTTATTTCCAAAATGAAATATTCTTTAAGTGGGATGAAATGGGAAATGTTTGTTTTGAGCCCAGAATGCACATATTAAAGTAGCTGAAAGCATGCTGTTTTCAAAAGTTATTGACATTATTTCAGCAATTTAATCTATCTTATTCTTTTAACTGTTTTTTTTTTTAAGAAGACTCAAATTAAATGACCTTTTCTAACTGTACACGTGCAGATGTCGTCACAGGTAATGATGGCATTATGTAAGCCCATTATCTGCAATAAATCTAAAAAAGTACATCTTTCCAACTAGCAATTTTCCCAATCAGCTTCTTATTTTACTGTGCCACCATCCTTTAAAGTCCTAATCATGGAGGTGGTTCTGTAGAAAGAACTGTGTTCCATTTGAACTCAGTGGGTAATAAATGTACAAGGACTCAAAGTGCTTTTTGCTTTCTGTAGCACAGTGTGTTTTCCCTATTTTACTGTCATTTTCTCCAATTGAATACAAATTCTTGTGATTTTCCCCAGAAATAAATGCTATTAAATGCCCTATTTCTCTCACATATGTCAAAAATTTTATACCTCACCACTGGCTGTATTTTTTTCAAAATTAAAAAAACTGATGAACAAAATAGATCCAGTGACATAGAAACATGGAAAAGAAGAATCTCAGAGGGAAGGTGGGGGTGAGTGGGAGAGAGATTAACCAAAGAATTTACATATATAAATGCATAACACATGAACACAGACAATAGTGTGGTGAAGGCCTGCGGTGGAGGGGGGTGGGGTGGGGTAGAAGGGGTCAATGGGGAAAAAAAGGAGACATCTGTAATTCTTTCAACAATAAAGATACATTTTTTAAAAAAATCTGCATTGTAAACCAGAAAGACTGACCCCAAATAGCCAAAGTTGTCAGCTAGGAATAAGTGAGACTTCCAGCATGCAGCAGATAATTAGTAATGTCAAGCAGCTATTTCTCTGTGATTGGCATTGTCATCCTTCATCTCTCCTGCTGTATCTGGATGTTTTAATAGCTTAATAAATTACCACAAAAAACCCTAATGAAAACTAGTATTATGATCACTTCTTAAATTTTAATCCTTTCTGATTTATGATGGCTTCATTCAAATTTTAAAGACATAGAAAACACAGGTTCATTGGTAAAAGACTATTGTTTGCCCATACTGTATTTCAGATTAAATGAAAATTGTACAATAATTGCTGGAACCATTGAAAATGTCTTGGGATTTTTTTTGAGACAGTATGAAGCTATATTAGTCTAGGTGTTAGTTGAATTAATATGTAGAGAATGTCAAAGAAGAGCAGATTGAGAAACTGATCCTAACTTATAAAGAATTATTTTTATTATTATTTTTAAATTTTCATTAACCCTCAGTAATTAATGTGACATGTCCCACCTGGGAAAAGATCAAATAGGAATACATGTAAAACATGTGTCCAGGTCTGAAATCACTGTGGTCATTGATCTTTCCAGTATATTACTAACCAAGGAATAGTAGATTGAGGAGTAATCTGGTTAGAAAGTACAATATCCTAAGCAATAAAACTTTGTCCTATAATACCACATTGTTTATACTGCTCATTTCAAAGAATACTAAAATGAAAGAATGAAGAAAGACTATTTAAAAAACATTTGTATATAGTAAATGCTTTGTTAACTTATTTAATTCTCATAACTCTATATTACAGGTAAGGAAACCAAAACAATATTTAAATGTTAAGTTGCCTCACACAGTTAGAAAATTGTGGAACTTGGACTCAAAACCAGAAAACTTAGGTCCAGAGATGATTCCCTTAATCACTACACCATATCACCTCATTTTCACTACCTCATAGTTTCAAGGAGTCCAGCAGTTCCTCCGAAGTGTTCAGAAGCTGACATTTGTGATTCTACCATGGGATATCTACTTTTGTCTGTTTTATACAATCGAGTTCTGTGTGAAATTATATTTAAAAGGAGAGGTGCATACAGTGTATTTTACAAAAATTCCTACATTTTGCTATGTCCCAAAACCTGAGTCAACCTTGCAAGCTATTTGTACCAATAGCTGTTTAGACATACTATTAAATAAAGACCTTTGACTGATGCTAGGAAAGCAGTGGGAATAGAGAGTAGTGGAGGGACTCAAGATGCCTTTTTATTATGCATTCTTTGTCTTTACAATTGTTTTTGCAACTTTTTATAGTGGGATGGCTGAGATATTTAAGGTCAGGCAAACTAAGGGAAGTTGGAAGACAGTTGTATTTGCTAGCTCCAATGTCAGCTGTCAAGCACAAGGTATGGGGCCTGCACTATTTCTCCCAGTTGAAGCTGACACAAATTTCTATAAAGATAAGACAAAGCATGATACTGTATACTACTTCTTTTTAGGTCTGCTCTGTAATTTTCATTTTCACCCTTTGATTTCTTTTAGGTTTTGGCATACTTCACAGGGTTTACATTTTGACTGTATGTAGAGCTTTCTTAATCTATAGCTTATGTGATTTCAAAGAAAATGTATTTAATATTTATGCCATACATTGAAGTATTTAGATACAATCTAGCTCCAGACATTAGTCAGGCCTCCAAGCAAGGTTTTAGCTTAATTTATGACTTTATCTAAGGACCAGACCTGAAAGTCTGTCATTTAATTTGTTACTGTAAATGTAGAGTTGATCACACTACAGATCTGTCTAAATGATAGTGCAGAGAATGACTTAATTTTTCTCAGAAAAAACATGTTGATTTAAAAAGAGCTTATTTTGTAATGGCATATAAACAGAGCTGTAGAATTATATTTTAACAGATGTAATATTTTTTTCCTGTCACTAGAGTTTCTTAAAACACTGCTTTAATATACACCACAACACTAAATTATTACTTTCATTTCATTAATGTTTCTCTTATAATGCCTAATTTATTTCTAAAGGATGAATTGTCAGTTAATTTTTTCTCCTATCAAGTACAATGCACAAGAATGTTTATAATTTTGAATCAGTGTTATTTTGTCCAGATTCGTATTTCTGAAGGAATGCTAGTAAATGAGATCATAACAATTTTTTAGAATATTCCGCCATGTCAGATGATAAAAATATACTGTTCTATAATTACAGGTAATGAACACTTGATAAATCGCAAATATGTGAGGAATCAGAATAATATGCAGTCAAAATGTGGTTTATAGACAAGAAAAAAAGGTAATCACAGAAAAGTATGAATTCAATGTGGTGCTTGCAAAATTCGTTTTAATAAGTTATGAAATGTCATGTCAGAGCATGCTTAGGAAATGTTGAAAGAAAAGTAGGACATCCTATTTAACTCATAATAGCAGCATTTCCACCAGGTACAGAGGGCAAGGATAGTGTGAAGCAGCTGCTTAAATATGTAATCTTTAAACAAAGCACAGCTGTAGCAAAAGAAGGTGTGTACCTCTTCTTTTCATATTAGTTACTGTCCTTCAGTGAATACAATTCACCACTGTCAAAGAAAGATTAAGAAAGCCACATGTTTGTTAACCTGCAACTATCTCTTAAAAAACAGTGATTACAATAATCATCTGATTAGCATCTTTATTTAGAGTATTCTAACCTACATAGCTTATTATGGCAAATGCTACAATTAGAATTGCATTAAGGTAACAGCTATCTATGTGTAGAAACTGTGTAACGATGTCCAAAGTACTGGAAGATGATAACCGTCCTATGGGTGTGACCAAGATAGATCACTACAAGATGATAACCAGATACAACATTCTCGATTTTTTTCTGCATTGTGCATTTAAATGATCAGATAGAGAAGGAGTCAGTTTTCTGGCACCAGGGACAGAGTAAGACTTAACCTCCCAAAACTTTTCCAGATTACCAATGTAAATAATTCTTTAAATCCTGATATTTGTCTGTTAAAAAATTATGTTAATTTTTATTAAAATTTTTCTAAAATACATTTCATCTTTTTGTGACTTTTGTTTATTGTTATACTCTCACAGTGCAGTGAGTCCTTTGGAAGATAGTTATTTAGGATAATATAAAACTCAGTCAGATTCTGAGGTCTTTAGTGTATTATCATAATTAAAATAATAACTTTGAATCATAAAAATATTGTTATGTTATATACAGCCATATAAATTATGACATAAAACATGTAATGCATATTAGAAAGGCAAATGTATCTTCATTAGTCTTTCAGATTTTTTGTCTTTCTTCCATCATTCTCTGCTGGTAGATATTCAGTAATCAGTGTTCACTGTTGACTGAGTACCAGTACCTAATAGTAGTCCCCATCATATCTAATCTTTAGCATCTACACTGCTATGGGTTAGAAAATAACATGATTGAAGTTATTTAATCATCAGTTACCCTAAGTATTTCCTAGTAGGTAAATTATAAAAACCACAGAACATTAACCTTTTCTCTATCTCAGTGGGTTTTTTGTTATTTTTAGGATTTTAGAAATGTTCCAGAAGACTGAGTTGAAAGGAAGTCTGCAACAGCAAGAGTAACAATTATTAATTGGTGTCATGAATTGTTTCCAACTCAGACAGAATGTTATTTATGTAACTGAAGAAGCACAGTACAAGGCAATAAGAATGTATGCTTGAAAATACACCTAGCCTGGCCAGGCATGGCTCAGCGGTCGAGCGGCGACCTAGGATCCAGGCCAACAGTGTTCGATTCCCAGTCAGGGCACATGCTTGGGTTTCGGGCTCGATCCCCAGTCAGGGGTGTGCAGGAGGCAGCCAATCAATGACTCTCTCATCATTGATGTTTCTATCTCTCTCTCTCCCTCTCCTTTCCTCTCTCTGAAATCAATAAAAATATATTAAAAGAAAAAAGAAAGAAAATACACCTAAAAACATTGATTCTTATAAACAGAAATATATATATTAGCATGATTATAACTGATTAAGTTACAAAAAGATAAAAATCAAAATATTCTTAAAAAGCTAAGTACTTCAGTAGCCAGATAAACTGTTACAAACCCCTTACATGTCAAAGAGTAAAGAATTCTTTTTTGCAGATGTATCATTGGCAAATATGTTCTCTCATACAGTGGGTGCTCTTTTTATTTTGGTGATGGTTTCTTTTGCTATGCAGAAGCTTTTTAGTTTGATGTAGTCCCATTTATTTTTTTTTTCTTTGTTTTTCTTGCCTTAGGAGATGTATTGGTGGAAATTCTTCTACGTGAGATGTCTGAGATTTTGCTGTCTATGTTTTCTTCTAGGATTTTTATGGTTTTGCAACTTACATTTAAGTCTTTTATCAGTTTCAAGTTTTATCTTATGTATGGTGTAATTTGATGATCTAGATTAATTTTTTGCATGCACCTGTCCAGTTTTCCCAGCACCATTTATTGAAGAGACTGCCTTTACTCCATTGTATGTTCTTGCTTCCTTTGTAAAATATTAAATGAACATAATGGTATGGGTCGATTTCTGGGTTCTCTGTTTTGTTCCATTGATCTATATGCCTGTTTTTGTGCCAGTATCAGGTTGTTTTGACTACAGTGGCTTTGTAGTATAGTTTGATATCCAGTATTGTGATCCCTCCAACTTTGTTCTTCTTTCTCAAGATTACTGTGGCTACTTGGGACTTTCTTTTTTGGTTCTATATAAATTTTTGTAATATTTGCTCTAGGTTTGTGAAAGATGCCATTGGCATTTTAAAATGAATTAGTTGAATATATAAATTGCTTTAGGAAGGTAGTATGGACATTTAATAAAGTTAATTCTTCCAATCCATGAACAGAGTATATTTTTACCCTCATTTGTATCTTCTTCTATTTTTTTTTCAAAGCTCTGTAGTTCTCTGCATATAGGTCTTTTACCTCCTTTGTTAAATTTATTCAAAGGCATCTTAATTTTTTTTGTTGTTGCAGTTGTAAATGGGATTTTTTTTTTTAGTTAATTTTTCTGAGAGTTCATTGTTGGTGTATAAAAATGCCATTGACTTCTGGATGTTGATTTTGTATCCTGCTACTTGGCCAAATTCATTTATTAAATTTAGTAGTCTTTTGATTAATCTGCTCCCTTCAAAAAACTATGGGTAGAGGGGGACAACCGGGGGGGGGGGCAGAAGGGGACATTTGTAATACTTTCAACAATGAAGAAAAAATCTATTTTTAAAAAATCTAGTATTTTTTGGTGGAGCCGGTGAATAAAAATTTCACTTCATCTTTTCAAATGTGGATGTCATTTATTTTTTCTTTTTGTCTGATCACTGGCTAGGACTTCCAGTACTATGTTGAATAAGTGGTGAAAGTGTACACCCCTGTCTTGTTCATGTTCTAAGAGAAAATGCTATTAGTTTTTGCTCATTGAGTATAATGTTGGCTGCAGTTTTGTAAATGATGGCCTTTATTATATTGAGATATAATCCTTCTATTCTCATTTTACTGAGAGTTTTTATCAAAAGTGGGTGTTGGATATTGTCCAATACTTTTTCTGTGTCATTGATGTGATCATGTGATTTTTATTTTTCATTTTGTTTATGTGATGTATCACATTTATTGATTTGCAAATATTGTACCAGCCTTGCATCCCCAGAATATATCCCATTTGGTCATGGTGTTTGATCTCTTTAACGTATTGTTGGATTCAATTTGCTAATATTATATTGAGGATCTTAGCATTTATGTTTTTCAAGGACATTGGTTTGTAATTTTCTTTTTGTGTGGTCTTTATCTGGTTTTGGAATTTGGGTAATTCTGGCCTTGTAAAAAAAGCTTGGAAGCGGTTTTCTTTGGCAAGATTGTGGCATTCTAACAAGATGCAGAGTGCCATTGTCCCCATTTACATACTGGATTAACAGCTAAAATACTATGCAGGTAGCTTGGGGAAAAAGGAGAAATATAGTTGTTTGGACAAATTTTGACTAAAGAGCACTGAAGAAACATTGTAGAGACTGCACCTGCACAATAGCTCACATGACATGGTTGTGGTGGAGCCTCACAGTTTAGCCAGCCTGAGAGGAGAGACCTTCCATGAATGGGTCCAGACCCAACAGCTATCTAGACCCAATCACAACAGGTGAGCCCAAATAACCACAAAAGTGACACACTTAAAGCATACAGCTCAGAAGTATAAGGAAAACATACCTCTGGGTCCCACTGGACATTCACAATGAAAGCCCATCCCACAAGACTGGGAGGCAGCAAATATATCTAATATACAAATACAAACACTAATAGTCACTAAAATGGGAAGAAAAAGAAACACCACCAAAACTAAAGAAAAGGAAAAATCAACAGAAAAAGACCTTAATGAGATGGAAGTAACCTAGGTATCAGAAATGGAGTTCAAAGTAATGATTATAAAGATGCTCAAGGAAATTAGTGAGAATCACAAGACCCTTAATGGAAACATTCAGAAAGTTGGTGGGAAATACAAAGAACTTAGTGAAAGCTACTGCAGCATAAAAAACAACAACACACATATATTATGAACAAGAATCAGGCAGAAATAAAGAATACTATATCTGACACAAAGAATACACTGGAAGGAATTAAAAGCAGGTTCAATGAAGCAGAGGATCTAATAAGTGACTTAGAAGATAAGGTAGGAAAAATATTGCAGTAGAAAGAAAGAATAATTAAAAAGCATGAGAACAGTTTAAAGGAGCTCTGGGAAACATGAAATAAAACAACATCTACATCATAGGGGTGCCAGAGGGAGAGGAAATTCAGCAAAAGATAGAGAACCTGTTGGAAGAAATAATGACAGGCAACTTCCATAAGCTGGGGAAGAAGAAAGCCACACAAGTTCAGGTAGCACAGAGGGTACCAAACAATAGGAACCCCAAAAGATCCACTGCAAGACACATCATAATAAAAAATGGCAAATGTTAAAGACAAAAGAGAACCTTAACGGCTGCAAGAGAAACAATCAGTGAAATACAAAGGAGCCCCCATAAGGCTGTCAGCAGATTTCTCAACAGAACCACTTCAGGCCAGAAGGGACAGGCATGAAGTTTTCAAAGTAATGAAAAGCAAGAAACTGCAACCAATACTGTTCTATTCAGCTGGGCTATCATTCAAAAGAGATGGTGCTATAAAGAGCTTCACATACAAAAGAACTTAAGGGGGTTCAGTACCACCAAACCAGCATTACAGGAAATACTAGAGGTACTACTTCAAAAAGAAGAAATATTGAGAGAAAAGTACATCTGCATAAAGAAAAAATGGTTTTAATAAGTATATATCACTAATAACCTTCAATGTAAAGGGAATAAATGCTCCAATAAAGACATAAGGTAGCTGAATGGAAAAGAAAACAAGACCCATACATATGCTGTCTAGAAGAGACTCATCTGAGAGCAAAAGATTCACATAGGCTGAAAATGAAGGGATGGAAAAAATATTCCAAGCAAATGGAAATGGAAAAAAAAACAAAACAAAAAACGCTGAGGTAGAAATACTTATTTATGACAAAATAGACTTCAAAATAAAGAGCATAATAAGAGACAAATAAGATCATTACATAATACTAAAGGGATCAATAAAACAGAAGGACAAACCCCTTTAAAAATATATTCACCAAACACAGGAGCACATGAATATATAAAAAAATTTCTTGGTGGATGATAAGGGGGAGATCAAGAACAATACAATCACAGTGGAGGAATTTTACACCCCACTGTCATCAATGGATAGATCGTCCAGTCAAAAAATCAACAAGGAAACAGAGACCTTAAATGACACATGAGATCTACTGGATTTAATTGGCATTTACAAAATATTTTATCCCAAAGCAGCAGAATATATATTCTGTTCAAGTGCACATGGAACATTCTCAAAAATATACCATATTTTAGGGCCCAAAGCAAGTCTCTATAAGTTGAAGAAGTCTGAAATCATATCAAGCATCTTCTCGGATCAAAATTGCATGAAACTAAAAATCAATCAATATAAAAAAACTCAAAAATATTTAAACATATAGAGGCTAAATAGCATGTTTTTAAACAATAAGTGGTTACCAAAGAGATCAAGGAAGAAATAAAAAACTTCCTGGAAACAAATGAAAATGAACAAACAATGACCTAAATTTCTTTGGAACACAGTGAAAGCAGTCCTGAAAGGAAAGTTCATAGCATTGCAGGCATACCACAAGAAACAAGAAAAGGCCCTAAAAAACTATCTAACACTACAACTAAAAGAATTAGAAAAAGAACAGCAGCAAAAGCCCGGAGGAAGTAGGAGGAAGGGAATAATAAAGATTAAAGCAGAAATTAATGACATAGAAACAAAAAAACAATACAAGTGACAAACAAAACCAAGAGCTGGTTCCTTAAAAAGATAAATGAGATTGATGCACTTTTAGCCAGACTCACCAAAAAACAAAGAGAGAGGACCCAAGTAAATAAAATCAGAAATGAAAGAGGCAATATAATAACTGACACCACAGAAATACAAAGAATTATAAGAAAATAGTACAAGTAACGATATGCCAACAAACTAGACAACCAGGGTGAAATGGACAAATTTCTAGAAACATACAATCTTACAAAACTTAATCAGAAAGAATCAGAAAACCTGAATAGGCCAAAAACAACCGAAAAAATTGAAGCAGTAATCATAAAACTACCAGAAAACAAGAGCCTGGGACCAGTTGGATTCACAGGCTAATATCACCAAACACTCAAAGAAGAATTAAATCCCATTCTCAATCTATTACAGAAAATTCACAAGAAGGGAAGACTCCCAAACTCTTTTTATGCAGCCAGCATTATCCTAATCCAAAAATCTTATAAAGAAACTACAAAGACACAAAATTACAGACCAATATTTCTGACAAACATATATACTAAAATCCTCAACAAAATATTGGCAAATCGAACCCAGCAAAAAATTACAAAGGTCATACACCATGACCAAGTGGAATTTACTCCAAGGATGCAAGGTTGGTATAATATTTGCAAATCAATAAATGTGATACATCACATAAAGAAAATGAAGAACAAAAATCATATGACCATATCAATAGATGCAGAAAAAGCATTTGACAAAATCCAACACCCATTTTTGATAAAAACTCTCAGTAAAATGGGAATAGAGGCATCATAACTCAACAAAATAGACTATATATAACAAACCTACACCCAACAGCAATCTTAATAGTCAAAAACTAAAATAATTTCCCTTAAAAAGAGGAACAAGACAAGGTTGTCCACTTTCACCACTATTATTCAACATACTGCTGGAAGTCCTTGCCATAGCATTCAGAAAAGAAAAGGAAAAAAAGTAAGGCATCCAAATAGTAAGGGAGAAAGTAAAACTCATTATTTGCAGATGTCATGATATTGTACATAGAAAACCTTAAATATTCCACCAAAGTACTACTAGATTTGATAAATGAATTCAGCAAGGTAGTTGGATAAAAAATTACCATCCAAAAATCAATGGTATTTTTTTATACACCAACAATGAACTCTTAGAAAAAAACCCTAAAATATATATATATATATATACCATTTGCTATTTCAGCTAAAAAAATAAGATACCTAGGAATAAACTTAACCAAGGATGTAGAAGACTGGAACTCGGAAAACTACAAGCCACTGAAAAAAGAAATAGAGAAAGATATAATCAAGTGGAAGAATATACCATGTTCATGCACTGGAAGAATTAATATCATTAAAATGTCCAAAGAAATCTATAGATTCTATGGAATTTTTATTAAAATACCAACAGCACATTTCACAGAGCTGGAACAAATATTCCAAAAATGTATATAGAACCAAAATAGACCCCGAATAGCCACAGTAATCTTGCAAAAGAAGAACAGGGTTGGAGGGATCATTTTACCAGATAACAAACTATACTACTAAGCCATTGTAATAATTAAAAAAAAAAAAAAAAAGCCTGGTATTGGTAGAGCAACAGACACATAGATCAATGGAATAGAGCAGAGTCCCCAGAAATAGACCCATGTCATTATGGTCAGTTAATATTTGACAAAGAAGGCAAGAGCATACAATAAATACAGTCTCGTTAATAAATGTTGTTTGGTTAATTGGACAGGTACATGCAATAAAATGAAACTATATCACCAATTTACTCCATACACAAGAATAAATTCAAAATGGATAAAAGACTTAAATGCTGGTTGTGAAACCATAAAAATACTGGAAGAAAATATAGGCAGTAAAGTCACAGACATCTCACTTAGTGGAGTTTTCACTAATACATCTCCTAGGGCAAGAGAAACAAAAAAATAAATAAATAAATGGGACTACATCAAACTAAAAAGCTTCTGCACAGCAAAAGAAATCAGCCTCAATATACAAAGGAATCCCATGATGTGAGAGAACATATGTGCCAAAGATACATCTGTTAAGGGACTAATTTCCAAAATATACAAAGAACTCATATAACTCAACAAGAGGAAGACAAACAATCCAATTAAGAAATGGGCAAAGAACCTGAATAGACAGTTCTCCAAAAAGGACATACAGATAGCCAAGTGACATATAAGAAAATACTCAACATCACTAACCATCAGAGAGATGCAAAGGAAAACCACAATGATGTATCACTTCACACCTGACAGAATGTCTGCCATCAACAAATCAACAAATGACAAGTGCTGGCAGGGATGTAGAGAAAGGGGAACCCTGGTACACTGCTGGTGGGAATGCAGAATGGTGCACCCACTATGGAAAACAGTACGGATGTTCTTCAAAAAATTAAAAATGGAGCTACATTTGACCCAGGGATCCCACTTCCAAGAATATATCATAAGAAACACAAAACACCAATCACAAAGAACTTATGCACCACTATGTTCATAGCAGTGCAATTTACAATAGCTAAGGTCTGGAAACAGCCCAAGTGCCTATCAGTAGATGAGTGGATAAAAAACAAACAAACAAACAAAAAAACTGTGGGCATTTACACCATGGAATACCATGCAGCTGTAAAAAAGAAGGACCTCTTACCCTTTAGGACAGCATTGATATACCTGGAGAATGTTATGCTAAGTTAAATAAGCCAGGCAGAGAAAGATAAACATTACATGATCTCACTTATATGTGGAAACTAAAGAACAAAATAAACTGATGAACAAAATAGATTCAGAGACATAGAAGCATGGATCAGACTGACAAATCTCAGAGGGAAGGCAGGGTTCAGTGTGTGGGTAGGTTGAGATTAATGAAAGAATTTATATGAATAATCCATGTACACAGGCAATAGTGTGGTGAAAGTCTGTGGTGTGGGGATGATTTTAGGGTAGACGGGTTCAATGGTGAAAAAAGGAGACATCTGTAATACTTTCAACAATAATGATAAATTTCAAAGAAACCTTGACAGTGTTCCTTCTTGAATTTTTTGCAATAGTTTGAGGAAGATAGATGTTATTTATTCTTTGAATGTTTGGTAATACCTGTGAAGCCATCTGGTCCAGGACTTTTGTTTGTTGAGAGTTTTTTTATGACAGCTTCAATTTCATTAATCTTTTTCAGCCTAGCTAAAAATTCTTTTGAGAAATTTAATAGAAGCTCCAACTTGCATAAAATACTGTACAATAATTTTCAAAAGTGATAACCTGTAATGAAACATAAATGCAAAGAAATCTATCCATTCTCAGAAGTTTTAACAGCAGCACTTTTACCAGAGATATACGCTGAATCGACTCCTCTATTCCTAAGGTACAACCATTGTCTTTCTCCCATCCCTGGCCCCTCAACTCACACAGATCTAAACTTCAATATATACACCACACTTAACCACTTTTTAGTTTATGAAGACCCTACAACTAACCTCAACTACCAAATCCTAAGAGTACTCATTTCTAAAGTTCCCTGTTGAGTCATACTAATACCTCAAGGTTGTGTTCCTCTTGCTTAGTTTTATGATCTCTAGTGTTCCTGATCAACAGTTTTCCCTAATAGCCTCTAGGGTTTTTGACTCTTCATTCATTTATCCATTTATTCCACTCTGTTGAAGTAAATACTGGAAAATAACCAATGGATTTGGCTTTATAGAGTTCATAAATGACATCAACAAGCAATTTCATTGGAGAAGTGGGAAAAATAGTCTATTATGGCCTCAAGAGGCAATGGAAGATGAGGGATTAGGGACAGAGACTATATTTTTTAAAATTGTGGCATAAAATGAAGCAGAAAAATAGAACAGAAGCTGGAGGGGGTGTAATTTAGAGCATGTTAATATGACAACAAGAGCAATTCAAAAAAAGAGAAAATAATAGTGCAGGGGAGTATGGATAGAATTTCAGTATAAAAGAACTTCAGTGGTTCAGAGAAAACAGGGTCAAATGCGTAAGAATCTGACCTTATATAGGAGTATGAATTGTTAATAAAATGTATGGCTTCAAATATAAATAGTTTGGTTACTTTGGTGACAAGATGAGAAAATTCTCTTTGAAGTTTTTTTCTGACTTATTAGATAAAAAAAATATATATTTTTTTAAGTGAGAAAGCAGAATAAAGAGAAAATAGTGGAAAAATTGTGGTCCAAACTGTTTAGATTCAGGAGACTTCTCTAATATTCAGGGGATGCATGACTACTTCATCTTTTTAAGTTTTTATTTGCCTCTCCAGAAAATGGGAACAATATTACTGTCTATTCTAACAATTTTATCACTAGTACACTACACTGCTTCCTTGTAATTTTTTGTACATCTTGTATTGTACTTACAACTTAGTATTCTAGCTGCATATTAGCATATCTAACTTTTTTCATAACTAAAAGATTTTTGATTATTTGTGGGTAAACTTTATGTATGAATTATAACCTTTTTCTTAAATTCTAAGCATCAATATATTAGCTCATAGAGGATATCTAATAAAGTTTGATTAATATTAGCAAAACTTATAAAACACTAAGTGTCAGGCACTGTTCAAATCACTTTCTATATATTAAAACAAACTTATTAAGTAAGAACTATGAGTATTTTCATTTTAGAAATTAGAAAATAAGTACAGAGAGTGTCAGGGCTAGGATTAAAGTGGGGAATCTGATTCCAAAAGCCAAGCTATTGACCCCTACATCATACTACTTTTAAAAAACTCAATCAATTTATATGTTGTGAATGAAAAAACTCATGCTGTATGACTGGGCTTTTTTGGCAAAATATGAGTGGATCTAACATGGGCTTCAGTATGAATAACATTTGAAATATTGATTTATCCAATAGCTTAAATAATACATGCAAGATAGCATAAAGTCTGTTGTAACCATATAGTAGTAGTTTACGATATCAGCAATCAGTATAGTTCATCAGATCCTCAATATTCTTAGCAGCTGAGAAGCAAGAATTTCTAATAATTGATAAAATTTATTCAGAATGCTCTATTTGGCAGGTTCTGAACTAATTGCTTAACAGATATTATATTATTTAATTCTCACAAAGGCCTAATTGTATTCATTTTTGCCATTTTAGAATGAGGATAGCTAGTTCCTGTTAGTGTATGAATTACAATGCAGGTGTACTGAGTTCAAATCCTATATACTTCATTTCTTTGTTCTATTGAGTGAGGAGATGATCTGAAGCTGACATAGCAAGTACAGGGGAAAGTCTAAAAGACAGAGCAAGTCTGTGGCATATCATTCAGAATTTTCTTTGTCACTCAGTTTCTTATCATTAAAAATAAAAATAATAATAGTTGCTACCTCATCGGGTTATAATGGGATATAAATTAATTGATAAAACTAAAGTTCAAAATAAATATGAGATATTACTCTTGTTGATATTATGTATTAGGATGTGTGTGTATTGTTGTTTTTATGATTATAGTTACTAAGTACTGGTTATTAGAATTCCTGGGAATTTAGTTTAGGAGAATGAGAGAAGTAGCAAAGTAGTGACCAGATCCACTTGTTCCAACTCAGCTGCAAATAATGTAAAAACACCTAACCTAATAATTTTCTCAGTCCTATCTGAAGCATGCAATTATATCAAGATTTAAGAATTGAATTATTCATGTTGAAGAACAAGTTCTTAAATTATTGTTTTATTACTATATATTTTTTAATCATTTTTCATTTGCATATATTTATACTCATCTCCGTCTCTCAATTTTGCAAAATAGCCCAAGAATAAATAATAAGAGCATTAAATTCTATAGTTTGTTTCATTTTATAAGAATATCTTATGCTGTTATATTTCAGGCATTTTTATTCTCATAATGTTTCATACATAAACTATTTCTTATGTTTATTAGCTAAAAAGTATTCCCTAGAAACTACTAATACACTGAAGTTTAAGGTTTGTGACAATATAGTAGAAAATGTAAGACAAGTTGTGAAACTGGATATAACATGGATTTAATTTCAGAACACCAGTGTTCCTTTTTGACAATCTGACAAACCATCAAATTGCCAGTTAAGTACTCTGGTTGTTATCCAGATATATCTTGTAGATATATGTGAGCATGCCACTGATTGGCTTTTCCGTACTGTTTTAACTGATATTCCATTTATTCATAATTTTGAAAAAATAGAGAAAATTATAGTGTTTTCAACTGTAGAATTGAAAGCAGGAAAATATTTTTTTAAATGTATTTAAGTTCACAAAGGTTGGGAGCCTCTCAGGGACCTTGGCTGATGGTGACTCCAATTTGATCCATGATTCCAAGATGAACATTTCAGGAAACATGAAAAATTGTGCACAAACTATTGGTAATATAGTGTGGCCTGTTTACATTTCATTGGTTAAAATGATCAGAACTTGAAAGAAAGTGAGAAAGTGCAAGCCTCTCATGTTCCTGTCTGGAGAAGAGGTAGAATATTTGTGAGTAGCTCTAATGACTACAACACCATTTTTATAACCTGTTCCCCAAGCTAGCAAGTTGGCACTCTGACCCATTTGGATTCCAACACACCTTTTCTTGATGCTGCTGACTCCAGAACACTAAGAAACATGACTGTCTGTGGCTCTGCCCTCATATCAAATAGTTGCTCCATTGAAAAAAATCTTAGAGTATTATTCATGTATTTTTTATAGCTAAAATTTTTTAGTCTGTGTTTTTGGAACTGTGGATTCAGCAATGAATAAGAGTGAATCTGTGTCTTGTGAGCTTGGAATCTGACAGGAAAGACACAGATTTAACAAATATTTAGAATGAAGATTTAAACATTACATAAAATCAGAGCCTGGACTCTTGGCTATCACTCTTCTGCTTTCAGTATCTTTATCCCAACAAATCTCTAGTCCCTTTCTTCTAATTTCTAATTATTCTTAAGCAGCTATATTAGGGAACACCACTAAAAAAATTTTTTTATATTAAATCTATAGTTCTGGAGACTATGAATAAAAACCTGAGAGCTTTCTCATGCATAAATTAAAACATTCATTTTTTTTCTTATTTCCAAATTTAGAATAGCAATATTTTTAATAAAATCCTTATAGATAAGAGAAGTATTGCTGTTCTGGTTGAAACTATTTCTATTCTTTTATGATTTATCTGTGGAGAACAAAATTAAATTTGAAGGTTATCTAGTTTGTTTTATGTGAACATCCAATGGAGTTTTATTGAGTCCTAGGACAAAAATGTTTTGACTTACATTTTTCAATTTTATTTTCTGTACTAAACAAATAAGGCAACCAAGAAACCTCTTTAATTTGTGCTGAATTTTCATGCAGCCAGTACTTCATTTAATTCACCAGTTACTACAGTCAAAGAACACATTTCCATAAAAAGAGATTAAAGCTAGCATTCTGGAGCATTTTTCAGTCATTGCCTGACTGATTTGTCTTCTCAGTTAATGTACTATTTATAGCGAGATGAAATTATTCAGTGTTAGTGGTCTGCATTTCCAAATCAACTTCCTTTTCTGGGTTATAAATTAGTCTTTTTTGTTTGCTCTCTCCCCCCATGACATCCACACGTGGTACATGGTGTAATGTTCTAAGCATGCTAATGTTTTATTTCAGAAAACAAAATAGGCTTTGCCCAAAATTTTAAAAAGGCAAAAGGCATTACAGAGGCTTCACATTTTCATTAAGCAACAGTTAGCAATTCCCAAACTCTCCTGTGTTTATCATATCTAGGCCCCTCCTCCTTGCTTCAGTGACTTCTTAGGTCACACTCAGTGTCTAATATGCCTCTGCACTTTTCTACACCTGCTTAGCCCTTGTCTGTCTGACCACAGGAAAAAAAAATTAAACCATAAAATAAGAGTCTTTGTAAAACAGGTTGTCACAGGCATACAGAGACATTGAGTAAAAATCTAAAAAATAGCACCTCTATCATTCTCATTTCATACAGTATATTTATAAAATAGATCTTGACAACCTTCTCAGTAGCATCACTACTGAATGTTTCTGAGTGACTGCAGAACAATGTCATATTCATGACATTTTAAATATTTTTTAAATGATGATAATGATGAGGAACTAGGAAGAGTAAGGTAGTGGTTGTGAAGAAAACCTGAAAATGTAACAACATTAATACTGACCCTATTTTTTATCGAACTTTGAATGTGAATGGAAATGTCATGGAAGTTTCAATGTCATGGAAATGAGCACTAGAAGAGCTTGTGCACAAGGGAGTTGACTAGAAAATAGAAAAGTTGAGCTCCCAAGGGGTTCTAGTAGATTGCTAATATAAGGGCTTTGGGGTGGGTGTAGGGCTTAGGAATGAGGATGAGGTCAGTTGTCCCATGATTGTCATCTTGTAGCCCTGTAAAATAAAGCTTGCACAAATATTCCAGTTACCACTTAATTGGCAAAACCGAGACAGGATAGAAAGAAGTTAGAGAAAAGTCCTGACAAGCAGAATGAGGAAATAGTAATGGACATCACACGTCTTATTGGACATCACAGGCCATTAAGCAGATAGGTCCTCTCACCAGAGCCGCTACCTCCATGCATGATCAAAGGGAAACAGTTTATGGCAGAAAATCCCTGTGGTAGTCATAGAAATCAACAAAAACAAGGACTGGCTACAATCAGATCAACCCGAGATAAAGAAAAAAATAACCAGAGAATGACCCCCAAAGCTCATTATACCATTATTATAATGAAAAATGACACCACAAGTAGAAGGGGGGCACAGGGGAATGAACACCATAACACTTCCAAAATGAACCATATTAGGAACATGACTCTCCCCCCCAAACAGAAGGTCGAGTCAAAATTTGGTTCCACAAAGTTCAGAAACAACCCACCCTTGAAGAAACATAAAATCCCAAGAACTGACTGACCAGGCACACAACACTCCTGTTTGCCTGAGCTCACTAGAATGTGTACTTTCTCTTCTTTCACAGCAGCAGTCCTAGTGTCTTTGTTTCTACATGAATACAAGTTGCTTTTGCTCTCACTTGGACTGTCATTTGGACTTGTTCTTGAATTCTTTCCTGCATGAGTCAAGAGCCCAGAGGTCCTGGATGGAGTCAGGGCAGGGCCAGCCCACAGCACAAAACCAGTCAGGCCACAAAACAACTATTTTCCAGAACATAATGTTAAGAAAGAATGTTATTGCCATACATTCTTTCCTTTAAGGATGCAATTAGGTTAATTTCAACCACAGAATTTTATTAAAAGCAAGGACTCATAGCCAGGCCTCTAAGATGAAGTTCTTTCAATTAAGATGAAGTCCAGGGTTAGCCCCATACTGTCTAAGACTTACTCTATTTCTTAATTGGACATTCCATAATTCACTTAACAAAACAATTGATGAAAATACTAAGTGCAGGGTGTTCAGTGTATATACCTTAATCTTCTCCTTTGAACTGTCATCAATAAGCTTTATCATCCTGTAACTGAAAATTACAGGTTCAGCTGCCTGCCACAATGAAAGTCAAACTTGTGAGGCAGGTGGTGGTGCAAAAGGAAAGAGAATTTATTCAGGTTCCACACGACCTGGGAGAATGGTAGAATCTTGTGTCAAAGACCACCCCCCCTTCCTGCTCATGCCTGCTGTTCTTATAGGGATAGGGAGGGGAAAGCTTTTATTATTATTATTATCCAATTATCTTGCTAGCTTTTGGCACATTGTGGTCATGTTCATTCAACTCTCTAGCTTTCAGTCACCTTGGGTCCTGTCCATTTATCTGTGTAGCTTTCAGGGCTTTCAGATCTTGTCCATTCGTCCTTCTAGCTTGAAGCACACTGTGCGTATGAACCTACAATCTTTGCAAATAGGGGACACTCCCCAGAGCTCCCTGACTCTCTACAGTAGTGGGGAAGGAAGGCTGCAAGACTTGCCATCAGGAAACCTGGAGATGTCCCAGTCTCCTGATGCTGGACAGAGAACCTGCACATTCAGGGGAACCAGTTGGAGTTTGTGGGACACCCCTGGATCCTGGATTCCCTTTGTCCTCTGTGCAGTCCCCACCTTGCCTGCCCCTCTGAAGTGGCTAGCCAGGCCTGTGCTCTGACTGATGGCTACCTATGGTAACAATACTAAAGCTATTTACATTACCCCCCAAAAAGTAACTTGCTATTTGCAGTATATTAATGGATTGCAGAAAGTGGAAGAACACCTTCTTTCTCTGCAGAAGAAAATTAATTTTCTTGCCTATTTAAAGCTTTCTTAGAAACAGAGAAATGAACTGAATAATTATTTTGCATAACTACTTTTGTTGTGTGGACAAAAAATGGGTCATATACTAAAACTGAAAAAGCTCAGGGGAGGCATGCATGACGGGTCTTACAAACTCAGAGACTGAAAGTGTATAGAGCAAGAGCAGAGCAGACATTTTGGACACCTTAGACCAGAGATTTTCAACTAGTGCCCTGCAGGAATTTTTAAGATATGGAAGACTTGTCTATTAGTCAGACTCACTGACCTCTTTTCCCTTACATTGTCAAATAAAAAAAATAACAACAGCCAACACAACAATAGCTGTTTGGTGTGAATGACTCAAAATTATACCTATTTTTTTCATCAATTCAGCAAAAATAATATATTTATAGTGTCTCACAGAATTTTTAGTAATTAGTTGATGTGTGCCATGAGATGAAAAAGGTTGAAAATTGCTGCCTCAGATAATCCAATATGGAGTCACTGTCAGCCATTACAGTTATGTCAAGCGCTATGTCAAGACTGAAGTAATGGGATATAACAAGAATGCCCTTAGGAGGGGCTTGGGACACTCCAAACTACAAGTCTGAACATTTGGATAAGAACTCTATCTGGACACTATATGAGTGGGACCACCACCCCTTGTGGGCTATAAGAACTCAGAGCTCTGGCCACCCAACACGCAAGCTTGGCTGTACCGCACAAGTTACACTTGGAACCTTGCTGGGCTTCCACTACACCAGACACATGCTACCACTGTGGCCACGTGCTTTGAGACCAGCACCTACCTCTCACCTCTCCACCTACAGACACTGCCAGTGACCAGGACTTTACACTGGATTCTTGCTCTGTTAGTTTCTATTGTGCATGCTCCCACTCTCTGTGTATAACCTGTGTATGACTCCATTGGCTTACTGAGGAAGGTTTTCCTAATAAAACCACATTGTGGAAAGACACAAATGTGTGTGAGTGACTTCTTTCAGGGATGCTCCCTTGCTCACAATAGAAAGTGACCACAAAAGAATGGTTTGAAAATGAAACTTTCAAACTCCCAAGCAAGTCATGGCAGGTAGCCATGTCTTAGGTCAGTATTTTCCTTGACAAAGATAAATCTTTACCTTAAGTAAGCCTGTCTTTTTGCATCTACAAAAACATACCTTTGGAATGTCAGAGTAATTAATCCCTTTTTTCAGGCCCTTCAGGGCACGATCTCCCACTTCAGCATCAGACCATGGAACCCCTCATTGTCATCTTGTTGTTAAAATATGTGCTGTAAATGTTAATTGTTAACAATCCTATACTCACCAATGTAAAAAAAAAGTATGTGTCTCTCTATTTTACTTTTCTTCCAATCTCAGAGAATTCCCAGGTTTTTTTTCTACCACCAATGAATTTTATGTAACTTTCCTTACATCTCATCCTTTTGTGATGGAAAGCTAGGAAAATTCCATGACAATCGGAATAGGGAAATTGAGGCAGATTGTTAAACAGAAGTTTGTAGCTACCCAGTAAATCCTATCTTCCTTAAACCAAGGACACTTGAGAGTAAATGGTTTGTGTTAGATGGGCCACGTACAAAACCTAGGGTACATAAACTCACCAAGGGAGGAAGCCCCGGATGCCTACAAGAGGTGAAACTTGGAAAATAAGAACTTTGTCCCCAGGGTAACCTATCATTCCCTAACATGTCACTGGTCATGCAGTTTAGACCCCCTGACCATTACTCCCTAAAGATAACATCTAGAACTCAATTGTGTTTCAGCTCCAGACCCAGAAAAGCAGCAAAACCAGACAAGTGACACCATGGCTGCCTCAGGACCAGCTACATTGACTAATAACCTTGGCACCAACCAATCAGTGGAGACTACCACCCTGAAAGAGCACAACTGGAAAGCTGATGAATATTCTATTGAGATAGTCCCCTGAGGTATCCCCTAAGTTTTCCCACTTGTAAGAAAGAGATAAATATGCTCAGAACAAATGACCCAGCTTGCTCTCCCCTCCCCTCAAAGAGGAGCACGCCAGCACCATTTCCTTCTCCCCTCAGAGGGGATCCCATGAGACTTGCAACCAGGGAAGCAATGGGAAGCTGCGACTCATCCTAGGCTTACCCCCTGAACCTGTCTCCAAGGCCCACTCTCAATCTGACTTCTCAGTGAGCCAAAGCAGCCCAACCTAGGCTCTCCTGCTGCTTCTTTTATGCACATTTCTTGTTTCACCATCTTAAGTATATTTTTGCTGAGGCCAATAAATTCTTGCTTGCTTTTCTACACTTTGTCTCTTGATTGAATCTTTCCCTCAAGAAGACAAGAACTGAGGTCTCCTCATCATCTCCCCGCTAACACTTTGACTCTAATGTATAAAATAATCACTGCCATTCTCCAGAGTGTTTTCTTAATCTGTTGAGATTTTGTTTCCTGGCAATTGTCATCAGTCTGGCTTAAATGAACTCATAAAATTCTCTACAGTTTTGGACATTTCTTAAATTGACAGTTGTTATCCTATATTTTAAATCAACCTTCTATTTTGAGATAATTATGGATTCACTTAATGTTTTAAGAAATAATGCACTGGTGATCAATTTATATAGCAAGACAGGGGGTCAGGAAAGTATGAGAAACTCCACTGATTTGCTCCCCAGTAAAAATGAAGACAATTATTTTTAAAACATCCATTTGAAGACTCTGGAAATGGTCCTAAAGGCAAGCAGAAAAAAAAATCTCTATTTATATAACCTGTAAAGAATATATATGAAAGGCAATAATATGTGGTATTTGAAAGAAGACCCTGCCTGTCCCACCCTCCCAAAGCAGTGAGGTGTAACTGAGCCAAGAACACAAGGTTCCCTGTGTTCACCTCTTCCAGCTCCCAGGCAGAGGGTTATCTGCTGAGGAAGAAAGGGATTTCAGCAATTCTCACCTTGCCCTCAACTGCCTATTGCCTTAACTAGTGCAGTTGGAGACTCTGTCCTGTGTGCATAATACTGAGAATACTGGGGTCTAGATTACCATTGCCCCAATTTGTGACTTCTTCCTGCCCCCCCTCAGAGTGAAATGTTTTTTTTTCTCTCTGATAACCTTCAAGCTAATAGCTCCTGCTATAGATATGCTCATTTACTAAGAAATTCTGCTTGAGTCTTGAGCAACCCCTTTGTCAGTGAAGAGGTGGGAAAACACGTACAAAGTAGTCTCTGTTTTACAAAGATTTATAGGAGTCTCCAGACTGGATTAAGATAAGTGGAGATCGCCTGGCTGGGCATGGCTTAGCGGTTGAGCATCGACCTAAGATCCAGTCGATTGGGGTTCAATTCCTGGTCAGGGCACATGGCCCAGTTGTGGGCTTGATCCCCAGCAGGGGGCGTGGAGAAGGCAGCCAATCAATAACTCTCTCATCATTGATGTTTCTGTCTCTCTCTCTCCCTCTCCTTTCTTCTCTCTGAAATCAATAAAGATATATTTAAAAAACAAACAAACAAACTTTAAGAAAAAAAAAAGATAAGTGGGGATCAATGGGACAACAGGGAACAAAAATATTTAGAAATTTTCTGTGATTTTTTGGGGAGATGGCAGGGGGAAATCCATTTTGGGTGCCTGGCTGGCTGCAGTCCCCACCTACCTCTTGCCTCATCCATCCTTCCTTCCCTTGATATATAAGATGCCTGAATTTTGAACTCTCTTAAAATGGATTTGAGAATTACTTTTTCCATCTTCTCCTAGCTAGTCCTTCTTGATCAACAAACCTTTCCTCACTCCAAACTCTGATTTATTGAACCCTGGACTTCTTTGTAGTGTTTCTTTTTCTTCTTTTTTTAAATTTTTTATTGTTGACAGTATTACAGATGTTGGCCATTTCCCCTCGCCCCTTGTTCCCCCTCACCCAATCCTCATCTTACCCCAGACCTTCACCACACTATTGTCTGTATCCATGGGCTATGCATATATGCATAGAAGCTCTTTGGTTAATCTCTTCCTGTCTTCACCATGTCTTCCCCTCTGAGATCTGTCAGTCTGTTCAATGCATCCATGACTCTAGACCTACTTTGTTAGTCAGTTTAATTTACTCATTAGATTCCACATATAAGTGAGATCATGATATTTGTCTTTCTCTGACTGATTTATTTCACTTTTCATAGTACTCTCCAGGTCCATCTGTTAGAATAGCTAGTTATATATATATGAGCAGGGCAGGAACAGGGTATACAGATCATGCTTGAATACAACAGAGGGGTAAGGAGTTATAAACAATCATGACAATTAGATAAAAAACAAGTAGATATAACTACAGTTAAAGAGACTCACAACATCAAAGAAGCAAACCTTACAAGTCCACCAGTTAAGCAGGCAAACAGAATTCTAGCAAACCCACCAGTCAAGGAGGTAAACAGAATTCTTGGAAGCCCACCAGCTAAAGGACAAATACTACAAAAGGATTAAAAGACAGAAAGTAGAAAGGGCAAAAATAAGATAAAAAGCCAGATAACTAGATCCATTCAAAGCAGTCTAACCCCACTTATGATGCCTGTCTGAGTGTCCCTCAGATGTACCCTTGCTTGTAAATAAAACTTTCCTCAAGAGGCAAGAACCTGATCTTGTTGATCCCCAGTGCTGCTGACAGCTTTTGGTGAGCCAGCCAAGAGCGATTCCAGAAGGCCCTCACGCGTTAAACATTGAGTTTCTCTCTCTTTCTCTACTTCTCTGTCTCTCTAAACTACACTCTTTTGGGCACAGGCCACCCACTTAAATTCTGGAAGGGTTTGTTCCACTTGAAGACTCCTGTGAAAAGCTAAAGTGGTCCTCAGCCCAGGGTAGTTAGCCCACCACCCAGAAGACAAAGGCTGAGAATGTCTCAATACTGCCCCAACCCTTTGGCAATTCCTTTTAGGACATAGTTCTCGAGAGAGAGGAAGAGATTCTTATTTTCACTTTCGCACTTTAACCTGGTCATAGTATTCAGTGAGGCCCAATATCTGAACTTGGGGCAAACATCTCTCCAGGGAAGTCAAATGTCACCTGTAATTAAAATTTGACTCATTTGGGGATGTGGGTATAAGAGTTGGTCACCCAGCACTCAGTCCTCCTGTCCACCTTAAACAGCCAGAGAGAAACCAAGGCACATAGAAGGAATTGGGATGGCAAGGCAGGTAATGGCCCCTTGGAAGCCCTTCCCACAAGTAGCACACTGATGCATGACACATTCCTGGAGGACTTTGTTCATGCTTAATAAATTTATGATTCAATTATGCCTCTTTCCAGATGACTGGCTTCTTCTGCACATACTCTTTCAAGAGCCCCTACATTTCATCTCTTGAATCTTGTTTACCCATCTGATGTTCTTTTGCTTTACATCCCTCACAACTGTGTTTAATCTACAGGCAGGGTTCCCGCTATGTATGTGAAGAGTCAGATCAGCATTTTCCCTCAGGCTTTCTAGTTCCTCAGATGAAGGGAGATGATTCTTCTTTTCCTTGCCTGTTACACCACATAAGGAGAGGACGCTTGCCTAATTCTGTGATGAATTGGCTGGTTATTTATTCCTGGTTTTACAACTGTCCAGGGACTCTATAGAGCTCCATTTATAACCAACCTCTGAAGGACTTTTCTCTCATTTAGTCAGGTTCAGCTACTTCTATCAGCCGGCCCAGCATCTCCCACAGGGAAGCTTTTGTTTATTTGTGGCAGGGTTCTTTTTTAAGTCAGTTTATCAACTGACTCTGCTCCCCTTGAGAGTCAAGAATACCTCCTTTTAAAATATTTAGAATTTTTAGACCTTAACTCCTGAGAGCACCTTTGCTATCTTTGTCACCACCCCTACTGGAATGAGTCAGGTTTCCCAATGACATTCTTTACCAGAAAAGGATTCCCTGGCCAAAAATATTTTATTTGTCCAGGATTAAGCCCTATCGGGATTGAGATATCCCAAAGAAGATCCTACATAGACTCAGATACCTTTAGTAAGTTGGGTGAGATTTTTCAAATATCTTTGTCAATGACAAATCAGAAGACAGAGCAAGCCATTCATGCTTCAAGAGTTAGCAAGAATTTGACTCTTAAAAATGCTATCCTGCTTTTCAGCTGGTGGGCCTAGATTTTGGTGGTTAGATAGACTACCTAAGAAATAGGACACTTAAGGGAGGGGAAGGGATCAACTAGAGAGATGAAAATATAAGGCTCCCCAAAATCCAAAATCTGGACATTTTGAGTCACTAAGGAAGCTTTAGTAAGGTGCGCTAAGATCAAAGCTTTAGGAAATTTTTAAAGAGTTCTAGAAATACTCTACAGATAGGACATGGCAGAGGGGACATCTGAGCCTGTGCACACTCTCTATTCATTAGAACAAAGTCATTAGGATGGTCTGGCCTATTCACATTCTGCTCTCTAGCCTCACTGCCCATAACTCTCTCTTCTATTTTCCAGATGGGCAACACCATCTTTATACCACCTATACCACAGGATTCACCATTATTATGCATTCTCAGGAACTGGGAAAAATTTGACCCCTAAACCCTCAAAAAGAAATTAATCTTCTTCTATAATATGGCCTGGCCACAATATACATTAAATGACAAGAGGCCTGGCTCCACAATGGAAGCAAAAATTATACTATTCTCCAATTAGACCTGTTTTGTCACCAGCAAGGAAAATGGACTGAGTCCTATACATACAAGCCTCCTTGGCCCTCAGAGACAATCCCAAGCTCTGAAGCTCTTATAAATTAGATCCAGCTGTCATTTAGGTTATTAGCCAGATCCCCCAGTCTAAAGCAAAGACCACCTTAGATCCTAAGCCCAACAGATGCTGCGAGCCCTGGCTAAGATGCCGAGTACCCTACTCATGATCCTTCCCTCCCTGGCATAGGACCTTCAACCTCCCAACTATGCCCGTTATAAGATGTTGCCAGATCTACTAGACCTATAGTGGTCCAGGTCCAATTATCCATTCTGGATTATAGGCAGATGAAATCAGACTTTGGAACCTTTACAGATGATCCTGAGATATACTTTGAGAACTTCCTTAAACTAACCTGAACCTTTGATTTTGCTTGGAAAGACATTGCAGGGATTATGGGGCAGACACTTACTAGAACGATAAGCCAAAATAACTGAAGTGGCGCAAAGATTTGGCGATGACACCGACCTTGCTCAGTGTCAAATATATCCCATAGGAGATACTGCAGACCCAAATGTGGACCCCTGTAAAAAGTAGAGGTCACTTTTTACATTGCTTAATAAAAGGAATAAAAAGAATTAAAAGACATCCATAAATTATAATAAACTATCAGCCATTGATCAAGGGCCCCCAGAAAACCTCTCTGCTCTTTTAGAAAGATTAAAAGCAGCTCTTGTTAAACATACCAACCTAGATCCCAACTCACCTGAGGGACAACTAATTTTAAAAGATTGCTACTTCACTCAAGTGACCCCAAATATCCAATGAAAATTACAAAAACTAGCCTGAAGTCCAGGAACACCAATGACAGAGATCCTAAAGGCATCATCCTCAATTTACTATAATAGAGAAATAGAGGATGAACAGAGAGAAAGAAAGGCACAAAAACAAAAGGCAGGCTCAACTACTTGCTCCACTTCAGGCCCAGCTTTCTCCAAAAGGGAAGAGCCCAAAGGTACCTGTTAGAAACTGTCATCCCTGTGGAAAACCCAGCCATTGGAAACCAGACTGTAAGGTGAAGCCAAAAACACCTTGTCCCAAATGTAAGGAGCATGGTCATTGGGCCTGTAACTGTTCTGAGTCCTGCAGGGGACATGGGCCAGAACCATTCACGACCCTTGACTGAGGAGGCCCTCTGCTCTGGCCAGCTTCCAACAGGGCCATCCATTTGAATGGGACCGAGACAAGGGGTCACCCTAGATATGGAAGGTAGGACTGTACTTTCTCTTTTAGATATGAGAGCTGCCTACTCTGTGATAAATTATTTCTCTGGACCTCTAACTTCCAACTCCTGCCAGGTAATTGGGGTTAGTGGACAATCCACTATCAGGAGATTTACTCCTCCTCTTTGCTGCCTTTGGGACCATTCTCTTACCATTAGTTTCAAGTATTGTCAGAATTCCCTACCCTACTTTTACTGAGGGAGAGACATCCTCCATAAAATAGGGACACAAATATCAATAACCAGTGAAGCCAATATTTTTTCTCCAAATGGGTCCCTGAAACTGAGGAAATTATAGATCACTCCATAAATTTGGTCATTAACCTGGAGGTCTGAGCCAACGGAATACAAGGAAGGGCTAGGACAGCAATACCTATAAAAATAAAAATAAAAGAACCCACAAACTTTCCCCATAGGAAACAATATCCTATTAATCCAAAGGCAAGAAAAGGACGTTAAATAATAATTAATAAATTCCTAGAGCACGGACTATTAATTCCTACTAACTTGTCCTGCAATATACCTATCCTCCCTGTTATTTGGACAGGCACTAGCCAAAGAGCTCAGGGATCTGACTCTTGAGGGGGGTGGAAGGCTCCTGCAATATGTAGAGAGTTTACTCATTTGCTCACCCTCCAAGGAAAAAGGAATATAACATGCTGTTAGGACTTTGAACTTTCTTCCAGACAAAGGATACAAAGTTTTTAAGACTCATTTTGACACCAGGAGGATGTAGCCTCTTCTAGGAAAGAATCCAAGCAATTGCCCAAATTCCTACTCCGACTACCCAAAAACAACTCCAGGCCTTTCTAGAGTTAACAAGATATTGTGGACTCTGGATTTTAGGATACAGGGGAATTGCAAAGCCCCTATACTCTGCCCCAAGGGGAGAGACAGATACTGATCCCCTGCTCTTGGATCAAGAGCAAAGACAGGATTTTAGGTAGCTAAAACAGTCCCTAACCCAGGCCCCAGCTGTTGGATTCCGAATACTAGATAAGCTATTTCAACTATATGTAACAGAAAAAAAGGAATAGCCTTGGGGGTCCAAACACAGGTTCTTAGCCCAACCAAAAGACCAATAAGTGATCTATCAAAATATTTAAAGTCAGTGGCACAGGGATGACCACACTGTCATAAATTTATTGCAGCCACAACATTACTGTAGGAGAAGGTTCTAAATTTTTATTGCCTTTTTATTTTATATTTTTAACTTTTATTATTGTTAAAAATATTACAGATGCCCCTTTTTCTCCACATTAACCCCTTCCACCCCACCTTCAACACCCTCAGCACACCATTGTCTGAGTCCTTGGGTTATGCTTATATGCATATAAATTCTTTGGTTACTCTCTCCCCCAAACCTACCCACCTCCCCTCCTTCCCTCTGAGACCCATCAGGCTGATCCATGCCTCCATGTCACTGAATATATTCTGTTCACCAGTTTATTAACATCTTTAGATTTTACATATAAGTGAGATCATGTGATGTTTGTCTCTCTCTGCCTGGCTTATTTAACTTAGCATAATATTCTCCAGATCCATCCATACTGTCCCAAAGGGTAAGAGATCCTTCTTTATGACTGCATAGTATTCCATGGTGTAAATGTTCCACAGCTTTTTTATCCATTCATCTACTGGTGGGCACTTGGGCTGTTTCCAAATCTTAGCTTGTAAATTGTGCCACTATGAACATAGGGATGTGTAAGTTCTTTCTGATTAGTGCTGCAGGATTCTTAGGATATATAACTAGAAGTGGGATTGCTGGGTCAAAAGGCAGTTCCCTTTTTGATTTTTTTTTAAGGAAACTCCATACTGTTTTTTATAGTGGTTACAACAGTCCATATTCTCAACAGCACTGTACCAGGGTTCCCCTTTCTCCACATCCCTGCCAACACGTCATTTGTTGATTTCTTGATGGTAGCCATTCTTACAGATGTGAAGTGATACCTCATTGTGGTTTTAATTTGCATCTCTCTGATGATTAACGACATTGAGCATTTTTTCATATGTCTCTTGGCCATCTGTATGTGCTCTTTGGAGAAGGGTTTATTCAGGTCCTTTGCCTATTTTTTAATTAGATTGTTTATCTTCCTCTTGTTGAGTTGTATCAGTTCTTTGTACACTTTGGAAATTAGCCCCATATTAGATACATCTTTGGTAAATATGTTCTTACATATCATGGATTTATTTTGTATATTGAGGCTGATTTCTTTTGCTGTGTAGAAGCTTTTTAGTTTGAGGTAGCATCACTTGTTTATTTTTTCTTTTCTTTCTCTTGCCTTAGGAGATGTATCAGTGAAAATTCCACCTCATGAGATGTCTGTGACTTTATTGCCTATGTTTTTTTCCAGAATTTTTATGGATTCACAACTTATATTTAAATTTTTTATCCATTTTGAATTTACTCTTGTGTATGGAGTAAGTTGGGGATCTATTTTCACTGATTTGTATGAACCTGTCCAATTTTCCCAGCACCATTTATCGAAAAGATTTTCTTTACTCCACTGTATGCTCCTACCTCCTTTGTCAAATAGTAATTGACCCTAATGGCGTGAGTCTATTTCTGGGGTCTCTGTTATGTTCCTTTGATCTATATGTTTGTTGTTGTGTCAATACAAGGCTGTTTTGATTACAATGGTTTTGTAGTACAGTTTGATACCAGGTAAAGTGATCCCTCCCACTCTGTTTTACTTTCTCAGGATGGTTGCAGCTATTGGTGGTATTTATTGAAAACATATAAATTTCAGGAATATTTGTTATAACTCTGTGAAATATGCTCTTGGTATTTTAAAGGGAATTGCATTGAATCTACAAATTATTTTGGGTAGTATGGGCATTTTAATGACAGTAGTTCTTTCAATCCATGCACATGGTATATTCTTCCACTTTTTTATATTTACCTCCATTTATTTTTTTCAGTGTTCTATAGGTTTCTGAGTATAGGTCTTCTACATCCTTAGTTAAGTGTATTCTTAGGTATCTTATTTTTTTAGTTGCAATGGTAAATGGGATTGTGTCTTTAATTTCTCTTTCTAAGAGTTCGTTGTTGATGTATAAAAATCCTATTGATTTTCTGGTGTTAAGTATGTATCCTGCTACCTTGCCGAATTCATTTATCAAATCTAGCAGTACTTTGGTGGAGTCTATAGTGTTTTCTATGTACAATATTATGTCATCTTCAAATAATGAGTTTTACTTCCTCTTTTCCAATTTGGATACCTTTTATGTTTTCTTCCTGTCTGATGGGTGTGTCAAGGACTAACAATATTATGTTGAATAAGAGTGCTGAAAGCGGATATCCCTGTCTTGTTGCTGTTTTTAAGGGAAATGGTTTTAGTTTTTGAATGTGTGAGTATGATATTGGCAGTAGGTTTGTCGTATATGAACTTTATTATGTTGAGGTATGTTCCTTCTATTCTCGCTTTGATGAAAGTTTTTATCAAAAATGGGTACTAGATTTTGTTGAATTCTTTTTCTGCATCTATTGATATGATCATATGATTTTTATCTTTCATTTTGTTCATGCGATGTATAACATTTATTAATTTGCGGATATTATATTTGCATCCCAGGAATAAATCCCTCTTGGTTGTGGTGTATGATATTTTTAATGTATTGCTGGATCCAGTTTGTTAGTATTTTGTTGAGGATTTTGGCATCTATGTTCATCAGGGATATTTGTCTGTAATTTTCTTTCTTTGTAGTGTCTTTATCTGTTTTTGGGTTTAGGATGATGCTGGCCTCATAAAAGGAGTTTGGGAGTTTTTCCTCCTCTTGAATTTTCTGGAATAGTTGGAATAGAATAGGTGTTAATAATTCTTTGAATGTTTGGTAAAACTTGCCTGTAAATTCATCAGGTGCAGGACTTTTGTTTGCTAGGAGTTTTTTGATTACTGCTTTAATTTCATTAGTTGTTATTGCCCTATTCAGGTTTATGACTCTTCCTGATACAACTTTTGAAGATTGTATGATTCTAGGGATTTGTCCATTTCACTCAGGTTGTCCAGTTTGTTGGCATATATTTACTCATAGTATTTTCTTACAATCCTTTTTTAAGAAATTCTTACAATCCTTTTTTAATCCCTTTCTGTTGGGTCAGCTGTTATATCTCCTCCTTCATTTCTAATTTTATTTATTTGGCTCCTCTCTCTTTGTTTCTTAGTGAGTCTGGCTAAAGGTGCATTAATCTTATTGATCTTTTCAAAGAAACAGCTCTTGGTTTCATTGATTTTTTAAATTCTTTTTTTAGTCTCTATGTCTTTAATTTCTGCTCTGATCTTTATTATTTCCTTCCTTCTACTTCGCTGGGGTTTTGCTTGCTGTTCTCATTACAGTTTTGTTGTGTTAGATTGTTTAGTAGAGCTTTTTCTTGTTTCTTAAGGTATGCCTGTAATTCTATGAACTTTCCTCTCAGGACTACTTTTGGGTTGTTTTCTGTTCATTTTCATTCTTTTCCAAGAAATGTTTGATTTCTTCCTTGATATCATGTATATTCATTGTTTAATAACATGCTTCCATGTATTCCAATATTTTTGAGTTTTTTTTACAGTGGTTGATATCTACTTTCATGGTATTATGATCCAAGGAGATGCTTGATATGATATCAGTCTTCTTGACTTTGTAGAGAATTGCCTTATGTCTTAAGATGTGGTCTGTTTTTGAGAATGTTTCATGTGCGCTTGAGAGGAATGTTTATTATGCTGCTTTGGGATAAAATGTTCTGTAAATGTCAATTAAATCCATTAAAGTTAGTGTGTCATTGAACGCCTCTGTTTCCCAGTTGATTTTTTACTTTGATGATTTTTCCAATATGACAGTGGAGTGTTTGAGTCCCACACTATCATTGTGTTGCTGTTGATCTCCCCCTTAAAATCCACCAAGAAATGTTTCATATATTTATGTGTTCCTATAATGGGTGCATATATATTTATAAGGGTTACTTCCTCTTGTTGAATTCGTCCCTTTAGTATCATGTATTGACCATTTTTGTCCCTTGTTATGGTATTTATTTTGAAGTCTATTTGTCAGAGATGAGTATTGCTACTCCAGCTTTTTTTTTTCTTTTCCATGTGCATGGAATATTGTTTTTCACCTCTTCTTTTTCAGCCTATGTTCATATTTTGCTCTCAGGTGAGTCTCCAGTAGACAGCATATATTTGGGTCTTGTTTTCTTATCCTTTCAGCTGCCCTATGTTTTTGTGTGTGTTTTTTTAAATATATCTTTATTGATTTCAGAGAGAGGAAGGGAGAGGGAAAGAAAGAGAGAAACATCAATGATGAGAGAGTCATTTTTCAGCTGCCTCCTGCAGGTCCCTGACTGAGGATGGAGCCTGCAACCTGGGCATGTGCCCTGACCGGGAATCGAATCCTGATCACCTGGATCATAGGCCTACACTCAACGGCTGAGCCACGCCTGACAGAGCTGCCCTATGTGTTTTGATTGGAACATTTATTCCGTTTACATTTAAGGTTACCATTGATGTATATTTATTTAATGCCATTTCCCCCCTTTTGCCAATGTACTTTTTTATAAATATTTCTTCTTCTTAAAGAAGTCTTTATAGCATTTCTTGCAATGCTGGTTTGGTGGTACTGAACTCCTTTAGCTTTCCTTTGTCTTGGAAGCTCTTTATTTCACCTTCAATTTTAAATGATAGCCTTGCTGGATCAAGCAGTGTTTGTTGGATGTTCTTGCTTTTCATTACCTTGAGAAATTCATGACACTCCCTCTGGCCTGAAGTGTTTATGTTAAGAAATCTGCTATCAGCCTTATGAGGGTTCCTTTGTAGGTCTCTGCTTGTTTCTTTCAGAGCCCTTAATATTCTCTCTTTGTCCTTAATATTTGCCATTTTAATTATGATGTATCTTGCAGAGGATCTCTTTGGGTTCTGCTTGCTTGGGACCCTCTGTGCTTCCTCAACTTGTGTGGCTTTCTCCCTTGCCAGCCTATAAAGGTCTTTTTCTGATGATTTTTCTTTTTCTTTAGTTTGGGGATTGTTTCTTTGTCTCTATTTTGGTGGCTCTTCGTAGTTGTATCTGTATATTAAATATATTTGCTGTCTCCCGGTGATGTGGTGTTGGATTTTGTAGTGTATGTCCAGTGGACCCAGAGGTGTGTTTTAATTATACTTCTGAGCTATTTGTTCTAAACGTGTCCATTTTGTGGGTGTCCCTTTTCTGGGTCCTGTTGTGATTTTGTCTATATTGTTGTTGACTTCTTCTTGGGAGGACTCTCTTCTCAAGTTGTCTAACTGTTTATCTCAGCTCCAACCATGTTGTGTGAGCTGCTGTATGGGTGCTGGCAAGGCGAGACAATACACAACCAAACTGCCAGGAAAGCAGCAGTATCTTACAAAATACCTTGACAATCACAATGGAAACATCCCAAGTGAAAGTACAATTGGGAGAGTTAAGTGAAAACAAATACTAAAGCAAAGGAAAGAAAAGGAATTGAACAAATAGAGCAAAAGAGAGAAAAAGATATTATTGTTAATAGAAAAAATAATAATAAAAAAAATAAAATAAATTAAAAAAGAGAAGCTACTAGGAGATAAAAAAAAGGGCAGAGAAAAGGTTCTGAAAGAAGGCCAACCAAAAAATTCAGGGCAGAGCATAGGAATAGGAAAATTGTTGAAAAATAAAAAGTAAAAACCCAATGAAGAGATAAACAGAAACAAATAAACAAAAAGACAGGAAGACAATAGGGAGAAAAAGAAAAGAAAGAAGAAAAAAGAAGGCAAAGAAAAAAGAAAAAAAAAAGTTAAGCCAATGGAACAAGAAGAAAGAGAGAGATAAAGCAAGGGCAGGGAGAGAGTCCAATAGAGATTTGTGGAAAATAATAGAGAAAATCAGTAAACTTATTGGTTATAATGATATTATCTTAGCAATTAAGCAGACAATATCAAGAAAATATTGATAATAGTACAGAAAACAAAACAAAGGAAAAAATAAGCAAAACAAAATTTTAAAAAAATTAATTTAAAAATTAAAAAAAAATAAAAATTAAAAAATGTTTCTTTTCTCTTTTTTTCCTAATAAAAGAAAAAAAAAGAAAAAAGTCAACCAGGTGAGTTTCATCTTGGCAGCTTATGTTGCTGAGGCTCACTGTTTTGTATGCTGATTTTGTTTCTCCTGGGATGTACTTGTGTATCAACCAATCTCAGGAGTTGTCTAGGTTTGACTCTGGTATCCTTAGGTAATTGGCTGACCTGAGGCTCTCTGTGGACCACCTCCATTTGTGAGCTATTTTGCCTCCCCCTTGTGGTTGCCTGGTCTTATTCAAGAGTCTTCTGAAGAGTCTTTAGGGTGGAGGCTGGCCTTGTAGCTTGCAATATTGCCCTCCTTACTTAAAGGTTTTGCTATCAGGCACTCACTTCGTGGAAATTAGTCTCTGCTTCAAAGCCAGCTCCTCAGTGTCAATCTTATCTTCCAATTCTACTTCCCCATACAATGGCCTGCTGCAGTTTCAGATTTATTTCAGTCTGACACCTTTTCTGTATGGGCAGTTTCAGCAACCTGGGCTCAGTGGGTTTGATTTAAAAAATTCTGGTGAGCCCTTTGCCTGCCCAGCCCCCAGGAGGGGTTTTCAGCTTTTCTTCCAGTTCCCAAACAATAGTCCCTTAGAGTCTTATTCTTGTAATGTCCTCCAGTGAGCTGTTCTCCCTCCCCCCTCAGGACTGTGCCCTGTGGGGGATACCTGGAGTTTTAGTGAGCTGAACCAGCCTTTTTTTTATTGGGGGTGGCTCTCCTCGTCTGTAGGAAAGGTAAGCATGCTCCGCCCCTCCCTTCCCAGATCTGTTTGGCTGGTCACACCAGGCATGGGGCTCCTCAAACACTACTATGCAGACCTAAATCCCAGCTTCTACAGGTCTGTCTGCCCAATGCAGGCCTTAAAGGTGGGAGCCAGTTCAAGGATCAAAAATTAAAAAATGCACAAAGCAACACATAAGTAGAGAGTCCCTCATGCAGGGTCCTGCCGCCTGTGCACCAAGGCACCCATTAGGAGGGGACCCAAAGTCCGCTCCACGCAACTTTCCTGCACCGCTGATCTCAATAAAGCTGAAGTGGCTCTGCCCACCGCCACAGTGCTTCTCAGGGCGGGTCACAAATCCCAGAATCTCTCCACTGGGAGCTCAGGGTGGGAGGGGTCTTCTCCTCTCCCCCATGCTACACAGATTAAATGTTTTCTGGGGCCTTACAGGGAGGCAGAGGGCCCCTGTGTGTGGCTGCTCAGTGCAGAGCTCTGGTCCCTTACTTCTCGGGCGCCCCACACTTTGGACTGCCTTGCCTATGGTCAGCACCCTGATCATTAGACACATGTCAAGGCAGTCATCAGAAGCTTTGTTTCCTAAGAAAGTGCCTTGCCCTCCTCACAGGCACACTGCTACCCTAGGTCCCTCTGCCCTCCATGTGGGGCTCTCCTTCCCTTCTCTGCTTGGGGTTTGAGAGCCCTGCTTTTGGATGCCGGTCCACACTCCTGAGGGGAGGTAACTTTGCAGCGTCCAAGCCTCAGGCTTCAGGTGGGAGTCCCCCTTTCTATGTTCCCCTCTCTTACCAGACTCTGATGTTTCTTCAGTGCTTCCTACTCACAATTTGTCCACTCAGGTATGTTTCTCTGATTTGTCCAAGCTGTTTATGTGGTATTTTAAGAGTAAATCAAGTCTCTGGCTGGGAGCAGGGGTGCTCTGCTACTTCTCACAGTGTTGCCATCTTCCTGCCAACACATACAATTTTAATACAAGAGTTTAAAATTCTTTTTATATGGAAAAATATCCTTCTCATAGAGTGTTTAGAATTAACTGAAGATATAGTCTAATAGAGTTGATCAGCTTAATTCAGTATAAATGTTGGAGTACACTGAATTGGTCCTTTAAGTAAAATATAAATAAAAAATAGAATTCTGTATCTTGTGTGTGTGTGTGACTGAGGGCAGTATTTTCTGTTCTTTGCTGTGTTTTTGGCCATAAGAGGGCTGTATAGTTTGTTGTGGTGTTGGGGCTGGGGTGGTAGTGAGGGTTCCATTTTCCAAGGCAGCGCTATGACTTGCAAGTTAGGAAGTAAGGAGTTTGTGAGGTAAAGAGAGGTAGAAGTGTCTTCCGGGCAATGGGGAGACCCTTTGTTAAGGCTGGAGCATGAAGAACAATGTGGACAGACACCTGGGGAAGTGTTGGGAAGGGAGACCAAGGCAGAGAGAGCTGGTATCTATGGGGCACTCACTCTGTGCCAGGCACTGCTGTAAGTACTGTGCACATATTAACTCATTTAATCCACACAACTAACTTGTAAGGTAAGTGCTGCTATTATCCTTACTTTATAGGTAAGAAAATGGAGACAAAAAAATAGTGGTGGGGGGGAGGGGACCTTTGTCCAATGACACACAGCTAGCAAGTGGAAGAATTTAAGCCCCGGAATTTGGTTCAAGAGGTCACAGTCTTGCCCAGCCAGGCGTGGCTCAGCAGTTGAGCATTGACTTAGGATCCAGGCAATCGGGGTTTGATTCCCAGTCAGGACACATGCTGGGGCTGTGGGCTCCATCCCCAGTTGGCAGGAGGTGGCCGACCAATGACTCATCATTGATGTTTCTCTCTCTCTCTCCCTCTCCTTTCCTCTCTCTGAAATCAATAAAGATATATTTAAAAAAAAAAAAGAAGTCACAGTCTTAACCCTTGGGGCATACTGAGATTCCATTTTCCAGGTCCTTGAGAACTTCTTTGTATGTGGTTCTCAGGAGAATATATTTAAAAAACGATTAGAATGAATAAGTCAATTTAGCAATATTAATGGTTATAAGCTCTATATATATATATATATATATATATATATATATATATATATATATATATAATGTGTTGTATTTCTATATAATAGGCAAAAAAAAAACAGTCAAAGATAAAAGTTTAAAAAAATACTATTATCAAGTTCACTAAAGCTGTCTTCTAAAGTCAAGCGGAGGGACAGAGAGCTAAAAAAAATCCTGTTGAGGTACATTGAAAAGTAAATAAATAAATAAAAAATAAGTAAATAAAAATAATAAGCAAATAATAAACAACAGAAATAAAAGTTTTACCAAATAGGAACTTAGAAGTAAAAAATTGATCTTGAGACAGACTTTGTTTCTCAACTGTATGTAGAAATAAAAATAATTCACAAATTTAATCTATATATGTCCAATGTTGTTTTTTTAATTGAAGTAAAACTGGTATATAATAGATTTTAGTTTTAGGTGCACATCAGAGTGATTCAATACATACATTAAGAAATGATCACCACAATAAATCTAGTTACCATGTGTCACCATAAAAAGTTTTATATTATTGATTATATTTCCTATGATGCATATTACATTCCCATGATGTATTTATTTTATAACTGGGAGTTTGTACCTCTTAATCCCCTTCACCTATTTTGCCCACCCACTAACCCCTCCCATATCTGGTATCCACTAGATTGTTTCCTGTATCTATGAGTCTATTTCAATTTTGTTTTGTTTATTGACTTGTTTTGTCTTTTAGTTTCCACATATATGTGAAATCATACACTCTTTGTGTTTCCTTGACTGATATTAAACCCAGGATAATACCTTCTAGGTCCACCGGTGTTGTCACAAATGACAAGATTTTATTCTGAGGGAAGTGATGCTGGTGCTGGCATTTGGGCAGTGGCCCATGGGCCAGCTGAGCAGTGCAAGACCATGCACCCAGAAAACCCAGAAGAGAAACTTCAAGAACTTCTCATTCCTAGAGTGGAGGGATTGTGTGCAAACACAGATGCTCTACCTTGAGATTAGTAAGTTTTCATTATAAGGATTCCAAGGTCACTGCAGAGTAGCCAGAAGCTCCATCCATTTGATTTCAACACTGGACCAGATTTGTGACTAAACTGCAGAGCAATCTGCTTGAAAACCTAGTTGATGTGTGCCTTATCTGAATTGTTGAGAGCAGGGATCATGGAGGACAGACAGGAGAAGACACAGAGAGAGTGAGCCAATTCACAAAGTTGGGAAGCTTGAAGGATTTTATGGCAGCAAAGCCCCCAACCCCTAGGAGTGTAGGGTCTCAGCTCAAGCAGGGAAGAGGAGACTGCATAGCATTGGGCAGTGGGAATCAGTGGGGATTTGGTCCAACTGGGAGACTCAGCCCACACCATCCCAGGTGAAGAGAGACTTCTTTGTTAGAACACCATCCTGAGAAGTTCTCTTTGATCTGTATCTGCAGGAGGGGCCACATAGCAGAGCTTGGGCTGGCAAAAGGATCTGATCTGTAAACCCAGTAGATACTCTATTATCTGGAAAAACTTTGGGCAGAGAGCTGGGTGGGTGCTGGACAGTGTGACTTTAGAAAGATGATAGGTCTTGCCCAAGTTGAGCACGCAGGTGGCACCCCTCCCCACACCTGGGGAACTGCTGAGTCTGCCATTTCCTATTGTGGCCATGGTGTTGTCACATTAATGTTTTTTGTCAAATTAGTTGACTGCCACATGATTCCATTTGCATGGAATATATTTTCCATCCCTTCATTTTCATCCTCTGAGAGTGAGTAGACAACACATATATCACTCAGGTGCAAATTCACTGACTATGAGATGAAGCAAAAAGGAGGAATTCAAAAGATCATGAAATTATCTGAAGATCAACTTTTAGGGTCTTGCTTTAGAAAAAAAATGATTTAAGAAAAGACTTGGAAGATTTTAGCAGAAGCCTATGAATATGTCTCTGTAACTTTCCTGTCCTCAATTGGTAATGGCAAGTTTATGATCATCAGACATCAGACAGATGCACTCAAAGCTAAGCATTGGGTTTTTTATTATAGTTTGTACAGAAATAATAAAATAACTCTTACTAGAAACAACCCAGCCAAATCGAGCTCTGAAGATTGAACTCACAATCCAATTCTCCTGGTACTTAGGAGAAAAAGAGGGTGTTGGGGATCTTCAGGACATGTAGTATGAGTTACAATCTCAACATGCAAAATTAAAGAGGAGCAGGGAGGATGGTAGTATGCTGGAGAGAGTCACATCTTCTTAGTCAATTTTAAGGAGGCGGGTCATGGTGTTTTTCACATTAATGAGTTTGTTGTCAAATTAGATGACTGCTACGTGATTCCATTTGCACGGAATACTTTTTATATCCCTTCACTTTCATCCTCAGAGTCTTTTGTTCTGAGGTTGGTCTCTTGTAGACAGTACATATATAGATCATGTTTTCTTATCCAGTCAGCTACCCTGTATCTTTTGATTGGATCATTTAATCATTTATCTTTAAAGTTATTAGTGATAAGTATTTATTTATTTTTATTGCCTTTTTCTTCTTGTTTATGTTCCTCTCTCTATTTCTTCACCTTCTTACGTCAGTCTTTTTAAAATTTTTGCAATGCTGGTTTTAGAGGCATTAAACTCTTTAGCTTTTTTGGGGGGAGAAGTTCTTTATTTCACCATCTATTCTGAATGGCCTCCTTGCTGGATAGATTAGTCTTGGTTTAAATCCTTGCTTTTTATAACTTTGAATACTTCATGCTATTCCCTTCTGGCCTGAAGTGTTTCTGTTGAGGAATCAGCTGATTATGGGAACTCCCTTGTAGGTAACTGACTGCTTCTCTCTCTTTCTTTACACTTTGTCTTTTTAATTATGATGTGTCTTGTTGCGGGTATCTTTGGTTTATCATGATTTGGTCTCTCTGTGCTTTCTGAACTTGTTTGACTTTTTCCTTCACCATGTAAGGGTAGTTTTCTGTCACTATTTCTTCAAATAGGTTCTCTATCTCTTGCTCACTTTCTTCTACCTCTGGGTCCCCTATAATGTGGATGTTACATTTTATGTCCAAAAGTTCTTTTAAATATCCTCATACTCTTTAATTATTTTTTCTCTTTGCTGCTCTAATTGAGTGATTTTTTTCTATCTTGTCATCTAATTCACTGATTCAGTACTCTGTTTCCTCTAATCTAGTACTTATTCCTTCCAGTGTACTCTTTATTTCAGATACGTCATTTTTCATTTCCAGCTATTTTTTTTCTTTTCATGGTTTCCATGAATTTTTTAATGCTGTTGAGTATTCTTAAAAACCATTAATTTATACTTTATTTTTGATAAATTGCATGTCTCCATTTCATTTAGCTCTTTTTTTTTTTTTTTTGGAGACGCCTCTTGTCCTTTCATTTGGGTCCTGTTTCCCCATTTTTGCTATTTCTTTGTGTTTGTTTCTATGTATTGGATAAGAGTGCTGTGACTTCCAGTCTTTGTGTGGTGACCTTCTGTAGTGGGTGTCTTGTGGAACCCAATAGTGTGGTCTTTTAGATTTTCTGAGCTGGGTGCTCTGGAAATGTTCCTTCTGTGGGTTATGTGGGCCCTCCTGTTGTGATTGGGTCATGATTGCTATTGTCTTTTCGGTGAGTGGGCTCAGCCCTTTGGCTGGCTGACTGAGGATCAACCCTGGCCATGTCATGCCTACTGTTATACAGGTGATGACAGAAGAAAACAAGACAAAACAAGACTAAAATGAAAACAATACTGAAAAAAACAAAGCAACAACAACAACAGAAACAATAAAAATAAAAGAACAGAAACAATAATAATAAACAGAAACAATAATAAGAATAAAAAAGAGTATACTACAAGACAAGAGACTAAAAAAATTAGAGATAAAAAAAAGTGAAATGAATAACAGAGCATGAAAGAAATGAAAGGAGAGAATAGAAAAAAAATAAGAATAAAAAGGCCCAGGGTAGGGCAGACGTGGGGTGGAGGGGATTATTGTGGGAGGAGGAAGAGGGCATCTGTAACACTTTCAACAATAAAGACAAATTAAAAACTAAAAATGAAAACAATAGAAAATAATAAATAAAATAATATTTTTTAAAAAGTAATAATAAATAATAAAACAAAATGTTGAATAGGAAAAGAGAAGTGGAAAAATTTAAAAAGAAAAGATAAAGCGAAAAAGTTAAATAAGAGCTGGAAAGAGAGAAATAAGAGACATTAAAGAAAAAAGAGAAGACAGGAAAAAATTTAAAAGAATAAAAATCCAGGTGATCACTAGCATCATCTGTTGACCTTTTGTACCCAGGTTTCACAAACAGAGATTCCAGTTTAATCCATCATAGGTGAAGTCTTGTCTGGAGTGCTTTTTTTTTTTCTTCCTTATTTTAAGCTCCCTAACCAAGTGATTCTAAAGTATGGGTAAGGTTGAGATCCATTCTTCTGTATGGAAGTAGTATAGAGAAACAGACAAGCAGAAGCTCTGGAATCAGAAAAACTGTATTGGGCAAAGTGGTTCCACTGTACTTCTGAGTGGCCCTTAACTGTTTCCTAGGTTGTTCAGTCTCAGATGTCTGAATTATCTATAAAGTGGGGGTGGGAGTATTGATTGTACAGGGCTATTCTTAGTTTAAAGTATATAATGTGTGTATATCACATGCAAAGTTTTAAACATTGATAAATACCATTGAGACATTCCAGATGAGAGTATGACCCTGTACTGGGAAAAGGTAAAGAGAAAGGTAATGTAATTCTAGAGGTATGGCTTATATGTCCATAATCTGAAATAAATGAATGCCTTTTTTATAAAGTGATTTTCTTAATATTCTAGAACAGGAACATGAATTTACATAAGTCTGGCTAACTGGATTATTCGGCAAGTCACAGGAGAAGGAAGTTTATTTTTTCTTTTACTTTTTCTCTAGCCATAAAGATCATTGAGATTAACATTAGTTAGCAAACATTACTGACCATAAGCACATGATTAGATTTTAAGAGTCCCAGATTTTATTACTCACAGGTGGTGTGACTTTAAGACATTCCACCCTTCCTGTGTCTTAGATTTCTCATCATATTTAATAAAAGCTGTAATTTTTTCTCCTAGAACTATATATATATATATTTTATGTATTCAGCGCTTAGTACTGAGGGGGGAAAACAGGATATAATACCATCTGTAAACAAGAAAATTAAAACTAAGAAAATATATGTAGTTATACCATTAGGTAAAATAATAATAATAATAAAATAATAATAATAATAATAAAACTACACTCTAGAAAAAACATCAAGTAGATGATAGTTTAAGTATATCACAAGTCCACACTTACTTGCTATTGATAGATTTTCAGTTTCAGCTATTAAAATAAGCTATAATCATTATTTCACATTTTATTGTAATTTCTGAGGTACAGGTTTTTCCCCTGTGGAACCTTGCCTTAGCCAGTATTTTGTTCAACAAGTAATTCACTTTAGAGTATAGAATATTCATTTGTTGTTACCCAATGTACACATTTTCTGATTCACTAAAATTCTGTCCAACCAGCTTTTAGAAGATTCCCATTTTTCTGATTAAGTTCTTCTTATGTATTTCACAAATAAGTAACATTTGAAAAGTGATATGATGTGAAATAATTCAGTCAAGAAATCATCCACAATGCTTAACTTGAACAATGTAATCTTAGGGTCATTTTAACATTCTTCCTTATTAATCATATTTTTACATTGTTCATATTGATATTGTACCTCAGTGTTGAAAGGGTGTTGAAAGGGAAACACTGAAAAAGAGATAAAACATTTAAATCCAGAAGAGATACTTGAATGGAAGGTATACTCATTAGCAACCTTGTCCCATTCATTCTCTTTTACTGTTCTTTGCCCTTTCCAGACAATCAAATGGAAAAAGAAAAACAGTCGCTCTTTCTTAAAAGTGTTAAAGCAAAAATAGGATATCCAAGCTGAGACACAGGCTACTCAGGGGAAACAATGCAATCACTCAGCATCCTGCTTTATTGCAGTCATTAAACCATTAACAATAAAATAATATGATAGGTAAAATCCTATTCCTGCCTATCACAGATGTCACTTTCTCTAGGTTCATAAAATAAACTAATAGTTGATTTATTGCATTTACCCAGAAAAACCTGACAAACACTTTATTCACTTTGGGTATTAAGCCTAATAGAAAACATTAGTAACAGTACACACAAAAAAAAAAAAAGAAAAGAAGAAGCCTCATTGAACAGAAACAGAAAAAAAAAAGTTCTATATTCTACATTAAGAGTCACAAAACAATGTGACTCATAATTCAAGAGAGAATGAAAGGAAAAGCCATGCTTTTTTACGAGTTATAAAAGTGACTCTCACTTGCTCATTTTCTTAAACAAGATAAGGAACTGCAAAGCTTGCAAAAAAAGAAAAAAGAATAAAGAAGAAAAAATATAGTTTTTGAGAAGATATTTTAAGTTTGTTGACTTAAAAGGCTGAGCATGCTTAAGGAAAAAGGAAAGTGTGGAGCTTATTTAAGAGGAAGGGCTTCACTTCTATGAGAGAATTGCAAATATACTATAGTTATTTGGGCAAGAGGGCTTCCCAATAATTCCCAGGAGTATTCAATCCTGAAAATGACAATGACATCACTTCATGAACCATCTTCACTGAGGTATCGAGTAGTATTTTAGCAATCAATCTACTCTTTCTTGGTTCTGCACTATGCTCTATTTCTAGTTCAGTTTTCTGACTGAAAATTTAAAGCCTGAGTAGGTATTCCATTCAATTTAGAACAATTGAATATTCCCTCTCCTTTTCATTTAGAGAAGTTTTGGTAATTATTATATTAACCTTTTTGCCCCCCTCATCACCTTAGTCACTCCATTATTTCCATTATACCCTCTCTCTTTTATTCTTCTCTCTGGATACTTTTTTATATACTTATATAAAGTTCATCTCTCTTCTTTTTCACGTGATATCTGAAGTGATTTAAAGTCTCATGTGATTTATCCTGGCTAAGACCCAGTTCAGATATACATTGTGTCATTATTCATTATTTGGTAGACATTTGTTAAAATGTAAATTTAGATTCCAAAAGAAATCTTTATAATTGTCTGGCTTCTTAGAGGGGAAAGAATATATGTTGAAACACCAAGATAAAATACAAATTTGTTTCATTTAGCTGTTTTATACCTTTCATGCTGAAAAGGGCTCATTTAAAGTAAGGAAGTAAATCTAGAGCAAAATATTGGAAAGCAGTAAAAGTCTGCAAACTATGTGAGGAAAGCATGGGTAGTGTTGTGTTTTTTTTTTAACCTGAATAGAACAGAAGTTACTAGATGTGTCCCCTTGAGGATTTCTCATGCACTTATGAATGACTATGCTCATACGAAATCAGATAGATCATAAGTTCTATAAAGTTAATATGACTCTCCTAAAACTTTTGTAAAAGTAATTTGATAGTGGTAGGGGAAGCATACTGTATTCCTTTCATTTTACTTGTTCTTATTTAAAATAAATTTCTGTGTCTTAGCAACTTCCACATTGCTCTTTTATTAATTATATTTTGTGGTTAAGTATTTCACATCAGTCAGTAACTAACCAACTTAGCCTATTTGTTACTATTTTGCTCACATAAGTCTATCTACTCATAATTTGCCAGATGAGTAAAATTCAGCTTTAAGAATTATATTATCTTGATTCAACAAAAAAATAATATTATTTAAAATTTTTTGACATTGTTTATAAGGGAACACTATTTGAGGTATACACATTTTTGTATACCTGGTTTCCCTGTGAGATAGAACCACTCATAATTTATCCATTTTAGAATAAATCTTAGGACTCTTTCTAGATGATAATTTTTTAAAAATTTAATGATATCTATCACTTTTTTGTGTGCATACAGAAGTGTGGTGTCAGGACAAAAAGGACTAAATCTAACAAATTTTCTTCACAGCACCATTTATAGGCCTATTGAGTCTATTCTCAAGCCATGCTAATTCCATTGTTTTCTTACAGTGTTAGTTAACTGAAGATATAATTTTCGTTTGCCATTAACATTTTTTCACTTCCAATTTTGAAATAATTGGCCAAATAATAATGACATGAACTGAAAACCAGGTATACAAAAATATGTATACTTCAAATAGTGTTCCTTTATAAATAATGTCAAAATTTTTTAAATAAATTATTTATTTGTTGAATCAAGATACCTATAATTCTAAAAGCTGAATTTATTTGCTCTTGACTAGTTTCTTGCCATTTGGGGTATAATTTGTGCTAAATGATTAAACAGTAATCTCCCTTTTACTTTTAGGTTACAGCATTATTTTTAATAGTGTCTATTTGCAAGAACATTTTAACATTTAGTGTGAAAATAGAAAGATTTCATATCTATATTCAATAATTTGACTCATTCATTTTCAATTAGACATTATTTTGCTTGACTCCTTTTTATACATACTAATGTATGTATGCATATAAATGTATAGGGTGTCCTCCAAAAATGTATACACACTTTGAGGGGTTATAAAGTCAGTGTTATTAACATACTGTTCATTTTAAAACTTTAAAAGATCTACAGAAATGAATAATTTTTTTGTCAGCACCTGTTTTTAAACTGATAACAGTCCAGACACTGCTGATAACGTGAAGAAATGGATTTGCAAACATCAAAAATTATTTTGTTTAGTATTTGTATGCCTTCAATTAATCAACTCTTGAAGTTTTGAACCATGAACCTTATCTGCTATGTATCCCCATAAAAAGTCTAGTGAATAAATTTTTTTTGTTCAAAGCTTAGTCTGGCTTCATTCATTATTTTAAATAAGTTAAATGTGAAAAGGAGTGAAAACTAACTGAGTTATCAGCTGTTAAAATGTGTATAAATTTCTGGGGGAACACTCTATGTCTCAAAAAATGTATATACATTTTGAATAACTATAAAGGCAGTGTTTGTACTTCAACTGTGTTTCCAAACTTCCAGTAGCAATTTTAGGACAAAATGTCTTTGTTCAAAGCTTAGTCTGGATGAAAAGAAAGAAACATCAATTAAGCTGTCAGCTGTTAAAGTGTGTATATGTGTTTTTGGGTCACCCTGTATATACTATTTTTTCAAAGAACCCCTGTGACATCAGAGCAGAGGTGACATGAGAGATACCCTTGGCATCTCCCCCTGAAATTTCAACTAATTAACCAACTATAATTCAACAAAGATTTCCCTACTCAACACAGAGGCATGTCTGAGAGACCCAGTCATCAAAATGTCTAAAGGTGGGAAACAGGGAATAAGTGGAGAGATGAGAAGAAAAGAGAGCTCAGACAGTGCTCAGGCACAGCCCTGCAGCCAGGAGTTCATGGCCTGGCCAGGAAAGGGGAGGGAGCAAGCAGGAGCAGGCACTTCCTTGAGCCTGGAGGAACAGAGAGCTGCTGTTGGAAGCCAGATTAAGAGGATGAGCAAAGTGAATAGTTACTGAGCCAGTAGAGCCTGACAGAACACAGGGTTCTACCATGTGGCTCTCCACTGTCAGGTGGGGGTGTTTCTGACAAATAAATAGAACCACAGAGTACTGTTCTCCCCCTTGAACTCTCAAAACTCACCTTCCATTGCCCTCAGTGTCTCTGTAAAAAAAGAGCTATTGCAGTGGAACCATTTTTCCCTCTAATTGATCCCCAGGTATGGTGCTCAGGGCAGAATCCCATAGAGGTTGGGGCCACCATTATCATGAGGGCAAAACAAACCCCAAGCAGCACAGTTGTAGTGCCTTATGGAAGCCAGGGAGATCAAGTCTGTGTGACCACAGAGTTTAAAAAATCTTGCAATTCAGCACAATCTACAGGAATAGAGTAGAAAGAACTCTTCAGAGAATGCTGCTGTAGAAGATAAATTTATTAGAAAAGGATAGTAGCAAATATCATGAATAACCATGGTAATGAGGATGATCAGAAGGGAAATGAAAAATCCCCAAAAAGCAAGCTGGAACACAGAGAGATATGTGAAATAAATGAGAGATTTCAAGATTGCAGTTCTGAAAATACTCAATGAGATGTAAGAAAATACAGACCGGCAATTCAATACACTCAGAAAACAAATCAATGAATAAAATGAGTACTTTACCAAAGACATCGAAACTTAAAAAAGCAACAGTCAGAAATCCTGGAAAAGAAGCATGAAATTAAGGAGATCAGGAATGAGCTACTGAGCATAGAAAACAGATCCAACCAGATGGAGAAAAGAATTAGTGATATTGAAGATAGGAATATAGAAATTACACAGAAGGAAGAAGAGAGAAGCCTGAGCATAAAGGAAAATGAAAGTTCTACAAGAACTATCTGACTCCATCCGAAAAAGCAATAATAGAATAATAGGCATCCTGGAAGAAGAAGAGAGGGATAAGGGAACAGAGAGTTTATTTAAACAAATAGTGGATGAGAGCTTCCCAAACCTATGGAAATAACTAGATCCTCAAATCCATGAAGGAAGCAGAACACCTGGTTACTTCAATCCAAAGAGGTCCTCTACAAGGCATATTGTATTAAAACTGTCAAAAGTTAATAAAAAAGATGCCCGGCTGGGCGTGGCTCAGAGGTTGAACGTGGACCTAGGATCCAGGTGATTGGGGTTCAATTCCCCAACCTAGGATCCAGGCGATTGGGGTTCGATTCCCAGTCAGGCCACATGTCCTGGTTGCGGGATCAATCCCCAGTCAGGGGCATGCAGGAGGCAGCCGATCAATGACTCTCTCATCATTGATGTTTCTATCTCTCTCTCTCCCTCTCTTTTCCTCTCTCTGAAATCAATAAAGATATATTTTTTAAAAAATTAATAACAAAGAAAAAAATTCTCAAAGTAGCCAGGGAAAAGGAAATAGTGAGATTCAAAGCAAAACCCATTAGCATTTCATCCAACTTCTCACCAGAAACTCGACAAGCCAGAAGAAAGTGGAAACAGATATTCAAACATCTGAAAGAGAGAAATTACCAGCAATGAATAGGATATCCAGCAAAATTATCCTTTAAATATGAAGGAGAAATAAAGACGTCCCCAGACATACAGAAGCTGAGAGATTTTATGACCAAGAAATACTCAAGGGTATTATTCTGCCTGAAACAAAGAACATAAGGTCACAGTAGTACAAGTAAGATCACCAAAAAATTTACAGCATAAACAGAGATAATTTGTGACAATAGAAACATAAAGGGTGGAGGGCATAAAAATCTGAACTGGAAAAAAAGGATGAACATCAGATGCACTCAAAAGAAAAAAAATATTGTATATATGCAACTTTACCTTTTATAAACTTAATGGTAGCCACACAAAAATCCCCAAACCAGAACACATATCTTAAAGAAAAAATGACACAGATGAAAGAAGTATGAAACATCACCAAACTAAAACAACAGACAGAAGTACAGAGGAAAAGAACCAGTGGAGGCACAGAGCTACCAGAAAACAAAAGATAAAATGGCTATAGGAAATCCTCATAAATGGCCTGAATCCTCTAATAAAGAGGCACGGAGTAGCCAAGCGAATCAAAAAACAAAATCCAACCATATGCTGCCTACAAGAGTCACATCTAATCTGCAAAGGCAAGGGTGATTCAAAGTAAATGGGTGGAAAATGATTCCCCAAGCAAGTAATATCCACTGAAAAGCAGGTGTAGCCATACTTATATCTGACAAAATAGATTTCAAGACAACAAAGATAACAAGAGGCAAAGTTGGACAATTCATAATGATAAAGGGGACACTACATCAAGAAAACATAACATTTGTTAATATATATGCACTCATCCAGGGAGCACCAAAATATATAAAAGCAACTACTCACAGAACTAAAGGGAGAAACAGATCAAAACACAATTATAGTTGGGACCTCTGTGCTTCATTGACAGATCTATGCAGATCAACCTAACAGAAAATAAATAAAGAAATATCTGCCTTAAATGAAACGCTATATCAAATGGACATAATTGACATTTACAGAGCATTTCACTCCAGAATATCAGATTATATATTATTCTCTAGTGCAAATGGGACATTCTCAAGGATAGACCATATGTTGCATCACAGAACTAGCATCAACAAGTTCTAGAAGATTGAAATTATACCAAGCATATTCTCTTATCAGAATGAATTGAAAATTAGAAATCAACTGCAAAGAGGAAGTAAAGAAACCCATCAATGCATGGAGATTAAACAACATACTACTAACAAATGACTGGGTCAAAAAAGGAATAAAAGATGAGATGAAAAGATATAGAGAGGCAAATAAAATGACAATACAACATATCAAAACTTCTGGGGAACACAGAGAGATGCATTCACAGGATAAGAATCAGAGAGAAGTGAATGGAGGATTGCATTGACCATTCCTGACTTTGAAAATCTAAAGAGGCCATAAGCTAAGGAACGGGACAGAGTATAGAAGCTGGAAATGGAATGGAGTATTGCTGCATAGTATTAAAATGTGTAAATGGGATTCCAAAATGGCAGCACATTATTGGAAGCTATGTAGACACTGTCCCAGGACCAAACTGGAGTTAAAACTAAAATATTTAAAAAAAAAGATCCTGACTTGCTGGAGCCCGCCGGCAGAGTCGAACAGTCCTGAGGAAGGGGTGAGGATGAAGAAAAGACAGACACAAAAAAGGTGGGATCGGGAGGGCTGCAGCTCGTGCCTGTTGCCAGCTGCCAGCCCCGAGTTTATTTTCCCAGCTCAATTTATACAGACACTGTTAATTTTGCTGAATAGCACCCCGCTCTGCATTCCTACCCTTTGAGTAGTTCCTTCAAGGCCGTTGAATGCTATCTCAGAGTAAACACCCTACCTCTTGCAGGAGCTCTGACGTTGGTGCCTATCTTTGTTTTGGCTTCCAATGGGAACTTTTGGGGAGGATTGATTCCTTGGCTTGGTATGTGGCTTAACTATCCTTTAACCCTTCAGGAGGGGGCCAGCTTCCTAATTAGCCTTTCTAGAATTTAGTATTGCTTTGGTGCCTCAAGGACTGGGTCAGGGAGCAGGAGAGCACCTCTGCAGCTCACCCAGGCAGCTCCTCTGTGCCTGGGGCCACAGCAGCTCATCAACATCTCCCCGGGAGCAGGGGAGCACATCAGCAGCTCACCCAGGCAGCTCCTCCGTGCCTAGGGCCACAACGGCTCCCCACAACAGGAGAATGGTTTAAGGAAGATTTAGGACAACATGAAATATAACAATATTCACATCATAGGAATGCAAGAAGGGGAAGAGAATAAACAAGGGATAGAGAATTTGTTTGAAAAAATAATGGCAGAAAACTATCCTTACATGGTGAAGGGAAAGGTCACACAATTTCAAGAGGCACAGAGATTCCCAAGCAAGAACCCAGAAGCCCACACCAAGATACATTATAATTAAAATGCCAAAAATTCAAGACAGAGAGAATCTTAAAGGTAGAAAGAGAAAAGAAATCTGTTACCTTCAGAGGAGCTCCCATAAGGATGCCACCTGATTTCTCATCAGAAACTCTATAGGCCAGGAGGGAATGGCATGCAGTATTCAAGGTAATGAAAAGCAAGGATCTGAAACCAAGAATACTTTATCCAGCAGGTTATCATTCAAAATAGATGGTGAAATAAGAGATTCCAGACAAAAAAATGTTTAAGGAATTTATTGCCAGCAAACCAGAATTGCAAGTAATCTTAAAGCAACTACTGTAATGAGAAATAGAAATATATATAGAGAGAAACATAGGACTGAAGAATTAAAATGGCAATGGATAAGTACCTATCAATAACAACCTTAAATGTAAATGGATTAAGTGCTCCAATCAAAAGACATACGGTAGCTGAATGGATAAGAAAACAAAAACAAAGTATATGCTGTCTATAAGAGACCCACCTCAAAACAAAAGACTCACACAGGCTGAGAGTGAAGGGATGGGAAAAAAAATTTCCATGCAAATGGAATGGAAATGAAAAAAAAGCTGGGGTAGCAAAACTCATATCTGACAAAGTAGACTTCAAAATGAAGGCCATAACGAGAGACAAGAAAGGTCACTACATAATACCAAAAGGATCAATCCAACGGGAGGAAATAACCCTTATAAACAGTTATGCACCCAATTTAGGAGTACTTAAATATATAAAAAACACTTGGATGACTTTAAGGATAAGATCAGCAGCAATACAGTCATAATAGGAAAATTTAACACCCCACTGACTTCACTGGATAGGTCTTCCAGAGAGAAAATCAACAAGAAAACAGTGACACCCTAGATTAGAAGGATTTAATTGGCATTTACAGAACATTCCCCCACAAAGTTACAGAATATACATTCTTCTCTAATGCACATGGAACATTCTCAAAGATAGACCACATGTTAGGACACAAAACAAGTTTCTACAAGTTCAAGAAAATTGAAATCATATCAAGCATGATATGACCTTCTCAGCTCACAAGGGTATGAAATTCGAAATCAACAAGAGTAAACACATTCAAAAACATTCAAACACATGGAGGCTAAATAGCATGTTATTAAATAATGAATGGGTTACCAAAAAGGTCAAGGAAGATGTCAAAAACTTCCTGGGAACAAATGAAAATAAACACCCAACAGCCCCAAATCACTGGGACACAGCAAAAGTAGTCCTGAGAGGGAAGTTCATAGCATAACAGGCCTATCTGAAAAAACGACAAAATGTTTTCATAAACTACCTAGCCCTACAACTTAAAAACTTAGAAGAGAATAACAAGTAAAGACCATATATAATAAAAGGAAGGTAACAATAAAGATGAGAGCAAAAATAAATTATATATAGGCTAAAAAATACAAAAATACACACAATCAATGAAACCAAGAGCTGGTTCTTTGAAAAGATAAGAATCGTGAACTTTTAGCCAGGCTCATCAAGAAACAAAGAGAGAGGATCCAAATAAGTAAAATCAGAAACAAAAGAGGTGAAGTAACAACTGATATCACAGAAATACAAAGGAATTTAAGAAAATACTATGAACAAGTATATGCCAGGAAGCTGGACAATGTGGATGAAATGTACAAATTCCTAGGAAAATACAATTTTCCAAAGTTGAATCAGGAAGAATCTGAGAACCTGAATGGGCCAATAACAGCTTATGAAATTGAAGTAGTAATAGAAAAATCTCTCAGCACACAAAAACCCTCCCCCAGATCACTTCACAGGGGAGTTTTATGAAACATGCAAAGAAGAACTAACACCTATCCTCCTCAAGCTATTCCATAAAATTCAAGAGGAAGGAACACTTTCAAGCCCTTTTTTATGATGTGAGCATTAGCTTAATTCCAAAACCAAATAAAGACAATATAAAGAAAGAGAATTACATGTCAATATCCCTGATGAAAATTAAATGCTAATATCCTCAACAAAATATTAGAAATTGAAATTGAGCAATGTATTAAAAAGATCATACATCATGACGAAGTGGAATTTATTGTAGGGATTCAAGGCTGGTCCCATATTCAGAAATCAATAAATGTCATACATCACATAAACTAACTGAAGTACAAAACTCATGTGATCATATCAATAGATGTGGAAAGAGCATTTGACAAAATCCAACACCCACCTTTGATATTCTCAGCAACGTGGAAATAGAGGGATCATACTTCAACATAGTAAAGGCCATATACAAAAAAACAACAAAGAACATCAGACTCAATGGGGAAAAATCAAAAGCATTTCCGCTAAGACTAGGAACAAAACAGGGTTATTGCTTTACCACTCTTATTCAACATAGTATTGGAAGTCATAGCCACATCAGAAAAGAAGAAAACATAAAAGGCATTCAAATTGGAAAGGAAGGAGTAAAACTCATTTTCCACACATGACATGATATTGTACATTGAAACTCCTAATGATTCCACCAAAAATCTACTAGAATTAATAAATGAATTAGGCAAGGTAGCAGGATACAAAATTAACACCCAGAAATTGATGGCATTCTTATGCACCAATAATGAACTCTCAGAAAGAGAAACTGAATAAACAATCCTGTTTACCATTGCAACAAAAAAATTAAGATTCTTAGGAATAAACTTAACCAAGGAAATAGACCAATACTTGAAAAACTGCCAAGACATTTCAAAAAGAGATAGAGGAAGATATAAACAAGTGGAAGAGCATACTGTGTTCATGGATTGGTAGAATTAACATTGTTAAAATGTTCATACCACCCAACGCAATCTATAGATTCAATGCAATGTCTATTAAAATACCAAGGGGATATTTCACAGATAGAGAAATAATACTCCAAAAATTTGTATGGAACCAAAAAAGGCCCCAAATAACCACAGCAAACTTTAAAAATAAGAACAAAGTTGGAGGGATCACAATACCAGATTATATTAAAAAGCCACTGTAATCAAAACAGCCTGTTACTGGCACAAGAATAGACATATAGATCAGTGAAACAGAACAGGGAACCCAGAAATCGACCCAAGACATAATACTCAATTAATAAAGGAGGCAAGGACATACAATGGAGTAAAGACAGTATCTTCAATAAATGGTGCTGGTAAAATTTAACAGGCACATGCCAAAAAATCAAACTAGACCACCAACTTACACCATACACAAAAATAAACTCAAAATGAATAAAAGACTTAAATGTAAGTCATGAAACCATAAAAATCTCAGAAAAAATGTAGGCAGCAAAGTCTCAGACATCTCTTGCAGCAATACTTTTGCTGATACATCTCCTAAGGTAAGAGAAATAAAGGATAAAATAAATGAATGGGACCATATCAAAATAAAATGCTTCTGTACAGGAAAAGAAGCCATCAACAAAATGAAAAGGGAGCCCATGTATGTGAGAACATTTGCCAATGACACATCTGATAAAGTGTTAGTATCCAAAATATATAAGGAACTCATACAACTTAACAAAAGGAAGACAAACAATCCAATTTAAAAATGGGCAAAGGACCTAAATAGACACTTCTCCAAAGATGACATACAGATGGCTAAAAGAGACGTATGAAAAAGTGCTCAAAGTAACTAATCATTAGAGAGATGCAAATTAAAACAACAATGAAATATAATTTCACACCTGTCAAAATGGCTACCATCAACAAATCAAATAACAAGTACTGGTGAGGACGTGGAGAAAAGGGAACCCTAGTACACTTCTGATGGAAATGCAAACTGGTGCAGCCAATATGGAAAGCAGTATGGAGTTTCCTCAAAAAATTAAAAATTAAATTAAAACTGCCTTTTGACCCAGTGACCTCACTTTTAAGAATATGTCCTAAGAAACATGAAAAAGTAATCAGAAAGGATGTATGCACCCCTATGTCTTTGCAGCACAATTTACAATAGTTCATTTCTGGAAACAGCCCAAGTGTCCATTAGTAAATAAGTGAATTAAAAAATTGTGGTATATTTACACCATGGAATATTATGCTGCTATAAAGAAGAAGGATATCTTACTCTTTGAACGGCATGAGTGGAACTGTAGATTATTATGCTAAGTGAAATAAGCCAATCAGAGAAAGACAAGTATCAGATGATCTCACTCACATGTGGAATATAATTAACAAAATATACTGATGAACAAAATATCCAGAGACATAGAAGGATGGAACATGCTTATAAATTTCAGAGGGAAGGGGGGGTGTGGGAGTGGGTGGGGAGAGATTAATCAAAGAATTTATATGAAAAAATGCATAACTCATGGACACAGACAATATGATGGGAAAGACCTGGGGTTGGGGTTGATGCAAGGTAGAGGGGATCAATAAAGGAAAAAAGGGGGAAATCTGCAATATTTTCAACCATAACTATAAATTTTAAACAAAAAAACTTCTGAGATGCAGCAAAAGCAGTAAAGTAATTAGAAGGAAGTTTATATCATTACAGGTATATCTTAAGAAAAAGGGTAATCGCAAGTATAGAACCTAACATCATATCTTAAAGAACTAGAAAAAGAAGATCAAAAGCAACCCAAAGTCAGCAGAAGAAAGGAAATCCTAAAAATTACAGCAGACTTAAAGGAAAGAAAGAACAAAAAGGCTATATGAAAAATTAATAAAACAAAGTGTTTGTTCTTTGAAAAGATTAATAAAATTGACAATCCCCTGTCTAGACTCACTATGGAAAAAAGAGAAAAGACTCATATAAACAAAATCAGAAATGAGGAGAGAGGAGAAGTCACCACAGATATTACAGATTCACAAAGGATAGTACTAGAATGTTATGAAAGACTATATGCCACCATATTTAATAACCTAGAAGAATAGATAAGTTCTTAGAAAGATATAACCTCCCTAGACTAAATCATGAAGAATTGGAAAATCTAATTTGACCAATCAGCAGTGAGGAAATTGAAACAAACTTAAAAACCACCCAAAAATTAAAGGTCCCGGACCAGATGGCTTTACCAGTGAATTCTACCAAATGTTCAAGGAAGATTTAAAAGCTATCCTTCTTAAACTCTTCCAAAAATTTGAAGACGAGGAAATACTTCTAACACACTTTGTGAGGCCAGCACAACCCTGATACCAAAACCTGGCATGGATAACACAAAAAATGAAAACTACAGACCAATATTTGTGATGAATACAGATAAAAAAATCCTAAAGAAAAACACTAGCAAATCGAATATAACAGTGCATCAAAAAGTAATAAATTACAATCATGTGGGGTTCATTCCAGGGGCACAAGATGGTTCAACATACATAAATCAATCAATGTAATATTCCACAGTAACAAATGAAAGGATAAAAATCATATGATTTTATCAATAAGTGCAGAAAAAGCATTTGATATAACATCCATTTATTATTAAAACATTCAACGAAATAGGAATAGAAAGAAAGTATCTTAACATAATAAAGGCAATATATGATAAACCCTCAGGTAATATCATGCTCAAAGGTGAAAAACGGGAAGCTTTTCCTCTAAGGTCAGGAACATGACAAGGATGTCCACTCTCACCAATCTTATCCAGTATAGTTCTGGAAGTCCTAGCCAGAGCAATAAAGCAAGAGAAAGAAAGAAAAGACACTGAATAAAGAAAATGTGGTAGATTTACACAATGTAATACTACTCAGCCATAAGAAAGGATGAATTCCTGCCATTTGTAACGGGTGGACCTTGAGAATATTATGCTAAGTGAAAAAGGTCAGTCAGAAAAAGCTAAGAAACATGATTCACTCATTTGTGGGATATAAAATTGAAACTCGTGGACACAAACAGCAGTGTGGTGGTTGCCAGAGGGAAGGGGCAGGTAAAGGGGGTCTTAATATATGGTGACAGGAGATATGACTTTGGGTGTTGGGCACACACAGTAATATATAGATTGTTTATAGAAACACACACCTGAAACGTATATGTTCATATTAACCATTGTCACGCCAATAACTGTAATAAAGTGTTAAAAAAATAAAAATTTAAAAAAATAAAATAGCCTTTGAAACTAGTTCTACTACACATGGTTAATAACCTTGAAATAAAATTTGGTACCTTAAATGTCCATGTACATAAATAAGAAGGAAAATTAATCCAATGTAAGATGGATAAATAAGTATGATATGATATAGTTCTATATATTTTGTAAGAAAGTTTTACTTATCAAAATTTTGTGAGATTACCATGCAAGATGCTATTACTTCCTAGTTACAGATGAGAAACCTGATTTATAAAATTGAGCAAACTTTCTGAGACCACATAGGCTTATCATATGTAGTATAAACCAAACTTTGTCTAGGGCTTGGCTTTATAGAAATAAGACCTTGTTTTCTTCATAAATTTATTTTGCAATTATCTAACAGGTATTTATATTCTGTAGAAAATCAACTATTTTCCTGAAATTAAAATATTTCAACAATAAAAAATATTCAAAACATGCTATTTCAGAATTTGTATATAGCATTAAATCTATATTGGGAAGGACACTGAAAGAACAACTCTTTCAGTTATTCACCTGTATATTCCAACCCCTTCCAAACAGAAACAGCAAAAGCCTGTCTTTTAATATATTTAACCAACCTTACATTTTTTTATGAAAGAAAAAGATGCTTCAAAAGAAACAAACAAAAAACATCAATATAACATTTCTCTTTCTAGAGAAACTGAGATGCTTTTTTGCATTCCACTATATAAAAAATGTATTTCTAAATAAGAAGCATTTCATAGCTGACATTCAGGTTGTGATAAGTCATGGCAGGGGTCATGTTTACAACTATCTTGAATTTGATTCAAAGGACCTCTGAAACAAAAGTGGCACCATTGATCTTAAACCACCATTACATGGTCTAAGAATAATAAAATGAATCAATTCAGTGAAAGGGTAGAATACTTTTATCTATTATATTTTTAAAGAATTCAGGGAGTTAGACTCACTAGACAGGGAAGGAAGGTAGGGAAGGAAAGACATAATTCTAGGATCTAGAGACCAGGTCTTTCCTTCCTTTACTTTCTCCCTTCCTTCTTTCCTCTTTCCTGTCCTCTCTCTCTCTCTCTCTCTCTCTCTCTCTCTCTTTCTCTCTCTCTTCCTTAGAGGCAGCTCATAACTGCTATATTTTCTTCCTAATGAAGGACTAGTGCTATCAGAATAACTGAACTAACACCAGAAAAGAGCTGCTTTGGCATTTAATATAGCTTTCAGCACAACTACACCTACCATGTAATTCAATTTAATGTTTCATTTTCATTTTTTGTCTCAATTTATAACTTAGGAAATAAATAATATAACCCTTCTCACAGTCCTGAAGTAGCTTTCTATATTATACATTTTTGGGATTGAGAATTTTCTTAATGACCTCATTTTGATTAATAAAATATAAAGTAATATTCAGCAAAGTAATATTAAATGACCTTAATCAATGCAGGTCATAGATGCTATAGAGCTCACCAGTTAAAAAAAAAAGACAAAGAAATACAATACAGATGTTGTAATTATTTCTAAGAATATGTGCTTACAATTTGTATTCAATAACATTGTAAATTAGTCTTACATTTTTAAAAAGCATTACATGTTTTTATTTGACTGTTTTTTGATGATTGTTCCTATACATATATGAGATGAAGAAATAAATTTTTCTATTGTTATGTAAATGGATTCTTGAGGCATAAGATAAACTTTCAAGTGATAGAAAAATGAAAAGAGGTTTTCTATAAAACTAGATATCTCAAATAATGGTCTAATGATAAAAATGAAAAGAGGTTTTCTATAAAACTAGATATCTCAAATAATGGTCTAATGATAACTAGAGAATTTATTTTGAAATTGCAGGTGAAGATTTTGAATTAATATTTTTTGAAATATGGGAACAAAAATGAAAATATTTTTCAAATATTTTTACATTGTATAATACAGTTTTAAATGTATTGACAAGTAAATTAATAAATTAAATATAAGTAGGCATTTTCAATTTTGTCTACATGTTTTATATTCTAATTTAACAACAATATTTTTTTCAAATTTACTCTAGTGAAAATAGGGTTTGCATTGTATTTAGGACTGCCACATATTTAACATATTTTAAAACTTTCTCAATTGAGTTTGTAGACTGAGAATTATTCCCAACAGATATTGTTATTCTTTCATGAGTAAAAAAATCTTCATATTTAAAGGCAACAAATTAGAATTTTTGAGCTGATATAAGTGGCAGTATTTGAATTCAGCTTTATTGGCTTCAGTGCACATGTAAAATCCATATATATTATGCTGCCTCCTTGACAAATTAAAATCTAATAAAAACATATATGTATGACCCCTGGACACAGACAATAGTATGGGGAAGGCCTGGGGGGGGGGTTGTGTGGATGCATGGTGGAGGGACAATGGGAGAAAAAAGGGGGAAACTGTAATACTTTCAACAATATAATTTTAAAAATTAAAAATAAATAAAATCTAATAAAAACCTTTATGTGATAAAACCCTGTATACATAACCAGATGAACTCTGTAAGCACCAAATGAATGTAAATGCTAAGGATATTACATGGATATTCAGAAGCAAAAGAAGTCACTTAGGTTGGAGTTGACAACTAAAACAGTAAGGTGCCCAACTGATTTGCCTAGTACTGAGGAGATTCCAAGGGGGCAGGACTTTCAGTGCTAAAACCAAGAATGTCTTGGGAAAATTCAAATGAACCACTTACTCTACAAAGATGTAAAATCATATAGGGCCATGAGTATTTCAACAAAATAAATTTGAGCTTTTTCAAGGTAAAACAACAGAGAAGTCTTTTCTATGATTGGGATATTAAGAAAAGGCTTTACTTCTTTCATGTTATATATAATTATAAACTAGGAATTTCATTTCTTTGAGATAAAAAATAAATAAAATAAAAGAGAAGACCCAGGTTCCATTAGAGGAAGCAGGGTTGATATACACACATATTACAAGGCCAGATACCAGGGTTAGCTTTAGCAACAAATTTTGGTGTTTGCTTTTAAGCACTGTGAATTATTAAACTCCATGTCTTTACCATATGTTACAGAGAAACATTTAAGTGTCCCTTTCATACCTAAAACTGATGACACTTTCACTGGTTTTCTTAACTTAAAGATAATATGTGCTTACATAAAAACTATAGTTTTAGGACTGACATTTAACATATTGTTCTTTATAGAAGCTCTTAAAGCAAGTTTCCTGCATTGAAAAGAAGGAATAAAATTGAATACATTTATTGAACTCTTATTTTGTGCTTTCCAAATACTACCACATTATTAAATTGATTTTAGAGAGAGTAAGAGAGAGAGAGATGTGAGAGAGAAACATTGATCCATTGCCTCCCACACGAGCTCTGGCCTGGGATACCCACAACCTGGGTATGTGCCCTGAATGGAAAGCAACCTGCCGCTTTTTGGCATACTGGATGATGCTCCAACCAAGGAGCCAAAGTAGCAAGGGCATACCACAACATTTTTAATGCTCATAACAACCATAGGAAGCAAATACTATTATTATGTCCATTTTCCAAATGAAGAACGAGAGTCACAGGTTGGTAAATTATTCTTGCCCAAGGTCACCTTGTTAGAAAGGAGTAAAGGCAGGATTTGAATACAGGTATTCTGATTCTAAAACCCATGATTTTAATTACCATACAAAATTGAGTACTTGAAAAGAAAATGATTTAAAACTTTATATAATGAAAGAGATAAGATACCCAGCTTTCTTACTTCAGAAGACAAATGAATATATGTGTTAAAAGATCAACGTTATTTTTATAAAACTTAAGAACTCAGTGCTCATTCTATGACATAATTTCCCGTGGTTTTGTACTATTTCCTATATAGTAGGAGCTGGCTTTTTCAGCATAGTTGAAAGAATAGACAATCCAGATAATTCAAGATGGAATTTATCTTGAAACTCTGAGTTTCTTGAGTTTGATCTTTTTTTCTGCTTAAATTCACTGACAATTGCACACCTCTACTTTTTTCTGCACTGAAACATTGTAAGAATTTTATCAAAATAAGCCTTAACTTTCTTGAATATTCCATATTTCTGTTACCATTTTGGGAAACACTTTCACCCTCTGTGAAAAATCAGAAAAGGAATATATTTCTATGCAAAGTAAAAAATAAAGCAACATGTAACACTTATAATAGTAGGTACTGTAAGCATTTTACAATTACTAATTTACATTTAAGTATGAGGATTTCTAAAACAGCTCTATGCAGGAGGTGCTAATATATTTTCCATTTTACAAATAAATTTACTGAGTTAAAAGGGGTAGGTGATATGCCCAAATACATATGACCAGGAAGTGATAGAGCTTGTGCTCAAACCTAGGCACTCTGGCTGAAGAATATGTACCTTGTCCACTGTACTATATTGTCCATTTCACCTACATTTTTTTAATCTTTATATTGAAAGTATTACAGACGTCCCTTATTGCCCCTTCTAACAGGCTTCCACCCCTCTCCAAGCCTTCACCACCCTATTGTCTGTGCCCATGGGCAAGTCATATATGCATATACATTCTTTAGTTAACCTTTTCCTGCCCCACCCCCTTCCCTCTGAAATTCTTCAGTCTGTTTCATGTTTCCATGCCTCTGGTTCTATTTTATTCATCAGCTAATTTTGTTCCATAGATTCCACATATAAGTGAGATCATGTGATATTTATCTTTCTCTCACTGGCTTATTTCACTTAGCACAATACTCTCCAGCATGCTCCATGTTGTCTCAAAGGGTAATAGACCCTTCTTTTTTACAGCTGCCTAGTATTCCATTGGGTAAATATACCACAACTTTTTTATCCGCTCATCTACTGATGGGCACTTGGGCTGTTTCCAGTTCTTAGCTATTATAAATAACACTGCGATAAACATAGGGGTACATATATTCTTTCTGATTTGTGTCAGGATTCTTAGGACATATTCCTAGAAGGAGCACCTTTGGGTCAAATGGTAATTCCATTTTTAATTTTTTGAGGAAATGCCACAATGTTTTCCATAGTGGCTGTACCAGTCTGCTTTCCCACCAGCAGTGTACTAGGGTTCATGTTTTCTACACCCTCACCAGTACTTGTTTGTTTGTGGTAGCCATTCTGGCAAGTGTGAGGTGGTACCTCATTGTCATTTTAATTTGCATCTCTCTGGTTATTAGTGATATTGAACATTTTTTCATATAACCCTTGGACAATTGTATGTTCTCTTTGGAGAACTGTCTATTCAGGTCCTCTGCCCATAAAAACCTTAGAAGAAAACATAGGCAGCAAAATCTCAGACATTTCACATAGCAGAATTTTCACCAATACATTGTCTAGGGCAAAGAAACAAAGGAAAATATAAACAAATGGGAGTACATCAAACTAAACATCTTTTGCAAAGCAAAAGAAATCATCATCAAAATGAAAAGGGAACCTACTATATGGGAAAACATATTTGCCAATGGTACATCTGATAAGTGGTTAATTTCTGAAATATATAAATTACTCATAGAACTCAACAAAAGGAAGACAAACAATCCAATTGAAAAATGGGCAGAGGACCTGACCATTTTAGAGACTTTTCCAAAGAGGACATACACATGACCATTTCACCCACTTTTAAAAGCCATTTGATGAGTTGGTGTATTATTTTTAAAAAATTTTTATTAAATGTATTGGTGTGACATTGGTTAATAAAATTATATAGGTTTGAAGTATACAATTCTATAGAACATCATCTGTATATTGTATTGTCTCTTTGCCACTCAAAGTCAAATCTACTTCAGTTTTCATTTATCCGTGCTTTTCCCTCCACCCACCCCCCTTTTCCTCTGGTAATCACTATACTGTTGTCTGGGTCTATTGAGTTTTTTTGTTTTTTTTCTTAATCCCTTCGCCTTTTTCACCCAGCCACCAAGCTTGTTTTCTGTATCTAAGAGTCTGTTTCTGTTTCATTTGTTCACTTACTTTGTTCCTTAAATTCCACTTATAAGTGAAATTATATGGTATTTGCCTTTCTCTGTCTGACTTATTTCACTTAGCACAGTATACTCTATGACCATCCATGCTATCACAAATGGTAAAATTTCATTATTTTTAAGGAACAGTAATATTCCACTGTATACATGTACCACAAATTTTTATCCACTCACCTATTTATGGGCACATGGATTATGACCATATCGTGGCTATTGCAAATAATGCAGCAATAAACATAGAGGTGCATATATCTTTTCAAATTAGTATTCTAGGTGTTTTTGAATATATAGCAAAAGTGGATTTGATGGGTCATAAGAATTTCTATTTTTAATTTTTTGAGGAACTTCCGTACTGTTTTGCATAGTGGCTGCACCAATCTGCATTCTCACCAAAAGTGCATAAGGGTTGCCTTTTATACAAATCCTCACCAATACCTGTTGTTTGTTGATTCATTGATAATAGCCATTGGGACAGGTTTTAGGTGAAATCTCATTGTGGTTCTAATTTGCATTTCTCTGCTGATTAGTGACAATGAGCATTTTTCATATGACTACTGGCCATCTGTATGTCCTCTTTAGAGAAGTGTTTATTCTTCAGTTCCTTGGCCCATTTTTTAATTGAATTGTTTGTCTTCCTCTTGTTGAGTTGTATGAGTTCTTTGTATAGTTTGGAAAAAACCCTTTATCATATGCATCATTGGTAAATATGTTCTCCCATACAGTGGTTTCCCTTTTCATTTTGTTAATGGTTTCCTTTGCTGTGCAGACTTTTTATTTTGATGTAGTCTCATTTATTTATTTTTTCCTTTGTTCTCTTGTCCTGGGTGATGTATTGGCAAAAATTCTTCTATGAGAGATGTCTGAGATTTTACTACCTATGTTTTCCTCTAGGATTTTTATGTTTTCATGACTTACATTTAAGTCTTTTATCTATTTTGAGTTTATTTCTTATGTATGGTGTAAATTGGTGGTCTAGTTTCATTTTTTTCCCCATGTATATGTCCAATTTTCCCAACACCATTTATTGAAAAGACTGACTTTACTCCGTTGTATGCTCTTGCATACTTTGCCAAATACAAATTGACCATAATAGCCTGGGTCAATTTCTATGTTTTGTGTTCTGTTCCATTAATCAGAATTCCTGATCTTGTGCCAGTACCAGACTGTTTTCCCTGAACCACTGAGCCACAGCTGTTCGGCCTCTTTGGATTACAGTGGCTTTGTAGCATAGATTGATATCCAGTATCATGGCCCCTCAAACATTGTTCCCCTTTCCCAAGATATCTGCAGCTATTCAGGTTTTTTTTTGATTCCATATAAATTTTTTGGAATATTTGTTTTCTTATCCATTCAGCTACCCTATGTCTTTTGATTGGAGTAGTTAATCTATTTAAATTAAGGTTATTATTGATATGTACTTATATAATGCCATTTTTTTCTTTTTGCCTATTACCTTTTTCTTTATATTTCTTTTTCTTCTTAAAGCAGTCCTTTTAGCATTTCTTGCAGTGCTGGTTTGGTGGCTGAACTCCTTTAGCCTTCTTTTGTCTGTGAAGCTCTTTATTTTGCCTTCAATTTTAAGTGATACCTTTGTTGGATAGAGCAGTCTTGGTTGTAGGTTCTTTCTTTTCATTACTTTGAATACTTCATGCCTACCCTTTCTGGCCTGAAATGTTTCTGTTGAAAAATCAGCTGACAGCCTTATGGGGGCTCCCTTGTAGATAACTGTCTCTCTTGCTGCCTTTAACATTCCCTCTTTGTTGTTAGCTGTGGCCATTTTAATTATGATGTATCTTGGTGTGGGTCCCTTTGGGTTCATCTTGATTGGGACTCTCTGTGCTTTCTGAACTCGTGTAGTTTTTCTTTTATCAGATTCAGGAAGTTTTCTATGATTATTTCTTCCAACAGGTTCTCTATCCTTTGTTCACTTTCCTCTCCTTCTGGTACCCCTGTCACCCATATGTTGTTATGTTTCATGTCATCTCACAGTTCTCTTAAACTATCCTCATTCTTTTTAATTCCTTTTTCTTTTTGTTGTACTGTTGGGTGTTTTTTCTACCTTGTCTTCCAAATAGATGATTCTATTCTCCACTTCATCCAGCCTACTTTTAATTCCTTCCAGTGTATTCTTGATATCAGATAGGTTATTCTTTCCAACTAGTTCTTATTTAGAGTTTCTATTTCTTTTTTCTCATTTATGTAGTTCCTATTAATTTCATTGTAGTTCATACTAAGATGTTTGAGCATGCTTATAACCATTATTTTGAACTCTGTCTGATAAATTGTTTTCTTTCATTTAATTTTGTTCTTTTTCTGGAGATTTTTCCTTTTCTTTCACTTGGGATTGTTTCTTTGATGCTCAATTTTAGCTGTCTCTTTGTGTTTGTTTCTATATGTTAGATAGCACTACTATGACTTCCAGTCTTCATGGGGTGGCCTTATGTAGTAAATGTCCTGTGAAACATATTGTTAAAGTCTCCTTGATCTCCTGAGCTAAATGCTCTAGGAATGTCCCTTGTTTGGGTTATGTGGACCCTCCAATTATAATTGGGAGCTTATTGTTGTTGGCCCATTTGTGGGTGGGATCAATTTTAACCCCCCAGAAATGAGCTTAGCAGAATGGGGCTAGGTGAAAGTGGGAGTGTAAATCCAATCTTCCTTCTGATTGGAGTGATACAGGCTCTCACCTTGAGAGAGGAGGTAGCTGCTTGCCATCTAGCTCAGTGGTGCCCCTTCAGAAACCCTTAGGTGATGTTCTGAAGGAGTCACACCAGATGACCAAGTTCTGAGTTTTATTTACTCTCCCCTATGAGGCTGAACCAGCAAGGATATGCCAGCAGGGCTTGGAAGAAGAGAACAAGGCTTCTCCCTCCAAGTGGGGAAGGGAGAGAGAGCTTCTTGCCTCCTTCTCTCTCTGAAGTCCACTGCCAGAAGCTCTGTTGGGGTCCTCTGAGTAAGTCAGGTCCAATGTCCAAGCTCTGATTTGTGCTTCCTTCCCACAGTGGATATGAGATTAGCAGGGTGGGGCCAGCAGAACCTGGGAATGTAAATCAAATCCACCCTTTGATTGGAGCCTTAAATCTCAAGGGGGGAGGTAGCTGTTTTCTGTATAGTTCCATGCCGGAGCTGAAGGGAGGCTCCAAAGGGGTCACACCAGATTTTACAGTTCTTAGTTGTGATCCCTTTACCATGCAAGATTGCACCTACATCAAGAAGGTACTGGTGGGGCTTGGGGGAATAGGTTAAGGCTGCCCCATCTACTTAGGGTGGTGTTGGCTCTTGGGAGGCTAGAGAGCTTGTTATCTTCATCTATCTCTGCAGCTCACTGCCAGAGGCACTGATAGAGTGCTCCAAAGGGGTTGCTCCAAATGACCCAGTTCTGATTTGCACTTTCTTCCCCCTGTGAGACTGTGCTTGGCAGGTGGTGCAAGCAGATTTTGGGAATGCAAATCCAGGCAGCCCATTGTTGGAGGTGGTGCTGACCCTCTGCCCTTGGGAAAGGAGATAGACACTTAGACACTTGCCTTCTAGCTCAGTGATGCCCCACCAGAGCTCTAGAAGGGAAGCTCCAAGTGGGTTGCACAAGATTTCACAGTTCTTAGTTGTGACCTCTTTACCTTGTGAAGGTTCACCAGCAGGGCAATTCAAGTGGGGTGTGGAGTAATAGGCCAACTTTGCCCCTTCTTCATGGGGTGGTGCTAGCTTTTTGGGAGGGAATAGAGAGCTTGTCACCTCCTTCTCTCTCTGCAGCTCACTGACAGAGGCCCTGATGGACTCTGAGGGGTTGGTTCCAAATGTCCATATTCTGCTTTACACTTCCTTCCCACTGTGGGTTCCTTCCCACTTGGCTGGTGGTGCCAACAAGTTTTGAGGATGCAAATCCAGGCAAACCTTTATTTGGTGGTGGTGCAGGTCCTTGGCAGGGTAGTTAGCCACTGGCTTTCTAGCATGGTGGCGCTCCACCAGAGATCCTGAATGGAGGTTAACAAGTGCATGCCTCTCTGTAGCTCTGCAGCTGCCTGCTGCCTGAGGCCTTGCCCAGGGAACCTTCCATTGGAGATGGTACCCCTAGCCAGTGGGAGGAGGGAAGATTAGCTCTTCTTCTCAAGCCACTCAGTTCAATGTTAATCTAAGACTATCTATAGTTTCTCCAAAAAAGAAAGAGCACAGCTCAGGTCCCTTTTGTCCCCCAGAGTGTGGTTTGTCCCCCGTGAATGCCCAATTGGCCACCTCTGTGAAGAGACAGTTTGTTTCTCATGTATGTCATCCCTGCTGTCAGCTGAATAAAGGAAATGTTTCATCCTCCTTCAGTCCCACAGTTTTCCTTCAGACTGTCTGGATCTAGTGTGAACCTCCCTGGCCTTGATCATTTGCACTATAATGTGTATGTGTGTGTGTGTGTGTGTGTGTGTGTGTGTAGGATAGTTAATATGCAGTAATGAATATGATAATAATAACAATAAGAGGATTTATGGTTTTTGTGTTGGTGTATTGGCTGTGCCCTGAGGGGTCTGGAAAAAGGGGTGTTATTCTGACATTTTCAAGGTATGTACTGGTAGATGTAAAAGACAATAAACAGATTTAAAGTAAAGACTGACTTTTGTTAGGGAAGATTTTAGTCTATGACATGACTACATGCTATAAACTATTTTTAGCTAAAAAGCTTTAATTTTAGACCATTCTTTGTGATTATTTTAGGTCTCTGAGTTTGCAAGGCTGCCACACAGGCCTTCCTTGTGCTTGTCAGGTTAGCAGGTGGCCCCTTTTTGTCCGCACATCCCCCTTTGGTCATAAATTAATTCAAAGGATGTATTGATGAGCAAACTTTTGGTTGGATAATGAGGTCCCATGTTGTTAGGAAGGCTTATTTTTAGGAAGTTTTAGTGTTAGTATTTGTTTTGTTGAATAATGGACTATCGAGGAAGGGGCAAGACCATAATCTTCAGTGGAAGTCAAGGCAGAATTTTTTTTCCCAAAGTGACAGGCAAGTTAATGGGAGGTAGTTGGGTTTTATGGGTTTTTATTAAGAAAAATATTTTGGATTATTTTAAATTTGTAAGTTATTGTGATTCAGGTTTTGTTGTTTATATTTTATATTTTGTATTTAGTATATTTATTTATAGTTTGAGGATATGTTTTTTAGTTTTTATAATTTGATTATGAGATGGGTTTTTATTTATTATGGTTTATTGATTTTTTTCTTGGAAATATTTAGGAGTTGTTATTAATGTAATTACTGCTATTGTGTAATTGGAAGTTGTAACTTTATGTGATTTTTTTTTTAAATTGAGGTTAAGGCTATAAGAATATAATGTTATAAATTATAATTATTATTTAAATTTCCAGAGGCAAGGTAAGAGTTTTATAAGTAAATTTTTGTCTTAGTAGTAGTTATAGAGGGTTATGATTTATAGTTATTGTAGTTTTTATTGGAATTAATATAGTTAGTGGTCTTTGTTGGGTTAGGGGGTATGTATATTTCTATAATTAGTTTTTAACATTTATATATAAAATTTTAAAAACATTTTAAATTAATTTTTTGTAATAGTGTTTAATTACATTTTAAAAGAGAAACAATAAAAACAGTATTATTGATAGTATAAAAAGTTAATTTGTATATTTATTAATAGCTGGCCTATATATAAGGGTTGAGAAAAGCCTAAAGAATAATTATTATTAATATTAGCAATAATATTAACTTGTAGGTATATATGCCTGTCAGGGTCTTGGGATGGCTATTTATTTCTGATGTTTGAGTTTCCATCTTTGAAAAGTCTGATTTTTACTGTAGATGGAGGCAAGTGTCAGAGACAGAGGTAGATGTTTATTCATGGTTAGGCATTGATAAGGTAAGGTCTCTTTCATCACTGTTGGAGAGAGTTTCTTATTAATGTGTTTTTTTTGTAATGGATAAAAATTTTTTGGTTGTAAGTGTAGTTTTTGAAGTGTGTGTTTTTTGGGAGTATATTGTGAAATGAATGTTATTAATTTATTACTTTCTATAATTTGGTTAATGAGTCATTGATAATGTAGACTACCTCATTTTGGAAAACAAAAAGATTTAAAAATTAGTAATATTTAAAACAGAATCATAAGGATAATAATTATTTTCAGTTTATTTAGTTTTATGATTATTTTTTATTGTGATTGTCAGTATTTATATAAATTTAGTTAATTTTTAGAATTTTATAAATTTTTATTTAGTTTAAAGATTTGATCTATTTAGAATTTTTTTTAATTTAGAGGAAGTCAGAGTCCTTTTTATGGATTTTTTAAAGAGTAAAATAATGACTTTATAAGTGACAAAGCAAAGTGGCATGGTTATAGATTTGCTTATAATGAAAGTGATAAAAAAATTTGTTTTTCTGTAAGATATATTTTAAGAATAATTTTTCAGTAAGTAATAATTGTTGTAAAGTGATATAGAGAATAATATAAAGTTTATATATATGTGTATATACTTTTAGATTTAATATATAATTTTTAATATATAAAGAATAAATAATATGTAAGATTTTAAAATATTTTATATGGCTTATTGGAAGGGTGTATTGAGTATTGGAAATAATTTATAAATTCCCAATATGTGGATTATAAATACTTGCAGTATTATTGTCAGATGCCCCCATAGGGAATTTTTACTTTTGGCTTATCTGGTGTAATTGGCAGGATATTTGTTATGCCTGGGAGTTCCCTGTTTTAATTTGCTTTTGAATTTTGTCAGCTTTTTTCTGGAGGGGGAGGGTAGGCTGAAATTTCTAGAATATTTATTTTAATATAAATATATGTACATGAATAGAATAGTTATTATTTTTTATTTGGCCAAGATTTTAGGTAATTTTAAGAATATTTAATAGGCCTAATTACTTTAAAACATATTTTTATAAGGAGAAAGAATAAATTTTTGAGGTATTTTAGGGACCATCGGAATAATTTAAAGTCAGTTTTTGGTTAAAAAAGTCTTAAAATTTAAACTTTGGGAAAGTTGTCAAATAAATTTAACGAAAAGACTATAATATAAATTTTGTAAATTTGGGTAAAATAAACATTTTTATGGTAACAACTTTAAAATCATTAATAAAACTTAAAAATAGTTTTAATAGTAAATATTTTGTCTGTACTATAGAATTTTATTTAATTTATATAAGTATTTAATATTTTTAGGCCAATTAATGATTATATGTAGTAATGTTATTTGGAGGCTGCAAATGTACCATATATATTATGAAGATGAATATATATTATATAAAGACCATGTATTTAAAGATTATGTACATAATTTGAATTATTAATATTTGCAGAAAAAAGTAAGATATTTTTTGTCTTTGATAATTTTTAAGAAGACTAGAAAAAGGGAGGGAAGGTCTTAATTATCAAGTAGGAAGGGTTGTTGAGGCTTTTAATAACAATCTCAAGAGCTGTGAATGAGTGGTGGCATCAAAGAAAGTTTGGCATTAATTTAATAAATTAACAGGACAGTCAGCTGGGTTTTTACTTTTAATTAAATAAAAATTTTATAAAATTTTATACTCCTTTTAATTTTTTATAAATTTTAAAATAATTTTTAAACATTTTCTGATTTGTTTAGAAAGAATTATTTTTAGATTAATTCATTTTTTCTTTCAAAAATTAATTTTTATACTCCATGTATATTATTAAAATTATAATTTAAAATTTTTAATTATAATTTTTAACTTTTAGAAATTTTACTTTTCAATGATAAATAAAAAAGTAAGCAATTAATATTCCCTTGATTGATTTTTTTGAATATATTTTATAACCTTTATAAATGCTGGTTAAATATATTTTAATAAAGTATTAGACACATATTTTAATTTTGTAGCTCCTTTGTGATAAAAGCTAAAAGCAAGTGAATTTAAGACTTGTTAAATAATGTCATAGAAATTTATGAAATTTAAACATATTTAGATATTTAATAATTTTTATTAAATTTATTAATTTAGAAAAGAATAGTTGAATTAAGTTAAATTGATTTATTAAGCTGTGGCTAAGGATAATTTAAATTTTATTTTAATACCTCAGCTGTTATTTAAATGATCATGGCAAACTGAAAAATTTATCTACCCACTTTAGGAATTTTTTTTTTTTTATTTGACTACATTTTTCTAGTATACAGCTTGGAGTTGTCTCTGAGAGTCATAAAGGCTTAGATGTATGGAATATGTTCATTTTCCTTGGGAATGGTAAGTAGCTTTAGTTGTAGTATAAGTTAAACAATTTTTTTTTTTTTCATGTATATAGGTGTCAGCTTTAGAATGTCTTGGTAGTTTGAAAATTGTGAATTATTTAAATTTGTGTATGATATTTAATCATTTTGCAATTATTTTTGATTTTTAAATGGTATCTTTTAGAAAAATTAAGAAGTTTTGTTGTGTTTGTAATATTTTAACATTGTGAGTTATATTAAAGAATAGATATTAGTGTAAATATTGGTTGATTTTTGGCCAACTGTCAAGTGCAAATTAGAACAATGAAGCTTGTTGAGCAGGTTTTATTTGGGTATATAAGACCCTTTAATTATGTCTATTATGGACGTTACTGTATAACTAGTTCAGTAATATTTTTGTTTATTTTATTAAAGATTTATTTTTTAATTAAATTCAGTATTATAAGGATTTTTAAATAAATGATTCCTAGGAATAAGAATTGTAAGTAAAATGCAATTGTGATTTTTTATTTTGTAAAGAGAGTAGTAAAGTTTTTGCATTAAGATTCTTATATTTAGTTTAAGTGTAATTAGGTGTAGAATGCAAGAATCAGTTGGCTGACAGGTGTTGAAAGTGATAAGAATTTAGTGAAGACTGAATAGAGTGAGGGATATAAATAAAGGAGAATTTAAAATTATTTTTGGTTTGTTTGAATAACTGGTTTATAGTATAAAAAGGCTGTTATGAAGGGTGGGAGTCCTTTAGTTATTGAGTTTAGTTGTTGATTATAATAGCCTAAAGGTTTAGGATGATTCCTTCCTTCTCCTCCCTCCCTCCCTCCCTCCCTCCCTCCCTCCCTCCCTCCCTTCCTTCCTTCCTTCCTTCCTTCCTTCCTTCCTTCCTTCCTTCCTTCCTTCCTTCCTTCCTCTTTCTTTTCTTTCTTTCCTCTCTCTCTCTCTCTCTCTCTTTTTCTTTCTCCCTTCCTCCCTCCTCTCTCTCTCTCTTCTTTCTTTCTTTCTTTCTTTCTTTCTTTCTTTCTTTCTTTCTTTCTTTCTTTCTTTCTTTCTTTCTTTCTTTCTTTCTTTCTCTCTCTCTTTCTCTCTCTCTCTCTCTCTCTCTCTCTCTCTCTCTCTCTCTCTCTCTCTCTCTTCTTTCTTTCTTTCTTCTTTCTTCTTTCTTTCTTTAGCTTTACTTTTTTAATATATTTTTTAATGTTACAAATTTAACAGAGGTCACTTTTCTCTCCATAGAACCCTTTGGCAGTGTCCCCACCTACCTCCCCAGTCCCTTACCACACCATTGCTTGAGTCCTGGATTATGCACATATGCATATAAATTCATTGGTTAATCTCTCACCCACAACCCACCCACATCCGTTACTTACCTCTGAGATTCATCAGTCTGATCCATGCTTTCATGTCATTGAATCCATTCTGTTCATCAGTTTATTATATCCTTTAGATTCCACATATACATGAGATCATATGATGTTTGTTTTTCTCTCCCCTGCCTTATTTTGCTTAGCACAATATTCTCCAGGTCCATCCCTACTGTTCAAAAGGGTATGAGATTCTTCTCCTTTACAGCTGAATAGTATTCCATGGTGTAAATGTCCCACAGCCTTTTTATTCACTCATCTACTGATGGACACATGGGCTGTTTCCAGATCTTAGATATTGTAAACTATGCTGCTATGAACATAGGGGTGCATAGTCTTTCTGAACAGTGTTTCAAAATTCCTAGGATATATTTTTAGAAGTGGGATCACAGAGTCAAAAGGAAGTTCCATTTTTAATTTTTTGAGGAACATCCATACTCTTTTCAATGGTAGCTGCATCAGTCTGCATTCCCACCAGCAGTATACCAGGGTTCCCCTTTCTCATGAGCACATGTCATTGGTTGATTTGTTGATGGTAGCCATTCTGACAGGTATGAAGTGGTACCTCATCGTGGTTTTAATTTGTATCTCTCTGATGATTAGAGGTGTTGAGCATTTTTTCATGATTAGAGATGTTGAGCATTTTACATATGTCTCTTGAACATATGTATGTGCCCTTTGGAGAAGTGTTTATGCAGGTCCTTTGCCCATTTTTTAATTGGATTGTCTTCCTCTTGTTGAGTTGTATGATATTTTTGTACAATTTGGAAGTTAGCCCCATATCAGATACATCTTTGGCAAATAAGTTCTCCAATACCATGGGTTTCTTTTGTATATTGAGGCTGATATCTTTTGCTGTGCAGAAGCTTTTTAGTTTGAATAGTCTCATTTGTTTATTTTTTCTTTTGTTTCTCTTGCCCTAGAAGATGTATCAGTGAAAATTCCACTTCATGAGATGTCTGTGACTTTACTGCCTATGTTTTATTCCAGGATTTTTATGGTAGTGTGACTTATATTTAAGTATTTTATCCATTTTGAATTTATTCTTGTGTATGGAGTTAGTTGGTGGTCTAGTTTAATTTTTTTGCATGTATACCTGTCCAATTTTTCAGCACCATTTATGGAAAAGAATGTCTTTAGTACATTGTATCTGTTGCCTCCATTGTGAAATATTAACTCACCATAATCATGAGGGTCTATTTCTGGGGTCTCTGTTCAGTTCTATTGATCTATATGTCTGTTGTTGTACCAGTACCTCAATATTTTGATTACTATGGCTTTGTAATATAGTTTGATACCTGATAAAGTGATTCCTCTGACTCTGTTCTTCTTTCTCAAGATGGCTGTGGCTAATTGGGGTCTTTTTTGGTTCCATATAAATTTTTGGAATATTTGTTCCAGACGTGTGAAATACGTTGTTGGTATTTTATTAGGAATGGCATGGAATCTATAAATTGCTTTGGGTAGTACGGACATTTTAATGACATTAATCTTTCCAATCCATGAACATGGTATAACTTCTAATTGTTTATATCTTCCTCTATTTCTTTAACAGTGTCCTGTAGTTTAATGAGCACAGCTCTTTTACAACCTTGGTTAAGCTTATTCCTAGGTATCTTACTTTTTTAGTTTTAATGGTAAATGCTATTGTTCTTTTAGTTGCTCTTTCTGAGAGTTTATTGTTGGTGTATAAAACTGCTGTCGATTTCCGGATGATAATTTTGTATTTGGCTACCTTGCCGAATTTATTAATCAAATCTAGTACTACTTTGGTGGAGTCTTTACGGTTTTCTATGTATAATATCATGTCACCTGCAAATAATGACAGTTTTCCTTCCTCCTTTTGAATTTGGGTACCTTTTATGTTTTCTTTCTCTCTGATGGCTGTGGCAATGACTTCAAAAAATGTTGAATAAGAATGGTGAAAGCGGAATCCCTCTCTTGTTCCTGTTTTTAAGGGAAATGGTTTTAGCTTTTGACCATTGAGTATGATGTTTACTGTAAGTGCTTCATATATGGCCTTTATTATGTTGAGGTATGTTCCCTCTATTCTCATTTTGTTGAGAGTCTTTATCAAAAAAGGGTGCTGGATTTTGTTGAATGCTTTTTCTGAATCTATTGATACAATCATATGATTTTTGTCCTTCATTTTGTTTATGTGATGTATCTCATTTATTGATTTGCAATATTATACCAGCCTTACATTCTCGCAATAAATCACACTTGGTTGTGGTGTATAATCTTTTTAATGTATTGCTGGATACAGTTTCCTAGTATTCTGTTGAGGATTTTAGCATTTATGTTCATCAGGGTTATTGGCCTGTAAATTTCTTTCCTTTAGTGTCTTTATCTGGTTTTGAGATTAGGATGATTCTAGCCTCATAAAAAGAGTTTGGTAATATTCCCTCCTCTTGAATTTTTTGAAATACTTTGAGGAGAATAGGTGTTAATTATTCTTTAAATGTTTAGAAAAACTTGCTTGTGTGCATCTAGTCCAGGACCTTTGTTTGCTGAATGTGTTTTGATTACTGCTTCAATTTCATTAATTGTTATTGGCTTATTCAGGTTTTTGCTTCTTCTTAATTCAGTTTTGGAAGATTATATGCTTCTAGGAATTTGTCCATTTCACCCATGTTGTCCATTGTGTTGGCATATAGTTGCTCACAGTATTTTCTTATGATCCTTTATATTTCTGTTGGGTCAGTTGTTATATCACCTCTCTCATTTCTGATTTTATTTATTTGGGTCCTCTCTGTTTCTTAGTGAGTCTGGCTAAAAATATATCAATCTTATTTATCTTTTTAAAGAACCAGTTCTTACTTTCATTGATTTTTTGCATTTTTTTTTTTAGTCTCTATGTCATTAATTTCTGCTCTGATCTTCATTATTTCATTCCTTCTACTTCCTCAGGGCTTTTTTTGCTGTTCTCATTCTAGTTCTTTTAGTTGTTTTGTTAGATGGTTTATTAGAGCTTTTTTCTTGAGATAGGCCTGTACTGCTATGCACTTTCCTCTCAGGACACTTTCACTGTTGCCCATACATTCTGTGTTGTTGTTTGTTCATTTTTGTTTTTTTCCAAGAAGTGTTTGACCTCATCGGTAACGGGTTCATTATTTAATATCATCTTACTTAGCCTTCATGTGTTTGAATAGTTTTGAGTTTTTTTATAGTGGTAGCTTCTACTTTCATGCCATTGTGATCTTAGAAGATGCTTGATATGACTTCAATCTTCTTGAATTTGTAGTGCCTTGCCTTGTGCCCTATCATGTGGTCTATTTTTGAGAATGTTCTATGTGCACTTGGAAAGAATGTGTATTCTGCTGCTTTGGGGTGAAATGTTCTGTAAATGTCTATTAAATCCACCAGATGTAGTGGATCATTTATGGTCTGTGTTTCTCTGTTGATTTTTTTGTCTTGATGAATTGTCCAATGCTGATAATGGGATGTTAAAGCCCCCCACTATGATTATGTTGCTGGCCATCTGCCCCTTAAAGCCCACCAAGAAATTTTTTTATGTACTTAGGTGCTTCTATATATTTAGCACTCCTATATGTTTATAGGGTTTATATCATCCTGTTAGATGGATCTCTTTAGTATTATGTAGTGACCATTTTTGTCTCTTGTTATGGTCTTTATTTTGAAGTCTATTTTGTTAGAAATAAGTATTGCTACTCCAGTTGTGTGTTTTTTTCCATTTACATGGAATATTTTATTTCATCCCTTCACTTTTAGCCTGTTTGAATGTTTTGCTCTCAGGTGGGACTCCTGTTTACAGCATATATATGAGTCCTGTTTTCTTATCCATTCAGCTACTATGTCTTTTGATTGGACCATTGATTCTGTTTACATTTAAGGTTACTATTGATATATACTTATTTAATTACATTTTCCCCCTTTATGCTGATGTACCATTTTCTAAATATTTCTTCTTGTTAATTCAGTCCTTTTAGCATTTCTTGCAATGCCAGTTTGATGGTACTGAACTCCTTTAGCCTTCTTTTGTCTGGGAAACTCTTGATTTCATCTTTAATTTTAAATGATAGCCTTCCTGGACAAAGCAGTCTTGGTTTCAGTTACTTGCTTTTCATTACTTTGAGAACTTCATGCCATTCCCTTCTGGCCTGGTTTCTGTTGAGAAATCTGCTTTCAGCTTTCTGGGGGTTCCCCTGTAGGTGACTGGTTTTCTTTCTCTTGCAGCCCTTAATATGCTCGCTTTGTCTTTAACATTTGCCATCTTTATTATGATGTGTCTTGGAGTGGGTCTCTTTGGGTTCCACTTGCTTGGGACCCTCTGTGCTTCCTGAACTTGTATGGCTTTCTCCCCCACCAGCATAAGGAAGTTTTCTGCCATTTTTTCCTCCACCAAGTTCTCTATTCCTTACTCACTTTCCTCCCCCTCTTCCACCCTTATGATGCAAATGTTGTTTCACTTTAGGTTGTCCCAAAGATCCCTTAGATTGTCCTCATGGTTTTGAAGTGTGTTTTTCTTTTTGCTGCTCTGATTGATTGTTTTTTTCTACCCTATATTCTACATCATGTATTCTAACCTCTGCTTCTTTGAGCCTGCTTTATTTCCTTCCAGCATATTCTTAGTATCAAATATCATTTTCTTCATTTCTGTCTGGATCTTATTTATCATATATAGCACTTTTTTCATGTTTTCACTAAGTTCCTCAACCTTTCCATTAAGTGTCTTGTTGTTTCATTAATTTTATGAGCATCTTTATAACCATTACTCTGAACTCTATTTCTGATAGTTTGCTTAACTCCATCTCACAAAGGTGTTTTTACTGGAGATTTTTCCTTTTCTTTAGTTTGGTTTTTTTTTTTTTTTGTTTCCCCATTAGGTTGGCTCTTAGTGTTTGTATCTGTATATTAGACATTTTGCTGTATTCCAGTCTTGTGGGTTGGGATTTTGTAGTTTATGTCCAGTGGAGCCCATCGGTGTTTTCCTTATATTTCTGAGATATTTGCTCTTGGCATGTCCCTTTTGTGGGTGTCTCTTTTGTGGTTTATATGGTCTCTCCTCTTTTGATTCGATGTAGATTGTTTTTGACCCATTCTTGGGAGGACTCTTCTCTCAGGTTGGCTAACTGTGTGACTCAGCCACAACCACGTTGTGTGAGCTGTTGTATGAGTGCTGGCAAGGCAAGACAGTGCATAACCAAACTGTCAGGAAACAAGCGATATCTTACTAACCTGACAATCGCACTGAATACATCTCAAGTGAAAGTAGATTTGGAAGAGTGAAGGTAGAACACAAGTGCTAAAAAAAAGAAGAAGAAAAAACAGGGTGTGAGATGGCAGGAGAAAAAAGATATTATTGTTAATAGTAACAAAAATAAAATAATAACAATAATAAATTAAAATAAAAAGTAAAAAATATAGAGGCTACTGGGAAATAAAAGAGGCAGACAAAAGATTCTGAAAGAAAAGCAACCAAACAATTAAGGGCAGATTGTAGGAATAGGAAATCAGTTGAAAAATAATAATAAAATTACAATAAAGAGAAAAACAAAAAGACAGGAAGACAATAGGGAGAAAAAGAAAAGAAAGTAAGAAAAAAAGAAAGAAGAAAAAATAGTTATGCCAATGGAAATAGAAGAGAGAGAGAGAGATAAAGCAAGTGCAGGGAGGGAGTCCAATAAGAGATTTGGGGAAAACAATAGAGAGAAGCAGTAAACTTATTGGTTACAAGGATACAATATTAGCAATTAAGCTCAAATATCAAGAAAATCTTGATAGAACAAAAAACAGAAAAAAAAAAAAACACAAAAGAAACCAAAAAACAAGCAAGACAAAATTTTTAAAAAATGAATTAAAATTTTTAAAAATTATAAAGAAATTTAGAAATTTAAAATGAAAAAATTTTTTTTCTTTCTTTTTTCTGAAAAAAAAACCAAACCCCTCAGTCAGGTGTGTTTCTTTGGGCCAGCTTATGTTGTCTGAGGCTCACTTTTTTATGTGCTGATTTTGGTTCTCCTGGGGGGTACTTGTTTATCAGGCAATGCCAGGAGTTGTCTAGTTTTGGCTCTGTTGTGCTTAGGTAGTTGGCTGATCTGTGGACCACCTCCAGTTGTCAGTTAATTTACCTCCCCCTTGTGATTGCCTGGTCTTACTCCAGAATCTTCTGAAGAGCCTTTAGGGTGCAGGCCTACTAGTATAGGTCAGGATATTGCTCCTTTTGCTTAGAGATTTTGCTGTCAGGCACTCACTGTGGGGAAGTTAGTCTCTGCTTCAAAACCAACTTCCTCGGTCTCTACTCCATATTCCAATTCTAGTTCCCCTTACAATGATCTACTGCAGTTGCAGATTGACTTCAGTCTGTTGCATTTTCTGTATGGGCAGTTTTAGCAGCCTGGTCTCAGCGTGTTTGATTAAAAAAAAAAAAAAAAAATTCAGTGAGCACTTTGCCTGCCTTCCCACCAGAAGGGGTATTAAGCTTTTCCTCCAGTTCCTAAACAATAGTCCCTGAGAGTTTTATTCTTGTATTATCATCCTGTGAACTGATCTCCCTTTCCCCTCAGGATTGTGCCCTGTGGGAGATATCTGGGGCTTCAGTGAGCTGACTCAGCCCCTTTCCTTTTGGGGGTAATGCTCCTAGCCTGCACTAGAGGTAGGTATGCTCTGCCCCTCCTTTACCAGATCTGGTTGGCTGATCTCACCTGACGCTTATTTCAACCTCTCCACTATGCAGACTCAAATCCCAGCTTTCAATGGTCTGTCTCCCTAATGCAAGCCAGGAAGGTGGACACCCCTTTAGCAATCAAAAACTCAGAAATTCACAAAGCAAGAGAGTCAGAGAATCCACCCTGGGAGGTTCCCTTGCCCCTCTGCCTTGGTACCAAGTAGGAGGTGTCACAAAGTCTGCCCCCTGCAGCCCCCTACACATCTGACCTCAGTACAGGTGGGGCAGTGTCTTGAGCTCTATCCTGGTTCCCCTCAGAGTAGGTAAAAAACCAAGATTTATTGCACCAGCAGCTCTGGCAGCTGGAGTCTCTATCCAGCCTTCTGGTGCCTCTGCACCCTCTCTGGCAGTAGGAGAGCTGTTGTTCCCTTCCCTACACCACACAGATCAAATGGTTTCTGAGGTTCTACACAATGCCTTACAGGAAGGCTGAGTTTTCTTGTATGTGGCTGCTCAATTCAGCCCTTTGGCCCCTTTCTATTCAGGAACCACAAACTATGGGAAGGCCTTTCCCATGGTCAGGACCTGGGGTGAAAGGGTCCTGTCCAGTCTTTGCCATTAGAGGCTCTGTTTCACTGGAAAGTCATGGCCCCCTCCTTGCAGGCACACTGTTCCCCTGGGTCCCTCTGCCCTTGCAGGGGCTCTCCTTCCCTTCTCCTGTGCTCTGGGTTTGAGATCCCAGCTTTTGCATGCCAGTCCACACTCCCAAGGGGAGGGATCTTTGCAGTCTCTAGCCCTAGGGCCTCGGAGCCCAGCACAGGCTTTATGGGGGACTCCTCCTTCCTACAACCCCCCACCAGACTCTATGCGTTTCTTCAGTGCTCTCTACTCAAAATATGTCCACTCAGCTATATTTCTCTGTTTTTTCCAAGCTAGTTACACAGCATTTTAGCGGTAATTCTAGTCCATGGCTGGGAGCAAGGGCACTTTGTGTGTTGTCACAGTGCCACCATCCTCCCAGATCCATGATTTATATTTTTTATAATTAAGTTGTCTTACAGTGAAAGTTTTAGTTAATTTTATAGATATTTTATAGTTGTTTTCATTTTCAGTTTTATTGAATTGGATTAGGTTAAATTGATTTTAATAAGATATATAAAGGCTCAGCCATTAATGAAAATTTAGAATCCAACCGTGATAATATTTAGTCAAACACAGAAATTTTAAAAGTTGTTTGTTTTTTTAATATATATTTATTGATTTCAGAGAGAAGAAGGGAGAGGCAAAGACAGAGTTGAAACATCAATGATGAGAGAGTCGTCATTGATTGGCTGCCTCCTGCACACCCTTGACTGGAGATCGAGCCAGCAACCCAGGCAAGTTCCCTGCTGGATCCTAGGTCGATGCTCAATTGCTGAGCCACATCTGGCCAGGCTTGTTTGTTTTTGAAAGAGATAAAGATAAGATTTTTTGACTCTTTAGAGTTAATTAGTAGTTTATTTTTAGACTTCAGATAATTTAAGTATTTTATTTGAGGTAAACAGAATTAGAGTTTTTGGATGTTTATGTCCCTTTATGTTAATTGTTTTAATAGGAATATTGTGTGTTTTAATGGAGTCTAGTAATTTTTTAGAGTATAAAACTAAATTATTTATATGTAGGATTAGAGTGGAATATTTAAGAAATTTATTATTTACATTAATTTTTATTATTTAAGACAATAGGTGGGATGTTTTGTATATTTTGGGGTATTATTATTTTAGTAAATTTGTAATTTTTTTAGGTGAATGTAAAGAGGTATTGACTGTTTCTTTTTTATTGGAATGTTGAAAAAGGCATTATATAAATTTATTCTTAAAAAATATTGGCAATTATAGGAATGGTGAAAAATAAGTTATGTAGATTTGGAATCATAGGTGTCTGGGAATAATTAGTTTATAATTTTAAGATTTTGTATAAGTCTACATTTATTAATTTGCTTTTTTATTGGAAGGATGGAAGAATTATAGAGCTTTGTATATGGAATTATAAGTTTTTTAACGGTAATTTTAATTTTTAAAAATTATTAATGAGAAGGGGAAACATCTTTTTGTCATCTTTAGAGTAGTTCTATATTTGTTTTTAAATTTTATTTTAGCTTTTTTAAAAATAATTTTTAAAGTGGACAGACTTTTTATTGATTATTTGTGAATTTTATTTAGTAATTATGTTAGTTTTGTTTTTAGAAATTAGAGGTATATTAATTGGAATAGGTGAGAATAGTCAGGATTATATATTTTAATAGTTACATTTCTTTTTTTGTGAATTTATTAGGGTCCCAGAGAAAATTGGGAATAGTTTTTTCTTTTTTTCTCCTGAGATTAGTTCTTTTGCAAAGATTGTTAGAATATGTATTTTTTATTTTTTAAGTTATTAGGGAGTGGTAGTGGAGGAGATAGAAGGGCAAGAAAGAAGGGAGGAGAAGGGTAAGTCTGGACAATGAACCTTATAGAGCAAAGGATATAGTTAAGGAGTTATAGAAGGGGGAGGAATGGGGTGTATGCATTAATTAGTTTTAGAAGAGCATAGTCTTTAAATTTTTTAATTAATTTTTTAAAAAATAATTTATTAGTGTTTTTATGAAGCCTTTAATTTTAAATCATAATTTTTATTTAGTTTAATTTTAGAGTTGGTATTTTTAAATTTTTATATGTAAAAATTAATTTAAGTATTTAAAAAACAATTGTATTTTGGCCATTTTAATTTGATATTATTTTTAGTTAACTTTTTTATTTTTGTAAATTATTTTTAAGAAAAGGCTTTTTATTGGGTGTATTAATGAGGGCTGGGTTTTGAGAGTTCTCAGCCTTGGAGCCTTTTTTAACGATAATTTTAGTGTTATTTTTAGATATTTGTAGAGTCTGACAAAGTTTTTTAGGGATGTTATGTAGTAGGTTGAGGTGTGTTCTTTATGGGTTGAGTTTATGAGGCTTTTATTCCTCGAATTGGATATAATTCTTTTATGTGTCTTGGTAGGGTGGACTTAGGAAATAGGTGTCCTGTGGAATCCAGTGGCACAGTCTCCTTGGTCATCTGAAATGGGTGCTTCAGGGATGTCCCTTGTGGGTTATATGAATCTTTCTGTTGTAACTGAGTCTTGATTGCTATTGGCCCATTCATTAATGGAGTCAGCCCTCTGGCTGGCTGACTGTGAGGATTTACCCCAACCACACTGTATGAGCTGCTGAGCAAGTGCTGACTACATAAAGCAGAATTTGTTGAGCAGGGTCTGGTGCCTGCCATGATCTCCCTTTGGATATACAACTTATGAAGCTAACTGGACCCTGCTCTAATATCTGGAGCTGGTCACTGGGTATGTCTTTTCTGGGGCCTTTTGGGAGACTCTGGTGCAGGCCAGTGTCAAATGCTGACTGGGACTGGCCCTGGGCAATCTGTTTAGAGCTACAAAGTGATCCACACTTTTTGACTGCCTCTAATGGGCCTTGGAGTATGTGGGATGGACTAAGTTGTGTATCAAGGCCAGATTCCACCAGCCCCAAGCCTGGGTGCAGGATAACAGAAGGCCCAAGATACCCCAAGATCTAGCTCTACTTGCTTCTGTCTGCCAACTGCCCAAGGCACCTTGAGATCTGCCTTCAACTGCCTCTGTGGGTAGCTACCTGGTAGGCTCAATCACTGAAAGAACCTCTGGCCATACTTAAGTTGCATGAGGTAGGTTTTCAATTAGTTGTCATGTAAGGGCAAGTGGTGTTCACCAGATTTATACAGGTTCAACCTTGGTGCCCTTTTGCTGGACCTGAGGCAACTCAGCAAAATTCCCAGGTTGTACCTAGTCTAGATGCTCCCCACCAGGTGCCCACAGACCTTGTGATGGGGTGAGATCTCTGAAAGTCATCAGGGTGAGGTCAATAGAATTTATCAGACCCAAACAGACCAAAATTTGGCCATATGAAGAGGAAGCTTTGTACTAGTCTGATGTGTGAGGAAAAAAATTATGCCTGTCCTAGAGTCACACAATTCAGTCTATCCCAGATTCTGCTGGAAGCCAAAGCGCAGCAAGGTAGGACCACTGGAATTTTGGAGTGTGGGGCTCATGGATCTCCCATGAGGCACCAGTTAGTCTTGGGAGATGGTGGCGAGAGTGGCTCCCACCCCAAAGTCATGCAACTCAGTCACTGACACCCTGGCCCATGCAGCTGACTCCTCAGCAGAGCATGAGCTCTGCAGGGTGGGGCAACAAGGAGTTGAGAGGGTGTGGGTATTACATTCCCCTAGGCTAATGCTGTAAGACGGGGAGTGTTCCACCCAAGAAAGGTGGCATCTGTGGTGTTGGGAGGGACTCAGCACAGGGATTTGGGCAGCTGTCCCTTCAGCTCTCTCCCCAGAGCGATAAAACCCACTCTCTCTTCAAACAACTCTAATCCACTCTACCCTCCATTAACTGGTGTCTTGAGTAAGTGGCTATGAATGAGATTTTGTGCATTGGCTCTTTATGAGGGTGTCTGTGTCTCTAGCACAGTCCTGTCTCTCCCTGACAGACAGAATCCCTGCTGATTTTCACAGCCAGATATTATGTGGGCATCTCTTACCAGATCTGATGCTCTGAGTTAGGTTTCTGGTGTGTGGTTGAGACCCTATGCTCCTCATAGAAAACCTCTGAATCTGAGATATCACTCTGGAATCTCAGCTGCTGCCCATGAGAGTGGAGCCAGTCCTTTTCTTGCATCTTTTCCCTTCCTACCAGTCTCAATGTGGCTTCTTCTGTAAGTCCTTGGTTATAAAACTTCTATTCAGCTAGTCTTCAGTTGGTTATTCAGGTTAATTGTTCTATATTTTAGTTGTAATTCTAGTTTGGTGCTGTCAAGCAGCGTGTGTACCTTCCACCTACTCTACTACTCTACTGCCATCTTGAATCAGTTGATATATTATTTTTTTTTAACCTTCACCTGAGAATATTTTCTCCATTGCTTTTCAGAGAGAGTGGAAACGAGAGAGAGAGAAAGAGAAACATTTATGTGAGAAGGATACATCAACTGGGGTTGCCTCCTATACCCACCCAAACTGGGGTCAGGGATTGAGCCTGCAACCAAGGTACACATCCTTGGCCAGAACTGAACCTGGGACCCTTAAGTCCGTGGGCTGATGCTCTAACCACTGAACAAAACAGGCTAGGGCTGTTGATGTATTCTTAATAATTAAGTAACAATTGATGGCTGATCATGCAGAATTAATTGGGTTCCTTTGTAACCCAACTAAGTATAACCCATAACTTAGGAATTATTTTTTGAAATATTATTTGATTTGCCATTGAAGGTAGATACGAGCAATTCTATTCATTTGACATCTATTTACTTTTTCAGAAATATATGTCTTATAATAAACAGTGAAGACACAGATAATTCAAGACACAACATTGATCAGGAGCCTGGGCAGTGTGGCTCAGTGGGTGAGCATCAACCTATGGTTTGGGAGATCATGGTTTGATTCCTGGTCAGGGCACATGCCTGGGTTGTGGGTTCAATCCCCAGTGGGGGTTGTGGAGGAGGCAGCTGATCAATGACTCTCTCATCATTGATGTTTCTCTCTCTCTCTCCCTCTCCCTTCCTCTCTCTGAAATCAATAAAGACATATTTTTAAAAAAATTGATGAGGAAAACTGTTATCTAACCAATAATGTTAAGCTTTTTTTTTTTCTTTTTTAAGAATAATCTGATTTTAAATATTAGGTAAAATACTCCAGCTTAAAATAGTGCCTAGCTAGCATTCCTTTTATAACTTTTCTTAACTTTCCCCAAGTTCATGTCCAAAAAAGAGATTTCATTACAATGTTGATATTATGTAGAGATAAAAAAATGTTGCTCTATTACTGGGGAATGTGGAAGAATTTCCGTTAAATTCAAAGATAATAGAACATGGATTGTAGAGCAAAATTTATTTTGCACCAGTGTTTTCCTTTAAAAATTATGCAAACCTGTCCTCTTGAAATCAGGAAGAAAGCCTTTTAGCCATCTCTTATTATCTCCTTCCTTTTACAAAATTAGTATGCATTATGCACATTAGTATAAGTTTAGTATCGATTAGGAAAGTGGTTTTCTGCAAGTCTACTACTTCTGTTTATTGAAGCAGCCAAATGTTTCTTTCAGGTCCCCCAATGGTACTTATTTCCACACCAGATATAGAAAGAGATTGCAACTTTCAGAAAATAACAAAGTAGGGATTTGTGGAACAGAATAGTTAATAAAGGTGAAGTTATATGCTGTGAAATGTCTCCAGATTGCTTGTAAACAACAGAAGTGATGAGATAAGCAGTGTGTTCTCGGGAGAGAAGTTTGCCAGGACTGGATGTAAAGGAGCAACAAGGCTGGGGGTAGGGTAGTAAACAATTATTCAATTTGGGCTAGCAGAGCCTCATTCACTGATGGATACTGATAATGCTAACAGCATTCAACATTATTGAGCATGTATATGTGTTCATTGCTGTTACAAGCATGTTATAGGTATTAGTTCATCACATCCTCACAATAATGGCTCTCACTAGCTGTACCCATTTAGACATTAAGAACTAATGGGGAGCAGTTCAACACAGGCTTCCAGCTGTGGTAATTAGTAAATGACCAACTCCTCAGAGGGCAGGGTTAGAGAATAAGACAAATGACATTTTGGGGCTAATTCATAAAAAATTATGACCTTCCAGAAGCAAATTTCTAGTCTTCTCCCTAAAAACATCTGCTCTATCATCCTCTCTCATCTCTGTCTCAGAGATTATTTACTCAGAGTTATCTAGTTACTCAAACAAAAATTCTCATGGCCATCTTTATTCTTATAACTTGTATGCGAACATTTTGGAAATTCTGATGAATGAGAGTTGGTTCATACCGTATTTCCTGGTTTGATTCCATAGCCACCTTAGTGGTATCCCTGCTTCCAAAGCTGCTTCCCTACATTCTATTCTCAATAAAGAGGCCAGAATAATCCTTTAGAACATAAATCAGATCAGATTACTCCTCTACCTGGAGCACTGCTTCCCTAATTAATTCCCATGGCCAGCTCCCTAACCTTCAAGGTTTTGCTCAGATGAGGTCTATCCTGACAACTTATCTAAAATTACAATTCACTATCACCATCTGACTCATCAGCACTTCTAATCCCCATACCCTATTCTTTTAGTCACTCTCTAACATTGTCTATAGTTAATTAATTTAATATGTCTATTAAATGTGTTTGTCTTCCCTGAAGTGTAAGGCCTGCAAGGACATGAACTTACCTGTTTTGTTCACAGATGTATACTAATCCCTATCACAGTGCTTCAGATGCAATAGAGACTCCATAAATATTTGTTGAATAAATGATGAGACTGGGATTTTAGACATAGGCACCATGATTCTAGAGTTCATAAAATTTATGACTAAAAAATTGCATAAAAATGAAATTATTAAAAAAATACTTGAAAAAAATTAATCAACATGGGAGAAAAAAGGCTTCAGGAATATTCTAGTTCTAATAGAAATCATGCAGGAAAATGTGGTAGTTTAAAGTATACAAAAATTAAACCTAGTATGATATCATAAGCATGGCAGCCTGAGAAGTTTCCCTGGCCTCTCCTATTAAAGTTACAAGTTTCACAGCTATAATTCAACAAAGGATTTCCTGCCCAGCACACAAATGTGTCTGAGAGATCTGTTCATTGAAATATCCAAAGGTGGGTGAATCCGAGCAAATGGGAGTAATGAAGGAGGAAGAACAGAGACAGATGCCATGGAAGCAGCCTGGAGCTCACAGGGTGTCTTGGGAGAAAGGACTCATAGTGAAAGGGTAGAAAATGATACTCCAAACAAATGGCATCCAGAGAAGATCTGTGTAACCATACTTGATGTGACAAGATAAATTTCAAGACAAAACAGATAACAAGAGACAAAGATGGGCATTTTTATAATAATAAAGGGACAATACAGGAAGAAGGCTTACTATTTATTAATATATATGCATCCAACCAGGGTGTACCAAAGTAAATAAAAAAACACTAACAGAACTAAAGGGAAAAATGGACAAAAACACAATTATAGAAGGGGACTTATATACACCATTGAGAACTGTAAATAGCTGATCCAAATAGAAGAAAATGTTGGCTTTAAATTACACATTAGACCAAATGGACAAAAATCAACATTTACAGTCTTTTACCTAAGAACACCAGATTATACGTTATTTTCCAGTACACATGAAACATTCTTAAGGGTAGACTATATGTTGGGACACAAAATTAGCTTCAACAAATTTAGGAAGATTGAAATCATAACAAGCGTATTCTCCAACCAGTTTGAAATTAGAAATCAACTGAAAAAAGAAAGAGGGACAAATCACAAATATGTAGAGATTAAACAACATGCTATTAAAGGATGACTGGGTCCATAAAAGAAATAAAAGGAAATATCAAAAGATACATAAAGTCAATGAGAATGACAATGTGACATATCAAAACATTTGGGATACAGCAAAAGAATAAGAGGAAAGTTTATATCATCACAGGGCTATTTCAAGAAATAGGAATAATCCCAAATAAATAACCTAACATTAAATCTTAAGGAGCTAGAAAACAGGCTCAGCTGGCCACGGCTCAGTGGTTGAGCATCAACCTATGGTCCAGGAGATTGCAGTTCAATTCCCCATCAGGGCACATGCCCAGGTTGCAGGCTCGATCCTCAGCAGAGGGTATGCAGGAGGCAGCTGATCAATGACTCTCTCTCATCATTGATGTTTCTATCTCTTTCTCTCTCTACCTTCCTCTCTCTGAAATCAATAAAAAATATTATACATATATATATATATATAAACTAGAAAGAAGAACAAGTGAAGTTCAAAGTCACCAGAAGAAATAAAAAAATAAAAATTAGAGAATTAAATAAAGTTGAGAACAAAAAGACCATAGAAAAAATTAATTCAATGAAGAGCTGGTTATTTGAAAAGATTAATAAAATTGACAAGCTTCTGGATAGACTCACTAAGGAAAACGAGGAAAGTCTCAAATCAACAAAATTGGAAATAAAAGAGAAGTTACAACAGACACCATAGAAATACAAAAGACTATACAAGAATACTATGAAAGTCTACATGCCGTCAAATGGATAAGATCCTGGAAACATATAACCATCCCAGACTGAATCATGAGGAACTGAAAACTGTAAATAAACCAATCAACAATATGAAAATTGAAACAATCATCAAAAACTTCCCCAAAAGTAAAAGTCCAGTACTGGATGGCTTCTCTAGTGAATTCTACCAAATATTCAAAGAAGATTTAATACCTATCCTTCTCAAAATCTTCCAAAAAATTGAAGAAGGGGCAATACTTCCTAACTCATTTTATAAGGCCAGCATTATCTTGTTACCAAAATCTGTCAAGGATAACATGCCCCCCCCCCCACACCCCTACAGACCAATATCTCTGATGAATACAGTTACAAAACTCCTAAACAAAATACTAGCATATCGAATACAGCAATAAATTTTTAAAAATACATCATAATCAAGTGAGGTTCATTCCAGGGCTGCAAGGATGACTCAACATAGGCAAATTGACCAATGTAATATACCAGAGTAACAAAATAAAGAATAAAAATAATATGATCATATCAATAAATGCAGATAAGGCATTTGATCAGATAAAACATCCATTTATGATTAAGAAAAACCCAATAAAATGGATATAAAAGGGAAGTACTTGTACATAATAAATGCAATATATGACATTCCCTCAGCTAATATCTTACTCAGTGGTGAAAAACTGAAAGCTTTTTCTCTAAGATCATGAACAAGACAAGCAAGTGCACACTCACCCTCTTATTCAACATAGTACTGGAAGTCCTAGCTAGAGCAATCAGGCAAGAAAATGAAATAAAAGGCATCCAAATTGGGAAGGAGGAAGTAAAAGTGTCACTTTTTGCAGATGACATGATTCTTTACATAAAAAAAACTAAATACTCCACCAAAAAACTATTAGAAACAATAAATGAATACAGGAAAGTTGCAGGATATTAAAACAATGAACAAAAATCCTTTGTATTCCTATATACCAACAATAAAATTTCAGGAAAAGTAGTGGGAAAAAAATTTCTCTTGTAATTACAAGTAAAAGAATAAAACACCTAGGAATAAACTTAATGAAGAATGTGAACAATCTATGCACTGAAAACTAAAGGACACTATTAAAATAAATTGAAGTCCTGGCCTAGTGGCTCGGTTGGAGCAACATCCCATGCTTGATTCCTGGTTGGGGCACGTGCCCAGGTTGTGTGTTCAATCCCTAGTTGGGTCCCATGCAGGAAGGATGTTTCTCACATCAATGTTTTTTTCTCTGTCTCTCTCTCACCTGCCCTTCCTCTCTCTTTAAAATCCATTATTAAAAAATCATGTCCTTGGTGAGGATAAAAAAGAAAAAAAAGATTGCTGAAACTATTAGGGATCTTTTTAAAAAAATGTTTTTATGGATGTTTAGAGAGAGAGGAAGAGAGAGGGATAGAGATATAGAAACATAGATGAGAGAGAAACATCAGTCAGCTGCCTCCAGCATGCGCCCTACTGGGGATCGAGCCTGCCTGACCAGGAATCAAATCTGTGACTTCTTGGTTCATGGGTCAACACTGACACTCAACCACTGAGCCAAACCAGCCGGGCTATTCAGGGTCTTAAAAAAGAAAAAAAGAAATTCTGTGTTCATGGATTAGAATAATCAACATAGCTAAAATGGATATATTACCCAAAGCAATATACAGATTCAATGCAATCTCCATAAAAATACCAATGACATTTTTTAGATAAATAGAAGCAAAAAATCATCAGATTTATAAGGAACCACAAAAGACCCCAAATAGCCAAAGCAATTCTGAGTGGAAAAAAAGCTGAAGATATCACCCTCCCTGACTTCAAATTATACAACAAAGCTACAATAATCAAAACATCGTGGTATTCTAGGAATGTATCCTAAGAATCCTGAAACACTAATCAGAAAGAATATATGTACCCCGATGTTCATAGCAGCACAGTTTACAATGGCTAAGATGTGGAAACAGCCCAAGTGCCCATCAGTAGATGAGTGGATAAAAAAGCTGTGGGATATATACACTGTGGAATACTACGCAGCTGTAAAGAAGAAGAATCTCGTACCCTTTGGGACAGTATGGATGGACCTGGAGAAAATTATGCTAAGTGAAATAAGCCAGGCAGAGAAAGACAAACATCACATGATCTCGCTTATACGTGGAATCTAAAGAACTTAATAAACTGATGAACAGAATAGATTCAATGATATGGAAGCATGGATGAGACTGACAAATGTCAGAGGGATGAAGGAGGGTGGGTAGGTGGAGGGGGAGAAAGTAACCAAAGAATTTATATGCATATGTACATAACCCAAGGACACGGACAATGGTGGGGAGAGGGACTGGGGAGGGGGGTGGGACAGGGTGGAACGGGTAATTGGGGAGAAAAAGGGACATTGTAATATTTTAAACAAAAATAAAAATTTTAAATTAAATAAATAATAAATAAATAAATAAATAATAAAACAAAACAAAACAAAACAAAACAACAGCAACACAGTATGGTATTAGGAGAAAAAGAGACACACAGACCAATAGAACAGAATTGACAGTCCAGAAATAAACTCACATATATGCAGGCAAATAATTTTTGACAAAGGAGCCAAAACATACAATAGATGGTGCTGGGAAAATTGGAAAGCCCCATGCAAAAGAATGAAACTATACTGCTATTTCCTCCCATATACAAAAATTAACTCAAAATGGATTAAAGACCTAAGTATAAGATTAAATCAATAAAATACATAGAAGAAAACATAGTACTAAACTTATGGACCTTGGTCTTAGAGAGAACTTTATGAATTTGACATCAAAGACAGGGTAGTAAAAGCAAAAATAAATGAATGGGACTATATCAAAATAAAAAGCTTCTGCACAGCAAAAGAAACTATCAACAAAACAAAAAGCAACCAGCTGAATGGGAGAAGACATTTACAAACAGCTCCGACAAAGAGTTAATATCCATAATAAAAACTCATACAACTCATACAATTCAACAGCAAAATACCAAACAATCCAATTAAAAGAATGGGCAGAGGATTTGAACAGACACGTTGCCCAAGGTGACATATAAATGCTCAACAGATATATGAAAAGATTTTCAACTTCATTAGCTTTTAGGGAAATGCAAGTCAAAACTACAATGAGACACCACCTCACACCTGTTAGAATTATTATCAACAAGATAGGTAATAACAAGTGTTAGAGAGGCAGCGGAGAAAAAGGAACCCTCATTCACTGCTGGCGGGAATGTAGACTGGTACAGCTACTGTGGAAAACAGTATGGAAGCTCCTAAAAAAACTAAGGAAAGAATTACCATACGACTCAGCAACTCCTCTTCTGGGTATCTACCCAAAATATTTGAAAACATTTATTCACAAAGATATATTTACCCTTATGTTCACTGCAGCATTATTCATGGTGGTGAAGACATGAAAGCAACTAAATTATCCTTCAAGAGATGATTGGATAAAGAAGATGTGGTACATATATACAATGGAATACAATTCAGCTATAAGAAAAGAAATACTGCCATTTGAGACAACATGGATGGATCTTGAAAATATGCTACATGGAGTCAGTCAAAGGGTAAAGTCAAGAACGATATGATTTCACTCATATGTGGGATATAAACTAAAAGCAACAAATGAACAAAGAAGACAAACAAATAAAAACTCATAGACACAGATAAGAGTGTGGTAGTAGCCAGAGAGAAGTGGGGTGAGGGAAGGTAGACAAGGTTAAAGCAGATCAAATATATGTTTGCAGAAGGATATTTGACTTTGGGTAGTGAACACACAATGCAATATAAAGATGATATATTACAAAATTGTATACAGTACTTAAAACCTATATAATTTTATTAACCAATGTCATCCCAATAAACTTAATAAAATCTTAAAACAGAATTAAACCTTTTTAAAAACAAATAATGTCATCTAAAATTTTAACAGTAAATAAAATGAGCAATATCTGCTATAAATATGGTGAGAATTAATGTTCTTAATATTAAGACATATTATGAATCAAATGGGGGAAAAAGGCACCAAAACCCCTATAAGTATTGGAAAGGTATATATAACTCACAAAAAAGTAAACTAGCAAAGCATAAAATATAATATTTCAAATTTTTTCTTTTTTTTATTGCTGATACTATTACAGATGTCCTCCATTTTCCCCCTTTGTCCACCTCCACACCCCCCCACTCCCCTGGCCTTAACCATACTATTGCCTGTGTCCAGGCTATGCATATACGTTCTTTGACTAATCTTGCTACCTTCTTTTATCCAGTGACCCCCACTCCCCTCCCCTCTGAGATCTGTCAGTCTGTTCCATGTATCAGTGTACCTGGTTCTATTTTGTTTGTCAGTTTATTTTGTTCAGTAGATTCCACATATAAGTAAGATGATATGGTATTTGTCTTTCTCTGACTGGCTTATCTCATTTAGCATAATAATTCCCAGGTTCAACCATACTGTCACAAAGGGCAATACAACTTATTACATTGAGATGACAGTTTTTTAAAATAAGAAGTTAGAAAAAATATAAAAAAGAAAAGGGAAAAGAAAACTATGTATATCCCATGTTATAAGGGCTCGGTAAAATATGTATAATATATCATGAGTTTTAAATCAGTCTCTCATTTTGATGCAGTAGCTCTATTTCTAAGAATCTATTCTGAGTACATATATTTTAGTAAAGACTAGTGTGTACAAAGGCTCTCAAGAAAATCTAACCATATGAAATAATATTATAAAAACTAATCACATTTGCAAGATGAGAAATATTTAAGTATTTCATAGAAACATATAGTGATTTATTTAAATGTTTTTAAAGAAAACTTGGTAACTTTGAAAATATTAAATTTTTTACAAAGTCAGGCCAAAAACTTTGTTGGTGGCATGATCCATGCAAATTAGATCAAATAGTCACAACTGATGGCAAATCAGGCATGCAAAAATCTGGAGCAAGGGCTGCTGTCTGCAGGGGAAGCTGAGCAGGGCCTAGCCCTTCAGTAAGGGAGGGACCATCAGTGAGCCTTTGTTTAGAATAAGGGAAAGTTCTGGTCAATAAGTAGAACATAGGTCACATGGGTCTCAAAGACAATGCTAACCTATTTCCCAAATTTACCTAAGATAAGAAAAAGTCATTATCATGTATTTGGTGATGGCAACATCACATATAGAGTATTTCTGTCACATAAAATTCTAATAGTGATACATGTGCAAAATTTAATTTTCTCAATATCTTTATCTTTGATTGTCTCTAAGTCAGGAAGTACTCCACATACTACCTATCAGCTTCTAAGTGAAAGTAATATTTAGAAATAGGTTGAAAGCTGAGTTCCTAAAACAGCAGTAATTTCAGTTTCATGATATATTTTAGCCATGAATAAGCATTAGAGAGAATGATCTTACTGCTACCATTTCTTGGGTTACTTGACTCTTGCTAATTTCAAAACAAGAGTGTTTTTTTGTTTTTCTGATTAAGGTGCTGAAGAAATTTCCACTCAGCATATAGCATTTTACTGTACATTACTTTGACTTTAGTGAATTGCATTTTAAGTGGAATGCAGATTTGTGAAATAATATCAAATTTGTATTTAAAAATTATAAACAAAAACAAGCCTTCTTCCTTCTACTGCTAATGGCAGTAGTATATGCAGTTCACTGTGTTTTAAAATATATTTCAAATAACTTTCTTGAAATTGCTAATCACTTTAGTAGGTGGCACGAGGTTAGCAATCAATAATTACACAAAACTTTTGAAAATGCACCTCACTGTTCAATAGAACATTCTTCTTCCCATGGAAACATAGTTTACTCAGAGGGTTACCCTCACTGTTCCTTTCCATTTTGTATTTATTATAGATTCACAGGCATATTTCTTATGGGGAAAATAACAAATTAGGGAAATAGGCAAAAATGCCTCTCACCAATATCATGACAGAGATGGCATTTATTATAAAGAACATATCCTCAAAGAGGCAGGAAGGCATATATAATTTGGTACAGATGCTAAGGTTGCAAAAAGTAAAGCTCTTAATCTCTAATCAATGGGTATGTTTTGTCACTGTTGCACTGTCTTCTGAATGTATTTTAAAATGTATTATAAAGACATATAAGGATCTCAGTATGTGAAATTTTATTAGAGGCTTATTTTTAAAGACACACTCAGAATATGTAGAATATTGTTTATCGGGGTGAGACAAAACATTACATCAATAAATGTTAGCCTCACTTTTGTTTCTTAGGCATTAAAACATTTCAATTACTGATGATTAATGGGAATATTATTTAATGAAAAAATACAAAAATATAGTTGCATTGCATACAATAGATTTTCATATATATTGTCCCTCCACCCTTGTTAGAAAGTTGACTTACATGTGTTATAAAGTTCATTACTATGTCTACAGATAGGTGTGTTCTTGCATATTTTATAAAAGCCATTGTTTAACATTAAGAAAATTTAAAAACTGTTTAGAGATGTTAATGTACTTTTGTGGTGAAGAGAAAAAAGAGATTCGGTGAAAGAAAGGAAAACTTGTTTTTCTCTTTTTGGTTGTTTTATGGAGAGATATTATAGGAACCAGTTTTGCTTCAGTGTTCTTCAATATTTTGGATAAGATGATCTAGAGGTAGTGCTCTTGGAAATTTAGAACCCAGGTCAAAGCTGGGCTTGAGATAAACCCATGAGAAAAGCTGTCTGCTAGAGGGAAAGAGAAATTTAGAAAGTAAGGAAAGTGATTTAAGAGGGGGAAAAAAGCAGCATGCACATCACACCAGTATTCTCTAATGATACCCTCTTTATTCATGTAAATATTAAAAAAACAAACAAACCCTTGACTCATGTGAACTAAGGAGAGGGAAAAAAGATAACCAAGAAAGAAATCAATTAATAGAAGTTGTATGTGGGTGCAGCTTGCACCTCCCTTGACTCCCTTGGGGTAATATTCTTTGGGAAGAAATTTGTCCTCCTTGGACCCAGCTCCTGACTCCCAGAAGGTGTAACGACACTTGGCTGACAGGAGCAGAAAGGGTTGCCACTAATCTGTTGCACAAGCAGGAACCTGGAGCAGGCATATGCTCAGATGCCATTGGCAACTAACAGCACCCCATGGCTTTAGGAAAATAAAATCAAGTAGAAACCAAAAGTTGTTTAACGGGATATTTGCTAGCTCAGATTACACATGGCCACCATCCTCGATTTTACAATGGTCTTTCAAGCCATAGGATCTACACCAACCAAGCCTCTGTGAGTGACAAGCTGGGAATCACAGCATTGCAGTTACAGCAAGTAAATTAGCGCCAGCTTTGCTATTATATAGCTTTACTTCTCTGAGCTTGAATCTTGTTTTAATGTGTGAATACCAGAGATTGGCCAGGAGATCACTTTTATCCTGAAATTTCAGTAGCTATTGGAGCAGCACACACACACACACACACACACACACACACACACACACACACACACCACACCACACACACTTGAAGTCACTGAACCTCTATTCATAGGCTGGTATTTTAATAATTTAATATTTGGAAACTTACTGATTTCCTGTGCCTGTTGAAAAGGCCAAGCTGGGCGGGGGTGGGAGGAACACTGTGCCTCATTTGTTCATTGCGACTGTCTCCATTGTTGACTCTAGTGGCAAGCTAAATAATCCTTCTCTTGCAGGGGAAGTCTGACACCTTGAGGAATGGGGGAGGGTGCAGAGCCCAGAGGAGCCAGGGTGGGAGAAGCTTTGAGTTGCCAGTGGGGGTGAGCTTACTTTTTCAAGTCGGGAGGCCTGCCTCCCGGATGCTTGTTTACTGGGGTGGGAGCAGGGCTACAGAAGCTGAGTTCAGGCAGGAGCTGAAGTCCGACATCTAAGCAGAGGTTGCCTAAACCTGGGGGTGTGGCTTGCTTCCGGGAAAACTGGATGAGTTCTGGCCACCAACTGGCCTTGATGAAGACTGGCCCGTGGTGAGCTCGCCTGCCAAACTGGCTGATGCCCCTGGACTATTCCGGAGCAGCAGACTGGGAACCAAGCGTCAGCTTTTGCCAGTGAGCTGGTGTCCTCCACTGCCACACAGTGCCGTGCGTGGGACGCGCATCTTCAGAGGTTGTTCCTTCTGAGACGAGTCTGCGAGGACACGGAGTCAGCCTGCCAGCCGGCACCGAGGGCGGGGTTCCTTCCTCTGCTCATCTGTTGTCATCTGTGGGAAAGCTAACTTTGTCCTGAGGGATCCGTGGGGGCGGGGGTGGGCGAGTTCTCCTCCCTTGGTGCTCACCTCCCCCTCCAGAGCCACCCCTCCCCCGCCTCCCAAGGCGTAGCTCTGGGAGCATCCTCTCTTCGCCCAGATTGGTGCCAGCTGCGTGGGCTCCAGCTTCATGCGTCTTCCTTGGAATGCTTTGAAACTCCGCAGAGACTAAGGAAATTCCATTAGAATTTGCCGTGGCGCCAGCCCTTGGACCGATCCATCTTCAGCCAGAAGATTGCAACTTTACAGGTAAATAGGGTGTCGCCTCACACAGTCCCGTTTGACCAGAGCTGCACCTCGCCTCCTTTCTAGGATCTCGGTTAAATTTCTCAAGCTGCCTGGGAAGCCGGATCCCTCCTGGGAGGCGGACTGACATCCTTGGGGGATTAGGAGTTCAAAAGGCTCCCGGATGCATGGTTTCTCTTTAAGGCTCCACCGGATTTGTGAAGCTTTCTGTGGTTGACTCGTGGTGAGCTGGAGTTAGGGGATGCTTCTCAGCCTCTCACCACACCCGGCTTTAAAGCAGGAGAGAGGGCTAGGAATGAACCCCCGGTGTGACTTATAAGGTAAACAAAGCAGCTGTAGCCACACCGCGGTGCTGGGGAGGAAAGCTGTTTTTTTAGCCTGTTATGCATTGGGAGAAATGAGAGATTTTGGTGGCCACTGGGAATATATATAAGTGAGCCCTATCTAGCCACTCTGGGTACCTAAACTGGGGAAATGAAGAAAGGATAGTTCTCAATATCCTGTCGATCGATCAGTTACACTCGGAATCATTTTTATTCTGTCAAGAAACAGAAACACTTTTATGCCTGTTGCTGGACCCAGGCTAGGGATTCCTAGGAAGCTTGGCAACTGAAATCCCAATGACTGTTTACTACTTGGGTAAATCACTGGGATTCACAGCACAACTTGTTTCAGCTGTGAACTCAGCTGCCTTTTGTTACTAGAGAATACTGAAAGGGAATAGAGAATTTGAGAGTGAGAAAGGGAGCTCTTATCTTGTCTGTACCCACTACATTGTATCCACTATGTTGTATCCCTGTTCACAGGGTTTCTTAGGGGACCTTACCCAATTATAAAGTGAGTGAGAGGAGGCAAAAGCAAGATTTAATTGTTTTATTAAAAATAAATTTAGAGCACTTGTAAAACTAAAAAAAAAAAAAATTCAGGTCTATCTTTTTTAACTTTCCTATCATATTACAAATTACAAATTGCTTAAGAAAAAGGTTAACTAGAATTAATTTTTTTTTAAAAGTTTCTTTATCTTTATTGTTGAAAATATTACAGATGTCCCCTTTTTATCCCCATTGAATGGATCCCCTCCACCCTGCATCCATCCCACCCCCAGGCTTTCCCCACACCAATGTTTGTGTCCATGGGTTATGTAGATTTTTTTTTTTAAAAAGTAAACCTTTGAATTAGACAGTGAGAGTATGAGTGCGTGGATATTTTAAAACATTCCAATTGTCATCATAGTAGTATGGTTTTATTTAATTTTATGTTTGTAATATTTGTAATACCTAGTTCTATTTACCTGGACAGTAGATGAGGAAACACTTCCTGCCTCCCTTAAGTATTTAAGGGAAAAATCAATAAGATATAGGGATAACTAGTACTTCAGATATTAGAGTCAAATTTTAATAAGATGGTAAAGAAACACTTAAAAACTATATGAATTAAAGCAGTTAATGTAAATCATCGCATCAGTAGACATTCAATGGACTTTATCAAAGTAATGTATGAAAATGTCTTCAATTAATAAAGCATGGTACAGATGAAAAGAGGGAGAGAGAAAGCTCCTCTCTGCTAAGCTTGTGGTAGTTGGAGTGAAGAGTTCACAGATTTATGCCAAGAAAGTGATACACAAAGAAAAATACTAACAGGTCGAAGAGATTGATCCATAAAAGGTGCTTAATAGTCATTGAATGAATAAATATATATGTTTAAATAGTTAAAATAAGGCATAGTGAGGAGATGTGTAATTGCAAATATAGAAAATTTCTTCTTCTTAAGTAAAAACTTGAACATGGGCATTCGTCAAAGTGTAAAGTATATAAGCTCCACAAATACAAGAAACTTGTTTCTTTAGTAAAACCGTCAAACATTAACAATGTTTCTAAAAAATCTTTTATCTTGAAAAGTAAGATAACTTTAAATTTACTTGCTTAATGGTCATTCTCAAAAGTTTGTAAGGGGTGGAACACATTTCCGTTATGTATAACCTTCAAAATTTTGCCATTTTCATGTTGTTTATTTCTCTGTTGAAGTTATTCTTGGAAGTCAAGACAAAAATGCACAGAGAAAACTGTGAGAAAATTAAAGTCCTCTAAGAATTTTATGTCCATTTTGGTTATTAAAATAGTAAGAGACCAAATAATTTTCCATATAAGATAACCTTAATTAATTCACACTTTATATAAATAAGAAACACCAGAAACATTGCTTTTATTCTTTCTGATTAGGAGAAATTTGAATATCTTGTTTAATACATATGTTTTAAACTTTTAAACCCTGTTATTAAAATTATTAAGTGTTTATCAAAGTATAATGATAGCCCTTAGGATGTTTAGTGATGAACCCTACAGAATTAAAAAATACTTTACAAATATATCGTTAAAAGTATTGTCATATCTTTATAACTGTAGTTTAACTGCCAGGATAAGTGGTTGCAATTCAGATTATCAACATTACATTTAGCAGCTGAAAACTGAAATAATCTGCCTTTTCTAACTCACTCATATCTTGGAACAAAAGGATATGCACACATTTGTTCAGTACTTAATAATGTAAATATCAGTGCATTGAGACCTCAATATTTGAAGAGATTTGGGAATATTTTGATCAGGGATATAATATCATGAATATATCTTTTTAATCTGCATAAATATAGTCCTGGTCTCTGAGAACATTAGTACTGCTAAGTAACTCTATGATGAAAATGAATTTAGGGAAATATGTCATTCATCTGTGAAAATTAAAATTGAAGACATGCATTGAAAATATATCAATTTAAAACTACATTATTCTAGGAATGGTTTGGTAAATTATCTATTTAAATTTTTAAAATATCTAATGATCCTTCTGAAAGTTCAGTTTTACTTAAGTAGGATATGAAAGATAATAGTTTCAGTACTTGATCTGCTTTTTAAATTAAACCGTAAATTATATCCCATTAATATTAGTGTATGTTTTGTCTCCTTTAAAAACAACATTATATTTGAAATACAGCAGCGTCATAGAATCATTGAGAGGTAACAGATGACACATGAACACGATTTTACATTTAAAATCAGAAATGTTAATTAAAACATTAATTTAAAAATATGCCTTGATAGCTTTATCTAGCACACTGCATTCTTTTTTGAGAAATGGCAGGTACAATGAAATGAATCAGATATGCATTTATTATATTTTGCTTGTAGTTTGCTATTATATTTTTGATATATGTTGAAAAAATCAACATAAATAATTTGCTTGAACAAATGCCATTAAGAGTTAAAATTTATTTAAGACAGGAAAACAGGAGCTATTATGAAAGAAAGAAAAGAATAAAATGAAGGAATCAATATTTGTGGGTACTTAATGTATGCCAGGCGCTATGCTAGAAACTTAAAATTTTTTTTTCATGTTTATCTTCACATCTATCTTAAAACTGAAGTATTTTTACCACCTTTTAAATAATCTGAAAATATTAAATTTCTAAAAATTCACAAAACTGTTTTGTAGGAAAGTCAGGATTTGAACCCATGTCCACTTCTCTCTAAATCCAATACACTTTGTACTTAAGCCTTAATAGTTTCAAAGAGAAAATTAGCATACTTTTAATAAGATTCTTAAATTCATTGAATTCTTCAAGCTATAAATTTCTTTGATTTTTGAAATAATGTAACATGGGGACATAAACCCATTATGAGTCTACAGTTTAGAACAGTAAACTCTTAACTAAAGCACCACAAGAATTGAAACAGAGCAGGAGATATAACACTCAATCTTAAGAAGGTTGTTCTCAAAATTATTTCCTTTATTATTCTTGAATATAAATGTAATATATGTGGAAAGGGAAAAAAGGGTTTATTTTTTTTCCAGGTAAAATTTTATTTTTATTTTTTAAATTTCTCTTTGTTGAAAGTATTACAAATGTCCCCTTTTCCCCTGCATTGATCCCCCTCGACCTTGTACCCCTCCCCCTAGGCATTCACCACACTATTGTCAGTGTCCATGTGTTATGCATATATGCATATAAGTTTTTAGGTTAATCTCTCCTTACCTACCTGCCTTCCATCTGAGATTTGTCAGTCTGTTCCATGTTTCTGTGTCTCTGGATCTATTCTGTTCATCAGTTTACTAAGTTCTTTAAATTCTACATATAAGTGAGATCATGTGATGTTTGTCTTTGTCTGCCTGGCTTGTTTAATTTAGCACAATATTCTCCAGGTTCATCCCTACTGACCCAAAGAGTACGAGATCCTTTTTCTTTACAGCTGCTAGTATTCCACGGAGTAAATGTCCCACAGAATTTTTATCCACTCATCTATTGATGGGCACTTGGCCTGTTTCCAGGTATTAGCTATTGTAAGTTGTGCTGTTATGAACATAGGGGTGCATATATTCTTTCTGATTAGTGCTGCAGGATTCTTAGGATATATCCCTAGAAGTGGGGTCACTGGGTCAGAAGGAAGTTCCCCTTTTAATTTTTTGAGGAACCTCCATACTATTTTCCATAGTGGCTGCAGCAGTCTGCATTCCCACCAGCAGTGTGCCAGGGTTCCCCTTTCTCCATAACCTCGCCAGCATATGTCATTGGTGGATTTGTTGATGGCAGCCATTCTGACAGGTGTGAGGTGGTACCTCATTGTGGTTTGAAGTTGCATCTCTCTGATGATTAGCCATGTATGAGATTAGCCATTTCTCATATATCTCTTGGCCATCTATATGTCCTCTTTGGAGAAGTGTCTATTCAGGTCCTTTGCCCATTTTTTAATTGGATTGTTTGTCTTCCTATTTTTTTAATTTAATTTTATTTTTGTTTACAATATTACAGATGTCCCTTTTTCTCCCCAATGACCCATTCCACCCCATCCTATCCCCATCCCTAGTCCATCTCCCCACCATTTTCCGTGTCCCTGGGTTGTGCGTATATGCATATAAATTCTTTGGTTAATCTCTCCTCCTCCACCCACCCACCTTCCTGCATCCCTCTGACATTTATCAGTCTGATCTATGCTTCCATGTCATCGAATCTATTCTGTTCATCAGTTTATTAAGTTCTTTAGATTCCACATATAAGCAAGAATATGTGATGTTTGTCTTTCTCTACCTGGCTTATTTCACTTAGCATAATTTCTCCGAGTCCATCCATACTGTCCCAAAGGGTACGAGATTCTTCTTCTTTACATCTGTGTAGTATTCCATGGTGTATATGTCCCACAGCTTTTTTATCCACTCATCTACTGATGAGCACTTGAGCTGTTTCCAGATCTTAGCTATTGTAAACTGTGCTGCTATGAACATAGGGCTGCATATATTCTTTCTGATTAGTGTATTAGGATTCGAAGAATATATTCCTAGAAGTGGGATCACTGGGTAAAAGGCAGCTCCATTTTTAATTTTTTGAGGAACCTCCATACTGTTTTTCATAGTGGTTGCACCAGTCTGCATTCCCACCAGCAGTGTACTAGGGTTCCTCTGTCTCCACATCCTTGCCAGCAGGAGTCGTTTGTTGATGTTGGCCATTCATATAGGTGTGAAATGATACCTCATTGTGGTTTTAATTTGTATATTTCTGATAATTAGCAAAGTTGAGCATTTTCTCATGTGTCTCTTGGCCATGTGTATGTCCTCTTTGGAGAAGTGTATATTTCTTTTTTTTCTTTTTTTAAAATATATCTTTATTGATTTCAGAGAGAGGAAAGGAGAGGGAGAGAGAGAGACAGAAACATCAATGATGAGAGAGTCATTGATCAAGCCCTCAACCAGGCATGTGCCCTGACCGGGAATCGAACCCTAATCACCTGGATCCTAGGTCGATGCTCAACTGTTGAGCCAAGCCCAACCGGGCAGAAGTGTCTATTTCTTAATTGGGTTGTTTGTCTTCCTCTTGCTGAATAGTATGAGTTTTTTGTATACTTTGGAAATTAGCCGCTTATCAAATACATCCTTGGCAAATGTTTTCCCAGACCGCGGGGTTCCTTTGTATTTTTAGGCTGTTTTCTTTTGTTGTGCAGAAGCTTTTTAGTTTGATGTAGTCTGATATGTTTATTTTTCCTTTTGTTTCTCTTGCCCTAGGAGATGTGTCAGTGAAAATTCCACTACATGAGATGTCTGTGACTTTACTGCCTATGTTTCTTCCAGGATTTTTATGATTTTGTGACTTACATTTAAGGCTTTTATCTATTTTGAGTTTATTTTTGTGCATGGTGTAAGTTGGTGATCTAGTTTCATTTTTCTGCATGTACCTGTCCAATTTTCCCAGCACCACTTCTTGAAGAGATTGTCTTTACTCCATTGGATGCTCTTGCCTACTTTGTCAAATATTAATTGACCATAATGGCATGGGTTTATTTCTGGTGTCTCTGTTCTGTTCCATTGATCTGTATGCCTATTGCTGTACCAATACCTGGCCGTTTTTATTACAATGGCTTTGTAGTATAGTTTGAAGTCCGGTAATATGGCTGATTTTGTATCCAGCTATCTTGCCAAATTCGTTTATCAAGTCTGGTAGTACTTTGATGCAGTCTTTAGGGTTTTCTATGTACAGTATCATGTCATCTGCAAATTATGACAGTTTTACTCCCTCCATTCCAATTTGGATACCATTCATGTTTTTTTCCTGTCTGATGGCTGTGGCAAGGATTTCCAGTACTATGTTGAATAAGAGTGGTGAAAGTGGTCATCCCTTTCTTGTTCCTGTTTTTAGGGGAAATGGTTTTAGTTTTTGCCCATTGAGTATGATGTTGACTATAGGTTTGTCATATATGGCCTTATTATATTGAGGTATGATCCCTCTATACCCACTTTGCTGAGAGTTTTTATCAGAAATGGGTGCTGTAGAATGCTTTTCTACATCTATTGATATGATCATATGATTTTTGTCCTTCATTTTGTTTATGCGATGTATCACCTTTATTGATTTGCAGATGTTGTACCAGCCTTGCATCCCCAGAATAAATCCCACTTGGTTGTGGTGTATGATCTTTTAACCCTTTGCGGTCGTTTGTCTACTCTCAGCCACCAAAGCTTTTTTACCGTTCCGGTCGTATGTCTGCTCTCAGCCACCACAGCAAGGAACCGTACGAATCTTAACTCTTATTCATTCCTGTATCAGTTCATAAACCTTGTTTATCCTTCATAATCTTGCATGTTATGTATCACTGCTCTTTCAATGGAAATTAATTCCGACCAGTACGACACCCATGTCCAAATTTAATACGACCACAAAGGGTTAAATGCATTGCTGGATCTGGCATTGCTGGATTTTAGTGAGGATTTTAGCATCTATGTTCATGAGGGATATTGGCCTGTATTTTTCTATTTTTGTAGTGTCTTTATCTTGTTTTGGGATTAGGATGATGCTGGCTTCATAAGAAGAGTTTGGGAGTTTTCCCTCCTCTTGAATTTTCTGGAATTGTTTGAGTAGAATAGCTGTTAATTCTTCTTTGAATGTTTGGTAAAACTCTTGTAAATCCATCTTGTTCAGGACTTTTGTTTGCTGGGAGTTTTTTGATTACTGCTTCAATTTCATTAGTTGTTATCGGCCTATTCAGGTTTTCTGCCTCTTCTTGATTCAGCTTTGGAAGGTTGTATGCTTCTAGGAATTTGTCCATTTCCCCCATGTTGTCCAATTTGTTGCAGATAGTTGCTTATAGTATTTTCTTACAATCCTTTGTATTTCTGTTGGGTCAGTTGTTATATCGCCTCTTTCATTTCTGATTTTATTTATTTGGGCCTCTCTTTTTGTTTCTTAGTGAGTCTGGCTAAAGGTGCATCAATCTTATGTACCTTTTCAAAGAACCAGCTCTTGGTTTCATTGATTTTTTTGTATTTTTTTTTAGTTTCTCTGTCAGTAATTTCTGCTCTGATCTTTATTATTTCCTTCCTTCTACTTCCTCAGAGTGTTCCTTGCTGTTCTCATTCTAATTCTTTTAGTTGTTGTGTTAGATGGTTCATTAGATATTTTTCTTGTTTCTTGAGATAAGCCTGTAATGCTATGAATTTTCCTCTCAGGACTGCATTCTCTGTGTCCCGTAAATTTTGGGTTGTTGTCCATTTTTTTTTCTTTCCATGAAGTGTTTGCTTTTTTCCTTAATCTCATTGGTAACCCATTCATTGTTTAATAACATGCTATTTAGCCTCGATGTGCTTGAATATATTTGAGTTTTTTTATAGTGGTTGATTTCTAGTTTCATGGCATTGTGATCTGAGAAGACGCTTGATATGATATCACTCTTCTTGTATTTGTAGAGACTTGCCTTATGCCCTAACATGTGGTCTGCTTTTCAGAAAGTTCCATGTGCACTTGAGAAGAATGTTGATTTCTACTTTCTTTTTTTAAATGTACTTTTAAAAAAAATATACCTTTATTGATTTCAGAGAGAGGAAAGGAAAGGGACAGAGAGAGATAGAAACATCAATGATGAGAGAGTCATTGATCAAGCCCACAACCTGGGCATATTCCCTGACCGGGAATCAAACCCTGATCTCCTGGATCCTAGGTCGACGCTCAACCACTGAGCCGTGCCTGACTGGGCAATTTCTAGTTTCATGGCATTATATTATGCTTCTTTGATATGAAATGTTCTGTAAATATCAATTAAATCCATTAGGTCTAGTGAGTCATTTAATGTCTGTTTCCCTGTTGATTTTTTTTGTCTTGATGATCTGTCCAATGCTGCCAGTGGGGTGTTAAAGTCCCCCATATGATTGTGTTGCTGTCAACGTCCCCATTAAAGTTCACCAAGAAATTTTTTATATATTTAGGTGCTTCTATATTGGGTGCATAAATGTTTATATGAGGGTTCTTTCCTCTTGTTGGATTGATCCCTTCAGTATTATGTAGTGACCATCTTTGTCTCTTGTTATGGTCTATTTTGAAGTCTGTTTTGTCAGAAATAAGAACTGCTACTCCAGCTTTCTTTTCCTTTCCATTTACATGGAATATTTCATTCCATCCCTTCACTTTCTGCCCGAGTGAGTCTTTTGCTCTCAGGTGGGTCTCTGGTAGACAGCATATATTTGGGTCCTGTTTTCTTATCCATTCAGCTACTCTATGTCTCTTGTTTAAACCATTTATTCTGTTTACATTTAAGAATTCTATTGCTGGCTGGGTGTGGCTTAGTGGTTGAGCATCGACCTAGGATCCAGGCAATCGGGGTTCGATTCCAAGTCAGGAGACATGTCCGGGTTGCGGGCTGCAGCCAATCAATGACTCTCTCATCATTGATGTTTCTATCTCTCTCTCTCCCTCTCCTTTGCTCTCTCTGAAATCAATAAAGATATATTTAAAAAAAAGATTACTATTCATATAAACTCAATTAATGCCATTTTTTTCTCTTTATGCTGATATACCTTTCTCTATTCCTTCTTTTTCTTAGAGTAGTCCTTTGAGCATTTCTTGCAGTGCTGGTTTGTTGGTACTGAACAACTTTAGCCTTTTTTGTCTAAGAAGCTCTTTATTTAACCTTCAATTTTAAATGATAGCCTTGCTGGATAAAGCAATCTTGTCTGCATTTTCTTGCTTTTCATTACTTTGAGAACTTCATGCCATTCCCTTCTGGCCTGAAGAGTTTCTGTTGAGAAATCAGCTATTAGTTTTATCGGGGTTCCCTTATAGGTCACTGCTTGTCTCTCTCTTGCAGCCCTTAACATTTTCTCTTTGTCCTTGCCATTTGCCATTTTTATTATGATGTGTATTGGAGTGGGTCTCTTGTTTTGACCCTCTGTCCTTTCTGAACTTGTGTGGCTTTCTGCCTTGCTAGCATAGAGAAGTTTTCTGTCATTTCTTCCACCAAATTCTCTATGCTTTGCTCTCTTACGTCCCCCTCTGGTGCTCCTATAATGCGAATGTTGTTCCATGTCATACTGTCCCAAAGCTCCCTTAGACTGTCCTCATGCTTTTTAAGTGTTTTTGTTTTTTTTTTGCTGCTCTGATTGAGTGATTTTTTTTTTCTACCTGGCCTTCTAAGTCACTTATTCTATCCTCTGCTTCATTGAGCCTGCTTTTACTTCCTTCCAGTGTATTCTTGATGTCAGATACAACATTCTTTATTTCTGTGTGATTTATGTTCCTGTTATGTATCTCTTTTTTCATGTTTTCACTAAGGTCCTCAATATTATCCTCTAGTGCCTTGTTTTTCTCATTAAGTTCCTTGAACTTCTTTATAGTCAATACTCTGAACTCTGTTTCTGATAGCTTGCTTAACTCCATCTCATCAAAGACATTTTCTGGTGGTGTTTCCTTTTCTTTGGTTTAGGGGTTGTTTCTTTGTCACCCCATTTTGGTAGGTCATAGTGTTTGTACCTATATATTAGATATATTTGCTGTCTCCCAGTCTTGTGGGGTGGGATTTTGTCTTGTGAGTCCAGTGGAGCCCAGAGGTGTGCATTCCTTATACTTCTGAGCTCTTTGCTCTTGGTGTGTTCCTTTTGTGGGTGTCCCTTTTGTGGGTTCTCCTTTTGTGGTTGAGTCTGGATTGTTGCTGAGTAGTGCTTATGAGGACTCTCCTCTCAGGTTGGCTACCTGTGTGTCTCAGCCCCAACCTCGTCATGTAAGCTGTTGTACGGGTGCTGGCAAGGCAGGACAATACACAACTAAACTTCCAGGAAACAAGGGTATCTTACATAATATCTTGACATTCACAATGAAAACAACCTAAGTGAAAATAGAACTGGGAGAGTGAAGGGAGAATACACACACACACACACACACACACACACACACACACACACAAAGCCTAAAAAAGGAGAGAAAGAAAAGTAAAGCTTAGAGAGAGAGGAGTATAATGTTAATAGTGATGAAAATTTAGAAATTAATAATAAACTAAAATGTAAAAAATACAGGAGCTACCTGGAGATAATAGAGGCAGAGAAAAGATTCTGAAAGAAGAGCCAGCAAAAAGTAAGGGAGAGAATAGGAATAGGATAATAGTTGAAAATGAAAAAATAAAAATACAATAAATTGAATAAGAGAAACTAACAATCAAACAAAAAGACAGGAAGACAGAAGGGAGGAAAACAAAAAAAAGAAAATAAGGAAAAAAGGTTATGCAGATGGATTGAGAGGAGAGAGAGAGATAAAGCCCATGCAGGGAGGGAGTCCAATAAGAGATTTGGGGGAAACTATAGAGGAAAGCAGTAAACTTGTTGGTTATAATGATAAAGTCCCAGCAATTAAGCAGGGAATATTAAGAAAGTCTTGATAGTAGAAGCAAAGATAAAACACAACAAAGCAAATAAAACAAAACAGAGAAACAAAACAGAAAACAACCTAAGCTAAACTAAATTCTTTTATATAAAAAAAGGAAAAAAAAATATTTTTAAAAATTAAAAAATATATATTATTATAAAATTGAAAAAGAAGATAAATAATTGTTTCCCTTTTCTCTTTTTCCTAAGCGAAAGAGAAAAAGCAAACACACAAACAAAAAACCAAACCAAACAAAACAAAAAACCCCCAAAACAAAAAAACAAACAAAAAAAACAAAAAAAGTCAATCAGGTGACTTTCTTCTGGGCAGCTTATGTTGTCTGCGGCTCACTATTTTGTATGCTGATTTCCGTTCTCCTGGGAGGTACTTGTGTATCAGCCATGTGAGGAGCTGTCTAGGTTTGGCTCTGGTGTCCTTAGGTAGATGGTTGATCTGAGGTTCTCAGTGGACCACCTCCTCTTGTCAGCTATTTTGCAACTTTGTAGTTGCCTTATCTTACATCAGAGTCTTTTGTAGAGTCTTTAGAGTGCAGGATGTCTAGTGTAGCTCAGGGTATCATTCCCCTTACTATAGGTTTTCCTGTCAGGCCCTTACTGTGAGGGAGTTAGTTTCTGCTCCACAACCAGCTCCTCAGTCTCCACCCTATGCTCCAATTCTAGTTCCCCATGCTCTGACCTGCTGCAGGTTCAGCATGATTTCAGCCTGTTGCCTTTTCTATATGGGGCATTTAAGCAGCCTGGGCTCAGTGGATTTGATTAAAAGTCATTTTGGTGAGGCTTTTGCCTGCCCTGCCCCCAGCAGGGGTTTTCAGCTTTTCGTCCAGTTCCCAAACAACAGTCCCTTAGAGTCTTATTCTTGTAATGTCCTCCTGTGAGCTATTTTCCCTTCCCCTCAGAACAATGCCCGGTGGGTGTGTCTGGGGCCTCAGTGAGCTGGAGCAGCCCCTTTCCTGTTAAAGGTGGTGCTCCCAGGCTGCAGGAGAGGGAAATGTGCTCCACCTCATACTTCCCAGATCTGATTGGTTGGTCTCACCAGGCCCGCCCCTCAAACAGTCTACTGTGCAGACACCAATCCCAACTTAACACTGGTCTGTTCACCCAGTGCACTCCGTGAAGGTGGGAGCCAGTTCAGCAATCAGAACTCAAAAATGCAGGAAGCAACACAAAAGCAGAGTCTGCCCTGCAAGGTCCAGCCGCCCACACGCCAAGGCACACAGTGGGAGGGGACACAAAGTCAACTCCATGCATCTCTCCGCACTGCTGATCTCAGTAAAGCTGGGGCGGCTCCATGTGCCACCAGGGTACCACTCAGGGCTGGTTGAAAGTCCCAGACTCTCCCCACCAGGAACTTATTGCAGGAGGGCTCTCCTCTCCTTCCCTGAGCCACACAGATTCAATGCTTTTGGGGGCTCAAGCCAATGCCTTACAGGAAGCAGAGGGTCCCTGTGTGCCGCTGCTCAGTGCAGTCCTCTGGTCCCTTACTACTCGGATACCACATGCTCTGGGACGGTCTTTCCTATGGTCAGTGCTCTGAGCATTAGAAGCAGGTCGTGGCCACCATTAGAAGCTTTGTTTCCCTAGGAAGGTGCAGTCCTCTTCTTGTAGACTTACTGCACCCCTGGATCCCTCTGTCCTCCATACCGGTAACTTTTTCCCTTCTCCTCTGCTCCTGGTGTGAGATCCCCGCTTTTGGATGCCATCTGCACTCCCTAGGGGAGGGAGCTTTGCAGCCTCCAAACCCCAGGGCTGAGAGCCCAGCACAGGCTTCAGGGGGGAACCCCCCTTTCTACACCTCCTCTCTTATCAGACTCTATGGTGTTTCTTCATTGCTCCCTACGTGCACTATGTCCACTCAGGTATTTTCTCTGGTTTTTCCAAGCTGGTTACATAGTATTTTAGGAGTAAATCGAGTCTGTGGCTGGGAGCAGGGGCACTCTGAGTTGTATAAGTTCTTTGTACACTTTGCAAATTAGCCCCTTATCAAATACTTCCTCAGCAAAAATGTTCTCCCATACCGCGGGGTTTCTTTGCATTTTGCGGCTGATTCTGTTGCTCTGCAGAAGCTTTTTAGTTTGATGTAGTCCCATTTTTTTATTTTTTCTTTTATTTCTCTTGCCCTAGGAGATGTATCTGTGAAAATTCCACTACATGAGATGTCTGTGACTTTTCTGCCCATTTTTTTTCCAGGATTTTTACCGTTTCATGAATTACATTTAAGTGTTTAACCGTTTTGAGTTTATTTTTGTACATGGTGTAACTTGGTGGTATAGTTTCATTTTTCTGCATGTACCTGTCCAATTTTCCCAGCAACATTTATTGAAGAGGATGTCTTTACTCCATTTTATGCTCTTGCCTTCTTTTTCAAGTATTAACTGACCATAATTGTGTGGGTCAATTTCAGTGATCTCTGTTCTGTTTCAGTGACCTATATTTCTGTTGTTGTACCAATACAGGGCTGTTTTGAATACAGTGGCTTTGTAGTACATTTTGATATCAGGAAAAGTTATCCCTCCCACTCTGTTCTTCTTTCTCAAGATGGCTGTGGCTATTCAGTGTTTTTATTAGTTCCATATAAATTTTTGGAATATTTATTATAGCTCTGTGAAATAAGTTGTTGGTATTTTAATATGAACTGCATTGAATCCATGAATTGTTTTGGGTAGTATGAACATATTAATGATATTAAGTCTTCCAATCAATGAACACTGTATATTCTTCCACTTGTTTATATTACTTTTTTCTCTATTTCTTGTATCAATGTTCTGTAGTTTTTTGAGTCGAGGTCTTTTACATACTTGTTTAAGTTTATTCCTAGGTATCTTATTTTTTTAGTTGCAATGGTAAATGGGATTGTTGTATTCAGTTTCTCTTTCTAAGAGCTAATTGTTGTTGTATAAAAGTGCCATCGATTTCCAGATGTTAATTTTGTATCCAGCTACCTTGATGAACTCACTTATCAAATTAAGTAGTACTTTGGTGGAGACTTGAGGGTTTTCTATGTATAAATATCATCTGGAAATAATGACAGTTTTACTTCCTCCTTTCCAATTTGGATACCTTTTATGTTTTCTTTTAGTCTGATGTCTTTGTCAAAGACTTCCAATATTATGTTGAATAAGAATGGTGAAAGCGGATATTCCTGTGTTGTTCCTGTTTTTAACTGAAATGGTTTTAGTTTTCGACCATTGCGTATGATGTTGGCTGTAGGTCTGTCATATATTGCATTTATTATGCTGAGGTATGATCCTTCTATTCCCACTTTTCTGAGAGTTTTTATCAGAAATGGGTACTGGATTTTGTCGAATGCTTTTTCTGCATCTATCGATATGATCATATGATTTTTGTCCTTCATTTTTTGTGTGACGTATCACATTTATTGATTTGCAGATATTATACCAGCCTTGCATCCCCAGAATAAATCCCACTTGGTCATGTTGTATATTTTAATTTATTGCTGGATCCAGTTTGCTAGTATTTTGTTGAGGATTTTAGCACCTATCTTCATCAAGGATATTGGCCTGTAATTTTCTTTCTTTGTAGTTTCTTTATCTGATTTTGGGATTAGGATGATGCTGGCCTTATAAAATGAGCTTTGGAGTGTTCCCTCCTCTTGAATTTTCTGGAATACTTTGAATAGAATAGCTGTTAATTCTTCTTTGAATGTTTGGTAAAACTCGCATGTAAATACATCTGGTCCAGGACTGTTGTTTGCTAGGAGGTTTTTTTAATATTTTATTTTATTTTATTTTATTTTATTTTATTTTATTTTATTTTATTATTTTATTTATTTTTTAAATTTTTTATTTTTGTTTAAAGTATTACAGATGTCTCTTTTTCTCCCCAATGCCCCGTTTCCCCCTGTTTCTTCCCCCTCGCCAGTCACTCTCCCCACCACTGTCCATGTCCTTGGGTTGTGCATATATACATATAAATTCTTAGGTTACTCTCTCCCCCTCCACCCCCCACCCCTCTCCATCCCTCCGACATTTCGTCAGTCTCAACTATGCTTCCATGTCATTGAATCTATTCTGCTCATCAGTTTATTAAGTTCTTTAGATTCCACGTATAAACGCGATCATGTGATATTTTTCTTTCGCTGCCTGGCTTATTTCACTTAGCATAATTTTCTTCAGGACCATCCATACTGTCCCAAAGGGTATGAGATTCTTCTTCTTTACAGCTGCATAGTGTTCCATGGTGTAAATGTCCCACAGCTTTCTTATCCACTCATCTACTGATAAGCACTTGGGCTGTTTCCAGATCTTAGCTATTGTAAACTGTGCTGCTATGAACATTGGGGTACATATATCCTTTCTGATGAATGTTTCAGGATTTTTAGGATACATTCCTAGGAGTGGAATCACTGGGTCAAATGGCAGCTCCATTTTTAATTTTTTGAGGAACCTCCATACTGTTTTCCATAGTGGTTGCACCAGTCTGCATTCCCACCAGCAGTGTACCAGAGTTCCCCTTGCTCCACACCCTCGCCAGCAAACGACACTTGTGGATTTGTTGATGGCAGCCATCCTGAAATGTGTGAAGTGATACCTCATTGTGGTTTTAATTTGCATCTCTCTGATGATTAGGGACGTCCAGCATTTTCTCATGTGTCTCTTGGCTATCCGTGTGTCCTCTTTGGAGAACTGTCTATTTAAGTCCTTTGCCCATTTCTTAATTGGGTTGTTTGTCTTCCCCTTGCTGAGTGCTATGAGTTCTTTGTACACTTTGGAAATTAACCCCTTATCAGATTCATCCTTGGCAAATATGTTTTCCCAGACCATGGGGATCCTTTGTATTTTGAGGCTGTTTTCTTTTGCTGTGCAGAAGCTTTTTAGTTTGATGTAGTCCCATATGTTTATTTTTTTCCTTTGTTTCTCTTGCCATAGGAGTTGTATCAGTGATGTAGTCCCATATGTTTATTTTTTCCTTTGTTTCTCTTGCCATAGGAGTTGTATCATCCCCTACGTGGGATGTCTGTGACTTTACTGCCTATATTTTCTTCCAGGATTTTTATGGTTTCATGACATACATTTAAATCTTTTATCCATTTTGAGTTTATTTTTGTGTATGGTGAAAGTTGGTGGTCTAGTTTCATTCTTTTGCAAGTATCTGTCCAATTTTCCCAGCACCACTTATTGAAGAGACTGTCCTGACTCCATTGGATACTCTTGCCTCTTTTGTCAAATATTAACTGACCTTAATGGCGTGGGTCTATTTCTGGGGTCTCTGTTCTGTTCCATTGATCTATATGCCTGTTGTTGTACCAATACCACGCTGTTTTGATTACAGTGGCTTTGTAATACAGTTTGAAGTCTGGTAATATGATCCCTCCCACTCTGTTCTTTTTTCTCAAGATGGCTGCAGCTATTCAGGGTCTTTTTTGGTTCCATATAAATTTTTGAAATGTTTGTTCTAGGTCTGTGAAATATGCTGTTGGTATTTTAATAGGAATTGCATTAAATTTATAAATTGCTTTGGGTATTATAGACATTTTAATGATATTAATTCTTCCAATCCATGAGCATGGTATTTTTATGTTTTCTTCCTGTCTGATGGCTATGGCAAGGACTTCCAGTACTGTGTTGAATAAAAGTGGTGAAAGTGGACATCCCTGTCTTGTTCCGGTTTTTAATGGAAATGGTTTTAGTTTTTGCCCATTGAGTATGATGTTGACTGTAGGTCTGTCATATATGGCCTTTATTATGTTGAGGTATGATCTCTCTATTCGGACTTTGCTGAGAGTTTTTATCAGAAATGGGTGCTGGATTTTATTGAATGCTTTTTCTGTGTCTATTGATATGATCATATGATTTTTGTCCTTCATTTTGTTTATGTGGTGTATCACATTTATTGATTTGCGGATGTTGTACCAGCCTTGCATCCCTGCAATAAATCCCACTTGGTCATGATGTATGATCTTTTTAATGTATTGCTGGATCCGGTTTGCTAGTATCTTAGTGAGGATTTTAGTATCTATGTTCATCAGGGATATTGGCCTATAATTTTCCTTCTTTGTAGTATCTTTATCTGGTTTTGGGATTAGGATGATGCTGGCCTCATAAAAAGAGTTTGGGAGTTTTCCCACCTCTTGAATTTTCTGCAATAGTTTGAATAGAATAGATGTTAATTCTTCTTTGAATGTTTGGTAGAACTCGCCAGTAAATCCATCTGGTCCAGGACTTTTGTTTGCTGGGAGTTTTTTGATTACTGCTTCGATTTCATTAGTTGTTATTGGCCTATTCAGGCTTTCTGCCTCATCGTGATTCAGCTTTGGAAGGTTGTATGCTTCTAGGAATTTGTTCATTTCCCCCATGTTGTCCAATTTGTTGGTGTATAGTTGCTCATAATATTTTCTTTCAATCCTTTGTATTTCTGTTGGGTCAGTTGTTATATCGCCTCTTTCATTTCTGATTTTATTTATTTGGGTCTTCTCTTTTTGTTTCTTAGTGAGTCTGGCTAAAGGTGCATCAATCTTATTTACCTTTTCAAAGAACCAGCTCTTGGTTTCATTGATTTTTTTGTATTGTTTTTTTAGTCTCTATGTCATTAATTTCTGCTCTGATTTTTATTATTTTCTTCCTTCTACTTCCTTGGGGCTTTTCTTGCTGTTCTCGTTCTAGTTCTTTTAGTTGTGTTAGATGGTTCATTAGATCTTTTTCTTGTTTCTTGAGATGGGACTGTAATGCTATGAATTTTCCTCTCAGGACTGCTTTCGCTGTGTCGCATAGGTTTTGGGCTGTTGTCTGTTCATTTTTGTTGCTTTCCATGAAGTGTTTGCTTTTTTCCTTCATCTCCTTGGTAACCCATTCATTGTTTAATAACATGCTATTTAGCCTCCATGTGCTTGAATATTTTTGAGTTTTTTTATAGTGGTTGATTTCTAGTTTCATGGCATTGTGATCTGAGAAGATGCTTGGTATGATTTCAATCTTCTTATATTTGTAGAGACTTGCCTTGTGCCCTAACATGTGGTCTGCTTTTCAGAAAGTTCCATGTGCACTTGAGAAGAATGTGTATTCTGGTGCTTTGGGGTGAAATGTTCTGTAAATGTCAATTAAATGCTTTAGGTCTAGTGATTCATTTAAGGTCTGCGTTTTCTGTTGATTTTTTGTCTTGATGATCTGTCCAGTGCTGACAGTGGGGTGTTAAAGTCTCCCACTATGATTGTGTTGCTGTCAATATCTGCCCTTTAAAGTCCCCCAAGAAATTTTTTATATATTTAGGTGCTCCTGTATTGGGTGCATAAATGTTTATAAGGGTTATTTCCTCCTGATGGATTGATCCCTTTAGTAATATGTAGTGACCATCTTTGTCTCTCCTTGTGGTCTTTATTTTGAAGCCTGTTTTGTCTTAAATAAGAATTGCTACTCCAGCTTTCCTTTCCTTTCCATTTGCATGTAATATTTTACTCCATCCCTTCACTTTTAGCCTGTGTGAGTCTTTTGCTCTTAGGTGGGTCTCTTGTAGACAGCATATATTTGGGTTCTGTTTTCTTATCCATTCAGCTACCCTATGTCTTTTGATTGGACTGTTTATTCTGTTTACATTTAAGGTTACTATTGATATCAACTTATTTAATGCCATTTTCCCCCTTTGTGCTGATGTACCTTTCTCTCATTATTCTTTCTTTTTCTTAAAGCAGTCCTTTTAGCATTTCTTGCAATGCTGGTTTCATGGAACTGAACTCCTTTAGCCTTTTTTTGTCTGGGAAGCTTTTTATTTCACCTTCAAATTTAAATGATAGCCTTGCTGGGTAAAGCAATCTTGGTTGCATGTTCTTGCTTTTCATTATTTGCAGAACTTCATACCACTCCCTTCTGGCCTGAAGAGTCTCTGTTGAGAAATCCGCTGTCAGCCTTATAGGGGTTCCCTTGTAGGTCACTGCTTGTCTCTCTCTTGCAGCCCTTAATATTTTCTCTTTGTCCATGCCATTTGCCATTTTAATTACGATGTGTCTTGGAGTGGGTCTCTTTGGGTCCCTCTTGTTTGGAACCCTCTGTGCTTCCTGAATTGGTGTGGCTTTCTCCTTCGCCAGCCTAGGGAAGTTTTCTATCATTATTTCCTCCACCAAGTTCTCCATCCCTTGTTCTCTTTCCTCCCCCTCTGGCACTCCTATAATGCGAATGTTGTTTCACTTAATGTTGTCCCAAATGTCCTTAAGACTGTCCTCATGTTTTTTAAGTGTTTTTGCTTTTTGCTGCTCTGGCTGTGTGATTTGTTCTACCTTGTCTTCTAAGTCACTTATTCTATCCTCTGCTTCATTGAGCCTACTTTTAATTCCTTCCAGTGCATTCTTGATATCAGATACAGCATTCTTTATCTCTGAGTTTTATTTATGGTATGTATCTCCTTTTTCATATTTTCACTAAGGTCCTCGATCTTATCATCTAAAGTCTTCTTAAGTTCCTTGAACATCTTCATCATCCATACTCTGAACTCCATTTCAGATAGCTTGCTTAACTCCATCTCATCAAAGTCCTTTTGTGGCGATGTTTCCTTGTCTTTTCTGGGGTTGTTTCTTTGTCTCCCCATTTTGGTAGGTCTTAGTGTTTGTATCTATATATTAGACATATTTGCTGGCCCCCAGTCTTACGGGATGGGATTTTGTCTTGTGGGTCCAGTGGAGCCCAGAGGTGTGTTTTCCTTATTACTCTGAGCTCTTTGCTCTAATCGTGACCCTCTTGTGTGTGCCCCTTTTGTGGTTTCTTTATATTCTCCTCTTGTGGTTGGGTCTAGATTGTTGTTGATCAGTCCTTGGGAAGACTCTTCTCTCAGGCTGGCTAACTGTGTCTCAGCCCCAACCTCAACATGTAAGCTGTTGTACAGGTGCTGGCAAGGCAGGCCAATGTACAATTAAAATTCCAGGAAACAAGAGGTATTTTACAAAATATCTTGACAGTAACAATGAAAACAACTTATGTGAAAGTAGAACTGGGATAGTGAAGGGCGAACACAACACATCCATACACACACACACACACACACACACACAGAGAGAAAAAAAAAAGATACTTAACAAAAACAAAAACAAAAAGAGAAAAAGAAAAGTAATGCTTAGAGAGAGAGAGATGTATATAGTTGTTGATACTGGTGAAAATTTAGAAACTATTAATCAACTAAAATGTAAAAAATAGAGAAGCTACTGGGAGCTAACAGAAGCAGAGAAAATTGTGAAAGAAGGGCCAGCAAAGAATTAATGGAGAGAATAGAAATAGGATAGTTGTTGAAAATGAGAAAACAAAAATACAATGAAAAGAGTAGGAGAAACTAACAATCAGACAAGAAGACAGAAGGGAGCATAATGAAAGAATGAAAGAAAAGTAGAAAAAGAAAAAAGAAACAGAAGAAAAATGTTATGTTGATGGATTGAGAGGAGAGAGAGAGATAAAGCCCTGGCAGAGAGGGAGTCCAGTAAGAGATTTGGGGGAAACTATAGAGGGAAGGAGTAAACTTGGATATATCGTTGAGCGGGGATATCAAGGAAGTCTTGATATTAGAAGCAAGAATACAAGAAAACAAAGCAACTATCCAAAACAAAACTGAAAAACAAGCAAAGCAAAACAAAATTCTTTTATAAAAAGGAGAAGGAAAAAAAAAATTAGTAAAAAAAAAAAAAATGTAGAAAAAGAAATTATTATAAAATTTAAAAAAGAAGAAAAAACAAGTTTTCTCTCCTTACTCTTCTTCCTAAGGAAAAAAGAGAAAAAATAAACAAGCCCACAAACAAAAAACAAACAAAATAAATGCCCAAAACCAAAAAAAACACAAAACCATACAAAAGAAAAAAAACAGCAGAAAATAAAAGGTAGTCGAGCAGGTGAGTTTTTTCTGGGCAACTTATGTTGTCTGAGGGTCACTGTTTTGTGTGCTGATTTCAGTTCTCCTGGGAGGTGTTTGTGTATCACCCCAATGTGAGGAGCTGTCTAGGTTTAGCTCTGGTGCCCTTAGGTAGATGGTTGATCTGAGGCTCTTCTCTGTGGACCACCTCCTGTTGTCAGCTATTTTGCAACCTTGTAGTTGCCTGGTCTTGCTCCAGAGTCTTCTTTAGAGTCTTTAGGGTGCAGGGTGGCTAGTGTAGCTCAGGGTATCACTCCCCTTAGAGGTGTGGCTGTCAGGCGCTCACTCTGCGGGGGTTAGTCTCTACTGTACCACCAGCGCCTCAGCCCCTACCCTGTCCTCTGAATCTAGTTCCCCAGGCTCTGGCCTGCTGCAGTTTCAGATTGATTTCAGCCTGTTGCCTTTTCTGTCTGGGCCGTTTCAGCAGCCTGGGTTCAGTGGGTCCAATTAAAAACACCTGGTGAGCCCTTTGCCTTCCCAGCCCCCTGCAGGGGTTTTCAGCGTTTCCTCCAGTTCCCAAACAGTCCCTGAGGGTCTTATTCTTATAAAGTGCTCCTGTGAGCTGCTCTCCCTTCCCCCTCAGGACTGTGCCCTGGGGGATGTCTGGACCATCAGTGAGCAGGACCAGCCCCTTTCCTGTTGGGAGGGTTGCTCCCAGCTGCAGGAGAGGACAGTGGGCTCTGCCCCTCCGTGCTCAGCTCTGGGTGGCTGGTTGCACCAGTCCGGCCTCTCAGACCGTCTCCAGTGCAGACCCCAACCCTAGCCTCTGCTGGTCTGACCGAGCCTTGCCAGCCAGGAAGGTGGAAACCGGTTCCACAATCAAACTTGCAAATGATCAAACTTGCAAACTCACAAAGCAACACACAGGCAGAGAGTCTGCTCTGCAGGGTCCCACCGCCCTCGCTCCGAGGCACCCAGCGGGAGGGGACCCAAAGTCAGCTCCAAGCAGCTCCCTGTGCTGGTGGTCTCAGCAAAGCTGGAGCGACTTCAAGCGCCACCATGGCGCCCCTCAGGGCTGGTCGCAGGTCCCAGCCTCCCAGCACCTGGTGCTCAGGGCGGGGAGGGCTCCTCCCCTCCCCCGCACCACACAGATTCCGAACTTTTGGTGCTCAACCCAATGCCCCTCAGGGAGGCAGAGGTTCCCCATTTGTGGCTGCTCAGCGCATTCCTCTGGTCCCTTACCACTTGGGTGCCACAGCCCTTGGGATAGCCTTCGCTGTGGTCGGCCCCCCAAGCACCAGATGCTGGTCGCAGCTGCTACTAGAGGCTTTGTTTCCTGGGAAGGTGTGATTCCCTCCGGGACTCACCGCTCCCCTGGGATCCTCTGCCCTGTGTGCGGGGCGCTCCTTCCCCTCGTCGCTCTGGGTGTGGGGTCCCCGCTTTTTCTGCTAGGAGGTTTTTGATTACTGTTCAATTTCATTAGTTTTTATTGGCCTATTTAGGATTTCTGCCTCTTCCTGATTCAGCTTTGGAAGATTGTATGCTTCTAGAAAATTATCCACTTCACCCAGGTTGTGCAGTATGTTGGCATATAGTTGCTCATAGTATTTTCTTACAATCCTTTGTACTTCTGTTGTTTCTACTGTTATATTGCCTCCTTCATTTCAGATTTTATTTATTTGGGTCCTCTCTCTTTGTTTCTTGGAGAGTCTTGCTAAAGGTGCATCAATCTTATATATCTTTTCAAAGAACCAGCTCTTGGTTTCATTGATTTTTTTGTAGCATTTTTTCGTCTCCATGTCATTAATTTCTGCTCTGACATTTATTATTTCCTTCCTTCTACTTCCTCGTGGTTTTTCTTGCTGTTTTTGTTCCAGTTCTTTTAGTTGTTGTGTTAGATGATTTAATAGAGCTTTTTCTTGTTTCTTAAGGTATGCCTGTACTGCTATGAACTTTCTTCTCAGAACTGCTTTTGCTGTGTCTCATAGATTTTGGGTTGTTTTCTGTTCATTTTTTTCCCCTAGGAAGTGTTTGATTTCTTTCTTGATCTTCTTGGTAACACATTCATTGTTTAATAACATGTTTTTTAACCTCCATGAGTTTAAATATTTTTGTGTTTCTTTACAGTGGTCAATTTCTAGTTTCATGGCATTGTGATCTGAGAAGATGCTCTATATGATTTCAGTCTTCTTGAATTTGTTGAGACTTGCCTTGTGCCCTAACATGTGGTCTGTTTTTGAGAATGTTCCATGTGCACTTGAAAAAAATGTGTATTATGCTGCTTTGGGATGAAATGTTCTGTAAATATCAATTAAATTCATTAGATCTAGTGTGTCAGTCAATGTCTCTGTTTCCCTGTTGATTTTTTACGTTGGTGATCTGTCCAATGATGACAGTGGGGCGTAAAAGTCCCCATTATGGTAGTGTTGCTGTTGACCTCCCTCTTAAAGTCCACCAAGAATTTTTTTTGTATATTCTATATTGGTTGCATACATATTGATAAGTTATTTTCTCCTGTTGGATGGATCCCTTTAATATTATGTAGTCTCTTGTTATGGTCTTTATTTTGAATTCTATTTCATCACAAATAATTATTGCTATCCCAGCTTTTATTCATTTCCATTTGCATGGTATTTTTTTTTCCATTTCTTCACTTTCAGCCTGTGTGAATCTTTTGCATTCCGGTAGGTCTGGCCTGAAGTGTTTCTGTTGAGAAATCTGGTGTCAGCATTATGGGATTCCCTTGTAGGTCACTGCTTGTGTCTCTCTTCAGCCCTTAATGTTCTCTCTTTTGCCATTTTAACTATAATGTGTCTTGGAGTGGGTATCTTTGGATCCCTCTTGTTTGGAACACTGTGTCCTACCTGCAATGTTGTGGCTTTTTCCCTCGCCAGCCTAGGGAAGTTTTCTGTCATTATTTACTCCAGAAAGTTATCTATCTCTTGCTTGCTTTTCTCGCCCTCTGACATCCCTATGATGTAATTGTTGTTTTGCTTCATGTTGTCCCTAAGCTCCCTTCGATTGTCCTTGTGCTTTTTAAGTGTATTTTCTCCTTGCTGCTTTGAATGAGTGGATTTTTCTGTTTTATCTTTTAAGTCACTTAATCTATCCTCTGCCTCATTGAGCCTGCTTTTAATTCCTTCCAGTGTATTCTTGGTATCAGATATCTTATTCTTTCTTTCTACTTGGTTACTTTTTATATTCAGCTCTTTTTTCATGTTTTCACTAAGGTGCTTGATCTTTCCATTAAGTGTATTGTTATTTTCATTAATTACCTTGAGCTTCTTTATAACCATTTCTCTGAACTCCATTTCTGATAACTTGTTTAACTCCATGTTGTCATGGTCTTTTCCTGGAGATTTTTCCTTTTCTTATTTTGTGATTTTTTTCTTTGCCTCCACATTTTTGTGGCTCTTAGTGTCTGTATCTGTATATTAGATATATTTTTTGCTGTCTCCCAGTTTTTTGGGGTGGGATTTTGTAGTGTATGTCCAGTAGAGCCCAGAGGTGTTTTCTTTATACTTCTGAGGTTTTTGCTCTGGCGTGTCCCTTTTTGGGTACCCCTTTTGTAGGTTCTTTGGGCTCTCCTGTTGTGATTTGGTCTAGATTGTTGTTGGCCCATTCTTGGGAGGACTCTCCTCTCAGGTTGGCTAACTGTGTGGCTCAGCCCCAACCACATTGTATGAGCTTTTATATGGATGCTGGCAAGGCAAGACAATACCCAACTAAACTGCCAGGAAACAAACAGTATCTTACTAACTATTCTGAAAATCACAATGAAAAAGTCCCAAATGAAAGTAGATTTGGGAGAGTGAGGCAAGAGCACAAGTGCTAAAGCAAAAAAAAAAAAAAAAAAAAAAAAGAAAAAAAAGAAAGAATAGGGTGAGAGAGAGAGAGAAAAGGATATTATTTCTAATAGTAACAAAAAATAAAAAGTAATAATAAGAAAATAAAATTAAATATATAGAAGCTACTGGGTAGATAAAAGGGACAGAGAATAGGTTCTGAAAGACAGGTGAGTGAAAAATTAAGGGTAGAGCATAGGAATAGGAAAATAGTTGAAAAATAAGGATTATAAAACACAATAAGGAGACAAAGAGAAACCAAAAGACAGGAAGACAGAAGGGAGAAAAAAAAGAAAAAGAAAAAAAAAATTTATGCCAATGGAACAAGAAGAGAAAGAGAGATAAAGCAAGGGCAGGGAGGGAGTCCAATAAGAGGTATGGGGGAAACAATACAGAAAATCAGTAAACTTATTAGTTATAATGATAATGCCCCAGGAATTCAGCAGAGACTATCAACAAAATCTTGATAATAGAACAAAAGACAAAACAAAGCAAAGCAAAAAAAGAGAGAGAAAAAAACCACAAGCAAAAACCACTAAAAAAACAGCTAAGCTAAACAAATTTTAAAAAGTTAATTAAAAAATTTAAAAAGAAAAATTATTTTCTCCCTTTTTCTAAAAAAAACACACAACTCAATCAGCTGATTTTCATCTGGGCAGCTTATATTGTCTGAGGCTCACTGTTTTGTGTGCTGATTTCAGTTCTCCTGGGAAGTACTTGTGTATCAGCCAGTGTCAGGAGCTGTCTAGCTTTGGCTCTGGTGTCCTTTGGTAGTTGGCTGATCTGAGGCTCTCTGTACGCCACCTCCATTTGTCAGCCATTTTACCTCCCCCTGTGGTTGCCTGGTCTTACACCATAGTCTTCTGAAGAGCCTTTAGGGTTCAGACTGGCCTGTGTAACTCGCAATATTTCTCCCTTATTAGAGGTTTCATTGTCAGGCACTCACTGTGGGGAAGTTAGTCTCTGCTTCGAAGCCATCCCCTCAGTTTCAACCCTATCCTCCAATTCTAATCCCCCATGCTATGGCCAGCTGGTTTCAGATTGACTTCAGTCTGTTGCCTTTTCTGTATGGGCTGTTTCAGCAGCCTGGGCTTTATGGTTACGATTAAAAAAAAAAAACTTCTGGTGAGCACTTTGCCTGCCCAGCCCCCAGAAGGGGTTTTAAACTTTTCCTCCAGTTCACAAACAATTGTTCCTGAGAGACTTATTCTTGTATTGTCCTGTGAGGGGTTCTCTCTCCCTGCTCAGGACTGTGCCCTGCAGAGGATATCTGGGTCTTCAGTGAGCTGAATCAGCCCCTTTCCTTTGGGGGTGATGCTCCTAGCTTGCAGGAGACATAGACGTGCTCTTCCCCTCCTGCCCCAGATCTGGTTGGCTGGTCATACATGGGGCTTACTTCAAATTCTCCACTATGCAGACACAAATCCCAGCTTTTGCTGGCCTGTCTTCTCAATGCAAGCCAGGAAGGTGGACATCCATTCACCAATCACAAATTCAAAAGCTCACAAAGCAACACAGAGGCAGAAAATCTGCCCTGGGAAGACCCCTTGTCCCTGCACCTTGGTACCGAGCAGGAGGTGTGACACAGTCAGCCCCATGCAGCTCCCCTGCACAGCTGATCTCAGTAAAGCTTGGGCAGCTACTTGTACTCTATCCAGCTCCCCACAGAGTGGGTAAAAAAAACCCAGCAGCTCTGGCAGCTGGAGTCCTGATCAACCCTTCTGCTGGCTCCAGACCCTCTCTGGCAGCAGAAGAGCTCTTGTTTCCTTTCCAGGCCACACAGATCAAATGCTTTCTAGTGTTATACACAATGCCTTACAGTAAGGCAGATTGTTCCTGTATGTGGCTGCCTAGTGCAGCCCTCTAGTCCCTTTTTATTCAGGAGCCACACACAGTGGGACAGCCTTTCCTATGCTCAGCACCCAGTATGAAAAGTGCCTTTGGGTCTCCTTGCAGGCACACTGTTTCCCCTGGGTCCCTCTGCCCTCTGCACATGGGCTCCCCTTCTCTTCTCTGCGGCAGGTTTGAGATCCCAGCTTTTGGATGCCAGTCTACACTCCGAATGGGAGGGAACTTTGCTGCCTCTAACCATTCAGGCTCAGAGCCCAGCACAGGCTTCAGGGTGAACTCCCCCTTTCTTCATGCCCCCCCCCTCTTACCAGACTCTATATTTCTTCATTGCTCCCTACTCAAAATATGTCCTCGCAGATATATTTCTCCGGTTTTTCCAAGCTAGTTTCTCAGTATTTTAGCAGTAAATCAAGTCCGTGGCTGGGAGTAAGGGCTCTCTTCTTTTTGTCACAGTGCCAGCATCTTCCCATCTCCTTTCATAGCTAATTTTTAAGTTGATACTTATGTGTGGGCTGAGAGTGATGCTATAAATATCTAAATGACCCTTGGCATAAAAAAGTTTCCCTGCCCCTGCTCTAAATGATAGTAAAAAAACAACAGCACAACTGTATAAACTAGTACCCTGTGCATACCAGGGGCATAGTTCATAGTGTATTGCATTGTAGTTTTTATTTTCACAGAATTAGTATAATTATTGTTCAATATGTGCTTTTTGAATAGATGAATAGAATGAATGCATGGATAATTGATCTGCTGTCAGCTGTTGTGTTCAAGCCCTGTATCTTAACATGCTGTTCTTTTAAGTAACTGGGCATACATCAATAGCAATCCCCTAAAACATGATGAGAGGGTAGGCATAATGCATAGTGTACATTGTGTGAAGAGTGGAGAATTTGTCATGCTTTATATATAATCATTCTCACTGTGACAGCACAGATCACTTATGTTAAGATCTTTCTCATGTTAAATGGAGTGAAACTGCATACCCTGAAGATCACATAGAAAGTTAAACTTTAAATGAATACTCTTCTCTGGTAGTTGTAGTTTGGTAAGCACAGTTGGGCCTTGTTGGATTTCATTTAGAGTCATATACATATATACAAATATTGCTATGTCAGTAATAAAGAATATTAAAGAACGGAAGACTGTTCCTGGGTGATAAGCTCTTAATAAATGCCTACAGATCAATATCAGCGATGGTGAGATACAAATTGTTATCGAAGAGTGTAGGGTAGCCCATAAAAGACAATAGAAGTTACTTGCCAATAATCATACCTATAGAATGATTGGATGTGTAGTAAATGACTTGGAAGGTGATCTAATTCAAAAGTCTGTTTTTAAGCAACTCAAATTTTACTAAATGATTTTTATTATATACATATATTACATATATATGCACATATAGGATGCCTTATTAAAGGTTTATTTAACAGTCACTATTCTAGATGCTAAGAATACAGAGAGGCACATATTTTTATTTTTATATAAGATTTCAAACAAAGAAGTCTCATAAACCTCTAATTATCACATTTCAGTATCCCATATTATCTTACAGATATTTTACTGTGTTATTGTCTCCTATCTTTTTTCATGGAAATGGTGAACTCATTAAGGAAATAGTATAATGGTATTAATATGGTGTATACATGGAATTAAAACAGAACAAAACATTGGCTCATGTTGTAAAAAAATTCAAATGCATCCTCCTTACCTCAAATTATTGTTTCCTATAAGAATAGGACTTAGATTTTCCAGCTATAAATCTATGTTAAATCTAAATAGCATTACTGATATTATTAATGATGGTGCTTTTGTTTTCTACAGATATTACTAAATTACCATTTAGAGGCAATGCATTTTAGGAGATGTTTTTTTCCCAAAGTCTTGATGGATTTATGGTGATGCATTCACATTTTGCCCAATCCTTCTTGGAACCAATGAAGCAAACCTAAGAGAAGCAGGATAGAAGGGGTTAATGGGGGAAAAGGGGGACATCTGTAATTTTTTCAACAATAAAGATAAATTTTAAAAAACAGTTTTAAAGCCAGGGAAGTAGTGACTTGAATTCTCACCTTCTACACCTTTCTCTTGGGACCTGAAAGATGTTGACTCAAGATATTGTTGGAAGGGTGAATCTATTCTGCAGTCATCTAGGTGTTCTCAGTATCTGCTGTTTGTGTTCTTTAGTAAGCTCTTCTGTATAGAGCTGAGAATCTATTGAAGACTTGAAATAGTCCATCTTTTCATGATATTAAATAATGTGGACAAAAAAGGGACTGAACTAGCTATATTAACCTTTTAAAAATTATTTTTGGGACCTGCATCCCTAGGATTACCCACTCTTTTCCAGAATTTTTGCTTTCTGAGAGTTATTATGTGAAATAATTAGAATGCTTACTTCTAAGCCTCTGAGAACCTTTACAATTGAGAAGAACTATTTCTAAGGAAAACTCAAATTTTAGAGTTATTGTTGCCTCTGTAGGATATTAAATAGCTTTATATCTTTAAAAAAAGATATCCCTCTGCATGTGCTGTATAAGAAGAAAATGTTTTCAGGGGGAAAGACTTATTTGTTTATCTGGTTCATTTTAACCTCACAGGTTAACATTTTGATTTGTAATGAGCAAGCATAGAGGAGCTGAACTGTGTATTTTCTTTTCCTTTTCTTTTTTTAATCTTCCCCCAGGATATTTTTTGTATTGATTTTTTAGAGAGAGTAGAAGGGAAGAGGAAAGACAGACACACAGAGAGAAACATGGATGTAAGAGAGACACATCAATTGGTTGCCTCCCACACATTCCCTGACCAGGGCTGGGGACTGAGCCAGCAATTAACGTATAGTGCCCTTGACTGAAATTGAACCCTTGCCCCATCAGTGTGCAGATCAATGCTCTAACCACTGGGAAAACTGGGTAGGCCTGAACTGTATATTTTCATTTAGCATTTCAGCACGTTCTTGGAACAAAATGAACCAGGAAATGATTTTGCCCTTTCGTGAATAAAAGAAGCTTTAATGAAAAACAATATTTCATTATAATAGTAGTTATAATAAAGAATGCTTCCAACATATAAAACATCAACAACTTTAATGCGGGGAATAAAAACTGTTTTGTGTTCTGTTACACTTACCAGTAAATTATTAAAACCTGAACTTAAAGCATAATTTTCAACATGCTTAAATACTTTCTTACCAGTTATTTCATGGCTGTAATTGAAATATTGGATACAATTAAATATTGAAAATTTCCCCTTTCAGAATAATAGTGGTAATAATTTTTGCCAACAAAAATGCAAAGGATCTTTTTTTATGATATATTTTAGCAACTTATTTTTAAAAAATAGATATCTGCATAGTAAAATAGGGGCAAGAAACAAACTTAGAAGATGTAAACAAATAAAATATTTGAAATGACCTATCATTGACTAACCTAGATATAGTTGAAAGATATCTGCTTTATTTTCTATTTTAGTTTACTTTTTCATTTATAATTGCAGATATCACAACTGCTGCTTTTTTTTTTTTAATATATCTTTATTAATTTCAGAGACAGAAAAGGAAAGGGAGATAGAAACATCAATGATGAGAGAGTCATTGATCAGCTGCCTCCTGCACGCCCCCGACTGGGGATTGAGCCCACAACCTGGGCAGGTACCCTGATTGGGAATTGTACCCTGATCGCCTGGATTCTAGGTCAACGCTGAACTTCTGAGCCACAAGCGGCCGGGCTTTAAAGTGCTCTGTTCCTTCTCATACAATCATGCTTCTATGGGGAATCAGGAGTTCTCTTTACTATGCTTAGTGTCAGTGAATTTTGTCAGTGGCAATGAACTTTTTAAGTTTTTAATTAAAAATATTTTTACTTTCACCTCACTTTTATTTTTATTATTATTTTTTAATCATCACCTGAGGATATGGTTTTATTAATTTTATAGAGAGAGGAAGGGAGGGGAGAGGGAGAGAGAGAGAGAGAAAGACTTCTATGTGAGAGAAAAACACTGATCAGTATGTGCCCCAACTGGGCGTAGAACCCACAACCTAGGCATGTGCCCTGACCAGGAATTGAACACACAATCTTTTTGGTGTACAGGAAGTCACTTCAACCAACCTGGCCAGGGCTTCATCTCACTTTTGAAGCTATTTTTATTGGGTAGAATAGTTTATGTTGGACATTATTTTCTTTAGTAAATATGTCATTCAGTTGACATTTACTTTCCATCATTTCTGTAGAGAAGTCAGCCATCAGTCTGATTGTTGGGCCTTTGAGGACAATGTTTTCTTAATTTTGGTTGCTCTTACATTTTATTTTAGTCTTTTGTCTTCAGAAGTTTTACAGTAATATACCTCGGTAATCTCTTTCAATTCCTGCTGCTTGACATTTGGAGCATTTCTTAAATATGGCTTGATATCTTACCAGTTTTAGAAAATTCTTGGTCATTATCTATTCAGGGACAGTTTTGTACTTTCCTTTCTTTCTCCCTTAAACAATTACACCTTTTTACCTTTTTACTTTGTGCCATATTTCTATTATTCTTTTAATTCTTATTTTAACATATTTTTCATTTAGTTTTTCTCTCTGTGCTATGATCTGTATACTTTCCATTCATGAATCCTCTTTTTTTATTACCATGTTCTATATGCTCTTAAACTTATTTATTAAGTTATTGCTTTTAATTATTGCATTTTTCACTTCAAGTTTTTCAATTTTATCAATTTTCATAGATTTAGATTCCCCCTAAAATTTTACATTTTTCTGTCTAAATTCTGAATATCCTTGAAATTTACTTTTAAAGCATGAGGCCAATGCCTGTTATGTGTTGGTCATTTTACTTAATTTTTTTTTAATGTCTCATACTTTTTTATTTAAAGGTAAAAATGGTATATCAAAAACTGTAGAAACTTTGCCATCTCCTATGAGAGAGAAGATACACCCTGTCCTTTTAGTAAGAAGATAGGTTGGAGTGAACATCTTAATCCAATCACAAACTGAGCTAATGAGAGGCAAATTATCAGACTTTGCAAGGCTCTATGAATCCCTGGTTTACCCCATTAATATGTTATAGGTCCCCAGGGTCTGAAACCTAGGCTATTAAATAAGACCAATTCTCCTTGTGTGGTCTTGAACAGTGAATTTTGTCTCAGCATTTTGTGAGATTGATGAATATGTGCTCTGATTTTCAGCAGCTTTATGATAAATGTCTAACATATTTTTCTGCAAAGCTTAAGATTTTAACAAATCTCAAGAGAAGAGCTGCTGAATATGATACTTCTTACTGGACATGGGGACCTTGCATTCTGGTTAACCTGGAAAATGCCTTTAGAGGATACATGGTTTGTAGAAGATCCATTTATCTTTCTGTAGTTTCTTTCTATCTCAGAAATTGGCTTCCTAAGATATAGTTTGCTCTGCAACTCTCTTTAGATAGAAGTTTGTTTATTGGATTGTTTATATTTACCCAGCTTTTCTAAGTGGTATCAAAAGGAATGTTAGTCCTCTGCATGCCATTCTATCATAGTCAGAAACTAAAGCCCTTTTTTATTTCATATTTTGACTTTACTGAAAAATTTAGGCAGAATGTTTTTTAAAGAAATTATACTCATATGATGCAGTATAGGTACATAATTATACCAATAGAGGGATAAATATAGCAACTGCAAGAGAGTTTTGGAATGTTTAAATTTTATTAGCACATAAGTAACATTATTCATGCAAAATTACCAAGTCTTTGACCTTGGAAGCTAAAAAACACTTTAAAGCTATTTTGTATAAAGTAAGAAATTCTAAATAAAACCATCTTAATGTGGCACAAATCAATTGTAATTAACTTTCAACTAATAGCTCTTTCTTATCAAATAGTAAACACACCATTAACTGAACAAAATGTAGAGACATTATAATGTGGTAGCAATTTGACCTTTGTCATTGAGGTGAGGTTTTTTTTCAGTCCTGCTGTTTTTCTGAGTAATCTTCATTTTTCCCACTTAAAGTACATTATAAAAGGATGGGAAAATGCTATCGCTCACTGCTGTTTGTGTTACACTTATAACTCTTATTGCTAAACTTGCCTAAGGCTTGATAGAATGCATTTCCTTAAAGTTGCTCTGCAGATGTGCCTAACACTGTATTACACTAGCTCATATAACTTAAGACATCATCCAAACCTTCCAATGAGAGAGATATCATCTCGGATTTTATCATCTGTATCATTGCAGCATATGATTAATATATCTACCAGTTATTTTATGTAATCCAAATCAGACTTATTTACCCTAATATGTGCATTATCTATCTTTTTAAAACATATACATTGTAGTTTTTTAATCAGTGCAAAAAGGATACAGAAGTGGATGAATGGGATACTATTTTCCTAATACAGACTTAACCAACGCTCCATGTTCTCAGCTCCAGCCTGACAAAATAAGAGTTAGGTTGTCAATGCTGAAACTTCCGGGGCTGGAGAGTCTAAGTTTTTCCCACAGCCCTTTCCAATTTGATACTGGCTCTAAGTACAGTGAGGCCCTTTTGGATGGCCTGGGTGAAATAACATTTAGGTTTACTCCCAGCATAGTGAGGAGTTAGATTAAATTCTAGACTCAGTCCTGGTTGGTCATGTCCCAAAAGAGATCCACATTTGTCTTTTGGGCTGACATTCCTAACCTGTATATCTATCCAAAATCTGACGTTATCATGTAACCATGGTTCTCAACACTATATCTGCTACCATGGAAAGGAGTTTGTCTCACGGTCAACAGCAAGTACATCATCTCTGAGCTTCAGAAAAACGTACTCTAAAGTCATACTTCCCTCCAATGGAACATCTTGGCTACCAACCCCGAGATTCATCTAAGTGTTATATGGATTAATATCTTGTTCCTTTTTTATTTCTCAGTAGTATTCCATGGTGTAGATGAAGCACAGTTTTCGTATCAGCTCAGACAACAACATGAAGAAGCTGGAAGGCATAATGATCCACAATCTCACTTAACCCCACCCAGAGTTACCTTTCTATTAAGGACCTGGGCCTTCATAGCTGCACACCCAGTATCCAACCCAGGAAGTTCATACATTTTATCTAATTATGGGAATCTAGGCCTTTGCAATAGGCTGTGATGGGACTTTAGCAAATATCCTGGTATATCTGGATGGAGGTAACCAGGCTTCCCCAAAATTTGTGAGATGCCATCTGGGGAATTTTGGGGAATCCCCAAAGTAGTCCTTGAGAAATGAGCAGATGTTTGGGGTCTCTCAATCCCATCCTAAAGAGTCATATAATTTCTACTCTAAATTCTTTGTCTTTAATTCTTCCTGACTTTATTTTGTTTCTTTTTCACACACCATATAGATTTGCCAGAAAGCCATCATGCCACTTTTCTCTTACTAGTAATAATGACCAAGAACACCTTTTCATAGGCCTCCCTAGTCTGTTTGAAGACATTAATGATTTCAGTAAACTTTCAATCATCATCTAACTGGATCTGTTTTTCCCAAGATGATGAGATGGGGGTTGGGGGGAATGCAATTACCTAAATATTTTTCCACTTTATTGAGATATAATTGACAAATAAAATTGTAAGATGTTTAAGATGTACATTTTGGTAATTTGATATATGTATACATTGTGAAAAGATTACTCCCATCTAATTAATTAACATATCCACCACCATATATATATATATATATCATTTTTATGAGAACATTTATATTCTACTCTTTTAGCAAATTTCAATTATGCAATATAATTTTATCAACTATATTCAAAATGTTATACAGTTGATCCTCAGACTTTATACATCTATAGCTGGAAGTTGATACTTTTTTACCAACATCTTCCTATTTTCTCCACCCCTACACCTCAGACCCTGGCAACCATTTATATACTTTTTATTTCTATGAGTTTGACCCTTTTAGATTTCACATATACTTCAGACCATATAGTATTTGCCTTTGTCTTTCTCTTTTGGGTTAATTTCACTTAGCATAATGCCCTCATGGTCCATCTGTGTTGTCTCAAATGGCAGAATTTCCTTCTTTCTCATGGCTAATATTCTAGTATCTGTGTGTGTGTGTGTCTGTGTGCATGCACATATGCATACATACACACATGTGTGTACCATTTTTATCCATTGATTTATTAACAGATACTTTAGGTAATTTCTATATCTGGGCTCTTGTGAATAATGCTGCAATAAACATGGGAGTACAGATATCTCTTTGATATTCTCTTTTCATTTCCTTTAAATGTATACCCAGAAGTGGGTTTGCTGGATCATATGGTAGTTCCATTGTTAATATTTTTAGGAAATGCCTAAATATTTTGAAATATAGACTTCTGATGCCTTTTTAGAATAATATTTCCATTAAAGATTTCTAATTTTTATTAATCCACTTTATTTGAAGCATTGCATTTCAGACAAAAGCCCATTGTCTGAAACAGCTAAAAAAAAATTTTCCCTATAGTAACAGATACCTGACAACAGTAATAATGAAAAAGTAGAATTAAATAATTAATGTTTTTTTCTAGAATCATTCTCTATTTTGTTGATTTAATTTATATTCCCAGTATCTTCACTGATATAACCTGTTAACAAAGTTGTACAGTGAAACATTAAAACACAAGAAAATACATATTATTTTCTGCTTGCAAAAATAATGCTTAAGATAAAATTTGTCTGAAAACTAATTATTGATGATCTAATAAAAAGATCATATATCAGACTCAAATGTGATTGTTTTTACACTAAATTACTCTAGGAGTGTGGAATATTTTGGTTGATAGAATATTATGGTTAGCTGCATTGGAGAAAAATGATAGCATGATGATATACTTTCAAAATGTCAGTCATTTGAATTCTGCTAAATCACTCTAGTCATATGGGAGGCAGTGATTAAAAACCTCAGGTTTGGCTCTAGCCAGTTTTGCTCAGTGGTTAGAGCATTGGCGTGCACACTGAAGGGTCTCAGGGTCTCAGGTTTGATTCGGGTCTGGGACATGTGCCTGAGTTACAGGCTCCATCTCTAGCTCTGGTCAGGGTTCTGGAGGCAGTCAATAGATGTGTCTCACTCACATCAATGTTTCTCTCTCTCTCCCTTACAATCTCTCTGAAAAGCAATGGAAAAAAATATCCTCAGGTGAGGATTAAAAACAAAAAAGTCTCCGATTTGGAAATTAATCCCTTATTAGATGTATGATTGGCAAATATGTCCTCTCATACACTGGGCTCCCTTTTTATTTTGTTGTTGGTTTCTTTTGCTGTGCAGAAGCTTTTTATTTTGATGTAGTCCCATTTGTTTATTTTTTCCTTTGTTTCTCTTGCCCTAGGCAATGTGTTAGTGAAAATTCTGCTAAGTGAGATGTCTGAGATTTTTCTGCCTATGTTTTCTTCTAGGATTTTTATGGTTTCACAACTTATATTTAAGTCTTTTACCTATTTAAAGTTTATTCTTTTCTATGATGTAATTTGGTGATCTAGTTTCATTTTTTTGCATGTAGCTGTCCAACACCATTTATTGAAGAGACTGTCTTTACTCCATTATATGCTCTTGCCTCCTTTGTCAAATATTAATTTAGCATAATGCCTTGGGTCAAGTTCTGGGTTTTCCGTTCTGTTCCATTGATCTCTTGCCTATTCTTGTACCAGTACCGGGCTATTTGGATTAAAATGGCTTTGTAATATAGTCTGATATCTGGTATTTTGATCCCTCCCACTTTGTTGTTCTTTCTCAAGATCACTGGGGCTATTTGGGGTCTTTTTTGTTTCACATAAATTTTTGGAGTATTTGTTCTCAGTCTGTGAAATATGCTGTTGGTATTTTAATAGGGATTGCATTGAATCTATAGATTGTTTTGGTTAGTATGGACATTTTAATAATGTTGATTCTACCAATCTATGAACGCAGTATATTCTTCCACTTGTTTATATCTTCCTCTGTCTCTTTCTTCAACATCCTGTAGTTTTCTGAAGATAGGTCTTTTACCTCCTTGGTTAAGTTTATTCCTTAGTATCTTAAATTTTTTTGTTGCAATGGTAAATGGGATTTTTTTTTTTTTTTTTTTTTTTTAGTTTCTCTTTCTGAGAGTTCATTATTGATGTATAAAAATGCCATAGATTTCTGGATGTTAATTTTCTATCCTGCTACACTTGCCAACTTCATTTATTAAATCTAGTAGTTTTGCCTGGCTGGTGTAGATCAGCAATTGAGCATTGATCTGTGATTCAGGAGATCACGGTTCAATTTCTGGTCAGGGCACATGCCAGGTTTGCGTGCAGGAAGCAGCTGATCAATGACTCTCTCATCATTGATATTTCTATCTCTCTCTCCCTCTCCCTTCCTCTCTGAAATCAATAAAGATATATTTTTAAAAATTTTTTTAAATTAAAAAAATCTAGTCCTTTTTTGGTGGAGTCTTTAGGGTTTTCTATGTACAATATCATGTCATCTGTGAATAATGACAGTTTTACATCCACCTTTCCAATTTTGAGGCCTTTTATTTTTCTTCTTATCTGATCGCTACTTCCATTACTGTGTTGAAAAGGAGTGGTGAAAACAGACATTTGTGTCTTGTTCCTGTTCTTAGGGTAAATGCTTTTAGTTTTGCCCATTGAGTATGATGTTGGCTGTAGATTTGTCATATATGGCCTTTATTATGTTAAGGTATGATCCCTCTATTCCCACTTTGCTGGAGTTTTTATCAAAAATGGGTGCTGGATTTTGTTGAATGCTTTTCTGTGTCCATTGATATGATCATGTGATTTTTATATTTCAATTTGTTTATGTGTTGTACCACATTTATTGATTTGCAAATATTGTAATAGCCTTTTCCATCCCTGGAATAAAGCCCACTTGGTCATGGTGTATGATTGTTCTGATATATTGTTGGATTCTATTTGCTAATATTTTGTTGAGAATTTTAGCATCTATGTTCATTAGGATATTGGCCTGTAATCCAAAATATCTGAAGTACTCATACAACTCAACAAAAGGAAGACAAACAGTCCTATTTTAAAAATGGGTAGAGGATCTTAATAGATTCTTCTTCAAAGAGAACATACAAATGGCCAAGAGACATATGAAAAAACGTTGAACATCAATCATCAGAGAGATGCAAATTAAAACAACAATGAGGTATGTCAGAATGGCTACCATCAATAAATCAACAAACAGCAAGTTCTGGCAAGAATTTGGAGAGAAAGGAACTAGGGTTAGGGTTAGTTTTACACTGCTGGTGGGAATGCATAATGGTATAGCCACAGTGTGGAATGCCCTCAAAAAATTTTTAAAATGGAATTGCCATTTGACCCAGTTGTCCTTCTTCTAGGAATATATCCCAAGAATACCAAAACACCACCAGAAAGAATATATGCATCCCTATGTTCATAGTAACACAGTTACAATAGCTAAGATCTGGAAACAGCCCAAGTGCCCATCAGTAGATGAATGGTTTAAAAAGCTGTGGTACATTTACATAATGGAATACTATGCAGCTATAAGAAAAGAAGGAAATATATTACCCTTTTAGATAGCATGGAGGACCTGGTGATTATTATGCTAAGTAAAATAAGCCAGTCATAGAAAGATAAATATCACATGATCTTACTTTAATGTGGAACCTAATGAACAACATAAACTGACAAATGAAACAAGAGGCATGGAAACATGGAACAGATTGATGAATCTCAGAGGGAAAAGGGGCAGGGGAGTGGGAAGAGATTAACCAAAGAAGTTATATGCATACGTGCATTGCCCATGGACACCAACAATAGGGTGGTAAAGGCCTGGGGTGAGGGGGAACTGGGTAGAAGGGGGCATTGGGGGAAAAAAGAGGGGAACATCTGTAATACTCTAAAAAATAAAGATTTATTAAAAGCCTCAGATTTGATGTTATATAGACTCTAATTTGAACCTTGACCCTCAGATAGCCTTGTATAAATTGCTTTATATTTCTAATCCTCAGGTTTCTCATCTATAAACTGAGAATAAAAATATCTAACCAATAGTACAGTTGGTAAGATATATAATATACTATATCACAGTGTCAGGAACATAATAATTTCCCCCTAAGTGGAAGAATCATAGCTAATAACTTATTACTGAAACTTAATTAAGAAAATTGAGTTACAGTTCACAGGTTATTTCTAAGCTGAATGATTGTAACTGTCATATTGGAATCATGCTCTTTCTCCCTAATGGTTAGAGATGTTGGTTAACCCTGGATATGTCTCAACACCTGCAAAATTGTACAACAAGTAATGTCCTGGACTATAACTGTATTATTTAAACTTTAAAGAGAGAGGGAGATGTGATCAAACTACAGTTTTGGAGGTCAAGAACTCATGGCTTCTGCTGTAGTCCTTCCCATCTGATTTGCAGTGAAGCAAGGATTCCTCTGAATTGAGGAAGATGATTAAGAGAGAGCACAAGATAGCTCCAGGAGGGAGGGTGTTGAGCTAAAGACATCCTGTTGATGAGAATCCTTGCAACTTCTTCTTGGATCACAATAACAATATTACCCATATTTACTATTTATTGAGCACATACTCATTACATTAAAACCTTCCTGCATATTACCTTATTTAATTCTCACACAACCTGTAAGCTCTGTTAAGATCTTAACAGATAGCATTTAAGAGCACAGTATCAACATAGTTTAAATGGCCATATTACCCAAAGCAATATATAGATTTAATGCATTTTAATCCCCATCTAAATCACAATATATTTTTTTAAAGAAATAGAACAGCCCTGGTCATGTGGCTCAGGCAGTTGGAGCATCACCTTGTACAACAAAAGGTTGTGGATTCAATCCCTGGTAAGGGCACATCCCTAGGTTGCAGGTTCTATTCCCAGTCTGGGTGCATACAGGAGGCAAAGGATCAATGTCTGTTTCTGTCTCTCTCTCTCCCTCTCTTTCCCCCCTTTTTCTTCCCTCCCTCCCTCCCTCCCTCCCTCCCTCCCTCCCTCCCTCTTCACTCTCTAAAAACCAATGGAACATATTCTTTAGTGAGTATTTAAGAAAAGGAAGAAATAAAACCAAAATTTTTCAGATTTTTATGAAACCAGAACAGACCTTGAATAGCCAAAGCAATCCTGAGATAAAAGAACGAAGCCAGAGGTATCACACCACCTGACTTCAAATTATAATAGAGAATTACAATAATCAAAACAGCATGTTGTTGGCAGAAAAGCAGAAAAGAGACCAATGGAACAGAATTGAGAGCCCAGAAACAAAACCACATGTATATGGACAAGTAATTTTTGACAAAGAAGCCAAAAACTCACAATGGAGAAAATAAAGCCTCTTCAATAATTGGTTCTCAGGAAATTGGAAAGCTACATACAAAAGAATGAAACTACATTATAGTTTTTCCATGTACATAAAATGGGTCAAATACCTAAATATAAGATCTGAAACAATAAATTCCATGGAGGATAGCATAGGTGCTATACTTATGGACCTGGGTCATATAGAACATTTTATGAATTTGAGCACAAAGGCAAGGAAGTAAAGGCAAAAATAAATGAATGGGACTATATCAAACTAAAAAGCTTCTGCACAGCAAAAGAAACCAACAACAAGGCATCCCACTAAATGGGAGATGATATTTGCAAACAGCAGCTCTGACAATAGGTTATATCCAAAATATATGAAGAACTCATACAACTCAGAACAATCCAGTTAAAAAATGGGCATATATGCACAGTCCATGGACACAGACAACAGACAGGGGAAGAGCTGGGGAGTGTTGGGAGATGGGGTGAGGGTGTAAAGGGAGGAAAATGGGGGACATCTCTAATACTTTCAAAAATAAAATAAATAAATAAAAACAAAAACAAAACACACACACAGACAAAAAAAGGGGGCCAGAGGGCCTGAACACCTCTCCCAAGAAGACATACAAATGGCCAACAGATGTAGGAAAAGATTCTCAACTTCATTAGCTATTAGGGAAATGCAAATAGAAACTACAATGAGATACCATCTCACACCTGTTAGAGTGGTGAATTTCAACAAGAAAAGAAATAACAAGTGTTGGAGAGGTTGTAGAGAAAAGGGAACCCTCATTCACTCTTGGTGGGAATGTAGACCGGTACTGCCACTTTGGAAAGTTGGCTGGAGGTTTCTCAAAAATTAAAGAATAGAAATACCATATGACCCAGCAATCCTTCTCCTAGGTATCTACCTGGAAAGTTTAAAACATTTACTTGCAAAGATATATGCACCCCTATGTTCATTGCAGCATTATTCACAAGACATGGAAACAACCAGTGTCCTGTGATAAAGGACTGGATAAAGATGATGTGGTTTATACATACAATGGAATACTACTCAGCCATAAGAAAGGATGAAATACTGCCACTTGCAAAAACATGAATGAAACTTGAGAATATTATGCTCAGTGAAATAAGTCAGTTAGAAAAAGCTAAGAACCATGTGATTTCACTCATGTGTGGGATATAAAACTGAAACTCATAGACACAGACAACAGTGTGGTGGGGAGTATAGGGGGCCAAATATTTGGTGATGGATGATTATTTGACTGTTGGTAGTGTGCACAAAATGCAATATAAAAATTATGTGTCATATAAATGTTCACTTGAAACCTATATGATCTTATTAACCAGTGTCACCCCAATAAATTTTAAAAATATATAAAATAAATAGTAAAACCTTTAACAAAAGCTTCATATTATCTGACTTTAATTAAAGTTCCATAAACCTATTGTAAGATAAACAAGTTATATAAACTTTGAAACATAAGTCACTCATCTTCACCATAATACAAACTGTATAGGTTTAAAAACTTTTTTTGAAAGCAAAGAACACTCTAAAAGATAATTTTTTGAGAGCCTGACAACTAATATATGAACTCCACCTAACTTGAAAGGCTCTTGCAGGTTGTGTTCTCTGAAACAGAGATTATAGAGAACAGAGAAGGTTATACATAGCCTGAAATGGAGGTTATAGTGTGTTAGATATTTATTGAGTGCCTTTGGAATCTACACCTGTGGAAGGAAAAGAAAGGAAGCAGGACTGGCAAGAGCACCAAACCTATAGTGCAGGTTCAGCGGTAACTTTGACTGATCCCATAGGGTGCTGAAGGGCTAACCTGACTCCAGGTATACCTGACTTTGGGCAGGATGACTGGATTTTCCACTCCTACTTCTATTAATCATTTAATGTGCCCCTGCCACAATAGGTGTGTCATTTGGTGAGGCAGTTCTCTGTAGCTGAGGCAATCCCTGAAGAGGTTGGAAGCTAAAAGCTGTCTCTTACCTACATTATCAACAGCTGAGGAATAAAGCATTCACCTTTTAAAGGGGGATCTGAATGGTTCATTATAGAGCCACAAAATTTTTTCCCCCAAACTCTAGCTACAATTATAATGAGCTCAGAGTTATTTAATTGTTAATGTGGGACATCCCTCTTTTTTTCCTAAGTTGATCATTGCACTAGATATCATTTACCCCACACCGCAAAATTCAAAAAGCAAATACTAATGTAATTTTCTGAGACAGGATTGCCAATGTTTTCATATTCATTTCAATTTCATTAAAAACCTTTTATTTATTTTTTAAATTTATTTTTGAAGTACCATTGACAAACGGTATTATATTAGTTTCAGGTGTGCAACATAGTGATTGGACATTAACATACCTAGTGGAGTGATCACCTTGTAAATCTGACACCATACATAGTTTTAAATATTATTGACTATATCCCCTATCCTGTATTTTATATGCCTGTTAATATTTGTAAAAACTGCAAATTTGTACTTCTTAATGCTTTTACTATTTCACCCATCCCCCAAACCCTTCTCCCATCTGGCAACTATCAATTTGTTTTCTGTATCTTTGAGTTTGTTTCTGTTTTATATGTTCATTTATTTGTTTTTTTTTTAGATTCCACATATAAGTGAAATCATATACTATTTGTCTTTCACCATCTGACTTATTTTACTTAGCATAACACCCTCCTCCATCTGTGTTGTTGCAAATGGCAAGATTTCACTTTTTATAGCTAATTTTCCATGGTAAATTATATATGTGTGTGTGTGTGTGTGTGTGTGTGTGTGTGTGTGTGTGTGTGTGTGTGTGTATACACACACACATACACCACATCTTTTTCTATTCATTTATTGATGGGAAACTTAGGTGGCTATTGTAAATATTGCTGCAATAAACATAGAGGTGTAACTATTTTTTGGAATTGCATTTTTAGATTTATTAGATAAATACCCAGAAGTACAATTGCTGGGTCATATGGTAGTATTATTTTTAATTTTTGGAAAAACCTCCATACCATTACTCATCTGGCTGCACCGATTTACAAATGTACCAACAGTGCATGAGGGTTCTCTTTTCTCCACATTCTTGCTAACTTGTTTGTTGGCTTTATTGATAATAGCCATTCTGACATGTATGAGGTGATATCTCATTGTGATTTTACTTTGAAATTCCTTGATGGTTAGTGATGTTGAGCATTGTTTCATATGGCTGTTGGTCATCTGCATTTCCTCTTTGGAGAAGCATCTATTTTGGTCTTATGCCAATTTTTTAAATTGGATTTTTTGTCTTTTTTATCTTAAGTTATTGATTTCCTTATATATTTTGAAATAACCCCTTATTGAATGCATCATTGGTATCTTCTCTCAATAAATATGTTGTCTTCTTGTTTTGCATAGTTTACTGTGCAAAAACTTTTTTGTTTGATCTAGTCCTATTTGTCTATTTTTTTGTTTGTTTTGCTTGCTTAAGGAGACATATCCAATATAGTGTTGCTAATGGAGATGTCAGAGTTTACTGCCTAGGTTTTCTTCTAGGAGTTTTATGGTTTCAGGTTTTGGGTTTTTTTGTTTGTTTGTGTGTTTTTTTAATATATTTTTATTGATTTCAGAGAGGGGAAGATAGAGGGAGAAAGAGATAGAAACATCAATCATGAGAGAATCATTGATAGGCTGCTTCCTGCACACCCCCTGCTGGGAATCGAGCCCGCACCCAAGCATTGTGCCTGACTGGGAATCTAAACAGGATCTCCTGGATCACAGGTCAATGTTCAACTGCTGAGCCACGTCGTCTGGCTATAGTTTCAGGTTTTACATTTAAATCTTCAATACCATTTTGAGTTTGTTTTTGTATATGGTGTAAGGAAATGATCTAGTTTCTCTTTTTTGTATGTGTTTATCCAGTTTTCTCATCATTTATGGAAGAGTGTCTTTACCCAATTGTATATTCTTGCCTTATTTCTCACAGATTAAATGAGCATATAGGTTTATTTTGGGGCTCACTATCCTGCTCCATTGATCTATGTGTCTGTTTTTATGTTAATACCATGCTATTTTCATTATTATAGCCTTGTAGTATAGTTTGATATTAGGTAGCCTGATACCAACAGCTTTGTTCTTTCTTAAGATGTCTGTGACTATTCAAGGTCTTTTGTAGTTTCATATAAATTTTAGGCTTATTTGTTCTAGCTTCATCAAATACACCATTGGTACTGTGATAGGGTGTGCATTGATTCCGCATAGATTGCAACAGGCAGTATGGGCATTTTAATGTTAATTCTTCATATCAGAATGTCCTCCATTTATTTGTATCTTCAATTTCTACCTTTAATGTCTTATATTTTTCTGAGTAAAGGTTTTTTTTACCTCATTGGTTAAATTTATTCCTAGGTATTTTTTTGATGCAATTTGAAATGGGACTGCTTTCTTAATTTCTCTTTCTGATAGTTTGTTATTGGTGTATAAAATTGCAACTGATTTCTGAATATTAATTTTGTATTCTAATACTTTACTGGATTCATTTATTAGTTATAATAGTTTATTGGTGGAATATTTAGGGTTTTATATGTGTAATTTCATGCCATCTACAATTAATGACAGTTTTACTTCTTCCTCTCCAATTTGGATGCTTTTTATTTATTATTCTTGACTGATAGCTGTTGCTAAGACTTTCAATACTGTGTTGAATAAAAGTGGTGAAAGTTTCTTACTCCTGATCTTATAGAAACAACTGTCAACTTCTCATCATTGAGTGTGATGTTAGCTGTGATTTTGTCATATGCGACCTTTATTATTTTGAGATTGATACCTCTATCTCCACTCTGCTCAGAATTTTTTTAAATCATAGATGAATGATGGATTTTGTCAAATGCTTTTTTATATCAATTTATATGATCAAATGGTTTTTATCTTTCATTTTTTTAAACATGGTGTACCCCGGCCGGGCGTGGCTCAGCGGTTGAGCGTGGACCTAGGATCCAGGCGATCAGGGTTCGATTCCCGGTCAGGGCAGAGGCCTGGGTTGCAGGCTAGGCAGCTGACCAATGACTTTCTCATCATTGATGTTTCTATCTCTCTCTCTCTCCCTCTCCTTTCCTCTCTCTTAAATCAATACAGATATGTTAAAATAAAATAAAAAAATAAAAAAATAAAATAAACATGGTGTATCATGTTACTTGTTTTGCGACACCCAGAAATATATCTCACTTGATTATGATGTACGACCTTGTTATTGTATTGCTGAATTAAGTTTGCTAATTATTTTTTGAGGATTTTTGCATCTATGTCTTCAGAGATATTGGCATATATGCATTTTGTAATGTCTTTGTCTGGTTTGGGTATCAGGATAATACTGGCCTCATAAAATGAGCTTGGAAACCTTCCCTCCTCTTGAATTTTTGAAATAGTTTAAGAATTATAGGGATTAATTCTTCTTTGAATGTTTCGTAAATTCTCTTGTGAAACCATCTGGTCCAGGACTTTAGTTTGTTGGGGATGTTTCGATTACTGATTCAATTTCTTTATTAGTTATTGGTCTGTTCAGAATTTTCTGTTTCTTCTTGTTCCAGTGTTGGAATATTGTATGTTTCTAAAAATTTATCAAATTCCTCCATGTTGTTCAGTGTTTTGGCATATAATTGTAGATATTTTAAAATATTTTTTTGTATTTCTGTGGAGTTGGTTGTCACTTCTCTTTCATTTACAATTTACTTATTTGGGCCCTCTCACATTTTTTCTTGATGAGTGTACATAAAGGCTTCTCAAATTTGTTTATCTTTCAAAAAACCATCATTGATGTTTTCTAATTTTTTGACTCCATTTTGTTTATTTATGCTCTAATCTTTGTTATTTTCTTCCTTCTACTCACTTCAGACTTTGTTTGTTGTTGTTTTTCTCATTCCTTAAGATGTAAGTTTAGATTGTTTATTTGAGATTTTTGTTGTTTCTTGAAGTAGGCCTGTATTGCTATGAGTTTCCATCTTAAATTTTTTTGCTGTGTGCCATAGATTTTTGGGTTGGTGTTTTCTGATTTTTTAAAAATTTATCTCTATTGCTGAAAGTATTACAAATGTTCCCTGTTATTCCCCCATTGATCCCCTCCACCCCACATCCACATACCCCCAGACCTTCACACTATTGTCTGTGTCCATATATACATGGGTTATGTATATATGCATATAAGTTCTTTGATTAATTTCTCCCTACCCACTCACCCTCCCAAGTAACTTTTGGTTTTCTTTCTCCATCTCATTTTTAAACCATTCATTGTTTAGTAAAATATTATTTAGCCTCCACATTTTTGAGTTTTTCAGGGTTATTTTAATAATTGATTTATAGTTTTATAGCATTGTGATTTAATAAGATGCTTGATATAATTTCAATCTTCTTTAATTTATTGAGATTTGTTTTCTGTCCTATCATAGTCTACCCTAAAAAATCATTCATGTTCACTTGAAAAGAATGGACATTCTGCTACATTTGACTGAAGTATTCTAAAAATATTTCTTAAGTTCATCTGCTCTCATATGTTATTTAAGGCCACTATTTCCTTGATGATTTTATGTCTCAATGATCTATCCATTGATGTCAATGTGGTGCCAATATCTCTTACTATTAATATCTTACTGTCAGCCTCTCCCTTTATGTTAATCAGTGACTGCTTTCTATATGTAGGCACTCCTACTATGGGTACCTAGATGTTTACAGAAGTTATATTTTCCTGTTGGATTTATCCCTTTATCATTATATAATACCACTGTTTATCTCTTGTTACAGTATTATTTTAAGGTCTATTTTGTCTGATATAATTATTGCTACCCCAGTTTTTCCCATTACATTGCATAAACTCTCTTTATCCGTCCGTCTTCATTCTCTGTGTGTCTTTCAATCTGAAGTGGGTATCATGTAGGCAGCATATTTATGGATCTTGTTTTTCAAATCCACTCAGCAACTCTTTTTTTCTTTTTTATAGAAGTATTTACTCCATTAACACTTATTGATAGGTATGTAGTTATTGCCATTTTATTGTTTTATGATTGTTTTTACAGTTATTTACTGTTCATTTTCTATTTTCTTGATCTCTTTTCTTGTATGTTGATCACTTTCTCTGTTGCCTTCTTTGGATTCATAACTTTTGGTATATCTCATAGATTTTTGGTTTCTGGTTACCATGTGCTTCATATATAGCAAGATTTGTTTATACCAGTGTATTTTAAGTTGATGGTCATTTGTGAACACATTCTGAAATACCTACCATTTTTATTCATCCCATCCACATTTATGTTTTTGTCTTTAACCTTTACTTCCTTAGTGTGTATGTGTTTGTATTTTTCCTTAATTAATTGTTATAATTACACATTGCTCTTCTTACCTTTCTTTTTTAATCTTTGTACTCACTTTATAGTTGGTTGATCCACTACTTTTACTAAATTGTTTGTCAGTGAGAATATTTTTTTTCTATAATTTCTTATTCATAGTTTTTATATTTGTACTCAAAGAAGTCCCTTTATTTCTCAAAATACTTGTTTAATGGTGATGAATCCTTTTAGCTTTATTATTATTATTATTATTTTCTGGGAAACCCTTTATCTTTCTTTTCATTCTTCACGATAGCCTTGCTGGGTAATCTTAGTTGTAGATTTTGCCTTTCATCACTGAATATTTAGTGCCATTTCCAACTACCCTGCAAAGTTTCTTCTGAAAAATCAGCTGATAGTCTTATTGGAGCTGCCTTGTTACTGCTTTTCTCTTACTGCTGTTAAGATTCTCTTTTTGTCTTTAACCTTTGCCATTTTAATTATAATGTGTTGTGGTGTGGGCCTCTTTGGGTTCATCTTGTTTGGAACTCTCTGCACCTCCTGGAATGGTATGTCTGTTTCATTTTCCAGCTTAGGGAAGTTTTCAGTCATTATTTCTTCAAATAGGTTTTCATTTCCTTGTTCTCTTTCTTCTCCTCCCAGCACCCCTATGATGTGACTGTTGGTACACCTAGTGCTGTTTCAGTGGTCCCTTAAACTATCCTCATTTATTTCTATCCCCCTCCCTTTTTTGCTGTTCTGATTGGGTGTTTTCTCCTTACCTTGTCTTCTGACCACTAATTTGATCCTCTGCTTCATCTTATCTGCTGTTTGTTTTCTCTAGTGTATTCTACATTTAAGTTATTGTATTATTTACTTTTGACTGATTATTTTTTATGTTTTCTATATCCTTTTTTATATTACCTATCTATTTGTTGAAGTTTTTCACTGCATTCATCTGTTCTTTCCTTAAGTTTATTAAGCATCCTTATAACTGGTATTTTGAATTCTATATCTGGTAGATTGCTTGTCTCTATTTTGTTTAGTTCTTTTTCTGGAGTTTTGTCCTGTTCTCTCATTTGTGACATGTTTCTTTGTGTTCTTATTTTGGCTGCCTCCCTGTGTTTGTTTCTATGAATTAGGTAGGTTTGCTATGTTTACTGGTTTTGACAGACTGGCCTTATGTAGTATGTGTCCTGTGGGGTCCCATTGTACAGTCTGCCTGGTCACCTGAGCTGGGTGCTCCAGGGGTGTCCCATGTATAGGTTGTGTGTGCTCTCCTGTTGTAGTTGGGTCTTGATTTCAGCTGGCATGTCAGTGGGTCTGCTTTACCCTCACACTGGCTGGCTGTGAGGACTGGAAGTGACTACAGTGGACAAACTGCTGTTTGAGGGCTGACTCTAGGGAACAGGATTACCTTTAATGGGGCTCAGATGCCAGCTGATTCTGTCCTTGAGTGTGCCATTTGTGGAGCTTGTTGGGTGGGGCTCTTGTATATTCTCATGCTGGACAGTGGGTGTGCTGAGTATGGGCTTGTTGGGAGGGGCTCCAGTATTGGCCAAGTTCAGCCACCACTTGTGCCAGGGTTGCAGTCACTTGGTAGACATTACAAAGTGATCTGTACTACAAAGTGAAGTGTAGCCTTTGTTCTGGATTTCAAGTGCCTTCAAAGAGGCTATGCTGCTAAATGAGGCTTTCTGCCACTTGCACCAGGCTTGGAGCTATCTGATTATAGTTACAATACCAGTTTAAATGGGTTTCCACTTGTGATGGGGTTGCAGCTGATTGGCAGGACTACAGTGAGTGTCAAGGTCAGCCTCTGATTGTTTGGAATTGTGTACCTTTGGGAATGTCTGCAGTGCAAATCTAGGAAATCCACCATTTGTATGGTGTTTGCCATCCTTTGAATGAACCTGAAGCATAAGTGGAGTAGCCACTGGAAGAGGCTTAAGCCATGTAAGCAGGTTGGGTGGGGTGGGTTCTCAGGGAATCATCAGGGAGCTGGCATTGTGTTAGTCAGATTAATGGCAAGCATGTATTTATTGCTTGCCTTTTCTGGGCCAGCTAAGTGGGAGTAGGGTTACAACAAGGAAACAAATGGACACTGCCAGTACTTCTATCCCTGGAGAGAGTTAACCCAACCCCTGCGCCTCCAGCCCTTACCTTTAATTTTGTAAATTTATTTCCTCCTCATATGTCCCTACTGTTTTTTGCACTGCTGCCCCTGAGCTGGAACTTAGAGTGACTGACTGAGTTTGTGCAGGGTTTTTAAGAGCAGCATCTCCATCTCTAGCAATTCTTTTTCTTTCTTGGACACAATCCTGCTGGTTTTCACAGCTAGATGTTAAGGGGATTCCTCTTCCTGGCACCATTGCCCCTCATTAAAGACCTTTTGAATAGCCATGGACTTTTGGTGTTTCAGTGAATCTTTTAAACATAACATTGAGATTATAATTTGGTAGCATAATTTTTAATTCAAAGAACTTAATTTCCTTCAGAGTTTTATTTATTTCTTCCTTTGATTTCTGAAGAGAGAAACCAGAATCTTAGAAATGTTCATCTAGCAACCACCACACTGCTGTTTGTGTCCATGAGTTTTAGTTTTTTATCTCACATATGGATGAAGTCATATGGTTCACATGGTGATGGAGAAGATATGACTTTGGATGGTGGGCACACAGAGCAATATACAGATCTTGTAACATAGAAACCCACACCTGAAACCTATATGTACATATTAACCATTGTAACTCCAATAAATTTAATACAATTTTATTTAAAAAATAAGGCAATTATCATGGATTATTCAGGTGGGCCCAATGTAATCACAAAGGTCCTTAAAAAAGAGAAATGTCCGTATAGTAAAAGAAAGAAAGGAGCTAGATATGAGGAGGTCAAGGCTCTTTAGCACCTGTGAGATTGAAAGGGGGCTATAATCATAGAATTTATGGTTCTTTCTATGCCCAGAATTGTTTCAGAGTCTTTTTATAAATATAAGTAAAATTCACATTTTCAAATCAACAATTTACAAAACTAGATTTATAACATTTAATTGAAGATCTCAAAGTATGACATTTAAAAGGCTTTTTAAGCCTTAGGCTAAGTGTCTCTTTCTACTTTAAAACAATTTGTCATCTGTTTCAGAAATAGAATTGATACGAGAGCAATAGTTCTCATAATTCTTCACTGAAAGATGAAAATATTTTTTTAAATCTCTATTTCTCCTTGGATATGGCTGTGCAGTGGACATGTATTTGGCCAGTATAAACTGATTAATTTCCTTTATACTGGACTTTATATTTTATAGTGGGTCCAGAACAGAGCCTTTTCCAGAGCAATATGGTTGTGACAGAGGAAGAGGAACCCAGATGCCTTGCCTTCAAGTAGTTTGTAATATTTCACATTTTATATTGCTGATTTATTTTTCTTCAAAAAGATACTAAAATTATTATGACTCAGGTGTAATTAGATGGAGTTCTTGATTTCCAACAAATTAAAACAACATTACTGCTAACATGCTGCTGCTGATGATGATGATGACAATGAAAATGCTTTTTCTGAAAGATGCTGAAAAGGGAGTAACACTTAAACATTCACATTTTAAGGGACCGTTTGCTTTTGATTAGTTTCTAATCCAAATGACCAAATGGAATGTTTGCAAAGGATCAGCAGCTCTTCTGTGCAGATATAGAAGTAGTTATGAGCATCGATGACAATCAGGAATGAAGTGTTTTGAGGACCTTAAGAAATTGTTATAGCATATTGACAGAGAAAGAAGAAACATGAATGTGTTTGGTTCAGTTTCAATTCTTAAACAAATATGAAGAAAAAGTATGAAGAGAAAGAAGAAACATGAATGTGTTTGGTTCAGTTTCAATTCTTAAACAAATATGAAGAAAAAGTATGGGAAGAAGTTGGCACATGTAATAACTGTAATAGAGTATCTGAATATAAAAGGTGCCCTAGAAATTTTTTTTTTTTATAAATTGATTTATACAATTTTCTTTTGTTTTCTTCATAGATATTACTAAAGCTGAAGTTTTGATTAGACAATTCTTTAGGATTGGCATGACCTGCTGCTCCAGAATCAGTAGAGGCAAGCAGATACAATAAAAGGGCCCAGGGCAAAGAGGCCAGAGCCTGCTGGAGCAGCATGTGAGAGGAAAACACAAGGGGTTTTTGTTTAGACTTGGAACTACTAGAAGCACATACTCCATCCTCCTGCTCCCTCTGATTAATCAGGAAAAATTAGGAAGAAAGCAATTATTATAATTATCTTGCTGACCTCACACTTTGGCTCTGAAGACCACTTAGCCTAAATAAATCTCTTTTTACTCCCAAACAGAAGCTTTCATAGGTTAGGTGCTCTGACTAAAGAGGTTAATAGGGACAAGGGTAAGGATTTTTTTTTAGTTACACATATGTCATTGCAGTTGTCCAAGGAATTGTTCAGTATTTGTGTTCTAAATGCCCAGCATATACGGTATATCTCAGCTTCTTTGGTATCAAAAAAGGTTTGGTGAAGTACCATTTGATCCATGGAGTATGATAACAAACCTGCCAGATTTTATATTATGGTGTCTTTTGTCTTTAATTACACTCAATAATTACATTGTTTTGTAAAGTAATATCAAGAGGCCATCTTTGGATTTGTACTAAAATTGTAGTTAACATATGGAGATCACACTATGTAAAATATTACTATTGGCAGTTAAAGGATACTCAGGAACTTAGAACTTCAACAAAGAGATAGAAAATATAAAAAGGACATAGAAACCATAAAAAAAGAACCAGTCAGAAATGAAGAGTAAAATATCTGAAATGAATAATACACTAGGAAAAAAATCAACAGAAAAATCAGAGGATGGAATCAGTGGTTTAAAATACAAGGTGGCAGAAAACACCCAATCAAGAGAAGCAAAAAGAAAAAAGAATTCTAAAAAATGAGAATAGTTTAAAGGACATTAAGTTTAACAACATCCACATCATAGTGGTACCAGAAGGAGAAGAAAGAGAACAAGAGATTGAGAACATATTTGAAGAAATAGTCACTGAAAACTTCCCTAACCTGGTGAAGGAAAAGGCACACAAGGCCAGGGAACACAGAGAGTTCCAAACAAGATGAACCCAAAGAATTCCACACCAAGACACATCATAATTAAAACAGCAACAGTTAAAGAGAGAATCTTAAGAGTAACAAGGTAAAAGCAGTTAATTGGCTACAAGAGAGCTTCCATATGACTAACAGCTGATACTTCAACAGAATTTTGGATTGGTACAAAACATTCAGAGTGAGGAAAACAAGGAACTACAAGCAGCACCATGCTATCCAGCAAGGCTATTATTGAAAATTGAAGGAGAGATAAAGAGCTTCCCAGGCAAGAAAAAGCTAAAGTAGTTCATCACCACACCTATTATATGAAATGTTCAAGGGATTTCTTTAAGAAAAAGAAAAGACTGTATATATATGAATAAATATATATATGAATACAAAATGGCAATTACTATGTATCTATGCATAATCACTTTAAAAGAAAATGGCAAAAATGCTCCAATCAAAATGCATAAAGTAGCTGAGTGGATAAGAAAACAAGACCCGTATATATGTTGTCTATAAGATACCCACTGAAAATCAAACGACGTACATGCTAAAAATAAAGGTATGGGAATAGATATTTTATGTAAAAGAAAAAAAAGCTGAGGTACAATACTTAGACAAAATAGACTTTAAAATCTAGGCTATAATAAGAGAAAAAGAAGGACATTACATAATGATAAAGGTATCAATCCAACAAGAGGATATACATCTTGTAAGCATTTATGCACAAAACCTAGGAGCAACTAAATGTGTAAAATAAATACTGATGAACATAAAGGGAAAGACTGATAGTAATACAGTTATAGTAGAGGACTTAACTCCCCATTGATACCAATGGACAGATCTTCCAGACAGAAAATCAACAAGGAAACAGTGGCCTTAAATGACACATTAGACCACATGGATTTAATTGATATTTTAGAACATCTCACCTCAAAGTATATTCACCCTTTTCAAGTGCACATGGAACATTTTCCAGAATGGACTACATGTTAGACAACAAAACAATATTCAATTTAAGAAGATTGAAATCATATTATGTATCTTCTTTGATCCTAATGTTATAAAACTACAAATCAATCAATCACATTAAAAAAAAACCCTGAAAAACACATAAACATATTGAGGCTAAATAACATGGTACTAAACAATGAATGGGTTAACCATGAGATCAAGGAAGAAATCAAAAGATACCTTGAGACAAATGAAATAAAAACACAACAACCCCAAATCTATCGGACACAGTGAAAGCAGTCCTAGAGAGAATTCATAGCAGTACAGGTTGACCTCATGAATCAAGAAAATTCTCAAATAAACAATCTAAAATTACACCTAAGGGAACTAGAAAATGAGCAACAAACAAAGCCAAGAGTGAGTAGAAAGAATATAGATCTGAGTGGAAATAAATAAAACAGCCTAAAAAAACAATACCAAAGGTCAATGAAACCAAGATCTAGTTCTTTGAAAAGATAAACAAGATTGATATCCTTTAACCATACTCATCAAGAAAAAAAAGAGGACACATGCATAAAATCAGAAATGAAATAGATTGACAACTGACACCACAGAAATTCAAAGGATTATATATAAAAAAAAATCTACAATTATATTCCAACAAATTGGACAATCTGGAAGAAATGAATAAATTCCCAGAAACATACACTCTTCAAAGACTGAATAAAAAAGAAACAGAAAATCTGAACAGATCAATTAATCACAACCAAGAAAATCAAATCAGTAATCAAAACACCCAACAAAGTCCTGTACGGAATGGCTTCACTGGTGAGTTTTATCAAACACTCAAAGAAGATTTAATACCTGTCCTTCTCAAACTGTTCCAGTAAGTGCAAGATTCCTTTGGAATCTTCCTCCTGGATTGTTAGATGATTCATATATGTAAAAACACTGAAAGAGTAAACAACTATGTGTATATTAGACTCATATCTTCATTGGCATTCACTTGCCTATTATAGCTTTTTTCAAATTATCAAGTACAATCTTACATACTTTCTAAAATACTCAAGCATTTCATTGCTATTATAGATTCACAAAGTGAAATTTGAAGAAATGTAAAAATGCTTTATAACCTATAAAATGCAATATAAGTATTTATTAATAAAAATAATTATCAGTCATAATCTCTTTTTATTTTCAGGAGAACTGATATCCACTATTCATTAGTCTTTTCATTTTGTATTGAAAAACAAAAAGAATGCGAGAGTGAAGTGTGTGGAGTCTGGAGCCAAATTGCCTGGGTTCATACCTCATTTCTACCATTTACTAGTTGTGTGATTTTAGGGAAATACCTTAATCTCACAGTGCTTCAGTTTTCTCATCTATAAAGCACTGATAATAATGTTACTTTCTCTTAGAGTTGTGAGAATTGAGATAGTAAATATAAAGCACTTGAAAGAGAGCCAAGAATATACTATCTATCCATTGAATGTCAGCTTTCTTTACTGAGGTCCTCTGGAAGTTTCTAATCTGTTCCTACCTCCTAATATGTAAAGGGTTCCTTAAATATCTGGGCCATCAGGAATTTTACTATCTAGATTTGACATTTCAGACAGTTTTGCACCTGTTAATGATTTTGTGGCCCCTAGAGTAGAGTCTTCAGGAGCCACACTCAATTAGCTAGATCTTGAAGCTCAACATTAACAAGTTGTACATCTTGGTGGCCTTTCTCTATTTGTCATAATTGCACTCATCCATTTTCTGTGAACCTCTTCAAGACTTACACAGAAAAAAGAAATGATCTCTCTCTCCTATGTGCTCCTATAATGTACACCTCCCTTAGACACAAAGGCCTTTGTCAAATTAATTTTATAAGAGGAGCCCATATTGGGGTCTAGAATTGATGACAATTTTCTGATAGAGTCTACCTTACACAACTTGAGGAAGATTATTTTGTTTAGATTTTTAAAAAATATGAGTAAGTATTACTATTTTAATATTTGGAAAAATGACTGCATGAGTTTATTATATAGCTAACAAGCATATTTATATATACAAACATTATAAAACAAAGTATATACTGGTTTATAACATTTAATTACTTTTATCTAAAAACTTGAGGGTAAGCCTCTGATAAATGTAACAAAATTCATTGTTTCTGAGGAAGTGTAGATTCTGCTTGTGACAATCTATTTATCATGTTTTGTTTATTCACCTTATTGGTCCATGCAATTCTGCCTGAAACAGTCTCAGTCTTATCGAGAGGTTTCTAACACAAATGGTATGCATATTAATCTCCATCTGCTCTTATAAATAGCTCACATGCACAATCATCATTAATTCATTTGCTTGACAAAACAAAGCTGATTATTATAGGATAGATTTTGGAAATACAGGGATCAGCAAAGCAGTCCTTGCTATTCAGGAAAATATATTATGGTATGGTGGGAGACAAAAATAGAAAATCAGTGAATACAATGAAGATTTGGAAAGCTCAGAAGCATGAGCCTCTAGCTGCAGGGAATGAAAATGAAACGCTTTTCTGAACCTGCTGTTACTGGGGTGAGCAGGGTCAGGGAATTCTTCCAAGAGGAGGTGCTTGAGTTGTGTCTTAAAATTTAGGTGGAGGTAAATATGTGGAGCAATTGTGTTCTTATAGACCTAGCTACTGAACATAAGTGCACAATGCTGGCACTTCCAATACATTTTCTACAAAATACTGACTTTCTATTTTTTCCAGGTCCACTTTCTGTTGACTGTCCCTTTTTTATGTACAAACATTGTGAATACTCTTTTCCTCTCAACTTTGTTCCAATACTGAGATTTTAACTTTTCCAGGCTTTGTCAGAAGAGAACAATTTCCAACAAGATTCCACCCAGAAAACGGAACTCTATTACACAAAAGTTGTTGACACCGAGAGTCTTTCTATCTTATACACATTAGGTTGTAAGTGTTTACATTATTGATTAATAAATTTGGAAGTGTTATTAAGTACTGCATAACTACTGGATGAGACCTCACAGCAACTGCCTTTTGTAAATGTCCCTAGAACATCACTAACTCACATAAAGATAAATCTTTTGAAGAAGGATCATGCCCTATCTATCTAAAACTTTACTAGCACATCGTCAAATATGTACTTAAGTCTCAATAATATTCCTTGAGTGGATAAATTTCTTATTATTTTACCAAATGACAATTTCATGATATGTTATGACAAATATTACTGGGTTTTGTGCTACACGATACCCAATAATATTGACATGTTATGATTTGGGTTAGGGGTTTTTCTTCATCATTAAACTCAAGCAGGATCACTTCACTTCATTGATTTAAGGAATCTAGCATAAGCTTTACATTTTTTGTTCAACACATTAATTTGTCAATCTCCCTTGGACTGTGAAAACTGAAAAGAAATATGGTGGGAAAGAAACAAGATGGTCATTGGAAAATAACATTTTATTTAGATATTACAAGGCTGAGACACAAAGAACTGTATTCTAATTGATAAATTTGTTTCTCACAGGTATGGTCTTGCAATTCTGAAACTATTTTATGTCTGTGCTAAGGTTCAACAAATAGGTTAATATGTTGCAGATAAATGAGAGCCAGGTTTTGTTATTGTCAGAAAAAGGATTTACAAACAAGCAAAGGGGAATAATAACATGAGCATCAATGACACCTCAGTAGCAACAGGAATACCTAGTACCCAGATATTAATTTCTAAATACCATGCTCCTATAAATGAACTGAGGCTCCATTGAAAAATGGTTGCTTCTAGGGCTGAGGCAGGAAAAAGTAAGATGAGCCTGGAGCATGTTGTAGTATCAGAAAGTAAGAAAATGCTCAATAAATAAATAAAAAGAATGAGAGCATGCCAAAAGAACACAGATGCCAACCTAAAAAAAAAGAGTTCCTAATAACTAACGCTAAAATAGTTTGAACAAAAGAGATAATAGAATTATAACTCAAGAATAAAATAAATACCCACAAATCCATGATAATATAAATAAACGATTGAATAAGTAGGGTTAAGACAAAACCAAAAATTTCCTTAAAGTATAATTCCAGGTAATAAATGTAGAAGGGATGAGAAAAATAGAAAATCACCATTAGATCACCACAGTAAAATTGCTGTGGGCAGAATTCACAGATGGATATGCTTAAATAAATTTGCAGACAAAATTTCAAGGAGAAAAAATATTTTTGCATTACCTCAAAGAGTCTCCTCATGGTATTTTTTAATTATTGTGACATATGGTATTTTTTAATTATATTAACATATGTCCCCAAACTCTTCAGTAATCCTCCCTGCAGATGAAGCTTAATCACCCTCATCTTGAACACGAATTGGACTTGTCAATTTGATTTACTTTTATCAAGTACAAGAGTGGAGAAAGCTGGCAGGCATGACTTCATCTAGTGATCAAGTTTAACATCATCTGTAATATTTGTAATAAGTCCTGTTGATATTGTTTAACGATAAATTGAGATGGCCACATTGCTTCTGTGGCATTCTTTACTCAAATACATAACCTTGGTTTGATCACGAGGAAAAGAAGACAGACCTGAAATGAGGGGCATTCATCAAAATACCTGACCAGTAACCTTCAAAAGTGTCAATGTCATAATACTTTCCAGTTCCCTCCATGCTGTCTCAGAGGGTAAGAGAGCCTTCTTTTTTATACCTGCTTAGTATTCTATGGTGTAAATGTAGGACACCTTTTTTATCCACTCATCTGATAGGCATTTGGCCTGTTTCCAGATCTTAGCTATTATAAATTGTGCTGCTATGAACATAAGGGTGCATATTCTTTCTAATTGGTGTTTTGAGTTTTTACGATATATTCCTAAAAGTGGGATCACTGAGTCAAATGCCAGTTCCAGATTTAATTTTTTGAGGGAGCTCTATACTGTTTTCCGTAGTGCTAAGTAAAACAAGCCAGTCAGAGAAAGAGAAGTGTCACATGATCTTACTCACATGTGGACTCTAAAGAACAAAATAAACTGATGAACAAAATAGATCCAGAGACATATAGAAGCATGGAACAGACTCAAATCTCAGAAGGAAGGAAGGGGTGGGTGGGAAATTAACCAAAGAACTTATATGCTTATATGCATAACCCATGGACACAGACAATAGTGTGGTGAAAGCCTGGGGTGGGGGTTGAGGGGAAGAAGGGAAAAAAAAGGGGACATCTGTAATGCCTTCAACAATAAAGATAAATTAAAAACAATAAAGATCTGGCAAAAAAAAAAAAAGGTGTAATTTGAATCATTCACACCAGACAGCTATTGTTTTGGTTGTTGTCATTTATAAATTTGACAATATAAGGGAAAATAGGTTAGTGCCCTGACTAAATAGGTATTGCATGTTTTGAAAATTCTTGGGTACACTAGTTTCAAATTGTTGCATTAGAGAGAAAAATGGTAAAAAATTTTAATCAAGTCTGTACTTCAGTTAATAGTATTTTACCAGTGTTAATTTCTTATTTTTGAGAAGAAAAAAAAACATGCTTATGTATGAATCTAACATTAGGGAAAGCTAAGAGAACTCTATACTATCTTTTGCAACTCTTTCTGTAAATCTAAAATTATTTCAAAATAAAAAGTTAAAGAAAATGGTGGAAGTGTTTTAAATCCACCTCCTAGCATAGATTCTGCATTAATAAAGCCTTTTTTTAGATATTTTGGAAATGTTTACTAAAAGTGAGGAGAAATCAAGTGAGACACCAATTTACTTTTAATAAGATTAGTATAAGATTGTCTCCTGTTTTCTTACTACCTTCACCCATCTCCAGCCCCTCCCCAGGGCCCCACCTATCCATTGTCTGTGTCTATGGGCTGTTCATATATGCTTATAAGCTGTTTGGTTAATCTCTTCCTGTCCTCTTTTGGACCTTCCCTCTGAGATCTGTCGGTCTGTTCCATGCTTCCATGCCTGTGGTTCTGTCTTGTTCATCAATCTATTCTGTTCCTTAGGTTCTACATACAAGTGAGATCATTGTGATACTGAATGGCTTATTTTGCTTAGGTCCATTTTGCATAGACTCTCCAGGCCCACCAAGCTGTCCCAAAGAGTAAGAGATTCTTTTTTTTTACAGCTGCATAGTATTCCATGGTATAAATGTCTCACAGCTTTTTATCCACTCATCTACTGATGGGCACTTGAGCTGCTTTTTAAATGAATTAATATATTTTATAGTCAAAATTTTACATAGCTATAAAATTATCTTCATTGATTTATAAGTGATCCCAGAACTCCCATCTAGCCAAATAATTTCCTTTGAGTATACATGTCATTTTTTATACTGTTTTTTCACTGTTTCCATCTTTTAGAAATGACCTTCTGCTATTTTCCTACCAGATATATATTTTTTATCTTTCGAAATGCAGTTCAAATATTATCTTTCTGTGAATCTCTCCAAGTATCTACAAATCTTACTATATTTTTTTGTTCTCATGATACAATACCTGATACTTTATATGGTTTTCTCACCATCTAAAAATATGTGCTTCCTAAAAGGAAGAACCATATTTCATTTTTTAATACTCAGTTTAGTGCCCGAAGACAGTAGAGGTTTAATGATGTTTCCATGTATGAATGAGAGAATTAATAACTGATTGTTTTACGTATCTGACATGGTTATTATATTCAATTATGGAATTGGAATAAAAGATTCATGTTGTTTTTACTTATGATTTCTCTTTTATTTTGCTTTCTTAACTTACTAGAACCCATGACTAAGTTTCATTTTATATACCTAAGTGATTACCTTATAAACACAATTCAGACAGCTTATTTAGTACTACATAATTATTGTTCCCAGTTGTAGTTTGAGAACATCTATTATGACCTTTTCATTCATTCTGTTTTGTGAGAAAGTTTCCACTATCTTTCAGGGTATCTTAAATAGATCTCCTGCTAGAGGAGAAAGATGCCCACTTTTTAAAATATTTGCCATTACAGAATTATCTTCCCCATTCAGCAAAAACAACTATAAGAAAAATTTTACATTACACTCCACAGTAACAATAAAATATATTCACATTTTTACATTTAAGGTATACTGCCTTATTTATTGCACAAATGAAATGTGGACTGAACTTTACGCTTAAACAAATGATCTTCCAAATATTTTCTGTCAAAAGAAGAGGTGATGTAATGCTTGGTCAGTTGAAGTTTGGTGAGATCACTCACTCACAAATGTATATATTATTTATTAGTATTTATGTGTTATTGTGTCCATGAATTAGAAAAGTCAAGCCATTAAATAGAATGCAAATACTCTTGTGAGGCTCTTTACTTGAAATATAGACCATATGAAATTCATATTAATTTAAATCACAAAGTCTAAAGTATGTATATTGTATTATAATTTTATGGTATACATTGATTCATAATATAGTCAATATACTTATTTAATGTCCTGTTCTCTTCTATTTATATAAGTGATTGATAAAAGTGCATTTCTATACAAATGTATATATTTTATCTTAGTAGTTCTTAAATCTATCATCTATTTATCTATCTATCATCTATCTATCATCTATCTATCATAGATCTATCTATCCTTTGTTTTGGAGAATACCTCTAGCATAAGTAATTCATTCATATTTCCATTAATTTTATGAGAAACAGTTATATTTTCCCAGTCTGAGAACTGAAGCTGACAGAGCTAAATATTAAATACATGGGATGGTAGCAGGTTATTAGAAGTTGTTTCTCTCATAAGCTATGAGCCTAGCTGATTAATATATCCCCAATAGTGTGGAAATTAATTTCATAAATTTAATCTAAATATTTCTTGAATTTAAAAAACAACACTATGTAGTTATTACATTTTTATCACATATATCCTGGGATATGTGGGTCAATTTATAATTGTTTTAATAAAGGAATTTAAGCTTAATTTAAACAAATAACTGGAAGGCCCTCTGTGGGTATTAACTGGATGTGATTTCTGCCCAGTGTTCTGATTGTCAAAGTGTAGAAAATCAATGAAGCACAGTAAAGGGCAGGAGTAACTGATTTTCTTAAGGCAGCAAAATGTGTCCTTATCTCATTAGTGATCCACATGAATGTATGAATGAGATTGCCACTATCCCTACCTTCTATCCAGGAAAACCACAGCCAAGGGCACAGGCTTGGTGGAATCAACAGGGAAAGAAGACACTGTTGAGCTTGACTCTAGTCCACATGAAGAGACATGAGAGGTGTAAGAATAAGTGGGAGTACCCTGGTGCCCCAGGTCCCATATGGGGACATGGCAGGATCCTCTAATCCTGCTGGCAAAAATACCACTATTCTTAGCCTTTTTTTACTGATGGGTGGCAGGGTGTGCTGAGTAGAGAAGGACTCTGGCTTCTGGCACCATGTGCTTGCTGCACCCCCCTCTAGTATTAGTGCCAGGTGGGAGTTTAAATGAGGCAGTACACCTGTCAAACAGTAATCAGGTGTCATAATGTGAACTCAGGGAGAACAGAAACCTCCCATGGAGCAGAAGGACAAAAGCTAGCTTGATCTCGATTTTCAGTAGAATATAGACTGTAAAAGAGGGACATCACAATCCTTCTGACCTTTTGGATTTTAAGCAGGAGGTGTCAGAATAGTTACCACAGGGATAACTGGCTTCTGGCAGGCAAGTGTTCATAGTAACATCTCTTTTGATCCTCCAATATTGGTTCTTTCTATCATTGTAAAGCAAAATTCACCAAGAATTGGATTGTTCACCCACTAAATAAATAAAGAATATTTTTTACAGATTATTTTTTTGAGTTTACATCCTGAAATTTTGCCACTTAGATATAGTGAAACTGAATATGGCCAGCATCAATTGCATACCTATGTATAAGCCACTTTTGTGTATCATATCACATTTGCATAGCAACAACCCTACATGTGAACAGCATCATCTACCTTGACATGTAGAGGGAATATGTCTCCAAGAAGAGAATAACTAACTTGAGGCTAAATTACAGAAGGAGATTTCAATAGCCCAATAGTTTTGGCTCCAAAACAAACACACCTTTCACTGTCTGTTTAGAAGACACACTAGTACAGCTCTAGTGTTTCAAACTTATGATAAGTGTAAAACTACCTGAGATACCTCAGACCAAAACTTACTGGGCTATTAATTTAAGTTATTGGATTACAATGTGCTTGCAGTATATTTAGGGTTAATTCAACTCCTGAACTTTTAAAATTACAGGAAACAAAACATCAGGGCTGAAACTGCATAGCATTTATTATATGTATTCTAAGAGTCTAGCATCCTGTTTCACTTATTACATTATCTTGACTCTTTAACACAAAGTTCTGAGATAGTTGTGTTATCCCGATTTTACACATAAGGAAACATAACTTTGAGTTAAATAATTCTGTCCAGACTACAGTGGTTGAAAGCATCAACTTTGTGGAACAAACTAGCTCTGGATGAGTAAAAATCAAGAAGTGGGGGGGGGGATGGGACAAAGAGGGTAATGGGAGCCATATAAACGATGAGAGAAGGAGATTAGACTCTGGAGGATAAGTACACAATGCAATATAAGGATGATGTATTATATACATAATCGTATACCTGAAATTTATATAATGTTCTTAACCAATGTTACCCCAATAATGTTCCAGCAGTTCATACAGAAAGTCTACGAGGTTTTTAGTATCATGGCATATTGGGATTTTAATTTTGAAATGAAAATGGAAAATTCAAAACTAAAATTTGAACTCTTGTCTTCATTTATATGATAATTTTAATAAATCAGCAATTGTTTACAAAGCTAATAAACTGTTTCACCTGAGGTCATGTGGGCTCATATCAATTAGAATTAGAGCTTAATTCCTCAATTCTCCTAAGGCAAAAGGATCCCTAAGAAACAGAGAAAATTAACAGAAATTTAAGAACTGTTTGTAATAGAGCCAGAGCCAGAATGGAGGATTCCACTCCTCTTGTTGAGTTGTATGAGTTCTTTGTACACTTTGGAAATTAGCCCATTATCAGATACATCCTTGGCAAATATGTTCTCCCAGACAGTGGGGTTTCTTTGTATTTTGAGGCTGATTTCTTTTGCAGTGCAGGAGATTTTTAGTTTGATGTAGTCCCATTTATTTATTTTTTCTTTTGTTTCTCTTGCCCCAGGAGATGGTATCAGTGGAAATTCCACTATGTGAGATGCCTGTGACTTTACTGCCTATGTTCCAGGATTTTTATGGTTTCATGACTTACATTTAAGTCTATTATCCATTTTAAATTTATTTTTGTGTGTGAAGTAAGGTGCATACTTACTCATTTTTTTGCATGTACCTATCCAATTTTCCCAACACCATTTATTGAAGAGACTGTCTTTCCTCGATTGTATGCTCTTGCCTCCTTTGACAAATATTAACTGACCATAATAGCTTGGGTCTATTTCTGGGGTCTCTGTTTTGTTCCATTGATCTATACATCTGTTGTACCAACACCGAGCTATTTGATTACATTGGCTTTGTAGTACAGTTTGTTATCTGGTAAAGTGGTCCGTCCCATTCTGTTCTTCTTTCTCAAGATGGCTGCAGCTATTCATGGTCTTTTTTGATTCTATATACATTTTTGGAATATTTTCTAGCTCTGTGAAATATGCTGTTGGTATTTTAATAGGAATTTCATTGAATCAACAGATTGCTTTGGGTAGTATGAACATTTTAATAATATTAATTCTTCCAATCCATCAACATGGTATATTCTTCCATTTGTTTGTATCTTCCTCTATTTCTTTTTTCAGTGTCCTGTAGTTTTCTGAGTACAGGTCTTTTACATCCTTGGTATCTAATTTTTTAGTTGCAATGGTAAATGGGATTGTGTTTTTAGTTTCTCTTTCTGAGAGTTCATCGTTGGTATATAAAAATGCCATCAATTTCCAGATGTTAATTTTGTATCCAGCTACATTGCCGAATTTATTTATCAAATCAAGTAGTACTTTGTTGGAGTCTTTAGAGCTTTCTGTGTACAGTATCACATCATGTGCAAATAATGACAAAACTGTCACTACTTTCTTCTTTCCAGTTTGGATACATTTTATATTCCCTTCCTGCCTGATGGCTGTGGCAAGGCCTTCTTCCATTACTATGTTCAATAAGAGTGGTGAAAGCAGACATCACTGTCTTGTTCCTGTTTTTAAGGGAAATGGTTTCAGTTTTTGCACATTGAGTATGATGTTGGCTGTAGGTCTGTCGTATATGGCCTTTATCATGTTGACGTATGTTCCCTCTATTCTCACTTTGCCAAGAGTTTTTATCAGAAATGGGTACTGGATTTTGTTAAATGCTTTTTCTGCACCTATTGATATGATCATATTTTTTTGCCCTTCATTTTGTTTATGTGATATATCACATTTATTGATTTGTGAATATTGTACCAACCTTGCATCCCCAGAATAAACTCCACTTGATCGTGGTGTTTGATCTTTTTAATTTATTGCTGGATCCAATTTGCTAGTATTTTTCTTAAGGATATAGGCATCTATGTTCAGCAGGGATATTGGTCTGTAATTTTTTTTCTTTGTAGTGGCTTTATCTGGTTTTGGAATTAGGATGATACTGGCCTCATAAAAAAGATTTTGGGAGACTTTTCTTCTCTTGAATTTTCTGGAATAGTTTGAATAGAATTGGCATTAATTCTTCTTTGAATGTTTGGTAAAACTACCCTGTAAATCTATCTGGTCCCAGAGTTTTGTTTGTTGGGAGTTTTTTTATTACTGCTTCAATTTCATTAGTTGTTATTGGCCTATTCAGGTCTTCTGAATCTTCCTAATTCTGCTTTGGAAGATTTTGTTTCTAAGAATTTATCCATTTCATCCAGGTTGTCCAGTTTGTTGAAATATAGTTGCTCATAGTATTTTCTTATAATACTTTGTATTTCTGTTGAGGCAGTTATTATATCTCCTCTTTCATTTCTGATTTTGTTTATTTGGGTCCTCTCTCATTGTTTCTTGGTGATTCTGCCTAAAGGTTCATCAATCTTATTTATCTTTTCAAAGAACTGGCTCTTGGTTTCATTGATTTTTTTTGCATTGTTATTTTAGTTTTATGTCATTAATTTCTGCCCTGATCTTTATTATTTCCTTCCTTCTACTTCCTAAGGGCTTTCTTCCTGTTCCCTTTGTAATACTTTGTTGTTGCGATAGATGGTTTAGTAGAGCTTTTTCTTGTTTCTTGAGGTATGCCTATAATCCTATAAATTTTCCTCTTAGACTGCTTTTGCTGAGTCCCATAGATTTTGGGTTGTCTGTTAATTTTCATTTTTTTTCAGAAACTGTTTGATTTCTTCCTTGGTCTCATTGTTAACCCATTTATTGTTTAATAAATGCTATTTAGCCTCCATGCATTTGAATATTTTTGATTTTTTTAGTCATTGATTTCAAGTTTTTGCCATTGTAATCCAAGAAGATGCTTGATATGATTTCATTCTTCTTGAACTTCAGAGACTTGCTTTGTGTCCTACAAGTGGTCTGTTTTTGAGAATGTTCCATGTTGACTTGAGAAGAATGTGTATTCTGCTGCTTTGGGATAAATTATTCTGTAAATGTCAATTAAATACTTTAGAGCTAGTGTATCATTTAAGGTCTATGTTTCCCTGTTGATATTTTGACTTGATGATTTGTCCAATAATGACAGTGGAGTGTTAAAGTCCCCCACTATAATTGTGATGCTGTCAGTCTCCCCATTTAAGATCACCAGAAATTTTTTATATATTTAGGTGCTCCTATATTATTGGGTTCATATATATTGATAAGGGTTATTTCCTCCTGTTGGATAGATCCCTTTAGTATTATGCAGTGACCATCTTTGTCTCTTGTAATGATCTTTAATTTGAAGTCTATTTTGTCAGAAATAAATATTGCCACTCCAGAATTTTTTTCATTTCATTTGCATGGAATATTTTTTTCCATCCCTTCACTTTCAGCCCGTGTGAATCTTTTGCTCTCAGGTGAGCCTCTTGTAGACATCATATATTTGGGTCCTGTTTTCTTATCCATTGAACTACCCTATGTCTTTTATTCCATTTACATTTAAGATTACTGTTGATATATACTTTTTTAATGCCATTTCCCCCCCTTTTTGCTGATGTACTTTTCTCTCAATATTTCTTCTTCTTAAAGCAGTCCTTTTAGCATTTCACGAAATGCTGGTTTGGTACTGAACTCCTTTAGCCTTCTTTTAACTGGGAAGCTCTTGGTTTCATCTTCAATTTTAAATGATATCCTCATGGGACAAAACAGGCTTCGTTGCAGTTTCTTGCTTTTCATTACTTTGAGAACTTCATGCCACTCCCTTCTGGTCTGAAGAGTTTCTGTTGAGAAATCTGCTGTCAGCCTTATGGGGGTTCCCTTGTAAGTCACTGCTTGTCTCTCTCTTGCAGCCCTCAATATTCTCTTTTTCCTTTACATTTGACATTCTAATTATTATGTTACTTGGAGTGGGTCTCTTTGGGTTCCGCTTGCTTGGGACCCTATGTGCTTCCTGAACTTGTGTGGCTTTCCCCCTCATCAGCATATGGAAGTTTTCTGTCATTTTTTCCTCTGTCAATTTCTCTATTTCTTACTCAGTTTCCTCCCACTCTGGCACCCTTGTGATGCTAATGTTGTTTTGCTTCATGTTGTTCCAAAGCTTCCTTAAACTCTCCTCATGTTTTTTAAGTATTTTCTCTTTTTGCTGCTCTGATTGTGTGGTTTTTCCTACCATATCTTCTTAGTCACTTATTCTATCCTCTGCTTCATTGAACCTGCTTTTAATTCTTTCCAGAGTATTCTTGATATCAGATATAGTATTCATTATTGGCTGGTTCTTATTTATTGTATCTAGCCTTTTTTCATGTTTCACTTTGTTCCTGAACCTTCCCATTAAGTGTTTTGTGGTTCAAACTTCAACATCTTTATAACCATTACTCTGAACTTTATTTCTGATAGCTTTCTTAGCTCCATCTCATCAAGGTCTTTTTCTGGCAATTTTTCCTTTTCTTTAGTTTGGGGGTTGTTTCTTTGTCTCTCCACTTTAGTAACTCTTAGTGTTTGTTTCTGTATATTACATATATTTGTTGTCTCCCAGGCTTGTGGGGTGGGATTTTGTAGTGTATGTCTAGTAGGGTGGAGAGGTGTGTTTTCCTTATACTTCTGAGCTATTTGCTCTAGGTGTGTTCCTTTTGTGGGTGTCCCTTTTGTGGGTTCTTTGGGCTCTCCTGCTGTGATTGGGTGTAGATTATTGTTAACCCATTTATGGAAGGACTCTTCTCATGTTGGCTAAATGTGAGGCTCAGCCACCACAACATTGTGTGAGCTATTGTACAGGAGCTGATAGGGCAAACCAAACTACCAAACTGCCAGGAAACACACAGTAACTTACAAAATATACTGACAATCACAATGAAAACAAGGAAAGAGAAATCAGAATTGGGAGAGTGAAGGTAGAACACAAATGCTAAAGCCCTCCCCCCCAAAAAGAGAGAGAGAGAGAGAAAAGGATATTATTGCTAATAGCAAAATATTAATGATAATAATAATAAATTAGATAAAAAGTAAAAGATAGAGGAGATACTGGGAGATTAAAGGGGCAGAGAAAAGATTCTGAAAGGAAAGGAGGGTGAGCAAAAAACAGACTAGAGAGTAGGGATGGGAAAATTATTGAAGAATTAAAAATAAAAATAAAATAGAGAGATGAACACAAATAAACAAGAAGACGGGAAGACAGAGACTAAAAGGGCAGAAAAAGAAAAGAAAGAAAAATAGAAATTATTCCAGTGGAACAAGAGAGAGAGAGATAAGCAAGGGCAGGGAAGGAGTCCAGTAAGAGTTATGGGGGAAACAATACAGAAAATCATTAAACTTATTGGTTATAATAATAATATCCCAGCCATAACACAGAGAATATCAAGAAAATCTTGTTAACAGAACAAAAAAACAAAAGGAAAAAAAAAAGCAATGCAAGCTATATCAAATTTAAAAAATTAAAGAAAAAAATTAAAAACAAAAAATTTAAAAATCAAAGTTTTGTGTGTTTTTTCTCTTTTATCAAAAAAAAAAAAAAGTCAATCAGATGAGTTTCATCTGGGCAGCTTCTTCTGTCTGGGGCTTACTGTTTTGTATGCTGATTTCGGGTCTCCTGGGAGGTACTTGTGCTTCATCCAATGTCAGGTTTGGCTCTGGTGTAGTTGGCTGGTTTGAGGCTCTCTATGAGCCACCTCCACCTGTTAGCTATTTTACCTCCCCCTTGTGGTTGCCTGGTCTTACCCCAGAGTCTTCTGAAGGGAGTATATAGGGTGCAGGCCTGGTAGTGTAGCTTGGGATATTGCTCCCCTTATTTAGACGTTTTGCTATCAAGCACTCACTGTGGGGAAATTAGTCTCTGCTTCAAAGCCAAGTCCTCCAATTCTAGTTCCCCATACAAGGCCTGCTACGGTTTCAGATTGAATTCAGTCTGTTACCTTTTCTGTATGGGCAACTATAGCTGCCTGGGTTCATTTTGTTTGATTAAAAAAATATTCTGGTGTGCACATCCCCTCTCCAGCCCCCAGAAGGGGTTTTAAGCTTTTTGTCCAGTTCCCAAATAATAGTCCCTGAGAGTCTTAGTCTTGTATTATAATCCTGTGAGCTGTTTTCCCTCCCCCCCCTCAGGCCTGTACCGGGCAGGGGATATCTGGGGCTTCAGTGAGCTGAACCAGCCCCTTTCCTGTTGGGTGTGGTGCCCCTAGACTGCAGGAATGGTGAGCGTGCTCCACCCCTCCTTTCCCAGATCTGATTGGCTAATCTCACAGGGCACTCAATTCAAACTCTCCACACTGCAAACACAAATCCCAGCTTCTGCTGGTCTGTTTGCCCAGTGCAAGCCAGGAAGATGGATGCCCATTCAACAATTAAAAGCTCAAAAATGCACCAAGCAACAAACAGGCAGAGAACCCTCCTGCCAGTTCCTGGCACCCTCTCACCTCAGAACCAAGCAGGAGGGGTCACAAATTCAGCCCCATGCAGGTCCCCTGCCCTGTTGATTTCTGTAAAACGATGTCAGCTCCTTGTCCGCTATTCTAGCTCCCTTCAGAACAGGTCAAAAATCTGATTCACCCCACCAGCTGCTCAGATGCCTGGAGACCCAATCAGCTCAACTGGTGGCTCTGGTCCTCTTTCTGGAGGCAGGAGGGCTCTCTTCCCCTTCCCCATGCCACACAGTTTAAATGCTTTCTGGGGTTCTACACAATGATGTACAGGAAAGCTGAGGGTCCCTGTAGGTGGCTGCATGGTGAAGCCGTCTGGCCACTTTCTATTCAGAAGCCACACACTGCGGGACAGCTTTTCCTGTGTCCAGTACCCAGGGTGAAAGTCTCCTGTCCTGGCTGCTGCCACTAGGTGTGTTTTTTCACTGAGGAGGTGCGGTCCCCTCCTCACAGGGACACTTTTACCCTGGCTCCCTCTGCCAGCCCTGCACAGGCTCTCCGCTTCTCCTCTGCTCTGGGTTTGAGATCCCAGCTTTTGGATGTCATTCCACACTCCTAAGGGGAGGGAACTTTGCAGCCTCTAAACCTTGGGGCTCATGGCCCAGCACTGGCTTCAGAGGAGACTCCGTCTTTCAGCACCCCACTCTCTTATCAGACTCTATGGTGTTTCTTCAGTTCTCCTTACTCAAAATATGTCCACTCAGGTATATTTCTCTTGTTTTTCCAAGCTGGTTATGCAGTATTTTAGTGGTAAATTGAGTTTGTGGCTGGGAGCAAGGGAGCTCTCTGCTGCTTGTCAGGGCATAACCATCTTTCCCTCTCACTCTTAACTTTTTTATTTTACAAACTGGCACAGTTTTATGACCTGAACTTTCAGTTCACTGAGTCATTGGATTGTCATTCTACCAGTCTCTTCAGTTACTTCTTCTTAATGATTTCTTATTCCTGTTTTTCTTCCCTCCTCTTTTATAATTGTGTACATATTAATATGCATATTTTTATCATCTGATAAATTAACTCTCCTGCTCCTATTATAAGGTATTGAAATTGCTTTTCCAGCCAGTCTTGTATTTTTCTCTTTGCTCCTTTTGCTCTGAAAACATCAACCAAGTGACTAAAGTCACATGCCCTTTTGATGATTTTAGGTAGTAGAGGTGAGAAGCATATTCCAAAGCTGTGAGCTATACATGTTTTGATATACACATTACAGTTGTAATCCTTCATATGGTTAACAAAATCCTGGGGGTAAAGATATGCAGAAAAGAAAAGTAAAAAATGAAAACCATTTGTGCACGCTATTTGATAGCTTAGTAACTGTTGCCTGGATGTTTAGTCATTGCATTCAGTAGGCTGACAAATGCTAATAATTAAAGGCAGGTAATTAAAGCAATTTGATCCTCCTTATTTTATTATTTTATCTAAAATGACAGTGGAATAACTATAAAGGCATAGTCATTAATGCATTGATTCATCGACTTTTGGGCACTTACTATTTGGTTAGCACTTTGGATGAAAACCTGTATAAGCCACAATCACCTATATAGTAAGGAATGTTCTAAATTTAAGAGATCCACAGTTTATGGAGATACTTTAAAAAGGCCAATTAACCCTGCCTTAAGAGGAGGAAAAGAAAAATTCTCAGAGACTACGATACTTCACAGAAGGTTTTAAAATATGGCTGGAATTTCTATAGGCTTAAGAGGTGAAAAGTTATTCTGTTTAAAGAACATTATAAGAAAGTGCTGAGAGTTATAGTGGCTAAGTAGTTTGATATACTTATCAGTGTAAAATAAGGGCTTATAAGGCCAGTCTTGGGAAATGCTGTAGGTCTAAGAAGGCATTTAGAAGCTGGGTCATAAAAGTTCCTGTATTTTATATTAGGATTGTATTTTCCTGTGAATGATTATCAGTAATTTAAGAATTATAAATGAGAAAGTGATTTGATCAGGTTTACATTTCAGAAAGTTTAGGTATGTGGCATTGTGGAGGCTAAATAGGGAGGATGTAAGAATAATATTAGTGATATTTTTTAGAAGGATACTGCAATAGCTGTGTGATAGGAGATAAAGTAAGTCAGCAATATGGAAAGGGAATGCATGGAGCAATTCACATGTGGCCAGTAAGACTTAAAAAATGATTTTTTACATAATTTAATGTTGATTAATTTCTATTTAAGTAGTCACATGTAACTAATGGCTAACAACATGGACAGTGTAGATCTAGCACTTTAGAGAGAGGCATTGTCTGGCAACATGCATTTTAGAGCATATTGAAAACTTAGTATATTTTAAAACATATATGTGGGTTCTATAGAACATTTTAAATAATGAGTAATGGATGAGAATAACTCATGAGAATAACTGATGGAGAAAGGAGCCATGAGTTGCAACTGGTAATAACAACATTTTAGCTTTGCATGGGAGAAAAGGAGTCTGGGTGAACTACTAAGAGGGAGGTAAGAATTAGATAGTGTTAAGAGGAGAATGTCATAGAACTCAAGTCAAGACAAGTTTCATTTCAGAGGGCTCAGTCATTAGAGTCTTATGAAAAAGTTAAATGTTATAAGGTTCAAAAAGTGCCAAAATGTATCTGGCAACTAGCAGGACATGACTGACCTTAAGAAAAAAATGTATTCTGTGATGGAGATAAACACCATGTTAGAGTAAATGGGAGATAAGCTTAGAGTTATAGAATAAAGAAAATCACAGATAGGAGAGAAAGAATTGCCAAAGATAATTAGGATTTTAAAATAAGTATGTTAAAATTAAGTACATTTATAATTTTAGAAGAGTTCGTTTGCAGAAAGAAGTTTAAGGTATGAATCTCAGAGAAGTAGACATGGATGAAAGCTCAAACAGCAGCATTAATAGCTAGAATAGGGAGGGAATCTTTTCCTTTGAAATTGGAGGGAAAAAGAGAAATAGATCAGTGCACTCATTCTAACTCTCAGGGTAGAAATTCAAACTCTGCCTGTTAAATTATTTTCTAAAGCACATTTCCTAACTTCCATGAGATAAAAAAAAAAGAGAGATAAATAAAAAATTTCACTGTGCATATGCCATTCTTCTCAGTATGTGTATTTTTTTAAAAGGAGATATTTAATGTTTAGTTTTAAGTGTGGTGCTTTTTAAATGATATGGGGCTTTAATTTAAAAAAATAAGTATAATCCTGACTTCTTTAAAGTCCTAGGATGTCAAAATATTTAATTTATTTATTTACTTATTTATTTATCCTTACCTGAGGATTTTTTAAAAATTAATTTTTAGAGAGAGAGGAAGGGAAAGAGAGAGAAACATCAATGTGGGAGAGAAACATCATTTGGTTGCTTCCTGTACACGCCCCCACCAGGGATCAAACTGCAACCTAGGTATGTGCCCTGACCAGGAACCAAACCTCTTACCTTTTGGTATATAGGACAATGCTTCAACCAACTGTGCCATCAGCCAGGGCTAGGATATCAGAATATTATAGTTTATAATGTGCTTTTTCTTTCACTGAGTAATGTAAGATCATCTTAGAATTCATAGAAATGTCCCTAAAATTTTTGACAGAATTTAGTAGTTCATTGTACTACACAAAATATAACATCAAAACAAGAGGAAAAAATTGGCAGTTAAGTGTTGGTCAGGTTGTCACAAAACATTTCAGTCAATATGTGGCGTTTCTGGTATAAGACACACAACTACTAAAATGTTCATTTAGTGTCCTGCTTAAGGGAAGTAGAAATGAATCTGGAATTCAGAATAGTAGGAAAAACAGAGTGTTATGCTTTTTTGTGCAGTATATATTATGCCAAATATTATTGAGATAATATACCAATAGAAAGAAAAAGTATCTGAATTGGAGTGTGAATAAATTATCCAGGAAAATTTTATTTCATAACAGATTCCAGAAGAAGTACAAATGCAACTGAAGATGTATAGTGGTAACCTAAGAAAAAATGGGAGTCTTTATTCCTCATTATATCTTGAGAACACACCTGGAAACGTATCTTTTGACAGTGAACTAGGAAATAAAAAGCACATACACACAAAAAAAGATGTTTGGGGAAATTTTATTTTATCTTTAATAATGTATGCTCAAGAGTTGAGGTTTCTGTATAATTATTTTCCTTTGTGATTTTTGGAATTCAAATTCATTGTTTCTACTGCACAATTAAGTTTATCCTTTAGGGAATATGCCTTCTGATCCATATAAATATCTAGAAGTTTTGTGTGTTTTTTGTACAGATGCTCCTCAACTTACAATGGGGTTACATCTCAATGAACGCAATCCTAAGTGGAAAATGCATTTAATACACCTAATCTACTGAACATCATAGTTTAGCCTAGCCTACCTTTAAGTGTGCTCAGAACACTTACCTTAGCCATCTTGAGTTTCTTTCTTCATTAGAAGCAGGAGACACAGATGTGCATTTTGTAGACATGATGGGATGTGACGCATAAAACAATATCAAAATAACTCTGGCAATGTAGTACATCTAGAGTATTGGTTGATTACTCTCGTGATGGAGTGGCTTATTAGGAGCTGAGACTCACTGCCACTGCCTAGCATCATGAGAGAGTATTATACTAGAGGATTTCTACTGAATGTACTATTGTAAAGTTGGTACATTGAAAAATCTTAAGTCCAATCATTGTAAGTCAGGGAATGTCTGTATGTTAATTAGATAATTGTGGTTCTCATATCTAATGACAATTTTTAAAAATTACTCTTGGGGTTGATGTCAAGATTAGCTCTCTCCACAGTTTTGTTTTTTTAAATCTCCAACAAATTTAGGGAAGATAACTTTTAGGTTAATTAAAAATTCACATCTTTTTTTTCTTCTTTTATTTTTTGCCATCATTTCCCATATCTCCTCTGACTCTATGAAATTTAACTTAATGAAGCAGTCACTTCACTTCTGGTATATGTGTTATAAAGGGAACACTGAAATTAAAGGCTTTGTTAAATAATGTAATTTCATGGCAATAAACATCTTTTCCCCTCCAGAAAGTTTATTCTGAAAGTGCAGGACCAGGAGCAGGCTTTTATTTCCACATTTTAGGTCAAGATATTTTCTCAGCTGTGTCCCCTGTTCTTTTACTGACTTTCTATTCAGTAGCAATTCCATTGTCGCTGATAAATATGACAGTTTAGAAACTCCATCGGCCTCTTCAGCACCTTCCACTCGCTGTTGCATTTGTATATCAGTTTTAAAACGTTAAACTTGATTTTCCCCCTCCTATTAGATGTATTGCTACCTCTCAGATAACCCAGGAAGACAAGTCTATGTATTGAAAAATAACCTTCCTTACTCTTTTAAGGTATTTTGCCATCGGTTGCCTTCTCTGTCTTCTCTCTCTCCCTCTGTTTTAATATTACACTGTAAATATTTAAATTTTATTTATTTGATGTATTTAAATTTTAAATATATTTCAAAACCATCTAGTTTTCCCAATATGAGTTCTTATTTTTTTCAAATTTACTGTATTGGAAGTGGTCATTACAGTTAATAAAAGATCCTTCTTAGCATTCTTTGGTTCTCCCCCCATTCTTTTGTGAGTTGTTGTTTACCTCACTTTATGGATGGATAAACAGTATACATATAATTAATGTCTTATGCCCAGTTCACATCTTAACAATGTTGACTAGAAATGCCTTTTTTTCAGTGTATCACTCTTTTAAAAATTTACTTATGTAATTTATTTTTGTGGCAGTTATATGGATTAACTTAAATAGATTTTAACAAGCCTAATTCTCATTATCTGTCCCCTCCCCTCTCCCAAGTTCTCAGTAGCTTCTCTGTTGTTCACCAATCCCTTCACTATCACTGACATCCTTCACTTTGAAAAAGAGAAGTCAAATGCTATTTAATATCTAATTCTCTGTTTGACACTGTCTTAATAAAATAATGTAAATGAAATAAAGCAGAATGGAATACATTTACATCCTCTAGGTGACTCCTAGTCTTGATTGAGTCACAATTCACATGAAGTTCTGATTATGTGTGTGTGTGTATGTGTGTGTTCATACTTTCATTTTAACCTATATTTTGGATAAGCTGCATGCAAACAGTAGTCTTACATAAAAACATTACTGGTAGGAAACCTCAAATTCAGCTCTAAAAATGGCATATTCTTATATTTTTCCAAGAGCAATAGGTAAGAACAATGAGAGGTAATGGAGAAGAATATATACTGCTGAAATAGAATATAAATACCAGTTATTATCATTATGAAGCATGTATATTTTAGTCCTGATAAAACTGGAATATGAAAGCTACAACATTGATCTCATACACTCTTCTGGATGTTTCCATGAAGTGGGAAAAGAAGTGCTGGGGAAGTGGGTGATAACTGTCACTTTAAGGCAAATATTTTATCATTACCACTGGTACATAAATGGGGCATTCAGGATCAGAAAATTAGAATGAGATATGTAACATCATAATTATCTTGCTTTATTGAAGTTTTAACTATACTAGAGGAATAATAAATTGTCCTTTTCATCTAATAATATAAATTCTATTTCTATTATTCTACTGAGTTAAAGGACTCCCAAAATAATAAAATTATAATCAAACTTCAAGCAAGTAATTTGCATATCTAAATTAATACATTTAAACACCAGCATTACTCTTTATTTTTCTCTAAAAATTATTTTTTATTTCTCTTTAAAATATTGGCATTTAAAAAACTCACAATACCCCGTGTGCAATTGTGAAAATAAATTTATGTCATGCTGTGTAGTTGGTAATATTATACATTTAAAATACCAAGACTAATAAAATATTTGAGAAAAATTTTCAGGATTATTGGATTCCCACTTTTAGCTTAGTCTTTAAAGTCATCTTATAAAATACTCAATTTAATATGCCAGAAAGGAACAAATTATAAAATAACAGTTTTACATATTTGTTCCCAAACCTAGGTATTTGAGAAATCATACTGAGTAATCTGGGCATCAAAGGGTAAAACTTACCTGGCTTGATAACTGAAATTTCTATTAAACTGAGTTAGCATGCAAACAATGCATAATTTTCAAAATGAAAACATTACATTAAATACAATTACACTTGTTAGTGCAATATATATTTAGTCTATAGTTAAAGCATTATTCACATCAAGTTAATTTACTCATAAAATATTTGGTCTAAAAAGATCAATTAAGATTAATATGTTTGCTCAGGTACCTAGAATGCCCCATTCATATTAATTTAATATGGCAAGGGTTTGTAAATAAACATGTGACTTGAATATAAATGACATAGAATAAATAATAAAATAGTTCAGATCATGAGTATGAAATAAAAAACTAACAATAATAAAAATTACATTCAAAATATAATACATTTTTTCTGTAAATTTGTGACACTAAGGTGATACTAAATCAATATAGCTATCAGCAACCTTTTTATTATTACTCTATCTTAAGATGAGCTTTTATTTATTTAAAATAATTTTCTCATCTACAACTATATTTTTACTATCACGTTCAAATAATAATACATTTTATAATAATTATATTACTACCTTGTGGTTTATTGCTTCATGATCTAAAGGTAATAGAATTAAGAAAATAGCCTGTTCATAATAAATTCTCCATTTAATCCTTTTCTAAATCCTTCCTTTGAACATTGAATTGCCTGAGCTCATTTTGATCATTAATATATTGAGTACACATGCTTTCCTCTTCAGTGAATTTACTTACAAAACAAAAAATAAAATTATGCTCAATATAACATTTTATTGACATTGATATCATTAATTCACTTTAACTTTAATGTCAATACTTACTAACATTTAGAATATACTACATGACAAAAAAATATGTCCAAGATAGTGATATTCGTAATCTCAACAGCATCTCCATGATTAGCAAAATTGATAATGAATGATATGTTTGAATATCTGTAGTCCAATTTTGGAATCTGAAAGATACAGCCTCTGATTTTCAAGATTTTTCTGCTGAAAATTATATATACTTATGAGAAATCTTACAAATTTCCAAAAATCTATAGGCATATCCTTTGACAAATGTCACTAGCAAAGTAATTTTTTAAAATAACTTGCAAATACTAACCTTTTTTTATTCCTCTTAGATTAGGACTTTGTAACTTATGTTTGCAGGTAATTGAATACTTACTAAATCCATTTCCATTGTTTAAGGGAAAAAACTTCATTATTATTACTTAATGATAATAGCATCATTGTTGTTATTAACATAATTGTGAGTTAAGTGTAATGCATAATAATTAAAAGTGTACTAACACTAATCTTTGTGTTTTTTGTTTTGTTTTTGTTTGTGCTTTCAGAGACAAAAAGAAATAGCATGGCATAAAACATGGCTCAGTTCTACTACAAAAGAAATGTTAATGCACCCTACAGAGACCGCATCCCTCTAAGGATAGTTCGAGCAGAATCAGAACTCTCTCCATCAGAAAAAGCCTACTTAAATGCTGTGGAAAAGGGAGATTATGCAAGTGTCAAGAAATCCCTAGAGGAAGCTGAAATTTATTTTAAAATCAATATTAATTGCATTGATCCTCTTGGAAGAACTGCTCTCCTAATTGCAATTGAAAATGAGAACTTGGAGCTCATTGAACTACTCTTAAGCTTTAATGTCTATGTTGGCGATGCTCTATTACATGCAATCAGGAAAGAAGTTGTTGGAGCTGTTGAGCTGTTATTGAACCACAAAAAGCCCAGTGGAGAAAAACAGGTATGTGCAAAAATATTGTTTTTAATTCATTTTACTTGCAGAAGGTTTCTATGGGTGTTCACATTCCCTCAAATGTTAATAGAAGCATTGAAATCAGAATTATTATGATAGAAAACTGTTAAGCACCCAGTTCATATCCTCCAGCAGTCACTGCCACCACCACTTAACCTGGCAAATCAGACCTTTAGTGAGAACCAAAGCAAAACAAAGTAACCTATGTTGGCTTTCTTTCCATTGGAAACATTTCTATGTAATGCTCAACATATAATGTTGTTTGGGACTTATTGTGCAGGTGTGGGTGTTTTCCCTCTTGCCTTTCGTTTTCTAACATTCTACAGTAGCAGGCTGAATTTTTTTTGTTTTTCTGTTTAAGCTGCTTGCCTGTTTTGAGACTGTGAATTGTGTCATCAAATTTTGACATTGTTCTTCAGCAAATTCTAGTGGATTGTCTTAAATTGAGACTTAAACTTTTTAATAGTTTACCAGAAAATAACTAATCTCTGACTATAAACTTAATATCAAATTTATTATTGGCAAAATTTTAAGCTACATCTTAATATCATCAGTAGAAAATAAACTAAAATGACACACAATATGTTTTTCTTTTTCCTTGTTATTTCCCTGTTTTTATCACTAAGGAATAGAGAAATCAGATAGAAATGAATAAAGACTGTATTTGTCTGTCTACCAGGGTGGGGAAGCTTTTTTCTGCCAGGGGCCATTTGGATATTTATAACATCATTTGAGGACCACACAAAATTATCAGCTTAAAAATTAGGTATGAAAAAAGCTCCTAGGTTTATTGAATTTTGAGTCCTGCCCGTGGTTGCCTTGGCAGGGCCAGACCAAATGATTTCAGGGGCAGTATACAGCCCACTGGATGTTCCCCACTCCTGGTCTAGACCCTCCCCTTTGTTATTTCCCTGTATCTGAATTGTCTGTTTGATCCTTTTCCTTTCACACTGAACTCTTCACTTCCCTGCATGAAGTCTATTTTACTAATTGAAAAGACATTGAACATACCACAGTAGCTCAAAATTTGTCTTTTAAAGTAAAATCTTATTAAATGTGTGTGTTATTACATCTCTAGCAATTTCTGCCCACTTTGATAATCCACAAATCTCTATTTCTGCAAATGATAGACTGTTAGGAGACTTGATATTCTTTTAAAGCATTGATTTTCAACCAGGCTGTGCTGCAAAAATTTTTACAACATGCAGTACTTGACTATTTAGTCAGGGACACTGACCTCTTTTCCTTTAGATTATCAAATTAAAAAAATCACAACAGCCAACACAATAATAGCAGTCTGGCGTGAATGCCCTGTCTTGAATCATAAATATATAGGTCATATATTAGAGTTGCATCATATTGGCCCCCTCCCATAATAAGGTTGCATCTGATTGGTTAATTCTTTCTTTAAAATATGTTTTTATTGATTTTAGTGAGAGGAAGGGAGAGGGAGAGAGAGATAAAAACACCAGTGATGAGAGTCATTGATTGGCTACCTTCTACATCCCCTTCACTGGGTATTGAGCCTGAAACCCAGGCAATATGCCCTGACCGGGAATTAAACTGCAGTCTCCTGGATCATAAGTTGATGCTCAACCTCTGAGCCATGCCAGCCAGGCTTTGCTCACTCTTTGTTGTCTGTTTCATATTCAGGTGTCTGTGCTTTACCTTTTTAGATTGCTAAATTTTACTGATAGAAAAATTTCCTTGATTCATCTATCCTTTCAAAGTTATATGACACTTGATAGGGATAGACAGGTAATGGTAATATCTAATGACATATGTAATGTTATATCCCACTTTTTCACCAAGAGAGTATAGGATACTTAAGAGTGACTAGGAGTGTATTTTTATCTGTGTAAGTTCAGGTGCTACTTCCTCTGTCACCTTGTGATTTTGAAATTCCTTCCATAATTATATCCCTAAAGTATTTGTATTTTCTAATAATAAAGACCTTAGAGTGCACACCCTCTTATTTTATGCCTATATAGGAAACCATAAGACAGCTGTGACTGTGGTCTAAATCGTTTAAATTGCAACAAGTCTATAGAATAAAATTGCTATTAAATGTGTTTTTCACATTTATTATAAAATAGACTTAGTTCTATTCTGTAGAGAACATTGGCTATACATTTCAATGTCTCTTTAGTCAATGACATTTGTGGTGGCTAGAGTTATTTGGTGTCTAGGGAAGATACCTGCTATTATTGGAGTGTTTGTTGGAAGATGTTAAACTTTTGAGCTAAATTCTTATCTCACAAGTAGGTTCTGGCTCCTGATCTAAACTTTGTTAATGAAAGGCAGTAAAGGTTTGAAACCTGCAAAGAGTCTAAAACATCCTAGGCCATGTGTTTTTGGAAGATTCCTCTTGAATCCGTTTTCTGGCCAAAAATTTTCCTCTTCAGTGAAAGCACTGAGAATTTAAAAAAATAAATAAAATTGTATCTTTTTGTTTGAACTTTATAATTTGAAAAAGCAAATCCAAACTACCTACTCTGAGATCTTGGTATGTTGTACAATAAAACGGGTTGTTGCAACATGAAATGTATATAGTATACAGCACACAAAAGATGTCTTTGGGGCCTGGAGATGCAGTCAAACGCTATTAAAGCTTGGCTGTTTATCTGTGATTTACTTAGGTAATACAGCTCCTAAAGACAGCCAACATCTTCTGGAATAGGTTTCTATAAGTCAGTGTGTTGTATGTAGCAAATATGTTCTAGACTGGAACTTTTTCTTTCACAAATTGTAATTCTTTAGATGAATCTTTAGATTGTTGAAAGTCAATTTTGATATCATAATTTGCCTAAGCCTCAGTCTCATGGATATCCCCCAAATTTGCCATTAATTTTGGTGAGGTCATTGAAGCCAAGTGTTAAAGCCTAAAAACAAAAATAGCCAAGTGGACAAAATAAACATAACTTGTCTTAAAATGAGTCAAGAAACAGAATCTAATGCAAAAACCATGCAAATCTGACACATGTCGATTAGACTATATATTCTTTTACAAATTTGTCACATATTATTTTATTTCTCTGGAAAAAAAATTCAGTGTTTGATGGCATCCTGAAATCACAAGGGCTTTGAGATTTCAGATTAGTTTGTGTTTTCATCCAGTACATTCTCCTGAGAAAAATCCGAGGATTCTTATTGTGCTTTGGCTCTGGGGAGGAGACATTGTTCCTGTTTGCCAGAGTCTTAAGGTCTAGTTATGAAGAGAGACAGTAGAAATAACGTGGGAATATGAATAAAGGTGATCACAATGGAAAGAGGGAAAGAAAAACAAGTACTCATGCAATTATGAATTTAAATGAACTGGATTTGGTAAATAAAAAATGTTATTGGGTAGAGAGCATGAGGGAGCAGGAGAAGGGCCTAGATGAGAAAGAGAAAGAAGGTGTAAGGGTTTATAGCTGGAAAAAATTAACTCTTTTAATTGGGATAGGTACTATGAGAAAAGGTTTCAGGGACCTGATTGGATATACTCAGTTTTTTATTTATTGAATTTCAGTAGGAAGTAATTAAACATTTTGGACTTAAGAAAGGATCTGGGATTGCTATATAAATTATAGTGAGGACATTGAAGCAAATAGAAACAGTTGTCTTCCTATTATTCTGACATTTTCTCCTCTTGCCCTTATATATTGTTTAAATGTTTGTGATTGTTAATATATTAAAATATTTTTTCAATGGAGAATTTAATGAAGATATTTAGGTTTTGCCTGTTTGGCTTAGATAATTAAATATTTCCTTCCATATTTCATATAGACTTTAATATAGACCTTCATATCAAAGTATTGAGCTCTTAGTGTTTATTTTTATTTTTGTATCAAAAATTAGAAAAATAATTTATTTCATGTAGTAGACAGCTTAAAGAACATTTGTTTCACCCAGCTTGTGTAACTCAGTGGTTTAGCATTGACCTATGATCCAGGAGTTAGAGGCTTGATTCCTGGTCAAGGCACATGCCTGGGTTTTGGGCTCGATCCCCTGTAGGGGGCGTGCAGGAGGCAGTCTATAAATGACTCTCTTATCATTGATGTTTCTATCACTGTCCCTCTCCATCTCTATGAAATCAATAAAGACATATTTAAAAAAACACACAAAACATAAAACAACAACATTTGTTTCTTTGCGCTAAACAGGAAAATATGCTCTTTTCCTGCTCCCTTGCTAGAATCATTACTCTGATATTCTCTGATAATTTTACTGAGCCGTTCTTTAACATTTTCAGTACCTTATTTCTCTACAGGAAATAACTGAGTGACTTTTTAGCCCTGATTCAGTCAATTGATTGGTTACTTGACTTTTAATTATTTCTTGCAGAACTTTCTCTTTGAAGTCTTCTAAAGCCAGATCCAATTTCAGTTTTAGCTGCTTCAGTAAATAATTATCAAAAATAGAACGTTCCTTTCCATTCTTCACTTAGATAGTGGTTCTCAGTCTTCAGTGTCATCAGAATCACTGGAAGGGCTTGTTAAAGCACAGATTGCTCTATCCCATGATGATAGTCTAAACAGCAGGTATGGAATGAGACCTTGGAACTTGTATTTTTAACAAGTACCAGGGTAATACTAATGTTGCTCTGGTCTGTAGACAACCCTTTGAGAACAGCTTCCTTAGAGAATGTTGAAAGTTATAGAATACGTGTATTTGTACAGTGTTGGAACTCAGGGATCAACAAAAGGTAACCACTGTGCTTTCTGGTTCTAGCCACTGCACTAATTTAAATGGGAGTCATTTAAATCATTGGTTAATTATCCTAATTTAGGATTTGAGTTAAATCAGTTCAAAAGAGCCTCTAAATCTACATATTCAGGCTGTATGTCCATCTGGAATATTGTAATGCCATTTATAATTTAGTTGCTCAATAAATACCAAGGAATAGCAATATCATTAGAAGCTGCGAAGTGCTGCAAAAGAGCAGAGTTGAGTCATAGAAATGCTAAATTCTAGCATGTGCACCATTTCCTAACAGGACAATTCTCTGAATCACACTCAGTGTTGTTTTTTTGGGCAGTTAATTAGGATTATAGTATGAATTTACTTGCTTTTTAAAGTCTGGTGGTGGTCAAATTCTGAAAAAGTGCTTTATAAGGTAATATAATAACAGCCTAATATACTATTATTACTGTATTATGCCATAATCTTTCTTCCTACTGACAAACAAATATACTAATAATATATGCTGAAAAGATAAAGTTAAGCATTGGTAATTTACTCTCTAGAGTTAACAACATTTTTGCATTTAAAAAATGCAATCATTAGAAATAGAAATCCAGTTAAAAGGGAGTAAAGGATAATTTAATTCAGTTTAGTCTTTTTGTTTGTTTGTTTTTTCATCTTAGTGGCCACAAGGAAATCTTTTTTTAAGAAATAGTTTCAATATATTTGCTAATAAAATTTGTGACTGTAGAAACAGTACCTATTAAATGATCAGAATATCAAAGAGTCTGAAATATGAGATTGAGATTAACATGTTAATGCAAATATGCTATCAACTCAAAATATACCCTACTGACTAAAAATAAAGAACACTATCCAATTGATATAGATGCTAATAAATATAGCCCTGGTTACTGACAAATAACTATGTTCTTTAGACAACCTGAAATTTTCAGATAGGATCTAATTACTTTCTGCTTTAAAATTCATAAAGCCCGAAAAAAATTACGTTTAACTCCTGCATTCATTTGGTTTTTCTGATTGGGCTTTGGAAAAGGTAATTTGCCTTCTGTAATCTTATGACCTATTGTAGTCCTATGGTGCTATTAAATGACAGTGTATGCCAGGACAGCCTATGTGCTCTAGTCTTTAGAGCTGCCCCTTGCAGAATGAAAACACTTCAACTTTCCTTAGTGGTTAACCAGTTGGGATTATACCTTTCTATTTGTTTTTAGTATATCCTGGATATTTATAGTAAGTGAACATAAATATATGTGTAAATCATTACTATAAAAATTATAAAATATTACTATAAAAATTCAGAGAGCACAAAAGGGAGATCAAGAATGAGAGAGAAAGAGGGAGAATTATAATAAAATATTAAAGATGTTCACCCCCCCCAAAATATTTATCCTATTGTGAGACATAACTAGATAAATGATCAGATATACTTTCTTTATGTTTTTATGTAAACTATCAGTAGAAAAGTTGTTTACAATATCATCTAAGTCTACCATTATAATGCAAAAGGTGAAAATTATCCTTAAGTATAAACTTTATAACATAAAATAGTAACCAATTTAAAATATTTTTATCAATAAGTACTTTTTTATTTAAATCTTTATTATTGCGAGTATTACAGATGCCCCTTTTCCCCCCATTGTCTCCCTCCACCTGGATCTTACACAACCCAAGGGCTTCACCACCATATTGTCTGTGTCCATGGGTTATGCATATATGCCTAAATTCTTTGGTTATTCTCTTCCTGTCTTCCTCCTTCCCTCTGAGATTCTTCAGTCTGTTTCATGTTTCCATGCCTCTGGTGCTACTTTATTCATCCATTTATTTTGTTCATTAGATTTCTTGATTATTTTTATTTTTAGATTAAATTATTGATAGATATGTATTTATTTCCATTTTATTGTTCATATTTTTTATCTTTTTCTTCTTTTTAAAGAAAACCCTTTAACATTCCATGTAATACTGGTTTGGTGGTGATGAACTCTGTTAGCTTTTTCTTGTCTGAAAAGCTCTTTATCTGACTTTCAATTCTAAATGATAGCCTTGCTGGGTAGAGTAATCTTGGTTGCAGATCCTCGCTTTTTATCACTTTGAATATTTCTTGCCACTCTCTTCTGGCCTGCAAAGTTTCTGTTGAGAAATCAGCTGACAGTTGTATGAGTGCTCCCTTGTAGATAACTAACTGCTTTTCTCTTGCTGCTTTTAATATCCTCTCTTTGTCTTTAACCTTTGGCATTTTAATTATGATATGTATTGGTGTAGGCCTCTTTGGGTTTCTCTTGTTTGTGACTCTATGCACTTCCTGTACTTGTAAGTCTATTTCTTTCACCAGGTTAAGGGAAGTTTTCTGTCATTATTTTGTAAAATAGGTTTTCAGTTCCTTGCTCCCTCTCTTCTACTTCTGACACCTAGCATATGATGCGAATATTGGTATGCTTGAAGATGTCTCAAAGGCTCCTTACACTATATTCATATTTTTGGATTATTTTTTCTTTTTTTCTTTTCTGATTGTGTGTTTTTTGCTTCCTCATATTCCAAATTACTGATTTGTTTTTTGGCATCCCCTGCTCTACTATTGTTTTCCTGTAAATCATTCTTCATTTCAGTTAGTGTATGCTTCATTTCTGACTGGTCCTTTTTGATGTCATTGAGGTTCTCACTAAGTTTCTTGAAATTCTCACTAAGTTTCTTGAAGTTCTCAGTAAGCTCCTTGAGCATCCTTATAACCATTGCTTTGAACTCTGTATCTAGTAGTTTGCTTGCTTCCATTTCATTTAGTTCCTTTTCTGGAGATTTATTCTGTTCTTTCATTTGTGACATTTTTCTTTGTTTCTGCATTTTGGCTGTTTTCCTATGTTTATTTCTATGTATAAGGTTGAGCTGCTTTGTCTCCTGCAATTGGTAGAGTGGACTTATGTAGTGGTGTCCTATAGGGCTCAGGGGCTCAGCTTCCCCAGTCACCTGAGCTGGGCACTCTAGGTATACCCCTGTGTGGGCTTTGTGCACTGTCCTATTGTAGTTGAGTCTTGAATGCTGTTGGCATCACTGGGAGGGATTGATCCCCAGGCCAGTCAGCTATGTAGACCAGCTGCAACTTCAGTGGAAGAGCTGCTGTACAGAAAATGCCCCTATGGAGCAGGACTTGCTTCAGTGGAACTTTGGTGCTCACCGAGTCTGTGCCTTGAGTGTGTCACCCATGGAGGTGGTAGGGTTGTAATCTGGTGTGATCTGAAGCTGACCATGGGTGCACTGGCTCTGGGGCCTCCTGGCAGATGCAAAGTCAGCTACTTTTTTTCCCCTGACTTGGGCCACTAAGCACAGGCTACAGAGCCATTGCAGATGGCTCCTACTTGTGTTGGGCTTGGAGGTGCCCAGGAAAGGCCAAGCTCTGAACCAAGGCAGACTGCTATGAGTGCCTGGAGCCCTGGGGCCTCTTATTGAGAGGTGTGGGGCAGTGCTGAGGCCAGCTGCAGCAGTTTTGGGGGATTTTAGAAAAGCCTGAAGCATGATCCTGAACAGGCCATTCATATGGAAAGACCACTGCAACAAGCTTGGGTAGGGCTGCAAATTGGGTGGGGCAAGGTCTCAGGGAGTCACCAGGGTGGGGAGAACAGTGTGGGCCCAGTTGATGGAGGCTCAGTTATGGCTACTGCCTGCATTGTGGCGGGGAGGTTTCAGCAAAGGAACAATGACTTCTGCCAGCGCTTTTGTCTGGGAGAAAGCTGCCCCCCAGTTCTTGCCCTGATACCAGACAATTTAGTTCCTCCCTGTATGTCCCTGGATCCTTTCAATCTGCTGCCCCAGCACTGGAGCTCAGAGGGAGTGAGTCTGAGTAAGTCCATGTGCTGGCCCTTTAAGAGGATCACCTGGGACTCCAGCAGTCTCTGTGTCACTCAACCACAATTTCTGCTGATTTTTATAGCCCAAAGTTATGAGAATTTCTCTTCCCAGCACTGGAACCCTGGGCTGAGGTGTCTGGTGTGGGGTTGAGACCTCTTGCTCTTCATGTAGACCTCTGAAGCCAAGATATCCCTCCTGAATAAAAAAATGCCACACATGGGTGTCAGCACCTCCGACCTTCCTACCAGTCTTAATGTGGCTTCTTTAATTCTCTAGTTGTAGGACTTCTGTTCAGCCAGATTTCAGGCACAGATTTCAGGCGGTTCTGAATGATGGTGGTTCTGTGGTTTAGTTGTAATTTTAATGTGGTTGTGGGAGGATGGGACTGCTGCTTTTACCTATACCACTGTTTTGACCAAAAGTACTTAATAAGTACATTTAATGTCTCAAATTAAATTGTCCTATTATTTCACAACAGGGAGTTTGAAAGGTATTACAACATAGTATAGATTGTATTTAGTTAGCAGGACAATGGCAATCATAAAATATCTGAATAATTCTGTCCTAAATGAAAGAATTTTTAAAAGATGTAGTATGCTGCACAATTTAAATGATAGTGGCTTAAGCCAACTGGTCATTCTGACTCATAAAATAATACAGCATTTAACCTCCTTAGTCACTTTGACATTGTATCTCTTGCAGTACATTTGGTCCTGTCCAAAATGTCCCCAGAGACATTTGGTTTGCACCAAAAGGTCCTTAGTATTTGGTGCTGACCAAAACAACCATGATTCACACTGACTTATCTACCTCACCGCATGTGCCATGCCCCATTAGGCTTTGGATGCAAGAAGGGTTATTACTAGTAGTACAGCCATACACAATTATTACCATGATAGTATTTTTATGTATTAATCCTGTAATCCAAAAGTATAAGTTAACTTATAAATAATAGGCTGTGTGAACACAGGGACATTACCTATGCATGGATGTTTTTTGACAGAACTGAATATCAAGGACCATTTGGCTGGACCAAGTATGGTCATAGACATTTTTGTAGGATGCATTTCAAGGACCTTTTGGGGTGGATCAAATGTTTCTGTAGATGTTTGGGACAGAACTGTCTACTAATATTTTATTCTTCTTAAAGACCATCAAATTATAGAAAAATATAATTCCTTCCAATTATATTTTCTCACAGCATACCACACTTATTATTCAATTTTAAAAACACATCATTAAATATGTTTGGAACCCACAAGAGTAAAAGGTTTTTAGCCCCTCCTGAAAATCAAATGGGAAAAAGGACTTCAAGCAATAAGACAATACCTCCAAGCATTTAGTTATTTTCATTCAGCAGTAAGAAAATACATGACAGGGCCCTGTTCTCTGTTTTTGGACAGAGAAACTAAAGCATGTAAGTTTAGATTGAAGGAATGAGATATAATGAAGAAGGATGAAAGAGAGAGAAATATGTGGGTATAAATCCTGTTTTATAATCTCAGTCTTTGAGCCCTGACTTTCTCATAAATAAGAGGGGGATTATAGTCCCTGCTCACCAGGAAGATTCAAGATTAAATAGTTAACACACTGAAATGCCTAACATTAAGAAAGCTTAGTATATGCCCGGCCGGGCATGGCTCAGTGGTTAAGCGTCAACCTAGGATCCAGGTGATCAGGGTTCGATTCCTGGTCAGGGCACATGCCCGGGTTGTGGGCTGCAGCCGATCAATGACTCTCTCATCATTGATGTTTCTGTCTCTCTCTCTCCCTCTCCTTTCCTCTCTCTGAAATCAATAAAGATATATTTAAAAAAAAAAAAAAAAGAAAGAAAGCTTAGTATATATAGGTCCCTCCACCTTGATCCCATCTGAGCATTTTACATTTATTAATTTTAATTTAATTTAAAATGCATATGTGCTTTGAAGAGGCTAAATATTCCTCAAAACAAGTGAATTGTAATGTGATAGTGCTATTTTGAAAAGTGAGTTTATGTTAAAATAAGAGAGAGTGAAACTAATCTTTCACATATAAACTTTGGTAAAAAGTATTTTGGGGGTCATATATTAAAATCCTCCCAATCCATTATAAAAGTTTTGCTTAAATCTAAAAATAATAACATGATTTCTCAGTAAGCAATATACCAATTTAACTTCCTTAAATATAATACTTAAAATATAATCACTAAGAAATAACTGAGTTTTTTAATAATTGTAATTAATAGTATAGATAAGGTGTTAAAATAATTTGGAATATTAAAAAATACATATTGTAATTAGATTGTCTCATAAACAGAGTGTTGGGGGATGGGGGAAGTTAGAAAAGGGTAAAGTAGGGATAAATGGTGACAGGAGAGTTGACTTTGATGAACACACAATACAGACTATTATAGAAATTGTACAACTGAAACCTATATCATTTTACTAACCAAGGTCATCCCAAAAAAGTCAATATATTTTTAAATGCCTTTTTCTTGCCCATCTGGTGTAGTTCAGTGGTTGAGCATACACCCATGAACCAAGAGGTCACTGGTTCAATTACTGTTCAGGGAACATGCCTGGTTTGCAGGCTCAATCACCAGCAGGGGGCATGCAGGAGGCAGCCAACTGATGTAGATGTTTCTCTCATCCATGTTTCTATTTCTCTCTCCCTCTCCCTTCCTCTCTCTCTAAAGTCAATAAAAATCTTTTTTTTTAAAATGCCTCTTTCTTTTATCCTACTATATTTACTTATTCTCTGGTTAGAGGCAAAATAAATAGTTTTATTGCTTTAACATCTGAAACACAAGAAAATAAGGACTTATGAAGTATACTACAATTTTGCAACCATTTAGAAAGAGCTCTCCCATTTATTCTTTTTGAATTATTAATAATTTTCTGGATCAGTTAACTTCTAGATATGTCAGTGTTTCAAGCTGCTATTGCTTGAGTCATGCATTAGAAACATTTAACAATTTTGTGACATGCTTCTCTCACAGACAACAGAGAAGTGTTATCAGACAGCCCCCTGAGTCAGAGGGAGAGGGCTGGCCCCAACCTCAATTCTAGATTCTTGTTCTGTTTATAGATTTTTTTTTTTTTTTTTAGTTCCTCTGTTAGATATCCTAGTACAGATTAACTCTGAAGATCTCCCCTTTTCTTTGTTATGGCTTTTCCACAGTTTATGAGAAGCATCTGGCAATTAAATCCTGAGACTGTTGGCTTCTTTTGTTTAAACAGCAGGATGAGATAGACTGCCCTCTTCTTTCCCCCTCCTCCCTGCTGTTTTAAGAGCTTCAGGATGATTTGCACTAAGTAGTCTTTGATTTGCTTGAATTATGGTACCTCCTCCTGTCTTCCCTCCCCTCCTCTCCTTCATACTTTTGTGAGGAGAGGTTTTAACCCTTTGTTCTCAAGATAAGGTCCTGCTATAAGCAGCCTGCAGTTTTTTGGCTTTAATTTTCCTGCCTCAGTTTCCCTAGTCTACTTGCCCAGGAATTTTCCTAGCTTTTTACTGTCCTAAAACAATTCCAAACTGAGTTTTAAGTCTATGTAGAATGTAGCCTTCTGAAAGAATGTTCACATGCACCCAGAAGGAGTGGGTGGCTTTTGAGGGTAAGAGAATATTATAGTTGCCAATTTATCAACTGAATGCATAATGTCTCTTTTTTTCATTTTTAAATATGTTTTTATTAATTTTTTGAGAGAGAGGAAGGGAGAAGGATAGAGAGATAGAAACATCGATGAGAGAGAAACATCATCAATTAGCTGCCTCCTGCACACCCCACACTGGGGATCCAGTCTGAAATCCAGGCATGTGCCCTCTTGGCAACCTCTTGGTTCATGGGTTGATGCTCAACCACTGAGCCATGCCAGCCAGGCTCATAACCTCTTTTCCCTTAAATGAGATCATAATAGGTGAGTGGAGTGGGTTTAGCTTTGCATTATCCTCACCCCCTCATGTGTGTAATCTAATTGTAACATTTCTTCTTGGTTTCTGGAATATTCTAGGGAAAGTATATAAATTTTTTTGAACTGGAAAAAAGGATGAATTGTTAAGCAACAATAGTACCATCAGATAAAAATGTGAATTTTATTTTTTAAAAATATATCTTTATTGATTTCAGAGAGAGGAAAGGAGAGGGAGAGAGATAGAAAAATCAATGATGAGAGAGTCATTGATTGGCTGCCTCCTGCATGCCCCCGACTGGGGGTCAAGTCCGCAACCGGGACATGTGCCCTGACTGGGAATTGAACCTTGATCTCTTGGATCCTAGGTCTATGCTCAACCACTAAGCCACGCCTGGCCGGGCAAAAATGTAAATTTTAATACAATAATATCATGATAGATAAAGTATAAATTAGAAACAATTACTTAGACATTATTTAGACTTCATATTATGTGTATTTTCCACTGTCCAAATTATCAGAAAATCCTCAATTAGCAGTATATTGAATAATTTTTCTCAAAAACAATACATAATTTGAGAAAAACAAGTAGATTGATGTGCATTGTACGTTTTTATTACATTTACAATAATGTGGTTGTAGCTCAAGGAATAATAATTAAAATTGCTAACAATAATTCAGCATTACAATGTACCAATCATTCTCTTAAGACCATTCAACATTATCTCATTTAAACCTCATAACAACCTTTGTGATAACTTCTCTCATGTTAGCTTGTCCAAAGCCACCATCAGTAACTAAGGACTTAACTTGCCTTTCTCCCCTCCAGCAGCCCCCATAGACACTACTAAGGGAATTGCAGAGATCATTCTTGCAACAAAACTTTTCCTTTGATGGCCCAGTGTGTATTTTTACATTTACTTAATTGATTCCTCCCAGTTACTCCTAATACTTACAGATAAGGAAACTAAAGCCATGAACTCAAACAACTTGCCCCAGGGAGAGTTGGGCAAGGGCCATTATTTTCATGGCCTTTATTCTTCCTTTGCCAAACTTCCTGTTCCTTTGGCCATCAGATGTCCAGCAATCTCAATCCTTCAAAACATGCTACAAGTTACAAGTAAAATGTGGTCCTGGTGCAACATAGAAAGGTCTCATCATTTCCTTGACTCTACAGGAGCATTCTGAAATTCCTTCAGCCAGAGACTCCTGGCTAAATCTTAAATGCTTTAAAATTACTGATTTAACCAAACTAGTTATACAATTTTCTCAATTCCTCTTAGATTGTAGTAGGAAGATATTGGCAGTAAGAAGGACATGCTACTGGTACATTAAGAAATTGTTAAGAAGAGGGAGATGAGTAGAGCACATGAACAATGGTAATGTTACATGTCAAGCAATGCACATTTCAGTGTTATCCTGTGGTTGGGCTTGACACAGTTGGTTGAGACTCAGAGAGAAACTTGGTTTTGAATTTAGACCTGGTGGTGGAGAGTCTGCACAGACAGACCCTGCCTCCCAGATTAAAGGAGGTTATTTTGCAAACAACACAAATCCTTTTCCTCACTTATGTGTAAGATAAATTAGAATCACTGATGGAATTAAATGTCCCTCTTCTTTGCTACCATCATATCCTATATACTTCTTCATACCCCTGGGAATACATGCACATGCATGTGTATCTAACATAGGCATATGTAATATATGTATTTTCATAGGCATAGGCTTGATTTATATTAAAACTTCTAATATACATTCCTTTCCCTATCCTTTCTTTAAAATTTATTCATTGGTATGGTGTTTCCAGACACTGGACATATTTATATCTCATTCTTAGGTTATATACATAGTAGCCCAACTAAGTGTTTTCTTTTATCTTTCAGTATACTAACGTGTGTGTGTGTGTGTGTGTGTTTAATTTTGGGAGGGGAGAGATGAGAGAAAGGGGTTTAAGGTACAAGAGCATGGCATACTAGTTATACTAATAATAAAGTCACCAACTGCTGTGGGGGCCTTCAGGGTGTCAGTCAGTGGTCCTATACAGCACCTGTGCTTCATTTGAGGTAACTGGGTAGGCAGTGATCTCTCACTCTCCTTTTGGGGATGATATCAGATGTAACTCTCAGCCCAACTTCATTTTTCTACAAAAAATCTTCCTCAAACTATGTATCAGTTATTTCCATTGTCTCCATTCTTTGTATTCTTGAGGTAGATCAGAGACCTCTATATGAGTCCAAGAATTTTGAACTGGGAATCTCTTATCTACTGTAATTAGTACTTATAGAAACTTCCATATTAACATCCCATTACCTATATCAAATCATCTCTCAATTCTTGAAAAAATATTAGTTTTCTTTCACATATATATATGTATGTATGCATGTGCATACACACCCAGTAGAGTTCCTAGCACATATGTGTTCAATAAATGTTGGCCAAATAGTAGCTGATGTCTATTAGTAATTTTTCCCTCCTTATGCTAAGAAATGAATTTTGCCAATCCAAACTTATTTTTTCTTTATACCTGCCTTCTTCCTAAATACACATACACATATACATATTTGTGCATGCACACATACCCTTTCATAATAAAAATAATGGAAAATTGAACTACTATTCATGAAATCATAGATAGTTTCTTAGGTTTGATAAAGATTCTAAAGGTTATTTGGTACAGTCACACATACAGAATCACTATATTATTACTGATTCAGAATCACTACTTCTGCTCCTTTTTAAACTCCACTGTAACAGAGCAGCAAGAACAAGTCAAGATGAAGAGACAGGTAGGAAAGTTAGGGGAATGGTTTGGGTGAACAAAGTTTCAACAAAGAAATCATGTATTTCCTCATTTCTTCTATTTTAATTCTTTTTAAAAATATATCTTTATTGATATAGAGGGTGGAATCGAGAGAGAGAACTAGAGAGAAACATTGATCTGTTGCCTCCTGTACTGGGGATCAAACCTACAACCTGGTCATATGCACTGATTAGGAATCAAACCAGTGACCTTTCAGTGCATGAGATGATGCTCAACCAACTGAAACACACAGGCCAGGTCTACTTTATTATCTTTAAAATTCCTTGACCACCTACTGTGACCAAAAGATTGTTAAAATATGATCACAAAGAAATCCTTGACCTCAAGGAATCTGACCTAGCAATAAATTGTAACTTTAAGACAAATAAAAGTAATAATATATAATGTGCACCTTCGTTTGCTTTGTTTTTTAAACAATAGTGATTTTCCAATTGTATTTACATCTATATTTTTGTTGGAGTGGGTATAGTGCCTAAGGTCTAAGAAATATTCATATTAAATTAAGCAAGACACAAAAATTAAAGAAACCAACATCAATAAAAGAAGAAAGAGACCAGAACTTTGTGTTTCTGTGAAGATGGTAAAAGTGTATAAAAATAGCATTCAAGGATTTGGGGAAAGTATAATATATTTGCATATTAGAAAAATATTTGCATGCACAATAATATATATATTATACTCTTCACTCTAAATGGAATCAATATGAAATATTTTTGCTTTGAACACATATAAGTAAGAGCTCTATCAATGGAATTCTTAAAATAAAATAAAAGTTACTTGATAAATTAAATACATGTTTCTAATTTGTAGCTTTCTTGCAGGTTTTATTCTAGAGTATCAGAGTCCTTTAATCCTTTATCATCTGAGGAGTTTTTGGTTCTTCTGGCCTGATCTGAAATTAGCCACCTTAGGAAAGTATACCTCAAGTGTAGTCAATTTAGTGCTTTTCAGAGTAAATTTAATTCCTGACTTACAGGTAGTATTCATTAAATCCTGTGTTCTAGAAGTATGTTTTGGGTGAATTTTACCTCATTAAACCACATTCTGCTTAACCAGTACCTAGTTTGCTGCCTGTCTTGCTCAATTACTCAACTAAGTAGCAAAAAACTGGGTGAAAAATGAAGAGTTTGAGAATCAAAAATTAGTAGTTACAAACTGTCAGGAACCAGCCTGAAAAATGAACAAACCTGAGTTCAAGCAGTGGGAATGAAAGAGACAAACAAAGTTATGGGATCAGGAGGACTGCCCTCTAACGAGGAGCAGCACCAAATGGCTTCAATGCCTTTATTATACAGTAAGTAACAAACAATTAGTAATGGGGTGAGCGTGATACAAAGTAGTTCCTTCAAGGCTGCATAAACACTCTTTCAGAGTAAATACCCTGCCTCCTGCATGAGCCCAGACCTAGGTAATTTCTTTATCTCGGCTCCTCATGGGACTTGTGGGGAGGGTCGAGTTCTTGACTCCAGACCCTCAGGTGACATGGACCATATCCAGACACGTCACCAGATCCCAACATCTCCCCCTTCTTTACTTTTTAATTTGAGCTAGTGGACTCCTGTCTGCAGCTCTGAGATGCTCCGCATTCCTGCTTGGACACAGACTGGGAATAAACATAGGAATATTAACACTACAACCAGCAACATAATACCAGAATAAAATAATGAGGATAAACTATGCCCAGAGATAATATTAGAAAACTTGTCAAAGAGTTCTTTTGCTAAGTCAGCGGGTAAGGTATCTAGAGGAAGAGCAGATTCTATAGCATTTATATCAGCATGTAAGCAGGAAACATCAATAGATACATTATCTTGACTCCATATCCCCATAAGATGATTTTTAACCCTATCCCACCCCCATTCAGAGTTACAATATGGTTTCTTAGTAACACAAACCCATTGAAATTGAGCATGACACTGCAACGACATTCTCACCTTTACACTTTGAATTTGATCTATAAGTAATACAGTTTCTTCTAAGGCATTCAGCTTATCCTCTAGTTTCTTATCAATTCTTTCTTGAGTTCCCAAAGCATCCGATACATTTTTTGCTAACCCATTAACAAAATTCGCTGTATGTGTTTCTTGAGTAAGAGCAACTCTAGCAACAACAGCTGTAGCAATAATAGAAACTAAAGCAGCAATACCAGCTATCAACAGTCCCAAGAACCTTTTAGGTCTCTCCAAAAGTTCATTTAACTCTTGCAACACTTCAAGTCCTTCATTAGTATACCAGCATCCTTGCATCTTAACTGGGAGCATTACAAATGCAGGTTGGTGCAATACCAACAAATCTAGGTTTGCATTAGCACTAGATACACAATTTGTAAGGTTACAATTTACACAATTAATAGTATAATAATCAGCTAATTTCTTAATCAAAACCTTACCTACTAGTAATACATAAGGAGGAGGAACACAAACTAGTCATGCGGATGTAGGGTAATGCATGGGAATATAGTCAAGAGTGTTGCGATGACTATGTGTGGTGCTAGGAGGGTGCTGGAGCTATGGGTTGGGGGAACACCTTGTGATGTTTGTGATTGTCTGCCCACTGTACTGTACACCTGAAACCAATACAAAATAATGTTGAAGGTAAACTGTAATTGAAATAATTAATTAATTAAATGAAAAGAAAGTAACTGAAAAAATTTAAATTTAAAAAAGCACAAAACAAACAATATAAAAGCAAAGATTCAATGTGTAACTGTGAAATCAGAGAGAATTAAAGAGCATTTTGATATTATCCTCATTGCTTTTCTACCCCCAACACACACTGACTACTGGAACCATCAGCTTACACAGATATGAGGAAAGTAAAGTTTAGAGGAGTTTAGGAAACTTACCAAAGATAACTGACATTATTTTTTCTTGAGTCAGGCTTGGAATTCAAATTTGTCTAAAATCAAGTAGAAATATTTGTCATAAACATCACTTTAATTCCAGCTCTAAGGAAAATATATAAATATAAATAAATGTTTAAGGCTTACTTTCGCATAAAAGGAAATGCTTCCTGGTAGAAAAGGATGAGGTTTGGGGTACTAGTTCCACCCCATACTACTTTTGTGACCCAATGGTGGTCATTTAGCTTGAAACATAAAATGGTAATGGCTACCTTTCACCATTATTATGAGATTTAGAAATGTGAATTATTTCATATAAGGTGCCTAGTGTATTCACATTTCACTTAGTATTGTTATTATTATCATAATTATCATCATTCACTTTAGAACCCAGTATGATAATTTGATCTATGTCTAAAGATCCACATTTGCATTATGCTTCTAAATTGTTATGATTAGGTTTTGCATATGCCAATAAAGAACACAAGAAGCAAACTACTTGAATTCTGGTGATGAAACCTCAGAAGAAAGGCTTCCTAGATATTCACATACTGGTTGGGAAAATTGTGAATCTATGAGAGGTTAGATGGAGCCAGGGAACTTGACCATTATTAATCCAGAGATATCTAAAAGTCAGGAGAGAAGAAAGGGACCAGGCTTATAAGACTACAGTGAAATATAAATAACTATAATCTAAACATGTTCTTAATTATCAAATAAAATATAGTTTCACTCTCAATAAAGAGAAAGAAAGGAAATGTTATGATAAAGAAAAATGATTGAAGACGATCTCATAAAAGAATAAGCACATTCCCTTTGGAGTTATGTTTTCAGACGAGACAGGACATTAAAATTCAACATTGTCAAAATTATTGCAAGATATCAGCTCACCTAAGGCACAGTGTCTCTTTTAATAGATGATGTAAAGCAAATCATTTGTTTTGACCACACTTAAGGAAAAGACTGACACATGATGAATATTTGAGGCTTTTAAAGATTAATGCACTAATTTTAAACATCTGGCATGAACTTCAAAATAATAGTCCTCTACCTTATATTATTTTTCTTGATTTTTTTTAGTAGATCATAGTTTTTTTCACTATGCAATATTAGCAGAGTTGTGTTAGGCACCATATAATCCAAGTTTTCTTGGAATTTGTCTATTTTTACATGATTTTATTAATTGGTACAAATGTTTTATAGGTTACCTAATGCAGATGAAAAGTTACCAAAAAAAGCAATAAAAATTTATGAACCACCATAATCTATGTTTCTTTGTTTTTCTCCTTTACTTAATTGTATGACAAAATTATTAAAATGGTACTTTAGGAATTACTATAATGTTAACACATTCCATGTATTACAAATATTATCTGAAAGGCAAAGAGCAGGGGGAAATCATTTTTCATTCTGTAATTTGTGCTATAGTTGGAATCATGTTTTGATTTTTCCTGGGGCTTAGCTTCTTCTGTATATTTTATGTGGGGCAGAAAAGAAGGGAAATTAATCTCCAATTTTTTTCTAGTAAAATGTTGCCCCTCCACTTACCCTGCTGTATATATATTTGACACATTAAAATAGAGGTTAAGAAGTATCATCTTAGGTGGATGCTACAGAACTCATAAATTGCTGAAGTCTTTCATTCTTATACCTAAAGATTCAGGTCCACTGATAAAGAAATTAAATGGAAGAAAGGAATGGGGAGATTATTTATCTTTCCATGTGCATTTCTCAGACATCCAGTCAAAAATTGAAGTGATATTTCATTAGCTGTAGCCAGAATAAAGCCACAATTTCATTAGAAATGGGTACCCATCACTTTTCTCTTTCCTAGGAAGCCCTGCTACATGGATGACATGATTTACCATGTATCTTTTCTGATTAGCTTCACACTGTCCATTTCTAGAATGTTTTCAAGTGTTATTTCAGTTATTTTTATGCAATCCCAGAGGAGAAATTTCAAAAACAAGTTATTTCAGTAGCAATCCATAGTGTTATATTTTTAATTCTGAAAGACAAAGTTGTTGTGGTCTCACCTTACCTACAAACTTACCAACACAGTAGATCCTGTGATATTGATAGATTGTATTTCCATCCTCATTTACTTTAGTTTGCTAATTGTTTTAAATTAAGCTTTTATTCCTTTTAATTTGTTACTTCATGTGATTACTATTATATAAATATAAAAAACTCTTAGCTGTGATGTAAATTATTTTTCTGTCTGTTGTACTTGTGATGGTAGGTTCACTTTCTTCTTAAGCTTATGAATACCAGTCTGTTCCTCAGGCATGAATTAAATCAAATCAAATCAAATCAAATCAAATCAAATCAAATCAAATCAAATCAAATCAAATCTTAGTCTTGTTTTTGTCTACAAAATACTGTGTACATTGTAGGTATTAAGTACATTTGTTGAACAGAAGGTAGATGGGTAAAATGATGGATTCAAAATTCCTACCATCACTCATGAAAATAAAACACAAAAAGAACAATCTGGCATGATAAAATCGAATATCAAAGAGCTTATGATTCTGATTTATATCATCATCAGAATTTAAACAAGATTATTAATACATTTGTTATGAAATTTTCTGGGAATAGGTATATATTTTAAATTGGCTCTATATTTTACCACTATGCTGTGTTGGATTGTAAGTGAAAGATAGTGTTCTGAGGAGCCTCACTACATCTTGAAAATTAAAAGTTCCACCTAAAGCATGCAGACTTCTTTGCAGCAATTACAATGTTTCAAGAGTCTGTAATTGTTTAAAAAATATAAAGCACAGTCCAAATTTCCTATATAAAACATACATGTGCACATATACATTTATCCATTACAATAGATATCTCTGGGTGGTGGAATTTAGGGTGAAATTCTCCTTTTGTACTTTAAAAGATTTTTAAGATTAATTTTTAGAAAAAAAGGAGAGAGCAATGTGAGAGAGAAACATTGATTGGCTTTCTTCAGCACAAGCCCTGACCAAGCCCTGGGTATGTACCCTGACCAGGAATTGAACCAGCCAATTTTGGTGTATGGGACGAAGCTCCAACCAACTGAAATGCATGGGCCAAGCTTCCTGTTGTATATTTTGACATTTAAAACATCTATAGGCAATAATGATATATAGCCTTTTAAATAGGCAAAAGTCAGTGCTTGTATCAAAGATTATAATGCTTATGTATACCACAACAGCAAAAGTCAATTGATTAGAAGGAAATTATTAAATATATGGGCAGATTAGGTTAAATATAAAATTAGAGTTGTTTCTTTAGAAGTCTTTAATAGAACTATTATAGCATTAAATAAAAGGGACATAACATTTAGACATCTTACATGCTCTCAATAAGCTAGTTCTTTTAGTATCCAAAAATGAACTCTAAAATTTTTAGTATTTTTATTTAATTATTACATATTTTTAATTGAATTTATTGGGTGATATTGGTGAATAAAATTAGTACTTTTAAATTTAATTTTTCATTATTAACAGAAAAGTAAAAGCCATAATTATAATAATTATCTGTACCTTCAGTTTCAATATTATGAAGGTAAAGTTTACTTTCTCCTCACATTTATAAATCACCCTATCTCTGTCAAATGTCATTTGATTCTGTGAGAAAACAGGCAGTGCTGTTATCTCTAAAAGTAAAGCTGTTTTTTGTTTTGTTTGTTTTGATTGTTGAAAGTATTACAGATGTTCCTTTTTTCCCCCCATTGACCCCTTATACCCAACATCCACACCCTGCCCCAGACATTCAGCACACTGTTGCCTGCGTCCATGGGTTATGTATATATACATATAAATTATTGGTTAATATCTTCCCACCCACCCACCCACATGTGCCTTCCCTCTGAAATTCATTAGTCTGTTCCATGCTTCTCTGTCTCCGGATCAATTTTGTCGATCAGTTTATTTTGTTCTTTAACTTCTACGTATAATTGAGATCATATCATATTTGTTTTCCTCTGCCTGGCTTATTTGGCTTGGCATAATATTCTCCAGGTGCATCCATGCTGTCCCAAAGGATAAGAGATCCTTCTTCTTTACAGCTGCATGGTATTCCATGGTGTAAATGCCCCACAGCTTTTTTATTCACTTTTTTACTGATGGGCACTTGGGCTTTTTCCAGATCTTAGGTATTGTAAATTGCGCTGCTATGAACATAGGGGTGCATAAGTTCTTTGTGATTGGTGTTTCAGGTCCTTTAGGATATATTCCTAGAAGTAGGATCACTGGGTCAAATGGCAGTTCCATTTTTCATTTTTTAAGATAATCCATACTATTTTTAATAGTGGCTATTGAAAGATGTGCTGAAGACTACACTGATAGTGGATGGGCCAAGATTGCCTGTCTCCTCAGCTTTATCTTCTGAATCCTTTTTAGGTAACTGATTCAATCACATGTCTAGCTCTAGGCAATTCAGAATAGCCAGACACTGAGACTCTTTACCCTGAACACCTTACTAAATTGCAGTCTTTCCTGTCTTCTTGGCTTCAACTACTAATTCCATATTTTCACTTTGCCTATCTTCATTTTGATATCCTGGAATTTTGGACCAGAATATTTTTCATTAGAACATACTATTAATGTGATTCTGCTGTGTCTCTCACTGTCAAGAAAAGATCCATAAGAAGGTTTTTTTTGTTATCTTACCTGTATTAAGCAGGTTCTGTGACTGAGAAAAGCAGAGTGAATTTTCCAGTGTAACACAGAATTTTTAAAAGAAATTTAAGTATTAATAACAGTATGTAAAAGCATATTGTCAAATTAGAATGGTAAGACCTTGTTGCTATACTTCTACATTAAACATACTTTGAGTATTATTCAATTAAAGTGGATTAGGATGTGAGGATTCATGTCATTTGTCCCTACATTCCTGCCACCCATGCTCCATCCAACATGAAGAACATAATTGCCCTAAGAGTCTCAGGCAACTTGAAAATTACAGCCAAGCCTGATAATATTTCTTTAAATTTAACATAAACTAAGATATATTTTATTCTATACAGTTGTTGGTACCTCAAATCACAGGACTTGGAAATTATATCAAATTTTATTCATTCATTTATATGCAGCGCATTTTAAATAAACCAAATAAAGAAAAATAAAGACAGAAAAAATAAAGATTAATTGGACAGGAGGAAGTAAAACTGTCATTATTAGCAGATGACATAATGTTGTACATAGAAAACCCTAAGGACTCCACCAAAATACTACTAAATTTCTTAAATGAAGTTGCCAAAGTAGCTGGATACAAAATTAACATCCAAAAATCAGTGGGATTTTTATACACCAGCAATGAACTCTCAGAAAGAGAAACTGAAAAAAATAACATTTACCATTGCAACTAAAAAACTAAGATACCTAGGAATAAACTTAACCAAAGATGTAAAAGACCTGTACTCAGAAAACTACAGGACACTGAAAAAAGAAATAGAGGAAGATAAAAACAAGTGGAAGAATGTACCATGTTCACGCATTAGAAGAATTAACATCATTAAAATGTTCATACAACCCAAAGTAATTAATAGATTCAATGCAATTTCTATTAAAATACCAATAGCGTATTTCAAAGAGCTAGAACAAATATTTCAAAAATTTATATGGAACTAAAAGAGACCTCAAATATCTGCAGCCATCTTGAGAAAGAAGAACAGTGTGAGAGTGATCATTGTACTGGGTATCAAACTACACTATGAAGCCATTGTAATCAAAACAGCTTGGTATTGGTACAACAATAGACATATAGATCAATGGAACAGGACAGAGACCCCTGAAATAGACCCACTCCATTATGGTCAGTTAATACGTGACAAATGAGGCAAGAGCATACAATGGAGTAAAGACAGTCTCTTCAATAAATGATGCTGGGAAAATTGGACATGTGCATGCACAAAAATGAAACTGGACCATCAACTTACTCCCTACACAAGAATAAATTCAAAATGGATAAAAAATTTTAAAGTAAGTTATGTAACCATAAAAATCCTGGAATAAAACATATGCAGTAAAGTCACAGACATCTCATGTAGTGGAATTTTAACCAATACATCCCCTACAGCAAGAGAAATAAAAGAAAGAAAAAACAAATGGGGTTACATCAAACTATAAAACTTCTATGCAGCAAAAGAAATCAACATCAAAATACAAAGCAACCCCATATGGGAAAACACATTTTCCAAGGATGCATCTGATAAAAGGGTTGTTTCCAAAGTGTACATAGAACTCATGAAACTTAACATGAGCACAATAAACAATCCAATTAAAAAATGGGCAAAGGACCTGAATAGTTGCTTCTCCAAAGAGCACATACAGATGGCCAAGAGACATATGAAAAAATGCTCAATGTCGCTAATCATCAGAGAGATACAAATTAAAACTAGCATGAGGTATCACCTCACACCTGTCAGAATGGCTGCCATCAACAAATGAACCAATGACATGTGCTGGCAAAGATATGGAGAAAGGGGAACAATGGAATGCAGACTGGTGCAGCCACTATAAAAAGCAGTATGGAAGTTACTCAAAAAATTAAAAATGGAACTTCCTTTTGACCCAGTGATTCCACTTTTAGGAATATATCCCAAGAATCCTGAAACACTAGTCAGAAAGAATATATACACCCCTTTGTGCATAGCAGTGCAATTTATAATAGCTAACATCTGGAAACAGCCCAAGTGCCCATCAGTAGATGAGTGGATAAAAAACCTGTGGGACATTTACACTATGGAATACTATGCAGCTGTAAAGAAGAAGGATCTTATAACTTTTGGGACAGTATGGATGGATTTGGAGAATATTATGTTAAGGGAAATAAGCCAGTCAGGGAAAGACAGACATCACATGATCTCACTCATATGTGGAATCTAAAGAACTTAATAAACTGATGAACAAAATAGATTCAGTGACATAAAAGCATGGAACAGACTGATGAATCTTGGAGGGAAGTTGGGTGGGTGGGTGGGACGATTAACCAAAGAACCTATATGCTTATGTGCATGAACAATGTACACAGAAAATAGTGTGATGAAGACCTGGGCAGGTAGTGTATGTGGGTTGGGAAGGGTTAATGGGGAAATAAGGAGACATTTGTAATACTTTCAACCATAAGGATACATTTTTTTTAAAGAAAAAATAAAGATTAACCTTGGTTTGTTTTTTAATCTGTGAAATATTTGATTTATTTCAAGATTATTTCTGTGATAATTTAATAGTATGTATTTATTTGTGTATTGAAAATAAAATCAGAAAATCAAAAGTATATAGGAAAATGAATTTAGCCCTGCCAGGCATGGCTCAGCGGTTGAGCATAGGCCTAGGATCCTGGAGATCATGGTTTGATTCTCAGTCAGGGCATATGCCCGGGTTTCAGGCTCAATCCTCAATCAGGGGCATGCAGGAAGCAGCCGATTAATGACGACTCTCTCATCATTGATGTTTCTATCTCTCTCTCTCCCTCTCCCTTCCTCTCTCTGAAATCAATAAAGATATATTTATTAACAAAAAAGAAAAAAAATGAATTTATAAAACAACAAAATTAATAAAAGTAATTCTGTTTAATAGTGAATGATAAATACACAAATTATACAGTCTTTTATTATTTTGTATTTCATCAATATCATGAAACTAGCACTCTTAATTTTTGTTGGAACTGAATGCTTTTGGAAAAGTAATTTGGCAATGTTTAGCAAAAAAAAAAAAAACAAAGAAAAAACAGCATTCCTGTTTAATCACTCATTCTTTCATGTATTCAAAATCGAGGTGATTATGTAAATTACAGTATCATTTTAATTAAAATATTGTACTATCATCACAATTTTAATTAAAATATTGTACTAAAATCTGTCAAGGGATAAATTAATATCAAATAAATGAATTCCACATGGATTAAATAAATAATATTGCATTTAATTAAAAATATATGAACCCTAAGTCTCTTTCGAGAGCTAGAAGCTTGCATGTGGACAAGACTTTCTGAGATTAAAAGTAAAGCAGTTATTTAGCCTATTCAAAATATGATATGCATGACATTCATTCCAATAGATGTTGACCTATTTTAATGAATTGGTACTTGGGTTACACTGAGCAATATTTGTGGGAAAAGACCGATAGATTTGATTATTGAGATAAATAAATTAAGGATTCTCTCTGTTATGTTAATTGCTATTTTACCCAACTCTGAAGAGTGACTGCAATAAAATGTTTGTTCCAAAGTATTATTGAATGGCTGGAAGAATAAAAATTAGCACATAGAGATTATGATTAACATAAAGCTAAAAACTAACGTGAATTCTTTATATAGAATGAGAAGAACCCTGGGCTTAAGTTTGATCCCTAGAAAAGAACATTGATCAAGGCAAGAATCAATAGAAGAGGCCCCAGGGAGTGAGACTGAGAAAGAGTAACCAGAGAAAATATTGATGATAATGAAAATGATGATGATAATTATAATAATCAAAATTGGGTGTTTTTTTTTAATGTTTCTTTATCTTTATTGTTGAGACCATTACAGATGCCCCCCTTTAAACCCCACTGATCGCCTCCACCCCACATCCATTCCACCACCAGGCCCTCCCCACACCAATGTCCACATCCATGGGCCATTCCCATAAACATACAAGTTCCCTGATTAATCTCTCCCTATGCACATCCCCATCCCTGCCTTCCCTCTGAGATCCCTCAGTTTGTCCAAGCTTCTATGTTACTGGATCCACTTTGTTCATGAGTTTATTTTGTTTATTATATTCCACATATAAGTGAGATTATTTGGTACTTGCCCTTCTCTGACTGGCTTATTTCACTTAGCATAATACTCTCTTGTTCTATCCATGCTGTGCCAAAGGCCAAAAGGTCCTTCCTATTCATAGCCCCATAGTACTCCATGGTGTAAATGTGCCACAACTTTTTTATCCACTCATCTACTGATGGGCACTTGGGCTGTTGCCAAATCTTAGCTATTGTGAATTGTGCTGCTATGAACATAGAGGTGCATAAGTTCTTTGTGATTGGTGTTTGGGGTTCCTTATGATATATTCCTAGAAGTAGGATCACTGGGTCAAATGGCAGGTCAATTTTTAAACTTATGAGGAAACTCCATACTGCTTTCCATAGTGGCTGCACCAGTCTGCATTCCCACCAGCAGTGGACTAGGGTGCCCTTTTCTCCACACCCTCGCCACAACTAGTAGCTTGTTGACTTGTTGATGGTAGCCATTCTGACAGGTGTGAAGTGATACCTCATTGTGGTTTTAATTTGCATCTCTGATGATTAGTGACATTGAGAATTTTTCATATGTCTCTTAGCCATTTGTATGTCTTCTTTGGAGAAGTATCTATTTAGGTCCATGGCCCATTTTTAAATTGGATTGTTTGTCTTCCTTTTATTAAGTTGTATAAGTTCCTTATATATTTTGGATATTAACCCTTTATCCGATGAGTCATGTGCAAATATGTTCTCTCTTACAGTGGGCTCCCTTTTTGTTTTGTTGATGGTTTCCTTTGCTGTGCAGAAGCTTTTTATTTTGATGCAGTCCCATTTGTTTATTTTCTCCTTAGTTTCTCTTGCCCTAGGAGATGTATCAGCAAACATATTGCTATGACAGATATCTGAGGTTTTACTGCCTATTTTCTTCTAGGATTTTTATGGTTTCATGCCTTACATTTAAGCCTTTTATCCATTTTGAATTTACTTTTGTGTATGGTGTAAGTTGGAGGTCCAGTTTCATTTTTGTGCATTTATCTGTCCAATTTTTCCAACACCATTTATTGAAAAGACTGTCTTTACTCCATTGTATGTTCTTGCCTCCTTTGTCAAATATGAATTGACCATAATGGCATGGGTCAATTTCTGGGTTCTCTATTCTGTTCTGTTAGTCTATATGTCTGTTGTTGTACCAATACAAGGCTGTTTTGATTACAATGGCTTTGTAATACAGTTTGATATCAGGTAAAATGATCCCTCCCACTGTGGTCTTCTTTCTCAAGGTAGCTGCATCTTTTTGGGGTCTGCTTTGGTTCCATATAAATATTTGGATTTTTTTTTTAGGTCTGTGAAATATGCTATTGGTATTTTAATAGGAATTGCATTGAATCTATAAATTGCTTTGGGTAGTATGGACATTTTAATGATATTAATTCTTCCATCCTACGAACATGGTATATTCTTCCACTTTCTCTCTTCCTCTGTTTCTATTTTCACTGTCCTGTGGTTTTCTAAGTACATGTCTTTTTTACATCCTTGGTTAAGTTTATTCCCAGGTATCTTTTTTTTTTTTTTTTACTTGCAGTGATAAATGATATTTTTTTCAGTTTCTCTCTGAGAGTTTATTGTTGGTGTATAAAAATGCCATCGATTTCCAGATGTTAATTTTGTATCCAGCTACCTTGCCAAATTCATTTATTAAATCCAGTAGTACTTTGATAGAATCTTTAGGGTTTTCTATGTACAATATCGTGTGATCTGAAAATAATGACAGTTTTACTTCCTCTTTTCCAATTTCTATACCTTTTATGTTTCCTTCCTGTCTGATGGCTGTGTCAAGGAGTTCCAATACTATGTTGAATAAGAGTGGTGAAAGTGGACATCCCTGTCTTGTTTCATTTTTTAGGGGAGATGGTTTTAGTTTTGACCATTGAGTATGATGTTGGTTCTAGGTTTGTCATATATGGCTTTTATTATGTTGAGGTATGATCCCTCTATTACCACTTTGATGAGAGATTTTATCAAAAATGTGTGTTTGTTTGCCCATTTTTTAATCGGATCGTTTGGTTTACTATTGTTGAGTTATATGAGTTCTTTGTTCATTTTGAAAATTAGCACTTTATCAGATGCATCCTTCGCAGAAATGTTCTCCCATACTCTGGGTTCCTTTGTACATTGAGGTTGATTTCTTTTGCTGTGCAGAAGCCTTTTAGTTTGATATAGTACCATTTGTTTATGTTTTCTTTTGTTTCTCTTGCCCTCAGAGATGTACTGGTGAAAATTCCACTACAAGAGATGTTTGTAACTTTACTGCCTATGTTTTCTTCCAGGATTTTTATGGTTTTGTGACTTACATTTCAGTCTTTTATCCATTTTGTATTTATTCTCATGTATGGAGTAAGTTGGTGCTCTCATTTCATTTTTTTGTATGGTCTTGTCCAATTTTTCCAACACCATTTATTGAAGAGACCATTGTGTGCTCTCGCCTCCTTTGTCAAATATTAACTGACCATAATGGTGTGGGTCTATTTCTAGGGTCTCTGTTCTGTTCCATTGTTCTCTGTGTCTGTTGCTGTACCAATACCAGGCTGTATTGATTACAATGCCTTTGTAGTATACATTGATAGTAAATAAATTGATCACTCCAACTCTGTACTTCTTCCTGAAGTTTTCTGCTGCTATTTATGGTCTTCTTTGGTTATATATAAATTTTTGGAATATTTGTTCTAGTTCTGTGAAGTCTGCTGTTGGTATTTGAATAGGAAATGCATTGAATCTAGAGATTCCTTTGGGTAGTATGGACATTTGAATGATATTCGTTAGTCTAATCTATGAACATGTTATATTTTTCCACTTGTTTATATTCTTCTTCTATTTCTTTTTTCAGTGTCCAGTAGTTTTCCATATATAGATCTTTTACATCCTTGGTTACATTTCTAGCAAGGTAGCCTTTTTTTTAGGTAAAACGCAAAATGTTATTTTTTTAAGTTTCCCTTTCTGAGAGTTCAGTTTTGGTGTATAAAAATGCTGTGAATTTTTGGATGTTAATTTTGTATCTTACTATCCTGCCAAATTCATTTATCAAATTTTAAGAACGTTGGTGGAGTCTTTAGGGTTTTCTTGTTATTTTTTTTTTTAAAGTTTGTTTATCTTTATTGAAAATATTACAGATGTCCCCTTTTTATCCACATTGATCCCCTCTACCCCGCATCCATCCCACCCCCTGCTTTTCCCATACCAATGCCTGTGTCCATGGGTTCTGCTTGTAAATATATAAGCTCTTTAATTAATCTCCCCTTCCCCCCCCCACCTTTCCTCTGAGATCCCCCAGTCTGTTCCATGCTTCTATGTGTCTGGATCCATTTTGTTCATCAGTTTATTTTGTTTATTATATTCCACCTATAAGAGAGATCATGTGGTATTTGTCTTTCTCTGACTAGCTTATTTCACTTACATAATACTTTCCAGGTCCCTCCATGCTGTGCCAAAGAATAAAAGATCTTTCTTTCTTACAGCTGCATAGTATTCTATTTTGTAAATGTCCCACAGATTTTTTTAGCCATTCATCTATTGATGGGCACTTGGGCTTTTTCCAGATCTTAGGTATTGTAAATTGCACCGCTACAAACATAGAGGTGCATAAGTTCTTTGTGATTGGTGTTTCAGGTCCCTTGGGATATATTCCTAAAAGTGGGATCACTGGGTCAAATGGAAGTTCCATTTTTAATCTTTTAAGGAAACTCCATACTGCTTTCCATAGTGGCTGCCCCAGTCTGCATTCCCACCTGCAGTGAAATAGGGTGATCTTTTCTCCACAGCCTCACGGCACTTGTAGTTCATAGATTTGTTGATGGTAGTCATTCTGACAGGTTTGAAGAGATAAATCATTGTGGTATTAATTTGCATATCTTTGACGATTAGCACCATTGAACATTTTTTCATATGCCTCCTAGCCATTTGTATGTCCTCTTTGGAGAAGTGTCTATTTAGGTCCTTTGCCCATAATTGGATTGTCTATGTTACTTCTGGAAGTTGTATGAGTTCCTTATATATTTTGGATATTAATCCTTTATCTGATGTGTCTTTGCCAAATATGTTCTCCCATACAGTGGGCTCCCTTTTCATTTTGTTGATGGCTTCTTTTGCTGTTCAGAAGCTTTTTATTTTGGTGCAGTCCCATTTGTTTTTCTCCTTAGTTTCTCTTGCCCTAGTCAATGTATTAGCAAAGATATTGCTATGAGAGATGTCTGGGATTTTGCTGCCTATGTTTTCCTCTAGGATTTTTATGTTTTCCTGTCTTACATTTCAGTCTTTTGTCAATTTCAAATTTACTTTGTGTATGGTGTAAGTTGGTGGTCTAGTTTCATTCTTTTGCATGTACTTGTCCAATTTTCCTAGCACCATTTATTGAACAGACTCTCTTTACTCCATTGTATGTTGTTGCTTCCTTTGTCAAATATTTGTGTGTAATGGATTGGGTTGATTGCTGGGTTCTCTATTCTGTTCCACTGGTCTATATGTGTGTTCTTGTGCCAGTACCAGGCTGTTTTGATTACAGTGGCTTTGGTTTATAACTTGATATCGGGTATTGTGATCCCTCCAACTTTGACCTTCATCTCTAGATTATCATGGCTATTCAGGGTGTTTTTGGGTTCCATATAAATTTTTGAAGTGTGTGTTCTAGATCTGTGAAATATGCTGTTGGAATTTTAATAGGGATTGCATTGAATTTATAGATTGCCTTGGGAAGTATGGACATTTTAATGATGTTAATACTTCCAATCCATGAGCATGGTATATTTTTCCGTTTATATCTTCCTCCATTTATTTTTTCACTGTATGTAGTTTTCTGAATAAAGGTCTTTTACACCTTTGGTTAAATTTATTCCTAGGTATCTTATTTTTTTAGTTGTAGTGGTAAATGGGAATGTTTTCTTAGTTTCTCTTTCTGAGAGTTCATTGTTGGTGTATAAAACTGCTATCAATTTCTGGGTGTTAACCCTATATCCTGCTACCTTACTGAATTCATTTATTAAATCTAGTAATTTTTTGGTGGAGTCTTTAGGATTCTCTATGTACAATATCATGTCATCTGCAAATAATGAGTTTTTGTTTTCCCATTTCTGATTTGGATGTCTTTTAAGTTTTCTTTTTGTCTGATAGCTGTGGCTAGGTCTTCCTGTACTATGTTGAATAAGAGTGGTGAAAGTGTACACACTGTCTTGTTTCTGTTCTTAGGGGAAACGGTTTTAGTTTTTGCTTATTATTATGTTAGCTGTAGGTTTGTCATGTGTGGCCTTTATTATGTTGCAGTATCATTCCTCTATTTTCACTTTGCTGAGAGTTTTTATCAAAAATAGGTGTTGGATTTTATTGATTGCTTTTTCTGCATCTATTTATATGATCATGTGATTTTTGTCTTTTAATTTGTTTATGTGATGTATCATGTTTATTGATTTGCAAACATCGTAACCCCCTTGCATCCTTGGAATAAATCCCACTTGGTCATGGTTTGTGATCTTTTTAATATATTGCTGGATCCAATTTACTAATATTTTGGTGAGGATTTTAGCATCTATATTCATCAGGGATATTGGCCTGTAAGTCTCTTTCTTTGTAGTGTCTTTATCTGGTTTTGGAATTAGGCTAATGCTGATCTTGTAAAAAGACTTAGGAAGTGTACCTTCCTCTTGGATTTTTTGAAACAGTTTGAGGAGAATAGGTTTTAATTCTTCTTTGAATATTTGGTTAAACTCCCCTGTGAAGACAACCAGGACAGGGCTTTTCTGTGCTGGGAGCCCTTTGATTACTGCTCCAGCTTCATCAACAATTATTGTTCTATGTAGGCTTTCTGACTATTTCTGATTGAGTTTTGGAAGGTTATGTTTTTCTAGGAATTTATTCATTTCATCCAGGTTGTACAGCTTGGTGACATATAGTTGTTCATAGTATTTTGTTACAATCCTTTGTATTTCTGTTGGGTCAGTTGTTATTTCACCTCTTTTGATTCTCATTTTGTTCATTTGGGTCCTCTTTCTTTGTTTCTTGATGAATCTGGCTAAAAGTTCAAAAATCTTGTTTATCTTTTCAAAGAACCAGCTCTTGGTTTCATTGATCTTTTGTATTGTATTTTCAGTCTCTATGTCATTTATTTCTGCTCTTGTTTTTATTAATTTTTTCCTTCTAGTTACTCTGGGCTTTTCTTGTTGTTCCCTTTCTAAGTTTTTAAGTTGTAGGGTTAGAGAGTTTATTAGAAGTTTTTCTTGTTTCTTGAGGTAGGCTTGTAGTGCTATGAACTTCCCTTTCAGGACTGTTTTCATTGTGTCTCATAGATTTTGAGTACTTGTGTATTCATTTTCATTTGTTTTCAGGAAGTTTTTTATTTCTTTCTTGATCTCTTTTGTAACCCATTCATTGTTTAAAAACATGCTTCTCAGCCTCCATGTTTTAAATGTTTTTCAGTGTTTTTATTGGAGTTGATTTCTAATTTCATGCCACTGTGATCTTAGGTGCTTGATATGATTTCAGTCTTCTTGAAATTGTAGAGACTTGTTTTGTGCCCTAACATATGGTCTGTCTTTGAGAACATCTCGTGTGCACTTGAGAAGTATGTATATTCTGCAGCTTTAGGGTAGAATGTTCTGTAAATGTCAATTAAATCCATCTGATCTAGTGTGTCATTTAGGGTCACTGTTTCCTTATTGATTTTTGTTTGGAAGACCTATCTAGAGAAATCAGTGGGATGTTAAGGGTCCCTAATATGACTGTATTGCTACCAATCTTGCCCTTAAAGTCCTCTAGAAGATTTTTATAAATTTAGGTGCTCCTGTGTTGGGTGCAAATATTTTTATCAGGGTTATAGGTACTTGTTGGATTTATCTCTTAGTATAATGTAATGAACTTTCTTGTCTCTCGCTATCATCTTCATTTTGAAGTCTATTTTGTCCGATATACGTATTCCTATCTCAGCTTTTTTTTCATTTCCATTTACATGGAAAATATTTTTCCATCCCTTCACTCTCATCCTGTGTGGTTCTTTTGTTCTGAGGTGGCTGTCTTGTAGATAGCATATATTTGGGTCATGTTTTCTTATCTATTCAGCCATCCTGCATCTTTTTATTGGGGCATTTAATCCATTTATAATTAAGGTTATTATTTAAAGTCTTTATCTACTGCCATTTTGTTTCATTATGCCTATGTTTCTCATTCTCTTTATTTCTACTTTGAATTATAGCAGTCCCTTTAACATTTCCTGTAAAGCTGGTTTTGTAGTGTAACATCTTTGAGCCTTTTTTTTGTCTGGGATGCTCTTTATTTCACCATCTATCTTGATTGATAATCTTGCTGGATAGAGCAGTCTTGGTTTCAGATCCTTGTTTTGCATTACCTTGAATACTTCATGCCATTCCCTTCTAGCCTGTAGAATTTCTGATGAGAAGCCAGATGACAGCCTTATGGGACCTCCTTTGTAGGTAACAGATTGCTTTCCCCTAGGTGTCTTTAAAATTCTCTTTTTGTCTTGGATTCTTGGTGTTTTAATTAGGATGTTTCCAGGCAAGGGATTCTTTGGGTTCTTCTTGCTTGGGACTCTCTCTGCCTCCTGAACTTGTGTGACTTTTTCCTTGTCCAGGTTAAGGATGTGTGCTGGTATTATTTCATCAAACATGTTCTCTAACCCCTCCTTACTTTTGACCTACTCTGGCACTCTTATAATAAGAATATTGTGATGTTTCATGCTGTCCCACATCTCCCTAAACTGTCCTCCTGTTTTTTCATTGTTTTTTGTTTTTGGGTCTCTGATTGTGTGATTTTTTTCTATCCTGTCTTCTAATTTACTGATCCAATCCTCAGCTTCCTCTAATCTGTTGTTTATTACTTCCAATGTATTCTTTATTTATGCTATGTCATTCTTCATTTCTGACTGGTCATTTTTCATAGTTTTCATATATTTTTTTATGCTGTAGAGCATCCTTACAATCAATATTCTGAACTCTATATCTGAGAGATTGCTTATCTCCATTTCATTTAGGTCTTTTTCTGGAGACTTCTATTGTTCTTTCATTTGGGTCTTGTTTTTTTGTCTCCCTGTTTTGGCTACATTTTTGTGTTTGTTTTTAATTGTTAGGCAGATCTGCTAGGACTCTCAGTCTTTTTGGAGGATCTCTGGTACAGGCCAATGTCAGACTGAGTTTTTTACTGGCTCTGAGTACCTTGCTTGGGGATATCAACAACCCTAGTCTTGAGGTCTCCACTGCTGGGGCTGGGTGCATTTGGACAGGACCAAGATGTGCACCAAGGTCTGCTTTCCTAAGGCCTGAGCCCTGAAGCAGATCAGGTAAAGACTCAAAGCACCCTGGGGCCTGCCTCTGCCTGCAGACTGATTAATCTGATTCTCTTAATGAGCCTCATCTTGTAGAAACTCCTCTGGGCAGGGTGAGAGGTTTTCCAGCAGGGTGGGGCAATTGCTTTCCCCCTCAGGCAAAAGCTGAATATTTGCTGCCCAAGAAAGATGTCCTCCACAGTCTAGGGGAATGACCAGGCACAGGAATCTAGATGTGCAACCCCTGATCTCACTCTCTAAAGCCCATAACCCCAGACTCTCCCCACACAGCTCCATTCTACTCCACTCCCCCTCTCCTGGAGCCCAAGGTGAGTGGCTGCACAGGAAATGTTGTGCATTGGCTCTTTAAGAGGGTGCCTGCAGTTCCAGCTGCCTCTCCCTGGCAAAGGGAAACCCAGCTGCTTTTCACAGTCAGATGTTATTTGGGCACCTTTCTCAGTTCTGAGTCTCTTGGCTGGAAAGCCCAACCTGGTGCTTAGGCCCCAGTGTCCTCAGTGGGAACCACCCAACCAGTCTTCTTGAGTCCATATTTCCTACCTGTCTCTGTGCATTCTCCACTTTTCCTCCTTGGTTATGAGTGTGCTCTCCAGCTAGTCTTCAGTTGATTTTCAGGTTGGTTTTTCTATGTTTTAGTTGTAAATCCAGACTGGTCCCAGTAGAGTGTCAGTGTAACTTCCACTCAGTCAGTCCACCATCATCTTGGATTTCATCTTGGTTTTCTATGTACACAGATCATGTCATTTGCTAATAATCACAGCATTGGATCCTTCTTTACAATTTGGTTACCTTTTATGTTTTCTTCCTGTCTTATAGCTGTGGCAAGGACTTTCGCTTCTATATTGAATAGAGTGCTGAAAGTGGACAACCCTGTCTTGTTTCTGTGCTTAAGAGAAATATGGTTTTTGTTTTTGACCATTGAGTATGATGTTGGCTGTAGTCCTGTCATATATGGCCGTTATTATTTTGAGGTATGTCCCATCTATTGCCACTTTGCTAAGAGTTTTTATCAAAAATGGGTGATGGATTTTTTCAAATGCTTTTTCTGCACCTATTGAAATGATTAAATGATTTTTGTCCTTCTTTTTGTTTATGTGATATTGATTTGTTAATATTATACCAGCCTTGCATCCCCCTGGATAAATCCCACTTGGTCGTAGTATGATGTTTTTATTGTATTGCTCAATACCGTGTGCTAGTATTTTGTTGAGGATTTTAATATCTATGTTCATCAGGGATATTGGCCTGTAATTTTCTTTCTTTGTAGTGTCTTTATCTGGTTTGGGGATTAGGATTATGCTGGCCTCATAAAAAGAGTTTGGGAGTTTTCCCGCCTCTTGAGTTTTCTGGAATAGTTTGAATTGAATAATTGTTAATTCTTTGAATGTTTGCTAAAACTTGCGTATAGATCCATCTGGTCCATGACTTTTCTTTGCTGGGAGCTTTTTGATTACTGCTTCAATTTCATTAGTTGTTATTGGCCTATTCAGGTTTTTTGATTCTTCCTAATTCTACTTTGGACAATTTTATGTTTCTAGGAATTTGTCCATTTCACCCCAGGTTGTCCAGTTTGTTGGTATATTTCCTTACAATACTTTGTATTTCTGTTGGGTCAGTTGTTGTATCACCTCTTTCATTTCTGATTTTACCTATTTGGGTCCTCTCTCTTTGTTTCCTGGTGAGTCTGGCTAAAGGTTCATCAATCTTATTTATTTTTTCAAACAACCATAACTTGGTTTTATTGATCTTTGCATTTTTTTACTGTTGTGTCATTAATTTCTGCTCTGATCTTTATTATTTCCTTCCTTCTACTTCCTCAGGCCTTTTCTTGCTGTTATCCTGTTAATTCTTTTAGTTTATGTGTTAGTTGGTTTAGTAGAGGTTAGTCTTGTTTCTTGAGGTATGCCTATAATGCTATGAAGTTTCCTCTCAGGACTGCTTTCACTGTTTTTCATACATTCTGTGGTGTTGTCTGTTTATTTTCTTTTTTTTTCCATGAAGTGCTTGATTTCTTCCTTGATCTCATTGCTAACCCATTCATTGTTTAATAACATGCTATTTAGCCTCCATGTGTTTGAATATTTTTGAGTTTTTTTATAGTGGTTGATTTCTAGTTTCATGGCATTGGTATCTGAGAAGATGCTTGATATGATTTCAGTCTTCTTGAACTTTTTGAGCCTTGTTTTGTTCCCTAACATGTGGTCTGTTTTTGAGAATGTTCCATGTACACTTGAGAAGAATATGTATTCTGCTACTTTGGGATAAAATGTTCTGTAAAATTCAGTTAGATCCATTAGAACTAGTGTGTCATTTAAGGTCTGTTTCCCTGTTGATTTTTTGTCTTTATGATCTGTCCAGTGATGACGGTGGTGTGTTAAAGTCCCCCACTATGATTGTGTTGCTATTGATCTCCCCCTTAAATTGCATCAAGAAATTTTTTATATATTTAGATGCTCCTATATTGGGTGTATATATATTGATAAGGGTTATTTCCTCCTGTTGGCCCTTTAGTATTATGTAGTGACCATCTTTGTTCCTTGTTATGTTCTTTATTTTGAAGTCTATTTTGTCAGGAATAAGTATTGCTACTCCTACATTTTTCTTTTCTATTTGCATGGAATATTTTTTTCCATCCCTTCACTTTCAGCCTGTGTAAATGTTTTGCTGTCAGGTGGGTCTCTTTTAGACATCATATTTATGGATGTTATTTTCTTATCCATTCAGCTACCCTATGTCTTTTTATTGGATCATTTATTCTATTTACATTTAAGGTTATTATTTATTTAAGGTCATTTTTTATTAATTTTTGTTAATTGAATTTATTAAGATGAACTTGTTTAATAAAATTATATAGGTTTTAGGTATATAATTCTATAATCATCAAATGTATATCATATTGTGGGTTCACCATCCAAATTCTAGTCTTCTTGATCACTATTTATCCCCTCTTCTACCTCCCCCCAGTCCCCTTATTTTTTCACTAAAAATTGTCTATACACTAACTTGCATTCTTTAATGAGGAAAGATAAGGAGCTTAATATTGGTTGCATGTCCATTCTTACTTGCTTAATCTATATAGCTGGCAACTTTACTTTCTTATTCATTCTAAATTTTTTTTTTGTAATTTGGAGTATCACCAAGATGTTTCTAAGTATATACCATTGTTTTTATTATTTCAATCAAAGGATTTCTCTGTCTACAGACCCAACATTTTCTTAGAATAAGAAAAATTTACCTGCTGTTTATGAATCATTTATTTGTGTGCATTTTCACCATCTGTTTTTTATTTTTTTCTTAAATATAATCTATTTACATGGTAAGTCTTCTGCATCTTTCCCCAAATCTCCAGGATTTTCCCTCATGAAGTAAATATCTTTGTGTGTGTTTGTGATGTATTTACTCTCCTTGATGTTTTAGGAAAGTTATAATTATAGAACATTTTATCTTTGAATAAAGATGAAAATAGTTTTTAAATTTCAAAAATAATATTTTACATTTATTTTCCAGAAAGTCTTTGTAATTCTATAGTTGTCTCCCCCAAAATCAAGTCTCTTCTTTGTAAGTTCTAGTTAAAATTCTCATATGAGACTTCCAATTCCAATTTAATCAGACTTGAAGAGTTTCTTAGATGCAATAGATAAATCTTAATGATGTCTATGAACTAGGATGAGAAAATTACATCTTATTTTTATAAATTCTAAACTGAATATATAATTTCCTTCAAATATGAACATAGGCTAAAAAAATAGTTTTGTTAGCAATTCTTATGTGTTTGTCAATAGTAGAAATCATAGATGTTTTACTGTCATATCATTGTTTTACCATGTATCTGATTTATTTATATGTTGAACATTACTTTAAAATTAGTCTAATTACCTGCCAGTAGATCTTTTTATTTAATGCACTAATAGAGAAGCATATATGTTTACCACTTCACAATTTTATTTTAAAATATATTTAAATACATTTTTTATTGTAATAGTGTGCATTTATGTTTAAAAATATTCTTTCTAAAGGATCCACAGACTGCTTCAGGTTTCTGAAGGAGTCTGTGGCACATGAAAATTTAAGAACCCCTGATGAGAGTCATATGTATTTAATGATGGCTGGTTGCTTTTGAGCTTTTTTATAATTATTTTCTGGATTAAGGTTTCCTTACATATCAGACCAAACTCTTAGTATCTTTAAAAATTCAGCACTCAGAGCAGTGAAAGGCACAAAAGTCTTTGCTCCTATAGATCAGCTGTGAAAATACTTATACACCATTAGCCCTAAGCTAAGAAAAGAGGCAGTTCCTTTTTCTGCACAAGTAGAATTTTGACTTCAGTTTAGTCATTCCAGGCAATAGTTTGGGCCTAAAATAATAAATTTGAGTTTTCTGGGGTAATATTGTAACCTAACCATTCATTCATCCATTCATTTGTCCATTCATTCATTCATTCATTCATTGACATAGCAACCACTTGGTTTTGTTCATTGTGCCTGTATATGTGTTTGTGTGTGTGAGAGTTTATTTTGAGTTTTAAATAACTGATAAATGTATTTTAAAATATAATTCTAAGTTGAATCTTTCTTATGTTAGTTTGAATTAGGAAGTCAGTCTGATGTATAAGAGAGGTAAATTTGATATTTATAATCCTGAGTTTTTTTTAAATGTAGGTTTTGATATATTAGATAAACAACATTAAAATTAAAAGAAAATGAAAGAATTCAATAAATTTTTACTGAAGCACTTGATAAAAGTCTCAAATATTCTATTATTATGCTATCAAGCAGAGTATAACAAAGATTTTTGAATCATGAAAATTTCATGTTACAGGGATATTCTTTCTCATATAACAGAGATAATAAGAGAGTTAAACAAGGTAATACAGCCAATTAAGAGTAAAACTAGATTATATCATAAACCTAGTTAGTCTTAAAAATTTATGACACACCATATAATATGTAAATAAATTTATTTTACTCAATTTATACAATTCACTCTAATAAATGTTTAATTTAAGAAACCAAGCACTCTTCAACTGAGTGAATGTTACTCTAGCTGAATTTCTATCCTAAATTTTTTCTATATTTGGGTAAAATAGCACACTCTAAATTTAAAATATATGCATCAGAATGGTGCTGAGTCACTTCAAGGTAAATAATTTGGATTAATTCTGAGAAGAATAATCAGTCTATGAGTTAATATATTCCTTGTGTATGCCAGTCATTTTTAATGCTATGTGACATGAAAATAATTCAATTATGGTAAGATTGAGAAAAATACATTGAATAAATATTCATTCATACAGTCTGGGCAGAATAAAAGACAGAACAACTTTCCAGTTACACAATATAAAACCAGGAACATTTATTTGGCTTCAGGATCCTCTTTTAATTGCCTCTTCTACTTAGTTGTAGTTTACTGAGTGAAATAAATATGTAATTTAATTACTGGAAATTTTTAAAAATAGTTGGGTGTGTGTTGTTTGTTTATTAGTGATGCTAGTGTATATTTTTATGCATATCTGTTTGCCTGGGTGTAAAGTTTTATTTATGTCTGTAGATTTTACTTCTGTTAAAATAAGTAGAGTGTGATTTTTATCTACACAGGGTTATAGTGAAGACATTCTCATCTGTCCTTAAATGTACTAAGTGAAAAATTTGAAAATCAAAATTTTCTATCAAAAGCATTTTTTAATAGTAAGCACCTATTGTAACTTCTTTCTTTCTTTTAATGTTAAAATGTGTTCTTCACTTGTGAGATTGGAGCATCAAAAGGAAAGAGGAAAAGTTGCATATCAAAGATATTGAATAAAGCAAATGAGGGAGATTAAGGTAGGAAATACACTGGTTTTAAAATGAAACATGAAAAGAGGGAGAAAGCTCATTTTCTGGGTTTTCTAAATGTTTCTGAGGTCACATGCCTTTTGTTTTGGACTTACTTGGATTTCTGAATATATATTAAAGTTGGCAATTGACTGAAAAATTTATCAGCTGCAAGAGCTTAGCAAACAGGACTCCATGAGTTGCAGCATTTTTCTGCCCTCTTAATGGCTTCAATACTGCCCATCTTCCAGGGCATGAGGTGGTTTGAGATGGAACTCTCACCTACAAGTTTAGTAAGAAGTGCCCCTTTATCAACCCTTATTCGTAGCCATCTAAGAAACAGGGAAAGAGGAAGGGTAATTTGCCCTAAATGGATTTGAGACTTATCTGAAAGTATCTTTTTAGTGCTAGAGCTGGCAAATTGCCATTAGAATCTTCTGCAATATAACTTTAGATTTTTTAGTTTTGTTAATGTTCAGATTTTTTCTCCCATACAAGTGGACACTGAACTACAAGACATCCTGGGCATCTGGACTGTACCCTCTCAAATTCTCTGACACTTTTGAATTGAATTATTATACTCCATGCTTCTGCTTTCCCTCTCTCTGTCTGCCCATTTGACAGAGTGTAATCACATTTCCATTGCTACAGCTCTACTTCAGACTGCACTAGTTACCAGGAGTCTTTATCTGCCTCCAGCCATTCTAATTTTTAATTCATTTATCAAAATATGGTAGCATAATGCTAATACTTAAGAATTATCTTATTACACTTCTGTCTAAATTCTTCTATGACTCCACCAAAGTCTACAGATAATGCTATTCAAAACTTTCTCTAATCTTTATCTAATCTACATTGAGGTATTTTATAATTATTTACCTTTATATGGCTTATAGATTTTCTATGAATCTATTTTTTTATATTTTCTTCTTGTTGCTGTCATTTTCCTATATCACTTTTGTATATCCCTACTAGTTCCAGCCAAGCTTAAATGTAAACTCTTCCTCAAGTTATTTTCTAATTCTACGTAGAAAATATAATCTCACCTCTCTAAATCAATTTCCCTTTTGCTTTCTTCATACTCTCTCTAGGGAATTCACTAAGTTCTTACGCTAAAGTTCATTTGTATAATATTATACTATGTTGCCTATGTTGTGTATGAGTGTGTGTGTATGTGTGTGTGTGTGTGTGTGTGTGTGTGAGAGAGAGAGAGAGAGAGAGAGAGAGAGAGAGAGAGAGAGAGAGAGAGAGAGAGAGAGAGAGAGAGAGATTTTATGCTCCTTGAGGGCAGAAAGCACATTTTTAACACATAGGACATTTTCTTGCATATTGCTGTATCTTGTAATTATTTGTTTATTAAATGAAAGACATTCATGGGACTTGATTTATTATGTTATAAGACTTAGTGAATTTTTTTTCATATTTTGTTTGAGTAGCTGCAAATCTGTAAACCTAAGACATTTACCTGGAATAAACTAAATGTACCAGTCATCTAGGGAAAAAAATGGAGACTTTTTGTCTATATAAGCTCCAAAAATCATTTGCTTATATGTGAAAGATTGTAACATTAGGACTATCTAAAAGGAGAGCCAGAGAAAGCAAATTAAAACAGGGTAGTTGGTGGGGATATGGGAGTGATATTTTAATTTTTCTTGAGAAAGATCAGTTCTTAAGAACAAAAACTGAAGTGTCTATTTATCCTACATTGTTTCACCTTCTTTGAATCTTTTTGCCATCTGAGTTTGATTCAGTTACTAAAAGGACAGCCCAGAATGCTGATTCCATGACTTCACCTTATAGAAATGACAATCACCTGCACATGCAGTAAAAATTAATGGATTATAGTGTGGACAACACACTACCTGCTAAGGACTTTACCTAAGTGGTAAAATAATACCAGCTCAAATATTCTAACATTTCCAAAAGAACTGTTTGTTTTTAATTTATCTTTATTGTTGAAAGTATTACAGATGTCCTCCCTTTTTCCCAATTGACCCCTTCTACCGTGCACTCCTCACTCCCCAGGACTTCACCACACTATTGTTTATATCCGTGGGTTATGCATATATGCATATAAGTTCTTTGGTTAATTTCTTCCCACCTACTCCTGCCTTCTCTCTGAAATCCATCAGTCTGTTCCATGCTCCTATGTCTCCGGATCTGTTTGAATTGGCAGTTTTTTGCTCACAATATTGTTAAAGAATGTAAAATGCTGCAAAATACCAAATTCTTGTTAACACTGAAAAAAGTTAGCAAATAATTCTTATGTTATGTGGTCTATAGTAGATTCTTACAGTTAATATTTTATTTTAACTCTACTAATGCATTGTAGGGAGTATAAAGCAGTAAAACTACCCTGAGATTTCAGCAAGTACAGTTTTCCTCCACCTTACTCACAGGGATACCTTGCGAGACCCCCAGTGGATGCCTGAAACAACAGATAGTACAAACGCCATATATATACTATGTTTTTCCCATATATATTTAACCATATATAGGAAAAACATAGCATATATGTTTTCATATATTATAATAAAATTTAATTTATAAATGCAATACCTATGATAATGTTTAATTTATAAATTAGGCATGTAAGAGATTAAAAATAATAACTAATAATAAAATAGAAAAATTATAACAATATACTATAATCAAAGTTATGTGAATGTGATCTCTCTCCGTCAAAATACCTCATTATTATGTTTATACAGTGTGGATATGCTAGACAAAGGAATGATTCACTACCCTGGCAGGAGAGAACAGGATGGCATGAATTTTCACCACACTACTCATGACATCACTTAATTAAAATTTATGAATTTTTTCCCAGGAATTTATTATTTAATATTTTCACACCACACTTGACTGTGGATAACCAAAACTATGAAAAATGAAACTGCAGATAAACAGAAATTACTGTACCTGGAAATTTTTCAGAATGATTAAAATATGTCATATATCAGATATGACATTAAAAAACACTTGTTTTTTTATTTTTCAAACTATCACACAGTATCTATTATAGTTTGAATTTATAGTAATTTAGTAAATATTTGAACTAATTTACTGGAGAGATATGGGAAATGTGTGTTTTCTGTCACAATGGCAGTCATCCCTTTGAGGATATAGACTGTTTCATCTTTATTTTTCTCAATTATGAGAGCCTAACACAGTGCCAGACAACAGATTCAATTAATATTTGTTGATTGAAGTTGAACATATTATTGAATTACAAAGATTTTTAAGTCATGGTAGTATTTTAAGAAAATAAGTTTTTTGAAAAAGTAGTGGAGGGAAAGAACTGAAGACATTTTTTTTTTCATTATTTAGAATTGTTTATATTTTATATTAATAACTTTTATAAAACCTAGTGGCCCCTTTTTATTTACTAAGGGTTTCATTCTATTAGCTGCTTAAGCATAAAGCCTTTTATTCCTTTTATTTTGATAAGCAATTAATGGTAAAGACAACATATGGTTTATTGTAAGAGTAACAAGAAACACTACAATAATTAAAATTATGTAATTTCAAAAAAATTATTGACCAATAAATTATTATTGAATATATTTGTGGTCCTATATAATATAACTATTTAACAATTATTTTTAAAAATTGAAGTTCTTATAAAAATAAAATTAGAAATGTTTAATTATTAAATATTATAAACTCACAATGATTTATTTAGAATTAAAAATCATAAGCAGAATATTCTTGGTATATTCTCATATTTTAGTCAATTATTTATTTATATCTCTAATATGACACTCACCTTTTCTCTGAAAAATGAATGCTTTTTTAAAAAATTTATTGTTGACATTACAGATATCCTCTATTCTCCCCTTTTACCAACCTCAACCCAGCCCCTACACCTATCTCTCTGTCCATCACCACACTGTTGCCTGTGTTCATATGCTATGCATATATGTTCTTTAGTTGATCTCTTCACTTTCTTTCATCCAGTATCCACTACCACCCTCCCCTCTGACATCTGTCAGTCTGTTCCATGTATCTATGCCGCTGGTTCTATTTTGTTTGCCAGTTTATTTTATTCATTATATTCCACATATAAGTGAGATCATATGGTATTTGTCTTTCTCTGGCTGGCTTATTTCACTCAGAATGATAATCTGTAGCAGGTCCATCCATGCTGTTACAAAAGATAAGAAATCCTTCTTCTTTATAACTGTGTAGTATTCCATTGTGTAAATGTACCATAGCTTTTTATCCATTCCTCTACTGATGGACACTTGGGCTGTTTTCAGATCTTGGCTATTATAAATAATGCTACAATGTACACAGGGTTGGGTATATTCTTTTGATTTAGTGTTTAGAATTTCTTTGGATATATTCCAAGAAGTGGAATTGCTGGGTCATAAGGCAGTTCCATTTTTAATTTTTCAAGGAAACTCCATACTGTTTTCCACAGTGGCTTAACCAGTCTGCATTCCCATGAACAGTACACGATGGTTTCTTTTTCTCCACATCATTGCCAACACTTGTTTGTTGGTTTAATAATGGTAGCAATTCTGGCAGGAGTGTGGTGAAATGTCATTGTGGTTTTAATGTACACCTCTCAGATAACTAGTGACATTGAGCATCTATTCATTTGTCTATTGGCCATCTTTATGTCTTCTTTGAAGAAGTGTCTATTCGGGTCCTTGGTCTATTTTTTTTTTATTTGAATTGTTATTTTGGTGTTGAATTTTATAAGTTCTTTATATATTTTGGAAATTAACCCCTTATCAGGCATATCATTGGCAAATATATTCTCTCATACAGTCGGTTCCCTTTTTATTTTGTTGCTGGATTCCTTAGCTGTGCAGAAGCTTTTTAGGTTTATAAGCTTTTTAATTTTTTCCTTTGTTTCCCTTGCTCTAGGACATACATTGGCAAAAATATTGCTGTGTCTGAGATTTTACTACATATATTTTCTTCTAAGATTTTTATGGTTTTCTGACTTACATTTAAGTCTTTTATCCATTTTAAGTTTACTTTTATATATGGTGAAATCTGGTGGTCTTGTTTCAGTTTTTTGCAGGTACCTGTTCCATTTTCCAAATACCATTTATTAAAGAGAATGTCTTTACTCCATTGTATGCTCTTAATTCCTTTGTCTAATGTAATTGACCATAAAGATGTGGGTTGATTTCTTGTATCTACATTCTGTTCCTTTGAAGTATTTGCCTGTTCATATGCCAGTATCAGGCTGTTTTGATTACAATGGCCTTGTAGTATCATCTCATCATGTATAATGATACTTCCAACTTTGTTCTTTCTTAAGATTGCTGATGCTATTCGGAGTCTTTTGATTCTATATAAATCATTTTGGGGGTATTTGTTCTAGTTCTGTGAAATATGACATTGGTATTTTAATAGGAATTGTGTTGAATCTATAAGTTGCTTTGGGTAGTATGAACATTTTAATGATGTTAATTCTTCCAATTCATGAACACAGTATATGCTTCTCCTTACATGTATCTTCCTCAGTTTTTTTCTTCAATGTTATACAATTTTCTGAGTATAGGTCTTTTACCTACTAAGTTAAATTTATTCCTAGGTACCTTAATTTTTGTTGCATTAGTAACTGGGATTGTTTTCTTAGTTTTTTTTTTCTGATAGTTCATTGTTGGTGTATAAAAATTGCCACCAATTTCTGAACATTAATTTTGTATCTTGCTACATTGATGAATTCATTTATTAGATCTAGCGTTTTTTTGATGGAGTCTTTAGAATTTTCTATGTACAATGTCATGTAATCTGTGAATAATGACAGTTTTACTTTCTCCTTTGCAATTTGGATGACCTTTATTTCTTCTTCTTTTCTGAATGCTCTGGCTTGGACTTTCAGTATTATGTTCAATACGAGTGGTAAAAGCAGACATCCATGTCTTGCTCCTGATCTTAAGGGAAATGATTTTAGTTTTTGCCCATTGAGTATGATGTTAGCTGTAAGTTTTTCATATATGACCATTATTATATGGAAGAATGGTCCCTCTATTCAAACTTTTCTGAGAGTTTTTATCATAAATGTGTGCTGGAATTTATTGAATGTTTTTTCTATATCTATTGATAAGAATATGTGATTTTTAAGTTTCATTTTGTTTCTGTGATGTATCACATTTTTTAAATTTGTGAATATAATACCAACCTTGAATCCCTAGAATAAATCCCACTTTAAGCATGATGTAAGATCTTTTTAATATATTGCTAGATCTGATTTGCTAATATTTTATTGAGGATTTTAGCATATATGTTCATGAGGGATATTGGCCTATAATTTTCTTTCTTTGTAATATCTTTGTAATGCTTTTGAAATTAGGATAATCTGGCCTTGTAAAAATGTCTTGGAAGTCTATTTTTCTCTTAAATATTTTGGAACAGTTTGAAGAGAATAAGTGTTCATTTTTCTTTGAATGTTAGGTAAAATTTGCCTGTGAAGCCATCTAGTCCAGGACTTTTGTTTGCTGAAAGCTTTGTGCTTACTGCTTCAATTTCATTAGTTGTTATTGACCTATTCAGGATTTCTGATTCTTCCTGATTGAATTTTGGAAAATTCTGTTTCTAGAAATTTGTCCATTTCACCCAGGTTGTCTAATTTGTTAGCATATAATTATATCATTTTATTATAATCCTTTGTATTACTGTGGAGTCAGTTGTTACTTCTCCTCTTTCATTTCTCATTTTATTTATTTGGATCCTCTCTCTTTTTTTCTTGATGAGTCTGGTTATAGGTTCATCTATCTTGTTTATCTTTTCAAAGAACCAACTCTTGGTTTCAATGATCTTTTGTATTATATTTTTAGTCTCTAGGTCATTTATTTCCACTCTGATCTTTATTATTTTCTTCCTTCTGCTTACTCTGGGTTTTTCTTGTTCTTTCTCTAGGCATTTTAGGTGAAGGGTTCGATTGAGATTTTTCTTGTTTCTTGGGCTATGCCTGTAATGCTATGAGCTTTCCCTCTCAGAACTGCTTTTGCTGTGTCCTATAGATTTTTGGTTGTTTTGTGTTCAAAATGTATGCTTTTCATTATGGTCATCTTATAAAGTTTTCCATAAAATTTCCTATAAATTTTTCAAAGTTACATTTTATAGTTAATGAATTGTTGACACTTTTAACAACAGAAATCCTGATGAAATTATATTGAATCCAGAAAACCCCATTAAATTACATCTGTCTGTGACTTAAATCGGCATTTATTTTAGGTACTTACTTATGGTTTTGTTTTTCCGTAAATGTCTGCCACAGAAAATGCTTGGAGAATAGTTAAAAATATTCTCTTATTCAGTTTTGTTTAATGAATTTCTTTCTCTTTGTAGTAAATATATAACAAAATTATTAATTAATATTATCTTTAAAATGAAAGATTACTTAAAAATAATGAGGTATGTATTAACCCTATTTAAATGTAACCTACTATCTCAAAAGGCAGTATGGTTTCCCTAATAAGCACATTTTAAATATCAGGGTTGTTACTATTTTTACAAACTGATTGCATATATTTCAAATAGATAATTTCATCATTTTAACTTTTATATGGTGTTTCTTATAAAACAAATGGATATTCTAAATGGACAGATGAAATAAAAATATGTAGGTTTAATTATTCACATATAAAGCCTACACCTCTACTAAAGAATAATGTAATTGAAGCTTCATATCAGTATTGGTGTTTTCTGCATGGTTGTTTTACTTTTGATACTATTGTGGTTTCCTTTATATTTTAGCAGCATATTTTAATGTGAAATGTGTCATTATTTTTTCTGCCATGCCTGCTTAACTTGTCCTTATGTAGCTTTGATTTTCACAGATGCCAGTATGACTTTTTGCCAGGAGGAAGAAATATTAAACCAAAAATTGTACAGCAGCATGGTGTAATGCAAGACATATAGACTTGAGTGTCAAACAAGTGGACTCAGGTTCAAAGGGCAGGCCTTCCACTTACTTTCTGAAGGATCACATCTATAATATGTGAATAATTAATGGGGAGGTTTAATGTGCCTAGCAGGTGATTACTAAATAGTGCTTATTTCTAGAGTATAACCTAAAAGGAAATTATGCATAGACACACTAGTGACCTGATTTACTAGGAAGCATTTGTTTATTTTTAATAAAAACAATGATATTAACAATGGAGCATCCCTTGTCATCTGGAAAATATACCAAGGAATAGATCAAAACAGAAAGCATGAGGCTAGACCTCTTTTGTTCTGCTGCCACCTTTAATCATTAGTTGGATGTTAGGAATGCAAAAGACAAAACACAAAAACAACAACAAAACTAAAGAATTGAAATACTTCTATTACAGAGGAAATCTTGGTTTTAAAACAAATCATTAACTATTTTTTAATGTAATTCTTGATTATTTAGGGAGTCAACATCTCTGGGAAAGAAAAACAAAGATTGTCAGAAAATAAGTTGGGAGCAAGAAGGGCTATAATCAAATAGAGAGTTTCCATAGTCACTTATTTAAGATTCCTAAAAAAGTGTAATTCAGATTAAAGAAAGAATAACATGTAGGACCATTATTTTTTCTGTAATTTTCTCTTGCATTTTTGGGAAAAACAACCATATCTCTCCTGCATAAACAGGCAAAAAATTGTGAACCCTGATTAACACTTTATGGCATGCTGTTTGAAATTCACAGGCTTGAACAATAAATATTCATCTTTTTCCTTTTTTTCCTAGGTGCCTCCCATACTCCTTGATAAGCAGTTCTCTGAATTCACTCCGGACATTACACCAATCATTTTGGCAGCCCACACAAATAATTATGAGATAATAAAACTTTTAGTTCAGAAAGGAGTCTCAGTGCCCAGACCTCATGAGGTCCGCTGTAACTGTGTTGAATGCATCTCCAGTTCAGATGTGGATAGCCTCCGCCACTCACGCTCCAGACTCAACATCTATAAGGCCTTGGCAAGCCCCTCTCTCATTGCATTGTCAAGTGAAGATCCTTTTCTCACAGCCTTTCAGTTAAGTTGGGAGCTTCAGGAACTGAGCAAAGTGGAAAATGAATTCAAGTCAGAGTATGAGGAACTGTCACGACAGTGCAAACAATTTGCTAAGGACCTACTGGATCAGACAAGAAGCTCCAGAGAACTAGAAATCATTCTTAATTATCGAGATGACAGTAGTCTCATAGAAGAACAAAGTGGAAATGATCTTGCAAGACTAAAATTGGCCATTAAGTACCGTCAAAAAGAGGTGAGTGTTGCCATACTTTATCCATCAAAATGCCATAAAATTTAATCACAGTGCAGTAAACTGATACTACAAAATTAGGTATGAGCATTTTCATTCTTTCTTTTTATTTTATTTTATTTTTTCCATCACCCTTTACCCCCTCTATGTATGAGCATTTCCTTTTTTTAAAATTTAATTTAATTTAATTTTTTTATCACCATTTATCCCCTCTATGCATGAGCATTTTCTATTTAACTGTAAGTAGATGATGTTTATTGTTTGATTGATATTTATTTGTCAGATTAATAATTATGTAAGACATTGAAGAATGATAAATGATTTCATAATTGATGATGGTTTTGGTATCTCTATTAGAATGGACACATTTACTTCGGCATAATTTTAAAAACCCATAAATTTTAGAATTTTCAGACTGAGAGTTCTGGTTCTCTCATTTACGCCTTATTACTTTAGATAGTCACACAGATCTCCCTGAGCTTCTGTTTTCCCATCTACTTAATGAACTTTAAACGTATAACATTTGATTATATATGTATTTATCTATATAAAGGATGTCCCTCACAGATTTATAGGAAATGTAAAATGTGTGGATATATGTGAAGGCTCTTAGTGAATTATAAGATATTACATTAATAAAATACATTATTAGAAATTATTAATAAAGGAAAAGTCTTTGGTCCAACAGTAGATAAAATACTAAAACTTTTCTAAAGTCTGGTTAAGTTTCTTGATTTTTTTAGGAATAAGAAGTTAAGAAAGTTAATAGTAGGAGAGTAATAAATTTCTCATGAAAAATTTCATGGATTTGAATTATAAAATAAGGAAATTCATATCTATTACACTTATTACCCACCATAATTGTGTTTTTGTTTCCATCACTGTTTGAGTGATTACTTCTATCTTCAGAAAATTGGTTCTCTGTTCAATTTTTAATTACAGTAATTATTTATTCCAGAACAACAATTTGAAAAAAAATCTATATAAGATGAAAAGGAAAGAAAAAGAAAATGAGATTTCTGAATTTTAAAAAAATGTATTTGATTCCTTTTGAACTTAGCTTTGAATTAGCCCTGGCTGCTTTGTCTATTGTTACTTACTAAATATTTATAATTCATGATACCTGAACATGCTTCCTCTAGTTTCTCTTGTAGTTTTTTTAGTCATTTGTCAGGGGAACCTGAACTTAGTTGAAAGGAGCTTTGCCTAACAAGGAAAGAAGCAACTTCTTTTGTGTGCATTGCATGTGATTCTAAAAACACATACGCTACTTTGAACTGTTTCAAAAATATTAATTCATTTTCATAGGTTCATGTGTTTAGGACTCAGGGATCTGATCATTTAAAGGGGTTAGAATCATTTGAATATACAACTATAAGAAACTGATGACAAACTTCATTTGATTAAAGATTTTAAAGTTTAAAAAATATGAAAGTTAAAAGTAATCCCATGCATTAGAACTGATAAAATGAGGTAAAATATTGATGTGGCCTCAGAATTTGGGCCAGGCCTTCTTAAATATATATTATTAACACAATATTATGTTTTACTTTATTTAGTTTTGAGGGAGAATGGGAATTTAAGGATTGACACAATGATTACAGAGGTCTTCTCTTATGATATATCTATTCAGTTTTGATATTATCCTATAAGTGATGAGTGTAATAAAATTCCCAGAATGCTCTATCCATGAAATAAAACAAAGAATACAGTAGCAGCCAGCTGTGCCCACTTGTTTCACTTTTGTTCTCACTGATAACTACAGTGATTTTGATCTTGATATCATAACTGATTTAACATTATCTTTGGCCAATATGACTTTTGTGAAGGCACTGAAAAAACCACTCTGATTCTTTTACCATACCCTCATAATGAAATACTACAGTGATATTTAATCAACTGAAGCTGCCAAATTCTTGTCAAGAGTTGTCCAAAACAAAACATTTAATATGAATTTCTTACATATAACATGTTAATATTTTTATCAAATATGTTTACATTATTATTGAAAAGTTACTTTTATACATTTCATTCATTTATTTCCTCTTTCACTAACTCTTTGAACATTTATTTTACAAAACACATTCCAGGCAACATGCAAGGCACTAAGGACTCAATGGTGGCATGGCTCTGCCCATGTACAGCTTTTAGTCTATTATGAAGAGGCAATTAAATATTAAATATATACTGTTCTCTGTTTTGTTTCTGAACAACTAAAAAGATCATTCTTACTAGCCAGGTATGTGATATTAAAGAAATTATCCTTTGAGTTTATACTTTCTCTTCTTTATTTTTAATTATTTATGTTTTTCTAGAAGTATTTATTTATTTATTTTTATTTGTTGTTTATGTTTGTTTAAAATATTACAATGTCCCTTTTTCTCCCCAATGACCCATTTTACCCCATGCTATCCCCCGTCCCAGTCCCTCTCCCCACCATTGTCTGTTACCTTGGGTTGTACATATATGCATATAAATACTTTGGTTAATCTCTCCACCTCCAACCAGCATCCCTCCTCCATCCCTCTGACATTCGTCAGTCTGATCTATGCTTCCATGTCATTGAGTCTATTCTGTTTAACAGTTTATTAAGTTCTCTAGATTCCACATATAAGCGAGATCATATGATGTTTGTCTTTTTCTGCCTGGCTTATTTCACTTAGCATAATATTCTCCAGGTCCATCTATACTGTCCCAAAAAGTACAAGATCCTTCTTCTTACAGCTGCATAGTATTCCATGGTTTATATGTCCCACAGCTTTTTTATCCATTTATCTACTGATGGGCACTTTGGCTGTTTCCAGATCTTAGCTATTGTAAATTATACTGCTATGAATATAGGGCTGCATATATTCTTTCTGATTAGTATTTCAGGATTCTTAGGATATGTTCCTAGAAGTGGGATCACTGGGTCAAAGGGCAGGTCAATTGTTAATGTTTTGAGGAACCTCTATACTGTTTTCCATAGTGGTTGCACCAGTCTGCATTCCCACCAGCAGTGTACTAGGGTTCCCCTTTCTCCACATCCTCACCAGCACATGTCATATGTTGATCTGTTGATGGTAGACATTCTTACAGATGTGAGGTGATACCTCATTGTGGTTTCAATTTGCATCTCTCTGATGATTAGTGACTTTGAGCATTTTCTCATATGTCTCTTGGCCATCTGTATGTCCTCTTTGGAGAAGTGTCTATTCAGGTCCTTTGCCCAATTTTTAATTGGAGTTTTTGTCTTCCTCTTGCTGAGTAGTATGAGTCCTTTGTATACTTTGGAAATTAGCCCCTTATCAAATACATCATTGGGAAATATGTTTTCCCAGACCAAGAGGTTCCTTTGTATTTTGTGGCTGTTTTCTTTGGCTGTGCAGAAGCTTTTTAGTTTGTTGTAGTCCCATATGTTTATTTTTTCTTTCATTTCTTTTGCCCTAGGACATATATCAGTGAAAATTCCACTACATGGGATGTCTGTGACTTTATTGCCTGTTTTCTTCCAGAATTTTTATGGTTTTGTGACTTACATTAATTTTTGTGTATGGTGAAAGTTGGTGGTCTAGTTTCATTTTTTTGCATGTAACTGTCCAGTTTTCCCAGCACCACTTATTGAAGAGACTGTATTTACTCCATTGTATGCTCTTGCCTCCTTTTTCAAATATTAACATAGCATAATGATGTAGGTCTATTTCTGGGTCTATGTTCTGTTCCATTAATCTATATGTCTGTTGTTGTACCAATACCAGGCTATTTTGATAACAATGGCTTTGTAGTATAGTTTGATATCTGGTAAAGTGACTCCACCCACTTTGTTCTTTTTTCTCTTGATGGCTGCAGCTCTTTTGGGTATATTTTGGTTCCATATAATTTTTTGAAATGTTTGTTTTAGATCTGTGAATTATGCTGTTGGTATTTTAGTAGGAATTTCATTGAATTTATAAATTGATTTGGGTAGTATGGACATTTTAATGATATTAATTCTTCCAATTCATGAGCATGGTGTATTCTTCCACTTGTTCATATCTTCCTCTATTTCTTTTTTTAGTGTCCCGTAGTTTTCTGGGTACAGGTATTTTACATCGTTGGTTAAGTTTATACCTAGGTATCTTATTTTTTTAGTAGCAATGGTAAATAGAATTGTTTTTTTAGTTTCTCTCTCTGAAAGTTTGTTGTTAGTGTTTAAGGATGCCATTGATTTCCAGATGTTGATTTTTGCATCTGGTCCCCTTCCCAAATTCGTTTATCAAATCTAGTAGTACTTTGGTGGAGTCTTGAGAATTTTCTATGTACAATATCATGTCATCTGCAACTAATGACAGTTTTACTTCCTCCCTTCCAGTTTGGATACCTTTTATGTTTCCTTCCTTGCTGATGGCTGTGGCAAGGACTTCCAGTACTATGTTGAATAAGAGTGGTGAAAGTGATCATCCCTTTCTTGTTCCTGATTTAGGGGAAATGGTTTTAGTTTTTGACCATTGAGTACGATGTTGACTGTAGGTTTGTCATATATAGCCTTTATTATATTGAGGTATGATCCCTCTAGTCCCACTTTACTGAGAGTTTTTATCAGAAATGGGTACTGGCTTTTGTCTAATGCTTTTTCTGCATCTATTGATATGGTCATGAATTTTGTCCTTCATTTTGTTTATATGATTTGTCACATTTATAGATTTGCAGAGGTTATACCAGCCTTGCATCCCCAGAATAAATCCCACTTGGTCGTTGTGTATGATCTTTTTAATGTATTGCTGGATTCAGTCTCCTAGTATTTTAGTGAGGATTTTAGCATCTTTGTTCATCAGGGATGTTCACCTGTAATTTTCTTTCTCTGTATTGTCTTTATCTGGTTTGGGGACTAGGATGATTCTGGCCTCATAAAGAGTTTGGGAATTTTCCCTCCTCTTGAATTTTCTGGAATTGTTTGAATAGAATAGCTGTTAATTCTTCTTTGAATGTTTGGTAAAACTCTCTTGTAAACCTGTCTTGTTCAGGACTTTTGTTTGCTGCGAGTTTATTGATTACTGCTTCAATTTCATTAGTTGTTATTGGCCTATTCAGGTTTTCTGCCTCTTCCTGATTCAGCTTTGGAAGGTTGTAAGCTTCTAGGAATTTGTCCATTTCACCCATGTCATCCAACTTGTTGGCAGGTAGTTCCTCATAGTATTTTCTTACAGTCATTTGTATTTCTGTTGGGTCAGTTGTTATATCCCCTCTTTCTTTTCTGATTGTATTTATTTGTGTTCTCTCTCTTTGTTTCTTGGTGAGTCTGGCTAAAGGTGCATCAATCTTATTTATCTTTTCAAAGAACCAGCTCTTGGTTTCATTGATTTTTTTTGTATTTTTTTTTAGTCTCTATGTCATTAATTTCTGCTCTGATATTTATTATTTCCTTCATTCTCCATCCTTGGGGCTTTTCTTGCTGTTCTCATTCTACTTCTTTTAGTTGTTGTTTCAGATGGTTCATTAGATCTTTTTCTTGTTTCTTGACATAAGTCTGTAATGCTATGAATTTTCCTCTGAGGACTGCTTTCGCTGTGGCCCATAGATTTTGGGTTTTTGTCTGTTCATTTTCATTTATTTCCATGAATTGTTTGATTTCTTCCCTGATCTCTTTGGTAACCCATTCATTATTTAATTGCATGCTATTCAGCTTCCATGTGTTTGAATATTTTTTAGTTTTTTTTATAGTGGTTGCTTTCTAGTTATATGGCATTGGGATCCAAGAAAATGCTTCATATGATTTCAGTCTTCTTGTATTTGTAGAGACTTGCCTTGTGCCCTAATGTGTGATCTGTTTTAGGGAATGTTCCATGTTGACTTGAGAGGAATGTGTATTCTGCTGTTTTGGAATGAAATATTCTGTAAATGTCAATTAAATCCATTAGGTCTAGTGAATCATTTTAGGTCTGTGTTTTCTGTTGATTTTTTTTCTTGGTGGTCTGTCCAGTGCTGACAGTGGGGTGTTAAAGTCTTCCACTATGATTGTCTTGCTGTCAGTCTCCCCCTATGAGTCAACCAAGAAATTTTTATATATTTAGGTGCTCCTATATTAGGTGAAAAAATGTTTATTAGGATTATTTCCTCCAGTTGGATTGATCCCTTTAGTATTATGTAGTAACTGTCTTTGTCCCTTGTTATGGTCTTCATTTTGAAGCCTATTTTGTCAGAAATAAGAATTGCTACTCCGGGTTTCTTTTCCTACATTTATTTGCATGGAATATTTATTCCATCCCTTCACTTTTAGCCTTTGTGGAACTTTTGCTCTCAGGTGGATCTCTTGTAGACAGCAGATATATGGGTCCTGTTTTCTTATCCATTCACATATTCTATATCTCTTGATTAGACCATTTATTCCATTTACATTTAAGCTTGCTATTGGTATGAACTTATTTAATGTCATTTTTAATCTTTATGCTGATGTACCTTTCACTATTTCTTCTTTTTCTTAGAGCAGTCCTTTTAGCATTTCTTGCAATGCTAGTTTGGTGGTACTGAACCCCTTTAGCTTTTTTTTTTTTGTGTGTGTGTGTGTCTGAAAAGCTCTTTATTTCATCTTCAATTTTAAAGGATAGCCTTACTGGATAAAGCAATGTTGGTTGCATGTTCTTGGTTTTCATTACTTTGGGAACTTCAAGCCACTCCCTTCTGGACTGAAGAGTTTCTCTTGAGAAAGCGGCTGTCAGCCTTTTGGGGATTCCCTTGTAGGTCACTGCTTGTCTCTCTCTTGCAGCCTTTAATATTTTCTCTTTGTCCTTGACATTTGCCATTTTAATTATGATGTGTCTTGGAGTGGGTCTCTTTTGGTCCCTGTTGTTTGGAGACCTCTGTGCTTCTGCTTCCTGCACTTGTGTGGCTTTCTCCCTTGCCAGCATAAGCAAGTTTTCTGTCAATATTTTCTCCACCAAGTTCTCTATCCCTTGGTCTCTTTCCTCCCCCTTTGGTACTCCTATAATGTGAATATTTTTTTGCTTCATTTGTGTAAAACTCCTTTAGACTTTCCTTATGTTTTTTAAGTGTTATTTCTGCTGCTATGATTGAGTGATATTTTTCTACCTTGTCTTCTAAGTCACTTATTCTATTGTCTGCTTCATTGAGCCTGCTTTTAATTGTTTCCAGTGTGTTTTTGTTATCACATACAGCATTCTTTATCTCTGTCTGATTTTTGTTTATGTTATATATATATTTTTTTATGTTTTCACTGAGGTCTTCGATCTTATCATCTAGTGTCTTATTAAGTTCCTTGAACATAAAAGTTTTTTTTTAAATCAATACTCTGAACTCTGTTTCTGATAACTTGCTTAACACCATATCATCAAAGTCTTTTTCTGGCAATTTTTCCTTTTCTTTAATTTGGGAGTTTCTTTGTTCCCCATTTTGGTAGGTCTTAGTGTTTGTATCTATATATTAGATATGTTTGTTGTCTCTCAGTCTTGTGGGTTGGGATTTTGTATTGTGAGACCAGTGGAACACAGAGGTGTGTTTTCCTTATACTTCTGAGCTCTTTGCTCTGGGCATGCTCCTTGTGAGCATGTCCCTTTTGTGGGTTTTTTGGGTTTTCCTGATGTGGTTGGGTCTAGAGTATTGTTCACCAGTCCTTCGGACTCTCCTCTCAGGTTGACTAACTGTGTGACTCTGCTCTGACCTCGTTGTGTATGCTGTTGTATGGGTGCTGGCAGGTCAGGACAATACCCAATTAAACTTCCAGGAAACAAGGAGTATCTTACAAAGTATCTTGACAGTCACAGTGAAAACAACCCAAGTCAAAATAGAACTGTGAGAGCGAAGGGAGAACACAAATTTTAGAGAAAAAATTAAACAAAACAAAAAAACCAAAACGATGCTCAATAAAAGGAAAGAAAAAGGAAAGCTTAGAGAGAAAGAAGTATGTTGTTATTAATAGTGATGAAAATTTAGAAAATAATAATAATAAACTAAAATATAAAAAATAGAGAAGCCTCTGGGAGATTATAACACAGAGAAAAGATTCTGAAAGAAAGGCCAGCAAACAATTAAGTGAGAGAATGTGAATAGAATAATAGTTGAAAATGATTAATTAAAAATTCAGTAAAGAGAATAAGAGAAACTAACATCATAGAGTCTGGTAAGAGAGGGGAGTGTAGAAAAAGGGAGGCCCTCTGAAGCCCGTGCTGGGCTTGATTTCCCGCTACTCACAAAATGTAAATTCAGGTATGTTTCTCTGTTTTTTCCAAGCTGGCTACATAGAATTTTGGGATTAAATCGAATCTGTGACCGGGTCGGGGGCACTCTTCTGCTTCTCGCAGTATCACCATCTTCTCTCCTCTGCTTTCTCTTCTTTAAAATGGACTGACAGGGATGTCTACTTTCACCACTCTCATTCAACATTGTATTGGAAGTCCTCGCCACAGCCAGTAGACAGGAAGAAAACATAAGAGGTATCCAAATTGGAAGGGAGGAAGTAAAACTGTATTATTTGCAGATGACATGATATTGTACATAGAAAACCCTAAAGACTCCACCAAAGTACTACTAGATTTGATAAATGCATTTGGCAAGGTAGCTGAATACAAAATCAACATATGGAAATCAGTGGCATTCTTTTACATCAACAATCAACTTTCAGAAAGAGAAACTAAAAAAACAATACCATTTACCATTGCAACTAAAAAATAAGATTCTTAGGAATACAATTAACCTAGGATGTAAAACACCTGTACGTGTAAAAGCATGGGACACTGAAAAAAGTAATAGAAGAAGATACAAACAACTTGAAGAACATACCATGCTCATGGCTTGGAAGAATTAATATCATTAAAATGTCCATAATACCCAAAGCAATCTATAGATTCAGGGCAATTCCTATTAAATTACCAACAGCATATTTCACAGATCTAGAACAAACATTTTGAAAATTTATATGGAACCAAAAAAGACCCCAAATAGCTGCAGCCCTCTTGAGAAAACAGGAGAGAGTGGGAAGGATCACTTTCCCAGATACCAAACTTTACTACAAAGCCATTGTAATCAAAAGAGCCTGGTATTGCTATAACACCAGACATATAGATCAGTGGAACAGAATAGAGACCCCAGAAATAAACCCAAACCATTATGGTCAGTTAATATTTCACAAAGGAGGCAAGAGCATTCAATAGCGAAAAGACAGCCTCTTCAATAAATGGTGCTGGAAAAATTGGACAGCTACATGCAAAAAAAATGAAATTAGACCACCAACTTTCACCATACACAAAAATTAACTCAAAATGGATAAAAGACTTAAATGTAAGTTGTGAAATTATAAAAATCCTGGAAGAAAACAGGCAGTAAAGTCACAGACATCTCACATAGTGGAATTTTCACTGATACATCTAGTGCAAGAGAAACAAAAGCAAAAGTAAACTTATGGGACTACAGCAATCTAAAAAGCTGCTGCATATCAAATGAAAGCACCCTCAAAATACGAAGAAACCCCACAGTCTAGGAAAACATATTTGCTAAAGATGTATATGATAAGAGGCTAATTTCCGAAGTGTACAAAGAACTCATACTACTCAGCATGAGGAAGATAAACAATCTAATTAAAAAATGGGCAAAGGACCTAAATAGACACTTCTCCAAAGAGGACATACGGATTGCCAAGAGACATATGAGAAAATGCTCAAAGTCACTAATCATCAGAGAGATGCAAATTGAAATGACAATGTGGTATCACTTCACACCTGTCAGAATGGCTACCATCAACAAATCAACATATGACATGCTGGCAAGGATGTGGAGAAAAGGGAACCCTAGTACACTGCTGGTGGGAATGCAGACTGGTGCAGCCACTATGGAAAACAGTATAAAGGTTCCTCAAAAAATTAAAAATGGAACTGTCTTTTGACCTAGTGATCCCACTTCTAGGAATATACCTGAACCACTAATCAGAAAGAATATATGCACCCCTATGGTTATAGCAGCACAATTTACAATTGCTAAGATCTGTAATCAGCCCAAGTGCCCATCAGTAGATGAGTGGATAAAAAAGCTGTGGGATATATACACCATAGAATACCATGCAGCTCTAAAGAGGAAGGATCTCATATTTTTTGGGATAGTATGGATGGACCTGGATGCTAAACGAAATAAGCCAGGCAGAGAAAGACAAACATCACATGATCTTACTTATATGTGGAATCTAAAGAACTTAATAAACTGATGAACAGAATAGATTCAATGACATGGAAGCATAGATGAGACTGACGAATGTCAGAGGGATGGAGGAGGGCTGGTGGGTGGAGGGGGAGAGAGTAACCAAAGAATTTATGTGCATATATACACAACCCAAAGACATGGACAGTGGTGGGGAGAGGGACTGGGGAGGGGGAAGGAACGGGGTGGAACAGGTCATTGGGGAGAAAAAGGGACATCTGTAATATTTTAAACAATAATATAATTTTTAAAAAACCAACAATAAAGGATATATATCTGTCCCAAAGGATACGAGATCCTTCTTCTTTACAACTGAATGGAATTACATGGCATAAATGTCCACAGCTTTTTTATCCACTCATCTACTGATGTTCACTTGATCTGTTTTCAGATCTTAGCTATTGTAAATTGTGCTGCTATGAACATAGGGATGCATATATTCTTTCTGAATAGTGTTTGAGGATTATTAGGATACATTCCTAGAAGTGGGATCACTAGGTCAAATGGCAGTTCCATTTTTAATTTTTTGAGGAACCTCCATTCCCTCCATTCCTGCTCCAGCCTACATTCCCACCAGCAGTGTACCAGTGTTCCCCTTTCTCCACATCCTTGCCAGCACATGTCATTGGTTGACTTATTGATTGTAGCCGTTCTGACAGGTGTGAAGTGATAACTCACTGTTATTTGAATTTGTATCTCTCTGATGATTAGTGATGTTGAGCATTTTTAAATATGTCTCTTGGCCATCTGTCATATTTGAAGAAGTATCTATTCAGGTCCTTCACCCATTTTTTAATTGGATTATCTTCCTTAGGTTGAACTGTATGATTTCTTTGTACACTTTGGAAATTATCTCCTTATCAGATTCATCCTTAGCAAATATGTTCTCCCATACTGTGGGTTCCTTTGTATTTTGAGGCTGATTTCTTTTGCTGTGCAGAAGCTTTTTAGCTTGAATGTAGTCCCATTTGTTTATGTTTTCTTATGTTTCCCTTGCTCTAGGAGATATATTGGTGAAAAATCCACTACGTGAGATGTCTGTGACTTTACTGCTTATGTTTTCTTTCAGGATTTTTATGGTTTCATGACTTACATTTAAGTCTTTTATCTATTTTGAATTTGTTCTTGTATATGGTGTAGGTTGTTGATCTAATTTCAGTTTTTTGCATTTACCTGTCCAATTTTCCCACCACCATTTATTGAAGAGACTGTCTTTACTCCATTGTATGCTCTTGCTTCCTTTTCAAATATTAACTGACCATAATGGTTAGGTCTACTTCTGGAGTCTCTGTTCTGTTCCATTTATCTATATGTCTGTTGTACCAATACCAGGCTGTTTAGATTACAATGGCTTTGTAGTATACTTTGATACTCAGAAATCAATAATTACAACTCTGTTCTTCTTTCTCAAGATTTCTGCCACTATTTGGGGTCGTCTTTCATTCTATTTAAATTTTTGGAATATTTTTTCTAGGTCTGTGAAATATGCTGTTGGTATTTGAATAGGAATTCCATTGTATCTATAGATTACAGTGTCCTGTAGTTTTCCATGTACAGTTCTTTCACATCCTTGGTTAATTTTATTCCATGGCATCTTTTTTGTTGTTGTTGCAATGGTAAGTGGTATTTTATTTTAGTTTCTTTTTCTGAGCATTCATTGTTGGGGGATAAAAATGCTGTCAATTTTTAGATGATAATTTTGTATCCTTCTACCTTGCCAAATTCATTGATCATATCTAGTAGTACTTTGGTGGAGTTTTTAGGGTTTTCTATGTATAATACCCTGTCATCAGCAAAAAATGACAGTTTTACTTCCTCCTTTCCAGTTTGGATATCATTTATGTTTTCTTCCTGACTGATGGCTGCGGCAAGGACTTCCAATATAATGTTGAATAGGAGTGGTGAAAGTGGACAATCCTGTCCTCTTTCTGTTTGTAAGGGAAATGGCTTTAGTTTTTTACCATTGAGTATAATGCTGGCTGTAGGTTGGTCATATATAGCCTTAATTATGTTGAAGTATGTTTCTTCTATTCCCACTTTGCTGAGTGTTTTTATCAGAAATGGGTGCTGGATTTTGTCAAATGCTTTTTCTGCATCTATTGATATGATCATATGATTGTTTTCCTTCATTTTGTTTATGTGATATATCAGATTTATTGATTTGCATATTATACCAGCCTTGCATCCCCAGAATAAATCCCACTTTGTTGTGGTGTATGATCTTTTTAATGTATTGCTGGACTGAGTTTGCTAGTATTTGTTGAGGATTTTAGCATCTATTTTCATCAGGGACATTGGATTGTAGTTTTCTTTCTTTGTAGTGTCTTTACCTGATTTTGGGTTTAGGATGATGCTGGCCTCATAAAAAGAGCTTCAAAGTTTTCCTCTCGAATATTCTGGAATAATTTGAGTAGAATAGGTGTTAATTCTTCTTTGAATGCCTGGTAAAACTCTCCTGGAAATCCATCTGGTGCAGGACTTTTGTTTACTGGGAGGTTTTTTTTTGTTACTGCTTCAATTTCTTTAGTTGTTTTTGGCCTATTCAGGTTTTCTGATTTTTCCTGATTCAGCTTTGGAAGATTGTATGTCTCTAGGAATTCATCCATTTTACCCAGGTTGTCCCGTTTGTTGGCATATAGTTGCTCATAGTATGTTCTTTGAATCCTTCGTATTGCTGTTGGGGTAGTTGTTATGTCACCAATTACATTTCTTATTTTATTTATTTGGGTCCTCTCTCTTTGTTTCTTGGTGAGTCTAGCTAAAGGTTTATCAGTCTTATTTATCTTTTCAAAGAACCAGATCTTGGTTTCATTGATATTTGCATTGTTTTTTAGTTTCTATGTCATGAATTTCTGCTCTTATATTTTTTATTTCCTCCCTTCTACTTCCTCGGGGCTTTTTTTGCTGTTCTCTTTCTAATTCTTTAGTTGTGTTAGATGGTTTAGTAGAGCTTTTTCTTGTTTTTTGAGATATGCCTGTAATTCTATGAAGTTTCCTCTCATTACTGCTTTCAATGTTTCTAATAGATTTGGGGTTGTTGTCTGTTCATTTTTGTCTTTTTCCAGAAAGTGTTTGATTTTTTCCTTGATCTCATTGGTAACCTATTCATTAATAACATACTATTTAGCCTCCGTGTGTTTAAATATTTTTTTGTTTTTTTATTGCGGTTGATTTCTAGTTTCATGGCATTGCAATCCGAGATGATACTTTATATGATTTCAAACTTCTTGAACTTGTAGAGACTTGCTTTGTGCCATAACATGTGGTATATTTTTGAAAATGTTCCATGTGCACTTGAGAAGAATGTGTATTCTGCTGCTTTGAGATGAAATGATCCCTAAAAGTCTACTAAATCCATTAGATCCATTGTATCATTTAAAGTCTTCATTTTCCTGTTGATTTTTTGTCTTGATGATCTGTCCAGTGATGACAGTGGGATGTTAAAATTCCCCACTATGATTGTTTTAAAGTCCAACAAAAATATTTTATATGTTAAGGTGCTCCTGTATTGGGTGCATATATATCGATAAGGGTTACTTCCTCCTGTTGGGTCAATTCCTTTAATGTAGTGACCATCTTTGTCTCCTGTTATGGTGTTTATTTTGAAGTCTACATTCTCAGAAATAAGTATTGCTACAACACCTTTTTTTCTTTTCTATTTGCATGGAATATTTTTTCCATCCTTTCACTCTCAGCCTGTGTGAATCTTTTGCTCTGAGGTGGGTTTCTTGTACACAGTAAATATATGCGCCCTGTTTTCTTATCCATTCAGTTATCCTGTGTCTTTTGATTGGAGAAGTTAGTCCATTTACATTTAACGTTATTATTGATATATTCTTATTTAATGCCATTTTTCCCTTTATGACTATGTACTTTTCAATATTTCTTCCTCTTAATGCAGTCCATTTAGCATTTCTTGCAATACTGGTTTGGTGGTGAACTCCTTTAGCCTTCCTTTGTCTGGGAAGCTCTTGATTTTACCTTTACTTTTAAATGATATCCTTTCTGGATAAAGCAGTCTTGGTTGTAGTTTCTTCCTTTTCATTACTTTGAGAACTTCATGCCATTCCTTTCTGGCCTAAAGTGTTTCTGTTGAGTAATCTGCTGTCAGCCTTATGTGGGTTCCCTTTTAGGTCACTGCTTGTCTCCCTCTTGCAGCCCTTAATATTCTCTCTTTGTCTTTTACATTTGTCTTGTGGTGGGTGTCTTTGGTTTCCTCTTTTTTGGCCCTCTCTGTGCTCCCTGAACTTGTGTGGATTTCTACTTCACCAGCTTACAGAAGTTTTCTGTCAGTATTTTCTTTACCAGCTTCTCTATTCCTTGCTCACTTTTCTCTACCTCTTGTCCCCCTATTATGTGAATGTTGTTTCTTTTCATGTTGTCACAAAACTCCCTTAGACTCTCCTCATGCTTTTTAAGTGTTTTTTTTTCTGCTCTAAGTGGTCTTTTCTACCTTATCTTCTACATCACTTATTCTACCCTCTGCTTCATTGAACCTGCTTTTTTTTCCTTCCAGACTATTCTTGATATCAGATATAGTATTCTTCATTTCTGCCTGGTTCTTATTTATCATATCTAGCTCTCTTTTCATGCTTTCACTAAATTCCTGGACCTTACCATTAAGAGTCTTGTGGTTCTCAATCATTTCCTTGAGCATCTTTATAACCATTATTCTGAACTCTATTTCAGATAATTTTCTTAACTCCATCTCCTTAAGATCTTTTTCTTGCAATTTTTTCTTTTCTTTAGTTTGGGTGGTTTCTTTGTCTCCCCGTTTTAGTGACCCTTAGTGTTTGTTTCTGTACATTAGATATATTTGCTTTCTCCCAGTCTAGTGGGATGAGATTTTGTAGTGTATGCCCAGTGGAACCCAGAGGTGTGTTTTTGTTATATACTTCTAAGCTATTTGCTCTAGGCATGTCCCTTTTGTGTGTTCTTTGGGCTCTCCTTTTGTGATTGAGTCTAGATTATTGTAGAGCCATTCTAGGGAGTACTCTCCTCTCTGGTTGGCTGTTTGTCTGAGCCACAACATTGTGTAAGCTGTTGTACAGGTACTGACAAGGCAAAACAAAACACAACCGAACTGTGAGGAAACAAACAGCAACTTACAAAATAGCCTATCACAATGAAAACAACCAAAGAGAAAGCAGCACTGGGAGAGTGAACTGAGAACAGAAATGCTAAATCAAAAAAAGAACAAAGAGAAAGAAAGAGAAAGGATATTATTGCTAATATTTTAAAAAGTAAAATAATAATAATAAAATGTAAAACATACTGAAGCAATTAGGTGATAAAGGGGGCAGATAAAAGGTTATGAAAATAAAAAAGGGAGAGCCAAAAAAATAAGGGTACAGAGTAGGAATAGGAAAATGTGTGAAAAACAGACAAACACAAACAAACAAAAAGATGGGAAAACAGAGAATAAAAGCAGATAAAAAGAAAAGAAGAAAAATAAAGTTATGCCAGTAGGTCGAGAAGAGAGAGAGAGGTAAAGCAAGGGCAGGGAAGGAGACCAATAAGAAATATGGGGCAAATAATAGAGAAAAGCAATAAATGTATTGGTTATAATGATAATATCCCAACAATAAAGCAGAGAATGTCAAGAAAATCTTGATAATAGAACCAAAAACAAAACAAAGCAAAAAAACAAGAATGCAAGACAAAACAAAGTTTTAAATAATTAATTTAAAAATTAAAAACAATTAAAATTTTTTTTAAAATTTTTCTTTTCCTTTTTTCAAAAAAAAAGAAAGTCTATCATATGAGTTTATTCTTGGCTTCTTATGTTGTCTGAGGCTCACTGTTTTTTATGCTGATTTTGTGTCTCCTGGAAGGTACTTGTATGTCAACCAATGTCAAGAGATGCCTAGGTTTGGCTCCGCTGTCCTTAGGTAGTTGGCTGGTCTGAAACTCTCTGTGGACCACCTCCACCTGTCAGCTATTTTGTTTCCCCTTTATGGTTGCCTGGTCGTACCCCAGAGTCTTCTGAAGGGAGTCTTTAGAGTGTAGGCCAGTTAGTGTTGCTCGGGATATTGTTCCCCTTTCTTAGAGGTTTCACTGTCAGGCACTCATTGTGTCTCTGCTTCAAAGCCAAGCCCTCAGTCTCTACCATATCCTTCAATTCTACTTCCCCATACAATGGCCTTCTGTAGGCTTTGATTGAATTCAAGTGTTGTCTTTTATGGATGGGCACTTTCAGTGTTCTGGGCACAGTGGGTTTGATTAAAAAAGACTTTGGTGAGCATGTTGACTGCCCAGCCCCCAGAAGAGGTTTAAAATTTTTGTCCAGTTCCTAAACAATAGTCCTTGAAAGTCTTATTCTTATATTGTTGTCCTGTGAGCTGTTCTCCCTTCCCCCTCAGGCCTGTGCCCTGCAGGGGATATCCGGGGCTTCAGGGCTCTGAACCAGCCCCTCTCCTGTTGGGTGTGGTGCTCTTAGCCTGATGGAGAGATAGGAGAGCTCCTCTCCTACTTTCCCAGATCTGGTTGGCTGATCTCACAGGGCACTCAGTTGGAAGCTCTCCACAAGGCAGACACAAATACCAGCTTCTGCTGGTATGTCTCCCCAATGCAAGCCAGGAAGTTGGATGCAGTTCAGCAATCAAAAATACACAAAACAAAAAACAGGCAGAGAACCTGCCTTGTGAGGTCCTGGTGCCCCCATGCCTCAGAACAAAGCAGAAGGGGTCTAAAGTCAGCCACACACAGGTATCCTGCACAGTTGATCTCAGTAAACCTGGGTCAGCTCCTTGTGTGCTATCCCAGCTCCCCTCGGAGCTGGTCAAAAATTTGTGATTTACCCCACCAGCAGCTCCTGCAGCTGCTGATCTGCTCCACTGGTGGCTCCAGTCCCTCTGGTTGCAGGAGGGCTCTCTTTCCCTTCCTTATGCCACACAGTTCAAATGCTCTCTGGGGTTCTACACAATGCCTTACAGGAAAGCAGCAGGTCCCTCTAGGTCTCTGTTGAGTGCAGAGCTCTGGCTCCTTTCTATTTGGAAACCACACCCTGCAAGACAGCCTTTCCTGTGGTCAGCACCCAGGGTGAAAGCCTCCTGCCCTCACTGCTGCCATTTGGTACATTGTTTCACTGGGAAGTCGCTGTCCCCTCCGCACATTCACACTGTTCCCCTGGTTTCCTCTGCTCTCTGTGCATGGGCTCTCCTTCCCTTCTCCTCTGATCTGGGTTTGAGGCCCCAGCTTTTGGATGTCAGTCTACACTCTCAAAGGGAGGGAGCTTTGCAGCCTCTAACCCTTGGGCCTCGCAGCTCAGCACAGGCTTCAGTGGGGACTCTCTCTTTCTATGCCCCTTCTCTCTTATCAGACTCTATGATGTTTCTTCAGTGCTCTTTACTTGAAATTTGTCCACTCAAATATATTTATCTTGTTTTTTCAAGCTAGTTATGCAGTATTTTAGCTGTAAATATAGTCAGTGGCTGGAAGCCAGGGAGCTCTGTTTCTTGTCAGAGTGCCACATCTTCACCTAGCCTACAAAAGGAACTTCCATTATTGATAAAAGACACTTGATTTTAATTTTCCCTTCCTACCTGCATTTTAAATGTATTTGAGGCATTGATTATGTCTGCCCTTTGAACCTGAGTGCAACAACACCTCAGAATCAGGAACTTATATCACAACAGTGCTCATAAAAAGTGTTAGGCATATGGTAGAATTTTAATGCATGAGGCTACCCTGAGTGATGTAAATATTTATGAAACTTGTAAAGGAGATAACAGGCAGCATTCCTATATCTCAGTTTTCTCCCCTGCAGTCTTCGGGAATATACTTGCTCACTGGTCAATTTCTGAGCCCACTTCTCTGTCCTATTTGTGTGTGTGCCCTCACCTGCTGTCACTAGGCAAAGATAACATAGATTACTGGCTCCCAAATAGCCCAACCTCTTCCTAGGGATCAAATATTTCAGTACCTCCCACTATATGAAGCAAATTGTTTTTCAGAATTTGTCAGCCTGGGTGACAGAACTTTGATACATCATTAAGTATTTAATTTAACCTAGGTTATTAGAGTGTGGGATCTAATTCCCATGAGTTTCTTTACAACTAATTAAATAACATATAACTACTTTTTCCTAATTCATACCTGACAGTGAATTTTTTTCTTCCACGATTAAATATGAAATTTTATGCCCCAAACATTATATAAATATATCATTTTAAGTTGCATGATTATAAAGTGATAAATTTATCTTATAAAATACAAAATAGCAAATCTTAACTTTAAACTAGACATAAATATAGTTTTTGTTTGATACTGCTTTAAATAAATACAAAAAGGAAAATATTAAACAATTTCTTTTTAAAGAGGCATGTTCTTCTATTCATGTGACAAAATGTACATCTGCAGTATAAGCAATCCTTTCCAATGTAGCTTTTGCCCTACATAAACACATTATGCTGATATCTTTAAAAAATAAATTACTGTATATAAACAACTTTTCTTGGTTCTCAAATGAATTATTTTACTTAAAACTTCCATTTCTGACTCCATGAAGACTGATAAAATCTGCTAATTTCCATTATTCAGATGCAATAATTTAGGTTGTCGGTGAAGAAGAACCATTTATTTTGTATCTTTCACACAAATGCTTACATTTAAATTTGAGAGTTATCTTTTCTTGGGTTATTATTTAATGGACCATATTTTCTCTGTCACTCATCACTAAACAAAATTGAGAATTACTAGTTTTTGAAATTTTGGGTTTAACATTTTATTCCAACTCACATATTCTTGAAAAAATAAAAAAATGTTAGGATGTCTTTTCTGATAAATCTCCTCAAGCAAGGGAAACAAAAGAAAAAATAAACAAATGTGACTACATCAAATTAAAAAGTTTTTTCACAGCAAAGGGAACCATCAACAAAATGAAAAGACAACCCATTGAATGGGAGAACATATTTGCCAATAAATCTGATAAAGGGTTAATATCCAAAATTTATAAGGAACTTATAAAACTCAACACCAAAAAAACTCCCAACAATCCAATTAAAAATGGGCAGAATGCCCAGCTGGGCATGGATCTGCAGTTGAGCATCAACCTAGGATCCAGGAGCTTGCGGTTCAATTCCAGGTCAGGGCACATGCTTGCATTGCGAGCTCAATCCCTAGATGGGGGGTGTGCAAGAGGCAGCCAATCAATAATTCTCTCTCAATCATTGATGTTTCTGTCTCTCTCTCTTTCCCTCTCCCTTCCTCTCTCTGAAATCAATAGAGATATTTTAAAAAAAAAAAGGGCAAAAGACCTGAGTAGACACTTCCTCGAAGAGGACATATCGGTGGCCAATAAACATATGAAAAGATGCTCAATGTCACTAATCATCATAGAATTGCAAATTAATGAGATAATACCTTACACTTGTCAGAATGGTTATCATCAATAAGTCAACAAACAGGTGTTGGAAAGGATGTGGAGTAAAGGGAACCCTTATGCACTCTTGGTGGGAATGCAGACTGGTGCAGCCACTGTGGAAGGAAGTGTGGAGTTACCCCCCAAAATTAAAAATGAAACTTTCTTATGACCCAGCAATTCCACTTTTTGGATTATATCAAAAGAATCTTGATACACTAATTTGAAAGAATATACCCACCCCTGTGTTCATTGTAGTGGCATTTACAGTAGTCAAGATTAAGAAGCAGCCTGTGTCCATCAGTAGGTGAATGGATAGAATAGCTATGATACATTTACACAATGGAATACTACTGGGCTGTAAAAAGGAAGAAAATTTTACCCTTTGCAACAGCTTGGATGGATCTGGAGAACAGTATGTTAAGTGAAATAAGCCAATCAGAGAAAGACAAATACCATATGATTTCATTCATATGTAGAATTTAATGAACAAACTGAACTAACAAGCAAAATAGTGACAGACTCATAGATAGCAAGCAGGCAGATAGCTCTGGTGGGGGTTGGGGGGGTAGGTACAGGGCTTGAGCAAAAAAGAAAAAAAGAGAAAGAACTAATGGACATGGACAACAGTGTAGTGACTGTGTGGTGGAGTGAGGGGGTGTGGAGGTGGAAGAGGGAATGGGGAGATAAATGGTAATGGGGAAAAAATTAAAATAATAAAATAAATAAATAAAATAAAATAAAATAAAATAAAATAAAATAAAATAAAATAAAATAAAATAAAATAATAAAATAAAATAAAAATAAAATAAAATAAAATAAATAAAATAAAATAAAAAAATTAAATTAAATTAAAATAAAATAAAATAAAATAATAAAATAAAATAATAAAATAAAATAATAAAATAAAATCAAATAAAGAAAAAAATAATAGGTTATCTTTTGGAAATTTATGAAACAGAAACATTGTTGTTCTTGAGAGATAATATAGCCTGCTTTTTGTGTTTTCTAATAGTATATACAGGATGGGGCAAAAATAGGTTTACAGTTGTGAATACAAGAAATAGAGTTTATTCTTGTTATATTATTTATTAATTATTGTATTATTTTCCATACAAACAACTGAAGATCTACTTTTACCCCACCCTGTATATGATAGGAAACTTTTGAACTTATCCCCACCCCCATTTTTTTACCCTGTGAGGCATATGCACAGTTTTTCTTAATAGAAGTCAGTTGTCTTCTATTTGAATTCTTGAAAACAAAAACATATTGTAAAAGTCTCTAGGATTGATAATGTCTGTTCTATAGTTTGATGATTTGTAATTCTGAAGCTGAATTCTGAGAAGCTGTCTATTTATAGTACTTTGTTACAGCACCCTGAACTAAGACATCCACAAAATTGTGAAATATCACAAATTGTTATCTTGAGCCAGTAAGTTCTGAAACATATATAATTGTCCACCATTAAAGCCTGGCAACCGTATTTCCAATTATCGTTCTTAATATTTCCTAAATATTTTTCTTCACTTCCAGCCTTACCCTTTCTGCTCTGTTAGAGGTAGTCTTAGGCTAATGTGCCTCAACCAGTTTTCCTGCATTCATGACTCCAATCTTTTCTCATCCAAATTTATACTACACTCCAGAATATATAATAAGTAAACATTCCTCATATTAAAATTATTCTATTAAAATATAATCAACATTATTATATTACTTTTTATTATGGCAAAAGTAACATTAAATATGCCATCTTAACCATTTTTCAGTATACAGTTCAGTGACATTAAGTATATTCATATTGTTGTGTAACCATCACCATTATCCATCTTCAAAACTTTTTCATCGTCCTAAACTAAAACTTCATACCCATTAAGCAATAACTTCCCCTTCCCTCATCTTCCAGTTCCTGGAAACCACTTTCTACTTTTTGTTTCTATAAGTTTGACTATTCTAGGTGCCTTATATAAGCGGAATCATATCATATCTGTTCTTTTGTATTTGCTTTATATCTCTTAGCATATTGTCTTCAAGGTTTACCCATTTTATAACATATTAAAATTTCATTTCTATTTTTTAAAACTTAACCCTGTTCTCTATTGCTTACTTTATAGATTCTATAAAGTAAAACCCAAGCTCCTTAACAAGATATATTATACCTGAATCCTGAATTTCTGCCTAGCTTCATCTCTGACCACTTACTGACTTCCATTCTGTGCTCAGCAATTCCAGTTTGCTAGTATTTTTTCTCCTAAGCTGTGCTCTGTGAATGTTACCTCTACATTTTTTTTTGTTATTTTATTACCTTGAAATATAACCATTACCTCAGGCTAAATTGTACTCACTCTAAGACATTAAGACTCAGGCTTCAGAAAGGTTCCTATATTTTCTCTCTCAGGCTATGTTTGCATTCCACCTTTTATGTCTTGAACATGTACATTTACCACATTAAATTATAATTAATTGTGTATATGTCTCTCCCCTTCATGAAACTGAGTCCCTTGAAGCCAAGAACCATGATTTTTATTTTGCCATATTTAGTATTTGGGATGGCAATAGCACATGGTATGAGTTCAACAAATGTGTGTGGAACTAATACTATTTCTCTTCAAGTCAAAATTCCATTTTGTAATAACCCGATGGTAGCCTTTCTAAAGGATTATATGTTCCAGAATAACATGATCATTGGTGAGGAGAAAATAGCAAAGACTTGTCTAAAATTTTTGTTAACTGACCCCTATGTGTGTAACACTGGTAAATGCTATGGGGAGAGATAAACAATATGTAGCTCCCTTAGGGATGTGTGAAGGGAAGTACAACATAAATAATATTTAGGCAAACATAAAAATACAATTTTTGTATGACTTTTCTTTTAATTATTTTTATTAAAGAATTTATTTTTAACATAAAATAAAATGTATTTAATAATGTTTCCATCTTTATCATTTATACAGTTTGAATTTTATCTGTTTAAACAAATGTTGCTGTAAATATTGTTCACATAGTATCGATCATGTTCATGTCATTACAGTTTAGGTACCAAGAAGCTGTAATAGTTATTAAAATATAACTGAAATTTTGTATTGAGGCATTTTATTTTTGTCCTTTCAATGTACTTTATTTTTATTCCCGTTTCACTAATTGCTTGTTATTTCTTTATGAGCTACTAGTTGCTGATACAACTCTGGATGGGACTTTGGCTCTCAAGGCTGAGGTTTTAAATTTTGCAGTTTTCTCTGTTGAGGAAAAATAACTGTTACAGAACATATAAGCAACATTACTGACCTTTGAGATATTGCAAGTAATGTATCTTCTATGTGGTGCCTGTGTAGGCAAGACAATTGTTTTTTACTTTATTTTTATTGTTGACATTATTACAGGTGTCCCTATTCACCACCACCCCCCCCCCCCGAGACTCCTCCTCTCACTTTGCCCACCTCCACCCAGACCCCGGCCCCTTCCTTCAGGCCATGGTAACTCACTGGTGTCTGTGTCTATGGGTTATGCATATATGTTCCTTGGTTAATCATATCACCTTCAAATCTTTTATCCAAGGATATTCAAGAAGAAATATATCTAAAAATAATACTGATGATATTCCAAATAGTTGAAATTTAAATGACATTTTCCCCCTTATAATGTATTCATATTGCATGATATTCATTGCCTGAAAAGCTAACATATTGCCTCATTTTTAAATAAAATGCACAGAACATAATTAACCTTTTAAAATAATATAAACTTTTTAATAAACCTCAGCTATTGTACTGTGTTGTCTAGGTTTAAGTTTAGGATTTTTAAAAGCACTGATATTAATAGCTATTTTTGCCTATATGGAATTTTAGCAGAAATCTCACCTCAATTTTGAAATCTCTCTATCAGACTTCTTTCAGGTTTTATAAAAAATATATTTTTTAGTGATTTGAGAGAGAGGGGAACATTGATGTGAGAGGGGAACATTGATTGGTTGCCTTCTGTATGCACCCTGACCAGGGATTGAAACTTCAACCTAGGTATGGGTTCAAATCAATAAATTTTTGGTGAATAGGATGATGCTCCAAACAACTGAGCCACCTGGCCAGGGCTCAGCTGCTCTATTATATTTATATTTATATTTATATTATTTATATTTATATATTTATATTATTTATTTTTATTGTATTGTATTGTATTTTTCAGGGTAACACAACATACTGCTTTACATCAAACTTTATTTTTAATTATCTTTATTGTTGAAAGTATTACAGATGTCACCATCTTATCCCCCATTAACCCCCTTCCTCCCCACTCCCACACCCTCCACAGGCCTTTACCACATTATTGTCTGTGTCCGTAGGTTATGCATATATAAATATCAGTTCTTTGGTTAATCTATTTCTACCCCCCCACCCCACTTCCCTCTGAGAATCCTCAGTCTGTTACATGCTTCCATATCTCTGGATCTATTTATTTTGTCAGTTTATTTTGTTCATTAGATTCCACATATAAGTGAGATCATGTGATATTTGTCTTTCTCTGACAGGCTTATTTTCCTTAGCATAGTACTCTCCAGGTGCCTCCATGATGTCTCAAAGGGTAAGATATCCTTTTGTACAGCTGTGTAGTATTCCATGGTGTAAATGTACCACATCTTTTTTATCCACTCATCTACTGACAGGCACTTGGGCTGTTTCCAGATCTTAGCTATTATAAATAGTGCTGCTATAAATATAGGGGTACGTATGTTTTTTCTGATTGGTGTTTCAGGCTTCTTAGTACATATTCATAGAAGTGGAATCACTGAGTCAAATGGCAGTTCCATTTTTAATTTCTTGAGGAAACTCCACACTGTTTCCACAGTGGTTGTACCACTCTGCCTAACCAGCAGCAGTGTACTAAGGTTCCTTTTTCTCTACATCCTCACCAGCACTTGTTTTTTGTTGATTTATTGATGGTAGCCATTCTGGGAGGTGTGAGGTGATACATAATTGTGGTTTTAATTTGCATCTCTCTGATGATTAGTGACATTGAGCATTTTTTTACATGTCCCTTTGCCATCTATATGTCTTTTTTGGATAAGTGTCTATTTAGTGTCCTCTTCCCACTTTTTAATTGGATTATTTGTCTTCCTCTTTTTTGAGTTTATGAGTACTTTATATATTTTGGAATTAATCCCTTATCAGATGTATAATTGGCAAATATGTTCTCCCATACAGTGGGTTCCCTTTTTATTTTGATGCTGGTTTATTTTGCTGTGTTGAAGCTTTTTATTTTGATGTAGTCCCATTGTTTATTTTTTTCTTTGTTTCTCTTGCCTTAGGACATGTGTCATTGAAAATTCTGCTATATGAGATGTCTGATATTTTGCTGCCTGTTTTCTTCTAGGATTTTTATATTTTCACAACTTACATTTAAGTCTCTTATCCATTTTGAGTTTATTCTTTTCTATGATGTAAGTTGGTAGTCTAGTTTCTTTCTTTTTTATTTTCTTTATGTATCTTTCCAATTTGCCCAACACCATTTATTGAAGAGGCTGTCTTTATTTCATTGTATGCTCTTGCCTCCTTTGTCAAAAATTAATTGAGCATAACGGCTTGCATTGATTTCTGGGTTCTCTGTCCTGTTCCATTGATCTAAATGACTATTCTTGTGCCAGTCCCAGGCTGTTTTGGTTACAGTGGTTCTGTAGTATACCTCAATATCCAGTATTGTTATCCCTCCCACTTTGTTTTTCTTTCTCAAGATTGCTACAGTTATTTGGGGTCCTTTTTTACTCCACATAAATTTTTGGAGTGTTTTTTCTAGATCAGTGAAATATAATATTGGTATTTTAATAGGGATTGGATTGAAACTATAGATTGCTTTGGGTGGTATGGACATTTTAATGCTGTTAATTCTACTAATTCCATGGACAAGGTATATAAAATGCCATCAATTTTTGGATGTTACATCAATTTTCAGATGTAGTTATATCCTGCTACATTGCAGAATTCATTTATTAAATCTAGTAGTTTTTTAGTGGGGTCTTTAGGGTTTTCTATGTATAATATCACATCATCTGTGTATAATGACAGTTTTACTTTGTCCATTACAGATTGAATGCCTTTTTTATTTTTTATTCTCTGAATGCTGTGGCTACAACCTCCAGTATTATGTTGAATAAAAGTAGAGAAAGCAGACATCCCTGTGTGATTCCTGTTCTTAGGGGAAATGCTTTTAGTTTTTGCCCCTTAAGTATGATGTTGAATGTAGGTTTGTCATATATGGGCTTTATTATGTTGAGGTGTGATCACTCTATTCTACTTCCTGGGAGTGTTTATCAAAAATGATTGTTGGATTTTGTCAGATGTTTTTTCTGCATCTATTGATATGATCATGTGATTTCTGTCTTTCAATTTGTTTATGTGATATATCGTGTTATTGATTTGTGAATATTATACCAGCCTTGCATCCCTGGAATAAATCCCACTTGGTCATGGTATATGATCTTTTTAATATATTGCTGGATCTGATTTGCTAATATTTTGTTGAGGATTTTAGCATCTATGTTCATCAGGGATATTGGCCAGTAATTTTCTTTGTAGTGTCTTTATCTTGTTTTGGAATTAGGGTAATGCTGATCTCATCAAAAGAACTTGGGAATGTTCCTACGTATTGGATTTTTTTGCAATAGTTTGAGGAGGTTCAGTGTTACTTTTTTGAATGTTTGGTAAAACTACTTTGTGCAGCCATCTGAGCCAGGGCTTTTGTTTGCTGGGAGTTTTTTTTATTAGTGCTTCAATATTATCAGTTCAGGTGAGCCTATTCAGGTTTTCTGAATCTTCTTGATTCAGATATAGAAGACTGTAATTATCTAGGAATTTGTCCATTTTATCCAGATTGTCCAGCTTTTTGGCGTTTAGTTGTTCATAGTATTTTCTTGCAATCCTTTGTTTTTTTGTGGGGTCAGTTGTTACTTCAGTTCTTTCATTTCTGATTTTATTTATTTGGGTCCTCTCTCTTTCTGCTTTATGAGTCTCGCTGAAGGTTAATCAATCTTGTTTATCTTTTCAAAGAACTAGATCTTGGTTTCATTAAACTTTTGTATTGTTTTCTAAGTATGTAACTTAGCTCCCCTCTGACCTTTATTATTTCATTCCATTTACTTACACTGGACTTTTCTTGTTGTTCTCTTTCTAATTCCTTAAGTCTTAATTATATAGTTTATTAAAAGTTTTTTGGAGTAGGCCTGTAATGCAATGAACTTCCCTCTCAGGACTGCTTTTGCTGTGTTCCATAGATTTGGGGGTTTTGTGTGTTCATTTTCATTTGTTTCCAGGAATTTTTTATTTCTTCCATGACCTCTTTGATAACCCATTCGTTGTTTAATAAAATGCTATTTAGTCTACATGTTGTGAATGTTTTGAGTGTTTTCATTGTAGTTGATTTCTAATTTCATGCCATTGTGAATCCATGAAGATGCTTGATATGATTTCAACCTGCTTAAACTTCTAGTCTTGTTTTGTGTCCTAACATGTTGTCTCTCTTTGAGAATGACCCATGTGCACTTGAGAAGAATGTATATTCTGCAGTTTTGGGGTGGAATGTTCTGTAAATGTCAATTCGATCTGATCTAGTGTGTCATTTAGGGTAACTGTTTCCTTGTTGTTTTCTGTTTAGAAGATCTATCCAGTGATGTCAGTGGGGTATAAAAGTCCCCTAGTATGATTGTATTGCTATCTACCTTTCCCTTAGTGTCCTTAAGAATTTTTTAATATATTTGACTGTTCCTATATTGGGTGCATATATGTTTACTAGGTTTAAATTCTCTTGTTGTATCAATCCCTTTGGTATGATGTAGTGGCCTTCATTGACTCTTGTTATGGCCTTAACTTTGAAGACTATTTTTTCAGATATGAGTATTGCTACCACAGCTTTTTTCCATTTCCATTTGCATCAAAAAATTTTTTCCATCCCTTTACTTTATTTCTGTGAGTCTTTTTTCTGAGATGGGCCTTTTGTAGACAGCATATATTTGGGTCATGCTTTCTTTTCGATCAGCTACTGTGTGTCTTTTGATTGAAACATTTAAGCCATTTACATTTAAGTTTTCTGTTATTGATAGGTACTTGTTTATTGCCATTTTTATTCTGTATACCAGTGTTCCTTTCTTTCTCAATATTTCTTCTTCTTACACCAGTCCTTTTAGCATTTCTTGCAATGCTAGTTTGGTGGTATTAAACTCCTTTAGACATTTTGTTTTGTCTGCAAAGCTCCTAATTTCACCTTCAATTTTGAATGATAGCCTTGCTGGATACAGTAGTCTTGGATTTAGTCCCTTTCTCTCCAATACTTTGTATACTTCATGCCACTCCCTTCTGTCCCAAAGGGTTTCTATTGAGAAATCAGCTGACAGTCTAGTGATAGCTCCCTTATAAGTAACTTTCTGTCTCTCTCTTGCTACCTTTAAGATTCTGTCTCTGTCTTTAATATCTGCCATTTCAACTCTGATGTGTCTAGGTGTGGATTTTTTGGGGTTCATCTTGATTGGGACTCTTTGTATTTCCTGACCTAAATTAACTTCCTTCACCAGGTTAGGGAAGTTTTCTGTCATTATTTCTTCAAACAGGTTTTCTAGTCCTTGCTCAGATTTTTTTCCTTCTAGTATCCTTATGATGTGGATATTGTTACATGTCATGTTGTCCTGAATCTCCCTTTAACTATGCTGCTTTTCCTTTTTTTCTAATTGGGGCATTATAGGCTTTTGTTTTTTTTCTACCTTGTCTTCTAATTCACTGATTCAGTCCTCAGCTTCTTTTAATCTATTGTTGATTTCTTCCAGGGCATTATTTATTTTAGCTGTTATTCCTCATTTCCTATTGACTCCTTCCTATTCATGGTTTTTATATCTGTTTTCATGGAGTTCTTCAGTTGATACAGTTTCCATGAAGTTCTTCATAATTCATATTAAGTTACTTGTAGTTCTCACTAAGTTATTTAAGCATCTTTATAACCATTACTTTGATCTCTATATCGGATAAATTGCTTGCCTCCATTTCATTTAGCTCTTTTTCTGGAGATTCCTCCTGTTCTTTCACTTGGGCCCTGTTTCATAGCTTCCCCATTTTTTTCTGTTTCTTTGTGTTTGTTTCTGTATGTCAGATAAGACTGCTGTTCCAACCAAGCTTGGTGGGGTGGCCTTCTTGTGGGACCCAGTGCTGTAGTCTCCTTGATCTTTTGAGCTGGTTGCTCTAAGAATGACCCTTGTATGGGTTATGTGGGTTCTCCTGTTGAATTTGGGTCTTGGATGCTGTTCAGTTGGCGGTTAGGCTCAGGTCTCAGGCTTATTATCTATGAATCTTGACCCTGCCCACATCATGTCAACTGTTATACAGGTGCTGACAAATAAAACGCGACAAAGCCAGATCAAGCCACAAAGAACACACAGAAAAAAAGAAAAGCAAAAAAACACACAAAGAAAAACAAACCACAAAAAAACAAACACTAACCGTAATAAAAACTACAGTCCCAACAAAGAGGTTCATATACAAACAAACATACAAAGAAAAAGAAGAATACTAAAATACATGAGACCAGAAGAATTAGGGGAGGAAACAAAATCAAATAAATAAATAAAAGAGAATAGGAAAGCAAAGAAAGAAGAGAGTAGAAATAGGGTAAGTATAAAAAATAAAATACAGAAAATAATGAACAAAATAATCATAATTTTTAAAAGTAATAATACTGCATTAAATGAAATATAAAGTAGGAAAGGAAAAAATGGGAAGAGAAAATAGAAAAGAAGAAAAAATTGAATTAAAAATAAGAATTAACAAAAAGTGAAGAGAATGAGAAAGAAAAAAAATTAAACTAAAATAAAGGATAGCAATTAGAGATTATGGGGGAAAAAGAAGAGTCAGAAAACCCAAACCAAAGAAAAACAAACAAACCAAAAAAAAAAGAGAGAGAGAAAGAGAAGAAAAGAAAAAAGGAAAGGGGAAAGTGGAAAGGAGAGGGGAGGGAAGGGGAGGGAAGGAGAAAGAGAGGAGAGAAGGGGAGGGGAGAGGAAGGGAGGGGAGGGAAGAGAAGAAGAGAAGAGAAAAATAAAACCCAAAAAACCTTTAGATATGCTATTTGTGGAGTTCACTGGGTTGTGCTGCAGTTCTGGTGTATCTGGTCCCTTTGTCTGTGGGTCCCAAGTCTTCCAGGCAGTTCTTTGGTGAGTCACTGTCTTTGCCTGGCTCTGGGCAGCCTGGCTGAAGCCCTGCAGGGTGTATTCCCAAGTAGTCCAGTGGGGAGGGCCTCCCTAGCCCAGAGGCTGGGTCTGTTTTGCCGCTCACCCCTTGAGTGTACTTGTTCTAGGCTGCTTTCCCTTTCCCCACAGAATTGGACTCTGTGGGATATCTAGTCACAGTCAGGTTGGTTTCAACAGATTTGCATTGGGGGTGGTGCCTGTAACTTATAGGAGGGGCAGGCTGGTGTTTCCTCTCCTTCCAATGCCTTAGCTCTGCCTGGGTCACTGGCATCCCCTTGTTGCCACTTCTAGTAGTCAGGGATTACAAAAATAAAAAGGAAGAATGGGAAACAGCCCCATTTGGCTCTCTAATCTTTCATCACGGCAGTTCTTTCTGCTTGAGGTGGGGAAGATGACATCTCTTCCTCAGGACACTCTACCTGACCCCAGTCCTGCTCTCTGCTGAAAGTTCTTTCAGGAATAATCAACCCCTCAGATTCGCTGCTGGGTGGTCCCCTCAGACCCTTCTGTTCAGTGGGGAGTTCTGCTAAGTGGCCTCTCCCACAGACACCATCTAGGTGAGTTTCTCAGGCTGGTGTTATAAACAAGCATTTGCTTTTTGGCTTGAATAAGGCAGTTTGAGTACCGCTGGTGGACTAAATTATTACTGATTCCCACTGTCCAGTGCTACACCACTCCCCTCCCCTTCTCTGTTGCTGTGGTTTGGGAATCTCTGGGTGTGGCTGAGACCCCAGGGCCCAGGATTTGCGCTGCCCAGCTGCCACACTTGACTCACCCACTCTGTCTTCTGTCCTCTCTGCACACTCCCCACTGACAGTATTTCTGATCAGCTTTTTTCAACAGATTTTTCAAGTCTGAATGTTCTGCCAAATAACCACAAGTCCCGTCTGAGCAGGCAGATGGCACTTCTTAGAATGCAGCCATCTTTTGTCTTTACTTATTTTAATCAGTTTCAGATTAAGCAACGTAATAACTATATCAAGGTATTAAAAAACTGGAATGTTTGACTTGAAGAGAAACAGTATTAGATCACCAAACATTTATTGAAGTCATACCATGTACCAGGCAGAAGGGTTGGACAACAGAGGCAAAAAAAGTCTGAATGAAGAACTACTTTGCAAATATAATGCATAAGAATAAATGTCTGAATGCTATGACATTTATTCAACTTGTCTGAGACCTTTTTTTTTTCTTTCTTAGATTTCAGATGAATCAAGGTTGTCTAACACCTTGTATTTGAAATGAATTTGTGTATGTGTATAGAAATGAATACGATATCATGATATGAAAATGTTTAAGCCTTTTGAAAATTTAATTGTAATTAAACTAAGGAATGAAGAGCTATTTCTATAGGCTTCAAAGGAAGGATGTATGCATAAATTTTAATTAATTTAACCAAGCATTTATTATATAGGACATTATCAACATGGGAATAAAGGGGGTAATGCTGCTAACATTTAGAGAATAATTTAATCATAAGCCAAATACAGCAAGTTTTTTTTAGCTGATTATATTAAATAAATTTAATCAGTTATGTAAATCAAATCACCTAGTTTCATAGTGATGCTTATTTTTGCTCTGATAGTTCATGAAATGATTCACAAAGTTTTCATGCAAAATATACAACTTTGCTGTGTTTTGAACTGTTTATAGTAGGCAATAAATTGTTAGAAAGATCTCTATGAGCAAACATTTCAGGGATATTCTGAGAGAGGTAGTGAAGGTTGTAGGCAACAATATTTAGCATATGATATAATATTCTTTATGGTAATGACAGTTTCAAGCTTTGCTAAAGAATTTGAACTTTTTTTTTTTCAGCAGTGGAAAACTCAATCAAAGAAGTAACAATAATAATCTGTAAGAATATTAACTCTAGTGGTATCAATAATATTTTAATATTTAACATGTTACCATGTTATATAAGTCGTCTCACTTTGATCATTTATACAGTGAAGGTATGGGTGACCCTATCTCCACAATCCTATTATTTTAATATTATACAGAAACCAGTTTTAACAGTGTCTACTGATTTTTTAGAAAAAAGACAAAATCTAAGTCAAAGACAAAATCCAACACTCATTCATGATAAAAATTTTTAGTAAACTAGGAATACATGGGAGCATCCTTGAGTTAATAAAGAATATCTGCAAAAAACTTGCAGCTAACATTATATTTAATGTTTGGAAGCTTGAAGCTTTCCCACTAAGGTCAAATTAAAGGCAAGAATGTTCTTTCTCACAGCTTTTTTTCAACACTTGCTGGGAATTATAGCTAATGAATTAAGACAAAGTAAGGAAATGAAACATGTACAAACTAGAAGGAATAAACTAAACTGTCTTTGTTTGCAGATGACATGATCATCTATGTAGAAAATCTGAAAAAAATCCCCATAAAAATGTTCTGAAACTAATAAGTGATTTTGGCAATGATGCAAGATACAAAATTAATATAAAGTCAATTGCTTTTCTTTATATTAACAATGCACAAATGAAATTTGAATTTAAAATCACAATATAATTTACATTAGTACCCCCCAAAATAAAATACTGAGATATAAATCTAAGGAAATATGTATAAGATCTATTTGAAATACACACACAAAACTATAAAATTCTGGTGAATGAAGTAAAAAACGAGCTAAATAGATAGAGATGTTCATAAATAGGAAGAGTTGATTGTCAAGGTATTAGTTCTACCCAATTTGATCTATAGATAGATTCAATATAATACAAATCAAAATCTCAGGAGTTATTTTGTATATATTGAAAAACTAATTCTTAAGTTTATATGGAGAGGCAAAAGACTCCAGATAGCAATATAATATGAAGGAGAATAACAAAATTGGAGGCTGATACTTTTTAATGTCAAGACTTACTGTACACCTAGAGTAATCAAGACAAGTGTTGGTAAATGAATGAACAAATAGATCAATGAAACAGAATAGAGAGCATATAAATAGACACCCATAAATACAGTCAGGTGGTCTTTGACAAACAAAGAAGAAAGGCAAGTCAATGGAGCAAATATAATCTTTTCAACAAATGGTGCTGGAGCAACTGAATCCACACCAAACACACAAACAAAAACCCCCAAAATGAATCCAGACACAGACCTTATACCTTTTACAAAATTTAACTCAAAATGTTTCATAGAACTAAATGTAAAATGAAAAACTATAAAACTCCTAAATTATAATATAGAAGTAAAGTGAGTTGGTCTTGTGTATAGCAACTTTTTAAATACAACAAAAGGATGACCTATGAAAGCAAAAATTGACAAGCTGAACCTCATTAAAATTAATTTACTGTGAAAGATAATGCCAACAGAATGAGAAAACAAGGTACTGAGTATGAGAAAACATTTTCAAAACACACATCTGATAAGGAACTATTATCTAAAATATATAAAGAACTCTTAAAAGTCAACATCTTTTCTATGAGAACACTGTAGAAAATTAGGTATGTGGTAGTTCTAAAAAATTATTTTATATATAAAAATGCATTCTTCTCATATGGTATTAAAGAAATTGATATATTTAACAACTCTTCAGTTTAGTGGACCTACCAAATATGTCATTAGGAGTATTTACCCGTACTTGAACCAGAGGTCACAGCAAAATTAAATCTTCTGATTTCATCCAATTTGACCTAATCAAACCTTTTTCCCCTGTCAATTATTGATTCAATCTAGTCATTGGTAGAAGGCTATTAGAAAAACTTTTGTATGTCATTGATTTAACCCCAATACTTCAATCCACTAATCCCCAAGGCTGACTCAGCTGATGTGGCTAGATAGGCAAGAGTGTAGTATAGTAAGAAAAATCCTAACAGATCAAGATTCATAAGAGAGAATACTAAACCACTTCTCTGACAGTTAGTGCTGTATAACTTTGGATAATTACTTAACCTTTCTGAATCTCAAGTTCCTCATCTGTAAAACAGACATTATAATACCTATCCTGTAAGGTTATTGGAAAGATAATGAACAACATCTAAACTCTGTGGGGTGTAGCAGGGGCTCAGTAAATGGTATATTTTATTATTGCTTTTTACATATCTCCCTGTGCACCTCTAAAATTGTTACATTAAATTGGATGAACCATAACCTTCAACCATAATATCTGAATAGGTGTTAATATAATAATAGTATTCTTAAATATAACCTGAAAAGTCATGAATTAAATATAACCTGTATTCTTAAATATAACCTGAAAAGTCATGAATTAAAGTAGCCTACAAATTATATTGTTCTTACAATAGAAGATTGAAATATGAGATGATGAAATTAAAATTTATTCAAATAAAATTATTTGGAAAATATTTCTTCTAACTTATTTATAAATGAGTCATTTGAAAATGAAAAGTTGAACAATATTTGCACATTTGGTTCCATTTTCAAATGTAAAATTGGATGGTTTTCAATGTTCAGGCAAATCTACCTATTTGATTGGCTAGTCACTCTGGGCTACTTTATAATATTCATTGGTACAAGGAGGGCCAAGCACAATGGATAAAAATAGCACATATAAACACCAAAGCTCCCCCTTGGAAAGCCCCAGATTATAACAATCATATCTATATATATATTTTGAATGACACTTCACAACATTCCCAGGTACATTTTGATTAACAGTCTTTTGCCTCCAAATAACTTACTGTACAAGTCTAATTTTTAAAAAAATATAGGTAGTTAGACAAAAACAACAACCTGAGTTTATGAATGCATTTGCTAAACTTTTATTTTAGTCCCTGGCTGGGTATCTCAGTTGGTTAGAGCATCATCCCTATACACCAAGATTGCAGGTTCAATCCCAGTTCAGGGCATATACAAGAATCAACCAATGAATGTATAAATAAGTAGAATAATACATTGATGTCTCTCTCTCTCTGTCTCTCTCTCCCTCTTCCTCCAGTTTATAAAAATAAACTTTTATTTTAAAAACATTATCAGAGGAAAAGCCACATAGAAACAAGAGGCTTTATTACCAGGTTTCTTTAGCAGTGAACAAATAGTTTCTATAAGAGCAGTTATGAAAAATGAAAAGATGCAGGCTGTAAATGAAGTTCTTCTTTAGTAGAAATATTTCTACTCTGGCTTTTGGGAACCTTTGTGTTTAGACTCTGAGGTTAGGAAGAAGGAGTTCTTTTAAGGGGACGTATCTCCTAATGGTCCTTTTACCAAATTCTTCCAAGTACTCATAATAAATATTTTGCCAAGCACTGACAAATGTTTTTACATTAGGTGATGAGTTTGCTGTGTAAATCATTGACAAATCAATATGTTTAAAGATTAGACTCCACCACTTGTTGAGTTGCATAAATTTCCTAAGCTTTGCCTTTGCATATTATTAAATATACATTCCTAAAGAATTGAAAATGAAGTATATTCAGAATGGACACGAGTAAAATTTTCATTAACAGTATGGGAAATAGGTGCTCAGGTGGAAAATGGAAAAATTAATCCACTACTGAATACAATTGCATAATATTACAAGTTCAATGAATTAATTTTTCAACATGTATTTGTATCCACGTTTATCCGGGGTTTAAAATAGTATTTGTTTGTAAAACTCTCAAGTACTGATCATTCCTCTTTTTTAAAAAAAAAGTATCTTTATTCTTGAAGTATTACAGATGTCCTCTTTTTTCCCCCATTGATTCCTCCCACCCCACCTCACCCCCACCCTACCCCCAAACTTTACCCATACTAATGTCTGTGTCCATAGGTTATGCATATAAACATATAAATTCTGTGACTAATGTCTCCTGACCACTCCCCTAGCCCCACCTTCCCTCTGATATCCCTCAGTCTGCTCCAAGCTTCTATGTCTCTGGATCTATTTTGTTCATCAGTTTATTTTGTTTATTATATTCCACATATGAGTGATATCATATGGTACTTGTCTTTCTCTGCTTGACTTAATTCGCTTAGCATAATACTCTCCAGTTCCATCCATACTGTCCCAAAGGGTAAGAGATCCTTGTTTTTACAGCTGCATAGTATTTCATGGTAAAATGTACCACAGCATTTTAATCCATTTGTCTACTGATGGTGACTTAGGCTGTTTCCAGATCTTAGCTATTGTAAATTGTGCTTCTATTAACATAGGGGTGCGTAAGTTTTTTCTGATTGGTGTTTTGCATTTCTTAGGATATATTCCCAGAAGCGAGATCAATGGGTCAAATGGCAGTTCAATTTTTAATTTTTGAGGCAACTCCTTACTGTTTTCCATAATGGTGGCACCAGTCTGCATTCCCACCAGCAGTGTACAAAGGACCCCCTTTCTCCACATCCTCACCAGCACTTATCATTTGTTGATTTGTTGATGGTAGTCATTCTGACAGGTGTGAAGTGACACCTCATTGAGGTTTTAATTTGACTTTGAGCATTTTTTCATGTCTCTTGGCCATCTATATATGCTCTTTGGAGAAGTGTCTATTTAGGTCCTTTGTCCATTTTTTAATTGGATTGTTTGGCTGCCTTTTGTTAAGTTGTATGAGTTCCTTATATATTTTAGATATTAACACCTTATCAGATGTGTTGGCAAATATGTTCTCCCATATAGTAGGCTCCCTTCTCATTTTGTTGATGGTTTCTTTTGCTGGGCAGAAGCTTTTTATTTTGATGTAGTCCCATTTGTTTATTTTCTCCTTTGTTTCTTTTACCCTAGGAGATGTATTGACAAACATGTTGCAATGAGAGATGTCTGAAATCTTGCTGCCTATGTTTTCTTCCAGGATTTTATGACTTCACGTCTTACATTTAAGTTTTTTGTCCATTTTGAGTTTATTTTTGTGTATGGTGTAAGCTGATGATCTAGTTTAATTTTTTTGCATGTAACTGTCCAATTTTCCTAACACCACTTATTGAAGAGACTGTCTTTACTCCTTTATATGTTTTGCCTCCTTTGTCAAGTATTATTTGAGCATAATGGCTTGAGTTGATTTCTGGGTTCTCTATTCTGTTGCACTGATCTATATGTCTGTTCTTGTGCCAGTAATCAGGCTGTTTTGATTACAGGGGCTTTCTAGTATAACTTGATATCTGGTATTGTGATCCCACCAACTTTGTCCTTCCTTCTCAAGATTGCCTTGGATATTCTGCATCTTTTTTGGTTCCATATAAATTTTTGAAGTGTTTGTTCTAGATCTGTGAAATATGCTGTTTGTATTTTAATAGAGTTTATGTTGAATTTATAGATTGCTTTGAATAGTATGGACATTTTAATAATGTTGATTCTTCCAATCCATGAATATGGTATATTCTTCCACTTGTTTATATTGTCCTCTATCTCTTTTTGCAAAGTCCTGTAGTTTTCCAAATAGAAGTCTTTTACCTCCTTGGTCAAGTTTATTCCTAAGTGTCTTAATTCTTTTTGTTGCAATGGTAAAGGGGATTTTTTGTTTGTTTTTTAAGTTTCTCTTTCTGAGAGTACATTATTAGTGTATAAAAATATCATGGATTTCTGGGTGTTAATTTTCTATCCAGCTACCTTGCGAAATTCATTTATTAAATCTAGTAGTTTTTTAGTGGAGTCTTGAGAATTTTCTATGTACAATATCATGTCATCTGCAGATAATGACAGTTTTACTTCCTCCTTTCAAATCTGCATGCCTTTTATATTTTCTTCTTGTCTGATCACTGTGGCTAGGACTTCTAGTACTATGTTGAATAAGAGCGGTGAAAGTGGATACCCCTGTCTTGTACCTGTTCTTAGGGGAAATGCTTTTCGTTTTTGCCGATTGAGTATAATGTTGGCTATAGGTTTGTCATATATGGCCTTTATTATGTTGAGGTATGATACCTCTTTTCTCACTTTGCTGGGAGTTTTTATCAGAAACGGTTGTTGGATTTTGTCAAATGCTTTTTCTGCATCTATTGATATGATCATGTGATTTTTGTATTTCACTTTGTTTATGTGATGTATCATGTTTACTGATTTGTGAATATTGTACTACCCTTGCATCCCTGTAATAAATCCCACTTGGTCATGATATATGATCTTTATAATATATTGCTGGATCTGATTTGCTAATATTTTGTTGAGGATTTTAGCATGTATGTTCATCAGGGATATCAGCCTGTATTTCTCTTTCTTTGTACTGTCTTTATCTGTTTTTGAAATTAGGCTAATGCTGGCCTCGTAAAACGAGTTTGGAAGTGTTCCTTCCTCTTGGGTTTTTTGAAATAGTTTGAGGAGGGTAGGTGTTAGTTCTTTTTGAATGTTTGGTAAAACTCCCCTTTGAAGCCATCCAGACCAGGGCTTTTGTGTGCTGGGTGATCATTCCTTTTTTATTTTTTATTTTTATTAAATGTATTGTGGTGACATTTGTTAATAAGATCATATAAATTTCAGGTGTACATTTCTATGATACATGATCTGCATGTTGCATTGTGTGCACACAACCCACAGTCAGATCATCTTCAATCACCATATATTTTGCCCCTTTTACATTGTACTACCTACCACCTCTTCCCTCTGATAACCACCATACAGTTGTCTGTGCCTGAGTTTCAGTTTTATATCCTATATATGAGTGAAATCATATGGTTCTTAGCTTTTCCTGACTGACTTATTTCACTTAGCATAATATTCTCAAGTTTCTTCCATGTTGTCTCAAATTGCAGTATTTCATCTTTTCTTATGGATGAGTAGTATTCCAATGTGTATATGTACCACATCTTCTTTATCCAGTCCTCTATCAAAGGACACAGCCTGTCTCCATGTCTTGATACCCAAAGAAGGGTTGATGGGTCATATGGTAACTCTATTTTTAATTTTTTGAGGAACCACCAAACTGTTTTCCGTAGTGGCTGTACCAGTTTACATTCCCACCAGCAATGAATGAGGGTTCCTTTTTCTCAACAACTTCTTCAATACTTATTACTCGTCTTGTTTATAATAGCCATTCTAATAGATGTGAGGTGGTATATAATTGTAGTTTTGATTTTCATTTCCTGAATAGCTAGTGAATTTCAAAATCGTTTTGTATATTTGTCGGCCATGTGTGTGTCTTATTGGCAGAGGTGTCTGTTCAGGTCCTATGCCCATTTTTTTAATTGGATTTTGTGTGTGTGTGTGTGTTTAGTTGTATGAATTATTTATATATTTTGAATATTAACCCCTTGTTGTAGCTGCTGTTTGCAAATGTCATATTCCATTTAGTTGGTTGCCTTTTTGATTTGTGGTTGGTTTCTTTTGCTATGCTGAAGCTTTTTAGTTTGATATAGTCTTATTCATTTACTTTTCCTTTACTTCCCTTGCCTTTGGGGTCAAATTCATAAAATGTTCTCTACAATCAAGGCCCATAAGTACTTATCTCTTCTTCTGTGTAATTTACTGTTTCAGATCTTATATTTAGGTCTTTGATTCATTTTGATTTAATTTTTATACATGGGAACAAACTCTAATTTAGTGTCATATTTTTGAATGTGGCTTTCCCATTTTCCTAGCACCATTTATTGTAGAGGCTTGATTTTCTCCATTGTGTGTTTTTGGTTCCTTTATCAAAAATTATTTGTCCATATACATGTGGTTATATTTCTGGGCTCCTGATTCTGTTTAATTGATTTCTGTGTCTGTTTCTCTGCAAATACCACGCTGTTTTGATTATCATAGATCTGCAATACAATTTGAGGTCAGATTATGTGATAACTTCAGCTTCATTCTTTTTTCTCAGGATTGCTTTTGCTATTCAGGGTCTTTTGTGGTTCTGTACAAATCTCATGATTTTTGTTCTAATTCTTTAATAAATGACATTAGGCTCCTGGCCATTTGACTCACTGGTTAGAACATAGGCATGCAGACCAAAGTGTCCCAGGTTCTGTTCTCGCCAAGGGCACATACCTCAGTTGTAGGCTTGATCCCTTGCCCCAATCAGGGAGAGTGCAGGTGGCAGCAAATTGATGTCCCTCTCTCACATTGATGTTTTTCTCTCTCTTTCCCTTCTACTCTTTCTGAGAAGCATTGGAAAAAATACCTTCTGGTGAGGATTAAAAAAAAAAAGACATTGGGATTTTGATGAGGATTGCATTAAATCTGTATATTTCTTTGGGCAATATGGCCATTTACACACTGTTGATCCTTCCAATGCATTAACATAAAATATTTTCCCATTTCATTGTATCTTTTCAATCTCTTTTATTAATGCTTTGTAGTTTTTAGTATATAGGCCATTAACATCCTTTGTTAAATTTATTTGTAGGTATTTTATTCTTTTTATTGCAATTGCAAAGGGATTTTTTTGGTTTCTTTTTCTGAAGTTCCATTGTTAGCATATAGGAAAACTGGATTTTTGTATATTGATTTTTTATCCTTCAAATTTACTGTATTTGTTAATTGTTTCTAATAGTTTTTGGTGCAATATTTAGGGTTTTCTATGTGCAGAATTATGTCATCTGCAAAGAGTGGCACTTTTACTTTTTCCTTCCCAATTTGGATGCCTTTTATTTCTTTCTCTTCCCTGATTGCTCTAGCTAGGACTGCCAGAACTATGTTTAATAGTATAGAGAGTGGACATTCTTGTCTTGTTCCTGAATTTTAGAGGAAAAGCTTTCAGTTTTTCACCATAGAGTATGATATCACCTGAGGTTTGTTATATATGGCCTTTATTATGTTCAAGTACTTTTCTTCTATACCCATTTTATTTAGTGTTTTAATCATAAATGGATGTTGTATCTTATCAAATGCTATTTCTGCATCTATTAAGATTCATGGGATTTTTATCTTCTGTTTTGTTAATGTGATGTATTACATTGATCAATTTGCATATGTTAAACCATCCTAGTGCCCCTGAAATGAATCCCACTTGATCATAATGTATTATTTTTTTAATATATTGTTGCATTTGAATTGCTAGTATTTTGTTTAAGATTTTTGCATCTGTATTCATCAGAGATATTGGTCTGTAGGTTTATTTTTCTGTGTTATTCTTGCCAGGTTTTGGTATCTGAGTTATGTTGGCCTCATAAAATATGTTAGGAAGTATTGCCATTTCTTCAATTTTTTGGAGGAGTTTGAAAAGGATAGCTATCAAATCTTCTTTGAACGTTCTTTAGATCTCACTAGTGAAACCATCTGATCCTGGATTTTAATTTTTTGGCAGGTTTTTGATGGTTGTTCCAATTTCATCACTGTCGATAGGTCTATTTAGATTTTCCAGTTCTTCATGATTAAGTCTAGGAAGGTTATATGTCTAGGAACTTGTCCATTTCTTCTAGGTTAATGAATTTGATGGAATATAACCTTTCACAGTATTGTAGTATGATTCTTTGTATATCTGTGATGTCTTTGGTAACTTCTTTTTAGTTTCTGATTTTATTTATGTGAGTCTTTTCTCTTTTTTTCTTAGTGAGTCCAGCCAGGGGTTTATCAATTTTATTAATCTTTCCAAAGAACCAGCTTTTGTATTAATACTTTGTAGTCTTTTGTTCTTTATTTTATTCAGTTCTGCTCTAATGTTTATTATTTCCTGTCTTCTGCTGACTTTAGGTTGCTTTTGTTCTTTTTCTAGTTCTTTAAGATGTAACACTGAACAATGTTTACTTGAAATTTCTCTTGTTTCTTGAGATAGCCCTATAATTATATAAACTTCCTTCTCTTGCCCGGCTGGGCATGGCTCAGAAGTTGAGCGTCAACCTAGGATCCAGGCGATCGGGGTTCGATTCCCGGTCAGGGCACATGCCCAGGTTGCGGGCTTGATCAATGTCTCTCTCATCATTGATGTTTCTATCTCTCTCTCCCTCTCCTTTCCTCTCTCTGAAATCAATAAAGATATATTTAAAAAACAAAACAAAACAACAAAAAAAACTCCCTTCTCTTTACTGCTTTTGCTGCATCACAGAAGTTTTGATATGCTGTGTTCTCACTTGCCTGTATATCTTCTGTTTACCTCTTATTTCTTTGACCAGTCATTTTTTAGTACTATGTCGTTTAATCTCCCCATATATGTGGTTTTACTTCCTTTTTGCAGTTGATTTCTAATTTCAAGTGATTGTGGTCAGAGACTATGCCTTGTGTGCTTTCAATCTTCTTTAATTTATTTGAGGCTAGTTTTGTGACCCAACATATGGTCTATCCTTGAGAATGTTCCACATGCACTGGACACAAATGTATAATCTGATGTTCTGGGATAAAAAGGCTTTTAAATTATTAATTATGTCCGTTTGGTCTAATGTGTCATTTAAAGCCAATATTTCTTTATTAATTTTATGTTTGGATGATCTATCTAGAGATTTCAATGGAGTATTAAGGTCCACACTATTATTGTCCATTTCCCCCTTTAGTTCTGTGAGTAGTTGCTTTATATATTTTCATGCTCCATGATTGGGTGCAGTGTGAAGTGTTATGTCTTCTTGTAAAGTCCCCTTTGTCGTTATAAAATGTCCATCTTTATCTCTTGTTATCTTTAAATCAATTTTGTCAGATATATGTATAGCTACACTTCTTTTCTGTGGATGCTATTTGCTTGGAGAATCATTTTCTACACTTTCATTTTGAGTCTAACTTTGTCTTTGCAGCTTAGATGTGTTCCCTTTAGGTAGCGTATGGTTGGGTTTTGTTTTTTTGATCCAATCTGTTACTGTGTGCCTCTTTATTGATGAATTTAGCCCATTTACATTTAGGGTAGTTATTAATGTATGAGGATTTCCTATAGCCATTTTATGTTTTGTTTTCTGGTAACTCTGTGCCTCTACTTGTTCTTTTCCTTTGTATTTCTCTTCGTTGTTTATGATTGGTAGTATTCCATACATCTTTTCTGTTTCCCTTTTTTAAGCTATGTGTCTCAGTTTGGGGCTTTTTTTATGTAGTTACCATTAGGTTTATGAAAAAGAATGTGTCATATATATAGTAGTCATTTTTCTTTTGAAAGTATCTGATCCCTACCATCCTTTCCAAATTTAGACCTTTACCTTTCCTGCTTTTATGTTTTTTTGGGGGGGGTTTGGTCACTAGTTATCCTATTTATGCTGTAAGTTTGTTGGTGACGTTACTCATAGTTTTGTGACCTTTTGTTTGTTTCAGGTAGAATTACTCCCTTGAGTATTTCCTGCAATGAAGGTCTAAATTTTGCAAGTTTCTGATGTCTAGAAAAGTCTTTATTTATACTTCATATTGAATGGGTAACTTTGCTGTATATATTATGCTTGACTGGTCATTTCTCTCTTTCAGTAGTTTGAATATTTGGTCAACTCTCTTCTGACTTGTAGAATTTCACTGAGAAGTCCAATGATAACCTAATGGTCTTTCCTTTGTAGGTTACTTTCTACTACTTTTCCCTGGCTGCCTTGAGAATTCTTTCTTTGTCATTAATTTATGAGTTTCATACAATGTGCTTTGGAGAAAGCCATTTTAGAATGAGGTAACTAGGTGTTCTTTTTGCTTCTTGGATTCAAAAATCTAGCTCTTTCCTTAGGTTTGGGAAGTTCTCATCAGCTGTTTGAATGGGCTCTTCACTCCTTCTCCCCCTCACCTACTTCTGATATGCTTATCATTCTTATATTGTTTTTTTTCTGATGGAATCAGATAGTTCTCATAGATTTCTTTCTTTTATGTTTATGTCTCTCCTTTCTTTTGCATCATTTCTAGATTTCTACCTTTGATATCATAAATTCTTTCCTCAGCCTGGTCAGCTGTACAACCTGTGCTCACTAGTTTATTTTTAATATCTTTTACTTAGTTCTTCATGTCCAGAACCTCTGTTTGTTTTTTAAGGTTTTATCTTTTTGGTAATGTACTCATTTTGTTCATTGATTTCCTTGCATGTCATTGTGGTTTTTGGGGTTTTTTTAGAACTGCAATCTTGAATTCTCTGGCAGCTATTTCACATATTTTCATGATTTTAAGGTTTTTTTTCTGGAGATTTTTTTTCTTTCTTTCTTTCTGAGCTGCCTTTCTACCTTTCTTATTCATGGTATTTGATGTATTCCTTTTCTGTCTAGTCATCTATGTATAAGTGGCATTTCTCTAGCAGATTAATATAAAGATGTCTTTCTTTCTTTCTTTCTTTTTTTTTTTTTCCCCCTAGTATGAAGTGCAGAATCACAAGTTTTTAACTTTTTTGTACTTCTCTGGCTTTTCAGTTCCTGGACTCTGGGACCATCACAGAGTCCACCTTTTGCTCAGGGTAAAAAGTGATTCTGAAGTACCGGTTCTTGGGTTTGCAGATACTGTGCTCTACCACCTTACATCAAGGGCGAAGGGAAGAATACTCTTATAGGTTCTAGCGCAGCCAGGCTCTGTGGCTTTGTTTCTGTGTCTGGAATTCCAACCATCTGACAACTGTGGTCTCACCTGTTTCTTTTCTTTCCCCGTTTTCTGAGCTTAGCCACAGATTGTAATATCTACTCCTGTAGGAATATTCACTGAATATTTTTGCTCCTCCCATCTGAAGGGAGTGCCAGCCACAAGCTGATTCCTTCCCTCTTTGGGCTGAGATTTACCATAAGCTCCTGGCTATAGGGCTGCATCTCTGGATTGCCTCGGATTTTCTCCCTTCTTGCCTCTTCAGTTCATTCCCACTTGTCCACTTTTAGATGTTTCAATGCACAAATTTCCTATGCATGTCTGTGCATTAAGCAAGGAATGCTTTGTTGAGTTATAGCTGTTCAGATTGTTGAAACTTCAAGGTAAGAGACAAGGGGATATCTCATGCTGCCATTCCTCTGATGTCACTCTCTCCTATTTCTTTTAACCTATAAAATTTTTACCACCAGGTAAAATTTCTGTATAAAATATCTGATACCAAGATAAAATAAAATATCATTTTCAACCAGTTTTTATTATATACTTAGAAAACTAGTATCAATGTAAAAAATAGTAATCCTAGGAGAAAGCATTAGAAAATGAGAGGCATTGCTCTGCTTCTCAAGCACAAACAAAGGACAGACTCCAGCTTCTCTCTAACAAGAATGGCACTTATCTGGCATCCTCTTTCCTCCTAGGATGCATGGTAGATATCTATATCATTTTACATTGTGCTTTAGTCATTACTTTAAGAATCACCTCATACACCTTTATTAGTTTTCTCTTGCTACTAATAACAAATGATCACATAATGGCTCAAAAGAACAAAATTGTATTATCAGAGTTCTTATGTCAGAAATCTGAAATTGGTCTCACTGGTATAATATTGAGACATCAGGACTATATTCCTCCTGGAATCTCCAGGGAAGATTCTGTGTCATTGATTTTTCCAACTTTAGAGACTTCTCATACTCCTTGGCCATGGCATTCTTTTTGCTTCTTCACAGCCAGCAATTGCAGGTTTAGGCCTTCCCATTAGCATCAATCTGGCCTCCTCTTCTGCCTCCTTTTTCCTTCTTTCCATCTTTCTGAATACCCTTCTGAATACATTGGGCACACCTAAATAATCCAGTATAATTTCCCTATTTTAAGGTAATTTCATTAGCAACCTAATTTCTTCTGTAAACTTAATTACCCCTTGCCTTTTAACATAAAGTATTCACAAGTTCTCAGGTTTAGAATGTTGACATATTTGGGTGGCCATTATTCTGTCTAAAGACATCCTTAATTTTTCACAATGTATTTAGAGTATTTATTGTACAACTTCACTTAAAATATAGAATGGTTAGCACAGAACAGGTTCATTTACCATACACCACTGTCCTTCATGCTCTGATTGACATACACTCAATACATTATAAACCTCATGACAATATATAATTTATGCTTTAAATATTAATATACATATTTTTAAATAGTAGGAAGATAATTTTGTTTTTATCTGATATTTTATTTTTCTTATGTTTTTTATTCCTTCTAAGTAATCTGAATTTTCCTCTGGTATCATTTCATTTTGAATGGAAGAATTGTCTTTAGCATATTTAGTAACACATTTCTTAGTTTTCTTAAATCTGAAAATGTCTTTTTGTACACTTTCATTCTTGAAGAGTGTTTTTGTTGGGTTTAGAATTCTAGGTTGACAGTTTCTGCTTTTCATTTTTACCCTTTTAAGATATTTGCCCACTTTCTTCTGGTCTTTATAATTTCTGATAAAAAAAAAAAGCAGCAATAATTTTAATTGCAATTTTCCTGTATATAATGTGCTATTTATCTTAGGCCATTTTTAAGATTTTTTTCTTTATACTTTGATTTTCAGATGTTGACAATTATGTGCCTTAACACTGTGTTTTCTTTATTTTTATTCTGTTTGAGATTTAATGAGGTTCTTGAATATATAAATTTATTTTCTTCAACAATTTGGGAAAAATTTAGACTATTACTTTTTTTATTATTGACACTATTACATATGTCCCTGATTCCACCCCCCACTTTTCTCTTCTCCACCCAGCCCCCGACCCTCACCTTCTGATCATAACCACATTGTTGTCTATGTCCATAGGCTACTCATATATGTTCTTTGGCTAATCTCTTCATTTTGCTTCATCCTGTCTCCCCTATCCCCCTGTCCCCTCTGTCAGTCTGTTCAATGTCTCTGGTTCTATTTTGTTCATCAGTTTATTTTGTTTATTAGATTTCACATATAAGTGAGAGCATATGGTATTTGTCTTTCTCTGTCTCACTTATTTTACTTAGAATAATATCTCCATGTCAATCAATGCTTTCACTAAAGGTAAGAGTTCCTTCTTTTATATAACTGCATATTATACCATTGTATAAACGTACCATAGCTTTTTTTTAACCATTTATGTAAGGATGGGCACTTGAGCTGCTTTCAAATCTTGGCTATTGTAAGCAATGCTGCAATGAACACAGGGAGTATAAATTCTTTCAAACTAGTGTTTTAGTTTCTTTGTATAAATTCTTAAAAGTGGAATTACTGGGTGAGATGGCATTTCCATTTTTAATTTTTTGAGGAAACTCTATGCTGTTTTCCACAGTAGTTATACCAGTCTGCATTGTGCCAGGGTTCCCTTTTATCCACATCCTCACCAGCATATTTTGCTTGTTGATTTATTAATGGTAGCCATTCTGACAGGTGTGAAGTGATATCTCATTGTGGTTTAAATTTACATCTCTCTGATGATTAGTGAAGTTAAGCATTTTTCCATATATTTCTTGGCCATCTGGTTGTCCTCTTTGGAGAAGTGTCTATTCAGGTCTTTTGCCCATATTTTAATTGGCTTGATTCTCTTCCTTGTGTTGATTTGTATAACTTCTTTATATATTTTAAAAATTAACCCCTTGTTAGATGTATCATAGGCAAATATGATTCCCCACACAGAGGGTTTTATTTCATTTTGTTGATGGTTTTCTTAGCTGTGCAGAAGCTTTTTAGTTTAATGTATTTCCATTTGTTTATTATATTATTTGTTTCCCTTGCCCTAAGAGAAATCTTTGTAAAAATATTGCAAAAAGAGATTCTGAGATTTTACTAACTATTTTCTTCTGGCTTTTTTATTGTTTTGCAACTAACATATAAGTCTTTAATTCATTTTGAGTACATTCTTATGTATGGTGTAGGTTGGTGGCCTAGTTTACTTTTTTGCATATACCTGTCGAATTTTTCCAGCACCATTTATTGAAGAAACTTTCTTTACTTCATTGCACACTCTTGCCACCTTTATCAAATATTTGTTGACCATGGCAGGTGGTGATTTCCGGCACCCTGTTCTTTTCCATTAATCTATAAACTGTTCTTAAGCCACTACCATGCTGTTTTGAATACAGTGGCCTTGCAGTATAGTTTGATAGCTGGTATTGTAATACCTCCAACTTTGCTCTTCTTTCTCAAAATTGGTAAGGCTATTTTAGGGTCTTTTTTGGTTCCATATAAATTTTGGGAATATTTGTTCTACATCTGTGTAGCATGCCTTTGGTATTTTAATAAAAATTATATTGAATCTATAGATTACTTTTGGTATTGAGGAAATTTTAATGATGTAATTCTTCCAATCCATAAACATGGTATATGTTCTCACTTATTTGTATACATCTCAGTTTTCTTCTTCAATGCCTTATTGGTTTCCAAGCACTGGTGTTTTACCTCCTGGTTAAATTTATTCCTATGTGCCTTATTTTTTTGTTGCAATACTAAATGCGATTATTTTGTTAGTTTCTCTTTCTGATAGTTCATTATTGGTGTATAAAAATGCCAGCAGTTTCTGAACCTTAATTTTGTATTCTGCTACTTTACCAAATTGATTTATTAGATCTAGTAGTTTTTTGGTGGAGTCTTTAGGGTTTAATATGTACAGTAGTATGTCTTCTGTGAATAATGATAGTTTAATTTACTCTTTTCCAATTTAGATGACTTTTATTTCTTCTTGTCTGACCATTGTTGCTAGGGATTTCAGCACTATAAGAGTGGATAAAGTGGCATCCCTATGTTCTGAATCTTAAGGGAAATGCTGTTAACTTTTGTACATTGAATATGATGTTGGCTGTAAGGTTTTCATATATGGCTTTCACTATGTTGAAGTATGATCCCTCTATTTCCACTTTGCTAAGAATTTTTATCATAAACAGTTGCTGGATGTTTGTCTGCATCCACTATTATGATCATGTAATATTTTTTTGAAATATTTTTCTTGATTTCAGATAGAGAAAGGGAGAGGGAGAAAGAGATAGAAACATCAATGATGAGAGAGAGTCATTGATCAGCTGCCTCCTGTACACCCCCTGCTAGGGATCAAGCCCAAAACCCAGACATGTGCCCTGACTGGGAATCGAACTGTGATCTCCTGAATCATAGGTCAACGCTCAACTGCTGAGCCATGCCGGCTCATTACATTTATTGATTTGCAAATATTGTAACAACCTTGCATATCTGGTGTAAATCCCACTTTATCATGCTGTATGATCTTTTTAATGTATTTGTGGATCCGATTTGCTAATATTTTGTTTAGAATTTTACCATCTGTGTTCATCACGGTTTTTGGCCTATAATTTTCTTTCTTTGTAGTGTCTATATCTGCTTTTGAAATTAATATAATGCTGGCTTCATAAAAAGAGCTTGAAATTCTGTCCTCTTCTTGAATTTTTTAGAATAGTTTGAGGAGAATAGGTGTAAGTTCTTTGATTGTATGGTAAAATTCACCTGTGAAGACTTTTATTTGCTGGGAGTTTTTAGGATTACTGTTTCAATTTCATTAGTTGTTACCAGCCTACTCAGGTTTTCTGATTCTTCATGATTGAAATTTGGTAGATTGTATGTTTCTAGGAATTCGTCCGTATCACCCAGGTTGTCCAATTTGTTGACGTGTAGTTGTTCATAATATTTTCTAACAATCCTTTATATTTCTGAGGTGTCAGTTTTAATTTCTCCTCTTTCGTTTCTGATTTTATTTATTTGGGACCTCTCTATTTTTTTCCTAATAAATCTGGTTTAAGATTCATCAATCTTTTTATCTTTTCAAAGAACCAGCTCTTGGTTTCACTGATTTTTTGTATTGTTTTTTCAGTGTCTCTGTTACTTTTGTCCACTCTGGGCTTTATTATATCCTTCTTTTTGTGTACTCTGATCTTTGTTTGTTGTTCTTTTTCTAATATTTATGTGTAGGGTTGGATCATTTATTTGATTTTTTTTTTCTTCTCGAGGTAGGCCTATAATGCCCCACCCCTCTCAGAACTGCTTTCACTGTGTATCACAGATATTGGGTTTTTGTCTGTTCATTTTCATGTTTTCAGGTAATTTTTATTTTTTTCTTCATCTCATTGGTGACACATTCATTCTTTAAAAACATGCTATTTAGTCTCCTTGTGTTTGAATATTTTAGATTATTTCATTGTAGTTTATTTCTAATTTCATGTCATTGTCTTCTGAGATGCTTGCTATGATTTCAATTTTCTTGTATTTGATAACACTTATTCTGTGTCCTAACATGTGGCTTATCTTTGAGAATATTCTATGTGCAGTTTAGAAGAATATGTATACTGATGCTTTGGGATAAAATGTCCTGTAAATATCAATTAAATTCTTTTGATCTAATGTATCATTTAAGGTCACTGTTTCCTTGTTGATTTTTTATCTGGAATATCTATCCAGTGATGTCAGTGGGGTGTTACAGTCCCCTATTATGATTATATTGCTTTTGACTCTTTCTTAAAGCTCACCAAGTTTTCTGTATATATTTAAGTGCTTCTATTTTGGATGTATATATGTTCCCCACTGTTATATCATCTTGTTGAAATGATCCCTTTAGTATTCTATAGTGACCTTTTTTTCTCTCTTGCTATGGATTTTGTTTTAAAGTCTATTTTGTCAGATATGTTTGCTACTCCAGCTTTTTGTGGTTTCCATTTTTATGAAGTGGTTTTTTATCCTTTCACTTTCAGCCTTTGTGAATCTTTTGTTCTGAGGTTGGTCTCTTGTAGACAGCATATATAGAGGTCATGATTTCTTATCCATCTGGCTACCCTATGGATAGTTGATTGGATAAGAAACTAGAACTATAGTCTACATATTTAAATCCAAGAGTCACTGCTTATAAACAATGCTCCTTTGACTGGAACATTTAATCCATTTACATTTAAGGTCATTATTGATAATTATTTATATATTGCCATTTTGTTCTTTGTACCTGTGTTTCTCTCTCTATATATTTCTTCTTCTTAGAGTACACTCTTTAACATTTCTTGCAATGCTGCGGGTTTGGTGGTACAATAAACCCCTGATTTTGCAGACCTTGATTTAATGGACTTTGGATTTAATGGACAAAATTTTCAGTATATCATATGGGAAACTTAATACCCTGTTAATTTTAAAATGCTTTAAAGCAAGATTTGCTTATAATTAAATTAACAGGTTATTTTTGTTATTAATTCACTCTTATTTTTAGCAAATTTTAGTGAATAGGCCCATGTGTTGGAAAAAACACTGTAGTAATTTTGCCAACATAAGTAAATATTACACATCTACAACTATAGTCTACGTATTTAAATCCAAGAGTTACTGCTTGTAAACAATATTCTGTGATAGATGAGTACATGATTACAGCTCATCTCATGCTGTAATTGGTTCTGTTGTTGCACGGTGTGACTTTCTACAACAGTTTTAGCATGTGCTGGCCAAGCCACACCCCAGCTGTATGCATTTGTTTACTCACAGTGACTGGTGAATGCACATATTTACTAGATCTATTCAATATAAATTTAAAAGTACAGTAATACATATACAAAACTTTTCTGTGAATTAAACTTTTCATACATACTTAATTTTAATTACACAAACTTGTTTACATAACTAAAAACAGGTAAACTAACTAATTTGTCAATATTTTAACATATGCATTCAGAAAACCTACTTTATTATATAACAGGTTTTTAGTTTTGATGGACACCCCCTTACATGAATAATCTTTTACATTCATCTTTTACTGTAATGAGCTCTTCTCGCCTTTTTTTTGTCTAGGAAGCTCTCTATTTTGCCTTCAATTTTAAATCATAGCCTTGCTCAACAGACTGGTATTCAATTCATGTCCTTGTTTTTATTACTTTATATACTTCATGCCAATTCCTTCTGGTCTGAAGTCTTTCTGTTGAGAAATCAGCTGATAACTGTCTCTCTCTTGTCGCCTTTAAGATTATCTTTGTCTTTAGCCTTTACCATTTTAATTATTTTGTGTCTTGGTGTGGGTCTCTTTTGAGTTCATATTGATTGCAATTCTCTATGCTACCTGAACTTGTGTGACTTTTTCCTTCACCAGGGTAGGGTAGTTTTCCAGCACTATTTTTTCATAGAGTCTCTCTATTTCTTGCTAACTTTCTTCTCCTTCTGGCACTCCTATGATGTGGATGTTGTCTCAATGTTTCCATAAACTATCCTCATGCTTTTTTTATTTTCCTTTTTTTTTTTGCCGCTGTTATTGGGTGTTTTTCTCTACTGTATCTTCCAAATCCCTAACTAAATATTCTGCTTCATCTAACTGACTTTTTATTCCCTCCAGTTTATTCTTGATGTCATTCTTCATTTCCTATTAGTCATTTTTCCTGGTTTCTTAAGTCCTTTTTCATGCTGTTGTAGTTCTCACTAAGTGCCTGAGCATTCTTATAACCATTACTTTGAACTGTATATCTAATAATTTGGTTGCCTCCATTTCATTTAGCTCTTTTTCTTTTCTTTTCTGTAGTTTCCTCCTGTTCTTTAATTTTGGACTTATTTTTTTGTCTCCCCACTTTAACTTTTTGTGTTTGTTTCTATGTATTAGATAGAACTGCTATGACTCCCAGTCTTTATGGGTGGTTATATGTATTAAGTGTCCTGTGGCAACCAGTGGTGCAGTCTCTTTGATTTTCTGATCTTGGTGCTCTAGAAATGTCCCTTCTGTGGGTTATGTGTGCCCTCCTCTTGAAATTGGGTCTTGACTGCTGTTGGCTGGCTCATCGGTAGGATAAACCTTCAGGCTGTCTTACTCTGAAGCTCAACCCCAACAACAGTGTGTAAGCAGCTGTGCAGGTACTATCTTGTGGTGTTTTGGGGGGGGCTCATTGGCACATTCTTCCAACTCATTTGAATCCCATGTTTCAGGAATGTCTCTTGTGGGTTATGTCCACCCTCATTGTAGTTGAGGTTTAATTGCTGTTGGGCCTTTCATGGGTGTAGTTAACCCTTCAAGTTGAGTGATTATATGGGTAAACCTCTGTCACCTTGCATGAGAAGCTGTGCCATGGCTGCTCCCTAAGGAGGGGTTGTTTTCAGAAGTGTCTGGTGCCTGCTGGGATCCCCCTTTGGTTGTGTTGCTAGTGTGGCTAGTTAGGTTAAGTTCTGGTGTGGTCTGAAAACTACCACTGGTTTTGTTTGTTTTTGGTCCACTGGGATGTGTTGCAGGTTCAGGCATTGTATGTAACTATCTTTTGGCTACTTGTCTGTAGACACCACACTGTTCACGGTTTGTGTCTGTGCCTACTAGACCTGCGTGTGTGTTTGAGGGTCAATCTGCACAAAAGGGTCAGCTTCTTCCAGAATAGAGCTGGAGGCAGTTCTGGGCTAGGACTGAGGCTCCCTGAGGTCTACCTCCACCTGTCAGCTACTCCACCTCCCCCCAGAGGTTTCTTGGTCTAATTCTAGATCCTTCTAAAGAGATACTGTAGGATGAACCCAGGCTAGCCAAGATAGGCCCTCTATTTTGGAATCACACAGTTGTCCATGAGGAAAAATTAGCCCCTGCTTCAAAGCTAAACCCCTCAGTTTCTACCAGAGTATCTGAATCTAGTTCCCCCTAGCAGGGCTCCCTGGAGGTTCATGTTGGGAACAGCTAGCCGTGTAGCCAGCTATCTCATCAGCAGGAACAAGTTCAGCCATCCTGGGCTCGGGGGCATAGATTGAATTCTCCCATTGAGGGCTATGTTGGCCTAGCCTGCAGGAGGGGTCTAAGCTCCTCCTACTGGTTCCAAACAATAGCTTTTGAGGTTCTTACACTTTGAATATCCCCACTCTGAGCCTCTCTCCCTTCCCCCATGGAACTATGCCCAGTCAGGTATCTGAGACTTGGCAGGGCTGATTCAAACAATCTCCCATTTGGGGTGGTGCCAGCAACCTATAGTGGAGGCAGGCACTTTCTTATTTCATAGGGCAGCATGACCTGACCTCTCAGTGGAGCTCAGATCTGCCTCCCCACAATGCAGCTGCAGAGCTGTGAACTCATCCATCTGACAGCTAGACACAGTCCAAAAAATCCACCTCTGCACAACTCCCCAACACCTCCCCTCCCATGTGCCTTCAAACCAGGCAGGAGGGTGCTGAGAATCAGCCTTGCATGGCACTGTGATCTTTTGTGTGGCAGTCTCAGCAGGGTGGGACTGTAATTCCCAGCTTTGCTCAAGCTCTGATCCCAGCAGGATGGGCTGAAAGACTGGCTCATGTGTGTCATCAAACCAAGCAGAATGAGCCAAAAATCATCACCCTGTGCCTTTCTCGTGTGCCACCAAACCTAGTAAGATGCAGCAGACCAAGCTGTTCAGCAGGTGGGGGCAGGGGCATAAACTGTGCACTTGACATGGCTGGCTCTCTGCCCAAAGCCTTTTCAGAGAATAGAGGGCCCCTCAAAGTCACTGCTGGGTGCAGTGAGCAGGCCCCTCTTCATGGCCTAATTATAGTAGCATGGCTTCTCCAGCATTCAGACACTAGAGCGAACTCTCCAGGCTGGTTCTGTAGCAATTAGGAGCACTCCTTCCCTGGAATGATGGGGTCTGAGTCTCCCAGACAAATAGAATCTCCAGTGATTGCTACCACCTGGTGATACATGGGCTCCTCTTCCTCTCTCTGGTGCTATGGGCTGGGGATCCCTGCATGGGATTGAGACCCCATGGCTGTTTGGAGAGGGAGATTTTGCAGCCCTGATATCCCTCACGCTTCTCAGCTGCCACCCTTGCATGAGGGGGCTCACCCTTTCCATATCTCTGCCAGTCTCTTCTTGGCTTCTTCTGTGCTCCTTAGATATATTTCAGATCATCTATGCTTCAATTGTTTTTGCAAGTTGATTGCTCTGTAATTTAACTGTAAGATAGGTTTGGGCCTGGGAGCAAGTTGGTGGGGCTTTAAGCTACTCTGCAGCCATTGTGGAATCTAGGCTATTATTTTTCTCAAAATATTTTTTTGACTCAGTCTTTTTCTCTCATTCTTCTGAGACTTCAGTTATATCTTTTGATTATGTTTTACAGATGTTTGACGTCCCATTAAATTTTTTAGATTTAAAAAAAATTTTTTTCTTCAGATAGAATATTTTTTATTGACCTATCTTCAAGTTGGCTTACTCTTTTTCTTTTTTCTCTATTATACTTTAAAGTTCATTCAGTATTTTTTTCAATCAACAAATGCTTATTGAATACCTTTGCTCTTTCTCATACTAGTATTTTTAAATTTTAGCTATTTTATTTTCACTTTTAGACTTTCCATTTGGCTTTTTTTCTATAGTTTCTATTTCTTTGCTAAGATTTCTAATGTTTTTTTAATTTATTATGACCATAATTTTCTTTGTCTTCTTGAGCATAGTTATAATAGCTGTTCTAAAGTCCTTGTCCGCTAAATTTATAATCTGAATCATCTAGGGGTCAGCTTTCATTGATTGTCTTTTCTCTTAAGAATGGGTCATATTTCTCTGGTTCTTTCTGTATGGAGAAAGTTTGCATTATAGCCTGGATATTGTAAAAGTTATGTTGTGGAGACTCTAGATTCCGCTACGATCATCTCAAGTATTTTCTTTTTTTAAATATGAAGCCAATTTACTTAAAATCTCAGTTCAGTTCTCCCTTATACCCCAGTGAGCTAGGCAGTCTGCCATACAATTGCCTGGTTCAGGGTTCTACATAGAATTTGGGATTCCTAATCTCTGGCTCTTCCCTTCTGGAATTCTCTCTTCACTTTCCATCAGCTTTGGTAGCCCTAAATGCTATCATCTATTTCTGCAGACCAGAATTATTTTCATTTTTCAGAGTCTTTGCCACTCCACATTACAATATAGTAGTGATAGACTGATAGATTAGATAGATAGATAAAGAAACTTACTCTCCTGGTCTTTTCTTCCAGGTTTCTGCTCTTTTCCAGAATCTGCCTATAATTTTTTAAAAAATACGTTTTTATTGATTTCAGAGAGAGAAAGGGAGAGGGAGAGAGAAATGGAAATATCAGTGGTGAGAGAGAATCATCAGTCGGCTCCTTCCTGCATGCCCCGTACTGGGGATCAAGCCACAAGCTGGGCATGTGCCCTGACTGGGAATTGAACTGTGAACTCTTGGTTCATGGATCGACGCTGGATGGACTGTCTACATTTTTTTTTTTTTTTTTTTAGAATTGCATAGTACTTTTTATTTTATATAAAGTTATAGTTGTTATTTTCAAGAGGGTTGGTCTATTTACTAGTCTGGCTAGTGTTGCCATAACAAAGTACCAGAGTGTGTAAAAACATAAATTTAATCTCCTTCAATGCTGTAGGCTAGAAGTCTGAGAGTAAAGTGTGAACAGGATTGTTCTTTTTCTGAAACCACTCTCCTCAGCTTGTCGATGACTGTCATCTTCCTCTGTCTTCACATGGCTTTTTCTCTATGCCAAATTTAACTTTTATTACCACTTTAAAAACCTTATCTACAAACACAGTCACATTTTGAAATAGTAGGGATTTAGGAGTTTATAACATATGAATCTTGAGAGAACACAATCTAGTCCATAACAGAATATACGGAAATTTTAAGCCATACTAGACTAAAACTCAGCCACGAAAATTAGAGACATTGGACAGGATAAATTTTTCCTCTGAATTCTAATTTATTCTCAGACTCCTCTTCAGTGTATGTTCCCAGCAGCTATTACTAATAAACTCATGTTGGCATGTAAGATAAAACATATTTTCCATCCCTTTTCCTGTATGTTAACAATAGCTGTAATTTCAAGTATAGCGTTAATTTCAAAAATTAAGTCTACATTGCTGCCTAAATGCAATCTACCATCAGTAAATATCCATATCACAAGTATGAACATACTCTCTCCATTATGCCTCATGTCCAATGACCAACTTCTGTTGAATTTATCTTCACAATATGGCTTGCGTCTACTCCAGCTTGTGAACTGAAACACAGAACATATAATGTCATTGCTCACTGTTCTCGTACCTAACTTCCCAGCAACTCTGTTTCACTCTGGTTAGAGCCAAAGTCCTTATAGTGCTCTTCAAATTTGTAAACATGTTACACTATTTTATTAACTATATCAAATATTCATGTATTATGTGTTCTTTTATTTTATTTTGTTGCCTGTCACCCCCAAATGGAAAGTAAACTACACCAACACAGGTGTTTTCTGTTCATTGCATAATCGGAGAATCTAGAATGCAACAGAGAACCTGATAGATGGTTAAACATATTTGTTGAATTAACCTAAATGAGCACATTATTTTGCTTTCCCATTGTTCTCTTATTGAAACAATATTATTGGAAAACAATAATTTAAAAAAACTAACAAATTTTTTAAAGAGTACTAATCATATGTTTAGAAACCGTTTTTAAAGCATTTATGAGTCTTTATATTAGTGACACTGCTTTAAATTTCATGATTATGGGCAACATTTTAACTCTGAACTATTTTAGCATCTTTTAATAGAATAATAATGAACCAACAGTATTTAAAATGTGCATTTAAATACTTTAAGTGTGTAAACTAGATGCAGTACTCTGTTCTAAAACTATTTTCTAAAGTCTTCATCTATTAGCTATTATTTTTTTGTAAAAAAACTCCAGTATAAACCATCTTAAATTTCTAAATTATGATAATTCATTTATGACAATTAAATTCTGTTATCAATCTGGAAAATTGTATTTGAGCCTATTTCTTCCTCTTATAGCTGCCTGTAATATGTTGTGAATATAAACTATTGCCATGGAAATAAGCTGTTATCTCCTGGGCAACCTCAGTTCTTATGTTTTAGTTTTCTACCCACATTTTTTATTACACCATCACCGTAAGTCTCCACATCAAAGGGTTAAACAGTGCACATGTGTGCATATAAATATATATTAATTCTATGATACTTTACCATTCTCTCTCACTGTCTTCTATACAAATTTATTTAAAAACTCACAAAATCCAAGAGAAGCAGCTATGAGGAAAATAAACTCACAGAGAACAGTTTAAAAATAATTTTTTCCAGCTTCCTAGTTTAAAAATATCATGCTTGTTGAGACTTGCAATGATTAAAAATAGACTTTAAGTAAAGAGATTGTTTTTTTAAGATCCGTTTATCTGAGATTTTATGTCAAAAATATTTAAGAATCTAAGTTTATATTTCATTTGTAATGTCTTACGAGTCCACAGAGTAAACCACCCCCAATTTTACCCCCCACAGTATTAACCACTTCCTGAATAAGCTTTGTAAGTTTAGAGTTCAATTTTATTTTGAAACAGAATAACTCAGTTTAGAAGTTTTTCTGTAAAACACTTGGCAAGAAACTCAAATCCAGTGTTCTCTTCCTGAACTATCCCTTCTTGTTGAATGCATGGTAAAGAAATTTTGCTCATGAAATGTTGATATAAAATAGAGATGAAAATTTAAATGAATGGTTTTAAAGTTAATTAATTTGTTAACTTTATGATTCAAAATTTCATTTAAAATTTAATTTAAATTTGGTAATTAGAGGCTTCACTAGGAATTTTTAACAGTAAGGTAAAGATGTATTGCAACACTCCTTCTTAGGAAGGCCCATACTTAATCAAATACATTCACCAATTTAAATGTTGCTTAGCCTGGCCAGGCGTGGCTCAGCGGTTGAGCGTCGACCTAGGATCCAGGTAATACAGGTTGGATTCCCGGTCAGGGCACATGCCCGGGTTGCGGGCTCGATCAATGACTCTCTCATCATTGATGTTTCTATCTCTCTCTCCCTCTCCTTTCCTCTCTCTAAAATCAACAAAGATATATTTAAAAAAAAAAAAAATGTTGGTTAGTTATTTTTCTTCTTTACCAGGAAGTACCCATTCTGTAATGAACTTGTTCAACACTCCTACATGAGTTTTTAAATATGTAAAATCTTCTTAAACCTTAGGGCTAAAGTATAAACCAAATCATTACTCTATCTAAGAAACTATGCAGGAAGTCACAGCAACTACAGAGGTACTTTATCTTATGGGAAAAAAATATATATAAATAATAGTTGTTCTGTGCTTTTGATTTGCAGCTGAAAAAGAAAACTGTTATCATGCTCCTCTTAGTCTTTAAAATACACACAAAAACAGCCGGGCCGGGCATGGCTTAGCAGTTGAGCATCGATCTAGGATCCAGGCGATCAGGGTTCGGTTCCCGGTCAGGGCACATGCCCGGGCTGTGGGCTCGATCAATGACTCTCTCATCATTGATATTTCTATCTCTCTCTCTCCCTCTCCTTTCCTCTCTCTGAGAAATCAATAAAGATATATTAAAAAATAAAAAAATAAAATAAAATAAAATACACACAAAAACAATATAATTATAGCAAAGGTTTATCAAGTTGAGAGTTTCATAAGGACGTGACAAAAGTTTATATGTAAAAAAATTAATCAGGAGACTAAGGTATGCCCTTGGTTCCTGAGAAGGAGGGGAGCACTGAGGCACATTCCCTCAGCTTGTCTTAGTCACTTTGCTGTATCTCTCATAAGTTGGCAGTGATAATTCCTAGCCAGCAACTCACTTCTGGCCACAGTCAAACCTCCACATACAGTTATAGGGAAGAAAGATAGACACTGTTTTTCATATTTGCAACTGGATGATTACCAAGATCACATTGCAACTGCAATAGGCAGATTTCCCGTGTCTTTTGTAAAAAACTGCCTATAAAGTTATGATCCAGTGAATAATTATTTCTTATAAAGTCATATGCAGTACCTGGAGTAAGTAACACATGACTGCGTTCAGTAAACCTGCTTCTCATTATAGAGTTGCAGGTAAATATAGACAGATTTGCAAACTGCTTTGAACTGCTGAATGCCTCAGTGGAGATATGTACATTGGGAAGAGAGGGTGAGAGAAAAGAAAGAACTAATGATATTTTTGCACCTGGTATTATGGTAAGCATTTATTTTTTGAATGTTACTGATTTTATTGAAGGTAAAGTCATTGCCTTATTGCCTCCCTCCACCCTGCCCCTGTTCAAAGCTTTTTTACTTTACCTGGCTTCTCAGATTTTGTACTCCCATAGCCAGCCGTCATTTAACACTTTTTATTTATTTATTTTAATTGCCAAGATCTTTTTAAAATTTCTTTTAATTTTTTTATTAGTTTACATTCAGTATTATTTTGTAAAAGTTTGAAGTGTACAGCATAATGGTTAGACAATCATATACTTTACAAAGTATTTCCACTGATATCTCCAGTACCCAAGTGGCACCATACATAGTTATTACAATATTATTGACTCTATTCTATATGTTGTACTTTACATTCCCATGCTATTTTGTAACTACCGATCTGTACATCTCAATCCCTTCATCATTTTCATCCAGTTCCTCAACAGCTCTCCCCACTGGCAACCATCAGTCTGATCAGTCTGTTCTCTGTATCTATTAGTCTGTTTTTATTTTATTTGTTCATTTACATTGTTCTTTAGCTTCCACATATAAATAAAAGCATATGGTATATGACTTTCTCTGACTGACTTATTTCACTTAGAATAATACCCTCTTAGTCCATCCATGCTTTTGCAAATGGTAAGATTTCATTTCTTTTTATGGCTGAACCATATTCCATTGTGTATATGTACTACAGGTTCTTTATCCAATCATTTATTGATGGGCATCTGGGTTGATTCCATAGACTGGCTATTGTAAATATGCTACAATGAACATAGAAGTGCATATATTCCTTGGAATCAGTATTTTGGTTTTCATTGGATATATGGCCAAGCCTGGAAATGCTTAGTCATAAGGCATTTTCATTTAAAAATTTTTTTAAATTATTTATTTATTTATGTATTTATTTTTAATTTATCTTTATTGTTGAAAGTATTACAGATGCCCCTTTTTTCCCACTGACCCATTCTACCCCATGCCTGTCCCCTGCCCTAGGTCTTCACCGCACTATTGTCTGTGTCCATGGGTTATGCCTATATGCACATAAGTTCTTCGGTTAATCTCTTCCCACCCACCTGCCCACCCCCACCTTCCCTCTGAGATTCCTCAGTCTGTTCCATGCTACTATGTCTCTGGATCTATTTTGTTCATCACTTTATTTTGTTCTTTAGATTCCACATATGAGTGAGATCATGTTTTTAATTTTTGAGGAACTGCCACATTGTTTTTTATAGTTGCTGTATCAATTTACATTTCCACCAGCAGTGAATGAGGGTTCCTTTTTCTTCACAACTTATCCAATACTTGTTATTACTTGTCTTGTTGATAATAGCCATTCTAGCAGGTGTGAGGTGGTATCTCAATGTAGTTTGGATTTGCATTTCTCTAATAGCTAGTAAAGTTGAGAATCTTTTCATATATCTGTTGGCCCTTTGCATGCCTTTTGGGGAGAATTATCCGTTCAGCTCCTCTGCCCATTTTATAATTGGATGGTTTGTTTGGTGTTTAGTTGTATGAGTTATTTATATGTTTTGGATATTAAGCCCTTTTTGGAGCTGTTCTTTGTAAGTATATTATCCCATTCAGTTGCTTGAATTTTTGTTTTGTTGTTGGTTTCTTTTGCTGTGCCAAAGCTTTTGATTTATTCATTAATTTTTGCCTCCACTTCACTTGCCTTTGGGGTCAAATTCATGAAATCTTCTCCAAGACCAAAATTCATAAATTTAGTACCTATATTTTCTTCTATAGAATTCATTGTTTTAAATCTTCTAATTAGATCTTTGATACGTTTTTTAAAAAATTATCTTTATTTTTGAGAGTATTATAAATGTCTCATTTTTACCCCCACTGACCCCCTACACCCTGACCCATCACCCCCAGGCCTCCACTGCACTATTATCTGCATCCATGGGTTACACATATATGCATATATGTTCTTTGGTTAATCTCTTCCCACCTCACACCACCCTCCTTTCTTCTGAGATTCGTCAGTCTGTTACATGTTCCACATCTCTGGATAGTGTTTGTTCATCAGTTTATTTTGTTCATTATATTCCACATATGAGTGAGATCATGTGATACTTGTCATTCTATGACAGGCTTATTTTGCTTAGCATAATACTCTCCATGCCCCTCCATGCTGTTTCAAAGTGTAAGAGATCCTTCTTTTTTAGAGCTGCATAGTATTCCATTGTGTAAATGTTCCACATCTTTTTATCGACTCATTTACTGATGGGCACTTGAGCTGTTTCTAGATCTTAGCTCTTGTAAATTGCGCTGCTATGAACACAGGAGTGCATATATTCTTTCTGATTGGTGTTTCGGTATTCTTAGAATATATCCCCAGAAGTGAGATTATAAGTCAAATGGCAGTTCAATTTTTAATTTTTTGAGGAAACCCCATATTGTTTTCCATAGTAGCTGTACCAGTCTGCATTCCCACCAGCAGTGTACTAGGATACCATTTTCTCCACATCCTCTCCAGCACATGTTGTTTATTGATTTGCTGATGATAGCTGTTCTGAAAAGTGTGAGATGATATCTCATTGTGGTTCTAATTTGCATTCTGATGATTATTGACTTTTACCTTTTTTTTCATGTCTTTTGGCCAACTGTATGTGCTCGTTGGAGAAGTGTCTATTTAGGTCCTTTGCCTATTTTATTTTATATTTTAGAGTGAAAAGGAGGGAGGGAGGAGGGGGAGAGAGAGAAACATTGATATGAGAGAGACACATCCATGTGAGAGAGACACATCTATTGGTTGACTCCCCCACACACCCCAGCCTGGGCTGGGGATCGAGCCTGCAGCCCAGGTATGTGATGTTGAGTGGCAATCAAACCCTTTGGTCAGTAGTCTGTCACTCTAACCCAGGGGTGGGGAACGTCCAGCCTGCTGACCATATTCGGCACAAGAAATCATTTGTTCTGGCCCTGCCAAGACAACCATGGGCAGGACCAGAAATGAAATAAATTTAATTAAATGTTTGACCAAATATAGCAGGCAAATTTTTAAGTTGATAATTTTGTATGCTCCTAGAATGATGTTATAAATATCCAAATGGCCCTTGGAAGAAAAACAGTTCCCAACCCCTGCTAACCACTGAGCTATACCAGCCAGGGATGCCCATTTTTTAATTGAATTTCTTGTATTACTTTGGTTAAGTTGTATGAGTTCTTAATATATTTTGGAAATTAATTTTTTATCAGGTGTAACATTGGCAAAAATTAGATTTTTTTTTTTTAGTTTCTCTTTCTGAGAGTTCATTATTGGTGTATAAAAATGCCATCAATTTTTGGGTGTTAATTTTATATTCTTCTACATTGCAGAATTCATTTATTAAATCTAGTCATTTTTTGGTGGAGTCTTTAGAGTTTTCTAGGCACAAGATCATGTCAAGTTTGAATAATTACAGTTTTACTTCTTCCTTTCCAATTTGATGACCTTTATGTTTTCTTCTTGTTTGATCGCTGTGGCTAGGACTTCCAATACTATGTTGAATAAAAGTAGTGAAAGCAGATATCCCTGTCTTATGGCTGTTCTTAGGGAAAATGCTTTTAGTTTTTTCCTATTGAGTATGATGTTGGCTGTCGGTCTGTTATATATGACTTTATTATGTTGAGGTGTGATACCTCTATTCTCACTTTGCTGAGAAGTTTTATCAAAAATGAGTGTTGGATGTTGTCCAATGATTTTTTGGCATCTATTGATATGATCATGTGATTTTTGTCTCACAATTTGTTTATGTGATGTATCATGTTTATTGATTTGCGAATATTGTATTAGCCTTGCTTACCTGGGATAAATCCCACTTGGTCATGATGTATGATCTTTATGATATATTGCTGGATCTGATTTGCTATATTTTGTTGAGGATTTTAGCATCGATGTTCACCAAGGATATTGTCCTGTAATTTTTTTTATTTGCAGTGTATTTTTCTGGTTTGAGGATTAGGATAATGCTGGCCTCATAGAAAGAAATTGGAAGTATTCTTTGTCTTGGATTTTTTGGAATAAAGTTGGATACACATTAGTTTTTTTAAAAAATGTTTGGTAAAACTCTTTTGTGCTGCCATCAGGACCAGGGCTTTTGTAAGCTGGGAGTATGGTGTTTCTTTATTACTGCTTCATTTCATTAGTTGCTATCATCCTATTCAGGTTTTCTGCATCTGTTGATAGGATCATGTAATTTTTGTCTTTCAGTTTGTTTATGTGATGTATCACGTTTATTGATTGCAGATACTGTACCAGCCATGCATTTCTGGAATAAATCCTACTTGGTCATGGTGTATGATCTTTTTAATATATTGCTTAATCCGATTTGCTAATATTTTGTCGACGATTTTAGCACCTATGTTCATCAGGGATATTGGCCTGTAGTTCTCTTTTTTTCTAGTGTTTTAATCTGTTTTTGGAATTAGGGTAATGCTGGCCTCATAAAAAGTGCTTGGAAGTTTTCCTTCCTCTTTGATTTTTTGGAATAGTTTAATAGGTGTTTGTTCTCCTTTGAATGCTTGGTAAACTCCCCTATGAAGCCATCTGGGCCAGGGCTTTTATTTGCTGGGAGTTTTCTATTACTGCTTCAATTTAATGAGCTGGTTTGGGCCCATTCTTGCTCTCTTATTCTTCCCAACTCAACTTTGGAAGATTGTATTTTCCTGGGAATTTGTCCATTTCGTCCACATTGCCCAGCTTCTTGGCATATAGATGTCATAATATTTTCTTACCATCCTTTGGTGTCAGTTGTTACTTCACCTCTTTCATTTCTAATTTTACTTATTTGGGTCCTCTCTCTTTGTTTCTTGATGAAACTGGCAAAAGGTTCATCAATCTTGTGTGTCTTTTCAAAGAACCAGCTCTTGGTTTCATGGATCTTTTGTTTTTTTAGTCTCTATGTCATTTATTTCCACTTTGATCTTTATTATTTCCTTCCTCCTACTTCCTCTGGGCTTTTCTTGCTGTTCTCTTTCTAATTCTTTTAGTTGTAGTGTTAAATATCTTATTAGATCTTTTTCTTATTTTTTTGAGGTAGGCCTGTTATGCTATGAACTTTCCTCTCAGGACTGCTTTTGCTGTGTCCCAGAGATTTTCAATTGTTGTGTGTTCATTTTCATTTGTTTCCAGGAATTTTTTTATATCATTTTATATTTAATTGGTAACCCATTCATTGTTTAATAACATACTTTTTAGCCTCCATGCATTTGAATGTTTTTGAGTGTTTTTATTGTAGCTGATTTCTAGTTTCATGCCATTGTGACATTGTGATCAGAGAAGATGCTTGCTATGATTTCAATCCTCTTGAACTTTGTGTTCTAATATATGGTCTTTCTTTGAGAATGTCCAGTGTGCACTTGAGAATATATTCTGCAGCTTTGGCATGGAATGTTCTGTAAATGTCAATTAAATCCATTAGACCTAGTGTGTCATTTAAAGTCTGTTTCCTCATTTATTGTTTGTCTGAAAATTCTATCCAATTAAGTCAGTGTGTTGTTAAAGTCCCCTACTATGATTGTATTGCTGTTCATCTCTCCCTTAAATTCCTCCAGAAGATTTTTTTATATATTTAGCTGCTCCTATATTGGGTGAATAGATAGTTACCATTGTTAATTCACTTCTTTGCATGATCCCTTTAGTATTATTTAGTGACTTTCTTTGTTTCTTGTTATGGCCTTCATTTTGTCAGATATAACTATTGCTACACCTTTTCATTTCCATTGAAAATTTTTTTCCACCCCTTCACTTTCATCTTCTGTGGGTCTTTTGTTTGAGGTGGGTCTCTTGTAGATACCATGTATGTGGGTCATGTTTTCTTTTCCATTTAGCTACCCTATGTCATTTTATTGAAGTATTTAAGCCATTTACATTTACGATTATTATTAATTGGTACGTATTTATTGTTATTTTTATTCTTTATGCCTAAGTTTCTCTGTATATCTGTTTTTTATTATCGTAGCAGCACCTTTAACTTTACATGCAATGCTGTTTGGTGATAATAAATTCCTTTAGCCTTTTTTGTTTGGGAAGTTCTTTATTTCACCATCTATTTTGAATGATAGCTGGATACAGTAGTCTTGGATTCAGATCCCTGCTTTTTATTACCTTGAATACTTCATGCCATTCCCTTCTGGCCCATAGAGTTTCTGTTGAGAAAGCAGCTCACAGCCTTATGGGAGCTCTCTAGTAGGTCACTGACTGTCTCTCTCATATGGCCCATAAGATTCTGTCTTTGCCTGGCCAGAGTTGCTCAGTAGTTGAGCATCGACCTATGATCCAGGAGATCTTGGTTTGATTCCGGGTTAGGGCACATGCCTGAGCTGCAGGCTTGATCCCCAGTGGGGGTCATACAGGAGGCAGCCAATCAGTGAATCTCTCTCATCATTGATGTTTCTCTCTGTCTCCCTTCCTCCCTCTGAAATCAATAAATACATATTAAAAAATATAAAAAAGATTATGTCTTTGTCCTGGACTTTTGCCATTTTAATTATGATGTGTCTTGGAATGGGTCTCTTTGTGTTCATCTTGATTGGTATCCATGTGACTTTTTTCATCACCATGTTAGGTAAATATTCTGTCAATATTTCTTCCAACGGTTTCTCTATTCTTTCCTCACTTTCTTATCTCTATTGTACCCTTATGATGTGGATGTTGTTCGACTTTATATTGTCTCAAAGTTCACTTCAACTATTCTCATGCTCTTTAAGTATTTTTTTTTTTCTTTTGATGCTCTCATTGTTTTTTTCTACCTTATCTTCTAATTTACTTATTCAAGCCTCTGCTTCATTGATCCTGTTTTTAATTTATTCCTGAGTATTCTTGATGTCAGGCATAGTGTTCTTCATTTCTGCCTGGTTCTTATTCATATTTTCTATATTTTTTCATGATGATATAGCTTCCACTGTGTTTCTTGTAGTAACCACTAAGTTCCTGGTAGTTCCCATTATGTTTCTTATAGTTCTCACTAATTTTCTTGAACATCTTTATAACCATTACTCTAAAGTCTATGTCTGATAACTTGCTTTCTTCCATCTCATCTAGGTCTTTTTCTGGTGATTCCTCCTATTCTTTAATTTGGGGGTTGTTTCTTTGTCTCCCCATTTTACTTGTCTCTTTGTGTTTGTATCTATGTATTAGATATACTTACTTTGACTCCCAGTCCTTGTGGGGTGGGGTTTTGTAGTAAATGTCCTGTGTGACCCAGTGGTGCATTTTCCTTGTACTACTGAGCTGATGCTTTAGTGTGAATCTTTTGTGGGTTATCTCGGCTCTCCTGTTGTAACACGGTCTTGATCATTGTCCTATTCATGGGAGGACTCTCCTCTCAGGGTAGCTGTGAGGCTCAGCCACTGCCACGTTGTTTAAGCTATTGTACTGGTGCTGACATGGCAAAACAAAATAAAACCAAACAGACAGGAAACAAACAGGAACATACAAGATGTCTTGACAACAACAATGACAACATCACAAGAGAAATTAGAATTAGTGAAGAAAGAGCACTGATACTAAGGTGCCGAGGCCCGCCGGCAGAGTCGAACGGTCCTGAGGAAGGGGTGAGGATGAAGAAAAGACAGACACAAAAAAGATGGGACCGGGAGGGCTGCAGCTCGTGCCTGCTGCCAGCTGCCAGCCCCGAGTTTATTTTCCAAGCTCTTTTTACACCGGTGCTGTTGTTTTTGCTGAACAGCACCCGGTCCTGTTTTTCTCCCCCTTGCCCGATACTAAGTAATTCCTTTAAGACCCTACGACTGCTCTTTCTGAGTAAACATCCTGCCTCTTGCAGGAGCTCAGACCTTGGTAACTAACCTTGTCTCGGCTTCTAATAGGAACTTTTGGCGGGGATTAAGTCCTTGGCTTGGTATGTGGCTTGACTGTCCCTTAACCCTTCAGGCCGGGGCCAACTTCCTAATAAGCCTTTCTAGAATCTAAGGCTGCAAGCTAAATTAGTATCACCTTGGTGCCTCAAGGTCTGAGTCAGGGAGCAGGGGAGCACATCTGCAGCTCACCCAGGCAGCTCCTCTGTGCCTGGGGCCACAGCAGCTCACCCACATCTCCCAGGGAGCAGGGGAGCACATCTGCAGATCACCCAGGCAGCTCCTCTGTGCCTGGGGCCACAACGGCTCCCCACACTAAGGCAAAAAAGAAAGAGAGAAAAGGATAATATTTCTAATAGTAAAATAAAAAACAAAGAGGGCACTGAAAGATTAAAGGGGCAGAAAAAAGATTCTGAAGGGAATGATGGAAGAGCAAACAATAACAGTAGAGTGTGGATAAAGGACAATGGTAAAAAAAACACAAGACAGACAAAAAATTATGCAAATGTAACAAGAAGAAAGGGGTAAATCAAAAGAAAGGATGGAAAAGAAAAATGGGAAAAAAGGAAGATAGAGTAAGTAAAGGAAGGAGGCCAATAAGAGATATGAAATAAACAATAGAGAAAAATGCAAAATCTTGACAATATTAATAATATCAAACCAATAAAGCAGAAACAATTAAGAAAACACTGACAAAAGGAAAAAAACAAGCAAAGAAAACAAAACAAAACAAATTTTTTAAAGTCAGCCAAGTGAAGTTTGTCTGGGCAGCTTATATTTTCTGAGGCTCATTGTATGCTGATTTTAGACACACTTTTGTGTCTGCCAATGTCAGGAGCTGTCCAAGTTTGGCTCTCCATGTCTTGTCGTAGCTGGCTTGTCTGTGGCTCTCTGAGGACTGCCTCAACCTGTCAGCTACTCCTCCTCCTTCTCCCTGAGGTTGCCTGGTATTTATCCAGTGTCTTGTGAAGAAAGTCTTTATGGTGGAGGCAGGCTAGCATAGCTAGGGCTAGTGGGCCCCTTTCTTAGAGATTTTGCAGTTAAGCACACACTGAGGGGAAATTAATCTCTTCTTCAAAGTCATATTCCTCAGTCTCTGCCAGATCCTCCAACTCTAGCTCCCCCTAAAATTGCCTGATGCAGGTTCAGATTGGATACTGGGATACAGTCTGCTGCCTTTACTGTATGGGGAGTTTCAGTTGTCCTGGGTTTAGTGGGATTGATCAAAAGTGTCTCTGGTGAGCATGTTGTCTGCCAGCCCCCCAGGAGAGGGACTAAGCATTTCCTTCTGGTCCCAAACAATAGCTTGACAGGGTCTTACTCTTGGAATATCCTTCTCTGAGCTGTTCTCCCTACCCCCACGAAAGTGCACCACGTGGGGATATGCGGGGCTTCAGAGAGCTGATCCAAGGCCTTTCTTGTTGGGGTAGGTGCTCCCAGCCTGTAGGAGAGAGAGATATACTGCACCCCTCCTTTCCCAGTACTGGCTGGCTGAACTCAATGGGTGTTCAGATCAGAGTCTCCACAATGCAGTCACAAAGTCCAGCTCTTGCTTGTCTCTCTCCCCAATATAAGCCTTCCTAGTGGATGCTGTTCAAAAATAAAAACAAAAAAAATTTGCTTTGTTAGGACCCAGGGCCCTTGTGCCTCAGGTCCAAGCAGAAGGGGTTGCAAGATCAGCCCCATGCAGGACTCCTATATCTCCACATTGCTGATCTCAGTAAAGTGGGACGAAGAATCCCAGTTTTGCTTGTGATTCCAACTCTTCTCAGTGAGGGTCAAATATCCCTTATCTGCCTTGCTGCCAGCTCCAAACCCTCTCTGGTGGCAGGACAGTCCTCTTCCCCTTCCCCATGCCACAGAGTTTAGACACTATCTGGGGCTCTGTAAAATGCCTTTCATGAAAGCAGGTGGTCCCTTTAAGTCACTGCTGGGTGCAGTCCACAAGCCCATTTCTATCTGGAGCCACACTGCGGAGCAGTCTTTCCAGCAGTCAGAGCCTAGGGCGAGTCTCTCCTGCTAGGAAATTTAGGCACACTCTTTCCCTGGGAAGGTACAGACCTAGCCTCCCAGGCAGTTTCCCCTGGATCCCTTTGCCCTATGCTACACAGGCTCTCCTTGTACTCTCAGCTGTTCAGTGTTTGGGATCCCTGTGCATAGGTGCTAGGCCACACTCCCAAGTGGAGGGAGCTTTGTAGCCACTATTACTCGGGCCCCTCTGCTGAGCACCAGCTCCAGGAGGGTTCCCCCTTTTATATGACTTCCCCTCTCTTACCAGTCTCTATGTTGTTTCTTCAGTGTTCCTTAGACAAAATATATCCAATCAACTACACTTCTCTTGTTTTTTTCAAACTGACCCATGCAGTATTTTAGCTATAAATTCAGTCGATGGCTGAGAGCAAGGACACTCAGCCTCTTGTTAGAGCACAGCCATGTTAAGTCCCCTTGGTGTATTATCTTTTTAATGTATTGCTGGATTTGGTTTGGTAATATTTGTTGAGAATTTCAGCATTGATGTTCATCAGTGATATTGGCCTACAATTCTCTTTCTTTGTGGTGCCTTTATCTGGTTTTGAAATTAGATAATGCTGGCCTCATAAAATAAGTTTGGAAGTCTTTCCTTCTCTTGAATTTGTTGGAATAGTTTGAGAAGGATAGGTGTTACTTCTTTGAATGGTAAAATTTGCCTGTGAGGCAATCCGGTCCAAGACTGGTTTTGGGAGTTTTTTTAAAAAACTACTTTGATTTCATTAGCTATTCATGGTCTATTCAGATTTTCTGATTCTTCCTGATTCAGTTTTGAAAGGAGGCCCATTACTAGGAATGTGTCTACTTCTTTCAAATTGTCTTATTTGTTACTGTGTAGTTGTTCATAATATTTTCTTATGATTCTTTGTAATTCTCTAGTGTCAGTTGTTAGTTCTCTTTCATTTCTGATTTTATTTATTTGATCCTCTATCTTTTTTTTCTAGATGAATCTAAAGTTTTTTCAATCTTGTTTATCTTTTTATTTATTTTATTTTTTAAATATATACTGATTTCAGAGAGAAAAAAGGAGAGGGAGAGAGAGATAGAAACATCAGTGATGATAGAGTCATTGATTGGCTGCCTCCTCCTGCACGCCCCTGACTGGGGATCGAGCCTGCAACCTGAGCGTGCGCCCTGACCAGGAATCGAACCCCGATTGCTTGGATCCTAGGTCAACTCTCAACTGCTGAGCCACACCTGGCCGGGCTTGTTTATCTTTTTAAAAACCAGCTCTTGGTTTAATTGATCTTTTGTATTTGTTTTAGACTTTTTTGTTTATTTCTGCTCTGGTCTTTATTATTTTCTTTCTTCTGTTCACATTGGGCTTTGTTTGTTGTTCTTTGTCTACTTCCTTTATGATTAGATTGCTTACTTGATATTTTTCCTGTTTGTTGAAGTAAGCTTTTAATGCTATGAATTTCCCTTTTAATACTGCTTTTGCTATGTCTCATAAATTTTGTGGTTGTGTTCTCATTTTCATGAATTTCCCTCTCAGGCCTGCTGTTACTGTGTCCCATAGGTTTGGGGCTTTTATATTCTCATTTTCATTGGTTTCAACATATCTTTTGATTTCTTTCTTGACCTCATTGTTAACCCATTCACTGTTTAGTAACATTATTTAGCCTCATGTAATTGTGTGTTTTTCAGTTTTTTCCCCTTGTTATTGATTTCTAGCGTCATACTAAAGTCAGAGTAGATGCTTGGTATGATTTCAACCTTCTTAAATTTATTGAGACTTGTTCTGTGTCCTAACATTTGGTCTATCTTAGAAAATGTTCTATAAGCATTCAACATTTTATATTCTGCTGCTTTGGGTGAAATGTTCTAGAGATAACAATTAAATCCATCTGATCTAATGTGTCATTTAAGGCAGCTCTTTTCTTGTTTATTTTCTATCTGAAGATCTAACTTTTTTTTTTCCAATGAGATATTAAAGACCTGTTCTTTCACTGTATTACTGTTGATCTCTTCCCTTATGTCCATCAAAATTTGCTTTATATATTTAAGTGCTCCTGTGTTGGGTGTATAAATGTTTATAAGGGTTATATCCTCTTGTTTGTATTGGTCCCTTTATTATTATGTAGTGTCCTTCTTTGTCTCTTATTATAGCCTTTGTTTTAAAGATTATTTTGTCTGATATAAATATTGCTATTGAGCTTGTTTTAAAAAATTTTTTTGCATGAAATATATTTTTTCATTCCTTGAATTTTAGTTTCTGTGTGTCTTTCATTCTGATGTGGCTCCCTTGTAGATAGCATATGCAGGGTGTGATAAAAGTAGATTTACACTTGAGAGTTTGCAAAATACAGTTTTTTCTTGTATTATTATTTATTTATTATTGTATTATTTTCCATATAAAAAACTGTAAGTGTTCTTTTGCTCTACCCTTTATATGGGTTCTAGTTTTCTGGTCCATCCAGCTACCCTATGTCTTTTGATTGGAACATTTAAGTTATTTACATTTAAAGTGTTTATTGATAGGTATTTATTTATTGCCTTTTTAGTCTTTATAACTAGGTTTCTCTTTCTTTTTTTCTTTATAAATAAGACCTTTTAACATTTTTTGAAATCTTGGTTTGGTGGTAATGATCTGCTTTAGCTTCTTCTTGTCTGGAAAGTGCTTTGTTTCTCCTTCAACTTTAAATGATAGCTTTGCTGCCTAATCTAGTCTTCATTGTATGTTCTTGCCTTTCATCATTTTGAATGTTTCCTACCAATCTCTTCTAGACTAAGTGTTTCACTGAGAAAAAGCTGACAGTCATATAGAAGCTTGTTTGTAGGTAACTATCTTTCTTTTGCTGCCTTTAAGATTCTCTCTTTGCCTTTAACCTTTGCCATTTTAATTATGATGTATCTTGGTGTGGGACTCTTTGGGATTATCTTGCTTGGGACTCTCTGCACTTTTTGGTGTTGTGTGTCTTTTTTCTTCACCAGGTTAGTTATGTTTTCAGTCATTATTTCTTCAAATATGTTCTTAATCCCTTGGCCCCTTGGTTCTCCTTCTGGTAACCCTATGATGCAGATGTTGTTATGCTTCATGTTGCCCCAAAGGCCCCTTGAATTATCCTTATTCTTTAAATTCTTTTTTGCTTTTTGCTGCTCTGATTGAATGTTTTCTGCTACCTTGTCTTCCAAATCACTAATTTGACTCTCTGCTTTATCTATCCTATTGTTTATTTTTTTCTGGTGTATTCTTCATTTCAAATACACAGGGTGTCCTAAAAGAATGTACACACTTAACAGCTGAAAGCTCAATTGATGTTTGTTTCTTTTCAGATATAACCCATTGGAATTAATAATTATTCAAAGTGTGTATACATTTTTGGGAGACAACCTATAGTACTCTTCATTTCTGACTGGTTCCTTAATGGTTTCTATATAACTTTTCATGCTGTTGAAGTTCTCACTAAGTTTCTTTAGCATTTTTATAAACATTTTTTGAACCCTACATCTAGTATATTTCTTGCCTCCCTTTCATTTACCTCTTTTTCTGGTTATTTCTCCTGTTCTTTCATTTGGGGCATGTTTCTTTGTCTTTCCATTTGTCTGCCTCTTTGAGTTTTTTTCTCTGTATTAGGTAGATGTGCTATGTCTTCCGGTCTTGTAGGGTGGCCTAATGTAGTAGGTGTCCTGTGGGATCCAGAGGTACTGTCTCCTTGATCACCTGAGTTGGTGCTCCAGTAATCTACTTGGGTGGGCTATGTGAACCCTTCTGTTGTAATTGAGTCTTGATTGCTATTGGCCCATTTATGCATGGGGTCAGCCCTCAGGCTGGCTGTCTCTTAGAATTGACCATGACCATAGTGTATGAGCTGATCACATAAAGCAGAATTTACCTCAGTAGGGTATGGTGCATGCAGAGATCTTCCTTTAGATATGCCTCTTGTGAAACTAATTGGATCTTGCTCTAATGTTGTCCAAAGCTACCCACCTGGTGTGTTGGTTTTGGGCCTCTTTAACAGGTCATTGTCAGAGGCTGCCTGTAACTGGTCTTGGGCAACCTGCAACCTGTGGAGCTACAATATGATCCACAGTGTGCAGGTGCATCTGCTGGGCCTGGGTAAGGACTAAACTGCACACCAAGGCCTGTTTCCATGAGCCCTGAGCCTGGGGGCAGGTCAGCAAAAGGCCCAATGTGCCTTGAGACCCATCTCTACCTGCCTCCACCTGCCAGCTCCCTGATAGGGTCAGTCACTGAAAGAGTCTCTGGTGGTACTTGAGTTGTATGAGGTAGGTTCTCAGTTAGTCACCAAGAAGGGTCAAATGGTTTTTACCAGATTGATATAGGTTCAAACTCAGTGCCAGTGCTTTGTCTGAGGTGACTCAGCAAAAATCTCAGGGTACACCAAAGTTAGCTGCCACCCACTGGGTACCCACAGACCATGTGAAGGAAAGGCTCTGCACAGATCCAGTGTATGAGGGAAAAATGACACCCCTCCTAGAATCATACAACTCAGTCTGTTCCTGATTCTGCCTGAACATTCTGGAGAGCCTGAGCTATTCAGGGTAAGCCCCTGGAAATTTGTAGTGTGGCTAGTTGATCTCCAATAAGGGGGAGGTGCCAGACAGGCTCATATGATGGTGTGGGGAATAGCCCTTGCTCCATAGCCACACAACTCTGTCACTGACACCCCCTTCTGGGGTGGACTTCTACACCCCAGAGCTAGGCAGCAGACTTCTCTACAGGGCACTGAGTTCCTCAGTGTGGGGTGACAGGGAATCATGAGGATGGGGCTATTACATTCCTCAGGTAATTGTGTTATGGAGGGAAGTGCTTCAACTAAGAAAAATGGCATCTGTGGTGTGGGAAAGGGAGTCAGCACAGAGATCCTGGCTGCTGTTCTTTCAGCTATCCTTTGAAGTAAAAAATCCCTGAGGACTGAAATTGGCTTCACCCTCCCTCCACCAGAGTCCAGGGTGAGTGGTAGGAACAAAATTTTGTGCACTGGCCCTTTAAAAGGGTGCCTTGGTTTCTAGCAGACTCCTGTCTTTCCCTGGGGAAAAAAAATCCTTGCTGATTTTCATAGCCAAATGGTATATGGGCTCCTCTTCCCACCTATGGTGCTCTGGGCTGGGGAGCTTGGTGTATGGTTGAGACCCCACACTCCTCAGGGGTAATCTTTGCAGCTGAGATATCTCTCCAGGTTCTCAGCTGCCACCTATAGGAGCTGGGCCTGCCCTTTTTGCACCTCTACCCTTCCTACCAGTCTCAATGTGGCTTCTTCTGTAAATCCTTGGTTATAAGACTTCAGTTAATGTTCAGTTGGTTATTCAGGTTGATTGTTCTATAATTTACTTGTAATTCCACTTTCATCCTGGGAGGAGGTGAGTGTAATTTTTACCTATTCCTCCATCATCCTAGATCCACCCAGTACTTCTTATACTTTGTATCATTTTATTCTTCAAAAGAAAAGGGCAGCTATTTTTATAATTCTCTTTTTTTTTTTTCATTGCTTTTCAGAGAGAGTGGAAGAGAGATAGATAAAAACATTGATGTGAAAGAGACACATCGATTGGTTGCCTCCAGCAAGTGTCCTGGACTGTGATCAAGCCTGCAACTGAGGGACGTGCCCTTTACCAGAATCAAAACTGAGACCCTTTAGTCTGTGGGCTGATGCTCTAACCACTTAGAAAGACCTTCTAGGGTTATAATCCTTATTTTAAAGACAGGTCTTCCTGGGTCTGGAGCCTATACACTTCATATCATACCACATTATTTTATCTGTGAATCTGAAGATTCTTATACTTATTTGCTATTATTCAATTTATGGTAAAAAAGAGTTACCTTGTTAGCTATCTTATACTTCTATATATTGGCACAGGTGATATGCATGTGTAGCCTGCAAATGATATGTCTCTCAGCTTTGGCAACATCAGGTGGTCCACCTATATTCCAGTTAAAATTCCTGGAAAACAGTGGAGAAGTCTAGAAGTTAAACAAAAACTTCCAGGTTCAGACGATGAGAATCTCACAAATTCTTTGGGACATGAAGAAGTATTTTAGTAGAGGAGAGATGAGAATCAGGGTTTTTGGGGTGTTTTTTCTTGTATTCATTTATTTATGCAAGCATACACATGTTTACTTATTAATTAAACAAATATTATTTGCTTACCCATATGTGCCAGACAGTGTTAGTACTGGAGATGCAGAGTTGGATATGAAAAGCATAGTTCCTGCCCTTATGTAACTAGTTCAATGGGAGAGAATAATGTTACAAATCATTACTAAAATAAGTGTATTAGTGCAGTCTTTGAAAAGTATAATGAAGGAGAATGCAGTAATCTATGTAACAATGTGAGCAGGCAATCTAAACTACTCTAGATGTTACAGGCAGACTGACCAAAGTATAGGGCTTAAAGAATTAAAGGAGTGGTGAGGGGTTTGGTAGCACTGCAGAAAAGGGAGCATCATGTAGGGCAATTCTATGGTGGGGAGGAACTGGTGGGACTAGAGCACAGATGACAACAGGGCAAGTGGTATGAGAAACTCTGGAGAGTGATAGGTAAGAGTCAGATCAGGCGTGTCCTCATTAAGAATTTTTGTTTTTATCGTAAAATCTGCAAGAAACCATCAAAAGGCTTTAAGGTGAAGGGATTAAGAACTACAAATTGGTAATCACAAAATAGTCACACGGATGTAAACTACAACATAGAGAATATAGTCAATAATATTGTAATAACTATGTATGATACCAGTTGGGTACTAGAAATACTGGGGGGAGGAGGGAGGTAACACTTTGTAAAGTATATGACCGTATAAACGTTACCAGATGGGCTGGCCCAGAGAAGGTCTGCCTCAGGCCAGCCTGTAGTGTGTGGATCCTTGACTTTGTGTAGGAAAAATTTTGAAATACAAATCCAGATGGGTTTGAGACTATGTTTATTAAGCTGGTGACATTGAACCAAAGGAAGAAATTAGGGTAGATGAAACAATGGGAGAACCTAGGCGGTGCTCTGCTTTGACTCTCTAGAAATGTTATAGGAAAGAAGTAAGCCAAGGTGGAGCTGCCATTAACTCACTGGGAAGTGAAGGTCACAATGATAGAAGTGAGCCTGAGTGGGCTGCTTTAGCTCACTGGGAAGACAGAGACAAATGGAGGCTTGGAGATAGGATCAGAGGGTGAGCCCAGGTCAAGCTGCCACTGCTTACTGCTCCCCTGGCTGCAAGTCTGGTGGGGAGCCTTAGAATTTAGGAAGAAATAAAAAGTTCATTCCTGGAAAGGGGAGGGTTTCAGAAGACCATTCTGAAATGCAGCTTTCCAGGTGCATTTTTAATGTGCTGATGCATTACAATGAGTGTATAGGGGAGTTTTGGTAAAGTCTTGCCATTCACAAGCTGGCCACAAGCTGCCCAAACTGTTTTGCCTTTTGAAATTTTCTTGTCTCAGTTTCCCCATTCTACTTGCTTCTTACTATCCTGCTATATAACCACTATGCTGTACACCCGAAACTAGTACCAAGTAATATTGAATGTAAACTATGGTTATTAAATTTGTGTTTTGAAAAGATCACTTTAAGTGCTGTGTTTAGAATAGATTGGGGAAAATAACTGATGAGTTTCAGATAAGAAATTATGGTACCTTGGGCTAGGATGATGATAATAAAGAGTGAGGAATAAAAAAAATGCAGGAAAAATTATACTTCCCGTGATGCTTAAATATGTGGAGTGAGGGAAAATGATGAACCCAAATACTTCCTATGTGAGTTGAAATCGAAGTGATAAATACAGATTCCCATTGAATGTGGTCACTGCTTAGTTAAGTGCATCTATCTTCCCACATTCTTGAGCACCTCTCTCTTGTAGAAAGAAAAATTGCTCCATAATCCTTAGCATCAATAAGTGCTATAAATTTTGCCGTGTTTGGAAAGTTCAAGGAAAACTAAACTGCAAAACAAAGCACCCAAATTTTTTTTTTCCTGTCTGGCTTATCTCCCCACTTTCCCCATACGTGTCCAAGCCACTATACCTCATCCGAGGTAAAAACTATACTCCTCCCTCAATCCTTTCAGCTTGAGACTTTCTTTTAATTTCCTTTAGAAAACACCAAGTAAGATTTAAAGGATAAGCAGTGTAAATACTCGTTCTTTTGGGGACAGACTATTTTTTCTTTCAGGGTTGTGAGTTATCTAGATGATGAGAAACAGAGTCTACAATAATCTCAGGGACTCAAAATCAGGAGAAAGAAAAGAAAAGCCCTCTTAACTACAAAGTCAAGGCCTTTGAACTGAATGCTTAGCTTTTATTACTTCTAAATTTTAGAGCTCAACTAGTATTATTGATTTTATGTATTCTATTGTCTACATGAAAGGTGTAAAATGATACAAGATGATTTTAGTGATAATGCCACATCCAGAATCTGTAATTACTGAGTTGAAATTATAGCTGTACAACTTTGACTTCATTTGGGGTGTGGCCTTCAGTCCTGAGGTCCTCTTTCTCACCCTGCACACCCTATCATCACCACATCTGCATTTGCTGTTAACTAATTTTATGGTCCTGGAAAGTTCATCTGACCTCCAGGGAACTCAATTTCCTGGTTCTAAAATGGAGAGGTGAGGCTTGATGATTTCTGAAGTACTTTCCATCCCTAACTTTCTAAGGAAGACAAATCTTGTTAAGTCTGACACAAAGTGTCAGATCAAAGTGTGAGCATGTTTTTTTAGTTCATTTTTGTCAATCATGTGCTTATTACAAATGTTAGAAAAAAAACATAATTTATTTCTTTCCCCTTTGATGATAAAAGCAGATAAACAGAAGCCAGGCATTTGCAATGTTAAGCATTTGAGATGTTTGGTAATATTCAGGCCATATCTTTTAACCTCCTCCCATTCATTTCAGTCTCTCACTCATCTCTACACTCACTCTTCCAGGACAATTAGGTTTTCCAAATCTCCCTTTGGCAGGGAAACCCATTGATGAAGTGCTCCCAAATCAAAGCTGAACAGCTCTCCCATGCTCTTAAGTGTAACCTTAGCAGGAAGAAAAGTAATCTTATTTCCTGTTCAAAAATATTACATACAAAGGTGTCACTGACTGGTAGACTGAACGACTCCAATGTTATTTTCACCTTAAAATAGTAACTATTAACACCAGAAGATTGCTTACTGATTGGGTCAAAAGGAAGAAATGTGTGGAAGTAGGTCTTATTGTCTAGACAGGGATATCTGCCTTGAAGGTGCATCCTAAGAACAAAGGTCTGTGACTGCACACTCCATTACTAAAATCTAACAGATCTCCGTCATTTAATCTCTTTTAGTATTATAAGGAAGGGATGCTATAAAGGGATGAGAGGAGTACAAATCCCCTGCACCAAGTGGCACTGGGGTGGGGGTAAGAAGAATTGTGAAAATCATTAAATATAATTAACTATGCTTGACTCCAGTTAAAGAAAAGGGCAGACAGGAAAATAGATACAGTGAGTCACTGAAAAAACAAAATTACTCTTTCTACAATCAGTACTCAGTGGCACTCTTAGAGATTCCTTTAGAAATTTCAAAAGGTATCTATTAGTCTATAATTTGAAAAACACTAGAGCTGTGTTGTCAACAGTAGCCACTAGCTACATGAGGCAGTTAAGCAATTGAAATGCAGTTTGTCCAAACTAAGGTATAATATAAGTGTCAAATACATACCAGCTTGGTACAAACTTCAAAGGCTTGGTAAGAATAAAAAAATACCTCGTTAATAAATTTTAAATTGCTTATATCTCAAAATTAGACACTAGATATCTTAGATTAAATGAAGTATTCTATGATGATTAATTTAACCTTTTTTCATTTTTTAAAATATTTATTAGTAAATTTTAAATTATACATATGGCTCACATTATATTTCTTGAGGCAGCACTGAATTAAACTGAGGAAAGTAAATGTGTGTAAAAATAAGTAAATGACAAATAAGTCAAGCATCTAAGCTAGAGTCAGGGATTTGTTATTCCCATAACTAATTAATGAATTCAAATTAAGCCAATATGATTGTCACTGCATACCTAACTTTTCAGAGTATTGTTGCTTACATTGTAAATGCTTAGATTATGCTGCAAAGAAGTTCTTCTGCTTGAAATATCTATTCCTATGATCATTCATTTAATATGATATTATAATAATTCATGTAATATATTATTTTTATTTGTGGGTTTTAATAATACAACAAAAATAGTTTTAGAAATTGAACAGCAGTAATAGACCTCTAGTAAAAAGCACATATCTTTTAACAAAAGATGTGTAGTATTGTTTTATCTAAATTGATTCTATGTGATGTTTAGCAAACTGACTTGAGAATTCATAAATTTACAATGGACTTTGATTTATGGTTATTTTGTGAGGAAAACTATTAAATAATATCTTATTGTAAAGTATAAAATCTATCTTTGCTTGGTATAAGAGATAATAGTTAATTACATATTTCAGAGCATTGTATAAGCCCTAGAAATTTACTTCTCAATACATTACCTTGATATAAAAGTCATAGTCTTTCTCTTCAAAAGTTTTTTTTGTTGTTTATTTGCTTTCCTGCTATAGACTAAATGTTTTGTCCAATGCCACCACCCTGAAAATTTATATGTGAAAACACAATGTGATGCTGTTTGGATGTGGAGTCTTTGGGAGGTGATTAGTACATAAGGGTAGAGTCCTCAAGAATGAGATTAGTACCCTTATTAAAAGAGACCCCTTCTGCCATGTGAGGATACAGGGAAAAGATTGCTGTCTGTGAATCAGAAACTAGGGCCTCAAATATGCCAGCCTTGATCTTGGATTTCTCAGTCTCCAGAACTATAAAAAATAAGTGTTTGTTGCTTATAAGTCATATGGTCTATGGTATTCTGTTCTAACAGCCCAAATGAACTAAGACAGTTCCCTTGCTAACTGAAAATCTATAACACACACTTGAAACTTAAATAATTTTATTAACCAATGTAGCCCAATATGTTCAATTAAAAGTATAAATGAGAAAAATAATTTATAACTAATTAAATCCATAGCCAGATATCTTCAGTCATACAGAGATAAGAGAAATTCAAGACCTGCAAAGAAGGTTAGTCATCAGCTGAAGAATTTTTCTAAAACTGTAGAAAGAATAAATGTGATTAGTAAGTAATATATGTTAGTCTTATATTTAGCTAGAAAACAATCTGATGTTTATAGTTCTAAGTTGTGTCCTTCTCTTTGATATAAAAACAAGTAGTTTTCATACCAAAGCTATGAAATAAATTTTACTATTATTGAAAAATAGTGAATCATTTAATGTCTTTGTTTCCCTGTTGATTTTTTTCTTTATGGTATGCCCAGTAATGACAATGGGATGTTAAAGTCCCCCACTATGACTGTGTTGCTGTCGATCTGGCTCTTAAGTCCACCAAGAAAATTTTCATATACTTACGTGCTTCTTCTATATTGGGTGCATATATACTTATAAGGATTGTTTCCTCCTGTTGGATGGATCCCTTTAGTATTATGTAGTGACCTTTGTCTCTTGTTATGGTCTTTATTTTGAAATCCATTTTGTCAGAAATAAGTATTATTACTTCAGCTTTTTTTTTTCCATTTCCATTTGCATGGAATATTTTATTCCATCCCTTCACTTTTAGCCTGTTTGAATCTTTTGCTCTCAGGTGGGTCTCTTGTTGACAGCATATATTTCAGTCTTCTTTTCTTATCCATTCAGCTACCTTTTGTCTTTTGACTGCAGCATTTATTCTGTTTACATTTAAGGTTACTACTGATAAATACTTATTTAATGTCAGTTTTCCCCTTTATGCTGATGTACCTTTCCTTCAATATTTCTTCTTCTTCTTAATGCAATCCTTTTAGCACTTTTTCTAGTGCTCTTTTGGTGGTACTCAACTCCTTTAGCTTTCTTTTGTCTGGGATGTTATTAACTTTACCTTCAATTTTAAATGATAGCCTTGCTGGATAAAGCAGTCCTGGTTGAAGATTCTTGCTCTTCATTACTTTGGGAACTTCATTCCACTCCCTTCTGGCTTGTCTCCCTCTCACAGCCCTTAGTATCCTCTCCTTGTCCTTAACATTTGCCATTTTAATTATGATGTCTTGGAGTGGGTCTCTTTTGGTCCCTCTTGTTTAGAACCCTCTGGGCTTCCTGAACTTGTGTGGCTTTCTCCTTCGCCAACATAGGGAAGTTTTCTGTCATTATTTCCTCAACCAAGTTTTCTGTCCCTTGGTCTCTTTTCTTCCCCTCTGGTACCTCTATGATGTGAATGTTGTTGTGCTTCATGTTGTCCCAAAGTTCCTTTGGACTGTCCTCATGCATTCAAAGTGATTTTTCTTTTTGCTGCTCTGATTGAGTGTTTTTTTGCTACCTTATCTTCTGAGTCACTTATTCTATCCTCTGCTTTATTGAGCCGGCTTTTAATTCCTTCCAGTGTATTCTTGATATCAGATACAGTATTCTTCATTTCTGCCTGATTTTTATTTATGATATTTATCTCTTTTTTTATGTTTTGACTAAGTTTCTCAACCTTTCCATTAAGTATCTTGTTTTTCTCATTAATTTCCTTGAACATCTTTATAGCCATTACTCTGAACTCTATTTCTGATAACTTATTTAACTCCATCACATCAAAGTGTTTTTCTTGTGATTTTTCCTTTTCTTTAGTTTGGGTTTGTTTTTTTTGTCTTTGTCTCCCCATTTTGGTTGCTCTTACTTTTTGTATCTATATATTAGATATATTTGCTGTCTCTCAGTCTTGTAGGGTGGGATTTTGTAATGTATGTCTCTTGGAGCCCAGAAGAGTGTTTTTCTTATACTTCTGGGATTTTTGCTTTAAGTTTTCCCTTTTGTGTGTGTCCCTTTTGTGTGTTCTTTGGGCTCTCCTGTTGTGATTTTGTCTAGATTGTTGTTTACCTGTTCTCGGGAGGACTCTCCTCTCATGTTGGCTACCTGTGTCTCAGCCTCAACCAGGTCATGTGAGCTCTTGTACAAGTGCTGGCAAGGCAAGACAATACACAACCAACCTGCCAGGAAACAAGCAATATCTTAGGAAATATCTTGACAATCACAATGAAAACATCCCAAGTGAAAATAGAATTGGGAGAGTGAATTGGGAACACAAATGCTAAAGCAAAAAAAAAAAAAAGAAAAAAAAGAGGGAGAAAAAATAGAGAAAAGGATACTATTGATATAGTAACAAAAATTTTTAAAAATAATAATAGACTAAAATAAAAAGAGAAGCCACTGGGAGATAAAAGGGGCAGAGAAAAGATCCTAAAAGAAAGGTGAGCAAAAAATTAAGAATAGAGCATAGGAATAGGAAAAAAGTTGAAAATGGAAAAATAAAAATACAATAAAAGGACAAACAGAAACTAACAATCAAACAAAAAGACAGGAAAACAAACAGGAGAAAAATAAAAGAAAGGAAAAAAAGTTATGCCAATGGATCAAGAAGAGAGAGATCAAGCAGGAGCAGGGAGGGAGTCCAATAAGACATATGGGGGAGGCGATACAAAAAAGCAGTTAACTTATTGGTTATAATAATAATGTCCCAGAAATTAAGCAGAGAATATCAAGAAAATCTTGATAATATAACAAAAGACAAAACAAAATAAATTTTAAAAAAGCCAAAGCAAAACAAATTTTAAAAAATACTAGTAACTTAAATATTTTTAAATTAATTTTTTTTTAATTTTAAAGGGAATTTCTTTTTCTTTTCTCTCTTTTCCCTAAGGAAAAAAAAAATCAGGTTAATTTCATCTGGGCTGCTTATGCTGTCTGAGACTCACAGTTTTGTATGCTGATTTCAGTTTTTCCAGGAGGTACTTGTGTATCAGCCAATGTCAGGAGTTGTCTAGCTTTGGCTCTGGTGTTTTCAGGTAGTTGGCTGATCTGAGGCTCTCTGTGGACCATCTTCACTTGTCAGCTATTTTGTCTCCACCTTGTGGTTGCCTGGTATTACTCCAGAGTCTTCTGAAGAGTCTTTAGGATACAGGATGACTAGTGTAGCTTGGGATATCGCTCTCCTTACTTAGAAGTTTTACTGTCAGGCACTCACTGTGGGGAAGGTAGTCTCTGCTTCAAAGCCAGCTCCTCAGTCTCTACCTTATCCTCCAATTCTACTTCCCCATACAATAACCTCTTTCCTATTCAGGTGGTGCTCCTAGCCTGCAAGAGAGGTAAGTGTGCTCTGACCCTCCTATCCCAGATCCACTTGGTTATTTGCATGGGGTTGTGCTAATTTCAAACTCTCCACAATGCAGACATAAATCCCAGATTCTGCTAGTCTGTCTGCCCAATGCAAGCCAGGAAGTTGGGTGCCCATTCAGAGATCAAAAACTCAAAAATGCACAAAGCAACACACAAGCAGAAAATCTGCCCTGCAAGGTGTCATCGCCCCCATGCCTAGGCACCAAGCAGTAGGGGTCAAGAAGTCAGTCCCACCCAGCTCCCCTGAACAGCTGATCTCAGTAAAGCAGAGGCAGCTCCTTGTGAGCTATCCAGGCACCCTTCAGGGTGAGTCAAAAATCACAGATTTGCCCCTCTAGGAGCTCAGATGGCTGGAGACCCATTCCGCCCCATAAGCAGCTCCAGTCCATCTCTGGTGGTGGGAGGGCTTTCTTCTCCTTCCCGATGTCACACAGATAAAATGCTTTCTGGGGTTGTATACATTGCCTTACAAGAAGGCTAAGGGTCCCTATATGTGGCTGTACAGTGCAGCCCTCTGGACCTTTTCTATTTAAGAGTCACACACTGTGGGACTACTTTTCCTATGATCAGCACCATACTTGAAAGATGCCTGTTGTGGCCACCATTGGAAGTTTTGTTTCACTAGGAAGGCATGGTCCCCTCCTTACAGGCATATTGTTCCCCTGGCTCCCTCTGCCCTCCATGCGGGGCTCTCCTTCCCTTCTCTTCAGGGACTGAGATTCCCAGCTTTTGGATTCCAGTCCACACCCCCAAGGGGAGGGAGCTTTTCAGCCTCTAGCCCTGGGCCTCAAAGCCCAGCACAAGCTTCAAGGGGGACTCTCTCCCTTTCTACGGGCCCCCTTACCAGACTCTATGTTGTTTCTTCTGTGCTCCATACTCAAAATATGTCCACGCAGGTATATTTCTCTTGTTTTCCCAAGCTGGTTACACAGTATTTTAGCGGTAAATCAAGTCCATGGCTGGGAGCAAGGATGCTCTGCTTCTTCTCACAGTGCTGTCATCTTCCCCCCAACAATTATTATTATTTTTATTTTATTTTATTTTATTTTATTTTATATTTTATTTTATTTTTATTTTATATTTTATTTTATTTTATTATTTTAATTTAATTTAATTTTATTTTATTTTATTTAAAATTTTTTTTAGACCAGTTAATGTTTACCCCCCAACAATTTTAAATGTATTAAATAAAATGTGTATTTATGATGTTGCTACTCATATATTTATTCTTTCTAAAAATATTTTCAACAATCTTCTTTGTACCAGAAACTATACAAAGCATTGTAGATGCACAGATAAATAATATCAGATTAGTATGGATGTATACAAAGATAAATGTATTAATAAAGAGTTAACTATGTTATATGTTATAATTGATGCTGACATATGTTCATATATAGAAAACCTACCATTGTAAAAGTTGTTTCTTTCTCATAATGAAAGCTGGCCAGAGAGGAACATGGCATGATGACTGTAGTTATTAAATGAGGAGGAGGCAGTGTTTGGGACAGAGGACTACTGGAGCTTAAGATGTGTACATGAAGGGAGGAAAAGTGAAATGATGAATTTCTCATTTTCTAGTTGCTTCACATACAAAGTTGTGCCTCCCTCTCTTAGAAATTCTACAGTGGTTATTGATTAATAATAATGTTGTTTTAAATGTTGTTTTAAATGTTTGTTCTGTGAAGAACAAAGCTACCTGTATTTTATACTGATTTGACATCTCTCCAATGTAATTCAGAGATCCTTATGATATTTTTGTATTCTCTTCAAGTACGGGGAATTGCGTAGCATGAGGTTGACAACATTTATACCAAAAAAGGTATTATCACCTCTTAGATAATGAGTGAATGAATGTTTCAAGTTCTCAACTTAATATTCTCAATCTTTAAACATTTAGCCACATTTTGAGGTCAATACTGCACTGAAACTGTGAAACCCTATCTCAAAAGAAACTCCCCATATTTCCCTGCCTTCACAATATCCTGGGGAAGGAAATTTTGGCTTGGATTTAGCTCCAATTAGAAGAGGATATTTCCTACCCTGTGGAGATTTGTGATTTCTACAGACATGACAGAAGATTATTATGGTAAAAATGAAATAGAGAAAATATGTCAATCCCAAGAAATTTTAATATAAAGACTTCTCCAGCCATTTGCTAAATGAGCTATTTTCAGCACGTTGAGAAAGTAAAGATTATTTGGTTGACATTTATTTATATGGAGAAAGAAAATGAAGTTTGCCACTGTTCTGGCCTTTGCCTTTTTCATTTTCAGCCAGCTAAGTAAATGATATCATGTACTGCAAATTAATACTTTCTATTTAAATATTATATGTTTTTGTAACCTTATTAGTCTTTAAATTCTGGAAATATGAAAATATCTCATTTTTTGAATTTCTATTGTGATTTTTGAATTCCTTTGGATTTAGGGAATAAGGTACCTATGTCAGTGTCCAAAATATTATCATGGTATTACTGAATTTAGAAAAAGGAAAAAAAAATTAAACTGTCTTCAGCTTTCAACAATGTTTTAGGTAAAGTGAAATTATCCTGACTAAAATATAAGTAAATATATTGACTATATTTTTCACATATATGATGTACCAAAAATTGCATTATTAATGTTTGGAGATGGTTAAATAACTGTTCAAAGTTGGCCATAATATGTCTAGATGATATGAAGCAGATAGGTTCTACTTGTTATCAAAATGGACTTTCCACCACTAGAGAAGAATTTAGTACGAAATTCTTGAGTATTTATAAATGTCCTCATAGCTTTCATTTATTTCTACTGAAAGTCTAGGTACTAAAAAAAAAAAAAAAAAAAAAAAAAGGCATCCTGTGTAATTATCATTATCCTTATTATGCTAAGATTGTACTTTTGTTTACTATCAGTATGGAAGCCTCCTGCCTGAACCAAAAAACTGAATCCCTATTTTAGGGATTCAATCCCTGCATTGAAGGTTGAGAACATGATAACTGCTTGCTGTTCCTACTCTCTGAACAGTAAAAATCAAGAACTCAGACCAAACATGAGAGTAATGGCATAGTGGGAAGAACCCCAGATGGAAAGGCATATTTCCTTGAGCTCTGGCACCTGAATCTCTGTCATTCACTATCTTTTATCATTTCTTTTTTTTCCCCTTTTTCTTTTTTTTAAAAATATTACAGATGTCCCTTTTTCTCCCCAATGACCCATTCCACCCTGTCCCACCCCCTCCCCAGTCCCTCTCCACACCATTGTTTGTGTCCTTGGGTTGTGCATATATGCATATAAATTCTTTGGTTAATCTCTCTCCCTCCACCCACCCACCCTTCTCCATCCCTCTGAGATTTATCATTCTGATCCATGCTTCCATGTCATTGAATCTATTCTGTTCATCAGTTTATTAACTTCTTTAGATTCCACATTTCTTAAATAAATAATGAAAGATTAAGGTGTATACAATTAGCTGTAATTTTGTAGGAATTATTTTCATCTAATAATCAAACTATTCCTAAATATAAGCAGCTCTAGAGGGACAGTCTTGGTTCTGCTGCTAGGAAAGCAGATATACAATTTTTACCCAGGAGGATTAAGAGTTGGTTTACTGTCCACAGGACTGCCTGAATCATGCTGTGGTAGCTTTGGTGGTGGGAGGGAGAGGCGGGTAGAAATGGTTACTGGTAATGGCATAGGAAACAATATAAATTGAACTCTTTCTACATACTAGGCTTATTGTAGAATTTACCTTGGAATTTGTAATCAGATTATATATGCACAACTAACTCCTAAGCTTTATGTTCATATATTATAATACTTAAATATAACTACTGAAAAAAATTTTAGAGACAATCCCTAATCTATAGAAGTTTATAATTTGGTGAAATGCAGTTTGGGTATGTATTTATCCTTTGGAGCAGAGTGATACTGTTACAGGCACGTCTCACAGACACCAGAGAGCTGTTATCAGACACCCCCTCCCCCTCCCCCCCGCCCGAGTCCAAAGGAGAGGGCTGTTCCCTCCTTAATTCTTCTCTTCTCCTATGAATGAATTCAAAGGAGTGACTCCAGATGATTGCTTTGTGATAAAGCAAATTTATTAAAAAATTAAAGCAAATTTATTTAAAAAGCAAGGGAAACAAATCTACTAAATTATATCTGAGCTGGGGCTCAGGTGGGCTTTCCCAACTAGTTTGGAAAAAGCGAGTTTGGTGGGGGTTCAAGGGGCCATATATCCTTTTGTCTATAAATTTTAAAATTCTTCCTCTAGATATCCTGGTACATATTAACTCTCAGGGTCTCTCCTTTTATTTTGTTATGGCTTTCCTATAATTTATGAGAAGCATCTGGCAATTTTATCTTGACAAGCCCCAAGAATGATAGCTTCTCTGTTTAGAGAATGAAATAAAACTGCCTCCCTTTTTTTCTTTCCCAAAATACTGACTTCTTTGTTTAGTTTTAGTGAGACAGGCTCTTTCTTTTTTCCTGCCCCACCCCCCTCCCCCATGCCTTAGCAGGTCCAGGGTGATTTATGCTATGTATACTCTGGTTGGGAAAAAGAGGCATTAAAACTCCCTTTCTCTCCCTCTTCCCTTCCCTCTTCTTTCCTTCATTCTTTTTGTTAGTGAGGAGGGGTATTTAGCCATTTGATCTCAAGTGCCCTTCTTTGGTTGGGGAAGACAATGACCTGTTATTTACAAGCTGGCTGTAAGCCCCCAAACTGTTTGGACTCATTTAATTTTCTTATCTCACTTACCCTATTCCTCTTGTTTAGGAATTCTCCTAGTTTCTCACTATCCTGTAACAATACTAAATATTGAGAATTCAAATCAAAATGTACAAGTTGCTTTAGCTTATCAGTATATGTTGTTGGGTATATACCACCTGTTCATAATAACATAAGAGAACAAAACTTTGAATCTGCTTCTAAAGTAATTCAGTTTTATATGAGTAGTGAATAATACTTATCCTCTGTATAAAGATGAAAAGTGATTTAGAAAGATTAATATTTCATATGCATGTATTTTAACATCAGTGTTTTCTTGCATGAGCCCAACATTGGTATTTTTCCCCAATATTTGGACATCATCAATAGTTTTATATCCAAGGAAACAAGTTCCTTGAGATTGATTTATCTTTTTTTTTTACATTTTTCATCAGACATACATATCTCTGATTGCACAAAAGAGCAAAGTAGAGGGAAGAATATTATTATGATCTTCATTTAAAACAAAATTAGGAGCATTAAAGATTACTGAAGACCATATTTGCCACTTCCAGGTTTTGGACTACATTTCTCTGTAACAGTTTTCCTTGGCAATTACTTGAAATACTCTACCTCTGTACTCCTTGTAAAGATGTATTTTCCAAGACATACTTGATTGTTAATAGCTTCTAAGCACTGACATCTAACCTGGGCTGAGACAGCCTACTCGACCTACACTCAAAAACACAGTGGAATGCCTAGGAACCTGCCTGGACTATTTCACATTACATTAAGACAGCAATTTTCAACTGGTGTGCCGCAAGAATTTTACAACATGCAAAACCTGACTATTTAGTCAGGGGCCCTGATTTCTTTTTCCTTAGATTGTCAAATAAAAAATGACAACAGTCAACACAACAGCAATCCAATATGAATGATTCAAAATTATACCTTTTTTTTTTTTTTTTGTTAGATAGGTAAAAAAATACAATATGCTTTTGGTGTGTTGCAGAATTTTAGTAAATAGTTTATTTGTGCCCTGAGGTGAAAAAGTTTGAAAATTGTTGCATTAAAAGGAAAGAGAAGCAGATGATTTTGTAATTTCTGGAAATGAGAAGAATGTAAAGTGTCGTTCTTATTATTGAGGTTAATGAGTTCAACTCAGGCTTTTCTATGGCACTTACATGAATTATTAGTACCTGATTAAATGGGCCCATAAGCCTCGAGAATGTTCAACAGTTAATTGAATTGAGTAAACATTCATTGGCATCTCAGTGCCAAGTACTGGTGCTAGGGATTGAGTGGTGAAAAAAGACAGTCCCTTCTAAAATAGCTCACTGTAACCCATAATTAAAATATAGGAGAAAACAAAAATAAGTATAATTATAAATGTATGTTCAAAGTACAACACTAGTACTGAGAAAAAGAACAATTAACTCTAAGAGTAACCAGGAGAGTTAGAAGCTAAGTTGGAGGACCAAAAGGAATTCATTATGAGAAAATGAGAAGTGGATAATTACTGGCAAAATTATCAGCAAATGCAAACCTACAACAGTAAGAAAAGTGCAGATATAGTCAGAAATTCTGAATAGTGTGTATGCCGAAGTGTAGATATGCATGGCTGGGGGAAAGACGGTCATGGTAAATATCTTAGGGCTTCATAGGCCTTCCATAAACCTAGGCCTTTTTCTTGGAGACTATGAAATACCAGTACAGACTTTTAAATCAGAAAGAGACACAGTAACATTTGCATTTTGCAAGGCCCTTCATCTCAGCATTATGGTGTACAGGTTAGAAAAACTCAGGCTAATAGCTTGGGCAGAAAATAGACCTGTTTTCCTAGTTTAGGCCCGTGATAATGACAGCTGATATTATGATAATACCTCATGTTAATCTGAACTAAGAAGTGATATTGCAATGAAATAAGAAGATGAATACAAGAGAGAGGCCAACTTGATAACATTGGTAACAGATTGAGGTAAATCATCATGAATGTGCTTGTAACACCAGCAAAATAAGAACACTTTATTGAAGTACAATTGATATACAATAAACTCTACATACTTAAAGTGAATACTTTGATAACTTTTTATGTGTGCAGACCTTGAAAATATCACCACAATTAATACTGTGAACATATCCATCACCCCCACAAGTTTCCTTTGCCCTTTATTACGCTCTCTTTGCACACCCTGCCCTTTCTCAGACAACTACTGGTCTGCTTTCTGTCACTGTAGACCAGTGTGCAGTTTCTAGAGTTTATATAAATGAGATTATGCAACATGTGCTCTTTTTACCTCTGGCTTTTTAATTCATAATTATTTTGAGACTCAACCATGTGTGTCTATCAATAGTTCCTTCTTTTTTATCACTGAGTAATTTTTCATAGTTTATCCATTTACTGTTTGATGGGAAATTTGAATTTTTCTTGTTTTCTGCTGTTACTTCAAACCTTATATGACATTTGTATGCAAGTCTTTGAATAGACATATGCTTTCTTTTCTTTGAGACAAATGCCTGGATTGAAATGAGTCCATTTTATGATGAGTATATGTTTAATTTTTAAAATATATACTGCAAATTGTTTACAAAGTTATTGACCATTTACATTTTGATGGGCAATGTATGAGAGTTCCAGTTTCTCCAAACTCCTACCAGTACATATCATGGTTAGTCCTTTTTATTTTAGCCATTCTTATGAGTATGTAGTGGTATCTCATTGTGATTTTAATTTGCATTTCCCTAATGACAAATTATATTGAGTATTTTTCACATGCTTATTCGACATTGGTATATCTTTTGGTGGTATCTGTTCAAATCTTGAGCCCATTTTTTTTTTTTTAATTTTGGTTGTTTTCTTGTTATTGTGGTTGGATAGTTGAAGTACATATGGTCAGAGAGAATTAGAGTTAAATAACCAACATAGCTTTTTGCTGCCAGGGACAATCTAGATCTTATCTTAGACCATGAGTGGATGAAGAGGAGTTCATATCTAATCTAGGCAGATGTTATACTACTCAGCAATATATACATACAGGTATATAAGCAATGTTATTGTCCAAAATAATTAATTAGGAACTTATTGAGTTATTTGTATCTGTGTGACTTTCAAGTGATAATTTTCTGATAGAAAAAAAATATATATATATGCTGGCAATTTAAAGAATATGGTCAAACCAGGCAAACCTCTAGGTAGTCAAAGTTTTTCTTATGTTGGAGATTTCTATTATATACCCCATCCCAGATATCTTTTCTCAGATAAGTTTCTTTATATTTACCCGTGTATCTTTAGAGCTCTTCACTAAGAGTATAGAACTGAACTAGGTCAAGTTTTCATGCCTCTCATTTTTCCAGTCACCAAAGTTTTATTTATTTTTTATCTTATCACATGAAACCCCTATTTCAACTAGGTAACAATTGTGTAACACTTAATGTCTTGTTGCCTAAGCAGTTGAATAATTTATGCCAGTTAAACTATGCTTTTTTCCAGAAAGTCCTTATGAAAAAGATTTAATTGCAGTAACAGACCAATATGGGAGATGATTGTATGTATAGGAATTTTTTTTTTTTTTTTTTCAGAAAAACCTTAAACTTGAACCATATTGGTAGCTCACTACCTATGTTTAGAGTCCCCTCATTTCATAATGTTATTGATAATTTGATCTTTATTCCTTCTTACTCATTGTCATTTATCATCAGTCCTTGTGAGAAAATAAGTGAATATAAAAATAGAGTAGGGAGAGGGAGGTAAATTTAACATGGAGTAGAAGGCAGGGTTTTTAAAAATTATTTATAGACTTAAAATATATTTGGAGCATTCAAAATAGCAATATTTATGTAAACTATAGAATAACAACCTATATACTAGGGCACTACTAAAAAATGAATAATTATCAATGTTATGGTTTGAATTCTGTCTCCCAAAATGATACATTAAACTCCTAACCCCCCACACCTTATTGGGAAAAAGTGTCATAACATATAAAATTAGTTAAGATGAGGTCATATTGGTGTAGGATAGACTTGTAATCCAATACAACTGGCGTCCTTACAGGAAGAGAAAAGATAATATAAAATGAAGCACGTGGGCAGAATGTCATGCAACAGCAGAGATGAAATAATACAGCTGCAAGCTAAGAAATGTCACTATCCGAAGTTAGGAAGAGGCAGGGAAGCATTCTGAAAGTGAGCATGACATTGTCAACACCTTGATTTTGGACTTCAAACCTCCAGAACTGTGAGATAATATGTTTATTTTGTTTTAAGCCACCTAGTTTGTGGTACTTTGTTATGGTAGCCTTAGGAACCTAATACAATAAGCAAAGGTACTTTATTAAAACCTCAGAGATCATATGGAAATATAGTTTATATACAAAGTCTTTCAATATTCACAAGGATAACAGTACTTTGGTTTAGAAAAAAAAATAATGAAGTTTATATTTGCACTCTAATGCTTTGGATTGAGGTTGAATTCCCTTGAAGAATTCCTATTGATGGTTGCAGGTCCAATTTTCCACACACAAATTCCTCACATACATAGAATATTCCTTATTTTTAAGTCATCCTTCACACATGCTTCATGATCTGGCCTTTACACATTGAGATGTACATTAATTCAGTGAGTTATCATAAGGTTAAACCGATCAGGATGTGAACAAGCAACACTTGTACTCATGGCAAGTGAAAATCCTGAAATTGATGATGAGAGAGAGGAAGTGATACATCCCTCCTTTTAAAGAACATAACATAGGTCATTTTTTAAAAAAGAGAAAAAGAAGACTATTACTCAATAATCCTTGTGAGAAATTGAGGCAAAAAGGGTGGAGGGAATGGCCAGCATGGGAGAAACACTGCAAACAATTAGATGAGTGAGGGAGGAAGAAAAAATGAGAAGCAACATCAAAGAATATTGTCTTTTAACAGACACATTTATTCTTATTCTTCTCCACTTTAAGCAAGTGATGTCAAATACTGGCAGGCACATATGAAACTTGTTTTCACCTTTGACTCTATTATGTGTTGTTTATGCTCAGTTCTTCCCTCTGTTGTCATACAAGGTGGAGCAGATAGCACTAGCTGGGTCAGTTACTTTGTGAGCATTGCTGTTTCAAAAACGCATAATTTTTCTCACCCCATCATAGACTAGTTTATTTTGTTCTAACCTCAGTAAACAGATGATGTACAACCGAGTATTACTTTTTTGCTCAGGAAATGTGTTAGCCAAGATAGTCTAAGGGGCTATTGTCAGGAAAGCAAAGAGTTTAGAGAAGAAAATGATATTATTCTTGACCTTGAGGCTAGAGTTAAAAGCTTATCTGTTTATATGATCTAACACATTCAAAACAAATATAACTCTCCACTTAAATTATTTGTGTGTATAAATTGACAGGGTAGAGGAAAGATTCAATTCTGTGAAATTAACTGTTGATCCTGAAAAGAAGGTATAAAGAAGACCCTATCTTATAGGGTCTTGTACAATTTAATATTTTCAGAAATAATTGATCTTGACATTATATGGAAAAGAATAGGGAAGAGAAAAGAAGAGTAACTGTATCCTTTCAACTCATAAGTATAGCTAGTATTCGTTCCCATTGTGTCTCTTTTTTCTCTTCTGTATTTTTGTCCTAATGGACAATAGGATTTTAGTCCTCTAAACTAGAAGTTTCTCCAGGAGACTTTAAGAGTGGATGCCCTTTCTGAACATGCCACTCTTATGTGCAGAAACTGTTGGTGGCTCATCAGGGGGCCCAGCACATTGCGGGGGGGGGAGGAGATGTCAAGATTAGAACCAAATTTTCTTCATTTTTTTTTTTTGTTCATCCTCACCGGAGAATGTTTTTTCCAGTGATTTTTGGAGAGAGTAGAAGGGAGAGAGGGAGAAAAAGAGAGAGGAACATCAATGTGAGAGAGACACATCAATTGGTTGCCTCCTGCACACTCCCCGACCAGGACCAGGGATCAAACCTGCAATCCAGGTATGTATCCTTGACTGGGAATCAAACCCATGACCCTTCAGTGTGCAGGCCAATGCTCTAACCCCTGAGAACACCAGCCAAGGCAAAGTTTCTTCATTTTTCCATGTGCCATTCTCACCTATATTCACTTATAGCCAGTGGTCACATGGTGGCACCTTAAAAACTATATAATATTCTGCCTCCACATCTGTCTTCATGTTTAAGAAAGTATCTAGGTAGTCATCTAGAAATGATTGGCAGTTTTTCTTTGATGTTTCATGACAGTTTAAAATAATTCTTCATATATAACCTGAAGAGGGGTATTCATTGGTGAATAGATGTGGAATTTCTACCAACTACTGCCCTTTGTAATTTTCAAAGAATTAACATCTATTGACTATTTTCCCACTGCCTAAACTGGGCCTTGTTTGTTTGCCAAGTTCAGTAGTTTAATGTATGCAGTGTTGGGTTTATTACCTCCCACCTTATTTCCTTAGCTTTTGCATTTTCAACTTTCCATTACTGCCCACTCATTATCCCAGGTCAGTGGCCAAACCAATTTTTAATTTAGGCCCAGAAATGATTTAAGAAATTTAATTCTGACCCCACATCACCAACACTGTCAAATGGAGTTTATTTGTCATCTCCCCTTCTGGATTTGTAGATATCAGAAGTGTGGATCCATAGTAATGTGCCTTGAGGTATTCCTTAAATTCCAGTCTGCAAATCCGAATCTGACATTCATGTCCAAGGAAAATAATCAGGTGATTTGATGACTGGATTGGAGATTCTTTGAACTTGACAGACCCAGGGCAATTGTTGGTCAGTGTAGTCTGTGGAAGATAGAATCTAAAGTTTATCCATTCGCCTTCTTGACAAATCTCAAGCTTTTTAACCAATGTGTTCTCAGATACAATTAAATCTTACTTTTTAACCTTTTAATAAGGTTGATGAAAACTTAATTTATTTTACACTTATTTTATTACTATTCCCTAATGCTTAAATTATCTTTTGAATGTAACTTTCTCACAGAAATCTTTTAAAATTGATCCCCAACTCTGTGACAGTATTTTAATTAAAATTAGGTTATATAATATATAAATATTTATAAATTGGCATGTCTACAATACTCTAATATGCTGAAAGTGGAAAAATATTATATGTTCTGTACTTACACTGTTGTGTACTTTAAGTGATTATACATTTATATGGATATATGAGTGTATACATATATCCTTATTAGTATGAATATATCTGTATATGTAATAATGGTAATATCTAGCATTTATTAAACACATACAATGATCTAAGAACTGCTGTATTTTTGTGTATTAATTTATTTGATTTTATAATAATCTTATATGACAATTATTTCTGTAATTTCCATTTTTCAGGTCAGGAAAAATGCACACTAAAAATTGAGTAGTTTATTAATGTTCACACAATCAGGAAACACTAGATAAAGGATTTAAATCCCAGTGGGAAAAAATAAATAAATCCCACTGGGCTATTCTAAGGCTTATATTCTCTTCATTCTGACAACATCCAAATATATAATATAAGGAGAATATTGTTACTGGGGAGACAGGGAGGTGATGAGACCTCAGGTCTTGTCTTCTTGAAGGAAAGATTTCCATCAAGAGACAAAGTGTAGAAAAGCAAAATAGAATTTATTGCAGCAAAAATATACTTAGGATGGTGAAACAAGGAAGGGCATAGAAGAAGCAACAGGAGAGCCTAGGCTGGGCTGCTTTGGCTCACTGGGAAGTCAGAGAAAAGGGGGGAAAGGGGAACTTGGAGACAGGTTCAGGGTGTTAGCCCAGGATGAGCTGCCTTTGCCCCCTTGCTCCTCTAGTTACAAGTCTCATGGTGGCCGTTAGGGGGAAGGAGAGGAGGGAATGGAATGGGCATGCTCCCTAGAGGAAGAGCGCCTTGGGTCCTTTGTCTTGAGCGTATTTATCTCTTTCTTGCAGGTGGAAATCTTAGGGGAGGTCTCAGGGGAGTGTCTCAATAGAATATTCATCAGCTTTCCAGGTGTGCTCTTTCAGTGTCATGGGCTCCACTGATTGGTCATTAGTCAGTGTAGTTGGCCCTGAGACAGCCACAGTGACACTTTTCTGGTTTTGCTGCTTTTCTGGGCCTGGAGCTGAAACGCAACTGAGATCTAGATGTTATCTTTACGGAGGAAAAGGTCAGGGGACTCTAAACTGAATGACTAGCTATATGAAAAGTCAGGAGGGTTCCAAACCAAATGACCAGCAATATGTTAGGGGTGGAAAGGTTACTCTGGGGATGAAGTTCTTGTTTTCCAGTTTTGCCCCTTGATAGGCATCCAGGGCTTTCTGCCCTGGTGAGTTTCTGTACGTGGCCCCTTGTAACTTGCTCTGCTCATGTTGGCCTACCTACTTATATAACAATATGATTTGACATTTCACTTTAGGATTATGATGAAGGCATATGGTGATGCATAGTGTAAAGATCTATCAGAAGCCAGGTATGAGAATTTTTTTTCTCCTTTTCTGGCTGAGACTTTTTTTTATTATCTACTCATATCTCTCATGTTCTCTGTGTTTCAGTTTATTTGATTTAGGTTGCTTCTGGCATTCATACTTATATGGAAAATTAGTCAGTTCTCATCCTCTGACTGCCATTGCACTGTGTTCAGCTTTTCTACCTGCACTAGAGTTCAGTGACTTAGGGATTACTTTTGATAGTTTTGTATTTACTCCTATAATTAAATATTACACTAATCTGTACCATAGAATATCTGCTATGTGTGTGACTTCTAAGTAGCTCCCTTCAAAGCCATTTTTGCTCAACTAAATTCACCTGCTTAAAACTTCAATAAGAGGACGGACCTTAAATAAAGCAAATATATAGAGATAGAGAGAAATATAGAAAAATTAGAAAACTTGAAGACTATCCTATATTACTCAAAGTTATTTTCTGTGAGACAGTTGTTCTTAAAAGTTGGTCTTTACACCAGCAACAACATCACCTGGGAACTTGTAGAAATACAGAGTTTAGGACCTCACTTTGACAAAATCAGAAATGCTGGAGGTGTCACTCAGGAACTTGGTTTAACACACCTGAAGGTGATCCTGTTGCTTACTCAACTTGTAGAACCATCACTCCATGGCTAGTCCCTATCACCCAAGTTCTCATAGCACCCACAGTTGGGCTTAGTTTAAAACTCCTGAACACACACACATACACATTTGCTCCCAGGATTTATAAGCATTCGACTATATATTTATATTGAATTAAAACTATTTTTTAAGTGTTTATTAGATACAATGGAACTAAATATAACTTCATTAGACATCAACTCCTTTAAACCAGTGTTAATCAAATTTTTAACATTTGTAGAAATCACACTGTTAAATGCAGATTCTTATTCAGCAGAAGTGTGGCCTGAGATTCTGCGTCACTAAGGAATTTTCAGTTAATGCTAATGTTTTTGGCCTTGGCCTTGGCCTTGGCCTGTACTGAGCAGCAAGGACTTAGACTCAGCATTGCCACAATAAACATTTTCATCTGTATCCAAAAATATGGCTGCAATTTCTCTTTTATTTTATCTCTAGTATATCTACCATTTATTGAAACCTTCTAGCACAAGCTTATCTGAACATACTTATCTTCATCTTCAAGTTTTTAACAACATCATTTTTACATTCCAATTAAAATACTTCCATGTACAAAGCTGTGCCTGTCAAAATTTCACCTTTTTTTATGCTTAACTAACAAATTCTTCAGTTTTGTGATTATTTCACGTTAGGTATAATCCCTATACTCTCTACCTCTTTTTTTAACAAATTATATCATGCTCTGTATTAAGCTATGTAGTCCCATAATCAGTCCCCAAGATATTTTATGTTCCGAGAGACATATTTATCTGATTCTTACAGATCTTGCTCCTCTCCCTACTTATCTAACCAGTGTTCTACTCATAAATGATGTGGAAAACTATTGACTTCATTAAATTAGGGAAGACCAGGTGAAAATGATGCTTTAATTAATGACATAGGAGAATCTGAAAAGTTATTTAGTATGAGTGTGCTTCTGAGGACCAGAAGAATTATTTTAATCAGGAACACAACTAGAGCTATGTCTAGGAAACAAAGAGGCACGGACAATTAAAGGCCATTGGCAGCTATGAAGGGAGTTGTGGCCTGAAGTGAAAGAATGGGTTTTCAGCTATGGACAAAATAATTCCCTGAAGTTCTTCTGCCTACAAATAATACTTAAGTCTTGCTATCAGCATTATAAAAGGAATTGTTGGAAAAATATTCCTGGGCAAAGGAAATAAAGTTCCCAAGGATATAGATTATTTGTGAATTACTAAAAAATAAATAGTAAAACCCAGAGAAACTGGCTGCATATGAATCTATGATCCTTGCTAAGTAAAGGAATCAGATTCCTCTTATGCTAATCACTATAATACATTTAACCCCAAATATAAAGAGAGTTTCAACTCTCTTTATAATCAGTCAGCAGCTAATTGAGACTCCTCTGACTCATTTAAGATGCATAAGGTAGCCAGGTTCATTGTTCCAGAATACAAACTTTGCTTTTCTAGAGATTATGGCCACAGTCAGAACTTTGGATACAAAATTTTAAACAAGAAAAATATACTGAAAAGGCAAAGACAAGAAAATTACCAAATCTGATCCATAGTTATTTTAATTATTAGGTCTCCATTAATTTTTTAATTCTCTTATGCGTATGCTGTACACATTCAATTAATATTTTAATTTATCTCCATGTAGTAGTAAAGCTTCTTTGTTTTGTTTTTTGTTTTTTGTTTGTTTTTACTTTTCAACTTTATCCTTTTTCTCACCATTTTTTTTCCTTTCATGGTTTGGGGTGTTTTAGTGTTTTGAGTAGTTATTTTTAAATCAGTGATACTGGATCTCACTTTCTTCATTTGTAAAAATGAGATTAGATCCAATAATTTGCAGTTTCTTCAATATTTGGAATTGACTCAGATTTTATACATTGTTAGGTCAATGCCAAGAGAAACCAGGCTGAGAAGCACTCTGAGAGGTTTTAGAAAATATTATTGAAGCACTCTCTTTCAGTGGGCTGATACCAACAGTATGGTGTCAGACCCAAAAGTGGACTTAGGCTTTCTTTTATAGGGACTTAAAATAGGGTATAATGGGGGGCCAGTGTTGCATCTGCTAGCCATGAAGAATTGTCAGAATAACAGGATGTCTTGAAGGATAACAGGATGTTTTGCAGGTGCCGCCTTGGTCCAGCAGAATGGTGAGGTCCTATCTTTTCTTGCAGATGGGCTTGCTTGCATCAGTGGCCCCAAACTATGGACAAAAACATGCTTGGTTGGAAGATGTTAAATAAAGCTTATTGAGTAAAACAGGACATAGGTAAACCATCCTAATATTCCTTTCTCTTCATATTCTAGGGTTGATGAAGGATGAAGATCTCATCTTCTATAGCTACTTTCTGCTGGGTATGGATGTAGAGATGTCCCTAGAGAGGATGATCTTGAGGGAGGGAGTGATATCACCATTGCTGTAAAAGAAAAAGTTCTCCCATTTGATGGCTAGTTACTGCCTGGATGGTGTTTTGGATGAAACAGATTAGAAGTCTAATGAATCAAGGGGCCAGTAATGCAAATAGGAAGATCATTATTATAAGGGTAAGCAGAGATATGAGGATGGATTTCAGGGGAGAATCTAGATAAGAAAATATTGTGCCTAACCAGGAGTCCTGTGCTGCTGATTGGTTCCTAGTATCCTGTATAATCTGGCTATTTTATTTGGGGATGTTTAAATCTTCTACTACTTGTCCAGTGCTGCTAATGAAAAACAACAACAAAAAACAGGTTTCATTTAGCGTGGCACCAGTGCCTCCCAGTTCTGCTGTCAAAACACCTAAAGCCCACATATTTTGAAGAACTACATCTGCTAAGCTATTTAAGGATTGCTGCTGATTTTCTAAGTCCTTCACAGTGGCCTCCCAGGAATTTTGTATCATGATAGAGATATTTAGAACAGATCTTTCCAAAATAGGGATACCTGCAAACCAAAAAGTCCTCTCCAGATGGAATGTTTGATCCACAGTTTCTTGAAAATGGTATTACCTGTGGCATGGTAACCAAATTCAGTGGTCCCAATGTGAGAATGATCCCTCTTTTGCCTCCTGAGTAGAGTATGCTCGAGGAAGGATCCTAGGTTGGCCATTGCACCTGATGAGGCCATCTGAGTGGGGGTCAGGATTTCTGCCTCTGGGAGTACAGAGACTACAGTATAGGTTCCCGACCACCGTCTTGGCAAAACCAGGTATAGGTTAGAGCCACATAATGAATAATACTCCATGCCTAAGAGGGAGATCACCATGGTATGCCCTTCTAGCTGGGCCCAAACATGGGGATTACTGAGAAAGAGATTTTGGAAGTAAACTATCTGATGACTGGAGAAATACTCATCTACACAGAGTAGGGAGTACTGGGTATCATTAGGGTCATGAGTGTGATTGGGACTTTGACATAAGAGGTTATGAAAGAGAAACTGGAAAATGTTCTGTGACGAGGTGGTGTTGAAAGGGTCACTTTCAGTTAAATCAGCAGAATTTGAAATGTTGAAGATGGTGTCCATAAAATGCCCAATACCAAAGCGTTTTTTCACTGTCTTTGTACTACTGTATGAGTATATTTGTTCATCTGTTTAGTTATTAGAGGCATTGCAGATCCCGCCTCCCCAGAAAAGAGTGATGGACTGGTGGTAGTAGTCATAACTTTTGTCCCCTTCCACAGGCTCCCATAGGAGGGCAGTGGAGTTGAATTTGAGAGTATGGTTAAAAAAAAGAGTGATTGAGATATCCTAGGTGTGTGGCCCCCAAGTGTAAGGAGTAATGATGGAAACAAAATAGCGGTTTTCCCATTATCGTCTCCACTTTGCTGATTGGATATGTGGGTTCTGTTTTCTCCTGGTTCTGGACTGGCTCTCTTAATTGGTCCCATGTCCTAAGTTTCATTTCATTAGTATAAATGTTAGTGCCATGTTTGGCTACTGTCTGATTGTCAAAACATACCCCAAATCCATGATATGATGGTCATATGGCCAACAGACTCTCTGCACTAGGATGAAATGTGCAGAGACCAATTGTAGGTGTGTTAGTGGTTTTTGGGCAAACCCAACAATTGGTGGTGTCAGTGACTGAGGCTATAGATTGTATGGTGGGGGATACACTGTGTAAGAGAGATATGGTAAATATTGGTAAGGTAAGACAGGAATGAGCATATGAGTGGCCATGACCTTATTTTTGACAGTGTAAAATATGGTTCCACCCAGCAGGCATTAGACAGTGGCACATAAGGAAGTCTAGGACAATGAGTAGTATTCCAAGGGAGAGAATAATCCAGAATAAGGGGTGTGCTAGAACCTCTCGGTCAATCATCAGGATAAGAATTCTCACTAAGCGGTGGCCAAGCAGTGGGCCCTAGGCAAGTTATAATCTGTTGCCAAAAATAGTTGAGAAAATCCCCTTGGAGGTGACAGCCCCAGAGGAAAGTTAGGAGTTGGGCTTTGGTGGTAGGTCTGAAGGAGCAAGGGATTTCTGCTAAAAGGAGCAGAATCACAGAGTAAATATCCTCTGATATTCATAAGATACTTATGAATCCATGTCTGCCTTCTCCTCAAAGATCCTGGTGAGGCAGAGTGGTAGGGCCAAGTTGGTGGCTACGAAACTGGGCTGAAGTCTGGCCTCTCAATTTGTGTAGCTCAGTAGAGGCTGTGGGGTCTTTCATCAGCCTGGAGGAGTGACACCACCGAGATAATCCTTTTAATTTGGCCACAGTGGGGGTGGTCAATCTGACCTGATAAGAACCAGTTCATTTTGGCTTAAGGTTTACTCTGCTGTCCATTTCTTGAAGGTAAGCCCAGTCCCCTGGCTTGAGGGTTATGTTAGTGGGCACCTTGAAGATTGGCTTGGGAAGGACAGAACCAGCGTGTTGTCTGAGGAGGTGCCAGGTAAGGTTTAAAGTTGTGAGATAGTCCCAAAGGGTGCTAGGGGTGCCTGGAAAGTTTAGTCCCAAAGGGTGCTAGGGGTGCCTGGAAAGTAGAAAAGGTCTTCCTACAAAGGGATTCAGAAAAGTAGGGGCCCATGGAGTTGCCCTGATGCAAAGGAGAGCTATTTGTAGGAGGAATACCCAGTCCTAGGCATAATTTAGTGAGATGTTGTTTTAGGATGGAATTGGCTTTTTCCACCTTTCCAGATGAAAGGGGATGATAGGGAATAGGTAGATCCCTTGTGATATGCAAGGATTTAGCTATTCCTTGAGTTATTTTGGATATGAATGCTGGACTGTTGTCTTACTGGATAGATAAGGGATCCTGAATCAGAGAATGATGTTATTAAGACATTGGCAGTTTTTGAGGCCTTTTCAGAGGTAGTGAGGATGGCCTCTATCCAACCTAAATATGTGTCAACCATGGTAATGCATTTATATTTCTTAACTTTTGGCATATGGCTGAAGTCTACCTGCCAGTCCTGCCCTGGAGTATATCCTTGGGCTTGGTGTGTCAGGAAAGAGTGGGGAGGCTTAATGGCTCCTTGCAGTGAGACCTGGGCACAAGTCGGGCAAGACTGAGTGATGGCCTATAGTAGAGTAGCCATCTGGCCACAGCTCATTATGGGTGAAAGAAACTTGAGGAGGGGTTTAAATCCTATATGGAAGGAGCTATGAATGGCAGTTAAAATCTGTTTAGCCTGCTGTTTAAGTAAAAGAGGTTTCCCTACAGAAGTGAGCCATGAGCCCTCCCCTATTGCCCCATTTTGTTTTAGAGTGTCTGCTTCTTGTAGGGAATACTCATGAGTGATTTCAGGGAGGGCAACAAATTCTCCGGACACTCTTTCTTGCAACTTCCTTTGCCACCTAATCAGCCTTGTTATTTCCCTTGGAAATTGGGTCCCCATCTGCCTGATGTCTCTTACCATGTATGACAGTGGCTGCTTTAGGGAGTTTGGTGGCCTATAGCAGCTTAAGGATAAGATGAGAATTGGTGAGGGGTGACCCCTGGGTGGTAAGAAAGCTGCTTCCTTCCCATATGGCTGCATGTGAATGTAGAATATGAGATGCATATCGAGAGTCAGTATAAATGTTAACATTTCTGTCCTTCACCCTAACAAGAGCCCTAGTCAGTGCAATAAGTTCAGTTTTCTGATAAGAGGTTCCTAGAGGAAGGGGTTCAGCTTCAAGAACACAAGTATGAGAGACAATAGCATACCTCGCTTCCCTCCTACCTCCAATGATGCTAGAGCTACTGTCTATGAACCAAGTTTCTGATTCATGAGGAATTGGATTGTCTGTTATATGAGAGAAATAAGGAGCTCTGAAATCTATGACCTCTAGGCATGAGTGGGAGATATCAGTGGTAGGGATAGGGAAGAGAGTGACTGGGTTAAGGGTAGCACTTCTAGAGAGTGTGATATGGGGGACTTGTATGAGTGATAGATGAACAGCCTGCAGTCTGGACTGGGATAGAAAATGGGAAGCTTTGTTGGAAGATCAGTTCCTGAATAGAGAGAGGGGAGTAAATGGTCATTGGTTGGGAAAAGGCAATTTCTGGCTTTCTTGAACTAAGAGTGCAGCTGCTCCAAAAGCTCTGAGACAAATTGGTCATCCTTGGACCATCGGGCCCAACTGCCTATAAAAGTAAATGACTAATCTTAGAACTGGTTCTGATTTCTGTCTCAGGAGGCCCAATGCAATTCCCTTTCTTTCATCTGTAAAGAGGATGAAAGGCTTGGAAAGATTGGGAAGGGAAAAGGCTGGCACCGAGATTAAAGCCTGCTTTAGGTTGTTAAATGAGGTCTTAATACTGTGGGTAGGGTCAATTGGCTCATTCAGGGAGCCCTTAGCTACCTCATACAAAGGATTGGTGATGAGGCCAAAGCTTGGTATCCACAATCTAAAGTATGCTGCTAGTCCTAAAAAGGAAAGAATTTCTTGCTCGGTTTTAGGTAAGGGCATATGATGCTTATGGTCCAAAGTATTGGCTCATTTTGGGGGACTTAGAAAAAATCCTAAGTAAGTAACCTTGGACATGGAGAGCTGAGCTTTCTGCTCTATAAGAGACACAATATCCCTTCTGGCCAAGAAAATTTAGGAGAACAACAGTATGCTGTTGGGATGGCTCTAGTGATGGACTGCAGAGTAAAAGGTCTTCTATATACTGGAGGAGGGCACTAAGGGTCAGGCCTAAGTTCTGGAGATCAGATGCCAAGGCATGCCCAAAAAGTAAAGGGCTGTCCCTGAAACCCTGAGGTAAGATTGTCCATGTAAGCTGCCGAGAAGAGTTACTATCTGGATTCATCCACATGAAAGCAAATAGGTCCTGCAATTCTGCTGCTAAGGGAATTGTGAAGAAAGCATCTTTGAGGTCCAGGATGTTATAGTGGGTTATGTTGGTGGGGACCAAGGAGAGTAAAGTGTAAGGATTCTGGACAACTGGATGAAGGAGGTTGACTGCCTGGTTTATGGCTTGGAGGTCCTGTACTAATGGGTAAAAGCAGTTGGTTTCCTGACCAGGAGGATGGGAGTGTTATATGGGAAGGTAGTGGGGCGCAGGGGGCCATCTTGTCAGAGTCCAGTGATGGTAGGCTACAGGCCTCTCTGTCCCTCTAGTAGGATGGGATATTGCACCTTACACGGAGAGGGGGAGGAATCCTTTAGGGTTATAACAACTGGTTGATGGTGAGTAGCAACCAAGGGAGTGGAAGTGTCCCAGACTTTAGGGTCTACTACATAGGGGCCTATGGGAGAATTGTGTATGCTGTGTTTCCCAGGCACAGCAAAGAGAAAAAGGAATGCCAAATCTGTTGAGGAGTCTGGATTACCTGGAGATAAGGGAGAAATGGTGAGGGAAGCCAGGAATTTTGAGAGGATATCCCTTCCTAAGAGCTGTGTTGGGCCACTGGGAATAACAAGGAAGGAGTGTGTGAAAGGGGTGTTATAAATAGTGCAATGTAAGGAGGTAGTAGCTAGTGGTTTTGAGATAAGGTCATGGATCCCCATAATAGAGACAGAGGATGGGACAAAAGCCCCATTAAATTCTGGAAGCAGAGAAAAGGAGATTGGCTTACCTGCTACTGCCATAATTACCTCTGGCTCCATCACTGTGATGGTCTTCGAGGGCCCCGGGCACCTTTAGTCTTCCTCGGCCAGGCCAAGAAGGACGGCCAGCTCTAAACCAGACTTGGGAGGACCCCTTTTTGGAGAGGATGCCATTGCACCTTGAGAGACACAGGGGCAGCCCAACTTCCAGTGGCCCTCCTCTATGCACGTTAGACAGAGTCCAGGTGGGGTTCTTGGGTTTGGGCAGGATTTTGGCGCAATACCCTTCTTTCTTGCATTTAAAGCAGGGCCCTGGAGGAGGCATTGCACTTGCCTTCCCCCTAGGATTTGTGGCATGCTTAGTAGAGCCTTGCAGGGCAGTAGCCAGGAGCTGAAAGGTCTCCCACTGTGCCTCAGCCTTAGCCTGATCCCACTTTTGTTTTTCTAATTTTTGCTCCTAGTCTCTTATTGAAAACCTTGAAGGCAGTGTTAAGAAATTCTGTTTGGGGAGGGTCTGTGGGCCTGTGCCCAATTTCTGAAGTTTTCTGTGAATGTCAGGGGCCTATTGGGAAATAAAATGCATGTTAAGCAGGAGAATTCCCTCTGGTGAGGTTGGATTGAGGGTCCTATAAGTTTGTAGGGCATTTGTAAGGTGGGTGAGAAAGAGGGCTGGATTTTCATTGAGACCCTGAGTAATTTCTTTAATTTTATCATAATTGATGTCCTTGTTTCAAACCTTTTTAAGGCCCGCTATAAGGCATTTAATCATATGGTTAAGGGACTGTCTACCTGGGGAGTCTTGTGGAAATTGATAATTCCAGTGGAAGTCTTCTCTGGGGACCACTTCAGTTCCAGTGGATTTTATATTATCTTGGCGATGGAGCTCGTGCATGGGCATGGGCTTGGGTTGCCAGCTAAACTTGCTCCTTTTCTTCAGGGGTCAAGGAAGAAGTAAGAATTATATAAATGTCATGCCAGGTGAAGTCATAGGACTGGGCGACATATTCAAATTCCATAGCATAAGCTGTTGGGTCGGTAGAGTAAGATCCTAGGCAGCATTCAATCTGAGAGAGGTCAGTGGTAGAAAAGGGAACATGGACCCTCACTATGCCCTCGGCACCCGCCACTTCTTGAAGAGGCAGAAGAGGGGCCAGAGCATGTAGCTGGGAAGGAGGTTGGGTGTGGGGAAGGGAGAGGGGATTGGGATGCCCTGGATCATCTAAGGCTTGAAGCTGGCCTTCATAAGGTGGAGGACCAGGGAGGGGTCCTGGGGGAAGGTGTGGTGGGTCTTGGAGAAGAGTCATCTGCTGGGTGGAAAGGAGTCTCATCCAGAAGGGACAGCACTGGCAGGGATTTAGGAGTGTGCTGAGAGGAATGAAGTAGAAAGATTTGATATAGCATGCTAAACTTCCAGAGAGCAGGGCAATTTCAAAGAAGAAGGAAGGCCTGGATATAGGGAACCCCCAGCCACTTCTTGGTGTGGTGACAGTAATTATTCCGATCAGTAAGAATACTGAAATAAAAAGTTCCATTTTCAGGCCGCAAGGACTCATCATAGAGCTTGTACTGGGGCCAAGTTGTGTTGCAGTAAAAGATGAGTTGCTTGGGTATGATGTCTGGCACAAGGCCAAGATGATCAAGATTTTTTTAGAGGGCAACCTAAGGGGGAGCGCTTAAGCGAGGCAGATTGTTGATTACTCATAATAAGGATGAAAAACAGCCAAATATGAAGAAGTGTCAAGAGAGTAGGAAACTGTTCCTGAAGGTGAGAGGTGTCCCTGTCTTCGTTGAGACCAAACACTGGAAAAGGGAGTGAGTCTGCTGACTCTCCAGGGCGTCCCTCGAGAACTTAAAAGGGAGGAGAGCCAATCAGAGGCTTGGGAAAAATAGAAACCTACTCAGGACAGAATTCGAATGCCAGAGTGGGCAGCCAGGAAGTGGAAAAGTCCCTCAGGTTCCCCTCTGTGTGTCCCGGGTTTCGGCACCAGTATGTTAGGTCAATGCTGAGAGGAACCAGGCAGAGAAGCACTCTGAGAGGTTTTAGAAAATTTTATTGAAGCATTCTCTCACAGTGGGCTGAGTGCATCAGTATGGTGTCAGCTCCAAAAGTGGAGTTAGGCTTTCTTTTATAGGGACTTAAGGTAGGGTATAATGCGTGGCCACTGTTGCATCTGCCAGCCGTGAAGAACTGTCAGAATGTCTTCGAGGATAACAGGATGTCTTGCAGGTGCAGCCTTGATCAAGCAGAATGGTCAGGTCCTATCTTTGCTTAGAAGTGGGCTTGCCTGCATCAATGGCCCAAAACTCTAGAGAAAAACATGCTTGGACGGAAGATGTTAAATAAAGCTTATTGGGTAAAACAGGCCATAGGTAAACCATCCTAACATAAATAATTATGAGATCAGGCTTATGAAACTTTTTTAAAGGTTTTCAAAAAAGAGGGATAGGAATTTTTTCTTTGTTTTTTTCAGTAACTTTTATAAATGCAAGGGACAAATGTGAATTTGAAAGTTTACATTTTTTAAATATATATTTTAATGTGATAGTAGGAGTTGTGCTCGACTTGGCCAACAACTTTAGGGAGAGAACTGGCTTTAATACAGTGTGCCTGAAAAGTAACCCCACTCTTCTCAGTCCCGGAATGTTGCAAAAGATGGTAGTTCCTGTGGCTCAAAGATGGAACAAAGGAGGCAGGAGCTATATACCCCCAAGCATGCTGCAGGCAATATGACGGCCCATTTGGAAAGGGATTGCTGGAAAAGATCAGTGGCAGGTGTCAAAGAGAGGGTGATCTTTTTTGCTGAGGGTGTCCTTTAGAAAGAACTAGGGTCAGGCTGATTATACATATAAGTAATCTAAATAAAGCAAGAGACAGAGAGGGGTAGGGAGAAAAAAGAAAGGAAAGAGGAGACAAAGAAGAAACAAAATTTAAAAAAAGAAAGCATGGAGGAAAAAAACAACAGAAAGAAGAAACGAAACATAAAATCATTGAAAGTTTTAATCTATTTTAGCAGTTAAAGACTCTGATAAATTCTGTAATATAAAAGTTTATTTTTTTCATCCTTAATGTGGTAATTAATTTAAACAGGAAATCCATTTTTTATGGAAAATCTTTTCAATAATAGAAAAGCTTTGGGGAATGCTGGTGTGGACATGTAGTGAACAGCTTTAGTAGAAAAAAAACAGAAACCATGCGAGAATGTTCAGATTAAGTGATTCTTAGGAATACTTTTTGGGTTATTTCAATTCTATGATTAGAACAAATTTATAGCCCAATATTTACATTTTGGAAAGCTTGTGTATTACACCCACTCCTGTTCTACTTAAATAGTCTTATTTCTATTCTTTACTTATACATGAACATACCATGTCTATGATTAATAAAAAATGTGTATGTGTTCATTTATTAAGCACAGATGTATACTTTCCAGTATATAAAGAAAAAGACCTTTTATGAAAAAGCATTAGTAAAAATTAAAGCCAAACTTGTGCTTGGCAAAGGCAGGTGTTCCGTGAGGATTAAATGATTTGCTTCTTTCTTCTAGGTAACTTAATAGAGTCTATATGTGTGTATTAGGGCAACAGAAATATTTATCCAAGGAAATATTAAGTGCTTCCAGTAACTTTGTTTGCTCAGTTGCCCTGGTGTTCCATGCTCAAACGAAATTATTGCCAAGATGTGCATTTTATTAGTTCCATAATTCACCCAGACCATGCGGACAAAAGTACATTTTTTTCCACCTTTCCTGTATATATGAAATGTTTTTTTCATACTTAGTCCCTTATAGTGTTTCTTCAGTTTGTGAGGATTAATACGAATATAGCAATTAATCATTATATCTTGCATTTTCCATTAGTTTCAACTCCTTTCTATCAAGTCCTCTCAACTATGCTTAATTCTAATACTACAAAGAATATTTGAAAAATAGAAATAAGATGACAGACCATGACTTGTTCATAACGTGCTGATGAGAGGAGAGAAGGATTGCATATGAGGGGGAAGACCAACTCTTAAATAGATCAAAGAACTTATATGCATAACCAGTGGACACAGACAATAGTGTGGAGAAGGCCTGGGGTGAGGGGAGGGATGTCAGGTGGAGATCAATAGGGGGAAATGGGGACATCTGTAATACTTTCAACAATAAAAATTAATTTAAAAAAAATGAAACAGAGCTTGTTAATATCCTATATCACTCTTAGTCAGTAGTCTGCAGATGTATCAGGAAGAACTCAATTTTGACTTTCAAATACCTGACTTTGAACGGAATAATATGCAAATAGTTTGTTAAGAAAAGTTCTTCTTTGAATTATAAAATTTTGTATCCTGCTACCTTGCTGAATTCATTTATTAAATCTAGTAGCTTTTGTGGAGTCTTTAGGGCTTTCTGTGTACAATATCATGTCATTTGCAAATAATGACAGTTTTACTTCCTCCTTTCCAATTTGGATACCATTTATGTTTTCTTTCTGTCTGATCACTGAGGCTAGGACTTCCAGTGCTGTGTTGAATAAGAGTGGTGAAAGTGGACATCCCTGTCGTGTTCCTGTTCATAGGGGAAATGTTTTTAGATTTTCTCCACTGAGTATGATGTTGGCTGTAGGTCTGTCATATATGGCTTTATTATATTGAGGTGTGTACCCTCTATTCCTACTTTGCTGAGAGTTTTTATCAAAAACGGGTCTTGGATTTTGTCCAATGTTTTTTCTGCATCTATTGATATGATGATGTGATTTTTGTCTTTCAGTTTGTTTATGTGATGTATCACAATTATTGATTTGTGAATATCGTACCAGCCTTGCATCCCTGGAATAAATCCCACTCGGTCATGGTGTACGATCTTTTTAATATATTGTTGGATCTGATTTGCTAATATTTTGTTGAGGATATTAGCATCTATGTTCATCAGGGATATTGGCCTGTAATTCTCTTTTTTATTGTGTCTTCATCTCGTTTTGGAATTAGGGTAATGCTGGCCTCATAAAATCATCTTGGAAGGTTTCCTTACTCTTGGATTTTTTGGAATAGTTTGAGGAGGTTGGGTGTTAGTTCTTCTTTGAATGTTTGGTAAAACTCCCCTGTGACACTGTCCGGACCAGGGCTTTTGTGGTCTGGGAGTGTTTTGATAATCGCTTCAACTTCATCAATAGTTATCAGCCTATATAGGTTTTCTGATTTTTCTTGATTGAATTTTGGAAGGTTGTATTTTTCTAAGAATTTGTACACCTCATCCAGGTTGTCCAGCTTGGTGGCATATAGTTGTTCATAGTATTTTCTTACAATCCATTGTATTTCTGTTGGGTCAGTTGTTTACCTCTTTTGTTTCTGATGTTGTTTATTTGCGTCCACTCTGTTTCTTGATGAGTCTGGCTAAAGGTTCATCAATCTTGTTTACCTTTTCAAAAAACCAGCTCTTCATTTCATTGATCTTTTCTATTGTTTCTTTCATCTCTGTGTCATTTCATTCCTCTCTGATCCTTATTATTTCCTTCCTTCTACCTATGCTGGGCTTTGCTTGTTGTTCTCTTTGTATGTCTTTAAGTTGAATGGTTAGAGAGTTTATTAGTTTTTCTTGTTCTTTGAGGTACACCTGTAGTGCTAGGAACTTCCCTCTCAGGACTACTATCACTGTGTCCCATAGATTTGTGGTGGTTGTGTGTTCATTTTCATTTGCTTCTAGAAGTTTTTATTTATTCCTTTATCTTTTTGGCAACCCATTCATTGTATAAAAACATGCTGTTTATCTTGCATGTGTTTGAATGTTTTTTAGTGTTTCTATTGTAGTTGATTTCTAATTTTATGCCATTGAGGTATGTGAAGATGCTTGATATGTTTTCAGTCTACTTGAACTTATAGAGACTTGTTTTGTGTTCATATATGTGGTCTATCTTTGAGAAGGTCCAGTGTGCACTTCAGAAGAATGTTTATTCTGAAGCTTTGGGTTGAAATGTTCTGTAAATGTCAATTAAATCCATCTGATTTAGTGTGTCATTTAGGGTGACTATTTCCATGTTGATTTTTTCTGGAAGACCTATCCAGGGAAGTCAGTGGGGCGTTAAAACCCCCTAGTATGACTGTATTACTGTTGATCTCTCCCTTAAAGTCCTCCATAGTTTTTTCATTAAATGTAGGTATTCCTACATTGGGTGCATGTATGTTTATCTGGGTTATATCCTGTTGTTGGATTGATCCTTTTTTTATTATGCATTGATCTTTCTTCTCTCTTATTATGGTCTTCATTTTGAAGTCTATTTTGTCAGATATGAATATTGCTATCCACCTTTTTTTTTTAAATTTACATTTGCATGGAAAAATTTTTCCATCCCTTCACTCTCATCCTGTATGAGTCTTTTTTTCTGAGGTGGGTCTCTTGTAGACAACATATATATGGGTCATGTTTTCTTATTCACTCAGCCACCCTATGTCTTTTTAATGGAGCATTTAATCCATTTACATTTCAAGTTATTAATAATAGATACTTATCTATTGCCATTTTAATTCTTTATGCCTATGTTTATTTCTACCTCTAATTACAGCAGTCCCTTTAACATTTCCTGCAATGCAGGTTTGGTGGTAATAATCTCCTTAAGCCTGTATTTTGTCTCGAAAGCTCTTTATTTCACCATCTATTTTGAATGATAGCCTTACTGGATAGATTAGTTTTGGTTTCTGATCCTTGTTTTGCATTACCTTAAATACTTCATGCCATCCCCTTCTGGCCTGTAGAATTTCTGATGAGAAATCATCTGACAGCAGTCTGTTTAACCTTTCCTGTAATGCTAGTTGTGTAGTGATAAAGTCTTTTAGCCATTTTTTGTCTGTGAAGCTCTTTATTTCACCATCTATCTTGATTGACAATCTTGCTGGATAGAGTATTCTTGGTTTGAAATCCTTGTTTTGCATTACCTTGAATGCTTCATGCCATTCCCTTCTAACTGGTAGGGTTTCTGGTGAGAAGTCAGCTAATAGCCTCATGGGAGCTCCTTTGTAGGTAACAAATTGCTGTTCTCTTGCTGCCTTTAAGATGCTCTCTTTGATTTTGATTTTTTGGCATTTTAATTATGATCTGCTTGAGTTGGGCCTCTTTGGATTCTTCTTGCTCGGGACTCTCTATGCCTCCTGAACTTGTGTGACTTTTTCCTTGACCAGGTTAGGGACGTTTTCTGCCATTATTTCATCAAACAAATTCTATCTTGCTTTTTTCTTCCCCTTCTGTAATTCCTATGATGTGAATATTGTTATGTTAGTTTTGTCCCACAGCTCCCTTAGAATGTCCTCTAGTTTTTTAAATGTTTTTGTGTGTGTTTTTTTTGGAACTCTGGTTGAGTGATTTTTTTCTATCCTGCCTTCTAATTCATTAATCCAGTCCTCAGCTTTCTCTAATCTGCTGTTTATTTCTTCCAATGTAGGCTTTATTTCTGCTATGTCATTCTTCATAGTTTCTATATCTTTTTTCATGCTGTTGAGCATCCTTACAATCAGTAATCTGAACTCTATATCTGAGAAATTGCTTATCTCCATTTCATTTAGCTCTTTTTCTGGAGACTTCTCTTGTTCATTCATTTGGGGCTTTATTTTTTCTCCCCTTTTTGGTTGTCTGTCTGGGTTTGTTTCTATGTATTAGGTAAATCTGCTAGGACTCTCAGTCTTTTTGTAGGGTCTCTGGTGCAGGCCAATGATAGGCACTGTTTATGACTGACCTTGAGTAACCTGTTTGGAACGGCCAACAACCTACAGTTTGAGGTCCCCTCTTCTGGTGCTGGGGTTGTTTGGATAGGACCAAGATGCACATCAAAGTCTTCTTTTCCAAGACTCAGCTCCAGAAGCAGATCAGGCAAAGACTCAAAGCACTCTGAGGTCTGCCTCTACGTGCAGGGTGATTAATCTGATTCTCTTAATGAGCCTCAGGCTGTAGAAACTCCACAGGGTAGGTTTTCCAGCAGGATGCTGCAATTGCTCAGGCAAAAGCTGCTTTGAAAGTAAATGTCTGCCTCTGAAAGATGTCCTCTGCATTATGAGGGAATAAGTCAGCACAGGAATCCAAATGGCTGCCCTCTGAGCTTTATCTCCAGAGCCCACAACCCTAGGTTATCCTCACACAACTCCAGTCCACTCTCCCTTCCCTGTGCCGAAAGCCTAAGGTGAGTGACTGCACACGAAAGTTTCTGCCTTGGCTGTTTAAGAGGATACCTGGATTGCCAGCAGTGTCTCCCTGGCAGACAAAAACCTCGCTGTTTTTCACAGCTAGATGTTCTATGGGTGCCTATCTCAGTTCTGGTGCTCTTGGCTGGGAAGCCCAGCCTGGGATTTAGATCCTAGAGTCCTCAGAGGGAACCTCCACAGCTGAGCTATCCCTCCAGACCTTAAGCTGCTGCCTTGGGAGCCCAGCCAGCCCTCTTTCACCTCTGAACGTCCTACAGTGTCTATGTGGTCTCCTCTCTTCATCCTTGGTTATGAAGACACTTTCCAGCTAGTCTTCCGTACCAGTTGAATATTCATGATGGATTTTTCTGTATTTTAGTTGTAATTTCAGTTTAGTCTTAGGATAGTGTCAGTATAGATTGCACTCAACCCACTGCCATCTTGATCCTCCCTCTCATTTTGTTTTTTTGTATTCAGAAACTTTTTACTTTCATATGGTCCCATTTTATTTTTTTTCTTTCTTTCTCTTGTCTTAGGACATGTATCAGTGAAAATACTGCTGTGTGAGATGTCTGAGATTTTACTGCCTACATTTTCTTCTAAGATTTTTATGGGTTAGTGATTTACATCTAAGCTTTTAATCCACTTTGAGTTTATTGTTGTGTATAGTGTAATTTGGTGGTCTAATTTCATTTTTCTGCATGTACCTGTCCAATTTTCCCAATGCCATTTATTGAAGACTGACTTTACTTCCTTATGTCCTCTTGCCTCCCTTGTCAAATATTAATTGACCATAATGGCTTGGGTTGATTTCTGGGATCTCATTTCTGTTCCATTGATCTATATGCCTGTTCTTGTGCAAGTCCCAGGCTGTTTTGATTACAATTGCTTTGTGATATTTGATATTCTGCATTGTGATTTCATCAACATTGTTCTTCTTTCTCAAGTTTGCTGAGGTTACTCAGTGTGTTTTTTTTCATCCATATAAATTTTTGGAATATTTGTTGTAGATCTGTAATATATGCCATTGGTATTCTAATAAGAATTGCATTGAATCTATAAATTACTTTGGGTAAGATGGGCTTTTTAATGATGTTAATTCTTCCAGTCCATGAACAAGGCTTATGCTTTTACTTATTGTATGTTCCTTAATTTCTTTATTCAATGTCCCATGGTTTTCCAAGTATAGATTTTTTTTTATATATATATCTATTGATTTCAGAGAGAGGAAAAGAGAGCAAGAGAGAGAGATAGAAACATCAGTGATGACAGAGTTATTTATCGGCTGCCTCCTGCACGCCCCTGACTGAGGATCAAGCCCACAACCCGGGCATGTGCCCTGACCAGGAATTGAACCCTGATCACCTGGATCCTAGGTCGACGCTCAACCACTGAGCCACACCCGGCTGTGCCCAAGTATAGATTTTTTAACTCCTTGGGTAAATTTATTCCTAGGTACTTATTTTTTGTTGCAATAGTAATGTTTTTGTTTTATTAATCCCCCTTTCTGAGAGTTCATTATTGATGTATAAAAGTGGCATCGATTTCTGGATATTGATTTTGTAGCCTGCAAATTTGCCAGATTCATTTATTGGATCTAGTAGCTTTTTGTGTAGTCTCTAGGGTTTTCTATATAAAATATCATGTCATCTGCAAATAATAACAGTTTTACATAATCCTTTCCAAATTGGATGCCTTTATGTTTTCTTCTTGTCTGATTGCTGTGGCAAGGACTTCCAGTACTATTTTGAATAAGAGTGGTGAAAGCAGCATCTCTGTTCTTTTTTTTTGATCTTAAGGGAAACATTTTATAATTTGCCCACAGAGTATGATATTGGCTGCAGGTTTTTCATGTAAAGCTTTTATTATGTTGAGGTATGATCCCTTTATTCCTACTGTGTTAAGAGTTTTTATCACAAATGGGTACTGGATTTTGCAGAATGCATTTATTGTGCATCTTTTGATATAATCATGTGATTTTTATCTTTCGTTTTGCTTATGTGATGTATCAAATTTATTTGTGAGTATTGAACAATACTTGCATCCCCAGAATAAATCCCATTTGGTCCTGGTGTATGACCTTTTTAATGTATTGCTGGATCTGATTTGATAATATTGTGTTGAGGATATTAGCATCTATGTTCATCAGAGATATTAGCCTATGATTTTCTTTTTGTTTAGTATCTTTATCTGGTTTTGGAGTTAGGATAATGCTCTCCTTATAAAAAGGGCTTGGAAGTCTTCTTTCCTCTTGAGTTTTTTCATATGGTTTGATGAGGATAGCTCTTAGTTCTTTTAATGTTTGGTTAAACTTACCCGGGAAGCCTTCCTCTTGGGAATTTTTTTTGGCTGGGAGTATTTTTTTGTTTTTGGGGTTTTTTTTTCTGCTTCAATTTCATTAATTGTTATTGTTTTTTCTGGTTTCTGATTCTTCCTCGTTGAGATTTGGAAGGTTGTATGTTTCTATGAATTTATCCATTTCACCTGGGTTGTCCAAAGTGTTTGCATATAGTTGTTCTTAGTTTTTTCTTTAATTCCTCTGTATTGCTGTCAGTCAGTTGTTACTTCACCTCTTTTATTTCTGATTTTATTTATTTGGGTAATCTCTATTTGTTTCTTGATTAGTTTGGTTAAAGGCCCTTCAATCTTGTTTATCTTTTCAAAGAACCAGCTCTTGGTTTCATTCATCTTCTGTATTTTTTTTTTCTGTATCTATGTCATTTATTTCTGCTATGATCATTATTATTTCCTTCCTTCTACTTACTCTGGGCTTTTCTTATTGTACTTCTTCTAGTTCTTTTAGTTGTATGGCTAGATTGTTTATTTGAGATTTTTCTTGTTTCTTGAGGTAAGGCTGTGAACTTCCCTCTCAGAACTAATTTTTTCAGTATCACATAGATTTTAGGTTGTTGTGTGTTCATTTTCATTTGTTTCCCAGAAGTTTTTGATTTCTTCCTTGATCTCATTGTTAAACCTCTTCACCATTTAATATCATACTGTTTAGCCTCCATGTATGTGACTGTTTCTGAGTTTATTGTAATTGATTTCTAATTCCATACCACTGTTATCTGAGAATATGTTATATATGATTTCAACCTTTTTGAATTTGTTAAAACTTATTTTGTGTCCATCTTTGAGAATGTTCCATGTGTACTTGAGAAGAATATATATTCTGAAGCTTTGGGATTAAATGTTTTGTAAATATCAATTACATCCATCTGATCTAGTGTGTCATTTAGGGTCACTGTTTCCATGTTGATTTTTTGACTTAAAGATCTATCCAGTGATGTCAGTGGAGTGTTAATGTCACCTACTATGACTTTATTGCTGTCCATCTCACCTTCAAATTCCTCCAAGATTTTTTTTTAAATATATGTTTAGGTGTTACCAATTTGGGTGAATGTTTGTTTACCAGTATTATATCCTCTTGTATTGATCCCTTTAGTATTATGTACTGACCTTCTTTGTCTCTTTTATGGCCTTTGTTTTGTAATCTGTCTTGTCACATATAAGTATTGCTATCCCAGCTTTGTTTTCATTTCCATTTGCATTGAAAAATTTATTTCCATCCCTTCACTTTCATTCCGAGTGAGTCTTTTGTTTTGAGATTGGTCTCTGGTAGACAGGATATGCGTGGATTATGTTGTTTTTGTTGAGTCAGCTACTTTATGTCTTTTAATTGTAGCATTTATCCCATTTACATTTAAGTTTATTATTGATATATATTTATTTATTGCCATCTTTATTCTTTATCCCTATGTTCCTCTTTCTCTCTCCTCCCTCTCTCTCTTTCTCTCCCTCTTCCTCTCTCTCTCCTTCTTCATCTTCTTCTTTTTCCAGAAGTCTCTAACATTTTTGCAATGCTGGTTTGGTGGTTGTAAACCCCTTTAACCTTTTTATGTCTGGGAAGCTCTTTATTTCATCTTCAATTTTGAAAGATAACCCTGTTGCATAGAGGAGTCTTGGCTTCAGATTCTTTATTTTCATTACATGCCAATCCCTTCTGGCCTGTAGTGTTTCTGTTGAGAAACCAGCTGACAACCTTATGGCAACTCCCTTGCAGGTAACTGACTGTCTCTCTCTTGCTGCCCTTAAGGTTCTCTCTTTGACTTTAATCTTTGCCATTTTAATTATGGTGTGTATTGGTTTAGGTCTCTGGGTTTATTTTGATTGGGAATTCTGTGCTTCTTGAATTTGTGTGACTTTTTTCTTCACCACATTAGGGAAGTTTTATGTCATTATTTGTTCAAAGAGGCTCTCTGTCCCTTGCTCAGTATCTTTCTCTCTGGTATCCCTAAGATGTTAATGTTGTTACATTTCATGTTGTCCCAAAGTCCTTTAAACTATCTTCATACTTTTTCATGATTTTTTTTTTCATTTTGCTTCTCTGATTGACTGATTATTTCTACTTTGTTTTCTCATTTCCTGATCAGATTCTCTGCTTCCTCTAACCTACTATTTATTCCTTCAAGTGCATTCTTTATTTCAGATATGTCATTCTTCATTTTTGACCTTTTTTTTTTTTCATCATTTATATGTCCTTTTTCATGCTGTTGAGCATATTTGAATCCATCACTTTATACTCTGTTTCTGATAAATTGCTTGCCCCATTTCATTTAGCTCTTTCTCTAAAAATTCTTCCTGTTGTTTCATTTGGGACCTGTTTCTTTGTTTTCCCATTTTTGCTGTTTCTTTGTGTTTGTTTCTATGTATTGGATACAACTGCTATGACTCCCAGTCTTGGTGGGGTGGCCTTCTGTAGTGGGTGTCTTGTGAGACCCAGTGGTATAGTTTCTTTGATCTTCTGAGCTGGGTGGGCATTCTAGGAATGTCCTTTGTGTGAGCTATGTGGACCCTCCTGTTGTAAATGGGTCTTGATTGCTCTTGTTCTGTTCATGGATGGACTCAGCCATAGGTCTGGCTGACTGTGAAGCCCCAACCACATCATGCCAACTTTTACACAGGTACTGACAAAGCAAAACAAGGCCAAATTGAAAACAAAGCCAGAACGACAAAAAGAACAACAAAAAGAATTTTTAAAATAGAATACTCAAAGACAAGAGACCAAAAGAATTAGAGAAGACAAAAGAGGAACAAAAAAAGAGAATATGAAAGAAAAGATGGGAGAAAAAGAATTAAAAAAAAGAAAAATAATAAATGAAATAATAATAATTAAAAATAATATTAATGAATAAAGTGAAATATAGAATGGAAAAAGAAAATGGAAAGAAAAATAAATCAAAAGAAAAAAGAAAAGAGAAAGAAAAATAGAATAATAAAAGGAAAAAGAAATAAGAGATACAAAAGAAAATAGGGAAGAAATAAAACAATTTTAAAAAGAAAAGGAAAAAAAAAGATTTAAAAAGTATATAAATACATAAAGTTTGCTTCTGCAGATTTTTATGCCAGCTATAATTACACTTTGGACCTGCTATTTGTGGAGCCTACTGGATTTTGCTCCACTGTGCCCCAGTCTGGCTACTTGGTGTGCCAGTCTCTAAGCCTCCCGGGAGGTTCTCTGGTGCAAGCCAATGCCATTCGCTGTCCCTTGCTGTCCTTCAGCAATCTCACTGAAGCTCAGCTGAGTGGAGTCCCAAGTAGACTGCGAGCAGTCTCCTCCAGAGCTCAAAGGCTGGCTCTGACTTGGGTCTTGTGTGTTGAATGTCCTTGCTCTGAGCTCCTCTCTCTCCCCTTCTGGAACTGCAGTTTGCATGGGTATCTGGAACCTGGCCAGGGTGGTTTAAACATACTCACATTGTCAGTGGTGCCCATACCCTGTAGGAGGGTGAGCAGGCACTGCCTCTCCTTCCCAGGGCTGCACCAGCTGAACTCACTGTGAATCTCCTCTCCTTTCCCATAATGCACTGAAGAGCTCAGCATACACCTGTCTGTCTCCCCAGAGAGAAACCCACCCAGGAGACACAATCCCAATGCCTCAGCTCTGCCTGGCTCCCTGGCACCCCATGGCACTGCCTTTGTGTTCAAGATGGGCAAGACCAATCCTCTTTCCCAAGCCACACTGTCAGCCCCATCCAGACCTTTGTCCAAAGTTCTTTCAGAGAATAAAGGGACCCTTAGAGTCACTGCTGGGTGTACCGGTCAGACCCCCCCCCAGCTTGAATTTTGTCTTGTGGCCCCTCCTGCAGGCACAGATTGGAGCAAACTTCCCAGGCTGGTGTAACAAAGAAATTGTTCTTTGCCTGGGATGGTACAGTCTGAGTCTCCCAGGTGGACTGAATCCCTATTGATTCCTACTGCCTGATGCTACCTGGACTCCCCTTTCCTTCTCTGTTGCTATTGATTGGGGATACTGGCCTGGGGCTGAGACCCCATGCTTCCAGGGGGCAGGTGTTCTGCTGCTGCAATATCCCTCTGGCTTCCCAGCCACACACCTGGGTGAGTTGGCTCACCCTCTCTCCATTTCCTCTTGTCCTTCCTCCATATTCTATGCTCTCAATATTTCTGATCAGCTACATTTCAACTGTTTTTTCAAGGCAATTGCTCTGAAGTTTAGCCATATGGCAGGTCTGGTGTTGGAAGCAAGCAAACAGAGCTTCTAGCTACTCCACAGGCATCTTGGGATCGCTTATTTTTTTTCCTAAGTTCTACATTGGCCGCTGTTTCTGTGCTGCAATCTCTTTTCTTTTAGTTTTTCTTTCTCTTGTTTGTCCAGTAGAGGATATAGAACATAATGCCCGGGAGAATTAGATAATCCTGTTAGACATTGTGACATCAAAAGGACCTTTTTGCCTATCTCCAAATTTTGAAAGTTTTTCTTAACATCTGAATATTAGGAATGATAATGTCTACTTTCTGATTTGTTATAAGGTGTTTAAGAAAGTGTACATGAAAGTGTTTTGCTCTGAAAAGCATAGGGTAGGCTTATTTTTAATGCAAACAGAATTTTCCTAAGGTCCAAACAAAGGACTAAAACTTCTGCTACAGTCAAAACTACCCATGGGCATCCTTTAAACACACTGTACACTTTCTTACCAGGTTATATGATCTCTCTCCCACCTTACCTTTTCTTGAATTGCTTTCCCTTCTCTTCTCTGCTTAACAGACCTACCTAATGGGAAGTGTTCTCAGACGATTCCATCTGGAAGAGAAAACGTCATCTGAATTTATATAATGCTTATATAAAAAGAAGAAATGTCAATCCCAAAAAGAAATGTAGTGTGCAGGAAAAAAATAAAAATCTGGACCAGATAGTCAAACATTTCATCATTTACTAGATATGTAATATTGAATAAATTTACTGATCTCTTATAACTTCCTCTATCCTCATTCTTAAAATAAAGTCTATGCTACATGTCAAACATAGTGTCATGTTTGTGAAATGTTTTGTATATGACAATTGACTATACTTAGGTAAGGACTTTGCTTTATTTCCACGAAGTTCAGCTATGATGATTTACATACTGGTCATCCTAATATGATTTCATGTATGTTTTTCTTATTGCCTCAATCCAAATAAAAGTATATTTATTTTTTCTAGATGATAAAAGTAGTTAAGTGCTTATTATAGAAAATATTAAAAGTACATGGCAGTAAAAAATGAAATACAAGTATATGTTATACTTGTCACAGAAAATAACCACTAAACCAAGAAATAACCACTATTAACATTTTTATTTTTTGCCATATAAAGGGGTTGGCAAAAGTAGGCTTACAGTTGTTCATATGGAAAAATATATAATACAAGAATAAATAATAATACAAGAATAAACTCTGTGTTTCCTGTACTCACATCTATAAACCTACTTTTTCCCACTCCTGTATATTATAATTCATATATATATATATATATATATATATACACACACACACATACATACACATATATGTGTGTATCTTTCTATGCAGCTTGGTTCACTTATGAACATAACTTATAAATTATATTCTTTCCCAGCTCTATTTTGCTTCCTCAAAATAGCTATAGTATTTTGATTTCTCTTGTGTTTGGCAAGCACATAGCACGATGCTTTGAGTTTAAAATGTTCAATAAGTGGGCTAATTCTGAGAATGACTTCAAGACTTTGTGATTGTTCAAATATAAAATTATTTAAAACAAAACTTCTGACTTTAAAGATAACTGTGTTCTTTTTAAAAAAAATTATTAAATTTATTGGGTTGACATTGGTTAATAAGATTATTCATTAACTAAAGCCTTTATATGTAACACTGAATCTTCCTTTTCCTTTTCCTTTCCATTTAGTTTGTTGCCCAGCCCAATTGTCAACAACTGCTTGCATCTCGCTGGTATGACGAGTTCCCAGGGTGGAGGAGAAGACACTGGGCAGTGAAGATGGTGACATGTTTCATAATAGGACTTCTTTTTCCTGTCTTCTCCCTGTGCTACCTTATAGCTCCTAAAAGCCCTCTTGGACTGTTCATCAGAAAGCCATTTATCAAGTTTATCTGTCATACAGCATCATATTTGACTTTCTTGTTTCTGCTGTTGCTTGCCTCTCAACACATCGACAGATCAGATTTGAACAGGCAAGGTCCACCACCAACCATCGTCGAGTGGATGATATTACCATGGGTCCTGGGTAAATGTGTTACTATAGAAAATATAAAAATGTGATACTGCAATGAAATTTTGTTGCTCAGAAAAGAATATTAATCAAAGTTTAGGACATAGAATGTTTAAAACAGATTCTCTTCATTGTAGCTCCTAGGGAGGGGTGGGGAATGTCTGGCCCTTGAAATCATTTGGTCTGGCCTTGCCAAGGCCTCACCAAAGAGAAGCAGTTCCAGCCATCACATTAGGGTTGAGCTAATTAAATGTTTGACCAAATATAGCAGGCTAATTTTTAAGTTGATAATTTTGTATAGCCTGAGAATGATTTTATAAATATCCAAACGGCCCTTGGTAGAAAAAAGGTCCCCCACTCCTGTGAGTCTAAGGCCTATTCCCCAAAGTTAAATAATTATTTTACAGCTGGGTTGACCTGCTCTTACATGCAGCCTATAAAATGTAACCTTAGGTTTTAAAATTCTATGTTTTAATGATTTCATGTCCCATGAATGTTTCTCTGAGATTTTGTTTGTATGTTTGTGTTTTAAAGCCTTGCAACATGTGTCATTGGCCATATATAAATAATTATTCTAATTTTCTAATAGATATGCATTCTAAAAGATAAGTACAAATTACTCTGCAGAATTAGTAATTCTGTTAATAAAATAACTGTAAACAGTCTTTAAAATCCATTTAAGTTTATCTTAGAAATTATATATTAAATCAAAATAATAGTACATTTAACAATAGGGCATTCTTTAATTTCTATCTATTCATTTTATGGAAAGAGAAATGTTTTGGATCTGCAGCAAATTTTGGTAAGGTAGAAAATCTTAAAGTAGCTAGCAAAAACCCTTTTTTCCTTTCCTGTTGTTATTATAGATATGGTTAAGGTTTACATTTTAATTATTCTTTCCTTTATCCCACTGTGGTTTTCTAAAAAATTACATTTTCTCAATTTTGCTAATTTTAAACCTCCATATTGTCATTTATTTATTTATTTATTTGTTTATTTATTTATTTATTTGAAAATGTGTGACAAATTTCATGATTTACAGTCTCAGTTCGGCTTGAGTTAACTGTCAAAACTTCTGCCAGGAGTGTAAAATGAAAAAACAGGAAAAATACGACAGGACAGTGTCCGAAACTGAGATTAGATACACTTTTCAATTTTGAAGATTTAAATACTTTAAGTACTGACCATAAGAAAAGTTCATAAGCCCTGGTCAGGTGGCTCACTTGATTGGAGTCATTCTGTACACCAAAAGGTTGCGAGTTCAATTCCTGGTCAGGACACATACCTTGTGGGTTTCAACCCAGCTGGGGTGTGTGTCAGAGGCAACCAATCAGTGTTTCTCTCACATTGGTGTTTCTCTCTCTACTCCCTCCTCTCTCTGTCTCCCTTTCTCTATCTGTAAAAACAAAATTTATATATATATATATATATATATATATATATATATATATATATACACGCACACGCACACACACACACACATACACACACTCAGGTGAGGATTAAAAAAAGTGCATAGGAACAAAATATGTTTTAACTTACTGGAAAGAAACTTCTTCTTAAGTGAACTTAAAGTAGAGTCTAAAGTATGAACACAAGATCTTTCCTTAAATTAGAAGGACTTTAGATAATTTGTGCCTTTTTGAGTAAAAAAAATATGACATTGCAGTTTATATTCAATATAAAATTACCCTGATTGTTTCTATTTCAATCGATTATCTCACATTAGGAATATATCCTGTATGGAGTTTTCTTTACAGAAAATTTATTGAGAACAATTCTTAAAGAGTGTAAGAAATTAAATTTCCCATTATTGAATATCTAAAACTCCTGATATCCCAAATAAAATACAAAATATTGCATTCTGAAAAATGCTATAGATACAATACATCATAAGCACATATGTTATCCCTAGTATTTTCTATAGGAAATCAGTAAAAATATGTAGAGTATGTAGAGTTCTTGTGCAGGACAATAGTGTTATAAAAGTAAAGAGAGAGCCCTAGCCGTTTTAGCTCAGTGGTTAGAATGTTGGACGAAGGACTGAAGGGTTCTGGGTTTGATTCCAGCCAAAGGCACATACCTCCATTGCAGGTTCGATCTCTGGCCCTGGTCAGCGCATGTGACGGAGGCAACCAATCAGTGTGCCTCTCACAGGGATCTCATTCTCTCTCTCTCTCTCTCTCTCTCTCTCTCTCTCTCTCTCTCTCTCTCTCCCTCCCTCTCTCTCCCCCCCTCCCTCCCTCCCTCTCCGTCTCTCTCCCTTCCACTCTCTCTGAAAAGCAATGGAAAGGATATCCTTGAGTGAGGATTAAAATAAATAAATAAATAAATAAATAAATAAATAAATAAATAAATAAATAAATTTATATATATAAAATAAAAAGTAAAGAGAGAAAGGAAAAGAAAACAAAAGAGAAGAAAAGTCCCTTACCCTTATAAAAACTAATTTTTATTGACAAAAGTGGATAATAAATAATAGGATATGTTGTTTAGTGCCAGAAAATGGTAAATAATATTAAAAATAGAAACTTCAAACTTTTAATAATTTGTTTGTCTTCTGCAGAAGTTGTAGCAGAATTTTCCAAAAAAGCTAGCTAGAAAAGTCATATCCAAGCCACAGCTGAATGGTTAAATATTGAATAAATTTAATTGTGAGAATTATAATTCAAGCCAAAAGAAATATCTGCTAAAGACAACATTTTTTAGATATCCTAACTTCAAAGACTTCATTTATCTGGGAATTTTTAGGATGAAAGGAGATTTTCTAAAATAAAAAGTAAATAAAACCATATGAATAATTATCTTGCGTAAATAACATGGCATAAAATATCATGTTTAAATATCAGATAGATCTGTCAAAACAATTTGTTCATCAAGCCTGGTAAATTGCGAGTGCCTCATACCTAAGACTGAGTTCTAACTGGTTTGTTAGACCCATGATTATAAAACATATTATCTATGTTACTGGGCTCTTGTAGAAAAAGCAACCAATTTGAATACATACTCAGGTTCTACCACCAAGGGATTATTAAATTATGGACAGTAGCAACCTGTCAGGATTTTCAATCTTTTTTTCTACTTTATCAAATTTATTGGGGTGACAATGGTTAATATGAACATATAGGTTTCAGGTGTGGGGTTCTATGTTACAAGATCTGTACATTGATTACTTTGTGTGCCCACCACCCAAAGTCATATCTTCTCTGTCACCATATATTAAGACCCTCTTCACCCTCACCCCTTCACCCCTCTGGTAACCTCCACAATGCTGTTTGTGTTCATGAGTTTCAGTTTTATATACCATATATGAGTGAAATAATATAGTTCTTAGCTTTTTCTGATTATTTCACTTAGCATAATATTCTCAAGGTCCATCCATGTTGTTAAAAATGGTAGTATTTCATCCTTTCTTATGGCTGAGTAGTATTCCATTGCGTACATCTGCCACATTTTGTTTATCCAGTCCTCTATCACAGGACATTTTGTTTGATTCTATGTCTTGGCTACCATGAATAATGCTGCAATAAACGTAGGTTTGCATATATATTTGCAAATACATGTCTTTGAGTTTTCAGGTATATAGCCAGGAGAGGGATTGCTGGGTAATATGATAATTGCTGGTCATATGATAGCTCTATTCTTAACTTTTTGAGGAATTGCCAGACTGCTTTCCATAGTGGTTGTACCATTCTACATTCCCACAAGCAGCAAATGAGGGTTCCCTTTTCTCCAACACTTGTTATTGCCTGTCTTGTTGATAACAGCTACTCTAACAGGTGTGAGATGGTATCTCATTGTAGTTTTGATTTGCACTTCCCTAATTGCTAGTGAAGTTTAACATCCTTCTGTATGGCTCTTCGTATGTCTTCTTGGGAGAGGTGTCTGTTCAGGTCCTCTGCCCACTTTTTGATTGGGTTGTTTGTTTGTTGTTGAGTTTTATGAGTTCTTTATATATTTTGAAAACTAAACCTTTGTCGGAACTACTGTTTGCAAATATCATCTCCCATCTGGTTGGCTGCCTGTTTGTTTTGTTGTCAGTTTCTTTTGCTATGCAGAAGCTTTTTAGTTTGATATAATGCCATTCATTTATTTTCCCCTTTACTTCCCTTGACTTTTGGCTCAATTTCACAATATCTTTATTAATAAAATTAATAATTTAGCATGATGATTTCTTAAGTCCCATTGAGTGCCATTACTGCTGGGGAGCTATCATCATTAGAGCACAGAAAATTGGCCTATATTTTTATTGGACAAGTTGAAGAGGAAGATTAAAGACAACATGATTTAACCTTTTATCAAAAGTGTGATATAGAAAAAAAGGTATAATATGATTTGATGATTATATTAATGAGTCTTCTATATTTTCTCACTCTTTCCTACCTTTTGGTAAAGTAAGTATTCCCTCCATTGTAAGGATTTAGATATGTAATAGGACTGAACAACTTATGGAGAAGAGTATGGCTTATTAATGTGTCCCTCATCATGATGATATACATGATAGTTTGAAGCTCTGATGACAGATTGAAGCTTTGTGCATGGTTTTTTACAAAGTCTTCTTAAAACAGCTTATCTTTTCAACTCATGACCAAACCATGAGCTACTCATTGGGTAAAGAAATATTTTTTTATTCCTATTAAATTTACTTTCCTGCTACATTCAGAGAATGTTCCTCAGACCTATGATAGCATAATTTATGAAAAATAATTATTTTTACGGCTTCCATTTTGTTTATCCTGACAAAGACTTTTATTTGTTTTATAAACTTATATTATGAATTTTCACTTTCAACCTGTATTGAAGGTTATGGACACATCTTTTCCCATCTGAGAGCCTTAAGAGTTCTTGCAGATGTTTGCTGTAAGAGTGAAATTTAGCATATAAGCAAAGAAATCTAAAACCCTTATACAGAAATCAAACTTATGATTTAGTCATTTTGAGATGACCAACATAAAAACCCACGGACACAGACAATAATTTGTGAAGTCCTGGGGTGGAGTGGGTGCTGGGTGGAAGAAGGCAGAGCAGATGGTAAATGGGAGACATTTGTAATGCTGTCAACAATAAAAAAATAAAAATGAATTTCAAAAACCATTAGAGATAATTCAGTTATAACTACCTAAATAGATAAGTAGGTAATGGACAGATAGACACAAATATACCTCCTGGCTGTCAAATTACCCATTTAAACTGGAATAATAAGTAAAACAATAGCTTTAACAAGCATGCATATGGACCTGTAACAGAGATATACTTTTAAAGTGTCTAGAAAGAGTCATTAGAAATACTAAATGATGAAATAAAAGGAGCCTGGTGTGAGATTAGAGACCTAGTTACATCTAAGTTCTACTGGACAAAGATTTTGAGGCTTTCAATTTATTTAGGGCTTGATTTTTAACATAAAATACTAAGAGTACAAAATGACTAAAATATTCATATGAGAAAGTCCGTTTTACGTAAAAGTTACATGCAAACTAAATATAGCATGTATATGCATAATATATACTATGAGAATTCATCTATATTATAGTAGCAGTTTTATCTCAAATAAATGTCATTTGTTTTTGGAGATAATGTGGAGTAAAACATGAAAATAAACCTTTTGGATACTAATTTTTTTTTATTGTTGACTCTTTATGGGTGTCCCCTATTCCCCCACCATTTGCCTCCCTCCACCCTGCTCCTACCCCACCTAAGCCCTTACCACAGTATTGTCTGTGTCCATGGGTTATGGATATATGCATACAAATTCTTTGGCTCATCTCTTCCCATCCTCCCCACACTCTTCTCATCTGAGATCTGTCAGTCTGTTCTAGTAATCCATACCTCTGGTCCTATTTTGTTCGTCAGTTTATTTTGTTCTTTAGATTCTACATATAAGTGAGATCATGTGATATTTGTATTTCTCGGACTGGCTAATTTCACTTAGCATAATAATCTCCAGGTCCATCCAATGCTGTCATGAAGGATAAGAGATCTTTATTTTTTTACAGCTGCATAGTATTCCATTGTGTATATGTACCACACAGCTTTTTTTATCCACTTATCTACTTATTGGCACTTGGGCTGTCTCCAGATCTTGGCTATTATAAATAGTGCTGCTACGAACATAGGGGTGCATTTATGCTTTCCAATTAGTGTTTTAGGATTCTTAGGATATACACCCAAAAATGAGGTTGCTGGGTCAAAAGGCAGTTCTATTTTAAATTTTTTGAGGAAACTCCATAACATTTTCCATACTGGCTGTACTAGACAGCATTCCCACCAATGGTGTCCTATGGTGTCCATTTCTCCACATCCTTTGCAGCACTTGTTTGTTGATTTGTTTATAGTTGCCATTCTGACTAGTGTGAAGTGACATCTTATTGTAGTTTTTATTTACATCTCTCTGATGATTAGTGATCTTGAGCATTTTTTCATATGTCTATTGGCAATCTATATGTCCTTGGAGAAGTGTTGCCCATTTTTTAAAGGACTGTTTGTCTTCCTAGTGTTGAGTCGTATAAATTCTTTATGTATTTTGGAGAGTACCCCTTTTCTGATGAATTATTTGTGAATATGTTCTTTCATATGATTTGTTCCCTTTTCATTTTGCTGATGGTTTCTTTTGCTGTTCAGAAGATTTTAAGTCTGATGTAGCCCCATTTGTTTATTTTTTCCTGTGTTTTCCTTTCCCTCAGAGATACATGTGCAAAAATATTGTTTCGAGAGATGTCTGAGATTATATGACCTATGTTTTCTTCTAAGAATTGTATGGTTTTATGACTTACATTTAAGTCTTTTATCCATTTTGAATTTATTCTTGTGTATGGTGTAAGTTGGTGGTATAGTTGCTTTTTTTAATGTTTCTGTCCAATATTCCAAACATCATTTTTTTTCTTTATTTTTAAAATTTTCTTATGTTTTTATTGATTTCAGACAGAGGAAGGGAGAGGAAGAGAGAGAGAGTAACATCAATGATGAGAGAGAGTCATTGATGGGCTGCCTCCTGCACAACCCTACTGGGGATCAAGCCTGAAGCCCTGGCATGTGCCCTGACTGGGAATCAAACTGTGACCTGCTTCATAGGTAAACACTCAAATACTGAGCCATGCAAGCCATACCCAACATCATTTATTGAAGAGACTGTCTTACTCCATTGTATTCTCTTGTATCCTTTGTCAAATAGTAATTGACCAAAAAGACATGGGTTGATTTCTGGGCTCTCTGTTCTGTTCCATTGATCCATATGCCTTTTCTTGTCCCAGTACCATGCTGTTTTGATTACCATGGTTTTGTAGTATAGTTCCATATCCAGTGTTGTGATCAATCCAACTTTGTTCTATTTCCTCAAGATTGCTGGGTCTTTCTGGTTTCATATAAGTTTTTGAAATATTTGTTCTGTAAAATATGCCATTAGTATTTTAATAGGAATGTCATTGAATCTATAGATTGCTTTGGGTAGTACGGGCATTTTAATGATGTTGAGCCTTCCAATCCATGAACATGGTATGTTGTATCTTTCTGTTATTTCTTTTTCAGTGACCTATAATTTCCTGAGTATGGAACTTTTACCTCTTTGTTTATGTTTATTCCTGGGCACCTTTTTTTTTTTTTTTTTTTTTTACAATGGTATCTGGAATTCTTGGTTTCTCTTTCTGCTAGTTCATTATTGGTGTTTAAAAATGCAAATGACTTCTGGATATTAATTTGTATTCTATTACTTCACCAAATTTATTTATTAAATCTTGTAGTTTTTATAGGATTCTTTACAGTTTTCTACATACAATGTCATGTCATCTGTGAATAATGACAATTTTACTTCTTCCTTTTCAATCTGGATATCTTTTATTGCTTTGTCTTGTCTGATTACAGTGAGTAGGACTTGCAGCACTATGTTGAATAAGAGTGATGAAAATAGCATCCCTGTCCCTTTCCTGATCTTAATGGATCAATTTTAAAATTTGCCCATTTTGTATGATGTTAGCTGTAGTATTTACATATTACTTTTATTATGTTGAGGTATGATCCCTTTATTCTCACTTTGTTGAGAGTTTTTATCACAAATAGGTGCTGGATATTGTCTAATGCTGGATAATGTCCATTGATGTGATCATGTAATTTTTGTCTTTCATTTAGTTTATGTGATGTTGCACACTTATTTATTTGCAAATATTGAACAATACTTGCATCCCTGAAATAAGTCTCATTTGGTCCTTGTGTATGATCTCTAACATACTGCTGGATCTGATTTGATAATATTTTGTTGAGGGTATTAGCATCTATGTTTATCAAGGATATTAATAGGCCTATAATTTTTTTTGTGTGTGTGTAGTATCTTTATCTGGTTTTGGTGTTAAGATACTGCTGTCCTTTTTTTAAAAACAACAACAACAAAAAGCTTAGACATCTCCCTCTTTCTTGAAATTTTTGGAATAGTTTGAGGAGGATGGGTGTTAGTTCTTTGAATGTTTGGTTAAATTCACCTACAAAGCCATCCAGTCTAGGACTTTTTTTGCTGGGAGGTTTTTTTTATTACTGCTTCAGTTTCATTAGTTGTCATTGGTCTATTCCAGTTATCTGATTCTTCTTGATTATGATTTGGAAGATTGTATGCTCTTTTGAATTTGTGTTTCACCCAGGTTGTCCAAAGTGTTTGCATATAGTTGTTCATAGTATTTTCTTACAGTCCTCTGTATTTCTGTGATGTCAGTGGTTACTTCACCTCTTTCATTTCTGATTTTATTTATTTGGGTCCTCTCTATTTGTTTCATCAATCTTGTGTATCTTTTCAAAGAACCAGCTCTTGATTTCCTTTACTTTTGTATATATTTTTTAGCCTCTATGTCATTTATTTCTGCTATGATCTTCATAATTTTCTTCCTTCTACTTATTCTAGGGTTTTCTTTTTCTTTTTCATGTTATTTTCGTTGTAGTGTTAGATTGTTTATTTGAGATTTTTCTTGTTTCTTGAGAAAGCCCTATAATGCTATGTCCCACCCTTTCAGGACTGCTTTCACTATGTCCCATAAATTTTGGGTTGTTATCTCTTCGTTTTCATTTGTTTCCAAGAAGTTTTTATTTCTTCCTTAACCTTATTGATAACCCATTCACTGTTTAATAACATGCTTTTTAGCTTCCATGTGTTTAAATGTTTTTTGTGTTTTTATTGTTTTTTATTTCTAGTTTCATGCCATCATGATCCGAGAAGATGCTTCATATGACTTCAGTCTTGAATTTGTTAAGACTTACTTGGTATCCTCCAGTGTTGTCTATCTTTGAGAATGTTCCATGTGCACTTGAGAAGAATGTATATTCTGCTGCTTTGGGATGAAATGTTCTGTAAATATCAATTAAATACATCTGATCTAGTGTGTCATTTAGGATCACTGTTTCCTTGTTGATTTTTTGTCTGAAAGATATATCCAGTGATGTCACTGGGGTCCCTACTATGACTGTGTTACTGTTGAGGTTTCATTTAAAATTCTCCAAAAGTGTATTTATATATATATATTTAGGTGCTCCAATATTGGTGCAAATATGTATACCAGGGTTATGTACTCTTGTTGGATCAACCCCTTTATTATTATGTAGTGGCCTTCTTTGTCACTTGTTATGCTCTTTGTTTTGAAGTCTGTTTTGTCAGATATAAGTTTTGCTACACCCGCTTTTCTTTCCCTTTCCATTCACATGGAATATTTTTTCCATCCCTTTGCTTTCAATCTGTGTGAATCTTTTGTCTGAGGTGGGTCTGTTTTGCATAGCATATATGTGGGTCATGTTTTCTTATCCATTCAGCTACTCTGTCTTTTGATTATGGAGTGTAATTCATTTACATTTAAGTTTATTAGACTTATTTATTGCCAGTTTTTTCTTTATGCTTACATTCATCTCTCTATTTCTTATTACAACAGTCTCTTTAACATTTTTCCAATGCTGGTTTAGAGGTATTAAACTCCTCTAGACTTTCTTCACTGTGAAGCTCTTTATTCCACCTTCAATTTGGAATGATAGCCTTGCTGGATAGCGTAGTCTTGATTACAGATCCTTGGTCTTCATTACTTTGAATACTTCATGCATTCCCTTTTGGCCTATAGTGTTTCTATTCATACATTAGCTGACAGCCTTATGGGAGCTCCTTGTAGGTAACTAATTGATTTTCACTTGCTTCCTTTAAGATTTTCTTTGTCTTTAATTTTTGGCATTTTAGTTATTATGTGTCTTGTTGTGGGCCTTTTTGAGTTCATCTTGATTTGGACTCTGTGCTTCCTGAACTTGTGTGATTTTTTCCTTCATGAAGTTAGGTAAGGTTTCTTTCATTATTTCCTCAACAGCATTCTCAATTACTCACTTTCTTTTTCTTCTGCTACACCAATTATGTGGATGTTCTTATGTTTAATGTTGTCCCAATACTCCCTTAAACTGTATTTCTGGTTTTTATTTTATTTAATTAATTAATTAATTTATTTATTTATTTATTTATTATTTATTTATTTATTTATTTGCTTATTTATTTATGCTCAGATTGAGTGATTTTTATACCTTGTCTTCAAGGTCTCTGATTCAGTCCTTTGCTTCCTTCTGTTTATTTCATCCAGTGCATTTTTTTATATCAGCTATGTCATTCTGCATTTCTGAATTGTTGTTTCTCATGTTTTGTATGTTTTTTTCATGCTGTTGAGTATCCTTATAATCATTACTCTGAACTCTATGTCTGATAAATTGCCTATCACCATGTCATTTATCTCTTCCTCTGGATAATTCTCTTTGTCTTTCATTTGGGGCCTGTTTCTTTGTCTCTCCATTTTGGCAGTCTCTTTGTTCTTGTTTCTATTCATTAGGTATATCTGCTATTACTCCCAGTCCTAGTGTTGTGGCCTTTATAGTGGGTGTCTTGTGGGACCCAATGGTGTAGTCTCCTTGATCTTCTGAGCTGGGTACTCTAGGAATGTCACTTGTGTCAGTTATGTGGTCCCTCCCATTGTCATTGGCTCTCAATTGCTCTTGTCCCAAGTCATGGGTGGGCTCAACCCTCAGACTAGCTGACTATGAGGCTCATCCCCAATTATGTCATGGCGACTGTTATACAGATGCTAACAGAACTAAACAAGACAAAACTGTAAACAACACACACACATATACACACACACACACACACATACTAAAAACTAATAACAAGAACAAAAACACCACCACCAATAACAAAAAATGTATAAGGAAAAGAGAAGTAAAAAAAAAAGAATACTATAATACAAGAGACTAAAAGCATTAGAGCAGACAGTGGGAAATGAAAGCAGAGAAGGGAAGAAAAGAAAGTGGAGAAAAATTAAATTTAAAAAAAGTGAAAAAATATATATGAAATAATAATTTTAAAAAGTTAATAATAATGAATAAAATAATATATGGAATAGGAAAAGAAAAACAAAAAAAATAAAAATAATAAATAAATATAAATTTAAAAAGCAAAGAGAAAGAAAAAATAGATGAAGACAAGGAAAGAAAAATAAGGGATATGAGAGGAAGAAAAAGAGAACAAAACAAAATATAAAAAAATAAAAGAAAAAAGATTATACACAAAATAATAATAAAGACATTTTTTAAAAAAGGAAAAGGAAAAAAAAGTTGAGTTCACCTCTACAGATTTCAGTGCCTGCTGTGCTCAAACTTTGGCACTGCTATTTGTGATGCTCACTAGATTTTGCTCTGATGTTTTCACGAATGGCCCCTTGGTGGGCCTTTCACAGACCTACCCGTAGGTTCTTTGATGCGAACAATTTCAGCCACCAGTTTGATGCTCAGCAGGGCAGAGCTCCAAATAGTCTGCTGGGTGGGCCTCTGAAGTCAAAAGACTGGGTCTACATTGGGTCTCACACCCTTGAATGTTCCTGCTCTGAGTTACTATCCCTTCCCCCATGGATCAATGCTCTGCAGAGGTATCCAGGACCTGACCTGGATGGTTTAACATTGGGGGTAGTGCTTGTAATCTATAGGAGTGAAGAACAGCACTTCCTCTTTTTATCTGGGCTGCACTGGCTGCTGGCTATACGCAGTGGGGAGCTCTGATCTATTTCTTTGTAATGCTGCCAAGGGCCCATCACTTGCCTGTCTGTCTTCTGGATAGAAACCCACCCAGGAAACACTGTTGCAACATCTCAGCTCTACTTGGCTTCCTGGCACCCCTTTGCCACACCACACAAGGTAGGAGGGGATCCAAAGGCACTCCAGTCTTTCCCCACAGCCAGCCCTTTTGAGCAGGGCCTCCACCGAGGCTCAAATGGGCTAAATGTCCATGTACCCTGCACTATCAGAATGAGCAGGATGGGCACAGATTTCTTTTTTTTTCTTTTTTTATTATAATTTTTTTTTTTACATTAGGCCCCTTTTAATCCTTATTGATGCCCTCCACCCCACATCCATCCTACCACCAGGCTTTCTCTGTACCAATGTCTGTGTACATGGGTTATGCTTATAAACATATAAGTTCTTTCATTAATCTCTCCCCACCCACTGCCCCCTCCCCACCTTCCCTCTGAGATCCCTCAGTCTGTTCCATGATTCTATGTCTCTGGATCCATTTTCTTCAGCAGTTTATTTTGATTATTACAATACACATATAAGTGAGATCATGTGGTATTTGTCTTTCTCTGACTGGCTTATTTCACTTAGCATAATACTTTCTACTTCCCTACATGCTGTGCCAAAGGATAAAAGATCCTTCTTTTTTACAGCTGCATAGTATTCCATGATGTAAATGTACCACAGCTTTTTTATCCACTCATCTAGTGATGGGCACTTTGGCAGTTTCCAGATCTTAGCTATTGTAAATTGCACAGCTATGGACATAGGGGTGCATAAGCCCTTTGTGATTGGTGTTTCTAGTTCCTGAGGATATATTCCTAGAAGTGGGATCACTGGGTCAAATGGCAGGTCAATTTTTAATCTTTTGAGGAAATCCTATACTGTTTTCCATAGTGGTTGCCCAGTCTGCATTCCCATCAGCAGTGTACTCGGGCTCCCTTTTCTCCACACCCTCGCCAGCACTTGTTGTTGGTTGATTTGTTGATGGTAGCCATTCTGAAAGGGGGGAAGTGATACCTCATTATGGTTTTAATTTGCATCTCTCTGATGCTTAGTGACTTTGAGCATTTTTTCATATGTCTCTTAGACATTTGTATGTCCTCTTTGGAGAAGTGTCTACTTAGGTCCTTTGCTCATTTTTTAATTGGATTTTTTTTCTTCCTTTTGTTAAGTTGTATGGAGTTCCTTATATATTTTGGATATTAACCCTTTATCAGATGTGTCATTGGCAAATGTGTTCTCCCATAGTGGGCTCCCTTTTTGTTTTGTTGGTTTCTTTTGGTGTGCAGAAGCTTTTTATTTTGATGCAGTCCCATTTGTTTATTTTTTTTCTTAGTTTCTCTTGTCCTAGGAGATGTATCAGCAAAGATACTGCTAAAAGAGATGTCTGAGATTTTAGTGCCTATGTTTTCCTCTAGAATTTTTATGGTTTCATGTATTACATTTAAGACTTTATCCATTTTGAATTTACTGTGATGTAAGTTGGTGGTCTAGTTTCATTCTTTTGCATGTACCTGTCCAATTTTCCCAACACCATTTATTGAAAATACTGTCTTTACTCCATTGTATATTCTCACCTCCTTTGTAAAATATTAATTGACCATATGGCTTGAGTCAGTTTCTGGGTTCTCTGTTCTGTTCCACTCATCTATATGTCTGTTTTTGTGCCAGTACCAGGCTGTTTTGATTACAGGTGCTTTGTAGTATAACTTGATATCCTATTGTGATCCCTTCAACTTTGTTCATTTTCCTCAAGATTGCTATGGCTATTTGGGGTATTTTTTTGTTCCATATAAATTTTTGAAGTGTTTGTTCTAGATCTGTGAAATATGCTGTTGGTATTTTCATCGGGATTCACTGAATCTGTAGATTGCTTTGGGTAGTATGGACATTTTAATGAGGTTAATTCTTCCAATCTATGAACATGGTATATTTTACCGTTTGTTTATATCTTCCTCTATTTCTTTTTTCAGTGTCCTGTAGTTTTCTGAGTAAAGGTCTTTTACATCTTTGGTTAAGCTTATTCCTAGGTATCTTACTTTTTTTGTTGCAATGGTAAATGGAATTCTTTTAGTTTCATTTTCTGAGAGTTCATTATTGGTATATAAAAATGCCATTGATTTCTGGGTGTTTATTTTGTATCCGGCTACCTTGCAGAATTCATTTATTAAATCTATAGTTCTTTGGTGGAGTTTTTAGAATTCTCTATGTACAATATCATGTAATCTGCACATGATGACAGTTTTGTTTCCTCCTTTCCAATTTGGATGACTTTTATGTTTTCTTCTTTTCTGATCGCTGTGGCTAGGACTTCCAGTAATACGTTGAATTAGAGTGGTGAAAGTGAACACCCCTCTCTTGTTCCTGTTCTTAGGGGAAATGGTTTTAGTTTTTTGCCCATTGAGTATGATATTGGCTGTAGGATTGTTATATATGACCTTTATTATGTTGAGGTATGATCCCTCTATTCCCACTTTGCTGAGAGTTTTTATCAAAAATGGGCGTTGGAATTTATCAAATGCTTTTTCTGCATCTATTGATATGATCATGTGATTATATGATCATGTGTTTTTCAGTTTGTTTATGTGATGTATCACATTTATTCCTCTGTGAATATTGTTCCAGTCTTGCATCCCTGGAATAAATTCCATTTGGTCATGGTGTATGATCTTTTAAATATATTGCTGAGTCCGATTTGCTAATATTTTGTTGAGGATTTTTGCATCTATGTTTACCAGAGATTCTCTTTCTTTGTAGTGTCCTTATCTGGTTTTGGAATTAGGCTAGTGCTGGCCTTATAAAAAGAACTTGGAACTCTTCCTTCCTTTGGATTTTTTGAAATAATTTGAGGAGTATAGGTGTTAATTCTTCTTTGAATGTTTGGTAAAAGTTCCCTGTGAAGAGAACTTTTGGGGCTAGGGCTTTTGTATGCTGGGAAACCTTTGATTGCAGCTTCCACTTCATCAGCAGTTATCGGCCTATTTAGGCTTTGTGACTCCCTGATTGAGTTTTGGAAGTTTCTATTTTTCTAGGAGCTTATCCATTTCATGCAGATTGTCCAGCTTGGTGGTATATAGTTGTTCATATTATTTTCTTACAACTCTTTGTATTTCTGTTGGGCGAGTTGTTATTCCACCTCTTTTGATTCTCATTTTGTTTATTTGGGTCCTCTCCCTTTGTTTCTTGATGAGTCTGGCCTAAGGTTAATCAATCTTGTTTATTTTTTCAAAGAGCCAGCTCTTGGTTTCATTGATCTTTGTATTTTTTTTAGTCTCTATGTCATTTATTTCTTCTCTGAGCTTTATTATTTTTTTCCTTCTACTTACTTTGGGGTTTTCTTGTTTTTCTCTTTCTAAGTTTGTAAGTTGTAGGATAGAGAGTCTATTAGAAGTTTTTCTTGTTTTTTGAGGTAGGGTTGTAGGGCTGTGAACTTCCCTCTCAGGACTGCTCTCATTGTGTCTTATAAATTTGGAGTTGTTGTGTGTTCATTTTCATTTGTTTCCAGAAAGTTTTTTATTTTTTTCTTGATCTCTTTGGTAACCCATTCATTGTTCAAACACATGCTTTTCACCCTCCATGTGTTTAAAAGTTTTTTAGTGTTTTTATTGTAGTTAATTCCTAATTTTATGCCACTGTTGTCTGAAAAGATGCTTGATACGATTTCAATCTTCTTGAGCTTGTAGAGACTTACTGTCCTAACATGTGATCTATCTTTGAGAATGTCCCGTTTGCACTTGAGAAGAATGTATATTCTGCAGCTTTGGGATAGAATGTTTTGTAAATGTCAATTTAATCTATCTGATCTAGTATGTCATTTAGGGTCACTGTTTCCCTGTTGATTTTTTGTCTAGAAAACCTATCCAGTGAAGTCAATGGGGTGTTAAAATCCCCTAGTATGACTGTATTGCTGTTGATCTCTACCTTAAAGTCCTCAAGAGTTGTTTTTTTTAATAAATTTAGGTGCTCCTATATTGGGTGCATTTATGTTTATCAGGGTTATAGTCTCTTATCGGATTGATCCCTTTAGTGTAATGTCCTTTCTTGTCTCTCGTTATGGTCTTCATTTTGAAGTCTATTTTATCAGATATGACTATTGCTACCCCAGCTTTTTTTTCATTTCCATTTCCCTGGAAAATATTTTACCATACCTTCACTCTCATCCTGTGTGATTCTTTTGTTCTGAGGTTGGCTGGTCTCTTGTAGACAGCATATATTTGAGTCATGTTTTCTTATCCATTCAGTCACCCTGTATTTTTTTATTGCAGCATTTAATCCATTTTACATTTAAAATCATTACTGAAAGATACTTATCGCCCGGTTGGGTGTGGCTCAGTTTTTGAGCATTGACCTAGGATCCAGGAGATGGTGGTTTGGTTCCCAGTCAGGGCACATGCCCAGTTTGTGAGCTTCATCCCCAGTCGGGGGCTTGCAGGAGGCGGCCAGTCAATGACTCTCTCATCATTGATGTTTCTATCTCTCTCTCCCTCTCCCTTCCTCTCTCTGAAATCAATAAAGATATATTTTTTTTAAAAAAGAAAGATACTTATCTACTGCCATTTTGTTTCTTTATGCCTACGTTTCTCATTCTCTTTATTTCTACTTCTAATTATAGCAGTCTCTTTAACCTTTCCTGTAATGCTAGTTGTGTAGTGATTAAGTCTTTTAGCCTTTTTTTTGTCTGTGAAGCTCTTTATTTCACCATCTATCTTGATTGATAATCTTGCCGGATAGAGTAGTCTTGGTTTCTGATCCTTGTTTTGCATTACCTTGAATACTTCATGACATTTCTTTCTGGCCTGTAGAGTTTCTGACGAGAAGTCAATTGACAGCTTTATGGGGGCTCATTTGTAGGTAACAGATTGCTTTTCTCTAGCTTCCTTCTCTCTTTGTCTTGAATTCTTGACTTTTTAATTATGATGTTTCTGAGCATGGGCCTCTTTGGATTCTTCTTGCTTGTGACTCTCTGTGCCTCCTGAACTTGTGTGACTTTTTCCTTGACCAGGTTTGGGACGTTTTCTGCCATTATTTCATCAAACAGGTTCTCTAACCCCTGCTTACTTTTGACCTCCTCTGGCACTCCTATAATAAGAATATTGTTTTGTTTCATGCTGTCCCACAGCTCCCTTAGACTGTCCTTCTGTTTTTTAATTGTTTTTTGTTTGGGGGTCTCTGATTGAATGATTTTTTTCTACCTTGTCTTCTAATTCACTGATCCAATCCTCAGCTTCCTCTAATCTGTTTATTCCTTCCAATGTGTTCTTTATTTCTGCTATTTCATTCTTCATTTCTGACTGGTCATTTTTCATAGTTTCCATATCTTTTTTCATGCTATGGAGCATCCTTACAATCAGTATTCTGAACTCTGTATCTGAGAGATTGCTTATCTCCATTTTATTTAGTTCTTTTTCTAGAGACTTCTCTTGTTCTTTCATTTGGGGCTTATTTTTTGTCTCCCCATTTTGGCTACATTTTTGGGTTTGTTTTTAAGTGTTAAGCAGATCTTCTAGAACTCTCAGTCTTTTTGGAGCACCTCTGGTACAGGCCAATGTCAGGCGCAGTTTGCGACTGGCCCTGAGTACCCTGTTTGGAGCTATCAACAACCCTAGTCTCGAGGCCTCCACTGCTGGGGCTGCGTGCATTTAGACAGGACCAAGATGCACACCAAAGTATGCTTTCCTATGGCCTGGGTCCAGAAGCAGATCAGGCAAAGACTCAAAGCACCCTGAGGTCTTCCTCTGCCTGCAGACTGATGAATTTGATCCTCTTAATGAGCCTCAGGCTGTAGAAACTCCTCTAGGCAGGGTGAGAGGCTTTCCAGCAGGGTGGGACAATTGCTTCCCTCTTCAGGCAAAAGCCGAAAATTTGTTGCCCAAGGAAGATGTCTTCTATAGTCTAGGGGAATGACTAGGTACAGGAATCCAGATGGGCATCTCCTGATCTCACTCTCCAAAGCATACAACCCCAGACTCTCCCCACACAGCTCCAGTCTACTACACTTCCCCTCCACTGGAGCAAGGTGAGTGGCTGCACAGGAAATGTTGTGGGTTGTCTCTTTAAGAGGGTGCCTGCAGTTCCAGCTGCCTCTCCTTGGAAGACAGAAACCCAGCTGCTTTTCACAGTCAGATGTTATTTGGGCACCTTTCTCAGTTCTGAGGCTCTTGGCTGGGAAGCTCAGCCTGGGGGTTAGACTCCAGGGTCCTCAGTGGGAACCGCCCACAACTGAGATATCCCTCTGAACCTTCATCTGCTGCCTGTGGGAGCCCAGCCAGCCCTCTTGTGCCTCCACACTGCCTACCAGTCTCTGTGCGTTCTCCAGTTTTCCTCCTTGATTTTGAGGGTGCTCTCCAGCTAGTCTTCAGTTGGTTTTTATGAGGGTTTTTCTATGTTTTAGTTGCAAATCCAGATTCATCCCAGGATACTGTCAGTGTAGCTTCCACTGTCTGCCCCCATCTTGGATCTCCCCTTCCCTGGGCACAAATTTCTAATTGTACCCCATTTTCCTTTGGCTTGGATCAACACAGAACTGGGCAGACTTAGCAGTTTCTCAGGTTGGGGGTGAGTTGCTGTCCATGAGCTTGAGGTGGGATCTCTTTTTTTCCCCCAAATCACTCAGACCAGCCAATATCTGGCACTCTACCCAGTGTTCCACCAGGGGATGGAAGACCTCTGAGTCACTGCTGAATGTACTGATCAGCCCTCTCCAAGGCAGAGCTCTGTGATGTGGAGCTTTGCTGCTTGGCCCCTCACTCAATCCCAGGTCAGAGTGATTTTTCTCTGCCTGGTGCTGCAACAAAGAGATCATCCTTTGCCTGGGGTGTTGCAGTTTGAGCTTCTACATGCATTCCCCTTCCCTTCTCTGTTTTTCTGGATTGGGGATTCCTGCATGGGGCTGAGGTTCCATGCTCCCAGTGGGGCAGGGGCTCTGCTGCCACAATATCCCTCGGCTTCTGGCCCTGTACCTGCTTAAGTTGCTTCACCCTCTCTGTATTTTCTTCTGTCTTTCCTCTACATTCCCTGCTCACAGTACTTCAAATCAAATACAGCTCAGTTGGTTTTTCAAGCCTGTTGCCCTGCAGTTCAGCCACAAATTAGTCTGATGTGAGCAAGTGGTTGGAGGTTCCAGCTACTCTGCAGTCATTTTGAATTCCTACTTGGGTGCTAATTTTTAAGGCCTTTCCCAAAACTGGTTTTTATTTTTTTCCACAGAATTCATTATAACTCAATTATAACAATCAAATTTGTATCATAGCTTATTTCCATCAAAAATATTTTAGTGTGCACATAAAATATCCAGATGTAGACTTATGTTATCACCTTAGTATGAATTATAAAACTGATAACATTTTATATAAATTAAGTAGACTATTAGTGAAGGCTATTATAATAATAAAGCAGGAAGTACTTTGTTCCCAATGGGAGAAATGTAGCTGCTGAAGTAAGTTGATATTTTCTGTGTGCCTAAGAATATACCATAATTATTTAACATATATAAATCTATGCACACTGACCATGATGATGAAAATGGTGAACTGAGGAAAAGATGTATCATAGGAAGACATCTAAGTTTTGTTAAAATAACCTCTAGTGAATTCCTAGGCATAAGCCAACAATTGCTCATAGTATCCAAATTATACATCTTGCCTATAACACATAGTTATTTAACAGGTTCTCTCTAACAAAACGTGCCTCTTATTTCCATGACTTATTTTATATTTTTATCTTTTAAAAGGTTGATATTAACAAACCTGAAAATTTCAACAAGGTCTACCAAGTTGAAAATGTAAAATGAAAAAGGGTGATCATATTCTTATGTAGATAAAGTCTCATCAAGACAAACAATCATATAAATATTCTCCCTTTTTGGTGACAATTTGTTCATCTTTTGTCTAATAGATATTAAGAGCATATGGCTTCGGATACTCATACTGAAAAGTTAAAGGCCGATGGTGGTGCACAGGTAGGCTAAGTAGCCATCTCAGATGGTAGATAAAAAAAAAATAGAAATTATTTAAGAAAAGGGGATGATAGATAGATATTCAAAGAGAAGAGCTACACAGCACTGAGCCAAAGGGTATTGGGTCAATGATGGCAGCAAAAATATACTTGGGACAGTGAAACAAGAAAGAGCATAGAAGAAGCAACAGGAGAAACTAGGCTGAGCTGCTTTGGCTCACTGAGTAGGAGAGAGAGAAGGGGGCCTTGGAGACAGGTTCAGGGACCTTGGAGACAGGTTCAGGGAGTAAGCCTGAGATGAGCTGCTACTGCCCATTGCTCCCCTGGCTGAAAGTCTTGTGGTGTCCCCTCGGATGGATGGAGATGGTGCTGGCATGCTCCCCTGATAGGGAGCCAGTGCTGGGTCCTTTGTCCTGAGCATATTTATCTCTTCCTTTCATATGAGAGGTCCCAGGGGAGTGTCTCAATAGAGTATTCATCATCTTTCCAGGTATTCTCTTTAAGGGTCCTGGTCTCCATTGATGGGTTGATGCCAGGGCAGGGGGCCATTAGTCTCTGTGCCTGGTCTTGAGTCAGCTAGTTTTCTGGTTTTGCTGCTTATCTGTGCCTGGAGCTGAAATACAACTGAGGCCTAGAAGTTATCTTTAGAGAGGAATGCTCAGGGGGTCTAAACTGCATGACCAGCAATATGCTAGGGGAGGATAGATTACCCTGGGGACAAAGTTCTGTTTTCCCATTTCTAGGCATCTGGGGCTTCCTGCCCTGGTGAGTTTCTGTACCTGGGTTTCTGTACCTGGCCCATCTAACACATACTTTCAGCCTTACTCCTGAATTATCTATCTTCTCAAACATCCCCAAAAGATATTCTTGCAATTATAAGAAATAAGAAATAGTTTGTCCCTACTCTCTCATTTGGCAAAGTGCTCTAACTACCTCATCTAGCTAGCTGAAGACACTCAAATGTAGCTGTAGAACATCCTTTTATTAATTTAAAGGGATATTTTAATTTTATAAATCAGATAATTATTACAGTATGACATATGTACCTCATTTTCCTGTTTTCCTGTGGGTAAAAACATTTTTAAAGTCACTTTTACAGATTTATCAAGATTAAGACGTTAAAATATCAAACAAAGTATTTATATAGATATAAATTGTTGATTTTGCATATTCTATTGCTGATAAAATGACTTTTTTATTGGAGAGGAAATTAAGTCTTTTAGGTCAGGACAATGCAATACAAATCTGATACACTGCAAGTCAAATCTACAGGCTTTGAGAGACTGTTTGGCAACAGGTTCAGATGGTTCAAGGGAAGGGGAAGAGGTAGGAAAAGAAGAGTAGATACAAAATGAGGAAGGGTCTAAGTAAAGGAAGGGAGGGAAATTTAAAGTGGTTTTTATTAGTTAAGAATAACAATAGTAGGTCCTAGCCAGTTTGGCTCAGTGGTTGGAACGTGGGCCTGAGGACTGAAGGGTCTCAGGTTTGATTCCGGTCAAGGGCTTCAGTTGCAGACTCAGTTCCCGGCTCCAGTCAGGGCACATGCAGGAGGCAGTCAATCGATGTGTCTCTCTCACATAGATGTTTCTCTCTCTCCCTCCCTCTCTCTCTCTCTTTCTCTCTGTGTCTCTCTCTCTCTCCCTTCCACTCTCTCTGAAAAACAATGGAGAAAATATCCTCAGGGGAGGATTATTAAAAAACAAAGAAAAAGAATAACAGTAGTAGTTGTAGTAGTAGTGATAAAAGTAATAATCATAGAAACTAAGAAGTTAGGCACTGTGCTGAGTGATTGAAATGTATGGTCTCATTTGAACTTCACAGTAACTCCATTTCATTTAACTATTAAAAATGGTGCTACTATCTCATTTTACAGAAAAGAAAAAGACTTAGACAAATGAGATCACTTGCCCAGGATCAAAGAGTTAACAAATGGTAGATATTAGATTCAAACTCCAGTCAGTGTAACTGCAGAAGTAGAGCCTTCATCCCCTATATATACTGCCCTAGAAATGTGAGAAGTAAAATTCAAGGAAGCAAAAATAGCCCAGGAACTTAAGTCTTCAAACAAAATTTTAGTTCCTATTTTCTCTGCCTCTTTACCAACTTTGATTTTTACCTAGGTTGAATTTGAAAGGGCCTTGTTTACAATTCATTAAGGATGTAACACTCTTTAAGATGCACAGTTGATATAATTTGCTATTGAATATCATGTATACTAATATACCAAATTTATCACTACCATCACCATCATATCACCACTAGCTCCATCACCATCTCAGCCACCACCCCTGTCTCCAATCTAAAACACATGCATATGTGGCTCCCTAACACTGAAAAAAGCAATCTATTTCAAGAAAGAAAGAATAAATTCCTTTAGATATTTCCTTTTTGGTTTTCATGATCTTTTACTAAGACTTAAAGTTAAATTGCCTTCCTTCCAAGAATATCATTAATTTTTTTTTAAATTTTCATTGGTATATGTATGTATAGGTGTGTCCTCAGAATTATGTAGAGATAAATATATTTTCTTTGTATATAATTGTTTTAAAAATAGTCAGAGGTTTGCACTTGGTGAAAAATTGGAATTTTCATAGTGAAAACATTAATAGTGAAAACATTAATAGTGAAAACATTAATAGTCACTCTTTAAAAAATATATATTGTGTAACTACTACCATTCATTGAAAAGTGACTTGAGCAAAGATTTGGAGGAATATGCATTCATTGTTTTCTTATCTATATAAACATCTTATGCCTTAGTTTTCATGGAAACTTTTAAACATAAATTCTATTAAAAAGTATTTTACTGCATTGATAAAAACTTAATTGATTTTTAAGTTACTATATTTTGGTCATAAGCTATCAGATGACCCAGAATTCTAGAGTTCTACATTCTACATCTTAATCCAAAACTATCATGGCATCCTTTCTCACTTTGAAAATACATACTTCCTTAATTGTATATTCCTACTTATTTTCTCTAAGTGTTAATATGATGATGTCAAAACCATAGCAATTTAAGGGCTTATAGATGTCAAACTAAGCATATTTAACTATTTATGTTTCTTGAGGTGGTGTAGGCTGAATAAAATCATAATCATCGTGTATTTTTGTAGAAAATTTAGAATTTGAATTTTCTTCTCTGTTGAATGATTCCTAATTTCCAGAGATCTTTAAACATTAGAGTGAGAAACAATTCTGGAAACCAGATTTTATATTCATGTAAAGGCTTTGTTATGGAGTCTCAACTACAATCTTAAACACGAAATGGTTTTACTTCCAATCCCTCTCCCTAACCGCCCTGTACCAAATATCCTTTCCCTGTCTCTTAATTATATGTCTAGAAGATATCATCAATTTTTGAAATTTTGAGTTATTAAGAACTAGTCCCTGATCAGTTTAAAACTTGAATCTCATAATCAGTTTACAGCTCTCCGTTTTCCCCCAAAAGCCCTGATGCCTGGCTTGAAGGACTTGCAATTATCCATCTTTTGTTCATCCTCAATCCAAACACAAGAATGGAAAGAGGAACACAGACTCTTCGTGTTCTCACCTTTCCTTGGCTACTGGGGAGAGGGATGACAGGAAAAATTAAACATCTGCATTATTTGTTGGTTGCTGCATCTCTGACTAAGGCTGAGTAGCCTGTATGATAGGTCTTGACATATTGACTCTCCTAATCACTGTATGGGTGTTCTTTAGAGGGCCCTGTGTGTTTCTACACTGCACAGTTTTCTGAATCAGCTCTGCGTGACATCTGGTTCCTCAACTCTTGTAAATAGCTGTTGGCCCCCTTTGGGGGTCCTGTGATCCTAGCAAAAATGGAAAGACAAGATGACTCAAGCTCAGCATCTCCCTGTGATATACACTCACTCCACAACAAATTACAAAACCTTGCCACATTGAATGGCAAGAGGTTAGGTTGCTGCCAGCTGCCCTACTGCCAAGCCCCACTGTTTTTCTGTTTTTCTGTTTTCTCTGATGAAATAGACCCAAGGAGGGGTAGACAATTGCTTGAGCAGATGCCCAACTGGGGATTGAAATGCAAGTTTCTCCTTGTGGAAATCCTCAGTTTTTATGGAGGGTTTTCTTGGCGTCTCCCTCCCTTAACTTAGGGAGATGGTAGTGCTGGTGAGTAATCAGCCTCATCTTTTTTTCTGGTATGTCCTCTTAGATCAAGGCTCTCTTGTCACCTCTTCCCAGTCTTTTTTCTGTATAAACCATAGGGTTAGAGTGGTAGGTAGCTGGTAACAGATATGGTCCTCATGCCTCTTTCTGTAAGCTCTTTAGAAAGTGGATACTTGGGGCTCTTGTCTTTATCTTCGTTTGAATTTTAAGTATAACATTGAGACAGTAGGAGGTGTTCCTTAACTTAGTGCCTCTTATGGTCCAGCACAATGTGTGTCTTTACTGCATATAATAACTATTTAAATTTCTCTTTGAACAGAAGCAGAAATTTGACTAAAGACTACTTTTTTGTTCCCCAATTTGAAACAAACAAACAAAAAAATGTCAGCAAGGAGGAATTATTTCTGTTCTTTTTCTCTTCACTGATTTGGAACTGCAGCATGGAACTCGGTGTTCTGTTAAGAAACTCCCATGGTTAGATCCCTCCGCTAGCTTTTAGGTTGCCATAACAGGCCCTTGGAGGTTGCCAAAGGTGAAAAGGTGCCTTGCCCTTTGTTTAGGCCCTTTGTTGTGTTACTACTGACATCAAAAAAGGACAAGTCAAGAGGTCTTGTTGCAGTATTACACATTTCTTATGTGAAATCTGAGATGTTAAATGTGACATCTCAGGTCTGCCTACTTCATTTCATCCTCACAGCCAGTTTCATATGACAGAATATAACAGAACACTCAAATAGCCCTGATGAAAACTCTTATGGGAAAGCTGGAAAAAAATATTGTAAAAACTTCCAGGCATCCAGATATGTTTTTAAAAGGAAGTTCTCTGACTCATTTGCACTGTGATCTTTCCTTTGTTGGTCCCCACAGCTTTGACATCAATGCTTGTAATTAGACAACTCTGAGAAACCATGTCATACTTTTATAAACAGCAGAGAGCAATTTTGAAATGTTCCCATTGTGGGAACAGAACAGTTTGTGACAGAGGCTCCCTCCAGCTTTGTTCTCTTCAGCCTTTTTAGTTACCATGAACAGTTTATTATTTGAATGCATTTTTCAGTGAGTTAATACCACCCTCTAGTTTTTCTAAAGCCTTGTTTCTTCAAAAATTTCAGTGAATGTTGCCAGAATAAAGGGCACTTGGTATTTCAGTAACGTGCTTATAACAAATAGAAATCAATAGTCCTCAAACAGGTATGAGGTGACTAGAGCCACAAGCAGTGATTAATCTGGTGTTTTAAAAACAAAAGATTCCAAACTCCATTAGCTTATTATCACTAATCTACAGTATTATGTACAGCTCAAAGTTTTAAAAAAATGGTGTGAGTTCTCAATTAGATCAGGATCTCTTTTTCCGGCAGAATTGTGCCTTACAAAGGTCAGAAGTAAATTATCTTTATGCTGCCAGGAAAGTCAGATTTAAAGTCTCCTCTCTCAACTCCAAAGGAAGTGTTATATATCCAGATTGTGAGTTTTTGTTGTTACTCTCCCTAGGAAACTTCACAGGTCTTCTAGTCCAGACTTCCAACAGAAATCGGAGATGTTAAATGTGACATCTCCTTGAACCCATCTAATAAGAACAGAGTCTATTCAGATATTAAATGTGACATCTCCTTGAACCCATTAAATAAGAACAGAGTCTGTTCAGATGTTAAGGAGACATAGGTTAAAATGTTGCCTTATCATAAGCTTCATAACTCTGGTTGGTTAGTAGGTATTGGAAATATATTTCATTTTAAGATACATGCAAATTTGAAAACAACAAAACAGAGTCAGAGTTGGAATGTCCTTTACAGATCAGCCAGGCCAGGTTTCCACTTATTCCTAGAATTTCTATGGAGTATGACTGATGGAAGATATTACAGGCTCTGGACTGGAATCCTGATTCCACAGGGTGATACATTCCAGTTTGGAACAATTTGGATTGCCTTCCTCATATTGAGCAAAAAGGTTCCTTTCTATGATTTTCATACCAAAAATCCAACTTCTGCTTTCTGAGGCAGACCAAAGCAAGTCTGTGTCCTCAGCTACAAAGTCATTTTTAATCTTTCATGGCAGCCATTATGGTGGTTTATTTTAGTAAAATTTTGATAAATAGGAAGCAGCAATATCTGCCTATTTATATCATTGTGGTAGAAGGGTAGTCCTTGTATAGTTCTATATGTAGACCTGACAGTCCAATTCTTATTACTATATATTCTGAGGAAAGTTAGTTTGAAATCCATTTGTTCAATCAATGATTGCATGCGCACATCTTCTAACCTCTGGGAACTAGCAAAGATTCAAGCAAAACAAAACGAATAAAATATATTGTGAAATCTCAAAAATTAGAAAATGTTGTATAAGAGCACTACATTAAGGAGACTGAGCTTCAGTCCTAGTTTCTCCATTTACCAATAGCATAATATTAGTTACGCTGCCTCTTTGTGCCTTAGTTTTCTTTTCTACGTTGTGCTTGCATTCTGTATCCTGAGACTGTACCCAGACTCAATAATAAAAAGTACCATAGAAGCACTGAGCATTTTTTTGTGGATAAATAAATTCTAAAATTCACACAAGCTCTACAATGCAGTGCATGCATCATATTTTATTCAGTTCTGATATAGTCATTTCTTCAAAATGGAGGTGGTGGCCATTATAAGTCCCCCAATCTTATGTAAACTCTCAAAAGGGATTTATTTATGAATGAAACCTTAAAGGGGAAGCTAGAATGTAAACACCAAATGTAAAATAAAGGAGGGGCCTACAGCAGACTTTAAAATATAGACAATAATCATTCAACTGAATCAGTCTTTATTTGTGCTATTCATTTAAATGTAACCTAAAATGAATAAATAAAACTTTATTAAAAACATTAAATAGCCATTGTTACTTTCCAACAATTAATGATAGACTGTCATGTCTAATAATCTTTTATTTATTCCAAAGTATGATTGTGAAAATTTTCAAATCTACAGGAAATGCAAAAGACATGTACATTAATGCATATTTTACCTGTCACCAGAATATCACAATTAGTATTTTTCTCTATTCTTAAACTATCCCTATTTCCATTCATCCATCAACATCAATCTCATAAATTTTGCTGCCTTCAAATTAAGTTGTAGTACCATTTTTAATATCTGAAATGTTGATAAACACTTAAGAGTCCTGTATCACCAAAATCAAGATACAGGGATTGGCAAACTATGGCCTAGAGGCCAAATCTGGCCCTTTGACAGTTATAGTTTCACTGTAACACAGCCATACCCAATTATTAATTGCAAACCCTAAATTATTTATTAATATTATTAAAGTATTAATTTATTTAGAGAATACATATGATGGTAGTTGTAGATTTCAATAGATGTTTGTTATCAAATCAAGAAATTTCTCTTTAATTTATGCTTGTCTTAAAATTTTTATCATGAATACATGTTAAATTTTATCAAATGCATTTTCTGCATTTACTGTGAAGATCTTTCATTTTTCTTTTTTTTAATACATTTTTATTGATTTCAGAGAGAGGAAGGGAGAGGGAAAGATTGAAACATCAATGATAAGAGAGAGTCATTGATTGGCTGCCTCCTGCACAACCCCTGCTGGGGATCAAGCCCATAACTGGGCATGAGCCCTAACCGGGACTCAAACCTTGATCTCCTGGATCATAGGATGGTGCTCAACTGCTGAACCACACTGGTCAGGCTCTTTTCATTTTTTCAATAATCTGCTGATAATATATTGATTGATTCCTTTTTTTTTTTTTTTGGTGATTTTTTTTTATAGCTAATTTCTTTTTTCATTCTTTGTTTTTCATTGTTCAAAATATTACAAATGTCTCCTTTTTTCCCCACTGACCCTTTCCACCCCACACCAACACCCCTTCCCAGACCTTCACCTCATTATTGTCTGTGTCCATAGGTTACACATATATGCATATAAATTCTTTGGATAATCTCTTCCCACCCACCCACCATGCACTCCCACCTTCCGTCTGATATTCATCACTCTGATTCATCCTTCCATGTTATTGAATCTACTTTATTCATCAGTTTAAGTTCTTTACATTCCACGTATAAGTGAGATCATGTGATGTTTGTCTTTCTCTGCCTGACTTATTTTGCTTAGCATAATATTCTCTGGGTCCATTCATACTCTTCCAAAGGGTATGGGATCCTTCTTCTTAATAGCTGCAAAGTATTCTATGGTGTAAATGTCCACAGCTTTTTTATCCATTCTTTTATGTGGGGCACTTGGGCTGTTTCCAGATCTTAGCTATTGTAAATTGTGCTGCTGTGAACATAGGGTACATATATTCTTTCTGATTAGTGTTTCAGTATTCTTGGGGTATATTCCTAGAAGTGATATCACTGAGTCAAAAGATAGCTCCAGTTTTAATTTTTTGAGGAACCTCCATATTTTTTTCCATAGTGGCTGCACCCATCTGCATTCCCACCAGCAGTGTACAGGGTTCTCCTTTCTCCACATCCTCACCAAAGCATGTCATTTGTTGATTTGTTGATGGTAGCCATTCTGACAGGTTTTATCCATTTTAAATTTATTGTTGTGTATGGAGTAAGTTGGTGATACCTCATTGTGGTTTTAATTTGCATCTCTCATGATTTGTGACCTTGAGTATTTTTTCATATGTCTCTTGGCCACCTGTATGTCTTCTTCGAAGAAGTGTCTATTCATGTCCTTTGCCCATTTTTTAATTGGATTGTCTTCCTCTTGTTGAGTTATATGAGTTCGTTGTACACTTTGGAAGTTAGCCTCTTATCAGATGCATCCTTGACAAATATGTTCTCCCATATAGTCATGTTCCTTTGTATTTTGAGGCTGATTTCTTTTCCTGTGCAGAAGCTTTTTAGTTTGATGTAGTCCCATTTGTTTATTTTTTCTTTTGTTTCTCTTGCCCTAGGAGATGTATTGGTGAAAATTCCACTATGTGAGATGTCTGTAACTTTGCTGACTAGGTTTCCTTCCAGGATTTTTATGGTTTCACGACTTACATTTAAGTTTTTTATCCATTTTGAGTTTATTCTTGTGTATGGAGTAAGTTGCTGATCTAGTTTCATTTTTTTTGCATGTACCTGTCCAATTTTCCCAACACCACTTATTGAAGAAACTGTCTTTACTCTATTGTATGCTCTTGCCTGTTTTGTCAAATATTAATGGACCATAATGGCATGGGTCTATTTCTGGGGTATTTGTTCTGTTCCATTGATCTGTATGTCTGTTGTACCTATACCAGGATGTTTTGATTACAATGGCTTTGTAGTATAGTTTGACATCTGGTAAAGTGATCCCTCCAACTCTGTTCTTCTTTCTCAGTATTGCTGCAGCTCTTCAGGGTCTGTTTTGGTCCCAAATAAATTTTTGAAATATTTGTTCTAGCTCTGTTAAATATGATGTTAGTGTTTGAATTGTATTGAATCTATAGATTGCTTTGGGTAGTATGGACATTTTAATAATATTAATTCTTCCAATCCATGAACATTGTATATCCTTCCACTTGTTTATATCTTCCTCTACTTCTTTTTTCAGTGTCCTGTAGTTTTCCAGGTACAGGTCTTTTATATCCTTGGTTAAATTTATTCCTACGTATCTTATTTTTTTAGTTTCAGTAGTAAATGGTATTTTTTTTTTTTAAGTTTCTCTTTCTGAGAGTTCATTATTGGTGTATAAAAATGCCACTGATTTCTGGGTGTTAATTTTGTATCCAGGTATCTTGATGAATTCATTGATCAAATCTAGTAGTACTTTGGTGGAGTGTTTGGGTTTTCTTTGTACAATATCATGTCATCTGCAAATAATGATAGTTTTACATCCTCCATTCCAACTTGGATACCTTTTATGTTTTCTTCCTGTCTGATGGCTGTGGCAAGGACTTCCAGTACTATGTTGAATAAGAGTGGTGAAAGCAGTCAATCCTGGATTGCTCCTGTTTTTAAGGGAGATTGATTCTTAAATGTTGAAACCACCTTGCATTCATGACTTGGTCATGATTTATTATTAATGTATGTATTACTGTATTTAACATACTAATACTTTTGAGCATTTCTTGTGCATATTCATAAGGTTTATGAGTGTGTACTTCAGTTTTCTTTGTGTTATTTTTGTCTGAATTTTATCATAATAATACTTGCTTCTTAAATGTTACTTTCCGTCATATTTTTGTGTTTGATTCAAACTTGTATTATTTCTTCCTTAAATATATGGTAGACTTCATCAGGAAACAACTGTACCTAAAACTTTGTTAGAAGATTTTTAACAATAAGTTCACTTTCTTAAATAAATATAGGACAATTCAGGTTACTCTGTGTTGTCTTGAATCACTTTAGAAGTTTGTCTCTTTCAGGGAAAATGTCCAATTCATTGAATTTGTGAAATTTATGAGTACCAAGTTTTTCATTTTATTTACTTGTTATATTTATAAAATCTGTATAATCTGTATTGATGGCCTTTCTTTCATTTCTGATATTGATTATGTATATCTTCTCTGTTTCTTGACCATCATTCTAGCTAGAGTTTTATCACCTTTTATTATTTCAAATATCTATATTCAGTTTTCATTGATTTTTTTCTCAAGTTCTATATTTTAAAATTCATTGATTACTGCTACTATCGCTTTTATTTTCTTTCTTCTGCTTGCTTTGGGCTTAAATACTTCTTTTTTTTTATAGCGTCATAGTTAAAGCTGAGGACACTAATTTGAGACATTTATTCTTTTTTATAAAGCATTTAGACCTATAAATTTCACTCTAAGTATGACGTTGGCTGCATCACAGGTTTTTATTGTAATTTTATTTTCAATGAATTCAAAATATTTTCTTTTTAATTTATTTTTTTAATTTTTACTATCACCATTTATCTACTCTATGCCCTCTTCCACCTCCACCAATTTCTCTTTGACCAAGAGTTACTAGAAGTTCATTGTTTACTTGCAAACTACTTGGGCATTTTCCAGATACATTTCCTTATTGATTTGTTGTTTATTATGTTGTATGATTTCAACCTGTATAAGTATTTGAGGTTTGTTTCATAGTCCATAACATAGCTTATCATTGTAAATGTTCCCCACGTAGTCAAAAAAATATGTTTATTCTGCTGTTGTCAGGTTGTTATATAGTGTTATTCAGGACTTTCATATCCTTACTAAATTTCTGCCTACTGTTTTCATTGGTTACAGAGATAAATAAAGTTTCTAACTGTAACTGTACCTTCATTTTTTATTTCGGTTCTGATAATTATGGTATCTTGCATTATAAGATTATTTGGTTAGTTGTATACATATTTAGGATTGTTCTGTCTTCTCAGTGAGTTGACCTTTTTATCCTTACATTGTATCTCTTTACATACCTACTAACATTTCTTCTGATATATATCCATTCATTGATATAGCCCCTTGATATAGTTGTGATTTGGATTTTTATCTTGTACTGCTATCTGTCTTTTAATAATTGTTTTAGAACATATATTTCATTAAATGTAATTGTTGATGAAGGTGGATTTAAAATCTACTCCATTACTATCATTTTTCTTATTTGCTCCATCTGTTATTTGTTGTATTAAATATTTCTTTTTCTGCCTGTTTATGGATTGAGTATTTTTTATAACTCCGTGTTTATTTACATTTATTGCTCTTTATTAATACATTTAAAATATTTAAAGAGAATTTCCTAGGATTTTGAAATTTTAATTGATCACAGTCTAAATTCAAATAATATTATTTTGTTTTGCATGTAATATAAGAACCTTCTGATAGTATGTTATAAATTTTGCTTTCTCATCTTCAGTGCTAATGTTGTTATACAGTTTAATTTTACATATGCCACAAGTGTTATAAACCATAATAAGTTTCTACTAGTTTTTCTTTAGGCAGTGGATTACATGTTAGAACAATTCAAAGTTTTAAAAAATATCTAGATTTATTTTTACTTTAGCCATATCTGGATATAGAGTCTGATTTTTTTTTTTTTTTAAACTCAGGTTTCTGTTTATTATCATACACCTTTTGCCCAAAAAATATCCACTTAGCATTTCTCGTAGCATGGGTCATATGGCAATAAACTCTGAGTTTTTCATTGTCTAAAAAGTATCTTTTGTTCACCTTCACTTATTAGCACTATTCATTCTGTGTATAGAATTCTGGGTTGGCATTTTTCTTTTAGCACTTTAGTGATGTCACTCTGTCTTACATAGTTTCAGACAAGTTTTATATCAGTCTTATATCATTCCTTTGTGTGCAGTGTGACTTTTATTTCCATGCCATCCCACCCCGATGCCTTCAGTACTTTTTCTTATTTTTTTAAAAACAGTGTGAACATTATGGATCATGCTGTATATGTGTGTTTGTATTTTGAGTGTATTGAGTCTACCTGCGCAGAAGACTAGATAGAAGTAATTAGCATTTATGTACTTTATGAAAATAGAAACACATCTTCTGCTAGAACATTAGGAATTGAGGCAATATAGTCAGGAGCTGAGGTGAGCTGGGTTTGGGTTTCCTTATTGCTACAGTTTCAATACACCATATACTTCTGCCTAGGGTGATGTTATGGACTGTAAGTCTGTGTCCCCCTCAAATTCATATGTTGAAATCCTGACTTCCAATGTGCATGTATTTGGAGGTAGGGCCTTTGGGAGGCAATTAGGTTATGAGAGTGGAGCCCTCATGAATAGGATTTGTGCTCTTATAAGAAGAGGTCAGAGAGCTGGATCACTCTTTTTCTGCTATGTGAAGACACAAAGAGTCAGTAGTCTGCAACATTGAAGAGGGCTCTCACCAGCTGGGCCAGGTTGATACCCTGATCTTAGACTTGCAGCCTCCAGAACTATGATAAATAAATTTCTGCTTTATAAGACCACCCATTCAATGATACTTTGTTATAGCAGTCTGAAATGACTAAGACAAATGGGGAAGAATGATATTAGAGTTCCAGTTCCACCCACAGCTTTTGGCTACTGTGGTGCACCTATTCCTCAGGGGTGGAGGTGTCTCTATCCATGCTCTTGTCACTCCTCCAGTGGTTGTCAGCTTCTGGATGTTACCTGGTATCGGCCTGGTGATGGGGGGAGGGGAGGGAGCGAAGATTTTCTGTTGTCCCAGTCTAGGGTTAGACTTAGGTAAGCCTATGCCTGGTCATTGGGGAATTGAGTTTTTCAATGATCCACACCTTTCTTCTCATGACAGTAAATCTTTGCTGGCCATGTGCAGAAGTGGGTTTCTTGACCTTCCCCCTTTGGTAGGAATCTTTAATAATATTTGTGTAAACTCTAGACCTAGAACTGTTTCCTGCTTTTCCAATAGGGTTAAAATGTTTTGTTCCTTAGGGGTCAGGAGCCTGGGTAGGGCTTTATGCCCTTCCCCTGGAATCAGCCTCTTGAGTAGTGGGTGGAATCTATGGAAAAGATCATGCACGTGGGTGCAAATTCCCCTTGTGTCTGTGTCCCAGGAGTTCTGTCCTACCATGAGAACTCACATTCACATCTTTCTGAAACCTTCTTACTCCTTTGTATAATGCCAACATCTCTTATCCCTGCACTCTGCCACAGGTGACCTAATGCTCACATTGTAGCTCTCTTTGGTGAAACCTGCTTTTCCTTCAAGTATAGACTCCTTGGTGTCTCATCTCTTTAATGGGTTCATGAAAAGTCATGATTTTATAGTTAATGTGGCTTTTACTTGCTTTTAGTGTTGAAAAGATGTAAAGATCTGTGCTACACATTTGACTTTCCAGGCTATCATTTTTCTTAAAAGAATCTTATTGTTTGCTTGTATTAATGTACTTATAAAATCATATTTATTCTTTTAATATTTCCTGATTCTAGATACTTTGATATATCCTCCTCATAATTATGCTCTAAAAGCAGAATTATAAAATCTTAATAAGATGATGAAAATAGAATAATGATATACAGTGATATTTTACTTCCTAGAATTAAAAAGAAAAATCCAACACAAAACATTTTCTATTAAAAATATGACCATAATAAATAAAAAGGGTTTTTATTTTTTCTGGTTGTACCTTTAATGTTATTGATAAATATTTAATGAAGTACTATGAATGTTATAATTGCCTTTGGTCTACACCTGATGTCAGATCTTAGAGGTGCTAATTGCTTACAAAAGCACAAAAAAGTGCTCTGTTTAATGGTATTAAGCCAGATATTTTTACTACACTGTTTTTTACTTGGGATGAAGAATGTCTTAAAGTATTTGTTTACAAATAAATGTTATGCTATTTTCCATGAAAAAAAATATATAATTAAAGAGAAATTACAGTTTGATTTAAAAATTCCACATTCTTATGAATTTTTCAAATACTATGTAAAAGAAAGTGAAGCTGCTCTAATAACATTCTCTACAATTAGTTGAGAGTCCTGAAATTTCTAAAATCTGTCTGGGACTCGATGTTATTACCTCTAGTAATAGATACTGCATCTAGTATAACTATATGGTCTCATAGCTCCAAGAGTCTATAATTCTTAAATTGTAAATCTGTTTTTAGTAATTTGATTGAAAATTACACTGACAATAACCCTTTCTATAATTGCAGGTTTTATATGGGGAGAAATAAAACAAATGTGGGATGGTGGACTTCAAGATTATATCCATGATTGGTGGAATCTAATGGATTTTGTGATGAACTCCTTATATTTAGCAACAATCTCCTTGAAAATTGTTGCATTTGTAAAGGTAACTATTGTTTATGTTGTTGGTAATGCATGAATTCTGATAAATATTGATATACTTTCAAATGTTATCAATTTTATTAATATTGTTAGAGCATTATTTATCTATATGTGATATTCACCAGGTCATTACCTTGTTGATAGATAGGTATAAAATACATAGATAATACATAATTTATAATCATAGAAAAAATTTAATGAACAATTAGAAGTTGTCAGCCAATTTTCTTGTATCTAAATTGAAAGATGCCTCAAAATTATTCAAAATAATTTCTCTTTTTTCTAATTCTTTCAATTTCAAATGAAATCCTACCTCAAATACTTTAAGATTGGGCCCCCCAAATTTATTTTTATCAGTTATAACTAACTGATGAAATTACATAGACAGATCAAAATATTACTCTTTCAAAGCACTAAAATTATTATTTCACTTTAAACTAATATAGTTTGATATTATTAGGACAGAATATAATTTTTTCTACCTCATCCTATTCAACATGACAGTGCCTGAAATCTCACACACCCATTACCCCTCCCCGAAATCTGTACTACAGCAATATTATCCCAAATTACATAATTTATGTTCAACGGTTTTGTTCTACAATAACAATTGGGATTATTTTGTACTTTGGGGGATGTTTTTCCAACCATAATATTATCACCTTCTCTTTCTTGCATTTCTTTTTCCCTTTTTCTCTCTCTTTGTTTTTAAAATTTTAATTTATTGTTCACAGTATTAAAAATTCCCCCAATTTCCCCCACCCTTTACCACCTCCTCCCAGTCCCCTGCCCAACCCCAGGCCTTCACCACACTACTGTGTATGTTCATTGATTATGCATATATGTATATGAGTCATTCAGTTAAATTCTTCCCATCTTCGCCCTCTCCTCTGAGATATGTCAGTCTGTTCCATGCCTCCATGTCTCTGGACCTATTTTATCAGTTTATTATGTTCATTAGATTCCACTTATAGGTGTGATTATGTGCTATTTGTCTTTCTCTGACTGGCTTATTTCACTCAGCATTATACTCTCCAGGTCCATCCATTCTGTCACAAAAGGTAAGACATCCTGTTTTTACAGCTGCACAGTATTACATTGTATAAATGCACCACTGTGGAAACCCTCTTAAAGAGCCAACACACAAATTTTTGTGTGCAACCACTTTCCTTGGGCTCTGGCAAAGGGAGGGTGGAGTGGACTGGAGCTGTGTGGGGAGAATCCTGGGTTGTGGGCTTGGAAACTGAGATCAAAGGGCATCCACATGGATTCCTGTGCCTAGTCATTCCCCCAGACTGCAGAGGACACCTTTCTCAGACAGGCAATTTTCAGGTTTTGTCTGAAGGGGAAAGCAGTTGCCCCACCCTGCCAGAAGCCTCTTGTCCTACCCAGAGGCATTTCTACAGCCTGAGGCTTGTTAAGAGACTAATAACAACCAGCAGCTCAACCGTGTGGAGCTCCTACAGCCTGAAGCTGATTAAGAGAATCAGATTAAACAGCTTGCAGGCAGAGGCAGACCTCAAAGTGCTTTGAGTCTTTGCTTGATCTGCTTCTGGACCCAAGCCTTGGAAAAGCAGACTTTGGTGTGCATCTTCTTCCTGTCCAAATGCACCCTGCCCCAGAAGAGGAGACCTCAAGCTGAGGATTGTTGATAGCTCCAGAGGAGGTCTAAAGTAAGCAAGGGTTAGAGAACCTGTTTGAAGAAATAATTGCAGAAAACTCCCCTAACCTGGTCAAGGTAAAAGTCACAAAAGTTTAGGAGGCACAGAGTCTCGAGCAAGAAAAGAACAAAGAGGCTCATGCCCAGACACATCATAATTAAAATGCCAAGAATTCACGACAAAGAATTTTAAAGGCAGCTAGAGAAAAATAATCTGTTACCTACAAAGGTGCCCCATAATGCTGTCCGCTGACTTCTCATCAGAAACTCTACAGGCCAGAAGGGAATGGCATGAAGTATTCAAGGTAATGCAAAACAAGAATCTGAAACCAAGACTATTCTATCCAGCAACATTATCATTCAAGATAGATGGTAAAATAAGGAGCTTCCCAGACAAAAAAAAAAAAAGGCAAAAGGAGTTTATCACCACCAAAACAGCATTACAGGAAATGTTAAAGGAACTGCTGTAATTAGAAGTAGAAATAGACAGAGAGAGAAACATAGGTACAAAGAATTAATATCATAATAAATATCAATAATAACCAAAATGTAAATGACTAAATGCCTCAATAAAAAATATAGGGTGGTTGAATAGATAAGGAAACATGACCCAAATATATGCTGTCTACAAGAGACCAACCTCAGAAAAAAAGACTCACACAGGATGAGAATGAAGCAATGGAAAAAAAATTTTTCCATGCAAATAGAAATGAAAAAAAAAGTTGGGGTAGCAATACTCATATCTGACAAAATAGACTTCAAAATGATGACCATAACAAGAGACAAGAAAGGTCATTACATAATACTAAAGGGATCAATCCAGCAAGATAAACATATATGCACCCAATATAGAAGCACCTAAATTTATAAAAAAAACTTCTAGAGGACTTTAAGGAAGAGATAAACAGCAATACAGTCATACTCGGGGACTTTAACACCCCCTTGACTTCACTGGATAGGTCTTCCAGACAAAAAATCAACAAGGAAATAGTGATCATAAATGACACACTAGATCAGATAGATTTAATTGACATTTACAGAACATTCCACCCCAAAGCTAAAGAATATACATCCTTCTCAGGTGCACACAGGACCTTCTCAAAGATAGACCACATGTTAGGACATAAAACATGTCTCTACAAATTCAAGAAGATTGAAATCATATCAAGCATCTTCTAGGACCATAATCGCATGAAATTAGAAATCGACTACAATAAAAACACTAAAAAAATTCAAACACATGAAAGTTAAATAGCATGTTTTTAAACAATGAATGGGTTACCAAAGATATCAAGAAAGAAAGAAAACACTTCCTGGGAACAAATGAAAATGAACATACAACAACTCCAAATTTATGGGACACAATGAAAGCAGTCTTGAGAGGGAAGTTCTTAACACTAAAAGCCTACCCCAAAAAACAAGGAAATCCTTTTTTTAAAAAAAATAAATATATCTTTATTGATTCCAGAGAGAGGAAAGGAGAGGGAGAGAGAGAGATAGAAACATCAATGATGAGAGAGTCATTGATCAAGCCCACAACTGGGCATGTGCCCTGACCAGGAATCGAACCCTGATCGCCTATATCCTAGGTCAATGCTCAACCGCTGAGCCACACCTGTCCGGGCAAGAAAATCTAATAGACTCTCTAATCCTGCAATTTACAAACTTAGAAAGAGAACAAGAAAAGCCTAGATTAAGTAAAAGGAAGGAAATAATAAAGATCAGAGAAGAAATAAATGACATAGAGTCTAAAAAAACAATACAAAAGATCAATAAAACCAAGAACTGGTTCTTTGAAAAGATAAACAAAATTGATGAAGCTTTAACCAGACTCATCAAGAAACAAAGAGAGAGGACTCAAATAAACAAAATGATAATTGAAAGAGGCGAAATAACAACTGACCCAACAGAAACGCAAAGGATTATAAGAAAATACTATGAAAACTCTACCCCACCGAACTGGACAACCTGGATGAAATGGACAAATTCCTAGGAAAATATAATCTTTCAAAACTCAATCAGGAAGAGTCAGAAAGCCTAAATAGGCCAATAACTGCTGATGAAATTGAAGCAGTAATCAAAGGGCTCCCAGCACACAAAAGCCTTGGCCTGGATGGATTCACAGGGGAGTTTTACCAATAATTAAAACAAGAACCTACCCTCCTGAAACTATTACAAAAATTCAAGAGGAAGGAAGAGTTCCAAGCTCTTTTTATGAGACCAGCATTAGCCTAATTCCAAAACCAGATAAAGACACTACAAAGAAAGAGAATCTCTGATGAACATAGATGCTAAAATCCTCAACAAAATATTAGTAAATCAGATCCAGCAATATATTAAAAAAGATCATACAGCATGACCAAGTGGGATTTATTTCAGGAAAGAAAGGCTGATACAATATTTACAAATCAATAAATGTGATACATCACATAAACAAATTAGAAGACATAAATCACATAATCATATCAATAGATGCAGAAAAAGCATTTGATAAATTCCAAAACCGATTTTTGATAAAAATTCTCAGCAAAGTGGGAATGGAGGGATCATACCTCAACATAATAAAGGCCACATATGATGAACCTACAGCCAGCATCATACTCAGTGGGCAAACACTACAACCATTTCCCCTAAGAACAGGAACAAGACAACAATGTCCACTTTCACCATTCTTATTCAACATAGATTGGAAGTTCTAGCCACAGCAATTAGACAAGAAGAAAACATAAAAGGCATCCATACTGGAAAGGAGGAAATAAAACTGTCATTATTTGCAGATGACATGATATTGTACATAGAAAATCCTGAAGACTCCACCAAAAAACTACTAGATTTAATAAATGAATTCAGCAAGGTAGAAGGAAACAAAATTAACACCCAGATATCAATAGCATTTTCAGACACCAATAATGAACTCTCAGAAAGAGAAACTAAAAAAACAATCCCATTTACCATTGCAACTTAAAAAATAAGATACTTAGGAATAAACTTAACCAAAGATGTAAAAAACCTGTACTTGGAAAACTACAGGACATTGAGAAAAGAAATATAGGAAGATATAAACGAGTGGAAGAATATACCATGTTCATGGATTGGAAGAATTAACATCATTAAAATGCCCATACTGCCCAAAGCAATCTATAAATTCAATGCAATCCTGATTAAAATACCAACAGCATATTTCACAGATCTAGAACAAATATTTTAAAAATTCATTTGGAACCAAAAAAGACCCTGAATAGCCACAACAATCTTGAGAAAGTAAAACAAAGTTGGGTGGATCACAATACCAGATATCAAGTTATACTACAAAGCACCTGTAATCAAAACAGCCTGGTACTGGCACAAGAACAGACATAGATTAGTGGAACAGAACAGAGAACAGAGAAATCAACCCAAGCCAGTATGGTCACTTAATTTTTGACAAAGGAGGCAGGAACATACAATGGAGTAAAGACAGTCCTTTCAATAAATGGTGTTGGGAAAATTGGACAGGCACCTGCAAAAAAATGAAACTAGACCACCAACATACAACATGCACAAAAATAAACTCAAAATGGACAAAATACTTAATTGTAAGATGTGAAACCATAAAAATCCTAGAAGAAAGCATAAGCATTAAAACCTAACATCTCTCTTAGCAAAATTTTGCCAGTACATTTCCTAGGGCAAGAGAAACAAAGGAGAAAATAAACAAATGGGACTGCATCAAAATAAAAAGCTTCTGCACAGCAAAAGAAACCATGAACAAAACAAAAATGGAGCCCACTTTATGGGAGACCATATTTGTCAATGACACATCTGATAAAGGGTTAATATCCAAAATATATAAGGAACTCGTACAACTTAACAAAAGGAAGAAAAAAATCCAATTAAAAAATGGGCAAAGGTCCTAAATAAACACTTCTCCAAAGAGGACATGCAGATGGCCAAGACACTTATGAAAAAAATATTTGCATCAGAGAGATGCAAATTAAAACCACAATGAGATATCAGTTCACACTTGTCAGAATGGCTACCATCAACAAATCAACAAACAAGAGATAGTGAGGGTGTGGAGGAAAGGGAACCCTAGTACACTGCTGGTGGGAATGCAGACTGGTATAGCCACTGTGGAGAGCAGTTGTAATATCCTCAAAAAATTACAAATTTTCTTGCCATTTGATGCAGTGATCCCACTTCTAGGAATATATCCTAAGAAACCCAAAACCACAATGAGAAAGAACTTATGCACCCCTGTGTTCATAACAACACAGTTTACAATAGCTAAGATCTGGACACTGTCCAGGTTCACATAAGTAGATGAGTGGGTAAAAAGTTGTGGTACATTTACGCCATGAAATACTATGCAGTTGTAAAGAAGATGGGCCTTTTATCCTTTGGGACAGCATGAAAGGAACTGGAGAGTATTATGCTAAGTGAAATAAGCCAGTCAGGGACAGACAAGTACCACATGACCTCACTTACATGTGTATTGTAATAAACAAAATAAACTGATGAACAAAACGGATCAAGAGGCATAGATGCATGGAACACTGAGGGATCTCAGAGGGAAGGTGGGGATGGGGGATGGATTGGAAGAGATTAATCAAAGAATTGGTCTGGGGAAGGCCTGAGGGTAGGGTGGATGCAGGGTGGAGGGGATCAATGGGGGTAGAGAGAGGACATCTGTCATATTTTCAACAACAAAGATAAAATAAAATTTAAAAGATAAGATGATCTAACATATATTTTCCTGTATTCAAGGAATTTATGCCCCAACGTTATGACTCAATATATCTTCCTCTCTTAACACTTCTATTAAAGTCTTCATGTCCTTGCTCCAACTTCCTCTCAGATTAATCTCACTGTTTTCCCTTCAATTTTCCAGTTATATTAAGATCCTCAGATTTTCACAAACCTTGCTTTTGAATATGTCTTATGATTTTCTCCCTCAAATGTTTTCGAAATTCTACCATATAAGTCCGGCACATGACATTGCTAGACAAAGCTCCCTGCGTGGAAAACTGACAAATAATCTAAGGGTGAATAATCTTTACAGGTCTGCAAAGGGACAGTTCTTTTAAAGAATCTGAATAGAAATAAAGGCTTAGGGCAAAACAAGACCATGTCAGGATTAAACTAGAAAGCAAATACTTGAGAGAAAGAAGAAAGCAGGAATTGATGGTCCTAGATAGGCTATGGGTGTTTCGGGTAGCTCTTGATTTCACACTGTCAAGGTTATTCTACAGCATAGAGTGGACTAGCTCTGGTCAGCAGAATACTAGTGTCCAGTCATCTGCAGTCAAAGAGTACCTATCAAAGGAAAAATTAGAGTTACTTATCTGATATCTGTCTTCTTCAGTATATCATAAACCCATGTGGCATGAACTGTATATTGTTTGATAAAGATGATGAACCCTGAAGATAGTGTCTGATACAGAGTACATATATTTGATGAATGAATAACAGTTGAAAAATGAAAATAATTAGAATTTAAATCCATTCTAGACAAAGGGCCCTGTAATAATAGAAAAGCATTTTGGTGAGAATGTGAGGGTAATTTGGGAAATTACCAGTGATAAATGTTTGAATCACAGCATTAGGTGTCTAACTGGGAACAGGCAGGTCAATCTTAAGAGGAAGACAGGTCTCAGATTCCACAGTCTTTATGTGACATTTTGGGAAATTGGAATTTCATTTTGAGGATAATGCAGAGTCACTGAAGAACATTAAGCAATATGTGAGATGATCTCATTTGCCCTTTTAACAGATGATTTTAGAGAAAATAGATGACTGTAGAGATAATGTTCAAATCAGGGAGAGCAATTAAGAGCTATAATAATAATTTCTATGGGAAATAGAAAATCTTTTTAAGACAGTGAGGATACTAATGAAGAGGAATAAGCAACATACATAAGATACAGGTTTAGAGGCTGGGAATTTGGAAAGGAAGACTCAAGGATAAACCTCAACTCCTGCCTTGGGTAATTTTCTGCCATTCACTAAAATCAGAAAGCAAAAATGGAGAAAGAATTTGAGGATGAAAAGATGATGAGTTCCAATACTGGCCTCTGAGCTTGAGATGCCTATGAGATGCCCAAGTGGAAAAGTCAACAAGACATTAAAATATAAAATATGAATGTAGGTGAGGAGTCTGGGCTGGAGATGTGAAACTGAGAGTCATCAGCACATAACTGACAGTTGAAATTATAGAAAACATCCAGGGAGCGTTGACTGAATGAGAAAGAGAAGAGAAGAGAAGGAGGGGAGGGGAGGGGAGGGGAGGGGAGGGGAGGGGAGGGGAGGGGAGGGGAGGGGAGGGGAGGGGAGGGGAGGCTTGCAAAGTAAACTCAACATTTAAAGGGGAAGTGAGAAAGAGAAACCTGCAAAGCATACTGAGAAGAGGCATCACAAATGGCTGAATACAAACATACAAACATAAAAAAATGAATATAGATTTTGTGAATATTTTTTAGAAAATATAGGCAAAAATATTAAATTCAAGTTAATCTTTTAATTTCTAATATGTGTAAAAATTTATTAAATTCAAGTTAATCTTTAATTCTAATATGTGTAAAAATTTCATTTATTAACTGAAGAATCACAATTTTCTCTAATAAAATTTTGCAATTTTTAAGTGTATAAAACAGTGGCTATATTTAAAAACATAGGCTATATATATGTGTAAATAACAGGAGAAAATTAAAAAGCAATTAGAAGAATGAAAAAAATAATGTATCTATCTCTACTTTACAGTAGTCTCCTTTACCTGCGGTTTACTTTCCATGGTTTTAGTTACCCGCTGTCAACCACGATCTGAAAATAATAAATGTATAATTCCAAAAATAAACAACTTATGTTATAAATTGTGCTGTTCTGAGTAGCAGGATGAAAGTTCTGTCCTGCCCAGATGTGAATTACCCCTTTGTACAGGATCTCCACATTTTGTGTGCTCCCCACCCATTAGTCGCTTATGTTATCTCAGTTATCAGATCTACTATCATGGTATCACAGTGCTTGTGTTCAAGTAACCTTTATTTTACTTAATAATGGCCCCAAAGTCATTCACATAGCTTTTATTACAGTATACTGTTATAATTTGTAATTGTCGTTAATCTTCTATTGTGCCTAATTTATAAATTAAACTTTATCATAGGTTTGTGTGTAGAGGAAAAAGCATAGTATATATAGGGTTTGGTACTTTCTGCTGTTTCTGGTATCTACTAGTTATCTTCGAATGTCTCCACAATGGATAAGGGGGAACTACTGTATTCCTGACAGGAAACAAGTTTTTTGGGTCAGGGAACAAACAAATTATTTACTTACATGACAATCTTAGAATTGGTCCCCCATACTTCATTGTCCCACAGGGTAATGGATGTACCAGATATACCCTTCGCATACAAGAGTTTGTGCCACACACAAGAGGAACTAGAAAATTATGAATCTCATATTGTAGCTGTGCCAGCTGCTCATCTTCTTCATGGAGAAGGAGAAAGACCTTAACTTCAAAACTAAACAAATTCACTGTGGAGAGGCAAAGGTCCCTAAGTTTATTATCCTTAGAATGTAAGCAGATGGTTCCAGGGAAAAGGTTTCCAAATCTCTCAGGAGGTCTCTATTTTTAATTTACAAGACTGTTTGTCAACCAAACATTCTTTAACCCTGGACCAGCAATGTTTTGCTCAGGAAAATCTAACCATGCATAAATACGAACATATTTATGTAACATTGTTTCCCAACAATTACCAGAAGTGCTAGACTCTGAAGGGGATTTATGCAAATATACTGGCACAGAATCCAGCATTTCATGATTTGTGAAGTAGAAAACCTTTCTCTTATAATTTTGCAAATCCCAGTTGAGATGGTCATTCACCATGTGATGATGCATTTCACATCGAACTGCTTTGACCTGGCTGTAAAACTTAGAAAAAGGACCAGCATCTCTACTGGACTTGACAATTGGAGGCTCCTCAAACAGTGAACAACATATAATCTCTGTTCAGCCCCAGGCTGAATTACTAATTTCACTTCTGTTTTCCAACAGCACTTTATGTTAATCTCTTAGGTCATTTTTATTTCAGTTAGTTGTGCCAGTCATCCACACAGGTATGTGAATACTTGATGGGAGAAAATGTTTCTTGAGCAGCTGTTACATGCAGTGTCACTGTATTAAATGTGAGAAATTCCCAGAAAACGATCATATAAGAATGCTCACTGTTTGTTTTATTTTTTGTACATTTTGAGATGTAGTGATAAGCCATGTTAGTGAGAGAGAGAGAAGGAGAGACACAGAACAGAGAGACAAAGTAAGAAAGAAATATAAAATTAGCCAACAACAAAGGGGGACGATGTTCTCAACTTAAAAATGTGTGTCTTTCCAGAAAAGTGAAAAAAGGAGGCAATTGTGATCGTAGTCTTTGGAGGAAAAGATGACATAATATGTGGGGGGACTGGGTGGAGGTCATTTGGTATTGTTTGATACCACAAATCCTTACTCTGATACTTGTTATAATGAATTTTTTAAATCTTAAATTTTAATTTTTTTCCCCGTCTTCAGTCATTAGCTGTTTTATGTTAAAGTTATATAGTGGGAATGTTTAATAATAGATATCGGTTGTTTGTTGATATGTTGATGATAGCCATTCTGGCAGGTGGGAGGAGATACCTCATTGTCATTTAAATTTGCAACTCTCTGATAATTAGTGACTGAGCATTTTTCATGTGTCTCTTGGCCATCTGTGTGTCCTCTTTGGAGAACTGTCTATTTAGGTTTTTTTCCCATTTTTAATTGGATTGTTTGTCTTCCTTGTATTGTTCTATAGATTTTTATGTATTTTGGGAATTGACCCCATATCAGATTTATCACAGCAAATATGTTGTCCCATACAATGGGATCTCTTTTCATTTTATCGATGGTTTCTTTTGCTGTGCAGAAGCCTTTCATTTTGATGTAGTCCCAATTGTTTTTTCTTTCTTCTTCCCCCTTCCTTCCTTCCTTTCCTCTTTCCTTTCCTTTCCTTTCCTTTCCCTTCCCTCCCCGTCCCCTCCCCTCCCTCCCCTCCCCTCCCCTCCCCTCCCCTCCCCACCCTCCCCTCCCCTCCCCTCCCCATCCCCTCCCCTCCCCTCCCCTCCCCTCCCTTCCCTCCCCTCCCTTTCCCTCCCCTTCCCTTCCCTCCCCTTCCCTTCCCTTCCCTTCCCTTCCCTTCCCTTCCCTTCCCTTCCTTCCCTTCCCTTCCCTTCCCTTCCCTTCCCTTCCCTTCCCTTCTCCCTTCCCTTCCCTTCTCCCTTCCCTTCCCTTCTCCCTTCCCTTCCCTTCTCCCTTCCCTTCCCTTCCCTTCTCCCTTCCCTTCCCTTCTCCCTTCCCTTCCCTTCTCCCTTCCCTTCCCTTCTCCCTTCCCTTCCCTTCTCCCTTCCCTTCCCTTCTCCCTTCCCTTCCCTTCTCCCTTCCCTTCCCTTCTCCCTTCCCTTCCCTTCTCCCTTCCCTTCCCTTCTCCCTTCCCTTCCCTTCTCCCTTCCCTTCCCTTCTCCCTTCCCTTCCCTTCTCCCTTCCCTTCCCTTCTCCCTTCCCTTCCCTTCTCCCTTCCCTTCCCTTCTCCCTTCCCTTCCCTTCTCCCTTCCCTTCCCTTCTCCCTTCCCTTCCCTTCTCCCTTCCCTTCCCTTCTCCCTTCCCTTCCCTTCTCCCTTCCCTTCCCTTTTCCCTTCCCTTTTCCCTTCCCTTTTCCCTTCCCTTTTCCCTTCCCTTCCCTTTTCCCTTCCCTTCCCTTCCCTTCCCTTCCCTTCCCTTCCCTTCCCTTCCCTTCCCTTCCCTTCCCTTCCCTTCCCTTTTCCCTTCCCTTCCCTTCCCTTCCCTTCCCTTCCCTTCCCTTCCCTTCCCTTCCCTTCCCTTCCCTTCCCTTCCCTTCCCTTCCCTTCCCTTCCCTTTTCCCTTCCCTTCCCTTTTCCCTTCCCTTCCCTTCCCTTCCCTTCCCTTCCCTTCCCTTCCCTTCCCTTCCCTTCCCTTCCCTTCCCTTTGCCCTAGGAGATGTATAGGCAAACATGTTGCTATGAGAGATGTCTGAAATTTTGCTACCTATGGTTTCATCCAGGATTACTATGGTTTCATGAATTACATTTATATATTTTATCCATTTTGAGTTTATTCTTGTGTACAGTGTAAGTTGGTGGTCTAGTTTCATTTTTTTGCATGTACCTGTCCAATTTTCCCAGCACCATTTACTGAAAAGACTCTCTTTACTCCATTGTAAGCCCTTGCCTCCTTTGTCAAACATTAATTGCGTATAATGACTTGGGTTGATTTCTGGGTTCTCTATTCAGTTCCATTGATCTATAAGCCTGTTCTTGTGCCAGTACCAGGCTGTTTTGATAAGAATGACTTTGTAGTATAATTTAATATCTGGTATTGTAATCCCTTCTACTTTGTTCTTCTTTTTCAAGATTTCTGAGGCTATTGGGAGCCTATTCTGGTTCTATATAAATTTTTGGAGTATTTGTTCTAGATCTGTGAAATACTCTATTAGTATTTTAATAGGGATTGCATTAAATCTATAGATTGCTTTGGGTTGTATGGACATTTTAATGATATTCTTTCAATCCATTGTTTCTATCTTCCTCTATTTCTTTTTTCACTGTCCTGTAGTTTTGCAAGCACAGGTCTTTTACATCCTTCATTAAGCCTGTTCCAAGGTATCTTATTTTTTTGTTGTTGCAATGGTAAATGGCATTTAAAAAAAAATTTTTTTTTAGTTTCTCTTTCTAAGAGTTCATTATTTGTATATATAAATGCCATCAATTTCTGAATGTTAATTTTGTATCCTGCTACTTTGATGAATTCATTTATTAAATCTAGTAGTTTTTTGGTGGAGTCTTGAGAGTTTTCTATGTACAATATCAAGTCATCTGCGAATAATGCCAGTTTACTTCCTCCTTTCCTATTTGGATGTCTTTTATGTTTTCTTCTACCCTGATCACAATGACTAGAGCTTCCAGTACTATGTTGAATAAGAGTGGTGAGAGCAGACATGCTTGTCTTGTTCCTGTTCTTAGGGGAAATGGTTTTAGTTTTTGCCCATTGAGTATGATGTTGGCTGTAGGTTTGTCATATATGGCTTTTATCATGTTGACGTATGATCCTTCTATTCCCACTTTGCTGAGAGTTTTTATCAAAAACAGGTGCTGGGTTTTGTTGAATGCTTTTTCTGCATCTATTAATAGATCATATGATTTTTTATCTTTCATTTTGTTTATGTGATGTATCACATTTATTGATTTGTGAATATTGGACCAGCCTTGCATCCCTGGGATAAATCTCACTTGGTCATGGTGAATAATCTTATTAATATATTGCTGGATCTGATTTGCTAATATGTTTTGAGGATTTTGGCATCTATGTTCACCAAGGATATTGGCCTGTAATTTTCATTATTTGTAATGTCTTTATCTGATTTTGGAATAAGGATAATGCTGGCCTCATAAAAAGAGCATGGAAGTCTTTCTTTCTCTTGAATTTCTTGGAATAGTTTATGGAGGATAGGTGTTAGTTCTTATTTGACTGTATGTTATGACCCATTCTAAAGCCATCCAGTCAAGGACTCTTGTTTGCAGGGATTTTTATACTACTGCTTCAGTTTCATGACTTGTTATTTGTCTGTTCAGATTTTCTAATTTTTCGTGATTCAGTTTTAGAAGATTGCATGTTTTTGAGAATTTGTCCATTTCACCTAGGTTGTCCACCTGGTTGGCATATAGTTTTTCATAGCATTTTCTTGCAATTAGTGGTTATTTCATGTCTTTCATTTCTGATTTTGATAATTTGGTTCTCTCTCTTTGTTTCTTGCTGAGTCTAGCTAGTGGTTCAGCAATATTTTTATTTTTTTTGTTTTTTTTGTTTTTTTATCTCTATGTTATTTATTTCCACTTTGATTTTTATTATTCCCTTACTTCTACTTACTCTGTGCCTCTCTTGTTCTTTCTAATTCTTTTAGTTCTAGGGTTATATAATGCATTAGAAATGTTTCTTGTTTTTTGAGGTAGGCCTGGAATGCTATGAACTTCCCTCTCAGGACTGCTTTCATTGTGTCCCATAGGTTTTGGGTATTTGTGTGTTCATTTTCATTTGTTTCCAGGAAGTTTTTTATTTCTTCCTTGATTTGATTGTTAACCCATTCATTTTTTAATAACATGCTATTTAGCCTTCATGTGTTTGAATGTTTAGGGATGTTTATTGTAGTTGATCTCTGGTATCATGCCATTATGATCTGAGAAGATGCTTGAAATGATTTGAATGTTTTTGAACTTGTAGAGACTTGTGTCTTAACATGTGTTCTATCTTTGAGAATGTTCTGTGTGCACTTGAGAGTAATGTGTATTCTGCAGCTTTGGAGTTGAATATTCTATAAAGGTGAATTAAACCCATCTGATCTGGTATGTCATTGAGAGTCACTGTTTCTTGTTGACTTTAGTCTGGAAGATCTATCCAATGAAGTCAGTAGGGTTTTGAAATCCCCTACTATGATTGTACTGCTATTTATCTCTCCCTAAAAGTCCTGAAAGAGAATTTTTATATATTTAGATGCTCCTATATTGTATGCATATAAGTTTACCAGGGTTATATACTTTTATTGGAGTGATCCCTGTAGTATTATGTAGTGACCTTCTTTGTCCCTTATGGCCTTTGCTTTGAAGTCTGTTTTGTCATATACAGTGGTACCTCGGTTTTCAAATGTCTCTGTTGACGAACATTTTGGTGCAGGCCAATATCAAGTGTTGTCTTTGGCCCTGAGTACCTTGTTTAGAGCTATCAGTGATCCACAGCTTGTGGCTTCCTCTTCTGAGGCTGGGTGTGCATGCAAGGGACCAAACTGCACACCACGGTCTGCTTTTCCTAGCCCACGCACAGAAGCAGTTTAAGCAAAGACTCTAAGCATCCAGAGGTCCGCCTCTGCCTGCATGCCTCTGTTAGTCTCATTCACTTAATGAACCTCAGGCCTTAGTCCTCAGCAAGGTATAAACTCCGCAGGGTGCAGTGAGCGGGTTTCCAATGGATGGGGCAATTGGTTCCTGCCAAGCTAAAGCTGCATTGATGGGAAAGCTCTACCTGAGAAGGATGGCTTCTGTAGTATGGGGGAATGGCTCAGCACAGAGATCCTGGTTGCTGTACTCTCCAACCCCAGACTTTCCTCATGCAGCTGTAGTCCACTCTGCTGTCTGTCTGCCAGCACCCAAGGTGGGTTGCTGCAAATGAAATTTAGTGTGTTGGCCTTGTATTTCTAGCTGCCAGACAGACATGTCCCCGCCCCTGTGCTTTTCACAGCCAGATGTTATGTGGGCCACTTTCCTGGTTCTGTTACTCTGGGCTGGGGAGCCCAGCTTGGGGTTTAGACTACAGATTTCTTGGGGAAAACCCTATGGCAGCTGAGATATCCCTCCAGAACTTTAGCTGCTGCCTTTAGGAGCCCAGCCATCCCTCTCATGCCTCTGCACTTCATACCAGTCTTGATGAAGCCTCCTCTTTACATCGTTGTTTACACTGGTTCTCTCTAGCTGCTCTACAGTTGGTTATTCAGAATGATTTTTCCACATTTTAGTTGTAATTCCAGTTTGGTCCTGGGAGAATGTCGGAGTTGCTTCTAATAAATCCATTTCCATCTCTGAGAGATATATTTATTTTTTTATTGAATTTATTGGAGTTACATTGGTTAATAAAATTATACAGGATTCAGGTGAACAATTCTATAATATATCCTCTGTACATTGTATTGTGTTTTTACCACTTCAAGTTAAGTCTCCTCCATCATCATTTATCTCTCCTTTACCCTCTTCTACCTCCCTCCATCCCCCTTTCCCTCTGGTAATCATCATAATGTTGTCTGTGTCTATAAGGTTTGTTTGTTTTTTCTTAATCCCTTCACTAGCCCCCACAACTGAAACCAGACCCCAAAATGAAGTCCATCACTGCCTGTCACTACTGAGTCATTAAGTAGAGACAAGGTTGAATCATTTATGTACATTTATTTCATATTGCAAGCAATATGGAGTAAGCAGCAGGTATGATTCCCTGGGTGGGGAAATAAACCGCTCCCTGACATTTCATTTTAAACAAACTCTTATATAAGGTTAGTAGTGGGGAAAAATATATAAATTTAGGGAGTTCCCAGGGTCTGCCTTTTTCCATTGTCTTTGAAAATATTAACCCCAGAACACTGCAAAGATTAGCATGAAATGCTGTCTCCCTTCAGATAGGTTCTATTTGTCTGTGACCTGGGCTCTGGTCTGCCTTATCCCCAGGGCCTATTCTCCTTGTAACATATCCTTCAGTTTCCCAAGGTCTGTAAGAAAATCTCTTCTTAATAGTGAGTAGCTATTAAACAACTGTGATTCTATTTCTATTATGTGCTTCTCCCCTATAATTCCCCCTGTTAATTTTAAACCTTATATCTATGCGATTAGTTTCATATAGAAAGCATCTTGCTGCTGAAGGGAGTGAGGTGAAGGAGTCCTGCCTATCCCAAGGTATTACAGCTTTGTTTACAGATGGTCTTCATTATATTTTCCACAAGGTAGGAGGGGGAGTTGGAGCATGGGATGGGGCCACGCTACCCCAATATTATACATACTACCCTAATATGGGTGTTTTTTCTTTCCATTCCCATACGATATGCCTGTAATATTTTCCATTTGTATTCTGGAGAGGGAGGAGGATAGATGAGACATTGCATTTATATTTTATAGCAATAATATAACATACAGTAAAGGAATAACAGACATACATATTAGTATCAGAATATGTAAAGCAGTTTTCCAGTTCCAATAAAACATTTCGAATCATGTTGAGATTGGACTATTCTGTCAGCTTGATTGGATTTGTTCTCCAAGGCAGCCCAGCAGTGACAGAGAAGGCATCTTCAAACATACCCATCTGAAACATTGGACTGGAGAGCCATTTTATCAGCCCATCTTGTAAAGCTGTTAGCCTGCACTCAACTAAGGAAAATAAGACAAATGTTTAGTAGTCACCAACAGAGGCAAATCAGTACCAGTGGGTAGAATACAGCCTGTTGCTCTGTCCTGTGTAAGAATAGTGGCTTATTCAGATGGTATTCCTGGCCTTCTGTACTACACCTTTTGACTGGTGATGTCCCCTCCAGCCTAGAATACTAGCTGTGAGAGAGGGAATATGAATCTACCATATGGAATAGTAGTTGGCTGTTTACTAATTATGATAGATTTAATGAGCAAACCCTGGGCAAGATCCTCCCACAAGGGGCTAGTACAGTACACTAGTAGGTACCACTTGAGCTTCCAAGGGCCAAGTTAACATACTAACTCTAGGGGATATATATCCTAAGGTGCTGGCAACAACAGGTTATTTTCCACTCCCCAACAAGGTCTTATCTTAGTTGCATTCTCAGTGGGGATGCCCACATCTACTGCTGCATCTGGCCAGAGCTTTACTTTCATGGTTAGTAGTAAGTCAGAGAGTCTTGTGGTCCATCCTTGTAATGACCCTCCCTGTTTTCAAGGCATTTTTCAACAGTCCATTTTAACATTCTATCAGTCCAGCTCTAGTTGGATTATAACCTAGGTGTCATCACCGCTTGGTGTTGTGGCTCTCAGCCCAGTCTTGCACATAATGTCCTTTAATTGCTGGTCAGGGACACACATTGCTGTTCCACACATACAGACCACTGTTGACAAGCTGTGATGATATCAGTCATTTTTGGTTGGAGGCCCCAGGCTTTAGTTGTTGCTTACCAGATGTTCTGCCCTGTATGTTTCATTTTCCTGTGTAGCCAGGTCTTCTGCTGGGGCCTCTTCTAGCCATTGAATGCAAGCAAGCACATTTACTTCATCATTCCCTGGACATTGAAATCGCTGATGTCCTATGACATGATATAGGGTAATTTCCTTAGTCTGTACAACTGTCCATATGCCAACCTACATGGTTTATCCCCATAGGGATGTGTTGTTAATAGTCCACTCCTAAAAATGATATTTAGAGGGATGTCCTTTGCATGGGCCATCAGTATACCATGTTTCAGGTGGTACTGGAACTGTTCCTACTTTCATTGGCAAATGGCCAATAGGCTTTTCCTTGAGTGCCTTTTCAGCATCTTCTTCTGACACAAAGGTGACTGGCCCCAACGGTGTCTGCAATTCCTGGCTAAGAGGGGATGTGGAATGGACATGTCTCTGCTGCAGGTAAACACTCCATCTCATAGTTTGTGCCTGTGCTGCACCAGATTTGAGGGTGTGAGACATGCCATGCTGCATGCAGCTACCCTGTGATGGGATAGGTGGTCTTCGCTGTTAGAATGGAGCTTCCAGTTGTAGGCTCTGTTGTTTGCCAGACATGGTATGTGGCATAAAGCTGTTTCTCTATTAGGTTTTATTTTTCTTCAACCCCTTTCCATACATAGGATCAAAACCCTTTTGGGATGCAGAGTCTCCCTTATTGCTGCCAGAGACCCCCATGACATCCCTTCCTTGGTTACATGTACATTCAATTCCCCAGGTAGGACCGGATGATAGATACTAAGTGCCTGTACCTGTTTAATTGCTCTTTTGCCTCCTCATAAGCCTGCTGGTATTTTCATGCCAATACTGCTGTTGTCCCTTTCTTATAAGAGCATACAAAAGTTTTAGGTGTACAGTTCTACAACACATCATCTGTATACTGCTTTGTGTGTTCACCACCCCAAGTCAAGTCACCTTATATTACCATTTATCACCCCCATATCCTTTCTTACTCCTTCCATCCTTTTCCCTCTAGTGATCACCATACTGTTGTTTGTGAGTTTTTCATTTACAATAGTCAAGATTTGGAGTCAGTCAAAGTCAATCTTAATTCCTTAAAGTTTTCTGGTGACATTCAGAGTCTATGCATGCCTCTTTCAAACACGACAGGCCACTCAAAGTCTTGGTAAATAAAATCAGTTTTCAATTATGTCCTGTTACAAAGAGAACAGGTTCTCATTGAATTCATGCAAACAACCATATTGCCTTGGAAATTAAATAATACTTGCTCATTAAGAGTTTTCAAATTCTAGGGGGATAAGGTAGGGAAGAAAATCTAAGTGCTTTAATATTGTTTACTATGGTATAACTTACTAAACTTCTTTAAAATTTAAGTTTCCTTATGTATGAAAAACAAAAGGATTTAAAAAATCAGCAATACTTTCAACAAAAAAGTTACAAAAACTACAATCATCTTCAGTTTATTCAGTTAAATTTTTGTTTCTCCTGATCATTCACCAGTACCTCAATAAATTAGATAATCCCCAGAGTTCTAGTAATCTTCATCCAATTCAAGGGGATGATCTGAAAATTTATTCTCAGAGGTATGCCATTCAAAATAAGTCAGAGTCCTTTCCATGTATTTCTCAGAAGATGTAACATTTTTGAAAATGTATTATAATCAAATAGTGACTGTCTCTAAGTAACAAAAAAACTTAAAATAACATGGTTATGGATTTGATTATAATGTGATTCACATGGAACCCTGCCCTTTCTGCAAGACACAACATTTCAGAATAACAATCAAAGTTATAAATAAGAGCATATCAGAATTTTGTAGGCTCTTAGAAATTTTTATATAATCTCTAGAATATCTATTTTAATATAGTTATTTATTTGACAAATCTTTCCATGTACCTTCAGTATAAAATTTTCCCTCATAAGGAGACAAAACAAATCTTTGAGGCATTCCAGGGGCACATTGGAATGATCCAAAGTTAATTCTAGGTCAACGAAGTCTCTTCAGATCCAATCCCTGGGAACATTGTCAAACATATTGGACCAAAAATCATATATCATTATGAAATAATATTAAATATTCCTCCAAAGTGACAACAAAAGGTGTTAAACACAAACACAGGCTAGCAAAACTTCAGTTCCTATGATTAAGAAGATGGTTTTTTTAAGTAATCAAATACTTGATTATCATAACATATCATATAACTATTTCAATAATGTATAGACCCTTTGCTTTCTAGGCAGATACAAGAAAAATGTTTCCCTTTTCTATTACCTTCTTGAGTATTCCTTTTCACCTTTTTTTCCTCTCTCAATTTTTAGAAAACTTAATTTTTAGTGAAAACTAAAAGCAAGCAATCAGCATTCTTTAGTTTGGTAAATTTATGAAAACATTTCATAACTTTCAGAAACAGGCTTTTTTCCATTGGAAAATAAATTTACATTTTTAAGAGGCATAACAGAGGTAACATAACCTTGACAATCCTTAGGAAGCTGGATGAAAAGCAGTCGAGGAAGGGAGATATCAGGCCTTATGGCTTTTTACCAGGACTGCAGCAATTCCTGGGCCTCCAGGGGCTTTAGTGTAAAAGTATCATTTTTTTCCTTTACAAGTGGGGAGTTCCTCCTCACCCCCAGCTTGTGCAACCTGTGTAAGGACACCTCTGCAGCTCTGGACCTCCAGGAGAAGAATTTGGTGTGTTTATAAGATTTGCTTTCCCATATTTTTCTTTCTGAGTGAAATTATTATGATGAAACAACATGAAAGCTTGTACATAAGAGATCTTATCCCATTTCAAAACAAACAAAAACAACATCTAAAACAAACAAACAAGTACTCTCAAAAGGAGGAACTGGGACACTAGCCTTAGAATCTTATTTCACACCAACTGGTACAGCAAATAACCTTCACAGGGTCTAAATGTCACAAAGCCCAAATGACTGAGACAGGGAATTCCCTTTGTTCATAAAACAGAAAAGAGCAAACCAAGTCCCCAAAAGATAAGAAAGCAAGTAAAGAATATCTGTAATCAAAGTTTCACTTGACAGATAAGAGCTCTCAGAGAGCTCTTAGACTAAACAGAACACAACATACAAATAAGAGTTCTCGGACTGAGAGTGACTTCCTCTTGTGGAAGAACTGGGATTAACATCACAGAGTTTTATCCCCTGCCAAAACAGTACCACAGATTACTTACTGTCAAGTCTCAGATGGCTAAAAAGCCCAGATGGAAGTGATAGAGAACTCCCAGCATACACACCAGTTTGACTTACCCAGTCAAACTTGGAGGCTGTGGGCTCCCCAGAGACTTGTTTCCTTTCACCGGCTAAGTGTTTCAGGCAATGGATGCCTTGATATGGAGAGCAGGGAGAGTCCCCAGACAACTCTCAGCAGCTGTTGGGAAGTTCCTGTAATCGCTGACACAGGTGAGCCTGCCACAAGCAGCTGGTGCCCCAAGCTAAGTGGTATATGCCCCCATCTTTAAACAAATCAAGCAACAAAGAGGCGCAAAGCAATAATCTATAGAGAAACTCATATAGAATATTTACAAGTGTGCACAACAGACAGAAAAGGGCTTTATGGCTTACCGTACCCTCTTATCTGGATAGCCACAGAATCAGAATGCCCTGTGTTAGGAAACCAACTGATTAACAGAGTAATATCTCAACCCAGAACCGGTCAGGTTCAGAGACTGAGCAAGGACTGTGGGAGTTTCTCTTGCACCCTGGGGCTGATCAGGCTCAACCCAGACAGGAGACAACAGATACTTCCCATATCCGCACAAAGAAACACTCAATTCAATTTAAGTGAAACAATGGGAATTGCTGGAACTGAAAGTGGAACTCAACAGGAAAATCCCTGGCAGCACTGCAAGTAAGAAAAAGAGCCCTGATTTCAGCCCTGTGAGCCCACAGTCCAGGCAGTCAGCAGGATCTCTGTAATACCCAGGGAAAGGTCCAGCTTTTCAGTCCTGCCATGGACACAGAATTTGAAACTGAACCCCCAAATCAAGTCCATCACTGCCTGTCACTACTGAGCCAATAAACAAACACAAGATTGGATAATTTATAAACATTTATTTCATATTGCCAACAATATGGAGTGAGCAGCAGGGATAATTCCCGGGAGGGGGAGAACTACTCCTTGGCATTTCATTTTAAACAAACTCTTATATAGAGTGGGTGGGGGGAAAAATCTAAAGTTAGTGAGTTCTTAGAACCTGCCTTTTTCCATTGTTCTTGCAAAGATTAGCATGGAATGCTGTCTCCCTTCAGATAGGTTCTGTCCATGACTTGGGCTCTGACTGCCTTATCTCCAGGGCCTATTCTCCTTCTTGTAACACAGTTTTCCAGAATCTGTAAGAAAATCTCTCTGTACCATGAGTAGCTATTAAACAACTATGATTCTATTTCTATTACATACCCTTCCCCTATCACAACCACGCTCACCTCTGATAGCTGCCAGTCTATTCACTGTATCTATGAGCCTGTTTCTATTTTGTTAGTTTATTTTTTTTCATTTGATTCCACATATAAGTGAAATCATGTGGTACTTGTCTTTCTCTGACTGGCTTATTTCACTTAGCATTATACTCTCCAAATCCATCCATGCTGTCACAAATGGTAAGAATTCCTTCTTTTCTATGGCCAAGGGGGGAATAATATTTCATTGTTTAAATGTACTGCAGCTTTTTTATCCATTCATCTATTGATGGGCATTTGGACTGCTTCCAAATCTTGGCTCTTGTAAATAATGTTGCATTGAACCTATAGATGCATATATGCTTTTTAATCAGTGTTTGGGTTTTTTTTTGTATATTTTCTCACAAGTGGAATCACTAGGTCATAAAGCAGTTCCAATTTTAACTTTTTGAGGAAACTACTATCATCAATAAATGAACAAACAACCAATGTTGGTGAGAATGTAGACAAAAGGGAACCCTCGTGCACTGTTGATGGGAATGCAAATTGGTACAGCTTCTGTGGCAAACTCAATTGTTTTAAACTGTCACCCAAGCAAAAGTCTGCTTGTTGAACAAAATCAGTCACTTGTGATGTATTTTTCCCCCAGGGAGACTAAAAAATACTATCTGTTATTTTCAAGAGAATTAACGTTTGTAAAGTCACTGGTATGAAATACAATAAAAAGAGAAAAATATTCTGATGGAACTCATACAGAAGTAAAAAGTTTATTTTGACAGGAAAAATATGCAATTGCCTAGCCATATTTATTAGTGACATGTATGAAGAAGAAAATTCAATTTATTGTTCACTTCTTATACAGATATAATTATAGGTTTTCATAATGCAATATTTCAAAGAGCATATTTGACTTTTTTTAAAGGGAATAAATTTCTTTGATACTATAAGGAATACATTTTATTGTGCTCTTATATAGCTCAATATGAAGATAATTCAAAGCTGACATTTAACACTTTTAAAATAATTGTTGGTCAAACTTTAATGTAGCAAATATTTTTCCTCAAATCACGTGTTATATAGTTAAGACATGTTCTGATAAATATCACATTATCTACACATTAAATATAAAAAATTACCCATTCATTGACACCCAGGATGATTTCCAAGTTAGGTTTTATCTACATTTATTTATTTATTTTTCTGTTTCAATTTTTTTTTTAATTTATCTTTATTGTTGAAAGTATTACAGGTATCCCATTTTTCCCCCCATTGACCTCCTCCACCTCGCTCTCACCCCCTCTCCAGACCTTCCCCCCTTCCCCAGGCCTTCACCCCATTATTGCCTGTGTCCATGGGTTATGCATATACGCATATAACTTCTTTGCTTAATCTCTTCCCACCCTCCACCTCCCTTCCTTCTTCCCTCTGAGACATGACTGTCTGTTGCATGCTTCCATGTCTTTGGATCTCTTTAGTTTGTCAGATTCTGTTGTTCATTAGCTTCTTCTTAAAGAAGACCCTTCAACATTTCATGTAATAATGGTTTGGTGGTGATAAACTACATTTAAAATATAACAGATACAAAGTACTAACTGTTATGCCTATATTGGTAGTTACAAGGCAACAGAACACTACTTTCACTATTTATATATAATTTGTATCATGTGTGCATTCCTCTAGAATAACCAAGTATGTCAAATGTGGTAAGTAGTCATTGATTATTTTGTTAAAAATTTAGCGTGTTTCATTTATAATGTATTTTTCTTTGTTATAATAATATTGCTATATTTTCTGAATATAAAGTCAGATTTTTCCTCCCTATGTAACACTTCTTTTTTTGAAATTCCTTTGGAAAGGCAAAAGCAGATATAATTAACATATTAACAAATACTACAAATGTCAAGCACAAATGAGAAAGGCACTTTGAAGTTTATAATTATAAATTGACATTTTTTTTTAAATTTTTTGCAGATTAGTATTGCTGCCATTGTTGTGAAGTACATTAGCTTCCTGAGGATAGGTCATTGTGCTAGACCTACCTGAAAAAGCATCCTGGCCTGAACTTGGCATATTCATATGTTTGTGTTTGTTTTACTTTCCCTTTGTTTCTTTCTTTTCTTCAGTACAGTGCTCTTAATCCTCGAGAATCTTGGGACATGTGGCATCCTACTCTGGTGGCTGAAGCTTTATTTGCGATTGCAAACATCTTCAGTTCCTTACGCCTGATCTCACTCTTTACTGCAAATTCTCACCTGGGGCCTCTGCAGATATCTCTGGGAAGAATGCTCCTGGACATTTTGAAGTTTCTATTCATATACTGCCTTGTGTTGTTAGCATTTGCTAATGGCCTAAATCAATTGTATTTCTACTACGAAGAAACAAAAGGGTTAAACTGCAAAGGCATACGATGTGAAAAGCAGAATAATGCATTTTCAACGTAAGTCCAAACATTTCTATCAGGAATTTTGTGCAAAATTTAGAATGTAATACATTATGAATTTGAAAAATCTGACAAGTGGTTGCAAAAAAAATTATGCTTAATGCAGAGAAAAGAATTAGCATGTCTTTGTATATATGGCTCCTTCAGTTTTAAAAAATTACATTTTATTTATTTATTTATTTATTTATTATTTATTTATTTATTTTTTATTATTTATTTATTTATTTATTTATTCATTGATTCATTCGTTCATTTTGCTTTTTGCGGTGCTTTATATAAACGAAGTCATATAGTATGTGAAAGAAAAATAATAAAATTATCATTTATTCTTTGGTTATCTTCATGGTATTCAAACTAAATAGTCCTTTTTTTCTAACTTTATTTTTGTTGTTAACATTATTACAGATGTCCCCATTCCCCTGCCCTTTGCACACCGCACCCAGCCCCTGCTCCCTCTTCCCTCTGGCCATCACCACATTGTTGTCTGTGTCTATGGGCTGTGCATATAGGTTCTTTAGCTAAGTTTTCGTAAAATGAACTTTTTTTTCAAAATGACCTCACAAAAAGATACCTATATATACTGTTTGTTATTATTAAATGTATTGGAGTGACATTGGTTAATAAGATTACAAAGGTTTCAAGTATACATTTCAATGATATATGATCTGTATATTGCATTGTGTGCCCACAACCCACAGTCAGATCGTCTTCTGTTTCTATATATTTGTCCCCCTTTACCCATTACTACCCCTACAACTCCTTTCCCTCTGATAACCACCTTACTATTGTCTGTGTCTATGAATTTTAGTTGTATATCTCACATATGTGTGAAATCATGTGGTTCTTAGCTTTTTCTGACCAACTTATTTCATTTAGTATGATATTCTCAAGATCCATATGTACTTTTAAAAATGTGGAATAAATGGAAATCTGTGTACTATTGACAGCTTACATACACATTAAAAGATAGAATGTATACATGTAAAAGCAATTGTAAGAAAATCCAAGAGCTTTTCAGTCCTTTTTCAGTGTTTTCCAGAAGTTAACAGTCCCTTCACATGTCCCTTTGATTCTCTAGTTTTCCACACAAAAAATCTAAGCTTGTAGAAATAATCCAAACCTAGTCCATTGTTATTATACAGACAAAACTTTCTGTGCCCTTACGCCTGAAAAACAATAGGCCTTGTCTAGTATCACCATCTATATCTTACAATAAGACTGTTTGATGCTCACACAGTTCTCATGGAATATACCTCTACATATCTCTCTCCATCTCCTTCCCACTCTGATAAACAGTTAGTTAGCAGATTAATGAAGAAGTTAGGCAATTTTCATCTACACAGTAACCATATGTGAATACATGGCCGTATTGTAGATGACTTTTAAAAGTCAGACCCTATTCATGGGCCATTATAGAAATTTATGTAATATAAGAGAGTACAGTAATTTCTCAAGTAGAAGGAAATTAATAACCTCACATGAACTAAATCACTTATGGCTAAAAAAATTGTTGATTAAATTCTGTGTCTATTTTATCTTTGATCCCATTTTAATTAATCAAGATCTGAGTATTTGCACATGAAATTTTAATTGCTGCCTTAGCTGCCTCAAATCTTTTCAGAAATAGATTCGCTACAAATAACAAATCATAAAGAAAACAAAAAGTCATTCCAGCTTCCCCTTGCAGTGTAATCCCTTACTCCCAGACTCTTTGTTCTTCTGGGCTTAAAGAGCATTTCTTCACCTGATGACCTTACCTAGCTTTGTTGTCTTCCATATCTTCTTTTCTGACTCTGGACAGGGCAGGTTGAATGAATCCCTTGCAACAACATCCTTGTGACTAGCATGCTCTTGGGCTGCTATCTCAGTTTTGATACCTGAACCTATCTTTCCCCACTCATTTGTGATCCATGTCTTGGTATTTGCCTCTAGCATCTAAGGGTTTACAATGGTCAGATCCTACCACTTCCCCTTAGAATTCCACCTCCAGCAAGCTTCCTGGATATTGTCTGTCTGCTTACTGGACTCACAGATTTCTGATGGAGAGCCCTTATGCATGCTCTGTCTTGCACAGCTTCTTTGTTACTTTGGACTGCATACCGTGATGCAAACTGCTTGCCAATACCACGCCATCTACGTTTGTTGCCATATTCTTCTGATTCCATGCTTTGTATTCCAGAAAGAATGTAGAAGTGAGTACCCTCCCATGTCTTCTTTAAATTCAGGGAAGAGCTCTGGTTCCAAGATCCCAACCTCATCTCAGAAATCTGATTCATCTGCAACTAACAAGGTTATACTTAATCTCATCCTAATTTATGATCCCTAAAATTCCCAGGAATCCCCTTGCCCTATTAGTAACTTCATGGTAAATGATTAATTATTAACTAATTTAAATCTCCATCCAAGTAGAGTATGACTAGAGAAGTCTGGTGTAAAATATCTAATATAAATTGTACTTTAAGAGCAAGCATTGTTGTAACCATTTATCAAAGCATAGAAGAATTCTGTTGTCTTTTTATGGCATATTAAGGTGTTACAATGGTCCTCTTGAAACAATTCTTCATTAAGTTCAGACAGTCTCCATTTTTTGCAGTAAATGAAAGAAACTTAACTTTCAATGAAATCACCAAATTCATTCTTTGATAAGAATAAGTAAAATGTTTCCTGAAATAAAAAAAGAGCAAATTTTATTATCTCAGCATTTTTAGACACTATGCCATCTTACAGCATTCACTATGTGCAATTTTAATTGCCAATGTGGAAATCGATATTGATAACTGTAGTTGTAGTTGTAATCCTCCTACAACTAAAAGCAAAATCAGGTAAAAAATTACATTTTTCAAAGAGTAGGCTTGAGGCTCTATTATTTGTTAACTATTGCTAATTGCTCTAAGATGGGATAAACTTTCTATGAAAAAGACACATAGTAAATATTTTAGGCTTTTGTGGGCCATATGTTCTCTGCTGCAGCTACTCATCTCTGCCTTTGTAACACAAAATAAACCATAGGCAATGCATAAATAAATGAGTGTGGTGTGTTTCAATAAAACTTTATTTATGGACATTGAATTGTGAATTCATATAATTTCACATGTCACAAAATACCACTCTTCCTTCTGTTTTTCCCAACCATTTGCAAAAGCAAAAATCATTCTCAACTCAGGTGTCATACAAAAACAGGTTGTGGGTCAGATTTTTCAACTCTGACTTAGAAAACTAAATGTAGCTTTCAAAACTCTTAGGAAAATCAAGTACACCATTTATTCTTTTTATTAAGTTTAATTTTATAATTACATTAAAATTTTATTTTACTATTGACATGTATTTTTCCTTTTTTCATTCATTCATTTATTTTTCTTTTTAATTTTATTAGAGTGAAATTTGTTAATAAAATTATATAAAATTTCAAATGTACATTTCTGTGAAACATAATCTGTATATTGCATTGTGTGCCCACCACCCAAAGTCAAATCTTCTTCCATCACCATATATTTGACCCCATTTACCCTTTACTATCCCCTCACCTTCCTTCCCTCTGGTAACCACCATACTGTTGTCTGTGTCTATGAGTTATTTTTGTTTGTGTTTCTTGTTTGTTCATTTGTTTCTTTCAGTTTTATATCACATGGTTCTTCACATTTTCTATCTGACTTATTTCATTTAGCATGATATTCTGAGGATCCATCCATGTTGTTGCAAATGGAAGTATTTCATTTTTTCTTATGGCTGAGTAGTATTCCATATTACATATGTATCACATCTTCTTTATCCAATCATCTATCAAATGATCCTTCAGTTGTTTCTGTGCCTTAGCCACCGTAAATAGTGCTGCAATGAACAGAAGGGTACATATATCTTTGAAAAGAAATGTTTTCAAATTTTGAGGGTAGATACCCAAAAGAGTACATATATTTTTAAATTAATGATATATACATAACAGCATTCAAATTTTACTCTTATATCTTCTTGTATACTGGTTTTATTAATATAGCTATTAGTGTCATTTTATCTTTATTCCAGGTTATTTGAGACACTCCAGTCCCTGTTTTGGTCAATATTTGGGCTCATCAATTTATATGTGACCAATGTTAAAGCACAGCATGAATTCACTGAGTTTGTTGGTGCTACCATGTTTGGGACCTACAATGTCATCTCTCTGGTTGTCCTACTCAACATGTTAATAGCTATGATGAATAATTCTTACCAACTTATTGCTGTAAGTTGAATAATTTTATTTTAATTCAATATCTCCCCTTAGAGTGCATTGTTCCTAGCTATACTCCATCCTGTTATCATTGGAAATAAGGTTTCTAATTGGCTAGTGATAAGACAGAATTATAATATAAATGGTTACTTTGAAGTTTCTAAGAAGTATTTACCTGTGTACTAATTTAGTGTTATCATATTGCACATGATTATAAAATAAACTAGGTTTATCTTTCCAGGCTGTCATTGGCTATCGTTGTAATTAAGTGCCCTTTGGACTTTGCATTGTCTCTGTCCATTTAACCTACAATCTTGATATAAGCAAACTCAGGCTATCTTGGCAAGATACAAAAGATAGTTCAGAGTGGAGTCTGAGGGAAAATGTCAGAGGATTTTCAGTTTCTTAAAACCTAGCAAAAACAATATAGGTGTAACCCTGAATTCTGTAGCAGAACATAGAATATTATATGTGTTTATTTGAATCTGGACTCCAAACTCTTAGTTTAACTTATTTATTCATTCATCCTACAAATTCTTATTGAATATTTACTCTGCTGCCAGGTACTGTTCTAGGAACTAGAAATACAGCAATGAACAAGGGTGATAAAGCCTTTAAACCCCATGAACTTATATGTTAATGATATATGTCTATGGCCAATAACAATAGTAATAAAATACATCATACTGGAATGAGATATGTTTTTTAAGTCTTTAATATTTATGCCTTAGACAAGTATCATTTTATAAGGATAATTATAGGCTGCTTATTTTCTCCATAAATAACTACAATTATATTGCATCTTGGAATCTATTGCTAAAACTCTCGAGTATTATTGTTATTTTGAAAAGCAACATTCTGAATTTTACTTAAACCTCTCACAAGTGAAAAACTGCATAAATATAAGAATAAAAGATTTTCATTTACTGATTCACAATCTAACATAATCCCACACAGGTATACCTAGGACCTAAGATTTACATGTGAATAGCTAAATTTGTGGAACTTCATTTAAGCATCTTACAAATCTGAAATGGTTTAGATAATCCCTATATATTTGCTTGAAAACTTCTGTATTCCTCTAGTCAACACATTTCCCTAATGTGAATTCTATTTTCCAGACTAACCATTCAAAACATTAGGAAGCCTTTAATTATAAAGATATAGACAAAGAAGCTGTATATACAATTTAGATTCTATAAAACATTAAATGTATGGATTTTATCAATAGAACACTATTCAAGAATAGTATGACATTTTCTTTTTGCCTCTTTGTGGAGTGTTACTTCTTACAGAGATGAGAATGAGCTTCAAATCTCTATTTTTGTTTAGCCCAAACACTAAAACTACTTGAGAGGACACCAGACACTCAAAAACTGAACCAGGTGTCCTTCCCAGCATCCTGCACATGATGCCTCCTTGGAATGTGAACATGCCAAGTATTTTATTTCCCCCTGTCCTAAAATATCAGAATTTACCCTGAGGGCTTTCTCTTTTGTCTTACTAGTCCTAACTCGGAGTTTTAGGGTAAAGCATAAAAAAAGAGTAAAGTTTAATAGTTAAAAGGCAAAAGCAATAAGGCAAGCCATATCTAAAGCTTGCTTCTCACTCATTCACTTGTTCTTTGAGCAAATATTTATTGTGCAACTAATATATGCCAAGCATAAGCTTCCCTTTAGGGATACACAGAATAATGAAGTCTCTGCCCTCAAGAAAAATGTAAAGTAGTGTGGGGACAAAATATATAATTTTAATATTGAGAAAAGGGATTTGAGAATGTGATGAAAGTACAGAAGAGAGGACCATGCATACTAGGGTGGGAGGCAGTTGGGGCTAATGGCAATTGGGGCAAGCTTGCTATGAGAGGAAATACCTAAGTGAAGTTTTAAATATTGACTAAATTAGAAGATGGGTAGCAAAAGGTGGTTTTTAGTCATCACCAACCTAGTTTAGTTCATTTTTTTAAATCATTTTTTATTTTCAATTACAGTTGACATACATCATTAAATCAGTTTCAGGTGTACACCCCAGTGACCAGACATTACATAACTTAATAAGTGATTACCCCAATAAATCTTGTAGCCATCCAGCACTACACATAGCTATTAAAATATTATTGACTATGTTCCCTATGCTGTACTTTACATCCCCATGACTATTCTATAACAACCAATTTGTACTTCTTGATCTCTTCACCCACTCCCTACCTCCTCCCATCTGGCCACCAACAAAAAATTCTATGCATCTATGCGTCTGTTTCTGTTCTGCTTGTTCACTTTGTTTGTAGATTCAATTGTTGATAGATATGTATTTATTGCCACTGGCACTTCAAGCATACCAACATTCCCATTATAGGGAAGTCAGAGGAGAAGAGAGAGAGCAAGAAATTTAAAACCTATTTGAAAAAATAATGATAGAAAATTTCCCTAACTTGGTGAAGGAAACAGACATATAAGTCCAGGAAGCACAGAGAGTCCTAAACAAAATGAACACAAAGAGGCCCACAATAAGACACATTGTAGTTAAAATGCAAAAGGTTTAAGAGAAAGAGAATCTTAACAGCAGCAAGAGAAAAGCAATTAGCTACCTACAAGGCAGCTCCCATAAGACTGTCAACTGATTTGTCAAAAGAAACTTTGCAAGCCAGAAGGAAGTGGCGTGAAATATTCAAAGTGATGAAAAGCAAGGATCTCTCTATCCTTGATTACTCTGTCCTGCAAAGCCATCATTTAGAATGGATGGATATATAAATAATTTCCCAGACAAGAAAAAGCAAACGGAGTTCATCAGCACCAAACCAGTATTGTACAAAATACTGAAGGGTATTCTTGAAGAAGAAGATCAAAAGTATGAACAATAAAATGGAAATAAATGCATATCTATCAACAGTCCCAGTTTTTCTAACCACTGTAGACTTTGTTTATACTCTCTCAGAATCCCAAACCAGGAACAAAGGGAGAATCTGCTTTGTGTTAATAGTAAAAGCACATAATAGGATCAAGATAACATTTACTTTGTGACTCCCTGAGAATCAGGAGGAGCAGAAGTTACTCACAGGCCAATACTTTACCTAAGTGACTACCTCTTTATTACCTTAAGCCGATTCTGCTGAGTCCCATTTTCCATAACTATAGCAAATAAATATATTTTTCTTCATTAAGTTAGGATCTGTAAGCTTGTTTAGAAAGAAAGAAAAAAAGAGGAAACTAGAGAGGAACAGGAGAGAAAATGGAAGGAAAACTAACTTCTGTGCTTCCATCTATTGATAGATCCCTCCAATCACACATTTGCTAAGCAATAATGTAGGCCATGCATTTTCTAGATATAGTGATTCCTATTGAAAGTAACAATTTGCCCAGTGCCTAGACTAAAATCTATATTTTTCATAGTAGAAACGTATATACAACATATGCATTCATTAGCACACAGCAATTTAGGAATATTAGAATGATGCATAATCTAATATGTTACTCTAAAGTCTGAGTCCTTTTTTATAATAGCAATGCAATAAAATTATTATTTTGAATTCTTTAACTATATGTATGCTTAGTTTCTAGCACTTCCTACTTCCCAAATTTTCTGCTTAATTCAGTCTATGGCTAATTTAAGAGAAGACTGGCTGCTATCTAACTAAATGTCACAAATGTTCCTAAATTTTTCCAGGAGATAAATAAAGTAAAATGATTAACAAATGATGATGAAGGATAATCTCGGGCTTGTGGGCAACCACCAGTCTCCTGTTTGGTGCAATTTGGCCAGGGTTATGTCAAGGTTCAGTGTTGTGTCAGAGTCTATAGTCTACACTTATTAGAGGACTTCTTTCTGACTTTATGCCTGTTGCCTAAAGGTGAATACTAATTATTCACATGGAAATGTATCAAGTAAGATTTTTCCTGGAAATACCAGGAGACTAAACCATGAGCACCCATGAGGGTGACATTCACATAGGCAAGGGTTCAAAGGCTTGGATAAGACATAAAGCCCTATTTGTGGCCAAAATCTAATGAAACTGAGCTAATGTAAGCCTACAATGCAGGAAATTAAGATTCATCTTCAAGGTATAACTAATCACTGAAGTCTCTATAACATGGAATTATTTTAGATGCCTGTTTCAGGGAAGAGGAAAGGATGAAAACTGACAAGAAAGCTGTGACTCCTTACCAGGTTAAGCCATCCTCTGAAATGTTTAGATGACTATCTCCAGGATTCAGCAGTGTTTTCATGAGTAATTTAATTAATGTTCCAAGAGCCACACAAGGCAGGTTACAGGCTCTCTGTGAGGTTTATCTAACCTTAATAATTAAGAAACTTAGCAGCAGCTGTCATATTTTTCTCTTCAGGACCATGCAGATATAGAATGGAAATTTGCTCGAACAAAGCTTTGGATGAGTTATTTTGAAGAAGGAGGTACCCTGCCTACTCCCTTCAATGTCATCCCGAGTCCCAAGTCTCTTTGGTACCTGATCAAATGGATATGGACACACCTGTGCAAGAAAAAGATGAGAAGAAAGCCAGAAAGTTTTGGAACAATAGGGGTAAGACCACAGCATGTTAGTATTCCTCTTTCTTTTGTGTATTTAAATATATTTGTATTTTGTATTGAATATTTTTTCATTATTCTTAGTGCCTAACATAGGCTTCTTCTAGAGCATATTATGATTCATAAAATTTTCTCAAATGATTAGATAAATGTTATAACTAGAAAATGCTGTGTCATATTCAGGCACAGTGATTTCAGAATATGTTTAATTGTCCAACATTTTGCTTCTACTCTCAATCATACTAAATGCCAAGAAGTTGTGTTTGTAAAAAATATCAGGACTGCTCAGAACTACCCTCCTCTTATACTGGAAGATTTTACATACTTTGAAGGATCTCTTACCCTTTGGGGCAGCATGGATGGGACTGGAGAGTATTATGCTCAGAGAAATAAGCCAGTCAGAGAAAGACAAGTACCACATGATCTCACTCATATGTGGAATATAATAAACAAAATAAACTGATGAACAAAATAGATCCAGACACATAGAAGCATGAAACAGACTGAGGAATCTCAGAGGAAAGGTGAGGTTGGGGGAGTGGGTAGGAAGATATTAATCAAGGAACTTATATGCGTATATGCATAACCTGTGGACACAGACATTGGTATGGGGAAGGCTTGGGGGTGGGGTGGATGCGGGGTGGAGAGGGTCAATGGGGGAAAAAGGGATATCTGTAATACTTTCAACAATGAAGATAAATTAATAAAAAACAGGAAAACAAACAAAAAAAGGAAATTTCTTCTGGAAACCAAGAGTTCAAGCAATTAAAGCAGAAAATATATAGACTTAGGTATTCGCTTTCATCAAACCACTGACATGGGACAAGTCATTCCTCATTTATTTCTCACTTCGAATCCTAATTTTCAAAGTTCTCATAGTGATGCTTTGGAAATTAATACCCTAATATTCATTAGTCACTTTGACCTTCTAAGAGAAATTGTTTTGGGGAGTATTCTAATATGCCTTTATATTAAAATCAGTTATTTAATTTAAAAATTATAATTGGTTTTTAATTTTATTTAATATAGTTTATGACAGCTAGTTATGACCTAAGTGGTCCTTCTCACTTCTTAACTTAATTGCCCAAGGCATTGTTATCAGCATAAAATGGGGTTTTCTCTACTGAAAGTGGCCTTGATATTTCTATAATCTCAGTAACAATTCTAATTCTAAAGAGAAATTGACTGGCAAGAGAGTATAGCAAAGAGAGAGGTGGTTAGGAAGGGCAGATATATTCTTCCTTCTAAGCTGTTACTTCATAAACTTGGAAGACTTAAATTTGGGCATATACCTGATCTTCGAAACAGATTATGATTTGTCCTTACAATGAAATCTGTATACTAATTTATAGACTACCTCACTGATTTTAGAACAGATAAATTATTTTACTCCAAATGTTTAATTTCTCTGTTAAAAAATAAGTTCAAATTATTAAAAAATACCCTATAGTTGAAAAATAAATGTAATGATTTAAGTTCAATAGGCAACTATTGCATGTGTCCCACATGCTAGTAACTGAGCTAGGAATTGGGGTGGGGATGAGCTAGGAATTTGTGGTGGTATTCATGTTTCTAATATGGGAGATACAGATATGAGAACATATTGCTATAATTTTATATAAAATATTTGACATTATAATATAATCACATGCAAAATGCAATTTAAACAGTGCAAGAAATAATGCTTTCCTTAAGATAAATAGGGAAAGGTTTCAAAGAAGCCAATCTCTGGCTTATACCTTTTCACATCAAAATATACATGCCTTTTTTCCTATCTTTTTCTTAAATTTATAAGAAATTTATATAATCCTTAAGAAGCTATTAGTGAATAATACTATCTTATGCTACCTGTCATAGGAGTATTTTGATTTAATTTGAGTTTCTGGGTCCAAAAATAAAGGCCACACACAAAAGAAATTTGTCTTTAATATTTTAATTTTAGGCCATATTAATTGGAATTTGGGGTTTTAAGATACCACAAAGCTTTTAAGAAGATATGAGGCTCTGCTCTACTGTTTTAAGAACTCCATGTGTGCAGCCACCAGAATCATGGAGAACCACTCTAAAAAATTGATTTCCAACTCTCCCATCCCCACCACACTGTTGATGCATTGCTAGGAATATGTTACCATCATTTCTTAGATGCAAAAAGGAGCTTAATACTGACTTGGGCTTTCCTATTAAAGCAATGATTCACTCCTTTCAGAGGGAGAAGGTAAAGTTTAAAAGCTTCTTTTCTATACATTAAAAAATATTTATTCTTATGTCTCTATCTCTAAATTTAAGTATTTTTATCCAAGGTGATGCACAGAAAAATAATTGACAATTGTGATGTCAAACCATTCCTTTTTCCTTAGCCATGTTAATTTTACTAACCTTTGGATAGTTTTATGCTTTGGGAATTTATGACAAACTAAATAAATATTATGAATGTTGTCTCTCTTCTCCAGCCTCATCCCACTCTCAAGCCTGCCTCTTCTCTGCCAAGCTAAGGTTTTGGGAAAGCACCAGCCTAATCAAACTCAATGAACGCTAAAAATTTACCCTCTACTTAGACTGCATTTCCAGAATGAAAAGATTATAATATTTTGGTTTGCATACTCTTAGTTGAATTTTATGCATTTATATTTTAGATGGAAATAAATAGTATATATCATTTGTAAGAAAAATATAAGATAAACAAAAAGTAAATTAAGAAGATTCTAATATTAATAGAGGAGTTAAATGAGAAAATAATGTCAAAAATGCATTGCTTTTGCTGTGAATTCCTTTCAGTTTGGATAATCTTCCTAATAGTTATTTGTATAAACATGAAGATTAGGGTATATATACATAGCCATTAATAAAAAGGTGGCAGTCACTTTGGGTAACCAAGACATGGCTTAGAATCACGCATTACACTTCAAAGGGATATTAGAAATCATTTAACTCAACTATTTCCTTTAAAAGAGAACTTGTTTATGTTGCCCAGTGTTTCAGGGTCCCCTTTCTGTTGGCAGAGCTGGGAAAAAACCTGGGTCTTTGTTTCCCAGCTCAATGTGTTTTTCACTGCCTTTTCTTGTTTCCCTGAAAAGTCTGATGACCATTCAACAATACATCCTATGTTGTGTATTCATCTTTCAGGTTTTCTCAACAGCTTTTGCTGTTTTCCAGTTGCCTCTTAGGTTTCTGTATCTCAAAGTTCTTGTTTAACAGGATAAGTTACCTTCTGCTCTCATCCCAACTTGCTTATATTTATTCCATATTTTTGAAACAGAAAATTGAAACTAAACTCTAGGTAGAGTTTATGCATTCTTTGAGGCATTTTTGTGATTCATTTACTGACTCTTGTCACCCAACAGCTGCCTGAATGTCACACTGATGCTCATTCTCTTAACTTCCCTTTAGGTTTGCCACCATTGGCCCTCTCTAGGATTCCATCACTGGCAATTTTATCTTGCTATTTATGATTACTGGGTAATACTAATACAACTAGCCCTGAAGAATTAAATGATTCTTAAATGTATTTTTATTTACTTCAGAGAGAGGAAGAGAGACGGGGAGAGACAGAAACATCAATGATGAGAGAGTCATTGATTGGCTGCCTCCTGTACACCCCCAATTGGGGATCGAGCCCTCAATCGGGGAATCAAGCCCCCATTCTGGGCATGTGCCCTGACTGGGAATCAAACCTTTACCACCTGGTCCATAGGTCAACCCTCAACCCCTGAGCATGCTGGCCAGGCTTAAATAACTCTAAAAAAAAAAACAACTTTGGACTTTCTTCTATGGATAATTAGGTGTTCCAGGTACATTAACTTTGTATTTGGAATGTTTTATGGGGGAGAGCATAAATGAAGCAGAAATGCTTTATCGATCAAAACCTTTATTGTAGGGAGAAAACTCATTGAGAAATCGCTTCTCTCTGGGAAATCATAAAAATCCTACCAAAGGGACAACTTATTGAGAGTGCGATAATAAAATTTGAAACATATTGTAGCTTTTTTGGTTTTTTATATTACCCATTGAATTTTTTGCTTAATCTCATTTTATCAGCAAAACCTTTCATTAGAAACTCCTGTTTAAAAAAAAGGGGAAAAAAAAAAAAAGGACTGGTGTCTAGATCAGGCTTTTATGCTAAAACAAAACCAATGTTTCTACCTGTGGCCTGAGAGGTTTAGATCACTTAATTAAAGTAAAAAGCAATTAATGCAATACTTCACCAGTGTTTAATTAATATGAAACATTTATTTAGATATATATATATATTTTAAATTTTGATTACAGTTTACAGTCAATATTATTCTGTATTAGTTTCAGGTATACAGCAAAGTTGTTAGAAAATCATGTATTTTACAGAATGTTCCCCCCACTGCTTCAAGTACCCACCTGGCCCCAAACATAGTCATCACGATATGATTGACTATATTCCCTGTGCTATAATCTACACCTCTGTGAACATTCTGCAACTAACAATTTTTACTGCTTAATCTCTTCACTTTTTTCACCCAGCCCCCAACATCCCTCCCCTCTGACAACTATCAGTCTGTTCTCTGTATGTATGAGTCTGTTTCTATTTTATTTGTTGGTTTATTTTGTTCATTAGATTCCAAATGTAAGGGAAATCATTTGGTCCTTGTCTTTGTATGCCTTATTTCACTAACAGTAATACTCTCTTGGTCTTATACTGTCACAAAGGGTAAGATTTCAATCTTTTTTTATGGTTGAGTAGTATTACATTTTGTATATGTACCATAGCTTTTTTATTCACTCATCTATTGAGGGGCACTTGGGTTCCTTCCATATCTTGGCTATTGTAAATAATGTTTCAGTGAACATAAGGATGCATTTTTTTTTTTTTTTTTGAGTTAGTGTTTGGGTTTATTTGGATATAGTCTCAGAAGTGGAATCCCTGGATCATAAGAAATTCCATTTTTAATTTTTTAAAAACCTCCACAGTTTTTCATAGTGGCTGCACCAATCTGCATTCCCACCTGCAATGCACTAGGGTTCCCTTTTCTCCACATCCTCACCAACACTTGTTGTTTGTTGATTTACTGATGATGATGACCATTCTGACAGGAGTAAGGTGGTATCTCATTGTGGTTTTGATTTGCATTTCTCTGATGATTAGTGATTTTGAGCAACTTTTCAAATGTCTATTGGCCATCTGTATGTCTTCCTTGGAAAAGCATCTTTTCATGTCTTCTGCCCACTTAGGTTTGTTTTTCTGGTGTTAACTTGTCTGAGTTCTTTATAAATTTTGGATATTCACCCCTTATCCATTTATCATTGAAGAATATGCTCTCTCATTCAGTAGGTTGTCTTTTTGTTTTGTTGATGGTTTCCTTTGTTGTGCAAAATCATTTTAGTTTGATGTAGTTCCATTTGTTTGCTTTTTTATTTCCCTTGCCCTAAGAGATATATAGAAAAAAATATTGCTAAGAGAAATGTCAGATTTACTGCCTATCTTTTCTTCTAGAATTTTTATGGTTTTAAATCATACATTTAAGTCTTTAATCCATTTTTACTTCATTCTTGTGTATGGTGTAAGATCTAGTTCATTTTTTGCATGTATCTGTCCAATTTTTCCAGCACCACTTTTTGAATAGGCTATCTTTATTCCATCATATGTTCTTGCCTCCTTATTCAAATATTAATTGACCATATAGGCATAAGTTTATTTTTGGGCTTCCTATTCTGTTCCATTGATCTATATGTCATTTTTATGCCAGTACCATGCTGTTTTGATTACTATAGCCTTATAGTATAGTTTGATATCAAGTAGTTTGATACCTCCTACTTAGTTTTATTTTCTCAAGATTGCTGAAGCTATTTGGGGGCGTTGGTGGATCCATATAACTTTTTGGATTATTTGCTCTAGCTCTGTAAAAAACGCCATTGGTATTTTGATAGGAATTTCATTGAATCTATAGATTGCTTTGAGTAGTATGGGCATTTTAATGATGTTAATTCTTCCTGTCCATGAACACGGTATATGCTTCCACTTATTTGTATCTTCGCTTTCTTTCTTCAGTATATTATGATTTTTCAAGTACAAGTCTTTTATCTCCTTGGCTAAATTTATTCTTAGGTACCTTATTATATATGCAATTGTAAATAGGATTGTCTTTAGTTTCTTTTTCTTTCTTTCTTTTTTTTCTTTGTTGATTCTATTACAGATGTCCCCCATTTTCTCCTACTTTGCCTCCCTACATCCTGCTCCTGCCCCCCTAGGCCTTCCCCACATTCTTGTCTGTGTCCATGGACTATGCATATATGCATATAAGTTACTTCATTGATCTCTTCCTGCCCTCCCTACCTTCCCACCAGCCTTCCCACCAGCAGTGTACTAGGGTTCCTTTTTCTCTACATCCTCACCAGCACTTGTTTGTTGATTTGTTGCTGGTAGTCATTCTGGCAGGTGTAAGGTGGTACCTCTTTGTTGTTTTAATTTGCATCTCTCTGTTGATTAGTAATCTTGAGCAGTTTTATATGTCTATTGGCCATCTCTATGTCCTTTTTTTGAGGAGTGTCTATTCAGGTCCTTTTCCCATTTTTTACAGGATTATTTGTCTTCCTGGTGTTGAGATGTATAAGTTCTTTATATATTTTGGAGATTAACCCCTTATCTGATGAATCATTTGCAAATATGATCTCCCATAGAGTGGGTTCCCTTTTTGTCTTGTTGATGGTTGCTTTTGCTGTGCATTAGTTTCTTTATCTGATAATTCATCATTGGTGTATAAAAATGCAACTAATTTCTGAATATTAATTTGGTATTCTGCTACTTTACTGAATTTATTTATCAGTTCCTGTAGTTGTTTGAACAGAGTCTTTGAGTTTCTCCATATACAGTATCATGTCATCTGCAAATTATAACTTTTACTTCTTTTCCAGTTGGGATACACTTTATTTCTTCTTCTTATCTGATTGTTGTGGCTAGGACTTCCAGTATTATGTTAAATAGGAGTGGTGAAAGTGAACATTCCTGTCTTGCACCTGATCTTAAGGGAAACACTTTTAGTTTTAGTCCATTGAGTATGATGTTGACTGTAGTTTTGTTATGCGGCACCTTTATCATATTGAAGTATGATCCCTCTGTTCCCACTTACTGAGATTTTTTTATCTTAAATGCATGATGGATTTTGTCAAATGCTTTTTCCTCATCTATTGATGTGGTCATATGTTTTTTATTTTTCATTTTGTTTATATGGTGTATCACGTTAATTGATTTGTGGATATCGTACCAACCTTGCATCCCAGTTATAAGTTCTCTTTGATCATAGCTATGAGCTTTTTATTTATGATTTTATTTTTTATTGTTCAAAATATTACAGATGTCTGTTTTCTCCCCATTGACCCCTTCCACTCCGCCCCCACCCCCTTATGAGTTTTTTAATGTATTGCTGAATTCAGTTTGCTAATATTTTGCTGAGAATTTTTGCATCTGTATTCATCAGAGATATGTGCCTATATTTTCTTTCTTTGTAGTGTCTTTATATGGTTTTGTAAATAAGATAATGCCTGCCTCATACAATGAGCTTGTGATTCTTCCCTCTTCTTGAATTTTTTGGAATAGTTTTCAAAGGATAGATGTCAATTTTTCTTTGAATTTTTGGTAAAATTCTCTTATTAAGTCATCTGGTTCAGGATTCTATTGCCTGGGAGTCTTTTGACTACTGTCTTGATTCATTAATTGTAATCTGTTCAGATTTTCTGATTTTCTGTTTCTTCATGATTCTGTTTGGGATAATTATGTGTTTCTAGGAATTTATCCATTTCTTCTAGATTGTCCGATTTATTGGCATACAGTTGTTCACAATGTTTCTTAAAATTGTTTGTATTTCTTTGTTGTCAGTCATTACTTCTCCTCTTTCGTTTCTGATTTATGTATTATATTCTCTCCTTTTTTCTTGATGAGTCTAGTTAAAGGTTTATCAGTCTTGTTAGTTTTTTCAGAGGACCAGCTCTTGGTTTCATGTATCTTTTGTATTTTTTAGACTCTTTTTCATTTATTTCTATTCTAATCTTTATTATTTGCTTTCTTCTACTCACTTTGGGCTTTGTTTCGTGTTCTCTTTTTAGTTCCTTTAGATGTAAGGTTAGATTATTTATTTGAGATTTTTCTTGCTTTTTTTTTTTTAATATGTCTTTACTGATTTCAGAGAGGAAAGGAGAGGGAGGGAGAGAGATAGAAACATCAGTGATGAGAGAGTCATTGATGGGCTGCCTCCTGCTCGCCCCTGACTGGGGATTGAGCCCGCACCCAGGGCACGTGCCCTGACAGAGAATCGAACAGAGATCTCCTGATTTTAGGTCGATTCTCAACTGCTGAGCCACGCCCGGCCGGGCCAGATGAGGTTTTTCTTGCTTTTTGAGGTAGGCTTGTATTTCACCTTAACAGTTGTTTTAGATTTTTGTTCTTGTATGTTCATTTTCTTTTGTCTCAAAGTAACTTTTGATTTCTTCCTTGATCTCATTGTTAACTCGTTAATGTAACATGTTATTTAGCCTTCATATGTTTGTGTGTTTTTTGGTTTTTTTCTTATACTTGATTTCTGGTTTCATACCATTGTGGTTAGAAAAGATTCTGATGTGATTTTTATCTTCTTGAATTTAACGAGACTTGTTTTGTGTTCTAACATTTTGGTCTGTCCTAGAGACTGTTCTATGTGCACTTGAAAAAAATGTATGTTCTGCTGCTTTGCAACCAAATGATCTGAAAATATCAATTAAATCCATCTGTTATAGAGTGTCATTGAATTTTTTTGTCTGGAAGTTCTAACCACGGATGTCAATGGGGTGGTAAAATCCACTGCTATACCTGTATTACTGTTGATCACTCACTTTTATGTCTACCAAGATTTTCTTTATATATTGAGGTGCTCCTTTATATATTGGGTGCATATATAACAAGAATTATATTTTCTTGTTTTATCAATCCCTTTAGTATTATGTAATGTCTTTCTTTTTCTCTTGTTATGGCCTTTGTTTAAGTCTATTTTGTCTGATATAAATATTGCTAACCCATCTTTTTATGTTTCCATTTGCTTGAAATATCACTTGCCATCCATTTACTTTTAGTCTCTGTGTGTATTTTGTTCTGGGGTGGGTCTATTGTAGACAACATATATATAGGTCTTGTTTTCTTCTCCATTCAGCTACCCTATTTCTTTTCATTAGAGCATTTAGTCCATTTACATTTAAAAGAAACAATGATAGGTACATATTTATGGCCACTTTATTCCTTATGTCTAAGTCCCTCTATGCTTTTTTTTCTTTCTTCTTTTTATAGAAGACCTTGTAACATTTCTGGTCAAACTGGCTTTGTGTTAATTAACTCCCTTAGCTTTTTCTTTTCTGGGCAGCTCTTTATTTCTCCTATTATTTTAAAAGATACTCTTGCCGTGTAGAGTAGTCTTCTTCTTAGGTCATTGCTTTTCATCACTTTAAATATTCCATGCCAATCCCTTCTGGCCTGAAGTGTTTCTTTTGAGAAATCAGCTAACAGCCTTATGGGAGTGCCCTTGTAGATAACTAAATGTCTTTCTTTTGCTCCTCTTAAGATTATCTGTTTGTCTTTAACATTTGTCATTTTAATTATAGTGTGTCAGGGTGTAGGCCTCTTTGGGTTCATCTTGAGTGGGACTCTCTGTGCTTCCTGAACAGGTGTGTCCTTTTCCTTTCACCAGGTTAGGGAAATTTTCAGCCATTATTTCTTCAAATAGGTTTCGATCCCTTGCTCTCTTCTCCCTCTGTTACCCCTATGATGTGGATGGTGTTACACATGCTGCTGCCCCAGATGTCTCTTAGACTTTGCTCATTAATTTTTTTTTTTTTAATTTTATTGCTCTGATTAGGTATTTTCTGCTATCTTGCCCTCTAATTTTCTGATTCAATCCTCTGCTTCATCTTATCTGCTGTTGATTCCTTCTACTGTATTCTTCATTTCAAATATTGTATTCTACATTTCTAACTGATGATCTTTTTTGGTTTCTATGTTCTTTTAATGCTTGCTATCTTTTTAAGTTCACACTGAGATCATCCATTTTTCCTCTAAGTACCTTGTGCATCCTATAACCATTGCTTTGAACTATGCATTGGGTGGCTTGGTTGCTTCCATTTTATTTGTTTTTTCTGGAGATTTCTCTTATTCTTTCATTTGGGCCATTTTTTTGTCTCCCCATTTTGTCTGCATTTTTGCATTTGCCTATTGTGGTCTTATATAGTAGGCTTCTTCTGAGGCTCAGTGGTGCAGTCTTTCTGATCACCTGAGCTAGATGCTCCAGGAACATCTCTTGTGTGTGTTATATGAGCTGATGCTCCAGGAATGTCTCTTGTGTGAGTTGTTAGCCTTCCTTTTGCAGTTGAGTCTTGAATGTTATTGGCCTGTCTGTGAGTGGTATTATCCCTCAGCCTGGCTGACTGTGAGAATCAAACTGAACCACAGTTTATGAGCCGCTGTGCAGGAGCTGCCCTCCTAAGTGGAATTTGGCCCAGGAAGATCTTGATGCCTGCTGGGATTTCCCTTTGGTTGTGCCACTTTTGTGTCTAGCTGGGTCATGCTCTGGTGTGGTTTGAAGCCAACCACTGGTTGAGTTGTTCTGTGATGACTTGGGAGGGACTTCAGTGCAGGTCCATGTTAGACCCTCGCTGTAAGTTGCTTTGGGTTAGTTGTCTGGAGCTACCAAGCAATCCACGTTTTATGCCTACCTGTACTGGGCCTGAGTGTGCTTGGGAGGTTCCAAGTTGTGTACACTGTGAGCTTCCACCAGCTCTTAGCGAGGACAGCAGATAAATAAAAGGCCCAGTGAATCCCAAGATCTGTTCCACCTGACTGTGCTTAACCACCCCCTGAGGCTGCCTGGACTTCTTTAAAACCTTCTCAAGAAAGTCTTTAGAGTGACCACAGGCTGGCCTCCACCCATAGTCCCTTCCAAAAGGTGCAAGGTTGAGATACTGGGGTCAGGAGAAGGGACCTAAAGGATCTCTTGTTTAGAAGCATGCAGTCACTCACTCGGGGATAAAGTGGCTCCTACTCCAGAGCCATACCACTTTGTCTCTGAGTCTCCACCAGAGCTCCCCTCAAAAGAGCACAACATAGGTTCTGTCTGGGTGAAACCAGCCAAGCCTTCTGCAGGACAGGAATTCAGCAGGGTGAGGCTACCTGGGAATCAGGACAAGACAAGTGAGTGTCTCACTGGGGAACTGGCACTGGTGGCACACAGTGTGGGGAAATGGCCACTGCTCTGTAGCCACTCAAGTAAAGTGTTTGTCTGAGTCCCCAACTAGGACTCCGCAAAAAGAAAAGTACGCCAAAAATCTCAGTTGGGTGCAGCCAGCCAACCCCTCTGGAGGACTTGAACTCAATAGGGAGGGCCACCAGGAATTGGAAGGACAGGACAGATGGGTTTCCTGTTAAGGGATGGGTGCTGGCAGCACAAAGAGGGGGACAAATGTTCACTGCTCTGGATCCACACAACTCAGTGACAGTTCAAGTCTCTGACAAGAGCATTCCAAGAAGAAAAGCACTCCAAAAGTTTCGGTTGCATGCAGCCAGCAAACATTCTGCAGAAAGTGAGCTCAGAAGGATGGTGCTGTTGGTACTAGAGGACTGGGCTAGTGCACTCCTCAGGCTGGTGCTATAGGGATAGGAGTGATTGAACCAGGGAAGGCGGTGTCTGTGGAGGGTGTTGGAGAAAGGCTCAGCACAAAGGTCTCTGTGTCTGACCCTCCAGATTTTTTCTTGGGACCATGCAACCCACGTCTTCTCTGTATGACTCTAGTTTGTCCTGAGTTACCATCCCTCCACCAGAGACCCCAGGTTCACAGTACACTGTACACTGACCCTTTAAGAAAGCACCTGGATTTCTAGAAGACTCCCGTTGCTCCCTGGCAGAAAGAATCCCCACTGATTTTTATAGCCTGCTGTTAAGCAGACTCCTCTTCCTAACTCTGGTGCTCTGGGTGGGGAGTCTCAACATTGGGTTGAAATCCCTCACTTCTAAGTGAGGACCTTTGCAGGCAAGATATCCTTCTGGATTCTCAACTGCTGCATGTGGATATGGGGCCAGCCCTTTCTTTGTCTCTGCCCTTCTTACTAGTCTCTATGTGGCTCCTTCTGTAGATTCTTGGTTATGATATTTTAGTTCAGCTAGTCTTCTGTTGGTTATTCAGATTGATTTATCTATAATTCAGTTGTTAATTCAGTTAGGTGCTGGGAAGAAGTGAGTGTAGTTTCCACCTACTCCACAGGCACCTTGGGTCCTTCTCAATAAAACATGTTTAATGCCATAGACTAAGTTTCCAAATGGAATGCTTAAGTGAACAGGTCATCATGCTGAAACAAAAAATATTAAGATTTCTCAAAATATCATTAAAAATGATTTTTACTTCTTTAATTTAATGTTTTCCACTTTCTAGTTTTCTCAGGAGTACATAGGGTAATTTACCACCCCTCAGTTCTAGAACCACAGGTGGAAATTTCACACATGAGAAGTTGCCACAAAAATGCTAAGTTATGTCACTGCAAGAAAATTAGCAACTGTGAATGGGTTAGCACCACCTATAATCACTAAAGGAAAAAAATGCTTATACTTTCAGACTTTATTTTGGTGAAAATTTATCAAATTGTATTGTTTCTTAATCTTTATTTTTTTTATTGTTCAAAATATTACAGATGTCCCATTCTCTCCACATTGACCCTTCCCACCCGCTAGTAAACCCCCTCCCCAGTCCATCACCACACTATTGTCAGTGTCCTTGGGTTATGCATACATGCATATAAATTGTTTGGTTAATCTCATCCCCCCACCCAACCCACCTTCCCTCTGAGATTCGTCAGTCTGACCCCTGCTTTCATGAAGAACCTATTTTGTTCTTCAGCTTAGTAAGTTCTTTCAATTCCACATATAAGTGAGATCATGTGATGTTTGTACTTCTCTGCCTGGCTTATTTCTCTTAGCATAAATTCTCCAGATCCATCCATAGTGTCCCAAACAGGTATGAAATCCTTCTTCTTTACAGCTGCATAGTATTCCATGGTGTAAATGTTCCACAGCATATTTTGTTCAAAATATTTCACATGCCCCGTTTTCTCCCCAGTGACCCATTCCACCCCATCCCACCCCTCTCCCCAGTCGCTCTCCACACCCTTGTCCATGTCCTTGGGTTGTGCATATATGCATATAAGTTCTTTGGCTAATCTCTCCCCCTACACCCACCGCCCTCCTCCATCCCTCTGAGATTCATCAGTCTGATCCATGCTTCCATGTCATTGAATCATTTCTGTTGATCAGTTTATTTAGTTCTTTAGATTCCACATATAAGCTGGATCATGTGATGTTTGTCTTTCTCTCCATGGCTTATTTAGCTTAATGTAATATTCCCCAGGTCCTTTCACATTGTCCCAAAGGGTACAAGATCCTTCTTCTTTACGTCTGCATAGTATTCCATGGTGTAAATGTCCCATAGCTTTTTTATTCACTTATCTACTGATGCGCACTTGGGCTATTTCCAGATCTTAGCTATTGTAAATTGTGCTGCTATGAACATAGGGGTGCATATATTATTTCTGATTAGTGTATCAGGATTCTTAGGATATATCCCTAGAAGTGGGATCAATGGGTAAAAAGGCAGTTCCATTTCTAATTTTCTGAGGAACCTCCATACTGTTTTCTATAGTGGCTGCACCAGTTTGCATTCCCACGAGCAGTATACCACGGTTTCCCTTCTTCTAATCCTCATGAGGACATGTCATTGGTTGATTTGTTAATGGTAGCCATTCTGATAGGTGTGAAGTGATACCTCATTGTGGTATTAATTTGCATCTCTCTGATGATTTGCAACGTTGAGCATTTTTTCATATGTCTCTTGGCCACCTGTATGTCCTCTTTGGAGAAGTGTCTATTCAGACCCTTTGCCTATTTTTAAATTGGATTGTTTGTCTTCCTCTTGTTGAGTTGTATGAGTTCTTTGTACACTTTGGAAATTAGCCCCTTATCAGATATATCCTTGGCAAATATGTTCTCCCATACCGTGGGATTCCTTTGTATTTTGAGGTTGCTTTCTTTTGCTGTGCAGAAGCTTTTTAATTTGATGCAGTCCCATATGTTTATTTTTTCATTTCTCTTGCCCTAGGAGATGTATCAGTGAAAATTCCACTATGTGAGATGTCTGTGCCTTTACTGCCTAAGTTTTCTTCCAGGATTTTTATGGTTTCATAACTTAACATTTAAGTCTTTTATCTATTTTGAATTTATTCTTGTGTATGGAGTAAGTTGGTGATATAGTTTCATTTTTTTGCATGTACCTATCCAATTTTCCCAGCACCATTTATTTAAGTGTCTGTCTTTACTTCATTGTACACTTTTGCCTCCTTTGTCAAATATTACCTGACCATAATGACGTGGTCTATTTGTGGGGTCTCTGTTCTGTTCTATTGACCTATATCTATTGTTATATTAATACCAGGCTATTTTGATTACAATGGCTTTGTTGTACAGTTTGATATCTGTTAAAATGATCTTTCCCACTCTGTTCTTATTCTCAAGATTACTGCAGCTATTTGGGGTCTTTTTGGGTTCCATAGAAATTTTTGAAATTTTTGTTCTAGCTCTGTGAAATATGCTGTTGGTATTTTTAATATTAATTGCATTGAATCTATAGAGTGCTTTGGGTAGTATGGACATTTTAATGATATTAATTCTTCCAATACATGAACATGGTATATATTCTTCCACTTGTTTATATCTTCCTCTATTTCTTTTTTCAGTGTCCTGTAGTTTTCTGAATACAGGTCTTTTATATCCTTAGTTAAGTTTATTCCTAGGTATCTTATTTTTTTTAATTGCAGTGGTAAATGGTATTTTTTTTTAGTTTCTCTTTCTGAGAGTTCATTGTTGGTGTATAAAAATGCCATCAATTTCTGAATGTTAATTTTGTATCCAGCTATTTTGCCAAATTCATTTATCAAATCTAGTAGTACATTGGTGGATTCTTTAGGTTTTCTATGTACAATATCATGTCATCTGCAAATAATGTCAGTTTTACTTCCTCCCTGCAATTTGGATACCTTTTATGTCTTCTTCCTGTTTGATGTCTGTAGCATGGACTTCCAGTACTTTGTTGAATAAGAGTGGTGAAAGTGGACATCCCTGTCTTGTTCTTGTTTTTAAGGGAAATGGTCTCAGTTTTTGCCCATTGAGTATGATGTTGGTTGTAGGTTTGTTGTATATGGCCTTTATTATGTTGAGGCATGTTTCCTCTATTCCTACTTTGCTGAGAGTTTTTATCAACAATGGGTGCTTGATTTTATCCAATGCTTTTTCTGTATCTATTAATATGATCACATGATTCTATCCTCTGCTTCACTGAGCCTGCTTTTAATTCCTTCCAGCATATTCTTGATATCAAATATAGTAGTCCTCATTTTTGCCTGGTTCTTATTTATCATAACTAGCTCTTTTTTCCTGTTTTCACTAAGTTCTTGGACATTTCCATTACGTGTCCTATTGTTCTCATTAATTTCTTTAAGCATATTGATAACCATTACTCTGAACTCTATTTCTGATAACTTTCTTAATTCCATCTCATCAAGGTCTTTTTCTGACAATATTTCCTTTTTTTTCTTTTTTAGTTTGGAGATTGTTTCTTTGTCTCCCCATTTTGGTGACTTAGTGTTTGTGTCTGTATATTAGAAATATTTGCTGTCTCCCTGTCTTGTGGGGTGGAATTTTATAGAATATGTCCAGTGGAGCCCAGAGGTGTGTTTTCCTTATACTTCTGAGCTATTTGCTCAGGGCTTGTGCTTTCTGTGGGTGTCCCTTTTGTGTGTTCTTTGTGCTCTCTTGTTGTGATTGGTTCTAGATTTTTTTGACCCGCTCTTAGGAGGACTCTCCTCTCAGGTTGGCTAACTCTGTGGCTCAGTTCCAACTATGTCATGTGAGCTGTTGTACAGGTGCTGGCCAGACAAAACAAAACACAACCAAACTGCCAGTAAACAAGAAGTACCTTACAAAACATCCTGACAATCATAATGAAAACATCACATGAGAAAGTGGAATAGGGAGAGCAAAGGAAGTACACAAATAATAAAGCAAAAAAATAAAATAAAATAAAAAGCAAACAAAAGAGAGGGAGAGAAAAAAGGATATTATTGCCAATAGTAAAAAAAATACAAAATAATAACAAAATGAAAAGTAACAAATAGAAGAGCTAGTGGGAGATAAAAGGGGCAGAGAAAAGATTCTGAAAGAAGGGTGAACAAAATTTAAGGGTAGAGCATAAGAATAGGAAAATATTTGAGAAAGAAAAACTAAAAATAAAGAGACAAAGGGAAACAAACTTACAAACAAAAAGAGAAGGCAGAGAATAAAAGGGGAGAAAACACAAAGAGAAAAGCAGTAAATTTTTTGGTAATAATGATAATATCCCAGCAATTAAGCAGGGAATATCAAGAAAATCTTGATAATAGAACAAAAAACAGAACAAAATAAAGCAAAACAAATTAGAAATTAATTTTTTTTCTTTTCCTTCTTTATTCTAAACAAAAGCCAGGTGAAATTCATCTGGGCAGCTTATGAGTCTCACTGTTTTGTATGCTAATTTAGGTTCTCCTGGGAGTTACTTGTGTATCAGCCAATGTCAGGAGCTTTCTAGGACTGGCTCTGGTGTCCTTAGGTAGCTGGCTGATCTGAGTCTCTCTGTGGACCACCTCCACTTGTCAGCTATTTTGCCTCTCACTTGTGGTTGCCTGATCTTAGACTCCAGAATCTTCTGAAGAATCTTTTGGGTGTAGGCTGGCTATTGTAGCTAGGGATATTGCTCCCCTTACTTAGAGGCTTCACTGTCAATCCATCACTATGGGGAAGTTAGTCTCTGCTTCAAAACCAGCTCCTTAGTCTCTACCCTGTCCTCCAATTCTAGTTGACCATATAGTGGTCTACTGCAGTTTCAGGTTGATTTTAGTCTGTTGCTTTTTCTATATGGGCAGTTTCAGCAGCCTGGGCTCAGTGGGTTCGATTAAAAAAAACTTCTGGTGAGCCCTTTGCCTGCCCAGCCCCCAGCAGGGGTTTTAAGCTTTTCCTCCAGTTCCCAAATAATAGTCCCTAAGAGTCTTAGTCTGGTATTGTCATCCTATGAGCTGTTCTCCCCTCCCTCTCAGGACTGTGCCATGTGGGGGATATCTGGAGCTTCAGTGAGCTGAACCAGCTCCTTTCCTGCTGGGAGTGGTACTCCTAGCCTGCAGGAGAGTTAGGTGTGCTCTGTCCCTGCTTTCCCAGATACGGTTGGCTGATCTCACAGGGTGCTCAGTTCAAACTCCCCACAATGCAGAAATACCAGCTTTTGCTGGTCTGTCTCCTCAGTGCAAGCCAGAAAGATGGACACCCATTCAGCAATTAAAAACTCAAAAATGCACAAAGCAACACACAGGTAGAGAACCTACCCTGCGGGGTCCCTTTGCCCCCAGGCCTCAGAACCAAGCAGGAGAACTCACAAAGTCAGCCCAATGCAGGTCCCCTGTACAGCTAATTTCAGTAAAGCTGGGGTAGCTTCTTGCACACCCTCCAGACTACCCTCAGAGTGGGTCAAAAATCCCCAATTTGCTGCTCCAGCAGCTCCGGTGGCTGGAGACCCGATCTGCCCCACTGATGGCTCCAGTCCCTCTCTGCCAGTGGGAGGGCTCTCTTCCCCTACCCCATGTCACACAGTTCAGATGCTTTCTGGGGTTCTACACAATGCCTTACAGGAAAACAGAGGGTCCCTTTATGTGGCTGCTCAGTGCAACCCTCATGCTCCTTTCTGTTTAGAAGCCACACACTGTGGGACAGCCTTTCCCATGGTCAGCACCCAGGGTGAAAGGCTCCTGTCCCATCTGCTGCCATTAGATGCATTGTTTCACTGGGAAGTGGTGATTCCCTCCTCACAGGCATACTGTTCCCCTGGCTCCCTCTGCCTGCCCTGTACAGGCTCTCCTTCCCCTCTCCTCTGCTCTGGTTTTGAGATCCCAGCTTTTGGATGCTACACTCCCAAGGGGACGGAACATTGCAGCCTCTAGCCTTCTGGCCTCTGAGCCCAGCACAGGTTTCAAGAGGGACTCCCCCTTTCTATACCACCCACCCCCCAAACAGACTCTATGATGTTTCTTCAGTGCTCCCTACTTGAAATATGTACACTCAGGTATATTTCTCTTGTTTTTCCAAGCTGGTTACAGAGTATTTTAATGATAAATTGAGTCCATGCCTGGGAGCAAGGGCGCTCTGCTTCTTCACAGTGCAGCCATCTTCTCTCCTCCTGGTTTTATTCTGCATCTTCCTCTTAATTTTAACGTGAACCATAAATTGCTCTAAAAAAATGTCTTAATAAAACAAAATTCACTGCCTACAGTAATGTGTTAAATCTATCCATATTTACTGGAACCATACCCTCACCCTATTACTTAAATACAAATTTCTTACTTCCAAACCTCTTCTGCCTAGGCTGATAGCTTCCAGCTCCATAACTAATGAAAATGCTCTCCTCAAGTATGAAATGCCATGCTAATCACACAGAGAGAACCCTGGCCAGCATGGCTAAGAGATAATTACATTTAAGTATATCCTTTTACTTCCTCAGAAGTAATCCTGATATATGTCAAACTATCCACAATTTTCTTGGTTCAAGAATATTTTTTAAAAACTATTAAATCATCTTACTAATCAGGAATAAAATGAAAGATGATGGGAAATAACTTGAGTCACTAAATCCCATATTAAATTCAGAATTTCTATTTATTTAAATCATGGAACATGGGTTTCCTGTAAATATTTATACTGAGAGTGTTAAAGAAGTTGGTGTACAGCTGGCTTTATAAACTGTGTTCACTTCAAGTAAATTTAAGGAGATCTGAAAGGCTTGTTTTCTTATAGAAGTACTTTTTTGTCTTGGATTTTAGTGAGCTATGTCTCAGTTACATAACTCCATCTGGTGGCTCAGTCATAAAATTTTTTTACTAATAATTAGGAAAGACAAATCCATTCTTATGGCTACCAAAAATGCCATTTTCTCCTATTCCCTAAAGAGAGAGAGAAAAGTTACTTTTGTCTTTTGAATTGTTTATTTTTTCTAATACCATTTTCACAGTGATGTATGCATAACTCTTTCCAAATTCAATTTTATCAGCCTATGGTTAAGTATTTAGTAAGCAACAAGATCAAAAAGACTTATTTAAAACTAAGATATGTTATTTTTTTTTTTGCTTTCTCACAATTTACCAGATTCATTCTTTTATTTCAGAAATACTTTTATTATAGATTATTTTGGCCAGTTTCCTTCTTTAAGAATCAATACTGGTATTTATTTAACATACATAAAACTGGGATAATGATAGCTTTTTTCCTCTAGAATCTTTAGAATAGTTGTGAAATCTTCAAATGCGTAATTTTAGTATTATTATTTAATTCAATTTATAATAGATTTCTTTAAATCATTAAACATCTTTTCTCTCCATTCTTCACTCCAGAATCACTGTTCTGTGCTAACCCTAGTTGTGCTTGCAAACCATTTTTATCTCTTCAAAATGATATCTGAGATTCATATTTATTTTAAAAATAAGTGTAAAATAATTAACTCTATGTTTGAACAGAATCTTTTATTTTATTTTATTGTTAAATCCAAACACATAATTAAAATAGCAATTTTCTCTTAATGTACTTCTGATTGAAATTAGTGTTGGAGTGTTTACTGTGTAACCATGTTTCTTATTACATGTTAAATGTCACGGTTAAATACTTAATCTTGCTATGTTGATATTTATGAAAACCTTTATGTTATTATAATAGCTTTTATTCTATTGAATTTTTGTTTTTATTTGATATTTGCTCTATATTTTATTTGATATGGTCCATCTATTTCTCTTAGTATCATTTCAAGTGATTTGGGTTATATGTCAATTATAATTACCTAATTCCCCATCACCTTATATTAGAAAAGCAATATTTCCATTATTTTTAACTTATTTTATATATCAAATGCCATACAGATTATAACCTTGCACTTGCTGTTTTGATTCACTCCTTGTTTTGATCCACGTGAAGCACTCTCTGGCAATTGTCCATTGTCTAGTTAAATACCCACTTTGAAGAAATGAGGGAAAAATATTCTTGATTAAAAGGACAAATGAATTATTTTCTAGAATGGTAATATATATCAATATAACTGAAAAGTAAATATCATTTTCCTTTTTAGAGGCGAGCTGCTGATAATTTGAGACGACACCACCAGTATCAAGTAAGTTATATTATATCTTGAAATTTGCATTAAAATACAGTCCCCTCTTCAACCCTGGCTGATATGGCTCAGTTGGTTGAGAACCATCCCATGCACCAAATGGTCACTGGTTCCATTCTCAGTCAGGGCACATGCCCAGGTTTCAGGTTCGATCCCCATTAGGGGGTGTGCAGAAGGTAGTCAATCAATGTTTCTCTTTCACACTGAAGTTTCTCTCTCTCCCTTTCATTCCTCTCTCTCTAAAACCAATAAAAACTTTAAAAAAATAAAATAAAATGCAGTCCCCTTTTCAGAACTGACTAAAGAAGGAAATCATATTTATACATGAATATAAATTGTGTTATTTTAAAATACCTCAGGAAGTTATGAGGAACCTGGTGAAGCGATATGTTGCTGCAATGATTAGAGATGCCAAAACTGAAGAAGGCCTGACTGAAGAGAACTTTAAGGTAATTATTTTTATTTTCATAATGAAATCACCAAGAGGTGCACTCACAGCACATTGAAAATCAGAACAGGAAATGCAGCCACGTGTTCCAGCAAGATTGTGTGTCTTCTGATTTTTAAATTAAAGCACTATTGAATTATCAAAAAAAGTGATGGCATTTCTTCTCAAAATGCATTGTTTTCAAACATATTTAATCTGACATGTCAAGATGACTTATTTGGAGGAGGAGAAATCCTAGAGCCTGTGGCATTCTGACTTGCCTATCCCAAAAACACTCTACTGAGTGAGCTTTAGTTTTTGAAATTTCAGTCTGATTTCTAATCCTGAAACATTTAGTAGTGAACATATTAAAAACAACAACAAAAACCTTCTTTGTGCTTTGCACAGCTTTGGTTAAAGAAAATTTTAACTTAGAAACTTAGAAAATTGTAACTTAGAAACTTAGCTTTTCTCCCTGAGTTTTCTTTTTATTGTGACCAGAGGAGATAGATAGAATACATGAAATACTTAAATAAATATAAATATATGCATATATATATGCTCATATCATGTGTATAAAATACCTCTATTATTCTGCCTGAGTTTTTCAATATTTTGGAAGAATGTTTAAAGTCAATAAGATCTTATAGGAAAAACAAACAAACAAAAAAGCATACTACAGGAGACTTCTAACAGAGAAAAGCAGCAAGTTTGACAGAGAACAAATATAAGCAGCCAATTAGCTAAGAAGATAAATTGCAAAACTAAAAGCACATTGAAAGTTGGCTAGGATCCAATATGTTCTTTATAGACACAATATTCAAATTTTAGAATTAAGCGTTTCTTGGTACTTTGGGAGATAGGATAGAGACAAGGGCCTAACCCAAAGGTCACCATCAGGTTAGAACTGAGAATTCAGATGTCCAAAAAGAGAAGAAAAAGGATGAATTTCAGAAATGTTGTCTAATTGAATGAAGCAATTTGCAAGATTTAGTGGCTAACCCAGGTGTTGAGGTAAAATCAACTTTAAGGTAATAAACAATGGAAAGTTACTGCCAACGCTAGAAAGGGCAGGCTTCATTTTCATTGTTTTGTTATATATGTCTGTTTGGACAGCAAAATATGTCTATATTAAAAATCTTTACAAAATGTATCCTTGAAAGAGTGTGAGGTGATTTAAAAGCAGAAGGATATTTGAAGAGGATGTATTTGAAAGTGTAGTCCCAAAAAAACCAATATATTAGACTACACAGTGGTGAAAAAGAAAACTCTTCCTGTTTCTTTTTACATGAGCCTTAAGAAATCTCCTTATTACTACAGAACTGGAATAAGAAAATTAATAGACATCACAATGACATAAGTACCTGGAAGAAAACTGGAAATTCTAGATAGAACCACAGCAGAGTAGAATCCTAGCTCTTAAAAATGCCTGAAAACACATCAGACCCATATGTGAAATGAGCAAATAATGTTTCCTAATGTTTATTTAAGTCACAAACTAAATTCATCATTTTAAATTTCATTTAGGAGCTAAAGCAAGACATTTCTAGTTTTCGCTTTGAAGTCCTGGGGTTACTAAGAGGAAGTAAACTGTCTGCCCTACAGTCTGCTCAGGCCACGAAGGACTCTTCTAATTCAGCAGGTTCTGATGAAAAGAGTGATAACGAAGGTACCAGCAAAGACAAGAAGAAGAACTTTAGTCTTTTCGATTTAACCACCCTGATCCACCCTCGATCAGCAGCAATTGCTGCAGAAAGACACAACATAAGCAATGGCTCCCCTCCAGTGGTGCAGGAGCGCCTGCGGGAAAAGCAGAGAAAAATGAATTTTGTGACCGATATCAAAAACTTCGGGCTATTTTATAGACGATCAAAACAAAATGCTGCAGAGCAAAATGCAAACCAAATCTTCTCTGTTTCAGAAGAGGTTGCTTGTCAACAGGCTGAAGCATCACTGGAGAGAAATAGCCAACTGGAATCTCGAGGATTAGCTTCAAGGGGTGACCTGAGCATTCCTGGTCTCAGTGAACAATGCATATTAGTAGACCACCGGGAAAGGAATGCGGACAGTCTGGGTTTACAGGTTGGCAAGATAATGTGTTCCTTCAAATCAGAGAAGGCAGTGGTGGAGGACACTGTCCCAATAATACCAAAGGAGAAGCATGCAAGGGAAGAGGACTCCAATACAGACTATGATGCAGCCCTCATAAACACAGTCACCCATGAAGATTATGTGACCACAAGACTGTGATACTTGAAGGAGGAAGAGTTTATCATACATATATTTTGTTTCCATAGTGCACTGAGTTGGGGGGATATGTTTAAAAGTAAATTATCAAATGCTAACTTACACTCTATAGCATTTATCAGCTGTGGCATAATGATGTGTAACATATTTAAATAAGGCGAAAGCTATCAAAAACCTTTGTTTTGTAGTCCACTTTTGCTTTCAGAATTTGTTTTACATTTTTTTGTTGTTAATAAATAAACTCACCTTGTATCTTGCACTGTCACAATAACACAGGAAATTTTTAACTATCTTTTTCAATTAAAACAAATTCAACTTCATGTGGTAGTTGACTCCTATAATAGATATTTTATATCCAAAAATTAATGTAGCTGAAATATTAGAGCTTTTCATAAAATTTTAAGGTCTCTAGAGATGGGTACTTATCAAGGACTTTTCACTCAGCCTTACAGTTTAGCTTTAAAACATAAATATTAGCAAATTATTTCTTAAGGACAAATAAGTAATTATAGTACACAATTAAACCAAGGAACACTTTTCATGGGGTCATGATCAAACTCTTTCTTTAAAATGAAAATTCTCAGTTGGTTGGAGTGTCATCCTGTACACAGAAAGTTGTCAGGTTTAATTCCCGTCAGGGCACATACTCAGGTTGTGAGGGTTCTATGTTTCTTTCGCCCTTTCTCTCTCTCCCTCTCCCCTCCTTCCTCTCTAAAATCAATAAATGTATCCTCAGTTTGAGGACTGAAGAAAAAAAAGAAAAGAAAGCTGGTATACTTCATAGAGTTTTAGTTTGCCCAGTTTTTCCTTTCAGAAAGTCAAGAAATGTTTGTCCTAATAAATTTGGATGACTGAACATTTTGCCAGAAAAAAAGTTTTACTTTATTTTGAAGTGGCCTTTTTCAGGTTCAGCTACTAATCAGTATAAAAATGAGGCTTTATGAATAGACCTAAATTTCAAAAAGGTGACAAAAGTTCTCAGTGCCAGAAAAGAATTACAATCAATAAGAATAATTTAAGCACCTTAAACAGAACATGATTGATTGCATGCTTATAATATCCAGATGAAAATTAATTCTAACAATCATGAAACAAAACTAAATTCTATCTTCAATCAGCACAATATTATTGTCAATTCTAAAGACATTCAAAAACCTAGCAGTTTCCTCTTTTTTCCTCCAGTGACAGTTACAAATTCAGGGGTAATTAAAATTACCCAAAATAATTATTAATTTTAGCAGTAGATATAGAAATATAGTTTTCCCTATAAGGACATTATTTATTTATTTTTTATTTATCTATTTATTTATTTATTTATTTATTTATTTATATTTATTTATCTTTATTGTTGAAAGAATTACAGATGTCCCCTTTTTCCCCCCATTGACCCCTTCTACCCCACACCCACACCTTGCCCCAGGCGTTCACCTCACTATTGTCTGTGTCAATGGGTTGTGCGTTTATGCATAAAAATTCTTTGGTTAATCTCTGCCCACCTACCCACTCCCGCCTTCCCTCTGAGATTCATCAGTCTGTTCTATGCTTCTGTGTCACTGGATGTATTTTGTTCATCAGTTTATTTTGCTTTTTAGATTTCACATATAAGTGAGATCATGTGTCTTTGTCTGCCTGGCTTATTTTGCTTAGCATACTATTCTGTAGGTCCATCCATGCTTATTTATTTATTTATTTATTTATTTAAATCTTTACCTGAGGATATTTTTTCAATTGCTTTTCAGAGAGAGTGTAAGGGAGAAAGAGAGAGAGAGAGAAAGATCAATGTGACAGAGACACATCAATTGATGGCCAGGGATCAAGCCTGCAACCAATGTACATGTCCTTGGGACAACATTCTTAACTGCTTATTTCTTCTATTGTTTTCAAAGCAATTTAGCAATATTTCACTCCCTCACTTAACTACTAAAGGGTAAGTGTACTGAGGTACTGGAAACTTTTTAAAGTTTAAATTGTATAACTTGTGTCTATTTAAGTCACCATGGAAATGCAAGTTTTCTGACCACATGCAATTAACATTTATTTCAAATCAATAGAAAAATGCTGAGTTCATTTTACTTCAAAGATTACCTCCATGGGCTAGACAAACTGTATGTGATATAGCATTAACCAAAAACTGCATTGTGTTGCAAAACTCAGTTTCTGATTACAATACATAAAAATAAGGAATAACAGCAATAACATTGCCAGTCAGTTTTATGTGCTATGCATGTATTAACACATATGCACTGCTCCTAACAACACTCTGAGATAGCCACTATTCTTATCCCCACTTTATAGATTAAGAAAATGAGGCAAGTACTAACTAGGCTGGGTTCATACTAAGCGATAGGCCAAGCAAAAACATGTGCACATAATAATGCTGTGATTTAAATGAGTGAATGATTGTCCAGTCCCATGACTTTTTGATTTATTATTGCTACTTCTGAAATGCTATGTTTTGAGAGTAAATGAGTAAACTCCATAAATCTGTAACCTTTGTTATAAAGCAAGAGGAATGCCCAAAATTAATGATGTAAAATATGTGATTCTTTAGGCTCAATTATATTACAGACTTTTAAAAACACATTTGGTATGGAATATCAGAATTCAACTTGAAATATAAGATTTTAGTTTTCAGAAAAGCCGTGGGCACTGATACACTGCTCATTCCTATATCTGGTTTTGTCCTATGGATTTAAGAATGGGCCCAGTAGGTTTAGAGAAAACAACAATGCTAATGAATGTTCTCTTGCTTCAAGCACACCTTTATCTCAAGTATGTTAGGACTCAAATAAGCACTGGGGATAGTGAAATACCCAAATTATTCTAAATCAGGCAGACAGTAGTAGGGAATTGTAAACTTATTCTCAATACTTAGGGTATTTTCCAACAGTTTCTTTTTTGCTGCTGATTTTTTTTTGTTTTGTTCCCCAAAGTAAAGATCATATACATCACCATCTATATGCACTACAAGAATGTAACTTCAATTTTTTCTGTTCCTTCAAATGACACCAACAACTAGGACAAAAAAAATTTTTTCCCCAGTAGCTAATTTATATTCATGGTTAGGGAGATGATATTTTACAGGTAAACACAGAGATCATAGATGAATTTATTTGGAGCCAGTAATATCTTACTTTTCAATGTTCCAGAAAAGATGGTTTCTAACAACTCCCAGATGTCACCAACAGATACATTTATGAATTTAAACAAAGTGTTTGATGTTGTTAGTATCAGAAGTTCTAGAATTAAATATTTTTCTATTTAATTAACATTAAGGAAGATGATCAGTGGGGGGGGAGAAGAAAACATAAAACAATGGCAGGATTGCAAGTTAAGGGATGATGTTTTTGAGGTCTTTAAATGAGTGATTTGGGGTTTCTTTTCATTTCTACTCAGATTCCTATCAACAGAAAGTCTTAAACACCAAAGAGAAGTTTGCCATCACACCTTCATTTGTATAATGTTTTTTCTGTTTCACACCCTCTTGATCACGCAATTGCTCAGATTTATTTATTTATTTATTTATTTATTTATTTATTTATTTATTTATTTAATTTATTTATTTATTATTGCCAGGATTGGGTGAAAGTGTCTAGACAATTTAGTTTAATTTTAATAAAATTAAGTTAAATTCAAAGCCCTTCACTTATCATTGATATATTTTGAAAAATAAGAAAGAATGTTATAAAGATGTACGCCACTGTTTGTGGTAGATGTACCTGAAAATATCCATGTAAATAAATGTGTATTAACTTTAGTAGAGAAATGGTCTATGTAAAAGAAAGAAAAGAAAACGATAAAAGAAAAGGTAGTGAATTACTTTTCAAAGTGATGATTTTCCTCAAAATTATAATTGTTTTATAAGTTGGACATTTGTATATCAAATTTTCATAAATTAGGTATTTTATGTAAGGTTAGAAAAAGGCCTCTCCTTTTCTTTGCAGTGGCCTTCCATAGTTTATGAGAAGCACCTGGTAATTAAACCCCAAGATTTTTGGATCCTCTGATTCAAACAGCTCCTTTGTTCAAACTTTGGGAAAAGATAAACGACTCTCAAGTCTACATTCTTGCATCCCCCTCCTTGTTTTCACGGCTCATGGATAATTCACACCAAGGAGTCTCTAGTTGGTGCAAAGTTCCCTTCTCCCTTCCCCTTCTAACAAGCCTCTTTTAAACACTTCATAACATTTGTTCTAAGCTTGTTTCACAGGCTTGGGAGAAATGCTGATAAGACACCTCCGTAGGATATCTACCAGACTGTTTCCTGGAATGCAAACTAATTTTTCAAGACACACTGATATCTGCTCAGTTTCAACACAAATCCCCCTCCCTTCCTTGTCACTTAGCAACAGCCCCTGCTCAAAAGAGCAGGCCACCTTTTGTTCCATGCCCTGTTGACTACTAATACACCCACCCTCTTGGAAAGTAAAATAAACTTCCTCTCTGCATCTCTTCTTTTAGTTGTGAATTCTTTCACAGCCCACGTCACAGGCCATACCCTAACATTTTATTTGGTAATTAAAATACACCAAAAGAATTCTCACTTTTTTCCCCTTGACCCAGATAGCAACTTGACACTCTTAAACAAACACACAACCCCAAATGATGAAATTTCTTGGGATGAAATTTCTCTTGGGATGTAAAGAAACAAAAATGAGGAAAAGTTAAGAGTAGTAAACATCATATTATCCCCAAAAAAGCAGTCAAATTTTCAGCCAAAGTGGTATAAAAATTCACTCTTCTAATATTCAATTATCCTTAATAATCCTGAGATTTAGTTCAATGAATTATTGTCCATTTCCACGACTTTGTGTTGAAGAGCCAATATCAAATTCTGAAATCTGTACATTCTTAGTTACTGTGCATTGTGTTTGAGCAGAATCTTCTATAGTTTACACAGGTGCCAGTTTAAACAGTTAAGATAGGACCCCTAAAAATCAGCCTACCAATACTATCCATGTCTCTCTAAATATGTTTATAATGACTCAAACTTTTAGCAAATTTTTTTTTTAATATATCTTTATTCATTTCAGAAAGAGGAAAGGAGATAGAGAGAGAGAGATAGAAACATCAATGATGAGTCATTGATCGGCTGCCTAGCCCACAACCGGGGCATGTGCCCTGACCTGGAATCAAACCCCAATCGCCTGGATCCTAGGTTGATGCTCAACAGCTGAGGCACACCCAGCCGGGCATGACTCAAACTTTTTAAATTTTTTAAAAAGCCAAATTTATGAACATATTTCACCATTTTGTAAAGACTTTCTTTAGTTGATCTTCATTGTATCCTTTTTCTTGTTTTGTATTCTCTAAAGTTCAAACCTTCCAGTAATCATAGAATTTAGAAATTTAATATCTCTGGCAGTCTTAAATTCAACCTCAAAAATGTTATTTCACAATATATTATAATGCATTTTGTTTATATTGCATGACTTTTAAAAAATTAAAACTGTTTTAAATAAATTCTCCATAAATAACTGGAGAAACTAATACTGAGGGTATTTATGGCAGTTACACAAATATATTCAGCTACCAAATTGCTGAACTGTAATTATAGTAAAAACTATTCATATAGATATTCGGATGAGACATTAGGTCATAAATGTTTTGGCTAATGAATTTTTAATTTTCTAGAATTTTGTCCTCCCCTTTAGTAGGAAATATTTATACTTGTTTTAACTTTCCATAGTTAAAATTCAGAATTAGTCTCATAATACCCTTTTCCCCCCTATACTGTGTTCATAGATTTTTTTTAAAAGTTGGTTTCTTATTCTTTTCTAAAAAACACTGTTTTTTTGTTTTCGCTTCAACTGTAGGTTTTGTGATAATTCTTTATTCACACTGGTAATAATAAAATGTATTAAATAATATTAAAGCTTTCTGACTGAAAAATAATAGGTCTGGAAAATATGAAGCTGAACCAAGATTGAGACCATGGGACCAGCCAGATATGGCCAAGCTGACAAACAGTGAAACTGTCTTTGCCAGTAAAATTCACCAGTAACAAGACATTTGGTATTTCCTAGAGCTGCATTGTCCAATATGGTAGCTACTATCCACATATGGCTACAAAGCACTTGAAATGTAGCTCTTAGTGTAAAACACAGACTGTATTTCAAATACTAAGTATGAAAACAATGTAAAATACTTCATATCTTATAGAGAGTGCATGTTCAAATGATAATATTTTGGATGCACTGGGTCAAAATATACTAATTAGTTTTATATTTGTTTTAACTTTATAATGTAGCTACTAGGAAATTAAATATATATATATATATGGCTTGCATTTGTAATTTGCAGTACATTTCTATTGGACAGTGGTGCTCTGAAGCATATCTATTTGTTTCACTTAATTCCTGTCTACCCATCATTTTAATTTCATAGGTTAAACTTACATATTTGACTACTCAAAAAATATTAATCTGGCTTAACTAAAATTTGCCATTGCTCCTTGATTCCTAATCTCCTAATGAAACGACTGTTAACAATTTGCTGTTTTTCATATTTTCCCTTGCCTTTGCAAATGTAAATAGGGTGCAAATTTAGGTTATAGATTTGTTATTGTTTTTATCAAGAATAGGATTATACTATACCTATAAATTAGTTACTTGTTTTTCATATAACAAAGTACTACAGCTTTTTCTAGAGCAATTTAATACAGCAGAACCATTTGAACTCATTCAAAGAAATTTCTTTATTAGTTGTTTTACCTATTAAAATATATTCATATCTATTTAAATATATATGTATATATATATATTTATTGATTTCAGAAAAAAAGAAGGGAGAGGGAGAGATAGAAACATCAATGATGAGAGAGGCATTGATCCGCTGCCTCCTGCACTTCCCCTACTGGAGATCTAGCGCAAAACCAGGGCATGTGTCTTGACTGGAAATTGAACCACGATCTCCTGGATCATAGGTCAATGCTCAACCGCTGAGCCACACTGGCGTGGCTTCATATCTATTTCTAAAACCACTGTGGAAGAGCTACTTATTAGAAAAGACATGAGGGTTTGAGGAATAGTTGAGAAACAACAATGTGTTTTTGAAAAGCAAATATGTTAATTTCTCTCTTCGGTTAACAATCGCAAAACTTTCTATTTGCTTTGTGATTAAGTGCATATTTTATATCATGACCTTCAAAAAGTAGTCCCAATTTTTGGTATTGTTACTGAAACAGAGGTTCAGTTGCCTGCCCCAAAGAAGACCCAACTTGTGAGACAGGTGCTGGTTTAAAAGGTTTATTCAGGTGCTGCAACCTTAGGAAAATGGTGGACTCCTCTCTCAAAGACCATCTCCCCCTTCCTGCTCAAGCCTAGGAATCTGGAAGGGAGGACTTTTTTTCAATCCAATTATCTTGCAAGCTTTTGGCACACTAGATCCCTGTCCAACAGCTTTTGAGCTTTTGGCATGCGCAGTGTAAGAACCAGCCCCTGCAACATCTTGGTCAATGGGAGAAACTCCCCTGTGCTCCCTGACTGTCTGTGGTATCGGGTCAGTGAGGAGGGGTGCTGCAGGACCCACCGTCAAGAAGCCTAGAGATGCTTCAGCCCTCAGCCCATCTCCTGACACTGGACATTGTGCCCACACATCTGGAGGAGTTGGTTGGAGTCTGCATGGCACCCCTGAATCCCAGAGCTCCCACATCTTTTACACAATCCCCGCACAGCCAGCCCCTCCAGACCAGTGATGACACTGCACTCAGCTGCCCCTACTCCAATTGACTGTCTACTTTAACAATTCTCCCTTTCAAAACTCTGGACCCTTGTAACCTTACAGGGGTAAATGGATGAAGGTCTCATGTTTTGCAGTATTTTCCTGCTGTTAATGGGTATAGTATTACCTATCCCTGGGTCCAGAGATTGTTGCTTTCTACTAAAGGATGAAGGGAGTCAAGAATGGAGGGAAGCCTTTATGTGAGAGAGAAGGATTGCTGTCTTCAAAAGGCATATGTGGTGTCTAAAGGATGGCACTGCTGAACAAGAGAAACCGGTTAACTGCTTCATATTACAAGAGGTAGTGTTGTTGATGGGCTTCCAAAGTGAGATATCTTGTGTAGACAAACAATCAAGTATTTAGTGAGGGATATGCCTAGTAGCACAGGGGGAATTGTAGTGAAATAAGAAACTGGAGAGGCTAAAGGATCCTGATGATCTAATCTTGAGCAGAACTTTGGGTGGCATAGCCAACAGCCACATACGTTTGCTGAGGAAACCAGTCTTGGAAATGGATAAAGGAGTTAACATCCAAACATGGGCATAAAGTATAGCAATTCTCAAAAAATAATAATAAAATAAAAGGTAACATTGTCACTTAGTTTTGGGAGATACTATCCCTTTCCAAAAAATGAATTTTAAAACTCCTTTGAGAGTGCAGGTCCAGCTTTCCCTTGCAGTATCAACAGCAGCAGCAAGATCCAAGTCCTCCTCAGGCAGCACCCATTTTATCCATGTGTCGTAGGTCCAAGGATTGATTCCAATGAGATTTAGGAAAGAGTGTGTTGTCAGCAAGACATCATAGGGACTGGTCCATTGTTTGGCTAACTGCTGTTCAGAACCTTGAATCTTCCAGGTCTTTAGTAAGACTCGGTCTCCCAGCTGGAATGAATATAAGGGCTTGTCAAATGGGTAGGTAGACCTGCAATGAGCACACTTGTGCAAAGTTTTTCGAGTTGACCCTAAATGTACAAATTGTTTGATTTTTTTTATTCATGTTCCAAATCTAAAGGGGTATTCCTAAAACAGAAACTTGGATCTCCGTAAAGTAATTGAAAAGGGCCTAATTTAAGCCTGCTTCCAGGTGCAACCCTAATTCAGAGCAAGGCAATAGGAAGTGCCTGGCCCCATTTCAAATGTGTTTTCTGGAATATTTTTGCCAGTGTCTTCTTTATTGTGTGGTTCATTTTCACAGTCTTCCCCATAGGTTGGGGTCTTTAGATGCATATAGTTTCCATTGAGTCTATAGTGTGTGTCCTATCTTCTTGGTGATTTCTGAGGTGAATGATGGTTCATTTTGAATGCTGTAAAGATGTCCAAACCTAGAGATTATTTCTTTGAGTAGAAGCTTTGCTACCTCAGGTGCCTTCTCAGTTCTAGTGGGGTATGCCTCTACTTATCCAGAAAAAGTGTCTACAAAAACTAATAAAAATTTAAAGTTTCCTATGGTTTTAGGCATCTGTGTAGTCAACTTACTGATCACCAAATGGGCGTATCCTTTTATATTGTACTCCCTTTCCTGTTGGGGCATGTTCTGTTTTAGGATTGTTTTTGGCACATATCTGATAGGATTGGATAATTTTCTGAATGTTCCCTTCTAAATGAGGACCCTTCAAATGTGGTCTAATGAGGTCCATTAAAGCATCCTTTCCATAATGCATTTATTCATGTAGGTGTTTTGGGATGGGATATACTAGAGCTTTAGGGAGTAAGATCATACTATGAGTGTTGATCTTCCATATAAAATTAGGGTATTAGAAGATCCCCATTCACAGACCCATTCTTCATCTCATTCTATATAATAGGTTTTAAATTCTGACAAGTCCAGGTGGGGAATTAAATCCCCTAAAAGTGGTGACCTTGAGATAGCTTGTCTTGCTGCTTTATTGGCAGTTTGGTTTCCCTCACATGTTTGGGAACCATTCTTCTGGTGTTCTAGGCAGTGCATTATGGCAATCTGCTTCAGTAGATTTACTGCTCCTAGCAACTTTAGAATCTCTTTTACATGTTTGATATTTTTATTCCCTGAGGTTAAGAGCCCCCTTTTTTGTATATTACCCCATTGGCATGGACTACCATGAGGCATATTTAGAGTCAGTGTAGACTGTAAGGTAATGTTCTTTCCCTGGGATAATTCAAAGGGTCTGGTGAGGGCTATCAGTTCAGCTATTTGTGCTGAGGTTCTTACAGCAAGGGGCTGGCCTTCTATTACCTTGTCTATAGTGACAACCTTATACCTGGCTTGTCATTGGTTGACCATTCTTCATGAAGCTGCTCCCATCTGTATATAATTTCTAGTCAGATTTTGTCAGTGGCTGGTCAAATAGATCTGTTCTGCTGGAATAAGCTTTTTCAATGCTTTCTAAGCAATCATGTTGGAGATCTGAGTTTCTCTCTGAGCCCAAGAACAAGATGGCCAGGTTTAAGGTAGTAGTCATTTGTAAGGTAACATTTGGGTTGTCAAAAAAATGGCCTGATATTTTCCCATGTACCTTGCAGTCAGCCAGTTCCCTGGTTTCATAGAAATATCACAGTACATTACCACAGATTAAATTCCTCTGCTTCCTGTAAGATGTCACAGGTAGCTGCTATTGCCTGGAGGCATTGCAGCCATCCTTTTGTCTTGAGGTCTAGTTTGTTTGAGAGATAGGCTGTGGGTTGAGGGGTATTTAACAGGCTCTCAGTTAGTACCCAAGTCCAATTCCTTACCTTTCATGAATATATAATTTGAAAGGTTTCTGTAAATTGGGCAATCTTAGTGTGGGGGCTAAAAATAGTTTTCCTTCAAGGTGTCAAATGCCACCTGTCTCTCATCCATTCTAGGGGTTGAGTCTAGTATTTTCAAAAAATTATAAATGGTTTTGCTATAAGTCTAAAAACTTTGCCATTTTAACTATGATGTGTCTTTGTGTGGGTCTGTTTGGATTCATCTTGATTGGGACCTTCTGTGCTTCCTGAATTAGTGTGATATTTTTTCACCAGGTTAGGGAAGTTTTCTGTCATTGTTTTTTCAAACAGGTTTTCTATCCTTTGCTCACTTTCTTCTCCCTTTGGCACCGTTATGATGCAGATGTTGAAACATTTCATGTTCTCCCAAAGTCCCCTTAAATTAACCTCATTGTTTTATTTATTTATTTTAAAATATATCTTTATTGATTTCTGAGAGAGTAAGGGAGAGGGAAAGAGGGAGAGAGAGAAAGAGAGAGAAACTTCAATAATGAGAGAGTCGTCATTGATCAGCTGCCTCCTGTATGCCCCCGACTGGGGATCGAGCCCACAACCCGGGCATGTGCCCTGACTCGGAATTGAACAGTGACCTCCTGGATCCTACGTTGATGCTCAACAGCTGAGCCACACGCCGCTGGGCTAACCTCATTCTTTTACTTTTTTTTTTTTTCTGCTTTGATTGGGTGATTTCTTCTACCTTGTTTTCAATCCTATTATTTGACCCTCTGCTTTGTCAAGCCTGCTTTTTTCCCCTTCCAATATATTCTTTATATCTGCTATTGTATTCTCCATTTCCACCTGATTATTTCCTATACTTTCTATGTCTTTTTTCATGATGTTGAGCATCCTTGTAACCATTACTTTGAACTCTGTTTCTAATGAATAGCTTACTTCCATTTTATTTAACTCTTTATCTGGAAATTCCTCCTGTTCTTTCATTTTAAGTCTGTTTCTTTGTTTCCCCATTTAGGCTGTCTCTTTGTGTTTGTTTCTGTGTTTTAGATAAAACTGGTATGACTCCAAGTCTTAGTAGATTGGCCTTCTGTAGTAGACGTCTTGTGGCACCACAGGCATCCTGTGGTCCATGTTCCTTGATCTGTATTGGGTGCTCTGAGAATGTCTGTTGTGTAGTTTATTTGAGCCCTCATTTTGTAATTGAGACTTGATTGCTGTTGGCCCATTTACTGGTGAGATCAACCCTCAGGCTGGCTGACTGGAGCTCACTCCTAACCATGGTGTGTGGGCTGTAGTGTAGATGCAGTCTTGAGGTGTTTTGATGGGCTCATTGTCACATTCTTTAGATTAAGTGTACTCCGTGCTCCAGGAATGTTTCTTGTTATTATGTGCACCCCATGTTGTAGATGCATCTTGATGAATGCTGTTGGCCCTTTGATCGATGCAGTTAACCTTTCAGCTTGGGTGATTATAAGGGTAATCCTCTATCACCTTATATGGGATGTTATACAGCAGCTGCTTGCCAAGGTGAGGTTGCTCCCACCTTGGTGTCTGGTGCCAGAATCTTCCTTTGGGGTATCACTTGTGTGGCTGGTTGGGTTGAGCTCTGGTTTGGACTGAAGTCCACCACTGGTTGTGTTGGTTCTGGGTCCACTTGGGTGTTGTTCAGGTACAGATCTCTGTTACACATTGTGTGTAACTTAATTTGGCTACCTGTCTTGAGCTACCATGGTATTCACTGTTTGTGTCTGCCTTTTCTGGATCTGGGTATATATGGGAGAGGCTTGTCTGTGTAGATGAGTTGACTTCCTGGAGCTCTGAGCTGGGGTCAGATGAATAAAAGACAAAGGCTCCCAGGTATTGGTGTCTACCTGCTGGTTACTCTGCTCCCCCTACAGGCTGCTTTATCTTTCTCCTGAGTCTTATACAAAAACTGTGTAGAGAGGGTCCAATCTGGCCACATCCCACTGACCGTTCCAAAGAGCTCAAGCTTGGTAAGTCATAGTGACAAGGTTGGACAGACTGGGTTAGTGGTTCTCCTAGTTTGGGGCAGTGTGGTCTGGCACTCAATAGGGAGAATGTGGCCCTATTCCAAAACCATACCATTTAGTCTCTGCCAGAATCTCCAACTCTAGGAGGAGTGCACCACAGATTCAAGTTGTGTGTAGCCAGCTGTCCTCACTGAAGGAGCATACTCAGCAGGACAAGACTGGGTCACTGGGACTTGGGAAACAGAGATAACCTTCTTTGGAGGATGTCACTAACTGTGCCGTGACAGAGGGGGAAAGCTGCACTCCTCCTTTTAGTTTTGTAGCCCCACCTCCTCTAGCCCTGGACTATGGCCTCTGAGTTAGATGCACTCTAAATGTCCCCGGCTCTGAGCAGAGCCTTCCTTCAAAACTGAGCCTAGTAGGTTGGGACCAGGGGAGCTTATAAAAACAAATCAAGGCTGTCTTCCATTGGTGGTGGTGCTGGTCCACTTAAGGGGAGAAAGTTGCTTGTCTCTTCCCCTTAGCTCCACAGCCACACCTTCAGAGACCTTGACTGAGCTGCATTCCAAAACTCCTGGCTCCTAGCTATGCTCCATGCTTCCTTTCCCCCTGCTGGACTTGGAAGACCATATCAAGGCAGCCCTCCACTTGGTGTGGTCCTGGCCCTTGACCCTTGGGAGAGAAACAAGCTGCTAACCTCTTAGCTCAACGGCAGTGCACCTTCAGAGACCCTAAAGGGAAGATTGTGTCAAATATCACTGTTCTGAGTTGTGTCCCATGCCAGGCTGCATAAGCAGAACAGTGCTGGTGGGGTCTGGAGGAACAAATCAAAGCCACCATCCACTGGATGTGGTGTTGGGCCTTGGGAGGGGTGAGAGCTATTTACCTCCCCTTAGCCCCACACCAGGATGCCAGAGACCCTGATAGAGGGATCTGAGAGAGTCGTGTCAGATGTCCCAGCTCTGAGTTGCAACCCCTATCCCCTGAAAAACTGTACTTGACAAGTGAGTGCCAGTAGAATTTGGGAATGCAAATCAAGGCTGCCCTCTGTTGGGAGTGGCACAAGACTGCAGGAGTTGTGCAAGTGTACTCCTTCCCTTAGCTCACAGCTGCCTGCTGTCTGAGTTCCTGATAAGGTTTCTTCTGTTAGGGTTGTTGCTTGCCTAGCCCATGAGAGGGGGGAAATATTGGCCCTTGTTCCAAAGCCACTTAGTTCAATGATCATCTGAGAGTCTGTCTAAAGTTTCTCTAGAAAAAGAGTGCACCTCAGGTTCCTGTTGAGTGCAGCCAATAGTACTTTATGCCTGCCTTGAGTTTGGCAGGGTGGTGTCACCAGTATATAGAGGACAGGGTTATTGTGTTTTCTCCAGCTGGTGTTGTAAGAATAAAAGTGTGCCATCTAGGGTAACGCACTTCTATTCTTACAGCTGCAGCACCTGGGTGCAGGGGCCAGCCCTCTCCTTGTCCCTACCTTCTTACCAGTTTCAGGGTAGCTCCTTTTTTCAATCTTTGGATATAATACTCTTGTTCAGGTGTCCTTCAGTTGTTTATTCAGGTTAATTGCTTTAAATTTAAGCTGTAAATACGATTTGGCACCAGGAGGAGATGTGTGTTGCTTTCACCTATTCTGCAACCATCTTTGAACACCTGTGAGTTATCTTCTCACTGATTTAGTGGTGTCTTGTGAAGCACAAAATGCTTTTAATTTTGATGAAGACTAGTTTATATATTTTTCATTTGTTGTTTATGCTTTTGGTGTCATGTCTAAAACCATTTGCCAATATTATAAATATGTACCAAAATGTTTTCTTGTGAAAGTTTCACAGTTTAATAGTTTTAGCTCTTACATTTAGGCCTTTGATCCATTTTGAGTTAATTTTTGAATATACAGTTCAGTAGGGTCCAACTTCATTCTTTTAAATGTTGCTATCCAGTTGCCTCTGTATGGTTTGTTGAACAGACTATTCTTTACCCATCAAAAGGTCCTTGGCATCTTTATAAAAATTTGTTGACCATAGATATTTGCCTGGAGTTATTTCTGAACTCTCAATTCTATGTCTTTGAGATATATGTCGATTCTTGTACTAGTACCACATTGTCTTGATTGCTATTGCTTTGTACTAGTTTTGAAATCAGGAAGTGTGAGTCTTCTTATTTTATTCTTCTTTTTCAACATTATTTTAGCTATTATGGGTCCCTACAATTCTATGTGAATTTTAAAAAGCAGTTTCTAAATTTTTACAAAGAAATTAGCTAAGGTTTTCTTAGATATTTTGTTGAAGGCATAGGACAGTTTGAGGAACATTTAACTTGTTAAGAGTGTTAACTCTTTGGATCCATGAACATAGGATATTTTCCCATTTATTTAGATCTACTTTAATTTCTTTCATCAATGTTATGAAGTTTTTCAGAATAGAAATTTTGTCCTTTTTTGTTAAATTTCATTCTTTTTCTTTATAGTTGAAAGTATTACAGAAGTCCCTCCCCCCCCCCATTGAACCCCTCCAACAGGCATCTACTGCCACTTCCTTCAGGTCTTCTCCACAATATCATCTGTGTCCATATGTCATGTATATATGACTTTAGGTTCTTTGATTAATCTCTCTCCCTCCCTACCTTCCCTCTGAAATCCATCCAACTGCTCCATGGTGTCTATCTTGTTAATCTATTTATTTTGCTCATTAGATTCCACATATGAGTGAGATCATGCTGCACTTGCTGTCCTCTGATTGGCTTATTTCACTTAGCATAATCCTCTCCAGGTCCATCCATGCTGTCACAAAGGGTAAGAGATTCTTCTTTTTTACAGCTGCATAGTATTCCATGGTGAAAATGTCCCACATCTTTTTAATCCACTCATCTAATGGAGGGCACTTGGATTGTTTCCAGATCTTAGCTATTGTAAATTGTGCTGCTATGAACATAGGGGTGAATATGTTCTTTATAGTAGGATGTTAACGTGTCCTACTATAATTGTATTGCTGTCAATCTCTCCCTTAAAGTCCTCCAGAAGTTTCTTTTTAATGTACTTGGGTGCTCCTATATTGAGTGCATATGTTTACCAGAGTTATATCCTCTTGTTGGATCGATCCCTTTAGTATTATGTAGTGACCTTCATTGTCTCTTGTTATGGCTTTTATTTTGAAGTCTATTTTGTCAGATATGAGTATTGCTATCCCAGCTATTTTTCTTTTCCATTTGCATAGAAAATTTTTTTCCATCTCTTCATTTTCATCCTGTGTGAGTCTTTTGTTCTCAGGTGGGTCTCTTGTAGACAGCATACATATAGGTCATGTTTTCTTATTCATTTAGCTACCCTATGTCTTTTGAATAGAGCATTTAAGCCATTTACATTTAAAGTTATTATTGTTAGCTACTTATTTATTGCCATTCTTTCTCTATGTCTGTGTTCCTCTCTTCCTCTACATTTCTTCTTCTTCCACCAGCCCCTTTAGCATTTCCTTTAGTGCTGATTTGGTAGTAATAAACTGCTTAGCCTTTTTTAATCTATTAAGCACTTTATTTCACCTTCAATTTTGAATGATAGTCTTACTGGATTCAGTCCCTTATTTTTTATTACTTTGAATACTTCATGCCACTCCCGTCTGGCCTGAAGTGGTTCTATTGAGAAATCAGCTGTCAGTCTAATGGATGCTCCCTTGTAGGTAAATTCCTGTCTCTCTCTTGCTGCTTTTAAGATGCTTTCTTTATCTTTAATGTTTGCCATTTTAATTACGATGTGTCTAGGCGTGGGTCTTTTGGGGTTCATTTTTATTGGGCCTCTCTGTTCCTAAACTTGAGTGACTTTTTCCTTCACCAGATTAGAGAAGTTTTCTGTCATTATTTCTTCAAACATGTTCTCTAACCCTTGCTTGTATTCTTCTCCTTCTGGTCCTTCTATGATATGGACATTTTTGCATTTCATGTTTTTCCAATGCTCCTTTACACTGTCTTTCAGTTTTTAATTTTTTTTTTTTAATTGCTGCTTCGATTGGGTGTTTGTTTGTTTGTTTTTACCTTGCCTTCTAATTTGCTGATTTGGTCCTCAGCTTCTTCTAATCTACTGTTGATTCCTTCCAGTGTGTTCTTTATTTTAGCTATGTCATTCTTCATTTCAAACTGATTCTTATTAAGCTGCTTGAGCATCTTTATAACCATTATTTTGAACTTTATTTCTGATATCTCCATTTCATCTAGTTCTTTATCTGGCGATTTCTCCTTTTCTTTCATTTGGGTGTTGTTTCTTTGTGTCCCTATTTTATTGTGCCAGTTATCTGGAGGTACTAGGTCAAGGCTGCAGGGCCTGAACTGGGCCTCATTTCCAGTAGTCCCAAGGCACCACATCTGGAAACCAGGTCCTGATAGCAGGCCTGTGTGTTTGGGAGGCATTGGGTCATGATGGCAGGGCCATATGCACCACATCAAGATTGTGGGACTGGTAGACAGACCTGTCACACTGCATCAAGGAGTCAGAGAGGCAGGCAGGAAAGCCTGGCAGGATCTTTTTGAGGAAGTGCAGCAGACAGGCAGGTAGGAAGGCTGTATGCACCCTGTCAAGGTGGTATAGCAGGCAAGCAGAAAAGCAAGCAAGCAGTAAGTGCTCCATCAAGAGGGCTGGCCAGGTTGGCAGGTAGGCAAGCCTCACACCACCTCAAGGAGGCACAGCAGGCAGGCAAGTAGGTCAGCTGTGGACCCCAGCAGTTTGGAGGTGTGTGCTGTGTCAGGGAGGCACTGATGACAGGAAAGCAGGCAGACCAACTGTGTGACTTTGTCAGGCAGGCAGGCCAGCCAGTTCAGCCATGTGACCACTTCAAGAAGACCAGAAGGCAGGCAGTTAAGGTTGCCATGCATCCTCATCAAGGAGGCAGGCAGGCAGGTCAGTTGAGTGACCATATCAAGGAGGCAGGCAGGCAGGCATGCCATGCAACCTCATCAAGGAAGTAGGCACAACCTCATCAAGGAGGCACTGTTGGCAGGGAGGTTGGCTGTGGATGCTGGGTCAGGGAGGCATGACCCCTTCAAGAAGGCAGTCAGGCCAGCTGTGGATGTGGGTTTTGTGTATGTATATAGCTTGGTAATGCTACTATACAGTAATTAACCATTATAGGAGACCGCATTTACAAATATCTAATTATAATCTTACTGATCAATTAGGAGTGAGGAATATGAAGGTGGATTAAAAGTTATTATTTTTCATATTTCCAATTTTACTATACTTCATTTTCAACCAATATAAAAAGTATGTTCAGCCTGGCCGGGTGTGACTCAGCGGTTGAGCGTCGACCTAGGATCCAGGCAATCGGGGTTCGATTCCTGGTCAGGGCACGTGCCCGGGTTGTGGGCTGCAGCTGATCAATGACTCTCTCATCATTGATGTTTCTATCTCTCAATCTCCCTCTCCTTTCCTCTCTCTGAAATCAATAAAGATATAAAAAAAGTATGTTCACACATTTTACCAATTTTTAAAATAAATACATCCTATTAACCTTTTGTACAGGACAGGAAAAGGATAAATTTTGCTCCTTTGGAAAATCAGTGCTGAAATTACTTCCTTAAACAAGGCTGTGACTAGACTAATTTGTTGCATTAGCTGAAAAAGTGAGATGAAAATTAAAAGATGAATGGGCTGTATTGGAAAACTAGGTCTATGTATCTGAAATCACACTATGGATGAGGGGGGAAAAATGAAAAGAAGATGTCAATAGCATAAGTTTATGTCTACAACTCTTAGTAGAAAAAGGGTTACGATTGATTGACAAAGCCTTCCTTACTCATTTGCTCTCTCTATTCCTACAAGGACAATTTAAAGAGCAATAAAAATGTGTTGAGGAAATAAGGCAGGCCAATCGTGAATACATATATACTGACTTTATTTCCACATGACACTAAATTGAATAGAAATTTGGTTGTAGTTATGTTCAATAAATGAAAATAGAGCTGCACCCACCCCAAATTTGTTGACTAGAATCCTCTGCTTGAATATTAGACTTGAAAGCTGGAAGCTCAGGTTCCAGCTTTATCTTATTTTTTATTGGCTCATTTGTAAAATGACAAAGTGACAATTTACTACTCTCAACCAAGAAGCTCAATTATCATGATTTTTAAAAATTAGAAAGAAATAAAAAACATTTTGTCAAGTATAACAAACTATATGTACACTATTTTCTTTCTTATTACACATACATAACAATAACACATAACAAATAATTTAGAGTTAGGTGGTATGAGAGATGAGACCTTCAAAGACCAAAGTTATTCAACACCAAAAAAGAAAAAAGATCACATATATTATCCACTTTTCTGTATATCTGATTCAGAAATTTACAGAAATAAAATAAAGTGCATATGCTAATAAAACCTCTACATACTCTAATGTTTGATTTTAAAGACCAACTTAAGCTGGTAGTGAGAAAGATGGGAACTCAAGAAGTAAGCTCACATCTCTGACATGGGTAGATCAAAAGATTAAGGGATGGACAGAATGAAAAAAAATGATTTAACAACCAGAAAGATAGTGGGAAATCAGGAGATGTAAGAAAAAAAGAGCATTTTTAGGAGAAAATGTCTTACATTGACAAGAGCTTCAAGATGTCAAATATTGTGAAGATAAAATTTCTCTAGGAACAACAAAAATGAAGAATAACAGAGTAGGTTAGAGCAACTTAACATAAGAATTACATGGTAGAGGAGCAATATTCTGAAAGGTGCATTGAAAATAGAAAAAGTTTCAGACTTCTAACTTCCTGCTGTCAAGATACAAGGATACTGGTCCTGAAGTCCACTAAATATTATAGTGCATTTTAGCCTAACTCATTACCTGTATGAAGTTATAAAAGTAGCCATATGACTAGACATTATGTCATTTGTATTAAACCTAGATTTATTTCTGAGTATGTGGTCAATGCTATTGTGAAAAAATGTTTTACCTTTTAACTTTGTCAGTTTGTAATGAGAGGATTTTCTTTTACCCTTTGTAGCTCAGAGGGCACCTGATGTATCATCTCAAACACAGCAAACATGGTTCTAAAGGTAAAATGCATATATTTTATATATACAAAATAAAACTATATATATATGATATATGATATTTCATATATATATTTATATATGTGTGTGATATATCATAAATATACATGAAATATATATATATATGATATGAAAAATGAAGCAGATTTCCATGACAGAGTGACATGTGGAGATTGTTTCCTCAGGTGAAACCCAAGGATTCAGACATAAAAAATTCATGCAAATTATTTTTAAAATGAAGGGTGATTATTTAAAACTCATTTTTTATGATGAAATAAGTAAAGAAATAGTTGTTCCAGAGTTTAAAATAGAGGGTTTTGTGGGCCAAATTACAGCAGAAAAATACAGGACAGGGAGGATAACTTTAAGTATCCTTAACTACATAACACAAATGCAAAAAAAGGTGGTTCTGGTATGTTGCAATATTGCCTAAAATAGTTCATTTTCCAAGTTCCTGATGGATTTGGGAAGAGAATGGGACCATTAATCATAATTTATTTTCTGGTAATAATAAACCTCGTCCTTGATTAACTGTCTCTAAAAGGACCTTAGCCTAGCAGGCACCTTATAAGTTCAATAGAGAATAAGGGTCTAAGTAAGAGTCTGAAATAGTTGTATATTGATTCATTTGAATAAATTGAATGAAAGCAGTAAATGAAATCCACACTTTTTGTACCTTGAGAATTGTTGCTGAAAAACGAGGAAAGAAAAAAAAAAAAAAGTTGGTTTAGCCAGTGACCTAAGCTTATTCAAAGAGATTAAAGGATGTAGTGATTTTTTAATAGAAGGTTGGATAAGTTAATTTGCAGCTCTAAATTTTGACAGTTTTCAAAAATTACCATACTATCTAAAATATTTTCTATCCAGAAACATGTTTATTCATTTCTTTGTATTTTCCACCTATTCATCACTAAAATACAAATCCATAAAGGCAGGGACTTTATCTATCTTGTTCACTCATATTTCTGGTGCCTAGAATAGTGTGTGGGATATTAGGTTACACTTAATGCAGAATTTTGAATAAGGTTTTCAAATATTCCTTCATACTATCAGGTTCACTTGTTACTCCAATTTCCTCTATCAGTTAAGCCAAAGAAATTGAAAGAGTGAAATGTATGTATATAAATTCAATGGTGTTCTAAGATTGAAATTTTTACCAAAAAAAATTAACAAAGAAATAAAGGAAGGAAAAGAAATATATTTTTGAAGACTTACTAGGAAACTTTCACACATATTTTATTTAATAAAACTCAAAAATGTCATCAAATAAGTTTTGTAGGTAAGAAAAATAATTGAAAATGTTTAATATTTTGCCCTATTTTTAAATGGCATGTTTATGGAATAAGATTGATTTTAACATATGCACCTCACTTCAAAAAGACAGGAAAGGAAGAAAAAGAAAGAGCAGGAGGAAGAGTAAAGGAGAGGGAAAGAAGAAGAGAAGAGAAAAGTTAGACACACAAAAATTAATTCTTCTTGGGATAAGCATTTACTTCATAATTTTCACAAGAGTTAGATAAGATAAACGCCATTGATGATCATAGCATTTTTAGCATTTTTCCAAGTGATTCATAGTTAAAAGGTGGTGGAGCTAAGATTTGAACAAGGGTACTTTTAATCCAAAAGCCTATATTCTTGAGATTAGATCACAATTTTTGTCAGTAAGAGGAAAATAATGGCAGAATATATTCAGTTTTATTTAGAACCCAAGTTGGTTTTTCAGAATATTTGTGCTGGTTCTTAAAATCATGGTAAATTTAGGGATATGTTTCTTCTTTTTTTTTCACAAGTCCCCATGTTTTAGATAACAGAGCTACATTGTTTGTATTCACATATTAATGTTATACTAAAAAATAAAATTGAGGAAATTCTTATTAACGTTATTTTTCCTTACATATAAAATTATCATCATGGGTAATTGTTTCCTGTCACATTGGAGACTCCGTCAGAGAAACATTGTATAAACAGAAACAAAAATTCTTTGTTTCTTTGCTTTTTTTTTATTTTTATTTTTATAGAATATATACTTGTAGAGTCTCAGTATGAGTTTAAAGAAATCCAACCTAAGAGAGACGTCAGAGCAATGGTGGCATGAGACATACCTTTGGCTTCTACCTTTGAAATTTCAACAAATTAACCAATTAAAATTCAACAAAGAATTCTCTATTTAACACAGAGGCATGCCTGGGAGACCCACACACTGAAACATCTAAAGGTTGGTAACAGGGAATAAGCAGGGAGGTGAGAAGGGAGGAAAGCCCAGAGGGCCCACAGAGGCAGCCCTGCAACACAGAACTTGGGACTTGGCTAGGAAAGAGAGAAAGCTGATGACAGCAGGCTCTTCCTTCAGCCAGCACAGAGGAATAGAGAGCTCCTCAGGGCATCCCAGCAGGGTGAGCAGAGTGAACAATGACTGAGCCAGCAAGTGCCCAACAGAGCTTGGCGTTCTGCCTTGTGGTTATCCTACTGTCTGGCTGGGGTGTTTCTGACAAAGAAACAGAACCACAGAGCCCTGTTCTCCCTTAAGCTCCCAAAACTCACCTCCTGTTGCCCTCGGTGTCCAGTTGAGGAACATTTTATCTGTAAACCAAGAGTAATTACACTAGAACCACTATTTCCCTCTATGACTGATCCTTGGGTTTGGTGCTTGGGGTGTGACCCCCAAGGAAGACAGAGCAGCCATTATAGTAAGGGCAAAACAAACCCCACCCTCCCAAGCAGCACTAATTTACTGTCCTGCAGAATCACTAGAATCCCTTGAAGGTCACAGAGATAAAACACTTGTGATTCAGTACCATCTACTGGAAAATAATAAAAAGACCTCTTAAGAGAACACTGCTAAAGAAGGGACATTTATGCCTAGACTAAGGAGAGGAACAAATACCATGAATAACCACGGTATACAGGGATGATCAGAAAGAAAATGAAAAGTCCCCAGAAACCAAGCTGGAAAGCAGGGAAATATGTGATATAAATGACAAAGATTTCAAGATTGCAGTTCTGAAAATAATCAATGAGATGCCCGAAAATACAGACAAGAAATTCACTGCACTCAGAAAACAAATCAATGAAAAAAACAAGTACTTTACCAAAGAAATTGCAACTTTAAAAAAGAACCAATCAGAAATCCTGGAAACGAAGCATACAATTAAGGAGATCAGTAATGAGCTACTGAGCATAGAAAACAGAGCGAACCAGGTGGAGGGAAGAATTAGTGATATTGAAGATAGAAATTTAGAAATGATGCAGAAGGAAGAAGAGAGAGACCTGAGCATAAAGAAAAATGAAAGAGCTCTACAAGAACTATCTGACCCCATCAGAAAATGCAATATTAGAATTATAGGCATTCCTGAAGGAGAGAAGGACAAGGGAACAGAGAGTCTATTCAAACAAATAGTGAATGAGAACTTAACAAACCTACGGAAAGAACTAGAACACATAGTTACTTCAATCCAAAGAGGGCCTCTCCAAGGCACATTACATTAAAACTATCAAAAATTAATGACAAAGGGAGACCTGAAGATGATGGCACTGTGAGAAGCTACAGAGTGCCTCCGCTCCCAGCCACGGACTCGATTTACTCCTAAAATCCTACATAACCAGCTTGAAAAAAAACAGAGAAACACACTTGAGTGGACAGAGTGCAAGTGGGGAGCACTGAAGACACATCACGGAGTCCGGTAAGAGGGGGGGGTGTAGGAAAGGAGAGACCCCCTGAAGCCTGTGCTGGGCTCCGAGCCCAGAGGCTTGGAGGATGTAAAGCTCCCTCCCCTTGGGAGTGCGGACGGCATCCAAAAGCGGGAACTCCACACCCGGAGCAACGAGGGGAAGGTGAGCCCCTCGCACAGGGCAGAGGATCCCAGGGAAGCGGTGAGTCCAGGAGGGGACAGCACCTTCCTAGGAAACAAAGCCTCTAGTGGCGGCTGCGACCAGCATCTGGTGCTCGGGGTGCCAACCATAAGGAAGGCTGTCCCAAAGGCTGTGGCACCCAAGTGGTAAGGGACCAGAGGACTGCGCTGAGCAGTCTCACATGGGGACCCTCTGCCTCCCTGAGGAGCATTGTGTTGAGCCCCAAAAGCACAGAATCTGCGTGGTGCGGGGGAGGGGAGGAGCCCTCCCCGCCCTGAGCGCCAGGTGCTGGGAGGCTGGGACCTGCGACCAGCCCTGAGGGGCGCCATGGTGGCGCATGAAGCTGCTCCAGCTTTGCTGAGACCAGCGGTGCGGGGAGCTGCATGGAGCTGACTTTGGGTCCCCTCCAGCTGGGTGCCTTGGAGCGAGGGAAGAGGGACCCTGCAGGACGCACTCTCTGCCTGTGTGTTGCTTTGTGCATTTGCAAGTTTGATCGCAGAACCAGTTCCCACCTTCCCGGCTGGCACGGCAGGGAAAGGTCAGTGGGGGCTAGGGTTGGGGTCTGCACTAGAGATGGTCTGAGGGGCTGGACTGGTGTGACCAGCCAACCAGAGCTGAGCAGGGAGGGGCAGAGCCCACCGGTCTCTCCTACAGTGGGGAACACCCCCCTCCAACAGGAAAAGGGTGGATCCCACTCAATGAAGGCCCAGACATCCCCCAGGGCACAGTCCTGAGGGGGAAGGGAGAGCAGCTCACAGGAGGACATTATAAGAAGAAGACTCTCAGGGACTGTTGTTTGGGAACTGGAGGAAACCCTGAAAACCCTTGCTGGAGGCTGGGCAGGCAAAGGGCTCACCAGAAGTTGTTTTTAATCCGAGCCACTGAGCCCAGGCTGCTGAAACAGCCCAGACAGAAAAGGCAACAGGCTGAAATCAATCTGAAGCTGCAGCAGGCCAGAACATGGCGAACTAGAATCAGAGGACAGGGTAGGGACTGAGGAGCTGATGGTGGAGCAGAGACTAACCCCCGCAGAGTGAGCACCTGACAGCGACACCTCTAGGGGGAGTGATACCCTGAGCTACACTAGCCACCCTGCACCCTAAAGACTCTACAGAAGACTCTGGAGTAAGACCAAGCAACTACAAGGTTGTACAATAGCTGACAAGAGGAGGCGGCCCATGGAGAGCCTCAGATCAACCATCTACCTAAGGGCACCAGAGCCAAACCTAGATGGCTCCTCACATTGGGGTGATACACAAACACCTCCCAGGAGAAATGAAATCAGCACACAAAACAGTGACCCTCAGACAACATAAATTGCCCAGAAAAAACTCACCTGATCGACTACCTTTTTTTTTCTGCTGTTTTTTCCTTTTGTATTGTTTTGTGTTTTTTTTGGGTTTGGGGATTTTTTTGTTTGTTTTTTGTTTGTGGGCTTATTTATTTTTTCTCTTTTTCCTTAGGAAGAAGAGAAAGGGAAGAAAAGTTTTTTCTTCTTTTTTAATTTTATAATAATTTTTTTTTCTACATTTTTTTAACTAAATTTTTTTTCTCCTTTTTATAAAAGAATTTTGTTTTGCTTTGCTTGTGTTTTAGTTTTGTTTTGGATAGTTGCATTGTTTTCTGGTAGCCTTGCTTCTAATACCAAGACTTCCTTGATATCCCTGCTCAACGACTGAGACTTTATCATTATATCCAAGTTTACTGCTTCCCTCTATAGTTTTCCCCAAATCGCTCACTGGACTCCCTCCCTGCCGGGGCTTTATCTCTCTCTCTCCTCTCAATCCATTGGCATAACGTTTTTCTTCTGTTTCTTTTTACTTTTTCTACTTTTCTTTCATTCTTTCATTATGCTCCCTTCTGTCTTCCTTCTGATTGTTTGTTTCTCCTATTCTCTTTATTGTATTTTTGTTTTCTCATTTTCAACTACTATCCTATTTCTATTCTCTCCCTTAATTCTTTGATGGCCCTTCTTTCAGAATCTTTTCTCTGCTTCTGTTACCTCCCAGTAGCTTCTCTATTTTTTACATTTTAGTTTATTATTAGTTTCTAAATTTTCACCAGTATAAACAACTATATACATCTCTCTCTCTAAGCATTACTTTTCTTTTCACTTTCTGTTTGTTTGTTTTTGTTAAGCATTTTTTTTCTTTTTTTTCTCTGTATGTGTGTGTGGGTGTGGGTGTGCTGTGTTCTCCCTTCACTCTCTCAGTTCTATTTTCACATGAGTTGTTTTCATTGTTACTGTCAAGATATTTTGTAAGATACCTCTTGTTTCCTGGAATTTTAGTTGTGCATTGGGCTGCCTTGCCAGCACTCATACAACAGCTTACACTTCGAGGTTGGGGCTGAGACACAGTTAGCCAACCTGAGAGAAGGGTTCTCCCAAGGACTGATCAACAACAATGTAGACCCAACCACAGCAGGAGAACATAAAAAAAACACAAAAGAGGCACCCAAAAGAGGGACACAACTAGAGCAAAGAACTCAGAGGTATAAGGAAATCACACCTCTGGGCTCCACTGGACCCACAAGACAAAATCCCATCCCACAAGACTGGGGGACAACAAATATATCTAATATATAGATACAAACACTAAGGCCTACCAAAATGGGGAGACAAAGAAACAACCCCCAAATTAAAGACAAGGGAACATCACCAGAAAAAGACTTTGATGAGATGGAGTTAAGCAAGCTATCAGAAATGGAGTTCAGAGTATAGATGATGAAGATGTTCAAGGAACTTAAGAAGACTTTAGATGATAAGATCAAGGACCTTAGTGAAAATATGAAAAAAGAGATACATACCATAAATAAAACGCAGACAGAGATAAAGAAGGCTGTATCTGATATCAAGAATGCACTGGAAGGAATTAAAAGTAGGCTCAGTGAAGCAGAGGATAGAATAAGTGACTTAGAAGACAAGGTAGAACAAATCACACAATCAGAGCAGCAAAAAGCAAAAACAGTTAAAAAACATGAGGACAATCTAACAGAGCTTTGGGACAACATTAAGTGAAACAACATTCGCATTATAAAAATGCCAGAGGGGGAGGAAAGAGAGCAAGGGATAGAGAACTTGGTGGAGGAAATAATTATAGAAAACTTCCCTAGGCTGGTGAAGGAGAAAGCCACACCAATTCAGGAAGCACAGAGGGTTCCAAACAAGAGGGACCCAAAGAGACCCACTCCAAGACACATCATAATTAAAATGGCAAATGTCAAGGACAAAGAGAAAATATTAAGGGCTGCAAGAGAGAGACAAGCAGTGGCCTACAAGGGAACCCCCATAAGGCTGACAGCTGATTTCTCAACAGAGACTCTTCAGGCCAGAAGAGAACGGCATGAAGCTCTGCAAGTAATGAAAAGCAAGAACATGCAACCAAGATTGCTTCATCCAGCAAGGCTATCATTTAAATTTGAAGGTGAAATAAAAAGCTTCCCAGACAAAAAAAAGGCTAAAGGAGTTCAGTTCCACTAAACCAGCATTGCAAGAAATGCTAAAAGGACTGCTTTAAGAAAAAGAAAGAATAATGAGAGAAAGGTACATCAGCATAAAGGGGGAAAATGGCATTAAATAAATTGATATCAATAGTAACCTTAAATGTAAACGGAATAAACTGTCCAATCAAAAGACATAGGGTAGCTGAATGGATAAGAAAACAGGACCCAAATATATGCTGTCTACAAGAGACTCACCTGAGAGAAAAAGACTCACCACACAGGCTAAAAGTGAAGGGATGGAGTAAAATATTCCATGCAAATGGAAAGGAAAGGAAAGCTGGAGTAGCAATTATTATTTCAGACAAAACAGACTTCAAAATAAAGACCATAATGAGAGACAAAATTGGTCACTACATATTACTAAAGGGATCAATCCAACAGGAGGAAATAAGCCTTATAAACATTTATGCACCCAATATAGGAGCACCTAAATATATAAAAAATTTCTTGGAGGACTTTAAAGGGAGATTGACAGCAACACAATCATAGTGGGGGACTTTAACACTCCACTGTCAGCATTGGACAGGTCATCAAGACAAAAAATCAACAGGGAAACAGACCTTAAATGAATCACTAGACCCAATAGATTTAATTGACATTTACAGAACATTTCACCCCAAAGCACCAGAATACACATTCTTCTCAAGTGCACATGGAACATTCTCAAAAACAGACCACATGTTAGGGCACAAGGCAAGTCTCTACAAATATAAGAAGACTGAAATCATATCAAGAATCTTCTTGGATCACAATGCCATGAAACTAGAAATCAACCACTATAAAAATACTCAAAAATATTCAAGCACATGGAGGCTAAATAGCATGTTATTAAACAATGAATGGGTTACCAAGGAGATCAAGGAAGAAATCAAACACTTCATGGAAAGCAATGAAAATGAACAGACAACAACCCAAAACCTATAGAACACAGTGAAAGGAGTCCTGAGAGGAAAATTCATAGCATTACAGTCCCATCTCAAGAAACAAGAAAAAGATCTAATGAACCATCTAACACAACAACTAAAAGAACTAGGATGAGAACAGCAAGAAAAGCCCCAAGGAAGTAGAAGGAAGGAAATAATAAAAATCAGAGCAGAAATTAATGACATAGAGACTAAAAAAACAATACAAAAAAAATCAATGAAACCAAGAGCTGGTTCTTTGAAAAGGTAAATAAGATTGATGCACCTTTAGCCAGACTCACTAAGAAACAAAAAGAGAAGACCCAAATAAATAAAATCAGAAATGAAAGAGGCGATATAACAACTGACCCAACAGAAATACAAAGGATTGTAAGAAAATATTATGAACAACTATATGCCAACAAACTGGACAACATGGGGGAAATGAACAAATTCCTAGAAGCATACAACCTTCCAAAGCTGAATCAAGAAGAGGCAGAAAACCTGAATAGGCCAATAACAACTAATAAAACCAAAGCAGTAATCAAAAAACTCCCAGCAAACAAAAGTCTTGGACCAAATGGATTTACAGGCAAGTTCTACCAAACATTCAAAGAATTAACACCTATTCTATTCAAACTATTGCAGAAAATTCAAGAGGAGAGAAAACTCCCAAACTCTTTCTATGAGGTCAGCATCATCCTAATCCCAAAACCAGATAAAGATACTACAAAGAAAGAAAATTACAGGCCAGTATCCCTGATGAACATAGATACTAAAATCCTCACTAAGATAATAGCAAACTGGATCCAGCAATACATTAAAAAGATCATACATCATGACCAAGTGGGATTTATTCCAGGGATGAAAGGCTGGTAGAACATCCGCAAATCAATAAATGTGATACACCACATAAAGAAAATGAAGGACAAAAATCGTATGATCATATCAATAGATGCAGAAAAAGCATTCAACAAAATCCAGCACCCATTTCTGATAAAAACTCTCAGCAAAGTGGGAATAGAGGGATCAGACCTCAACATAATAAAGGCCATATATGACAGACCTACAGCCAACATCAAACTCAATGGGCAAAAACTAAAACTATTTCCATTAAAAACCGGAACAAAACAGGGATGTCCGCTTTCACCACTCTTATTCAACATAGTACTGGAAGTCCTTGCCATAGCCATCAGACAGGAAGAAAACATAAAATGTATCCAAACTGGAAAGAAGGAAGTAAAACTGTCATTATTTGCAGATGACATGATACTGCACATAGAAAACCCTAGAGACTCCATCAGAGTACTACCAGATTTGATAAACGAATTTGGCAAGGTAGCTGGATACAAAATCAATATCTAGAAATCAAGGGCATTCTTATACACCAACAATGAACTTTCAGAGAGGGAAACTAAAAAAGCAATACCATTTACCATTGCAACTAAAAAAATAAGATACCTAGGAATAAAATTAACCAAGGATGTAAAAGACCTGTACTCAGAAAACTACATAACACTGAAAAGAGAAATAGAGGAAGATTTACACAAGTGGAAGAAGATACCATGCTCATGGATTGGAAGAATTAATATCATTAAAATGTCTATACTACCCAAACCAATTTATAAATTTAATGCAATTCCTATGAAAATACCAACAGCATATTTCACAGACCTAGAACAAACATTTCAAAAATTTATATGGAACCAAAAAATACCCGGAATAGCTGCAGCCATCTTCAGATAAAAACAGAGTGGGAGGGATCACATTACCAGACTTCAAACTGTATTACAAAGCACTGTAATCAAAACGGCCTGGTATTGGTACAACAACAGGCATATAGATCAATGGAACAGAACAGAGACCCCAGAAATAGACCCACGCCATTATGGTCAGTTAATATTTGACAAAGGAGGCAAGAGTATCCAATGGAGTAAGGACAGCTTCTTCAACAAGTGGTGCTGGGAAAATTGGACAGATACATGCAAAGAAATGAAACTAGACCACCAATTTTCACCATACACAAAAATAAACTCAAAATGGATAAAAGACTTAAATGTAATTCACAAAACCATAAAAATCCTGGAAGAAAACAGAGGCAGTAAAGTCACAGACATCCCATGTAGTGGACTTTTCACTGATACAACTCCTAGGGTAAGAGAAACAAAGGAAAAAATAAACATATGGGACTACATCAAACTAAAAAGCTTCTGCACAGCAAAAGAAAATAGGCTCAAAATACAAAGGAACCCCACGGTCTGGGAAAACATATTTGCCAAGGATGAACCTGATAAGGGGTTAATTTCTAAAGTGTACAAAGAACTCATAGGACTCAGCAAGAGGAAGACAAACAACCCAATGTAGAAATGGGCAAAGGACTTAAATAGACAGTTCTCCAAAGAGGACAAAGGGATGGCCAAGAGACACATGAGAAAATGCTGGACGTCCCTAATCATCAGAGAGATGCAAATTAAAACCACAATGAGGTATCACTTCACACCTGTCAGAATGGCTGCCATCAACAAATCAACAAACGACATGTGCTGGTGAGGCTATGGAGAAAGGGGAACCCTAGTACACTGCTGGTGGGAATGCAGACTGGTGCAACCACTATGGAAAACAGTATAGAGGTTCCTCACAAAATTAAAAATGGAGCTGTAGTTCAGCCCAGTGATTGCACTCCTAGGAATGTATCCTAAGAATCCTGAAACATTCATCAGAAAGGATATATGTACCCCAATGCTCATAGCAGCACACTTTACAATAGCTAAGATCTGGAAAGAAGAACAAGTGCCCATCAGTAGATAAGTGGATAAAAAAGCTGTGGGACATTTATACCATGGAATACTACACAGCTGTAAAGAAGAAGAATCTCATACCCTTTGGGACAGTATGGATGGTCCTGGAGAATATTATGCTAAGTGAAATAAGCCAGGCAGAGAAAGAAAAATATCACATGATCTCGCTTATACGTGGAATCTAAAGAACTTAATAAACTGATGAGCAGAATAGATTCAATGACATAGAAGCATAGTTGAGACTTACAAATGTCAGAGGGATGGAGGGGGGTGGGGGGGTGGAGGGGGAGAGAGTAACCAAAGAATTTATATGCATATATGCACAACCCAAGGACATGGACAATGGTGGGGAGAGGGACTGGGGAGGGGGAAGGAACAGAGGGGAACGGGTCATTGGGGAAAAAAAGGGACATCTGTGATACTTTATACAAAAATTAAAATTAAAAAAAAATGAATGACAAAGAAAAAATTCTCAAAGCAGCCAGGGAAAAGAAAGACGTGACCTGCAAAGGAATACACATCAGAATTTCATTCAACTTCTCAGCAGAAACTGTACAAGCCAGAAGAGTGTGAAAGCAAATATTCAAATGTCTAAAAGAGAGAAATTACCAGCCAATAATAGGATATACAGCAAAATTATCCTTTAAATATGGAGAAATAAAGATGTTCCCAGACATACAGAAGCTGAGAGAATTTATGACCAGAAAACCTCCACTGCAGGAAATACTCAAGGAAGTTATTCACCTGAAACAAAGAACAAAACCACAAGTAAGATCACAAAAATTTTACAGCATAAACAGAAATAATTTGTGACAACAAAAACATAAAAGAGCAGGGAGTAAAGGTCTGAACTGGCAAAGAAGGATGAACATCAGATGTACTCGGAAAAAAAAAATATTGTATATCTGCAACTTTATTTTATATAAACCTAATGGTAACCACACTCAAAAATCCCCAAACCAGGATACATAGATTATAAAAAGATGACACACAGAAAGAACTATGAAACAACACCAAACAAAAAGAATAGACAGAACTACAAAGGAAAAGAACCAATGGAGGCACAGAGCTACCAAAAAACAAAAGATTAAATAGCTATAGAAAATCCTCACACATAATTACCCTAAATGTAAGTGGCCTGAATTCAACAATAAAGAGGCACAGAGTAGCAGAGTGGATCAAAAAACAAAAACCCAAGCATATGCTGCCTATAAGAGACATATCTAAGTTGCAAAGAGAAAGTTGGACTCAAAGTAAAAGGGTGGAAAATGATTCTCCAAGCAAATAATATCCACCAAAAAGCAGGTGTAGCCATACTTATATTTGACAAAATAGATTTCCAGATAAGAAAGATAACAAGAGACAAAGATGGACACTTTATAATGAAAAAGGGGAGTTGAGGACCTTAATACTCCATTGACAGCTCCAGGCAGATCAACCAAACAGAAAATCAATAAAAAATCAGCCTTAAATGCAACACTAGACCAAATGGACATGACATTTACAGAACTTTTCATCCAAGAACATCAGGTTATACATTCTTCTCCAGTGCACATGGAACATTCTCAAGGATAGAGCATATGTTGGGTCACAGAACTAGCATCAACAAATTCAAGAGGATTGAAATTATACCAAGCATATTCTCTGACCACGATGCCTTGAAATCAGAAATCAACTGCAAAAAGGAAGTAAAGAAACCCACAAATACATGGAGATTAAACAACATACTACTAAAAAATGACTGAATCAAAGAAGAAATGAAAGATGAGACCAACAGATATATAGAGGCAAATGAGAATGACAATACAGCATATCAAAACTTCTGGGATGCAGCAAAAGCTACAGTAATAAGAAGGAAATATCAAAATTTTGGGATCCAGCGAAAGCAGTAATAAGAAGGAAGTTTATGTCATTACAGGCTTATCTCAAGAAACAAGAGAAATCCCAAGTAAATAACTTAACATCACCTCTTAAAGAACTAGAAAAAGAACAAAAGCAACCCAAAGCAGCAGAAGAAAGCAAATCATAAAAATTAGAACAGAATAGAATGAAATAGAGAACAAAAAGTCAACACAAAATATTAATAAAACAAAAAGCTTGTTCTTTAAAAATATTAATAAAATTGACAAACCCCTGACTAGACTCACTAAGGAAAAAAGAGAAAAGACACACATAAAATCAGAAATGAGAGAAGTCACCACAGACTTCACACAGGTATACAAAAGATTATACTAGAATATTATGAAAGACTATATGCCACCAAATTCAATAACCTCGAAGAAATGGATAAGCTTCAAGAAGTAAATAACCTTCCTAGACTAAATCATAAAGAATTAGAAAATTTAAATAGACTCATTAGCAGCAAGGAAATTGAAATAACCATCAAAAACCTACCAAAAAACTAAAGTCCAGGACCAGATGGCTTCACCAGTAAATTCTACCAAACATTCAAAGAAGAGTTAAAACCTACAGTCCTCAAACCCTCCCAAAAAATTGAAGAAGAGGCAATTCTTAAACACATTTTATGAGGCCAATACAACCCTGATACCAAAACCTGGCAAGGATAACAAAAAAGAAAACAACAACAAAAAAAGAAAGCTGCAGACCAATATCACAGATGAATATAGATACAAAAATCCTAAGCAAAACACTAGTAAATCAAATACAGCAGTACATCAAAAAAATAATGCATCACAATCAAGTGGGATTCATTCAGAAGCACAAGGATGGTTCAACATATATAGTAAATCAATGTAATACATCACATTAACAAAAGAAAGGATAAAAATCATATGTCTTATCAATAGATGCAGAAAAAAGCATTTGATAAGATACAACATCCATTTATGATTAAAACACTCAATAAAATAGGAATAGAAGGAAAGTATCTTAACTTAGTAAAGGCCATATATGATAAACCCTCAGCTAATATCATACTCAATGGTGAATAACTGAAAGCTTTTTCTCTAAGATCAGGAACAAAACAAGGATGTTCACTCTCATCACTCTTATTCAACATAATTCTGGAAGTCTTAGCCAGAGCAATAAGGCAAGAGAAAGAAATAAAAGGCATCCAAATATAGAAGGAATAAGTAAAACTGTCACTTTTGCAGTTGACATGATCCTGTATTTAGAAAACCCTAAAGACTCCACCAAAAAACTTAGAAACAATAAACAAATACAGTAAACTTGCAGGAAACAAAATCAATGTACAAAAACCCATTACTTTCCTGTATACTAACAACAAAACTTCAGAAAACAAAATGGGGGAAAACCAAACAACCACAATTCTTTTTGTTAACTGCATCCAAAAGAATAAAATACCTAGTAATATACTTAACAAAGAACGTTAAAGGCCTATATACTGAAAATTATAAAGCATTATTAAAAGAGTTTGAAAAAGACATCAAAATGGAAAAATATCCATTTTCATGGATTGGAAGAATCAACATAGTTAAAATGTCCATATTACCCAAAGCAATATACAGATTTAATGCAATCCTCCATCAAAATACCAATGTCATTTTTTAAAGAAATAGAACAAGAAATCATCAGATTTGTATGGAACCACAAGAGACCCCAAATAGCCAAAGCAAAAAAAAAAAAAAAAAAAAGCTGAAGGTGTCACACTAACTTCAAATTATACTACAGAGCTACAATAATCAAAAGAGCATGGTATTGGCACAGACACACAGATCAGTGGAGCAGAATAGAGTCCAGATATAAAACCACATGTATATGGACAGATAATTTTTGACAAAGGGGCCAGAAACACATAATGGAGTAAAGACAGCCTCTTCAATAAGTGGTGCTGGGAAAACTGGAAAGCCACATGCAAAAGAATGAAACTTGATTACAGTTTGTCCCCATGTACAAAAATGAACTCAAAATGGATCAAAAACCTAAATGCGAGGCCTGAAACAATAAGTTACATAGAAGAAAACATAGGTACCACACTTAAGGACCTTGGTCGTAGAGAACATTTTGTGAACTTGACCCCAAAGGCAAGGGAAGTAAAGGCAAAAATAAATGAGTGGGACTGTATCAAACTAAAAATCTTCTGCACAGCAAAGGGTTATGGTTATAGGGTAGGGTTTGGGAGAGGGTTAGGGTTAGGGTTATCGGGATAGATTTAGGGTTTGAGTTAATGTTCAGGTTATCGCTTTAGGGTTAGGGTTAAGATTATAGGGAATGGGTTAAGGATAGTGTTAGAGGGTTTAAGATTATGGTAAAGATTAATGTTAGGGTTATGGTTAGGGTTATTTGGTTAGTGTCAGGGTTAGGGTTATAGGAGTAGGCTTAGGGTTCGGCTTTGGGTTATAAAGTTATAGTTAGGGTTAGGGTTAGATTTATAGTGTTAGAATTATGGTTAGATTTAGGGTTAGGGTTATAAGGTTAGGTTTAGGGTTATGGGGTAAGCGTTAGGGATAGGGTAATATGGTTAGGATTATGGTTAGGTTTAAGGTTAGGCTTATGGTTAGGGTTATTTGTTTAGTCTTAGGTTTACAGCTACTGTTAGAGTTTAAGGTTTAGTGTAATGCTTAGGGTTATAAAGTTAGGGTTAGAGTTAGGGTTTTACAGTTAGAATTAGGGTTAGATATACGGTTGGGGTTTTGGGTAAGGGTTAGTGTTAGGGATAGGGTTAGGTTTAGTATTATAGGGTTAGAATTAGGATTAAGGTTAGGGTTAGGATTACACGGTAACAGTTAGGGTTAGGATTATAGATTAAGGGTTAGGAATAGGGTCAGTGTTAGGATTATAGAGTAAGGATTATCATTAGGGTTAAGGTTAGGATTATGATTAGTGTTTTTTTGTTTATGGTTATGGTTTTTTTGTTAAGGTTAGGTTTAGGTTTATAGGTTTATATTTAGGGTTAGGGTTATTTTTATTGTTAGGGTTAGGGTTATAAGGTTAGGGTAATAGGGTAAGGGTTAGAGTTACATTTATAGTGTTAACATTAGTGGATTTCAGGTTCTTCAGGAACACATCTGACAGACTGACAAGCCACCATCTGTTCTTCCCCACTGTGTAAGTAATAAAGGCTGTCTTTTTTGCCTAGTCTTTGGCATGGTGTTTCAGAGTAGCAAAAAACAATGTTGTGCTCCCTGGGTTGCCATTCCTACAGTACAATTAATTCCATTTGTCTTGGCTTATTGAACCTGTTTCACTTTCACCAGTGACATCACAAGGTTTGGGCCTGGACTGGGTTACTACATGAAGATATCTGGAACTATGTCGCTAACTCATGCTGTCTACATAAATGCTGCCTCCAAAGTCATTGTGAATGCCTCTTCCCAGCCCTTTGTGCCTGCCTCCATTTCCTGCACTTTTTTCACCACAGTAAACAATTTCCTCCCCAAACCCAACCCCCATTAGAATCCTAGGAGGTTGCATAGTAGTTGGCAGCAAGCACGGGAGAAGCAGAAATTCTGCACCCAACCATAGGGACCAAGCCAACATGGAATGGTTGGGGAAAATTTGCATGAAAGTTTCCTCCATACTTTCATTTTTGGCCTTAAGGATAAGAAAGTTTTGTACAGTTTTCTTACCTGTGGAGCTCAGAAGCAAAGCTTGAGAGGTTTTCATCAGGGCTTGAACACTTCCCCTCTACTTCTTCCTCCATCAGTGTCCAGGTAATTGACCAAGGAAAACAAGAGAAGTGATTATGAGGGACACCGATGACTTCTTTTTTTCCTTTATATTTTGTGAACATTCTGGGGTCGATAAAAGAGTCTCAACTCTCTGTTTCTACACTTGTCTATTTCAGGTTCTTGGGCTTAGTTAGAGCTTCAGCAGAATACCTTCCTGTCTATGGGTCAGAGGATCATTCTCTCCTGAAATGGAAACATTTACAACTTTGGAACACATAAGATGAGCTTGTACTAACAGGTGTTACATGTTTCTCACCAAAATATAATCATTGGAAGTTCTCATCCCACTGGTATATCAGGTTGGTCTTCTGACTCCATGTCCAGCAAAATGGCCCATCTGAACACTGTAGGCCATTTTCCTGAGGAGATAAAGGCCTTAACTATGACTAAGTGTGCTCTCATCCAGTGGGAGGGCTGCACCGACACACCTGACTCAGAACACAAAGGCAGTTTAGCCTTGCAGGCTTTGAGAAAGGAGGTTGGTACAGTACACCCTATAGTAGACCCTATTCTATTTGTCCTATTTAACCTGTCTCATTCTCACCAGTGGCCTACAAGTGCAGAGTCCGGATTGGAGCTGCTGCAGGATGATATCTGAGGGTAAGTGTGCGGGTTAGGGTTAGGGTTAAGGTTATAAGGTTAGGCTTGTAGGGTTAGGTTATGGTTATGGTTAGGGTTTGGGGTTAGTTTTACTATTTTAGGGATCAGGTTAGGTTTGGGATATAGGATTAGTGTTAGTTTTAGGGTTAGATTTATTGTTATAGGGTGAAGGTGAAGATTATGTTTAGGCATAGGGTTATATGGATTAGTGTTAGGGTTAATGTTGGTGTTCAGGTTAGGCTTAGAGTGTTAGGGTTAGGATTAGGGTTATGGTTGTAGGGTAAGTGTTAGGGTTATTGTTAGGGTTATATGGTTAGAGTTAGTGTTAGGGATAGGGTTATGATTAGTGTTTGGGTAAGAAGGTTAGAGTTAGTGTTAGGATTAGGGTCAGGGTTACAATGTTAGGGTTAGGTTAAGAGTTAGAGTTAGGATTATTGCCTTAGGGTTAGGATTAGCATTATGTTTATAGTGTTAACGTTAGCTTAGAGTTAAGGTTATAAGGCTATGGTTAGGATTAGGGTTAAGGTTAGGTTTTTTGGGATAAGGTTAGGGTTACAGTCTTAGTGTTATAGTTAAGTTTAGGATTATGTTTAGAGTTAAGGTTATACAGTTAGTGTTAGGGTAAGGGTTAGAGGTAGGGTTATAGGGTTAGGTATAGCTTTATGGTTATGGTTAGGGTTATAGAGTTAGGGTTAGGGTTATGGTTAGGCTTAGGATGAGAGTTATAGGCTTAGGGTTAGGGTCAGGGTTAGTGTTATAGTGTTAGTATAGTGTTAGTGTTAGGGTTAGGGTTATAGGGTTAGGGTTAGTGTATGGGTTAAGGCTTGGCCCTGGCCTGTCACAGAAACGTGTCTCACTGACTGACCTGCCACCATCCGGTCTTCCCCCTTGTGTAAATAATAAAGGCCATATCTTTTTTGCCTGGTTCCTGTCATGGTGTTATCAGAAGCAAAGAACAATGTGGTGCTACCTTGGTTGGATCTCCTTCTTTCAATCTATTCCATTTGTCCCGGCCTACTGAACTTATCAAACTCTCACCAGCGACCTCACAAGGAAAGAGTCTGGACTGGCATTTGTTCAAGATGATATCTGGGACTGTGATGCTAACTCACACTGTCTACAACATTGCTGCTTTCAGAGTCAGTTTGGATACTCATTTCCAGCTTGTTGTTCCTTCCTACATTTCCTGTACTTTTTTCAACACATGAGCCATGCCTTTTCCCCACAGCCCCATCAGATCCTCAGTGGTTGCACAGTATTTGGCAGCAAGCATTGGAAAAGCAGGTACACTGTACCCAACTTTATGGTCCAAGCCAACATAGAAAGGTTTGGGAAAATTTGCATGAAGTTTTTCTCCATAATTTCCTTTAAGGGAGAAGACAAAGCAGTTTTGTGCAGTTCCCTCACCTGTGGATCTTAGAAACAAAGCATGGGAAGTTTTCATCATGGCTTGAACACCTCTCCTTCACTTCTTCCTCCATCACTGCCCAGGTAAAACAAAAGAAGTAATTATAAGGGACACCGTGGCCACTTTTTTACCCCTTATATTTTGTGAACATTCTGTGGCCAATAAACAGAGTCTCAACTCTGTGTCTATACTTGTCTGTTTCAGTTTCCTGGGCTTTGTCTGAGCTAGGGCAGCAAACCTTCTAGTCTGTGGGTCAGAGGATCACTCTCTCCTGAATGGAAATAGTAACAACTTTGGAATACATAAGGTGAGCTTGTACAAATAGGTTTTTCATGTTTCTCACCAAAATAAAATCATTGGAAGTTCTCATCCTACTTGTATCTGAGCTTGGTTTTCTGACTCCATGTCCAGCAAAATGGCCCATCTGAACACTGCAGGCCTTTCTCCTGAGACAATGGCCTTAACTCTAAGTGTGCTCTCATGGGATGTGAGGTATTCACCTACACACCTGACTCAGAACACAAGGACAATTTAGCCTTACAGACCTTGAGAAAGGTGTTCCATAGAGTAGGCTTATTGGTGCACCCTATTTCATTTGTTCTGGCTTATTGAATCTGTCTCACTCTCACCAGTGACCTCACAAGTGTAGGGTCTGGAAAGGAGCTGCTGCAGGATGATAGCTGAGGGTGAGGGTGAAGGCGAGGGTGAGGGCATGGAGGAGTGTGAGGGTTAGGGTTATGGTTATAATGTTAGGCTTATAGGGTTAGGGTTAGAGTGTGAGGGATAGGTTTATAGGGTTAGGGTTAGGGTTATAATGTTAGGCTTATAGGGTTAATGTTAGATTGTTCAGGTTAGGTTTACAGGGTTAGGGTAAGGGTTAGTGTTATAGTATTAGGATTTGTGTTAAGGTGAAAAATATAGTGTTAGGATTAGGTTTAGGGATAGAGTTAGGGTTATGGTTATATGGTTAGGGTTAGGATTAAGGTTAAGGTTAGGGTTATAGGATTAGTGTTAAGGTTCAGGTTAGGGTTGGGATTGGGGTTATATAGTTATGGTAAATGTTATGTTTATGTTTAGGGTTATAAGGTTAGGATTATAGGGTTTTAGGGTTATAAGGTTAGGGTTAGTTTTAGGTTTAGGATTATGTTTTTTAAGTGTTAGGGTTAGGGATATGGTTAGAGTTAGGTTTAGGGTTATATGTTTAGGGTTGTGATTAGGGCTAGGGTTATGGTTAGGGTTTTGGTTACTGTAAAGGGGTGAGGGTAAGGGTTAAGATTAGCTTTATTGTTAGTGTTATATGGATAGCTTTAATATTAGGATTATGGTTTGGATTAGGGTTAAGGTTAGTGTTATAAATTTTGTGTTATGATGAGGGTTAGGGTTATAGTGTTGGGGTTAATGTTAGTGCTAGGGTTAGGCTTAGAGATTAAGGGTTGAGTTTGTATGGTAAGTGATAAGGTTAGGATTATGGTTAGTGTTGTTAGTGTTATAGTTAGGGTTAGGTTAGGGTTACTGTTAGTGTTAAACATTGAGGTTTATGGGTAGGGTTAATGATATAGTGTTAGTATTAGGGTTAGGGTTAAATTTAGGGTTATAGGTATAGTGTTTGGGTTAGAGTTAAGGTTAGCTTTAGGGTTATTAGTTTAAGGTTAGGGTTATGCTTATAGTGTTAATGTTAGGTTTAGAGTTAATGTTAAAGTTATAGGGTTAGGGATAGGGTTATACTTAGTGTTAGGTTTAGAGTTAGGGTTATATGGTTAGGGTTAGGGTTAGGATTAGGGTTAGGGTTAGGGAAAGTGTTAGTGTTAGGGTTAGAGTTATAGGGTTAGGGTTAGGGATGGGGTTTGGGTTTGCATTGAGGTTATTGGATTAGTGTTAGGGTTGTGTTTAGGGTAAGTATTTAGGGTTAGAATTAGGCTTAGGTTTAGGATTATATAGTTTGGTTTGGGTTTGTGTTACTGTTAGGTTTAGGTTTATTTTTATAAGGTTAGTGTTAGGGTTAGGGTTAAGGTTATGGTTAGAGTTTGGGTTAGGCTATAGGGTTATTGTTAGGGATGCAAGGTTCTAATTAGAGTTAGGGTTATGGTAGGGTTAAGTTTAGGCTTATAGTGTTATTATTAGTGTAAGAGTTAGGGTTAGGTTTATGATTAGGGTTATTAGGTTTGGGTTAGGGTTAGGGTGTGGGTTAGGTTTTGGTTAAAGTTATAGGGTTAGGTTTAGGGTTAACTTTAGGGTTAGGGTTAGGTTTAGGTTTAGGGCTAGGGTTAGTGTAATGATTAGTGTTAATAGGTTAGGTTTAGGTTGATGGTTAGGGCTACAGTTAGGGGTAAGGTTTAGGGTTAGTGTTAGAGGTAGGGTTAGTGTTAGTTTTAGGGTTACAATTAGGGTTAGTGTTAGGGTTAGAGTTTGGGTTATTGTTACAGGGTTAGAGTTAAGGTTCGAGTTAAGGTTCGAGTTAAGGTTGGGATTGGGGTCATATAGCTATGATAAAGGTTATGTTTATGTTAAGGCTTATAGGGTTAGTGTTAGGGTTAGGTTTAAGGGCTGGGTTAGGGTTAGGGTTAGGGTTACAATTAGGATTATGGTTATGGTTAAGGTTATAGTGTTATTGTTAAGGTTAGGATTAGTGTTAGGTTTAGGATTATGTTTTTTGTGTTATGGTTAAGGATATAGTTAGGATTAATGCTAAGTTTAGGGTTATATGTTTAGAGTTATGATTAGGTTTATGGTAAGGTTGGGGTTAGGGTTAAATTTATAGGGTTGGGGTTAGGCTTTCGGTTAGGGTTAGGATCTGGACTATATGCCTAAGGTGATTGTTAGTGTTAAGTTTAGGGATACAGTGTTAGGGTTAGTGTTCAGGTTAAGATTAAGGTTAAGGCTAGGATTATGCTTCTGGTTAGGGTTATTATTATAGGGTTAGGTTTAGGTGGATGGTTAGTGTTAGGGTTGTAGTGTTAGGGTTAAGGTTAGTGTTAGTGTTAGGCTTATAGTGTTTATGTTTAAGGTTATGGTTAGGGTAGCAGGATAAGGGTTAGGGTTATTATTGTTAGGGTTAGGGTTATGCTTATAAGGTTAAGGTTAAGTTTATTGGGTTAGTGTTAAGGTTAGGGTTAGGGTTATAGTGTTAGTGTTATGGTTAGCTTTAGTGTTAGGTGAGAGTTTGTTTTAGGGTTGGGGTTAGGGTTATAGTGTTAGGGTTAGGGTTATGTTTAGAGTTATAGTGTTAGTGTTAGTGTTAAGGTTAAGCTAAGGTTGTAGGGTTAGGGTTACAGTATGGGTTAAGACTCAAGCCTGACCTGTCACAGAAACACATCTGACTGATTGGCCACCTTCCACTCTTACAGACTATGTAAGGCTCTCATTTGCCTGGTCCCTGGCATTGTGTTTGCAGAAGCAAAGAACAATGTGGGGCTCCCTTGGTTTTAGCTCCAGCAGTACAATCTATTCTGTTTGTCCTGACTCATTGAACTTATCTCACTCTCACCAGTGACGTCACAAAGATGGAGTCTGGACCAGGGCTGCTGCAGGATGATATCTGGGACTATGATGCTAACTCACACTGTCTACAACATTGCTGCTTCCAGAAACTGTGTGAATGCTCCTTTTCAGCCTGTTGTTCCTTTCTTCATTTCCTGCACTTTTTCATCACAGGAACCATGCTTCCTCTTCACATCCCCATCAGAATCCTAGGATGTTGCACCTTAGTTGGCAGCAAGCATGGGAGAAGGAGAAACACTGTCCCCAACTGTAGGCCCAAGCCAACGTGGAATGGTTCAGGAAAATTTCCATGAGGATTTCCTCTATAATTTCCTTTTAGGGAGAAAATAAAACAGTTTTTGTTTAGTTCCCTTTCCTGTGGAACTCAGAACTTGGAGTTTTTCACCAGGGCTTGAGCACCTTCCCTCCCCTTCTTCCTCCATCACTGCACAGTTTACTAGGGAAAACAAGAGAAGTGATGGTGAGGGACGTCTGTGGCCACTTTTATCCCCTTTATTTTTTTTTGAACATTACATGGTCAATAAGTAGAGTCTCAACTTTCTGTGTATATGCTTCTCTATTTCTTGGGCTTAGTCTGAGCTGTGACAGCAAGAACTTTCCAGTCTCTGAGTCAGAAGATCACTCTCTCATGAAGAGGAAACATTAACAACTTTGGAACACATAAGCTTGTAACAACAGGTTTTTCATGTTTCTCACCAAAATATAATCATTGGAATTTCTCATCCCACTGGTACCTCATGATGGTTTTCTGACTCCAAGTCCAGAAAAATGGCCCATTTGAACACTGAAGGCCTTTCTCCTGAGGAGACAAAGGACTTAACTCTGACTAAGTGTGTTCTCATTGGGTGGAAGGGCTGCACCTACATGCCAGACACAGAACACAAAGACAGTTTAGTCTTGTAGGCTTTGAGAAAGGAGGTCGGTACAATGCACCCTTCAGTACACCCTATTCCATATTTCGTGGCTCACTTAACCTGTTTCCCTCTCACAAGTGACCTTGCAAGTGTAGAGTCTGGTCTGGAGTTGCTGCAGGATGATATCTGAGAATGAATGTGAGGGCAACATTGTGGTGAGGGTGAGTATGAGGGCTGGGCTTATAAGTTTATGGTTAAATTTTCAGATTAGGTTTACAGGGTTAGGGTTAGGGTCAGTGGGTTAGAATTATTGGTAGGGTTAGAGTTAGGTTTATGGTTAGGATTATTGAGTTATGGTAATATTTAGGTATAGGGTTATAGAGTTATGATTATAGTTAGTGTTAGGGTTAAGGTTATGGTTAGGGTTATTTAGTTCGGGTTGGGATATATTTTAGGGTTAAGGTTAAGATTAAGGTTAGGGTTAGTTTCAAGGTTAGGGTTATAGGGTTATGGTTATAAAGTTAACGTTATGGTTAGGGTTTTGGTTAGGTTTATGGTTAGGGTTATTTAGTTAGAGGTAGGACTATTGTTGAGTTTAGGGTTAGGATTAGGGTTAAGGTTATATGTTTAGGGTTAGGGTTAGGGATTGGGTTAATTTTAGGGTTATTTGATTAGGGTTAGGATCAAGATAAGGGTTAAAGTGGGTTAAGTTTAGGGTTAGGTTTATATGATTAGGGTTAGGGTTAGGTTTAGGGTTAGGATTATTTGATTAGTGTTAGGGTTAGGATTAGGGTTTTAGGGTTAGGGTTAGTGTTAGAGAAGTGTCACAGTTAGGGTTAGGGATATGTTTAGGGTTATAATGTTAATGTTAGGGTTACTGTTGGGTTTATGGTTAGGGTTATAGGGTTAGGTTTAGGGTTTTGGTTTGGTTTAGGGTTAGCTTTAGGGTTAGTGTCATATAGTTAGGTTTAAGATTAGGGTTATATTTAGGGTTAGGGTTGTTATAAGTTTAGGGTTAAGGTTAGGGTTATAGCATTAGGGTTAGTGTTAGAGTTAGGGTTAGGCTTAGGTTGTTAGGGTTGGTGTTATGGTTAGGGTTATAGGGTAATGGATAGGATTACATTTAGGGTTAGGGTTAGGGATAAGGTTAGGATTATTATGTGAGTTTTAGTGTTAAGGTTATAATGTTAGGGTTAGGGTTAAAGTGTTAGGGTTAACTTTAGAGTTAGGGTTAGATTTAGGGTTAGTGTTATTGGGTTAGGTTTAGGGTTAGGGTTAGGTTTATAGTGTTAATATTAGGGCTAGTTTTTTATTAGGATTAGAGTTAGGGTTTTAAGGTTAGGCTTATGTTTGAAGTGTTATTGTGATGGTTAGGGTTAGGGTTTGGGTTAGCGTTATAGGGTTAGGGATAGGGTTAGGGTTATGATTATTGTTAGGTTTAGTGTTATAAGCTTAAGGTTAGTGTTAGGGTTAGGGTTAGGGTATGGGTTTTGGCTCGACCCTGACCTATCACAGAAAGATGTCTTACTGAGTAACAATCCCCCTTCTGTCTTCCCTACTGTGTAAGTAATAAAGGGTATGTCTATTTTGCCTGGTCTCTGTCATGGTGTTTTCAGAATCAAAGAACAATGTGGTGCTCCTTTGGTTGAAGCTCCTACAGTGCAAACTATTCCATATGTCCTTACTTATTGAACTTATCTCACTCTCACCAGTGACATCACAAGGATGGAGTCTAGATTGGGGCTGTTGCAGAATGATATCTGGGACTATGGTGCTGACTCACTCTGTCTACAGCATTGCTGCTTCCAGGATGCTCCTATCCAGCCTGTTGTTCCTTCCTCCATTTCCTACAATTTTTTTACCACATGAACCATGCCTCATCCCCACATCCCCATCAGAATCCTAGGAGGTTGCACAGTAGTTGGCAGCAAGCATGAGAGACGCAGAAATGCTGCACCAGACTATAGGATCCAAGCCAACATGGAATGATTCAAAAAATTTTGCCTGGAGGTTTCCTCCATATTTTCCTTTTAGGCTGAATATAAAACAGTTTTTGTGCAGTTCCCTCTTCTGTGGAGCTCAAAAGAATGCTTGGGAGGCTTTCAGCAGGACTTGAACACCTTTACTCCCTTTTTTCCTCCATCACCGTCCAGGTAATTGACTAGGGGGAAAAAGAGAAGTGATTTAGAGGGACATCTGTGGCCACTTTTTCCCCCTTATACTTTTTGAACATTTTTTGGCCAATAAGCAGAATCTCAATTTTCTTTGTCTACACTTGTCTGTTTCAGGTTCCCAGGAGTAGTCTGAACTGTGACAGTGCTTCCAGTCTGTGGTTCAGAGGATCACTCTCTCCTAAACAGGAAACAGTAACAACTTTGGAATATGTTAGGTGAGCTTGTATCAACAGGTTTTTCATGTTTCTCACTAAAATATATTCATTGGAAGTTCCTGTCCTACAGGATCTCAGATTGGTTTTCTGACACCAATCCAGCAAAATGGCCCATCTGAACACTGCAGGCCTTTGTCCTGAAGAGACAAGGGCCTTAACTATGACTAAGTGTGCTCTCATTGGGTGTGAGTGCTGCACCTTTACACCTGACTCAGAACACAAAGTTAGGTTTGAAGGCCTTGAGAAAGGAGGTTAGTCCAGTACACCCTATTCCATTTGTCCTGTCTTATTGAACCTCTCTCATTCTCACCAATGAGCTCACAAGTGGAGAGTCCAGACTGGAGCTGCTGCAGGATATGAGGGTGAGTGTTAGGGCAAGCTTGGTGGTAAATCTGTGTTTGAGGGTAAGGGTTAGTGTTATGGTTATATGGTTAGGGTTAAGTTTAGGGTTTCTTTTAGGGTTAGGATTAGGGTTAGTCTTAAGGTTAGGTTTAGGTTTAGTGTTTGTGTTATGGTTAAGGTTATTGTTAAAGTTATAATATTAGTGTTAGGGTTTGGGTTGGGCTTAGGATTGGGGTTATATGAATAAGGACATGGTTAGGGTAGGTTTAGGGGTATAGTGTGAAGGTTGGAATTAATATTACAATTAGGGTTAGGGCTTGGTTTAGAAGTATATTCTTAGGATTTGTGTTAGGGTTAGTGTTAAGATTAGAGTTAGGGCTGGGGTTAGGTTTAGGATTAGTGTTATAGGTTTATGTTGATGGTTAGTGCTAGGGTTATAGCATTAGGGTTGAGGTTGTAGGGTAAAGGTTATGGTTAGGTTTAGGGTTGGGTTAGAGTTACAGGGTTAGGGTTAGGGTTAGTGTTAGGTTTGTTATTGGGTGTTCAAGTTATGGTTATAGAGTTAGTGTTAGGGTTATGAGGTTAGAAGTTATGGTTATGGTTAGATTTATGGTTATAGAGTTAGGGTTAGGTTTATAGATATAGGCTTAGGGTTAGGTTTCAGGTTATGGTTAGGTTTAGGGTTATAGGGTCAGGGTTAGATTTAGGGTTATAGTTTTAACATTAGGGTTAGACTTAGGCTCATGCTTATAGAGTTTGTGGTAGATTTCAGTTTAGGGTTAAGATTGTATGGTAAGGGTTAGAGTTCTGGTTATGTTTAGACGGTTAGAATTATGGGTACGGGTAGGGTTAGTTTTATTTTTAGGGTTATTGTGTTAGGGTAAGAGTTAGGGTTAGGATTATGATTGTGGTCAGGGTTAGTGTTAGGGTTATTTATTTAGGGTTAGGGTTAGCGTTAGGGTTATATGTTTAGAGTAAGGGTTAAGATTAGGGTTAGGGTTAAGGTTAGGGTTATTTGACTACGGTTAGGACTAGGATTAGGGTTATACTGTTAGTGTTTGGGTTAGGTTTAGGGTTAGAGTTATTTGATTATCATTAGGGTTAGGATTAGGGTTATAGGTTTAGGTTAGTGTTAGGATTATGATTATGATTAGGGTTAGGGTTAGGTTTAGGATCATAATGTTAGGGTTAGGTTTAGGGTTTGGTTTAGGGTTAGAGTTATAGGGTTAGAGTTATGGTTAATGTTAGGGTTAGTGTTATATAGTTAGGTTTATGGTTCGGGTTTGGATTAGGTTTTAGGTAAGTGTTGTAAATTTAGGGTTAGGTTGAGCATTAGGGTTAGTGTTAGAGTTAGGGTTATGACTTGAACCTTAGAGTTAGAGTTAGCCTTGTAGAGTAAAGGGTAGGATTAAGTTTAGGGTTAATGTTAGGGTTTGGGTTAGGGATAGAATTAGTATTATTCCATGAGGTTTACTGTTAAGGTTATAGTGTTAGTGTTACCTTTAGGGTTAGTGTTAGGGTTAGGGTTAGTTTTACAGTGTTAGGGTTAAGTCTAGGATTAGTGTATTATGGTTAGTGTTAGTTTTAAGTTTAGTTTTATTCGGTTAGGGTTAGGATTAGGTTTATAATGCTGGTGTTAAGGTTAGTTTTAGGGTTATGTTTGGAGTTTGGGTTATAGGGTTAGGGTTATGATTATGGTTATGGTTAGGGTTAGGGTTAGGATTCTAGTGTTAGCAGTAGGGCTATGATTATGATTATTGTTAAGGTTAGGGTTATAGGCTTAGGGTTAGGGTGAGGGTTAGTGTTATGATTAGGGTTAGAGTTAGGTTTAAGGTTATAAGGTTAGTGTTATTGTGTTAGGGGTTGGTTTAGGGTTATTGTGTTAGGTTTAGACATAGAGTTATAGGGTTAGGTTAGGGTTATAGTTCAGGATTAAGGTTATAGGGATATGGTGATGGTTAGAGTATTAGAATTATGGTTAGTTATTAGGTTAGCATAAGGGTTAGGGTTATAGGGTTAGGATTATGGTTATTGTTAGGGATATTGTTCTGGTTTGGTGTGTTGGTTTAGGGTAGAGTTCTGGTTAGGGTCAGCTTTAGAGTCAATGTTAGGGTTAGAGTTAGGTCTATAAATTTAGATTATGGTTATAGGGGTAGATTTAGTATTAGGTTTAGTGCTCTGGTTAGGGTTATGGTATTATGATTAGGGTTAATTTTAGGGTTAGGGTTAGTTTAGGGTTAGGGATAGGGGGAGTGTTTGGATTAAGGTCATGGTTACTGTTATGGTTAGGGTCAGGGTTATATGGTTAGGTTTATTTTTTGGGATAGAATTACTGTTAGTGTTAAGGTATTTTTATGGTTATAGTATTAATGTTAGTTTTAGGTTTAGAGTTAGGGCTAATGTTATGGTTAGAGTTATAGAGTTATGGCTGGGGTTAGGGTTAGGGTTTTATGTTTAAAGTTAGAATTAGAGTTAATGTTAGGGTTACTTGATCAAGGTTAGGATTAGGATTAGGTTTATAGTGTTAGTATTTGGGTAAAGTTTAGGTTTAGGGTTATACAGTTAGGTTTAATGTTAGTGTTATTGTTAGTGTTAGGTTTAGGGTTTGGATTAGGATTAAGGTTATAGTGTTGGTATTCTGGATCTGGTTCGGGTTAGTTTTAGACTTAGGGTTTTGATGTTAGTGTTAGGGTTAATTTTAGTGTTAGGATTTTAGTGTTTGGTTTAGGATTAGGGTTATAAGGTTAGAGTTAATGTTTAGTGTTAGTGTTAAGATTAAGGTTAGGGTTGAATTTAGGTTTATCATTAGTGTTAGTGTTAGGATTAGGTTTAGTGTTCATGTTAGGGTTAGTGTTAGAGTTAAAGTTAGTATTTGGGTTAGGTTTAGGATTGGGGTTATAAGGACAAGTTCAGTGTTAAGTTTAGGGTTAGGGACATATGGCTATTGTTAGATTTAGGTTTGGGTTTAGGGTTAGGCTTATAGTTATAGTGCTAGTGTTAGTGTTAGGGTTAAGTTTAGGTGTTAAGGTTATAGGATTAGGGTTAAAGTTTGGGTTAGAGATATATGGTTAGATTTAGCATTAGGGTTATGTTTTGGGTTAGGGTTAGAGTTATAATCATAGGGTTAGTTTTATGGTTAAGTTTATGGGTATAGTTAGGGTTTAGTTTAGGGTTATAGAGTTAGGGTTATAAGGTTAGGGTTACTGTTAGTGTTGGGCTTAGAGTTATTGGGTTAGGGATAGAGTTATTATAAGGATAGGGTTAGGGTTAGTTTTATAGAATTAGGAGTTATGGTTATGGCTATAATTAGGGTTAAGTTTAGGGTTAGGTTTAGTTTTATAAGCTTATGATAGGGTTTGGGGTAGGGTTAGGTTTAAAGTTAAGGTTAGAGGGTTATGGTTATAGGGTTAGGGTTAGTGTTATAATGTTAATGTTAATGTTAAGGTTAGTGTTAGGTTTAGGTTATAAGATTAGGTTGAGGTATAGTTTAAGGCTCGACCCTGACCTGTCACAGAAACATGTCTGACTGACTGACTGGCCCTTTTACTCTCTTCTCTACTGTGGAGGTAATAAAGGCTATCTCTCTTTGGCTGGTCCTTGGCGTGTTTTTTTCAGAATCAAAGAACAATGTGGTGCTTCCTTGGTTTCAGCTCCTGCAGTACAATCTATTCCTTTGTCTTGTCTTATTGAATATACCACTTCCACCAGTGACCTCACAAGGATGGAGTCTAGGCTGGGAATGCTGCACGATGATATCTGTTACTATGATGGTAACTCATGCTTTCTACAGCATTGTTGCTTCCAGGGTCAGAGTAGATGCTCTTTTCTAGCCTGTTGTTCCTTCCTCCATTTCCTGCACTTTTTCACCACATGAACCATGCCTCCTCCCCACATTCCCATCAGAATCCCAGGAGGTTATACAATATTTGGAAGCAAGCATGTAAGAAGCAGAAATGCTGCCCCCCACTGTAAGGTCCAAGCAAACATGGAATGGTTCAGAAAAATTTGCATGAAGGTTTCCTCCATACTTTTCTTTTAGGAAGAAGGTAAAAGTTTTTGTGCAGTTCCCTCTCCTGTAGAGATCAGAAGACTCATGGGAGTTTTTCACCAGGGCTTGAATACCTCCCCTCCACTTCTTCCTCCATCACTGCCCAGGTAATTGACTAGGGAAAACAAGAGAAGTGATTATGAGGGACACCTGTGGCTACTCCCCCCCCCCCGTTGTATTTTGTGAACATTCAATGAAAACCTTCCAGTCCGTGGGTCAGAGGACAACTCTCTCCTCAGCTGGAAACAGTGACAACTTTGGAATACATAAGCTTGTACCAATAGGTTTTTCATGTTTCTCACCAAATAAAATCATTAGAAGTTCTTGTCCCACTGGTATCTCAGGATTGTTTTCTGCCTCCAAATCCATCAAAATGGCCTATCTGAACACTGAAAGACGTTCTCTTGAGACAAAGGCCTTAACTCTAAGTGTGCTCTCATTGGGTCGAGGGCTGCACCTACGCATCTGACTCAGAACACAAAGGCCTTGAAGGTTTTGAGAAATGACATCGGTCCAGTACTCCTTACAGTACAGCATATTCCATATTTCTTGGCTTATTGAACCTGTCTCCCTCTCACCAGTGACCTCACAAGTGTAGTGTTCTGTCTGGAGCTGCTGCAGGATGATATCTGAGGGGGAGTGTGAGGGTAATGATGGTGAGGGGGAGTGTATGGGTTGAGGTTCTGGTTAGACTTAAAGGTTTAGGGTTAAGGTTTACAGGATTAGTGTTAGAGTGAGGGTTAACATCAGTGGGTTAGAATTATGGGTAGGATCAGAGTTATGTTATATTTAGGGTTATTGAGTTATGGTAAGGTTTAGGTATAGGGTTATAGGGTTAGGATGATGGTTAGTGTTAGTGTTAGTGTTAGGGTTATGGTAAGGTTTGTTTAGTTCTTGTGGGGGTTAGCGTTAGGGTTAGGATTTATGTTAAAGTTAGGGTAAGTTTTAGGGTTAGGGTTATAATGTTAAGATTATGGCTAGGGTATGGTTAAATTTATGATTAGGGTTATTTGTTTAGAAGTAGGGTTAGGTTTCGGTTTAGGATTAGGATTAGAATTATGGTTATAGTGTTAGGGGTAAGGATGGAGTTAATTTTAGGATTATTTGTTTATGGTTAGGATCAGGATAAGGGTTATAGTGTTAGTGTTTGTGTTAGGTTTAGGGTTAAGTTTATAGGGTTAGCTTTAGGGTTATTTGATTAGTTTTAGGTTTGAATTAGGGTTATAGTGTTAAGGTTAGCGTTAGGGTTGGAGTCATGGTTATGGTTAAGGATAGGTTTAGGGTTATAATATTAATATTAAAGATAAGGTTAAGGTTTGGTTTAGGGTTAAGTTATAGGGATAAGGTTAGGGTTATGGTTAAGGTTAAGGTTAGCTTTAGGGTGAGTGTTATATGGTTAGGCTTATTATTAGGTTTAGGGTCAGTGTTCTAACTTTAGGGTTATGTTGAGCGTTAAGGTTAGGGTTATAGCATTAGTAACAGCATTAGAGTTAGGGTTAGGCTTAGAATGTTAGGGGTAGTGTTAGGGTTAGGGTTGTAGGGTGAGGGATAGGATTAGGTTTAGGCTTAGAGTTAGGGATAGGGTTAGGATTATTATGTGAGGTTAGTGTTAGGGTTATAGTGTTGATGTTAGTGTTAGAGTTAGGGTTATAGTGCTAGGGTTAATTTTTGTGTTTGGTTTATAGGGTTAGGGTCAGTTTTAGGGTTAGTGTTATTGGATTAGTGCTAGGGTTAGTGTTAGGCTTATAATGTTTGTGTTAGGGATAGTTTTAGAGTTAAGTTTAGAGGTAGGATTATAGGGTTAGGGTTAGTTTTATGGTTCATGTTTTGTTTGAAGGGTTAGGATTATTGTTATGGTTAGTGTTAACGTTACAGGGTTAGGGGTATTGTTAGGGTTATGAGTACTTTTAGGGTTAGAATTATACTCTTAGGGTTAGGGTTAGGGTTAAGTTTATAGTGTTAGGGTTATAGTGTTAGAGTTAAGGTTAGTGTTATTGGGTTAGATTTAGAGTTAGGGTTATAGAATTAGGTTTGGGTGTTGGTTCAATTTAGGGTTATAAGGTTATGGTTATGGTTTTACAGTTATGGTTAGCTTTAGGGTTAGGGTTATGGTTAGGGTTAGGAATATAGGGTTAGAGATAGGGTTAATGTTAAGGTTAAGGTTAGAGTTTTAGTATTAGGGTTAGAGTTAGGCTTAAGGTTCTAGGGTTACAGTTAGAAAATGGGTTAAGATTTGACCCTGGCCTATCACAGAAATACATCTTACTGACTCACCAGCCATCTTCTGCTCTTTCTTGCTGTATAGATAGTAAAGTGTATGCCTATTTTGCCTGGTCCTTGGCATGGTGTTTTCAGAATCAAAGAACAATGTGGTGCTCCCTTGGCTGAGGCTCCTACAGACAAACTACTCCATTTGTCCTGGCTCATTGAACCTATCTCACTCTCACCAGTGACATCACAAGGATGAAGTCTAGACTGGTCCTGCTGCAGGATGACATCTGGGACTATGATGCTAACTCACACTGTCTATAGCATTGTTTTTTCCAAGAACAGTGTGGATGCTCCTATCCAGCCTGTTCATCCATTTTCATTTTTCCCCCCATAGGAACCATGCCTCCTTCCCACAGGCCCATCAGAATCCTAGGAGGTTGCAGAGTAGTTGGCAGCAAGAATGGGAGAAACAAAACCATAGCACCTAACTGTAGGGTCCAAGCCATCATGAATGGTTCAAAAATTTTTGCATGAAGGTTTCCTCCATACTTTCCTATTGGGGAGAATATTAAACAGTTTTGTATAGTTCCCTCACCTGTGGAGCTCAGGAAAAATGATTGGGATGTTTTCATCAGGGATTGAAAACCTTTCCTCCCTTCTTCCTCCATCACTGTCCAAGTAATTTACTAGAGAAAATAAGAGATGTGATTAAGAGGGACACCTGTGGCTACTTTTTTCTCCTTATATGTTTTGTACATTATGTGGCCAATAAACAGAATCTCAACTTTCTGTGTCTACATTTGTCTGTTCCAGGTCCCTGGAATTAGTCTAACTATGACAGCAAACCTTCTAGTCTATGAGTCAGAGGACAACTCTCTCCTCAACTGGAAACAGTAACAACTTTGGAACACATAAACTTGTACAAACAGGCTTTTCATGTTTCTCACCAACATAAAATCATTGGAAGTTCTTGTTCCACTGTTATATCAGTTTGGTTTTCTGCCTTCGAGTCCAGCAAAATGGGCCATCTGAACACTGCATGCCTTTGTTCTGTGGAGACAAAGGCCTTAATTCTGATTAAGTGTGCTTTCATCGTGTCCAAGGGCTGCACCTACATACCTGAGAACACAAGGACAGGTTAGCCTTGCAGGCCTTGAGAAAGGAGGTCAGTACAGTATACTTTACATTACACCCTATTCCATTTGTCCTGTCTTATTGAACTTGCCTCACTCTCACCAATGACCTCACAAGTGGAGAGTCTGGACTGGAGCTGCTACTGCAGGATGAAATCTGAGGGGGATTGTGAGGGTAAGGTTGGTGGTGAGGGTGAAGGTGAGGGTGAGGGTGAGGTTTAGGGTTATGGTTAGGGTTAGTTATATGGTTAGGGTTAGGGTTAGGGTTAGTGTTAAGATTAGGTTTTGGGTTAGGGTTACAATCAGGGTTAGTGTTAAGGTTAGGTTTAGTTTTCATGTTTGGGTTATTGTTATGATTGTAAGGTTAAGGTTAGGGTTAGGGATCTGGTTTGGGTTTGGATTGGGGTTATATGAATAAGGACAAGGTTAGGGTTAGGGTTAAGGGTGTAGGTTTAGGTTTAGAATTTCAGTTAGGTTTTAGATTTAGGATTAGCTTTAGAATTATATTGTTAGTATTAGTGTTAAGGTTAGGGTTAAGATTAAGATTAGGGCTAGGGTTAGGTTTAGGGTTAGGGTTACTGTTATAGGTTTAGGTTGATGGTTAGTGTTAGGATTATAGTGTTAGCGTTGAGGTTGCAGGGTAAGGGTTATGGTTAGATTTAGGGCTAGGATTAGGGTTATAGGGTTAGCATTAATGTTAGGGTTATGGTTTGGTTAAGAGTTATGGTGTTACATTAGAGTTAGGGTTATAGTGTTAGGTGTTATGGTTATGATTATGGTTATGGTTTGATTTATGATTCTAGGGTTAGGGTTAGGTTTACTGTTATAGGCTTAGGGTTAGGATTCAGGTTAGGGCTAGGTTTAGGGGTATGGTTATTGGGTTATCTTTGTAGGGCTAAGGTTAGTTTTAGGGTTATAGGTTTAGTGTTAGGGTTAGACTTAGGCTCTGGCTTATAAGGTTTGTGATAGTTTTAGGTTTAGGGCTGGGGTTATAGGGGAAGGGTTAGGGTTCTGGTTATGTGTAGATGGTTAGAATTATTGTTAAGGTTAGAGTTAGGTTTATGGTTAGGGTTATTGGGTTTTGGTAAGGGTTAGGATTATAGGATTAGGATTATGGTTATGATTAGGGTTACTGTTATGGTTAGGGTTATTTGTTTAGGGTTAGGGTTACGTTTAGTGTTTTGGATACAGTTAGGGTTAGGTTTAGGGTTAGAGTTATAGGGTTAGGGTAAGGGTAAGGGTTAAGGTTAGGGTTAGGGTTTGTGTTTGTGTTAAGGTTAGGTTTAGTGTTAGGTTTAGGGTTAAGGTTAGGGTTATAGTGTTAGGGTTAGGGTTGTTTTTATATTGTTATGGTGGAATTAGTTTTAGGTTTAGGGTTATAAGGTTAGGGTTAGGGTTAGAGTTATAGAGTTAGGGTTATGGTTAGCATAAAAGTTAGTGTTATATGGTTATTGTTATGGTTATAGTTATGATTAAGGTTAATGTTAGGTTTAGGGTTAGAGTTATAGGGTTAGGCTTAGTTTTGAAGGTTAGGTTTAGGGTTATATCGTTAGGGTTGGTGTTATGTTAAGGTTAGGCTAGAGTGCTAGTGTTGTAGGGTAAGTGATAGGGTTAGGTTTAGTATTAGGGTGTAGGGTTATAGGATTAGGCTTAGTGTTAGGGTTATGATTAGGGTTAGGTTTAGAGGGTTAGGATTAGTGTTAAGGGTAGGGGTAGGTTTATCATTATAGGGTTAGAGTTAGGATTACTGGGTTAGGGTTAGGGTTAGAGTTATGCGATTAGGGTTAGGGATCGGTTTTAGGTTCGCTGTGGGTTATTGGGTCAGGTTTAGCATTAGATTTTAGGGTTAGAGTTAGGTTTAGATTTAGGATTATGTAGTTTGGTTTAAGGCTAGTATTAGGTTTAGGTTCATAAGGGTTAGGGTTATTGGGTTAGAGTTAGGTTAGGGTTATTTCTAGGTTTAGGGTTAGGATTAGGTTTAGGATTAGGCTTTTAATGTTACTATTAGGCTTAGGGTTAGGGTTAGGATTAGGGTTAGGTTTTTTGTTTAGAGTTGTAGAGTTAGGGTTAGGGTTTGCATTAGGTGTAGTGCTTCTGTTGAAGGTTAGGGTTAGGGTTAAGGTTAGAGTTATATATAGGGTTAGGTTTAGGGTTAGAATTTAGTTTAGGGTTAAGGATAGGGTTATATGATTAGGGTTAGGGTTGGGATTAGGGTTAGATTTGGGGTTAGTGTTATATGGATAGAGTCAAGGTTAGGGTAGGTTCAGGGATATAGAGTGTTAGACTTAAGGTTATGATTAGGGCTAAGGTTAGGGTAAAATTTAAGTTTAGAGTGTTAGTGATAAGATTAGGGTTAGGGTTAGTGTTATAAATTTAGGATGAGGTTTAAGTTTAGGGTTATGGTCATAGGGTTGTGTTTAGGGTTTGGGTTAGGGTTAGCATTAGGTTTCGTGTTAAGGTTGTGTTAGGCTTAGGGTAAGGGTGAGTGATAGGATTATTGCATTAAGGTTACCATTAGGTTTAGGGTGAGCATTAGGGTTAGTGTTAGGATTAGGGTTAGGTTTCAGGTTAGGGTTAGGGTTAGAGTTATGAATTTAGGGTTAGGTTTACTGTTAGCGTTAGGGTTTTAGGGTTTGGGTTCAGGTTAAAGGGTTACATTTAGGGTTAGGTTTAAGGTTAGGATAATTGGGCTAGAGTTAGTGTTTGGGTTAGGGTTATAGTGTTACTCTCAGGATTAGGTTTGGGGTTAGGTTTGGAGTTTGGTTTATAGGATTTAGGGTTAGGTTTACAGTTAGAGTTAGGGTTAGAGGATTATGGTTATGATTATTTTGAGTTAGGGTTAGGCTTATAGGGTTAGGGTTAGTGTTAGGTTTATGGTTAGGGTTGTGGTTAGAGTAATAGGGTTAAGGTTAGTAAATAGGGTTTGAGTTAGCTGTGGGTTATTGGGTTAGAGTTAGTGTTAGGCTTAAATTTAGGGTTTATAATTTGGTTTAGGGTTAGTATTATTGTTAGGTTTAGGTTTATAAAGTTAGGGTTAGGGTTGTAGGGTTAGAGTTAGGTTTAGGTTTATGGTTAGGGTTAGGTTTTTCAGTTAGAGTTATAGGGTTAGCGTTAGCATTAGGGTTAGCATTAAGGTTAGGTTTTATGTTGGAAATTATGGTTAGGGTTAGGTTTAGGGTTAGGGTTACAGGGTTAGTGTTATGTTTCGCGTTAGGGTTAGGGTTTAGTTTAGGGTTAAGGTTAGGTTGATGTTTAGGGTTAGGGTTCTGGTTAGGTATACATGGATAGGGTCAAGGTTAGGATACGGATAAGGATAAGATAGGATATAGGGTTAGTTTTATTCTTCGGGTTAGGCATACTATTAGGGTTAGGGTTATAGTGTTAGTGTTAAGATTAGGGTTAGGGTTAGTTTGGGGTTAGGGTTATAGGGTTAGGGTTATAGCCTTAAGCTTAGGGTTAGTGTTAGGGCTATGTTTAGCATTTTAGGTTTAGGATTAGGGTTATGGTTGTACTGTTAAGCTTAGGGTTACAGCTTTAGAGTTGTGATTGTTGGGTAAGTGTTAAGGTTAAGGTTAGTGCTAAGGTTATAGGGATTAGGATTAATTCATTATGGTAAGGGTTATGGGTAGGTTTATGTATTTAGTGTTAGTGTTAAGGTTTGGGTTAGGATTAATGTTATAAAATTATGGTTAGGGTTAGTTTTCTGTTTAGGGTTATAGTGGTAGGGTTTTGGTTAAGGTTAGAGGATTAGTGTTAGGGTTAGGGTTAAGGTTATAAGGTTAGGATTAGGTTTCAGGTTAGGTTTAGTGTTAAATTTATAAATTTGGGGTTAGGTTTAGAGTTAGGGTTAGGGTTATAGGGTTAATGTTAGGGTTAGGGATAGAGGGTTAGGGTTAGATTTAGTGTCAGTATTTGAGTTAGGGTTAGGATTACGGTTATAGGGCTAAGGTTAAGGTTAAGGTTATAGGTTTAGTTTGGGGTTTGGGTTATATTATTAGGGTTAGGGTTAGGATTTGGGTTAGGTTTAGGTTTACATTTAGGGTTAGAATTATAGGGTTATGTTTGGTGTTCAGGTAAGGTTTACTCTCAGGGTTAGGCTTTGCTTTAGGGTTATATATTTAGGTCTAGAGTTAGTGTTAGAGTTAGACCTAGGCTTATAGGGTTAGTTTTAGGTTCAGGGTTAGAATTATGGTTAGTATTGGGTTTAAGGTTAGGGTTAGGATTAGGTTGATGTTTAGTGTTAGTGTTATAGCGTTAGTGTTAGTGTTTTAGTGTTACTGTTACTGTTAGAGTTAAACATAAAATGTTAGGTTTAAGTTTAGGGTTAGGGTTGTAGGGTAAGTGTTAAGATTAGTGTAAGGGCTAGCCTTTTAGTGTTAGGGTTAGGGTTACTGCTACATTTAGGATTAGGGTTATAGTGTTAAGGTTAGGGTTAGGGTTAGGGCTATAAGGTTAGGGTTAGGATTAGGATTAAGATTAGAATTAAGGTAAGGTTAAGGTTAGGGTTAGTTTTAGTGTTAAAGTTAGGGTTAGGGTAAGGGTTAGGGTTACAGAATTAGGTTGTGTTTCAGGTTAGCTTTAGGATTGGGGTTACAGGGTTAAGGTTACGGTTATGGTTAGGGTTTAGGGATAAGTTTATGCTTAGGTTTAGGATTATATACATATTTTTTAGGGTTAGTTTAAAGTTAGACTTATGCTCATAGGCTTATATTAAGTTTAATGTTAAGTTTAAGGTTATAAGGTAAGGCTTAAGGTTAGGGTTAGTGTTAGGGTTAAGGTTTTAGTTAGGGTTAGGTTTAGGGTTAGGGTTGCAATGAAAGATAGAGTTAGGGCTATGGTTTTTAGGATTATGGTTAGGTTTAGGTTTAGGGTTAGTGTTATGGTTAGTGTTGTTTAGGGTTAGTGTGAGGGTGAGGGTTATAAGGGTAGTGTTAGGTTTAGGGTTAGATCCAGGGTTAGGGTAAGGTTTAGGATTAGTGTTAGGATTTGGTTTATGGTTAGGGTTAGGGTAAAGTTTAGGGTTAGGTTTATAGGGTTAATGTTATAGGGTTAAGGTTGGGGTTAGGGTTAAGTTTAGAATTTCTTTATTAGGTTTAGGATTACAATTAGTGTTATAGTGTTAGTATTTGTGTAAGGTATAAGGTTTGGGTTCTAGGGTTTGGATTATATGGTTAGCGTTAGTGTTAGTGTTTAGTGTTAGTGTTAGTTCTGGTGTTGGTGTTAGGATTAGGTCTAGGGTTATAGGGTCAGGATAAGTGTTCAGAGTAGGGTTAGGTTTAGACTTAGGGTCATAAGGTTCGGGTTAAGGTTAGGTTTAGTGTTATTGTTAGGGTTAGTATTTGCTTTATAAGTTTAGGGTTAGGGTTTATAGTTATGATTAGGATTAGGGTTAGGGTTAGGGTTTTAGAACTAGTATTAAATTTAGAGTTAGAGTTAGGGTTATAGGGTCAAGTTTAGGGATTTGTTAAGTGTTAGGTTTAGGGTTATGTTTAGTGTTAGTGTTAGGTTTAGATTTAATGTCTGAGTTAGGTTTAAGTTTAGCGTTAGGGTTATAGGGTTAGGTTTGGTGTTTGGGTTAGGATTTGAGTTGGGGTTAGACGGATAAAGTCAGGGTTAGGATTAGGTTTAGGGATATAGGGTTAGTTTTTGGGTTAGTGTTAGGATTAGAGTTAAGGTTAAGGTTGGGCTTATAGTGTCAGTGTTAAGGGTAGAGTTAGGTTTAAGGTTAGGGTTATAGGGTTAGGGTTAGCATTATGTTTAGGGTTAGAGTTATAGCATTAGTTTTAGGGTATGGGTTAAGGCTTGACCTTGGCCTGTTACAGAAACATATCTGACTGACTGTCTGTCTCTACTCTTCTCTATTGTGTAAGAAATAAAAGCTATGTCTTTTTGCCTGGCCATAGCATGGTGTTTTCAGAAGCAAAGAACATTGTGGTGTTTCCTTGGTTGGAGCTCCTACAGTACAATGTATTCCATTTGTCCTGTCTTATTGAACCTAACTTACTCTCACCAGTGACATTACAATTTTGGAGCCTGGACTGAGGATGCTGTAGGATGATATCTGGGACTATGATGCTAACTGTCTAGAGCATTGCTGCTTTCATGGTCAGTATGGCTGCTCCTTTCCAGCCTGTTTTCCTTTCTCCATTTCCTGCAATTTTTTCAACACAGGAACCATGCCTCCTCCCCACGTCCCCATTAGAATCTTAGGAGATTTCACAGTAGTTGGAAACAAGCATGAGAGAAGCAGATATGCTGCACCTAACTGTAATGTCAAACCCAACATAGAATGTTTGGGGTAAATTTGCATGAATGTGTCCTCAATACTTTCCTTTAGGGGGGAAGATAAACAGTTTTTGTGCAGTTCTCTCACTTGTGGATCTCAGAAGACAGCCTGGGAGGTTTTCTCTAGGGCTTTAATACCTCCCCTCTACTTTTTTATCCATCACTGCCCAGGTAATTGACTAGGAAAAACAAGAGAAGTGATTATGGGGGACACTTGTGGATACTTTTCCCCCTTATATTTTGTGAACATTCAATGGCCAATAAGCAGAGTCTTAACTCTCTGTGTCTACACTTGTCTGTTTCAGGTTCCAGGGCTTACTCTGAGTTGTGACATCAAACCTTCCAGTCTGTGTTCAGAGGATCACTCTCTCCTGAACAGAAAACAGTAACAACTTTTGCACACATAAGGTGAACATGTACCAACAAGTTTTTCATGTTTCTCACCAAAATAAAATCATTGGAAGTTTTCATTTCTCTTGTATCTAAGGTTGTTTTTCTGACTCCAAGTATAGCAAAATGGCCCTTCTGAACACTGGAGGCCTTTCTCCTGAGGGGACAAAAAAGCCTTAACTCTGACTAAGCATGCTCTCTTAGTGTGGGAATGCTGCACCAACTCACTGACTCAGAACACAAACACAGTTTAGTTTTGCAGGCTTTGAGAAAGGAGTGCAGTACAGTACACCCTACAGTACACCTTTTTTTATTTGTCCTGGCTCATTGAACCTGTCTCCCTCTCACCAGTGACCTCACAAGTGTAGAGTCTGGATGGGAATTCCTGAAGGATGATATCTGAGGGTGATTTTGAGAGCAAAGTAGGTGATGAGGGTCAGTGTGAGGGTTAGGGTTAGGATTATATGGTTAGGCTTATAGGGTTAGGGTTAGAGTTTTTGCATTAGGTTTTTAGAGTTAGGTTTATGGTTAAGGTTATTGACTTAGAGTAAGGGTTAGGCTTAGGGTTATAAGATTAGGATTATGGTAAGGGTTAGGGTTAAGATTAAGGTTGTTTATTTCATGTTGGGTTTAGTATTAGGGTGAGGGATATGGTTAGGGTTATAGGGTTAGACTTATGGTTATGGTTATGATTATGGTTATGGTTATCATTATGGTTAGGATGAGCATTATGGTTATGGTTAGGTTTAGAGTTATAGGCTTAGAGTTAGGGTTAGTGTTATTGTAAAGGTTAGGATTAGGGTTAAGTTTAGAATTATAGGGTTAGCATTATGGTTAGGATTAGAGTTAGGGTTAGGGTTATGATTAGGGTTTTAAGTTTATAGGCTTAAGGTTAAAGTTAACATTAAGGTTAAGGGTAAGTTTATAGGGTTAGGGTCATAGGGTTAGGGTTAGGGTTAAGTTTAGGGTTAGAATTATATCACTAGGATTAGGGTTAGGGTTAGCATAAAGATTAGGCTTAAGATTAGGGTTAGGGTTGGATTAGGTTCAGTGTTAGGTTTATTGTTATAGGATTAGTTTTAAATTGATTGTTAGCGTTAGGTTATAGTGTTAGGGTTAATGTTTGTTTAGGCTTAAAGTATTTAGGTTTATGGTTAGGGTATTAGGGTAAGGGTTATGGTTAGTGGTAGTGGTAGGGTCATAGGATTCAGGTCAGAATTAGGGTTAGGGTTAAGTTAAAGTTATAGCATTAGTGTTGTGGTTGCAAGATAAAGGTTAGGATTAGGGTTAGCATTAGTGTTATAGGGTTAGGGTTAATGTTAAGGTTCTTGTTAGGGTTATTGGGTTAGGGTTAGAGTTATGTTATAAGGTTAGGGTCAAGGTTAGTGTTAGGGTTAGGTTTTAGGCTAAGGTTATAGGGTTATGTTTATAGGGCTAGGGTTAGGGATTGGGTTCAGGTTTGAGTTATAGTGTTAGGGTTAAGGTTACAGTTAGTCTTAGATTTATAGGGTTTGAGTTAGGGTATGTGTTAAGGCTGGACCCTGGCCTGTAACAGAAACACCTCTGACTGCCTGACTGGCTGCTTTCTGATCTTCCCTACTATGTAAGTAATAAAGGCTATGTATTTTTTTGCTTAGTCCTTGGCATGGTGTTTTCAGAAGCAAAATACAATGTGGTTTTCCCTTGATTGTAGCTTCCACAATACAAACTAATCCCTTTGTTCTGGCTTATCTAAATTATCTCACTTTCACCACTGCCCTCACAAGGATTGAGTTTGGACTAAGGCTGCTGCAGGATGAAATCTGGGACTATGGTGCTAACTCATGCTGTCTACAGCACTGCTGCTTTCAGGGTCAGTGTGGATGTTCCTATCCAGCCTATCATTCTTTCCTTCGTTTCCTTCACTTTTTTCAACACAGAAATCATGCCTCCTCCCTTAGCCCCATTCAGAATCCTAGGACATTGCACAGTAATAGGCAGCAAACATGGGAGAAGCAGAACCATTGCACCCAACTGTAGGGTCCAAGCCATCATGAATGATTCAAAAATTTTGACATGAAGGTTTCCTCCATACTTTCCTTTTCGGGATAATATAAAACAGTTTTTGTGCAGTTTCCTCTCCTGTGGAGCTCAGAAGAATGCTTGGGAAGTTTTCACCAAGGCTTGAATACCTCTCCTCCCCTTCTTCCTCCATCACTGCCCAGGTAATTTACTAGGGAAAATAAGAGATGTGATTAAGAGGGACACCTGTGGCTACTTTTTTCCACTTATATTTTTTGTACATTATGTGACCAATAAGCAGAATCTCAACTTTCTGTGTCTACACTTGTCTGTTTCAGGTTCTTGGGATTAGTCTGAGCTCTGACAGCAAACCTTCCAATCTGTGGTTCTGAGGATCACTCTCTCCTGAACTGTAAACTGTAACTTTGGAACACATATGGTGAGCTTGTACCAACAGGTTTTTCATGTTTCTCACCAAAATATAATCATTGGAAGATCTTGTCCTATGGGTATCTCAGGTTGGTTTTCTGACTCCAGGTTTAGCAAAATGACCCATCTAAACACTGCAGGCCTTTCTCCTGAAGAAACAAAGGCCTTACCTCTAACTAAGTGTGCTCTCATGAGGTGCAAGTATTGCACCTACACACCTGACTCAGACCACATAAACAGTTTAACCTTGCAGGCCTTGATAAAGGAGTTCGGTACAGTACACCCTATTCCATTTGTCTTGGCTTATTGAACCTGTCTCATTCTCACCAGTGACTTTACAAGTGTAGAGTCTGGACTGGAGCTGCTGCAAGATGACATTTGTGGTTGAATGTGAAGGTGAGAGTTGGGGTGAGGGCAAGCATGAAAGTAAGGATGAGGGTTAGGCATATAACATTAGACATATAAGGTTAGGGTTTCAGATTATAGTTACAGGGTTCGGGTTAAGGTTAGGGTTATAGGTTAGAATTGTGAGTAGTGTTAGACTTAGGTTTATGGTTAGGGTTATTGAGTTATGGTAAGGTTTAGGTTTAGGGTTATAGGGTTAGTATTAGGGTTAACATTAGTGTTAACTTTATAGGGTTACTTTTAGGCTAAGAGTTGGAGTTTTAGGGCTTGAGTTATGGTTATAGGGTTAAGGTTAGTGTTAGGGTTATAGGGTTATGAGTTATGGCTATGGTTAACTTTAGTGTAAGAGTTAATATTGTGATTAGGGTTAGATTTAGGTTATAGGATTAGGGTTAGGGTAAGGTTTAGGGTTAAGGTTATAGGGTCATGGTTATAGGCTTAGGGTTAGGATTAGGGTTAGTTTCAGGTTAGGGTAATAGCATTAGAGTTGGGGTTGTAGTGTAAGGGTTAGTGTTAGAGTTAGGGTTAGGGTTAGGGTTAGGCTTATATGGTTAGGGTCAATTTTAAGATTAGGTTTAGGGTTAGGTTAAGGGTTAAGGTTAGGGTTAGGGTTGGGGTTAGTGTTATGGTGAGGGTAAAGGTTAAATTTATAGGTTTAGTGTTAGTGTTGGGGATAGGGTAAGTTTAGACTTAGGGATATAAGGTTATAGTTACAGTTTGGTTTAGGGTTAGTGTTAGGGTCAGAATTAGGGTTATAGGGTTAGAGTTAGTGTTTAGGGATAGGGTTAGGATTGGGCTTAAGGTTATAGGTTTAGTGATATGTTTAAGGTTAGCCTTAGGTTTATAGGGTTAGAGTTAGGAATTTGTTTAGCAGTAAGGTTAGGGTTAAGTTTATATGTTTAAGGTTAAGTTTAGGATTACGGTTAAGGTTAGAGTTAGGGTTAGTGTTAGGGTTAGGTTTAGGGTTAGTGTTCCAGTTATAGTTATGGTTATGGTTAGTGTCATATGACCCTGGTTCTGGTTCTGGTTAGGGTTAGGATTGGAGTTATTTGTAGAAGGTCATGGTTAGGTTTAAGTTTAGGTGTATAGGGTTAGGGTTAGGGTTAGGTTAGAGTCAAGGTTACTGTTATAAGATTAGTTTTAGGTTGATAGTGTTAGGGTTCTAGCATTTAGTTTAGGGTTAATATTAGTATTAGGCTTGGAGAGTTTATGTTTAGTGTTATTGTTAGGGTAGTAGGGTAAGTGTTAGGGTTAAAGTTAGTGTTAGTGTTTCAGAGTTAGGGTTAGGATTAAGGTTAGAGTTAGGGTTAGGTGACGATAAGAGCATTAAGGTTGTGGTTGTACAGTAAGGGTTAGGTTTAGAGTTATAGGGTTAGTGTTAGTGTTAAGGTTATGGTTAGTGTTAGGGTTAGCACTACAGAATTAGGGTTAAGGTTAGAGTTATTGGTATAGGGTGAGAGTTATGCTTATAGGGTGAGGGTTAAGTTTAGGGTTCTAGGCTTAGGATTTATGCTTATGGTTATGGTTAGGTTTAGGGTTATGGTTAGGGTTTGGTTTATCTTTATAGGCTTATGATGAGGGTTAGGGTTTGATTTAAGATTAGGGTTCTAAGTTTAAGGTTAAGGTTAGGGTTTGGTTAGCTTTAGGGTTAATGTTATATGATTAGGGTTAGCATTAGGGTTAGGTTTAGGATTAGGGTTAAGGTTAGTGTTAGGGCTAGGGTTATATGGTTAGTGGTAAGGTTAAGGTTAGGGTTTGGTTTAAGCTTAGGGTTATAAGTTTAGGGTTAGGGTTATGGTTAGGTTAACTTTAGGGTTAATGTTATTTAGTTAGGGTTAGCATTAGAGTTAACATTAAGGTTAGGTTTAGGATTAGGGTTATGGTTAGGCTTAGTGTTATAAGTTTAGGCTTAGGTTGATGGTTAGGGGTAGGGTTACAGTGCTATCGTCGGTGTTAGAGTTAAGGTTAGCATTAAAGTTTTTGAGTTAGGGTTAGTGTTAAGGTTCTAGGGAAAGGGATTTATTAGGGTTAAGCTTGTGGTTAAAGTTATATTGTTAGTGTTAAGGTTAGCTTTAGGGTTAGGTTTAGATTTAGGGTATAAGGTTAAGGTTATGGATAGGGTTAGAGTTAGGATTGAAGATTTATGGTTATGGTTATGCTTTCATTAGGGATAGAGTTATAGGGTTGGGGTTATTGTTAGGGTAAGTTTATGGTTATGGTTATGGTTATGGCTATGGCTATAGGGTTTTTGGACTTGGGTTATACTGTTAAGATTAAATTTGGGTTTATTGGGTTAGGTTTATAGTTAGGTTTATAGTGTTAGTGTTAGGGTTATACTTAGGTTTATAGGGTTATGGTTATAGTTATGGTTATTGTTATGGTTAGGGTGGGGTTAGGGTTAACGTTAGGATTAGGTTAAGGTTATAGGGTTAGGGTTATAGGGTTTGGGTTATAGGCTTAAGGTTAGTGTTAACTTAGGGTTTTAGTGTTAGGTTTAGGGTTAGGTTTAGGTTTAGGGTTATAGGATAAGGGTTAGGGTATGGGTTAAGATTCAACCCTGGCCTGTGGCAAAAAAAAATCTGACTGAATAACGAGATGCCCTCCACTCTTCCTTACTGTGTAAGTATTAAAAAGTTATGTCTTTTTGCCTGGTCTTTCACATGGTGTTTTCAGAAGCAAAGAACAATATGGTGCGCCATTGTTTGAAGCTCCTACAGTACAATCTATTCCATTTTTCCAGTCTTATTGAACCTATTTCACTTTCACCAATTATCTCACAAGTATGTAGTCTGGACTGGGGCTGCTGCAGGATGGTATCTGGGACTATGATGTTAACTCACACTGTCTACAGCATTGCTGCTTCCAGGAACAGTGTGGATTCTCCTTTCAAGACTGTTGTTCCTTCCTCCATTTTCTGCAATTTTTTTAATACAGGAACCATGGTTTCTCCCCACAGCCCCATCAGAATCCTAGGAGGTTGCACAATAATTGGCAGCAAGCATGCAAGAAGCAGAAACGTTGCACCCAACACTAGTGTCCAAGGCAACATGAAATGGTTGGGGTAAATTTGCATGAAGGTTTCCTCTGTACTTTCCTTTCAGGGAGAAGATAAAACAGTTTTTGTGCAGTTCCCTCACCTGTGGAGCTCAGAAGAAAGCATGGGAGGTTTTCACCAGGCTTGAAAACCTTCCCTCCACTTCTTCTTCCATCACTGCCCAGGTAATTGACTAGGAAAAACAAGAGAAGTGATTATGAGGACCATCTGTGGCTATTTTCCCCCCACCCTTATATTTTGTGAACATTCTGTGGCTAATTAGCAGAGTCTCAACTCTCTGTGTCTGCACTTTTCTGTTTCAGGTCCCTGGACTAAGTCTGAGCTGTGACAGCAAATCTTCCAGTCTGTGGGTCAGAAGATCACTCTCTCCTGAACTGGAAACAGTAACAACTTCAGAGCACATAAGGTGAGCTTGTACTAACAGGTTTTTCATGTTTCTCACCTAAACATAATCTTTGGAAATTCTCATCCCACTGGTATCTCAGAGTGGTTTTCTAACTCCAAGTACAACAAAATGGCCCATCTGAACACTGCTGTCCTTTTTCCTGAGGATACAAAAGACTTAATTCTAACTAAGTGTGCTCTCATGAGGTAGGAGTGTTGCTCCAACACACCTGACTCAGAATACAAAGACAGTTTAACCTTGCAGGCCTTGAGAAAGAAGTTCTGTACACCCTATTTGATTTGTCCTGGCTTATTGAACCTATCTCACTCACCAGTCACCTCACAGGTGGAGAGTCTGGACTGGAGCTGTTGCAGGATGATATCTGAGGGAGACTGTGAGGGTGAAGGTGAAAGTGAGAGTGAGTGTGAGGGGGAAGGAAGGGGTGAGTGTGAGTGTGAAGGTTAGGGTTATAAGTTTAGCCTTCGAGGGTTAAGGTTAGGGCTTTCTGGTTAGGTATACACAGGTTAAGGGTGAGTGTTAGGGTTATAGGGTTAGGTTTAGTGTTAGGGTAATGGGGTTATAGTTTAGGGGTAGGTTTATGGTTATGGTTAAGGTTATAGGTTTAAGGATAGAATTAAAGTTAGGCTTCAGATTATAGGTTTAGTGATAGATTTAGGTTTAGGGTTATAGTGTAAGTTTTAGTGTTAAAGTTATGGTTAGGGTTAGAGGATTAGAATTATAGTGAAGGTTAGAGTTAGGTTTATGTTTAAGGTTATTGGGTTATCATAAGGGATAGGGTTGTGGTTTTAGGATTAGGGTTATTGTTATGGTTTTAGTTATGGTTATGATTAGGTTCATTTGGTTATGGTTAGGGTTAGGTTCAAGGTTAGGTTTATAGTGTTAGGTTTATGTTTAGGTTTAGAGTTAAGATTAGGGTTTGTTTTATATGGTTAGGGTTAGGGTTAGTATTAAGTTTAGGGTTAAGGGTTAATATTAGTGTTAGGGTTATAGCTAGGGTTAGTGTTATAGTGTGGGTTAAGGTTAGGGTTATAGGTTTAGGGTTAGGGTTAGGTTCAGAATTATGTATAATAGGTTATAGTTAGGGTTTATTTTAGGGTTAGGGTTAGTACTAACGTTAGAATTCTGGTTAGGGTAAGTGTTATAGTATTAGTGTTATGTTTAGGGTTAGGGTTAGGTTTATAGGGTTAGTGTTAGGGATTTGTTTAAAGGTAGGGTTAGGGTAGCTGTTAGGGTTATATGGTTAGAGATAGGGTTAGGATTAGTGTTAGGGTTAGGGTTATGGTTAAGGTTAGTTAAGGGTTAGGGTTTAGGGTAGCTTTAGTTCTCTGGTTATGGTTATGGTTATGGTTAGTGTTATAAGGTTAGGTTTAGGGTTCTCGCTAGGTTTAGGATTGGGGATATTCGAGAAGGTCAGGGTTATCATTAAGTTTGGGGTTATAAAGTTAAGGTTAGTGGTAGGGTTAGGGTAAGGATTATCATTAATAAGGTTTGGATTAGGTTGATGGTTAGTGTTAAAGTTATAGCATTTAGGTTTGTGTTAGTGTTAATGTTAGGCTTGGGGTGTTTTGGTTTAGGGTTAGCATTAGAGTAGAAGGATAAGGGTTAGAGTTAGGGTTAGGGTTAGGGATAAAGTAAATGTTAGGTTAGGGTTAGATTAGGGTTATAAGGTTAGTATAAGTGTTAGGGTTAATCTTACAATTATTGTTATAGGTTTAGGATTAAGGTTAGTTTTAGGACTAATGTTGTTGGGTTAGGGTTTGAATTAAGGTTATAGGATTAGTGTTTGTGTTAGGGTTATAGAGTTATGGGTTATGATTATGGTTATGGTTAGGATTATGGTTTTGGTTAGGTTTAGGGTTAGGTTTAGGGTTAAGTTTACTTGGTTATGGATATACAGTCAGGGTAGGGGTAAATTTAGTGTTAGGCTTATAGTGTTAGGGTTAAGGTAATGGATAGGTTTGGTTATAGGGTTAGTGTTAGGGTACAGTTGGATTAGGATAGTGTTATAGTGTTAAGGTTGGGTTGTTAGGTAACAGTTAGGGTTAGAGTTATAGGGTTAGAGTTACTGTTAGGGTTATGGTTAGGTGTAGCATTATAGGGTTAGGTTTAGGGTTAGGGTTGGGGTTACATTTATTGGGTTAGGGTTAGAGTTATGTTTTTTAAGGTTAGGTTTAATTTTAAGTTAATAGGGTTAGGAGTTATGTTTTTATGGTTATGGTTATGGTTAGGATTATGGCTAGCTTTAGATTAAGGGATTTAGCTATGGTTAGGATTAGCTTTAGGGTTGGGTTTAGTGTTAAAGTTATAGGGTTATAGTTATAGAATCAGTGTTAGTGTTAGTGTTTTGGTTATAGTGTTAGTGTTAGGGTTAGTGATTTATGTTTACGGTTAAGGTTAGTTTTAAGTTAGGGTTATATAGTGAGGGTTGGAGTTGTTGAGTTAGGGTTAGGGTAATGGTTAGTGTTAGGGTTTTATAAATAGGTTTTGTATTAGGGTTAGCATTAGTCTTAGCATTATATGGTTAGTTTTAGGATAAGTGTTGGGGTTAGGGTTATTGTGTTTGGGTTAGAGTTATGGTTATAAAGTTAGTGTTAGAGTAATAAGGTTAAGAGTTATGGTTATAGTTATTGTTATGTTTAGGGTTAGTTTTATTGTTAGGGTTAGGTTTATGGTTATAGGATTAGGGTTAGGGTTTGTGTTATAAGGTTAATGTTAGTATTAGGGTTATGATTAGGGTTAGCATTTTAAGGTTAGGGTTAAGGTTAGGGTTGGGATTAGGGTTATTGAATTAGGGTTAGAATTATGATTATAGGGCTACTGTTAGGTTTAGGGTTAGATTTAGGTTTATAGAGTTAGGGTTATGTAATTGTTTAGGGGTAGGAGTGGGGTTAGGCTTATATGATTAGGGTTAGAGTTAGGCTTAGGGTTAGGGTTATAAGATTAGGGTTAGGGATCAGGTTAGGGTTAGGATTGGGGTTTATGGATACGGTCAGGGTTAGGGTTATGTTTAGGGGTATAGGTTTAAGGTTAGAGTTGGCATTATGGTTAGTGTTAAGGTTAAGGTTAGGCTTATTGTGTTAGTGTTATGATTAGGAATAGGGTTAAATTTATCTTAGAATTATATTCTTAGGATAAGGACTAGGGTTAATAATAGTGTTAGGGTTAAGATTAGTTTTAAGGCTATTGTTAGTTTTAAGGTTAATGTTAGTGTTATAGTGTTTGGTTTAGATTGATGGTTAGTGTTAGGGCTATTCTTAGAATGTTTAGAGTTAAGATAGTAAGTTAAGAGTTATGGTTAGAGTTATGGTTATGGTTAGGGTTAAGGTTAGTTATAAGGTTAAGTTTAGGGTTATTGGGTTTAGGTAAGAGTTATAGTTATAGGGTGTGGGTTATGTTTATGGTTAAGGTTATGGATAGAATTATGGTTAGGGTTAAGTTTATGCTTATAGTTTCAGGGTTAAGGTTAGTGTTAAGTTTAGTGTTAAGGTTTTAAGGTTGTGGTTCTAGGGATAAGGTTAGAATTAGGTCTACGGTTATAATGTTAGGGTAAGTGCTAGGGTTAGGCTTAGATTATAGTGTTAGGGGTAGGGTATAGTATAAGTCTTGAACCTGGCCTGTCACAGAAACACGTGTGGCTGACTGAGCGGTTGCTTTCCCCTCTTCCTTACTGTGTAAGTAATAAGGGCTTTGTCTTTTTTGCCTGGTCCCTGGAATGGTGTTTTCAGAAGAAAAGAACAATGTGGTTGCCCCTTGGTTGGAGCTCCTACAGTACAATCTATTCCATTTGTCCTATCTTATTGAACCTATCTCACTCTCACCAGTGACCTAGCAAGGATGTAGTCTGGACTGGGGCTGCTGCAGGGTAATATCTGGGACTATGTTGCTAACTCACTGTCTACAACATTGTTGCTCCCAGGGTCAGTGTAGATGCTCTTATCTAACCTGTTGTTCTTTCCTCTATTTCCTGCAATTTTTTCCAACACAGAAACTATGCCTCCTTCCCACAGTCATATCAGATATCTAGGAGGTTGCACACTATTTAGCAACAAGCATGGTAGAAGCAGAAACATTCCAGCAAACTGTAGGGTCCAAGCCAACATGGAATGGTTGGAAAATTTGCATGGAAGTTTCCTCCATACTTTGCTTTAGGGGATAATATAAAACAGTTTTTGTGCAGTTCCCTCTCCTGTGGAGCTCAGAAGAAAGTGTGGGAGGTTTTCACCAAAGCTTGAACACCTCTCCTTCACTTCTTCATCCATTATTGCCCAGGTAGTTAACTAGAGAAAACAAGAGAAGTGATTAAAAGGGACATCTGTGGATACTTTTTTCCCCTTATATTTTGTGAACATTCTGTGGTCAATAAGCAGAGCCTCAACTTTCTGTGTCTCCAACTTGTGTTATAGTTTCCTGAACTTAGCCTCAGCTGTGACAGCAAACCTTCCAGTCTGTGGGCCAAAGGATCTCTCTCTCCTGAACAGAAAACAGTAACAAATTTGGAGCACATAAGGTGAGCTTGTACCAACAGGTTTTTCATGTTTCTCACCAAAATATAATCATTGGAAGATCTTGTCCTACGGGTATCTCAGGTTGGTTTTCTGACTCCAGGTTCAGCAAAATGGCCCATCTAAACACTGCAGGCCTTTCTCCTGAAGAGACAAAAGCCTTACCTCTAACTAAGTGTGCTCTCATGAGGTGCAAGTACTGCACCTACACACCTGACTCAGACCACATAGACAGTTTAACCTTGCATGCCTTGAGAAAGGAGTACAGTACAGTACACCCTACAGTACACCTTATTCCATTTGTTCTGGCTTTTTAAAACTGTCTCATTCTCATGAGTGACTTCATAAGTGGAGAGTCTGGACTACAGCTGCTGCAGGATGATATCTGAGGGAGAGTGCGAGGGCAAGGGTGGAAGTGAGGGTGAGTGTGAAGGTGAGACTGTGTGTGAGGGTTAGCATTAAGGTTATAAGGTTAGGCTTTGAGGGTCAGGGTTAGGGTTTTCTGGTTAGGTTTACAGAGTAAGGGTTAGGGTTAGTGTTAGGGTTATAAAATTAGGTTTAGGGTTAGAGTAATAGGGTTGGTTATAGGTTCAAGGTGTGTTTAGGGTTAGGGTTAGGTTTATAGTTTTAGAGTTTGAATTAATGTTAGGCCTAGAGGTTTAGTGTTCAGTTTGGGGTTAGGTTTAGTGTTATAGTGTAAGGTTTAGCATTAGGGTTAGTGTTAGGGTTAGAGGTTTAGATTATGGTGACTTTTAGAGTTTGGTTCATGTTTATGTTATTGTGTTAGTGTAAGGGTTAAAGATAGGGTTATATGATTTAGAGTTAGTGTTAGGGTTATAATGTTAGTGTTAGTGTTAGTGTTAGGGTTAGTGTTAGGGTTAGTGTTAGGATTAGGATTAGGGAAATAGTGTTAATGTTTTTGTAAGCTTTAGGGTTAAGGTTATGGTGTTAGTGTTATAGGTTTAGGGTTATGGTTAGTTTTAGTGTTAAGATTATGGTTAGGGGAAAAAAAGATTATGGTTAGGGTTCAGAATAGGGTTAGTGTTATAAAGTTAGGGTTAGGGTTAGAATTTGGGTTGGCTTTATAAAGTTAGGTTTTGTGTTAAGCTTAGGTTTAGGTTTATTGAGTTGGGGTTAGGTTTTGTATTAGCATTATAGTGTTAGTGTTATGTTTAGGGTTAGGTTTACAGTTAATGTTGTAGGGTTAGGGGTAAGATTAGCTTTAGGGTTGATTAGAGTTATAGGTTTAAGGTTATTAGTGTTAGGGTTAGGGTTTTAGTGTTATGGCTAGGGTTAATTTTAAGGTTAAGGTTAGGTTTACGGTTAAGGTTATAGCGTTAGAGTTAGGGTATGGGTTAAGGCTTGACTCTGGCTTGTCAGAGAAACATGTCTGACTGACTTATTGTCCACCATCTTGTCTTCCCCCTTTTAATGAATACAGTCTTTGTCTTTTTTGCCTTGTCCCCAGCATGGTGTTTTCATAAGCAAAGAATAATATGGTGCTCCCTTGGTTGGAGCTCTTACAGTACAAATTATTCCATTTGTCCTGGCTTATTGAACTTATCTCACTCTCACCAGTGACCTCACAAGAATGGAGTGTGGACTGTGGCTACTGAAAGATGATTTCTGAGACTATGATGCTATCTCACACTTTCTACAGCATTTCTGCTTTCAGGGTCAATGTGGATGTTTCTTTTCAGTGTGTTGTTCTTTCCTCCGTTTCCTGCAATTTTTATACCACAGGAACCATGCCTCCTCCTCACAGGCCCATAAGAATTCTCAGAGGATGCACAGTAGTTGGCAGCAAGCATGGGAGAAGCAGAAACACTACAACAAACTGTAGGGTCCAAGTCAACATGGAATGGTTGGAGAAAATTTGCATGAAAGTTTCCTCCATACTTTCCTTTATGAGAGAAGACAAAACGGTTTTTGTGCAGTTCCCTCACATTTGGAGATCAGAAAAAGCATGGGAGGTGACTAGGGAAAACAGGAGAAGTTATTATGAGGACTACATTTTTCCCCCTTTTATTTTGTGAACATTTTGTGGTAAATAAGCAGAATCTCAACTCTATGTCTACACTTAGCTATTTCTGGCCCCCGGGCTAAGGCAGCAAACCTTCTAGTCTGTAGGACAGAGGATCACTCTCTCCTGAACTGGAAACAGTAACTACTTTGGTACACATAAGGTGAGCTTGTACCAACAGGTTTTTAATGTTTCTCACCAAAATATAATCAATTGAAGTTCTTGTTCCACGGGTATCTCAGGTTGGTTTTCTGATTCCAAGACCAGCAAAATGGCCCATCTGAACACTCCAAGCCTTTCTACAGAGGAGAAAAAGGCCTTACCTCTGACTAAGTGTGCTCTCACCTGGTGAGAAAGCTGCACTTAAACTCATGATTCAGGACACAGAGACATTTCAGCCTGGCAAGCCTTGAGAAAGAAGATCTGTACAGTATTCTCTATTCCATTTGTCCTGGCTTATTGAACCTGTCTCACTCTCACCAGTCACTTAACATGTGTAGAGTCTAGACTGGAGCTGCCACACGATGATATTTGAAGGTGAGGTTGAGGGTGAGATTGGTGGTTAGGTTTTAGGGGTTATAAATTTAGTCTTATAAGGTTAGGGTTAAGATTATTGTTAAGGATATAGGGTTAGGTGCAAGGTTAGGGTTAGGGTTATAAGGTTTGAGTTAAAGTTAGGTTTAGGTTTAGGGTTATAGAGTTAGCATTTGGGTTAAGGGGAGTGTAAGGGTTATAGTGTTAGGGTTAGGTTTAGTGTGAGGCTTAGGCTTATATAAGGCTAGGGTTACAGTTAGGGTTAGGGTTCTTGGATAAGGGTTACAGGAAGGGTTAGTGTCAGGGTTAGAGTTTTAGATTATGGTTAGAGTTAAATTAAGGTTTATGTTTAGGGTTACTTTGTTAGGGTTATTGGGTTTGTGTTAGGGATAAGGTTAGGTTTAACCTTAGGGTTATAAGAGTTCGGTAATGGTTAGGGTGAGCATTAGAGTTAGGGTTATAGGCTTAGGTTTAGTTTTAGGTTAAGTTTAGGGTTAAGGTTAAGGTTATTGCATTAGGGTTAGTGTTAGGGTTATAGTGTTAGGGTGAATGTTAGGGTTAGGGTTAGGGTTAGGGTTAGGGTTAGAGTTAGGGTTAGGCTTCAGTTTAAGGTTATAGGTTTATAATTAATGTTAGGGTTAAGTTAAGGATTATAGAATTAAGGTTAGGTATGGGTTAAAGCTCAACCCTGGCCTGTCACAGAAACATGTCTGACTGGCCACCATCTGTTCTTCCCCACTGTGTAAGTAATAAAAGCTATCTCTTTTTTTGCCTCATCCCTGGCATGGTGTTTTCAGACTAGCAAAAAACACTGTGATTCTCCCTTGGATTTAGATACTACAGATACTACAGGGCACTCCATTTTATTTGTCCTGGCTTACTAAATCTGTCTCACTCTCACCAGTGACCTTACAAGGGCGCAGTCTTCACTGAAGTTTCTGCAGGATGATATTTGTGACTATGTTGCTAACTGACACTGTACGGCATTGCTCCTTCCAGGGTCAGTATGGCTGCTTCTTTCCAGCCTCTTGTCCCAGCCTCCATTTCCTTTACATTCTTCACCATGAGGACAATGCCTCCTCTCCACAACTCCTTCAGAATCCTAGGAGGTTGCAAAGAATTAGGCAACAAGCCTGAAAGAAGCAGGAACTATGTACCCAACTGTAGGGACCAGGCCCACGTGGAATGCTTGGAGAAATTTTGCATGAAAATGTCCTCCATATTTTCCATGAGGGAAGAAAATAAGAGTTTTGGTGCAGTTCTCTCACTTGTGGAGTTCAGAACCAAAGCTTCGGAGCTTTTCTCCATGGCCTGGGAACCTCCTCTCCTTTTTGTCCTCCACAAATACCCAAGTTGTTGACTAGGGAAAACAACAAAAGTGATTATGAGGGACACTTGGGGCAAAACTTTTTTCCTTATATTTTGTGAACATTATGTTGCCAAAAAGCAGGGTCTCAATTCTCTGTCTCTACAATCATTTGTTTTTAGTGCCTGGGCTTAGTCTGTACTGGAGCAGCAAACCTCAGAGTCTGTTGGTCAGCAGTTCACTTTCCGCTGAAATGGAAATAGTTACAACTTTCGAACATGTTACATGAGCTTGTACCAAAAATTTTTTCATGTTTCTCACTAAATTATTATCATTGGAATTATCCTCCTTTTGGAAGGTAAATTTGTTTTTTTCACTCCAAGTCCAGAAAAAGGTACAGCTTAATCCTGGATGTGGCAAAGACTTATGCAAATACAAAATATACTAAATGATAAGATAAATATATAATGAAAGTTAGTTGGAACCTGTTCTCCCAGTAAATAACATTAATTAGAATACTTTACAAAGGATATGAGCATTCTACCCAATAAATCACCTGTGTATTATTTAAAGATTGAAATATACTCCAAATAGATGAAGTGCATGTATTAGTCTATGAAATAATTTAAAATCAATACATTTGTAAGTGCTAATTGCAAACTCTATTGAGAAATGTCTAGTTTTAGTGTTTGAATGAGTTTTGCATTGTTTAAAACTCTAGTAATGTTTATCTACATCCTTAGAATGTTGTATGCATAGAATATTTGGAAACACTGATTTTAGTATGCTATATCTAATACATGAGAATCCAAACTATATAATAAGTGTTGAAACATGCTCTTTCAGTAAATAGCTTTACATGATAGCACTAAACAGAAGATATGGGCATTTTACAGAATAATTCACCTGTGTATTAGCAAAGATGTATTTGAATATATTCCAGATAGCTAATGCAGAATGAGTCTATGGCATAAGATGAATTCAATAGATTTGTACATGCTGATAGCAAAGACTGTTTAGAAAAGTGTAGTTTAGTGTTTCAATTCACCTAGAATTGTTTAAAACTGGAAGGAAGTTTCTGAACGCACCTAGGAACATGTACACAATACAGATGTGAAACACTGTTTTTAGCACAATTATTATTATTAAATGAAACATCTACTAAGTGTGTCAACAATGTAGTAGCATGCAACTTCTGTGAATATCATTACACAATAAGACATCACAGAAGATGTGAATACTTTACACAGGACTTCAATTGTGTATTTCTTCAATATTGAAACATATTCCAAATAATGTGTGAATTTTTCTAAGACATGACATACAATTAATACATTTTTAATTGGAAATAACAAATCAATATTGGAACAGTGTAGATTTCAGGTTTCAATTAGAAGCTTATTGTGTGAAACTTGATTGGCCATTGTAACATTAATTTGTAAAAAGCAGAATTTTGGCAAAATTTTAAGTAAACACTAAATGTACTAAATGAAAAACTAGTTATATAAGGAATGTTCAAACATGATCACCAAGTAAATGCCATTATAATAAAATACTTCACACAAGATAAAAGCATCTACAGAGTAATTCACCATTGTATTATTTCAAAGATGGAAACATACTCTACGAGATGGAATATGTGTAGTAGTCAATGAAATAACTGAAAAATCAATACATGTGTATATGCTACTTGCAAAGTCTATTGAGGAAATCTAGTTTTAGTATTTGAATGAGATTTAGATTGTTTAAACTTCTAGCAAATATTATGTATACTATTATGTTGTAAGCATAAAGTATTTGGAAGCAGTGATTTAGCACAACCTATATCCACTCCATGAAAATCCATGCTATGTAATGAGTTCAAACATGATTTTTTAGTAAATGGTTTTACATGATAATACTAAAAAGATAAAATGGACATTTTACAGAATAATTCACCTGTGTATTATCAAAGATTTATTTGAATATGATCCAGATAGTTAATGCATGAATTAGTTTATGACATAAAATGCATTCAATACATTTGTACATGTGAATAGCAAAGACTGTTTAGAAGATTGTAGTTTTACTATTTCAGTTTCCTAAAATTGTTAAACATGGAGAGGTTTCTGAACACACCTATGAAGATGTACACAATACAGATGGGAAACACTGTTTTTTAAACAATTATGAATAACAAATGAAACACCTACTAAGTATGTCAACAATGAAGTAGCATGCACCTTCTGTAAATATCACTATATAATAAGACTTCACAGAAAAAGTGAACTCTCTACATTGGATTTCAATTGTGTATTTCTTCAAAGATTGAAATATATTCCAAATAATGGGTGTATTTTCTAAGACATGAGCTACAAATAATATATTTATAATGGAAATAGAAAACCAATATTGGAACAGTGTAGTTTTAAGGTTTCAATTAGGAGCTATTGTGTAAAACTTGATTGACCATTGTAACATTAATTCATACAAAACGGTATTTGGGCAAAGTTTTAAGCAAACACAAAAATAACTAAATGAGAAACTACATAAGCAATGCTCGAATATGATCCACAAGTAATAGCCATTATATTAAAACACTTCACAAGAGATGTGAGCATTCTACACAGTAATTAACCTGTTTATTACTGCAAAGTATGAAACTTAATCCAAAGATGGAATATGTGCAGTAGTCTATGAAAAAACAAAAATCAACAGATTTGTACATGCTACTTGCAAAGACAATTGAAAAAAGTCTAGTTTTATTGTTTGAAAGAGATTTGCATTTCTTAAACATCCAGCAAAGATTATGTAAAGTCTTAAAATGTTGTATGCATAATTTGGAAACACTGATTTACCACAAATTATATCAACTCCACAAAAATCCAAACTATGTAAAAAGTGTTCAAACATGCTCTTTCAGTGAATGGCTTCAGATGAGAGTACTAAACAAAAATTGGGAGAAATTTACAGAGTAATTCACCTGTGTGCTATCAGAGATTTATTTTAATATGTTCCATAGAGTTGAAGCATGAGTTGGTCTCAAACATGAAATGAATCCCATTCGTTTGTACACACTCATGGCAAAGGCTGTGTGGAAGCGTGCAGTGTTAGGGCTTCCAACTGTCTTGAGCACTGTAAACCAAAACTGAGGTTTTGGAACACACCCAGATGGCTACCCACAGTTCAGATGGGAAACGCCGTTTTAGCACAATCATAAGTAAATAATGAAACACTCCCTAACTATGAAAATCATGCAGTAACCTGCAGCTTCTGTGACTATCATGACATCATAATGATTCATGGAAGATAAGAACAATGAGCACAGGACATCTCCTGTGTGTTTCTTGAAAGACTGAAATATGTTCGAAATTGTGCGAGTATTTTCAAGAGATACCATGGAACCAACAGACACATCAATGGTAAAAGAAAGCATATTTGGAAGAGTGTTTTTTTAAGATTTCAGTTATCAGCAACACTGACTTTTCTTTCTGGGTTCCAATAATCATTCCCTTCAAGTATAAGATGTTAAGAGCTTACTGCTGTTCATAATTCTGATTTGTTTCATCCCCCACAAGTTATTTTTTAGTCAATACTACACCTTTGTATATTGTTCTTTTATTAAACTCCACATAATTACACTATTTGAGTGTTCCATCTCTCCTGCTGAGAAATATATGGAGCAAATGAATGAATTTCCAATATTAACTTCTTAATCTCATCTTTTAGCTATTAAAGAAATTAAAATGTCTTTGCAGCAATTGAAATGTTTCTGCTGGCTCATAGATTATAGAAAACTTCATGGATTAGGTATTTAATGATACCTAATGGCTGGTATTTAATGATAATTTAATGTTTAATTTAAAGTTTAAAGTTTAATATTTTTCTAATGGGAGTAGAAATGTGTTTTACAACTTGGTAAATTATTATACCTAAAGAAGAAAAATCAGGCAATTTTTAAAGGGAACTTCAATCAGAAAATTATGAGATTCTCTTGTGTGTTTTTGATGGAGCTTATTCCCTAGTTTTAACACTTTAAATAATTTTACTTCTCAATTTACTTAAATTTTAAACATGTTATTTACCCATCACATGGTCTTTTAAACAAAGGCAATATTGAATATTGATATCAAGGAGATCCAAGATGGTGGAGGATTGAGTGGAAGCTACACTGACACTCTCTCAGGACCAAACTGGAACTACAACTAAAATATAGAAAAACAATCCTGAATAAACTGAAACTGAAGACTAATTGAAGAGCACCTTCATAAATAAGGAGGAAAAGTGGAGACTGCATAGAGACTGGTAGGAAGTGTAAATACATGAGAGGGCTGGCTAGGCTCCCACAGGTAGCAGCTGAAGGTCCAAAAGGAGATCTCAGCTGTGGTAGGTTATCTTTGAGAACTCTGGGGACTAAACTCCAAGCTGGGTTTCCCAACCAAGAGCACCGGAACTAAGAAAGGTGCCCACAAAACATCTGGCTGAGAAAGGCAGTGGGGGTTTCTGTCTGCCAGGGAGAGATGCCTCGAAAGGCAGGCACCCTCTTAAGGGGCCAAAGCACTAAGATTTGTGTGCAGCCACTCACCTCAGGCTCCAGCAGCATGAGGGCAGAGTGGACTAGAACTGTGTGAGGAGAGTCTGGAGGTGGTGGTGGCTGGGGAATAGATCTGAGAGGGCACCCATCTGGACCCTGTGCTGAGTCATTTCCCACACAGCAGAGGGTATCTTTCTCAGGCAGGTATTTACCTTCCAAGCAGCTTTCCCCTGGGGGGAGAGGGGAAGCAATTGCCTCAGCCTGCTGGAAAACCTCTGGTTCCACTCTGTGGAGTTTCTGTAGCCTGAGGCTCCTTAAAAGGCTGATAATAATCAGCTGCTCAACCCTGTGGAGTTTCTACAGCCTGAGGCTCATTAAGAGACTGAATAACAGCCTCTGGGTGCTTTGAGTCTTTGCCTGATTTGCTTCTGGACCCAGGTCTTAGACAGGAAGACCTTGATGCACATCTTACTCCTGTCCAAACATACCCAGGCCCAACAAAGAAAACCAGAAGCTATGAAGTGTGGAAAACTTCAAAACTGGGTATTCAAGACCAGTCACAAACAGTGTCTGACACTGGCCTGCACCAGAGAACATCCAAAAGACTGGGAGTCCTAACAGATCTACCTACTACATAGAAATAAATTTAAAAAGACAGCCAAAATAAGGAGATGAAAAAAGCCCCAAATGAAGGAACAAAAGAATTCTCCAGTAGAAGATCTAAATGAAATGGAGATAAGCAATCTATCAGATAGAGAGTTTAGAATACTGATCATAAGGATGTTCAACAGCGTGAGAAAAGAAACAGAAACTATGAAGGAAATGGAGAACGACATAGTTGAAATAAAATAAAATAACATTGGAAGGAATGAACAGCAGATTAGGGGAAGCTGAGGATGGGATCAGAGAATTAGAAGACAGGGTAGGAAAAATCACTCAATCAGAGAACCAAAAAGAAAAAACAGCTGAAAAAACAGGAGGACAGCTTCAGGAAGCTGTGGGACAACATGAAATGTGACAATATTTGCATCATAAGAGTACAAGAAGACCTAAAAAATAAGCAAGAGTTAGAGAATCTGTTTGAAGAAATAAAGGCAGAAAACTTGCCTAACCTGCTCAAGGAAAAAGTCACACAAGTTCAGGAGGCACAGAGAGTTCCAACAAGAAGAACCCAAAGAGGCCCACACCCAGACACATCATAATTAAAATGCCAAATATCCAAGATAAAGAGAGAATCTTAAAAGCAGCAAGAGAAAAGTAAGCTGTTACTTACAAAAGAGCTCCCATAAGGCTGTCTGCTGGTTTCTCACCAGACACTCTTACAGGCCAGAAGTGAATGGCATGAAGCATTCAAAATAATGCAAATAAAGGATCTGAAACCATGAATACTCTATCCAGCAAGGCTATCATTAAAAATCCATGGTGAAATACAGAGCTTCCCAGACAAAAAAAAACTTAAAGGAATTTATCACCACCAAACCAGCATTGCAAGAAATGTTAAAGGGACTGCTGTAGTAAGAAGATAAAATAGAGAGAATGAGAAACATAGGCATAAAGAAACAAAATGTCAGTTTATAAGTATCTATCAATAATAACCTTAAATATAAATGGATTAAATGCTCCAATCAAAAGACTTAGTGTAGCTGAATGGATAAATAAACAAGACCAAAATATATGCTGTCCACAAGAGACCCACCTCAGAACAGAAGACTCACACAGGCTGGGAGAAACAAAAGAAAACAAAACAAAAAACTTCTGGAGGACTTTAAAGGAGAGATCAACAGCAATAAAGCCATAGTAGGGGACTTTAACATCGCATTGACTTTACTGCATAGATCTTCCAGGTAAAAAATCAAAAAGGAAGTAGTGACTCTAAATGGCACACTATATCAGAAAGTTTTAATTGACATTTACAGAATATTCCACTCCAAAGCTTCAAAGTAAGCATTCTACTCTAGTGCACATGGGACATTCTCAAAGATAGACCACATGTTAGGAAACAAAACAAGTCCAAGAAGATTAAAATCATATCAAGCATCTTCTTGGACATTTACACAATGGAATACTATGCAGCTATATAAAAACAAGTGATCCCTTTCCCTTTGAGACAGCATGGTCAGACCTGGGGACTATTCTGCTAAGTAAAATAAGCCAGTCAGAGAAAGACAAGTGTCAAATGACCTTACTCATGTGGAATCTAATGAACAAATTAAACTGATGAACAAAATAGATTCAGAGACATAGAAACATGGAACAGAGTGATGAATCTCAGAAGGCAGGGGTGAGTGGGTGGTTGGGTAGGGAGAAAGATTAACATAAGAATTCATAAGCATATATGCATAAGCATTGGACACAGACAATAATGGAATGAAGGCCTGGGGGGAGGGGAACAGGGGAGAGGGGGTCAATGGGGGAAAAATGGGGACACATGTAATACTTTTAAAATTTTTTTATTTTATACCTTAAATGTACTCAAGTTCTTGCTTTGTTATTTATTAGACTTTGATCAAACCATCTTATATCACCATCACAATTACTTAATATATCCATTGCCCTGGAAACAGTAGAAATAATAATTATTTAGTGGTCAATTATCTATCTTGAATCTTTGGACAAGAGTGTAATTGCTTAACACTTTCACTAGAAGACAGGAAGAGGGAGGAAAATTTAATAAAATTTGAGTTCATTACCTTAATGTAATTGGGTATTTGAATGTCTAAAACTTCTCTTTTAAATAATTTAGTCCTTTTTTTTAAATTAATTTGTTTGTTTGTTTAAAACATTACAGATGTCCCTTTTTCTCCCCAATGACCCATTCCACCCTGTCCCATCCCCCTCCCCGGTCCTTCTCCCCACCATAAAACTTCTCTTTTGAAGAGCACCTACTTCACTGGGAAAATTTTAGCGTTTATTTTGTTATTTTGTTACATTCTTTTAATGCATCCAGGCTGAAGATTTTGCATAGTACAAAAATAAAACAGTGAGGTAGTGAAAAAAGCAATGGGCAAGTAATTAAAAGGGCCTGGCTCTGCATCTTCCTTCTGCCACTGATTTTCTGTGTGATCTTAAACAATTTACAGGGCCCATCTCATTTTCTCATTTTCATCTCTTATAGACAGCAGTAATAAGACCTTGCCTATCCACTAAGTTTCTTGTGATTAAATTACGTAATGAAGGAGAAAGCACTTAGAAAATGTCATAAAAGTATTCTTACTGTTAATTATAGATTTTGCATTGCTTATCTCAGATAGTTAACCTAAGCATGGAAAGGTTCTTTTATAAGAAGTGTTCCTCCCTCAGAACAGATACTGGACTCTGCCTGACTACTCTTTATTTTAATAACTTTCTTAGAGATTAAAAAGCTGTATTCATAGAATATCATTTATTTTTGTGTACATCTTTTATTTTATTTTATTTATTTTATTTTTAAAGTTTCTTTATCTTTATTGTTGAAAATATTACATATGTCCCCTTTTTACCCCCTTGATTCCCTCCACCCCACATCCACCCCACCCTCAGGCCTTCCCTAGACCAATGTCTATGTCCATGGGTTATGCTTATAAACATATAAGTTCTTTGAGTAATCTCTTCCCACCCACTCCTTAATAATAAAGAGAAATTTAAATAAATAAATAAATAAATAAATAAATAAATAAATAAATAAATATTGATATCAGTATGTTAATGTTCAGATAAGCATCTAATAGTAAGCTTTGATTTTAAGACCTACAGCAGGAAAACCCCAAACCCAATCAATATCTCCAAACTCAAGGTATGACAGGAATGTTCATCTTCAGTCTATCAAAGAGTTGATATTTCACATGTTTCAACTACTCAGTATTCTTTTTCCCACACTGATATATAATTGCTGAGTCAATCAAGGTAAAAACAGGTAATCTAGGATTATTGGGTGATGGTTCTGAATCCCTTTGTTCCCTCATCATAGTTTAGTTGTATCATTAAAGTACTGGTTAAAGAATTCTTTATGCTCAGCTCAGAGCCTGTAACTTTAAGAGCTGGGAAGCTTATCGAACTGAGATTAGTAAGTTGTGAACATACATTTTTTTATGTCCCTTTTCCCAGCTCCTTTTATCTAATATACACAACTTCAGGAACACACTTTACTTGTTGAACTCTACTATGATATTTTTATTTATTTGGCCAAAGGGCAAAGATAATGGTTCTCTATTAAATTTAATATGAAAATTAAAAAGCTAACTCATCAAATCTCAACTCTTGTTAAGTGCTATATTCATAATACATTCAGAATGCACTTTGATTGAGTATACTTGAAACGCTAGGTGGCCAAGTCAAGATAAAGAAAGAAAAAGTGAGACTGAGATCATTGATAGGAAACATAACCAAGTTAAAAATTTTTCCTAAGACCAGTTTTATCTGAGGAGATAAAAGCCTTAGAAGCGCACTCCATGGAAAGCCTTTGTCACTGCAATTAGTCTCAAAATTGGAGTCCCAGAAGATGCAAAAACAAAGGAACAAATTCACATTTTCCCTCAACATTCTGTCTAGCATCTCTGAAACCAAACAGCAAATGGGTCTGGGCTGCCTATCACTACTTGAGCCAATTAAGCAGAGACAGGTTTGAATTGTATATGAGTGTTTTTATTTTCCAGCATTGCCTGCAGTATGGGAGAGCATCAAGTCATCTACAAAATATGCTCTAACCCCCTAGAATTCCTCACAAGCATGGTTTGCCAGAGCCCGCTGGCAGAGTCGAACGGTCCTGAGAGTGGGGGTGAGGATGGAGAAAAGACAGACAAAAAAGATGGGATGGGGAGGACAACAGCTCGTGACGGCTGCAGCCCCCAGTTTATTTTCCAAGCTCAATTTATACCGGCGCTGTTGCTTTTGCTGAATAGCACCCTGCCCCGCATTCCTTCCCCTTGCCCAATACAAAGTAGTTCTCTCCAGGCTGCACAAACACACCTTCAGCGTAAACATCCTGCCTCCTGCAGGAGCTCAGACCTTGGTAACTATCTTTGTCTCAGCTTCTAATGGGAACTTGTTGGGAAGGATTGAGTCCTTGGCTCGGTATGTAGCTTGACTGTCCCTTAACCCTTCGGGCCAGGGCCAGCTTCCTAATAAGCCTTTCTAGAATTTAAGGCTGCAAACTAAATTAGTATCGCCTTGGTGCCTCAAGGTCTGGGTCAGGGAGCAGGAGAGCACTTCTGCAGCTCACCCAGGCAGCTCCTCTGTGCTTGGGGCCACAGCAGCTCACCCACATCTCCCTGGGAGCAGGAGAGCACATCTGCAGCTCACCCAGGCACTGTGCCTGGGGCCACAGCAGCTCACCCACATCTCCCAGGGAGCAGGGGAGCACATCTGCAGCTCACCCAGGCAGCTCCTCCATGCCTGGGGCCACAACTGCTCCCCACAATGGTTATGCCACAACAACAAATAATCTATTGCTTGATTCTCCAGAATTGCCTCACAGACATGCCTCAGCTCTTTATCCCATGTATAGCCCTGGAAGTGGCATTCAGGGCTTTTACCCTGCTGCAAGCCAGCCAGGTCACTTCTACATTAAGTGAGACTACCATTACAAGCATAACAAAAATGGTTAAAGCAGTATATTCTGCAGGACTCTACAGGTGGAGATTGTCATTGCAGTCTGGTGCCATGGCCCTAGGAAGGTATCTTTTGGTTTGGGCCCTGTGATGCTTCTGGGGCATAATGATGGTCAGTTATCCTAAGGAAGAAGGCCCTCCAGTGCTGTTGGCACTGACATATAAATAAACAGTTACCCCACATATCAGAAACCAACCAGCCAGCAGCTTAGTATGTCCATTACTATAAGGGAGGGTGAAATTATCAAAACAATTCACACTGTAGTTATTAGATACTGAGAGACAATAATTAGAACACCCAGTAAAAGTCAGACATTCGCTACAGGAAGTTATTGCATTAACCTTTAGAGAAAATATCCCTGCATTCTTTTCCTGGACAGTGGGTCCCAATGCATAAAGATCCCCATATGTGACTTCATTCCTAAAATGAACAGAATGAGAATAATTCTGTATATTAGCAATAGGTGTCACGACTTCTACTAGGCAAGATGGAAAGTTCTGTTCTACATAGGTTCCTCCTGAAAGGCAAAAGTCAGAGATATTAAGAACATTTTCTGCTAAACACACTCAAATATTTTCATTTCTTCTGAATGGAATTAGTTCTTGAGCCAGACCAGCAGTGGTCAAGAGTGTGATTATGACCTGGCTGGCATGGCTCAGTGGTTGAGTGTCAACCCATAAACTAGGAAGTCACAGTTCGATTACTGGTCAGGGCACATGCCTGGGTTGTGGCTTGATCCCCAGTGGGAGGCATGTAGGAAGCAGCCAATCAGTGACTCTCTCTCATCATTGATGTTTCTATCTCTTTCTCCCTCTCCTTTCCCCTCTCTGAAATCAATAGGAAAAGGGGGTTGCAATTATGAAAATGCTGCCTTCAAAAGACAACCTTGAGGTGTTCCTTGGATTCAGTCACCCATTCTTCCCCTTCTTGTGCCCTTTTCACTCTGGTGTGATGGATCCAGGGCTTTACCCCTGCCATCTTCAGAGCAATTGGAGTGGTGAGAAGTACATCCCAGGGTCCCATCCATTTTTCCTCCAGTTGATCTTCTGGTGATCTGGTTTTCCATGTTTTGAGTAGAACTCTGTGTTATGCTTGGAAGGGGTGTAGCAGACCTGTGACAGGCAATTCCTAGCATATGCCAAATCATTAATTACAGTCAGTGTTTGATTAAGATGCTGCATAAAATTCATAATTTTAACATCATAATCTCCATATACACCTCCTGTTCCTATAGCAGCCTTAAAGGGTTGTTCATATATTACTTTTTAGGGAATCAAACCAATCCAAGTTCAGGGAGCTACTCTAATCCTTAGTAGGGCAATTGACAACACCAAATCCCAATGAAGATAAGTCTCCTGACATAGTTTAGCTATAGTCTTCCTTAGGATGTGGTTAATTTTCTCAATCATTTCTGAGGTATGTGGTTTCCAGGCTGTATATAGCTTCCAGGTTATGCTGAGGAACTTGCTGACCTTCTGAGTAATCTTAGAAACAAAAGCCAGTCCATTATCAATCTGTAAACCATTAGGGAGTCCAAATGAAGAGATTATGTTCTTTAAAGGGGCCTTGACTAGTTTGGACCCCCTCTCAGTTTGGGTGGGATATGCCTCTACCCAGCCTGAAAACGAATCAACAAAAACAAGTAAATATATCCAGCCCCTAGACTCTGGCTTTTGGGTGAAGTCAATCTACCAATCTTTGATAGGGATTTGGCCCTGGTACTGCTTCCCCTCCTTCCTCTGATCAGGATGTGTCTTAGAATTATTCTGACATATGGGGCATTTGACTGTTACCTGACAGATCACCTGAGAAATTATGGGGCCTGTCAACCAGGGTTGGATATAGGCAGACATAGAGTCCCATCCATAGTGAGTTGCTTCAAGATTGTGATTTAAAATGGGTCTTAACAGTTGCTTAGGAAGGAGGACAATTCCATGTTTATTTATTTTCCAGTCATTTTTGGTCTCTTTAAACTCCCATTTCTCTGCCTTTCCATGGTCTGAAAGGGAGTAATCTGGGTAAAACTGGGTCAGGTCTAAGACAGGTATTAACGGTTAAAAATGTACACCTTAGCTGCTTCCTTACCATTTGATCAGCCATCTGGTTTCCTTTTGCTAGCTCTGTGTCTTCCTTTTGATGCTCAGGGCAATGAATTACAGCCACCTGGGTAGGGCTTAGGACAGCTTGTAATAAATTCAGAATTTCTGTTGCATGCTTGTTGTCCTTTTTGTTGGCAGTCAATTGCCCTCTCTCTTTCCATATGGCCCCATGTGCATATAAGACTAAGAAGGAATATTTGGAGCCCTTATCAATGTTTGCTCACTTTCCTTTTGGTAATTCTAATGCTCTGGTAAGAGCAATTAATTCAGCCTTCTATGCTGAAGTCCCTGGAGCAAACACCTTAGCCTTGATAGTTTCATCCAATGTGACTATCATGTACCCTGCTTTCCTCTTTCCCTATTCTACATAACTGCTCTCATCTACATATAAAGTACAATAAGCTCCTTCCAATGGGTAGTCCTGAAGATCCAACCAGTTGGAATACACTTTGTCTATGACTTCAACACAATCATGAGACAGGGAAGTGCTGTCAGGTTCAGGAAGCAGTGTAGCTGTGTTAAGACTACTTACAGTTTTGAAGGTCACATTGGGATTGTCCAAGAGTGCTGCCTGGTATCTTCCCATCCATCCTGCAGTCAGCCAGAGGTTTCCTTATTGTTCCAGTAGGCCCAGGACTTGATGAGGTGCTGAAATAATGATTACTTGACCAAGAGAGAATTTCTTTGCTTCTTGTATAAGCTCAGAGGTAGCCACCACTGTTTTTAGGTATGCTGGGCAACCCTGAACTGTATGGTCTAATTTCACAGACAAGTAGGCAATAGGCAGTGGGTGCACCACCACCCAGAGTCTGAGTGAGAACCCCAAGTCCAATTCCTTTCCTCTTGTGCACATTCAAATGGAAAGAGTTCTGCAGGTTTGGAAGACCCAAAGCAGGTGCTGTTGCCAGGCAGGCCTTTAAGGTCTCAAAGTCCTATTCACATTCCTTATCCCAGTCCAGGGGACTCTCCTCTGGCCTTTTTAGAGCCCCATATAGGGATCTTGCTATGAGTCTAGAGTTAAGGATCCAAATGTTGCAGTACTGAGCCATTCCCCAAAATCTCCTCAACTGCCTCTTGGTCTTCAGGTGCGGCATCTGAATAATCATGTCCTTATGGTCTCCTGTTAAACTCCTTTGGCCAGGCTCCAGGAGAAACCCCAGGAATTTGATGTCCTGCTTGCAAATCTGAGATTTTGGGGTGAGATCTTATAACCACAGCTTACTAGGCGATTGAGGATGTCAATAGTTTTTTCAAACAGTCATCACATGTGGGCCCTCTGATCAGGAGATCATCCACATATTGTAGCAGGACACCCTTCTGAAACTGTAGCTCTTCCAGGTCTTTGCTTAGTGTCTCCCCCAAAATGGTAGGGTAGTTCTTGAACCCCTGGGGAAGGACTGCCCAATAGTGCTGAGTCTTAACCAGAAAGGTGAAAAGTGGTTGCAAAGCTGGGTCAACCGGGACGTGCTTTCCCATACATCTCCTCTTTTCCCCAATTAAGAGGGTATTTAAGAGTGTCTTGCTTGGCAAGCATGGATCAACAGTTGAGAATTGACCTATGATTCAGGAGATTGAGGTTCGATTCCCAGTCATGGCACATAGCTGGGTTGCAGACTTGATCCCTAGTAGGGGGCACTCAGGAGGCAGTGACTGATTAATGACTCTCATTATTAATGTTTCTCTCTCTCTCCCTCTCCCTTCCTCTCTCTGAAATCAATAAAGGTATATTTAAAGAAAAAGAAAAAAAAGAGTGCCTATATATTGGTCTGGTTGGGGTTATGAGTGGCTAATATGGAAGCAATCAAATCTGTAATCTTAGCAGGGCAATTCCAGTAGAAGAGATTGGAATTTTTCCAATTTAGCAAATCCAAGGTGGAGAACAGAGTATGGGTCCAATAATATCTTGCTTGGTGCCCATTCTGAGTGGCTCCCACTAATATACAGCAAAGAGGGAATTGCCCTGTTCTGGAAGTTGCTCTACCCCTCCAAATTTTGTTCCCTGCCTTGTTCTAGAAGAAGAGGGGATGACTGTCTCAGGATCATTTTCAGTGCCCAGCAGTCCAGGATAAGGAAGAAGCTCCTCAGCTTCTGGAGCACTTGGAGGATGTCTCCTAACTACAGACTGCAAGGCAACCTCTTCCTCTTCCTGTTCCTCTTTCTTCTTCTCCCCCTGCTTTTACCTTTTTGTATTATAGGTACAACAACCTTTCCCTGAACCATCAACTTAACCTCTTCCTTATTTTCTTTCGAGTCAGAATTATGCAAAGGCATAAAGGCTCAAACATACAGCACTTTCCCACATTTCCCCAACCTCTGACAAAACAATCCTAACTGCAATACTATATAATAGTTTAAAGGCCCACTTAATGGCCACCTTTCCCCAAAATCTAGAGCATATATAGGTCAAGCAGTATTACAGTAAAACACCATTTTCCTTTTTATCATTGGTGGATAAGCATAACTAGTCCAATCCCCCAAGGTCTTTCCTAATGTAGTATCTTTTAAGATTGAACCACCAGCACCCATCTTTAAACAATTTAAGCAAGATTACAAAGTTACACAAAGCAAAACCACCTTAATATACAATATTTACAAGTATGTACAACAGACCTACAACTGTTTGTGACTTACTATGCACAGCCAGACAAAATACCACACAGAATGCCCTGTGCCATGCAGGGCCATGTCTTGAACCTAAGTTGATCAGGCTCAGGTGCTGAGATCAGGCAATGACACTGAGAGGCCACTTGCAACCAGGAGCTGATCAAGCACAGAGTGAGGAGCTAGCTTTAAAATAGGCAGCTGAGGGACATGGAATCAAGGAGGAACAAAGGGGAAGTAAGTTACATGACATCTGGCAGGCAGCTCAGGGCAGGTAACTTGCAAAAGAGGATGTTCTGCATCAGCACACCACAAGGGAAAACAGCAATATCCCACAGCTAACCTTGAAGGCTGGAAACAAAGGTGGGAGCATGGGGATTTGAAGTGACTGGATGTTTCCAGGGGCAGGATGCAGAGGTGGTGAGCAAAGGTTTAAAGTAATTGGATGTTGCCAGAGCAGAATCTTTCAAAATAGCCAATAGAACGACACACAGGTAGATATAACCCTTAGACAAAGAAACTCCCACAGCTATCCATTCGGGACCATTCTTGCTGCTCTGAAATCTTTTGTCTCTCCTTCGATAAAACTTTGCCTTTCCTTACCTCTTGAACCTTCCGTGAACTCATTTTCAACTGTATGAGACACGAACCCAGCTGACCAGAAAACTCTGTAACAGCAGTAGATGGGAGACAACAGATGATGGATGCCCTTATTTACAGAGTTACAGAACTCTATATTAAATTTAGATCTTAGGTGAGATGATGGGGATTGCTGAGGCTGAAGCTAGGGCTCAGAACAGGAAAATTCCTTGTAGTGCTGTGAATAAGAGTCCAAGCCTCAACAAGCAGAATCCATGGTACTCACCCCAGAAGAGTCCGGTTTGTAGTCCCATCTGGGTCACCTGAAAATGAAACTGGACAATAAATAGGTCTGGGCTGCCTATCACTACTTAAGCCAATTAAGTAAAGACAAGGTTGACTCATATGTGAGCATTTTTACTTTCCAATATTACTGACAATATGGGAGAGCAGCAACTCCCACCCCATAAGCCAGCTGCTTATATTGGGTAGAAGGACAAAAGTTACATGGGGAAGTATAGGTAACAGGGAATGCAGGCTGGGGGTTGCAAAGGGCAGGTGCCTTGGGGTCTCCATTGTTTAGCAACAAGGTTGTTAATCTTTCCATGATGCTAGGCAGTTCTCAGATAAGAAGAATGGACCGAATTTCAAGGTTAACTCCCAGGTCCCGGGGCATACTACTCCCAACCAGGTCATAATGTGCATTGTTTAATCAGAATAAAACAATCATAGTTAACAGGGCATGATTAATATTTCTTGTAATTGTAGCTAGTCACTACTATTCTATTTCTGCCCCTAACATATCTACCTTAATCTCTCCCAAGGTGGGGAATTAAAAAGTGGGTTAGAAATAGGAATTTAGTATCATGGATGCTGCTATAACATAGACTTCTGAAGCAGTGTGCAGGCTCCAAAAATCCACACTTTCAGCAAAGGTTCTCATATTCAGTTTGCTCACATCCTATTATTTCAAATGGCACATGAGAAAGTTATTGACCAAGTTGTCCAGAAAACTTATAACACTAGTTAAATTAATGCAAACCATTACATGAATTTGGTGGCTGGTTATTTTGTTAGTGTAGCACTCACATTAGCAGACTCCAAACGACAATGGGTATTCCAAAATTTGATTTATATATTGTGGTTTTTGTTGTTGTTGCTATTATCAGAAGGAAATGCTTATTACAAAAAATTAAAATAATAATTCCCTTTCTAGGCCAACCAGCAAAAATTTTAGCAAGCTAAAAAGGAAATATTTTTATAATACTGGGAACTAAACTGAAGTATAGTGCCCCCATTTCAACCTTTACAATTGCTACTTTGAAGATAAGCAAGAGCAATAAAATTTGGTAAACAATGACTTCTTCCCCTTCTCCTGGCTCTTTGTAAACTTTGTAAAAGGTTTCCTGGGTAAAAATTCCAGGGAGTAAATTCCAGGAAATAGTTAACCAAGAAAGTTAATTAACGCTTATTTTAGCTTCTGTCTGCCGCTTCGCTAGTCCCCCACCTGCCCTCTTAGCCAAACAATGTGGTTTTTGCCTTTATATTCTCCCTGCAAAGACTGTTCGGGGCTGTGAGTCTAGTTAGGGCATGAGCCCCTCACAGCCACCAGCATAATAAATCTCCAAACGATTAATTCAGTCTCTGTGAATTAATCTTGTGAAAACTGGGTATAACAAAACCAAGTAGAATATTAACTAGATTGAATTACCTCCAATATGATGCTTGAACATGTGTGGGTGCTAATTTTTATCCTTCAGTCATTGATTCATTCAGCTGACATTTATTGAGCACCTCCAATGCAAAGAACACACACCAAGGATTTCAGAAACAGAGGAGATCCTTGATGGTCTCATTCACTGATAAGGTAATAGACTGGTTGTAAGACTAAGGTGCAAATTCTCCTGAGTTCTAATCTTAATATACTTTGAATACAATTGCAGTCAGGTTTACATAAATACTACAAATCCTGGTGCTCTGAATCCTGCCACATGATACCAAGAACTCAGATCCTCTCTCTGGGAGTCTTAAGATGATATATCTTCTATTCATCCATCCCCCTAGCTACATCTTCACTCCTGAACCTGGATCCAAATCATATGGCTATATTTTCTACTGTTTCCCCTGATTTCTTCTTCAAGTGTTTATGGACTATGTTGCCACCACTATCCTGTCTTGAAGAGCCAAGGCAAAAATGAGTTTCTATTCCCTCATTGTATGACAGGTACCAGGCCAGCTCCATGGAGGCATGAATAGTACAGACACATAGGGATGTACTTTCAAAAGGGCCTCTCTGTGCTTGGAATTTAGTGCTCTGTGTCCACCATCTTGAAATGTTCAGTAACTTTATCTTTAAACTTGTTTTAAAATGAAACCCAATGGCACAGTGAAGCATGCACCAGGACTTAGAGTTTGAGCCCTCACATGTCCCCACCCCCTGCCATCTCCCCAACTCCATGGGAAGAGTTCTGAGCAGCTACTACCACTATTTGATACCCTGGGTCCTGTTTTCACTTCACTCAGGAAGTCCTGTTTTGAAGTCCTCCTTACTTCACTTCCTGACCTCTGCCACCTTCCATTCAGGGCAGCAACATGGCCATATTCATGGGAGAAGCCTACATTCCTCTTGTTCACCTTCACTTATATTGGTGTCCTAGGCAAATGTCCTGAGGAAGGTTAGAGTCACTTATCTGTACCCTGTGGTGTCTAGAGGAGACACATGGTGATGGTCATCCCATCCCTGGGTTGACAGTGCCACAGCATGTTTGATGGGAGCAAGCCTCTCTTGCACACCTGATCTAGGTACAGACTGTGTATCAACTTAGTTTCCTTTGGGGGTCATCAGGTCAGTTGTGGGTGTGACTTCCCTGTCCCTACTGGGGTCCTGCATTTTTTATTTGCACTGGGACCCCAAATTACATAGCTGATCCTAATAGGTATGTAATACTACTGGATGACATACTGAACAGAAGGAGAATAACTTATTCTATTGTTCCCTTTAATAAGACAGAGCACAATGGAAGAGCAAGACTTTAACAATGCTAGAATAACAACATCAGAGGAGCTACTCCTTGGGATATTGCCTTCCTTGGCCTGAAGAAACCCCCATGAATGCAGTAGTTGAGGCCGAAGAGATGGCTCACATGATTAGAAAATTGGTTGTAAAGCCCTAGCTGGTTTGGCTCAGTTGTTAGAGCATCGGTCTGTGAACTGAAGGGTCCCAAGTTCGATTCTGCCAAGGGCACATAGCTCAGTTGCAGGGTCTATCCCAGGCCCCTTTCATGGCACATGCAGAGGCAACCAATCAATGTGTCTCTTTCTCTCTCTCTCTCTCTCCACCCCCCCTTCTACTCTCTCTGAAAAAAGCAATGGAAAAAATATTCTCAGATGAGAATTAAAAAATAAAATAGAAATAAAAAAGAGAATTGGTTATAAAAAGGCATATGAAAACTAAATGACTTTATCAAGAATTATGAGAGCCTGATTTCTTAGTGCATGAGAAAATACAAATATAGAAATTGTAAAGCTAAGAATAAATCCTGAAGTGTTGGGTTGGAATTGTAAACTTATGGTTTTTAATATATATATAGCTAGATGGGTACAGAAAAATATGTAAGTCTAACCGGGCATTTACATAGCATGTGTATATACATATTTATAGTTCTGCCTGCTGTCAAGTTTTGAAAGTTTTGCAGTCAACACCTAGCATCACAATGTTGGTTTCTAACTACTGTTCTCTTCTAAACAAAGCCAGTAATCTTTGGGAAAATGGGTTGTTCCAGAGCAAAAAAAATTATAAAGTGAAAGTAGAATTCTGAATAATAGCAAAAAGAAAAGAAGAAATAAAAAATTATTTGGACATGCCAATAGAGCAATGAATCATCCTGAAAGGCCTCTTACTCTCCAAATTCAGGACAATTTGAAAAGCAAAATAAATAATAATAATAATAATAATAATAAATTATAACCCATTGAGTAAAATAAAAATGTGTGAGTGTAGGCTGAGATAAATATATAAATGAATGTGAATAAGTCATTGAAAAAATTGTAAAAAGTTTTCTCTACATTACAGTAAAATGACAACCAATAAATGTAGAAAAATGATGAATTTAGAATATCACCTTTTGGCAACCACTACAGTAAATATTGATTCAGAAAAGAATAAACAATGATGTTTTTAAAAATGAATACAAATTTGATGAGATATGGAATATTTACCTGGTCTCAAAGTAGCTCTCATATACTTTAAAAAAAATAGTTGATATATTTTAAAATTAAAATAATAAGCACATATTGACATAAACAATATTTTAATTAAAATATTTTTTCAGAAATTAGTGAGAAAAGCCTTAGCCAGTGTGACTCAGTTGGTTGGAGTGTTGTCCTGTACACCAAAAGGTGGCAGTTTTGATTCCAGATCAGGGACCATACCCAGGTTGTGGGTTTGATTCCTGGTCAGAGTGTTTGTAGGAGGCAACCAATTGATGCTTCTCTCTCACATTGATGTTTTTCTCTTTCTCCCTCTCTCTCTCTTTCTCCCCTTTCTCTCTCTAAAATCAATTAAAAAATTAGTGAGAAGAGTACCATTGCTTAATTTTTGGCAAATCACATTAATATTGGGATTAATAGAAGATAGATGGTTTCTCATATCTGCTTCTGCATTTACTCTGATATGATGTTGATTTTGGTTGAACTACATAAAGAATATTGCCTCAAACTGATATGTAGTTGAAAAATATAAGGATATTTTAACAGCTTTCTCAGATAACAATGGTTATTCTTTGATGCTATAGCAAAATTTAACAAATATTAGGTTCTTAAATTTTATTTAAAAGACTTTTATGGGATAAAAAATTATATTATGTTAAGTTCCATTTGTTTATATTTTTAGGTTAATCGACTTTACTCTTTACAGTTTTATATTTATAAAAAATTTGAGCTCTTATATTCCCCTAATTTAAGCACATAGTTTCCCCTATTATTAAAATCTTGCATGATTGTGGTATGTCTATTAACAACTAATGTGCCAGTTTGATATATTATTAACTAAAGTCCATAGTTTACATTAAGATTTACTTTTTGTGTTGTAAAGTTCTATGGATTTTAATAAATGTATAATGACATGTATCCACCATTACAGTGTCAAACCAAGTAATTTTACTGCCCAAAACATCTTCTATGCTTCACATATTTACCTCTCCCATCAACCCTACTCCCTAGGATCCCTGGAAACTATAGAACTTTTAATGTTTCTTTAGTTCCCTCTTTTTTTCAGAATGTTATATGAACAATCATATGGTAATTAGACTTTTAAGCCAATTTGCTTGCAAGGTTTCTCTATTTCTTTTCATGGCTTGATAGCTCATTTCTTTTATTAATCACTGAATAACATTGCATATTAGCACAGTTTGCTTATCCATTCGTGTATCAAAGGACATCTTGGTTGTGGCAAATTTTGGCAATTAGAAATAAAGTTGGTATAAATATATATGTGCAGGTTTTTATGTGAACATAAGTTTTCAACTCAACGGGGTAAATATCTAGGAACTCAATTGCTGGATAGTTGACTAAAACTGTTTAGCTTTGTCAAAAATGGCCAAACTGTCTCCCAAGGTACATTTTGCATTGCCACCAGTAACAGAGTTTTTTTCTGTTGCTCCACATTCTCTACAGTATTTGGTATTGTCAGGTTTGTTTGTTTGTTTGTTTGTTTGTTTGTTTTAGTCATTTTAATAGTCATGTAGTTGTACCTCATTGCTGTTTTAATATGCAGTTCAGTTTCTTAATGAAAAATTATGTTCAACATCTTTTTAATTAATATATATATTTTTGACCCTCACCCACGAATATGTTTATTTATTTTAGGGAAGGAGAAAAAGAGACAGAGAAACATCAGTGTGAGAGGAAAACATCGATAAGTTGACTCCTGTACTTGCCCTGACTGGGAACTGAACCTACAACCTGAGTATGTGCCCTAACCTGGAATCAAACCCTCAGTGTATTTGATGCATGGGACAACACTCCCATCAACTGACCCCCCCCCCAGCTGGGGATGAACATCTTTTTATATGGTTATTTGCCATCTGCATATCTTCTTTAATAAAATATTTGTTTAGATCTTTTGTCCTTTTTTTTTTTCCTCATCTGAAGATATTTTTTTCATTGCTTCAGAGAGAGTAGAAGGAGAAGAAAGAAAGACAGAAACATCAATGTGAAGAGACACTTTGATTGATTGCTTTCCCCATTTGCCCCAATCAGGGCCAGGGATGGAGTCTGCAACCTAAGTAAGTGCCCTTGACTGGAACCGAACCCAGGACCCTTCAGCCACAGGACAACACTCTAACCACTAAGACAAAATTGCTAAGTTTCTTTTGTTCATTTTTAATTGGGTTTTCTTTTATTTTCTTATTGTTAAGTTTTAAGAGTTCTTTGTATATTTTGGATACAAGCTTTTATTAGATATATGTTTTACAAATATTTTTTTCCAGTATATGACTTGTCTTTTCATTCTCTTAACAATGTCTTTTGCCTAGCAGAAAAGTTCTATTTAAAACAGTCCAATTTATCAAATTTTTCTTTCAAGGATTATCCTTTTGTTGCTGTATCTAAAAACTCATCATAAAACCCAGTTCATCTAAATTTTATCTTATGCTATTTTCCAGAAGTTTTATATTTTACATTGGGATCTTTGATCTATTTTGATTCTTTTTTTTTTTCCTGTAAAAGATGTAAGACCTGTGTCTAGAGATTTGTTTTTCCCCTCCAGAATCACTTGTTGCAAAAACTAATCGTTCTCCACTGAATTGCCTTTGCTCCTTTCTCAAAATCAAATGACTATATTTCTGGCATTTCTGAAATCTACATTCTTTTACACTCACTTATATTTCTATTCTCTGGCCAATATCATGATCTCTTATTTACTGTCACATTATAGAAAATCTTGAAGTCAGATAGTTCTTAGTTCTTCTGCAGTATTGCATTACCTATGCTGAGTCTTTTACCATTCCAAGTAAACTTTGCAATTATTTTGTCAATATCCCAAAAATAACTTCCTGGAATGTTGATCACATTGAATCTATAGATATAGTGGGGAAGAATTGGCCTCTTGACAATACTGAGTCATTTTACCCATGAACATGAAATAAATATCTTGCTGTTTATGGCTTGATTGATTACTATCATCAGAATTTTATAGATTTCCACTCTTACATCTTGTATATATGGCATTAGATTTATACATAAGTATTTCATTATTTGGGGAATAACGTATTGTGTTTTAATTTTAAATATTTATTGCTGCTAGACAGGAAAGTTATTGAATTTTGTATATTACTCTGGTATTATACAACCTTGCTATGACTGTTTATCCATTTCAGGACTTTTAGTTGGTTATTTGGTATTTTCTACATAGGCAATTGTCAAAGTAAGAAACATTCAAACTTAAAAAGAATTTTTGTGAGTTTATTTGAACCAAACTGTCAACAATGGCCGGGAAACAAAATCTCAAAGCATTGAGATAATGTTCCAGAGAATGACAGTTTTGCACCTTATTTTATACATTACAATTTAAAGAGAAAATTAAGTGAGTTACATAAAATTCATTGGTGATAGATTATGGAGGCTGGAGAAAGCAAAGCAGGGAAACCCCTAGAATTGGATAAAAAGTAAAAAGATATAAAATTATGCATCTTTTACATAGATGGGTGCAGGATAGTTAATAGTCAACAATTAACATGACAAAGGTAACAATGAACAGAAAAATAAACTCAAAATGGATAAAAGACTTATATGTAAAACATGAAACCATAAAGATCCTAGAAGGAAACATAGGCAGCAAAATCTCAGACATCTCTCATAGCAATAAGTTTGTCAATACATCTCCTAAGGAAAGGGAAACAAAGGAGAATATAAACAAATGGGACTATATAAAAATAAAAAGCTTCTGCACAGCAAAAGAAGCGATCAACAAAACAAAAAGAGGGCCTACTGTATGGAAGAACATATTTGCCATTGACATCTGATAAAGGCTTAATATCCAAAATATATAAGGAACTCATATGACTTAACAAAAGGAAGGCAAATAATACAATTTAAAAATGGGTAAAGGACCTAAATAGACACTACTCCAAAGAGGATAGACAGATGGCCAAGAGACATATGAAAAAATGCTCAAAGTCACTAAGCATCAGGAGATGCAAAGTAAAACCACAATAAGGTATCATTTCACACCTGTCAGAATGGCTACCATCAATAAATCAACAAACAACAAGTGCCAGACAGGATTTGGAGAAAAGGGGACCCAAGGACACCACTGGTTGTAATGCAGATTGATGCAGTCACTATGATTAAAAGTATGGAGGTTCCTCAAAAAATTAAAAATTGAACTGCCTTTTGACCCAGTGACCCCACTTCTAGGAATACATCCTAAGAAACCCAAAACCCCAATCACAAAGAACTTATGCACCCCTATGTTCATAGCAGCACATTGTACAATAGCTAAGATCTGGGAACAGCCCAAGTGCCCATCAGTAGGTGAATGGATAAAAAAGCTGTGGTACATTTACACCATGGAATATTATGCAACTGTAAAAAAGAAGGATCTCTTACCATTTAGGACAGCATAGATGAAACTGGAGAGTATTAAGCTAAGCTAAATAAGCCAGTCAGAGAAAGACAAGTACCACATGATCTCACTCATATGTGGAATATAATAAACAAAATAAACGGATGAACAAAATAGATCCAGAGACATAGAAGCATGGAACAAGCTGAGGGATCTCAGGGGGAAGGTGGGGGTGGAAGAGTGGGTAGGGAGAGATTAATCAAAGAACTTATGTGCTTCTATGCATAACCTATGGACACAGACATTGGTATGGGGAAGGCCTGGGAGTGGGGTGGATGCAGGGTGGAGGAGATCAATGGGAGAAAAAAAGGAACATCTGTAATACTTTCAAAAATAGAGATAAATTTAAAAAAAATAACAATGAGAGGACTTGTAGTCTCTGCTCTGGTGTGTTGGTTGTGCCCTGAGGGGTCTGGAAAAAATGGAAGTTACCCTGACATTCTAAAGATATGTTATTGTAGATGCAAAAAAAAACAATAAACAGGCTTAGTTAAGGTAAAGATTGACTTTTGTCAGGAAAAATCGTAGTCTAGAATATGACTACCAGCCATAAACTGCTTTTAATTAAAAAGTTTTAATTTTAGACCCTCTTTTATGGTTACTTTAGGTCTCCGAGTTTTCAAGGCCACCATGTAGGCCTTTCCTGATCTTATCCAGTTAGAAAGTGACCCCTTTTTGTCCACACATTCATGTCATCTGAAAACAAAAATAATTTTATTTTGTTCTTTCCAATATGTATGCCTTTCCTCTTTTCTTTTTTCTCTCTTCTCTTCGCTTCGCTTCCCTTCGCTTCGCTTCGCTTCCCTTCGCTTCCCTTCTCTTTTCTTTTCTTTTTGTTGTACTCGACTTTTGCAAAACTAATTCACACCGAAACCAAATTGACCATTTGGATATTTATTAGCTGGTGACTGTGAGGGGGCTCATGCACTTAACAGACTTGCAGCCCCAAACAGCCTCAACAGATCAAATATAAAGGCAAAACCTATGTCCTGGTTGGCATGGAGAGGGGCAGGAACCTAGCAAAGCAATGTGCAGAAGCCAAAGTAAGCATTGTTTAACTGCTACGGTTGGCTATTTCCTGGCACTAGCTTATAACTTTTTGTTCAGTGTTATAGAACTGGGTTGGCAGTTAGATTAAAAATGAGGGTTACGTGCTTCATTCCCTACTCCTGTTTGTAAACTATGATGAGAATTAAATCTTTTTTATTCTTCTTCAGAGGGTAAAGAATTATACTCATTTCTAAGAACCATAAATTTTACAGAGTTGATTCTATCTCTAATGAAAGAGGTCAAGCGGTTAAGGAGGCAGGGACCTATGATAAGGGTGAGTATGAAGAGGAGTAGGGGTCCAGTTATTGCAGATAAGAGAGTTGTGAGCCAAGGGGACCAGCTAAATATATGGTGGTACCAAGACTACGAGCTCTCGAGCTGCCTTCTGCATTCCTCAATATTTTTCCATACAAGGGATAGAGATTCCTGGATAATACCAGTATTATTTGCATAGAAGCAACAGGTTTCCCCTAAGGCAGCACAGAGGCCACCTTGCTGTAGGAAGAGAAGGTCTAGCCCCTGTGATTTTTGGAGGACTACTTCTGCCAGGGAATCTACCTGTTCATTAAGGGCAGATATTGAGGCCTTTAGGTGGCTAAGATCTATATTAACCTGTTCAGTGAGTTTGCGGATTTGGAGATCAGAGGTGACTAGGGCAGTGGAACTTATAGCTGCGGATCCAGCTATGCCAAGTCCAGCTAAAACAGGGAGGAGGAGGGGGGTTGCTCATTTCCAATGAGTTAAACCTTCAGGGGGAAAAATAAGGGTGTCTTCTTCCAATCCACTATAGATAGAGACCTGTGGTGGGACATATATAAGGAGACGGAAAACAGGATTACGGGGGTCTTATAGTTCCTCAGAACTGAGACAGCAAGTTAGGCCCATTGTGTAAACCATGTATTGTTTGGGGTTGGAAAATACTGTCCAGAGGAGGGGAAAGAGGAGTTAAAATATAAAGTCATGTTACAGAAGTCTGAGTACGGGTTGGGGGTACTGGAACTGTTTTTAGTGAGGAGGCATAATCCTGGGCCTTGCATATCGTCTAGTGTGAGGTGGTGGGATCCTTGATGGCAATTGGACTGGTCTGAGGTCGGGGTAAGGGTAAAAGATACTCCGATGCCTGAGTAGTACAGAAGTTCAGAGGCCAGGCATAGCCAACAGTCGGATGCTAGGTCAGGGTGGGTTGAATTGATTAGGTGGTGTATGGCAGTTAAGAGGGAGAGTAGGGGTGCTTCAGTGGGTGCTGAGTTAGTGACTTTAGGTGGCTGCCCTAAGGAGGTAGAGGTAGAAGGTTTGGGTGGCACTGTAAGAATGGGGAGCTTTAGCTCAGCTATGGGTCCTGTGGGTCGCTTTGACCGAGGGTTTGGTCTCTCCTGAATCATAAGGAGAGTCCCAATATCATAACCATATAGATAGAGTCCGATTCCCCAAGTTTGGCCTGTGAGCCACGATGAGTGTTCCCTATTCTGGGGTTGGAGAACAAGTGGGTTACATTGCCCTACTGTGGAGGTAGTGGGCCTTGCTGTTCTCCAGATTTTAAGGAGAGGGTTTCCATCCCTTCCCCAGGTGGCGAGGGTCTCACAACCCTATCTGGGGAAGAAATAATGTGAGGCATAGAAACATTAGGGATTGACAGGGGCTGTTCCTGGGCATAAGTAAAAACCAGTGGACTGTAGACTACACTCTGGATTGGTACTCCTGCACCCTGGGAAACAGGGAGGTGGTTTTTTTTGTAGGCTATCCTTAAAAAGGGAGCATAAGTTGACCTTGATAGTGTACCCATTTAAATTCCAACTGTACCCTGGGTCTGTGTAGTTTGCTAGATCTGCCCCTGAGATTCGGTTTCACACTGCTCAACAGTAGGATGCCCCAGGGACAGATATGGGTGACCAGACAAGCTATATAAGAGGGAGAAGTATTATGAAGGGGATCCCCTTTAGTCTTATCTTGAGTGGGTCATTCATCAGCTGAGACCTCCATCTGGAATCTATTGCTTTCAAGCAGGAATGATGGATCCAGGTGGAGAGATGGTTGACCTTAACTGCTGATGACATGGTTAAGATGGCAAGGTAGGGCTCTTTCCAGGTGGGTTGTAGCCCATCTTTTAGATGAGTTTTAACCCATACTGAGTCCTTAGGTTGGAACGAGTGTACAAGTTTCGAAGAAGGCAGAGGGAGGGCCTTGTGAACTTGACGATGTATTTTAGTCTGCGTATCCTGTAGGGTTTGGAGAAACCTAAGTAGAGAGGTGTTATGGATTTCTGCTAATGGCTCTGCCTGTAGTAGAGGGAGAAGATGGGGCAGTTTCCCAAACATAATTTTGAAGGGGGTGAAGCCCACTTTGTAGGGAGTACATCTGACTCATAGGAGAGCTAGGGATAAAAGATTGGTCCAATTTTCATTGGTTTCTAGAATAACCTTATTCGGGTCTCCTTCAGAGTCCTATTCATGAGTTCAACCTGCCCTGAGCTCTGAGATTGGTAAGAGCAGTGGAGTTTCCGATTAATGTGTAAGGTCTTTGTTATGAGTTGGGATATTTGGGCCATGAAGGCCAGTCCATTGTCTGACCTGAGGGAAAAGGGTAAACCAAATGTAGAAATTATTTCGGATAAGAGTTTCCGGACTACTGTGAGGGTGGTTTTATTTTGGGTGGGGAAAGCCTCAACCCAGCCCAAAAAGGTATCTACGAGTACTAGGAGGTACTTATTCCTGGCTGACAGGGGTTTGACTTAGGTGAAGTCAAGCTCCCAGTGTTCTCCTGGTGTGGATCTTCATGCCCGTATTCCTAACTGGTGAAGCTTTTCTTGTCTAGCATTGACTTAACTGCAGGCTAGGCACATAGAAGTGGTAGACTCAATTATGAACTTCTGGTTAGTAAAGAAATATCTATCTCTGAGGAGCTCTGATAACTTGGACTGCCCTAGGTGAGAGCTCTGGTGTAATTGGGATACAAGTGTTGTTCCTAGAGTTTCTGATAGAAATACCTAGCTTGACGGTAAGTGACACTATCCTTTTCTATCTTTAGTTGCCCGTTTAGTTGTAGCTAATTTTACTTCCTCTGGAGAATAATGGGGAGATTCTGGTAGGAATGGGTCTGGCAAGGTTAGAAGGATGTCTAGTGACTGGGTGGGGAGTTTTGCAGCTTCTTTTGCTGCCAGGTCGGCAGCTCTATTTCCCCTTGCTTCTTTGGGTTGTCCTTTCTGATGCCCCTGGCAGTGTATTAAGGCTAATCTTTTAGGGAGCCATATAGCTTCTAGGAGGACTAGAATTTCAGCCTTGTTTTTAATTTTCTTTCCCCCTGAAGTTAATAGTCCTCTTTCCTTGTAAATATTAGCATGGATGTGGGCTATAGCAAAGGCATACCCACTGTCTGTGTATATATTGACAGTTTTGTCCTTTGCCCACCTGAGTGCCTGCATTAGGGCAATTGATTTGGCTTTTTGGGCCAAGGTGCTATGAGGTAGGGCCTGGGCCCAGATGGTTTCTTCCTGCGTGACTACAGAGGCCCCAGCATACCAAATTCCCTTTTCTATAAAACTGCTTCCATCTGTATACAATTCTGTGTCAGGATGGGTGAATAGTATATCTGTAAGATTTGGCCTGGCTGGCTGAGTCAGATCTAGGAGCTCCTCGCAGTTATGTATCAGGAGTGCTGGATCATCATCAGGCATCAGGGTCTCTGGGTTCAGGGCCTGCGTCTTACTAAAGGTGATGCTTGGCCGATCAAGGAGGAGAGTCTGGTACTGGGTTGCCTGCGAGTTGGATAACCATTTTTTGGGGTTTCCTCTTAGAAGAGTTTCAACTGCATATGGGGCAGTAAGGGTGAGTTGTTGTCCAAGAGTCAGTTTATCAGCCTCCTTAACTAGAATAGCTGTAACCGCTATTGCCCTTAAACAAACCATCCATCCTGATGCTACAGGATTGAGTCTCTTTGACAAGTAAGCAATAGGCCTTCTCCATGGTCCCAGAGTTTGTGTTAGGACCGCTTTAGCAATTCCTTTTGACTCATGAATGAACAAGTGGAATGGCTTCGATAAATCTGGTAGGGCTAAGGCCAGTGCTGATACAAGGGTCTGCTTTAGGTTTTTGAAAGCCTTTTGTTCAGTCTCAGTCTAGTCTAGGGGCTTTCCCTCTCCAGTTAGGGTATAAAAGGGTTTTGCTAACCCTGCAAACCCAGGAATCCAGAGTCAGCAATATCCAACAGCTCCTAAGAATTCCTGTACCTGTTGTTTGGTGGTAGGGGTAGGAATTCGGAGGATGGCTTGCTTTCAGCTGTCCAAAAGAGTTTGCTTACCCCATTAGCCGGAGGGGCTTCCCTTAAGGGGAGGACAGTGCTGGAGGAAGAAGGTGCCTCCTGCATGGCCCTTAATGTGGAGCTACAGGTCTGGGGAGGCAAGAAAGGTGATGGTGGTGTAGAGGGGTCAGTTGAGGAGGAAGGTAGAGGCTGGAGGGAGGGGTGCTGCAGGTTATAGGATGGAGGGTCTTTTGGCTCAGGGTTTTGGAGAATAAGGGGAGACTTTTCTTTCTTTAATTTTGTCTTTTGAAAAGGAGTTTGTGTGACTAGAATTTTAATACCCATGTCCTTGGCACACTTTCTGAACCAAGGAGGTGGGTTCTGGGTTAGATATAGCCATATGTCAATATACAGAAACTGTTCTGGTGGCCTGGGTGACCTGTCACGACATTCCAAACTTGTTTTGTCATTGTAGGGTCAAAGGAGCCAATGTAAGGCCACTCTACTCCAAAGGTTGGCCATTCCAACTCACAGAGTGTTTTGAGAACACCTTTTGAGAGGGGCTCCCCATTTCCTCCAATGCCAAATCTGGCTTCCTCCCAATGATTTAACATGCATTGGAGAGGAGTGTGAGTCTTTGAGCCCCTTCCACCCATGTCAAAACTGAGTGAAACAGTTAGTGCGGCTAAGGGAAAGAGAATGAGAAGGATTCTTGATGTCATCCAGAAGGAGGCAAAGGCCGAGTCTCGTCATCCTGTGAATGGGAGAACAGATTAGGAGGGAGGGAGTGTAAGACAAAGGATTAGAAGGAAGGTAAAGAATTGAGTCTCAAACTGAGAGTAGAAACAGAGGCTGCCCTGGAATACTAAGTCCATGATCCAGGAGAAGATAGGTTCAACAGAGAGTGAAGTAGGACTAAACCAAAAAATATCCTCTAATATATCTGAGACAAAGGACACAAAACAAAACAGAATATCCTGAAATGGGAAATGATACATTCAGACCAAGTATAGTAATGGGGCCAGAATAAATTTTATCCCTTCCATGTGTTTCTGTGCTCGGTGTCGGAGACAGACAAAGAAGAAGGGGGGTCCGTGAAGGGACCTTTTCAGATGCCCATCCATCCGCCGCCTCATGGTGACTTAGTTCATCCTTGACTAAGATGCACCTGTATAAGCCCCAGGCCTGGTCAGCTAAAGCTGAGTCACCGATATGTCACAGCCCACTATGGAACCCCATTAGGGCCCACTCAAATCCCATAGTGAAGGCCGTGGGACTACAGACACATTCACACGACACTCATTCAGAGATTATGACATTCCTACCCTGACAAAACCTGACTGGGCTCTCTATAGGTCTGGGAGAAGTGATCAGTCTCCCCTTTGAACATATTTTCAGAACCAGGTAAATTCCTCTGTCTGTGTCCCAACTCAAGGAGGGATCCTGCACAACTGGACCGGCCAGGTCTGGCCCAATTGGTGAAAACTCAGAGACTAGTCTAGCCAGGAAATAATTTAAAATTATTTCTTACCTCTGGATGTGTCCTGAGGGACTCCAAAAGGATAGATGGTCATCGGGCATCAGCTCTCGACCCGCAGGGGAGAAGTCTTCATCTTGGGGCCCTGGCACTTCTTCAAGGGGGGGGGTCCCGAACTAATCTGACCTTTAGGGGATCCTGAGTAAGTTTTATGGTCCATTTTCCCTCAGGCTCGTTAGCCTTTTTAATCTGAGCTCGGTGGATCCAGTGCTTCTTTCCGTCTACCTTGATGGTAGTCGGTGTGCTCAGGATAACCTGGAGGGGACCCTCCCACCTGGGCTCTAACGACCCGGGTTCATGCCTCTTTACCCAGACCAGGTCTCCAGAGGAGCAGACGGATACGGGGCTTGTGTTCGAAGGGTGGCCCTCTTGGTGTATGCCTTGAACGATGCGCCTCGTGGCTGCAAAGCTAGCCTGGAGTGCCTGTAGGGATCTGAGGAGATGTTGGTTAGAGAACTTTGTCATTTCCTCTTCCTTCAACCAAGGAAGGAGTGGCAGCAGCCGGCCGAACATAGTCTCAAAAGGAGTTAGCCCCTTAACATATGGACACCGAGCCCTGAGAAGGGCAAGGAGGAGGAGATTCACCCAGTTTTCGCCAGTCTCTAACTTTAGTTTAGCCAGTGTTTCCTTTAGAGTCTGATTCATCCTTTCTACCTGCACTGACCTTTGTGATCTGTAAACACAATGTAATTTCCACTTAATCCCAAGAGCCTTTGCTAACAATTGGGTAATCTTGGTGATGAACATCGGGCCATTGTCGGACCATGTGTACAACAGTAGGCCAAAGCAGGGGAGAATTTCAGAGAGGAGTTTCCTAGTTACTATTTGTGCCATTTCAGTTTTGGTCGGATATGCTTCTGGCCAGCCCGAGAATGTGTCTACAAATACTAAGAGGTAACGGTAGCCCCTATCCCTCCAGGGATCTCTGTGAAATCTAGTTCCCAGTGTTCTCCCGGTTTGGTACCCTGAAACTGGATCCCAGGAGGGGCTGACACTGGGGCCCCTGGATTTATTCGAGCACAAGTCTGGCAGTGTCTGGCGATGTCTTTGGCCATCTTTTTGTAGTCCCAGAATGTAGTATTCTCTCCCTAAGAGCTCTACCATCTTTGTTCCTCCTAGATGGGTGCTCCGATGGGTTTGTTGGAGTATAGTTCCCCCAACAGCTGCTGGAACTAGCAGTCTCCCATCTGGCAGTTGTAGCCACCCTCCTTCCATCCTCCTCACGTCAAGCTGGGTGGCTACTTTCTGCTCTTCCGGGGAATATGTGGGGCCTGACTCCAAAGTTTGTGCTGGCACAGTCACCAAAATTTCTAGAGACCCCACTGGTCTTTTTGCCACCTCAGGCCCTCTGGTCCGTGAACCGGTTACCCCTCGTGGTGTGGGAGTCATCTTTCTGGTGTCCTCTGCAGTGCATTACAGCTACTTCCGTGGGGCCCCAAATGGCTGACAAGAGGCTTAGGATTTCCGGGCCATTCTTTATATTCTTCCCCTCTGAGGTTAAAAGTCCTCTTTCCTTATAGAGAGCTCCATGGATGTGAACAGTGGCAAAAGCATACCTGCTGTCTGTGTAAATGTTAACCACCTTGTTTCTTCCCCACCTCAGGGCCTGGGTGAGGCCTGTAAGTTCAGCCTTCTGTGCTGACATCCCCCAGACAAGTTCCTGAACCCAGAGTACCTCCTTCTGGGTGACCAATGCTGCCCCTGCATACTGGACACCTTGTTCAATGAAACTGCTACCATCCATGAACAGAGTTTCATCTGGGCTGGCAAGGGTCTGGTCAGTCAGATATGCCTGCAGCAAAGTCAGGGCTGTCAAGGTTTTCTCACAATCATGCAACAGCTCCATTCCCCCGGTCACGTTCTCAGAAAGGAGAGTGGCAGGGTTTAGGGCCACCGTCCTCAGAAAAGTCACTCTAGGGGGTTCTAACAGTTGCACTTGGTACTGGGTAATGCACGTGTTGGACATCCAGTGCTCCAGGGGGCTGTGTAGCAGGCTCTCAATGTTATGGGGAGCTATTACTTGGAGAAGTTTTTTTCTGAAAGTCAACTTGGAAACCTCCTTGACTAAGATCACGGTGGTGGCGATGGCCTTCAGGCAGCCAGGCCACCCTGCAGCTAGTGGGTCTAGCCTTTGGACAAATAGGCTACTGTCCTCTTCCAGGGTCCCCAAGTTTGAGTTAGGAACCCTTTTGCTACTCCTTTGGTTTCTGCCACATGTAGTTAAAATGGTTTATCTCGATCAGGCAGAGCCAGGGCAGGGGAGCTTGTGAGAGCTCACTTGAGAGTCTGGAAAGCCTCTTCCTCAACCTCTGTCCAAATTAAGTCAGACCCTGGGCCTCCTGTAGCTGCATAAAGAGGTTTGGCAATCCCAGCAAACCCCAATATCCAGAGCCTGCAGTACCCTACTGCACCAAGGAACTCTCTCACTTGCCTCTTTGTCTTGGGGGTAGGTATGGACAGGATGGCCTGGATCCTTTCAGCTGAGAGAGTCCATTTTCCTTCCTTTATTTGATACCCTAGGTATGTTACCTCAGTGGAGCAAAGCTGGGCCTTTTTCTCAGAGACCCGATATTCCAACTGGTCTAGGGTCATGAGCAGGTCTCGTGTCGCTTGTTTATACCCCTGTCGGTCCTTTGTGATGAGTAGGAGGTCATCAACATACTGGAGTAGGGTAACCGCAGGGTGTTGGAGCCAGAATTCCCTAAGATCCTGATTTAGGGCCTCGCGTCAAACAGAGTAGGGGAGTTCTTAAACCCCTGGGGTAACTGAGTCCATGTCAGCTGTCCTGATTCCCCTTTCTCTGGGCCTGTCCACTCAAAGGCGAAAATTGGTTGGCTCTGGGCCACCAGGGGAAGGGAGAAGAACACGTCTTTTAAGTCTAAGATGTGTACTAGCAGAGCTCAGGTCCAAGTCAACTCAGTAGAGTATAAGGGTTAAGGACTGTTGGATGTATCATTTCTACTCTTTTGTTTACTTCTCTTAAGTCCTGGACTGGCCTGAAGTCCTCCGTTCTTGGTTCTGAACAGGGAGAAGGGGGGTATTCCAAGCCGATTGGCAGGGGACTAGAATTCCTGCCTCCTGGAGTCTCTGGGTGTACTTGGCAATCCCAACCTTTGCCTTTTGACTCATCGGGTATTGTCTGATGCGGACAGGGACTGCCACACTAGTTAGTTGGACGATCATGGGAGGCCTGTGGGCTGCTAGCCCAGGAGGGTTCCCTTCCACCCATGCTCCCGGGATCTCCTGCCTCAACTGCTGCAGAAACGGGTTGGGGGCAGAGGAAGCTGGGGGTGTCTCATGCAAACGGTATTCTTCCTTGAGCAGACATGTTAGGAGGAGAATTGGGGCAACATAGGCCGTCGGTCCCCCAAAATGTCACTTGTGGTTCCCCTTCCACAAAAGTGATGGTGGCCTGCAGTTTACTAAGGAGGTCCCTACCACGGAGGGCATATGGGCATTCTGGCATGACAAGGAAGGAATGGGTAACAGTCTTAGTCCCCAGGTTAGAAATATGGGCTTGGGTCCAGGGATAGGATTTTACACATCCTGTAGCTCCCTGAATCAGGACTTTCCCTTTCAACACCAGCCCGACCAGTTGCTGTAAAACTGAAAAAGTGGCACCTGTATTTATCAGGAAGTCTATAGGTTTGCCTCCTATCTCTAATGTTACCCGGGGCCCCTGGGGGCCATCAGAGCCCTGACATCCTCAGTCCATCTCTTCTACCAGTACAAGGATGGGTCTGCCTATCTTCCTCTTGGGGCATTCATGCTTCCAGTGTCCTTCCTCCTTGCAATATTCACATTGGTTTTTGCCCAGCCTCGGTTTCATTTCTCTCCTATTTTTGTTCCCCTTCTTCCTGCCTGACCTGTCTCAGGATCCTCTGTTCTCTTACATCGCCAATAGGACCTTCGCCATTAGGGCGTTCAGGTTGGCGGCTTGATCCTCCTGATTATTAAAAACCTTCTGGGCTATTTCAACCAGTTCTGAGGGCGGCTTACCCTCAAAGCCTTCTAACTTCTGTAATTTCTTTCTAATGTCCGGGGCCAACTGGAACACAAAAGCTATGTTGACTGCTCGGCAGTTATTTGCGGCCTCGGGGTCTATGGGGGTGTAGACCCGATATGCCTCATATAATCTTTCAAGAAATGCCACTGGGCTTTCATTCGGTCCTTGGACCATGTTGGTGACTTTTAAGAGGTTTGTGGGCTTCCTGGCTGCAGCCCAGAGGCCCCTCAAGAGAGTCTGGTGAAACCTGTCAAGAGCCTCTTTCCCTGTTCAGAATTTGGATCCCAAGTGGGCTGGCCACTGGGAAACACAGCCTCTAGTCCAGCGGGATCAGTGGTTGGCTGACCATCTGGCCCTCCACCCTTATCCTCTCCCTCTCCTCTGAAGTAAAAAGGGTTTGCAAGAGTTGTTGGCAATCATCCCAAGCTGGCTGGTGTGTGAAAAAGACCAACTCAAGGAGGCAGATCAGGCCCTGGGTGTCCTGAGAAAAAGAGAGATTCTGCTGTTGCCAGGTATAGAAGTCGCTGGTGGAAAAAGGGACATAAACCATAAAGGGCCTCCCAGCAGGGCCACCTACCCCTGTAGGCCCAGCCTGTCATAGGGGAAAATCGGGCCCACCTGATCTAAATTATCTCCCTCCATTACTGGGACTCCAGGTCCATAGGAAGAACCCTGCCTAGTGCGGGGAGGGCTCAAGGGGGCTCTAGGTGTAGGGGCTGAGGGTCCCATGGAGGCCGCTAGGGGCCAGCGGCTGGTGGGGGAGGAACATAGGGAGGTGGCCGGACAAGGGGAAAGTCATCTCCTCCCCTGTCCTGCAGAATGGGAGGTCTCTTTTCTTTCTCTCTGCCCTTTGGACCCACTAATAGGACCGTCTGTCCCTGTCCCATTTTCTTTTTGGAATTCTGGCACTTTTTTAGCCAATGGGGTCTGTCAGTGAGAATATCAACCCATAACTGAATGTAGGGAATTTGGTCTGGATGGCCAGGATTCCCATAGACCTTATTGTGTACTTTATAGGCGATGCCCAGATCAAAGGTTCCACTCGGTGGCCACCCCACCCCAAATTTTGACCATTCACAGTCACAGAATTCCTCAAGATCAAAGGCATTTGCTTCAAATCCATAACCGGCTGCCTGCTTTTGGAAATCTTTAAAACTATTGAGAAAACATTGTAACGGTGCACACAGAGATGACTGTCCCTGACCCATTTTGAAAAACACAATCACAATGAAAAAGAGACAGACAAGACAGATGCCCCCATAAGGCGGTAGACACCAGAGACCCTGGGCACCATTGTGGCCAAGGGTCTAGACCTGGAGGTTCCTCTGCATCCAGCCTTCCAATGGTCCTACCGAGGAATGTTCTGAACAGAAGACAGATAGCACGTGTTTACCTCCCCGTGGAGGGGTCCAGATGGCTCTCACAGTCAGATCACAAATTTAGGAGGAGATACTCTGCCTCCCTGGAACCCAGGATGGAGACTGGAGTATCCTCACCTGAGGTGTCTGCCGGCCCGTGGCCAGAGTGATCTCGCTGGGGCCTCCAAATGTTCTGGGGTGACCCATGACAGACAACCACCAGAGTTTGTGTTTGAATTTTTGGAGCCTTTATTAGCTGTCCAGTGGCTACAGTTGTAGCATCTCACCCATGTAAGAGCTGAACTGCAGCCCTGACCCTCAGTTCTTTCCTCATTTTATACTCAGTAACTATAAAGGCACTGTGGTAAAGGGTTTCCAAGAATTTGTTAGGTTGTCAGCTTTTGTTACAGGAAACAAGGGGGGACCTTTAGCAACATGAAAGGGATGATTTAAACACAATGTTTTACAATGAGTAATGGTGTTATGCTTGGCCAGAGCGTGACTGGTTTGTTTTTTCTATAGGCGCTCATGGGGAGCGGTAATTATTGGGCTATCTTGTTGGGCCTTGTCCTATACAATGGGGATCTTGTTCTGCCTTTACTGTTAGTTCATTAGGTATATTCTTCTGGCCATGGTGGCCAGAACACAACAATTGCCAGAAACCCAAAACCTCAATGGACTGAGATAATGCTCTGGAGAATGGCAGTTTTGCACCTATTTTTGTAGATCACAATCAAAGGGGAAGACGTAAGTGTGTTACATGAAATCCATTGGTGATAGACTAGGTAGGTGGGAGAAAGTAAAGTGGGGAAACCTCTGGGACTGGGTAAAAAGTAAAAGGATACAGACACATATTTCTTTTACACAGGATAGTTAAAATAATTAACTCAATAACAATGAGGGGATTTGTGGTCTCCCCAAAGCCTGTGCTTTGAGAGGTCCCAAAAAAGGAAAATCACTTTGATATTCCAAAGATATGTTATTATAGATGCAAAAATGTTAGGGGTGGGAGGGAGAAATAGAATAGCAAGGACTAGTAATAGTTATTTGAAATATTAATCATGCTCTATATACTGTGATTGTTTTGTTCTAATTAAAGAAAGTACATTCTGACCTGGCTGGGAGTTGTTCTCCCTGGAACTTGGAAGTTAACCTTGAAATGTGGTCCATTGTTCTTATCTGAGAACTTCCTAACATCACGGAAAGATTACCAACCTTGTTGCAAAAATAAGGAAGTCCCCGAGATGCCCACCCTTAGCAAACCCCCGCCCATATTGCCTCTAATCGCTAACCATTTTACCTATCTTTACTTCTCTTGCATACCCATTTTTATTACCTTTGCCTATATCTTCATGTAATCTTTGTCCTTATACCCAATATAAAACAGCTGGCTTATGGGGGAACTAGTGGAGAGAGCATGACCTGCTGCTCTCCCATACTGCCAGCATTATTGGAAAATAAAAATGCTCATATAAGATTCAACCCTGTCTTTGATTAATTGGCTCAAGTAGTGAGAGGCAGCCCAAACCCATTCATTGTCTGGTTTCAAAAAATTAATAGACAGGCCTCGTTAAGGTAAAGATTAACCTTTGTCAGGTAAGATGCCAGCCTAGGACATGACTACCTACCATAAACTACTTTTAGTTAAATAGTTTTAATTTAGACCATCATTTGTTGTTACTTTAGGTCTCTTGAGTTTGTAAGGATACCACCCAAGACTACTCTGAGCTTGTCAGGTTAGCATGTGGCCCCTTTTGATCCACATATCTTTGCCTTGCTCCCAATTTGAGGTGTAAAGCATTCGTCTATCACCATTAAGTATGATCTTAGCTGTGGATTTTAGTAAATTATTTTTTATAATTTTTAGGAAGTTTTCCTACATCCTTTAGTTTTCTAAGAGTTTTTCTGAAAACATATATAGTGAATACGGGTTGGATTTTTTCAAACAATTTTTTTTTACACCGATTGACATGATTTTTCTTTTTTAGACTATTGTGGACAGTTATTTTAATTGATTTCAAATGTTGAACTAGCTTTTACTGTCTTGCATAAATCCCACTTGGTTGTAGTATATCATTCTTTTCATACATCGTTTAGGTCTGTTGTGGGCTGCAGGGAATGGCAACAGGTATTAGTACCATGTGGTCATACCAGACCTGGGTTCAGCAACCTTGGTACTTGAATTCTGGATAAGAAAGAACACAGAGCGAAGACTCAGATTATAAGAGAATATTTATTTGGAAAATCATAGAAGTAGAAGAATTCATAGATGAAATAAGCTTAAGAAATAAGTTATACAGGTAAAAAAAAGGGCCCTTGGAGCTTGGGAGTGAGAAAGGTATTGGTAACTCACCTTGGGGGGAGAGGGGAAGGTGCAGGCATTCTCCCAGGAGGAAAAGCACATAGGACCCTCTGTCCTAAGGGCTTTAAGGGTGGAGATTTTAGGGGCAGTCCTGGGGGAAGATCTCAACAGAATGTTCAGCAGCTTTCCAGGTGTGTGCTTTCAAGGTCTAGGTCTCTATGGATTAATTGGTCAGCACCAAGGCAGGGGATCATTATCCAATGTAGTTGGTCCTGAGGTCAGTCATGGGTCACTTGTTTGGTTTTGCTCCTTTTCTGGGCCTGGAGATGAAATACAACTGAGGCCTAGATGTTAACCTCTAGGGAGGAAAGGTCAAACTACATGATAAACGCTATGCTAAAGGAGGAAAGGCACCCTTGGGGAAAGGTCACACCCTACAATAGTCCTTTGCTAAGTGTCCAAGGCTTTCCACCTTGGTGACCTTCTGTACTGGCCTATCATCTTTGCTCTGTTCATGTCTGTGTAACTGCTAATCACAGGTTGGTCATCCAGTGTCCTGAGCCTTTCAGGTTGTTTTAGAGAGCTGGGAGAGAAACCAAGACATGTAAAAAGGAGCATATTATCAGAGAAGAGTCAATCCTTAGAAACCTCTCATACAAGCAGCACACTTTGACCCACTACATAAAATCCTGAGCTTTTCTGCTTCTGGAGCATGACTGGGAGAAAAATAAGTTTAAATCGTCAACCAGTTGTCAGTAGGCTGCAACTCTCTGACCCATGTATATTCTGGCAGCTCTAATCACATCACTATTCCTCTTGTGGGAAATGCAGACTGAGAGATTTTTGTGTCTGTGGGGTAGCAAGGGAAAGAATCAACTGGGGACCCCTCACATTTCAAAATATTATCCAAAAAACCCAGAGGAAGATTCTCCCTTAGGCTGCCTTTTCAAACATCGTCAACTGCAACTGTTGTTGTTATATAAATGAAGGCTTAGGTGAGACACCCTGGTTAAACAAATTGAGGCTAAGATCTTAAAGCTGTTTTGCCAAGCTGTTTAAGGGTTCTTTATTCGACCCCATTAATTAGGGGAATGGGTCAGTGTCAATTGTAGAATAAATGAAATAAAGTGACATTCTTCACCAATATACTCCCAGCCCTGATGCTTAACTTTGAGACCCACAAACAATTTGTCACAGATCTCGAAAAGCCTGACAGGTGCATCAGGGAATATTTTCTTGCCCTGTTGAGCCTTACCAAAACTTAGGGGATAACAGTAAATTACCTTTTTGGATATGGACAAAGGAAGGATTGCCCATGCTATTCAGGCATCTGTTATGCATGGCTATGTAGGATTAATGAGACCAGGGGAGTAGACAGAAATGACAGGTTCACTGGAGTAGACACTCCAGTGAACAGATATATTGGATAGTAAATTTGTTCGAAGGAATGAGAATATTGCAAAAACCTAGAAGGGTTCCACTAGTGGGACTAGAAATACTGTAATTCTTAGTCCAGCAGGACCTTTGGCAGGAAAAATGGGTCAATAATTAATGGCATTATCACCTAAATAAAATAGAAGTGCACCTGAAAGGCATGAGAACTCTCCCTGTACCACAGGGAAGGTGGGGTTACATTCAAAGGAGGTTTTAAATCAAATGAGAATAGAGATGTCAGGGGGGCTCAGGATACTGGTGTGTAGTTGAGTCCCCTGCCAAAGTGGCATTAAATACATTCCCAGGATATCCTGGTCATTGGTAAGGCCACCTCCAGGGCTCATGGTAGGCACATCCACGGATAACTGCAGCCAGAAATTTGGTTTACACAGTAATACTAGTTAATTCTGGAAACCCAGGCCTGAGAAGGGATACCTTCTCCAAAAGGTGCTAACCTAGGAGAAGAAATAGGGACACCCATTCTCTAATATTATCTCCTCTCTTCTCTTTCAAATGGGAGACCAAAATTCAATACCACAAGATTCACCTCTGGGATACATACATACATACGTACATACATACATAAATAAAAATAACCTCGGAAAAATTTGACCCTCAGACCTTAAAAAGAAAACAAAAATTTTCTTTTGTAATACAACTTACCCTAATACCAACTCAGAGACAGGGAAGTCTGGCCTGTAAATGAATATCTGGAGTTTAACACCATTTTCCAATTAGATTTATTTGGCATGAATAAAGGCAAATGGAATGAAATACCTTACGTTTAAATGCTTATAGCTATTTACCAAGATAGGGATTTAAGAAAAACTTATAGAATGTATATTGTCACAATGTCAAATAAATTAAAGATACCTGCCTCACAGTTCCAGCAAGATGCAGGCCTCTCCCAAAGGCTAAACAGCCTATTGTTCAGTTCTTTCCCCCTCCCAGAGAGCAGCTGCCACTGTTTAACACTTCCTTTGTTGCAAAACTTCAGGCACTTGTTTGCAGAACTGCAGACAACTACTTAACAGTCCTGCCACTGATACTGTAAATTCTTATTGAGTCAGGATTTGATGTCTTGCAAAGCTGAAGAATGATTTTCACTGACAAAAAGGTAAGGCAGAGCAAAGTTTATTGAACACAGAAAAGTTCCCTGCAACAGTGAAGGGTTGCCAATGGATTGCCACTGAGGCTCACTAGTCTAGGGGATTATATTCTCACTACTCAGGTTCTATTGGCTAATTCAAAAAATCTGCCTTAGTAACATCCAATCCCTTTAAATTCTGAGTTTCCCGCTCTCCTTTCCCGTGGTCCAGGTTCATCCATAGGGCAAGTGGGGTTTTTTCTTTCTGTGTTCATGGGTGACTGCATGTGTTTACATTCTTGTTCCTGACCTGAGTCATGTTAGTTCAAGGCAGTCTTATCTGTACAGAGATTCCATCCCTCAAGGTTTCCATCTTCCTTCAGTCCTCTTAACCCTAGATTGCCTGGCCATTTCAGACTCCTCATGTTCCCCCTCTGATGAGTTACTGTTAACTGCTGTTAGGGAAATGGGGCTATGACCACTCTGGCTACTTCTAGCTGGTGAGGGATGTTCTTGGAATAGCAGTCATTAGGGTCCCGTTGGAGGTGGACGATCTCAGGGATGGAGGAAGGTGGGATTGTACATTCAAGGTTCCATTTTTATGACCATTTATAACTTGATTGATTCTAGGTGAGAGAGTATATACTGAATCAAGTGATTGAGAATGCAGGGTCCAAATAGAAACAATATAAGCAGGATAGCTACAGGTCCCAGCAAAGGTATCAGCCATGAGGTTAGGGAGGGTTGCATATTGTCAATCTGGGTGTAGAGGTATGTAAAAGAAGCCATCTTTAAGATCTAATATCATGGCCTGGCAGGGCGTGGCTCAGCGGTTGAGCGTTGACCTGGGATCCAGGCAATCAGTGTTCGATTCCCGGTCAGGGCACAGGCCCGGGTTGCGGGTTAGGCAGCCGATCAATGACTCTCTCATCATTGATGTTTCTATCTCTCTCTCTCCCTCTCCTTTCATCTCTGAGATCAATAAAGATATATTTAAAAAAAAAAAAGATCTAATATCATGAATCATTCAGTGTCTTCCAGATTTAAGATAACAGGGTGTAGGGATTGGGGAATACTGGGTGAATGGGGAATACTGCCTCATTTATCAAGTGGAGGTCTTGCACAAGTCTCCACTTTCTATTAGGTTTTTGTACTCCGAAAATGGGGGTGTTATATGGACTGCTGCAAGGTCTTAGAAAGCCTTGTGATTTGAAGTTATCTATTATCACCTGTAATTCCTTTTTTGCTTCAGGCTTGAGGGGGTATTATTTTTGTTGAGGGAAGGAGTGGGGTCCTTAGATATATTTGGACAGGAGTGGCTCCAATGGCTTGACCTATCTTTCCTTGTGTGGCCCAAATCTCAGGGTAAAATTCAGTTTCTATTGGGGAAGGCAGAGCATCTTCCCTGTCACCATACATATTGTGGTGCCTAAGTGGGCCAAAATATCTCTTTCTAGGAGAGGAGTTAAACCTTCTGCCATGACCAGGAAGCCATGTGAGAAAAGAAGATTGTCCCAATTACAGCTTAAAGGCTGGGAAAATTGTCTGGTTACTGACTTTCCAGACATGTCTTATACGGTCACACTATGGGAGGAGGGGAGGCAAGGATTGGTGAGGAGTACAGAAAAAGGTGTCTCCAGTGTCTAGGAGGAAGTTAACTTCCTTTCCTTCAATGGTCAAGATCACCCCGGGCTCCTGTATGGAGATGACAGTCCAAGTTGAAAGCAATGAAGGATGCCCTGGGACCCTTCAGTCCGGTTCCTGGACCACCTGGAATGGGAGATCAGTCCTCAGGAACCTTCATCCCTTAGGGCAGTCCAACTTCCAGTGATCTCCTTTGCAAGTTGGACAAGGCCAAGGTGGCCTCCTCTGCTTCTGAGGATAGTCCTTAAAACATCCCAACTGCCCACAGCTGTAACAAGCCATAGTGGGGTTATTACAGTTCCGGAGGCCTTGACCTTTGACATTAGCCTCCTGCAAAGTGGTGGCCAAGGCTGCAGCCTTTCTTTTGTCCCTTTCCTCTCTTTCTTCAGCTTCCTCCTGATCCTGATTGTAAATGACTGAACTGGCAACCTTCAGGAGGTTATCTAAGGTGCTCTCAGGGCGGATTGCCAATTTTTGATGTTTTCTCCTGATGTCTGGGGCTGATTAACAAATTTGTCCTTTAAAATGAATTATCCCTCACCAATTCAGCCGGTGTGGCTAAGCAGTTGATCACTGACCTATGATCCAGGAGGTTGCAGTTCAATTCCCGGTCTGGCACATGCATGGGTTGCTGGCTTGATCCCCATTGGGGGACATGCAGGAGGCAGCTGATCAGTGATTCATTTTCATCATTGATGTTTTCTATCTCTCTCTCCCTCTCCCTCAAAGGAGCTTGGGGACATGAAAGTATATTTTGTCAATGCCTCCCTGAGTAGTTCCATGAAGGCTGAAGGATTCTCTTCCCTCTCCTGGGTCATAGATGGCTTAGAATAATTTAGTGGCTTGGTGTGGGTCTTATGCAAGTCCTCAAGGATGCAGGTCCAAAAATGTTTGTGTCTCCAATTCCATAAGGGACAGTCCAGATCCCATCTTGGATCCTCTAGAGGGACTGCCTGCTTTCCCATTAGGAGTGTTCCTTCTCCTCTTCACTAGCATCCTCTTTCCAATTTACCAAATACCAGTTGTTGCCAAAGTCTTGTGCAGCCCCTAGGGCATTTTGTTTTTCTGTTCCAGAAAGAGTCTTGTCCAAGAGTAACATTATATCCTTCCAGGACAGGTTTAAAGACTCAGTCAGTCCCTAGAAGACATCTATATACTTATCAGGGTCATCTGAGAATTTTCCTAAGACAGTTTTGATCTTTTTTAAGTTCTGTAGGGTGAAGGAGACCTGAACTTCAGTAGATTCAAATTTGCCTCCAGCCACAGTCTTGAGGGAGTAAAGGGAAGTGGAACTCTGGCCCCTGCGTTCCCATATTTTGCCTACATGTGTTTCCCAGGTTGGGGGCCCAGGATAAGGTGGACTTGAGAATTCAAGCAGTGTCTGAGGAGAGCCTTTTCCTTCCTCAGGAGCAGGTGCCTCTTGGGGACTTACACCAGTTAATGCCGCTAAAAGAGCCAAATCAAGTTTACATTTCTGACATAACTTTTGATTATCTCATAGGGAAAACAAGACCTGTACTTAGGGCACTTCTGACCACTTTCCCTCCCTCCTGCAAAATAAATCTTATTGTAGGATAGTGGTGTAATTTATACTTCCCTCTGGGGACCATTTTTCTCCAGCCACAAACTTGTATTCTGGCCAAGCTCAGATACAAAAGGAGATTAGATACTTCTCAGAATGCAATCTAGGGGAGTGCTGACCTTGTTTGTAGATGAAGAGTATCTTATCTGAAAATAGAAAGAGAAGGACGTCCAGGATCCAGTAACCTGGGTCCTCCCAAGGCATCTCCCAAGAAGAACAATTCAGAAAGTCCTCTATAAAAATCTCTTATGAAAAATTCTCTGTTAGTGCATGACCACTAACAGAGCTGACCAGCTGGAGTAGTCACATCAGCCTAGCTTCTAATCCTACACTACATATGTAGGACCATGTGTGGGTGGGTCTGCTGGACTATTAGTGCTTACCAGCAAGACTTCCTGGGTCAAATGTGCCCTGGTTTCTTAAGTGGAGAGCAGTGAATCCTTGTCTGAAGAAGAGAGTGCCCTAAATAACTGTAAAATTTTGTAGTGCATATTGAACTTCCCAGAAGGTAGTAGTTATAAGGGTCTGGATACAAAGGGTCACTAGGGTGGGGCATCTCCTCAGTTGGTCATGTGGGAGGGAGACCCCCGGTCCAGAGGGTAGGTTTACTATCCATTTCAACATTGATGAGGTGCATTTTGACAAAGGATTACTCTGCTGATGTCAGGTTTCCCTCACACCAAGAGCAAGAGAAGATAGTGAAAACAACACCAGATCCCATCAGAGTCAAATAATGTCACCATAGAGAAATCAGGTCAGGGACTGAGGACTGGAGCCTGAGTGGAGTTTTTCTCTATAAACCTAAAACTTTCACAAACTTCTACAACTTTTACAATCTTTTCAAATCTTTCTAGGACTTCCACAAACCTTCCTTCCCATGCAGAAATAATCATTTTTAGAACAATTCACTTAATTTTTTCCTTCAAAATCTATCTCCACGCCTCATGCCTTCTTTTACCAAAACCATACAATTTCTTTTGAACTTAATTTGAACTTTTAACTTTTAGAAATCTCAATTTCCTATAATAACCAAAAAGGTAAACAACAGAATTCCTTAGATTGATGTTTATGAACACACTTTAAACATACTCTGTCACATGAAACACACCTAAGACAAAGCACAAGATATTACATCAACAATTCCAAATCTAGTTTACTGACTTTCTGCAATAAAAAGCCAAAATCAGGTGAACCCAAGACTTGTCTAGCAATCAGTGTTTCAGCATTTGAGGTTATTTTAAAATATATAGATGTTTAATAACTTTTCTCATTTAACCTAGCAATGTTCTGAACTTTTTAAGTTACCTTGGAGATAAGGCAGGGGAAGGAGGGAGCAGGCCCTGCAGCTTGTTCTCAGTGCTGTAGCTCCCAGGCCTCTAGCCACTTGGATTTCAAACCTGCCACATTCTTTCATTTACAAGGGGAGGGGCAGCATTCCTCTCTCCTTGAAGATTCTAAAGGCTGCAGTTGTGTATGGGGGGGAGGGGAGAAGCTTTGAAGATTACCATCCTCCAGTGATCAAACAGGTTTTGGAAGAAAAAGGATCCTGGTGAGTAAGTCAGAGCAAATTGTCCCTGGAGTCACACTTCTGGCCCTGTTGAAGACTTAATTTGTAAAATAACGACGGTTGTGTGTTTTTTAATATCTCAACAAGTGGGTTGCCACCTTGTTATACCCAGTTTTTGTAAGATTAATTCATACAGAGACCAAATTGATTATTTGGAGTTTATTAGCTGGTGGCTATGAGTGGGCTCCTACCCTAAACAGACTCTCGGCCTAGAACAGTCTTTGCAGGGAGAATATAAAGGCAAAAACCACATTCTTGGTTGGGAGGAGGTATGCAAGTGTGAGCTAGCGAAGCAGTATACAGAAGCTAAGATAATTGTTAGTCAACCTTCTTTGGTTAGCTATTCCCTGGAATTTTGTGGGCAGAATTCTTTCACAAAGAGCCACGAGAAGGGGACAGGTCATTGTTTCTACACAATAAATTTTGTTGTTCTTGCTTGTCTTCAAAGTAGCGGTTGTCAAGGCTGAAATGGGAGTGCTATACTTCAACCCAAATGTTGGCAAGAGGCTGACAAAATTATTCTCTTGTTTTTAGAATTTTTTTTCCATTTTGGATACATTTTTTCTAGTTTACAGATAGCACATAGCTTAGGGTAGCCTCTGAGAGCCATAAAGGCTTAGATATATGGAACTTCTGTCCATTTACCTTGGGAACAGCATAACACGTCTTAGCTGCGAGATAGTATTATCCTATAACATTTCATAGCTGGAAGGGAACAGGACTCTAAAGGAGAAGGCAACTTAAGTTGGGTGTGGTTAGGAACAGATAAAATAGTTTTAATATCTTTAATGGCCTTGGTGGCTTTCCTTCTTATGATAACTTTACCTTTGCCAAAACTGTCGACAAGGGGAAACACCTTTGGAGCAACTCTATGCTTGCTTCGGGTTTATTTTCTCTTTTCTAAGTCCAATTTTAGTTTTCTGCACCCCTTTTTAAGGTGACCTGGCTTTCTATAATAACACTCTACAGTTTTCCAGCAGACATCATTAAGCAATTTTGTTGTCTTGTTCCCAGAAATCAGTAGACATTAATTGGGATAGCCAGCACTATATTCTTTAACAGTAAGTAAAATTTATTTGCAAACCTATTGGTGTCCCGGAGAAAGGGAATGTATACAATTGCTGGTCCCCTCTTGCCTCAAACCGGACTTTCTGGTTTTCTATGTCCCATTCATTCAGTTTTAATTCTAAAGCCACTTTTTCTAATTTGTATGCAAAAAAAATTAATTTCGGTATAAAAAGAGCTATATTTTGGCCATTTAATTTCTAATTAAGTCTTCCTATTTCTGTGTGTCTGGAGTGTTAGTAGAGACTGGAAGTTTCTGGCCTTGGAGGCACAATTTCCTACATTGTTTTTAGTTTTATATTGAGATCTGCAGAGTCTGAAACAAACCTCCAGATATACTGTGTACTGGATTAAATCATGCTGTTTGTGAGCTGAGCTCCAAGTCACCTCAAACTTTTCCACTTGTCTCAGCCTTCCCTTCCCCTTCCACAAAGATTCTCAGTTGCCTAAGAATGCCTGAGATTCCAGCCAGAGGGGTAAGCAACTTCAACTGAAAAGCCAAGGTGAAAAATTAGCCATCCCTTTTTCTCTTCCTGTTCTGCCATAACCTGAATTTTTCACAACCTTAACCTTTAACTCTACCTAACAGATTAAAAAACAAACAAAGAAGAGAATAAAGAAATTCAGCTTCTAGCCTTATAACAAAAGGAGGGGTCCAGAATTCCAAGGAAACTCACCCAAGTTCATCAGATACAAATCCAGGAGCCAGCTGGGCATAATGGGCCCTGCTGATAAGCTAGCATGAGTCCCTGTGTTTTTATAGAGACAGAGTTTTCTAAAAGGAGCATAAAACTCCTGGAGATAAAGATGCTGAGTGATAGACTCCATTTCACTTACCCCTCTCATTATCCCAGATGAGTGCCCAAGGATGATAACGGAATTTCTTGTTGGGTCCAGAGGCATTGTCTCACAAAGCCAAAGAATGTGCTTCACTGACAAAAAGGCAAGGCAAAGCAAAGTTTATTGAATACAGAAAAGCTCCCTGCAACAGGGAGGGGTCCCAAATGGATTGCCACTGAGGCTCACTAGTCCAGGTGATTATATCCTCACTACTCAGGTTGTATTGGCTAATTCAAAAGTTCTGCCTTAGTAACAACATCCAATCCCTTCAAATTCTGAGTTTCCCGCTCTCTTTCCCACCATCCAGGTTCATTCATAGGGCAAGTGGGGTTTTTTTTTTGTGTGTTCATGGGTGACTTCACGTGTTTACCTTCACGTTCCTGACCTGAGTCATGTTAGTTCAAGGCAGTCTTATCTGTACAGAGATTCCATCCCTCAAAGCTTCTTTCTTTCTTCAGTCCCCTTAACCCTAAACTGCCTGGCTATTTCTGATTCCTCACCTCTACCAAGAGTGGTACTGGAAACTCATTTCCACCCAAACCCTAACATCTTACCTCTGACAAAAATAGCAAATGGAGAGCCTAGTTGTTACCAGGAAACCCTCGTGGGGTTCAATTCAACAGAGGCAAGGTTGAATCACATAAGGCATTTATTGAGAAGGCCAGCCAACCGAGAAGACCAAGAGCATATGAGCATCCAAAACCTGTCTTATAGCATGGTGCAAAGGATGATATTATAAAGGGGAATAAGATAAGTTGAGGCTGGGAATATAACTGTGTAGCCCTGGAGATGTGCAGATGTCAGCTATTGTTCTTGACAGAACAGTATCTGAGTCTTGGGGTCAGCACATGTCTGACTGTTCTGTGCCTCTAGACCGATGTCTTTGTTCTTATCACCCTGTGGCTTTGCATCCAACCCTAACTGGTTTGCTGAATTCAAAAGGAACACGAAGGGTCTGGAAAGGACAAACTTGTGACAATGTATCATACATCACACCATAAAATAAACATAACTAGTTATACAATCAAACTATAAATCATAATATTGAGACTATTGCACCTTATCATTTCCCCCCTCTGATTATGTAAATGATCTGATATCTATCAGTCTCACTAATCTCTATATCTTGTTCTTAAATCAGTTATATCATGTAGTGCCAATAGTTTTGCTTCTGCCATATAGCGATTACCTCTTTTAGGTCTTATGAACTGACATGTACTAGAAAAGAGAGGCATACACTGAACACAATAAGATATTAGACAAATCACAATAAGGAACAAAAAAATGAGGCAGGCTTTCTTTATGTGAGCCCAGCTGAGTAGCCAAGTAGTAAAATCAGAAAATTCCTTCATAAAGAACCCTTCCCTTTGTATGACTTTGGAGACTGTCTCTTGCTTTTTGTAGTTTGTGCTCAATGAGTTCTGAATTGCCTGTTAAATTTAAGCAGCACATGCCTTTGAAGTTTTCATACCCATGATTATGTCTCAATAATAAATAATCTATGGCAGCACAGTTCTCTAATATGGCCTCCCATGCTTGCCCTAATTCCTGACTTATTGCTGCTATAGCTTGAGAAGTGGAGTTTAAGGCTTTTACCATAGTAGAAGCAAGGTTGGTTACTTCAGCATTTAGCAATTCTGTTACTGGGGTGACAAATATGGTTATAGAAATATATTCAGTTTGGCTAAAAAATGTACTTTACCATCAGAGTTTTCATTTAATACAAGCTCATGGCACACTCACTGAAGATTAGGTTTCTGTGGAAACATTGCAGTTAAGAGTCCAATTATGTAAGGGCTTTTAGCACTATTCATAGGTACATAAGAATATGCTGTTAAATTGCAGAGCAAGAATCAACCAGGGGAAGGCGAACATGCCCATTTCCATAAGATATAGAGACATTTTCTTGTGAACATTTAAATTGCTATTGATTTTCAAAGACAGTTTCCTGAACATCCCGTAAAATATACACACTCTCATATGGAAGATTCTTTAGTAGAAAACATAGTACAGTCTCTTTCAACAGCAACAAGACCAAAGTTATATATCATCTTAAGTAATTCTTTTCAGTATATTCTGAAACAGCGTATAATTCCTTAAAGTCTCTGGAGGTGTTCCGACCTTTACTAGGTACCTGGGGCTTTCTACCCTGATGACCTTCTGTACCTGTCCCCTTGTTTTTGCCCTGCATCCCCCTCAAGAATCTTGGCTCTGAATTATTTCAGAGAAAAGGGACACAGGGTCTCTTCTTATAGCTACTTCCTGCTGAAAGGGGGTGATTTTTTTTTTTCAGAGCCAAGAGATCTTTGTTATCAGAGAGACAATGAGGCCTAGGCAGAAAAGAAGGGGGCAGTAGTCTCTAGAGATGGTTTTCCCTGAGTATGAGCAGAGCTTGTAACCTGGTGGAGACAAGCTGTTATAAATTTTAGTATTATTGGGGCAAAGCTAGAACAACAAGAATTATGAAGGAAAAACAAAACAAAACAAAACATCAGTTTTAATATTTCTCTATTGAAATAATTTTCTCCCTAAAACCACCCCTCATTTTATTAAAGAACCAAATTAAAACCAATCTCTTTGCTCTATTCAGTTTCACTTTGGCCTGATTTTTTTTTGTATGACTCCAATAAGAATAGCCCTTGACTATATAGACTTTTAAAATCCACTTTGCTGGAATCTCATGATTGAGCTTTAATTAGCCCCTCAGGACAAAGAAGCCAAGCTACCTAGTCGCCATCAGGCTTACCTGCAATACCTGCAAACTTGGGTGAATTCCTCAAGTTTTTGAGGTCTCCAAAATGTCTTGAGGTTCTTTCCTTGCTCTCTCCTAGGAAAGCAACCTTCATCCCTTACCTGTAAAGACTGCAATGAATCATATGACTGAGCAAGGTACTAGGCTATTTCTCCAACAAACTCTTATTGGCTTCAAATTTAGTCTTTATTTTCATGAGACTTTCTGGTGACATCCAGAGCCCAGGCATGTCTCTCTCAGACATGACATTCCAGTCATTAATAAAACCACAATTGAAAATTAGTCTTATTGAATTCATGCAAAGAAACGTATTGCTATGACTCACTCATTAAGAATTGCCAAATTCTGGAGGGATCAAGTAGGGAGAAAAATATAATTTACCTAATTGCTTTAAGAAAAGAAACAAGTTTTCTTATGTCTGAAACACAGAAAGATTAGAAATCAGAAATATATTTTTAAAAAGTTACAAAACCTATAATAATAATTATTATTATTTAATATCTTTATTGATTTTGGAGAGTGGAAGGGAGAGGGAGAGAGAGAGAAACATCAATAATGAGAGAGTCATTGATCAGCTGCATCATGCACATCCCCCACTGGAGATCTAGCCTGAAACCCAGGCATGTGCCCTGACCTGGAATCCAACCGTGATCTCCTGGATCATAGGTTGATGCTTAACTGCTGAGCCATGCCCAGCTGGTCAAAAAACTACAATTATTTTCAGTTCATTGAATCCCATTATCAATTTTTCTTTCTCCTGATTTTTTCCCCCCATACTTCTATAAATATAGGCACTCTACAGAATTCTAATACTTCTCATCCAGTGCGAAGGGGATGTCTGAAAATTTATTCTTAGAGATATGTAATTTAAAATAAGTCAGGGTCCTTTCCATAGATCTCTCAGAAGATGTGACATTTCTGCAAATTGTATTACAACAAAGCAGTGACTGTCTCTATATGACAAGAAGAAATTTAAAATGACGTGGTATGGATTTGATTATAATGCAATTGACAATGGAATCCTGCCATTTCTGCAAAACACAATATTCCAGAATAACGATTAGAGTTATAAGTAAAAGTATATCAGAATTTATAGACTCCTGGAGATTTTTACATCTATTTGGATAACATGCATATAAATAGGATATAGTTATTTCTTTACTTGACAAAGCTTCCTGTGTACCTTAACCATAAGCTTTTCCTTCTTTGAGGCATTCTAAGGCTTATACAAATGTCCTAAAGCTAATTATATGTAAAGAAAAAGTTTCCTAAAATTCAAACCCTGAGAAGGTTATCAAACTTATTTGACAAAAGACCATATATCATTATTATTATGAAACAGCATTAGACTATTTATTCATTCAAAGTGACAACAAAAGATATTAAACACAGCCATAGGCTAGCAAAACTTCAGTTCCCATGATTAAGATGATGGCTTTTTTAAGTAATCAAGTACCTGATTAATATAATATAATGTACAACCATTTCAATAATTTAGAAAATGTTTGCATCCTAGGCAAATACAGGAAAAACTTTTTCCCTTTTAACAGACTAGAAAAAGACTAAACAAATTCTGTATTAGCTTACTTTAGATTCATTTACCTAATTAAATTTATTATTCATATCATCTATAATTTCTTTTAAGATTTCTCTTCACAACCCTTCTACAACTTTCACAAACCTTCTTAGAGCAACTCACTTTTTTCTTCAAAATATCTCTATACTTCATGCCTTCTTTTACTAAAACTATATAATTTCTTTCTAATTAATTAGGATTCTTAACTCTTAGAAACCTTAATTTGTAGGTGACAAGTAATTAACATCCCTTAGGTTAGCAATACATTCACATTAAAAAAAAAAAAAGATATATTTCAAATAAGATGCAAGACATATTCATTAACAGATTCAAATCCATTCTCTATATTCTCTGTAATAAGATGCCAAAAGTAGGCAACTCAGATTAACATTTCAGTATCTTGTTATTTCAAAATACCTAGATATTTAATAATTTTTATTATTTAACTTTGGAAAACTGCATATGCATATATATATTTAATACTGAAAAATCTATTAAAACCCTTCATTTTAGTTATATCTATCTAATTTTTATGTCTTAAAAACCTTATGAGATTTTAAAGTTAAATATTACCCAAGGCATTTTCTTGGCAAATTTTGTAACAGGGTTAACAAGACCTTGACACGTTTTAGGAAGCTAGAGAAAAGGTGGGGGGGAGAAGAGAGACAACAGGCACCTCAGTTTGTTCCCAGGATGGCAGCAACTCCCAAAACTCCAGCAGCTTTAGTGTAAAAGTACCTTTTTTTTTTTTTCCCCCAAAGGTGTGCCCCTCCCTCAGCCTGAGGGCATTTTGGCAGCTCTGGCCCTTCTGGGAGAAAAAAATTGGGGGGGTTAAAAGATTTATTTCCTTTTTTTTTTTCTGAGTACAACTATGCAGAGACAAAGGCTTGAATATACAACACCTCCCCCCATTTCTCCAACCTCTGACAAAACATTTCTAACTATAATACAGTATAATATTTTAAAGACTCATTTTATGGCCACCTTTCCCCAGAATCTACAGCATACATTGGCAAAGAAGTATTACAGTAAAACACCATTTCCCTTTTTGTCATTGTCAGATAAACGTAAGTCTTAATGGAATGTATTTTGGGATCGAGCCAACAGCACCTGACCTTAAACAAATTAAGCAAGATTACAGGCAAGGTTACACAAGGCAAGTCTACCCTAATGTACAATATTTACAAATGGACATAACAGACAGACAACAGAAAACAGATGACAGACAACAGATGCCCTTCCTTACAGGGTTACAGAATGTTTGGCCACCATTCACCGATTCTAAAACATACATGAGCCAAACAGTATTGCCATAAAAGATCATTTTCTTTTTAGTCATAGAATTATAAGCATAAGTCAACCAATCAGCCAGAATGTGGCCCTGTAGGCTGCGAGGTAGAGTTGCCAGTGCATTTCCCATGCTTTCGAGTTTTCAACACCCACAAATACCAGAAACAGAAGGTACCTTAAATATGCCACTCCTGGTTTATAGTGCCTGGTTCTTTCTGACCAGAACAGACATGTAACCAGAATGCTGTTTAAACCAACAGCAAAGCCAACTGGGAAAGTTCGTGAGCACCAGGGAAAGTCCCTGAGTTAAATAACTTGGCAGCTGCTAGGGAGTTTCCACAAGCACTTTCACAGAGGTCCTCACATCTGGACAGCCACTCAGAGTCCTTTGGCACTTCCCAAAGGAGCTTAACCTTAGGGCTCAGAGGGGAATCACCAAATTTATGTCACCAGGAGACCCAGGTGGGGCTCAGGATGCCCATCACTGTGTCCAATTCAACAGAGGTAGGGTTGAATAATATAAGGCATTTATTGAGAAGGCCAGCCAACCAAGAAGACCAAGAGCATATGAGCATCCAAAATCTGTTTTACAGCATGGTACAAGGGATGGTATTATAAAGGGGAATGGGATTAGTCAAGGCTGGGAATGGAATGCAGCTATGTGCAGCCCTGGAGGTCTGCAGATGTCAGCTACTGTTCTTGACTAATCTGGCGATTCACAGACAAAGTAGTATCTAAGTCTTGTGGTCAGCACATGCCTGTGCCTCTAGATTTATTAATTTGTTCTTATCACCCTGTGGGGCTGTGTCCAACCATAACCAGTTTGCTGAATTCAAAGGGAACACAAAGGATCTGGAAAGGACAAACTTGTGACAATATATCATACATCATACTATGAAATAAGCACAACTAGTTATACAATAAAACTATAAATCATATTATTCAGGCTATCACACCCCATCATAGTGAAGAAATTGTTTGGGTAAATGTTCTTTTTTTATGTCTGACATAGATCTTTACAAAGAAAAACTATGTTGCTTTCCTGAGGATCCTAGCAAATTCACAAAGGGGTTTAACCACTTGACACTACCTTATACTTAATTTCTCTTGAGGGCTGAGCACTTTGGAGATGCATTTTATTCAACAGACAGCCCCAGACATCAGGAGAATGTTACAAAAATTAGCATTGGGACCACAGATACCGCCCCCCAGCAACTGGTAGAAATAAACTTCAGTGTTTTTAACAACCAAGGCAAGGCAAAAAAAAAGCAAAAAGTCCATCCAAATAAGTAAAACACCACATGGGAACTGCTTGCTGTGTTCTGACTCACTCACCAGGGCTTCTTTCTTCCAAAAACTAGTTAATCACTGGGGTAAATAGGCGTAATCAACACTACCATTTCACTCAACCCCTAGGCTGAAGCCTCAGAAATACCACTTTTAATCACATATTTCTTATAAATCCAGGATGTCCCATTGTTATTGGGGAGACAATGAGGAGATCTCAGTTTTTCTCATTGAAGCAGGAAATATTTTAAGGTCAACAAAAATGAGAGTAAAGCAAAGTGAGATTTATTGAAAGTACACTCCAAGTGAAGATTGAGCCAATAGAGAGAAAATGGCAGCAAAATCCTGGGTTATGTGGTTTAAATGAAGGACTTTCTGGGGAGAGACTTTCATTTGCATTCAGGGATAATTGACAGAAAAGGGTTATATGGCTATGCATGCCCTTTCCCATAATGCATACATAAAAACCCAAGGGGTGGGGTGGGGGTGTCAAAACCACAATGAAAATTGTAATATAATTAGTTGCATTGAGGTCATACCAGTTTCCTCTGAGCTTGTGCCAAGAACCGGCTGGCTCCGAACCGGGTTGCTGGCTGCTGGGCCACCCATAGAGGGGCAATCTGAATGCAATGTTGGTCTGACCCCTGTTCAGGACCCAGGGCAGGCTCCACCCTAGCCACTTATGTCTAACTCCCTACTTAACACCATTACCTTGTTAGAGAGGAGTACCTTACTTAGTCTAAGCTTCTGGGTAATGAAAAATATAAATAAGGCTAAGACAATTAAAGAAAAATTTGTAAAAGTAAATCTTTTAAACACTCTAAGTCCTTCTGCTGGAGAGTCGGAGCAGCAACAGTGCCCTCATGCCTACTTCATAAGCTGCAAGGGGGGCGGGCACTCTTTCCCTCCTTGAAAAGAAAAGAATGTGATACTTTTATATTCAAACCACTGGGGGCCCAAGAACTGCTGCAGTCCCAGGAATAAGCCCAGGACTGATATCTCTCCCTACTTCTTCTCCAGAGCCATGTTATCCCTGTTACAAAATTTGCAAAGAATATGCCTTGGGTAATAATTGGATTTAAAATCTCATGGAAATTTTAAGGAATAATAAATATAACTAAAATGAAAGGTTTTTAATAAAGTTTTTCAGTATTAATTATATATAACAAGGCACAGTTTTCCAAGGTCTTTGGTGACTTGGAACTTTGGCATTTTACTGGGCCAAATAATAAAAATTGTTAAATATCTGAATATTTTTAAATGACAGAGGCTAAAATGTTAATTACTCTGAGTTTCCCAACTTTTTAAAAAATATATATCTTTTATTGATTTCAGAGAGGAAGGGGGAGAGAGAGAGAGAGAGAAACATCAATGATGAGAGACTTGTCACTGATCAACTGCCTCCTGCACACCCCTGACTGGGGATTGAGCCCACAACCCAGACATGTGCCTTGACTGGGAATAGAACCTCAATCTCCTGGATCCTAGGTCAATGCTCAACCACTGAGCCATGCCTGGCCAAGCTGAGTGTTCTTACTTTTGACTTTTTAGTTTATTTTAAATATCTTTATTGATTTCAGAGAGAGGAAGGAAGAGGGGGAGAGAGAGAGAGATAAAAACATCAATGATGAGACAGTCATTAATCGGCTGCCTCCTGCATACCCCTGACTGGGAATTGAGCCCAAAACCCGGGCATTATCCCTGACCGTGAATTAAACAGCAATCTTCTGGATCATAGGTCAATGCTCCAGCCAGGCTACTTTTGGCTTCTTAATGCAGAGAAGCTGGAGGATGGATTTGGATCTATTAATTAATATATCTAATATTTTATTTGAAATATGTCTCTTGAAAATGTGAATTTATTTGCCAATCTGAAGAATGTTAATTACTTACTTGTCACTAAAAAAATAAGGTTTCTAAGAGTTAAGAATCCTAATTAAGTCAGGGAAAAATTGTATGGTTTGGGGAATCTAGAATTAAAAGTAGGTTGTTCTGCCCTGCTTGCATGCCTTAGTGGTTGAGCATTGACCTATGAACCAGGAGGAAGGTCCTGGTGAAGTGGGAATGTGGTCACCAGAGCTCTCTGCCTTATCTGGGCTGCAGTAGACAGTTGCTTGTTCATTTTTTCTTTAGCCATTTTGTAATTCTCTTTTATGAGCTCTCCCCTTCCAGAGCCAGCAGGTGGGTGCTATATCTGAGTCTCCACCAACCTGGCTAACACTATTTGCCTTACCCTAGTGATTCCTTGAAATCCTGTCCTACCGGCTTACAGACTCACCTAAGCCATTTCCACTGGCTTTTCCATATAAACTGCCTGTCTTGCTTATGCTTCAAACTTTTCTAAAATCTCTCAAACATACAGCATCTTGCCTCAGTGTACCTTGTACCTCTTCCTAACCAGCCCCAGGCTTAGCACTAGCTTCTGCTGGCATTGGTTTGCAGTTTAACCTCCTCCTGGGATCCTCCAAGCCCAGCACAAGTAGTAGCCATCTGTGTTGTATCTCATGCCAGGAGGCTCTGGGTAGGACACAAGTAGTGGTTCACCTTGGCCTGCTCCTCCAGGGAGGCCTCAAAGAGAGCACACCCAGTGGACAGCTTCAGACCACAGTGAAGAACCACCAACTGCCTCCACAAGTGACACACTCAAAGGAAAGACTAAGCAGGCACCAAAGTTCTGCTGAAGTAAGCCCTGCTCCATGGGATTAGCCCCTGCACAGCCAATCCTCCACAGTGGTCACAGCCAGTTCTTGCAGCTGTTCAGCCTGGGAGTAAATCCCTCCCATAAGGCACCAATAGCAATCAAGGTTAGCTACAACTAGAAGGTGTACACAGTCCACACAGGTGGGGCATCACTGGAGTGCCCAGCTCAGGTGATCATAAAGGCTATGCCACTGGACCTTACAAGGAACTTACTATATAAGGTCACTCAAGCCAGGAGGTAATAGAACCTCTATCTAATACATAGAAACAAATACAGGGAGGCAGCCAAATGAAGAGACAAAGAAATATGTCCCAAATGAAAGAACAAAGATCCAGACACAAACAAAAAAACTAAACAAACTAGAAACGAGCAATGAATGCACAACTCAAAACACTGGTTATAAGGATGTTCAATGAATATAGGGGAAGAGCAGGTTAACTTAGTAAGAACTTAAAAAGATAAGAAACATAAAAATAGAACTAGAAAACATATAAAAAATACAGTCAGGAATGCATAATATATTAACTGAAATAAAGATTAGGTTACAGGGAATAAACAGTAAAGTAGATGAAGCAGAGGATCAAACCAGCAGTTTGGAAAATAAGGAAGTGGAAAACATCATCAAAAGAGCAAAAAGAAAAAAAAAACACAAAAAAAGTGAGAATAGTACCAGGAGCCTCTGGAACAACTTCAAGCATATAAACATTCACATTCTGGTGGTTCCAGGAGAGAGAGAACAAGGAATTGGTAAAACCTATGTGAAGATAATGATAGACAACTTCCCTAATGTGGTGAATGGCATAGACACACAGGTCCAGAAGCACAGATAGTTCAAAACAAGATGAACCTAAGAGGCCCACACCAAGACACATTATAATTAAAATGCCAAAGATTAAAAAGACAAATAGAGAATTTTATTTTATTTTATTTTTATTATTTTTTAATTTTATTTTTGTTTAAAATATTACAGATGTCCCTTTTTCTCCCCAGTGACCTGTTCCACCCCGTCACATCCCCTTCCCCAGTCCCTCTCCCCACCATTGTCCCTGTCCTTGGGTTGTACATATATGCATATAAATTCTTTGGTTACTCTCTCCCCATCTACCCACCCTCCCTCCTCCATCCCTCTAACATTCCTCAGTCTCATCTATGCTTTCATGTCATTGAATCTATTTTGTTCATCAGTTTATTAAGTTCTTTAGATTCCACGTATAAGCGAGATCATGTGATATTTTTCTTTCGCTGCCTGGTTTATTTCACTTAGCATAATATTCTCCAGGTCCATCCATACTGTCCGAAAGGGTACGAGATTCTTCTTCTTTACAGCTGCGTAGTATTCCATGGTGTAAATGTCCCACAGCTTTTTTATCCACTCATCTACTGATGGGCACTTGGTCTTCTTTCCAGGTCTTAGCTATTGTAAACTGTGCTGCTATGAACATCGGGGGACATATATTCTTCCTGATTAATGTTTTAGGATTCTAAGGATACATTTTCAGGAGTGGAATCACTGGGTCAAACGGCAGTTCCATTTTTAATTTTTTGAGGAACCTCCATACTGTTCTCCATAGTGGTTGCACCAGTCTGCATTCCCACCAGCAGTGTACTAGGGTTCCCCTTTCTCCACAGCCTCACCAGCACATGTCGTTTGTTGATTTGTTGATGGCAGCCATTCTGACAGGTGTGAAGTGATACCTCATTGTGGTTTTAATTTGCATCTCTCTGATGATTATCGACATTGAGCATTTACTCATGTGTCTCTTGCCCATCTGTATGTCCTCTTTGGAGAAGTGTCTATTTAAGTCCTTTGCCCATTTCTTAATTGGGTTGTTTGTCTTCCTCTTGCTGAGTAGTATGAGTCCTTTGTATACTTTGGAAATTAGCCCCTTATCAGATTCATCCTTGGAAAATATGTTTTCCCGGACCGTGGGATTCTTTTGTATTTTGAGGCTGTTTTCTTTTGCTGTGCAGAAGCTTTTTAGTTTGATGTAGTCCCATATGTTTATTTTTTCTTTTGTTTCTCTTGCCCTAGGCGATGTATCAGTGAAAAGTCCACTAGGTGGGATGTCTGTGACTTTACTGCCTGTTTTCTTCCAGAATTTTTATGGTTTTGTGACTTACATTTAAGTCTTTTATCCATTTTGAGTTTATTTTTATGTATGGTGAAAGTTGGTGGTCTAGTTTCATTCTTTGGCATGTATCTGTGCAATTTTCCCAGCACCACTTATTGAAGAGACTGTCTTTACTGCATTGGATACTCTTTCCTCCTTTGTCAAATATTAACTGACCATAATGGTGTGGGTCTATTTCTGGGGTCTCTGTTCTGTTCCATTGATCTATATGCCTGTTGTTGTACCAGTACCAGGCCATTTTGATTACAGTGACTTTGTAATAGTTTGAAGTCTGGTAAAGTGATCCCTCCCACTCTGTTCTTTCTTCTCAAGATGGCTGCAGCTAATCGGGGTCTTTTTTGGTTCCATATAAATTTTTGAAATGTTTGTTCTAGGTCTGTGAAATATGCTGTTGGTATTTTCATAGGGATTGCATTAAATTTATAAATTGCTTTGGGTAGTATGGACATTTTAATGATATTAATTCTTCCAATCCATGATCATGGCATATTCTTCCACTTGTTTATATCTTCCTCTATTTCTTTTTTCAGTGTCACGTACTTTTCCTAGTACAGGTCTTTTACATCCTTGGATAAGTTTATTCCTAGGTATCTTATTTTTTTAGTTGCAATGGTAACTGGTACTGCTTTTTTAGTTTTTCTCTCAGAAAGTTCATTGTTGGTGTATAAGAATGCCATTGATTTCTAGATGTTGATTTTGTATCCAGCTACCTTGCCAAATTCCTTTATCAAATCAAGTAGTACTTTGATGGAGTCTTTAGGGTTTTCAATGTACAATATCATGTCATCTGCAAATAATGACAGTTTTATTTCCTCCTTTCCAATTTGGATACCTTTTATGTTTTCTTCCTGTCTGATGGATATGGCAAGGACTTCCAGTACTATGTTGAATAAGAGTGGTGAAAGTGGACATCCCTACCTTGTTCCAGTTTTTAATGGAAATGGTTTCAGTTTTTGCCCATTGAGTATGATGTTGGCTGTAGGTCTGTCATATATGGCCTTTATTATGTTGAGGTATGATCTCTCTATTCCCACTTTGCTGAGAGTTTTTATCAGAAATGGGTGCTGGATTTTGTCAAATGCTTTTTCTGCATCTATTGATATGATCATATGATTTTTGTCCTTCATTTTTTTTATGTGATGTATCACATTTATTGATTTGCAGATGTTGTACCAGCCTTGCATCCTTGGAATAAATCCCACTTGGTCATGATGTATGATCTTTTTAAAGTATTGCTGCATCCGGTTTGCTATTATCTTAGTGAGGATTTTAGTATCTATGTTCATCAGGGATATTGGCCTGTAATTTTCTTTCTTTGTAGTATCTTTATCTGGTTTTGGGATTAGGATGATGCTGGCCTCATAAAAAGAGTTTGGGAGTTTTCCCTCCTCTTGAATTTTCTGGAATAGTTTGAATAGAATAGGTGTTAATTCTTCTTTGAATGTTTGGTAAAACTCACCTGTAAATCCATCTGGTCCAGGACTTTTTTTGCTGGGAGTTTTTTGATTATTGCTTCAATTTCACTAGTTGTTATTGGTCTATTCAGGTTTTCTGCCTCCTCTTGATTCAACTTTGGAAGGTTGTATTATTCTAGGAATTTCCCCCATGTTGTCCAATTTGTTGGCATATAGTTGCTCATAATTTTTTTTTACATTTCTTTGTATTTCTGTTGGGTCAGTTGTTATATCGCCTCTTTCATTTCTGATTTTATTTATTTGGGTCCTCCCTCTTTGTTTCTTAGTGAGTCTGGCTAATGGTGCATCAATCTTATTTGTCTTTTCAAAGAAACAGCTTTTGGTTTCATTGATTTTTTGTATTGATTTTATAGTTTCTATGTCATTAATTTCTGCTCTGATCTTTATTATGTCCTTCATTCTACTTCCTCAGGGCTTTTCTTGCTGTTCTTGTTCTAGTTCATTTAGTTGTTGTGTTAGATGGTTCATTAGATCTTTTTATTCTTTCTTGAGATAGGCCTGTAATGCTATGAATTTTCCCCTCAGGACTGCTTTCGCCATGTCCCATTGGTTTTGGGTTGTTGTCTGTTCATTTTCATTACTTTCCACGAAGTGTTTGATTTCTTTCTTGATCTCCTTGATAACCCGTTCATTGTTTAATAACATGCTATTTAGCCTCCATGTGCTTGAGTTTTTTTATAGTGGTTGATTTCTAGTTTCATGGCATTGTGATCTGAGAAGATGCTTGATATGATTTCAATCTTATTATACTTGTAGAGACTTGCCTTGTGCCCTAACATGTTGTCTATTTTTGAGAATGTTCTATGTGCACCTGAGAAGAATGTGTATTCTGCTGCTTTGGGGTGAAATGTTCTATAAATGTCAATTAAATCCATTAGGTCTAGTGATTCATCTAAGATCTGCATTTCCCTGTTGATTTTTTGTCTTGATGATCTGTCCAATGTTGACAGTGGGGTGTTAAAGTCCCCACTATAATTGTGTTGCTGTCAATCTCCCCTTTAAAGTCCTCCAAGAAATTTTTTATATATTTAGGTGCTCCTATATTGGGTGCATAAATGTTTATAAGGCTTCTTTCCTCCTGTTGGATAGATCTCTTTAGTAATATATAGCGACCAATTTTGTCTCTTGTTATGGTCTTTATTTTGAAGTCTGTTTTGTCAGAAATAATAATTGCTACTCCAGCTTTCTTTTCCTTTCCATTTGCATGGAATATTTTACTCCATCCCTTCACTTTTAGCCTGTGTGGTGAGTCTTTTGCTCTCAGGTGGGTCTCTTGTAGACAGCATATATTTGGGTCCTGTTTTCTTATCCATTCCGCTAGCCTTTGTCTTTTGATAGGACCATTTATTCCATTTACATTTAAGGTTACTATTGATATAAACTTATTTAATGCCATTTTTCCCCTTTATGCTGATGTACCTTTCTCTCACTATTCCTTCTTTTTCTTAAAGCAGTTCGTTTAGCATTTTTTCAATGCTGGTTTAGTGGTACTGAACTCCTTTAACCTTTTTTTTTCTGTGAAGCTCTTTATTTCACCTTCAAATTTAAATGATAGCCTTGCTGGATAAAGCAATCTTGGTTGCATGTTCTTGCTTTTCATTACTTGCAGAACTTCATGCCACTCCCTTCTGGCCTGAAGAGTCTCTGTTAAGAAGTCAGCTGTCAACTTTATGAGGGTTCCTTTTTAGGTCACTGCTTGTCTCTCTCTTGCAGCCCTGAATATTTTCTCTTTGTCCTTGACATTTGCCATTTTAATTATGATGTGTCTTGGAGTGGGTCTCTTTGGGTTCCTCTTGTTTGGAACCCTCTGTGCTTCCTGAACTTGTGTGGCTTTCTCCTTCTCCAGTCTAAGGAAGTTTTCTATAATTATTTCCCCCACCAAGTTTTCTATCCCTTGCTCTCTTTTCTCCCCCTCTGGCACTCCTATAATGCGAATGTTGTTTCGCTTAATGTTGTCCCAAATCTCCCTTAGACTGTCCTCATGCTTTTTAAGTATTTTTTCTTTTTGCTGCTCTAAGTGATTTTTTTCTACCTTGTCTTCTAAGTCACTTATTCTATCTTCTGCTTCATTGAGCTTGCTTTTAATTCCTTCCAGTGCATTCTTGATATCAGATACAGCATTCTTTATCTCTGAGTTTTATTTATGTTATGTATCTCTTTTGTCATGTTTTCATCAATATCCTTGATCTTATCATCTAGAGTCTTCTTAAGTTCCTTGAACATCTTCATCATCCATACTCTGAACTTCATATCTGATAACTTGCTTAACTCCTTCTCATCAAAGTCTTTTTCTGGAGATGTTCCCTTGTCTTTAATTTGGGGGTTGTTTCTTTGTCTCCCTATTTTGGTAGGTCTTAGTGTTTGTGTATATATATTAGATATATTTGCTGTCCCCCAGTCTTGTGGGATGGGATTTTATCTTATGGCTCCAGTGTATCCCAGAGGCGTGTTTTTCTTATACCTCTGAGCTCTTTGCTCTAGTCATGTCCCTCTTGTGGGTGCCTCTTTTGTGATTTCTTTATGTTCTCCTGTTGTGGTTGAGTCTAGATTGTTATTGATCAGTCCTAGGGAGGACCCTCCTCTCAAGTTGGCTAACTGTGTCTCAGCCCCAACGTTGATGTGTAAGATGTTATATGGGTGCTGGCCAGGCAGGACAATACACAATTAAACTTGCAGGAAACAAGAGGTATCTTACAAAATATCTTGACAGTAACAATGGAAACAACCCATGTGAAAATAGAACTGGGAGTGTTAAGGGAGAACACACACACACACACGAAGAAAAAAATGTTTAAAAAAAAAAAAGAGAGAAACAAAAGTAATGATTAGAGAGAGAGAGATGTATATTGTTGTTAACACTGGTGAAAACTTAGAAAATAATAATAATCTAAAATGTAAAAAATAGATAAGCTACTGGGAGATAAAAGAAGCAGAAAAAGATTCTGAAAGAAGGTCCTGCAAAAAATTAAGGGATAAAGTAAGAATAAGATAATAGTTGAAAATGAGACAATGAAAATACAATAAAGAGAATAAGAGAAACTAACAATTGGAAAGGAAGACAGAATGGAGCATAATGAAAGAATGAAAGAAAAGTAGAAAAAGAAAAAAGAAAAAGAAGAAAAAAGTTATGCCATGGATTGAGAGAAGAGAAGAAGATATAGCCCAGGCAGGGAGGGAGTCTGGTAAGAGATTTGGTGGAAACTATAGAGGAAAGCAGTAAACTTGGTTATAATGATAAAGTCCCAGTTGTTAAGCAGGGATATAAGAAAGTCTTGATATTAGAAGCAAGGATAAAGCAAAACAAAGCAAATAACCAAAACAAAACTAAAAACAAGCTAAGCAAGATAAAATTCTTTTATAAAAAGGAGAAAAAAAATTTAATTTAAAAAATTTAAAAATAAAAAATAAATTTTTTTAATTATTATAAAATTTAAAAAAGAAGAAAAAACAAATTTTCTCCCCTTTCTCTTCTTCCTAAAGAAAAAAGGGAAAAAATAAACAATCCCACAAACAAAAAACAAACAAAAAACCCCAAAACCAGAACCAAAACAAAACAAAAACACAGCAGAAAAAAAGGGTAGTCAATCAAGTGAGTTTTTTCTGGGCAACTTATGTTGTCTCAGGTTCACTGTTTTGTGTGATGATTTCAGTTCTCCTGGGAGATGTTTGTGTATCAGCCAATGTGAGGAGCCGTCTAGGTTTGGCTCTGGTGTCCTTATGTAGATGGTTGATCTGAGGCTCTTCATGAACCGCCACCTCTTGTCAGCTATTTTGCAACCTTATAGTTGCCTGCTCTTACTCCAGAGTCTTCTGTAGAGTTTTTCGGGTGCAGGGTGGCTTGTGTAGCCCAGGGTATCACTCCCTTTAGAGGTGTCACTGTCAGGCGCTCACTCTGCAGAAATAGTCTCTGCTGCACTGCCAGCCCCTGAGTCCCTATCCTGTCCTCTGATTCTAGTTCCCCAGGCTCTGGCCTGCTGCAGCTTCAGATTGATTTCAGCCTGTTCCCTTTTCTGTATGGGCTGTTTCAGCAGCCTGGGCTCAGTGGGTTTGATTAAAAACACATTCTGGTGAGCCCTTTGCCTGCCCAGCCCCCAGCAGGGGTTTTCAGCATTTAATCCAGTTCCCAAACAACAGTTCCTGAGAGTCTTATTCTGGTACAGTCCTCCTGTGAGTTGCTCTCCTTTCCCTCTCAGGACTGTGCCTTGCGGGTGTGTCTGGGGTTTCAGTGAGCGGGACCTGCCCCTTTCCTGTTGGGGGCAGTGTTCTCTGCTATAGGAGAGGTGGGCAGGGTCTGCCCCTCCTTGCTCAGCTCTGGTTGGCTGGTCGCACCAGGCCCGCCCCTCAGACAGTCTACTGTGTAGACCCCAATCCCAGCCTCCGCTGGTCTGTCTGCAGTGCACACCGGGAAGGTGGGAACCAGTTCCATGATCAAACTCACAAATGCACAAAGCAACACACAGGCTGAAAGTCTGCCCTGCAATGTTCCAGTGGGAGAGGACCCAAAGTCAGCTCCACGCAGCTCCCCGCACGGCTGGTCTCAGCAAAGCTGGAGTGGCTTCACATGCCACCACAGCATTCCTCAGGGCTGGTCACAGATCCCAGCCTCTCGGCACCAGGAGCTCAGGGTTGGGACGGCTCCTCCCCTCCTCTACCCCACACAGATTCAGCGCTTTCTGGGGCTCAACACAATGCCCTCAGGGATGCAGAGGGTCCCTGTGTTCATCTGCTCAGTGCAGTCCTCTGGCCCCTTACCACTTGGGTGCCACATACTTTGGGACAGACTTTCCTATGGTTGGCACCCCGAGCACCAGACCCCGGTCGAAGCCGCCACTAGTGGCTTTGTTTCCTAGGAAGGTGCCATCTCCTCCAGGATTCCCCTCTCCCTTGGGTCCCTCTGCCCTGTGCACGGGGAGCTCCTTCCCCTCTCTTCACTCCTAGTGTGGGATCCCCGCTTTTGGATGCTGTCCGCACTCCCAAGGAGAGGGAGCTTTGCAGCTTCCAGGCCTCTGGGCTCGGAGCGCAGCATAGGCTTTAGGGGTGACTCCCCCTTTCTACGCCCCCCCTCTCTTACTGGACTCCATGATGTTTCTTCAGTGCTCCCCACTCGCACTCCATCCACTCAGGTATGTTTCTCTGGTTTTTTCAAGCTGGTTACGTAGGTTTTTAGGAATAAATCAAGTCCATGGCTGGGAGCGGGGTTGCTCTGCTGCTTCTCACAGTGCCGCCATCTTCCAAGCCTGAGAATTTTAAGAGCAGCAAAAGAAAAGCAGTTAGCTACCTATATATATATGGGACATCCCATAAGACTGTCAGCTGATTTCTCAACAGAAATTTTATAGGCCAGAAATGATTGGCACAAAATACTCAAAGTAATGAAAAGTAATGAAATATAACCAAAATTATTCTGCCCAGCAAAGCTATCATTTAGAATTGAACAACAGATAAAAAGCTTTTCAGACAAGAAAAAAGTAAAGGAGTTCACCACGACAGAATCAGTATTACCAAAAATGTTAAAGGGTCTTCTTTAAGAGGAAGGGAATAAAAAAGAACCAAAATATGAATGATAAAATGGCAATAAATACATATCTATCAACAATTACTTTAAATGCTAATGAATTAAATGCTCCAAACAAAAGATTTATGGAGCCTAAATGGATAATAAAACACACCCTTACATATGCTGTCTACAAGAGACTCACCTCAGATTAAAAAAAATGCACAGAGACTGAAAATAAAGGGTTGGAAAAATATATTTTCTGAAAATGGAAACAAATAAAAATTGGGGTAACAATACTCATACCAGACAACATAGACTTTAAAACAAATGCTATGTAACAAGAGACAAAGAATGAATCAATGATTCCACTTCTGGATATTTATCCAAAGAAACTCAAAATGCTAAATCCAAAAGACATATACATCCATATATTTATTGCAGCATTATTTACAATTGCCAAGATACAGAGGCAACCTAATGTCCATCAGTAGCTGAATAGATAAAGAAAAAGTGGTGCATACAGGGTGGGGCAAAAGTAGCTTTATAGTTGTTCATATGAAAAATTATGCAATAATTTATAAATAATAATGCAAGAATACGCTCTGTGTTTTGCATACTCACAACTGTAAATCTAGTTTTGTCCCACCCTGAATATACAGTGGAATATAGCTCAGCCATAAAAAAAAATAAAATCTTGCTAGCTGCAACAATCTGGATGGACCTGGAGGGTATTGTGCTGAGTGAAAAAAGTCAGAGGAAGATGGATGCTATATAATTTTACTTACATGTGGAATCTAAAAAACAAAATAAACAAACAAGCAGAAACAAAGTCATAGATACTGAGAACATTTTGACAGTTCCAGATATGAGGGGGTTGGAAGGATTGGTGAAAACATGGAAGGGATTAAGAAATTCAAACTGGTAATTACAAAACATTCATGAGATATAAATAAAGCATAGGGAATACAGTCAATAATATTTTTAAAACTATATACGGTGTCAGATGGGTACTAGATTTATTGGAGCAATCAGTTAGTAATACAATGTGTAATCACTAGGTTGTATACCTAAAATTAATATAATATTGCATGTCAACTATAATTAAAAAATAATTATTTATTTAAAGTAAAAAAATATCAGCCTAAAGTAGTACAAAGAAATTAGCAGAGGAGTTACACAGTCAGTTACTAAGGTGCATTAAAGTGCTTCAATAAAACGAATAGTCCAAATAGATTGAAAGAAGTTATGAAACTGGAAATAAGAGAAAAACCTAATTGAGCAGGGGTGTGAATAAGATAAACACATATTTATTATATCTTTCATAAAAGAAATCCAGATTTAGACAGTTTAGAGCTGGCAAGGCAGCTCCATGGTATCACCAAAAACTGAGGCTTTCCACCTGGACACTGTCATTGTGTAGTTTCCCTCCTAAGTGTAGCTTCTATTCTCAATGATATGTTTTAATCCAGGACATTTTCTGGAACACCATCCATCACTTTCACATAGGTCAGAAGACAAAAAGATAAAGGGGTGCAAAGCCTCTTCATTCAGTGGTTCCCTTTAATCAGCCTTTGCAGGTCACCACACAATATTTTGCTTACATCTCATTGGCCAGAACATAGTCATATCATCACACTTTGTTGCAAGGAGGGCTAGAGAGTACAGAGTTTCATTTATGTGGCAATTTGCCTAGAAAAATATTAGAACTCTTTTTCTATGGAAGAAGCAGAGAATAGATATTGGGCTAGACAACTCTCAGCTTTTGACATATGAAAGGAAGAGAGCATACAATAAATTTGGCATTTTTATTAATAAGAAAATTATGGCTATTTTTCCAAAATAGTGATGGAAAAATTAACTGTTTCGAAAAATACTAAATTTAATCTTTATAGTATACACAAAATAAATTCTATTATTTTATTTATTTTCAAATCATACAGCAATATGTTAAAGTTCTATAGTTAAAACTTTTGATTTAAAATAAAATGTCACTTAAAAAAAATAGTAATGTAAAGGTAGGCCGAGATTGTTATAATATCCTTATCAGAGATCAAATGGCTACATTTTGCATGTATTTATTTAAATGAATGTAACATCTATGCAATATATATGTATATATTTAATGTGTGCATAATATTTATATGTGTTTATATCTGTGTGTGATGTATACATATGCACACTTCACACACATTTATATTATATGCCTCAAGGTGCATTGGCCAAAAACATCACATCATAAACTGTATATAGCACATTAAAAGGTAATATATTGAAAAAGTAGCTCACCAAACATTTGAAAAACCTATAAAGAGAAAAGAAAAACATGAAATATATGTTTTAGGCAGAAGTCAGGTTACTACAAACCATCAAGCCCTAGTTACATTTTGCAAAAGAAACAGAAATATCCTTATATATTTCCAGAGATGTAATCAGTTATATTATCCACAGGACCATAAGATTTAAACAAACTTTTCCCTATAATAAGATAGGTTCTTCAACATAACAAGCTATGCAGTATAATATGTAGCAATTTCATCATTAAAACAACAAATAGAAAGTTGCTTTTTTAAAAAAAAAACTCATTTCAGAGAGAGTGGGAGAGAGAGAGAAACATTGATGTGAGGGAGACACATAAATTGGTTGCCTCCCTTGAAGGAGAGGGGGCAGGGATGAAGCCTGAAATCCAGGTATGTGCCCTTGGCCAGAATCAAACCCAGGACTCTTCAGTCCATGGGCCGATGCTCTAACCACTGAGCAAAACCAGCAAAGGCAAAAGCAGTTTCTTATCTCTCAACATAAACCAACATAATCTTGGCAATTATAATAATCCAATTAAAATAATCCAATTAAAGCTGCTCAGGAGGACTCCAGAACATTTTTGTCCAACTCTGTAGAAGCCTGTTATTCTGAGCAATTCAATGAGATTTTCAGAATCACTATAGCATTGGTTTTAAAAAGGTGTTCCAGTGAAGATCTCAGGTTCCAGGTTAGAAGAAATTCACTGTTAATTATTGGTGTCCTGCATAAGAGTTTGCTTGAAAACAAACATTTACCATTAAATAAATGATAAGTTTTTAAAAACCTTATTTTAAAAGAATTAATAGCCTGGTTGTTCTTTAGTCTTCCATAGTCTTCATTTTCTTAGCTGAGTTTTTGGTATTAAATGGTAACATGTTGAACATTAAATACCATAAGAATTGCCTCAAATAAAACTATTCTAGCCTGGCTGGTATTGCTCAGTGGTTGAGTATTGACCCATGAACCAAGAAGTCACTGGTTTGATTCTTGGTCAGGGCACATGTTCGCTGTTTTTGTTCGATCCCCAGTTAGGGGGTGTGCAGGAAGCCAACAGTTAATGTTTCTCATCGATGTTTCTATCTCCCTATCCCTCTTCCTTCCTCTCTCTCTAAAAATCAATAAAAATATATTTTTAAAAAATATTCTAAATTGCTGAGTAAGCATATAATAGCATGATTGAACAGTCAGGCAAACTGGGTATACCATTTACAGCAGCATGAAAGATTTAACATCCAAATGAGGGAAGAGTTAAGCTTAAGCTTTAAAAAATAAGATTAAACTCAAGAAAAAGAAATAAAAATTAAAGTCATTTTATTATTCAATTAACATTGTATACTGCTGCAATATTCATTTAGCAGTAAAAATTATAGCCAGGTTTTTCCCTGGTTAACCCAATGTTTCTTCTGGTCACTCTATGGTCTCTTAGTGGGGAAATAAAATAATTTTTAAAAAGAATTTATATGCATATATGCATAACCCATGGACACAGACAATAGTATGGTGAAGGCCTGGGGAGGGGAGTGGGTGCAGGTGGAAGGGGTCAATGGGGAAAAAGGGACAACAATAAAGGTAAATTAAAAACAAAACAAAAAATGCCCTGAGAGAGTCCTTATGCAATACTATTTTAGAGAAACTCAAACAAAATCTGGACAAATGACCTACTTTGTCTATTCATAGTTCAAAGCCTAAAGGATAGTCCATTTGATTTACAAAAGCACACCAAACAGCACCAGATAGATAAGTAGATGGATGGATAAATAGATGTATTAAATTATTACAAGTATATTTATAATTCCCCTTCTAAGATTTTACTCTTAGATAATATATCCCAATCAGCCTACATCTTAGAATTTAAATGAGCTTTCTTTCATCTTTCCAGTAAAATAAGGCAAGCAGAAAGAAAAATAGTTTGAGATTATATGGAGAAGATTATTTCTAGGATTTCCTTTCCTAATTACCAAAATTCCCTTGGGTGTTTTGTGCACATATGGCTAACTAATAATATGGCTACTTTACTCAAAGGAGATCAGTGAACTATAATATCAGAGAAGTGCTACTGACAACTTTTTGTCGCTGCTTTCTCTGTCTTCTATGTATCTTTTTGGAACCAATAAGATACAGTCATCACCTTCAAACCTTTATGAATACCTATTATTTCACATGTAAGATTATCCAAAGTGTCAAGCCGATATAGTAAACTAAGAAGTCATCCCCATTCTAATTCTTGTGTTGTATGTAGTATGTTCTTTTACACAATTCAGCTAAGTTTACCAAACATAATTTACAATGACCACTAAATCTGAACTGAAATGATAAAACCTCTAGAAAAAAGAAAAAAAAACATAGGGAAAAAAGCTCCTTGATATTGGTTTTGGAAATAATTTTTACTTTTTTGAACAACATCAAAAGCACAAGCAACAAAAAGCAGAAATAAGTGTGAGACTACATCAAAGTAAAAAGCTTTTGCACAGCAAAACATACAAGAAAATGAAAAAACAACCTATGGAATAGGAGAAAATATTTGCAAACCATCTATCTAATAAGAGGTTAATATTAAATATATATAAGGAATTAATACAACTCAATAACAAAAACATTTTTTAAAAATCTGGTTACAAAATGGGCAGAGGACTTGAATAGGCATTTTTCCAAAGAAGACTATAAATGGCCAACAAGTACACGAAAAGATGCTCAACATCTGATTTCTGGTAAAATGTTAAATCAGAACTAGAATGAGATATACAGATGATGTATCGTAAAATTGTGCACTTGAAATCTATATAATCTTATTAACCAATGTCACCCCAATAAATATTAAACACTGTGATATCACCTCTAACCTATTGGAACGGCTATTTTTAAAATTCAAGAATAACTAGTCCAGGCCAGTGTGGCTCACTTTGTTGAAGCATCATCCTGTACACCAAAAGGTCATGGGCTTGATTCTCCATTAAGGCACATACTTAAGTTTCAGGTTTGATCCCAGGTAGGAGAGCACTCAGGAAGGCAGGCAACTGATCGCTCTTTCTCCCCCTCCCCCTCCCCCTCCCCCTCCCCCTCCCCTCCCCTCCCCCTCTTTCTAAAAGCAATAAGTATGTCTTTCGGTGAAGATTAAAAAAAAAATAACAAGTCCTCAAGAGAGTGTGAAGAATAGAAAATCTTTGTGTACTGTTGAGAGGAATGTAAGTTGGCGCAGCCACTATGGAAATGGTACAGAGGTGCCTCAGAAATAAAAAATAGAACTACCATATGAGCAAGAAACCTCACTCCTGGATATATATTTAAAAAAAAATTAAAACAGGTTCTTAAAGATATATCTACACCCAATGTTCATTGCAGCAATGCTCATAATAGCAAGAAATGGGTATAATTTAAGTGTCCATCTACAGATGAGTGAATAAAGAAAAGTTTATATACAGGGTGTCCCCCAAAATGTGTATACACTTTAACAACTGATAGCTCAATTGACGATTCTTCTTTTCAGATTTAACCCATTGGAATTAATAATTATTCTACGTGTGTATACATTTTTTCCCATATATCTATGGAAATGAAAGAAAAAGCTGAAATTATAGAAACAGAACTAGAATGATGTTTAACAGAGTTTTGGGAGGGATGGAGAAAAAAATGGGAAGTTTTGGTGAAAGGATACACACTTAAATAAGTTCTGGCGATCTAATGTAGAGCATGATGAGTATAGGTAACAATATGTATTATATGCTTCAAAGTTGCTAGGGGAGTAAATCTTAAATGTTATCACTATAAAATAAAAATGGGAATTATATAAAGTGATGAAGGTGTTAACTAACCCTCTTGCTGTAATTATTTTGCAGTATGTATGTGTATTAAATCAACATGTTGTATTTCTTAAACTTACACAATGTTATATCTCAAAGAAGCTGGAAAAAATAAGCTAAGTGTAAGTAAATACACACAGTACAATTTCACGGGTGAAACTTTACTATAAAATAATACAAAATAATCAATCAAGGACCAGCATGCATGGTTTAAACAAAAAGCACTTTTCAAAAAAGAGAAACAAATTGAGAAGTTTAGATGCTGTTAATATTATTCTCTGACCATAAAAGAAATTCCAATTTTAAAAATGTCTATGAATTAAAGTTTAGTCAGACAAAAATTTGCGTTAACTTATGGATTGCATTATAACTATATTGTTGTTTTAGTTCTCTTCCTCATCAAGTTGAATATGTGAATGAAATTGAAATATACAGAGAATATAAAATATTTACTATAAACATAATTTAAGGAAAACTTACAAGAGACTAATTTAAAAATCTTATTAATCTGAAAAAGAGAATAAAATGTATTTTCACAGGACAGTAAGAGTCTTTGATAGAAATATGTTAAAATTATTTAACATTCTGGCAAAAAAAGAAAAAAAGAAGAAAAAGAATATTCTAATGAATCAAACATTCAAGAAAGAAGCTGACACAGAAATCTATAAGGCAACACAGCCTGGCCTTCTAAGACATTTTCAATCTAAGAGTAATGGTAAGATGAATTACATCTTAAAGGCTTCAGGAAGCATTGGTTTTATACCTTAATGTGAAGATTCTAAGCCAAATATTTTTAAATCCTCTCACAGATTTTCAAATTGCTCTCTGTGGAATATAGTATTTTAGTGAAACCTGGGAACTATTACAACTACTTTGAAAACACTTTTTAAAATAAATCAAAGAGAGAGAAAACAAGATGATGGCATAGGTAACAGCTGTACTGGCAGCCTCCCACAACCACATCAAAATTACAACTAAAATACAGAACAACCATCACTTAGAACCTCCTGAAATCTAGCTGAACAGAAGCCCTACAAACAGGGGACTGAAAAAGCATCAAGAATAGTAGAAAAGCCCAGCTGGGAGTGGCTCAGTGGTTGAGCGTCAACCTAGGACCCAGGCAATTGGGGTTCGATTCCCAATCAGGGCACATGCCTGGGTTGTGGGCTCGATCAATGACTCTCTCATCATTGATGTTTCTAACTTTCTCCCTCTCCCTTCCTCTCTCTGAAATCAATAAAGATATATATATATTTTTTAAAAAAAGAATGGTAAAAGGGGCAGAGACGTGGGTGGATGGGGCTGGATCATGGAGACGTGGCCATTGGCCCTCGCCCAGTGCTGTGGTTTAAACCCAGGAAGGATAGATATCTCAAAGGTGGAGGTTTCCTGGAGGAGTAAAGGGTCCCAGCCCCACATCAGGCCCCCCAGCCCAGGGCTCCAAGGCTGGGAATAGAAATCCCCACAACTTCAGGCTGTGAAAACCAGTGGAAACTGTCACTGAGGGTTGCAGAGGGTACAGGAGTTTCAGGCAGCTCCTTTTAAAGGGCACACGTATGGACTCAGATGTGCTCACTCTGAGCCCCAGTGCCAGGCAGCAGCTTAAAGGTAACCTGGGACACTTGAGGCAGAACTAACCTGCCTGAAATTAGGGTGAGAGGTGGAAGGGCAGCTTTCTCCCAAGCAGAAGAGCTGGCAGAAGCCATTGCTCCTTTGGTGAGTCCTCCCCCTACACAGCTGACAGGCAGGCGCCATATTTGAATCTCCAGCACCTGACTCACACCTTTGGCCATGCTCTGGTGATTCCCAAAGGACCCAACCTTACCTACCTGCAAGCTCATCCAAGCCATTTCCAGTGGCTTTTCTGTGAAAGTGGCCTCTTGAGCCTTATGCTCAGGACTTTTCTAAAATCTCTCAAACAAGCAGCAGCATGCCCCATACAGCATGATAAGTGGCCCCAGGCCTGGGACTAGTGGCAGCCTGCATTGGTTCATAGCTTGGCCTTTCCTGGACATCACCAAGTGTAGCACAACTAGCAGCCAACTATGATTTGCTGTTTAGCTCATGCTGGGTGGCCCTGGGCAAGGCATTGGCAGAAGTTGACTTTGCAACTCCCGAGAGTCCCCAGAGACAGTGCACCTGGTGGTAAGACTTGACCATGCTGGATTACAACCCTACCACACCCACAAGTGACACACTCAAGGGACCCACTTGGTGAACACCAAAGCTCCACTGAAATAAAGCCTGCTCCATAAGGATGTCTCCAGCACAGCAGCTCTTTGGCTGTAGTTGCAGCTGGTCCTCACAGCTGATTGGCTGGGGGGTCAATTCCTCCCAGTGATGCCAACAACAACAAAGACTCAACTACAACAGGGTAGTGCATGCACATAGCCCACACATGGGAGCACCTAGAAGGCCCAGCTCAGGTGATTGGGGAGGCTGAGCCACTGGACCCTATAGGACACCAACTACACAAAGCCACTCTACAAATTCCAGAAGACATAGCAGTTCTACCTAATACATAGAAATAAACACCTGGAAGCAGCCAAAATGTGGAGGCAAAGAAACATGTCACAAAGGAAACAAAAAATCTCTAGAAGAGGAACTAAATGAAATAGATCCAAGCAAGCTAACAGATACAGAGTTCAGAATTTTGTTTATAAGGATACTCAAGCATATTATTACAAAAACAACTCAGAAAATTGGTGACATAATAAATTACCAATTTGAAATGAAGGCTACATGAACTGAAATGAAGAATAATTTAAAGGGAATCAACAGTAGAGTAGAGGACGCTGAGAATCAAATCAGCAATTTGGAACATGAGGAAACAAAAAACACTCAACCAGAAGAGCAAAAAGAAAAAAGAATCCAGAAATATGAAGATAGCATAAGGAGCCTATGGGACAACTTCAAGAGGCCCAACATTTGTATTATTGGGGTGCCAGAAGGAGGCAAATGAAAGCAAGAAATTGAAAACTTATTTGAAAAAATAATTACAGAAAACTTCCCCTACCTGGAGAAAGAAATAGACTTATAAGTCCAGGAAACACAGAGAGTCCTAAACAAGAGGAACCCAAAGAGGCTCACAGTAAGACACATCATAATTAAAATGCAAAAGGTTAAAGACAAACAGAGAACCTTAAAAGCAGCAAGAGAAAGGCAGTTAACTACCTACAAGGGAGCACCTATAAGACTGTCAGCTGATTTCTCAACAGGAACTTTGCAGGCCAGAAGGGAGTGGCAAAAAATATTCAAAGTGATGAAAAACATGGAACTACAACCAAGATTGCTCTACTCAGCAAAGCTATCATTTAGAACTGAAGGTCAGATAAAGAACTTCACAGATAAGAAAAAACTAAAGGAATTCACCACCAACCAGCACTGCAGGAAATGTTGAAGGGACTTCTTTAAGAAAAAGCTAATGAGCAAAAGAATCTGACAAACTAAATAGAGCCAGAGACATTGATGCATGCAACAGATGATCATATTTCAGAGGAAAGAGGGAAGGGTGGGTGGAGGGTGGGAAGAGATTAACCAAAGAAGTTATATGCATAATATGCATAAACCATGGACACAATAACAAGGTGAAGGTCTGGGGAGGGGGTAGAAGTGAAGTGGAGGAGGGTTAATTGTGGGGTGAACATGGGACATGTGTAATACTTTCAACAATAAAGATAAATTTAAATCAATCAATAAATCAATAAATCAAAGATATTGAAAGTGTACTACCTATATTATTTATATTTCTATGTATTTATATTTCCAGTTAGGGGGAAATAATGTGATTTCTATATTTCTTCTGTATCTGCGCATATCTAGGAACTGAATATCACAAGCTCAGGCCTATTATGCCTCTCTCTTTATGTAAAAGCAAAAATGGCAAATTTCTCTTCCATGATTGTGGAACTTCCAAGAAATGTTCCAGAGGATGAGCTTTTACTGCAGTGAAAGTTGCAGAAGTCATTTTGATCAATTATCTGTAAATCATATAGTGTGTGTTTATACATGTATTATACATCGCTCATGATTTTTTTTTATCATTTCTGTACTGGTTAATTTTGCAATGTGAGGATATGGTAACATTTTGCATTTCAGTCTTTATGTAAATCAAATTTCTTTGCTGCTCTGTGAACTTAAGTACTTACAGCTTTTGTGTTTGGCTGTTATATATTGTTCATAAAATTTAATATGCTTCAACTGCTTTATTTTAGAATAGTAGTATTTAGGATTGTTAATTCAGCATGTGTCATTAACCTTTGTATATCTTGGAACTGGAACCCTGTTTATTAAGTATGAAGGTTCACACAGGATAGAGAACAAAGAAAATGAATCTAAACTTATCAGTAGCTTTAATTATTAAAGGCATTAATGCCATCTGGTAGGAGAAGAAATTTAGAGAAATACAAAGCACATTGTCCCCACTGATCACAGAAGGATGCTGTGAAAAGACAAAGGCTGGTAGGGAAAGCAGAGATAAAATGTCATTTCTTAACTATCAACAGTCAGTTTGTTGGTGAGGACAAGGTCATAAGAGAAGAGTTAAATATTTGCTACAGGAGCGTTACAAACCATGCTGTCATAAAATTTCAACTGGAGAAATTATTTGATTCTTTTTAATTTCTGTGCCTTGTTTCATTCATTTATTTGCTTTTATTCATTCCTTCATCCATTCATTTAATAATTACCTTCAAGGCACTGTTCTAAGCTAGAAGACAACCTTGACATCATGAAACTTACATTCTGGTGGAAGGACATGGACTACAAACAAATATTTTAAGGGGTATATTAAAATGCCTCAGAGAAAATATTAAGCAGGGCAGGACTTCTGGGAATGCTAGATGGAGGAAGGGTTGGGAGGAAGTGCTCCAATATTCAGAAGAGTGTCTAAATATCCTTAAGTTTTGCCAATGTGCAAAAGAAGGATTTACAGTTACACTATGGTTAATGGATCTTTTGTAATGTCTTATTCCTGAAGGTATTTTTTAAGACAGAAACAATTGGGGTCTTGAATGACAGGTATATTCACCAATGATCAATATAATGTACCTACATCATCTCTATAGAATAACAGTAGGCTAACCATGATATCTAATTTATAAGCCTATAAAAGTGATTTACTATACCTGCATTTTTTTACCTTGTTGTTTTTCTTATACTAAAATAGTATAGATTTCTTTCTTCTTTATTCATTCATTTATTTATCTTTTAATCCCCACCTGAGGATGTGTGTACTGGTTTTAGAGAGAAGAAGAAGAAGAAGAAGAGAGAGAGGGAGAGAGAGAGATGTAATAGAGAAAAACATCAATTTGTTCCCTCTCACCCAAGCCCCAGCCAGGGACAGAACAGGCAACCTAGGTATGTACCCTGATTGGGAATCAAACCCCTGACATTTTGGTGTATGGGCTGACACTCCAACCAACTGAACCACACTGGCCAAGGCTAGATATCTTTCTTGATGCTTTATCCTGACATTGACAAAAATCCCCAAGAAGGAATATACTAGTAAATTGCCTGATCTTTAAATGTATAATTTTTATGTCTGGTATGTAAAGGAGAAATTTACTTTTGTGTTTTCACCTTACAAATCTAAATAGGAATGTAACTAAATATTTTTAAAAATTATTAATAAAGACACTAAATAGCAAAACAAAAGACAAGTTATGAATAAGTTTAGCATGTTATCACATTCATAAAGAACATTATTATCTAATTATGTTAGAATTTGTTTATCATAATTATTTTATTTGTAACTATATCCATTTTTTGACAGAAATCAGAATAAAATAAATAAACATTGAATATTTGAGGGGGTTAGTTTCACTGTGTGTTTGTTCATTGCTTGTGTTGGTCTTGCATTTTAAGGTATACCATGTAGAAAGCATCGCATTAGGAACCAGACATCTGAAGTGAATTCCAGCGTTGCCCATAGTTATGACATTGTCACGGGAAACTCTTCAACTCTTGTACCTATCTTTGCATCCAGAAGTGACAGTAAAATTCCATATTGCTTAATGGTGAGGGCATGGGTCCAGGAGTTAGAAAAACTTGGCTTTTCTAATCCCAGCTGTGCCACATACCAGCTGTGTAATATTGGGAATATACTCTGTCTATGCTGTAATTTCCCCATTTTCAAAGTAATAATATATAATATATAGTAACATAATAATAATAGCAATGATAATAATAATTTAAATATCAGAGAATAATGAAATTTGAATTAAATATCTAATATAAAATTCTTAGCAAATATTTGAATAGATTGTAATAAATTAAGTTTAATTCTTTTTTTGGCATACATTGTGGTTGAAAGAGATAGTGCATAGATACTTATAAATAATACAGAAAAATTTTAATTTAGCATTGATATGGCTATAATAATGCACTGACAATATCACATATATACCCACAACATTTCCTCTATATTCCCTAATCACCAAGATAAAGCTAAAAAGTATATTTCTAAGGAAATGCAGTGGAGAATTAGTTCTTCAAATAGAAACATCCTAATTCGTTACTTAAAAAATAAAACAGAAGCACAAGAGAGTTTATAATAATTTTAAGTAGGGCAACCTCTGTCAAGTTCTCCTAAAATAAGTGGGAAGGCTGCCCACATATTTACAGTAGAGAGAGAGTATGTTTCTCTTGACTGAGAAGAAATTTTACCATGTACACCTTTCCACTCAGAGAAGCCCTGCTGTTGGTCACCATAAATGACCAATTGTTTAAAAATTAGGAACTTAGAAAATGATTGGTCACATTATCATCATAATCATAGCCATCTTCCAATTACCAATCACAATTCACCTTCTTTATAGGTTTGATTAACTAATTGGTAATGTTAAAACCACATTACTCGGGGTGTTTCCTCTGTACCCAGATTACTGTCCTTTCTTCACTGCCCACCACTACATGCTGTCTGACTCATGATCTTTTATATATCTTTACAATTTTACTTGAACTTTTAACTCCTCCAGGATGCCTCCCTTTACCTCAGGTAAATTAAGAATTTTACTTTTTCTAAGATGGCAGTGGATTGAGGGGAAGCTACCCTGATACTCTCCCAGGACAAAACTGGAATTACAACTAAAATATAGAAAAACCATCCTGAATAAACAACTGCAACTGAAGATGAGCTGGAGAGCACCCTCACAACCAAGAACAAAAAGTGGATACTGCACACAGACTGATAGAAAGTGTGGAGGCATGAGAGGTCTGGCTGGGCTCCCTCAAGCAGCAGCTGAAGGCCTGGAGGGATACCTCAGCTGTGGGGGATTCCCTTTGAGAATTCTGGGGTCTTAACCCCAAGCTAGGCTTTCCAACCCACACCACCAGAACGGAGAAAGGTGCCCACATAACATCTGCCTGTGAAAAGCAGCCAGGTATCTGTCTTCCAGGGAGAGATGGCTGGAAATGCAAGGAACCTCTTAAAGCAACAAAGCACAAAGTTTTGTGTGCAGCCACTCACCTTGGGCTTCAGCAGAGGGAGAGCATAGTGGACTAGAACTGTGGGAGGAGAGTCTGGGGGTCTGGCGGGGGAAATAGATTTCAGAGGGAACCCATATGGACCCCGTGCTGAGTCATTTCCCCACACAACAGAGGACAGCTTTCTCAGGCAGACATTTTCCTTCAAACAGCTTTTGCCTTGTGGGGGAAGCAATTACCTCAACCTTATGGAAAAGTTCTGGTCCTCCAGTGGAGTTTCTGTAGCCTGATGCTCCTTAAGAGTGTGATAACAATCAACTGCCCCTCCCTGTGGAGTTTCTATAGCCTGAGACTCATTAAGAAACTGAATAACAGCCTCTGGATGCTTTGAGTCTTTCCCTGACTTGCTTCTGGCCCAAAGTCTTGGAAAAGAAGACTTTGGTGCACATCTTGGTCCTATCCAAACACACCCAGCCCAAGCAGTGGGAACTAGAAGCTGTGGAGTGCAGAAAACTTCAAACAGGGTATTCAAGCCAGTCACAAAGAGTGTCTGATATTGGCCTGCACCAGAGACCATCCAAAAGCCTGGGAATAGTAGCAGATCTACCTAATACATAGAAAGAAATCCAAACAGGCAACCAAAAAGGGGAGATGAAAAAACAAGCTCCAAATGAAGAAACAAAAGAATTCCTGATAAGAAGCATTAAATGAAATGGAGATAAGCAATCTATCAGATATAGAGTTCAGAATACTGATCATAAGGATGATCAACAGCATGAGAAATCAAATGGAAACTGTAAAGAAAATTAAGAATGACACAGTAGAAATAAAAAATACACTGGAAGAAATAAACAGCAGATTAGCAGAAGCTAAGGATCAGATCAGCAAATTGTAAGACAGGGTAGAAACAATCAATCAGAGAACCAAAAAGAAAAAACAATGAAAAAACGGGAGGACAGTTTAAGGGAGCTACGGGACAACATGAAATGTAATAATATTCACACATCATAGGAACGCCAGAAGAGGTTGAAAGCATGCAAGGTTTAGAGAACCTGTTTGAAAAAATAATGGCAGAAAAATTTCCTATCCTGGTGAAGGAAAGTCACAGAAGTTCAGGAGGCACAGAGAGTCCTAAGCAAGAAGAACCCAAAGAGGGCAAGGCCCAGAAACATCATAATTAAAGTGCCAAAAATTCAAGAATGAGAATCTTAAAGACAGCAAGAGAAAAGCAATCTGTTACCTACAAAGGAGATCCCATAAGGCTGTCAGCTGATTCCTCATTAGAAACTCAACAGGCCAGAACAGAATTGCATGCATGAAGTATTCAAGGTAATGCAAAACAAGAATCTGAAACCAGAAATACTCTATCCAGCAAGGCTATTATTCAAAAGAGATGGTGAAGTAAAGAGCTTCCCAGATAAAAAAAGGCTAAAGGAATTTATCACCACCAAACCATCATTGCAAAAAATGTTAAAATGACTACTGTAATAAAAAGTTGAAATAGGGTGAATGAGAAACCTGGACATAAAGAAATGAAATGGTAACATATAAGTACTTATCAATATTAACTTTAAATATAAATGAATTAAATGTTCCAATCAAAAGACATAAGGTAGCTGAATGGATAAGAAAACAAGACCCAAATATATGCTGTACACAGGAGACCCATCTCAGAACAAAACGCACACAGGCTGGAAAAAAAACAAAAACCCACAAAAAAGACATCTGGAAGATTTTAAAGGAGAGATCAATGGCAATACAGTCATAGTAGGGGGACTTTGATGCCTCAATGACTTTACTGCATAGCTCTTCCAGACAAAAAAATCAACAAGGAAACAGTGACTATAAATGACACACTAGATCAGATGGATTTAGTTGACATTTACAGAACATTCCACTCCAAAGCTGCAGAATATTCATTCTTCTGAAGTGCACATGAGGCATTCTCTAAGATACACCACATGTTAGGACACAAAACATGTCTCTACAAGTTCAAGAAGATTGAAATCATATCAAACATCTTCTTGGATATTTGTACCATGGAATACTATGTAGCTGTAAAAAGGAAGAATCCCTTGCCCTATGAGAGAGCATGGTGGGACATGGAGATTATTATGCTAAGTGAAATAAGTCAGTCAGGGAAAAACAAGTGTCACACGATCTTACTCATATGTTGAATCTAATGAACAAAATAAACTGATAAATAAAATAGATCCAGAGACAGAAGCATGGAACAGACTGGCAAATCTCAGAGGGAAGGCAGGTTTGGGTGTGTTGGTGTGGAGAGATTAATCTAAGAACTTATATGCATATATGCATAACCCATTAACACAGACAATTGTGGGGTGAAGGGCTGAAGGGAGGGGTGAAGGGTGGAGAGAATTAATGGGGGAAAAGTGGAACATTTGTAATACTTTCAACAATAAAGATTTTTAAAAATTACAAAGAATTTCCTCTGTCTTTAATGTAACTCAAATATATTTCTTTTTAAATTTTGATTTTTTGTGTGTGCAGATTTTTACTTTCTTATCAGACTATAACCTTGGGAATTAGAGACTACTGATTATTCATTTTTTAAAATGAAGTTTTTGAACAGTTTGTAATGTAGTAGGCACAATTTTTGTAAAATAAAAGTCAAAATAAATAGAAGATTCTAAGATGTTAGGTAGGAAGTGTATTTTCCCATTTCTGACAAAAAAAATATTTCCTGTAAAAAGTGGTCTTAAATTCAGGATATACAGATAATGTGCCATAAAATTGTACACTTGACACATATAATTTTATAAACCAATAAATTTATTTAAAAAATTTCAGGGGGAAAAATTTGGATATTTTAAAATTTTTTATATATTGTGAAGTAAGTGAATTATTTCATCAATATTATTAAAGCTGAATTTTCTCTCATAGATTTTTTTAAATATATTTTTATTGATTTCAGAGAGAGGAAGGGAGAGGGAGAGAGAGAGAAACATCAAAGATGAAAAAAAGTCATCAGTCAGCTTCCTCCTGCACATCTTCTGCTGGGAATTGAGCCCAAAACTGGGGCATGTGCCCTGACTAGGAATTGAACCACAATCTCCTGGATCATAGGTTGATGCTCATCTGTCAAGCCATGCTGGCTAGGCTCCCATAGATATTTTTTTATTTTATTTTAAAATCATTTTTATATTTCAATTACAATGCACATACATCATGATATTAGTCTCAGGAGTACATCCCAATGATTAGACATTCCCGGACAGGCTATATTCTCTATCCTATATTTACATCTACATGACTATTCTGTAATAACAAATTTGTGCTGTTTAATCTCTAACTTTTTCACCCATCCCCTCAGTGTCCCTCCCATCTGACAACTGTCAAAAGGTTCAAAATGTTTTCTGTATCTATGAGAGTGTATTTGTTCTGCTTGTTTGTTTATGTTGGTATTTTAGATTCAGTTGTTGATAGATATGCATTTTTTTTTGCCATTTTATTGTTCTCATTTTTTATCTTTTTTTTTCCTTCTTCTTAATGAAGACTCTATCATTTCATGTAATACCAGTTTGACAGTGATGAACTCCTTTAGCTTTTTACTGTCTGGAAAGCACTTTATATGTCCAATTTTAAATAATAGCTCTGCTGGGTAGGGTAATCTTGGCTGTAGTTTCTTGCTTTTCATCACTTTGAATATTTCTTGCCACTCCCTGCTAGCCTGCAAAGTTTCTGTTGTGAAATCAGCTGACAGTCTTACGGGAGCTCCTTTGTGGTAACTAACTGCTTTTCTCTTGCTGACTTTAAGATTATCTCTTTGTCTTTAACATTTGGCATTTTAATTATGATGTATCTTAGTATGGGCCTTTATGGGTTCACCTTGCTTAGGACTCTCTGTGCTTCCTGAACTTGTATGTCTATTTCCTTCACAAGTTACAGAATTTTTCTGTCATTAGTTTTTCAAATAGGTTTGCAATTCCTTGCTCTCTTTATTTTCCTCCAGGCACCCCCATAATGTGAAATTTGGTATGCTTAAATTTGTCCTAGAGGCTCCTTACATTGTCCTCACTTTTTTTTGGATTTTTTTTTTTCTTTCTGCTGTTCTCCTGGGTGTTCTTTGCTTCCTTATCTTCCAAATTACTGATATGATTCTCAGCTTCATCTACTCTACTGTTTATTTCCTGTAAATTATTCATTTCAGTTAGTGTATTCTTCATGTCTCACTGGTCCTTTTTGTATGCTGTTGCAGGTTTTACTAAATTTATTGAACATCCTTATAAGCAGTATTTTGAACTCTACACCTAGTAGATTGCTTGTCTCCATTTTGTTTAGTGTTGGTTTTTTCCCCTAAAGTTTTGTTCTATTCTTTCATATGGAACATCTTTCTTTTCTCCTCATTTTGGCAGGATCCCTGTGTTTTTTTCTATGTATTGGGTGGAGCTTCTATATTTCCCAGGCTTTGTAGAGCGGCCTAATGTTGTAGGTGTTCTGTAGAGTCCAGTGGCACAAGCTCTGTGCTCAACTAAGCTTGGCAAACAAGGTGCAGCCCACCCCCCTTGTGGGCTGTGTACATCCTCATGCTGCAGTAGAGGTTTGATTGCTGTTGGCACATCAATGGGAGAATTTAACCCCAGGCTGATTAGTTTGAAGTATTGTCTGCAACCACTGACCTTCAACAACCATTGAGGATCAGCTGTGTAGGGGCCCATCACACAAGAGAGGACTTATTTCAACAGGGCTCTGGTGCCTGCTGAGTCTTCTCCCTGAGTGTGTCACTTATAGAGGTGGTTGAGTGGTGATGCTTTGACATGGTCTGAAGTTGTCTACTGGGTGCACTTGCTCTGGAGTGCCAAGAAGGTGCAAGCCAAGGTCAGCTCCCACCTGGCATAAGCTAAATAGCAATCTGCTGATGGCTGGTATTTATTCTGGGCTTGGAGGTGAACAGGTGAGGCAAAGCTGCAAAACAAAACTAGTGCCAAGTGTGGGCCACTTAGAGAGAGGGACAGGGCATGCTAAGGCCAGATTCAGCTTGTTTGAGAGATTTTCCGAAAATCTGAAGCATGAGACAAGACAGGCCTTTGGTATAGAAAAGACAGTAGAAACAGCTTGGGTGGGCCGGAAAGTTGGGTGAGGTGGGGTTTCAGGGAATCACCAGAACAAAAGACAGCATGAGGCAGCTTGATGTAAACTCAGATATGGCTCCTGTCTCCCAGGTCTGTGGCATGAGGGCTCAGAAAAGGAATAATGGTCTCTTCCAGCACTTCTATCTGGAAGAAAACTGTTTCTACAGCTCTCACCCTGATGCCAGATTATTCAGTTCCTCCTCTGGTGCCTTTTCAGCTTCTGCCCCAACACTGGAGATCCTAGGGAGGAATTCAGAGTAAGTCTGTGGACAGGCCTTTTAAAGGTATTGCCTTGAACTCCAGCAGGCCTCCTTTCTCTCTGACTCAATCCCCTCTGATTTTTACAGCTAGAAGTTATGAGAACTTCTCTTCCTGGCACTGGAACACTGGGATGAGGGACCTCGTGTGGTGATGGAACCACTTACTCCCTGGGGGGGGGGGCGAGGGTGCTCCAGAGCTGAGATATCCCACCTAATTTTCATCTTCCACACATGAGTTTGTAAACAGCCCATTAGACATCTCCGCCCTTCCTACTAGTCTTTATGTGGCCTTTTTTTTTTAACTTCCTAGTTGTAGCACATCCATTCAGCCAGATTTTAAGCTGTTCTGAATGATTGTTCTGTAGTTTAGCTGTAATTTTGATGTGGTCTAGAATTTTAATATAAAAAAAGCCTAAATAAAAAATACAAATGACAAAATATCTAATTATTTTTCCTTTCCATTAGGTTTAAATAGATATAATTGCAATTTTTCTACATACAAAAAAAATAACACAAAGAATAAGTTATTCAGTGACACTTTAAAAACTGGAATCTGAAGTGGGGTTTTCCTGAAACATTCTATGTGCAGTTTTGCTGTCAATTAGGAGCACTTGTTTCCACCTTCAAAGTAAACCCCTTTCTCCTGTAGGAATATTGAAAGGTGTAACAACTTCCTGCTTTCCAAGCCATTATTTATCATCTTCAAACATGTCTTAGGTGAGCGCTACTTGGAGACTCCACTCTTCAAAGGAACCAGAAGCACAGAGAGGCTTAAAATATCACTCAACAGAAACCTAACGACGCTTTGGCAAGGTTGTGCCATATGATCATTATTTCTTTCATAATGCCACTAAGTACCTCTTTGGCCAAGTGTCAGGTTTAGCAAGCAATGTGTAATTCAGATCTCCACTCTGATTGGGCAAGAATTTGCACTCACTAATTAAGATAGCGGCAGAATAAGAAAGCAAGATACTTTGTCTTGGCCTTCCATTCTATCTGCTTATAAGTAACAACACAACATGAGTGGGGTTCATTCCAACCATTGCAGCCTGAATATCCAGTATCTGAAAATAAAGAAGTAACCCATCGAGGGTTACTAATGCCATAATTATCAATGGTCTTTATTACTAGAAAATTTATCAAGTTTAATAAAAATCCGAACAAAAGTTAAAAATTAGCTGCTGCCTTTTTTGGAAGATGGCAGAACTGTGAGGAAAAGCAGAGAGTCCTTGCTCCCAGCCAAAGACTTGATTTACTCCTAAAATATTGTGTAACGAGCATGTTTCCAGAGAAAAATACCTGAGTAGAAATGTTTCAAATAGAGAGCACTGAAGAAACATCATAGGGTCTGGTAAGAGAGATAGGTCATAGAAAGGGGAAGTGCCTACTAAAGCTTATGCTGGGCTCTGAGTCTTGAGGATTAGAGGCTACAAAACACCCTCCTCTTGGGAGTGTGAACTGGCATCCAAAAGCTGGAATCTCAAAACCTGGGCTGAGGAGAAAGAAAGGAGTGCCCTGCACATAGGGCAGAGGGGCCCAGGAGAACAGCGTGCCTGAGAGGAAGGTACCATGCCTTCCTAGTAAAACAAAGCTTCTAATGGCAGATGAAACAGGTGTCTTATGCACAGGCGCTCACCATAGGAAAGGCAGACCCAAACTGTGTGGCACTCGAGTAAAAAGGGACCAGACATCTGCACTGAGAAGCCACATACAAGGACCCTCTGCCTTCCTATAAGGCATTGTGTTGAGCCCCAAAAAGCATTTAATCTGTGTGGCATGGGGAAGGGGAAGAGAGCCATCCCACCACAAGAGACAGAATAGAGCTATGTGTGGGAAGGAGTTTTCCTTCAGCTTTGTGAGCTCCTGTTGGGAGGATTCTGGGATTTTTGACCAGCCCTGAGAGGTACTGTGGTGGATCTCATGAAGGCACTCCAGCTTTACTGAGATCATCAGTGCAGGGGAGCTGTGTGGGGCTGACTTTGTGTTCTCATCTGCTTGATAAGTAGGTGCAGGGGTGGTGAACCTTCCAGGGCAGATTCTCTGCTTGTGTGTTGCTTTGTGCATTTTTGAGTTTTGGATTGCTGAACAAACATCCACCTTCCTGGTTTGCACTGGGGAGACAGCCCAGCAAAACCTGGAATTTGTGTCTGCACAGTGGAGTGTTTGAAATAGGCACTCCCTGTGACCAGCCAATCAGATCTGGGAAAGGGAGGGCAGAGCATGACTACTTCTATTTCAGGCTGGGGGTTCCACCCCAACAGGAAAGGGTCTGGTTCAGCTTACTGAAACCTTAGATATATCCTGCAAGGCACAGTCTGGAGGAGGGGAGGAAAAAGCTCACAGGACAACAAGAGAAGAATAAGACTATTAGGGACTGTTGTTTGGGAACTGGAGAAAAAGCTCAAAACCCCTGCTAAGGGCTGGGCAGGCACCTTGGTCACCAGGGTCTCTTTTGATCAAACCAACTGAACCCAGGCTGCTGAAATAGCTCATACAAAAAGGCAACAGACTGAAGTCAATCTGAAACTGAAGCAGGCCACTGTATAGGGAACTAGAATTAGAAGACAGAGACTGAGGAGCTGGCTATGAAGCAGACTGACTCCCTCACAGTGAGTGCTTGACAGTGAAACCTCTAACTAAGGGGAGTTATGTCCTGAGCTACACTAGCCATCCTGTACCCTAAAGACTCTACAGAGAACTCTGGAGTAAGAACAGGCACTACAAGGTTGCAAAATAGTTGACAAGTGGAGGTGGTTCACAGAGAACCTCACATCAGCCAACTACCTAAGGACACCAGAGCCAAACATAAACAGCTCTTGAAATTGGCTGATACACAAGTACCTCCCAGGAAATCTGAAATCAGCATACAAAACAGTGAGTCGCAGAAAACAAGATGCCCAGATGAAACTCATCTGATTGACTTTTTTTCCTTAGAATAAAAAAAGAAAAAAAAATTTCTTTTTAAATTTTATAAAAACTTTAAATTAATTTTTAAAAAAAGAATTTTGTTTTGCTTAGCTTGATTTTTGTTTAGTTTTTTTTTTTTTTTAGCTTTGTTTTGTATTATCTTTTGTTCTACTATCAAGATTTTCTTGATATTCTCTGCTTAATTGCTGGGACATTATCATTATAACCAATAAGTTTACTGCTTTTCTCTATATTTTCCCCCATATCTCTTATTGGACTTCCTCCCTGCCCCTGCTAATTTCTCTCGCCTCTTGATCCATTGGCATAACTTTTTTTTCCCTTTCATTCTTTTCTTTTTCTCCCTTCTGTCTTCCTGCCTTTTTGTTCAATTCTTAGTTTCTGTTTGTCTCTTTATTGTATTTTCATTTTTCATATTCAACTATTATCCTATTCTTACTCTCTCCCTTAATTTCTTCCTCCTCCTTCTTTCAGAATCTTTTCTTTGCCTTTTATTTTTCAAAAGCTTTTCTATTTTTTACATTTTATTTTATTATTTTTAAAACATTTTTGTTATTATTAGCAATAATATACTTTTCTCTCTCTAGCTTTATTTATTATTTATTTATTTATATAATAATTTTTAAAAAATATATCTTTATTGATTTCAGAGAGAGGAAAGGAGAGGGAAAGAGAGAGATAGAAGCATCAATGATGAGAAAGTCATTGATCAAGCCCACAACCCAGACATGTGCACTGACCTGGAATTGAACCCTGATCGCCTGGATCTTAGGTCGACACTCAAACACTGAGCCATGCCCAGCCAGGCTCTAGCTTTATTTTTCTCTTTTTCTTCCTCCCCCCACCCATTTTAGCTTTAGCATTTGTATTCTCCCTTCAATCTCCCAGTTGTATTTTCACTTCCATGGTTTTCATTGTAATTGTCAAGATGTTTTGGAAGATACCCCTTGTTTCCTGGTAGTTTAGTTGTGTATTCCCCAGCCTTGCCAGCACCTGTACAACAGCTTACATGACATGGGTGGGGTTGTGACACAGAGTTAGCCAACCTGAAGGGAGAATACTCCAAGGACAGTTCAATAACAACTAGATTGAATCACAACAAGAGAGCTCAAAGATCCCACAAAAGGGACACCAACAAAAGGGACATACTTAGAGCAAGCAGCTCAGAAGTATAAGGAAAACACACCTCTGGGCTCCACCGGACTCACACTGCAAAAACCCACCCCAAAAAACTGGAAGACTGCAAATATATCTAATATATAGATACAAACACTAAGATCCACCAAAATAGGGAGACAAAGAAACAATCCCCAAATTTAAAAAAAAGGAAAAATTGCCTGAAAAAGACCTTGATGAGATGGAGTTCAGCAAGTTTTCAGGAATAGAGTTTAGAGTAATAGTTATAAAGATGTTCAAGGTAATGGATGAAAACAATAAGACACTTAATGGTAAAGTTGAGGCCAATAACAACTAATGAAATTGAAGCAGTAATCAAAAAATCCCAGCAAACAAGAATATTGGACCAGATGGAGTTACAAGAAAGTTTTACCAAACATTAAAAGAAGAATTAACTTATCTTCTATTCAAACATTTCCAGAAAATTCAAGAGGAGGAAAAATTCCCAAACTCTTTATATGAGGCCAACATCATTATAATAACAAAACCAGATAGACACTACAAAGAAAGAAAATTACAGGCCAATATCCCTGAAGAATACTGATTCTAAAATCCTCACTAAAATACTAGCAAACCAGATCCAGTAATACACCATGACCAAATGGAATTTATTTCAGGGATGCAAGGTTGGTACAACATTCACAAATCAATACATGTGATACATCACATAAATAAAATGAAGGACAAAAATAATATAATCATATCAATAGATGCAGAAAAAAGCATTAGACAAAATCCAGCACCCATTTCTGATAAAAACTCACAGCAAAGTGGGAGTAAAGAGATCATACCTCAATATAATAAAGGCCTTATATGACAGACGTACAGCCAACATCATACTCAATGGGCAAAAACTAAAACCATTTCTGTTAAAAACCAGAAGAAGACAGGGATGTCCGCTTTCACTACTTTTATTCAACATAGTATGGGAAGTCCTAGCCACAGCCATCAAACAGGAAGAAAACATAAAAGGTATCCAAATTGGAAGTGAGGAAGTAAAATGGTCATTATTTGCAGATAACATGATATTGTACATAGAAAACCCTAAAGACTCCACCAAAGTACTACTGGATTTGATAAATGAATTTGGCAATGTAGCTGGATACAAAATCAACATCCAGAAATCAATGGCATTCTTATACACAAACAATAAACTTTCAGAAAGAGAACCTAAAAAAACAATTACATTTACCATAAAAACTAAAAAAATAAGATACCTAGGAATAAACTTAACCAAGGATGTAAAAGACCTGTATTCAGAAAACCACGAGAAACTGAAAAAAAAAAAAGAAATGGAAGAAGATTTAAACAACTGGAAGAATATGCCATATTCATAGATTGGAAGAATCAACATCACTAAAATGTCCACACTACCAAAAGCATTATATAGATTCAATGCAATTCCAATTAAATTATTAAGAGCATATGTCACAGAACAAATACAAAGATAAAAAATACTATATGCAACCAAAAAAATACCCTGAATAACTTCAGCCATCTTGAGAAAAAAGAACAGAGTGTTAGGGATCAAATTACCAAATTTCAAACTGTACTACAAAGACATTGTAATCAAAATGTCCTTGTATTGGAACAACAAGCATATGGATCAATGGAACAGAACAGAGATCCCAGAAACAGACCCACACCACTATGGTCGGTTAATATTTGACAAAGGAGGCAAGAGTATACAATGGAGTAAAGACAGTCTCTTCAATAAGTGGTGCTGGGAAAATTCGACAGATACATGCAAAGAAATGAAACTACAGCACCAACTTTCACCACACACAGAAATAAACTCCAAATGGATAAAACACTTAAATGCAAGTCATAAAAACCATAAAAATCCTGGAAGAAAACAGGCAGTAAAGTCACAGACATCCCACGTAGTGGACTTTTCACTGATATATCTCCTAGGGCAAGAGAAACAAAAGAAAAAATAAACATATGGGACTACATCAAACTAAAAAGCTTCTGCCCAACAAAAGATAACAGCCTCAGTATACAAAGGAACCCCACAGTCTGGGAAAACATATTTGCCAAGGATGTATCTGATAAGGGGCTAATTTCCAAAGTGTACAAAGAGCTCATACTACTCAGCAAGAGGAAGACAAAAAGCCTAATTAAAAAATGGGCAAAGGACTTGAATAAACACTTCTACAAAAAGGACATACACGTGGCCTAGAGACATGAGAAAATGCTCAATGGCTCTAATCATCAGGGAAATGCAAATTAAAACCACAATAAGGTATCACTTCACACCTGTAAGAATGGCTACCATCAACAAATCAACAAATGACGTCTGCTGGACAGGATGTGGAGAAAGGGGAACCCTAGTACATTGCTGGTGGAAATGAAGAGTGGTGCAACCACTATGGAAAAGAGTATGGAGGTTCCTCAAAAAATTAAAAAAGGAGCTGCTTTTTGACTCAGTGATACCACTTCTAGGGATATATTCTGAGAATCCTGAAACACTAATCAGAAAGAATATATGCACCCCTATGTTCATAGCAGCACAGTTTACAGTATCAACGATCTGGAAACAGCCCAAGTGCCCATCAGTAGATGAGTGGATAAAGAGGTTGTTGGACATATACACCATGGAATACTACTCAGCTGTAAAGATGGATCTTGTACCCTTTGGGACAGTATGGATGGTCCTGGAGAATATTATGCTAAGTGAAATAAGCCAGGCAGAGAATGACAGACATCACATGATATCACTTATATGTGGAATCTAAAGAACATGATAAACTGATGAACAGAACAGATTCAGTGATATGGAAGCATAGATCAGACTGAGAAATGTCAGAGGGATGGAGGAGGGCGGGTGGGTGGAGGGGGAGAGAGTAACCAAAGAATTTATATGCACATATGCACAACCCAAGGACATAGACAATGTTGGGGAGAAGGTGTGGGAGAGGGATGGAACAGGGTGGACTTGGTCATTGATCAGAAAAATGGACATCTGTAATATTTTATATAAGAACAACAAAAAATGGTAAGGTCGAGGAACTTAGCAAAATCGTGAAAAAAGAGATATTTATCATGAATAAGAATCAGGAAGAAATGAAGAGAATTACTATAGCTGATATTAAGAATATACTAGAAAAAATTAAATCAGACTTAATGAAGTAGAATATAGACTAAGTGACTTCGAAGATGAGGTAGAAAAAAATAAACAGAGAAGAAAAAGAAAAAAGTAAAAAGCACGAGAACAATGTAAGACAATTTTGAACAACATGAAGCAAAACAACATTCACATTATAGGAGACCCAGAAGGGGAGGAAAGAGAGCAAGGGGTAGAGTACTTGTGGAGGAAATAATAACAAAAAACTTCCCTACAGTGGTGACGGAGAAAGCCACAGAAATTCAGGAATCACAGAGTCCCAAACAAGAGGCAAAAACAAACAAATGAAAAAACCAGAGATGTCCACCTTCACCATTCTTATTCAACATAGTATTGGAAGTCCTTGCATCAGCCATCAAACAGGAAAAAAAATAAAACACATCAAAATTGGAAAAGAGGAAATAAACTGTCATTACTTGCAGATGACATAACATTGTACATAGAAAACCCTAAAGACTACATCAAAATACTACTAGATTTCATAAATGAATTCAGCAAGGCAGATGGATACAAATTTTTTTTTTTAATTTTTAAATTTTATTTTTGTCTAAAATATTACAGATGTCCCTTTTTCTCCCCAATGACCTGTTCCACCCCGTCACATCCCCTTCCCCAGTCCCTCTTCCCACCATTGTCCCTGTCTTTGGGTTGTGCACATATGCATATAAATTCTTTGGTTACTCTCTCCCCATCCCCCACCCTGCCCTCCCCCATCCCTCTGGCATTCGTCAGTCTGGTCTATACTTCCATGTCATTGAATCTGTTCTGTTCATCAGTTTATTAAGTTTTTTAGATTCCACGTATAAACGAGATCATGTGATGTTTGTCTTTCTCTGCCTCACTTATTTCACTTAACATAATTTTCTCCACATCCATCCATACTGTCCAAAAGGCTACGAGATTCTTCTTCTTTACAGCTGCGTAGTATTCCATGGTGTATATGTCTGACAGATTTTTTATCCACTCATCCACTGATGGGCACTTGGGCTGTTTCCAGATCTTAGCTATTGTAGACTGCACTGCTATGAACACAGGGGTACATATGTTCTTTCTGATAAGTGCTTCAGGATTCTTAGGATACATTACTAGGAGTGGAATCACATGGTCAAAAGGAGGCTCCATTTTTAATTTTTTGAGGAACCTCTATACTGTTCTCCATAGTGGTTGCACCACCAGCAGTGTACTAGGGTTCCCATTTCTCTACACCCTCACCATCACATGTAATTTGTTGATTTGTTGATGGCAGCCATTCTTACAGGTGTGAAGTGGTACCTCATTCTGGTTTGAAGTTGCATCTCTCTGATGATTAGTGATGTTGAGCATTTTCTCATATGTATCTTGGCCATCTGTATGTCCTCTTTCCAGAAGTGTCTATTCAGGTCCTTTGCCCATTTCTTAATTGAGTTGTTTGTCTTCCTCTTGCTGAATAGTATGAGTTCCTTTTACACTTTGGAAATTAGCCCCTTATCAGATACACCCTTGACAAATACGTTTTCCCAAACTGTAGGGTTCCTTTGTATACTGAGGCTGTTATTTTTTGCTGGGCAGAAGCTTTTTAGTTTGATGTAGTCCCATATGTTTATTTTTTCTTTTGTTTCTCTTGCCCTAGGAGATGAATCAGTAAAAATTTCAATAGGTGGGATGTCTGTGACTTTACTGCCTGTTTTCTTCCAGGATTTTTATGGTTTTTTGACTTACATTTTTTAAGTCTTTTATCCATTTGGAGTCTATTTTTGTGTATGGTGAAAGTTGGTGGTCAAGTTTCATTTGTTTACCTGTATTTGTCGAATTTTCCCAGCACCACTTATTGAAGAGGCTGTCTTTACTCCATTGTATGCTCTTGCCTGTTTTGTCAAATATTAACTGATCATAATGTGGTGGGTCTATTTCTTGGGTCTCTGTTCTGTTCCATTGATCTATATGCCTGTTGTAGTACCAATACCAGGCCATTTTGATTACACTGGCTTATAATACAGTTTGAAATCTGGTAATGTGATCCCTAACACTCTGTTCTTTTTTCTCAAGATGCCTGCCGCTATTTGGGGTCTTTCTTGGTTCCACATACATTTTTGAAATGTTTCTTGCTAGGTCTGTGAAGTATGCTGTTGGTATTTTCATAGAAATTTCACTGAATTTATAAATTGCTTTGGGTAGTATGGACATTGTAATGGTATTAATTCTTCTAATCCAAGAGCATGGTATATTCTTCCCGTTGTTTAAATCTTCCTCTATTTCTTTTTTCCGTGTCATGTATTTTTCTGAGTACAGGTCTTTTACATCCTTGGTTAAGTTTATTTTTATTCCTAGGTATCTTATTTTTTTAGTTGCAATGGTAAATGGTATTGTTTTTTTAGTTTCTCTCTCTGAAAGTTCATTTTTGGTGTATAAGAATTCCATTGATTTCCAGATGTTGATTTTGTATCCAGCTACATTGCCAAATTTGTATATCAAATCTAGTAGTACTTTGATGAAGTCTTTATGGTTTTCTATGTGCAATATCATGTTATCTGCAAATAATGACCATTTTACTTCCTCATGTCCAATTTGGATACCTTCTTTGTTTTCTTCCTGTCTGATGTCTGTGGCAAGGACTTCCAGTACTATGTTGAAAAAGAGTGGTGAAAGTGGACATCCCTGTCTTGTTCCTGTTTTTAACGGAAATGGTTTTAGTTTTTGCCCATTGAGTATGATGTTGGCTGTAGGTCTGTCATATATGGCCTTTATTATGTTGAGGTATGATCCCTCTATTCCGACTTTGCTGAGAACTTTTATCAGAAATGGGTGCTAGATTTTTTTCAAATGCTTTTTCTGTATCTATTGATATGATCATATGATTTTTGTCCTTCATTTTGTTTATGTGATATATCAAATTTATTGATTTGTGAATGTTGTACCAGACTTGCATACCTGGAATAAATCCCACTTGGTCATTATGCATGATCTTTTTAATGTATTGCTGGATCCAGTTTGCTAGTATTTTAGTGAGGATTTTAACATCAATGTTCTTCTGAGATATTGGCCTGTAATTTTCTTTCTTTGTAGTGTCTTTATCTGGTTTTGGGATTAGGATGATGCTGGCCTCATAAAAAGAGTTTGGGAGCTTTCCCTCCTCTTAAATTTTCTGGAATAGTTTGAGTAAAACCCACCTGTAAATCCATCTTGTCCAGGACTTTTGTTTGCTGAGAGTTTTTTGATCACTGCTTCAATTTCCTTGGTTGTTATCATCCTATTCAGGTTTTCTGCCTCTTCATGGTTTAGCTTTTGAAGATTATATGCTTCCAGGAACTTGTCCATTTCCCCCATGTTGTACAATTTGTTGGCATAAAGTTGCTCATAGTATTTTCTTACAATCCTTTGTATTTGTTAGGTCAGTTGTTCTATCGCCTCTTTCATTTCTGAATTTGTTTATTTGGGTCCTTTCTCTTTGTTTCTTAGTGAGTTTGGCTAAAGGTGCATCAATTTTATTTGTCTTTTCAAAGAACTAGCTCTTGGTTTCATTGATTTTTTGTATTTTTTTTTCAGTCTCTATGTCATTAATTTCTGCTCTGATCTTTATTATTTCCTTCCTTCTACTTCCTTGGGGCTTTTCTTCCTATTCTCTTCCTCATTCTTTTAGTGGTTGTGTAAGATGGTCCATTAGATCTTTTTCTTGTTTCTTGAGATAGGCCTGTAATGCCATGAATTATCCTCTCAGGACTGCTTTTGCCGTGTCCCATAGATTTTGGGTTGTTGTCTGTTCATTTTCATTACTTCCCATGAAGTGTTTGATTTCTTCCTTGATCTCATTGGTAACCCATTTATTGTTTAATAACATGCTATTTAGCCTTCATGTGTCTGAATATTTTTGAGTTTTTTATAGTGGTTGATTTCTAGTTTCATGGCATAGAGATTCAAGAAGATGCTTGATATGATTTCAATCTTTTTGTATTTGCAGAGATTTGCCTTATGCCCTAACATGTGGTATTTTTTTAAGAATGTTCCATGTGCACTTGAGAGGAATGTGTATTCTGCTGCTTTGGGGTGAAATGTTCTATAAATGTCAATTAAATCCATTAGGTCCAGTGATTCATTTAAGGTCTGCATTTCCCTGTTGATTTTTTGTCTTGATGATCTGTCCAATGCTGACAGTGGGTGTTAAAGTCCCCCAGTATGATTGTGTTGCTGTCAATCTTCCCCTTAAAGTCCCCCAAACAATTTTTTATATATTTAGGTTCTCCTATATTGGGTACATAAATGTTTATAAGGGTATTCCCCCCTGTTGGATCGATCCCTTTAGTATTATGTAGCAACCATCTTTGTCTCTTGTTATGGTCTTTATTTTGAAATCTTTTGTCAGAAATAAGAGTTGCTACTCCAGCTTTCTTTTCCTTTTCATTTGCATGGAATATTTTCCTCCATTCCTTCACTTTTAGCCTGTGTGAGTCTTTTGCTCTCAGGTGGGTCTCTTGTAGACAGAATATATTTGGGTCCTGTTTTCTCATCCATTTAGCTACCCTATGTCTTTCGATTGGATCATTTATTCCATTTACATTTAAGGTTACTATTGAAATCAACTTATTTAATGCCATTTTTCCCCTTTATGCTGATGTACCTTTCTCTCACTATTCCTTCTTTTTCTTAAAGCAGTCCCTTTAGCATTTTTTCAATGCAGGTTTTGTAGAACTGAACTCCTTTAGCCTTTTTTTGTCTGGGAAGCTCTTTATTTCACCTTCAATTTTAAACGATAGCCTTGCTGGATAAAGCAATCTTGGTTGCATGTTCTTGCTTTTCATTACTTGCAGAACTTCATGCCACTCCCTTCTGGCCTGAAGAGTCTCTGCTGAGAAATCAGCTGTCAACTTTATGGGGGTTCCCTTGTAGGTCACTGCTTGTCTCTCTCTTGCAACCCTTACTATTTTCTCTTTGTCCTTGACATTTGCCATTTTAATTATGATGTGTCTTGGAGTGGGTCTCTTTGGGTTCCTCTTGTTGGGAACCCTGTGTGCTTCCTGAACTTGTGTGGCTTTCTCCTTCACCTGCCTAGGGAAGTTTTCTATAATTATTTCCTCCACCAAGTTTTCTATCCCTTGCTCTCTTTCCTCCCCCTCTGGCACTCCTATATTGTGAATGTTGTTTCACTGCATGAAATCCCAAAGCTCCCTTAGACTGTCCTCATGCTTTTTAAGTGCTTTTTCCTTTTGCTGCTCTGATTGAGTAATTTTTTTCTACCTTGTCTTCTAAGTCACTTATTCTATCCTCTGCTTCACTGAGCCTGCTTTTAATTCTCTCCAGTGTATTATAGATATCAGATACAGCATTCTTTATTTCTGCCTGATTTTTGTTTATGTTATGTATCTCTTTTTTCATGTTTTCTTTAAAGTCCTTAATCTTATCCTCTATTGCCTTGTTTTTCCCCATAAGTTCCATGAGAGTCTTCATCATCAATACTCTGAACTGTTTTTCTGATAACTTGCTTATTTCCATCTCATCAAAGACCTCTTCTGGTGATGTTTCCTTTTCTTTAATTTGGGGGTTGTTTTTTTCTCTCCCCATTTTGGTAGGTCTTAGTGTTTGTTTCTATATATTAGATTTATTTGCTGTCTCCCAGTTTTGTGGGGTGGGATTTTGTCTTGTGGGTCCACTGGAGCCCAGAGGTGTGTTTTCTTAAACTTCTGAGCTCTTTGCTCTAGGTGTGTCCCTCTTGTGGATGTCCCTTTTGTGGTTTCTTTTTGTTCTCCCATTGTAGTTTTGTCTAGATTGTTGTTAATCAGTCCTTGGGAGGACCCTCCTCTCAGGTTGGCTAACTAAGTCTGAGCCCCAATCTCATCATGTAAGCTGTTGTACAAGTTTTAGCAAGGCAGGACAGAACACAACTAAACTTGCAGGAAATAAGAGGTATCTTACAAAATATCTTGACAGTCACAATGAAAACCACCCACATGAAAATAGAACTGGGAGGGTGAAGGGAGATCACACACAAGAAGAAAAGCTTAAAAAAAAGAAAAGGAGAAAGAAAAGTAACACTTAGAGAGATGTATATTGATTTTAATAGTGGTGAAAATTTAGAAAATAATAATAAACTAAAATGTAAAAAATAGAGAAGCTACTGGAAGATAACAGAAGCAGAGAAAAGATTCTGAAAAAGAGGCCAGCAAAAAATTAAGGGAGGCAATAGGAATAAGATGATAGTTTAAAATGAGAAAAAAAATATAATAACATAAACTAACAATCAAACAAAAAGACAGGTAGATAGAAGGGAACATAACAAAAGAATGAAAAAAGAAGAAAAAGAAAAAAAATTACGAGAATGGATTGAGAGGATAGAGAGAGATATAACCCAGGCAGGATTGGATTCTGGTAAGAAATTTTTTGGAAACTATAGAGGAAAGCAGTAAACTTGGTTATAATGATAAAGTCCCTGTCGTTAAGCAGAGATATCAAGAAATTCTTGATAGTAGAAGCAAGGATAAAATAAAACAAAGCAAATAAATGAAACAAAACTAAGAACAAGCTAACAAGACAAAATTCTTTTATAAAAAAGAGAAAAAATTTAGTTAAAAATGTTTTTTAAAAAAAAGTTATTATAAAATTAAAAACAAAAACAAAAACAAATATTCTCCCCTTTCTCTTATTCCTAAGGAAAAAATAGAAAAAACAAACAAACACACAAACAGAAAAACAAAAACAAAACAAAACAAAAAAAACAGAAGAATAAAAGACAGTCAATCAGGTGATTTTCTTCTGGGAAGCTTATGTTGTCTGCGGGTCACTGTTTTGTGTGCTGATTTAAGTTGTTCTGAGAGGTACTTGTTTATCACCCAATGTGAGGAGAGGTGTAGCTTTGGCTCTGGTGTCCTTAGGTAGATGGTTGAGCTGAGGCTCTTCGTTGACCACCTCCCTTTGTCAGCTATTTTGCAACCTTATAGTTGCCTGGTCTTGTTCCAGAGTCTTCAGGGTGCAGGATGGCTAGTGTAGCTCAGGGTATCACTCCCCTTACTTAGAGGTTTCCCTGTCAGGCGCTCACTGTGCGGGAGTTAGTCTCTGCTTCACAGCCAGCTCCTCAGTCCCTACCTTGTCCTCTGATCCTACTTCCCCATGCACTGGCCTGGTTCAGGTTCAGATTGATTTCAGCCTGTTGCCTTTTCTGTATGGTCCATTTCAGCAGTGGGCTTAGTGGGTTTGACTAAAAACCAGTCCAGTGAGCCCTTTGTCTGCCCAGCACCCAGGAGGGGTTTTCAGCATTTCCTCCAGCTTCCAAACAACAGTCTCTGAGAGTCTTATTCTTGTATAGTCCTCCTGTGAGGTGTTCTCCCTTCCCCCTCAGGACTGTGCCCTGCAGGTGTGTATGGGACCTCAGTGAACCGTACCAGCCCCTTTCCTGTTAGGGTGGTGTTGTTGGCTGCAGGAGAGGCAGGTGGGCTCTGCCCCTCCCTGCTCAGCTCTGGTTTGCTGGTCACACTAGGCCTGCCCCTCAGGCAGTCTACTGCGCAGACCCTAATCCCAGCCTCCACTGGTCTGTCTGCCCAGTGCATGCTGGGAAGGTGGGAGCCAGTTCCATGATCAGACTCAGAAATGCACAAAGCAACACACAGGCAGAGACTCTGCCCTGCAAGGTTCCCCTGCCCACACGCCAAGGCACCCATCAGGAGTGGACCCAAAGTCAGCTCCACGCAGCTCCCCGCACTGCTGGTCTCAGCAAAGCTGGGGCAGCTTCACACGTGACCATGGCACACCTCAAGTGTGATCACCTATCCCAGCCTCTCGGCACCAGAGGCTCAGGGCAGGAGTACACCCTCAGGGCTGGTCACAGACCCCAGCCTCTTCACACCAGAAACTGAGGTTGGGAGGACTCCTCCCCTCCCCCACGCATTGCAGATTCATTGCTTTCTGGGGCTCAACACAATGTCTTACAGTGAGGCAGAGGGTCCTAATGTGCGGCTGCTCAGCACAGCCTTCTGGTCCCTTACCACTTGCGCACCACACATTTTGGGATAGCCTTTCCTATGATTGGCACCCCGAGCACTAGACGCTGGTCACAGCCACCACTAGAAGCTTTGTTTCCCTAAGAAGGCGTAGTCCGCCACTAGAGGCTTTGTCTCTAGGAAGAAGCCGTCCCGTCCTCAGGGACTCACCGCTTCCCTGGGCCCCTCTGCCCCCCACATAGGGTGCTCCTTCCCCTCTCATCCACTCCGGGTGTGAGATCCCTGCTTTTAGATGCTGGTCTGCAGTCCCAGAGGGAGGGAGCTTTGCAGTTTCCAAGCCTCCGGGCTTGGAGCCCAGCACAGGCTTCAGGGGGCACTCCCTCTTCCTAGGCCCCCACTCTCTTATCAGACTCCATGATGTTTCTTCATTGCTCCCTACTCACACTCCATCGACTCAGGTATGTTTCTCTGGTTTTTCCAAGCAGGCTACATAGGATTTTAGGAGTAAATTGAGTTCCATGGCTGGGAACAGGGGTGCTCTGCTGCTTCTCACAGTGCCACCTTCTTCCCTCCTCTGGATACAAATTTAACATCAAGAAATCAATCGCATTCTTATATAACAACAATATACTTTTGGAAAGAGAAAGTAAAAAAAAAACAATCCCATTTACCACTGCAACTAATAAAATAAGATATCTTGGAATCATCTTGACCAAGGCAATGAAAAATAAAATAGAGGAAGATATAAACAAGTGGAAGAATATACCATGCTCATGGATTGAAAGAATTAATGTCATTAAAATGTCCATACAACTCAAAGCAATTTATAGATTCAATGCAATTCCTATTAAAATATGAACAACATATTTCACTGAGCTAAAACAAATATTCCAAAAATTTATATGGAAGGAAAAAAGACCCTGAATAGCCACAGTAATCTTAAAAAAGAAGAACAGAGTGGGAGGGATCACTTTACCATGTATAAAAATGTACATTAAAGTCATTGTAATCAAAACAGCCTGCCATTGGTACAACACCAGATATATAGATCAATGGAACAGAACAGAGATCCTAGAAACAGACCCACGCCATTAAGGTAAGTTAAAATTTGACAAAGGAGGCAAAAGCATACAATGGAGTAAAAATAGTCTCCTTAATAAATGGTGGGGAAATTGGATAGATACATGCAAAAAAATAAAAGTAGACCACCACCTTTCATCATACACAAAAAAACTCTCAAAATGAATAAAAGACTAAATGTAAATCAAGAAACCATAAAAATTCTGGAAGATCCCATAGGTAGTAAAGTCACAGACATCTCTCATGGATAGGACTGACGAATCTCAGAGGGATGAACTGTGGCCTGTGGGTGGAGGTGGAGTGATTATTCAAAGAACTTATATGCATATATGCATAATCCTAGGACATGGACAATAGTGCGGTAAGGGACTGGAGAGTGGGGTGGGGCAGAATGGCATGGGTCAATGGGGAGAAAAAGGGACATCTGTAATATTTTTGAAAAAAAAATTAAAAATAATTAATTAATTAAATGAATTTATCTTTATTGTTGAAAGTATTACAAATGTCCCTCTTTCCCCCAATTAATATCCTCCACTTTGTATCCCTTCCCACAGGACTTCACCATGCTATTTGTCTGTGTCCATGGGATATGCACATATGTGTGTAAGTTTTAGGTTAATGTCTCCCCACCCACCAACTCACCTCTGCCTTCCCTCTGAGATTTGACACTCTCTTCCTTGCTTCTATATCTCTAGATCTATTTTGTTAATCAGATTCCAAATATGAGTAGGATCATGTGATACTTGGCTTTCTCTGACTGCCTTTTTTTGCTTAGCACAATACTCTCCAGGTTCCATCATGCTGTATCATAGGGAAAGGGATCTTTCCTTTTTACAGCTGTATAGTATTCCATGATGTGAATGTCCGAGAAGAAACTTGATATGAATTCAATCTTCTTGAACTTGTATAGACGTGTTTTGTGTCCTAACATGTGGACTATCATGTTTTTCATTATAGTATTTCTTTTTTTTCTTTTTTTCTTTTTTATTGTTCAAAATATTACAGATGTATCTTTTCTTCCTATTTACTCTTTCCACTTCATCCAACGCCCTCCCTAGTCCCTCACCACACCATTATCTGTGTCCTTGAGTTATTCATATATGCATATAAATTCTTTGGTAATTCTACCCCTTCCACCCACCCATCCCCCTCCTTCCCAGTGAGATTCGTCAGTCTGATCCATGCTTCCATGTCATTGTGTCTACTCTGTTCATCAGTTTATTAAGTTCTTTATATTCCGCTTATAAGTGAGATCATGTGATCTTTGTTTTTCTCTGCCTGGCTTATTTTGCTTTGCATAATATTCTCCAGGTCCATCCATACTGTCCCAAATAATATGAGATCCTTCTTCTTTACAACAGGGTAGTATTCCATGGGATAAATGTCCCACAGCTTTCTTATCCATTCATCTATTGATGGGCAATTGGGCTATTTACAGATCATAGCTATTGTAAATTGTCCTGATGTCAACCTAGGGGTGTATATATTTTTTCTGATTAGTGTTTCAAGAGTCTTAGGATATATTCCTAGAGGAAGAATCACTGGGTCAAAATGCAGTTCAATTTTAATTTTTTGAGGAACTTCAATACTGATTTTCATAGTGGCTCACCAGTGTGCATTCACACCAGCAGTATACCAGAGTTCCCCTTTCTCCACATACTTTCCAGCACATGCATTGTTGATTTGCTGATGGTAGACATTCTGACAGGTGTGAAGTGCTACCTCATTGTGGACTTAATTTACATCTCTCTGATGATTGAAAAGGTGAAGAATTTTTTCATATGTCTCTTGGCCATCTGTATGTCCTCCTTGGAGAAGTGTCTATTCAGGTCCTTTGCCCATTTTTTAATTGGATTGTCTTCCTCTTGTTGAGTTGTATGAATTCTTTGTGAACTTTGGAAATTAGCCCCTTATCAGATACTTCCTTGGCAAATATGTTCTCCCAAACTGTGGAATTCCTTTGTATTTTGAGGATGTTTTCTTTTGCTGTGTAGAAATGTTTTAGTTTGATTTAGTCTCATATGTTTATTTTTTCTTTTGTTTCTCTTGCCATAGGAGATGTATCAGTGAAAATTCCACTATGAGGGACGTCTGTGATTTTACTGCCTATGTTTTTTCCAAGATTTTTATGGTTTCATGACTTACATTTAAATCTTTTATTCATTTGGAATTTATTTTTGTGTATGGTGAAAGGTGGTGGTCTTGTTTCATTTTTTTGCATGTACCTGTCCAATTTTCCCAGCATCATTTATTTAAAAGACTTTCTTTGCTTCATTGTATGCTTTTGACCCCTTTGTCAAATATTAACTGACCATAATGGATTAGGTCTATTTCTGGAGTCTTTGATCTGTTCCATTGATTTATACATTCGTTGTTGTAGAAATACCTGGCTGTTTTGATTAAATAGCTTTGTAGTACATTTTGAGATCTGGTAAAGTGATCCCTCCCAATCTCTTCTTTTTTCTCCAGACGGTTGCAGTTGTTCTGTCTCTATTTTGGTTCCATATACATTTTTGGAATATTTGTTTTAGCTCAGTGAAATATGCTGTTCATATACTAATAAGAATTGCATTGGATCTATAAATTTATTTGGGTAGTATGGAAATTTTAATGATACAAATTCTTCCATTCCATGAGCATGGTATATTTTTCCACTTGTTTATATCTTCTCCTATTTATTTTTTCAGTGACTTGTAGTTTTGGAGGGTAGGTATTTTACATCCTTGTTTAAGTTAATTCCAAAGTTTCTTATTTTATAAGTTGCGGAGGTAAATGATATTCGTTTTTTAGTTTCTCTTTCTGAGAGTTCATTGTTATTTTAGAAGCATGCCATCAATTTCAGGATGTTAATTTTGTATCCGGTTAACTTCTGAATTCATTTATAAAATTTAGTAGTACTTTGGTGGAATCTTGTCTTTTCTATGTATAATATCATGTCATCTGCAAATAATGACAGTTTTACTTCCTCCTTTCCAATTTGGATACCTTTTATATTTTCTTCCTCTCTGATGGGTGTGTCAAGGACTTTCAATACTATGTTGAATAAGATTGGTGAAAGCAGACATTCCTTTCTTGTTCCTGTTTTTAAGGAAAATGATTTTAGTTTTTACCATTGAGTATGATATTGCCTGTTGGTGTGTCATATATATCCTTCATTATATTGAGGTTTGATCCCTCTATTCTGACTTTGCTGAGTTTTTATGAGAAATGGGTGCTGAATTTTGTTGAATGCTTTTTCTGCATCTATTGATATGATCATATAATTTTTGTACTTCATTTTGGTTTTGTGATGTGTCTCTTTTATTGATTTGTGGATGTTATACCAGCCTTACATCCCTTGAGTAAATCCCACTTTGTTGTGGTGTATGATCTATTTAATGTATTGCTGTATCTGGTTTGCTACTATTTTGTTGAGCATTTTAGTATTTAGGTTCTTCAGGGATATTGGTCTGTAATCTTCTTTCTTTGTAGTGTCTTTATCTGGTTTTGGTATTAGTATGATACTGGCCTCATATAAAGAGTTTTGAGTTTTCCCTTCTCTTAAAGTTTTTTGAATAGTTTGAGTAGAATAGGAGTTAATTATTCTTTGAAAGTTTTGTAAAACACACCTGTATATCAATCTGGTCCAGGAGTTTTTCCTGGGATTTTTTTGATCACTGTTTCAATTTCATTAGTTGTTTTTGGCCTATTCATGTTTTCTGTCTCTTCCTGATAAAGCTTTGGAAGATTGTATGCTCCTAGGAATTCACCCATTTCACCCAGTTATTCTGTTGGTATATAGTTACTTATGCCATTTTCCTATGATCCATTGTTTTCTTGTTGGGTACGCTGTTATATAATCTCTTTATTTTCTGATTTAATTTATTTGGGTCTTCTCTCTTTTTTCTTGGTGAGTCTGACTAAAGGTGTATCAATCTTATTTATCTCTTCAAAGAACCAGCTTTTGGTTTCATTGATTTTTTGTATTTTTTTTAGTCTCTATGCCACTAATTTTTGCTATGATCTTTATTATCTCCTTCCTTCTACTTCTTTGGGGCTATTCTTGCTATTCTTGTTCAAGTTCTTTTAGTTGCTGTGTTAGATGGTTTAGTAGAGTTTTTTCTTGTTTCTCGAGGTATGCTTGTACTGCTATGAACTTTCCTCTCAGGGCTGCTTTCATAGTGTTCCATAGATTTTTGGTAGTTGTCTGTTCATTTTTGTTTTATTCCAAGAAGTGTTTGATTTTTTCCTTGATCTCATTGGTAACCCATTTATTGTTTAATCACATGCTATTTAATCTCCATGTGTTTGAATATTTTTGAGTGTTTTATAGTGGTTGATTTCTAGTTTCATGGCATAGAGATTCAAGAAGATGCTTGATATGATTTCAATCTTCTTGTATTTGTAGAGACTTGCCTTATGCCTTAACATGTGATCTATTTTTAAGAATGTTCTATGTGCACTTGAGAAGAATGTGTATTCTGATGCTTTGGGATGAATTGTTCTGTAATGTCAATTAAATCCATTAGTTCTAGTGTGTCATTTAAGGTCTGTGTTTCCCTGTGTTTTTTTATCTTGATATTCTGTCCAATGCTGACAGTGGGTGTTAAAGTCTTCCACTATGATTATGCTGTTGTCGAACTTCTTAATGTCCACCAAGAATTTTTTTATATATTTAGGTGTTCCTATAATGGGTGCACATATATTTATAAAGGTTATTTTCTTCTGTTGTATTGATCCCTTTAGTATTAGTTAGTGAGCTTCTCTGTCTCTCGTTAAGGTCTTAATTTTGAAGTTTATTTTGTCAGAAATAAATATTGCTACTTCAGTTTTTTTTTTGGGTTTATTTTTCTGTTTCCATTTCCATGGAATATTTTATTCCATCCATTCACTTTAGCTTATGTGAATCTTTTGCTCCCAGGTGTGTCTCTTGTAGACAGCATATATTTGTGTTCTGTTTTCTTATCCATTCAGCTACCCTATGTCTTTTGATTAGATCATTTATTCCATTTAAATTTAAGTTTACAATTGATATATACTTATTTAACGCCATTTTTTTCATTTATGCTGATGTACCTTTCTCTCACTATTCTTCTTTTCTCAGAACAGGCCTTTTAGCATTTCATGCAATGCCTGGTTACTGGTACAGAACTCTTTAGCTTTTCTTTTTTTGGGAAGCTCTTTATTTCACCTTCAATTTTAAATGATAGCCTTGCTAGATAAAGCAATCTTGGTTGCATGTTCTTGCTTTTCATTACTTTGAGAACTTCATTACACTCCCTTTGGGCTGAAGATTTTCTGTTGAGACATCTGATGTCAACCTTATAGGGGTTCCTTTGTAGGTCACTGCTTGTCTCTCTCTTGTAGCCCTTATTATTATTCTCTCTTTGTCCTTAACATTTGTCATTTTAATTATGATGTGTCTTGGAGTGGGTCTTTTTGCATCCTTCTTGCTTGGAACCCTCTCTGCTTCCTGAACTTGTGTGGCTTTCTCCCTCTCCAGCATAGGGAAGTTTTCTTTCATTATTTCCTCCACCAAGTTCTCTATTCCTTGCTCTCTTTCCTCCCCATCTGGTAGCCCTATGATGTGTATGTTATTTCTCTTAATGTTGTCCCAAGCTCCTTAGACTGTCCTCGTGATTTTTAAGTGTTTTCTCTTTTTCCTGCTCTCATTTAGAATTTTTTTCTATCTTCTACATCACTTATTCTATCCTCTGCTTCAATGAACCTGCTTTTAATTTCTTTCAGCATTTTCTTGATATCAATTATTATATTCTTCATTTCTTCCTGATTCTTATTCATGATGTTTATCACTTTTTTCATGTTTTCAGTAAGTTCCTCTACCTTACCATTAAGTGTCTTGTTCTCATTAATTTTCTTGAGGTTATTTATAACTATTATTCTAATTTTTTTCTGAGAAATTGCTTTACTCCATCTCAACAAGGTCTTTTTCTGACAATTTTTCCTTTTTTTTTTTTTTAGTTTGAGGATTGTTTCTTTGTCTCCCCATTTTGGTGGCTCTTAGTGTTTGTATCTATATATTATATATATTTGCAGTCTCCCAGTCTTGTGGGGTGTGGTTTTGTAGTGTGTGTCCAGTGGAGCCCACAGGTGTGATTTTCTTATACTTCTGAGCTATTTGCAGTAGGCTTGTCCTTTTTGTTGGTGTTCATTTTGTAGTTTCTTTGGGCTCTCTTGTTGTGATTGCATCGAGATTGCTGTTGACCCATTCTTGGGAGGACTTTCCTCTCAGGTTACATAGAGAAATATTTTTAGAAATATAGAGAAAACATAGAAATTTCAAAATTTGTTTTGAACTAATTTATGTCTATGTATACTTGATATACCCTTGAATACTTATGCTCCATATGATAAGTATTGGTGCTTGTAAGCTGGTTAGTTAATATATTTTATGGCTACTCTCATATTACTTATGAACTTATTTGGTAATGTTGCCTTTTGATCCATAGCCACAGAGGCATTGCTGACAAGTTCCTAAAGGGTTGGGTACAAGAATGTATACGTAATCTTCTCCTAATCAGGACTGGTGGTACATTGATTCTGGCAAGCTGGATGCGTACTTCAGGAGTTTAAAATCTCTTGTGACATTTTATCAGAATTCCCTTTCTCTTTTGCAGAGGGCATTCTTGAAATGTTGCTTTTCTCTTCCTGTCACCCCCTTCTCCCTTTTCTTATTTGCATTTTGCTGAATAGGATGGCTTCCCATACTATAGTTGAGTCTTCAATCTGTGGTAAAATTAACAAGTCTGGGGGTATTAACTGAACTGTTTTGAGTTCTTAAATCACAATATATTTAGTTTTATAAAATTCACAAACAATCACAGTTCTCCTCAAACTTCCGAAAAACTGAAGAAGAGGCAATACTTCCTAATACATCTTATGAGTCCAGCATAACCCTGATACTAAAACCCAGAAAGATAACACACAAAAAACAAAACCATAAACCAATATATCTGATAAATACATATTAAAAAATCCTAAAAAATACTAACAAACAAATACAACAATACATTAAAAAATACATCAAGGTCAAGTGGGGTTTATTTCAGGGGCACAAGGATGATTCAATATATGCAGATTTATCAATGTAATACAGCACATTAACAAAATAAAAGATAAAAATCATATCATCTTATCAATAGATGCAGAAAAAGCATTGAATAACACACAAAATTCATTTTTTATTAAAACACTCAATAAAATAGGTATAGAAGGAAAGTACTTCAATATAATAAAGTCTGTATCTGACAAACCCTCATCTAATATCAAACTCAATGGTGAAAAATTGAAAGCTTTTCCACTTAGATCAAGAACAAAACAAGGACGCCCCTTCTCACCACTCTTATTCAGCATTGTACTGGAAGTTCAAACAGAACAATAAGAAAAGAAAAAGAAATCAAAGGCATCCAAATTGGAAATGAAGAAATATAGAAAACTTTGTGTAGATGACATGACTGTATATAGAAAACCCTAAAGACTCCACCCAAAAACTATTAGAAACAATAAAAAAACCCCAAAAGAACAGATTATTGCAGTATACAAAATCAATGTAAAAAACTCCACTCTATTTTTATATGCTATCAATAAAATTTTAGAAAAAGAAATTTAAAAACATTCATTTTGCAATTGTCACCAAAAGAACAAATACCTAGGAATAAATTTAACATAGGATGTGAAGGGTCTATGTTGAAACTATTATTAAAAGAGGTTGAAAGCAATATTCAAAGAGATTGAAAAAGACACAGTAAAATTGAATGATATTTTGTGTTCATGAATTAGAAGAATCAAAATAGTTAAAATGTCCATGTTAGCCAAGGCAAAATACAGATTTAATGCAATTCCCATCAAAATCCCAATGATGAAGGAGCTCCAACACAGCTGCAGGGTAAGTGGAGCCTTCACCTCTTGCTCCGAACACCAGATAGATCTGCAGCTGAACTTCCAGGCAATTGGTGTGAAAACCCTGTTGAAGTGAAACTGATCTGAAATACTGTGAACAGGGAACACACAGAAAAGACAGGAGATGAAAAGAAGTTGAGCCAACTGGCACAGGTGCATGATTGGGAAGCTGGAGAGATATTGTAGCAGTGGATCCCCCTCCCCTTTAGGAAAGCAGTATCTCATCCTCATGCAGGAATCCCCAATTCAGAAAACAGAGAAAGAAGGGGAACCTGTGTAGCACCAGGTGGTGGCAATCAGTGGAGATTTGGTCCCCTTGGAAGCTCAAACCACAACATATGAGGCAAAGAGAAATCCTTTTGTTGCAGCACCAGGGACAATCACTTTGATCTAGGACTCAGGAGGGGCCATGCAGCAAAGTGCCACACTGCAGAGCTCAGCTGCAGAGAGGGCTGATCAGTACACCCAACAGTGACTCTGAAAGGGCCACCATTGGCTGGTAGAACATTATGCAGAGAGCTAGACAGGGAAAAAAGAAAAAAAAAATGAAATTGGACTTCCCTACTTGACTTTCACCTCAAGTGAACTGACAGCGCTCTGCCCCCAACTTGCAAATCTGCTAGATCTGCCCCCATTCTGCTGTGATGTGAGCCAAAGAAAACAGCACAAGGATAGAAATCTGCCCAACAGTGCAATATGGACATTTGGCCAGCTAGAGCCTGACACAAGCCTGGCAAGGGCCATGGGCTCCACAGAAAGATTGAAGTGCCAAGTGAGGCCATTTTGTTTTTGTTATTTTATTTGTTTCTGATATCCTTCTACTTTGAGTGGCAGCAAGGAAATGCCAGGGAGCCAGGCAGAGCTGAGGTGTTGGAACAGTGTCTCTTGGGTAGGTTTCTGTCTAGGCGACAGAGGGGTGTGTGCTGACCCTCCTGCAGCATTACAGTGATGTAGATCTGAGCTCCCCAGTGAGTACAGCCAGCACAACATTGTGAAAATGAGGAAGTGCCCAACCCCACACCTACAGACTACCAGCACACCCTCAACAAAGTCTGTTTAAACCTCCCTGGCTAGGTCCTCAATACCTCCACAAAGTGAAGATCTGTGAGGGAAGGGAGAGCAGGGTCATTCAATATGCAAGACCCAAGGCAGGCCCAGTCTCTGGCCTTCAGAGGACTTGCCCACCAAATTGTTTGGGGCTCTGCCTTGCCAAGTCAGACTGATGGCCAAATGCCAGGCAAGTATAGCAACTGACATTGATTGCACCAGAGAAACTACCAGGAGGCTTTTCTTGGACAACATCTGAACAAAATCCAGCAAGTGCCACAAATAGCAGATCCAAAGTATGAATGATGTAGGCACCAAATTCTGCAGATCTGTACTCCACTTTTTTTGTTTTTATTTACTTATTATTATTTTGTATATAATCTTCTCTTTAATCTTTTTTTAGATTTTACTTTGTTTCTGCTTTTTTTCTCACATATCCCATATTTCTCTTTTTACTTTGCTCCACCTATTTTTCTTTCTCTTTGCTTTTTTCTTTTTCGTTTTTCCTGTTTATCTCCTCCTATTCCATATATTATTTTATTCATTATTATTACCTTTATAATTATTATTATTTCATATATATTTCTATTCTTATATTTTTTATTTCTTTTCAGCACCTTCTTTTCTTTCACATTCTCCTCTTTCATTTCCTTCTTTTTTCCTTAACTCTTTTGGTCTCTTGTATTATAGTATTTTTTCCCCCCATTTATATTTTTGTTGTTGGTAGGTTTGTTTTTGTCCTTGTTATTAGTTTTTATAGTGTGTGTTGTTTTAGTTTGATATTGTTTTGTCTTGTTTTATTCTTTCAGCACCTGTATAACAGCTGCCAAGATGTGGTTGCAGTTGAGCCTCATAGTCAGTCAACCCAAGGAATGAATCCACTCATGAAAGGGATGACAGAAACTTAGAGCCAATTACAATAGGGACCGCATAACCCACACAAGGGACATTTCTAGAGAACCCAGCTAAGGAGGTTAAGGATACTGGACCATTGTGTCCCACAAGACACCCACTACAGAAGGCCACTCCACCAGGACTGGGAGTCATAGCAGATCTACCTAATAAATAGAAACAAGTACAAAGAGTCAGCCAAAATGGGGAAACAAAGAAACAGGACCCAAATGAAAGAACAGGAGAATTCACTAGAAGAAGAGCTAAATGAAATGAAAATATGCAATTTATTAGATATATAGCTCATAATAATGATTATAAAGGATGCTCAACAGCATGAAAAAAGGCATAGGAACTGAAAAGCAACCAGTCAGAAATAAAGAATGACATAGCAAAAATAAAGGACACACTGGAAGGAATAGTAGATTAGAGCAAACTGAGGATAATATCAACAAATTAAAAGAAAGGGTAGAAAAAAATCACTCAATAAGAATTCCATAAAGAAAAAATAATTAAAAAGCAGGACAGCTTAAGGGAGCTTTAGGACAACATGAAATATAACATCTGCATCATAGGAGCACCAAAAGGAGAAGAAAGTGAGCAAGGGATAGAGAATTTGTTTGACAAAATACAGAAAACTTCTGTAACCTGATGAAGGAAAAAGTCACACAACTGCATGAAGCACAGAGACTCCCAAGCAGTATAAACACATAGAGGCCCATGTGAAGACACATCATAATTAAAAAGTCAACAATTAATGACAAAGAGAGATAATCTTAAAGGCAGCAAGAGAAAAGCAATTCTTTACCTACAAAAGGGTCCTTGAAAAAAGTTTTGGTTGCATTAGATGTATGCATTTATCAACAAAGCAAATGTATACTTAAGATCTTTTATAAATTAAAAATTTTGGTGGATCAAAAATTTCAATTATTTTTATTACAAATTAATACTGATTAACATAATTAATTATCAATACTTTTCAGTCCATAATAGGGTTCCAGTGGATAACTTCTACAAATTAATTTTATAGATATCATTAATTGGTATTTTATAAGTTATTGGTACTAACAAATGGTTTAACTTATGGAAATGAGAAAAATTCTGAAAGAGAATCCAGAATAATTCTATTTTCGTACTAGCAGCCAAATAACCAAATTTAAAAGTGAAGGGTCCAAAAGAATTGTTTTCTTCACTTACTGGAATTCAGTCAGGAAGTTTTGTTTTGCTTTGTTTTTCCCTAGTGAATTGCAATATTCAGTAATCAAATAGTGCTTTTTAAAATTACTGGTCATACTATTTTTTTTCTGTCCTATAAATAAAATTTTTTTAGTCCAGTTGATCTAAACATTCAGCTAGCTATGAAAGTGCTAATACATTTCAATATGTACAAATGTCAAATAATACAATGATACAATAATTATTTAGCATTTTTATCTCTAATATAGATTATATAATAAGCTATACTTATTATATACTTTAGTTCCATCTACTAGCCATACGTTAATATAAAGTCTCATTCTTTTATCCAACAGACTTTCACTGAGTGCCTAAGTGTGCCAAGCACTTCCTGAGTGTTGTAAGTAGAAATTTAACTTCCTACTCTCAGAAAGCTAACAGTCTTTTACCAAAGTACAAGTACTATGATTTTTTTTTTTTTAAGTGAAAGCAAAAGTTTATTGAAGGACAGGAGAGACAAAAGCTCTGGAGCAGTGAGAGGGGTCCTGAACATGTAGCCAAGGGAGTTTCTTTGTCTAGGTGTTATATCTACCTGAGTGTCCTTCTATTGGCTATTTTGAAAGATTCTGCTCTGGCAACATTCAATTACTTTAACACTTTGCTCTCTACCTTAGTCTCCTGCTCTCCAAGTTCAACTTTTTTCTTTTTTTCTCTGCGGTTGTGCCAGCTTAAACTGCCTGCCAGATGTCACTGGCCTATTCCCATTCATGCTTCTCTTTGTTCTTCCCTGACCCCATGTCCCTCAGCTGCTTATATTAAATCAAGCTCCTCATTCCCCCCTCTGGTTAAGAGACACTAACTGCTGTTAAGAAAAAGGACAGTGACCACTCTAGCTGCTTTGTGCTGGTGAGGGGCATTGTTAAGGGGCAGCAGTCAGGGTCCCTTTAGAAGAGGGTGACCTAGGGGTCCTCGGAAGATTGGGTTTTCCATGCAGGCTTCCATCTCCATGACCATTTGTAATTTGATGTATTCCAGGTGAGAGAGAATAAATTGTGTGGTGATTGAAAATACAGGGCCCAAACATTAGTACCAAAAAGAGGCAAGTCAGCAGCCCTAAAAGGGGTAAAAGCCATAAGGTAAACAAAGGGAGCATGCCCTTAATCTGATTCCAAATTTCAGGAGCAAGTGATTTAGTTATGATTTCAATTTGTGGATAATACTTTGCAGCACAGAAAAGTGGTTTTTAACTTAGCCTGGGAAAGTCAGGGAAATCTTCACAAACACTGTAATGCTCATAAAGAATCTTGAGGGATGAATACATTTATCAAATGGCTAATGCTAAAAAAATAAACCATTCTTAGCACAATTAAAGGAAAATGTAAAGACAAAGCTGTGAAAGCATTGTATATTCAAGGAAGAATAATTCACTATTCTTGTACCATAAAAGCGTAAGTAGGATGGAGAGATGATAAACTTAGAGAGACAAGAAGAGATTAGGAAGCCCTTATGCAAGCTGAGGAATTTTGGATCTGCACCAGCAGGAAAACATCGAAGAATTTTAAGCGTGCAGTTGCTATAAGCAGAAGTGTTTATTGACCCTGACTGACTAAATTTAATAATTATGGACTCAATTCATTTCCCTGGCCATGCAATGCTAGTTTTAGAGTCCTATCTCCAATTATTGAATTTAAGCTCTGGCACCATGAAAATTATATTATATACTAGACATTCTGATTAATTTAACTCATCCTTATGATGCACCTTGCTTCTCCTATTGCCTTGATGTATGTAAGAAGCCCATGATTTTGCTTTGTGAAAATTGTAGTGGTAGAAGAATGCTAACAAAGGTATATGTTATGTTCCCAGCATGTGAAGCAGTACAGCATAACTATTAATAGTATTGAGGTAGGAACCGTCACCATTTTAGGAAGATTCCCCATTTCAGGTATCAGATTACTGGCCTGAATGTATATGTAACCTTATCTAACCTCTGTAACCCCGCCCACTATTTTTGCGCCAAAAGCAGGCCCCACATACGACCCTATAAAGCTGACCCAAGCCCTTTGTTCGGGACCCAGAATTTGGAGACTGCCTCCTCTGGGACCGCATGCATTAATAAAGGTCTCCTTTCGCCTCCTCCAGTGTAGGGCCTGAGTCTTTTCTGCTACAGTATGGGTTTTGAGCTCAGATCTGCAGTGTTCCAAATCTGGTTGAGTGCATTGGGCATGTTAACTAATGTCCCCTTATCTGTAAATAAATTTTAGTAGTTTAAAGCCTAAATACTAAACAGAATCCTAAAAATGTGATGTCTTAAACAAGTTAGAAGCTTATTTCTCTTGAGCAACAGTTCAGAGTTAACAAACAGGACAGGTGACTCTGACTTATTCAATATATAGTTTTCATCTCTGGGTTCAAGGGGGCTGTTCCACTTCTTACCAAGGTCAAGGAAGTACACACACAGCCCATTTTTTAAAACATGACCCAGAAGTCACTCAAATCACTTCTGTTCATATTTCATGTTCTAACAATAATAAGGTTTCCTCTCCAAAAATATTATTTATTAAAATCTTTTTCAATACTTAAATGTTATTTAATTTATCTTGGATGGTCTGATATATATATATATATTTTTCTATTTCAATTTTCCAATGGGGCTGTAAAGCTTGGAAATGCATTCTGGCTGCAGAGTCATATGTCTAGCTAAAACTCAGGCATGCTGTCATTTAAGAGGGAAGTATATTGATAGATAGCAACAAACTTTACCTCAATGATAATTGTGAAAAGCTGCCTTGCGGATCTGTTGTATCTCATATAGTAACGTTTAATGTTTAATATGGTAACTGGCACACAACAAGCAATAAACAGTTTTAGCTTGCATTTATAATGCTTACTATTATCAACAGTTTGTGTGTGCATGAATCCAAAGGAAGACTTGTGCTATCCAACTGGTATCCAGGCTCAGAAGAAACTGTGTTGTCAGCTGAAAACCAGTTTTAGCAATAAGAATCCTTCTCCCAAAATATTATTTATTAAAATCTTTTCCAATACTTAAATGTTATTTCACTTATCTTAGGTGGACTGATTTTTTTTTTCTATTTCAGTTCAAGATTCTAAGAATACTTATATTACATTCAGAGATTCTTAGCAGGATGAAGTTCTGTTTCCATGATTAGCTCTAATGGATTGTTCTAATGAAACAAGTGTATTATGTATATTTTGCAACAGGTTTGCTAACTGGAAAGAAGAATTATTTTTTTTTGCATTTACTTCTTAAAATCATTCCCTTAAGATAAATGAGGTAGTTTTATTAGTTTCAGGGTTTAATGTCAAAAGATAAATCAAAATGAAAAATAAATACATAAAAACTGAAAAAAGAATATAAAAATTATTATGAGAAAAAGCTAAAAATAGAATTGTCATATGACCCAAAAATTTCAGTTCTGGTTATATACTCAAAGAATTAAAAATAAGAACTAAACATGTTGATATACCCATGTTCATAGCAGCATTATTCACAATAGCCAAAAGGTGGAAACAACCCAAGTATTCATTGTTGGATGAATAAACAAAATATGTTGTATGCATATGCTAATATATTATTCAGTTTTAAGAAAAAAATAAATTCTGACATGTGCAATAACATGTATGAATCTTGAGGACATTATGCTAAGTGGAGGAAAAAAAAACAGTCACGAAAGGGCAAATTCTATATGATTCCGCTTATATAAGGTATGTAGAGTAGTTAAATTGTGTTAGTGTTTAATGGGGACAGAGTTCTAGTTCTGGAAGATAAAAACAGTCTGAAGGTTGATGGTTGCGCAATAGCGTGAATATACTTAATTTCATGAATTGTAAACTTAAAATGGTTAAAATGGAAATGTGATGTTATATATATTTTACCACAATTTTAAAAAATAAAATAAACGATTGTGAGAGGAATGTATGTTTTAACACCATTGAGTTCCTTTTCCATAAAATCTGTCACCCCAGTGGTCCTGTTACTATCATTAAGGGTTAGCAGTGTATCAGAGGCAATGAAATGTTAATGTAGATATAGTAGGCATGTTAAGGGAGTTGTTTAGTAAGCTCATGAATGGTTTTCTAAAAGAAAGAATATTAATACTGCTTTCTCTAATAAATAAAAACACTTAAAAAACAAAAACAATCCAATAATTCAGAAAAGAGATAGGAGGAGAACAAAGAGTGTAAAGGGGGTGAAGCACATGGTGACTGAAGGAAACTAGGCTTCAGGGGGTGGGCACACAAATAGAGTGTGCAGATGTTGTATTTTAAAGTTGTACCCTTAAAATTTATACAATATTATTAACTAATGTCACTCCAATAATTAAAAAATAATAAAATAGGGATTCATTCATCCATTTGTTTATTTTTTATTCACCTACTAATAAATATCTGCTGTAGTTACAATCATTATACTTTTTCTTTTTCAGACTTTCTTTGCATTGTAAAGTAAAATAATTGAATCTTAGGGCTGGAAGGAGATTGAGAGATTGAGGCAGAGATATGAGCCTTAGAGTTCATGCCTGTGGCTGAGGACTTAAGAGTTATATGGAAATGTAAAGGGCGTGAGGAGCTAGGAAAATTTCAGGGCAAGTAGAATAGGGAACCTGAGACAGGAAAGTTAAAACAAGGCCAAACAGTATGGAAAATTTGCCACCAGCTTGTAAATAACACGCGATCATTTCCCCCAGCCAAGGACACTTCAGAGCAAATGGTTAAAAGCCTCCCAAGGAGAGAATGCCGAAAAGGAGGGGGAAAGGGGAAAAAAGGGCAATTTTACTCCCTAAGCAGAGAAGTCAGCTGTCTCAAGGCTTGGCAAGATAAAATTGCCAGGTGTTTCTCATGAATTCTGGGAAGACCACAACACAGTAAAAAGGGACCTTGAGAACTAATCTGTACCAAAATATTCAGCAGATCAAATTTGAAACCTATAGACAGGAGGGTATATAACACCTCGAATCCACCCAACTCACTTTTCAGATTAGCTGAGAGTCTGTCTGCACTTCATAAGCCAGATTGCTTGCTTCTTTAATAAAGGTGCATCCTTTAATTGCTTTAATAATATTGGCTTTATCACAATGCAATCATCTGGAGTTTTCTGATTTAAATTCATTTATGTGAGAAGACAAGAATTGAGGTTGGGGACAGCCTTCACCCTCTGATTCAGGGGGCTATCTGATCACATCTCTCTGGTGTCTATGAGCAGTGCCTCTAACAGAAATGTTCACTGTCAAACAGCATATGCACATCTTTGGGAATTTCTGTGTCTGTTTGTTTATGAATTTTGAGATAAAACATCAGTCCTTTATTGGCAAAAAGACACCTAATTCGAACCAGCTTAATGACTAAAGAGCATTGTATTGCCCAGAAGAGCCCTGCCTTAAGGGGTGACTGGACCAAGGATGGCAGCATTCTCTCTCCCTTTCATTCTTTGTGTATGCTGGCTTCATTGTCTCCTACTGTTCTAATGTTGACTACTCTACTCCTTATTTACTCTTCTGTCTCTGCCTTGCTATTCCCTTCTTATTTTAGAACATTTTAATCATGATCCTACTTAAGTGAAACTGGATAACAAATGGGGCTGGGCTGCCTGTCACTACTTGAGCCAATTAAGCAGAGACAAGGCTGAATCCTATATGAGTGTTTATTCCAATAATGGAAGAGAGCAGAATCCATCCACATAAAATCTGCTCTACTGCCTCCCATAAGCCAGCTGCTTATATTGGGTAGGACAAAGATTACATGGGAAAGTAGGAATTACACGCATGGTGAAGTAAGCAAGGTATAATGCTAACAGATTACAGGCAATGTGGGTTGGCATTTGCAAAGGGTGGCACCTTGAGGACTCCATTGTTTCAGAAACAAGTCTGTTAATTTTCCCATGATGATAGGCAGTTCTCTGAAAAGGAGAGTGGACCACATTCCAAAGCTAACTCCCACATCCCAGGGTGTACATCTCTCAGCCAGGTTAGAATGTGCTTTCTTTAATCAGAACAGAACAATCATGGTTAACAGAGCATAATTAACATTTCTTATAACTACAGCTAGTCCCCATTATTCTATTTCTGCCCCTAACAAGAGGATTTTATATACTATTTTTCTCCTTGAGCATTCTCTCCACAGGATTTCATGTGGCTCACTCTCTATTTCTTTCAGGGCAAATCCACCTGGTCAAAAATGTCTTCCCTTACTACATAATTTAAAATTACACACACATACATACAGGCTCACCACATCTCTATCAATCTCAAACAGCAAACTAGGTCCCACAGCTAAATATGCTCCATTTGTTTTTAGTCGCTTATGAGCTAAAGAAAGTTTTTACATTTTCAGATGGTTGAAAGAACCAAAATAAGAATAATATATTTTGATACCTGAAAATAAGTGAAATTCAAATTTTCATATCCATTAATAAAGTATTATTGAATACAATCACACTCATTTATTTATTTGTCTATAGCTGCTTTCACCCTACTATGACAGAGTTGAGCATTTAGGACAGGGACCATATGTGGTCTGTAAAGCCTAGACTCTACACAAAAATTTGCTGTCCTCTGGCCTAGAACAATACTTGCACATACAAGTTGATGAAATAAATTAATTGAGTGAATGTGCTTTTGCTCTCTCAATAATATACCTCTTTCAGAGATATAAAAACTATATGCAGGTTTTGTCCAATCATTGCTTCCTCTGATAAAAGGATTTAACTTTTACTAATGATAAAGTACTTGGCACAGGATCTAAAAAATATAATATGAGAAAGACAAAAATAGAATAAAACCAAATAACAATATTACAATTTAAAACATAAAAGTCATGACAACCATATCTCAAAGAACTTAAACTTAATAATATACTTATATTCATAAGTTACATTATCACAGAATTCATTCCTTCATTCTCTTTCTTCTGCTATAAAATAACCCAAGTCATTTTCTGATACACCCTGTTTTTCAACTAAACTAAACATGACTCTCAGTTCCCAAACATACAGATATTCCTTACTTCAGTACACTGCACATCCTCTGCCCTCTTCCTCGGATACTTTTCTTTTACTCACCTGATGTATGGTTGCTTATTTTTCAAAATATGAGAGCTGAAATGCCACCAATGCCTCAACACCCCAGTATGACAACTTGAATACCCAATTGCACATAACTACATTCATTCATTTATTCATCCAAAAATATTTGTTGGACAACTACTATTTATCACAGAAATTCTTCTAGATATTGGGCTATCAAAGTTATGTTACATAGCAAGACAAAACAAAAACAAATTTATTTATTTATTTATTTTGGTAAAGTTCTAAGATCTTAAGAATTTTTTAAATTTTATTTTTAATATTTTAAATGACCCAATGACCCACTCTGCCCCATCCCACACCCCTCCCCAGTCCCTCTCCCCACCATTGTCGATGTCCTTAGGTTGTGCATCTATGCATATAAATTCTTTGGTTACTCTCACCCCCTCCACTCACCTGCCCTCCTCCATCCCACTGACATTCATCAGCCTGATCTATGCTTCCATGTCATTGAATCTATTCTGTTCATTAGTTTAAGTTCTTTAGATTCCACATATAAGCGAGATCATGTGATGTTTGTTTTTCTCTGCCTCATTTATTTCGCTTAGCATAATATTCTCCAGGTCCATTCATACTGTCCCAAAGGGTATGAGATCTTTCTTCTTTACAGTTGTCCACATAATTTCAATTTGCACTATTTTTTAAGTGTTTTTTCTTTCTGCTGCTATGATTGAATGATTTTTTCTACCTTGTCTTCTAAGTCACTTATTCTATCATCTGCTTCATTGAGCCTGCTTTTAATTCTTTCCAGTGTATTCTTGATATTAAATACAACATTCTTTATTTCTGTTTGATTTATGTTCATGTTATATATCTCTTTTTGCATGTTTTCACTAAGGTCCTCAATCTTATCCTGTAGTGCCTTGTTTTTCTCATTAAGTTCCTTAAACTTCTTCATCATCAATACTCTGAACTCTGTTTCTGATAGCTTGCTTAACTTTATCTCATCAGAGAATTTTTATTTTTTTTTTGCCGATTTTTCCTTTTCTTTAATTTTGGGAATATTTCTTTGTCACCCAATTTTGGTAGGTCTTAGTGTTTTTACCTATATATTAGATATATTTGCTGTCTCCCAGTCTTGCAGGGTGGGATTTTGTCTTGTGAGTCCAGTGGAGCCCAGAGGTGCATTTTTCTTACACTTCTGAGCTCTTTCCTCTAGGCATGTCCCTTTTGTGGGTGTCCCTTTTGTGGGTTCTTTGGGTTCTCCTGTTGCAGTTGGGCCTAGAGTGTTGTTGACCAGTCCTTGGGAGGACTCTCCTCTCAGGCTGGCTGTGAGTCTCAGCCCCAACCTCGTCATGTAAGCTGTTATACGGGTGCTGGCAAGGCAGGACAATACACAGCTAAACTCCCAGGAAACAAGGGGTATCTTACAAAATATCTTGACTGTCACAATGAAAACCACCCAAGTGAAAATAGAACTGGGAGAGTGAAGGGAGAACACACACAAAAATAAAGCTTAAAAAAAGTAAGAGAGAAGTATATTGTTGTTAATAGTGATGAAAATTTAGAATTTAGAAAATAATAATAAATTAAAATATAAAAAATAGAGAAGCTACTGGTAGATATAGAGGCAGAGAAAAAATTCTGAAAGAAGAGCCAGCAAAAAAATTAATGGAGAAAAAAAGGAATAGGATAATAGTTGAAAATGAGAAAATAAAAATACAATAAAGAGAATAAGAGAAACTAACAATTGAAGAAAAAGATAGGAAGACAGAAAGGAGGATAACAATAGAAAGAAAGAAAAGAAGAAGAAGAAAAAAGAAAAAAGTTATGCCAATGGATGGAGAGGAGAGAGCAAGAGAGAAAGCCCAGGCAAGGAGGAAGTCTGATAAGAGATATGGGGGAAACTATAGAGGAAAGCAATAAACTTGGTTATAATGACAAAGTCCCAGTCATTAAGCAGGGATATCAAGAAAGTCTTGATAGTAGAAACAAGGATAAAACAAAACAAAAAAATAAACAAAACAAGAGAAACAAAACAAAAACCAAGCTAAGCAAAACAAAATTATTTTATACAAAAAAAAAAAAAATTAGTTAAAAAAGTTTTTTAAAAATTGAAAAAAGCCCGGCCGGCCATGGCTCAGCGGTTGAGCATTGACCTGGGATCCAGGCGATCGGGGTTCGATTCCCGGTCGGGGCACATGCCCGGGTTGTGGTCTCGATCAATGACTCTCTCATTGATGTTTCTATCTCTGTCTCTCCCTCTCTTTTCCTCTCTCTGAAATCAATAAAGATATATTTAAATTAAAAAAATAATAAAATAAAAAATAAAAAATTGAAAAAAAATAATTATAAAATTTAAAAAGAAGAAAAAACAAATAATTTTTCCCCTCTATTCATAAGGGAAAAAAAGAAAAAATAAACAAACAAAGAAACACACAAACAAAATCAAAACAAAACAAAAACAGGAAAAAAAAAGATAATCAGGTGAGTTTCTTCTGGGCAGCTTATGTTGTTTGCAGCTCTTTGTTTTTTATGCTGATTTCCATTCTCCTGGGAGTACTTGTGTATCAGCCAATGTGAGGAGCTGTCTAGGTTTGGCTCTGGTGTCCTTAGGTAGATGGTTGTTTTGAAGCTCTCCATGGACCACCTCCTATTTTCAGCTATTTTGGAACTTTGTAGTTTTCTGGTCTTACTCCAAAGTGTTCTGTAGAGTGTTTAGGGTGCAGCATGGCTAGTGTAGCTCAGGGTATCACTCCCCTTACTTAGAGGTTTCACTGTCAAGCACTCACTATGAGGGAGTTAGTCTCTGCTCCATGGCCAGCTCCTCTGTCTCTACTCTATCCTCTGATTCTAGTTTCCCATGCACTGGCCTGATGCAGTTTCAGATTGATTTCATTCTGTTGCCTTTTCTGTATGGGCTATTTCAGCAGCCTGACCTCAGTGGGTTCAATTAAAAAATATTCCAATGATCCCTTTGTCTGCCCAGCCCCCAGCAGGGGTTTTCAGCTTTTCCTCCAGTTCCCAAACAATAGTGTCTGAGAGTCCTATTCTTGTCCTCCTGTGAGCTATTCTCCCTTCCCCTTCAGAACTGTGCCCAGTGGGTGTGTCTTGGGCCTCAGTGAGCTGGAGCAGCCCCTTTCCTTTTGGGGGTGGGCTTCCAGGCTGCAGGAGAGGCAGGTATGCTCCACCACTCCCTTCCCAGGTCTGGTTGGCTGGTCCCACCAGGCCTGTCCTGCAAACAATCTGCTATGCAGACACCAAGCCCAGCTTCTGCTGCCCCATCCACCCAGTGCATGCCAGGAAGGTGGGAGCCAGTTCCGCAATCAGAACTCAAAAATGCACAAAGCAACACACAAGCAGAATCTGCCCTGCAAGGTCCCACCACCCATGTACCAAGGTGCCCTGCATGAGGGGACCCAAAGTCAGCTCTATGCAGCTCCTTGCACCACTGATCTCGGCAAAGCTGTGGCAGCTCCATGCACCACCACAGTGCCCTTCTGAGCTGGCCACAAATCCCAGACTCTTCACACTGGGAGCTCAGGGTGGGAGGGCTCTCCTCCCTTTGTCCGCATCACACAGATTCAGTATTTTCTGGGGCTCAATGCAATGCCTTATAGGGAGGCAGAGGGTCCCTGTGTGCAGCTTCTCAGTGCAGACCTCTGGTCTCTTACTACTCAGGTGTCACACACTTTGGGGCAGCCTTTCCTATTTCAGTGCCTTGAGCATTAGACACCGGTTGCATCTGCCATTAGAAGCTTTGTTTCACTAGAATGGTGCAGTCCCTTCCTTGTGGACTCACTGCTCCCCTGGGTCCCCCTGCCCTCAGCGCAGGGCACTCCTTCCCTTCTCTTGAGCTCCAGGTGTGAGATCCCTGCTTTTGGATGCCAGTCTGCACTCCCAAGGGGAGGGTGCTTTGCAGCCTCCAAGCCTTGGGGCTCGGAGCCCAGTACAGGCTTCAGGGGGGACTCCCCTTTTCTATGCCCCCCCTCTCTTACCAGACTCTATGATGTTTCTTCAGTGCTCCCTACTAGCACTCTGTCCACTCAGGTATGTTTCTCTGTTTTTTCCAAGCTGGCTACATAGTATTTTAGGAGTAAATAGAGTCTGTGGCTGGGAGCAGGGGCACTCTGCTGCTTCTCACAGTGCTGCCATCTTCCTTCAATAAAAAAAAAATATAAATGTGGTGATAATCTTGTGCTGCAAAATACATTATCCATATATTTTTACCATTTATAAGTAGCATTATGTGTGACTGTGTTTATATTTTTCTTCCAGAAAGAAACTGTCTCTTGTAATTCTTTGCTGCAAAATACATTATTCATTTATTTTTTACCACTTACAAATAGTATTATGTGTTTACATTAGGCTTCCAGAAAGGATCAGTCTCATTTTTTTTTTTTTTTTTTTTTAATCTCTAGTTTATAGCTGTGCATGGCACATCATCAGTATTGGATGGACAGTGTGTGTGTGTGTGTGTGTGGGGGAGATGTTGAATGGGTGGATAATAAATATTGTTAGTAGCATGATCTCTCTATGTAGAAAGTGGCACAAAAAACATAACTGTGAGCATTTTGAGAAATTAGAAAACTGTGCACCAAATTTAAAATTACGGTGTTTGTGAAAGAAATTAATGACAGAAATAAAAATTATTGATATTTGAAGAGCCATTTTTAAAGGGAGCATAAAAGAAAACAGGGGAGCCCTAGCCAGTGTGACTAGGTTGAGTATGGTCCTGTACACCAAAAGGTCAACAACTCAATTCCCAGTCAGGGCACATGCCCAGGTTGCAGGCTCAAGCCCCCATCAGGGTGCTTGCAGGAGCCAGCTGATTGATGTTTCTTTCTCTCTCTCTCTCTCCTTCTCTCATCCTCTCTCTAAAATCAATAAAACTTTTTTTTTGAAAAAGAAAAAGGGGCAAAAATAGTGCAGATTGAAATTATGTGAGTAGGACTAATTTCTGTTGTTCAAACTGAATTAGATAGTACTCTTAATAAATTGGTAAATTGCTTTGCAATTCATTTATGTAATTGGAATCTGGAAGTATTCGTTTCACATAATATTAAAATAGCCCTTATTTTTAAGTTGGACTGACCACTTTTTAAAAGATTTCATTTATCTCCATTGATTTCCTGCTATGAGAATAAGTGACATAAGGCACTGTCTCAAGCTATTTCCATGTCTATTAAAAACTAAACTGACATAAGACTCCACAAATAATAATATTCTGAATTTGTTTTAACATTGTTTATTATTTTTTATTATTGACAGTATTACAGATGTCCCATTTCTACCCCCTTTGGTCCCCTTTACCCAGCTCCTGCCCCACCCCAGGCCTTCATCACATTAGTGTCTGTGTTCCTGGATAATGCATATATGTTCTTTGGTTAAACTCTTCCTGTCCTCCCCACACCACTCCCCTTTGCCATCTGTCAGCATAGTTTCCTTTAATCACCATGTACTTGGCCCTCTTTACACTCTTTATTCTCCTCCTATCCCTTTTCTGAATTATTGAACCTATTTTGTTCATCAGTTTATTTTGTTCATTAGATTCCATATATAAGTGAAATAATGTGATATTTGTCTTTCTTGACTTGCTTATTTCACTTAGCATAATAATCTCAAAGTCCATCCATGCTCTCACAAAGGGTAAAAGATCCTTGTTTACAGATGCATAGTATTACATTGTGTTAGTATCATAGCCTTTTTACCCATTAATCTACTGATGGACACTTGGGCTGTTTCCAGGTCTTAGTTATTGTAAATAATGCTGCTATGAACATAGGGGTGCTTATATTCTTTCTGATTGGTGTTCTGAGATTCTTAGGATATATTCCCAGAAGTGGGATGTCTGGGTCAAAAAAGAGTTACATTTTTTATTTTTTGAGAAAAATCCATACTCTTTTCCACAATGGCTACACCAGTCTGTATTCTCACCAGCAGTGTACTAAGATTCCCTTTTCTCCACACCCTTGCCAGCTCTTATTGTTTGTTGATTTATTAATGGTAGCTATTCTGGCAGGTGTGATGTGAGACCTTATTGTAGTTTATATTTGCATCTCTGTGATGATTAATCACATTGAGCATTTTTGTCCATCAGTATGTCCTCTTTGGAGAAGTGTTTATTCAGGAACTTTGCCCATTTTTTATAGGATTGTTTGTCTTTCTGGGGTTGAGTTATATAAGTTCTTCATATATATTGAAAATTAAACCCTTATTAAATGTATCGCTAGTAAATATGTTCTCTTATACAGTGGATTTCCATTTCATTTTGTTGATGGTTTATTTGGCTGTGTAGTAGCTTTTTTATTTTGATTTAGTCCCATTTGTTTATTTTTTGTTTGTTTCCCTTGCCCTAGAAATGTTTCGGTGAAAATACCGCTACATGAGATGCCTGAGATTTTACTGCTTATGGTTTCTTCTAGGATTTCTTTGGTTTCATGACTTACATTCAAGACTTTTATCCATTTTGAGTTTATTTTTGTATATGGTGTAAGTTGATGGTCTAGTTGCAAATTTTTGCATGTTGCTTTCCAGTTTTCTCAACACTATTTATTCATTTTATTTATTTATTTATTTTTTATAATTTTTTTTTTTAATATATCTTTATTGATTTCAGAGAGAGGGCAACAGAGGGAGAGGGAGATAGAAACACCAATGATGAGAGAGTCATTGGGGATTGAGCCCACAACCTGGGCATGTGCCCTGACCAGGAATCGAACCCTGATTGCCTGGATCCTAGGTCGATGCTCAACCGCTGAGCCATGCCCGGCCGGGCAACACTATTTATTGAAAAGACTGGCTTTATTCCATTGTATGCTCTTGCCTCCTTTGTCAAATATTAATTGACTATAATAGAGTGGGTTGATTTCTGGGGTCTCTGTTCTGTTCTTATGCAAGTACAGCCTATTTTGATGACAATGGCTTTATAGTATAGTTTGATATCTGGTATTGTGAACTGTCCAATTTTGTTCTTCTTTCTCAAGATTTCTAAGGCTATTCAAAGTTTATTGGTTGCATACAAATTTTGGAATATTTGTTTCAGTTTTGCAGAATATGCCTTTTGTATTTTAGTAGGGATTGTATTGAGTCTATAGCTTTAATGATGCTAATTCTTCCAATCCAAGAGCACAGTATATGCTTCTACTTGTTTGTATCTTCATCTGTTTCATTTTTTAATATCCTATAATTTTCTGAGTAACAGGTCTTTTATCTCTTTGGTTAAATTTACTCATAGGTACCATATTTTATTTGTTGCAAAGGTAATTAGGATTTTTGTTTTGTTTCATTTTCGTTGTGTGTTTTTTTAGTTTCTTTTTCTGAGAGTTCATTATTAGTGTATAGAAATGTCATCAATTTCTCGATATAATTTTTGTATCCTATTATTGGCCAAATTCATTTATTAAATATAGTAATTGGTGGTGTAGTGTCTATGCACAATATTATGTCATCTGCAAATAATGACAATTTTATTTCCTTTTCATTTTTCAATTTGGATGCCTTTTAATTTTTCTTCTTGTTCTGGTTGCCATGGCTAGGACTTAAAGTACTATTGTGAATAAGAGTGGCAAAAGTGGACATCTCTGTCTTATTCCTGATTTTAAGGAAAACGCTTTTAGTTTTGGCACATTGAGTATGATGTTGGCTGTAGCCTTTTCATATATGGCCTTTATTATGCTGAAGTATGATCCTTCCATTCCCATCTTCTTGAGTTTTAATCATAAATAGGTGCTGGATTTCCTCAAATGATTTTAATGCATTTATTGATATGATCATGTAATTTTTATTCTTCATTTTGTTTATGTGATGTGTCACAATTGTTGATTTGTATTGTACCAGCCTTGCATCCCCAGAATAAATCTCCCTTAAACATGGTTTAAAACCTTATTAATGCATTTCTGGATCCAATTTGGTAATACTTTAATGAAGAATTTAGCATCTATGTTATCAAGGATACTTGCAATGATTTTATTTCTTCATAGTGTCTTTATATGGTTTTGAAATTAGAATAATGTTGGTGTCGTAAAAAGAGCTTGAAAGTCTTTCTTCCTCTTTTGTTTTTTGAAATAGCTTGTGGAGGAGAGGTGTTTCTACTTTTTTGAATATTTAGTAAAATTTCCTGTGAAGCTATCCAGTCCAGCATTTTCTTTGCTTGGAATTTTTAAATTTTATTACTGCTTCATTTTCATTAGTTTTTATGGACCTATTCAGGTTTTCTGATTCATCAATCTTTGTCTTTTCAAAGAACTAGATCTTGGTTTCATTGACCTTTTGTATTTTTTTTTTTATTTTTAAAATTTAATTATTCAATTTTTATGTCATTTATTTCCTCTCTGGTCTTTATTACTTCCTTTCTTCTACTTAATCCAGGATTTTCTCATTATTTTTCTAGTTTTTCTAGGTGTAGGGTTAGATTGTTTATTTGAAATTTTTCTTTTTTCTTGAGAGGTCTCTATGTTTTGAATCTCTCTCAGAACTCCTTTTGCTGTGTCCCATATACTTTGGGTTGTTTGTTTATTTTTATTTGTTCCCAGGAAGTTTTTATATCTTCCTTGATTTCATTGGTAACCCATTTGTTGTTTAATAACATGCTCTTTTTCCTCCATGTGTTTGAGTGTTTCTGAGTTTTTTAAATTTTAGTTTATTTATAGTTTTATATGATTGTGACCTGAAAAGATGCTTGGTATGATTTCAATCTTATTGAATTTGTTAAGACCACACATGTGGTCTGTTTTTGAGAATGTCCCATGTGCACTTGAGAAGAATGTATATTCTGCAGCTTTGGGGTGAAATCTTCTGTAAATATTATTTAAATCCATTAGATCTAGTGGGACTTTTAAGGTCATTTGCTTGTTGATTTTTTGTCTGAATATCTTTTCAGTGATGTCAGCGTAGTGTTAAAGTTTCCTACTATGACTGTATTTATTGCTATCTCTCCCTTAATGTCCTCCAAGAGTTTGTTTTTTAAAAAATATACTTCTATATTGGGTGCATATATGTTTATCAGGGTTATAGCCTCTTGTTGGGTAAATCCCTTTCTTGTGACCTTTGTCTCTTTTATGGCCTTTGTTTTTAAGTTTATGTAGTCAAATAAAGTATTGTTACTCAGGTGTTTTTTTTTGTTGTTTTTTTCCATTTGCATGGAATATTTTTTTCCATCCATTCACTTTCACCCTGTTTAAGTCTTCTGTTCAGATTTGGGTCTCTTGTAGACAGTATATATATGTTTTGTGTTTCCTTATTCATTCAGCTATCATATGTCTTTGATTGGAGCACTTAATCTATTTACATTTGAGGTTATTATTCATAGATGCTTAGTTATTGCAATTTTTATTCTTTATGCCTATGTTTTTCTCTCTTCTTCTTACAGCAGTCCCTATAACATTTCTTCTAATACTGGTTTGTGGTAATAAACTCCTTTAGCCATTTTTTTTGTTTTGGGATGCTCTTTATTTTACCTTTAATTTTGAATGATATCCTTGCTGGGTAGTCTTTGTTTCAGATCCTTCCTTTTTATTACTTTGAATACTTCACGTCATTCCCTTGTGGAGTGTAGGTTTCTGTTGAGAAATCAGCTGACAGCCTATGCCACTTCCTTGTAGGTAACTGAGTATCTCCCTTTTGCTGCCCTTTAGGTTCTCCTCTTTAACCTTTGCTGTTTAAATTATGTTGTGTCTTGGTGTGGGTCTCTGGGTTCATCTTAATTGGGACTCTGTACTTCCTGCACTTGTGTGACTTTTTTTTCACCAGGTTAGTAAAGGTTGTGTCATTATTTCTTCAAACAGTTTCTTTATTCCCTTGTTCGCTTTTTTCTCCCTCTGGTACCCCATGATACTTATGTTGTTATGCTTAATGTTGTCCCAAAGTTCCCTTAAACTATCTTCATGCCTTTTCATTTTTTTTCTTTTCTTTCTCTGATTAATTTTTTTTACCTTATCTTCTAGTTCTCTAATTCTATACTCTTCCACTTTTAAGCTCCTGTTTATTCTTTCCAGTGTATTCTTTATTTCAGATTCATTCTTCATTTCTTAATGTTTGTTTTTCATGGAGTTTGTAGCCTTTCTAATGCTGTTGAGCAGTCTTAAAACAATTACTTTATACTGTGTTTCTGATAAAATGCTTGCCTCTATTTTCTTTTGCTTTTTTTCCCTGAAGATTCCTCCTGTTCTTTCATTGGGGACCTGTTTCTTTGTTTTCCCATTTTTCTTATTTATGTGTCTATTTCTATGTATTTGATAGGACTGCTATGACTCCCAGTCTTTGTGTGGTGGCCTTCCATAGTGGGTTTCTTGTGGTACCCAGTTGTATGGTTTCCTTGATCTTCTGAGTGGGTGCTCTAAGAATATTCCTTATGTGGATTATATAGGTCCGCCTGTTGTAAATCATTTTGATTGCAATTCTCCCATTCATGGGTGGAGTCAGGTGGTGACAGAACAAAACAAGACAAAACAAGAGCAAACCGAAAACAACATGAAAAAGCAACATCAAAAACAACAACAAAAAAGAATAAAGATACTAAATAAAAGACAAGAGACCAAAAGAATATGAGAAGAAAAAGAAGAGAATATGAAAGAAAATAAGGAAGAGAAAATACAAACAAGAATAAAAAAAGAAAAAATGAGATAATAATACTTTTTAAAAAGTCATAATGCATAAAATAAAATATAAAAGAGGAAAAGAAAAATAGAAAAATAATAAAAACAGAAAAGAGAAAAATAGGAAAAGCAAAGGACAGTGAGAAATAAGAGATATGAAAGAAAAAGGAGGAGAAAAAAATAATAAAGAAAATATAAAAGAAAAAGTTAAGAAAAGATTTTTTTAAATGGAAGTTGCCTCTGTAGATTTTTGTGCCTGCTACAGTCAACCTTTGGATCTGCTATTTTTGGAGGACCTTGGATTTTGCTCAGATGTTCGAATCTCATCTCTTGGTGTTCCTCTCTCAGGCCTCTTGGGAGGTTCTCTGGTGCAAGCCAATATCAGTCATTGACCCTGCCTGGCCTTCTGCAGCCTGAGTAAAGCTTGGCAAGGCATAGCCCAAAACAGTCCAGCAACCTAGGCCTCCATAACCCAGAGGATGTGTCTGCCTTGGGTTTCACACCTTGAATATCTCTGCTCTGAGCTGCTCTCCCTTCCCCCATGGAGCTGCACTCTTTGTGGGTATCCAGGGCCTGGCCTGGGTTGTTTAAACAGATTTATGTTGGGGGTGGTGCCCATAGCTTATAGGAGGAGTGGATACTTCCTCTCCTTTCTAGAGCTGTGCTAACTGAACTCACTGGGGACCTCAGCTCTGGTTCCCTGTAATGCAGTCAAAGGGCCCGGCATGCACTTGTCTGTCTCAGGAACATAAGCCCATCTTGGAGATAGTCAAAATACCTCAGCTCTACCTGCCTCCCTGGCACACCCTCACTGCCATATGAAGTAGGAGAGGATAAATTTAAAAAACCAAAAAAATCAACCTTGCTTGCCTTAGTCGGTTTCACTCAGTGGTTAAAGCCTCAGCCCATGGACTGAAGGGTCTTGAGTTTGATTTCGGTCAAAGGCACATAACTCAATTGCAGGCTTGATCCCTGGCCCTAGTTGGGATGCGTGCATGAGACAGTCAATTGATGTGTCCCTTTCACATATTTATCTCTCTCTCTTCTCTCTCTCTGTCTCTCTCTCCATTCCACTGTTTCTGAAAAGCAATGGAAAATATATCTTTGGGTGAGGATTAAAAAAAAATCAGTCTTGTTTGGCACTCTAATCCTTTCACATGGTCAACCCCTGTTGGGTGGGGCCTCCACCCAGGCTCTGACCATATCAAATGTTTGAATCCTCCATGCCATTAGACTGAGCAGTATGTGGTACAGATTTCCAGCCCCATGCTGTTCCGCTTTGCCTCAGTTTAAAGCAAGATGGAGCATACCTAGCAGTTCCATAGGTGAGGGTAGGGGTGCTACCCATGTGATTGAGGTGGGCCACACTGATACTCTTTCCCAAGCCATATTGTCCAATCACCATCCAGCTCTCTGCCCAAAGTCCTTCAAGATAATAGAAAGCCGCTCAGAGTCACAGCCTCAGGTACTTATCAGATCCCTTTGCCATCCCCAAGCTTTGTCTTGTGTCCCCTCACACAGATATAGATTGGAGCAAACTTCCCAGGCTGGTGGTATAATGAGGATATTGCTCTTTGCCTGGGATGGTGCAGGCTGAATTTCCCAGGTGGACTGAATCCCCACTGATTCCCACCACCAGATGCTATGTGGGTTGTTCCCCTTTCTTTCTCTGTTGCACTGGATTGGGGATACATGTTTGAAGCAGAGGCCCCATGCCGGAAGCCATTCCATCCTTGCTGCTTGACACAGTCCTTCAAGGAGGAGACATCTGCACAGCAAATGCTCCATGGAACTTGGTTTACGGCATAACCCTCTTCCCATGCTTGTTGCCCTTTCTAACGCTCTGTGTCCTTACCCGAGTCACCTCACCAGAAAAGGGTTTTTGCCCTAGCTGGAAACTTTTCCCTAGCAGGGGAGTTGGATAGAACTGGAAAAGACAATGATTCAGTAAAAGCCCCAAGTATTACAAAGGTATCATGTGGTGCCTATAAGGAACTTAGACTCAGACTTCAGCAGAAGAGTTAAGACTTGTTTGGCCCACTACCTAGGCACCTTCCCACCAGGGAAGAGGCCTGGGTTGGGGCCCCTGCTGATTCCCTAGCACAGGGCAATCCACAAGGGGTCCACCAGTAGGTTCCCACTAAGGAATGTATTACTGGGGGATGTTTATATTAATGGAAAACTCTGGGAATCCCCACAAGGAAAGAGCAGTCTAGGAAAGAGATTATTTCAACCTACACCTGAACCCTTATCATACACAGAATATTACTATGAGGACAGACTGCTGCAGGAAATGTAAATGAAGAGACTAAGGCTAGGTGCCAGACAGGCGGTCAATCACCGTAGCTAACAACAATCACAAACAAGCTACAGAACCCTTACTTAGGACTTGCATAACCTTTACATAAGAAAAACTGGCTTAGTTATGCTCCTTTTAGATATATGGTAGAGCAATGAAATAGTAATTTCAGAATATAAATAACAAACTAAAGATTAACCTGTAGAATAGCCCATAGGAATATAAACAATAGGTAAGACTAAAATTAACATACTAAACAGATGTAAATTCTTTAGCAAAGGTCAGATAAGAAGGTACAATCATTAACTGTGAAAGGCCAATACAGAAACCAGAACAAAGACTAATGTCATGTTGTTTAACCAGCAATAAAATCAAATAGTATAAATACAGTAGTAACAAGGCAATAAAAAAAGAAGCTGATTGTCCTGATGCTCTGAACACTGTCTCCATGTCCTTTTTCATTCTTTGCCGATGCCATCCATACCTTTGGGGACCCCTGGACCACTGGGGCTGGACCCCGGCAGCCCCATGCTTCCAGGGTGTGAGGTCTCTGCTGCCACAAAATCCCTCTGGCTTCCCAGCTACATGAGTTAGCTCACCCTCTTTAGATTTACTACTGTCCTTCTTCCATGTTTCCTGTTGTGAATATTTCAGATCAGCTATACTTCAACTGGTTTTTCAATCTGATTGCTCTCAGTTTGTCTGTAAGTCTGGTCTGTTACTGGAAGCAAGCTTATGGAGTTTCTGGCTACTCTGCAGCCATTTTGCAATCTCCTAAATTTTTAGTTTAAATTAAAAAAAATAGGTAAATCCCATACTCATTGTGATTTTATTTTAGTTTACTTTTTCAAAAGAGTCAAACAAGGTCAAGATTATTTATTAATGCCATATTCTCAGAACTTTTTTAAGGTATTTAGAGAAGTTCAGGGAGACAGCTCTTTGAAATATGGTTTCAAGAAATATTAATTTATACTAAAAACACTGTGTGTGGAGGTGTGGGTGGGCACAAGCTATGTGTGTCAAAAAGAGAATGTCTACTTGTGTATTATTGTACTGAGCACAAAGAAAACAATCATTTGGCATTGTTTATGAAAGAGCCTTACTCCCATGATAAAAATAGAGATTACATTATATTTGCTGTTGACATATCAGTCCTAATTATAGAGGCATTCACTAAGGTATTTCAAATAATCTTGACTTTATTTTACCCTTTTAAAAAAAGTAAACTAAAAAAAATGACAAGGCTTATTTAATTCCCATCATTTGAATAAATTTGAATATATCAAATGTGAAATTACAGAAAATGAATATGGCATTTAATTATTTTTAAAATTTTAAAGTTAAATTTTGGACACTCAAACACACTCTCATGGAAAAGAAACACAATTGCTCAAGTGTGTCATATATTAATGAGTGAGGACAGAAAGAAATAGAGTGTGGAGATCCTGGCTCTAAAATTGACTTTCTACTACAAGAGAATCCCTATTTCTTGGCCTTTAGGACAATGTGCAAAAAGAATATCTTTTGTCTCAATTTTGAGAATTAGCAGAAAAATTCAATTAAATTGCATGGAATAATGGAATAACATTTTCTCCTGTTCATCTGTCTAACTAATAGTTTTCCTACTAATTTTTGAGTGTATAAAGGATATATTACAGGATGTTTCTGAATATCAGTTCCTTAAATCTTCAAGGAGAAAGTACATAACTATATAAAATAAGTAAAGTGATTAGTACAATTTTGTGACCATCTGCTCAATATTAAAAATAAGGGATGCCTGACAATCATCTGTTTGGGTTAAACCGGCTTTTGATTCATAGAAATATTTAGAGGATACATCTGAAATAATCATAATTCATTTGATTCTGATTGATTTGATTATATGAAAACATGTTATTTGTTAGTCAAAGAGCAACGCAATATTTATTCAGTTAGTAAAAGGGGTTTTTAAAAAATGTGTGCTTGGAGTATTGTCCATCTTGACATTGCAGTCATCTGAAAGTTCATTTATCAAAAATCAGTAACAATCTTTGTGACCAAGCCACAATGGGCCAACACTGAACCCACTCAAGAGTGTCATTATTATACCTATTATGCCCAAAGATAACAAAGCAAAATCAGTGAACAGAGAGCAAATCTGGCTATTGCTTAAGATACAACTCAAACAATCTGGATTTAACATAAATTAAAGATCTGTGCTGCTGATAATATAAACACCTAAAAGATGAGAAGAACTAGTTTTACAAGATACTACTCTAAACAACTGAAAAATGTCTTAGTACAATGTAAATTTGCTTAGTGTCAGTAATAATTCCTTCCTTGGGATATTTAATATTTGCAAAGCATTGACAATGTGCTTACCTCTGTTCAAGCTCAGAGAACACAGCTTCTGGGTGGCACATAGTTTCCTTTTCCACTCATAAAGACTGTTACTCCTGCTTGGCTTCTTTCCCTCAATCACCCTTTTCTTTTTCCTCCCACAAACCACTCCAGTATATACCTACCTCATGATGACACATTAAAAAGAAATAAATAATACTCCACCCACATGATGCTTGATTTGTTTCTTTTGGAGATCAGAGCCTGACTCTTGATATTGAGTTACTCCTTATAAGAGGAGAGTTTCCAATGTATGAACTTAGTCATATTCATATCTGTAATAAATTCTCATTTTATTTATTTATTTATTATTTAGTTAGTTAGTTAGTTACAAAAAAAACAGTTTATTAAAAAAGTTAGGTTTTATGGAAGACTATAGGTCACATAGCAGTCTCACTGATAATGTGACCACATACATCTTCAATCAGAATTTTCAAAAATAAAAAATTATATATATATATACAAATGTATAATAAAAATATATTTTTTTATATTTTAATTTCCAATGCATGCTCACTCACATTTGACTGATAGTATATAAACATTCTTTTATGATAGGCCAGGACATCTGTTATCTTGATTATACAAAAACAGATGCAAAATAATGTTAAGACTTTCTTGCCTGAAATTTCAAAACTAAGAGTGTGTGCATATATTACTTAAATCCCTTTTTTCCCACTCCATCCTTCTGACTGAAATTTATTCATATCTGCCCTTCTTATACTCCCCTTTCTTGTGAAAGGCTTCACTATCTAGTTACTCAGGCCAAATCTTTTCTTTCACCATACCCCACCTCTAGTTACCAAGTGCTAACAAGACATCTTCCTAAATTTCTCTGAATTGATTTCTTTTCCACTAGCATTCCCTTTAACAAGTCTATTTCTTAATAAGTCTGACATGTGAGATTTTAATGGCTGTACTTCAGTTTTCTCTTCTTTGGTCAGTAGTGACAACTCCAGATCTGTTTGCTTTTGCAGTTCTTGTATCATGGTCATAGTCTTATTGAAAGTGGCACAAATACAGCTCTTAGTCTCTTTCTGCTCTTCAGCAATTGGCTTAAAGCGTGCAATCAAAGTTTGATATCAAGACTTTATTGCTGACAATTCCTGTAAGAGCGTAACTGGATTTTTCTTGCCTGCTGAATCAGGATGATTAGTCTTGATTTCATATTCCAGCCTGTATTGAATGTAATCCAGATCAGAGTCAGCTTTCTGGAACATCAATTCCAGCTTATCGACCTCCTTTTCCATGTTGAATAATTGTCTCATTTATTTTACCTATTTATTTAACAGAAATGTGCTGATCTTTTAAATGTGCTATGACCTGAAAATTTAAAACCAAATGGCAAGTTCAAGATATTACATGTAGTTCCATATGGCTAGAGAGATGGTTTAGTTTGAATAGAAGAGAAATGGGCACATGAGAATGAAGAGCGTGAATGTTAAGCTAAGTGCTTCTCAACTTTAAAACCTAAAAGCTTAAAGTATTACAGATGTCCCTTTTTCTCCCAATTAAAAAATAATAATTAATTATTTTAAAAAAAGAAAAAATTCATTTTTGGAAGATATGAATGTTATTTAATAGCTTTAAAGATATTTTGACAATTATAAAAAATGTATCATAAAGTTTTTAACAGAATTAAAATATTTATGTCTCATAAAAAAAAACAAAAAAACCTAAAAGCTAAAAGGAGCCATTGATGTCATATTAAGGAGTTGCTACAGACATCACCACATTGATGTCAAAAGATCATCATTGAAGTTGCATGGAGGAGGCCCTGATTGGAGACAAGGAAAAAAGACAGAAAGAGACAGAAATCCAGGGAAGAAATGATTACAGCCTGAATTCAAACAACAGAAATAAAAATGAAGTAAAAAAAGAAGGATTTAGACATATTAAGGAGGTTGAATCTAAAGGACTTAGAAAATGAATGGATGTAGTCAAAGTGGAAGTGAGGGATTAGTGAGTGGAAGAATCTAAGATGTATTTTAAGTTTCTAGCTTAGGTGACTAAGTTTATGATGGCAACTGTAAGTGGAGCAGATTTAAAGATAATCTTTAATAAATATATTTAAAACGGTGATTTAAAAAAAGCTTTATTGAGATATAATGTGCACACTATACAATTCGACCATTTAAAATGTATAATTCAGTGGCTTTCACTGTGTTAAGAGTTGTGCAACTATCACCACAATCAAATTTAGAACACTCTTATTAACCCAAAAAGAAATAGCATACTTCCTAGTTGTTACCCTCAACATATTTCTCCATCTCCTCCAAGCCTAAGCAACCATTAATCTACTTTCTGTCTCTATAGATTTGTCTATTTAGAACATTTCATATGAGTAAGATTAAATAATATGTGCTCCTTGGTGACTGGCTTCTTTCATTTAGCATAATGTTTTCAAGATACATAGCATGAGTCAATATTTTATTACATTATACAGACATACCACCCTTTATTTATATATTTATCATTTGATGGGCATTTGAATAGTTTTCATTTTTGGCTATTATGAATAATGCTCCTAAGAACACTTAGGTATAAGTATTTGTGTGGACTTGTTTTTATTTCTCCTGGGTATATACTGAGAAGGAGTATTACAATCACATTATGTAACTTTATGTTTATCTTTTGTAAAATTGCCAAACTCTTTTCTAAAACATTTGCATATATTACACTCGCACCAATAGTGTAGGAAAACTCCAATATCTCCACATCCTCAGTCACCAATACTAGTTATTCTGTTTTTTATTATAGCCCTTCTAATGAATGGGTATCTCATTGAGATTTTGATTTGCATTTGAATGTTGAGCATCTTTCCATGTGGTTATTAGCCATTTGTATATCTTCTCTGGGCAAATGTTTATTGGGTTATTTCTATTTTTATTACCCAATTGAGTTCTTTATACTTTCTAGATAAAAGTCCCTTATCAGATATATGATTTGCAAATATTTCTCCCATTTTGTAGATTGTCTTTTCAGTTTCTTGATGATGTGATATGAATCACAAAAGATTTTTAATGATGATATCCAGTTTCCTTTTTTATTGTCTTGTACTTTAGGTGTCATATCTAAGAAATCATTACCTACTCCAAGGTTACAGACATTTATACCTATATTTTTCTAAGAGTTGTATAGTTCTTTAAATTTATTTTTAAATGTATTAGGATGACATTGGTTAATAAGATAATATGGATTTCAAGTGTACATTTCTATGATACATGCAGCTCTGTGGTATAATTTGAAGTCAGGTAGTGTGATACCTGTGGCTTTGATCTTTTTTCTCAGGACTGCTTTGGCTATTGGGGTCTTATGTGGTTCCATACAAATCTGATGACTTCTTAGTCTGTTTCCTTAAAATATGACATTGGAATTTTGATTGGGATTGCATTTAATCTGTATTTTGCTTTGGGTAATATGATCATTTTAGCTATGGATTCTTTTCATTCATGAACACAAAATATTTTTCCATTCTACATTTCAATCTGTTAATAATGTTTTGTACTTTTCAGTATATAGGTCTTTATGTCCTTTAAGTTTATTTCTAGGTATTTTATTATTTTTGTTGCAACTGCAAAAGGAATTTTTTAAAAATTTATTTTTCTGATGTTTCATTGTTAGCATACAGGGAAGCTGTGGATTTTTGCACATTGATTTTGTATCCTGCAATATTATTGTATTTTTTAATTGTTTCTAATTGGCTTTTTTTTTGGTGGAGTATTTAAGGTTTTCTATATACGGAATCATTTCATCTACAAAATGTAACACTTTTACTTCTTTCTTCTTAATTTGGATGACTTTTATTTTTTTCTCTTTCCTGGTTGCCCTGGCTAGAACTTCCTGTACTGTGTTGAATAAGAGTGGTGAGAGTGGGCATCCTTGTCTTTTTCCTGAATTTAGAGAAAAAGCTTTCAGTTTTTCACCATTTAGTGTGATATTGGCTGAGTGTTTTCAATTGTATTAATCTTTTCAAAGAACCAGCTTTTTGTTGTATTAATTTTTTTGTACAGCATTTTCCTTCTCTATTTCATTTAGTTTAGTCTCATTTTTATAATTTTCTTTCTTCTGCCAACTTTGGGTTGTTTCTGTTCTTCTATTGCTAGTTCTTTAATATGTAATGTTAAGTTGTTTACTTGAGATTTTTCTTGTTTCTTGAGATAGGCTTATATATAAACTTCCTTGTTCTTACTGCTTTTGCTGCTTCCCAAAAGTTTTGATATGTTGTATTGTTGTTCTCTTTTGATCTCTCCTTATATTTCTTCTTTGACTCAGTCATTTTTTCTTAGTATGTTTTTTAATCTCCACATATTTGTGGGGGATTTTTGTTCTCTTTTTGCAGTTGACTTCTAATTTCAAAGCACTGTGGTCAGAGAATATGCTGGGTATAATTTCAATCTTCTTTATTTGTTGAGGTTAGTTTTGTGACCCAATATACCCTCTATCCTTAATAATATTCCATAACCTGTTCTGTAGTGAAAAGCTCTATGAATGTCAATTATGTCCATTTGGTCTAATGTGTCATTTAAGGCCGATAATTTTTCATTGATTTTCTGTTTGGATGATCTGTGTAGAGCTGTCAATAGAGTGCTTAGTTCCCCAACTATGATTGTGTTTTTGTCAGTTTCTACCTTTAATTCTGTTATTAGTTGCTTCCTAATTGAGTGCATGTGTATTAAGAACTGTCATGTCTTCTTGATGTAGTGTCCCCTTTATCATTTTAAAATGCACATGTTTGTCTCTTCTTACCTTTGTTATCTTGAGATCTATTTTGTCAGATAATAGTATGGCTACACACACCTGCATTTCTATGATGGTTATTCGGTTGGAGAATCACTTTCCACACTTTTACTTTGAGTCTAACTTTGTTTCTGCAGCTTAGATGTGTATCCTGAAAGCAGCATATGGTGGGGTTTGGTTTTTTGACCTAATCTGCTATTCTTTGTCTTTTTATTGGTGAATTACATCCATTTATATTTAGGGCAATTATTGATGTATGAGGATTTCCAATAGCCATTTTATCTTTTGCTTTCTGGTAAATTTATGACTCCATTGGTTCTTTTCTTTCATGTTTCTGTCTGTTATATTTGTTTGGTGGTATTCCATACTTCTTTCCTCTGCTTCCTCTCTTTTTAAACCATTTGTCTCAGTTTGGGTTTTTTTGAGTGTGGTTGCTATTAGAATTATGAAAAAGAAAGTTTCATATATATAGTAGTCCTTTTCTTCTGAATGCATCTGATCTGTATCTTTCTCTGCCAATTCAAACCTCTTATTTTATGTTTTAGTTGTCACAAATTATCCCTGTTTATGCTGTAAGTTTGTTGGTGATCTTACTCATTGTTTTGTGATCTTGTGTTCTTTGTTTCAGGTAGAATAACCCCCTAGGCTATTTCCTGCAATGGAAGTCTTCTTGTGATAAATTTCCTCAGTTTCTGCATGTCTGGAAAAGACTTTATTTCTCTTGTATATTTAAAGGATAACTTTGCTAGGCATATTTTCATGGCTGGTAATTTCTATCTTTTAGTAAGTGAATATTTGGTTCCACTCCCTTCTGGCTTTTACAATTTCTACTGAGAATTACAGTGATAACCTAATGGGCTTTTCTTTATGGGTATCACTTTCTTCTTTTCCCTGACTACTTTGGGAATTCTTTCTTTGTCATTAATTTTTGACAGTTTTAAAATGATGTGCCATGGAGAAGGTCTCTTTGGATTGAGGTAATTAGGTGTTCCATTTGTTTTTTGTATTCTAGGATCTAGCTCTTTCCACAGGTTAGGGAATTTCTCATTGACTCTTTGTTTAAATAGGCTCTCCCTTCCTTCTCCCTCTCTTCTTCTCCTGTTTTGCTTATTATTTCTATATTGCTCTTTCTGATGAAGTCAGAAAGTTCTTATAGAGTTCTTTTTTTTTAATGCTCAAATCTCTCTTTTTCCCCTCTGCATCATTTCTAGATTTCTATGTTTGATACCACTATTTCTTTCCTCTGTCTAGCCAGTTTTATTTTGAATGCTTGCTAGTTCATTTTTTATCATTTTTATTGAGTTCTTCTCCAGAATTTTGTGTTTGTTTTTTTTAAGTTTCAATCTCTTTGGTAAAGTACTTGTATTGTTTGTTAATTTGTTTACTGAGCTCATTAAGTTGCCTGTCTTTATTTTTGCACATTTTGTTGAGTATGTTCAGAACTGCAATCTTGAATTCTCTGCCATTCATATTCTCTGTCATTTGTATGCATATTTCCATGTGTTTAAGTTTGCTTTCTGGAGAATTTTAATTTTCTTTCTCAGCTGCCTCAGTACCTTGGTTATTCATGGTATTTTATGGATTATTTCTCTGTTTGGCCTTCTATGTATGAGTGGCACATCTCTAGCAGGTTATTACAAAGGGGTTTTGCTATTATTTTCCGGTGGAAAAATAATGCATTTTACCATTGTGAAATCCCAGTGCTGAACCCACAGTCTCTGACTGTTGTCAGTGTAGCTGTGATGCATGGGGCTTGGGTTTACTAGGGTAACTTGGCTGCCTTATTTTTCCCTTTCAGTAATGGTAACCTCAGACCTCTGTGGGATCTCCCATACCCTAACCTGAGACCAGTCATAGAGTATACCCTTTTGCTCAGAGAAAATAGTAATTCTGTATTACCAGTTTTGGTGTTTTGGGATAATATGTTCCACAACCCAACAATAAGGAAGAAAGGGAGGCAAGCTCTGGGAAGGCCTCTATAGCTTTGCTCCCAGTCCCCATCGCTGTGTCCTTACCAAGATCTCTGGGCTCCACCATGGCTTGTACTACTCACTTTTGAAAGGATGTCCACCAAGTCTCTTTGCTTCTCCTGGCTGAAGGGAGCACCCTCCACAGCTGGCTTCTTCCTCTCTGGGCTGAGTCCTGCCATAAGCTCTCAGCTGCAGGGCTGCATCTGTGGCTTGTCTTAGCCCTTCTTCATAGTTGCCTTCCCTGTTCTCAGTTGTCCACCTTTAAGATGCTTCAATTAGTGGATCTCTCAGGCATGCCTATATGTCGATCAGGGAAATTTTTGTCAAAATATAGCTGTTCTTTATAAATTTCAAGGGGAGACGCCAAGGAAATCTCTCATGTCCACATTCTCCTGATGTCACTTTCTGGTTCTTTTGAAAAAAATATTCTCTGACAAATAAAATAAAATACATCTTTGTGAAAAAATATGTAAATATGTGTCCTTTGGGTAGAAATACATTTATTTATTTATTGTTTACTCCTTAGATCATCACTCACAATGGAGCACAATTTACTTGAGAATCTTAATTACAACATAATTAGTGATTTTGCTAAAATTTCATAAAAAATAAATTTTGTAAAATAAATGATTATAAATGTTGTATATTTTTACTTTATTATCCATCTAAACCTCACTAGCCCACCAACAGATCTTCCAGATATAAAATAATAAATAAACATATTTCTGATATTTTGCTAATTTTTGGTCATATAAAAATACATATTTACATGCCTTATTTAGTATTGTATTTCCTAAAGCAGAAAGGTAGAGCACATTTTTATCTAAGAGCTTGTAATTGTTATTTATAACTTTTAAATATTTAGACAAATCAGTTGTAGGTCTCCATTTCTACTCTGACCCAAGCCCTGCAAATGTTAGGAAGCAGAATTTGCTACTTCTATGTGTATTCTATATGATTTATTCATCACCATAAAGTAATAAAGTTGAGATTATTACCCTATTTATTAGAATCCAGAACTATATGACTCCAAAATTCATGTTACTAAAAAATATAGTTTATTGCCTTCTACCCATTTTAAATATTTTAAAAATTAGCCAAGTAAAAGGTTTTAGACTATATCTAATTATGAAATTCAAGTCAAGAATGTGTGCATTTTCCAAACACTACTAAAGTGAAAAGAACTCCAAATTGATTTTGAATTTATTCTATTCAAATGTTGATCATTACATGTTGTACTACAAATATTATCACACATATTATTTCTGAGCCACACAATATCACAATATCAAAATCAAAGTGAAAGTATCTGCTTTCAAAGCCATGGAGATGCTTGAAAAGAGTGAGAATAAATGAGAAAAAATGGAAGACAGAAATTTAAAGCAGAAATAAACCAGAAAATGGGAATGTGTTGGCTTTTGGTGGGTTTTGAGTGACAAAGAGAAAGAGTAGGACTTGTGATGAGAAGTTATTTGTGAGGCGTATTGCACTTATTCTTTCTTTCATGCTCGAATCAGTTTATGTTCTTCTTAACTTGTACCCAAATATGCTAAATACTTGGCACTCAGCTCAAGCCACCCCTAGGTGGTATGCTATTGTCCCTGGAACTTCAGATGTCTGATAACTGCCTCCTTGTTTTTAATTTTTTAGGTTGCTCTGAATCACTTCATATGGGGGAAATGATCAGCATATTAAAATAAGAAACCTGTCATATTATACTTTATTCTCACATATAAAATATAAAGGCTTTGCATCAATGGAGTGAAATACAAGGTTATTTCCGGCAAAGATCAAATAAAGGCATATAAACTGCAAAGGCCATAAACACCATAAATAACACTGAGCTGAAATCAAGGATCAACAGTGTAATAGATAGATGTTTTTCTTATTTATAATGCTATCTGAACTCTGCAGTGAAGTTGATAAAAGCTGCAGATGGCACGAAATTATTTTGGTAAGAAAATTCAAGTGATGACTAATCTTCCTCTTATTACCACTTTAAATGAAATCACCACTTTGAGTCACTAAGGATTTAGAATTTTCCTTTCACACAATTTTGGAGAAGTTCTGTAACAGAAGCAGTATTTTCATGTTTGCTTCCTAGGAAGATAATGTGTTCCATTAGTACATCAAAGGCAAGTTTCCTGTTATGACCGATGATGTCTTACTATATCCTTCAGATAAAATTGAAACATCATTTCTGGAAAAGGGCCATGCCTGATTCCACAATCTAAATTTGATTATATAATTTTGTATTCTCATACATTCATGTGTTTCCTTTATAGTAATTGTTACAATTGTCATTTATTTATGCCATTAGGTGTTTAATGTCTACTCACTAAAAGTTTTACAACTACAAGGACCATCTTTGTTTGGTTCATTATAATATCACCAACACCAAAAATACCTTATACTATTGCTGGCAAACACATTTTTTGGGAAATGTTTTGAAAATATAAAATTTATTTAGCTCATTATCAGAGACCATTTATACACTCTGAAGTTCATGATGTAGAAAGGATAAAAAGTGCAAAGGGAAGGAGATAATGACATGATAAAGACCCAGGGATTGCTAATGCTTAAAATTCCAGATGGTCAGAGCAAGAAAAAAAATGAAAAAGTTGAAAATTTCATTTTAAGATGGACAAAAGTAAGAAGCTCAATAAGGTGAACCTGGGTTTAGGTCTCAACTTTTGAAGTAATGCTGAACAATAAGATTGGATTTTTTTAGTGATTTGCCCCCAATCACTGAGCTACTTTTTGTACAGTATTACTTTTTATTTTGGTTAGATACAGAAAAATGTGTTCAGATTTTCATATACTGTTGACTTCTTTGTTCCCATTGCCATAATTTAAATTTGATAATAATATGACTGAATTTCTTCTATATTTATAATATTTTATCTATTTTTAATTGAATTTATTGGGAGGGGGCATTGGTTGATGAAAGCATACAGGTTTCCTTGTTTAAGAATGGTATGACAAGCAGATAATGAAAGGAAAAATCCTGTTCAAACTGTTTTCAAAAATGGACAGCATTAACATCAACCCTTATAACCCTGAGCATATTTATGTCAGTTTAGGTTGATCATTTACTAGACTTATGGTGGGTACCCTAAGGGGAAAACAGATTTTCAGACACTGAAAGATTTAACCATGTTCTCATAGATAAAATAATTTAAGTGTTTAAAAAGTTCCATTGATCCATTTCTTGTCCTTTCAGTTGGGTTCTGTACTCACTGGGAATATATGATGGACTTAACTTTGACTCAACATGAAAACAAAAAATTAGATAATGCCTATAACCCACCTCCTTTGCAAACTAAATGTAAGTTTTATGTCTTATTTACCTTAATGCTCTTAAGACCTAAGGCAGCCCAGCCAGGCATGGCTCAGAGGTTGAGCATCGGCCTAGGATCCAGGCGATCAGGGTTCGATTCCCGGTCAGGGCACATGCCCCGGTTGGGGCTGCAGCAGATCAATGACTCTCTCATCATTGATGTTTCTATCTCTCTCTCTCCCTCTCTCTCCCTCTCTCTGAAATCAATAAAGATATATTAAAAAAAAAAAAAAAAAAAGACCTAAGGCAGTGACTTGCATAGCAGATGCTCAAGAAATATTTATTTTTAAAATAGATCTTCATTGATATCAGAGAGAGGAAGGGAGAAGGAGAGAGAGATAGAAACATCAATGATGAGAGAGTTGTCATTGATCGGCTGCCTCCTGCATGCCCCCAACTAGGGATCGAGCCTGCAACCCAGGCATGTACCCTGACTGGGAATCCAACTCTGATCTCCTGGATCTTAGGTCAATACTCAACTGCTGAGTCATGCCCGGCTGGGCCAAAGCAATATTTCTTGAATTAAAAAAATAACATGCAAAAGTGCTTCATCTATACCTCATCTTTTCCCCACATCTCATTTCTAACTTCACCCTTAATCTTATTAGATTGAAGAATCCAAATATGTAGAATGTACTTGGAGTTAAAGGAACATCACCATGCAAAGAATTAGCAGAAAGTTGGTAAGTATTTAGAGAAGCTCCTCTACACCAAAACATGCAGATAGTAGATCAGTGTCAGAAAAGGTCTAGCCGGGAGAAAGCAAATTTATCAATGTTTTGTAGTGTATTTGGATGTGTGATGTGAGTGATTTAGGCCAGTAAGCCAGGACAATGGAAAGAGGGAAACTGAGACAGATAGCTGAATAAACTTACAGAGCAATTATAGTAGATACAGGTCACTGCCTCCTCTCTGAAATAACATCTAAGCCTCAGCTGTATTTCAGTTCCAGAACAGAAAAGCAGCAAAATCAAGTGGGTGACACCAAACCTAGCTGCAATAACTGATGACCTCCTTCTCTGGCACTAAACAATCAGTAGAAACCACGACCTTAAAGGAGCACACTTAGAAAACTAATGAATATTCTGTTGGAACCCTCCCCTGAGACCTCCCCTAAAATTCCTGCTTAAAAAAAGAAATAAAAACCTCAAGACAAAGGACCCAGCATGTGCTCTCCTTCTGGGGAGAAGCCCCCCCCTTACATTCCCTTTCACCTCTTTCTGTCCCATGCTTCCTCCATGGTCATGCATCCCCTAAACCCTAAAGGACCCCACAAAACTTGCAACTTAGGGAGAAATGAACAGCGGTAACTAATTGCAGGCTAATCTGCTGAACCAGACTCCCAAGGCCTACTTTTTTTGACTTCCCAGAGAAAGAAGGCAGCTCAGCCTAGGCTCTCCTGTTGCTTCTTCTATACTAAGTCTTTTTTTTGTTTTACATCCCCAGCTTTAATAAATATTCCTTCATAATCATCTGGACTTGTGCTGTGAAATCTTTCCTGCACAAAATCAAGAACCCACACACTACGAGCTGGTCGTAAGCAGACCTGCCAAGGGCCAGGTCCCTTTTACAGTAACAGGAGTAGCATTGAGATAGGATAAGTCCAAGACATTCAAGTGAAATGACAGCAGCAAATCAACTAGGGAATAGAACAGGATTTTAGTCTCCCAAGACAGGTTCTGTCCTCAGAAACACAGAGCAGCTTCTGTTTACCAAACAAGATATCAGAAAGATACTGCCTTGTCTAGACAGTGGCTTTTAACCTTTTGCACTTTCATACCCATTAGAGAATAAGATAAATATGTTGGACCCTCTGAAGATTTTTCTTTTTCCTTTGGTGGATGGGAAAGATTACTATCTTATAGTATCATGAGAGAGCCTAGCACTGTCCCTTTCAACATGATATAAGAATATTTTCATATGTGAAAAAAAGTTTTTAAAAATAATAAATTGATAATTCTTTACTAATCCAAGAAAGAAAGAAAGAAAGAAAGAAAGAGAGAGAGAGAGAGAGAGAGAGAGAGAGAGAGAGAGAGAGAGAAAGAAGGAAGGAAGGAAGGAAGGAAGGAAGGAAGGAAGGAAGGAAGGAAGGAAGGAAGGAAGGAAGGAGAAAGAAAGAAAGAAAGAAAGAAAGAAAGAAAGAAAGAAAGAAAGAAAGAAAGAAAGAAAGAAAGAAAGAAAGAAAGAAAGAAAGAAAGAAAGGGAGAAAGAAAGAAAGGGAGAAAGAAAGGAAGGGAGAAAGAAAGGAAGAAAGAACAACCAGCATGTAGTGGAACTAATTATAAATAAATTATGCTAGGGCCAAGACTGGCACACAAAATACTTAGTGTGAGAGAAATGCTTTCCTCCCACTCTTTACATCAAAATTCTTAGGAAGGATGCCAAGATAGCAACAGATTAAGTGGAATCTAAACTGACACTCTCCCATGACCAAACTGGAATTGCAACAAAAATATAGAAAAAACATCCTGAATAATCAACTGAAGACTAGCTGGAGAGCACCCTCATAACCAAGGAGGTAAAATGAAGACTGCATAAAGACTGGTGGAAGTGAGTAGCCATGAGGGTTGGCCAGGCTCACAGAGGTAGCAGCTGAAGGCCTGGAGGGATATATCATTTCTGGGGGGTTCCCATTGACAACTTTGGGGTCTATACCCCAAGCTGTGCTCCCTGAGCCGGAGCACCAGAACTGAGAAAGGTGCCCACATAACACTTGGCTGTGAAAAGCAGGGATACACTGCTGAAAATGCAGGTAATGTCTTAAAGAGAAAACATAAAAAGTTATGTGTGCAGCCACTCACCTTGGGCTCCAGAAAAAGGAGAGCAGAGTGGACTAGAGCAGTGTGAGGAGATCCAGGGTTGCAGGCCCTAGAGATAGAGGTCAGAGAGCAGCCCTTTATAGTCTTCTGTAAAGTCATTGCCCCATACTGCAAAGGAGATATTTCTCAGGCAGACCTCTGACAACCAGATAGCTTTTGCTGGAAGAAATAATCAACAGATCAGAGGAAGCAGAGGGTTGGATCAGAGAATTAAAAAACAGGGTAGAAAAAATCACTCAATCATATATCCAAAAAGAAGAAACAATTACAAAACAGGAGGACAGTCTAAGGGAGAAGTGGGACAACATGAAACATAACAATATTTATATCAGAAGAATGACAGAAGGGGAAGAGATTAATCAAGAGATAGAGAATTTGTTTGAAGAAATAATGGCAGGACTCTTCCCTAACCTGGTCAAGGAAAAAGTCACACAAGTTCAAGAGGCACAGAGTGTCCCAAGCAGGAAGAACCAAAAAGGCACATGCCTAGATACATCATAATTAAAATGCCAAAAACTCAAGTCAAGGAGATAATCTTAAAGGCAGCAAGAGAAAATCAATGTGTTACCTACAAAGGAGCACCTGTAAGGCTGTCAGCTGATTTCTCATCAGAAACTCTACAGGTCAGAAAGGAATGGCATGAAGTATTCAAGGTAATGAAAAGCAAGGATCTGTAAACAAGAACACACTACCCAGAAAAGCTATCATTCAAAACAGATGGTGAAATAAAGAGCTTCTCAGACAACAATAAAAAGCTAAAGGAGTTTATCACCACCAAACCAGTATTGCAAGAAATATTAAAGGGACTCCAGTAATTAAAAGTAGAAATATATAGAGAGAAACATAGGCATAAAAAATTAAAATGGCAATTGATAAGTACTTATCAATAATAACTTTAAATGTAATTGGATTAAATGATCTAATCAAAAGACATAAGGTAGCCATATGGATATCAAAACAAGACCAAAATATATGCTGTATACAAGAGACGCACTTTAGAACAAAAGACTCACAAAGGCTGAGAGTGAAGGAATAGAAACAAAATTTTCCATGCAAATAAAAATGAAAAAAACAACACCTGAGGTAGTGATATTTATTTCTGTCAAAATAAACTTCAAAATGAAGGCCATAACGAGAGACAAGAAAGGTCATCACTTGATACTAACAAAACCAATGAAACAAGAGAATATAACCCTGATAACCATTTATGCACCTAATATAGGGGCACCTAAACATTTAAAAAACTTTTGGAGGACTTTAAGGGAGATATCCACAGCAACACAATCATAGCAAGGGACTTTAACACTCCAGTAAGATTTCCAGACAAAAAATCAAAGAGAAAATAGTGACCCTAAATGACACACTAAATTAGATGGATTTAATTCACATTTAGAGAACATCCCACTCCAAATCTGCATAATATCCATTCTTCTCAAGCACATACAGGATGTTCTTAAAGAGAGATCACATGTTGGGACACAAAACAAGTCTCAACAAGTTCAAGAGAATTAAAATAACCAAGCATCTTCTTGGATCACAATGGCATGAAATTAGAAATCAACAACAGTAAAACCACTCAAAAACATTAAAGGAGATGAAGGCTAAAGAGCATGTTATTGAACAATGACTGGGTTACTAAAGAGATCAAGAAATAAATCAAAAACTTCCTAGAAACAAATGAACATGAACACAAAACAACCCAAGATCTATGGGACAGAGTGAAAGCAGTCCTAAGAGGGAAGTTCATAGCGATAGAGGCCTACCTGAAAACATAAGAAAAACTTTTAATAAACTATCTAACCCTACAACTTAAAGACTTAGAAAGAGAACAAAAAGAAAAGCCCAGAGTAAGTAGGAGGAAGAAAATAATAAAGATCAGAGCAGAAATAAATGATATATAGACTAAAAGAATAATACAAAAGATCAATGAAACCAAGAGTTGATTCTTTGAAAAGCTAAACTAGATTGATGAACCTTTAGCCAGACTCATCAAGAAACAAAGAGAGAGGGTCCAAATAAGTAGAATCAGAAATAAAAGAGGTGAAATAACAAATGACACCATAGAAATGCAAAGGATTGTAAGAAAATACTGTGAACAACTATATGCCAATGAGCGGGACAATGTGGATGAAATGGACAAATTCTGAGGAAAATACAATCTTCCAAAGTTGAGTAGGGAAGAATCAGAGAACCTGAATGGGCAAATAAAAACTGATGAAACTGAAGAAGTAATAGAAATCTCCCAGCAAAATAAAAAGCCCTGGCCAGGAAGGCTTCACAGGGAGTTTTACCATATATTCAAAAAAGAACTACCATCCTCAACCTATTCCAAAACATCCATGAGGAAGGAACATTTCCAGGCTCTTTTTATGAAGTCAATATCTTAATTCTGAAACCAGATAAAGACACCCAAAAGAGAGGGAATTACAGGACAATAACTCTGATGAACATAGATGCTAAAATCTGGAACAAAATATTATCAAATCCGATATAGCAATATATTAAAAAGATCATACATTATCACCAAGTGGGATTTACTCCAGGAATACAGGACTGGTACAGTATTCCCAAATCAATAAATGTGATATATCACATAAAAAAAAATTGAAAGACAAAAATCGCATGATCCTATCAATAGAGACAGAAAAAACGTTTGACAAAATTCAATACCCATTTTCCACAGAAACTCTCAGCAAAGTGGGAATAGGGGGATCTTACCTCAGCATAAAAAAGGCCATATATGACAAACCTACAGACAACATCATACTAAATGGGTGAAAAACAAGAACATTTCCCCTAAGAACAGGAACAAGACAGGAGTGTCCACTTTTACCACTCTTATTCAACATAGTACTGGAAGTCCTAACCAGTGATCATACAAGAAAAAAACATAAAAGGCATCCAAATTAAAAAGGAGGAAGTAAAACTCCCATTGTTCACAGATGGCATGATATTATACATTGAAAACGCTATAGACTCCATCAAAAAACTACCAGATTTAATAAATGAATTTTGAAAGATGGCAGGATACAAAATTAACACCCAGAAATCTATGGCATTTTTATACACCAATGATTAACTCTCAGAAAGAGAAACAAAAAAAACAATCCCATTTAGCATTGCAACGCCAAAAAATAAGATACTTGGTTTAACTTAAAGAAGGAGGTAAAAGACCTGTACTTGGAAAACTACAGAACATTGAAAAAATAAAGGAAGATACAAACAAATGGAAGAATTTGCTGTGTTCATGGATTTGAAGAACTAACATCATTAAAAGCAATCTATAGATTTGAAGCAATCTATAGATCCCTATTAAAACACCAATGTCATAGGTAATGTCAATGACCTAGAACAAGAACTCCAAAACTTTATATGGAACCCAAAAATATCCCAATTAGCCACAGCAATCATGAGAAAGGAAACCAAAGTTGGAGGAATCACAATACCAGATATCAAGTTATATTGCAAAGCCACTGTAATCAAAACAAATTTGTACTAGCTCAAGAACCGACATACTGATCAGTGGAACAGAACTGAGAACCCATAAATCTACCCAAGCCATTATACTCAATTAAAGTTGACAAAGGAGACAAGAACATACAATGGAGTAAAAATAATCTCTTCAATAAATATTGTTGGGAAAATTGGACAGGTACATGCAAAAAAATAAAACTAGATCGCCACCTTACACCAGATACAAAAATAAACTCAAAATGGTAAAAGACTGAAATGTAAACATAAAATCATAAAAATCCAGAAGAAAACCTACGCAGCAAAATCTCAGACATCTCTCATAGCAATATACATCTCCTAAGGCAAGAAAAACAAAAGAGAAAATAACAAGGTAAGACTACATCAAAATAAAAAGTTTCTGCATTGCAAAAGAAACCAGTAACAAAACAAAAAGGTAACCCAATGTATGAGAGAACATATTTTCCAAGGACACATCTGATAAAGGGTTAATATCCAAAATATATAAGGAACTCATGCAACCTAACCAAAGGAAGGCAAACAATCCAATTACAAAATGGTCAAAGAATATAAATAGACACTTCTCCAAAGAGGACATACAGATGGCCAAGGGACATATGAAAAAATGTTCAGTCACTAATCATCAGAGAGGTGCATATTAAAACCACAATGAGATATCACCTCACACCTGTCAGAATGGCTGCCATCAACCAATCAACAAGCAACAAGTGTTTTTGAGGATGTGGAAAAAAGGGAACCCCAGTACATTGCTGGTGGGAATGCAGACTGGAGCAGCCAGTATAGAAAATTGTATGGAGATTTCTCAAAAAATTAAATATGGAACTGCCATTTGACCCAGTGATCCCACTTCTTGGAATATATCCAAAGAATCCCAAAACACCAATCGGAAAGTACTTATGTGCCCTTAGGTTCATAGCAGCACAATGTGCAATAGCTAAGATCTGTAAACAGCCCAATATCATTCAGTAGTTGAGTGGCTAAAATAGCTGTGGTCATTTACACCATGGAATACTGTGCAACTGTAAAAAAGAAGGGCCTCCTACCTTTTGAGATAGCATGGATGGAACTGGAGAGTATTATGCTAACTGAAGTAAGCCATTCAGTGAAAGAAAAATACCACATGATCTCATATGTGGAATATAATGAACAAAATAAATTGATGAACAAAATAGATCTCGAGACATATAAGTATGGAACAGACTTCTGAATCTCAGAGGGAAGGTGGAGGTAAGAGAATGGGTTCAGAGAGAGTAATCAAAGAACTTGTATGCATAAATGCATAACCCATGGACACAGACAACAGCATGGTGTAAGGCCGGCTGGTGGGCCAGATGTGGGGTGTAGAGTATCAATGAGGGGGAAAAGGGGACATCTGTAATATTTTCAATAATAAAAATAAATTTAAAAACTTCTTCAGAGAATTACCTGGCATTTCTGTGCTTTTACACCCCATTACTCAGTCAGCTGCAAGTGGAATGACTTATCAGATTGATACATTTTGTAAAAATAAATAAACCATGCCTTGCTCTTCTTCTCTGGAACAAACCTAGAAGCAAGATGTCCCCTGGTAAGGAAAGCAGCATTGCTCTTCATTCATGCCTAGGTAGTAATTTGTTCTGAACCTGAATGGGGAAGGAATTATTTATTTGTTCTTTTTAGAGAACTCCACTAGTTGGTAGAATGTGGTGTTCTGTGAATGCCATTGTTTGTGTCATTGATTCCTTAATGTGCACATGTTCTGAAATTAAGCAAGTTTCTTGGATGTCTCAATATAATTCTCAGAAGAAGTTTTGGTGTGATCTATTCTAAAAACTCTTTTAAATTCTGTAAATTATGGCAATTGAGTTGTAAATTTAAACATGATCTTGTATGAAAATTAATAATAAAAGTGATCAGTGGCTTCTTATTTATATAACCTTGATAAAAGAAAGCCACTTTTAAATTTGTTCAGAGCAAGTAACAATTTATTGTATTGGAGAAGTAGCCAAATCTTTAAATTAATGTATGTTTGTTCAGTGGCAATATACTCTACTGTAGTTATCATTGCTGTTTTCTGAACATCTGTTAGATAGGATTTTTCCTACTGTGATGTATTAAAAAAGTAAAGGGTAGTCAGGCAAAACTAATTTTTTTCAGAAGTGTAATTGCTGAAAATAAAAACTCTGGAAATAATATAAAATCTAAAAGTTCAGGCTGTGTAAGTATAAATAAGTAGATTACTTTTTTGTAATCATTGAAATTTGTAATAAATTGAAACCTCAGACATAACAACATACTCTCTGCTAAAAGGATTTAAACACTGTTCAAATGAATATCATCAAAAGTACCAGTGGCTAGTGAATAAGAGAACATGCCAATGTGTATCCAGCACATTGGGAGACTGGTGATGTCTGGCTGAACATCTATTCTGAATGGTATGTTACTAAGAACGAGTTAAACAGGTCAGTCCACTTCATATCAATGCATGTTATCAACAAAGACTGATTAAACTTTAACTCCATGTTAGGGGATTTTTGTGACTGAGAACATCAACTGTATATGTAATAAAGGAAATGCATTTTCAGTATAATTACCACTAGGTATTTGGTAAATGTTTCTGCCTAGTTTAACAAGATTGAGTGATAAGACATTTGATATAAACATTGGTTATCTTTATTTTAGAAGAGTTTAAGTGCAACTTCAAATGAATCAAAACCTATACAAAATAAAACTAGCTCTTATTAACTATATAAGTTGCTATTCTACATATACTACATTCAAAAATTGATTTGAGTATATTGGATTTGGTGGTGGAGAAGTCTTTAATACATACATTGCTATTAAATTGTCATCAACCACAGATAAGTATTTCACATTTGATATGAATGTATTAGTCTCTTGAAATATAAAAAATATCATATAATGTAAAAATTTAACCACATTTTGGTTATTTCCTTAAAGTATCATTAATGAATCTGTTTTATTTCTATTCAAGTCATAAAAAATTATTCTGGAACGTATTTCTTTTTTTTTCACTGTTTAAAATTTTATTTTGATTATAACAAAGAGTAAGACATATATTTTACCTTATAGCCTCAATCATAATACATGTGTAAATATATAGGAATATGTAAAATTTTAATTCAATTTATTGGGGTGACATTTGTTAAAAAAATTATACAGATTTCAAGGGTGCAATTCTATAATATCATTTGTATATTGTATTATATATTCACCATCCAAGGTCAGGTCAAGTCTCCTTCTGTCACCATCTATACTCCCTTTACCTCTTCTACCTGCATCCTCTTCCTTTCCCTCTGGTATTTACCATATTTTTTGTCTACATTTAATGAGTTTTTTTTTCCTTTTTTGCTTAGTCAGTTCATCTCTTTCAACCAGCCCCCAACCCTCCTCCCCTCTGACAGCTATCAGTCTATTCTTTGTCTGTCTCTATTTTATTTATTTTGTTCATTAGATTGCACATATAAGTGAAATCATGTGGCATTTGTCTTTGTCTGTGGGGCTTAATTCACTTTGCATAATCCTCTCCAGGCCCATCCATGCTGTCAAAAAAGGTAAGGTTATCTTTTTTTTTTTTTTTATGGCCAAGTAGTATTCTATTGTGTAAAAGCACCACAGTTTCCCCCCCCCCCATCTCCTGATGGGAATGTGGGCTGCATCTAAATCTTGTCTATTGTAAGCTACACTGCAATGAATATATAGGTGCAGATATTCTTTCAAATTTGTTTTGGGGTTTTTTAGATATATTCCAACAAATGGAATTGCTGGGTGATAAGGCAGTCCATTTTTAGTTTTTTGAGGAAACTTCATATTATTTTCTACAGTGTATTCCCACCAACAGTACATGAAGATTCCTTTTTCTTCACATCTTCACCAACAGTTCCTGCTTATTGTTTTATTAATGATTGCTAGCTGATGGAAAGATGGTGGCACGTTGACAAGAAGCAAAGCTTCCTTTCTCCCAGCCAAGGACTTGATTTACTACTAAAATACTGTGTAACCAACCGGCTTGGAAAAACAAGACAAATATTCCTGATTGGACATATTTTGAGTAGGGAACGCTGAAAAAACATCTTAGAGTCTGGTAAGAGAGGGAGGGGTGTAGAAATGGGGAGTCCCACCTGATACTTGTGCCGGGCTCTGAAACCTGAGGCCTGGAGCTGCAAAGCTCCTTCCACTTGGGAGTGCTGACTGGAATAAAAAATCTAGGATCTCAAACCCTGAGTGGGAGAAGGGAAGAAGAGTCCCTGCAGGGTGGACAGAGGGAGCCAGGGGCCTGGGAGGAGGGGGCTGCACCTTCTCAGTGAAAAAATGCCTCTAATGGAAGATGAGACAGGAGTCTTTTACCCCAGTGCTAACTTTTGGAAAGGCTGTCTCACAGCATGTGGCTTCTGAATAGAAAGGGGCCAGAGGGCTGCACTGAGTAGCCACCTACAGGGAAACTCTGCCTTCCTATAAGGCATTGTGTAGAACCCCAGAAAGCATTTGACCTGCTTGGCATAGGGATGGGGAAGAGAGCTCTCCCACCTTCAGAGAGGGACCAGAGCCACCAGTGTGGCAGATAGGGTCTCCAGCCACCAGGGATACCAGTGTGCCATATCAGGTCTCCAGCTTCCTGAGCTGACAATGGCACAGATTTGGGATTATTGACCCATTCTGAGGAGAGGTGGGATAGTGCACAAGGAGCTGCCCAAATTTACTGAGATCAGCTGTGCAGGGGAAGTGCATGGGGCAAACATTGTGACCCCCTCCTGTTTGTTTCCAAGGTGAGGGGGTGATGGGACCTCACAGGGTGGGTTCTCTGCCTGCGTGTTGCTTTGTGAGTTTCTGATTGCTGAATGGGTGTCCACCTCCCTGGGTTGTATTGGGGAGACAGACCAGTGAAAGCTGGAATATGTGTCTGCGTTGTGGAGAGTTTGAAGTGAACACCCTCTGAGATCAGCCAATCAGATCTGGGAAAAGAAGTACAGAGCATGCCTATCTCTCCTGCAGGCTAGGGCCACCACCCTCAACAGGAAAAGCTGTGGGGCTTTTACACAATAGAATACTACTCGGCCATAAAAAGAAGATAATCTTACCTTTTTTGACAGCATGGATGGGCCTGGAGTTCAGCAAGTTATCAAAATTAGAGTTCAGAGTAATGGTTATAAATATGCTCAAGGAAAATCATAGTTGGCAAAGAAGCAGAGTGCCCCTGCTCCCAGCCACAGACTCTTATTTACTCCTAAAATACTACATAACCAGCTTGGAAAAACCATAGAAACATAACTGAGTGGACAGAGTGTGAGTAGAGAGCACTGAAGAAACATCATAGAGTCTGGTAAGAAAGGGGAAGTGAAAAAAGGAGGAGTCCCCCCAAAGCCTGTGCTGGGCTCTGAGTCCTGAGGCTTGGAAGCTATGAAATTCCCTCCCCTCAGGAGTGGGGGCCAGCATCCAAAAGGGGGGATCTCAAACCACGAGTGGAGGAGAAGGGAAGGAGTGCCCCGCACATAGGACAGAGGGATCCAAGGGAGTGGTGTGCCCAGGAGGAAGGGATTTTGCCTACCTAAGGAAACAAAGCTTCTAATGGTGGTTGCAACCAATGGCTTATAATTAGGATGCTGACCATAGGGAAGGCTGTCCCAAATGTGTGGCACTTGAGTAGTAAGGCACCAGAAATCTGCACTGAGCAGCCACATACAGGGACCCTCTACTTTCTTGTAAGACATTGTGTTGAGCCCCAGAAAGCATTGAATTTGTGTGGCACAGGGAAGGGGAGGAGAGCCCTCCCACCCTGAGGTCCTGGTGGAGAGAGTCTGAGATTTTTGACCAGCCCTGAGGGGTGCTGTTGTGGTGCGTGTGCTTTACTGAGACCAGTGGTACAGGGGAGCTGCATGGGGCTGACTTTGGGTTCCCTCCTGCTGGGTGGCTTGGCACTTGGGCAGTGGGACCTTGCAGGGTGAATGTTTTGTGTATTTTTGAGTTTTTGATCTCTGAACTGGCTTCCACCTTCCTGGTTTGCATTGGGCAGACAGACCACCGGAAGCTAGGATTTGTGTCTGCATAGTAGAGTGATTGAGGTGTGTGCCTGGTGTGAACAGGCAAACAGATTTGGGAAGGGAGGGGCAGAGCTCGCCTGCCTCTCCTGAAGCCTAGGAGCACCACCCCCAACATGAAAGGTGCTGGTTTACCTCACTGATTTACCTCACTGAAACCCCAGATATCCCATATAGGGCACAGTCTTGAGAGGGAAGAGAAAACAAATCACAGGAGGACATTGCAAGAATAAGACTCTAAGGGAACTGGAGGAAAAGCTTAAAACCCCTGCTGGGGGCTGGGCAGGCAAAGGACTCACTGGAATGTGTTTTAATTGAACCCACTGAATCCAGGCTGCTGAAACTGCCCACACAGAAAAAGCAAAAGACTGAAATCAATCTGAAACTGCAGCAGAACAGTGTATGGAGAGCTAGATTGGACAATAGGGTAGAGACAGAGGAGCTGGCTGTGGAGCAGAGACTAACTTCCCCACAGTGAGTGCTTGACAGTGAAACCTCTAAGTAAAGGGAGTGATATCTCAAGCTACGCTAGCCGTCTTGCACCCTAAAGATTCTACAGAAGACTCTGTAAGACAAGGCAACTACAAAGTTGCAAAATAACTGAGTAGAGGAGGTGGTCCACAGAGAGCCTCAGATCAACCAACCACCTAAGAACATGAGAGCCAAACCTAGACACCTCCTCACATTGGCTGATACACAAGTACCTCCCAGAAGAATGGAAATCAACATACAAAACAGTGAGCTGCATCAGCAGACAGCATAAGGTGCCCAGAAGAAACTCACCTGATTGACTTTCCCTCCACCCCTTAGAAAAAGAGGATAAAAAAAAAAAATGTTGCTTTTTTATTTTATTTTATAATTTAAAAAAAAATTAATTTTGTTTTGCTTAGCTTGTTTTTTTTGTTTCTTTGGTTTGTTTTGTTTATAAGTCTACTGCCTTTCTATATAATTTCCCCCATATCACTTATTGGACTCCCTCCCTGTCCTGGCTTTATCTCCCTCTCTCTCCTCTTGATCCATTGGTATAACTTTTTTTTCGTTTTCTTTTCTTTCTTTTGTTTTTCTCCCTTCTGTCTTCCTGTCTTTTTGTTTGATTGTTACATTCTGTTATTCTCCTTATTGTATTTTTATTTTTTCATTTTCAACTATGATCCTATTCCTATTCTCTCCCTTAATTTTTTTTTTTGCTGGCCCTTCTTTCAGAATCTTTTCTCTGCCCCTTTTATCTCCCAAAAGCTTCTCTATTTTTTACATTTTAGTTTAGTTTATTATTATTATTTTCTAAATTTTCATTACTATTAACAATATACTTTTCTATCTAGCTTTATTTTTCTCTCTCTTTTCTTTCTTTACCTTTTTTGCTTTAGAATTTGTGTTCTCCCTTCACTCTCACAGTTCTATTTTCATTTGGGTTGTTATCATTGTGATTGTCAAGATATTTTGTGAGATACTCCTTGTTTCCTGGAAGTTTAGTTGTGTATTTTCCTGCCTTGCAAGCACCTGTGCAACAGCTTATACAACGTGGTTGGGGCTGAGAAAGTCAGTCAACCTGAGAAGAGAGTTCTCCCAAGGACTGGTCAACAACAATTTAGACCCAACCACAACAGGAGAGCCCAAAGAACCCACAAATGGGACACCCAAAAAAGGGACAAGCCTAGAGCAAAGAGCTCAGAAGTGTAAGGAAAACACTTCTCTGGGCTCCACTGGACGCACACTACAAAATCCCTCCCCATAAGACTAGGACACTTCAAATGTATCTAATATATAGATACAGGCACTAAGAGCCACCAAAATGGGGAAACAAAGAAACAACCTCCAAACTAAAGAAAAGAAAAAATGGCCATAAACTTTGATGAGTTGAAGCTAAGCAACTTATCAAAATTAGAGTTCAGAGTAATGGTTCTAAAGTTGTTCAAGGAAAATGATGAGAACAAGGGACTTGATGGTAAGGTGAAGGAACTTAGTGAAAACATAAAAATAGAGATACATACCATAAACAAGAATCAGGAAGAAATAAAGTATACTATATCTGATATCAAGAATACACTAGAAAGAATTAAAAGCAGGCTCAATGAAACAGAGGATAGAATAAGTGACTTAGAAGATAAGTTAGAAAAAAATCACTCAATCAGAGAAGCAAGAAGAAAAAACTCTTAAAAAGAATGAGGACAGTCTATGTAGCTCTAGGACAACATGAAACAAAACAACATTCACATTATAGAAATGCCAGAGGGGGAAAAGAGAGCAAGGCACAGACAACTCGGTGGAGGAAATAATGAAAGAAAACTTCCCAATGCTGGCAAGGGAGAAAGCCACACAAGTTCAGGAAACACAGAGGGCTTCAAACAAGAGGGACCCAAAGAGAACCACTCCAAGACACATCATAATTAAAGTGGCAAATGTCAAAGACAAAGAGAAAATATTAAGAGCTGCAAAAAAGAGATAAGCAGTGACCTACAAGGGAACCCCCATAGGCTGACATCAGATCTCTCAACAGAAACTTTTCAGGCCAGAAAGGAGTGGCAAGTTCTCAAAGTAATGAAAAGCAAGAACATGCAACTAAGGTTATTTTATCCAGCAAGGTTATCATTTAAAATTGAAGGTGAAATAAAATGCTTCCAGAACAACAACAAAAAGTTAAAATAGTTCAGTACCATGAAAACAGCATTGCAAGAAATGCTAAAAGGACTGCTCTAAGAAAAAGAAGGAATAGTGAGAGAAAAATCCATCAGAATAAAGGGGAAAAAATGCATTGAATAAATATATATCAACAGTAACCTTAAATGTAAAAGGAATAAATGACCCAATCAAAAGGCATAGAGTAGCTGAATGGATAAGAAAACAGGACCCAAATATATGCTGTCTACTAGAGACCGGCCTGAGAGCAAAAGACTCACTCAGGCTGAAAGTGAAGGGACGGAACAAAATATTCCATGCAAATGGAAAGGAAAAAACAGCTGCAGTAGCAATACTTATTTCTGACAAAACAGACCAAATATTTTTAAAATTTCTTGGTGGACTTTAAGAGGGAGATTGACAGCAACACAATCATAGTGTTGGACTTTAACACCCTACTGTCAGCATTGGACAGGTCATCAAGACAAAAAATCAACAGGGAAACACAGACTTTAACTGACTCACTAAATCTAATGGATTTAATTGACAATTACAGAACATTTCATCCCAAAGCAGCAGAATACCCACTCTTCTCAAGTGCACATGGAATATTCTCCAAAAAAGACCACATGTTAGGTCACAAGGCAAGTTTCTACAAATTCAAGAAGATTGAAATCATGTCAAGCACCTTCTCAGATTATGCCAAGAAACTAGAAATCAACCACTATAAAAAAACTCAAAAATGTTCAAACACATGGAGGCTAAATAGCATATTATTAAATAATGAATGGGTTACCAATGAGATCAAGGAAGAAATCAAACACGTCAAAAAAATGAAAATGAACAAAAAACAACCCCAAATTTATGGGACACAGCAAAAGTAATCCTGAGAGGAAAGTTCATAACATTACAGGCCTATCTCAAAAAACAAGAAAAAGCTCTAATGAACTATCTAACAAAACAACTAAAAGAACTAGAATGAGAACAGCAAGAAAAGCCCTGAGGAAGTAGAAGGAAAGAAATAATAATGATCAGAGAATAAATTAATGACATAGAGACTAAAAAAATCAATACAAAAAATCAATGAAACCATGAGCTGATTTTTTGGAAAGATAAGTAAGATTGATGCACCTTTAGCCAGACTCACTAAGAAACAAAGACAGAGGACCCAAATAAATAAAGTCAGAAATGAAAGAGGCGATATAACAAGCAACCCAACAGAAATATGAAGGATGGTAAGAAAATACCATGAGCAAACATACGTCAACAGCCTGGACAACATGGGTTAAAATAAATTTCTAGAAGCATAAAATCTTCCAAAGCTGAATCAAGAAGAGGCAGAAAACCTGAATAGGCCTATAACAACTAGTGAAATTGAAGTAGTAAACAAAAAACTCCCAGCAAACAAAAGTCCTGAACCAGGTGGATTTATAGGCAAGTTTTATGAAAACATACAAAGAAGAATTCTACTCAAACTACTCCAGAAAATTCAAGAGAAGGGAAAACTCCCAAACTCTTTTATGAGGCCAGCATCATCCTAACCCCAAAACCAGATAAAGACACTACAATGAAAGAAAATTACAGGTCAATATCCCTGATGAACATATATGCTAAAATCCTCACTAAAATACTAACAAACTGGATCCAGCAATACATTAAAAAAGATCATACACCATGACCAAGTGGGATTTATTCCGTGGATTCAATGCTGGTATAAGATCCAAAAATCAATAAATGTGATACATCACATAAACAAAATGAAGGACAAAAATCATATGATCATATCAATAGATGCAGAAAAAGCATTCCATGAAATCCAGCACCCATTTTGGATAAAAACTCTCAGCAAAGTGGGAAAAGAGGGATCATACCCCAACAAAATAAAGACTATATGTGACAAACCTACAGCCAACATCATACTCAATGGGCAAAAACTAAAACCACTTCCCTTAAAAACAGGAACAAGACAGGGATGTCCACTTTCACCACTCTTTTTCAACATAGTACTGGAAGTCCTAGCCACAGCCATCAGACAGGAAGAAAACATAAAAGGAATCCAAATTGGAAATGAGGAAGTAAAACTGTTATTATTTGCAGATGACATGATATTGTACATAGAAAACCCTAAAGACTCCATCAAAGTACTACTAGATTTGATAAATGAGTTTGGCAAGGTAGCTGGATACAAAATCAACATCCGGAAATCAATGGCATTCTTATACACCAACAATAAAGTTTCAGAGAGAGAAATTAAAAAAAAATACAGTTTACCATTGCAACTCAAAAAGTAAGATACGTAGTAATAAACTTAACCAAGGGTGTAAAAGACCTGTACTCGCAAACAACAGGACACCAGAAAAAGAAATAGAAGAAGATATCAACAAATGGAGGAATATACCATGCTCATGGATCAGAAGAATTAATATCATTAAAATGTCCATACTACCTAAAGCAATTTATGAATTCAATGCAATTCCTATTAAAATACCAACAGCATATTTCACAGAAGTAGAACAAACATTTCAAAAATTTAAATGGAACCAAAAACCATCCTGAATAGCTGCAGCCATCTTGAGAAAAAAGAACAGAGTGGGAGGGATCACTTTACTGAACATCAAACTGCACTAGAAAGCCATTGTAATCAAAATGGCTGGTACTGATACAACAAACATATAGATCAATGGAACAGAACAGAGACCCCAGAAATAGACTAAAGCCATTGCGGTCGGTTAATATTTGACAAAGGAGATAAGAGCATACACTGGAGTAAAGACAGTCTCTTCAATAATTGGTGCTGGGAAAATTGGATAGATACATGCAAAAAAATGAAACTAGATCACCACCTTTCACCATACGCATAAATAAACTCAAAATGGATAAAATTCTTAAATGTAAGTCACAAACCATAAAAATCCTGGAAGAAAACATAGGCAGTAAAATCACAGAAATCCCATGTAGTGGAATTTCCATTGATACATCTCATAGGGCAAGAGAAACAAAAGAAAAAATAAACATATGAGACTACCTGAAACTAAAAAGCATCTGCACAGGAAAAGAAAACAGCATTAAAATACAAAGAAACCCCTTGGTCTGGGAAAACACATTTGCCAAGGATGTATCTGATAAGGGGCTAATTTCAAAAGTGTGAAAGAACTCATACTACTGAGCAAGAGGAAGACAACCAACCCAATTAAGACACTTCTCTAAAGAGGACATACAGATGGCCAAGAGACACATGAGAAAATGCTCAACATCGATAATCATCAAAGAGATGCAAATTAAAACCACAATGAGGTATCATTTCACACCCCTAAGAATGTCTACCATCAACAAATCAACAAACAACTTGTGCTGGCAAGGTTGTGGAGAAAGGGGAACCTTAGTACACTGCTGGTGCGAATGCAGACTGGTGCAAACACTGTGGAAAACGGTATGGAGGTTCCTCAAAAATTAAAAATGGAGCTGCCTTTTGACCTAGTGATCCCACTTCTAGGAATATATTCTAGAAATCTTGAAACACTAATCAGAAAGCATATATGCACCCCTATGTTCATAGTGGTGCAATTTACAATAGCTAAGATCTGGAAACAGCCCAAGTGCCCATCAGTAGATGAGTGGATAAAAAGGCTATGGGACATGTACACCATGGAGTACTACACAGTTGTAAAGAAGAAGGATCTCGTACCCTTTGGGATGGTATGGATGGTGCTGGAGAATATTATATTAAGTGAAATAAGTCAGGTAAAGAAAGACAAACATCACATGATCTCACTTATATGTGGAATCTGAAGAACTTAATAAACTGATGAACAGAATAGATTCAATGACATGGAAGCATGGATCAGACTGACCAATGTCAGAGGGATGGAGGAGGGCAGGTGCGTGGAGGGGGAGAGATTAACCAAATAATTTATATGCATATATGCACAACCCAAGGACACAAACAATGGTGTGGAGAGAGACCGGGGAAAGGGATGGGACAAGGTGGAATGGGTCATTGGTGAGAAAAATGGATATCTGTAATATTTTAAACAAAAATAAATAAATAATAAATAAATACATAAGTAAAATGAAAATGAAAAAAATAAAAATAAAGCGAGGCCTTAATTGTGTGAGCTAGCAATCAGGTAAATAAAGACATAGGAATACATTTTATTAACGTAGAAGGAAACAAAACAGGTAGTTAATGTACACTACAAATCATAGACTAGTTGAGAACACTTCCAGCTCTCAGGCTTCTGTTGTAATGAAATCACATAGTGACAATCTAATAGTTTGTCTGCAGTTAGAATATCTCTGGTGGTGCTATCAGGTGCTGTATGGCACACACAGACACAGCCTTAAAAAAAAAAAAAACTTTGAAGACATTTACCAGTACTGGAGTAAAATACTCTTAATTGGACATGGTGATTTCTATTGAAATACAAGTTTTCTCCCTAAAATTACTCTCCTTTTTAGAGACTATATTAAGTCCAGTTTTAGTTTTCCCTGCTTATTTGCATAAACATAGCAAGAGTGTCATTTGATCAAATTGATCACACAGGCTTTTGCAAAACTGCTTCGATGAAATTTTACACAAAGAATCTTCAGATTGACTTTTAGTAAGCAGTAATCCCCTAAGGGGGGAGAAGGCAAGCCACAGTTGCCATCCAACTTTGCGTTCAATACCTATAGGGTTGGGTCAAGTCCTCAAGTCCTTGAGGTCCCCAAAGATGTCTTGAGGTTTCTTTCTTGATATCTTTCAGGAAAGCAACCTTGAAACCACATGACCAAACAAGGTATTAGGCCATTTCTGCAAGTGGCTTTTGATTGGCTTTTATCAGCTTTGATAATCAATCTCAATTCCTTAAATCTTCCTGGTAATATCCAGAATCCAGGCATGTCTCTTTTAGACATAGCCTTCCTGTAAACGTCTTGGTTAATAGGATCACATAGTTTAAAACTGGTCTTATTGGATTTATGCAAAGAAATGTATTGTCATGACTCATTTATTAAGAATTGCCAGATTCTGGACAGATAGGTATGAAGAAAAAGCTAAAAGTAAATAAATAGCATTGCCTAGATTGACACACATATTCCATAACTTTTAGAAACATAGGCTTCTTTACTGGCAAATACATTTACACTTCAAGAGACCTACTTCTATGGAGACAGATATACAGGTAAACTCACTGATTTAGTAATCAAACATAAACTGAATTAAATTGATTGAGCTTAGGCTCAGATAAGATCTATTTTTCAGAATCTGCATTCCGACAGATGTCTTAGATAAGATTTCTTGGAGACCAGGTATTAGCATTTCAGAGGAAGATAGTCCTTTCTTTAAAAACCCCAGAATAAAATTCCTTGCCAGAGTAGGTAAGGTACTCTCAAGGAATGGAAACTGTATTACCATTTACTTCCAGGAGAAAAAACAATGAATTTTCCTTTCCATCCTCCTGAGAGGGAGATCTTATAGCTGAGGAAACATGAGCATCCCTAGTTTTTCTTAGCTTTCCTGTTATGTTGTCAGAGCCTGGGATTTGCACATAACTCCCACTGCCAGGCTCTGCATCCAGAGACTCCTGTCTCACCCTTCCTGCACCAGGGGCTGAGACCTTCAGAAATGGTAATACAACTTTGCTCAGGTGTGGAGTTTTACCAACAGTCAATGTTGATCTAACACTGTTCAGTTGGGTTTATTTTATTCCACATTGGTGATTCTGATGGCCTCTAACCTTACTGGAGGCTTTTACCCTTTACTGCCTTGTGTAGGAAAAGTCTGGCCTTTTAAACTTGCCTCTAATAGTTGGTCTAGAAACCTGTTGCTGTCTCTTATATTTCTCACAGCCTTGGTCCATTAAGTTTTGGCAGTGTGAGACAGCTTTCCTTAAGAGGGGAACAAGCATTCCCTGTTTATCTAGCTGGACAGAATTTAATACCCAGGCCCTGGGTGTTAAATTCTGTTTTCAGTCAATTTCCACAATTAGGTAATAAAAGCCTTTCATTTTTTCTGAGCACCTGTACATTTGAGGATTTTTTCTATTAGCTATACCTGTGGGAAAAGCATAATGACAAGCAACAATATTTGTATGAATTAAAACATAAGAATTGTGTTTGCAAAAGAAACATAGTATTAGCAACAAGCATCAGGATAAAAAGATTTGCTGCAGTTCAGTCCCATTGCCTGGTTACAACTTTTGCTCCAAGCAAGGTGGCTGCCAGCGACGGGGATATTCTACCCCTAAGCAGCAGAGCTTTGGAACTCTCTGGCATAGGAGCATTGTGGTCCCTGCCCTGTAGTAACAAGACATTGCTAAGGGGCACTCTCTGCTTAGAGAACAGAGGGCAGGACTTTGGGTCCCTGTAATGTAGCTTTACCAATCCTACCCTATGGTGCCAGCCCCAGGTTGTACAGAGGCAGGCATTCTGCAAGGGTAGAGGCAGAGGGAAGTGAGAGTGTGAGAGCCCACGTGGCATGGCATGACCAACAGGAAGTTGGGCATGGAGCCTTGGGGATGAAGAGGTGGATGAAGCTGTGAAGATCGCACCACAAACTGCTCAGCTGTGAGTCATGCCTTAAGCCTCTGGCTTGGGGGTTGCCAACCCTTCCTGGGCCTAAGCTGGGGGTGGTTGGGGTTTCATGTCCCAAGAGTAAATTTCAAGTCAGTAGCAAGTGTGCACCAGCAACTCATGTATTTGTGTTTTCCTGGCATCCTTCTGCACTTTCCCTGCAGGGTGTTCCTGAGTTGCATGAGGTAGGAACAGAGAGAAGACAAACCACAGAGATACAGGCAAGTTGCAGAGAGGTGAGGAGAGACAAATTTGTAAAAGGGGAGGAGAATTTGAGCTCTAGGCACAAATTCCATGGAAACATTGGGTTGCAGGCCCCTCCCAGGGCTTAAAGAAGCTGTGGTATATGTTTTTTCTGGCTGGAGATGCTCTTAAGCCCCCTTTCCCCCACTGGGGCCCACGGTTTAACACCTCCAATATGTGGGCCATGGATCCAGAGACGTAGCCAACCAGCTTTCAGAGTGGAGGCGTGGAGCCTCCAAGTGTGAACAAATCTGTGTGGTAGGGTGCACACAGAGCTTCAGTGCACCATGTCTTTGCAAGGCTTTTGTCATTACAAGTCTTCCTAAGTGTGCAGCAGCTACAAATGGGAAGAAAAGCATTTCCCAAGTCTCCTGCATTAAGCGCAGAACCTATGAAATTGGCACCTTACTTTCACCCCATGGGGGACCCTTGGCCCACCCACTGTGGTGGTGGCACTGAGGGATCATGGGCACTGGTCCTACCATTTGCAGGGCCTGGGCAATAACAGGGGCTATGGCTGGGTACCCCACAACCACAAAGATGGTTTTGGAAATAGGTCTGAAACAGCAGCATCCCAAGTGGTGATAGTCAGGGAAAAGGAAGTGAATTGCCCACACAAGAATTAGAATAAGGAAGAGAACAGAGATGAATTATAGAATTCCAAGAATAAGAAAGTTAAATTTCAATTCTCACCAGGGTGCAGGTCAGCTTTATTTCTTCTGTTGTTTTTCCCTCTGAGTGCTGGTGTGGAGGCTGTCAATGGGAAAGAACAGAAGCCAGCTTCCAGGCTTCAGTCTTTCCTGTTCTTGTCCCATCTGGATCACCATTCTGTTATTGGAAAAATTGGGGTGTCCTTGTCCCCACTGGGTGCTGGGGTTGGGGTCCTTATGATATCTAAAAAAAGACTTTTCTGAGACTCACATGGGAGGATGAGTGAATTGTATTTGCATACAGTTACATCCCTGGGTTTCCAAATTCCCCTTCCAGTCATAGAAAAAGTGTAGCTAGGGTTTCAGTAAAGCTAAAAGCAGAGTTTCCATTTGTGTTGCAGCCAGATCCAGTTCAGAATCAGATTAGTTACAGTCCATTAGTTCAATGTGTGTGGGGTCCACATGGCTGTAGGCCATGTGGGCAAATGCAGGCAAGCAGGAACAAAAGAACACCAAGAGGGCATGAGAGCTCCAATAGAGCCCAAGAGCATAAGAGGAACCAAGAGAGTGAATTCCTTTGTTTAGGGGATAAAATATCCCAAATTTTCACCCTTGCAGTGGCCATGCCCATTCTGGCCAATGACCTGACCTGTTCCCAGGTGTGACTAACAGGCAAATACCATCCTAACCTCAACCCAACTTTAATGGGCATGTGTCTGTTCTCCTCCCTGTCCAGTCCCATCCCCCAGTGATCTGTGGGTAACAGTTAGGTGGCTCCCTGAGGAGTGTAAAGCTTTTGCTTCCGGGTGAAGCTGCCCAAATGACATGCCTATAATATTTGGCCTTCTGTTTGCTCCTTTCATGTTATTAGTAACTAGTTAATTACAATGTTTCCACTCCCACCATCATTTTACAAGCAGAGACAAAGAAGTTATTTGCCCAAGGTTGTGTAAAGCTTATAAATGGAGGCTGGCTTGAAGGACTAGTTATTACCTGTACTATGTGACTCTAATTTAATCTCTGTTCATGTTGCTCCCTGAGCATACACACACAATTAGCCAAACTATTTTAAATTACTTTTATTCAAAAAGCATCTGTAATGACTGAAACTATTAAATACACAGTTTGAGATAAAAATAGTGGAATATTTTTGTCTTGATTTCATGTGACAATTCTATGACTTCATGTGACAATTCTATGACTTGATTTTCCATGTGAACTGTGTTACCTATAATAGTGCTATTTTTTATATATGAAAGTGGTGTCATAAACTCTGTTGGTCACTTTTTTTCAAAAGGCAAGCAACATTTTCCTGAATCTTTTTCACACTCACTTTTATTATGATCCTAATCTGTAGCACATTTGCAAGATAGTTTTTGGTTTTCCTTTATCTTTTCTTCTGAGCTAATTGGCTATTCTAAGCACTAAAAATCAAGGTTTTGACCACTTAATCTTCATTGTTTGTTAAAAATTTTAACAAGAAGCTATGTAACTATTTTACAGGTTTATGGTGTTTTAATATTGTAGTATGTAGACAAAAAGGAGCCACATACTATATCTTACATGCTCAGGAGAGGCCTGTGTAGTGGCCTTACAAACTCAGAGACCTAAGATAACCACATAGGATGGCCTGAAATTAAAACTTTTTAACTAAAAGTAGTTCATGGCAGCTAATCAGGCAATTATGTCCTAGGCTAGAATCTTCTCTGACAAAAGTCAATCTTTACCTTAATTGAACTTGTCTATTGTCTGTTTGCATCTACAGCAACATAACTTTGGAATATCAAAGTAATTTCTTTTTTCTGGATACCTCAAAACACAGGTTCCACATAAGAGCAAAGACCACTAATATCATTGTTATCATGTTAACTGTTGACTATTAACTATCTTGCACTTACCCAATAGTTAATATTCCTGTCCATCTCCCCTTGGGGTATACTCATCCTTTACCTTTATATTCTCTCCCCCTAACACAGCCCTTTAAACATCACACATTTTCAAAGTTTGTTGAATAAAATAATGAATAAATTTAGTTTTGAGCAAATAGGAACCCAAGAAGGCCTGTAAACAGTTGTAGCTTTAATACTAGATACAAAAGAAATGTCTATCATTTTACTTTTTATCCTATACCAAAGGTTTTTCTGCTTTGCTTTCTCCCTCTTCCCTAATCTATCACCAATTGATTTTATACAACCCACTTATGTCATATCTTTTCACTGTAATGCATAAATTGTGTGCAAAGATTCCATTTTTCCAGAGCATTTTCTCAATCCATTGAGATATTGCTTCCCAGCAATTGTTGTCAGTTTGGCACAAATAAACTCATAAAAATTCTTTACAGATTTGAACATTTCTTACATTGACAATATATTTTATATAATGAACAAGAGATAAAATACTCAAAGGCATCGAAAGTAGGAAATAGTTTTTCGTTAGGACACTTAACTTTCATATGTCACCTTGAATATTCACAGTTCATAATTGATAATAAACAGGTAGATGCTGCAGGATCAAAATCTCAAAAAAAGGTGCTTTTAAATTTGCATTCCACTACTTAATCATATTCCCATAAATGGTAACATTATATTTATGAGACTGTTCAACCACTTTGAAGCAAATTGAATATTGGAAATATTTTAAGAAAAAAATATCTTTAAGAAGGGACACTAGTATTTTGTGCAGTTAGTCATACCATCCTTTGTTCTAGTAAGTAGCAAAAAAATCCCATTTAACTTCTTTATGGCTATTTTTACTTTTCCTAAATCCTTTATTCATGACTCTAAAGAGATGAAAGGCACTCTTTAAGCAAATTAACTGAGCAAATATAGATGCCTGGGTTTTCTATTACTAAGCTCTAGTGGATGCATAGACCAATTTTAACAGAATGTCTTATGATTTTCCTTAACAATAAACTGCCTAGTGCTGTTTTGTCCTACATGGTAGGCACTAATTAAGGGTGACTATTTAAATTTAAATTTATAAAAAAAAAAATTAAAAATTATGTTTATAGGTCACACTAACAACATGTTAAGTGCTCAGTAGTCACATGTAAATATTGGTGACCCATATCAAATTGCTCAGATGTAAAATATTTCCATTATCATAGTAAGTTTATTGGACAATGCTGATCTAGAGGAATGTGTGCACTACAGAACATGAGAACATTAACTTATTCAACTTATGAAGGGATTTTATGTTCTTGACAATAGATGACCCAAAGCCATCCAAAAGCTCTAGACTCTACTGTCAGTATCCAAGATCTTCACAAACAACTGCTGCTCTTGAACTTTTAATAAAAGTTAGATTTCATATTTTTAGATGGATTTATTTATTTAAACTTAACATATTTCATTACTCAAACAGATCCCATGTTATGTGGTGAAATTACATTAAATTATTTTCAACATATGCCTGCCTTCTGATCTTACAAGATGCATCCATATGATACTCTCTTTTCTTCCTTGGATGGAAAAAATTAGAATATAAACACACATATCCTAATAAAGTTAACTAAAAGGAGAATTAATGAGAGAAATATTTTTTAAAAATGTATAATAATAATGGGTGTAGATTACACCTATACATGACATCTGTATTACAGAAAAACTCAAAACATTCAAGAAAAAGGTAACATTTCTGATTTTATTTTGGAGGGAATCATTCTTTGCAATGCTGAATGACAACTTATGCACTGAGTAAACTACATTCTTTAACTCAATTAGAAGTAGGTACCAAACACTATACTGGGCTTTGCACATACATTTGTCTGGGTAAGTTAAATTAACTTTTATCTTCTAAAACTTATAAACATTTATTTATAGAGAATATGTATAAATCCTTCCTTTTTATTTGTAAATATAAATATTTTAAAATACTGATATCCTTCCCTTAATATATCAAATTAACCACTTAATAAGCTAAATTAATATAATCATTAATAGAAAAATAATTTAGATAATTAGAATGAAAGATGTAAGTAGGTATTTTCCCTTTTACACCAAAGTAAAACTTTATTCTATAAACTCCTAGGATATCAACATTTTAAAATATTAAAAAATAGCTGATCATCTGTAAGTGTTGGTGAGCTATGCACAGTTTTTGCCCCTGTGAAATATTTAGGTCAATAGTGGAACTGACAAGGTTATGGTAAAAATATATCAAAGTAATACTGGATATAAAAAGAAAATGCAGATAAATATTCCAGGGAAGACTAGCAAATATGTATAAAAAGAGAAGACATTTGAGTCTAGTCTTGAAGAGTAGGTGGGAGTTTCCTAATTAGAAAAGGGCATGCCAATTATAGAAGAGGATGGGAAGCCTACTGAATGCAGTCTGGTAATTTAGAGCACAGAGTTCAGAGAGAATGGCAAGTGAACAGGATGATACATTTTAAAGAGTATATTTTCACATTGAGAAATAAATGTGCTGGAACTAAATAATCTATCAAGAGCTCTTTTATAAAAGTCATACATCCACTTCCTACTTTTATATCAAGCTTATCACAAGAAACTTATCATTTTAAGACATTTTATTTTGGTCAATGTTTATTAATAGAGAGTGTAAAAATAATAATTAATGTGTTTTTCAATTTAAACAGTTATTTATTCAACAAGTATTTTAAATCATCTGTTCACCTTGGGCTCCAGCAGGGGGAGGACAGAGTGGACTGGAGCTGTGTGAGGAGAATCTAGGGTTGTGAGCTCTGGAGATTGAGATCAGAAGGAACCCATTTGGATTCCTGTGCCGAGTCATTCCCCCATAATGCAGAGGACAGGCCTGTAGTAATACAAGAGGTAAGCAACAGTCTATTTTTAAAGCTCATTAAGAGAATCAGATTAATCAGGCAGATTAAAGATGGAGGCAGACTGAGTGGAAGCTACATTGACACTATCCCAGAAGCAAAGTGGAATTACAACTAAAATATAGAAAACACATCTTGAATAATCAACTGCAACTGAAGAGGAAATGGAGAACACCTTTATAAACATGGAGGAAAAGTGGAGACTGCATAGAGACTGGTAAGAAGTGCAGAGGTGCAAGAGGTCTGGCTGGGCACCCACATGCAGCAGCTGAAGGAATGAAAGGATATATCATCTGTGGGGGGTTCCCACTGAGGACTCTGGGGCCTAAAACCCAGTCTGGGCTCCCCAGTCAAGAGCACCAGAACTGAGAAAAGTGTCCAAATAACTGATTGCAAAAAGCAATAGTTTCTGTCTGCCAGGGAGAGGTGGCTAGAACTGCAGGAACCCTATTAAAGAGCCAACACACAAAGTTTTATGTGCAGCTGCTCACCTTAGGCTCCAGCAGAGGGAGGGCAGAGTGGACTGGAGCTGTGTGAAGAGAATCTAGGGTTGTGAGCTATGGATATTAAGGCCAGAAGGCACTCATCTGGATTCCTGTTCTGAGTCATTCCCTCATAATGCAGAGGACATCTTTCTTGGGCAGACAATTGGCTGCTTTTTCCAGAGGGGAAGCAATTGCCACACCCTGTTGGAAAATCTCTTGCCCTACCCAGGGGAGTTTCTATAACATGGGGCTCATTAAGAGACTGATAACAACCAGCCACCCCAACTTGTGGAGTTTCTATAGCCTGAGGCTCATTAAGAGAATCAGATCAGCCTGCAGTCAGAGGCAGACCTCAGAGTGCTTTGAGTCTTTGCCTGATCTGCTTCTGGACCCAGACCTTGGAAAAGCAGACATTGGTGTGCATCTTGGTCCTGTCCAGCCACACCCAGCCCCAGCAGAGGAGACCTAAAGCTGAGGATTGTTGATAGCTACAAACAGGGTACTTAGGGTCAATCACAAACTGCATCTGACATTGGCCTGCACCAGAGACCCTCGAAAAAGACTGGGAGTCTTAGCAGATCTACCTAATACATAGAAACAAGCCAAAAAAAGCAACCAAATGAGGAGACAAAAAAAGAAGCCCCAAATGAAAATACAAGAGAAGTCTCCAGAAAAAGAGCTAAGTGAAATGGAGATAAGCAATCTGTCAGATATAGAGTTTAGAATACTGATCATAAGGATGCTCAACAGCATGAAAAAAGATATGGAAACTATGAAGGAAATTAAGAATGACATTGCAGAAATAAAGAATAAATTGGAAGAAATACACAGAAGATTAGAGGAAGCTGAGGATTGCATCAGCAAATTAGAAGACATGGTAGAAAAAATTACTCAGCCAGAAATCCAAAAAGAAAAAACAATGAAAAAACAGGAGGACAGCCTAAGGGAGCTGGGGACAACATGAAATGTAACAGTATTAGTATTATAGAAATGCCAGAAGAGGTCAAACACAACCAAGGATTACAAAACTTGTTTGAAGAAATAATGGCAGCAAGCCTCCCTAACCTGATGAAGGAAAAAGTCACACCAGTTCAGGAGCCACAAAGAATCCCAAACAAGTAGAATCCAAAGAGGCCCACACCCAGACACATTATTAAAATGCTAAGAATTCAAGATAAACAGGGAATCTTAAAGGGAGCAAGAGAAAAGCAATCTGTTACATACAAAGGAGCTCCCATAAGGTTGTCAGCTGACTTCTCATCAGTAGCTCTGCAGGTCAGAAGGGAATGGCATGAACTATTTAAGGTAATGCAAAACAAGGATCTGAAACCAAGGCTACTCTATCCAGCAAGGCTATCATTCCAGATGCTGAAATAAAGACCAAAAAGGCTAAAGGAGTTTATCACCACCAAACCAGAATTACAGGAAATGTTAAAGGAACTGCTATAATTAGAAATAGAAATAGAGAGAGAAACACAGGCATAAAGAAAAAAAATGTTAATTGTTAAGTATCTATCAATAATAACCTTAAATGTAAATGGATTAAATGCCCAGTAAAAAGACATAAGATGGCCAAATGGTTAAGAAAACAGACCCAAATATATGCTGTCTATAAGAGACCCACCTCAGAACAAAAGACTCAGGATGAGAGTGAAAGGATGAAATTTTTTTTAATGTAAATGGAAAAAAAAAAAAAAAAGCTGGGGTAGCAATACTTATATCAGACAAAATAAACTTTCAAATGAAGACCATAATGAGAGTCAAGAGAGGTCACTACATAATACTAAAGGGATCAATCCAACAAGAGGACATAACCCTGATAAACATATATGCACACAATATAGGAGGACCTAAATTTATAAAAACAACTTCTAGAGGACTTTAAGAGAGAGATCAACAGCAATACAGTCATACTAGGGGATTTCACATCCTACTGACTTCACTGGATAGGGCTTCCAGAAAAAATATCAACAAGGAAACAGTGACCATAAATGACACCCTAGATCAAATGGATTTAATTGATATTTACAGTATATTCCACTCCAAAACTGCCAATTATACATTCTTCTCAATGCCCACAGGATATTTGCAAAGATAGACAACATGTTAGGACACAAAACAAATCTCTAAAAGTTTAAGAAGATTGAAATCATATCAAGCATCTTCTTGAACCACAATGGCTTGAAATTAGAAATCAAACACAATAAAACACTCAAAAACATTCAAACATATGGAGGCTAAATAATATGACTTTAAACAATGAATGGGTTACCAAAGAGATCAAGAAAGAAATAAAAAATTGCCTGGAAACAAATGAAAATGAACACTAAACAATGGCAAATCAATGGGACACATTGAAAGCAGTCTCGAGAGGGAAGTTTACCTTAAAAAACAAGCTTACCTCAAAAAACAAGCAAAAATGCTAATAGACTCTGTAACCCTACAACTTACAAACTTATAAAGAGATCAACAAGGAAATCCCAGAATAAAGAGAAAGAAAGAAATCATAAAAATCAGAGAAGAAATAAATGACATAGAGAATGAAAAAAAAAAAAAAATATATAAAAGATCAATGAAACCAAGAGCTGGTTCTTTGAAATGATAAACAAGATTGGTGAACCTTTAGCCAGACTCATCAAGAAACAATGAGAGAGGACCCAAATAAACAAAATAAGAATTGAAAGAGGTGAAATAACAACTGACCCAACAGAAATACAAAGGATTTTAGGAAAATACTATGAGCAACTACATGCCACCAAGCTGGACCACCTGGATGAAATGGATAAATTCCTAGAAAAATACAACCTTCCAAAACTCAATGAGGAAGAGTCAGAAAACCTGAATAGGCAGATAACTGCTGATGAAGTTGAAGCAGTAATCAAAAAACTCCTAGCACACAAAATCCCTGACCTGGAAGGCTTCACAGGGGAGTTTTACCAAACATTCAAACAACTAACCCCTACCATCCACAAACTAGTCCAAAAACTCCAAGAGGAAAGAACACTTCCAAGCTCTTTTTACGAGTCCAGCATTAGCCTAATTAAAAAACCAGATAAAAACACTACAAAGAAAATTACAGGTCAATATCTGTGATGAACAGAGATGCTAAAATTCTCAACAAAATATAAGTTAATTTGATCCAGCAATATAGAAAAAGATCACACACCATAACCACTTGAGATTTATTCCAGAGATGCAAGACTGGTACAATATTCAAAATTTAACAAACATAATACATGACATAAATAAATTGAAAGACAAAAATCACATGATCATTTCAATAGATGCAGAAAAAGCATTCATTAAAATCCGACACCTATTTTTGATAAAAACTCTCAGCAAAGTGAGAATAGTGAGATCATACCTCAACATAATAAAAGCCATATATGAAAAACCTACAGCCAACACCATACTCAATAGGGAAAACCTAAAACCATTTTCCTTAAGATCAGGAATGAGACAAGGGTGTCCACTTTCACCACTCTTATTCAACATAGTACTGGAAGTCCTAGCCACAGCAATCAGATGATAAGAAAACATGAAAAACATCCAAATTTTAAATGAGGAAATAAAACTCTTATTATTCGCAGATTTCTTGATATTGTACATAGAAAATCTAAAAGACTCCACCAAAAAATGACTAGATTTAATAAATGAATTTTTCAGTGTAGCAGAATACAAAGTTAACACCCAGAAATCGATGGCATTTTTATATACCAATAATGTACTCTCAGAAAGAGAAACTAATAAAACAATCCCATTTACCATTGCAACAAAAAATATATATACTTAGGAATAACCTTGACCCAGAAGTCAAAATACCTGTACTCAAAAAACTATAGGATATTGCAAAAAGTGATAGAGGAGGATATGAAAAGTGGAAGAGCTTGTCTGGGTGTGCCTCAAGGGTTGAGTATCAACCTCAGATCCTAGGAGGTTGTGGTTTGATTCCTGGTCAGAGTACATGAACAGGTGGCAGTCTTGATCCTCAATCAGGGCATGCAGGAAGCAGCCGATCAATGATAACTCTAACCATTGATGTTTCTATCTCTCTCCCTCTCCTTTCATCTATCTGAAATCAATAAAGATATATTTTTTAAAAAAAAAGAAAAGTGGAAAATATACTGTGTTCATGGACCGAAAAAATTAACATCATTAAAATGTCCATACTCCCCAAAGCAATCTATAAATTCAATAAATTCAATGCAATCCTTATTAAAATACCAACAGCATATTTCACATATCTAGAAAAAACACTTCAAAAATTTATATGGAACCAAAAAGACTCCAAATAGCCATGGCAATCTTGAGAGAGAAAAAAAAGTTGGAGGCAGCATAATACCAGATTTCAAGTTATACTACAAAGCTACTGTAATCAAAACAGCCTGTAAGAGTCACCAAAATGGGAAGACAAAGAAACAACCCCCAAATTAAAGAAAATGAAAAATCACCAGAAAAAGACTTTGATTAGATGGAGTTAAGTAAGTTATCAGGAACAGGGTTCAGAGTAAGTATTACAAAGATGATTAAAAAAATTAAAAAGAACAACAAGACACTGGATGGTAAGGTCTAGGAACTCAGTGAAAACATAAAAGAAGAGATACATAACATAAACAAAAATTAGACAAAAATAAAGAATGCTGTAAAAGCAGGCTCGATGAAGCACACAATAGAATAAGTGACTTAGAAGACAAGGTAGAAAAAAAATCAATCATGGAAGCAAAAAGAAAAAACACTTAAAAAGCATGAGGACAGTCTAAGGGAGCTTTGGGACAACATGTAGAGAAATGACATTCGCATTATAAAAATGCCAGAGGGGGAGGAAAGAGAGCAAGACACAGAGAACTTGGTGGAGGAAATTATGACAGAAAACTTCCCTATGCTGTTGAGGGAGAAAGCCACACAAGTTCAGAAAGCACAGAGGGCTTCAAACAAGAGGGACCAAAAGAGACCCACTCCAAGATACATCATAATTAACATGGAAAGTGTCAAGGACAAAGAGAGAATATTAAGGGCTGCAAGAGAGACACAAGCAGTGACCTACAAGGGAACCCCCATAAGGCTAACAGCTGATTTCTCAACAGAAACTCTTCAGACCAGAAGGGAGTGGCATGAAGTTCTCAAAGTAATGAAAAGCAAGAACATGCAACCAAGATTGCTTTATCCAGCAAGGCTATCATTTAAAATTGAAGGTGAAGTAAAGAGTTTCTAGACCAAAAAAAAAAAAAAAGGCTAAAGAGTTCAGTACCACAAAACCAGTATTGCAAGAAATGCTAAAAGGTCTGTTCTAAGAAAAAAAAAAAGGAAAAATGAGAAAAAGATCCATCAGCATAAAAGAGAAAAATGGCATTAAATAATATATGTCAACAGTAACCTTAAATGTAAACAGAATAAATGGCCCAATCAAATGACATGGAATAGCTGAATCAATAAGAAAACAGGACCCCAATATCTGCTGTCTACAAGAGGCCCACCTGAGATCAAAAGATTCATACAGGATAAAAGTGAAGGGATGGAGTAAAATATTCCATGCAAATGGAAAGAAAAAAACAGCTGCAGTGGCAATACTTATTTCTGACAAAATAGATTACAAAATAAAGACCATAACAAGAGACAAAGATGGTCACTACATATTACTAAAGAGATCAATCCATCAGGAGGAAACAAGGCTTATAGCATTTATGCACCCAATATAAGAAGACCTAAATATATAAAAAATTTCTTGGTGGACTTTAAGGGGGAGATTGACAGCAACACAATCATAGTGGGAGACTTTAACACCCCATTGTCAGCATTAGACAGATCATCAAAACAAAAATTCAACAGAGAAACACAGACCTTAAATGACTCACTAGAGCTAATGGATTTAATTGACAATTACAGAACATTTCATCCTAAAGCAGCAGAATACCCACTCTTCTCAAGTGCACATGGAACATTCTCCAAATAAGACCACATGTTAGGGCACAAGGCAAGTTTCTACAAATTCAAGAAGATTGAAATCATATCAAGCATCTTTTCAGAACATAATGCCATGAAACTAGAAATCAACCACCATAAAAAAAAAAAAAACACAAAAATATTCAAACGCATGGAGACTAAATAGCATGTTATTCAATAATGAGTGGATTACCAATGAGATCAAAAAAGAAATCAAACACTTCATAAAAAAATGAAAATGAACAGAAAACAACCCAAAATCTGTGGGACACAGTGAAAGGAGTCCTGAGAGGAAAGTTCATAGCATTACAGGCCTATTACAAGAAAGAAGAAAAAGGCTTAATGAACCATCTAACAGAACAACTAAAAGAACTAGAATGAGAACAGCAAGAAAAGTCCTGAGGAAGTAGAAGGAAGGAAATAATAATGATCAGAGAAGCAATTAATGACATAGGGACTAAAAAAGAAAACACATTGAAAATCAATGAAATCAAGAGATGGTTCTTTGAAAAGATAAATAAGATTAATGTACCTTTAGCCAGACTCATGAAGAAACAAAAACAGAGGACACAAATAAATAAAATCAGAAATGAAATAGGAAATATAACAACTGACCCAACAGAAATACAAAGGATTGTAAGAAAATACAATGAGCAAATAAATGCCAACAAACTGGACAACATTGATGAAATGAACAAATTCCTAGAAGCATACAACCTTCCAAAGCTGAATTAAGAAGAGGCAGAAAATCTGAATAGGCCAATAACAACTAATGAAATTGAATCAGTAACCAAAAAACTCCCAGTAAACCAAAGTCCTGGACCAGATGGATTTACAGACGAGTTTTACCAACATTCAAAGAAGAATTAACACCTATTCTATTCAAACTATTCCAGAAAATTCAAGAGAAGGGAAAACTCCCAAACTCTTTTTATGAGGCCAGCATCTTCCTACTCCCAAAACCAAGTAAAGACACTACAAAGAAAGAAAATTACAGGCCAATATCCCTGATGAACATAGATACTAAAATCCTCACTAAGATAATAGCAAACCGGATGCAGCAATACATTAAAAAGATTATACACAACAAAAAAGTGGGATTTATTCCAGGGATGCAAGACTGGTACAACATCTGCAAATCAATAAATGTGATACATCACATAAACAAAATGAAGCACAAAAATCATATGATCATATCAATAGATGCAGAAAAAACAACAAAATCCAGCACCCATTTCTGATAAAAACTCTCAGCAAAATGGGAATAGAAAATCATACCTCAACATAATCAAGGCCATGTATGACTAACCTACAGCCAACATTATACTCAATAGGAAAAAACTAAAACCATTTCCCTTAAAAACAGGAACAAGACAGGGATGTCCACTTTCACCACTCTTATTCAACATAGTACTGGAAGTCTTAGCCACAACCATCAGACAGGAAGAAAACATAAAAGGTATCCAAATTGGAAAGGAGGAAGTAAAACTGTCATTATTTGCAGATGACAAGATATTGTACATAGAAAACCCTAAAGACTCCATCAAAGTACTACTAGATTTCAGAAACAAATTTAGCAAGGTAGCTGGATACAAAATCAACATCTGAAAATCAATGGCATTGTATACACCAACAATGAACTTTCAGAGAGAGAAACTAAAAAAAAAAAAAATACCATCTACCATTGCAACGAAAAAAATAATATACCTAGAAATAAACTTCACCAAGGATGTAAGAGACCTGTACTCGGAAAACTACAGGACACTGAAAAAAGAAATAAAGAAAGATTTAAACAGGTGGAAGATTATGCCATGCTCATGGATTAGAAGAATTAATACCATTAAAATGTTCATACTACCCAAAGCAATTTATAAGTTCAATGCAATTCCTATTAAAATACCAACAGCATATTTCACAGATCTAGAACAAACATTATGAAAATTTACATGGAACCAAAAAAGACCCCAAATAGCTGCAGCCATCTTGAGAAAAAAGAACAGAGTGGGAGGGATCATATTACCGGACTTCAAACTGTATTACAAAGCTATTGTAATCAAAATGGCCTGGTACTGGTACAACAACAGGCATATAGATCAATGGAATAGAACAGAGACCCCAGAAATAGGCCCACGCCGTTATTGTCAGTTAATATTTGACAAAGGAGGCAAGAGCATACAATGGAATAAAGACAGTCTCTTCAATAAGTGGTGCTGGGAAAATTAGACAGATACATGAAAAAAAATGAAACTAGACCACCAACTTTCATCATACACAAAAATAAACTCAAAATGGATAAAAAATTAAATATAAGTCACAAAACCATAAAAATCCTGGAAGAAAACATAAGCAGTAAAATCACAGACATTCCACAGAGTGAAATTTTCACTGAAACATCTAGGACAAGAGAAACAAAAGAAAAAATAAACTATGGGACTACATCAAACTAAAAAGCTTTTGCATAGCAAAAGAAAACAGCCTCAAAATACAAAGGATCCCCATCGTCTGGGAAAACATATTTGCCAAAGATGTATCTGATAAGGGGCTAATCTCCAAAGTGTACAAAGAACTTACACTACTCAGTAAGAGGACGACAACCCACCCAATTTAGAAATGGGCAAAGGACCTGAATAGATACTTCTCCGAAGAAGACATACAGATGGCCAAAAGATACATGAGAAAATGCTCAACATTGCTAATCATCAGAGAGATGCAAATTAAAACCACAATGAGGTATCACTTCACACCTGTCAGAATGGCTACCATCAACAAATCAACAAATGACTTGTGCTATCAAGGATGTGGAGAAACAGGAACCCTGGTACATTGCTGGTTGGAATGCAGACTAGTGCAGCCACTCTGGAAAAAATTATGGAGGTTCCTCAAAAAATTAAAAATGGAGCTGCCTTTTGATCCAGTGATCCCACTTCTAGGAATATATCCTAAGAATCCTAAAACACTAATGAAAATGAATATATGCATCCATATGTTCATAGCAGTGCAGTTTACAGTAGCTAAGATCTGGAAACAGCCCAAGTGCCCATTAGTAGATGAATGGATAAAAAAGCTGTGGGACATATACATCATGGAATACTACACAGCTGTAAAGAAGAAGGATCTCATACCCTTTGGGACAGTATGGATGGACCTGGAGAAAATTATGCTAAGTGAAATATGCCAGGCAGGGAAAGACAAACATCACATGATCTCATTTATATGTGGAATCTAAAGAATTTAATAAACTGATGAACAGAATAGATTCAATGACATAGAAGCATAGATCAGACTGATGAATGTCAGAGGGATAGATGAGGGCAACTGGGTGGATGGGGAGAGAGTAACCAAATAATTTATGTGCATATATGCACAACCCAAGGACACAGACAATGGTGTGGAGAGGGACTGGGGAGGGGGAGGAGACGGGGTGGAATGGGTCATTGGGGAGAAAAGTGGCATCTGTAATATTTTAAACAAAAATTAACTAAATAAATAAATAAACAAAAAACAAACAAACAAACAAAAAATCTAGCCTGGTACTAGCGCAAGAACAGATATATAGATCAGTGGAACAGAACAGAAAACCCAGAAGTTGACCCACACCATTATGGTCAACTAATATTTGACAACGGATGGAAGAACATAAAATGGAGTAAAGACTGTCTCTTCAATAAACAGTTTTGGGAAAATTGGAAAAGTATATGCAAAAAAATGAAACTAGACCACCAACTTACACCATACACAAAAATAAACTCCAAATGGATAAAAGACTTAAATGTAAGACATTAAACCATAAAAGCCCTAGACAAAAATGTAAGCAGTAAAATCTGAGACATCTCTCCTAGGAATATATTTGCTGATACATCTCCTAGGGTAAGAGAAACAAAGAAGAAAATAAACAAATGGGACTACATCAAAAAAAAGCTTCTGTACAGCAAAATAAATCACCAACAAAATGAAAAGGGAGCCCACTGTATGGGAGAACATATTTGCCAATGACATTTCTGACAAAAGATTAATATCCAAAATATATAGGGAACTCATATAACTTAACAAAAGGAAGTCAAAGAATCCAATTACAAAATGGGCAAAGGACCTAAGTAGACACTTCTCCAAAGAGGATATATAGATGGCCAAGAGATATAAGAAAAAATGCTTAAAGTCACTAATCATCAGAGAGATGCAATTTAAAACCACAATGAGGTATCACTTCACACTTATCAGAATGGCTAGGATCAACAAAACAAAGAATGACAAGTGCCGGTGAAGATGTGGAGAAAAGGGAACCCTGCTACACTGCTGCTAGGAATGCTTACTGGTGCGGCTAAAATCACTGTTTACAGAGAACAAACTGATGGTTGCCAGGTACAAGGGGGTTTGAGGGCTGGGAGAAAAGGTGAAGGGATTAAGACATACATATTGGCAGTTACAAAATACTCCTGGTGATGTAAAGTACAGCACTAGGAATATAGTCAATAACATTTTAATAATTGGATGGTACCAGATGAGTACTATACTTATTTAGGGGGATCACTTTATAAGTTATACAAATGCCTAACTAGTATGCCATAAACATAAAACTAATATAATATTGAATATCAAATGTAATTAAAAATAAAAAATATTTTTTTTATTTTATTTTGTATTTCTTTCAAGTGTAAGGCTTAGTGTTTAGACAATCATACTTTACATAGTGTTCCCGTCAATATTTCCAATATTCAACTAGGACCATACATAGGTATCTTAATATTATTGACTATATTCTCTATATTTTTCTTCACACCCCCATGATTATTTTTTAACTACCAATTTGTACTTTCTAATCCCTTCACCTCTTTCTCCCAGTACTCCAAGATCTCGCCCCTCTGGCAACCACTTGTCTGCTCTGAGTCTATAAGTCTGTTATAATTTTGCTTGTGCATTTACTTTGTTCCTTAAATTCCACATATAAGTGAAATTATATGGTATTTTTCTTTTTCACTTATTTCAGTGAGCATAATACACTCTAGGTTCATCCATGTTGTTACAAACAGTAAGATATCATTTTTTTGATAGCTAAGGAATATTCCAATGTATACATATATGCCAGAGCTTTTTTATCTATTTATCTAGTGATGAGCGCTTGGGTTGCTTCCATATCTTGGCTATTGTAAATAATGCTGGAAAGGGGGACATTTGTAATACTTTCAATAATAAAGTTAAATTAAAAAAAAATGATTAAAGGTTTGCCAGAATGAAAAGTGAGAAGGAAGTATTCTAAGCAGAGGGATAGAAATATGTGATGTTTTCTAGTTATAAAGCTTCCTGGCAAACATTTATCTACCCTAGTTTTATATGTTAATAAAAATATTTTTAATTTAAGAAAATCATATTTTATATACATATGTATCCATTTTATACAAATATATATATAAAATATATATTTTACTAGATCTTATAAGCAGCCAACTGGATATCATATTACTGAAAAAATATGGGTTATGAAATGAACATATTCTTAAAATCAAATATAGTAGATACAGTTTTTATTGTTCTATCATATCTTGTATATACTTCCTCTACTCAGAGAGCTCTTCTTGATATTGCTATTGACAAGAACAAAGCAACATTTAGAGTAAAACAATCATAGGAGACTGAAACTCCATATCACTTTAATCTAAAATTCCTTTCCAGTGTTTCTATAAATTTGGTCCACGGTAAGGTTAGGAATATCTCAATAATACATATTTGAATAAGATTTTCTCTTTTTCAGTTTAAATCTTTCAGGATCACACTCTTTTATAAAGTTTTACTAAGTTGTAATTTAACATAGTGAAATGCATAAATACAAATGTAATGTTTGATGAGTTGTGAAAAAATTTTACATGCATATAATCCAAACAAATCAAATATTTATATCACCCCAGAAAGTTCCTTCTTCTACATATAAAAATTATAATTAATCATCAATGTTTTATTTATATACATTAATTTTATAACATGCAATACCAAGTATACAAGAAATCCAGTCTCTGCTCAAAGAGAATGAGGTTTAAATATATACACAGCGCCCGGCCGCGCGTGGCTTAGCAGTTGAGCGTTGACCTAGGATCCAGGCAATCGGGGTTCGATTCCCGGTCAGGGCACATGCCCGATTGCGGGCTTGATCAATGACTCTTGCGTCATTGATGTTTCTGTCTCTCTCTCTCCCTCTCCTTTCCTCTTTCTGAAATCAATAAAGATATACTTTAAAAAAATTAATTAATTAATTAAATAAATATATACACAGCAATACATAAGATAATCATTTAAATTCTATAATAATAGTTTCCCTGTAAATACAGTGTTAATTTTAGAATGGAACAAGTACTAAAATATCATTATCAATAAGAGCATTTATAAAGAATTTTTATCAGAGAAAGGATACACAACTATATATTAATGAAGCACAAAGCAAAATTAAATTAATACCAAGTAGAAACTCTATATAATAAAACAATGCTATACAGAGTCTTTATAATAAGTATGACATAGAAGAAGTGAGATTTTAACAGAGCGTTAAATAAAGAAGAAAATACAGAAAATTAGGAAAACGTGGAAATATGGAGGAAGAAGCATGTGTATGTGTCACCTGTGTGTGTGTGTGTGTGTGTGTGTTAAGGTCAAATTAAAGATGGAACAAAGTGTAATTTGTAAAACATGGGCATTATTAATTGTTTAATAAAAAGCATGCTTACATAAATTGTACTAGACTGTAGAATCCATTGTGTAATTACTGAGTAAGAATGTCTTATATTTCTAAGAAAATCCCTAAAACAGAGATTTCAAATGTGCTGTGGTACAAGTGTTAATGGTTTAGAAGATTTTTGTCCTCACTTTTGTAATATGATTAGCTGAATTGATTGTGGGTAACTATTTTGACATTCTGCCCTTGGAATATTCTCACCACTAATAGATACAATAATGCTTACTCTAGGTACAGAATCCAAGATGGCGGCAGAATAAGTGAACATACACTTACATCCTCCCAGGAAAAGCTGGAATTACAACTAAAATAAAGAAAAATCAATCTAAATAACCAACTGAAGACTAGCTGAACAAATGTCTTATAACCAAGGATTTACAGAAGAAGCCACATCGAGGCTGGTAGGAAGGGCAGAGAAGCAAAAAGGGCTGGCCCCACTCCCAAGGTGGTGACTGAGATTCTGGAAGAATAATTCAGCTGCAAAGGTTCCCATGAGGAGCATGGGGTCTCAATCCCATGCTGGTTTCCTCAGCCCAGAACACCAGAGTCTGCAAAAGGCACCCACATAACATCTGACTGTGAAAAGCAGAGATTCTGTCCATCAGTAGAGATGAGAGTCTGCTAGAAACACAGGCACTCTCTTAAAAAGCTAGCACTCAAAATCTTATTCACAGCCACTCACCTTGGACTCCAGCAAAGGGAGGGCAAAACTTACTAGAGTTCTGTGAGAAGAGACTGAGATTCATGGATCTGAAAAGAGAGCTGAAGGGACAGCCATCAGGATCCCTGTGCTGAGCCCTTCTCTCCTACCACAGATATCATTTTTCTTGGGCAGATCATTCTCTTCCATATGGCATTAGCTTGGTGGAATGCAATCGTCCCACCCTCTGAACTCTGTCAGCCCACCCTGCGGCACTTGTGACCTGCTTAGGTGTCAACTGCCTGGAACAAGGTATAGTGGTCTGGTGAGACCAAAGGGGTGTCCATGACTGAGTTGTCTAGCTTTGGGGCAGGGACTATTTTCTCCACTTTCCAGTGAACTTGACCAGTGGCAACCTCCCTGCATGAGAGATTCACTAACCCCATCCTTTAGGATCCTGGCAGCCTCACCCTCATGACTTTCACAGCCTTGTCTTACTGAGCTTGCTCTCCTAGCAGAAACTGCGGCAGACTGAATTGTATGGCTTTAGAACTGAGGCCATTTCTCCCCTTGTAAACCTGACAAATGCAGAGCCTTCCTTTCACATGGCCAAGTCTTGGTCTGTTTGTGCCTGATAAACTCTGTTGCCCTCACCCAGATGACTCCCTGAAACATGGCACCCCCAAAAACATCTGCATACACCCAACCAGAAGAAAGTAGACTTTGTATACTATTGGATTTTGCTGAGTCAACTGAGACCCAGAACTGGCACCGAGTTTAAACCTGTATTAATCTGGTGAACACCATGTGCCTCTACTTGGTGACTCACTGAGAATCTACCTAAGGCTACTCAAGTACTACCAGAGGGACTTTCAGTGACTAAGCCTAACAGGCAGCTGGAAGGCAGAAAGAGGCACAGCAGAACTTGGGGTGTCTTGGGTCTTTTGCTGACCAGCCTCCTGGAATGCTGCTGGTGTAATATTGCCTTGGTGCACAGCTTAGTCACTTCCACACACCCCAAAGCCTAGCAGAGACAGACATAAACTGTGAATCTCTTTGTAGCTCCAAGCAGCTTGCCCAGAGCCAGTCACAGAGTGTGACATTGACCTAAATCAGAGTTCCTCCCCAAAGGCCCCAGAAGTGATACACCCAGAGGCCAGCTTTAAAAACATTAAAGCAGAATCAAATAGCTTAACAAGCAGCATATCCAAAGACATATCATGGCAGTCACCCTACTGAGGCAAAATCTACTTCGTGTAGTCAGTGACTACACGGCAGCTTGTACACTGTGGTTAGTGTTGATCCTCACAATAAACCAACCTGAAGGTCCTCCCCACATACAAACAGGCCAATAAAAATGAAGACTCAATTACAATAGCAGGAATCAAATAAACCACATGAGGGACATTCCTGGAGCACTCAGCTTAAGTGATCAAGGTGACTGTGCCACTATATCCCATGGGACACATAAGGTCACTCTACCAAGACTGAGACACCTAGAGGTTTTATCTAATACATAGAAAGAAACACAAAGAGGTAGCCAAAAATAGAAAAACAAAGAAAGAGGCCCCAAATGAAAGAACAGGAGAAATATCCAAAGAGCTAAATAAAATAGATGCAAGAAATATGCCAGATATAGATTTCAAAACAATGGTTAGACAAATGCTGAAGAAACTTAGTGAGATCTTCAACAGCATGAAGAAAATAGAAATTTGTTAAAAAAAAAAAAAAAAGACACAAATTAAGAATTCAACATCTGAGATGAAAAATACACTAGAAAGAATGAACAGTAGGTTAGATGAAGCAAAAGAATGAATCAGAGATTTGGAAGACAAGGTAAAAGAAAACACCCAATAAGAGCAGCAAAATAAAAATAAGTGAAGATATTTTAAGGGACACTTGGGACAACATGAAGAGTTACAACATCCACATCTTAGGGGTACAAGAAGGAGAAGAAAGAGACACGGGATTGAGAACTTATTTGAAGAAAATTTGAAGAAATAATGGCTGAAAACTTTCCTAACCTGGTGAAGGAACAAGACAAAAAGGTTCCAGGAAGTGTAGAGAGTCTCAAATAAGGTGAACTCAAGGAGACACATCATAATTAAAATGGCAAAGATCGAAGACAAAAAGAGAACCTAAAATGCAGCAAGAGAAAGATAGCTAGTTACCTACAATAAAGTCCCATAACACTGTTAGCTGATTTCTCAACAGAAACATTTCAGGAGAGAACAGACTAACATGAAATATTCGAAGTGATAAAAAGCAACCACAACCAAGACTACTTTATGCAAAAATGTTTTCAATCAAAACTGAAGGAGAAATAGAGGTTGTCAGACAAGAAAAGCCTAAAGAAGTTCATTAACACCAAACCAGTATTACCAAAAAAAAAAAAGTTAATGGTCTTCTTTAAAAAGAAGAAAAATAAATAAATAACAGAGGAACATGGTTAGAAAGAATAAAATAACAGTAAATACACACCTACAAATATTAAATTACATTACAATCACTTTAAATGTAAATGGCTTAAATGCTCCAATCAAATAATACAGGATTGCTGAATGAATAAGAAAACAAGACCCAAATATATGCTGTCAACAAGAGACATACCTCAGAAAAAAAGATACACACAGACTAACAGTAAAGGAATGCAGAAAGATTTTCATGCAAGTGGAAAAGAAAAGTTGAAGGAGCATTACTTATATTAGATAAATTAAACTTTAAAACGAAGGCTATCATAAGAGACAAATAAGGACACTAGATAATGATAAAGGGAGCAATACAACAAGAGAAAATAACATTTAAAATCATTTATGCACTCAGCATAGGAGCTTTTAAATATATAAAGCAAATCTTGATGGATATAAAAGGAGATATCGACAGTAATATAGTCATAGAAGGGGATTTTAACACCTTAATGACATCAATGGATAATTTTTCCAGACAGAAAATCAACAAGAAAATAGCAGTCTTAAATGACACATAAATCAGATGAATTTAATTGACATCTTCAGAATATTTCACCCCAGAGTAGCAGAAAACTCTTCAAGTGCACATGGAACATTTTCTAGGAGAGACCACATTTTGGACACAAAACAAGTGTCAATAAATTTAAGAAAATTAAAATTATATCAAGCATCTTCTCTGACTATAATGGTATAAAACTAGAAATAAATCACAAGAAAACAGCTTTTGAAAAACACACAAAGACATGAAAGCTAAATAACATGATATTAGTCAACAAATGGGTTAACAATGAGACCTAGGAAGAAATAAAAAGATACCTTGAAACAAGGAAAAATGAGAACACAACAACCCCAAACCTGTGGAACTCAGAAAAAGCAGTTCTAAGAGGGAAATTCATAGCATTACAGGCCTATCTCAGGTAACAAGAAAGATCTAAAATAAACAATCTAACTTTACACTTAAAAGTACTAGGAAAAAATAATAAAGAAAGCCCAAAGTGAGTAGAAGAAAGGAAATAATAAAGATCACAGCAGAAACAAACAAGATAGTGTCTAAAAATCCAATTCAAAGGATCAATGAAACCAAGAGGTGGTTCTTTGAAAAGGTAGCAAGATTGACAAACCTTTAAACAGGCTTATCAAGAAAAAAAGAGAGAGGACCCAAATAAATAAAATCAGAAATGAAAGAGGAGAAATAACAACTCACACCACAGAAATACAAAAGATTGTAAGAAAATATTATATACAATATATGCCAACAAATTGAAGACCCTGGAAAAAATTGATAAATTCCTAGAAACATTATCTTTCAAAATGGAATCAGAAAGAATCAGACAATCCGAATAGACAGGTTACAAATACTGAAATTAAAGCAGTAATCAAATAACTCCCAACAAACAGAAGTCCTGGAAAAGATGGCTTCACAGATGAATTTTACCAAACATTGAAAGGAGAACTGACACCTATTTTTCTCACACTATTCCAAAATATTCAAAAGGTGGGAAGAGTTGCCAGCTCATTTTCAAGGCTAGCATTATCTTGATTACCAAACATGATAAAGACACTAAAAAGAAAAAAAGTATATAGGCAATATCACTGATAGATGCTAAAATTCTCAACAAAATATTAGTAAAACAGATCCATCAATACATTATAAATTTCATACACAATGATAAAGCAGAATCTATTCCAGAAATGCAAGCTTGGTACAATATCTGCAAGTCAATAAGCGTGAAACACCACATAAACAAAATGAAGGATAAAAATCATATGATAGTATCAATAGATACAGAAAAAGCATTTTATTAAATTTAGCACTGATTTATGACAAAAACTCTCAGCAAAACAGGAATAGGGAGAACATACCTCAGCCCTAGGTCACTTGGCTCAATGGTTAATGTCAGCCCGCTGACAGAAGGGTCCCAGGTTTGATTTCAGTCAAGGGCATGTACCTTGGTTGCAGGCTCAACCCCCAGCCCCAGTGGGGGTACGTGTGGGAGGAAACCAATCTAAGTGTCTCTCACATCAATGTTTCTTTCTCCCTCTCTCTCTCTACATCTCTCTCTCCCACTTCCACTCTCCCTGGAAAGCAATGGAAAAAAATATACTAGTGTGAAGATTAAAAAAAAAATTTAAAGAAAGAACATACCTCAACATAATAAAAGCCATATATGACAAACACAAAATCAATATCATACTCAATGGGTGATAATTAAAAGCATTTCTCTTAAGATCAGAAACAAGGCAGGGATGTCCATTTTAACTACCCTTATTAAACATAGTACTAGAACTCCTAGCCACAGCAATTAATCAAGAAGAAAATAAAAGGCACCCAAATTGGAAAGAAAGAAGAAAAACTATCATTATTTGCAGATAATATGATACTGTATGTAGAGAAGCATAATGATTTCACACAAAAAACACTAGAATTGATAAGTGAATTCAGTAAAGTAGCAGGATAGAAAATAAATATCAAGAAATAAGTAGCATTTTTTTATACACCAATAATGAACTATCAGAAAGGAAAATAAAACCAATCCCATTTACAATTGCATCAACAAAAAAACACACACAAAAAAACCCCACCTAGAAATAAATTTAACCAAGGATGTAAAAAACCATGCTCAGAAAATTATAAGACATTGAAAAAAGAAGTGGAAGGATATACTGTGCTCATGGAGAGGGAATTACTTCATTAAAATGTCCATACTACCCAAAGCAATCTATAGATTCAACACAGTTCTTATCAAGATCCTAAAGAAAATATTCCAAAAATATATATGGAACTACAAATGATCCTGAAAAAGAAGAACCAATTTGAAGGAACCATACTATCTGATATCAGACTATACTACAAGGCCATAGTAATTAAAAGAGCATGGTACTGGGATAAAAATATATATATACATCAATGAAAGAGAATAGAGATCTCAGAAGGAAACCCATGCCTTTATGGTGAATTAATATTTGACAAATGGTACAAAAACTTACAGTGGGGTAAAGATAATATATTCAATAAATGGTGTTGGGAAAATTGTACAGATATATGCAAAAAAAAAATGAAACTAGAACTTTTTTCACCATACACAAGCATAAACTCAAAATAGATTAAGGACTTAAATGTAAGTCATGAAAACAAAACAACTAGAGGAGAACAGAACAGTAAAATCTCAAACATTTCTCATAGCAATGTTTTTTCTGATATATCTTCTGTTAAGGGAAATAAAAGAAAAATTAAACTAATGGGACTACATCAAACTAAAAAGCTTTTGCACACCAAAAGATGCCATCAACAAAATGAAAAGACAAGTCTCTTAATGGAAGAACATATCTGCCAATATTATATCTGATAAGGGTTAATATCTAAAATTTATAAAGAATTTATACTGCTCAACACCAAAAGAAGAAGAATCCGATTAAAAAATGAGCAAAGGACCTGAATAGACAAAGAGGATATACAGATATATTCTCCAAAGAGGAAATACAGATTGCCAATATACATGTGAAGAGATTCTCAACATCACTAATCAGCAGAGAAATGCAAATTAAAACCACAATGAAATTTCATCTCACACCTGTCAAGGCTATCATCAATAAATCAATAAACAGCAAATGCTGGCAAGGATGTGGAGAAAAAAAGAATACTTGTGCACTATTGGTGAGAATGCAAACTGGTGTAGCCACTGTAGAAAACAGTATGGATTTTCTTCAAAAAATTAGTAATGGGACCTAGCCTGTTTTGCTCAGTGGTTAGAGCATCAACTTTCGGACTGAATGGTTCCAGGTTTGATTCCAGCCAAGGGCATGTACCTTGGTTGTAGGCTCAATCTCCAGCCCCTAGTGGGGCTCATGAGGGAGGCCAACAATCAGTGTGTCTCTCTCACATTGATGTCTCCCTCTCTCTCCCTCCCACTATCTCTGAAAAGCAATGGGAATAAATATCCTTGGGTGAGAATTTTAAAAAATTAATAATAGATCTGCCTTTTGACCCAGCATTTCCTCTTCTGGGAATATTTGCTAAGAAATTGAGACGCTTATTGAAAGAACATATGCACTCCTATGTTCACTGCAGCGTTATTTACAATAGTTAAGATCTGGAAGCAGCCCAAGTATGCATCAGTAGATGAATGGATAAAAAAGCTGTGGTACGTTTACAAAATAGTATACTACTCAACTATAAAAAAGAAAGAACTCTTACCTTTTGCAACAGAATAAATGGATCTGCTAAGTAAATCGGTCAGAGAAAGACAAATACCATATGATTTCACTTATATGTGGAATCTAATGATTAAAATAAGCAGAAAATAGAAACAGACTCATAGATCTAGCGAACTGACTGACACCTATCAAAAGGAAGAGGCATTGGGGGTCTGGGTGAAAAAGTTGAATGAATTAGGCAACAAAATAAAATCTCATAGACACAGACAACACTATGGTGATTACCACAGGAAAAGGTGGTGGGCAAAGTAGAAGAGAATAAAGGTGGGATAAATGGCTATGGAAGACTTGACTTAGGGTGGTGAACACACAATACATTATAAAGATGATGTATTATGGAATTGTACTCTTGAAACTATATTAACCAATATCACCCCAATAAATTCAATAATTTTTAAAGTAATTATTACATATACCTTCCTAGGTTAAGATAAAATGTTTTATAGATGAAAACAAAAAAAATGTCCATTTGCATCGCTTGATGATATGCTATTCAACTCTTACCACAGCATTGCAAATGTAACCTTATATTGCCACAAAAAAATATGTACTTGAACTTATTTTCATGTGTCTTTAAATTCACATTAACTCTTGTTTATCTTTCACATTAGTATGATCTGTTTCTCCAGTGAGTCTGCAAATTCCCAAAAGTCTTGAGTCCACTTATATACATTATATTCAATAAAGTTTGAGGACTGAATAATTTTAATCCTCACCTGAGGATATGTTTACTGATTTTTAGAGAGAGGAAGGGAGAGAGAGAGAGAGAAACATCAATGCAAGAGAGAAACATTGATCATTTTCCTCCTGTAAATGCCCTGACCAGGGATCAAATCCACAACCTAGGTAGGTGTTCTGACCACGAATCAAACCTGCAACATTTTTAGTGCACGGGATGACACTCCAACCAACTAACCCACCCAGCCAGGGTGAGGACTGATTAATTTTAGATGGCCATTTAGAATATAAGCTCAAGATGATACCTAGTGTTATGAGGAAACAACAGGCCCACAACAGAATCACTTTTGCTAAGCCCCTCAGCAGCCAAGACTTAATACCTAGTCTAACTATAGTCTCAGCTTCTCTCAGTAATGTAACCTTTAACTAGTCAACTTGGAATTACCCTTAAGAAGATGACATTGCCTGAAACAATGCATTCCTTGCTAATAATTTCCTTTTTCGGTCCCCTTTCTGTTATTTAAAACCTGCCATATTATATTATTTTGTTCATTAAAATTACACATGTGAATGAGATCATGTGATACTCTTCTTTTCCTGACTGGCTTATTTTGCTTAGCATAATATTCTCCAGGTCCCTCCATGCTGTCTCAAAGGGTAAGAGATCCTTCGTTTTTAAAGCTGTATAGTATTCTGTTGTGTAAATGTACAACATCTTTTTTTATCCACTCATCTACTGATGAGCACTAGGGCTGTTTCCAGATCTTAGCTATTGTAAATAGTGCTATGAACGTAGAGGTTCATATCTTATTTCTGGTTGGTGTTCCTAGATTCTTAGGATATAGTCTTAAAAGTGGGATCACTGGGTCAAAAGGCAGTTCCATTTTTAATTTTTTTGAGGACACTCCATACTGCTTTCCATAGTGGCTGCACCAGTTTGCAATCCCACCAGCAGTGTATTAGGGTTCCCACTTCTCCACATTCTTGCCAGCACTTGTCATTTGTTGATTTGTTGATGGTAGCCATTCTGGATTCCAGAGACAGGAAAGCATGCTACACACTGATGGATCTCAGAGGGAAGAGGGGAAGGGTGGGAAGAAATTAACCAAAGAATTTATATGCTTATATGCATAACCCGTGGACACAGACAATAGTTTTGTGAAGGCCTGAGGAAGAGGCGGAGGGGGGAAATGGGGGGAAAAGGCAGACGTGATACTTTCAACAATAAAGATAAATTTAAAAAATAAAAAACTGGCCATTTTGTACAGTCCTTTGGAGCTCTTATTTGCTAGATAGAATGCTTCCTGATTCATTATTTGATCTATAAAGCTAGTTAAATTTTCAAATTTACTTAGTTTAATTTTTGTTTTTTACCGCTACAAACATACAGTGCATACAAGTCTTTCTTCATTACTCTTCAAATATATGCATTAGGCCTTTTATGAAAACATGACATATATTTTATTTATTTGTTATCTTTAGGAATGTATTTACACTCAGTATTGTTTTTTTAAGTTATAAATATCAAGAAGGAATTGACTCTATATTTAATTCCACTTGAAAAGTGCCTAATGAGATATCAGGCTTCAGTAGAGACCTAATAATGTATTCTGAGCTCATGATCATGCCATTTAGCTTGGATACAATAATGGTAGGCAGAGTGAGCAAATTTTCAATGACTGTTTTTATTTGGAAAAATTAAGCCTTTCTAAAAATAAACTTGTGTTTTAAAACAACACACTGTAGAACTATAGTAAAGTAAAAGGAACAAAACCACAACAGTATCCTAAAAAGCAAATAAAGGGACAGGGGATTATTAATGGTAAACTGAAGTGTTTCTAGGTGTAATGGTCTTTTAACTTGTCCACTTGGCTAGAGTACAATGTCCAGTTGTTCAAACACTAATCTAGTGGTTGTAAATGTATTTTGTAGATCTGATTAAAGTTCATAATCAGTCACCTTGAGTAAAGGATATTATCCTTAATAATCTGGTTGGCCTTAACAGCAGAGCAGAGGCTTCCATAAAGAAGAAATTCCACCTGTGGACAGCAACTTCAGCTCCAGAGTTCAAGCCTGCCTATCCTGACAGTCTGCTCTATGGACTTCGGACTTGTCTAGCCAGACATCACAAATGCATAAGCCAATTCCTTTCAACAAATGTTTTTATATTGACCTCTCACTGGTTATGCTTCTTTAATTAAACTTTTTCTGAAACCAGTGATTTATAGCAAATGGTGATATTGATGCTTTTATATAAAAATTTCTATCTCAGCCCCTCATTTTTAGTGACAAAAAATATGTTATAATTGCATTCTAGAAAATAAATGTCCTGAGACCATGGGAAAGTTGATTCCCCAGAATTCAGATTTAATAATATCATTGAAGATGACATTGGTATATATTCTTATTTTTCTCCTTATAATTTTTGGAATAGTCTAAGGCCTAAGAAACATTCACTTGAGAAAATAATGGGTTAAGGCACAGAACTCTTTTCAAAATGAACTTGGGACCATTGTTAAAATTTATTTGTAATTAAATTTATTGGTGTGATGTTGGTTGATAACATTGTATAGGTTTCAAGTGTACAATCCTATAATATGTCATCTGTATATTGCATTTTGTGCTCACCACCCATGGTCTAGTCTCCTTTATCATCACATATTTGATCTCTTTTATCCTCTTCATCCTTCCTCACACCCCTTCCCCTATGGTAACCTTCATATTCTTGTCTGTGTTTACCAGTTTGTTCAGTATTTTCTGTTTATATCCCACATATGAATGAAATCATATGGTTCTTGTCCTTTTCCATCTGACATTTCACTCAGCATGATACTCTCAAGACCCATCCTTGTTCCTTCTAATGTTTTCATAGCATAAAATAATATGTCTGTATACATCTATATTTAGCCAAAAATGTCTGTGCAGCTGGTCTTCTTTATTAAGAACTTCCATTGTCTTCAGGGGTTGAATAGGTATGAATGCAAACCTATCTACTGAATGAGCTGCTGCTGACCTTACTATGTATCTCTGAAGTTGTATCTTTTCTCCCCATAACGCACAAAATTTTATTCTTCCCTCATTCCTATAACGTACAAAAGTTTTATGCAAGAAAAGTTGGTTGTGGGAAAATTCTATCAAGCAGAAAAATTTAAAGACTAATATCAAAGGTCACTTTCATAAAGATACTTTCCTGTAATTATTTTCTTTCATGATATATGTCCTTTGGTGTAAAGTAAGGCAAAGTGTTCATTTCTTTTAATCAATATATCTGATTCTGCCAAGGCCAGGAAACTAGGACAATAAGAGTAAAAGGAGCAAAAAGAACATTAAAGGAAGAAAAATGGTAAACATATAACTAGTTAGTTTAATGTAAATCTTAACATGAAAAAACTTCACTACAAAATCCCTATTTGCTATGTTAATCTTTTCATACTTCCCAACTGTCAAAGAATTTTCCTCTTCTGGTATTATAAATTCTGGATTGTTTTTCAAAACTCCATAACCCCCCAAAATGTCTCAAGGTCCTATCTTATTTGTAAAGATTTATGAACATTAAAAATAAGGATATAAATATTAAGCATGGTCTCTCTGCTTATTATGTTGGTATGTATCTTACTTCTCTAAGCATATTTTACATAGTGTTGTTTTATTGGAGTAAATATGCTGGAAATTCCCATGTTTGTTTGTCTGAAGCATTAGTTACTGACATCAAAAATAAAAATAAAAAATACATGTACTATATACATGCCCATTTAGAGTAGAATACACAAAATATATTTTAGCAATAATAAAAAGGAGAGGTCATTTTGTCAATTAAGTGACCAGCTAAAATATTAGATACTGAAAGCAGGCAGAGGAACATAGTAAGTTGGAAAGAGTATGGAATAGGAAGAGGTAGAATAATGGATAATATTTAATAAATAATTACTTTGATGCAGTTATAATTGCTTTACATCTATCATCTCATTCAATCCATATAGCCATTCAGCTAAGCAATAATTTAAGCAATGTTTTATTTCTATTTTATAAATGAAGAAACAGACATAAAGAAATAGTTCCCTCAATGATAACACTAGTACATGGCAAAGGGAGGATTCAAATTCAGGTACTCTGACTCCAACTTTCACAATATCACACTATCCTATAGTGACTCACTAAAATTATTTTCCTTAATTATACACTAATATTTTTACAATCTAAATTGTACCTTAGCAAGATGTCAGGAACTGCCACCACAAAGTTCAGAATAACACCTTAACCAATGTTCCAGTCCCTTACACAAGCTTGACATATCACTAGATAGTGATCCTTCCCAATATTTTTATCTCTTTCTTAGTTATTCCTGCATAATGCTGTAGAAAATCATTCTACACTTTATGCTCTTAAAATACTCTTAAAATTTATTGAGGACTTCAAAGACATGTTGTTTATGTAGATTATATCTTTTTTATATTTTACTTTAAAGGAAGTGTTTAGCCCAGCCAACATAGCTCAGAGGCTGAGCATTGACATATGATCCAAGTGATCTCAGTTTGATCCCCAGTCAGGGCACATGCCTGGTTGTGGGTTTGATCCCCAGCAGGAGGCATGCAGGAGGCAGCCAATCAATGACTCTCTCAGTGATGTTTCTATCTCTCTCTCTCCCCCTCCATTCCTCTCTGATATCAGTAAAGATGTATTTTTTTAAAAAATTGCTAACCCTTTTAAAATAAATAAATAATAAATAAATAAATGTTTATTAATTTATTTAAAAATAAAATCCCATTAGATGTGAGCATAAGTACATATATTTTTATGAAACCTAACCACATTTTCTAAAACAAAAACACACAGTGTAAAAAATGAGCATGATTTTACATTTCTGGCAAATCTTTCAGTGTCTGTTGTAAAAAAACAGCTGACTCTTGTGTCTACTTCTGCATCGGTAACATTCTTAACTGCACATGTACTGATGGTAAAGAATACAATGGCTACTACCACTGTGTTGATATGTGCTAAAGAACCAAGAGTTTTCCCCACTATTACATTTGCCCACTCAGTGCAAAGGCCAAGAGAGCTAATATTAAAGTCCCGATTATTTAAAAGAAAAAAAAACTAAGCATAACTTTGACCAAATTTTTTGTTCTTATCAACACACCAATAAAACAATAATGGAAGAAATCATTGTTTATTATGCAGTTGTTTTTATCATTTTATTTTAATTCAATTAGGAAAGTTATTGCAAAAGAATGAAAACCTTGATCTGATGCTCAGAGTGAAAAGCAGTATCTTGCTCCTCCTCTTCAAATGGCAGCTGTTTTTTGTAACCAAGACACATGCTTTGTTTTCTAAAATGATTGTGAGGACTAAGTAATAGCTATAAACATCTTTTGTAAAATTAGAATAGTTGTATTTTTATTTTGTTTGTGAAACTTTACATAAAAAGACATCAAATACTATTTAAAGGAATTGTTTGAAATACAATGAAAAAAGCTCAAAGTGAGCATTATGATGCTTACTTAGGTCTTCTCTTTGATACCTACTGGATAAAACTCTAGCAGACATATATTTCTAGTTCAAGAGATTGGTGATAGTTATATGAGCAAAATAGCATGACCTGGTATGAAGAACAGATTGTGGTAAAATTTATCAACATCTCTTCTGGCAACAATTAGCACTTTGGTTATGTACAAACAAACAACTAAATTAATCCTTGTTATGGCACTATTGTTAAATGATGCAATAATCAAGTACAGTACATAAAACTAAGTTCTTTATTTGCTATTCCTAGGGACAACTTTAAATGCAGAAAAATTTTTAAAAAGAATGAATTGATTTGGAATGACTAACTAACACTATCCAATGGAAAATATAAACAGAATTCCAACATAGGTGTTCTAAAAGTTTCTTAGGCTATGGGGGTAGTTGCCACTCATGTTCTTTGCTTTGCCAATCTCAAAACTAAAATCAGAGTTAAATTGAATGCATCATATATAATTTCTGAACATCGAGAATTTAGCTAAAACATTTTCACCAGATTTAAGACAGCAGATTTTCTATAATAGTCTTAAATAAATATTTATCTCTAATGATTTATTATCTAAGTAATGCTTTCTCTATTTAGTACATTGTATTATTGCACTTACTTGAGTGGTTATAAGTCTGTCTTCCTCTGGTACTGAGATGTTAAGGCTGAGAACTATTCCTCTCTTTGTTCCCAGTGTCTGGCATATAGAAGGAGCAATAGAGGTACCTATGTTATATTCCATGAGGGCAAGGATTTTCCATTGCTGCATTCCCAGTACCTAGAACAGCAGCTAGCATGTGGTAACCACTCAGTAGATTTTGTTGACTAAATGGCACAGTTATGATTAGTAACCCACACATTCCCCCATTGAAGGGCAAAAGAAGCCATGTTTCTTTTCTGTTAGTTTATTTTAAATTGTAATTTTCCCTACCATTACATAGATTTGGCCTTTTGTTTATACTGATATGTCCTGGGTAGGCCCTAGATTATAAACTCTTCAAAGACTGATGGCAATTGTTTTACCCATATCTAAACTCTGTACATTTCTTTACAACATTAAACTCTAATAATGTTATTCATGGTGAAATTTCATATCCTACTATTAACTCTTTTATTTTATGTTAAGAAAATATTTAATTTCCTTCATGTCTCATTTTATACATCCATCATTAAAATTAAGAAAATAGAATAAGCCTATTTTAGAAAAATGCAATTAACATAAGTGTAACCAAAACTGTGGTTTCAGCTGTTTGCCTCAAAGAAAGCCAAATTCATGAGACAGGTGCTGGTGCAAAAGGGAAAAGCTTTTATTTTGGTGCCACAACCTGGAAAAATGGTGGACTCCTGTCTCAAAGACCATGCCCCCATCATGTTCAAGCCTGCAGTTCTTATAGGGATAAGGAGGGGAGGGCACTTTTTCTATCCAATTACCTTGCTAGCTTTTGGCATGCTGGGGTCCTATTGGTTCATCTTTCTAGCTTTTGGTGCACTGATGCCCTCCCTATACATTCATCTTTCTTGTTTTGGGGGCACTTGGGTCCTGTTCATTCATCTTCCTAGCTTTTGGCATGCTCAGTGTACAAATCTTTCCTTGCATCATTTTGGCCAATGGGGAAGATTCTTTGGTGTCTCATCTGTCTAAAGAAACATAAGCACTTAGTAGAATGTCCATCTGTTTTCCATCTACTCCTGCCGGGTCTGGTCCAAGCTTGCCCTAAAACACAGCCCCTGAGCTCAGGATGAGGGTGTGGCCCAGGAGGCAGGGAGTATACTCTCTAGTTCTTAGGCCTCACAGTGGGCCTTGTGAATAAAAGAGCAAAAATCTTAGTTTTGTTTGATGCCTAATAGGAGAAAGTTTCTGTTAATGCTATACTATGCTTAGGCAACACTAAAGTTTAATTTGAATCTAAATGAAAAATTTAGTTTAATACTAAAGTTACAAATACAATCATACCAAAGTTAAGAAAAAATAATTTATAAAAATGTTCTTTATCATCGCCTTTAAAATATTTCAATGATTAAAATCAGAATTCCTGGAGAGAAGATGAAGGCCAAATAGGCAGACCTTTCTTGCACCTCTTCCCAGGGCAAGACTGGAAATAAAACTAAATTAGGGAACATTTATCCGAATTACGAACTGAGGTCCAGCTGAGGAGACTTATAACAAGGAAGGAGAGAAAACACCTGGAGATTGTTAGGAAGGGCAATGTCTTGAGAGAGGTTGGCCCAGTTTCTAACAGGTGGCAGGCCAAGAGTGAGAAGAAATCTCTAGGCTGCTGGGGTGGAGGTTTCCCTGAGAGCATTCAGGCCTAGACCCCAGGCTGGGCTCCCCAGACTGGAGCACCAGAGCCAAGAACAATGGCCCACATAACATCTAGCCATGAAAGGTAATAGGGCTTCTGGCCATTGTGGACACCAGAGCCAGTTGGAGATAAAGCCACAGTTTGTTTTTAAAAACCCACAGCACAGGATTTTTGTTTGCAGCTACTCACCCAGGGCTTTGTTGGAGGAAAGGCAATGTGGAATGGAGGTGCCTGAGTAGAGACTGGGGTTGGAAACATATTGGGGAGACATGGAAAAGTGGCAGCCGGGAGACCTGAACCCAAACTGAAATGGCCATTTTTCCTGAGAGGCGCTGGTCCATCCTAGAAACCACAGCTCAGGAAAAGGGAAAACAACCCACCCAAGGGGATATAGCTCACCCCAACCTCAGTAACCCTTTCTGCCATACCCTTCATCTTGACCTTTGCAGAGGAGACAACATTAGAGGCCAACTCTACAGGTTTGAACAGTCTCAGGGAGCATCAGTCGTAAGCATGGGAGAGGGGCCATCCATCTCACTGTCCTGGGAATCTGACTGCTGTTTCCTTCTCACAGGAGAACTGATAGAAACTCCTGGTTTCTAGCTAAAACCAATGGACTACATATAAGGATCTCCACTCAGCTGAGGACAGGGAAATATTCTGAGACACTCTCAGAAGAGTAGTTCTGGGATGGAGAAGTACACCCACCACTTTCCCTGAAATCTGAATGGCATTGCCAACTCATGGAAGATTCAGAGGAACAGACTTTTCAGTGATTAAGGTTGACAGGAAGGCCCAGAATTGGAAGACTACAGTCAGCCTCAGTCATCATAAGAGCAAGATACAGCCCAGCAGGGCATGGCTCAGCAGTTGAGCATCAACCCCCAATCCAGGAGATCGGGGTTCGATTCCAGGTCAGGGCACATGCCAGGGTTGCAGGCTAGGCAGCTGATCAATGACTCTCTCATCATTATTGTTTCTCTCTCTCTCTCCCCCTACCTTTCCTCTCTCTGAAATCAATAAAGATATGTTAAAAAAAAAAAAAAAAAAAGAGAAAGATACAAAGGGAGCCACCAGAAGGCACTAAACTCTGCAGAGATAAATTCCACTTCACTTCTTTATTTTGCATTATTTACTTTATCTTTCTTCTTAATTGATTTTTTTATTTAGTCTCCTTTTTTTCCTTTCATATCTCTAATTTTACTCTCCCCTTTTCTTACTCTATTTTTTCTTCCTCTTTTCATTAATACAATTTTCCTTACCCTATTGTTTATTCTTATTTTCATTCACATCTGCCCTTTCATATTCCTTTGGCTTCCCCTTTTTTCCTCCATTTATTTTTTATTTTCTTCTATTATTCTTATTGTCTTTTCTCTTTCCCAATTTTCTCTTCTTTCATGGTTGCTTTTGTTGTTGTTCTAGGGGTCTTCTGTATGTTTTTGTTTTGTTTCTTGATTTGTTTTGCTGTGGGTTTTTTTAATTTACTTTTTAAAATATATTTTTATTGAGGAAGATGGCGGCCCTGTGAGAAGCAGCAGCGCCCCCACTCCAGCCATGGACTTGATTTACTCCTAAAATCCTACGTAATCAGCTTGAAAAAAAACAGAGAAACATACCTGAGTGGACGAAGTGTGAGTGGGGAGCACTGAGGAACCATCACAGAGTCCGATAAGAGAGGGGGCCCTTGGAAGGGGCAGTCCCCCTGAAGCCTGTGCTGGGCTCCAAGCCTGAAGGCTTGAAGGCTGCAAAGACCCTCGGACGGAATCCAAAAGCAGGGATCCCACACCCGGAGCAGAGAGGGGAAGGAGCGCCCCGCGCACAGGGCAGAGGGACCCAGGGGAGCGGTGAGTCCGGGAGGAGGCGGCGCCTTCCTAGGAAACAAAGCCTCTAGGGGCGGCTGCAACTGGGTGTCTGGTGCTCGGGTGCCAACCATAGGGAAGGCTGTCCCAAGGCCTTTGGCACCCAAGTAGTGAGGGACCAGAGGACTGCGCTGAGCACCCGCACACAGGGACCCTCTGCCTCCCTGAGGGGCACTGTGTTGAGCCCCAGAAAGCACTGAATCTGCTTGGCGTGGGGGAGGGGAGGAGCCCTCCCGCCCTGAGCTCCCGGTGCCCAGAGGCTGGGAACTGTGACCGGCCCTGAGGGGCCCCGTGGTGGCACGTGAAGCTGCTCCAACCTTGCTCAGACCAGTGGTGTGGAGAGCTGCGTGGAGCTGACTTTGGGTCCCCTCCCGCTGGGTGCCTTGGAGCAAGGGTGGCGGGACCTTGCAGGGTGGACTCTCTGCCTGTTGCTTTGTGTGTTTGCGAGTTTGATTGCAGAACTGGTTCCCACATTCCCGGCGTGCACTGCACAGACAGACCAGTGGAGGCTGCCACTGGGGTCTGCACAGTAGACGGTCTGAGGGGCAGGACTGGTGCAACCAGACAACCAGAGCTGAGCAGGGAGGGACGGAGACGGCTGGCCTCTCCTGCAGCCGGGAGCACCACCCCCAATAGGAAAGGGGCAGGTCCTGCTCACTGAAGCCCCAGACACACCCTCAGGGCACAGTCCTGATGGGGAAGGGAGAGAAGCTCATAGGAGGACTCTGCAAGAATAAGACTCTTGGGGACTGTTGTTTGGGAACTGGAGGAAATGCTAAAAACCCCTGCTGAGGGCTGGGCAGGCAAAGGGCTCACCAGAATGTGTTCTGAATTGAACCCACTGGGCCCTGGCTGCTGAAACGGCCCAGACAGAAGAGGCAACAGGCTGAAATCAATCTGAAGCTGCAGCAGGCCAGAGCCTGGGGGACTAGAATCAGAGGACAGGGTAGGGACTGAGGAGCTCGTGTTGGAGCAGAGACTACCTCCCGCAGAGTGAGCACCTGACAGTGACACCTCTAATGGGAGTGATACCCTGGACTACACTAGCCACCCTGTACCCTAAAGACTCTACAGAAGACTCTGGAGCAAGACCAGGCAACTACAAGGTTGCAAAATAGCTGACAAGAGGAGGTGGTCCACGGAGAGCCTCAGATCAACCATCTACCTAAGGACACCAGAGCCAAACCTAGATGGCCCCTCACATTGGGTGATACACAAGTACCTCCCAAGAGAACTGAAATCACAAAAAACAGTGAGCCTCAGACAACATAAGTTGCCCAGAAGAAATGCACCTGATTAACTACCTTTTTCTCTGCTGTTTTTTTGTTTTGTTTTGTTTTGTTTTTGTTTTTTTTGGTTTTGGGGTTTTTCTTTGTTTTTTGTTTATTTTTTCTCTTTTTTCCTTAGGAAGAAGAGAAAGGGGAGAAAATTTGTTTTTTCTTCTTTTTTAAATTTTATAAAAATCTTTTTTTTTCATTTTTCATTTTATTTTCTTTTTAAATTTTTTTTAAACATTTTTTTTAACTAATTTTTCTTTTTTTTCATAAAATAATTTTGTCTTGCTTAGCTTGTTTTTGGCTTTGTTTTCATTATTTGCTTTCTTTTGTTTTATCCTTGCTTCTACTATCAAGACTTTCTTGATATCCCTGCTTAACAACTGGGACTTTATCATTATAACTAAGTTTACTGCTTTCCTCTATAGTTTCCCCCAAATATCTTACCAGACTCCCTGCCTGCCTGGGCTTGATCTCTCTCTCCTCTCAATCCATTGGCATAATTTTTTTCTTCTTTTTCTTCTTTCTTTTTCTACTTTTCTTTCATTCTTTCACTTTGCCCCCTTCAGTTTTCCTGTCCGATTCTTAGTTTCTCTTATTCTCTTTATTGTATTTTTGTTTTCTCATTTTCAACTATTATCCTATTCCTATTCTCTTCCATAATTTTGTGCTGGCCCTTTTTTCAGAACCTTTTCTCTGCTTCTGTTATCTCCCAGTAGCTTCTCTATTTTTTACATTTTAGCTTATTATTGTTTTCTAAATTTTCACCACTATTAACAACAACATACACCTCTGGGCTCCACTGGACCCACAAGACAAAATCCCACGCCACAAGACTGGGACACAGCAAATATATCTAAAGCAATAAGACCTACCAAAATGGGGAGACAAAGAAACAACCCCCAAATTAAAGAAAAGGAAACATCGTCAGAAAAAGACGTTGATGAGATGGAGTTGAGCAAGTTATCAGAAATGGAGTTCAGAGTATTGATGATGAAGATGTTCAAGGAACTTAAGAAGACTATACATGATAAGTTCGAGAACCTTAGTGAAAACATGAAAAAAGAGATACATACCATAAATACAACTCAGACAGAGATAAAGAATGCGGTATCTGATATCAAGAATGCACTGGAAGGAATTAAAAGTAGGCTCAATGAAGCAGAGGACAGAATAAGTGACTTAGAAGACAAAGTAGAGAAAATCACACAATCAGAGCAGCAAAAAGAAAAAACACTTAAAAAGCATGAGGACAGTCTCAGGGAACTTTGGGACAACATTAAGCGAAACAACATTCACATTATAGGAATGCCAGAGGGGGAGGAAAGAGAGCAAGGGATAGAGAACTTGGTGGAAGAAATAATTATAGAAAACTTCCCTAGGCTGGCGAAGGAGAAAGCCACACCAATTCAGGAAGCACAGGGGGTTCCAAACAAGAGGGACCCAAAGAGACCCACTCCAAGACACATCATAATTAAAATGGCAAATGTCAAGGACAAAGAGAAAATATTAAGGGCTGCAAGAGAGAGACAAGCAGTGGCCTACAAGGGAACCCCCATAAGGCTGACAGCTGATTTCTGAACAGAGACTCTTCAGGCCAGAAGGCAGTGGCATGAAGTTCTGCAAGAAATGAAGAGCAAGAACATGCAACCAAGATTGCTTTATCCAGCAAGGCTATCATTTAAATTTGAAGGTGGAATAAAGAGCTTCCCAGACAAAAAAAGGCTAAAAGAGTTCAGTACCACCAAACCAGCATTGCAAGAAATGCTAAAAGGACTGCTTTAAGAAAAAGAAGGAATAGTGAGAGAAAGGTACATCAGCATAAAGGGGAAAAATGGCATTAAATAAGTTGATATCAATAGTAACTTTAAATGTAAATGGAATAAATGGGCCAATCAAAAGACAAAAGGTAGCTGAATGGATGAGAAAACAGGACCCAAATATATGCTGTCTACAAGAGACCCACCTGAGAGCAAAAGACTCACCACACAGGCTAAAAGTGAAGGGATGGAGTAAAATATTCCATGCAAGTGGAAAGGTAAAGAAAGCTGGAGTAGCAATTCTTATTTCAAACAAAATAGACTTCAAAATAAAGACCATAACGAGAGACAAAGATGGTCACTACATATTACTAAAGGGATCAATCCAACAAGAGGAAATAACCCTTATGAACATTTATGCACCCAATACAGGAGCACCTAAATATATAAAAAATCTCTTGGGGGACTTCAAAGGGGAGATTGACAGCAACACAATCATAGTGGGGGACTTTAACACCCCACTTTCAGCACTGGACAGATCATCAAGACAAAAAATCAACAGGGAAATGCAGACCTTAAATGAATCACTGGACCTAATGGATTTAATTGACATTTATAGAACATTTCACCCCAAAGCAGCAGAATACACATTCTTTTCAAGTGCACATGGAACATTCTCAAAAATAGACCACATGTTAGGGCACAAGGCAAGTCTCTACAAATATAAGAATATTGAAATCATATCAAGAATCTTCTCAGATCACAATGCCATGAAACTAGAAATCAACCACTATAAAAAACTCAAAAATATTCAAACACATGGAGGCTAAATAGCATGTTATTAAATAATTAATGGGTTACCAAGGAGATCAAGGAAGGAATCAAACACTTCATGGAAAATAACGAAAATGAACAGACAACAACTCAAAACCTATGGGACACAGCGAAAGCAGTCTTGAGAGGAAAATTCATATCGTTACAGGCCTATCTCAAGAAACAAGAAAAAGATCTAATGAATCATCTAACACAACAACTAAAAGAACTAGAACGAGAACAGCAAGAAAAGCCCCAAGGAAGTAGAAGGAAGGAAATAATGAAAATCAGAGCAGAGATTAATGACATAGAGACTAAAGAACAATACAAAAAAATCAATGAAACCAAGAGCTGGTTCTTTGAAAAGGTAAATAAGATTGATGCACCTTTACCCAGACTTACTAAGAAACAAAGAGAGAGGACCCAAATAAATAAAATCAGAAATGAAAGAGGCGATATAACAACTGATCCAACAGAAGTACAAAGGACTGTAAGAAAATATTATGAGCAACTGTATGCCAATAAATTGGACAACATAGGGGAAATGGACAAATTCCTAGAAGCATACAACCTTCCAAAGCTGAATCAAGAAGAGGCAGAAAACCTGAATAGGCCGATAACAGCTAATGAAATTGAAGCAGTAATTAAAAAACTCCCAGCAAACAAAAGCCCTGGACTAGATGGATTTACAGGCGATTTTTACCAAACATTCAAAGAAGAATTAACACCTATTCTATTCAAACTATTCCAGAAAATTCAAGAGGAGGGAAAACTCCCAAATTCTTTTTGTGAGGCCAGCACCACCCTAATCCCAAAACCAGATAAAGATACTACAAAGAAAGAAAATTATAGCCAATATCCCTGATGAACATAGATGCTAAAATCCTCACTAAAATACTAGCAAACCGGATCCAGCAATACATTAAAAAGATCATACATCATGACCAAGTGGGATTTATTGCAGGGATGCAAGGCTGGTACAACATCCGCAAATCAATAAATGTGATACATCACATAAACAAAATGAAGGACAAAAAGCTTATGATCATATCAATAAACACAGAAAAAGCATTTGACAACATCCAGCACCCACTTCTGATAAAAACTCTCAGCAAAATGGGAATAGAGGGATCATACGTCAACATAATCAAGGCCATGTACAACAAACCTACAGCCAACATCATACTCAATGGGCAAAAACTAAAACCATTTCCATTAAAAACCGGAACAAGACAGGGATGTCCACTTTCACCACTCTTATTCAACTTAGTACTGGAAGTCTTCGCCATAGCCATCAGACAGGAGGAAAACATAAAAGGTATCCAAATTGGAAAGGAGGAAGTAAAACTGTCATTATTTGCAGATGACATGATACTGTATATCGAAAACCCTAAAGACTCCATCAAAGTACTACTAGATTTGATAAACAAATTTGGCAAGGTAGCTGGATACAAAATCAACATCCAGAAATCAATGGCATTCTTATACACCAACAATGAACTTTCAGAGAGAGAAACTAAAAAAGCAATACCATTTACCATTGCAACTAAAAAAATAAGATACCTAGGAATAAACTTAACCAAGGATGTAAAAGACCTGTACTCAAAAAACTACGTGACACTGAAAAAAGAAATAGAGGAAGATTTAAACAGGTGGAAGAAGACACCATGCTCATGGATTAGGAGAATTAATATCATTAAAATGTCCATACTACCCAAAGCAATTTATAAATTTAATGCAATTCCTATGAAAATACCAACAGCATATTTCACAGAGCTAGAACAAACATTTCAAAAATTTATATGGAACCAAAAGAGACCCCAAATAGCTGCAGTCATCTTGAGAAAAAAGAACGGAGTGGGAGGGATCACATTACCAGACTTCAAACTATATTACAAAGCCACTGTAATCAAAACGGCCTGGTATTGGTACAACAACAGGCTTATAGATCAATGGAACAGAACAGAGACCCCAGAAATAGACCCACGCCACTATGGTCAGTTAATATTTGACAAAGGAGGCAAGAGTATCCAATGGAGTAAGGACAGTCTCTTCAACAAGTGGTGCTGGGAAAATTGGACAGATACATGCAAAAGAATGAAACTAGACCACCAACTTTCACCATGAACAAAAATAAACTCAAAATGGATAAAAGACTTAAATGTAAGTCACAAAACCATAAAAATCCTGGAAGAAAACAGAGGCAGTAAAGTCACAGACATCCCACGTAGTGGACTTTTCACTGATACATCTCCTAGGGCAAGAGAAACAAAAGAAAAAATAAACGTATGGGACTACATCAAACTAAAAAGCTTCTGCACAGCAAAAGGAAACAGCCTCAAAATACAAAGGAACCCCACGGTCTGGGAAAACATATTTGCCAAGGATGAATCTGATAAGGGGCTAATTTCCAAAGTGTACAAAGAACTCATAGCACTCAGCAAGAGAAAGACAAACAACCCAATTAAGAAATGGGCAAAGGACTTGAATAGACACTTCTCCAAAGAGGACATACGGATGGCCAAGAGACACATGAGAAAATGCTCGACGTCGCTAATCATCAGAGAGATGCAAATTAAAACCACAATGAGGTATCACTTCACACCTGCCAGAATGGCTGCCATCAATAAATCAACAAACAACATGTGCTGGCGAGGGTGTGGAGAAAGGAGATCCCTGGTACACTGCTGGTGGGAATGCAGACTGGTGCAACCACTATGGAAAACAGTATGAAGATTCCTCAAAAAATTAAAAATGGAGCTGCAATTCAGCCCAGTGATTGCACTCCTAGGAATGTGTCCTAAGAATCCTGAAACATTCATCAGAAAGGATATATGTACCCCGATGTTCATAGCAGCACAGTTTACAATAACTTAGATCTGGAAACAGCCCAAGTGCCCATCAGTAGATGAGTGGATAAAAAAGCTGTGGGACATTTACACCATGGAATACTACACAGCTGTAAAGAAGAAGAATCTCATACCCTTTGGGACAGTATGGATGGACCTGGAGAATATTATGCTAAGTGAAATAAGCCAGGCATCTAAAGACAAATGTCACATGATCTCGCTTATACGTGGAATCTAAAGAACTTAATAAACTGATGAGCAGAATAGATTCAATGACATGGAAGCATAGATGAGACTGATGAATGTCAGAGGGATGGAGGAGAGCAGGTGGGTGGAGGGGGAGAGAGTAACCAAAGAATTTATGTGCATATATACACAACCCAAGGACAGGGACAATGGTGGGGAGAGGGACTGGGGAGGGGGAAGGAACGGGGTGGAATGGGTCATTGGGGAGAGAAAGGGACATCTGTAATATTTTAAACAATAATAAAACTTAAAAAATAATAAAATAAAATAAAATAATAAAATTAAAAAATAAAATAAAATATAAAATAAAATAATAAAATTAAAAAAAATATTTTTATTGATTTCAGAGAGAGGAAGGGAGAGACAGAGATATGTAGAAACATCAATGATGAGAAAGAGTCATTGATCAGCTGCTTCCTGCATGCCCCCTCCTGGAGATCAAGCCAGCAACCTGGGCATGTGCTCTGACCTGGAATCAAACCACAATATCCTCGATAATAGGTCAATACTCAACCACTGGGGCACTCTAGCTGGGATGTTTTGTTGTGTTTGGTTTTGTTCTATTAGCACCTGCATGACAGCTTGCACAATGTGGTCATGGGTGAGCCACACACTCAGCCACCCTGAGAGAAGATTCCATCAATGAATGGGACAACAATATTCAAGACCCAATTACAACAGGAAAGCTCAAATAACTCACACAAGAAACATTCTTAGAGTAACCCTGCTCAGGAGATCTAAGACATTGCACTACTGGGTCCCACAAAACACTTACTACATAAAGTCACCTCATGAATACTGGAGGCATAGCACTCTTATTTAATACATAGAAACAAACACACATGGAAAGCAGAAACAGGGAGACAAAGGGGGGGGGGAAATAAAAGAAAAGGAAGAAACTCCAGAAAAAGAGTTAAATATAATGAAGACAAGCAACTTATCAGATATAGAGTTTAAAATAATGGTGATAAGGATGCTCAAGGATCTGAGTGAGAATTTCAAAAAACTTAGTGGGAACTACAATATCATGAAACAAGGAATAGAAACAATAAATAAGAATCAATTGGAAATGAAGAATAACATATCTGATGTCAAGAATACACTGGAAGGAATCAAAAGTTGATTGAATGAGGCAGAATATTAAATTCATGATTTGGAATACAAGGTAGGAAAACACAAAATTAGAGCAGCAAAGAGGAAAAAAAAAATTAAAAATCAGGAGGGTAGTTTAAAGGGGAGTTTGGGACAACGTGAAATGTAGCAACATTTGCGGTGTAAAGGAACCAGAAGGAGAAGAATCTAAGTAAGGAATAGAGAACCCATTTACAGAAATAATGACAGAAAACTTCATTAACCTGGTGAATGAAAAAGTCAAAAAAGTTCAGGAACACAGAGATTTACAATCAAGATGAACACAAAGAGACCAACTCCAAGACACATCATAATCAAAATGACAAACATTAAAGACAAAGAAAGAATCTTAAAGGCAGCAATAGAGAGACATGATATTACCTACAAGGGAATACCCCTTAGAATGTCAGCTGATTTCTCAACAGGAACACTTCAGGCTGGAAGAGATTGGGATGAAGTATTCAAAGTAATGAAAAGCAAGGACCTGAGCCCAAGGCTACTCTATCCAGCAAGGCTATCATTTAAAATTGAAGTTGAGCCAAGCCAGGCGTGGCTCAGCGGTTGAGAATCCACCTAGGATTCAGCAGACTGCGGTTTGATTCCCAGTCAGGGCACATGCCCAGGTTGCGGGCTCAATCCCCAGCAGGGGGCGTGCAGGAGGCAGCCAATCAATGACTTTCTCTCATCATTGATTTTTCTATCTCTCTCTCCCTCTACCTTCCTCTCTTTGAAATCAATAAAGATATGTTAAAAAAATAATTAATTAATTAATTTAATTTAATTAAAGGAGAAATAAAGAGCTTCCCAGACAAAAAAGCTAAAAGAATGTATTGCCACCAAAAAAGCATTAGAGGAAATGTTCAAAGGAGTGCTTTAAGAAGAAGTAGAGAGAGAGGGGAACATATTTATAAAGAAAAAAAATGGCAAAAATAACTACCTATCAATAATAACCTTAAATGTAAATGGACTAAATGCTCCAATCAGGTCGATGAACAGATAAGAAATGTGACCCATGTATGTGCTGTCTACAAGAGACCCACCTCAGAACAAAAGATTCACATACACTGAAAGTGAAGGGATGGGAAAAATATTCCGCACAAATGAAAATGAAAAACTCACTGGGGTAGCAATGTATTTGACAAAATAGACAAAGGCCATAATGAGAGATAAAGAAAAACACTACATAATACTAACAGGATCCTTCCAACAAGAGAATAAAACCCTAGAAAACACATATGCACCCAACATAGGAACACGCAAATATATTTTAAAAATTCTTGAAAGTCTTTAAGGAAGAGATCAAGAGCAATATAGTCATTGCAGGGGACTTTAAACCCCATTGACATCACTGGATAGATTTTCTAGACAAAAAATCAACAAGAAAACAATGACACTAATCAACACACTAGATCAAATGGATTTAATTGACATTTAAAGAACATTCCACCTCAAAGCTCTAGAATATGCATTCTTCTCAAGTGCACATGGGACATTCTCAAACACAGACCACATGTTAAGTCACAAAAGTCTCTACAAGTTCAAGAAGATTGAAATCATATCAAGCATCATCTTGGATCACAATGCCATAAAGCTAGAAATCAACTACAATAAAAAGACTCAAAAACATTCACAAATGGAGAGTAACTAGCTTGATATTAAACAATGAATAAATTATTAATGATATCAAGGAAGAAATTAAAAACTTCCTGGAAACAAATGAAAGTAAGCACTCAACAACCCCAAATCTATGAGACACAGTGAAAGCAGTTCTGAGGGGGAAGTTCATAGCATTACAGGCCTACCTCAAAAAACAAGAAAAAAATCTAATAAACTTTCTAACCCTACAACTAAAAGTATTAGAAAGAGAACAATAAAAGCCCAGAGTAAATAAAAGGAGGAAAATAATAAAGATGGAGTGGAAACAAATGACTTAGAGACTAAAAATTTAATACAAAAGATCAATGAAACCAAGAGCTGGTAATTTGAAAGATAAACAAGATTAGTGAACCTTTAGCCAGACTCACCCAGAAACAAAGAGATAAGACCCAAATAAATAAAATCAGAAATGAAAAAAGCAAAGTAACAACTGACATCACAGAAATGCCAAATATTGTAAGAAAATATTATAAACAACTACATGCTAACAAATTAGACCACCAGGCCTAAATCGAAAAATTACTAAAAACATACAACCTACTAAAACTCAATCAGAAGAAATCAGAAAACCTAAATACTGATAACAATTAATGAAGTTGAAGAAGTAATAATAAAAAAAAAACTCACAGCAAACAAAAGCCCTGGACCAGACGACTTTCAAGGTGAGTTTTACCCAACATTCAAAGAAGAATTAACACAAATCCTCCTCAAATCATTCCAAAAGATTTAAGAGGAGAGAAGACTTCCAACTCCTTTTAATGTGTCCAGCATTATCTTAAATCCAAAACCAGAGAAAGACACTAGAAAGAAAGAAAATTATAAGCCAATATCCCTAATGAACATATATGCTAAAATCTGGAACAAAATATTGGCAAATAGGATTCTGCAATACATTAAAACTCATACACCATGATCAAGTGGGATTTATTCCAGGAATGCAAAGCTGGTGGAATATTCATAAATCAAAACAGTGATATACCACATAAACAAAATGAAGGATAAAAATCATATGAACATATCAATAGACACTGAAAAAGCATTCAACATATTCCAGCACCCATTTATAATAAAAACACTCAGCAACATGAGAATAGAGGGACATACCTCAACGTAATAAAAGCCATATAAAAAACCTAGAGCCAACATACTGCACAATGAGCAAAAACTAAAAACATTTTCCTTAAGATTGGGAACAAAATTGGGATGTCCACTTTCACCACTTTTATTCTACATAGTACTGGAAGTCCTAGCCACAATGATTAGACAAGAAGAAAAAATAAAAGGCATCCAAATTGGAAAGGGAAAAAGTAAAATTATCATTATTTGCAGATGACATGATATTGTACATTAAAAACCTGAAAGATCCCACCTAAAACTTGCTGACTACAAAATTAACACATGGAGATCTATGGCATTTTTATACACCAATAATGAATCCTCAGAAAAAGAAACAAAAAAATCACTTTTACCATTGCAACTAAAAATATAAGACACCTGGAAATAAGCTTAACCAGAGTTAAAAGATCTATAATCAGAAAACTATAGGAGTTTGAAAAATGAAATAAAGGAAGACACAAAAAAGTGGGAGTATATACCGTGTTAATGTATTTGAAGACTTTACAGCACAAACATATTCATACTACAGAGAGCAATCTACAAATTCAACACAGTCCTTATTAAAATAACAATGACATATTTCACAGATCTAGAACAAATATTCCAAAACTTTATATGGAACCAAAAAAAGCCTTGAATATCCACAGCAATCTTGAGAAAGAAGAACAAAGTTGGAGGGATCACAATACCTGATATCAAACTATACTACAAAGCCATTGGAATCAAAACAGCCAAGTACTGGCACAAGAACAGGCATATAGACCAATGGAACAGAACAGAGATCCCAGAAATTGATTCATGCCAATATGGCCAGTTAATATTTAACAAAGAAAGTAAGAGCATACAATGGAATAACAATAGTCTCTTCAATAAATGGGAAAATTGGGCAGGTACATGGAATAAAATGAAACTAGACCACTAACTTTCACCATACACAAGAAATACCTCAAATGGATAAAAGACTTAAATGTAAGTCCTGAAACCATAAAAATCCTAGAAGAAAACATGGGCAGTAAAATCTCAGACATCTCACATAGCAGTATTTTCACTGATACATCAGTGATACATCAAGGCAAGGGAAACAAAGTAATTTACAACTGAGACTACATCAAACAGAAAAGCTTCTGCCCATCAAAAGAAACTATCAACAAAATGAAAAGAGAACCTACTGTATTGGAAAAATATTCACCAATGAAACATCTGATAAGGGTTTAATTTTCAAAATGTACCAAAGACATATACACTTCAACAGCAGGAAGACAAACAATCCAATTAAAAGATGAGCAAAGACTGAATAGGCACTTCTCCAAAGAGGACATACAGATGGTCAAGAGACATATGAAAAAATGCTCAAAATTGCTAATCATCAAAGAGATGCAAATTAAAACTACAATGAGGTATCACCTTACACCTGCCAGAATGCCTACCACCAATAAATCAATAAACAGAAAGTCCTGGTGAGAATGTGGAGAAAAGGTAACCCTGCTACACTGCTGGTGGAACTTCAAACTGGTACAGCCACTATGGAAAACAGTATAGACGTTCCTCAAAAAATTAAAAATTGATCTGACATTTGACCCAGTAATCACACTTCTGGGAATATATCCTAAGAATACTGAAATGCCAATCAGAAAGAATATGTACACCCCTATATTCATAACAGCACAATTTATAATAGCTAAGATTTGGAAACAGACCAAGTGCCCATCAGTGGATTAGTGGATAAAAAAGCTGTGGTGCATTTACACAATAGCTTCTTTATGCAGCTATAAAGAAGGATATTTTACCCTTTGGGACAGCATGAATGGACCTGGAAACTATCATGTTAAGCAAAATAAGCCAGTTAGAGAAAGACAAATATTACATGATCTCACTTATAAGTGGAATCTAAAGGAAAAAAATAGACAATCAAAATAGTTCCAGAGGTATGGCTGCATGGAACAGAAAAACAGATCTCAGTGGGAAGGGGTTGGGTGAAGGTGACAGAAAGATTAAGCAAAGAACATATATGAATATATGCACAATCCATGGACACAGACAATAGCACGGGGAAGGCCTGGAGTGGGGCTGGGTTGGGTGGACAAGGGCAAAATGGAAGACATCTGTAATACTGTCAACAGTAAATTAAATTAAATAAAAAATAAGGAGTCAATGTACAACTGAATGTGAATATGATCTAATTCATTTTCTTTTTATCTTCATATTCTCCCGATTGTGATTAGCTTAATTTTTTATTTCCATGTGGTATTAATGTAGGTTCTTCTATAATATAAACTTCTCAAAAGAGTTTTCAGCAACTTAAGTGACAAAATATATATATATAATGCCCTGGATTGATGATTCAGTTGGTTGGAATGTTGTCTCATGCATCAAAATGTTGTAGGTTTGATTCCTGGTCAGGGCACATACCTAGTAGGTTGTGGGTTATATCCCCAGGTGTGAACCAGAGGCAACTGATAGATGTTTCTTTCACATAGATATTTCTCTCTCTCTCTCTCTCACTCTCTCTCTCTCTCTCGCTCTCCCCCTCCCTCTCCAAAAAAATCAATTAAATATATATATGTATATATACACATGTATATATGTATGTATACATACATATATATCTATATATGTGTATGTGTGTATATATATATATATATGATAGAAATTGAAGTAACAGCCATAGAACCAAAAGTATGAGAATATCTCACAAAAAATTATATAAACTGAAATTATAAGGTCATTTATTGAGTCATGATTTTACCTATGAATGGCAATTGGACTAAAGTTCTGCTGTTCTGACTAAACAAAAACAGGACAAGAAGGCGCTCCTTCCAAGCCACAGTTGCAAGGGCCAGCTTCTATCATGTTCATCTTCACTCCTGAATCGGGGATCCTGGCAGTCTCATCCTAGACAAACTGCCTCAACAGGCTCTTGCACCTGGAATTGAATGCTTCAGGCCTTGTAGCTGAAGTTGGGGTGGGAATTCAGAAGAACACATTAAATACCAATAAGGTAAATATAACTCTTATTCTTAATTGTAAATTAGAACTTCTTTAAAATAGTTTTTATTTATATTCTGAAGTGTTCTAAGGGAAATAATTTTGAGCTTCATAGAGAAGCCCAAACATTCACAAACTACAATAGATTACTGTTCATCATTCTTTAGTGGTGGAAGTAATGGAGCACAGTAAATTTTGCTTCTATTAAACTAGTGACTTATAGTCCAGCAATGTTCCATTTTTTTTCTCATAGATGACTATGACCACCTTTATCCATGACCTCCTTTCTCCTAAACAGTCTAGTTTCATCCCCATTCCACTACTGAGTTGGCTTCCCAAAAATTATAAATCATCTTCTAATTATCAAATCTAATGACCGATACTCACTGTGCATTATGTACAAGCCCACTGAACCACTCCATTGTCCCTCTGCTTCCAATCACTCATTCTCCATTCAACCCACATTTTTAAAACTGGGGTTTTACTTTCATACATTTATCACCCTATACTACCTTTCTCATGAAATACTACCTTTCTCAGAAGTCTTCTATTCATTCTCCTGCCCTCAACAGGATCCTTCCTATAGAATAAATTTCCAAATCTACATTTTTACCCTCAACTTTGCCCTGAGCGACAGTTCTGCATCTTCAACCACTAGAGGACATTTCTCCCTTTTCACCTCAATATATTTGAAATTAAACTTTTCAGTTTAGGCTCATTATTCTATCTACAAAGTAAACAATTTTGCTTTCCTTCTATAATATTTTAAAAATGTTTGTGATAGCATCTTTTTCCATGTCACTTATATACATATTTTGTTCATTTATTAAATTTTACGGATTCTTCATCTTATCATCTTGAACCATGTGAAGTTTTTTTTTTATGAAGGTCAAAAAGAGTCAAATCTCACCCAGCCAGTTTTGCTCAGTGGTTGACCTGTGAACCTGGAGGTCACAGTTCAATCCCTGGTCAAGGCAAATGCCCAAGTGGCAGGCTTGATCTCCAGCAGAGGGTGTGCAGAAGGCAGCCCATCAATGATTCTCTGTCATCATTGATGTTTTTATCTCTCTCTCCCTCTCCCTTCCTCTCTCTGAGATATTTTTAAAACTAGTCAAATATCAGTAATTTTGGTAATCAGTAATATGTTTCATTTTATGATTGCTATCATAAAAGTTTAAGTCCTTTTAATATCAAATTACTGCAGTAGCCTCTTATCTTCTGCACTTCCATTTCTCTATATACAGCTCATTCTGAAGAATGCAAACATTAACCATTCTGAAATATTCATCTTTACAAACTTCCTATTATCTAAAGTAAGAAGGCTAAATTCATTCACTTTTTTATTTATGACAGTATACAATCTGCTCCAAAACCTCACTTTATAGTCTCTTAGCCCATACAGTCACACTGTCTTTGTTCCAATTGTACTGGTGTGAATATCATCTTTCTTTTCTCTTTATTCAGAGAACCCTTTTCTCTTTCTTCAGAAATCCATCTGCCTGTAGCCTTCCTCAAACATTAACTTTACACAGCCTAGGGACATTTCCAGTATTATCTGCTTCACTTTTAATTATTTTTACTCATGAATTGCCCTTCTATGCTGTTTAAATGTCTCAAGAATACAAACTGTATTTTCATGCTTCTTTAATTCTTCATTAAAAGAATATAAAACCTTATATATAGTGATTCAAAATAATTCCTCTTTCCTTTAGTGCTTTTTTTGAAAACAGTCTGAGTTCTGTGCCAGATACCATCATTTAATCTACTCATTTTTAAAGTATAGTTGGAATACAATATTATTAATTTCAGGTGTACGACAGAGTGATTGACTCTATTATTATATAAGTCCTTCTTTACCTCTTTTTACATGCTTTGTTTTAAAGTTTATTTTTGTCTGCTGTGAGTATTGCTCAAGCAGATTTTTTTTTCATTTCTATTAGCATGGAATTTTTTTTTTATCCCTTTACTTTTAGTCTGTGTCTTTTGATTCTACGTGGCCTCTTGTAAGCAGCATATAGATGTGTCCTGTTTTGTATCCATTCTGTATGTATTTTAATTAGAGTATTTAATCCATTTATATTTAGGGTAATTGTTGACAGGTATGTGTTTATGGCCATTTTGTTAACTGGTTTTAAGCTGTGTTTGTTTTCTGTTTCTTATATCTTCTTTTGATCTTTTTTCCTTTTGACTTGCTGGTTTTCTTTACTGTTTAACTGGTTTCTGTTCAGTTTATATGTATTTTTTGTAGGTTTTGGTTTATGGTAACCATGAGTTTCATATATTTCCATCTATTTCTATACCTGTCTATTTTAAACTAACAGGCATTTGATTTCAAGCACATACTAAAAGCAGTACATTGTTACTCCTTCCTTAACTCTGTAGGTTTTTGAAATCATATGTTATATATTTTGTTTTGCCTATCTCCTATTTATAGTTAACTTTGCTACTTTTTGTTTTCTAACTTTCACATCAGCTTTTTAAGTGTGATTCATTTTGTTTATTATATATTTCCTTTTAATAGTTAGGTGGTTTTTTTTTTTTCTTTTCTGTACTGTCTTACTTCTGCTATGGCCTTTTCTTTTCTGTGTTATGAAGATCTTTTAACATTTCTTGTAAAGAGAATTAAATGGTGATAACTTCTTTAGTATTTGCTTCTCTGGGAAACTATTTCTTCTTTAATCTGAATGATAACCTTGCCTTTATAGTATTCTAGGTTGCAGTTCTTTTTGTTCACCACTTTAATATTTCTTGCCACTTCTTTTTGGTCTATAAATTTGTTGCTGAGAAATCAACTGATAACCTTACAGAGTTTTCCTTTTATGTGACGTGTTGCCTTCAAGATTGGATCATTATCCTTAACTTTTGTGATTATAATGAAATATGCCATACTTTTAATTACAATATGTCTTGGTGTAGACCTCTTTTTCTCTACATTTTTTATCATTGTTCAAAATATTACAGATGTCCTTTTTCTCCCCATTGACCCATTCCACCACACCATACCCTCCTCCCCCCCTCACCACACCATTGTCTGTGTCCTGGGTTATGTATATATTCATACAAATTCTTTGGTTAATCTCTCCCCCTCCACCCACCCCCCTTCTTCCCTCTGAGATTTCTCAGTCTGATCCATGCTTCCATGTCATTGAATCTATTTTGTTCACCAGTTTATTAAATTCTTTAGGTTCGACATATAAATGAGATCATGTGATGTTTGTCCTTCTCTGCCGGCTTACTTTGCTTAGCACAATATTCTCCAGGCCCATCCATAAGGTCGCAAAGGGTACTAGACCCTTCTTCTTTACATCTTCATAGTATTCCATGGTGTAAATATTCCACAGCTTTTTTATCCACTCATCTACTGACAGGTACTTGGGCTGTTTCCAGATCTTAGCTGTAGTAAATTGAACTGCAATGAACATAGGGGTACATATATTCTTTCTGATTAGTGTTTCAGGATTCTTAGGATATATTCCTAGAAGTGGGAACACTGGATTAAAAGGCAGTTCCATTTGTAATTTTCTGAGGAAATTCTATGCTGTTTTCCAAGGAAGCTGGATTAGTCTGCATTCCCACCAGCAATGTACCAGGGTTCCCCTTTCTCCACATCCTCATCAGCACGAGTCGTTTGTTGATTTGTTGATGGTAGCCATTCTGACAGGTGTGAAGCGATACCTCATTGTGGTTTTAATTTGCATCTCCCTGATGATTAGAGATACTGAGCATTTTTTCATGTCTCTTGGCCATCTGTATGTCCTCTTTGGAAAAGTGTCTATTCAGATCATTAGCCCATTTTTTAATTGATTGTTTCTCTTCCACTTGTTTAGTTGTATGAGTTCTTTGTACACTTTGGAAATTACGAGTTTTCACATACATCTTTGGCAATTATATTCTCCCATAACGTGGGGTTCCTTTGTGTTTTAAGGATGATTTCTTTTGCTGTGTAGAAGCTTTTGAGTTTGATGTAGTCCCATTTGTTTATTTTTCCTTTTGTTACTCTTGCCCTAGGAGATGAATCAGTGAAAATTCCACTACATGGGATGTCTGTGACTTTACTTCCTGTTTTCTGCTAAAATTTTTATGGTTTTGTAACTTATATTTGTGTCTTTTATCCATTTTGACTTTATTTTTGAGTACGGTGTAAATTGGTAATCTAGTTTCATTTTTTGCTTATAGCTGTCCAATTTTCCCAGCACCATTAATTATTAAAGATAATGTCTTTACTCCATTGTATGCTCTTGCCTCCTTTGTTAAATACTAACTGAGCATAATTGCATGGGTTTATTTCTGCCATCTCTGTTTTGTTCTATTGATCTATATGACTGCTGTTGTACAAATATGATGCTGTTTTGATTACAATGGCTTCATAGTACAGTTTGATATTTGGTGAAGTGATCCCTCCCACTCCATTCTTCTTTATCAAAATGCCTGTGGCTATTCAGTGTCATTTTGGTTCCATATAAATTTTTGAAATATTTGTTCTAGATCTGTGAAATATGCTGTTGGTATTTTAATAGGAATTGCATTGAATCCATGAATAGCTTTGGCTAGTATGGACATTTTAATGATATGATATTAATTCTTCCAATCCATGAGCATGGTATATTCTTCCACTTGTTTATATCTTTCTCTATTTCTTTTTTCAGTGACTTGTTGTTTTCTGAGTATAGGCCTTTTACATCCTCAGTTAAGTTTATTCCTAAGCATCTTATTTTTTTAGTTGCAGTGGTAAATAGTATTTTTTTTTTTTTTTTTAGTTTTTCTCTCTGAGAGTTCATTGTTGGTGTATAAAAATGCTATCTGGATATTAACTTTGTATCCAGCTACCTTGCCAAATTCATTTAAGAAATCTAGTAATACTTTGATGGAGTCTTCAGTGTTTTTAAGGTACAATATCATGTCACCTGCAAATAATGACAGTTTTACTTCTTCCTTTCCAATTTGTATACCTTTTATGTTTTCTTCCTGTCTGATGGATGTGGCAAAAACTTCCAGTACTGTGTTGAATAAGAGTGGTGAAAGTGGATATCCCTGTCTTGCTCCTGTTTATGAGGGAAATGGTTTTAGTTTTTGACCATTGAGTATAATGTTGGCTGTAGGTTTGTTATATATGGCCTTTATTATGTTGAGGTATGTTCTCCCTATTCTCACTTTACTGAGAGATTTTATAAAAAATAGGTCCTGCATTTGGTCAAGTGACTTTTCTACATCAATTGATGTGATCATTTGATCTTTGTCCTTCATTTTGTTTATATGATGCATCACACTTATTGATTTTCAGATATCATACCAGCCTTGGATCTTCAAAATAAATCCCACTTGGTGATGGTGTATGATCTTTTTAATGTATTGTTGGATCTGGTTAGCTAATATTTTGTTGAGGATTTTAGCATCTATGTTCACCAGGGATATTGGTCTGTAATATTCTTTCTTTGTAGTGTCTTTATCTGGTTTTGGGATTAGGATGATGCTGGCCTCATAAAAAGAGTTTGGGAGTTTTCCCTCCTCTTGAATTTTCTGGAATAATTTGAGGAGAATAGGTGTTAATTCTGCTTTGAATGTTTGGAAACACTCACCTGTAAATCCATCTGATCCAGGACTTTTGTTTGCTGTGAGTTTTTTGATTACTGCTTCAATTTCATTAGTTGTTATTGGCCTATTCAGGTTTTTTGTTTCTTCCTGATTCAGCTTTGAAAGACTGTATGCTTCTGGAAATTTGTCTATTTCACCCATGTTGTCCAGTATGTTGGCATGTAGTTCCTAATAGATATTTTCTTATAATCCTTTGTATTTCTGTTGGGGGAGTTGTTATATTGCCTTTTTTACTTCTGATTTTATTTATTTGAGTCCTCTCTCTTTGTGAGTCTGGCTAAATGTGCTTCAATCTTATTTACTTTTTCAAAGAATCTGCTCTGGGTTTCATTGATTTTTTGTATTGTTTTTCTCAGTCTCTATGTCATTAATTTCTGCTATGATCTTTATTATTTCCTTCCTTCTACTTTCTTGGGGCATTTCTTGCTGCTCTCTTTCTCGTTCTTTTAGTTGTTGTGTCAGATGGTTTAGTAGAGTTTTTTCTTGTTTCTAGAGTTATGTCTGTACTGCCATGAGCTTTTCTCTCAGGACTGCTTTTGCTGTGTCCTATAGATTTTGGGTTGTTTTCTGTTCATTTTTGGTTTATTCCAAGAAGTGTTTGATTTCTTTCTTGATCTCATTGGTAATCCATTCATTATTTAATAACATGCTATTTAGTTTGTACGTTTGAATGTTTTTGAGTTTTTTTATAGTGGTTGATTTCTAGTTTCATGGCTTTGTGATCCAAGAAGACACTTGATATGATTTTAATCTTCTTGAAATTGTCAAGACTTGCCTTGTGTCCTAACATGTGGGGTATTTTTGAGAATGTTCCATGTGCACTTGAGAAAAATGTGTATTCTGCTGCTTTGGGATAAAATGTTATGCAAATGTCAACTAAATACATTAGGTCTAGTGTGTCATTTAACGTCTATTTTTCCCTGTTGTTTTTTTGCCTTGATGCTCTGTCCAGTGATGACAGTGGTGTCTTAAATTCTCTTACTATGATTGTGTTGCTGTCAATCTCTCCCTTAATATCCACCAAGAAATTTTTTATATGTTTAGGTGCTCCCATATTGGGTGCATATATATTTATAAGGGTTATTTCTTTCTGTTGGATTGATCCCTTTAGTATTATATAGTGATTATCTTTGCCTCTTGTTATGGTCTTTATTTTGAAGTATATTTGGTCTGAAAGAAGTAGTGTTACTTCTGCTTTTTTGTTTTGTTTTGTTTTCATTTGCATGGAATATTTTTTTCCATTCCTTGTCTCAGCCTATATGAATCTGTTGCTCTCAGGTGGGTTTCTTGTAGACAGCATATATTTGGGTCCTTTTTTCTTATCCATTCAGCTACCCTATAACTTTTGATTGGAACATTTATTATATTTACTTTTAAAGTTACTAATGAGATATGCTTATTTAATGACGTTATTCCCTTTTGTGCTGTTAAGTAAATACAGTAGGAAGTTGGTGTCCCTTTTTGCCTTCCACTTGTGTTTTAGGAATGTTCTGCTTCGACAACACCCAGGCATTGACTCCTTTGTCAGCAGCAGTTAGCTTGGAACGGCCTCACCAGCCATCCTGGTAGACCAGTAGCTGACCCACTGGTGGAGTGCATGACTAGGATCACTTAGAGGTGCCTCCCCCATGCTTATAGTAACCACATGTAGGCTGCCCTGTTGCTATAGAAACCTCTTATACAGCATAGAGCTGTTGAAACTCCACAAATCAAGCATGTATAAGATATCCTATAAGAATAGCTTTCTGAGGGGCCCTAGTTTGACCTTTCTGATGGGGATGCTCACTGGACACACCTGAAGCCGAGGTGCTGCCTCCGTTCCCCTGCATCTTGAAAACATTCTTCAGGACTCTTTGTCTTACTTTGTTGTACTCTGTTTTATTTAATGCTGCAAATAGGGTTTTGTTGCCTCACCCTGTCTCACGTGTGCATGGTGAATGCATATTTATCCTCCAAATTTTGTGCCCATGTAGGATGTAGCCCCTTGTCACTACAAATGCCTATGTTCCTTTCTCTCAATATTTCTTATTATTTAAACAGTCCTTTTATTACTTCTTGCAGTGCTGGTTTTGTGGAATTGAACTCCTTTAGCCTTCTTTGGTCTCAGAATTTATTTCACCTTCTATTTTAAATGATAATTCTGCTGGATAAAGGAATCTTTATTGCATGTTCTTGCTTTTCATTACTTTGAGACCACTTCATGAAACTCCCCTCTGGCCTGAAGTGTTTCTGTTGAGAAATCTATTGTCAGTCTTATGGGTTTCCCTTGTAGGTCACTGCTTGTCTCTCTGTCTTGCAGCCCTTAATATTCTCTATTTGCCCTTGACATTTGCCATATTATGATGTATCCTGGAGTGGGTTTCTTTGGATCCTTCTTGTTTGGAACCCTCTGTGCTTCTTGAACCCGTGTGACTTTTTCCCTTGCCAGCCTAGGGAAATTTTCTGTCATTATTTTCTCCACCAAGTTCTCTACTTCTTGCTCTCTTTCCTCTCCCTCTGGCATCCCTATCATGTGAATGTTGTTTTGCTTCATGTTGTCTTAAATCTCCCTTAGACAGTCCTCATGTTTTTTATGTGTTTTTTCTTTCTGCCACTCTGATTGAGTGTTTTTTTCTACTTTATTTTATAAGTCACATTCTTTCCTCTGCTTCATTGAGCCTGCTTTTAATTCCTTCCAGAGAATTCTTGATATTAGATATAGAAATTTTCATTTCTGTCTGATTCTTATTTATGATATTTAGCTCTTTTTTCGTGTTTTCACTAAGTTCTTCTACCTTTCCATTAAGTGTCTTGTTGTTCCCATTAATTTCCTTGAGCATCTTTATAACCATTACTCTGAACTCTATTTCTGACAACTTGATTAATGCCGTCTCATCAAGGTTTTTTCCTGATTTTTCCTTTTCTTTAGTTTGAAGGTTGTTTCTTTGTCTCCCTATTTAAGTGGCTTACTGTTTGTATTTGTATATTAGATATATTTGCTGTCACTCTGTCTTGTAAGGTGGAATTTTGTAGTGTATGTCTAATGGAGCCCAGAGGTGTGTTGTTCTTATACTTCTGAGCTATTTGCAATAGATGTGTCTCTTTTCTGGGTGTCTCTTGTGTGGGCTCATTGGGCTCTTCTGTTGTGATTTGGTCTAGATTGTTGTTTACCAGTCCTTGGGAGGATGCTCCTCTCAGGTTGGCTAACTGTGTATCTCAGTCCCAACCACCTCATCTGAACTGTTGTATGGGTGCTGGCAAGGCAAGACACTACACAACCAAACTGTCAGATAACAAGCAGTATTTTACAAAATATCTTGACAATCACAATGAAAACATCCCAAGTGAAAGTAGAACACAAATGCTAAAACAAACCAAAAAAATTAGAAAAGAGAGAAAAAATATATATATAGAGAGAAAAGGATATTATTGCTAATAGTAACAAAAAAATTTAAAAATAATAATAAAGTAAAATAAAAGTAAAAAATAGAGAAGCTACTGGGAGATAAAGGGGGCAGAGAAAAGATCCTGAAAGAGTGAGCAAAAAATTAAGGGTAAAGCATAGGAATAGGAAAATAGTTGAAAATGATAAAATAAAAATACAATTAAGAGACAAACAGAAACAAACAATCAAACAAAAAGACAGGAAGACAGAAAAGAGAAAAAGAAAATAAAGAAGCAGAAAAGAGTTATGCCAATGGAATGAGAAGAGAGAGAGATAAAGGAAATACAGGGAGGGAATCCAATAAGAGATATGGGGGAAATGACAGAGAAAAGCAGTAAACTTATTGGTTATTAATGACAATATCCCAGCAATTAAGAAGACAATATCAAGAAAATCTTGATAATAAAACAAAAGACAAAACAAAGCAAAAATTAAAAAAAACAAGCAAAGCAAAACAAATATATATATATATATTAAATAATTTAAAAATAAAATTTAAAAGAGAAAAAATTTTTCTATTTCCTAAGGGGAAGAAAAGAAGTCAATCAATTGAGGTTCATCTGGACATCTTACGCTGTGTGCAGGTCTTTGTTTTGTATGCTGATTTGATTTCTCCTGGGAGGTACCTGTGTGGCAACCAATGTCAGGAGCTGTCTAGGTTTGGCTCTGGTGTCCTTAAGTAGTTGGGTGGTCTAAGGCTCTCTGTGGAGCACTTCCATCTTTCAGCTATTTTGCCTTCTCCTTGTGGTTGACTGGTCTTCCTCCAGAGTTTTCTCAAGAGTCCTAAGGGTGCAGGCAAGGTAGTGTAGCTCTGGATATCACTCCCCTTATTAGAATATTTGCTGTCAAGCACTCACTGTGGGGAACTTAGTCTCCACTTCAAAGCCAGCTTCTCAGTCTATACTGTCTCCTCCAATTCTAGTTTCCCATACAATGGCCAGTTGCAGTTTCAGGCTGACTTCATTCTGCTGCTTTTTCTGTTTAAGCAGTTTCAGCATCCTGGGCTCAGTAAGTTTGATTAAAAAACAATCCTGTGAACACTTTGCCTGCCCAGCCCCCAACAGAGGTTTTAAGCTTTTTCTCCAATTCCCAAACAATAGTCCCTTAGAGTCTTATTCTTGGAATAGCCTCCTGTGTGCTGTTCTCCTTTCCTCCTCAGAACTGTGCCCTGCAGGGTATGTTTGGGGTTTCAGTGACCTTAACCATTCCCTTTCTTTTTGGGGGTGGTGCACTTAGCCTGCAGGAGAGGTAAGCATGCTCCGCCCCTTCTTTCCCAGATCTGGTTGGCTGATATCACAAACCTCTCAGTTCAAACTCTCCCCAATGCAGACACAAATCCCAGCTTTTGCTGGTCTGTCTCCTCAATGCAAGTCAGGAAGGTAGACACTCATTCAGTAATTAAAAATTAAAAATCACACAAAGCAGAGTGGGAAGGTGGTGGCACTGTGAGAAGAAGCGGAGTGCCCCAGCTCCCAGCCATGGTTTCAATTTACTCCTAAAATAATGTATAACCATCTTGGAAATCCAGAGAAATATACCTGAGTGGACATACTGAGTAAGGAGCACTGAAGAAACATCATAGAGTCAGGTAACAGGGGGCACGTAGAAAGGAAGAGTCCCCCCTGAACCCTGAGCTGGACTTTGAGCCCCCGAGGCTTAGAGGCTGCAAAGCTCCCTCCCTTTGGGGGTGTGGATGGGCATCCAAAAGTTGGGATCTCAAATCCCGGGCTAAGGAGAAGACAAGGAGTGCCCCTCACAGAAGGCAGAGAAACCCAAGGGAGTGGTGTGCTTGAGAGGATGGTATGGTGCCTTCCTAGTGAAACAGAGCTTCTAATGATGGCCACTACTGGTGTCTTATGCCTAGGGTCCTGACCATAGAAAAGGCAGTCCGAAAGTGTGTGGTACTTGTATAGAAAGGGACTAGAGGTCTGCACTGAGCAGCTACATTCAGGGAGGGGGAGTTGGTGGGACCTTGCAGTTCAGATTCTCTGCTTGAGTGTTGCTTTGTGCATTTTTGAGTTTTTGATCTCTGAACTGGCTTCCACCTCTTTGGCTTGCATTGGGGAGACAAGCCAGCAGAAGCTTGGAAATGTGTCCGCTTTGTGGAGAGTTTGAAATATGTGTCCTGTGGGACCAACCAATCAGATCTGGGAAAGGAGGGACAAAGCATGCCTACCCTTCCTGCATGCTAGGAGAACCACTCCCAATAGGAAAGGGGCTGGTTCAGCTTACTGAAGCCCCAGCTACACCCTGAAGGACACAATATTGAGGGAGAAGGGAGAACAGCTCACAGGAGGACATTACAAGAATAAAACTCTAAGGGACTATTGTTTGGGAACTGAAGAAAAAGCTGAAAACACCTGCTGGATGATGGACAGATAATGTGCTCACAGTAATGTTTTTTAATCAAACCCACTGAGCTAAGACTGCTGAAACTGCCCATACAGAAAAGCGAACAGGCTGAAATCAATCTGAAGTGGCAGCAGACCTGTGCATGAGTAACTAGAATTGGAAAATAGGATAGAGACAGAGGAGTTGTCTGTGGAGCAGAGACTAACACCCTCATAGTGAGTGCCTTACCACAAAATCTCTAAGTAAGGGGAGTGATATCCCGAGCTACACTAGCTGGCCTGTACCCTAAAGACTCTACAGAAGACTCTAGAGTAAGACCAGGCAACTACAAGGTTGTAAAATAGCTGACAAGAAGAGATGGTCCACAGAGAGTCTCATATCAACCAACTACCTAAGGACACCAGAGCCAAACCTAGACAGCTCCTGACATTGCCTGATACACAAGTGCCTCCCAAGAGAGCTAAAATCAGCATACAAAACAGTGAGGATCAGATAACAAAAGCTGCCCAGATGAAACTCACCTGAATGTTTTTTGTTTTGTTTTGTTTTGTTTTCCCCTTTGGAAAAAGAGAAAGGAAAGAAATTTTTTCTTTTTAAATTTTATAATTTTTTTAATTATTAAATTTTTTAATTAAAAAAAATATTTGCTTAGCTTGTTTTTTGTTTTGTTTTATTTTTATTTTATTTTTAAAATATATCTTTATTGATTTCAAAGAGAGGAAAGGAGAGGGAGAGAAAGAAATAGAAACATCAATGATAGAGTCATTGATCAGCTGCCTCCTGCACACCCCCAACTGGGGATTGAGCCTGCAACCCAAACATGTGCCCTGACCAAGAATCAAAATCTGATCACCTGGATCCTAGGTGAATTGCTGAATCACTGAGCCAAGCCCGGCCTGGCTGTTTTGTTTTACTTTTTTGCTTTGCTTTGTTTTGTTTTATCTTTTGTTTTACTGTCAAGATTTTCTTGAAATTCTCTGCTTAATTGCTGGAACTTTATCACTGTAACCAACAAGTCTACTGCTTTTCTCTATAGTTTCCTCCATATCTCCTATTGGACTTCCTCCCTGCCCTTCCTTTATCTCTCTCTCTCCTCTTGATCCATTGGCATAACTTTTTCTTTCTTTTTTATCTTTTCTTTCTTTCTTTTGTTTTTCTCCCTTATGTTTTCTTATCTTTTTGATTGATTTGTTGTTTCTGTTCATGTGTTTATTGTATTTTTTTATCTTCAAATATTATCCTATTCTTATTCTCTCCCCTAAATTTTGCTCACCTTTCTTTCAGAGTCTTTTCTCTGCCCCTTTTATCTCCCAGTAGCTTCACTATTTTTTACATTTTATTTTAGTTTATTATTATTATTTTTAAATTTTTGTAACTATTAACAATAATATACTTTTATCTCTATCACTTTACTTTTCTTTCTCTTTCTTTTTTTAACTTATTTATTTATTTATTTATTTATTTATTTATTTATTTATTTATTTATTTATTTATTTTTTGCCTTACCATTTGTGTTCTTCCTTCACTCTTCCAGTTCTATTTTCACTTGGGTTGTTTTTGTTGTGATTTCAAGATATTTTGTAAGATATCCCTTGTTTCCTGGAAGTTCAGTTGTGTATTGTCCAGCCTTGCCAGCACCCATACAACAGTTCACATCACATGTTGTGGTTGGGGCTGAGACACACAGTTTGCCAACGTGAGAGGAGAGTCCTCCCAAAGACTGGTCAACAACAATCTAGACCCAATCATAACAGGAGAGCCCAAAGAACCCACAAAAGGGACACCCACAGAAGGGAAATGCTTAGAGCAAAAAGCTCAGAAGTATAAGGAAAACACACCTCTGGGCTCCACTAGAAGCACATGAGGAAATCTCAACCCACAAGACTGGGAGGCAGCAAATACACCTAACATATAGATACAAATACTAAGAGCCACCAAAATGGAGAGACAAAGAAAGAATCCCCAAGCTAAAGAAAAGGAAAAATTGCCAGAAAAAGACCTTGATGAGATGGAGTTAATCAAGTTATCAGAAAGAGTTCAGAGTAATGGTTATAAATATGCTCAAGGAAATTAACAAGAACAAAAGTATTATGAAAATGTTGAAGAATTTAGTGACAACATGAAAAAAGAGCTCAATATAAATAAGAATCATACAGAAATAAAGAATGCTATATCTTACATCAAGAATACACTGGAAGGAATTAAAAGCAAGCTCAATGAAACACAGAATAGAATAAATGACTTAAAAGGCAAGGTAGAAAAAGCCACTCAATCACAAGGGCATAAAGAAAAAGTACTTAAAAAGCATGAGGACAGTCTAAGGGAGCTTTGGAGCAACATGAAGCAAAACAACATTCACATTATACAAGTGCCAGAGGGGGAGGAAAGAGAGCAAGGGGTAGAAAACTTGGTGGAGGAAATAATGATAGAAAACTTCCTTATGCTGGTGAAGGAGAACACTACACAAGTTCAGGAAGCACAGAGGGTTCCAAACAAGAAGGACCCAAAGAAACCCACTTCAAGACACATCAAAATTAAAATGGCAACTGTCAAAGACCATGAGAGAATATTAAAGGCTGCAAGAGAGAGACAAGCAGTCATCTACAAGGAAAACTCCATAAAGCTGACATCAGATCTCTCAACAGAAACACTAAAGGCAAGAAAGGAATGGCATGAAGTTCTCAAAGTAATGAAAAGCAAGAACATGCAACCTAGATTGCTTTATCCAGCAAGGCTATCACTTAAAATTGAAGGTGAAATAAAAAGCTTCCCAGATAAAAAAGGCTAAAGGATTCAATACTATAAAACCAGCATTGGAAAAAATGTTAAAAGAAATGCTCTAAGGAAAAGAAAGAATAGTGAAAGAAAGGTACATGAGCACAAAGGGGAAAAACAGCAGTGAAGAAGTTTATATCAATAGTAAAGGGAATGAATGGTCCAATCAAAAGACATAGAATAGCTGAATGGATAAGAACAGGACCAAAATATATGCTGTCTACAAGAGACCCACCTGTGAGCAAGATATTCACACAGGCTAAAAGTAAAGGAATGGAATAAAATATTCCATGTAAATGGAAACAGAAAGAAAGCTGTAGTAGCAATACTTATTTCTGCAAAATAAACTTCAAAATAAAGACTCTAACAAGAGACAAAGATGGTGACTACATAATACTAAAGGGACCAATCCAACAGGAGGAAATAACCATTATAAACATACATGCACTCAATATAAGAGCACCTAAATATATAAAGAATTCCTTGATGATCTTTAAAGGAGAGATTGACTGCAACACAATCATATTGGCGGTATTTAATACCACACAGTCAGCATTGGACAGATCATCAAAACAAAAGTCAACAGAGAAACACAGGCCTTAAGTGACAACCAAAATCTAATAGATTTACTTGACATTTACAGAACATTTCCTCACAAAGCTGTAGAATACACATTATTCTCAGTGCACATGGAAAATTCTCAAAAATAGACCACATGTTAGGGCACAAAGTAAATCTCTACAAATTCAAGAAAGTTGAAATCATATCAAACACCTTTTTAAATCACAATGCTATAAAACTGGTAATCAACCACTATAAAAAAACTCAAAAATATTCAAAGACATGGAGGCTAAATAGCATGTTATTAATCAGTGAATGGGTTACCAATGATATCAAGGAAAAAATCAAACACTTCATGGCAAAAAATGAAAATGAACAGGCAACAACCCAAAATCAATGGGAGATAGATATAGCAGTCCTGAGAGGAAAGTTCATAGCAGTACAGGCATACCTCAAGAAACAAGAAAAAGCTCTACTAAGCCATTTAATACAACAACCATCTAACACAACAATAGAAAGAAATAGAACGAGAACAGGAAAACATTCCCAAGGAAGTAGAAGGAAGAAAATAATAAAGATCAGAGCAGAAATTAATGACATAGAGACTAAAAAAAATTTTTAAAAAACAATGAAACCAAGAGGTAGTTTGTTGAAAAGATAAATAAGAATGATGAACCTTTAGCCAGACTCACCAAGAAACAAAGAGAGAGGACCCAAATAAATAAAATCAGAAATGAAAGTGGAGATATAACAACCAACACAACAGAAATACAAAGGATAGTAAGAAAATACTATGAGCAAACTGGACAACATGGGTTAAATGGACAAATTCCTGGAAGCATACAATTTTTCAAAGCTGAATCAGGAAGAGGCAGGAAATATGAATAGGTTGATAACAGCTAATGAAATTGAAGTGGTAATCAAAAAATTTGCAGCAAACAAAATTCCTGGACCAGATGGATTTACAGGCAAATTTTAGCAAACATTCAAAGCAGAATTAACACCTATTCTATTCAAACTATTCCAGAAAATACAAGAGGAGGGAAAACTCCCAAACTCTTTTTATGAGGCCAGCATCATCTTACCCAAAACTGAATATAAACAGTAGGATGAAAGATAATTACAGGCCAATATCCCTGATGAACATAGATGCTAGAATCCTCACTAAAATACTAGCACACCAGATCCAGCAATACATTAAAAAAATCATACATCATGACCAAATAGGATTTATTCCAAAGATGCAAGCCTGGTAAATCAATAAATGTGATACCTCACATAAAAAAATGAAGACTTATGATTCGTGATATCTTGATTTGATTCTTAGCCAGGGCATATGCCTGTGAAGCAACCTCTATTCCCAGCAAGGGTTGTGCAGGAGGCAGCCAATCAATGACACTCTCTCATCCTCTATGTTTTTATCTCTCTTTCCCTCTCACTTACTCTCTCTGAAATCCAAAAAATATATTTTAAGAAATGAAGAATAATAATTATAAGATCATATCAATAGATGCAGAAAAAGCATTTGACAAAATTCAACAACCATTTGTGATAAAAACTCAACAAAGTGGGAATAGAAGGATCATGCCTCAACATAATAAAGGCTTTATATGAAAAACCTACAGCCAACATCATACTCAATAGTCAAAAATTAAAATCATTTCCCTTAAAAACAAGAACAAGACAAGGATATACACTTTCACCACTCTTATTCAACACAGTATTGGAAGTTTTTGCCACACCTATTAGACAGGAAGAGAACATAAAAGGTATTCAAATTGGAAAGAAGGAAAAGACATTATTTGCAAATGACATGATATTGTACATAGAAAACCCTAAAGACTCAATTAAAGTACTACTAGATTTTATAAATGAATTTGGCAAGGCAGCTAGATACAAAATTAACATTCAGAAATCAGTGGGATTCTTACACATGAACAATGAATTCTCAGAATTAGAATTTTAAAAAAATTACCATTTACTATTGCAACTAAAAAAATAAGATACCTAGGAATAATATTACCAATGATTTAAAAGACCTATACTTGGAAAACTACTGGGCACTGAAAAAAGAAATAGAGGAAGATATAAATAAGTGGAAGAATATAGCATGCTCATGGGTTAGATTAATTAATATTATTAAAATATCCATACTACCCAAAATAATTTATAGATTCAATGCAATTCCTATTAAAATACCAACAGCATATTTCACAGATCTAGAACAAATATTTTGAAAATTTATATGGAACCCAAAAAGACCCTGAATAGCTGCAGCCATTTGAAAAAGAAGAATAAAATAGGAGATATCACTTTACCAGATATCAAACTGTACTACAAAGCCATTGCAATCAAAATATTCTGATATTGGTACAATACCAGATAAATAGATCAGTGGAACAGAAGAGAGAACCCAGAAATAGACCCAAGCTATTATAATCAGTTAATATTTCACAAAGGAGGCAATAGCATACAATGGAGTAAAGGCAGCCTGTTCAATAAATGGTGTTGGGAAAATTGACCTATTACATGCCAAAAAATAAAACTAGACCACCAACTTTCAACATACACAGAAATAAACTCAAAATTGATAAAAGCCTTCAATGTAAGTCACAAAACTACAGAAATCCTGGCAGAAAACATAGGCAATAAAGTCACAGACATCTCACATAGTGGAATATTCACTGATACACCTCCTAGGGCAAGAGAAACAAAAGAAAAAATAAACATATGGGACTACATCAAACTAGAAAGCTTCTGCACAGCAAAAGAAAACAGCCTCAAAATACAAAGGAACTCCATGATCTGAAGAACATATTTGCCAGGGAAGTATCTGGTAAGGGGCTAATCTCCAAAGTGTACAAAGAACTCATACTACTCAGCAACAGGAAGATAAACAATCCAATTTAAAAATGGGCAAAGGACCTTAATAGACACTTCTCCAAAGAGGACATACAGAAGGCCAAGAGACATGAAAAAATGCTCAACATCACTAATCATCAGAGAGATACAAATTAAATCCACAATGAGGTATCACTTCACACCTGTAAGAATGGCTACCATCATCAAATCAACAAATAACATGTGCTGGTGAGGATGTGGAGAAACAGGAACCCTGGTACATTGCTGGTTGGAATGCAGACTAGTGCAGCCACTCTGGAAAAAATTATGGAGGTTCCTCAAAAATTAAAAATGGAGCTGCATTTTGACCCAGTGATCCCAACTCCAGGAATATATCTTAACAATCCTGAAACACTATATGCACTCCTATGTTCATAGCAGCACAATTCACAATAGCCAAGATCTGGAAACAGCCCTGCTGTTTGGCTCACATTGTTGTTTTGATTAACTGCTGAGCTAGCCAGACCAGCTGGACAGCACCATAAGTAAGACTGCCACCAGGTCCCATTCCTTCTAACTCTGGGAGAGGCTGCTCAGCATGAATGCACTGTGGTTTCATAGTGGTTCTGTTTTTGCTCCAGGTAAAGCAGCACACTGGGTGTCACCACAAAGTCTTGATGCATGTGAGCCTCAGTACCCTGAAGCCCACTGTATCTAGTTATTGATCGAAGGGGGGGATATGTGTACCCACTATAGCACCTCTTGTTTCTTCTGGACCTTTCACTAAGAGAAGTGGCTGGGAACCCATTTTTTCAGCCTTGCAGGTCAGCCAGACCACCTGAATAGAGCTCCTGCCTGAGCTATCAAAGTATAGGGGAAATGTGAAACAATGGCACTCACACATTGCTCAGACCGAATGGGCTCCCTCAGAATCCAAATAGCTCCTGTGGTTCCCCAGTCTTCTCTACTCAGTCTCTCTGTTTTTATTGTACAGAAGCTGTTCAGTTGTCTCTCACTTGTTGCTCAGGAGAAACTGTTCTAAATAAAGGTGCACACTGAGGAATCCAAGACGGCAGGCAGAAGTTACACTCAGCCCCTCCCAGGACCAAACTGGAATTACAACTAAATTATAGTTGAATAACAACTGCACATTAGCTGAAAATAATTCTTAAAACCAATGGTTTACAGAAGAAGCCACATCAAGGCTGTCAGGAAAGGCAAAGATGAAAAAAGGGCTGGCCCTTCTCTCACTGTGGCAGCTGAAGTTCTGAAGAGATATTTCAGCTGCAGTAGTTCTCCATGATGAGCATGGCATCTAAACTCCAAGCAGAGCTCCCCAGTTCAGAGCACCAGAGCTGGGAGGAGGCACCTATGTAACATCTGGCTGTGAAAATCAGCAGGGTTTCTGTAAACCAAAGAAAGACACATGTCTGCTAGAAACAGGTGTCTTCATCCTGGGCCCCATGGAAGGGAGGATGGAGTGGACTAGAATCACATGAGGAAAGCCCGGGGTTTGTGGAACAGGGGAGACAGCTGAAGGGACAGCCACCAGGGTCTCTGTGCTTAGTCATTCTTCTATACCACAGACACCATATTTCTTGGGTGGAATACTCCCCTCCCTGTAGAATCAGCCTATGGGAGAGCAAAAGCCTCACACTTTGGATTCTCCTTCTCCTGACCCTATGGAGAGTAAGCCCTGCTAAAAAGTTATCTGCCTTGGCTAGTGTTTAGAGCTCTGGACAGACTCAGAAAGTGTTAGTGACTAAGTTGAATGGCTTTGAGGGGAAGTGTCGGAAGTTGTTCCATCCTTGCTGCTTGACATAGTCCTTCAAGGAGGAGACATTTGCACAGTCAATGCTCCATGGGGCTTGGTGTATGGCATATCCCTCTTCCTATGTTTGTTTCCCTTTCTAACGCTCTGTGTCCTTACCCTAGTCACTGCACCAGAAAAGGGCATTGCCTTAGCTGGAAACTTTTCCCTAGCAGGGGAGTCAGATAACACTGGAAAAGACAATGATTCAGTAAAAGCCCCAAGAAGTATGGGAAAATCATGTGCCACTTATGAGGAAATCAGACTGTCAGCAGAAAGTTTAGGACTTTTAGGCCCACTACCACAGGAAGTTCCCCACCAGGGAAAAGGCCTGGGTCCAGGACCCTGCTGATTCGCCAGTGCAGGGCAATCCACAGGGAGTCCACCAGTGAGGAATGTATTACTGGGGGATGTTTATATTAATGGAAAACTCTGGGAATCCCCACAAGGAAAGAGCAGTCTAGGAAAGAGATTATTTCAATCTACACCTGAACCCTTATCATACACAGAATATTATAATGAGGAAAGACTGCTGCAGGGAATGTAAATGGAGAGACTAAGGCTAGGTGCCAGAGAAGTGGTCAATCACCATAGCTAAAAACAATCACATGCAAGATACATAACCCTTACTCAGGACTTGCATAACCTTTACATAAGAAAAGCTGGCTTAGTTATTTTCCTTTTAGCTATGTGGTAGAGCAATAAAAGAGTAACTTCAGAATATAAATAACAAACTAGATATTAACCTGTATAATAGCCTATAGAAATATAAGCAATAAGTAAGACTAAAAATTAACATACCTAAACAGATGTAAATTCTTTAGCAAAGGTCAAATAAGAAGGTATATTCATTAACTGTGAAAGGCCAAAACAGAAACCGAAACAAAGCATGAATGATGTCATGCTGTTTAACCAGCAGTAGAATCAAATAGTATAAATACAGTTGTAACAAGGCAATAAAAATGAAGCTGATTCTCCTGATGCTCTGAACACTGGTATACTTCCGTCATTTTTTGCCAATGCCACCCACACTTTTGGGCACCCCTGGACAGCTGGGGCTGGACCCCAGCAGGGAGGGCCATTCTTTCCACTTTCCCATAAACCTGACTGGCTCTTCCTCATCATGGGAAATCCACTAGAAACACCCTCAGGGCTCTGGCAGATGCACCCTCTGGGCTCTGAAGTCCCCACTTGCTCAACTCCTAGTGGTTTTATACTGCCAACTTTGGAGCAAAATCTGGGACAGACTGAGTTGTGTGGCTCTTGGAAAGGAGACACACTCCACACCTACTCTGAAACCTGACCAAGGCCTCCCCTTCACAGGACAACCACTCGCACTCACCTGATGACTCATTGTGAACCTACCTAATGCAACTCAAGTACTGCCAGAGGCTCTTTCAGTGACTGAGCCTAACAGGCATTCAGGAGGCAGAGGCAGCTTTGGGCTGTCCTTGGGACATTTTCGGACATTCTCCGGGAGTGGTGCTGGTAAAAGCCAGCATTGGTGTGCAGATTAGTGCTTTCCATGCACACTTATGGACAGCAAAGGCAACCACAAACTGTGGATTGCTTGTATCTGCAAACAGGACTAGTCACAGGCAGCATCTGATATTGGCCTGCACCAGAGTCCCTCCCCAAAGACCCAGAACTAACACACTCAGTAGCCTGATTCAGACAACATTAGAGCAGGATCCACTAGCTTCAGAAACAGCATATCTAAAGGAAGATCTTAACATGCACCAATCCCTGCTGAGACAAATTATGCTTCATATCATCAGAACCTGCACAGCATCTTGCCTGCCATGGTTTGGGTTGAGTCTCACAGTCAGACAGCCTGATGGTTGATCCCAAGCATAAATGGGCTAATAGCAATCATAACTCAATTACAGGAAGAGGGCCCACATAACACATACAAGAGAAATTCTTGGAGCACCCACCTCAAGTGATCAAGGAGACTGCACCACTGGATCCTACAGTACACCTACTACATAAGACCACCTTGCATAACTAGGTGACCTAACAGATTTATCTAACACATAGCAACAAGCACAAAGATGCATCTAAAATGGGGAGTCAAAGAAGCAGGCCCCAAATAAAAGAACAGGAGAAATCTCAAGAAAAAGAGCTAAATAAAATGAAGACAAGCAATTTATCAGGTATAAAGTTCAAAATAATCATTATAAAGATGCTCAACAGCATGAAAATAGACATAGAAACCATATAAAAGGACCAGTCAGAAATGCAGAATGCAATATCTAAAACAAAGAATACACTGGAAGGAATAAACAGTAGGTTGGATGAAGCAGAGAACTGAATCAGCAATTTGGAAAACAAGGTAGAAAAAAACACCCAATAGGAGCTGGAAAAAAATATAAATAAGAATAGTTTAAGGGAACTTTGGGACAATATGAACCATAACAACATCCACATGATAGGTGTAACAGAAGGAAAGAGAGAGAACAAGGGATCAAAAACCTATTTGAAGAAATAATGACTGAAAAACTCCCTGACTGGGTGAAAGAAAAAAAATACACAAAAAACCACAAGACCAGGCAGTGCAGAGAGTCCCAAACAAGATGAACCAAAGAGGCCCACACACATCACAATTAAAATAGCAAATTTTTTTAAAAAAAAGAGAATTTTAAAAACCACATAAGAAAGAAAATTAATTACCTACAAGGGAGTTCCCACAAGGCTATCAGTGATTTCTTGGCAGGAACACTTCAAGCCAGAAGGGATTGGCATAAAATATTCACAGTGATGAAAGCAAGGACCTATTATGAAGACTACTTTAGCCAGCAAGGCTATTATTTGAAATTGAAGGAGAAATAAAAAACTTCTTAAACAAGAAAAGGCAAAAGGAGTTTTTTACCACCAATCCAGAATTACAAAAAAAAAAAAAAGTTAAAGGGCCTGCTTAAAATAGAAAAAGAAAAACAAACAGAAGAACATAGTTAAAAGAATAAAATGACAAAACATATGAACCTATCAATAATCATGTTAAATGTAAATAGCTTAAATGTTCCAAACAAAAAACATAGGGGAGCTGAATGGATAAAATACAAGACCCATATATAGTTTCTCTACAAGACAACCACTTCAGAAAGAAAGATACACACAGACTAAAAGTAAAGAGATGGAGAAAAATATTTCCTGCAAATGGAAAGGGGAAAATAAGCTGGGGGAATAATAATTATATCTTACAAAATAGACTTTAAAACAGACAAGAGCAAGAGAAAAAGGACATTATATAATGAAAAAGGGAGCAATTCAACAAGAGGATATTACCCTTGTAAAATTTATGCACTCAATATAAGATTCCCTAAACATGTAAATCAAATCTTGATGGAAATAAAGGGAGATATAGACAGTCCTATAGATATAGTAGGTTATTTTAACATCCCACTGACATCAATGGATAGGTCTTCCAGACAGAAAAGCAACAAAGAAACAGTAGCCATAAATGACACACTAGATTAGAAGAATTTAATAAATATATTCAGAGAATTTCACCCCAGAGCAGAATATATTTTCTTTTCAAATGTACATTTAATATTTTCTAGGAGAAACTACATGTTAAAAAACAATACAAGTCTCAATAAATTTAATAAGATTGAAATTATGTCAAGCATCTTCTTTGACCATAATAGTATAAAACTAGAAACTAATCACACACACAAAAAACTAAAACACACACACACAAAGACAAGAATGCTAAATAACATGTTACTAAACAATGAATGGGTTAACAATGAAATAAAGGGAGAAACCAAAAGATACCTTGAGCCCAGTGGACATGGATGAGTGGTTGAGCATCAACTTATGAAACAGGAAATCATGGTTCAGTTTCCTGCCTGGGCATGTGCCCAGGTTGCATACTTGATTCCCAGTAGGGTGCTTGCAGGAGGCAGCTGATCAATGACTCTCACTGATGTTTTTATCTTTCTCTCCCTCTCCCTCTCCCTCCTCTCTCTAAAACCAATAAAGACATATAAAAAAAAGATACCTTGAAACAAATGAAAATGAGAACAGAACCCAAAATCTATAGAACACAGTGAAAGCATTCCTAAGAGAAAATTTTATAGCATTACAGGCCTATCTCAAAAAATAAGAAAAACCTAAAATAAACAACCTAAGTTTACACTAAAGGAACTCAGAAATGAACAACAAACAAAGCCTAAGTTGAGTATAAGGAAGAAAATTATAAAGATCAGAACAAAAATAAACAAAATAAAATTTAAAAATCCAATACAAAAGATCAATGAAACCAAGAGGTGGATCTTTGAAAAGTAAACAAGGTTGACAAACCTTTAATCAGAGTCACACACAAAAAAAGAAGAAGACCTAAATAAATAAAATCATAAATGAATGAGAAATTAACAATTGACACCAAAGAAATACAAAGGATTGCAAGAATATGTTACAAACAACTATAAGTTGACAAATTGAACAATATCGAAGAAAAGGTATTTATAAATTCCTATAAACATCCAATCTTCCAAAACTAAATCAGGAAGAACCTGAAAACTGAATAAACAGATTATAGCTGGTGAAATTAATGCAGTAATCAAAAACTCCCAACAAACAAAAATCCTGGACCAGACAGCTTCACAAGTGAATTTTAGCAAACATTCAGAGAAAAACTAATACCTATCCTTCTCAAATTATTACAAAGAATTCAAAAAGAGGGAAGACTCCACAGCGCATTTTACAAGGCCAGGATTATCTTAATTCCAAAACCAGATAGCCACTACATAGAAAGAAAAGTATAGGTCAATATCTCTGATGAACATAGACACAAAAATCCCCAACAAAATATTAGCAAACTGAATTCATTAATACACTAAAAAAATTATATAGCATGATCAAGTGGAATTTATTCATAAGATGCAGGGATGGTACAAAATCCACAAATCAATTAACATGATACACCACATAAACAAAATAAAGGATAAAATCATATGATCATATCAATAGATGAAGAAAAAGCATTTCACAAAATCCAGCATCCATTTATGATAAAAACTCTCTGCACAATGGGAATAGAGGGAACATACCTCAACATAATAAAGGCCATAGATGACAAACCCACAGCCAACACTATACTCAATGCAAAAAACTACAAGTATTTTCCTTAAGGTCAGGAACAAGACAGGAATGTCCAATTTCACCACTCTTATTCAACATAGTACTGGAAGTAATAACTACAGCACACAATCAAGAAGAAACATGTGACAGGAAAGATGGTGGCACTCTAACAAGAAGCAGATTGCCCTTGCTTCCAGCCACAGACTGGATTTACAGTTAAAATACTGCATAACCAGCTTGGAAAAACAAGAGAAATATACTTGATTGGACACATTTTGATTAAGGAACACTGAAGAAACACCATAGAGTTTGAAAAGGGGATGGGCCGTAGAAAGGGGCAGTGCCCCCTAAAGCCAGTGCTCTGTTGCAAGACCTGAGGGTTAGAGGTAGCAATTCTCCCTTCCCTTGGGAGTGTGGACTGGCATCCAAAACCTGGGATCACAAACATGGAGCAGAGAACAAGGGAAGGAGAGGCTGTGCACAGTGGTTGGTTGAGGGAATCAGGGGAACAGTGTGCTTGTGAAGAGGAGGCTGCACCTTCCCAGTGAAACAACACACTTAATGGCACCTGCCGGGGCAGGAGGTTTTCACCCTGGGTGATAAACAAGGAAAGGCTGTCCTGCAGGATGTGGCTTCCAAATGGAAAGGGGATAGAGGGCTGAATTCAGCAGCGACCTATAGGGATCCTCTGTTTCCTATGAGGCATTGTGTAGAACCCCAGAAAGCATTTGAACTGTGTAGCTCAAGAAAGGGGAAGAGAGCTCTCCTGCCACAAGAGAGAGGGACCAGAGTTGCCAGCAGGGTAGATGGGAACTCCAGCTGCCGGAGTTGCTAGTGGGGAAAATTGGAGATTTTTGACCTGCTCTGAGGGGAGCCAGGATAGCACACAAGAAGCTGTCTCAGCTTTACTAATATCAGCTGTGCAAGAGACCTGCATGGGACTGACTTTGTGACCCCTCTTGCTTGGTTCTGAGGTGCACGGGCACTCAGGCCTCACAGGGACATGTTCTCTGCTTGTTTGTTTCTTTTTCTATTTCTGATTGCTCAATGGGCATCAACCTTCCTGGGCTGCATTGGGGAGGGAGACCAAAAAAGCTAGGATTTGTGTCTGCATTGTGGAGAGTTTGAACTGAGTGCCCTGTGAGATCAACCAACCAGAACTGGGAAAGGAGGGGCAGAGCATGCTTACCTCTCCCTCAGGCTAGGAGCACCACCCCCAATATGAAAGGGCCTGATTTGGCTCACTGAAGCCCCAGATATCCCCTGTAGGGCACAGTCCTGAGAGATAAGGGAGAACAGCACATAAGGTGATGTTACAAGAAAAAGACTCTCAGGGACTATGTTTTGGGAACTAAAGTAAAGCTTAAAACACTTTCTGGAGTCTGGGGAGATAACATGCTCACCAGAGTCTCTTTTGATAAAGCTCACTTAGCCCAGGCTGGTGAAACTCCCCATACAGAAAAGACAACAGACTGAATTCAATCTGAACCTGCAGCAGGCCATTATATGGGGAACTAGAATCAGAGAATATGGTAGAGACTGAGGAGCTGGCTTTGAACCAGAGACTTCCTTTCTTTCAGTGAGTGTCTGAAAGCAAATCCTCTAAATAAGAGGAGTGATATCCAGAGCTACACTACCCAGTCTGTACCCTTACGACTCTTCAGAAGAATCTAGAGGAAAACCAGTCAACCAGAAGTAGGAGATAAAATAGCTGACAGGTGGAGGTGCTCCACAGGGAGCCTCAGATGAGGCTACCAGAGTACACCAGAGCCAAAACTAGACAGCTCCTGATATTGGCTGACAAACACGTATGTCCAAAGAGACCCAAAGAAAGCATACAAAACAGTGAGTCTCAGATAACATAAACTGCCCAAATGAAACTCACTTGACTATTTTTATTTTTAGAAAAAAGAAGGAAAAGAAATAAAATTATTTTAAAAATTTTAAATTGTTTTTAATTTTTTTTAAATAGTTTTGTCTGATGTGCTTGTTATCTTTGCTGTTTTTTTTATTTATTATCAAGATTTTCATTGCTTTATTGCTGGGATATTATCATTATAACCAACAAGTTTACTGTTTTTCTCTATTGTTTCACCCATATCTCCTATTGGCATCCTTTCCTGTGCTTGATTTATCTGTCTCTCTTCTTGTTCCATTGGCATAACTTTCTTTTTTTTTCCTTTTAGTCTCCTTTTATTCTTTGTATTCTTGTCTTTTTTATTGTTTCTTTGTGTGTTTGTCTCTTTTTTCATTTATTTTTTTCTTTTTCAACCATCTTCCTATTCCTACTCTCCACCCTTATTTTTTGCTCACTCTTCTTTCCTTTCAGAATCTTTTCTCTGCCCCATTTTCTCTCCCAGTAGTTTCTCCACTTTTTAATATTTAATTTTTATTTTATTGTTAGGAAAGTAAACAAGGGAGAGAGAACTTGGTGGAATAAATAATGACAGAAAACTTCCTTAAGCTGGTAAGGATGAAAGCCACACAAGTTCAGGAACTACAGAGGGTTCCAAAGAGGAGCGACCAAAGAGACCTACTCCAAGACACATCATAATTAAAATGGCAAATGTTAAGGACAAAGAGACAATTATTAAGGGCTGCAAGAGAGAAACAAGCAGTGGCCTACAAGGGAACCCCCTAAAGCTGACAGCAGATTTCTCAACAGAAACACTTCAGGTCAGAAGGGAGTGGCATGAAGTTCTCAAAGTAATGAAAAGCAAGAACATGCAACCAAGACTGTTTTATCCAGCAAGGCTATCATTTAAAATTGAAGGTGAAATAAAGAGCTCCCCAGAAAAAAGGAGGCTAAAGGAGCTCAGTACTACCAAACCAGCATTGCAAAAAGTGCTAAAAAGACTGCTTTAAGAAGAAGAAGAAATATAGAGAGAAAGGTACATCAGATTAAAGGGAAATATGGCATTATATAAGTATATATCAAGAATATCCTTAAAGGTAAATGGAATGAATATTACAATCAAAAGATATAAGGTAGCTGAATGGATAACAAAACAAGACCCAAATATATGCTGTCTACAAGAGACCCACCATCAAGCAAAATATTCATACAGGCTGAAAGTGAAGGGATGGAAAAAAAATATTCCATGCAAATGAAAACAAAACAAAAGCTGGAACAGCAAAACTTATTTCTGACATAATAAACTTCAAAATAAAGACCATAACAAGGGACAAAGAAGCTCACTATTAATACTAAAAAGGGATCAATCCACCAAGAGGAAATAACCCTTATCAATATATATGCACCCAATATAGGAACACCTAAATATATAAGAAAAATTCTTGGTTGATTTTAAGGGAGAGATCGACAGCAACACAATCATAATGGGAGATGTTAACAACCCACTGTCATCATTAGACAGATCATCAAGACAAAAAATCAACAGGGAAACAGAGACCTTAAATGATACAGTAGATCTAATGGATTTAACTGACATTTACAGCACATTTCATCCAAAAGCAGCAGGATGCACACTCTTCTCAAGTGCACATGGAACATTCTCAAAAATAGACCACATGTTAGGACACAAAGCATTTCTCTACAAGTTCAAGAACACTGATTTATAACAAGCATCTTCTCGGATCACAGTGGCATGAAACTAGGAATCAACCACTAAAAGAACCTCACAAATATTCAAATACATGGAGGCTAAATAACATTTTATTAAACAATGAATGGATTACCAATGAGACCAAGGAAGAAATCAAACACTTCCTGGAAACAAATGAAAATGAACAGACAAAACCCAGTATGTATGGGATACAGTGAAAGTAGTCCTGAGAGGGAAGTTCAGAGAAGTACAGGCATACCTCAAGAAACAAGAAAAAGCTCTACTAAACCATCTAACACAAAAACTAGAAGAAATAAAATGAGAACAGCAAGAATAGCCCTGAGGAAGTAGAAAGAAGGAAATAACAAAGATCAGAGCCAAAATTAATGACATAGAGATTTTTAAAATTACCAAAAAAACAATGAAACCAAGAGCTGGTTCTTTGAAAAGATAAATAAGATTGATGAACTTTTAGCCAGACACACCACAAAACAAAGAGAGAGGACCCAAATAAATAAAATAAAAAATCAAAGGGGTGATATAACATCTGACCCAACGGAAATACAAAGGATTATAAGAAAATACTATTAGGAACTATATGCCAACAAACTGGATAACAGGGGTGAAATGGATAGAAGCATACAATCTTCCAAAGCTGAATCAGGAAGAGGCAGAAAACCTGAATAGGCCAATAATAACTAATTTTATTGAAACAATAATCAAAAACCTCCAAGCAAAACAATAGTCCTGAACCAGACAGATTTATAGGAGAGTTTTACCAAACATTCAAAGAAGAATTAACACCTATTCTCCTCAAAAAGTTCGAGAAGAGAGAAAACTCTCAAACTTTTTATGAGGCCAGCATCATCTTTATCCCAAAATCAGATAGACAATACAAAAAAAGAAAATTACAGGCCTATATCCTTGGTGAACATAGATGTTAAAATTCTCAATAAAATAGTAGCAAACTGGATCCAGCAATATATTAAAAAGATCATAGACCACGACCAAGTGCAATTTATTCTGAAGATGCAAGTCTGGTAAAAATTCTGCAAATCAATAAATGTGATACACCAAATAAACAAAATGAAGGGTGAAAATCTTATAATGATATCAATAGATGCAGAAAAATCACTAGACAAAATCCAGCACCCATTTTTGATTAAAACTATCAGGAAAGTTGGAATAGAGCGATCATACCTCAAAGTAATAAAAGTCAAACTTGACAAACCTACAACCAAAATTGTACTCAATGGTCAAAAACTAAAACCATTTCCCTTATAAATAGGAACAAGACAGGGATATCTGCTTTCACCACTCTTATTTAGCATAGTATTGGAAGTCCTTGCCACAGCCATAAGACAGGAAGAAAACATAAAAGGTGCTCAAATTGGAAATGAGGAAGTAAAACTGTCATTGTTTGCAGATGACATCATATTGTACATAGAAAACCCTAAAAACTCCATCAAAATATTACTAGATTTGGTAAATGAATTTGGCATAGTAGCTGGATACAAAATTAAGATCCAGAAATTGATGGCATTTTTACACACAAACAATGAACTCTCAGAAAGAAAAACTATATATATATATATATATATATATATATATATATATATATATATATATATATATACCATTTACCATTCCAACTAAAAAAATAGCATACTCAGGAATAAAGTTAACCAAGGTTGTAAAAACCTGTACTTGTTAAACTACTGGACACTGGAAAAAAAAATAGATATAAACAAGTGGAAGAATATACTATGCTGATGGATTGGAAGAATTAATATCATTAAAATGTCCTTACTACCCAAAGCAATTTATAGATTCAATGCAATTTCTGTTACAATACCAACAGCATATTTCAAAGACCTAGAACAAATATTTCAAAAATTTATATGGAACACAAAAAGAACCCTGAATAGCTGCTGCCATCTTGGGGAAAAAGAATAGAATGGGAAGTATCACTTTACTGAATATCAAAATGTACTACAAGGCTATCACAATCAAAACAGCCTGGTATTGGTATAACAACAGACCTATAGATCAATGGAACAGAACAGAGACCCCAGATATAGACCCATGTAGTTAGGCTCAGTTTGCATTTGACAAAAGAGTCAAGAACATACAATGGAATAATGACAGCCTCTTCAACAAATGGTGCTTGGAAAATTGGCTTGTTACATGCAAAAAAATGAAATTAGACAACCAACTTACACCATACACAAAAATAAACTCAAAATGGATAAAAGACTTAAATGTAAGTCAAGAAACCATAATAATCCTGGAAGAAAAGATAGGCAGTAAAGTCACAGACATCTCACATAGTGGACTTTTCACTGATACATCTCCTAGGAAAGAAAAACAAAAGAAAAAATAGACAAATGAGACTACATCAAACTAAAATGCTTTTTGCACAGTCAAAGAAATCAGCCTCAAAATACAAAAGAACCTCACAATATGGGAGGACATATTTGCCAAGGATGTATCTGATAAGGGGTTTATTTCCAAAGTGTACAAAGAACTCATACAACTCAACAAGAGGAAGACAAACAATCCAATTTAAAAATGGGCAAAGCAACCTAAATAGACATTTCTCCAAAGAGGACATTCAGATGGCCATAGAGACATACGAAAAAATGCTCAAGTTGCTAATCAATCAGAAAGGTGCAAATTAGAACTACAATGAGGAATCACTTCAAACCTGTCAAAATGGCTACCATCAAAAAATCAACAAATGACATATGCACGTAAGGATGTTGAGAAAGGGAAACACCGGTACACTGCTGTTGGGAATGCAGATTGGTGCAGCCACTGTGAAAAACAGCATGGAAGTTCCTCAGATAATTACAAATGGAACTGCCTATTGACCCAGCGATCCCACTTCTAAGAATACATCCTAACAATCCTGAAACACTAATCAGAAAGTGCCGGAAGCTGTTCCATCCTTGCTGCTTGACACAGTCCTCCAAGGAGGAGACATTTGCACAGCCAATGCTCCAAGGAGCTTGGTGTATGGCATATCTCTCTTCCCATGCTTGTTCCCCTTTCTAATGCTCTGTGTCCTTACCTGAGTCACTGCACCAGAAAAGGGCATTGCCCTAGCTGGAAACTTTTCCCTAGCAGGGGAGTCGGATAACACTGGAAAAGACAATGATTCGGTAAAAGCCCCAAGGAGTATGGGAAAATCATGTGCTGCTTGTGAGGAACTCAGACTGTCAGCAGAAAGTTTAGGACTTTTAGGCCCACTACCACAGGAAGTTCCCCACCAGGGAAAAGGCCTGGGTCCAGGACCCTGCTGATTCGCCAGTGCAGGGCAATCCACAGGGAGTCCACCAGTGAGGAATGTATTACTGGGGGATGTTTATATTAATGGAAAACTCTGGGAATCCCCACAAGGAAAGAGCAGTCTAGGAAAGAGATTATTTCAATCTACACCTGAACCCTTATCATACACAGAATATTATAATGAGGAAAGACTGCTGCAGGGAATGTAAATGGAGAGACTAAGGCTAGGTGCCAGAGAGGTGGTCAATCACCATAGCTAAAAACAATCACACGCAAGATACATAACCCTTACTTAGGACTTATATAATGTTCACATAAGAAAAGCTGGCTTAGTTATTCCCCTTTTAGCTATACGGTAGAGCAATAAAAGAGTAACCAGAATATAAATAACAAACTAGATATTAACCTGTATAATAGCCTGTAGAAATATAAACAATAGGTAAGACTAAAATTAACATACCTAAACAGATGTAATTTCTTTAGCAAAGCTCAAATAAGGTATATTCATTAACAGTGAAAGGCCAAAACAGAAAGCGAAACAAAGCATGATGTCATGTTGTTTAATCAGCAATAAAATCAAATAGTATAAATACAGTTGTAACAAGGCAATAAAAAAAGAAGCTGATTGTCCTGATGCTCTGAATGCTGTCTCCATGTCCTTCATTCTTCGCTGATGCCATCCACACCTTTGGGCACTCCTGGACTGCTGGGGCTGGATCCTGGCAAGAAAGAATATAGGCACTCCTATGTTCATTGCAGCACAATTTACAACAGTTAAGATCTGGAAACAGCCCAAGTGCCCATCAGTAAATGAGTGGATTAAAAAGCTGTAGGACATTTATACAATGGAATACTATGCAGCTATAAAGAAGAAGGACCTCATACCATTTGGACAGTATGGATGGACCTGGATAATATTATGCTAAGTGAAATAAGTGAGGCAGAGAAATACAAACATCACATGATCTCTCTTGTATGTGGCATCTAAAGAACTCAATACATTGATAAATAGAATAGATTCAGTGACATGGGAGCATGGAACAGACTGGTGAATCTCAGAGTGAAGGATGGTTGTGGGTGCCTGGAAGGGATATTTACCAAAGAATATATATGCATATAAACATAACCCAAAGACAAAGACAAGGGTGTGTGGTGAGGGACTGTGTGTATGTGTTTGTGGGGGGGGGAGGTTGAGGTTAATGGGGAAAAAGGGGACATCTGTAATATTTTGAACAATAAAAAAAATAAATATTAATCTTACAGAATTCTGTAGCATTTCTACAGTGTAAGCTAGAAAATAATGTACTCTTTAAATTTGTTATGAATGGTATCTAACAAAGAATTCCAGAAAAACAAAAATTACAAGTCTACTAAAATCTGTTAAAATATATAAATAAATGCATTATAAGTTTAAAAAGAAGTAGCATGAAACAGACTGAAGGATCTCAGAGGGAAGGCAGGGGTGAGGTAGTGGTGTGGAGAGATTAAGGAAAGAACTTGTATGCATATATGCAGAACCTATGGATATAGAAAATGGTATGGGGAAGGCCTGGGAGTTGGACAGATGTAGAGTGGAGGGGATGAAATGGGGAAAAATGAGGATATTTATAATACTCTAAAATATAAAGATGAATTAAAAAATAAAATAAAATAAAAGAAGAAATAAAAGTCATCCAAATAGGATATGAATCAATAAAACTGTCATCATTTTCAAATGACATGATACTGTATATAAAGGACTTTAAAGATTCCATCAATATCTACTAGAATAAATGAATTTAGTAAAGTAGCAGCATACAAAATAATACCCAGAATGCAGTTTCATTTTTATACACCAATAATGAACTATCAGAATGAGAAACTAAGGATACAGTCCCATTCACAATTTGCTTTAAAAAATAAAATACCTACAAATAAATTTAACCAAGGCTGTAAATAACCTGTATTCAAATGATTATAAGACACTGAAAAAAACTGAAGAATATACAGGTAAGTGAAAGTATATACCATGGTCATGGATAAGAAGAATTAACATCATTAAAATGCCCATACTATCCAAAACAATCAATAGATTTAATGTAATTCTTATCAAGATACCAATGGTGTATATCTCAGAACTAGAACAAATATTCCAAAAACTTATACAGAATCACAGAAGACCCTGAATTGCCATAGCAATCTTTAGAAAGAAGAACAATGTTGGAAGTATCACATGACTTGTTATAAAGTTATACTACAAGGCCATATTAATCAAAACAGCATGATACTAGCATAAAAGCTGACCCATATGTCAATAGAACTGAACAGAGACCTCAGAAAGAAACCCATGTTATACTGTCAATTAATATTTGACAAAGGAGGCAAAAACATACAATGGTGTAAAGGTAGTCTATTCAATAAATGGTGTTGGAAAATTGGATAGGTAAGTGCAAAAAAATGAAACTAGACCACATTTTTACACCACATAAGAATAAATTCAAAATGGATTAATGTCTTAAGTGTTAGATTCAAAAAAATAAAATTTCCAGGAGAAAACATAAGTAGTAAAATCTCAAACATTTTTTGTAGCAATTTTTTTCTGATATATTGCCTCTGGCAAGTGAAACTAAAGAAAAAATAAACAAATGGGACTACATCAAACTAAAGAGTTTTTGCACAGCAAATAAAAACACCAGCAAATTTTTAAAAATTCACTGAATGCAAAAACATATTTGCCAATGATACATCTTATAAGGCGTTAATATTCAAAATTTGTAAAACATTTATAAAACTCAACACCAAAATAAGAATCTAATTTAAAAATGGTCAAAGGATCTGAATAGACACTTATCCAAAGAAGACATATGAATGGCCAATAGACATATGAAAAGATACTCAACGTCACTAATCATCAGAGAAGTGCAAATTAAAATCACAATGAGATATCATTTCACACCTCTCAGAATGGAAAACATTAATAAAACAACAAACAATGAGTGTTGCTGAGGATGTGGAGAAAAGAAACCCTCATAAGCTATTGGTCAGAATGCAGATTGGTGCAGGCACCATGGAAAGCAGTATGGAGTTACATCAAAATATTAAACATGAAACTGCCTTATGACCCAGTGATTCCATTTCTGGGAACATATCCAAAGAAACCCCAAATTCTAATTAGAAAGAATATATGCACACCTATGTTCAATGCAGTGTTATTTATAATAGCCAAGATTTGGAATCAGCCCATGTGTCCATCAGATGAGTAGATAAAAAAGCTTTCATATATTTACAGAATGGAATACTACTTGGCCATAAAAAAGAAGGAAATATTATTATTTGTGACAGCATGTATAGACCTGGAGAGCATTAAGCTAAGTGAAATAAGTCAGACATAGGAAGACAAGTACCTTATCAATTAATTCATATGTGGAATCTAATGAACAAAATAAACAAGCAAAATGGAAACAGACTCGTAGGTAGAGAAGAGACTGACAGCTGTCAGAGGGGAAGGGACATGCAGGGATTTGTGAAATAGGTGAAGGAATTAAGCAAAAAACAAACAACAAAAAACAACTCATTGATATAGACTACAATATGATGATTACCTGAGGGAAAAGGGGGAAGGGGAGAGGAAGAAGAGGGCATAAGGGGGATAAATGATGGTAGAAGGAGACTTGACTTTGTGTAGTAAACACACACTACAATATACAGATGATGCATTATAGAATTGTAAACCTGAAACCTATATAATTTTATTAACCAATGTCACCCCCAATAAATTCAAAGAAAGAAAGAAAGAAAGAGAGAGAGAGAGAGAGAGAGAAGAAAAGAAAAAGAATAAAAAAGAAAGAAGAGAAGAGAGAAAGAAGAGGGAGAGGAGAGGAGAGGAGAGGAGAGGAGAGGAGAGGAGAGGAGAGGAGAGGAGAGGAGAGGAGAGGAGAGGAGAGGAGAGGAGAGGAGAGGAGAGGAGAGGAGAGGGGAGGGGAGGGGAGGGGAGGGGAGGGGAGGGGAGGGGAGGGGAGGGGAGGGGAGGGGAGGGGAGGGGAGGGGAGGGGAGGGGAGGGGAGGGGAGGGGAGGGGAGAAGAAAGAGAGAGAAAGGTGCACATTAAGTCTGCTACTGGGAGGGGGCAAAGTCTATGTCCTTTTATGATGTCATCTTGGACCTACCTTCCTTTAATCTACTTTTTTGAAAATAACATTTCCCCCCTGAGATCGAATGTCTTTTAAAGTAGACTTTAGACCAGACTCTATTTTCTATTAATGCTACTGCAATATCATGTACTTGTGGACCAAACTATCTCATGGGCATACTCTTAGATTTTGTCAAAATGAAAACTGATGAAAGATAGTTGGAAATTTTCTACAGATTTTTAAATTCTTGAACTAGACTAGAATTTCTTTACATTTATAGCAATGAAATCTTGGAGAAAAATATAGCACTATATCTCAGAGTTTACTAAACCCAAACAGCTCAGTGACTAGAGTTAAATTAAGAAGCTTTGATATATGAATCCTATTTACATGAAAACTCATAAACTTTTATCTGACTATCAGGGCAAGGAAATTCCTCTTTTGTCATCAAGTTATAATTGTCTGGGTCTTCCACTCCCTGCTTGATTTATTTTTAAATACCCTTGATATTTGTCTTTTCCTGGATATAAATAAAATACTTACTATAAGCCCTATTTGCCCCCTAATGTCCTCTATCCATGTTTCATTTATGCTGCTAGACAACTGTTGAAATTCAATCCAAGATGATTTAAACATAAGCTAGTCTATGTATTTGGGTAACTACCTAAAAAGAAAACTTGAAATTCTAAAGTTGCATTTCTTGAGAGATTTCTATTGCATTTTGTATTTTACTTTATTGCACAATGGAATAAAAGGTAAAGATTGGGTTGTTTTGACTTTATAATGATTCTTATATTAATCAATAAAAGTAAAGATAAGAAATAACTTCTAAAGAGCATATGCCCTCCTGGTCTTTGAAGCCATTTTCAAAGGTAACTTACCAAAAGAAGAGTCAATAAAATTAAACAATGGTTTATACTATTAATCTTCTGTGAGGTAAAGATTCAGTTCAGAGGACCATAAAAATATATGAATCAGGTATAAAGTAAATTAAATCTTCAATGTAATCTTCAGTGAGAACATACCTAATTAAATTGTCCAAGTATCTGATATGATAGAATCCAAAGTCACATGGTTTAAAATCATGATTTAAAAATAAAGATAAATTAATTATTGAACCACATGATTGAGTTGTTATTTTAACTTTGGTTAAAGATTAATTCTGGCCCTGGGTGGTATGGATCAGTTGGTTGGAGTGTCACCCCGTACACTGAAAGGTCTCGGGCTTTATTCCCAGTTAGGGGACATATCCAGGTTTGATTGCAAGTTTGATGCCTGGGCTGGGCTGGTACAAGAGGCAACCAATTGATGTTTCTCTCTCACATCCACATTTCTCGCTCTCCCTCCCCCTCTCTCTAAAATCACAAACATATCTTCCGTGAGGATTAAAAAAAAGATTAATTCTGGTTTTTCCAAAACTTTTCATAAATTTTATTACTTTGTAATAAAGGGCAAAGATTATGGTTAAAGTTAAATTCTGTGTCATAGTAGAAAAAAGGAAATTGGTTGCACTAAGCAGAAAAATTTTCCTTTACTCAAACATACTGATATAAAAATGAGAGCCAAATAAAAGATCTGGGTTTTTTGTTGTTGTTGTTTAATCTTTGTTCATCTTCCATTTATCTTAGAATATATTACAATGTTTTCTTACTAAAAACTTAATTTATATTTAGCATAATAACTTTATAAAAAATTTACCAAATCAATACAAATTAATACTCCCATTAGTTCTTTCTGAAGTACAAGCATCTGTGAACTAAATGTAATTAATATAATTTTAAGTTAAACATCATAATTCATTTCTCCAGAAGAAAAATTAACATTTTTATTTGCTATATTTCAATTTACACTTCAAAAATATTTATTCATTGCCTATTCTGTGATAATATTTTAATAATTCCAATAGTATTTTGTAAGAACTCCAAGTAATATGGATATTTTAATTTTATTTTTATTAGGTGCTATGGGCTGCCTCTAAGATGGCTCCCAATGATCCCTGACTTTTGGTGTTGGCATCCTTCTGTAGCTTCCTCACAAACTGTATCAAGGTTGGTTTGCAGGAAACTAGAATATGGCAGAAATATGGTATTTTATAATAAAGAATTTGCTTGTCTTCATCCTTGGTTCTGTGTCAAAGGGTTAGGGTTAATGTCTATTTTTAATAGTGGGTTCCTCAGATCACACCTGAGTTTATGTTAATGAGGTGGCTTATGATAGGTCCTCAGGTAGTTTCACAATTGAGGCAAGCCATGCCAGGAAGACCAACCATGTGACTAGAGGGTTGGGACTTTGAGTTACATGATATCAGTCTGATCTCCTGGAAAGAAAGGGAAGGCTAAAATTGAATTTAATTCCATGGTCAATGATTCAATCAACCAAGCCTACAGAACAAAACCTTAATAAAAACTGGGATACCAAAGAAGCTGGGTGAGCTTCCTGGATAATGATAAGAGAATTGCCAGGGTATGTGTCCTGAGGTCATGGAGGATAGTTAAGAACCCACAGATTTGTTGCCAGGTGATCAGAAATGCAGGTGGCCTGGGAACTCCCAACTTTACAGCTGTGTCTGAAGTTGAAAACATCCTTGTGGGGGTCTGTGTCCTGAACTTGTAAAATTTAAACAAACTCAGGAAAATTAGAGTTGGAATTATATTACATATGGTATGTCATTTTTTAAAGTGGGTAATAAAAGATTTGGCTTCTGCCTCTCTCTGGGATCTGTAGAGCTAGGGGAAATCAGCTGCCATGGTATGAACAGTCCTAGCAAGGGCTTCCTGGTGAGAAACAGATCTCCAACCATTAGCCAAGTGAGTGAACCTGTTTTAGAACTGGATACTCTGGCTTCAAAGGAGCCCTTAGATTACTATAGCCTTGACTACAGTTGATTGTAATCTTGTTTGAGACCCCAAGATGGCCACTCCCAGATTCCTGAACCATAGAAACAGGAGGTAGCAGATATTTATTGTTTTCAGCCCACTACATTTTGGGTAATTTGTTATGAAGTAATAAAAATCAATATATTAGGGAATGTGAGGTTATTTGCATTTTAAGTTTCGTATCTTTTGTTTACCCATTCATCCTAAAGAAGAACATATAATTGCCCTTCTCTGTCATTGATTGGTTTTCTTTGGATTAGGTCTCAGTAAATTTATACATGGTCTCCATAATAAGTAAGATTATCTCTCTTCCCTTTAGGATGTTAAACCAATCCCTAAATCTCAGTGGTGTTTCATACTAAGGTCTTTTTCTTACAAATTTCAATTTAAGTTCTTTTAAGAAGGTCTATTTCTTGATCATGGAGTAGTTAGATGGAGTCTGGGCAGCTGTACTTCAAGCGGTGGATCAGCAATCTGGGCTTCTTCATCTTTTTATATCCCCACATGGGATAAAGTGAGGAGGGTCTCACATGGGCCTCATCACCAGGATGAGAACTTGTGTACCTCACCTCTTCCCACATCCCATGGCCAAACTCAGTCATACACCAACCTAACTTCAAGGGAAGCTTCAAACTGTGCTTTTTATTCTTGGCCAAAAGGACAAAATAAAATTTGTGACAATCAGAAGTTTCTTCCATAAAGTACAAATCAGGTGTGTGTTTTTCAATATACTGGGTCTGGTCAGTAGAATCAAAAGGCATAAATAACAATATCTTCTACCCAAAGTGAAGTAATCTTCATGATTAACAGAACATAGGCTGATGCAGTAAGAGTAAACAACTCCATGAGATGACACTCATGGAGTATAATAATGATTTTTGGTTTCTATTTTGATAAAAATATTACATTGTTTACACTGTCACAAAGTAGAATCAAATGTAGTTTTCTCTATTTTACAGGCTATCATGTTGTTTGTTCTATCACATTTGGGACAGTTACAATATTTATATATGACTTGATTCTGTGGAATGGATTGAACGATATTAAAACCAATGATGAGCCCTGGCCGGGTGCCTCAGTTGGCTGGAGTGTCTTCATGTGCATCAAAAGGGTTCAGTTCTTTGTCAGAGCACATACATAGGTTGTGGGTTCCATCCCAGGTCAGGATATGTACAGGAGGCAACCATGCAATGTTTCTCTCACATCTCTCTCTCTCTCTCTCTTTCTCTCTCTCTCCCTCTCTCTCTCTCAAATCAATACACATATCCTCAGGGGGATTAAAAATGATAATAAATAATAAAACCAATGATGAAAGGAGTAGGAGCATTCTCATATGTACCCAGAGACACACACCCAGATCATATGTGCTGACCTGGGTTGCTTCCATGACAGACAAGTTAGTGCCTAATTTCTCCAGTTTCTCTCATTTGCAGGCATTAACTTGATTGAACTTTCAGGCTCTGCTCAGCTCAGATACAGAATCAGTCCTCATCATGACAGTCTGCATTCCAATAGGCTTAGACACACCAAAGTGCAGCAGCAGAGTACAATTAATCTTTCTCCCCTAAGAATATAGATATACCTTGTCTGCCAGCTTTTTCTCCAACCACACCCTTGCTCTAGGTTTTCCCATCTCACCACACACACATGCACACATACACACATATACACTTTCTATGAGTGCCCAGTCCATATGCTTGTGCTTACGCTTAATTGTATGTTCATTTCCTACTTTGTGCTTACGCTTAATTGTATGTTCATTTCCTACTCTGGAATTGAAGCCATGGGCTGACATGTAATCTACTATACTTAGGCTCTAATATCTGATTTGGTTTTTGTAATTTTAATCTGAAATCTCCCTCCCCATTTAGGAGCCTTAACTGGATGAAAGTAGAGACCTGTAATATACATATTTCTGCTCCCTCTAAACTTGCCCATTACTGAATTCCTCCTGCACTGAAAGCTACTGATAAAGTTGCAACATGTATCAAGGCCAAACCTCCATGGATATGAAGGTTATACTATGATTGGTTTTACCCAAAGGTCTTTGAAAGGCTAGGTGAGCTAGAGGGAAAAGAAACGCTTAAAAGGACTAAATACTTAATTTGAAACTTGAGAATTTTAGGTAATTTTTGGTATTTGTTAGGCATTAAGAAATCACTATAATATTGTATTTTCACATGCAAGGATGATAATGTTAAAACAAAATGAAGAATATAGACAGATATTAATCAAAAATATCTTGTGTTGGAAATTAGAAAGACAATATATAATATTATAAAACACCTTAAATCGTTTCTTTATATACTTATTCTTTAGTTCCTGAGAACATAGAAGAAAAAGACATATTATCTTAGCTACTAAGGGCTCAGAGAGAACCAAGAATTTAAACTTGTACTTGAGATTAAAAGTTAATTTTGTGACTATTTGGCATACACCTCAAAGAAGATTATTCAAAGATCCAGACTCTCCCCTTCTCAAAAAATCTTTCTGCAAAGCTACCTTGAACTTTAATGATGATAACAAGATTGTGGTTTATGAAGATAGGGGTAGAAAATGAAAAACTGTGCACTAACAAGCACATTAATTGCCCTCTTTTGTATCTTGATTTACCTAAACTTTTCAAATCTGGAAACTCTCCATATGTTATCCCAAGCTCTGCACTCAGTGGATAAGTAAGACAAAAAATAAAAATAAAAGTCCAAAAATAAGATAGCCATATGTGTTCTGACCTCTCCTGTAAGCTCTCTGAAAATATGCTTTAAATAAACAAGCGTGCAATATTTTTCTTTTTACTCTCTCTGGAGGAAGAGAACAGGGGACAGAAATTCCCACTGGTCTTTTTTTCTAAGCACTCTATTTTAATCTGCCAACAATGCTTAGCAAATAAAGGGGGCTGATTACATTATCAGTTCCACACCCTCTTTTTACTACAAAAGTCTGTATGATTCATTGAACTGAAGACCTAATCAAGACCCTAGCTTTTTACAGACACTAACTCTTACAGTTGTGATAAAAAGTTGACACAGAAAAACTTAGAAGCAAATGTGCCATTTCCTTTCTGGAGGTAATAACTGAAGCAATTTTGTCTTCACACTATAGCTGGCTGGGAAATATTCCTCCCAAAGAGAATATACTTTTTTTCATGGTAAGTATTAACTCTAGGTTTAAAACCCAACAGTCATATGTAACTTGTCCTTTTTGAAGGCTATCTTTCAGGCACATGACAGTGCTTTTCATCATTTGCTGGTGATATGCACCTAACCCTTGCCCCATCCTTACTCAAGGAAATGGGGACTACAGAGTGAAATTTATTCATTCGCAAAAATTTTGAACACTATTTGTCTGAAACTATTTTAATTAGGAACATAAATTTGACCAAGAGAGACAAGAGAAACATTTCTTCCTTTTGAACTGTTGGACTTTTTATTTTTCCCTATTCAAAAACCTAGTTCTCATGAAGCAAAACTTGAGAGGTAGTTTTTCTACTCTGGAGATTTCTTCCTTCTCCCAAAGAAATTCAGAATATAAGTCTTCTCATTGGGCACCAAAACAATGTCAAGTTTCTTTGGGGTATTTCATTCTTGAATGTTTTTGGAGGGTAGGGATAGGAGTCAGGAAGAGATAAGTGGTCTTCTTTAGCTTTTGAAGAAAAAGGCAAAACATTCCCAATCCTGACAAACTATTCCCCTTCAGCCCAGGTGTGTACATGGTCCACAGATAGGATGGAAGAATAAGCCCTAATTTATCTCTTTATCTTACACTACACCACACTTTTGGTGGCAATGTTTCTTATGTATCATATCCCCTTATGTGCCACATACGCATATATTTGTTCTTTATATTCTGTCTCTAAAAGAAATGCTGAAATTCCCTAAACTTTGTGTGACACCCAGAAAACAAAAATAGAAATTGGCTATGTTTCAGCACTATTATCTGAGGAATGCAGTTAAGCTTCCCCCAAATAGTTGCATTTAGCTCCTCTGTGTGGTGATAAAATTATATTGGTATTTCTCACTAACAACAGTAGAGTTTTGTTTCTTTTTTTCTTTGTATTAATTCAGGACATTATAAATTATATAAAAGAATTTGTTAACAAAACTGAATGTAGCTATTATTTTAAATATTTTATTTATTAATTTTAGAGAGAGAAGGAGAGAGTAGAGAAAGAAATATTGATTTGTTCCACTTATTTGTGCATTCATTGGTTGCTTCTGTTGTGTGCCCTAGCTGGGGATCAAATCCACAACCTTGGCATATTGGGACGACACTCTAACCAACTGAGCTACCTGGGCAGGGCTTATGAATGTAATATTTAATTAACTAATATTTACTGAGCATCTATTATGTGCCAGGCACTTTTTTAGCACAAAAGACAGACAAAAGTCTTCTCTTGGGGAGTTTAAATCCATGAAATGTATGCATGTGCACATATACACACAATACTATTCATTATCTCATTTAATTTTCACAATCACTTGAGAGATTAACATTATAAGGAAATTGGGAATTTAAGAGATTACAGTTAAGTGATAGAATATCAAAGCTCTTTTATATTCACAACTCTTGAATGCCTCTTACAAAGGAACACGGTTTAAAATGAGGTAATTAGCCTTTGAAGAATGGCATAAGGAGCATCATATGAAAATAATGTGATCAGTGCACAATATTCTCTGTTTATCTATAACTTTCAGCATTTTAATTATATTTCTTGTTGTGGGGCTCTTTGAGTTCACTTTGTTTGGGACTGTGTGCTTCCTGATTTGGATGTCTCTTTCCTTCACCAGGTTAAGGAACTTTTCAACCATCATTTCTTCAAATAAGTTTTCTGTCCCTTTATGCTTCTCTTTTCTTGCTGGGACCCCTATGATTTAAATGCTGGTATACTTGATGTTGTTCCAAATGTCCCTTAAACTATCCACATTTTTTATACAATTTTTTCTTTTTGCTGTTAGGACTGGGTTACTTCCACTACCTTGTCTTCCAGCTAGCTGACTTGTTCTTTTGCATCATCTAATCTGCTGTTGATTCCCTCTAGTGTATTTTTCATTTTTATGATTGCATCTCCAGTTCTGATTGGTTCTTTTTAATATTTTCTATCGCTTTGTTGAAGTTCTCACTGAGTTCATCTATTTTCATCCCAAGTTTGTTGGGCATCTTTAGAACTATTATTTTGAACTCTATCTTGTAAATTGCTGGACTCCATCTCAGTAGGTTCATTTCTTGGGGTTTGGTTCAGCTCTTTTGTTTGTAACATATTTCTCTGTCTTCTCATTTTGACTGTATCACTGTGTTTGTTTCTATGAATTAATTGAAACAGCAACCTCTCCTAGTCTTGAAGGAGTGACCTCTGTAGGAGCTTCCCCTTTGTGAACTGCATGTGCCAGGTATCTTTGACAGTCCAGCTGGAGCTGGAGTCAGAGTAGGTACGGGTTACACAGAGTCCCATAGGCAAGCTGAGCTGGGATCGCCTTGACAGGACAGTTGGAGCTACAGTGGGAGTGGGCTCAAACTGAAGGGAGTCCAGTGTGTAAGCCATGTGTGGCCTGGAGCTGTACTGAAGCAGGGATGATCTGTGGGAAGTACTAGGAACAAGGCAAACCAAAGTGGAAACTATAGCTACAGTAGGACCTAGCTATAAGAAGTCCTGTGGACAAATTGAACTTGGACCACCTGGATGGCAGGCTGGAAGCTGTAGTTGGCCAGAGAGAGATCTAGGGGTAAGCAGCGTTGAGGCCTGGAGCTGTGGCTGGAGAGGGTGCAGGCTAAGGAGAGTCCCAGGGACAAACCACAGAGCTGGTGTTGGCCTGGGTGCTGGGGCACACTGGGATGGCCTTGGACAGCTGGTTAGAGTCTGCATAGTGTTCCTGCCCATATAAGGTGGAGCAAGAGTGCAAAATGGTGCTTTCTGGTGCCTCCAACAACAAAGAAAGTTCCCACAGAATCCCCTCCATTTCGTAGATGCCCTAGGGTAGTAAATTAATTTCCTTCTTGTATAGTTTAAGTACCCCTTAAAACACTGTTTTTTTGTTGTGCCTCAGGGAAGGCAAGTCTGTGTGGATCCTGCAGGTTAGTGCACTGGGGTTGGGGTTCCCATGATACCATATCTCTGTCTCTCCTATCTGTTTCTATGTGGTCTTTCTTTTGTTTATTACGTAGAAGCTATTCAGTAGCTCTCAGTCCTTCAGGAGGAATTGCTTCGTCTGTGAGTATAAATTTGATGTGTTGATTGGAAGAGGTAATTTCAGGGTCTTTCTACACCACTGTTTTGGACCAGAAGACTTGAACACTGCTCAATAAATGGGAATGCCTTCTCTTTCTTTCCTCTCTTTGTTTTTATGTCCCTGTTTTCCCGTACATGAAGGTAGTAAGGCCATGTCCACAAAAGTCAAAAGTAAAAAGTTTAGAGTAATTTCTAACTTCTCTCAGTTCTTTAAATTATACAATAAGTCAGCTACAGGATTCCTCTCAAATATTTTTAAATTTATCTTTATTGTTGAAAGAATTGCAGCTGTCCCCTTTTTCCCCCATTGTACCCTCTTACCTCACACACATCCCCCGCCACAGGTCTTCACCACACTATTGTCTGTGTTCATGGGTGATGCATTTATGCATATATATTCTTTGGTTAATCTCTCCACCCCAACCACCCCCGGATTCCCTCTGAGATTCCCGTCTGTTTCATGCTTCAGTGTCACTGGATCTATTTTGTTCATCATTTTATTTTGTTCTTTAGAATCCACATATAAGTGAGATCATGTGATATTTGTCTTTCTCTGCCTGGCTTATTTCACTCACTTAGCATAATATTCTCCAGGTACATTCATGCTGTCCCAAAGGGTAAGAGATCCCTCTTCTTTAGAGCTGAATAGTATTCCATGCTTATAAATGTCCCACAGCTTTTTTATCCACTCATCTACTTATGGGCACTTGGGCAGTTTACAGATCTTAGCTATTGTAAATTGTGCTACAATGAACATAAGGGTGCATAAGTTCTTTCTGATAAGTGTTTCAGGTTAATTAGGATATATTCCAATCCTAAGAAAAGATTACATTCCTATCCTAAGAAAAGGATATATTCCTATCGTATTCTATATTCCTGGAAGTGGGATCACTGGGTAAAAATGCAGTTCCATTTTTAATTTTTTAAAGAACCTACATACTCTTTTCCATAGTGGCTGCACCAGTCTGCATTCCCACCAGCAGTGTACTAGGGTTCCTTTTCTCCACTTGATGTTTGCTGATTTGTTGATGGTAGCCATTCTGACAGGTGTGAAGTGATACCTCATTGTGGTTTTAATTTGCATCACTTTGATGATTAGTGACTTTGAGCATTTTTTCGTATGTCTCTTGGCCATATGTCTGCACTCTTTGGAGAAGTGTCTATTTAGGTCTTTTACCCATTTTTAATTGGATTATTTATCTTCCTCTTGCCGAGTTGTATGAGTTCTTTGTATATTTGGGAAATTAGCCCCTTATCAGATGTATCCTTGGCAAGTATGTTCTCCCATACTGTGGGGTTCCTTTGTATTTTGAGAATAATTTTTTTTGCTGTGCAGAAGCTTTTTAGTTTGATACTGTAGTCCCATTTATTCATTTTTCCCTTGTTTCTTTTGCCCTAGGAGTTGTATCAATGAAAATACCACTACTTGAAATGTCCATGACTTTACTGCTTATGTTTTCTTCCAGGGTTTTTATGGTTTCTTGACTTATATTTAAGTCTTTAATCCATTTTGAATTTATTCTTGTGTATGGAGTCAGTTGGTGATCTACTTTCATTGTTTTGTATGTACCTGTCCAATTTTCCCAACACCATTTAGTGAAAAGACTGGCTTTACTCCGCTGTATGCTCTTGCCTCCTTTGTCAAATATTAATTGACCATAATGGCATGCGTCTATTTCTGGGGTCTCTGTTCTGTTCCATTGATCTATATGTCTGTTGCTATACCAATACCTCGCTGTTTTGATTACAGTGGTTTTGTAGTACAGTTTGATAGCCGGTAAAGTGATCCCTCCAACTCTATTCTTCCTTTGCAAGATTGCTGTAGCTATTTGGGGTCTTTTTTGGTTGCATATAAATTTTTGGAATATTTGTATTAGTTCTGTGACATATGCTGTTACTATTTTAATTAGAATTGCATTGAATCTATAGACTGCTTTTGATAGTGTGGAAATTTTAGTGATGTTAATTCTTCCAATCCATTTTTTATATCTTCTTCTATTTCTTTTTTCAGTGGCCTTTGGTTTTCCCAGTACAGGTCTTTTATGTCTTTGGAGAAGTTTATTTCTAGGTATATTATTTTTGTTTGTTTATTTCATTGTTAAATGGTATTGTTTTTTCGGTTTCTCTTTCTGAGAGTTCATTATTGGTGTATAAAAATGACATTGATTTTTGGATGTTAATTTTTGCTACTTTGCCAAATTCGTTTATTAAATCTTGTAGTATACTTTAGTGAAATATTTAGGGTTTTTTATGTATAATATGATGCCATCTGAAAATAATGATAATTTTACTTCCTCCTTTTCAATTTGGATGCCTTTAATTTTTTCTTCTTGTCTGATCACTGTAGCAAGGACTTCAAGTACTGTGTTGAATAATAGTGGTGAAAGTGGACAACGTGTCTTGTTCCTTTTTATAAGGAAAATGGTTTTAGTTTTTGCTCATTGAGTATGATGTTGGCTGTAGGTTTGTCGCGTATGGCTTTTATTATATTGAGGTATGTTCCCTCTATTCCTACTTTGCTGAGAGTTTTTATCAAAAATGGTTGCCAGATTTTGTCAAATACTTTCTCTGTATCCATTGATATGATGATATGATTTTTTCCCTTCATTTTGTTTATGTGATGTATCACATTTATTGATTTGCAAATATTATACCAGCTTTGCATCCCTAGAATAAATAGCACTTGGTTGTCAGGAACCAGCCTGAGAGATGAACAAACCTGAGTTCGCGCGGTAAGAATGAAAGAGACAAAGTTATGTGATCAGGAGGCCTGCCCTCTAATGAGGAGCAGCCCCAAATGGCTTCAATGCCTTTATTATAAGTAGGTACAAACAATTGGTAATGAGGTGAGGGTGATTCAAAGTAGTTCCTTCAAGGCTGCATAAACACCCTTTCAGAGTAAACATCCTGCCTCCTGCATGAGCCCAGACCTTGGTAATTTCTTTATCTTGGCTCCTTATGGGAACTTGGGACGGCTGAGTCCTTGACTCCAGACCCTCAGGCGATGTGGACCATGTCCAGACACATCACTGGCTCCCAACACTTGGTCATGGTGTATGATTTTTGTAATGTATTGCTAGATCCGATATGGCTAACATTTTTTGAGGATTTTAGCATCTTTGTTCATAAGGGATATTGGTCAGTAATTTTCTTTCTTTATAGTGTCTTTATCTGGTTTGGGGGTTAAGATAACACTGTCCCCATAAAAAGAGCTTGAGATTCTTACTTCTTCTTAAATTTTCTGGAATAGTTTGAGTAGTATAGGTGTTAATTCTTCTTTGAATGTTTGGTAAAACTCATCTGTAACTTCATCTGGTCCCAGACTCTTTTTTGCTGGGAGTTTTTTGATTACTGTTTCAATTTCACCTGTTGTTTTTGGACTATTCTGGTTTTCTGGTTCTTCCTGATTGAGTTTTGGAAGAATGTACAATTCTAGGAATTTGTCCAATTTACCCATATTTTCCAGTTTGTTGGCATATCATTGCTCATAATATTTTCTTTTTATTTCTGTGGTTTCAGTTGTTATATCACCACTTTCATTTTTTAATTGCTTTATTTGGATCCTCTCTTTGTTTCTTGGTAAGTGGTTCATCAATCCTATTTATCTTTTCCAAGAACCAGCCATTGGTTTCATTGGTCTTTTGTACTGTTTTTAGTGTCCATGTCATTTATTTTTGCTCTGATCTTTATTATTTCCTTCCTTCTACTTCCTCTTAGTATTCTTGCTGTTCTCTCTCTAATTTTTTAAGTTTTAGTGTTAGATATATTTTTAGAGATTTTCTTTTTTGTGTGTGTGGTATGCATGTAATGCTATGAAGTTTCATCTCAGGACTGTTTTCATTGTGTCCCAAAGATTTATGGTTGTTTTTTATTCATTTTTGTTTGCTTCCAGAGGTTTTTTATTTCTTCCTTGTTTTCATTGGTAAGCCATTCATTGTTTAATAATATTCTATTTACCCTCCATGTGTTTGAATATTTTGTGTGTTTTTTATAGTGGTTGATTGGTAGTTTCATGCCACTGTGGTTGGAGAAGATGTTTGATATAATTTCAGTTTTCTTGAACTTATAGAGAGTTGTTTTGTGCTGTAACATGTGGTCTATTTTTGAGATGTTCCATGTGCACTTGAGAAGAATGTATATTCTGCTGCTTTGGGATGAAATGTTCTGTAAATGTCAATTAAACCCCTTATATCTAGTGTGTGATTTAAGGTCTGTGTTTCCCTGTTGACTTTTTGTCTTGATGATCTGTCCATTGGTGACAGTGGGTTGTTACAGAGCCCCTACTATGATTGTATTGCTGTTGATCTCTCTCTTATTGTTCATCAAGAATTTTTTTATATATTTAGGTGCTCCTATATTGGGTATATATATGTTTATAATGGTTATATACTCCTGTTGGATTGATCCTTTTAATAGTATGTAGTGAGTTTCTTTGTCCCTTGTTATGATCTTTATTTTGAAATCTATTTTGTCAAAAATAAATATTGCTACTCCACCTTTTTTTCTGTTTCTATTTACTTGGAATATTTTTTTCCATCCCTTCACTTTCAGCCTGTGTGAATCTTTTGCTCTCCGGTTGGTCTCTTTTAGAAAGCATATATATAGGTCCTGTTTCCTTACCCATTCAGCTATCTTATATCTTTTGAATGGAGCATTTACTTTGTTTACATTTAAGGTTATTATTGATATATGCTTATGTAACACAATTTTTCCCCTTTATGCCTATGTTCTTTTCTTTCAAAATTTCTTCTTCAAGCAGTCCCTTTACCATTTCTTGCAATGCTGGTTTGGTGGTACTAAAGTCCTTTAACCTTCTTTTGTCTGGGAAGCTATTTATTTCAACATCTGTTTTGAATAATAGCATTTCTGGATAGAGCAGTCTTGTTTGCAGGTTCTTGTTTTTCATTACTTTAAGAAACTCATGCCACTCCCTTCTGGCCTGAAGTGTTTCTCTTGAGAAATATGCTGACTGCTTTATGGGGGCTCCTGTGTAGGTCACTGATTGTTTCTCTCTTGTGGCCCTTAATATTCTCTCTTCGTCCTTGACATTTGCCATTTTAATTATGATGTGTCTAGGGGTTGGTGTCTTTGGGTTCCCCTTGTTTGGTGTTCTTTCTGCTCCCTGAACTTGTGTGGCTTTCTCCTTCCTCAGCTTAGGGAAGTTTTGTGTCATTATTTTTTCCAACAGGTTCTCCATCCCTTACTCACTTTCTTCCCCCTCTGGTACTCCTTTGATGCAGATGTTGTTTCATTTCAAGTTGTCCTATAGTTCCCTTGAACTCTCCTTATGTTTTTTAAGCATCCTTTCTTATTGTTATTCTGATTGAGTGTTTTTTTCTACCTTATCTTCTAATTTGCTTATTCAGTCCTCTGCTTCATGAATGCTGGCCAGTAATAAAAAAACATGTAAGGTGCAAAAGAGGCAGAAAACCTGCTGTGGGAAGGTCTGGTGCCTTTGTGTCTAGGATCCAAGCATGTTGGGTTACAAGGTCAGCCCCACTTAGGTCTCCTGCACTGTTGATCTCAGTATAGCTGGGGCATCTCTGTATGGTCTATTCAGGCTCTCTTCAGATCAGGTCAGAAATCACCGATCTGCCCCACTGGCACCTGTGGTCCCTCTCTGGTGTAAGGAGAGCTCTCTTCCCCTTCTCCAAACCACATAGTTCAAATGATTTTTGGGCCCCTGCACAATACCTTACAGGAAATAGAGGGTCTTTTTCAGTCACTACTGTGTGTATCCCACAGGCCCTTTTCTATTTGGAAGTCACACACTGTGGGACAGCCTTTCCTGCCTTCAGCACCCAGGGTGAATCTCTCACCCAGGGTGAATGCCCAGGTTGCTGCCAGTAGGTAAATTGTTACACTGGGAAGGCATGGTCCCCTCCTCACAGGCACACTGTACCCCTGGATTCCTCTGCCTGCCTTGCAGTCCTTCCCTTCTCCTCTGCTCAGGGTGTGAGATCCCTGCTTTTGCATGCCAGTCCACACTCCCAAGGAGAGGGAGCTTTTCAGCCTCTAACTCTGGGTCCATGAAGCCAAGCACTGGCTTCAGGGAAGTCTTCACCTTCATACAACTTCCCCCTCTCTTACCAGTCTCTACAATGTTTCTTCAGTGCTCCTTACTCAAAATATGTCCTTCAGCTATATTCCTACTGTTTTTCCAAATTGGCTATGCAGTATTTTAGCTGTAAATCCAGTTCATGGCTGGAAGCAAGGGCACTGTGCTTTTTGTTAGAGTACCACCCTATTGCACTACATCTCAAATATCTTTTCATAAATTAATGTCTTTTTCTGAAATCTTTCTGTCATTATTATCTTTCCTGTATTTGATTCACTTGCAATTTCTCCCCTAAAATATTGAAACCTCTTCACTGCATGCCTCTGACTTCTGCACTCCATCCTCTAGCCACTAGTGTCAGAATGGCTTCTCTATGTGGAGTCTCCACTCTTTTAAGAGTGTCAGTCCCCAAAACAGCAGCAAAAACATAAAGAAACCAATATACAAATTATTTAATTTATTAGTAAGTAACTAGATGTCATTGTATTTCTAGACTCTAACTGGGAAAAACTGTTAGTAAAATCATGAACATAATGCCACTGAGGGAATCTAACATTTCCTTCATCATGCAATAAGTTTGCAATCTACTTGTTTATATCATTTGTCTTGTGCTAAGTGGAAGGTCTCCTATGGCACATTCCATTTGCATTGCTTTGCTTAGTTTGGTTACATTTTATTTTAATTCAACAATAAGCTCAGAGTCTAGCATAGCTAAGTGACTCAGAGACACAAACTGAAGGTTGATGCCTGAAACTAAGTATTGATTTTGCAACCTAGCTAAATGGTGTAGCAATCTGCATTTTGTCTGTCCCTATAAATGTGAATCTGCTTTTAAAACTATCAACATTGCTTTTATTCAGCCTAACCAAGTTAGAAAGAGACATGCAAGGGTGGAAAGCAAAAATAACTACACTTTACATGTTCATACTTAATGATGTGTTGTTTTTATAATTTATCTTTATTGTGGAAAGTATTACAAATGTCCCTTTTTTTTTCATGATTCATCACTTCCACCTCCACTCCCCCTCCAGGCCTTCACCAAATAATTGTCTGTGTCCATGGGTTATGTATATATGCATATGAGTTCTTAGATTATTCTCTGCCCACTCACCTCCACATCCCTGCCTTCCCTCTGAGATTTGTCAGTCTGTTTCATGCTTCTATGTCTCTGGAACTATTTTGTTTATCACTTTATTTTGTTCATTAGATTTTGCATATGAGTAAGATCATGTGATATTTTTCTTTCTCTGACTGGCTTATTTCACTTAGCATAATACTTTCTAGGTGCCATCATGCTGTCTCATAAGGTAAGGGGTTCTTCTTTTTTACAGCTTTATAGGATTTCACAGTGTAAATGTCCAAGATGATGTTTGATATGATTTCAGTCTTGAACATTTTGAGACTTGTTTTGTGTCTAACATGTGGTCTATCTTTGAGAGTGACCCATGTGCACTTGAGGAGAATGTACATTCTGCAGCTTTGGGGTGAATGTTCTGTAAATGTCAATTAAATCCATCTGATCTAGTGAGTCATTCAGAGTCACTGATTCTTTGTTGATATTTTTTGGCTGGAAGATTTATCCAGTAAAGTCAGTGGGGTGTTAAAATTCTCCTACTCTGACTGTATTGCTGTAGATCTATGTGTTAGAGTCCTCCAGAAGTTGTTTGTGTGTTTTTTGTGTGTTTTTTCCCCAGCCTGTGTGAGTCTTTTATTCTGAGGTGAGATTCTTGTAGACAGCATACCTTTGGATCATGATTTCCTATCCATTCAGCTACCCTATGTTTTGATTGGAGCATTGAATCTATTTATATTTAAGGTTATTATTGATAAGTACTTATCTATTGCCATTTTATTTTTTTATGCTTATGTTTTTCATTCTCTCTATTTGTATTTCTTATTACAGCAGTCCCTTTAACATTTCTTATAATGCTGGTTTGGTGGTGATAAATTCCTTTAGCTTTTTTTGTCTGGAAAGCTCTTTATTTCACATGTATTTTGAATAATAGGCATGTTGGATAGAGTATTCTTGGTTTCAGATACTTGCTTTTCATTACCTTGAATACTTCATGCCATTTTCTTCTGGCCTGTAGAGCTTTTGATGAGAAATCAACTGAGAGCATTATGGGAGCTACTTTGGAGGGAACAGATTGCTTTTCCCTTGCTGCCTTTAAGATTCTCTCTTTGACTTGAATTTTTGGCATTTTAATTATGATGTGTCTGGGTGTGGGTTTTTCTTGCTTGGGTCTCTCTGTGCCTACTGAAATTCTGTGATTTTTTTCCCTTGAACAGGTTAGGAAACTTTTCTGCCATTATTTCTTCAAATAGTTTCTCTAAAACTTGCTTACTTTCAACCTCTTCTGGTACTCCTGTGATACAAATATTGCTATATTTCATGTTGTCCCACAGCTCCCTTAAACTATCCTCTTGTTTTTTATTGTTTTTTCTTTTTGGTTCTCTGATTTTTTTCTACCCTATCTTCTAATTTGCTGATCCAATCCTTAGCTTCCTCTAATCTGATGTTTATTCCTTTCAATGTACATTTTATTTCTACTAAGTCATTTTAAATTTCCTTCATAGTTTCCATATCTTTTCTCATGCTGTTGAGCATCTTTATGATTAGTATTGAAAACTATATATCTGGTAGATTGCTTATCATTTAGATTTCTTACCATTTCATTTAGCTCTTCTTTTGGAGAATTATTTTGTTCTGTCACTTGGGGCTTGTTTATTGCTTCCTTATTTTGGCTGCCTGTTTGGGTTTATTGTTTTCCTATTTTGGCTGCCTGTATTAGGTAGATCTGCTAGGACTCCCAGTCTTTTGGATGGTCTCTGGTGCAGGCCAATGTCACATGTTGTTTATGAATGGCCTTGAGTACCCTGTTTGAAGCTTTCCACACTTCACAGCTTGTGATTCCTTCTGCTGGGGCTAAATGCATTTGGAAAAGATGAAGATGCTAATCAAGGTCTGCTTTTCCAAGCCCTGAGTCCAGAAGCAAATCAGGCAAAGACTCGAAACACCCAGAGACTGTTATTCAGTCTCTTAATGAGCCTCAGACTACAGAAACTCCACAGGGTAGGGCCAGAGGTTTTTCAGCATGGCCAGACAATTGCATCACCCCATCAGGCAAAAGTTGCGTGAGGGTAATTGTCTGTCTGAGTAAGATGCCCTTTGCAGTATGGGGGAATGACTCCACACAAGAATCCAGATAGCTTCCCCCTGAGCTCTATCCCCTAAGCCTCCATCCTTATATTCTCCTTACACAGCTTTAGTCCACTCTGCCCTCCCTCAGTCAGAGCCTATGGTTGCACACATAACTTTGTGTGTTGGCTCTTGAAGAGGGTGGCCACATTTTCAGCTGCCTCTCCATGCCAGACAGAAACCCTACTTCTTTTTGCAGCCAGATGTTATGTGGGAACTTTTCTCAGTTCTGGTGCTCTGGACTGGGTAGCTTAACTTGGGGTTTAGCCCCCACAGTTCTCAGTGGCAACCCCCCACAGCTCATATATGCCTCTGGAAATTCAGCTACTGCCCGTGTGAGCCCAGCCAGCCCTCTGGCACCTCCTCTTTTCCTACCAGTCTCTATGCAGTCTCCACTTTTTGTCCTTGGTTATGAAGGTGCTTTCCAGCTAGTCTTCATTTAATTATTCAGAATATTTTTTCTATATTTTAGCTGTAATTCTAATTTTGTCCTGAGATAGTGTCAGTGTAACTTCCACTAATTCTGTTGCCATCTTAGAATCACATGATGTGTTGTTTTGATGATTGCATAATAAAATCTGCTTAATAGTAAATTATGTCAAATATGTGTAAATAATATTTGCCTGTATTAGTACCAGAAATCTTAGCACTTTCACACACTTTAGAAAAACAGATACACAATATCAGCCACCAAGTGAGGTAAAGGAAAGGTTTCCACATTTTGTAAATAAGGCAATAAATCTGAAGTGAAGTACTTTGCTCACAGTCATAAAGCAAGTCAATGAAAACACCATGTTAACAAAAGCTTGGCAAGAAAAGGCAACATGCTTTCTGTTGAAGAGGGTAATTTTTACACATGATTTCTCTATTTTTATTTGCATTTCAGTGTCTACATCAGTCATACTAAAGCTGAATAACAAGGCAAACAGACTTTGTGTTGGGTATACTTGTGAAGAATCAAAGGGTAGTTTGTAGGCATTTTCTAACAGCAGTCAACCTTATTTAATAACTTTAAAATTTAAAATCCTTTGAAAAGAAAAGGAAGAGAATCCAAGAAAATCAAGACAATGTGGAATACATTTTATAAGTCAGCAGAGGGATTAAAATTGAAAAGTATTCTATTACTGGCCCTCCCTATCACTCCTCTCTACTTCTAGGCTCTATTCTACTTTAAACCCTATATTGAAAATTCAGTCTTTAGACATCAATTGGCGTTCTTTTTTAGTTTGTGCAGAGTGGGTGTTCTAAATACAATATCTATGAACTCCTTAATTAGTTAGACTTTTTAGATGTGATTCATAAAAAAAAAAATTCAAAATATCCTAAGAAAAAAATTGGAAGAGGGGAATTTATTGCCTTCTGCAGCATATAATTTTTGAAAAAAACTTAAAATAGACTAAATTTGGAGACTAAAGTACAGGGATAGAAGGAGCATGGCTCTAGGAACACTTGAGTACTCCTTTGGTCTTACTCTTCTTTCTCCTTCAATTCTGAGTTCTAAATGTTGCTTCTTGAATGTCTTCTTAAAACCCTACAAATCCCAAATAGGTGATACTGTTGGATGCTTTATATATTCCATCATGAGGTGAATCTCATTTGAAATTTTTGTTTAAAAAATTCTATATTCTAAGGAAAAGACTTATTGTTCTATAGTCATGCTATGAGTACCCACCAGAACTTTAAAATTGTTTTAAACAATGACAGCTTGTCTCAGGGAATATATTTTGCAAACCAACCAATCAGTAATAGCTCTGCACCAATCAGAAATTAGACAACTAGAAATAGACTAAGACTCAGTCCTCTGTATTTCTCATCATCTGTATTTCTACAGATGATGTCAATCTATTTACATCCCTGAAAATCTTCCAAACTCTGAACTCCATTTTCCCCCTAAACCTTATATAAGATCAACAGCCCGCCTTGCTCACAGACAGTTCTCCCTCACTATAATAAACAATAAGCTCATTTTTGTTTTCCTTTTTTATATTGAATGGTCATCTCTTAATTCTTTGACAGTCTGTGTTGCAATAGCTTCTTTTATTAGTATCCACAACTTGAAAATAGAGTTTAGGAGGGCAAAGGCTGAATCTATGTTGTGACACCTGCATTCCCCCTGCCTGGCAAGAAAATGTACTCATGGCATTTGTTGAATAAATATGTGGATATATGCAGGGATTGATTGGTAGGTGGATGGATAGATGGATGAATAGATGGATGGATGAGTGGTTAAAAAGGAGGAACGTATTGTCACCAAAATGGTTATTATTAATAACTTGGGCAAAAATTAGAAGTCTCACAGTGAGCCCCAATAGCATAGGTAATGAAACAGTCCTTAACAAAGAAAATTTGATTATATGTGAGACACCTGGAGAGATCCCCCAAAATACCTGGAAGTAGCACAGTTGGCATGACTTAGCAGTTGAGCAACAACTTATGATCCAGGCTATTGCAGTTCAATTCCCAGTAAAGGCACATGCCTGGGTTGTGGGCTCAATCCCCAGTAAGGAGTGTGCAGGAGACAGTTGATCAAGGACTCATCACTGATGTTCCTATTTTTCTTTCTCCTCCTCCCTTCCTCTCTCTAAAATCAATAAAGACATTAAAAAAATTAAAATAAAATATCTGGAAGTAAATTTTAATGGGGTCCTTTTCTGGTTCCATAGAGGAAGAGAAGTTATCACCAAGCCACTTAGAGAGTTGTAGCCCATACCTTAACATTTTATTTTATCCAAATCACATTGTGTTGAGTTGGGTTCCCTGGAAGTTAAGCCTAAGATAGAGATTCTTTTCAAGTGATTTTTTGAGGAAGGAGTTTCATGAGATTAGAAGTGACAGAAGCAGCACAGAGCAAGAAAAAATAACCTAAGCAAGAATGTAGTCTCAATTAGAGACTAGCTTCAATGTGATTCCTCAGTAAAGCTCTAAAGAATCACTAAGCAGAGTTACTCAGACCTTGATGTGACTGGAGTGACCTTGTAGTTGGCCTTGGTCTGATAGAGATTGGGTGGAAGGGAGTCTTAGCTTGTCTTATAAGGGTTGTTCCTCTTTTGCTGAGGGCAATTCTAAGACAAGGGAAATGGCATGCGTGGTTATCAGTCAATAATCAAATTAGCTGAAAGATAGGTGCCCCTTGAAGATCTGTGCAAGACACCAAAAACATCTTATTTAAATGGGTAGAGCAGGGTTTCTAACTGTGGTAGTATTTGCTATTTGGGGCCAGAGAATTCTTTATTGTATGAGAGATATATAGTGCATTGTAAGATGTTTAAAAGCATCCCTGGCTTCTACCTACTAGACACCAGTAACACCACACCTCTTCCCCCAATTGTAAAAACCAGAAATGTCTCAAAATATTGCCAAATGTCTTGTAGGGGCAAAAATCACTCCTGGTTGAAAAATCAATAAACTAGAATAAGTAGCAAAGGTCAGAGTCAATTAACTTGATGTCCTTGCACAAAGAACAAACACAGAAGAGTCAAATGTCAGGTGTTTTTTAACAATATTCCAAATTATAAGGTAAAGATAGGGACTCTGAAAGATATAATTCACAGTTGACTCTCTAGTAAGAATTATCTAAACAGTGTTTTTTTCCCAAGTATAAAAATATGCATCTATTAATTGTGCGAAGGCATAGATAAATGTTTCTTACTCAAGGTAGCACATTGCTCCCTAAATGTTATTTTTTCAAGTGACAAGTCACCTATCACAAAGGAGTTTCTTGACAGTGGTGATTATCATACTCTCCTAGTCTGAAACTGGGAGAAAAAAATAAATTTATTGTCAAAAATAGGGCTTCAAGAAACTTACAACCTGGAGTTCCAAGATGGTGGTGGATTGAGTGGAAGCTACACTGCCACTCTTCCAGGACCAAAATGGTATTACAACTAAAATATAGAAAAAACATCCTGAATAACCAACTGCAACTGAAAACTAGCTGTAGAGCACCCTCATAACCAAGGACAAAAAGTGGAGATAGCATAGAGACCAGCAGAAAGTCTGGAGGCTTGAGAGAGCTGTCTGGGCACCGACAAGCAGCAGCTAAAGGTCCAGAGGGATGTATAAGCTGTGGGGGGTTCCTCTGACAACTCTGGGGTCTAAACCTGAAGCTGTGCTTTCCAACCAAGAGCACCAGAACTGAGAAAGGTTCCCACATAACATAAGGCTGTGAAAAGAAGCATGGTTCTGCCTATCAGGGAGAGGAGGCTGGAAATGCTGGCACCCTCATAAAGTGCCAAAAAACAAAGCTTCCTGTGCAGTTACTCGCCTTGGGCACTGACAGGAGGAAGGCAGAGTGTGGACAAAAGCTCTTTGAGGAGAATTCAGGAGGGCTTAATGTGTAAATAGTGCTCAGAGGGCACCCATCTGGTCCCCAGTGCTGAGTCATTTTCCCATATTACAGAGCACATTTTTTTTTGAGGCAGCCATTTACTTTCCAAACAGCTTTTGCTTGGGGTGAGGGGAATTGCCTCACCATGCTAGAAAACCTCGTGCCCTACACTGTGGAGTTTCTACAGTCTGAAACTCATTAAGAGACTGAATAACAGCTTCTGGGTGCTTTGAGTTGTTGCCTGACTTGCTTCTGGACTCGGAGGTTGGAAAACCAGACCTTGATTAGCATCTTGGTCTTTTCCAAATGCATCTAGCCCCAGCAGAAGGAATCACAAGCTGTGAAGTGTGGAAAACTTCAAACAGGGTACTCAAGGTCATTCACTAACAGCTGTGACATTGGCCTGCACTAGTGACCATCCAAAAGCCTGGAAGTCCTAGCAGATCTACCTAATACATAGAAACAAATCCAAACTGTCATCCAAAATGGAAGGACAAAACAAAACAAATAACAAATAAAAGAACAAAGGAATCCTACAGAAGAACTAAATGAAATGGAGATAAAGAATCTATCAAATATAGAGTTCAGAATACTAATCATAAAGATGCTCAACACCATGAGAAAAGATATGAAAATGATGAAGGAAATTAAGAATGACATAGTGGAAATTAAAAAACAAACAATGGAAAGAATGAACAACAGATTAATGGAAGTTGAGGATTGGATCAGTGAATTAGAAAACAGTAGAAAAAAACAGTCAGAGAACCAAAAAGAAAAAACAATGAAAAAACAGGACAGTTTAAGGTAGCTGTGGGACAACACGAAACATACATTATTTACATCATAGGAGTACCAGAAGAGGTAGAAAGTAAGCAAGTGTTAGAGAAACTGTTTGAAGAAATAATAGTGGAAAAATTTAACATGGTCAAGGAAAAAGTTGCACAAGTTCAAGAGGTAAGAAAGTCCCAAGCAAGAGGAACCTATGCCCAGATGCATCTCAATTTAAATGAAAAAATCCAAGACAAAGAGAGAATCTTAAAGGCAGCAAGAGAAATGCAATCTTTTACCTAAAAAGGAGCTCCCATAAGGCTGTCAGCTGATTTCTCATCAGAAACTCTACAGGCCAGAAGGAAATAACATGAAGTATTTAAGATAATGCAAAACAAGGATTAGAAACCAAGACTATTCTATCCAGCAAATTATATTGAAATTTATTTCACTATCATTCAAAATAGATGGTGAAATAAAGAGCTTTCCAGGAAGGAAAAAAAAGCTAAAGAAATTTATCAGCACCAAACCAGCATTACAAGAAGTATTACAAGGGCTGCTGTAATAAAAAGTTGAAATAGAGAGAATGAGAAACATAGGCATAAAGAAATAAAATGGAAAGATGGCGGTGGATGGAGTAGAACAAACTGGAATTACTGACACTGTATCAGGACCAAACTGGAATAACAAATAAAATACAGAGTTACCGTGGTTTTTGAACATCTCCGTTGACGAACATTTTGGTTTTTGAATGCCATAAACCCGGAAATAAATGCTTTGGTTTTAGAACACACCTCATAAGTTGAACATGCCACGCAGCTTCCTCTGAGTGCAAGATCCTGAGGCCCAGCTGTCGGTTGTTGAGTCCTGAGCACCTGTGCAATAAAGAGGTTATATTTGGGCTTATTTGGTGATTGTATTCAATTAATCTGTGCTCATCTCATCTCAGGAGTATCCTTACAATCAATTTGTCTTTGTGATTGTGTGCAATCAATCTTTGTTCATGTCATCTCAGGAGCCTTCTGCCAATCACCCTTTGCTGTGAAAAATGGGTAAAAGCTGCAAAGCCAAGAGAATCATTAACAGAACAACAATAGAGATGAAGAAGGAAACTATTTCCAAACATGAAAGTGGTGTTTGTGTATGTGATCTGGCAACGCAGTTTGGTATAGCCAAATCTACAATTTGTACTATCTTTAAAAATGAGGAAGCCATTAAAGGAGCTAATTTTGTAAGAGGTGTTAAAACACAAGACAAAGAACACAGACAATTGAAGAAGTGGAAAAATTGCTTTTCATATGGATAAATGAAAAACAATTGGCTAGTGACAGCATTTCTGAGAGCATGATTTGCGAAAAGGCTTTTCATTTGCATGCTGACCTCATCAAAAACACCCCTGGAACAAGTGCAGAGAGTGATATTTTCAAGGCAAGTAAAGGGTGGTTTCAAAAATTTAAGAGGAGTAATGGCATACACAGTATGGTGAGACATGGTGAAACTGTCAGTGCCAACAAAGAAGCTGCCAAGCAAATTGATTTGGAATTTAAAGATTATGTAGTAGTAGAGGGTTTCTGTCCCCCAACAAGTTTTCAACTATGATGAGACAGATCTCTTTTGGAAGAAAATGCCGAAGAGGACCTACATATCAGAGGAGGAGAAATCATTGCCAGGACACAAGCCCATGAAAGAAAGGCTAATCCTTTTACTTTGTAGGAATGCAAGTGAGGATTTTAAGTTGAAGCTTTTGCTAGTCTACCATTCTCAGAACCCCAGGGTATTTAAGAAAAACAATGTCATAAAAAGCAAATTGCATGTGATGTAGAGGGCAAAGAGCAAAGCTTGGATAACCAGGCAATTTTTTATTGAATGGGTTCATGAAGTGTTTAAGCCAAGTGTAAAAAAAAATACCTCCAAGACAAAAATCTTCCAATGAAGTGCCTGTTTGTTATGGATAATGCTCCAGCTAATGCTCCAGGCTTGGAGGATGAGTTGATGGAAGAGTTTTGTTTTATCATTGTAAAGGTTTTCCCCCCCAACACAACTCCACTCATGCAGCCCATGGACCAGCAGATCATATCTAATTTTAAGAAGCTTTACACCAAAGCACTGTTCCAAAGGTACTTTGAGGTGACCTCAGACACAAAGCTAACCCTCAAAGAGTTCTGGAAGAATCATTTCAATACCCTACATTGCTTATATCTCATAGACAAAACATGGAGGGGTGTTTCTCACAGAACAATGAAGTCAGCATGGAAGAAATTGTGGCCAGAAGCTGACCATGAATGTGTATTTGAGAATGTTGAAGAAGATGCTCCTATTGTTGAGAGTATTGTGTCTCTGGGAAAGTCCATGGGCTTAGAAGTGAGTAGTGATGATGTGGAGGAGTTAGTGGAGGACAACAAGACTGAACTCACCACAGAAGAGCTTCAAAACATTTTGATGGAGCAGCAACAGGTAGCAACTGAGGAATTGTCTTGGGAGGAGGAGGAGGGAAGAGAAAGTATTTCTATTGCACTGATCAAAGTAATGTGTGCAAAATGGGTTGAAGTGCAAGTTTTTGTTGAAAAATCTCACCCTGATAAATCTGCTGTAAATCATGCCACTAACACTTTCAATGATAATGCTCTGTCTCACTTTAGACAAATTTTAAAACATCGTAAAAAGCAAATGTCAATTGAAAAATTTTTAGTGAGGAAAAGATCTGGTGAGCCTGAACCAGGTGTCAGTGGTGTAAAAAAATCAAAGGAAGGAATGGCAGGAGAGGAGTCACCTACAGTGATTATGGAAGAGGGCTACAGAACACCTGAAGAACAGTCACCTATTGTGACTATTGAGGGGGACCTCCTATCCAAACCATGACTATCATCATTGCAGGTAAGAAAACATTACATTTTCATTATCATCTACAGTACTGTTTTTACATTGAGTTTATTTATTATTGCTTATACAGTACAGTATATTGTATTTATTGCTTTCATTGTGTATCATTTTATGGATCTATGGTATGATTAGATAGTAAAATTCATGTTAAGTTGCTATTTTAGGGGTTGATTTTAAAGGTCTGGGATGGATTAATCCATTTTGTATTACTTTCCATGGGAAACCACTCCTTGGTTTTTGAACTTTCAGAACTTGGCCTTCCAGACCGGGTTACATTTGAAAACTGAGGTACCACTGTATAGAAAAATCATCCTGAATAATCAACTGCAACTGAAGATGAGCTGGAGAGCACCCGCGTAACCAAGGAGGAAAACTGGAGATCACATAGAGACAGGTAGGAAGTGTGAAGGCCTGAGAAGGCTGGCTGGGTTCCCACAGACAGCAGATAAAGGTCCAGAGGAATATGTCAGCTGTGGGGGATTCCCACTGAGGACTCTGGGGTTTAAACTCCAAGCTGGGCTTCCCAGTCCAGAGCATCAGAACTGGAAATGAGCCCACATAACATCTGGCTGTGAAAAGCAATGAGGTTTCTGTCTGAAAGAGAGAAATGGATGGAAATTTAGGCACCCTTTTAAAGAAACAATGCGTAAAGTTCTGTGTGTAGCCACTCACCTTGTATTCCAGCAGAGGGAAGGTAGTATGGATTGGAGCTGTGTGAGGAGAATCTAAGGTTGTGGGATCTGTAAGTAAAGCCCACAGGGCACCCCTCAGGATTCCTGTGCTGTCATTCCCCCATATTGCAAAGAACATCTTTTCATAGGCAGACTTTCAAGGAGCTTTTGCCTGAGGAAGAAGCAATTACTCCATCCTGCTGGGAAGCCTCTTCCCCTACCCTGTGGAATTACTACAGCCTGTTGCTTATTAAGAGAATTAATTAGCCTGCTGGCAGAGGCAGACCTCAGAATGCTTTAAGTCTTTGCCTGATCTGCTTCTGAACCCAGGCCTTGGGAAAGCAGATTTTGCTTTGTATCTTCATCTTGTCCAAACACACCCAGCCACAACAGAGAGGACCTCAAGCCATCAGTTGTTGATAACTCTAAACAGGTTACTCAAGGCCAGTCACAAACAGTGTCTGACATTGGCCCGTACCAGAGACCTTCCAAAAAGACTGAGAGTCTTAGAACGCCTCCCTAATACATAGAAACAAATCGAAATAGGCAATCAAATGGGGAGACAAAAAAACAAACCCCAAATAAAAGAATAAGAGATGTCCCCAGAAAAATAACTAAATGAAATGGAGATAAGCAATCTACCAGATATAGAGTTCAGAATATTGATTGTAAGGATGCTCAACAGTGTGAAAAAAAAGATATGGAAACCATGAAAAATGACCAGTCAGAAATGAAGCATGACATAGCAGAAATAAAGCATATATTGGAAGAAATAAATAGCAGATTAGAGGAAGCTGAGGATTGGATCAGCAAATTAGAAGACAGGGTTGAAAAAATCATTCAATTAGAGATTCAAAAAGAAAAAAAACTATTAAAAAATAGGGCAGTTTAAGGAAGCTGTGGGACAACATGGAACATAATAATAATCACATCATAAGGATGCCAGAAGAGGTTGAAAGTAAACAAGGGTTAGAGAACCTGTTTGAAGAAATAATGGCACAAAACTTTTCTAACCTGGTCAAGGAAAATGTCTCACAAGTTTAGGAGGCACAGAGTGTCCCAAGAAAGAAGAACCCAAAGAGACCGATGCCCAGACACATCATAATTAAAATGCCAAGAATTCAAGACAAAGAGAGAATCTTAAAGGCAGCAAGAGAAAAGCAATCTGTTACCTACAAAGGAGCTCCCATAAGGCTGTCATCTGACTTCTCATCAATAACTCTACAGGCCAGAAGGGAATGACATGAAGGATTCAAGGTAATGCAAAACAAGAATCTGAAACCAAGATTACTCTATCCAGCAAGGCTATCATTCAAAATACATGGTAAAATAAAAAGTTTTCCAGACAAAAAAAAGCCAAAGGAGTTTATCATCACCAAACCAGCACTTCAGGAAATGTTACAGTGACTGTTTTAATAAGAAGAAGAAATAGAGGGGGAAACATAGGCATAAAGAATTAAAATGGCTATAAATAATGACCTTTCAACAATAACCTTAAGATATTTAAGGGAGAGATCCACAACAATACAGTCATAATCGTGGACTTTAACACCCCACTGACTTCACTGGATAGATCTTCTAGACGAAACGTCAACTCAGAAACAGTGACTCTAAATGGCAACTAGATCAGATGGATTTAATTGATATTTACACAACATTTTACCCCAGAGCTGCAGAATATACATTCCTCTCAAGTGCACATGAGTCATTCTCAAAGATAAATGACATGTTAAGACACAAAACAAGTTCAAGAAGATTGAAATCATATCAAGTTCAATGATTGAAATCATTGTGATCATTTCAGATCACAATGGCATGAAATTAGAAATCAACTACTGTAAAAACATTCAAAAACATTCAAACACATAGAAGCTAAATAAAATGTTATTAAACAATGAATGGATTACTTATAAGATCAAGAAACAAATAAAAAACTTCTTGGAAACAAATGAAAATGAACACAAAACAACTTAAAAGCTATGGGACACAGCTAAAGCAGTCTTAAAAGGGAAGTTCATAGCACTACAGGCCTACCTGAAAAAGCAAGAAAAATTTTTAGTAAACTAACACTACAGTTTAAAGAATTAGAAAGTTCCCCTTGGAATGCATGATTACCAAGGTTTTTGTTTGCTGAGAGTGAGAGTTATTTTATTATTTCTGCTTCAATTTCATCGGTTGTTATTAACCTACTCTGATTTTCTGATTCTTCTTGATTTAGTTTTACATGATCTCACTCACATGTGGTATCTAAGAAACAAAATAGACTGAGGAAATAGATCCACAGACATAAAAGATTGATGAATCTCAGTGGGAAGTCTGGGGTGGGGGAGTGGGTGGGGGGAGATTAACATAAGAACTTATATGTATATATACATAACCCAGGTACACAGACAATAATAGGGTGAAAGCCTGGGTAGAGGGGTACAGGGTGGAAGGGATCAATGGAGAAAAATGGGAACATTTATAATACATTCAACAATAAAGATAAATTTTTAAAAAAACTTTTAGAAAATAGGGCTCAAAGCAGGGGCTCAGGCAAGTCAGGATATGAGCAAGGTTAAGCAGAATATTAGGGTATAGCCAAAGAAGCATCAGTACATGAGAAAAAGAGAGAAAGGACACCAGTTGCATTGATCCAAATGAAAACTGAGACCATTCTCTAAGATATTTTTGCAAGTGGTGGCTCAGCAGGGCAGGTGTCAAATTGAGGTCCAGAGGAAGTACCTGAACCAGTCATGGTGGCAGCAAGTTCAGTTATGAGATCCTCTCCAGCCTGTCTACTTGATGAACATGTATGAATCCCTTCCTCCAGACTCAGTTGAGTTTTAACTTCACTGTGAAAACCTCCTGCCATGCTCTTTCCACAAACAAAGAAATTTCCATCCACTTTTTTCTATTGCATAGCTTTGTTAGATTATTTACCCATTGTTTCATCACTGTTGGACTGTTTGCCATTCTACCCAATTAAGTGGTGAGCTTCTTAGGACAGGCTTTTGTTTCTGTTTTATTCTTATGATTTAAGCATCCATTTATGACATTTATACAATATTCATTCACAAAATCTTCATGGAGTAGTTGCTATGACACACATACTATCTGATTCAACCTTAATGTTCTGTCCTACCATTTTATAATAAGGGAGAACATGCTGTCCCACGCTACCCACACAAAAAGAATTAGTTCTTACTATCTTGAGAATGACAAGTTACCCTATTAATCCTAAGTGTCTCTATGCTTCTGTGATGGGCTTTGGTTGCCATTCTTTATTGCAGAAGGAGCTGCGCTGTGATGAATTAAGTGTCTCATGAAGTCAAAATGTCCTGGGCACTCTTGGTAATTTAAGTCAGATTGAAGAAATAAGCATAGAGCTCAGAATCCTTGTTCCAGCTGATTATAATTGTACACGTAATGTATGATTTTGTTGATGATGAACGCTATCAATAAACTGGTATATTGTATTTGATACACTTCTCCTGGGTTGCCTGATTTTTATTGTTAGTTTTTAGAGCCTCACCTTTTTATAAAATTGTTGAGATTTTTATAATATTATTGATATCTAATATATTATTTTAATGATATTGGGATAAGATTGTTTCTATTTTATTTGAGAAGTCAAATATATTCTGATATTTCAAGTGTGGTTTATTATTATTATTATTATTATTATTATTATTATTCAATCACTAGTATTAGGAGCATGAAACATATTCCAAGAGACAAACCTATATGAGAGATTTCAAGATGGTAGGCAGAGTGGCTGCAAGCTCTATCCACTTGCTCCCAGCTCTGGACTAGACTTGCAGCTAAACTAAAAAGCAATCAACTTCAAAAACTATTACGAGTATAGCTGATCTGAAATATTGAGAACAGGGAACACAGAAAGAAGACAGGAGGAGACACAAGGATGGTGAACATCTTGTAGCAGGTATGTGGCTAGGAATCTAGAGGGATATTGTGGCAGCGGAACCCCCTCCCCATGGGAGTGTAAGCTCTCAGCCCCAAAGGTATCCTCAACCCAGAGCAACAGACAAGGGAAGGGGTGCCTGCATAGCATCAGGCAGTGGGAATCAGTCAGGATTTAGTCTACCTGGGAAACTTGGACCACACAATCCCAAGAAAAGAGAGATTTATTTGTCCCACTACCAGCCTGGGAAGTTTGCTCCAATAGGGGAGCACTGGAAAGATACTTGCCATACTTGGGACCAACAGAGGGGTCTGCTGGGTATAGCCAACTGTGACTTTGCAGGGCCCTCTATTCTCTGGAGGTACTTTGGGCAGAGAGCCAGTAAGTGACTAAACTATGTGGGTTGGAAAAGAGGATAAGTTTTGAACACTTGTGGAGCCCTTCCCCCCATCTTTTGAACTGCTGGGTCTGAGACTTCCTGCTGAGTTCAGAAGCAAAGAAGAATAGCACTGGGCTGGAAATTTGTTCCTGCACTGTTCAGTTTGACAGCATAGGGTGGGGAGGTTGGACATGTGGCCCAGTCTGAGCTTGAGTGGAGGCCCCAATCAGCTGGGCTGTCCATGTGGAGAGATTGGAGTGCCAGGTGGAGCTACTTTTTTTTTTATCCCCTCTTACTTGGTTTGACAGCACAGGGGTGCCAGGCAGCCAGGCACAGCTGAGTTATTGTTACTGTGTACCCCCCTGGTGGGGTTCTTTCTGGAAGACAGAAGGGCATGTGCTGGGCCATGCAGGTGCATTATGGGGAGGCAGATCCAAGCTCCACAGCAAGTTCCAGCCTGTGAGGTTGTGAGAAGGAAAGCAGCTCAGAGAAAGGACACTGAAGGTGCAAGACCCAAAACGCACCCAGCCGATGGGCTCCAGAGGCCCTGCCCACCAGAATACTTGGGGTTTTGCCCAACCTAGCTTTGGGCAGGTTGCTGAGGGCCAGGCAGAGTCAGCAACTGACACTGGTTTAAGCCAAAAAAACTTACTGGGAGACCCAGAATGGGCACACCAAGTGGCCAGCTCTGACAACATCAAAGCAGGATACAGCAAACTCCAAAAGCAGCATATAAAAAGGGTGATTGCAGTAGGCATTAAAATCTGCTGAGACAAACCCCACTTTTTAAACAACTCTTCTGTTCTATTTAATTTTTTGCTTTCTTTACTTCTTTCTTTTATATTTTTTATTTCTCTTTCCTTTTCTTATTCTATTTTACTCTTTTATTTTTTTATACTTTTTATTTTTCATTACCTATTCTATATTTTATTTTATGAATTATTTTTAATTATTATTTGTTTGTTTTTATCTTTCTTCTTTTCCTTTTTTCCTTTCACATTCTCCTTTTGCTTTTCTTTTTTTCTCTAATGTTTTTTGTGCCTGTCTATAATTATTTCTTTTTTTCATCTCTTTTTCCTATTCTGTTTTTTTTTTGTTTTTGCTCTTGTTGGTTTGGTTTTCTTTGTATTGTTTTTAGTTTGGTTTTGCTTTGTCTTGTTTTCTTTTGTCAGAACCTGTACAACAGTTTTCATGACATGGTTGCAGTTGAGATTCAGTCAACCAGCAAAGGGCTCACCCATCAATGAATGAGACAACAGTATTTGGGACCCAATTGCAATGGGAGGTCCCAAATGGCCCACATGAGGGACATTCCTGGAGAATCCAACTCAGGAGATCAAGGACACTACACCTCTGGGTCCCACAGGACACCCACTACAGTAAGCCACCCAATAAGACCAGGAGTCATAGCAGTTCTATCTAGTACATAGAGACAAACACAAGGAGAGAGCACAAATGGGGAGGCAAGGAAACAGAATCCAGCTAGAGAATAGGAGGAATCTCCAAAGAAAAAGATTGATGAAGAGGAGATAAGAAATTGATCAGAAACAAACTTCATAGTAAAGGTTTTAAGAATGCTCCACAGCATGAAAAAAAAAAAAAAAAACACCACATAGAAACCATGAAAAACAACCACTCAAAAACAAATACCATATAAAAAATAAAGGATACATTGGAAGGAATAAACAGTAGGCTAGCTGAAGCAGAGGAATAACTCAGCCAATTAGAAGACAAGGTAGGAAAAAAAATCAAACAATCAGAACAACAATGAAAAAAAAGAATTGAAAACATGAAGATTGTTTAAGGGAACTTTAAGACAACATGAAATGTAACAAGATTCCCAATATAGAGGTACCAGAGGATGAAAAGAGAAATGGATAGGTAATCTGTCTGAAGAAATAATGACAGAAAATTTTCTTATTTGGGTGAAGGAAAAAGCCACACAAGTTCGGGAAGTACAGAGGTTCGCAATCAAGATGAACACAAAGAAACCCACACCAAGACACATCATAATTAAAATATCGCAGGTTAAAGACAAAGAAAGAATCTTAAAGGGAGCAAGAGAGGGACAGAAAGTTACCTACAAGGGAACTCCCATTAGACTGTTAGTTGAATTCTCAATAGAAACACTCAGTCCAGAAGGGAATGGCATGAAATATTCAAAGTAATTAAAAGGAAGGATCTGAAACCAAGGCTACTCTATTAAGCAAGACTATCATTTAAAATGGAAGGTGAAATAAAGAGCTTCCCAGACAAAAAAAGAGGAGGGGAGCTAAAGAAGTTCAATACCGCTAAAACAGTATTGCAAGAAGTCATAAAGGTAATGCTGTATAAAGAGGAAGAAATAGAGAGAGAGAGAAGAACATAGGTATAAATAATTAAAATAGCAATAAGTAAGTACCCATCAATAATAACCTTAAATAAAAATAGATTAAATGTTCCAATACAAAGATATAAGGTAGTCAAATGAGATAACATGACCCATATATATGCTGTCTATAAGAGATCAACCTAACAACAAAAGACTAAAGGCTGAAAGTGAAGAGATGGAAAAAATATTACAAAGAAATGGAAACAAACAAACAAAAATCTGGGATAGCAATACTTATTTCTGACGAAATAAACTTTAAAATACAGACCATAAAAGAGACAAAGAAAGTCACTACATTATATTAAAAGGATCAATCTAACATAAGGATATAACACTGGTAAACATATATTTAACCCAATATAAGGGCACTTAAGTATATACACAAACAAAACAAAAAAACTCTTAGTAGACATGAAGGAGAGATAGACAACAATACTGTCATATTATAGGACTTTAACACCTCACTGACATCACTTATTAGATCTTTCCAGACAAAAACATCAACAAAGAAACAGTGAAATAATTGAACATATCATCCCAAAGCAGCAGAATATACATTCTTCTCAAGTGCACATGGAAAATTCTCAAGAAGAGAACACGTTAGAACAAAAAATAAGAAAACATATTTAAGAAGATTGAAATCATATCAAGCAACTACTTGGATTACAATGGCATGAACTAGAAATCAATTACAATTAAAAAACACACACCAGAAACATTCAAACACATAAAGGCTAAATAGTAGGTTATTAAACAATGAATGGGTTGCCCATGAAATCAAGGAAGAATTAAAAAATGATGTGGAAAGAAATAAAAATGAACACACAATGATACAAATCTATGGAAATAGCAAAAGCAAGCCAAACAGGGAATTTCACAGCATTACAGGCCTAACTCAAGAAACAAAAATATCTCAAATATATAATCTAACCCTACACCTAAAAGAGCTATAGTAAAAGAACAACAAGAAATTCACAGAGTAAGTAGAATGAGGAAATAATAAAGGTCAGAGCAGAAATAAATGACATAGAAACCAAAAAACAAAACAAAACAAAAGATCAATGAAACCTAGAGCTGGCTCTTTGAAAAGATTAAAAAGATTGTTGATCTTTTAGCCAGACTCATCAAGAAACAAAGAGAGAGTGCATATATAAATAAAATCAGAAATGAAAGAAGTAAAGGAGCAACAGATATCAGAAAAATACAAAGGATTGTAAGAAAGTACTATAAACAACTATTTGCCAACAAGTTGGACAACCTGGGAGAAATGGACAAATCTCTAAAAACTTACAATCTTCCCAAATTAAATCAGGAGGAATCAGAAAACCTGAATAGGCTGATAACAGCTAATGAAATTGAAACAGCAATCAAAACACTTCCAGCAAATAAAGTCCTGGACTAACTGGCTTCATAGCAGAGATTTACTAAACATTCAAAGAAGAACTAACAACTATCCTCCTCAAATTATTCCAAAAAATTCAAGAGGAGGGCAGACTTCTAAGCTCTTTTTATGAGACCAGCAATATTCTAATTCCAAAACAAGTTAAAGACATTGCAAAGAAATAAAATTATTGGTCAAGAGCCCTGATGAATATGAGGGCTAAAATTCTCAACAAAATAGTAGCAAATCTGATCGAGTAGTACATTAAAAAGATCATACACCATGACCAAGTGGGATTTATTTCTGGGATGCACGTTAGATACAATATTTGCAAATCAATGAATCTGATATATCACATAAAAAATGGAAGATAAATATCACAAGATCATATCAATAAATTCAGGAAAAGTATTAAAAAAAATCCAACACCATTTATGATAAAAACTCTCATGAAAGTTGGAACAGAACAATCATACATCAACATATTAAAGGGCATATATGGAAAATCTATAGCCAACACCACACTCAATGGGAAAAAAATAAAAGCTTTTCCCCTAACATCAGGAACAAACAGGGATGTTAGCTTTACCACTTTTATTCAACATAGTAGTCAAAGTCCTAGCTATAGCAATCAGAAAAGAAGAAGAAATAAAAGGCATCCAGGTTGGAAAGGAGGAAGTAAAAATGTCATTATTCACAAAAGATGTGATACTGTACATAGAAAACCAAAAATAATTCACCAAGAAACTACTAGAACTAATCAATAAATTTGATAAAGTAGCAGGATAAATAATTAATATACAGAAATTGGTGCCATTTTCATACACCAATAATGAATTATAAAGAAGAGAAACTGACAAAACTATCCCATTTATGATTGCAACAGAAAGAAAGGGGAAAAAAAGGTGCATAGGAATAAACTTATCCAAACCGGGTAAAATACCTGTACTCAGAAAACTATAGGACACTGAAGAAAGAAATAGAAAAAGATACAACCAAATGGAAGTACATAACTTTTTCATGGATTAGAAGAATTAACATCACTAAAATATCCATACTACCCAAAGAAATCTATAGATTCAATGTAATTATTAAAATACCAATGACATGTTTCTCAGATCTAGAACAAATATTTCAAAAATGTATATGAAACCAAAAAAGGCCCAGAATAGCCTCAGCAATCTTGAGAAAGAAGAACAAAGTTGGAGCAATAATAGTACCAGATATCCTACTATACCACAAAACCATTGTAATCAAAGCAGGGTGATATTGGTATAATAACAAGCATATAAATCAATGGAACAATAAAGAGAGTGCAGAAACCAACCTACATCTTTAAGGTCAATTAATATTTGACAGAGGAGGCAAAAATATGCAATGGAGTAAAAGCAATCTCTTTAATTAATGGTGTTGGGAAAATTGGACAGGTATATGCAAAAGAGATAAAACTAGACCCCCAACTTACACCATTCACAAGAATAAACGCAAAATGGTTAACAGACTTAAATGTTAGTCATGAAATCATAATAACCCTGGAAGAAAACATAGGTAATAAAATCTCAGACATTTTGTGTAGCAATAGTTTTGCCAATATATCTCTTTGGACAAGGGAAACAATGGGAAAAATAAATAAATAGAACTACATCAAACTAAAAAGCTTCTGTGAAGCAAAATAAACCATCAACAAAATTAAAAAGGAATCCACTCCATGATAGAACATATTTTCCAATGATGCATCTGATAAAGGATTAATCTCAAAAATATATAAAGAACTTATACAACTCAACAACAGAAAGAAAAAAATCAAATTATAAAATGGGCAAATGACCTGAATGGACACTTCTCCAAAGAGGGCATATAGATGGCCAAAAGGTATATAAAATAATGCTCAACATCAGTAATCATGCAAATTGAAATGACAGAATTACCTCACACCTGCCAGAATGTCAACAATCAACAAATCAAGCAACAAGTGCTGGGGAGCATATGGAGAAATGGTGCAGCCACTGTGGAAAACATTATGGATTTTCCTCAGGAAATTAAAACAGAACTGCCTTTTTACCTAGCAATTCCACTCTGAGAACGCATCCTACAAATCCTGAAATACCAATTAGAAAGAATATATGCACCCCTGTGTTAATATCAGCATTAATTACAATATCTAAAATCTAAAAGTAGTGCAAGTGCCCACCAGTAGATGAGTGGATAAACAAACTGTGGTTATATTTACACAATGGAATACTATGCTACTGGAAAAAAAAAAAAAGAATCTCATATCCTTTACGGCAGCATGGATGGACCTGGAGATTATTGTGTTAAGTGATAAAAATCATTCAGAGAAAGACAAATACCATATGATCTCATTTATATGTGGAATCTAATGAATAAAATAAACTGATAAACAAAAGAGATCCATTGTCATGGATACAAAGAAGAGATTGATAGATCTCAGAGGGGGGACCTTAGTGGCGACAACATAAAAGAATGTGAAGAAATTAGCCAAAGACACAGGCTATATGCAAAATTCATAGACACAGACACCAGGGTGGTGAAGGCTATGGTGGTGGTGGTTGAGGTATGCAAAGGGGGAGATGATGGTGGACATCAGTAATAATGTCAAAATTTTTTAAAAATCAGAAAAAAACCCACAGCTATGATAAATTTAGGCAGAATTCTGTCCCCCAAAAAAATCTTTCACTGTGAAAAAAAGAAAAAGAAAGAAAAGAAAGGAAGAAGAAACTATAGTTAGAATTTTTTATTTGAAGGCATTATTTTATTTATTTATTTAATTTTTTTATTGTTCAAAATGTTACAAATGTCCCTTTTTCTCCACATTGACCCCTTCCATCCGGCACCCAACCCCCCTCCCAGTCCCTCACTGCACTATTGTCTGTGTCCTTGTGTTATGTATATATGCATATAAATTCTTTTGTTAATATCTCCCCCTCCACCCATCCACCCTCCTCCTTCCTTCTGAGATTCGTCAGCTTGATCCATGCTTCTGTGTCACTGAATCTATTTTGTTCATCAGTTTATTAAGCTCTTTAGAGTCCACATATAAGTGAGATCATGTGATGTTTGTCTTTCTCTGCCTGCCTTATTTCACTTAGCATAATGTTCTCCAGGTCCATCCATACTGTCCCAAAGGGTACAAGATCCTTCTTTTTTACAGCTGCATAGTATTCCATGGTGTAAATGTCCCACAGCTTTTTTTTTTTTAAACATATCTTTATTGATTTCAGAGGGAGGAAAGGAGAGGGAGAGAGAGAGATAGAAACATCAATGATGAGAGAGTCCTTGATTGGCTGCCTAGCCCGCAACCCGGGCATGTGCCCTGACTGAGAATTGAACCCCAATCTCCTGGATCCTAGGTCAATGCTCAACCACTGAGCCACTCCTGGCTGGGCCCCACTCATCTACTAATGGGCACTTGGGCTGTTTCCAGATCTTAGCTGTAGTAAATTGCACTGCTGTGAACATAGGGGTGCATATATTCTTTCTGATTAGTGTTTCTGGATTCTTAGGATATATTCCTAGAAGTGGGATCACTGGGTCAAAAGGCAGCTCCATTTTTAAGTTTTTGAAGAACTTCCATACTCTTTTCCATAGTGTCTGCACCAGTCTGCATTCTTAACAGTAGTGTATCTGGGTCCCCTTTCTCCATATCTTCGCCAGCACATGTCATTGTTTGATTTGTTGATGGCAGCCATTCTGACAGGTGTGAGGTGATACCTCATTGTGGTTTTAATTTTTATCTCTCTGATGATTAGGGAGGCTGAGTGTTTTTTCATGTCTCATCTGTATGTCCTCTTTGGAGAAGTGTCCATTCAGGTCCTTTGCCATTTTAAATTGCATTTTTTGTCTTCCTCTTATTGAGTTGTATGAGTTCTTTGTACATTTTGGAAATTAGCCCCTTATCAGATACACCTTTGGACAATATGTTCTCCCATACCGTCGGGTCCCTTTGTATTTTGAGGCTGATTTCTTTTGCTCTGCAGACACTTTTGTTTGATATAGTCCCATTTGTTTATTTTTTCTTTTGTTTCTCTTGCCCTAGAAAATGTGTCAGTGAAAATTTCTCTACTGGCTTTACTGCCTATGTTTTCTTCCAGGATTAGTGAAAAATGGGAGGTGGGTCCCTCCCCTGTGATTAGGTCACTTGAGTCCCACGGAACAAACACTACAGGGGAAAATAGTGGGTAATGGGACTCCAATTTTGTGAAATCCTAGTGCTGTCCCCTCAGCCAGACACTGTCTTCAGTGTAGCTACAATGTGTTGGGGTAGAGTTGGGTAACCTGGCTACCTTCTAAGTTGCTTTGCCCTGCTGGTAATGGCAACCTCTTATATCTACGGAATTCCACTCTATGCTCCGTTCCCAAGATAAGTCACAGAGTGTATCCTTTGCTCAGGGAAAATGTGATTATGTAGTACCAATTCTCGGGTTTGTATATAATGTACTCCACAACCTGGCGTGACGGGTGAAAGGAGGCAATTTCTGGACAGTTAAAGGGTGGCCAGACTCCATGGCTTTGTATCTCTCTGAAATGCTGACCACTATACAACCATGTACACATTTTATACTGTGTCCTTACTCAGGTCACTAGGCTCAGCCGCAGTTTTAATGCCCACTTCTGGAGGAATGCCCACCAAATCTCTTTGTTCCTCTTATTGAAAAGAATGCCAGGCATAACAAGATTCCCCTCTTCTCTGGCTGAGCACTACTATGAGCTCCCAGCTGGAGGGCTGCATCAGTGGCTCATCTCAGCATTTCTCCCTTTGCACCTCCCTAGTTTGCTCCACCTTATCCAGTTTTAGAAGTTTCAATGTGTGGATCTCTCAGATGTATTTGTGAATAGAGCAGGGAATCATTTCTTGAATTATAGCTGAGAAATTTATTGAAACTTCAAAGGGAGAGACCAAGAGAATCTCTAAAGCTTCTATTCTTCTGATGTCACACTTTTTTGGGGGTTCCATTTCTTTTCTGTTTCTTTTATTTTTTATTTATTTCTCTTTACTGTGAAAATATTACAGATGTACCCTTTTCACCCCCATTGATCCCCTCTGCTATGCATGCACCCAACCCACAGGCCTTCCACATACTAATATCTGTGTTCATTGGTTATTCTTATAAACATATAAGTTGTTTGGCTAATCTCTCTGCACTCACTCCCTCACACCCACCTTTTCTCTGAGATTCCTCAGCCTGTTCCATGCTGCCATGTCTCTGGATCTATCTTGCTCATCAGTTTATTTTGTTTATTACATTATAAATATGAGTGTGATCATCTGATACTTGTCTTTCCATGACTGGTTTATTTCATTTAGCAAAATACTCTCCAGTTCCCTCCATGTTTTCCAAAAGATAAGAGATCCTTCTTTTTTACAGCTGCATAGTATTCCGTGGTGTAAATGTCCTACAGCTTTTGTATCCACTCATTGGCTGATGGGCACTTGGGCTGTTTCTACATCTTAGATATTGTAAATTGTGCTGCAATGAATATAGGGGTGCACAAGTATTTTTGATTGGTGTTTTGGGTTTCTTCTATTTTGATCATTAGTTTATTTTGTTTTTATATTCCACATATGAAGGAGATTATATGATACTTGTCTTTCTCTAGGATAAATTCCTAGAACTGGCATCATTGGGTTAAATGGAAGTTCAAATTTTAATTTTTGAGGAAACGCTATACTGCTTTCTATAATAGCTGCACCAGCCTGCATTCCCACCAGCAGTGTACTAGGGTGACCTTTTCTCCACATCATTGCCAGCACTTGACATTCATTGATTTATTGATGGTATCTATTCTAACAGCTGTGAACTGATACCTCATTGTGGTTTTAATTTGCATCTCTCTAATGATTAGTAACTTGGAGCATTGTTTCATATGTCTCTTGGTTATCTGTATGTCCTGTTTGGAGAAGTGTCTATTTAGGCCCTTTGCTCATTTTTTAATAGGATTATTTGTCTTCCTTTTGTTAAGTTGCATGAGTTCCTTATATATTTTGGATATTAACCCTTACTAGATGTTTCATTTGCAAATATATTCTCCCATAGAGTGGACTCCCTTTTTGTTTTTTGATGGTTTCTTTTGCTGTGAAGCTTTTTAGTTTGATATAGTCCCATTTGTTTCTTTTTTCTTTTTTTTCTCTTGCCCTACGAGATATATCAGCAAACATATTACTAGGGAAGATGTCTGAGATTTTGCTGCCTATGTTTTCTTCTAGGATTTTATGATTTCACATTTTACATTAGGTCTTTTATCCATTTTGAGTTTATTTTTGTATAATGTGTAATTTGATGACCTAGATTCATTGTTTTGCATGTACTTGTCCAATTTTCTAGCACCATTTATTTAAAATACTGCCTTTACTACATTGTATGCTCTTGCCTCCTTTGTCAAATATTAACTGACCATAATTGTGTGGGTCTATTTCTGGGGTCTCTGTTCTGTTCCATTGATCTATATGACTGTTGTACCAATATCTGGCTGTTTTGGTTACAATGGCTTTGTAGTACAGTTTGATATCTCGTAAAGTGATCCTTCCCACTCTGTTATTCTTTCTCAAGATGGCTGAGGGTATTCCGGCTCTTGTTTGGTGCCATATAAATTTTTAGAATATTTGTTCTAGCTCTGTGAAGTATGTTGTTGGTATTTTAATAGGGATTGCTTTGAACCTATAAATTGCTTTGGGTAGAATGGGCATAATTTGAGAGAGATCCAAGATGGCAGTGGACTGAGTGGAAGCTACACTGACACTCTCCTGGGACCAATCTGGATTTACAACTAAAACATAGGAAAACCATCCTGAAAAACAACTGAAGACTAGTTGGAGAATACCCTCATAATCAATGAGGAAAAGTGGAGACTGCATAGAGACTGGTAGGAAGTGCAGACAAGAGAGGGCTGGCTGGGCTCCCAAGGCAGCAGCTGAAGGTCCAGAAGGATACCTCTAACTATGAGGGGTTCCCACTGAGGACTCTGGGCCTTAAACCCCAGACTGGGTCTCCCAGCCAAGAGCACCAAAACTGAGAATGGTGCCCACATAACACCTGGGTGTAAAAAGCAGCTGAGTTTCTGATGGCCATGGAGAGATAGCTGAAAATGTAGGCACCCTCTTAAAGAGCCAACTCATAAACTTTCCTGTGCAGCCACTCTCCTTGGGCTCTGGCTGAGGGGGAGTGGAGTGGACTGGAGCTGTGTGGGGAGAGTCGAGGGTTGTGGGTTTTGGAGAGTGAGATCAGGGGATGAACATCTTGATTCCTGTGCTGAGTCATTCCCCCATAATGCAGAGGACAACTTTCTCAGGTGGATAATTTTTGGCTTTTGCCTAATGGGGGAAGGAATTGCCCCAGGCTGATGCAAAGCCTCTCACCCAGTCCAGAGGAGTTTCTACAGCCTGAAGCTTGTTAAGAGACTGATAACAACAAGATGCCCCACCCTGTGAAGCATCTACAGCCTGAGGCTCATTAAGAGAATCATATTAATCAGCCTGCAGTCAGAGGCAGACCTCAGGGTGCTTTGAGACTTTGCCTGATCTTCTTTGAGACCCACCACTTAGAAAAGCAGACTTTGGTGTGCATCTAGGTCCTGTCCAGATGCACCCAGGCCCAGCAGAGGAGACCTCAAGCCTAAAGTTGTTTATAGCTCCAAACAGGGGTAGTCAGGGCCAGTCACAAACTGCATCTGACATTGGCCTGTACCAGAGACCCTCCAAAAAGACTGAGAGTCTTAGAAGATCTACCTAATATTTATAAATAAACCCCAAAATGTAGCTAAAATGGGGAAACCATAAAACAAACCCAAATGAAAGAACAAGGGAAGTCTCCAGAAAAAGAGCTAAATGAAATGGCGATAAGCAATCTCTCAGATATAGAGTTCAGACTATTGATTGTAAGTTTACTCCACAGCATAAAAAAGGTATGGAAACTGTAAAAAATGACCAGTCAGAAATGAAGAAGGACAGCAGAAATAAAGAATACATTGGAAGGAATAAATAGCAGATTAGGGGAAGCTAAGGATTGGATCAGTGACTTAGAAGACAGAGTAGGAAAAATCAATCAGAGAACCAAAATCAAAAAACAATAAAAAACAGGACAGTCTAAGGGAGCTGTGGGACAGCATGAAACATAACAATATTCATATTATAGGAGTACCAGAGGAGGTAGAATGTAAGCAGGGTTTAGAGAACTTGTTTGATGAAATAATGGCAGGAAACTTTCCTAACCTAGTCAAGGAAAAAGTCACACAAGTTTAAGAGGCACAGAGAGTCACAAGAAAGAAGAATCCAAAGAGACCCATGCCCAGACATATCCTAATCAAAATGCCAAGAATTCAAGACAAAGAGAGATTCTTAAAGGCAGCAAGAGAAAAGCAATCTGTTATCTACAGAGGAGCTCCCATAAGGCTGTCATCTGACTTCTCATCAGAAACTCTACAGGCCAGAATGGAGTGGCAAGAAGTATTCAAGGTAATGCAAAACAAGAATCTGAAACCAAGATTACTCTATTCAGCAAGATTATCAATCAAGATAGATGGTGAAATAAAGAGCTTCCCAGATGAGAAAAAAAAAAAGGCTAAAAGAGTTTTCCATTACCAAACCAGTATTACCAGTATTACCGGAAATTTTAAAGGGACTGCTATAATTAGAAGTAGCAATAAAAAGAATGAGGAACATAGGCATAAAGACATAAAATGGCAATAAATAAATATATTTTAATAATAACCTTAAGTGTAAATGCAGTAAATGTCCCAATAAAAAGATATAGGGTGGCTGAATGGATAAGGAAACATTACCCAAATATATGCTTTCTACAAGAGATATACCTCAGAACAAAAGACTCCCACAGGATGAGAATGAAGGGATGGGAAAAAAAATTTCCATGCAAATGGAAATGAAAAAAAAGCTGGGGTAGCAATACTCATATCTAACAAAATAGACTTCCAAATGAAGACCATAACAAGAGACAAGAAAGGTCATTACATAATATTAAAGGCATCATTCCAACAAGAGGATATAACCCTGATAAACATATATGCACCAAATATAGGGGCACCTACATTTATGAAAAAAACTTGTAGAGACTTTAATGGAAAGACTGACAGCAATACAGTCATACTAGGGCACTTTAACACCCCACTGACTTCATTGGAGAGGACTTCCAGACAAAAAATCAACAAAAAAAGTGACCCTAAATGACACGCTAGATCAGATGGATTTAATTGACATTTACAGAACATTCTATCCCAAAGCTGCAGAATATACATTCTTCTCAAGTGGGCAGGGGACATTCTCAAAGACAGACCACATGTTAGGACACTAAACAAGCCTCTATAAGTTCAAGGAGATTGAAGTCATATGAAGCATTGTCTTGGACCACAGTGGCATGAAATTAGAAATCAAGTACAAAAAAAACATTAAAAAACATTCAAACACATGGAGGCTAAAATGTATGTTTTTAAACAATGAATGGATTACCAAAGAGATCAAAAAAGAAATCAAAAACTTCCTGGAAACAAATGAAAATGAACACAGAACAACTCCAAATCAATGGGACACAATGCAAGCCGTCTAGAGAGGGAAGTTCATAGCACTACAAGTCTACCTCAAAAAGCAAGAAAAACTTCTAATAGACTTTCTAACCCTACAACTTAAAAACTTAAAAATAGAACAAGAAAAGCCCAGGGTAAGTAGAAAGAAAGAAATAATAAAGGTCAGTGCAGAAATAAATGACATGGAGACTGAAAAACCAATACAAAATATTAATGATATTAATTCTTCCAATCCATTAGCATGGTATATTCTTACACTTGTTTATATCTTCCTCTTATTCTTTCTTCAGAGTCTTGTAGTTTTCTGAGTAAAGGTCCTTTACATCCTTGGATAAGTTTATTTCTAGGTATCTTATTTTTTTAGTTACAATGGTAAATGGTACTGCTTTTACTTTCTATTTTTGAGAGTTCATTATTAGTGTATAAAAATGGCATCGATTTTCAGATTTTGTATCCAGCTACCTTGAAAAATTCACTTATCAAATCTAGGAGTACTTTAATTGAGTCTTTAGGGTTTTCTATGTACAATATCATGTCATTTGCAAATAATGACAATTTTACTTCTTCCTTTCCAATTTGGATACCTTTTATGTTTGAAAGCAGACATCACCATCTTTTCCTGTTTTTTAAGGAAATGGTTTTGGATTTGACCATTGAGCATGATGTTGGATACAGTTTTGTCATATATGGCCTTTATTATGTTGAGGTATGTTTCATCTATTTCCACTTGCTGAGAGTTTTATAAAAGATGGGTCCTGGATTTGTAGAAGTGCTTTTTATGCATCTATTTATATAATCATATGATTTTTGTATTTCATTTTGTTTATGTGATGTATTACATTTATTTATTTGCGAATTTTATAATGTCTTGCATCCCATGAATATATCTCACTTGCTCATGGTATATGATCTTTTTAATGTATTACTGGATCCAGTTTGCTAATATTTTGTTGAGGATTTTAGCATCTATGTTCATCAGGGATATTGGCCTATAATTTTCTTTCTTTGTAGTGTCTTTATCTGGTTTTGGAATTAGGGTAATGTTGGCCTCATAAAAAGAGCTTGGAAGTTTTCCCTCCTCTTAAATTTTCTGGAATAGTTTTAGGAGAATAGGTGTTAATTCTTCTTTGAATGTTTGGTAAATCTCATGTGTAAATCCATCCCATCCTGATCTCTTGTTTGAAGGGATTTTTTTTATTACTGCTTCAATTTAGTTGTTATTGGCCTATTCAAGATTTTTTATTTTTTCTCACTCAGCTTTGGAAGTTTGTATGTTTTTTGGAATTTGTCCGTTTCACCCAGGTTGTCCAGTTCGTTAGCATATAGCTGCTCATAGTATTTTCTTATGATCATTTGTATTTTTGTTGGGTCAGTTGCTTTATCGCCTCTTTCATTTCTGATTTTATTTATTTGGGTCCTCTCTCTTTGTTTCTTTGTGAGTCTGGCTAAAGGTTCATCAATCTTATTTATCTTTTGGAAAAAACAACTCTTGGTTTCATTGATTTCTTTTATTTTTTATTTTTAAAAATTTTTTTTAGTCTCTATGCTATTAACTTCTGCTCTAATCTTTATTATATTTTTCTTTTTACTTGCTCTGTACTTTTCTTGCTGTTTTCATTCTAGTTCTTTCAGTTGTATTAAATGGCTTAGTAGAGCTTTTTCTTGTATCTTGAGGTATGCCTGTAGTGTTATGAAATTTCCTCTTAGGACTGTTTTTGCTGTGTCACATAGATTTTGGGTTGTTGTCTGTTCATTTTTGTTTTTCCAGGAAGTGTTTGATTTCTTCCTTGATCTCATTGGTAACTCATTCATTGTTTAATAACAGCTTTTAAGCCTCCATGTGTTTGAAAATTTTTGAATTTTTTTACAATGGTTGATTTCTAGTTTCATGCCATTGTGATCCCAGAAGAATCTTGATATGATTTCAATCCTCTTGAATTTGCAGACCCTTGCCTTGTGCCCTACATGTGGTGTATTTTTCAGAATGTTCCATGTGTCCTTGAGAAGAATGTGTATTCTGCTGCTTTGGGATGAAATGTTTTGTAAATATCAATTAAAGCCATTAGATCTAGAGTGCCATTTAAGGTCTCTGTTTCCCTGTTGATTTTTTGTCTTGATTATCTGTCTAATTATTATAGTAGGTTGTTAAAATCCCCCACTATGATTGTATTGCTGTCAATCTCCCCCTTAAGTTACACCAAGAAATGTTTTTTTTTTATTTAGGGGCTCTTATATTGGGTGCATATATATTGATAAGGGTTATTTCCTCCTGTTGGATTGATCCCTTTAGCATTATGTAGTGACTATCTTTTTCTCTTTTATTTCTATTTTTATTTTAAGGTCTATTTTGTCATAAATAAGTATTGCTAAGCCAATTTTTTTTATTATTTCCATTTACATGAAATATTTCTTTTCCATCCTTTCACTTTCAGCCTGTGCGAATCTATTGCGCTCAGGTGGGTCTCTTGTAGACAGCATATATTTGGGTACTGTTTTCAATCCATTCAGCTCCCCTATGTCTTTTGATTGGAGCATTTATTCTGTTTACATTTAAGATTACTTTTGATATGTACTTATTTAATGTCATTTTTCCCTTTTATGCTGATGTACCTTTCTCTTAATATTTCCTCTTTTTCTTAAAGCAGTTCTTATGGCATCTCTTGCAATGTTGGTTTGGTGGTACTAAACTCCTTTAGATTCTTTGGTCTGTTTATTTCACCCTCAATATTAACTGATAGCCTTACTGAATAAAGCAGTCTTGGTTTCAGGTTCTTATTTTTCATTCCTTTGAGAACTTCATGCCACTCCCTTCTAGCCTGAAAGTGTTTCTGTTGAGAAATCTACTGTCAGCCTTATGGGGTTTCCCTTGTAGGTCACTGCTTATCTCTCTCTTGTGGTCCTTAATATTCTCTCTTTGTCCTTAGCATTTGCCATTTTAATTATAATGTGTGTTGGCGTAGGTCTCTTTGGGTTCCTCTTGTTTGGTACCCACTGTGCTTCCTGAACTTGTGTGGTTTTCTCCCTCAAATGTGTAGGGAAGTTTTCTGCCATTATTTCCTCCACCAAGTTCTCTATCCCTTGCTGACTTTCCTCCTCCTCTGGCATCTCTATGATGTGAATGTTGTTTTGCTTCATGTTGTTTCCTAATTTCCCTTAGACTGTCCTCATGCCTTTTAATTTTAATTTTTATTCCTCTGATAAAGTGTTTTTGTCTACCTTATCTTCTAAGTCATTAATTCTATCCTCTGTCTCATCAAACCTACTTTTAATTCCTTCCAGTGTATTCTTGATATCAGATATAGTATTTTTTCATTTCTGCCTAGTTCTTATTCATGATATCTAGCTCTTTTTTTATGTTTTCACAAAATTTCTGGACCTTCCTATTAAGTGTTTTGTAGTTCTCATTAATTTCCTTGAGCATATTTATAACCATTACTCTGAACTCTATTTATGATAACCTCTTTAATGCCATCTCTTCAAGGTCTTTTCTTGGCAATTTTTTCTTTTCTTTAGTTTGGGGGTTGTTTCTTTGTCTCCCCATTTTGGTGGCTCTTAGTGTTTGTATCTGTATATTAGATATATTTGCTGTCTCCCAGTCTTGTGGGGTGGGATTTTATGGTGTATGTCCAGTGAAGCCCAGAGGTGTATTTTCCTTATACTTCTGAGCTATTAGCTCTAGGCATGTCCCTTTTTTGGGTTTCTCTTTTGTTGGCTCTTCAGGGTCTCCTGTTGTGATTAGGTCTAGATTGTTGTTGACCCATTCTTGAGAGGACTCTCATCTCAGGTTGGCTAACTCTGTGACCCAACCCCAACCACATTGTGGGAGCTGTTATATAGGTGGTGGCAAGGCAAAACAATACACAACCAAACTATCAGGAAACAAGGGGTATCTTACACAATATCCTGACAGTCACAATGAAAACGTCACAAATGAAATTAGAATTTGGAGAGGGAAGTGAGAACAAAAATTTTAAAGCAAAAAGGAAAAAAAAAAAGGAGATAGAAAAAAAACAGAGAAAAGGATATTATTGCTAATAATAATGAAAAATAAAAACAATAAAATAAAAAGTGAAAAATTGAGAAGGTACTAGGAGATAAAAGGGTCAGAAAAAAGATTCTGAAAAAAGGTAAGAAAAAAATAAGGGGAGATCATAGGAATAGGAAAATAGTTGTAAAATAAAAAATAAAAATCCAATAAAGAGATAAATAGAAACAAATGAACAAACAAAAAGACAGGAAGACACAAGGGAAAAAAAGAAAATAAAGAAAAAAGAATAAAAAAGTATGCCAGTGGAACTAGAAGAAAGAGACAAATAAAGTAAGGGTAAGGAGGGAGTTCAATAAGAGACATGGGGGAAACAATAGAGAAAAGCAGTAAACTTATTTGTTATAATGATAATGTCCCAGCAATTAAGCAGAGAATATCAAGAAAACCTTGATAAGAGAACAAAAACAAAATGACACCAAACCAAAACACAAAAACCAGGAAAGCAAAACAAATTTTTGAAAAAATTAATTAAGAAATTAAAAACAATTTAAAAATTTAAAAAGAAAAAATTCTTTCTTTTCTCTCTTTATTTCTAAAATTAAAAAAAGTCAATCAGGTTAGTTTCATCTGGCCAGCTTATGTTTTCTGAGGCTCACTGTTTTGTATGCTGATTTCCGTTCTCCTGGGAGGTACTTGTCCATCAGCCAATGTCAGGAGTTCCCTAGGTTTGGCTCTGGCATCCTTAAGTAGTTGGCTGAGCTGAGGCTCTCTTTGAATCACTTCCTATTATCAGCTATTTTGCTTCCCCCTTGTGGTTGCCTGGTCTTACTCTTGAGTCTTCTGAAGAGTCTTTAGGATGCAGGCCAGCTAGTGTAGCTCGGGATAATGCTCCCTTTACTTAGAGGTTTTTCTGTCAGGCACTCACTGTGGGGAAGTTAGTCTCTACTTCAAAGCCAACTCCTCAGTCTCTACCCTATCCCCCAATTCTAGTTTCCCATACAATGGCCTGCTGCAATTTCAGATTGACTTCAACCTGTTGCCTTTTCTGTATGGTCAGTTTCATCAGCCTGGGATCAGTAGCTTTGATTAAAAAAAATTCCTGTGAGCATTTTGCCTACCCAGCCTGTAGAGGATGTTTTAAGCTTTTCCTCCAGTTCCCAAACAATAGTCCCTGAGAGTCTTACTCTTCTCTTGTCCTCTTATGAGCTGTTCTCCCTTCCCCCTCAGGACTGTGCCTCGGGGGATATTTGGGACTTCAGTGAGCTGATCTAGTCCCTTTCCTTTTAGGGGTGGTACTCCTAGCCTGCAGGAGAAGTAGGTATGCTCCACCCCTCCTTTCCTTGATCTGATTGGCTGATCACAGTGGGCTCTTATCACAGTGGGCTCTCCACTATGCAGGCACAAATCTCAGCTTTTGCTTGACTGTCTCCCCAATGCAATACAGGAAGATAGAAGCCTATTCAGCAATCAAAATCTCAAAAACGCAGAAAGCAACCACAAGCAGAGAATCTGTCCTTTGAGTCCTGTCACCCTCACACTTTGGTACCAAGCATAAAAGGTCACAAAGTCAGTTCCACGCAGTTCCCCTGCACCACTGATCCCAGTAATGTTAGGGAGCTCCTTGTGCGTTATTCTAGCTCCCTTCAGAGAAGGTCAAAAATCCCCATTTCGCTGTACCTGCAACTCTGGCTGCTGGAGTCCTGATCTGTCCTGGTAGATCCAGACCCTCTCTGGAAGCAGGGGGGCTCACTTCCCCTACCTTATGCCACACAGATCAAATGTTTTTTTTGGGTTCTACACAATGCTTAGAGGAAGGCAGAAGGTCCCTTTATGTGGCTGCTCAGTGCAGCCTTCTGGCCACTTTTTATTCAGGAGCCACACACTGTGGGACAGCCTTTCCTATGGTCAGCATTCAGAGTGAAAGACCTGCTTTTTTTCACTGGGAAGGTGCAGTCCCCTCTTTGCAGACACACTGTTCTCCAGGGTCCCTCTGCTCACCATGCATAGGCTCTCCTTCTCTTCTCCTCTGCTCTGGGTTTGAGATACCAGCTTTTGGATTCCAGTTCACTCTCCGAAGGGGAGGGAACTTTGCAGCCTCTAGCCCTCGGCCCTCATAGCCCAGAACAGGCTTCAGGGGAGAATCCTCTTTTCTGCCCCCGCCCCCCTTACTAGACTCTATGATGTTTCTTATGCTCCCTACTCAAAATATGTCCACTCAGGTATATTTATCTTTTTATCCAAGCTGGTTACACAGCATTTTAGCAGCAAATTGAGTCTGTGGCTGGGAGCAAGGGCACTCTGCTTCTTGTCACAGTGCCGCCATCTTCCCCCTCCTATTTATTTATTTTAATAGCCTATTTTTTCCTATATAATATTATCTCCCAAATGACATAACAATATTAATACTATATAAAAATACAGTTTATTTTATAAACTTTTAAATATTTTTATGACATATACTATAATTTTTTTATATTATGTATGTATGCATGTATTTCTATTATTCTTTAAATATATTTCTCACAGTCATGGGCTAGAACAACAGATTCAGCAGCTATGATATAATTTTTGAACACCCACAGAAACATGTCTGGGAACACAATAATATTGTGAATATTGTAGGCTACAAGCTCTCGTGAAGACAAACAGTGAGCAGTTAGAGTCAGATATTCCACCATACTCTAAGGCAAAAATCATAACATTCTGTAAGAGCATATACCTATATCAACATATCTATGTAAAAAAATGTATACACACACACACACACATATGTAGTAGTCTCCCCTTATTCACAGTAGATATGTTCCAAAACCCACAGTGGATGTCTGAAACTGTCAATAGTAAAAACGCTACAGTATCTACTATTTGTCCTAATCATACATATCTATAATACCCATAATAAAGTTTAATTTGTAAATTAAGCATTAGGCACCATAAGAGATTAACAATAATAACTATTAATAAAATAGAACCTTTATAGCCCTACATAGTAATAAAAGTTATTGAATTGGCCTCTCTCTTTCCCTCACTCTCTCCCTCTTTCTCTCTCTTGCCAGACAAAAAGATGATTCACAGACAGAAAGGCATGATATGAGATATAATCATGCTACTCAGAATAACACACAATCTAAAAGTTATGAATTGTTTATACCTGGAATTTTACATTTAATATTTTCAGACATGGTTGACTGCAAGTAATGGAAAGTAAACTATGTATACTTTTTTTCTGAGTTAAGCTTAACTTCTAGCTTAACTTCACATTTTTACAAAAAACATCCACTCAAACTGGAAGACTGTAGTCATATATACAGCCAGACAAATATTAGCATGCAGAAATTTTGAAGCATTAGGAAGAATAAGTAGGAATGTGTCAAAAAACTTTAGTTTGGCTACCTAATTAAAAGAAGGGGCTTTTGTTAAATCTTACATTGTATATCCCAAGCACACCATAATTACTTCAATAGAGGCCTAGTAATAAAAGTAAAAAAAATAGGAATGCTGTAAGAAACCTACAGAAGTCATCACATAATTAATTTATTAGAATTTAAATCCCAATAAGAGAAGATCTTTTTCCTTTACTTATTCTTTATTTAATTTTTCTGGGTTCAGCTGAGTGGTGGTCTCCTGTTTAAGCTGTGTCTAAATTACACTTCATTGGGAGTTTTGTTTGAAGACTTACAGGTGAAAAATCTACATATATTAATGCCCAGGATTACTGGCTTTAAAAAAGATCCTAGCAGACACAGCCAAATATTTGGGAAAACTATTTTAAACTGTGTCAAGTCCAGGCTTTTGTGCTGACCCTTAAGCCACACTTAGTTCTTATAGCTAGCTCAGCTCAGGCTTCTGCAGCCACAGTGACCTGGTATTACTCTTTTTCCTCCTCCATTTTTTTCCTTTCCTCAGCAAGAAGGATTTTCACAACTGTATAGATTGAATAGGTTCCCAAGAGTTTACATTCAGTAGTTACCATTATCAAAGCCTGTCAAAAGATAAGGCTGTCATCTACAACTTCCCCCTCTCTGCAGTGTTCAATAACCCTAAGTAAAAAAAACAAAACCAACAACAAAAAATATTTCAAAATATAAAAGAAATAGCAAAGTGAACTACTTGAATTCTAATTCATTTGATTTAATTTTATTTCACCTAATTAATTTAATTCTGGTTTTGTCAATAATTTTATGAACTTAAAAAATTGCTGACCCCTGCTGAGCAGTGATTATATTTGGCTCCCTCAGATGTGAACTTCTTTTTTCTACGTGAGAAATTCCCACAGCCTTAATCTTAGTTGTAAGCTAGTCACTCAACACCAGGAGGCCTAAAAGGCCAGAAACATACTTTGCCTGTGCCCTTGGCAGCTAGGGTGTGGGCCCATGACTTAAACTTGGATAATCCAGTCCTGCCTAGAGCTTTGAATTTACAGTGACACAGAGAGAATTCATTTGGGCAGTGGTTTCAGTGACATCTCAAGTCCAAGCGCAGCAGAGGCACAGGCTGCAGGGCTGCTGAATCAGACCGGTGCTGGCCACAGCGGGAATGCCGCCTGGAAGGTGTCCGGCAGCAGTTACAGTGCTATTTCCACCAAACCACCACTAAACAGAAGCTTTGTTTCTGTAAGCTTAGGCTCTTTGGTTCACAGTTCTGAGACTTATGGTACCATCTTTCCAAAAATTATGGGAGCTATACAGTATCTTTTTATTTCCTTTTGTTTAATTCAGCTAAAGTGAGTTTCTGTTATTTACTACTAAGAAAACTGAGTAATATACCTGGCTACCTTGCAAAGCTGTTGTGAAATCTGGCTGAGTTGTTTCAAGGGAAATTCCATGGGAAAGAATAAAAATGTGATCTAACTTCATGTAATGAGTATTTATTAAGATTTTTATGGAGGTAAGGGATGAGCAACTTGCAGGCTGGATGCTCAAGATGCTTTCAAAATAGTGAAAGGCACAAGAACAACAGATTGCTATAACACTACATATAGTAAGAGTGGTGTCATAAGAGAAATACAAGCAAAAGTGTAAGATGCAGGGGGAAGAGGGTAGTGTGAGAGATTCAACAGATGCATAGCTTGAACTAAGGTGAGTAGATGAATAAAGTTCATGGGGGAAAATATTTGACATCATCCTTAAAAGTTGAATTGCATCTGAATATAGGATTACAGACACTGGTCTTGCAATCAGAGTCAGGAATAATTTTTCCTTTCAAGCTCTACTCTTAGGTCTCAAACTCCTTGATTCAGTTTCCTCACCTATGAAATGGTGAAGTTACAGTAAGTGTTCTATAAAGTTCTTATAGTTCTTAAATTTCTGATTGATTCCCATGGGCAGATAAGGAGAAGATGGCAGATAGAAGCATGGTGAACTAAAGAGTCAAGACAAAAATGTTAAATGAACAAAGATTTAGAAGCAAGACAGCAAGTTCAATCCTAAAACAATGTGTAGCATGAAATATAAAGATGAAGAAAGTGTTTTTCAGTTGATAGGCAAAGGGAGGCCAGAAAAAAACTTAACAAAATTCTACGATAAAAAATTGGCTTCCCCCCCCCCACATTTAGAGCAATGTATGTGATGACAAAAGCAACAGTAATGGGGCTAGAATTTGAAGAAACTTAAATGAAAAAATAGTGGTGAACTGAACTGGGATGATGATAGCAATGGAAACAGAGGATAGTTTTGAAAGACATTCTGGAGATAGATTCTCTCCAACTTAATGACTGATTGTAGAGGCTGAGGGGAATCATGGTCAAGATAACTTGTGGGGTAAAAAGTAAACCTATAGAAGTTTTATAAATCTTATGAGAAAGTTGAAATAAGATATATAGATGATTCAGAAAGAGAGAGATGTGTGAATAGTTTAAAGGGGTTTTGCTATTGAAGGAGATTGGTATCTACACAAAATAAAATATCAAGTGAGATTTTAACCAAAAATGAAGCAACTAGAAAGACTGGAAATAGAAGCAAGAAAGGAAAACTAAACTAAGAGATATAATTAATATATTATTTATTATAATCATAATCAAACATTTCAGTCTTTCATTAATAAAACACTGCAAAATAAGTCCAGAAAACAAGGTAAGGAGAACCAAAAAAATTAGTGTGCTATCTTCACTTAGTAAAAATTTGAAATCTCTCTCTCTCTCTTTCTCTCTCTCTCTCTATATATGTACATATACATATATATTAGATATACCTATATATTTACAGATATAGTGTTTGAAAACAATGACTGTTCTTCATTTCCACTTTGAATATATACAAATATATACATTTTATTGCATCCTTTCAATAACTTCATGAGGATGGTTGGGCAATATTTTCATCTTTTCTACTCTCTTCCAATTACATTTTTAGAGATGCAGACAGTGACTTGTCCTAGCTCCAAGCAAGCAAGTGGGAAAGGCAGCTTCAAAACAACTGGTGGCTAGTCCAGTGTTTTCTCTTCTTTCCCATAATCGATGCCCATCTGAACATAGCTTTGTCTGTAAAATCTAGGTGTTTGTAATGCTATGTGTATCGCCTAATAATAGCTTACCTTGAAAACTCACTTATCTTCACAGAAAATTTAATTTAATTTTATATTACTAGGTTTTTAATTTTCTTGTTAGTTAAAAATTTTCTTAATGATGTTGTATGTAAGCTGCCCATATCAATGAATACAAATGTTGTTCCATATATTTTAAAAAGCAATAACTGATCCATAGGCATGAGCTCTGACCTAGTAGTAGTTACACATTTTTTATTAACAGAGTTAGTCTTTCTTGCAAGAGTGAGAACTACTGCCTCTGACCAGAGAACACGAGGAAGCAAAATGTCAGGTCATCCATAAATTTTGTCTTATAGCACCAAACACCAAAACCAAATGGTCATCAAAGTGGAATTTGTTCATGAAGTCTGAGTCTCTTGGTTTACAGGTAAGGAGATTATAGCTGCAAAACAAAGAGAATTGCTACAAGTCACATAATTAGTGGATGTCAGAGCCAAGGCTGGAACCAAGCTCTTTAGCACTGCTGTAAAATCAGTGAGTTTGGTGTTTATAGTTAAGCCAGGGTTGAAGCTATCAGAGAATAAAATTGTGTTGAGAACTAGTAAAGATGCTTGGTATAAAGCTTTGATCATCATCTGTAAGTATTTTTGAGGTGCCTATGAGGCAATCTCTTCTACTGGAGTTTTTCAAGCCAGCAGAGGACATAAGAAAAGTGAAATTCTGTAATGATGCTGTAACATTCAAAATTTAAGCAGATATATCTTTAGTTCCAGTACGACTTTAGAGTGCCAGACCTGCCACTCAGTTCCCAACTGAGTATCTTGCTTCCATCTTAAATTCATCACATTTTTCCTTTATTTTAGGAAACAAAATCTCTGGTGCATAACCTTAGGTCAAAAAGTATTCAAGTTTTAATTTTAAGTTAAAAATTTTAGTTGATTTGAGGAGACATTTTGGTGTGTTTTTCATATGCTAAACAAATTTAAGAATTCATTTAAAGAATATTTTGCCCAGAGTATGCTCAAGAAGTGTTAAAAGGCTTAAGAAAGTAAGAACTGAAGATTTAAGCTGAGATTTTTAAAAAAATTACAAGTTTGCCAACTTATTTTATCTCTTATGATGGTCCTAAAGTAATACTTCCTTGCTAATTTAAGTATGGAAACTTTTAACATTGAGGTATTTATCCAAAAGAGAGATCATCAATATCAATAATATTTACTTTCAGATGAGAATTTAATATTTCAATATTTTATCAATAATCATAATGCAACATATATTTAAGCAAATAACAGTATGTGTTACCTTCTATGTGGTTAAAAAAATAACTAAGACATTTACCTCACCCTCCAAAATAATAAATTCTAAGGATCACTCTATCACTTCAATCAAGGCAGGCTAATTAAAGTAAAAATTTAAAAATGTAGTCTATTGATTTCTTTAAAATTAAATTCTTCTTACCATGAAACAAAATACTGAGCTCTGCCCTTCAGGAGTACTACCATACTTCAAATACTGATTTTATTTATCATTGCTTGAAAATGAAACAGAGTTGGACTTTATTTATTTATTTTTAAATATATCTTTATTGATTTCAGAGAGAGGAAGGGAGAGGAAGAGGGAGAGACAGAAACATCAATGATGAGAGAGTCATTGATCTGCTGCCTCCTGCACACTCCCAACTAGGGATAGTGCCCGGAACCTGGGCATGTGCTCTGGCCAAGAATCAAACCATGATCTCTTCGTTCCTAGGCCAATGTTCAACCACTGAGCCAAGCTTGGCTGGGCCAGAGCTGGACTTTAAAGGAAAAGAAAACCCTGGAGCTGCTTGGGAAGCATTTTAGGGGTCAGTCTGCTGGCTTGGCTCTGGCTAGAGCATACCCAGAGTCACAAGGCCTGAATAAGGGCCACTTTGCTTTCATTTGACATTTTTCAATCAAAACACATAACTAGAATTTGAAATATCATATATAAAAAACATTCTGAAATTGATGTTCTATTTCGCTTAGCATCTTCCTATTTTTTTTATTGGTGAAAAGGAAATAATAGATTTTTCCTTGTTACTGCAATTTGAATTTTGTATGCAATAATAAATAAGCATAATAAATTATAAAACAATAATGTCAAAGCAAATTGGAAATTGGTGAAAAGTTAGATGGGAATTTTCTCATATGTTGAAAATACTGACCACAAGCCTTCTATGTTCCTAAATGTTCATTTTGTACTAAATCTTGAAATGTATTCATCAGTTGTAAGGGGAGTTAATAGCTCCCAAGAAGTATAAAAATATAGAAAATAAACTCAGTATTAATTCAATTAACTAAATGTTATTTGGATGAGTGTTTCTTTTTAATCTCTCTCTCTCTCTATCTCCCTCTCTTTCCTTCTCTCTCTCTCTCTCTGCAAGTTTTCAAAACTTTCCATCTCTTGACCCCAGGGACAAATACTGCCCAGTGGGCTTCCTGGCCCAGAATCTGACACCTCCCAATAATACTTATGCACAAAGGTTGTTCTATGGTCTGGAAAATAGCGCTCAATGTGTCAGGCAGGGATCAAAATCCTGCACTGGAGGAACTCAGGCTAAAGTTACAAAAGGGTTAAAAAGAGAAATGCTTCTTACTGAAATATCCCTGTATATGCACCTTATATCTTCTACTTAGACTGAAATTTAAAAGGGCATAACAGTTTCTTACACTCTTTTCTTTCCCAAATCTAAAATATCTTTAAGCAGGAAAAGGGCAGGATGGCCATTATTTCACTTCTATATTCCAATTAATAATCTGATTATTATTTTTGGAGAGAAAAGAAAATTTTCCAAAATGAAACATTTTGGTTAGTATAAACAAGACTGCTCAAGAAACCGATCTGAGTATGGTTGGGTTTTCATTGCGAGTACTTTTTTTTGGGGGGGGGGTGGGTGGTAGAAAGAGTGGAAGGTAGTTAGAAAACCTCTCAGGGAATAACACCCTTCTAAAATCAGACAAACACAAGGGGTCAGTTAGAGCTCAAGCTCTGCCTTCAAAACTGACTAACTGAAATAAAAGCTAACCTATTTTAGTTCACCCTTGGGATATTTATCAATTCTCTTCGCATGCAAAGAAACGTGAGGCTGACAAGTGGGTTTAGTTTGTACTTGGTCTAATTGCTGTGAGGACAGCTGGAACGTCTCTAATGACAGCTACAATAGCAGATGGCTTTGGAAGAGCCTGGGGCTACATTCCCTAAAATTCATGCTTTGGTTCCAGCCTAGCGATTCTGATCAGACTGTGTTTCTCACGCATTCTAAAGGTCCTTTTTAAACTTTTACTCTCTGAACTTTGTTTACAAAGGAGGGACTTATTAAAAACTCACCAACCCAAGGGCTGTGTTTATTTTAATTTACGAGGAGATAATAGTGGGAGGTTGGGGGTGGGGAGGGGGGCTCAACCTACTCTAGCATTGGCTTTTAATTTCAGCTCTCCTTTCACAAATATGCTTCAGAGTTTCCCCCAAACTGCAAGACGTTCTGGGTTTCGATTCAAACTCAAGCGGCATTGCTATAACTTTCCTTTCGGGTTTGCAAGTTTCGGTGAGAAATAACCACCCCTGCGCGGGATTCCATTGAATTTGGGGGATGGGAGCTGACCTGGGCAATCCTGGATTGCAGGTAGCTGAAGAAATGAATCTAGCCCAGTGCGTAGCCGCCCAGCGCGCAGCAGCCCTAACAGCCTAAAGTGGCGCGCGAGGAAGGTTGGGCAGGGAGCTCCAGAAGCTCTTCCCCTCTTTTCCAAAACAACTTGTTGAGTCTGCTCTCTCCTCCCCTCTCCGCTCTAACCCCACACCCCCGCCTCAGTCTAGCAGCTGATTGACAGAAATCACTACCCAACCGTAGACCCCGGGCCTCCTGCCCGGACCAAGGATTGGCCTAGAAGGAGGACTGGGATGATGGGGTGCAAGGGGTGGGATTTCCCTTAAAGCTCCGCATCAGCCCGGTACCTGGGAAGGAGGAGTGGAGCGTTTTAGCTGGAGCGACTGAGCCGCGAGAGACCCGGAGGGCTTGTCTTTCGCTGCAGTTCCAGTCCAGAAAACGCCATACAATTTTCTCATCCTTCTGGCCCAGCCTCTGCTACAGCAGGACCCCAAGGGCAGGGAGCAGAGTTCCTGGCACTTTCCGGAGGGGTTTGTTGCTCCCTCCCCAGAAGCCGACTGCTCGCTCTCAGGCTTACCTATCCGAGCACTACACCTGGATGATGCATGCAGCCAGGATCGCCTCCCACTCGCGCCGGGTAGCCAACCCCACCAGTTTTCAGCCGATGCCTCTGCCTCCGCCACGGACCCGGCTGCTGCTGCTGCTGCTGCTTCTGTCATTGGTAAGCCGCGTTCCAGCACAGCCCGATGCCCCCGGCCGGGCTTTGCTGTCCTCTGATCTCCTGGGGGTTGCAGGGGTCCCCGCAGAGGAGGCTATAGTAATGGCGAACCGTGGGCTCCGGGTGCCCTTTGGCCGTGAGGTCTGGCTGGATCCACTGCATGACCTGGTGCTGCAGGTGGGGCCAGGGGACCGTTGCGCGGTGACCGTACTAGACACCGACGCTCTGGCCCAGCGGCCCGGCCGCCTGAATCCCAAACGCTTCCCCTGCGACTTCGGCCCTAGAGAGGTGAGCTACTCTCACCTGGGGGCTCGCAGCCCGTCGCGAGATCGCGTCCCGCTGCAGCTGCGCTACGACACGACGGGAGGGACTGCAGTTCTCCCCTTGGTGCTGGAGGTGGAGGTGATCTTCACTCAGCTGGAAGTTGTGACTCGGAACTTGCCCCTGGTGGTGGAAGAGCTGCTGGGGACCAGCAATGCTCTGGACGCGCGGAACCTGGAGTTCGCCTACCAGTCCGAGACCGAGGATTGTCTAGTGGGCATCCTGTCGGGCTTGGGCACACTGCCTCGCTATGGGGAACTTCTCCACTACCCGCAAGCCAACGAAGGGAATGCCCAGAAGCCTCTCCTGATGGACTGCAAAGCTTTCCAGGAGCTAGGCGTGCGCTACCGCCACACGGCTCCCGGTCGCTCACCAAACAGAGACTGGGTGCCCATGGTAGTGGAGCTGCACTTGCGAGGGTCTCCTGCTGGCAGCCCTGCTCTGAAACAGGAGCACTTCCAGGTGCTGGTGAGAATCCGAGGGGGAGTTGAGAACACTGCTCCCAAGCCCAGTTTTGTGGCCATGATGATGATGGAGGTGGACCAGTTTGTACTGACCGCCCTGACGCCAGACATGTTGGCAGCTGAGGATGCTGAATCTACCCCTGACTTGTTGATCTTCAACCTCACCTCTCAATTCCAGCCTGGCCAGGGCTACCTGGTGAGCACTGATGATCGCAGCCTGCCTCTCTCCTCCTTTACTCAAAGAGATCTGCGCCTCCTGAAGATTGCCTACCAGCCGCCCTCTGAAGACTCTGACCAGGAGCGTCTCTTTGAACTTGAGCTGGAGGTAGTAGACCCAGAAGGAGCAGCCTCAGATCCCTTTGCCTTCATGGTGGTGGTAAAGCCCATGAATACACTGGCTCCAGTGGTCACCCGCAACACTGGACTCATTCTCTATGAGGGCCAGTCTCGGCCCCTCACCGGCCCTACAGGCAGTGGACCACAAAACTTGGTCATCAGCGATGAAGATGACCTAGAGGCAGTAAAGCTGGAGGTGGTAGCTGGGCTCCGGCATGGTCACCTTGCCCTTCTGGGTGACTCCAGTGGCAACTCTGCTACTAAGACTTTTATGGTAGCTGAGCTAACAGCTGGTCAGGTGGTCTACCATCATGATGACAAAGATGGCTCACTGAGTGACAACCTGGTGCTTCAAATGGTAGATGGAGGACACAGGCACCAGGTGCAGTTCCTGTTCCCTATCACCTTAGTGCCTGTGGATGACCAGCCACCAGTCCTCAATGCCAACACAGGGCTGACACTGGCAGAGGGTGAAACAATGCCCATCCTACCCTTTGCTCTAAGTGCAACTGACATGGACTCAGATGATTCTCTGCTGCTTTTTATTCTGGAGTCTCCCTCAACTATAGGACATCTGATTCTCCGCCAAAATCATCCTCCACATGAGGTGGAACAGCTTATTGGGAGCCCTTGGAGGAAACAGGGAACATTCTATGAGAAAATAGTAACAAAGTGGCAGCAGCAGGACATAATGGAGGGGAGGCTGTTCTATATGCATTCTGGGCCTCATAATCCTGGGCCAGTGATGGATCAGTTCACATTTCGAGTTCAGGATAACCATGACCCCCCTAATCAGTCTGGGTTACAGAGGTTTGTAATCCGCATTCATCCTGTGGATCGCCTACCTCCAGAGTTGGGCAGTGGCTGTCCCCTTCGAATGGTGGTGCAAGAATCCAAGCTTACACCACTGAAGAAGAAGTGGCTGCGCTACACTGACCTGGACACAGATGACCGAGAACTACATTACACAGTGACTCAGCCTCCAATGGACACAGATAAAAACCACTCTCCAGCCCCATTAGGGACGTTGGTCCTGACTGACAACCCTTCCATTGTGGTGGCCCATTTTACCCAAGCCCAGATCAACCATCATAAAATTGCTTATAGACCTCCAGATCAAGAACTGGGAGTGGCTGCCCGAGTGGCTCAGTTCCAGTTCCAGGTGGAGGACCGAGCTGGGAATGTAGCTCCAGGCACCTTTACCCTTTACTTGCAGCCAGAGGACAACCAGCCACCTGAGATCCTCAACACTGGCTTTACTATTCAGGAGAGAGGACACCATATCCTGAGTGAGTCTGAGTTGCATGTGAATGATGTAGATACTGATGTAGCCCACATCTCTTTTACCCTAACACAGGTACCTAAACATGGTAACATAAGGTTATCTGGACAGATACTGCCTGTAGGTGGGGTTTTCCATCTGGAGGACATAAAACACGGTCGGATTTCCTATGACCATAATGGAGATGAGTCCCTGACTGATAACTGCTCCTTGGAGGTCAGTGACAGACACCATGTGGTGCCCATCACTCTCAGAGTGAATGTCCAGCCAGTGGATGATGAGATGCCCATGCTGAACCTTCCTGCAGGAACTCTGGGGTCCTATCTAGATGTTTTAGAAAATGGGGCTACTGAAATAACTGCCAGTGTTATCAAAGGGACTATTGAGGATACTGATGCCTTGATGTTGACTTTCCTCTTGGAAGATCCGCCCTTATACGGAGAAATCCTGGTCAATGGAGTACCAGCAGAGCAGTTTACCCAAAGGGACATCCTGGAGGGCTCTGTTGTCTATGCCCACACCAGTGGTGAGATAGGCCTATCGCCCAAGGAGGACTCTTTTAACCTGAGTCTGTCAGCTACATTCCAAAAACGGAGAATAGGCAGCAATACTATCCAAAGAATTACTGTGTGGGTGACCATCCTTCCTGTCGACAGCCAAGCCCCAGAAATTTCTATAGGTGAACAGTTTATAGTAAGAGAAGGTGATAAAAGTGCCATAACCTCAGTGCATATAAGTGCTGAAGATATTGATTCCCTAAATGATGACATCTTGTGCACTATAGTTGTTCAACCTACTTCAGGTTATGTTGAAAATATTTCTCCAGCACCAGGCTCAGAAAAATCAAGAGCAGGGATTGCCATAAGTGCCTTCACCTTTAAAGATCTCAGGCAAGGTCATATTAACTATGTCCAGAGTGTTCATAAAGGGGTGGAACCTGTGGAAGACAGGTTTATATTTCGTTGTTCTGATGGCATTAACTTTTCAGAAAGGCATTTTTTCTCCATTGTAATCATTCCTACCAATGATGAACACCCAGAAATATTTATGAGAGAATTTATGGTGATGGAAGGCATGAGCCTGGTGATTGATACGCCCATCCTCAATGCTGCTGATGCTGACATTCCCTTAGATGATTTAATTTTCACTCTTACCCAATTTCCTACCCATGGTCACATCATGAACCAGGTGATAAATGGCACGGTTTTGGTCAAAAGCTTCACCTTGGACCAGATCATAGAGAGTTCTACCATTATTTATGAGCATGATGACTCTGAGACCCAGGAAGACAGTTTTGTGATTAAGCTAACAGATGGTAAGCACTCTGTGGAAAAGATGGTTCTCATTATGATTATCCCTGTTGATGATGAGACTCCCAGAATGGCCATTAATAATGGACTAGAAATAGAAATTGGGGAAACCAAAATTATGAACAATAAAATATTAATGGCAACTGATTTAGATTCTGAAGACAAATCCTTGGTTTATATTATTCGTCATGGGCCAGAACATGGATTATTACAAAGACAAAAACCTATGCATGCCTTTGAAAATATCACACTGGGCATGAATTTTACCCAGGATGAAGTGGACAGGAATTTAATTCAATATGTCCATTCTGGGCAAGAGAGCATTCGGGACCTAATTAAATTTGATGTGACTGATGGAACAAATACCCTCATTGATTGCTACTTTTATGTATCTGTTGGGAGCATTGATATTGTCTTCCCTGATGTGATAAGTAAGGGAGTGTCCTTGAAAGAAGGTGGTAAAGTCATCCTCACAACAGACTTACTAAGCACCAGTGACTTGAACAGTCCTGATGAAAACTTAGTTTTTACCATCACCAAGGCTCCTCTGAGAGGTCTCTTAGAATGCACAGATCAACCTGGAGTGCCCATCACATCTTTCACTCAGCTTCAACTGGCTGGCAACAAAATCTACTACATCCACACAGCTGATGATGAGGTGAAGATGGACAGTTTTGAGTTTCAAGTCACTGATGGACGTAACCCTGTCTTCCGGACATTCCGTATCTCCATTAGTGATGTGGACAACAAAAAGCCAGTGGTCACCATCCATAACCTGATTGTCAGTGAAGGTGAAAACAAGCTGATCACTCCCTTTGAACTCACTGTTGAAGACAAAGATACTCCTGACAAACTCCTAAAATTCACTGTCACCCAGATGCCTGTTCACGGTCAACTCCTACTTAACAATACCAGGCCTGCCATGGTTTTTACCAAGCAAGACTTAAATGAAAACTTAATCAGCTACAGGCATGATGGCACTGAGTCAAGTGAAGACAGCTTCTCCTTCACAGTGACTGATGGTTCCCATACAGAGTTCTATGTTTTTCCTGATACAGCATTTGAAACGAGAAGACCCCAAGTGATGAAGATCCAGGTCTTAGCTGTTGACAATAGTGTCCCCCAAGTTACAGTGAACAAAGGGGCTACTACACTTCGCACTTTGGCCACCGGCCACTTGGGATTCATGATCACAAGCAAAATATTAAAAGTTGAGGACAGAGACAGCCTACATTTTTCTCTTAGGTTTATTGTTACAGAGGCCCCTCTACATGGATATCTTCTCAACCTGGGCAAAGGCAACCACAGTGTCACTCAGTTTACACAAGGTATGGTTCACTTTTCTTTCTTTATAACCAAAGGACATTTCAGGTCTTATTTCCTGAGGATATGACTGTCACTGAAAACCTCATTAAGTAGAGCCTCAAATTATATTCCAAGAGAAGAAGGAAAGGGAAATAAAGGGGAGGAAAGAATTAGGGGACTTTCTTTCCTGGGAGAACAGCTTCTTTCTTGCCATGTGTCCCACTGCAGTGACCCTTATTGGAGAGAGTATCTATATGTTTTGATAGCAGCAAGGTTTGCTGCCAAAGCAGGAACCAGACCTTGGTGAATTAAAAATGAAGAAGGCTTTTCAGCTTTGCTCCATTTGCCACACACATATCTTCTGAGCAGCCTGTTTTGTATGCTACAGATAGTTTATGGTGCATTTTAACACCATAGAGAGAGATGTGTTTTCTAAATTGAGTATTTAGATTATCATTATTATCAAATATCATTCAAATGAACCTCCAAATTTATATTACTTTGATTTAATTTTTAGAGCTTTGTTATAATACTGTTATGGTTGGTAGAAACTTTGTAAATAAAAATATGTATTTCTACTTTGTAGATTTTATAATTTTTATATTTCATGACAAATACCTGTCCAAAAACATAAGAAGTAAACACCTATCTAGATTTATAAAAATATGTACAAGGCATGTTACTATGATACACATAAAATAAGAGAGTATAAGAAGTCATGATGTATAAGAAGACAGTATTTCTGTCACCAAAATATGCATCCACTTCATTTTTAAGAACCTGAAGATATTTTAATAAAATTAATAATATAAGGAGAAAATTATTTTTTTATTTCAAAACTTCTCTCTGCCCTGTTTCAAACTCAATAACAAACATGGGTTGGGTTGCATCTACATTCATCTGCATTCTTGAGGCTAAAGTATTTTTTTAAACTGAATTTTTTTTTTGTCCAGACATAATCTGAGACAAAGGCAGGTGAGCTATGCAGAGTTACTCAGTGACTGAAGGGAGAAGCTAATTCAGTATGCTGGCTTGGGAATTAGGGCTCTGTTCTCTACAATATGTGACTTTCACTACAAAGGGCTTTGGGTTGCTTTCATAAAAATCTCACCATGTCAGAATTCAAACTTGATCTATCCTATGTGGACTCTGTGGGTAGAGATAGAGTTTAACCCCAGGCCATCCCAATGGGGATATTCTTTCCCTGCAACAGTGTTGTGCTCTTAGATAACCAATGCTTTAATAAACATGGATGTTGCAGAGTGTAGTGTTAAAGTGAACTGCTTCTCTCTTTTAGATGCTGACAAATAGACCCACACTCCAACCTCCTGATTCTTGGCTGAAAGCCTGAATATATCCTTGGGCTTGCAGTGACAGGAAAACCTCAGAGTGCGAAGTGTCATGCAAGATCAGCAGGAAACTTTTGTGTGAAGGCTTTCTGTGGATAAAGATGCCATGCAATAGATTGGTTTATTTTCTTGGAAAGTGAAGAGGATGAAAGGAATATAGGAGTGGACAAAAGTAGGTTTAAGTATCCACTTCTGCTGGTTGTTGGTTAAATTACCAGCCATCAATACCTAAAAGATACATCATTAGTTAGGGTACAAAAGAATAATAATAATAAATAATAATAAAACAAATAATATTAATAATGTAGTATTAAATAAATAATAGAAGAATAAACTGTTTCAGGTACTCATAACTGTAAACCTACTTTTGCCCACCCCTATATATTGGAGGATAGAAAATGTTATTTCAAATCAGTCCTCTGTCCAGAAAAAGAATTCTAATGTTAGAGATTTTTTTTAAAAGAAATTTGAGGATGAAGACAGACAAATGTTCTATATCATTACAGGTGTAGCTCTATCTCTCACTTTAGGACTCATGGTCATTTGTAAATAAAGAATAGTAGTAAGTTTATTATAAAAAGTGAAGATATTTTTAAACTTTCTTTTTTAAAATAAATTGTTGCATTCCAATAAGAACTCAAATATTGATGAGAAAAACTGTTGGTATTTAATCACTCAGCACTTATTTGAAGAAGTTGAGACTGGAGTTTGGTTCATAGCAGTTATTTATGGGGATTAGATAAATGAGTAAACATGGATAAAGTTCTATCATAGATCTGCCATGGTTGCTCTTCCAGTAGGGGAAATGAAAGTAGTGCTTAGAGTGAGGACTATGCTGTGTCTTTATTTGTTTTTCTTTATTTTGAAAGGATAAGCTAAACTATATTTTGATGGATTTTTAATGCACTGAATTAAGTTAGTTTAGCACACATGACCAGAGAAAGTGATTCCTAAATTGATTGACTAAATGATTGATAGGAGAAAAAAACTAATTCATTTCTAAAATGTCTTAAATTTCATTGTTAGAAAAAGTTAACAAGGTAGAATTAAACAAATTAGGGAAATTATTTAGTTATTTCAAACTTTACCTTTCTGCTAAGATGACCCTGCTCCCTCAACTCTAGGTCTAAATCATTTCTCTCAAGTACCTGGAGTTTTTTCTTGTGAGAATTCATTTATAAATCATTTTCAGAAATTTCCCAAAGAGTATGAACCAGGGTACGGTTGTGTAGATACACTGAAATCTATTCAGTGCATATTTAACATTTAGAAAAAAATCTAGTTAATTGTTAGATGTTTACAAAGAAGATGACATTTTGGCTACTAGGTTTTTATTTTCCTAATACTTCTGTGCTTTAAGAAGCTAGTGTCTATATATACATATATAAAATGTTTATGTTAATGTTATTTTTAGAGGTACCTGTAGAATAAGAGTATTATGATCAAAGTCTTTACTTCCTAGAGATTTTTTAAAGTCTTCTTATTGAACTACGAATTATTAACAGTTATAAAGAAAATGAAAAGGGTTTGTTCCAACTAATCAATATTACATGCCCTAACTTAGAGGGAAAATTTGACACCTGAATGTCATATAAATGCATCCATGTTCTCTTTACTTAAAAAAATCTTCCTAAAAATCAGTTTTGAATTAGTGACTTATTTCAATAAAACCACCTCCTAAGTACTATATATATTTTTAAAAATCACATTAATTCAGGGATTGAGTGTACTAAACACTTTTTTCTCATAATAGAGCTTATAGATTTTCTTATAAAATTAAAGAAGGAATGGGAATGGTTTAAAAAGGCTTCACCCACGTGACCAGAAGACATTGTTCTTATGCTAAGGATGGGTAATCAGAGGATAGTTCACTTCATTTCTTACTGATAAATTAAAGGTTGAAAAAGTTAAGAGTTATAAGAGTTAACAGGTAAAGAGCTGTAAAGGGGTGCTTCTCTTATCTTTTAGAAACATCATACATAGGAAGGTAGAGATGCAAGTGTGGTCCTCTAGATCTCTGGGTATCTTTTATTTTAAGTTAAGAATTTTTGAACCTTTACTGAATATTAGACCCTGAGCAAAGGACTATGGAAAGTTAATATGGAAAAAAAAAAAATTCCTGGAAGTTCTCAATCTTCTAGGAAAGGTAGCCATGCAGAAAGCTAAAAATGACACATGGCAGAAATTGGGGGAAATTATAGTAGAGTTAGAAATGAAATGCTAAAGGAGAACAAAACATTTTAAACTTGCTTTACCTCTGAGTACCTATATTAGCAATAAGGTACTATTAATTATTGAATCAAAATGTTCTCTGCTCAGATGTCTGATTGTAAACAAGTCTCCTTTCAAAGCTGTGTGAGCCAAGGTAGAACACATGTTTCACATCTATAAAGTGGAGCTACAGAAACTCATGGAGTAATTTGTTGATTCTAGTACTTTATATGACTTGAGACTATTCTTTGTAAAATAATTTTCTTATATATAATCCCTGTAAACATCATAGCATGAACTTAGTAGAACTCTTTTTTAAAAATTGAATTGATTGGGGTGACACTGGTTAACAAAATTGTACAAGTTTCAGATGAACAATTCTACAACACATCATCTGTACACTGAATTGTGTGCTCACCACCCCAAGTCAAGTCTCCATCCATCACCATTTTTGCCCCCTACACCTTTCTCCACCTACCCTCACCCACCCTGTTTCCTAGCAGTCGCCACACTGTTGTCTGTCCAAGAGCTCTTTCTCATTTTTTTTCTTTTTTGCTTAACCCCTCCCCCTCCCCCAACCACCTCCCCAACAGCTGTCAGCTTGCTCTCTGTCTATGAGTCTGTCTCTATTTTGCTTGTTAGTTCATTTTGTTCATTAGATCCACATATGAGTGAAATAATATGATACTTGACTTTCTCTGGCTAGCTTTTTCCCTTAGCATAATGCTCTCCAGGTCCATCCATCCTATTGCAATAATAAATTTCCTTTTCCTTTACAGCCGAGTAATATTCCATTGTGTAAATGTACCACAGCTGCTTTATCTACTCATCTACTGATGGATACTTGGGCCACTTCCAAATATTGGCTATTGTAAATAATGATGCAATGAACAGAGGGGTGCATATATTCTTTAAAATTAGTGTTTCAGGTTTCTTTGGATAAATTCCCAGATGTAGAATAGCTGGGTCATAAGGCAGATCTATTTTTAATTTTGGGAGTATCTGCATACTGCTTTCCACAGTGGCTGCACCAATCTTCATTCCCACTAATAGTGTATGAGGATTCCCTTTTCTCCACATCCTCACCATCATTTGTTGGTTGTAGATTTATTGATGATAGCCATTCTTACAAGTGTGAGGTGATATCTTATTGTGGTTTTAATTTGCATTCCTCTGATGATTAGTGAAATTGAGCATCTTTTCATAGTCTAAAGGCCATCTGTATGCCTTCCTTGGAAATATATTTATTCAGGTCCTTGGCCCATTTTTGAATTGGAGTGTTGTTTTGGTTTTTTTTTTTTTTTTGTATTGAGTTTTATAAGTTCTTTATAAATTTTGGCAAGCATGTTTTCCCATTCAGTGGGTTGTCTTTTCATTTTGTTGATGGCTCCTTTTTCTATGCAAAACCTTTTTAGATTGATGTAGTCCCATTTGTTTATTTTTTCTTTTGTTCCCTGCCCTAATAGATATATCAGAAAAAATGTTGCTCTGAGAAATCTCCAAGATGGCCCTTTTACATTTCTCGTAATACTGGCTTGGTGGTAACAAACTACTTTAACTTTGTCTTGTCAGAGAAGCTCTTTATTTCTACTTCAATTTTAAATGATAACCTTTCTGGCTAAAGTAGCTTTTCATCACTTTGAATATATCATGTCAATCCCTTCTGGACTGGAATGTTGCTGTTGAGAAATCAGCTGACAGTCTTATGGGAGTTCCCTCGCAGGTAACTGTCTTTTTCATTCAGCTTTAAGATTCCCTCTTTGCCTTTTATCTTTGACACATTAATTATGATGTGTCTTTGTGTGAGCCTCTTTGGATCCTTCTTGTTTGGTACTCTCTGCACTGCCTGAACTTGCATATTGTTTAACTTCACCAAGTTAGGGAAGTTTCTTCAAATGTTCTTGATCCATTGCTCTTTTTTCTCCTCCTGGTACCCCTATGATGCAGAAGCTGTTTTGCTTCATGTTGTCCCAAAGGTCCCTTAAGCTATAATTTTTTAAAAATTTTATTTTTATTTTTTAAAAATATATCTTTATTGATTTCAGAGAGAGGAAGTGAGAGGGGGAGAGAGAGATAGAAACATCAATGATGAGAGAGTCATTGATCGGCTGCTTCCTGCATGCCCCCTACTGGGGATCAAGTCCCCAACCCAGGCATGTGCTCTGACCGGGAATCAAACCCCAATCGCATGGATACTAGGTCAACGCTCAACTGCTGAGCCACACCCGGCTGGACTGTTGTTGTTTTTTTTGTTGTTTTTTTTTACTGTGTAGAATGCTGATATCTTCTGTAAAGTATTTTATTTTTTAATTTTTTATTTTTGTTCAAAATATTACTATGCTGAGTGAAATAAGCCAGGCAGAGTAAGACAAACATCAAATGATCTCACTTATATGTGGTATCCTTTTTTAAAAAATTATTTTTTCTTTGTTGCTGTGATTAGGCATTTATTCTCATTGGTCTTCCAAATAGCTGATTTGATCCTCTGCTTCATCCAATCTACTGTTTATTCCTTCCAGTGTATTCTTCATTTCAGATATCAGATTCTTCACTTCTGATCTGTCCTTTATTATAATTTCTATGTCTCTTTCATGTTGCTGAACATCCTTATAACCATTACTTTGAACTCTATATCTGATAAATTGCTTACCTCCATTTCATTTAGCTATTTTTCTGGAAATTTCTTCTGTTCTTTCATTTGGATCCTATTTCTTTATCTCTCCATTTTCACTGCCCCTCTGTGTGTGTTTATGTATTAGATAGATCTGCTTTGACTCCCAGTCTTCTTGGGGTGCCCTAATGTAGTAGTTGTCCTGTTAGGTCCAGTGGTGCAGTCTCCTTCATCATCTGAACTGGATGCTCTGGGCATGTCCCTTTTGTGGGTTATGCAGGCCCTCCTGTTGTAATTGAGTCTGGATTGCTATTGGCCCATTTATGTGTGGGATTGACTTTCAGGCTAGCTGACTGTGAGGCTCAACCCTGACCATAGTTTTCCAGCTGCTGTGCAGGTACTGCCCCCTCGTAGTATAATTCACCACAGCAGGGTTTGGTGCCTGCCGAGATCTCCTTTTGGATATGCTTCTTGTGAAGCTTATTGGAACCTTCTCTGTTTTTGTTTGAAGCTGGCCACTGGGAGTATTGGTTCTGGGCCTCTTGGGAGGCACTCTGTTGTTGCAAGTCAATGTCAGACACTGCCTGTGACTGGCCCTGGAAATCCTGTTTGGAGCTATTGACAATCCACTATATGCCTGCCTCTTTTGTGGTTGGGTGCATACAGGAAGGACCAAGATGTGCACTAAGGCTGCTTTTACCAGCACCAGGCCTGGGGGCAGATCAGCAAAAGTCCCAGGGCACCCAGAGATTGGCCTCTTCCTACCTCTACCTGCAGTCTGTCTGCTAGGCTCAGTCACTGAAAGAGCCTCTGACTGTACTTCTCAGCAGGGCATAAGCTCTACAGGGTGCAGAGAGAGGGCATTCAGAGGGTGGAACTATTGCTTTCCCCCAGACTGATACCACAGGGAGTGGCATGCTTCACTTATAAAAGATGACATCTGTGGTATGGAAGAATGACTCGGCACAGGGATTTTGGTAGCTGTCCCTTCAGCTCCCTCCCCAAAGCCACAAACCCCAGACTCTCCTCACTGCAACTCTAGTACTCTCCACCCACCATCCACCAGAGCCCAGCGTGAGTGGTGCGAATGAAATCTTGTGCATTCATCCTTTAAGAGGGTTCCAGTGTCTCTAGCCATCTCTCCCTGGTGGAATCTGTTGCTTTTCACCACCAGATGTTAGTGGCTCTGTTGCTCCAGACTGGGGAATCTGGCTTGGAGTTCAGGCCTGACACTCCTCAGGGGGAGCGTTTGCCATTGAGATATCACTTTGGAATTCCAGCTGACACCTGTGGGAGCAGGGCCAGCCTTTTTTGCATCTCTGCCTTCCCCACCAGTCTTGATGTGACTTCTTCTGTAAATCCATGGTTACAAGACTTCTCTTCAGCTAGCGTGCAGTAGGTTATTCAGGATGATTGCTCTATAATTTTGTTATGATTCCAGTTTGGTCCTGGGTAGAGATGAATGTAGCTTCCACCTATTTGGCCCCCATCTTGGATTCTACTCTTAGTAGAGTTCTTAAAAGATGGAAAGACACATGAGACAAATAAATACTACATATCATTGTTGAAGCAATTTTTAGCTATGTTCTTGATTTTACATAGCCTTGGAAATAACTACTTACTGCTTGTCGTAGATCAAATATCTGCCTGTTTTGAGTATCATAGAACAAAGTATTTGGTTTATTATGTTTTCTGTGTTGCATTATTAAGGAAAGGAACTGGTAAAATGGATGAATAAATTTTAAGAATTGCATGTTAGTCAATACTAAAAACAAATCATGCCAGGGAATTTGATAGCTAATGTAAGAAGCAACAGAAAGAGCATTTTTGAGACAAAATGATTTTTTCCTATGAATACAGGCTTCAGATTTCATTAGATACTTTTTAATTTATGTTCTCTCTGACATTGGTTCATGATAGTTATTTCAATCTGACATTTAAAAAAATTCTCATTTTTTTCCTTCAAAATTTCGACTGCTTAAAACAGCCTGCTAAACTACAAATGTTAGGAGGGCAAAGTAGCTTCTTTCCTCTTAGGGCAAGTTCTACAGGGAGACAAAGGGTGTGATTTCAGTAGTGCCAGGAAATCTGCCAAGCTTCAAAATATCTCTGTTGCCACCTGTCATGGAACCTAACATTTCATGTTTACGCTGTGACTTCTTTGGTGCATGAACATGCAAATGCCATTGGAAGGAGCAACACCTTGCTATTATTATAACTTAATTCTTACACTCTGAGTGAGGGATCAGATTTCTGTGGGATAGCTGAAATCCAGGAACTTAGAGATAGGAGAAATAAGATAGCACTGTTTCCCTTAGGAAAAGAAGAGGTTGGAGATGGTTATAGCCAAGAAGATTTCATAAGTCACCAATTTTGCGCTAGTGATTAATCATCTTGTTCTTTGGTTATTTTCTAGCTGACATTGATGACATGAAAATATGTTATGTTTTAAGAGAAGGGGCTAATGCTACAAGTGATATATTCCATTTTACAATTGAAGATGGTGGTAAGTATTTCACTATCCTGTTATTGTAAACAAGGAGAGTGATTTTTATTAGTAGCTCTTTGATATTACAAGGAATTTGTGTCAAGCATTATTTTATGGTCACCTGATTTTATACTGAGTAAATTTGGTATTTGCTATAGAAAACCTTACATTCTCAATTTGATATAGTGCTACTTTGCAACAATTTTAGATAAATGTTCTAATTATGTTATTTTTGTTTTGTGTTTTGTAAAGAACTAAAAAGAAAGATCTATATAAATAGGATTCCCATGTCCAGTTGTTCAGATTATGCTTTGTATGAGGCTGCCTGTTTGAGGTGACAAGAAGGTATTGGAATTTAGCCCAGCTCCACTTGCAAGCCATGTGCCTACCTGGGTGTCCCCTACCAGGCTGTGTCTAGTCATGTACAAATTAGAACAAGTTGCCTTTTTCTAATTTGCATAGGATACTGTGTGGATTAACGCTGGTGGAAAACATGTTGCTTTCACTAAGGAATCAGTGCTAAATAAATGGGTTTAAATCTCACCAATCTTGGTATGTCTAATGGTTTCCTTATTTGGGGGAATTTTGTGACTTAGTCTAGATAAAATTTTCCTTGATGAAATCTAAAGAACACTATAGAGAATAGGCTATGGCCTGTGATCTAAGTCTCCTTTGCAATATTATTGTCATTTCTACTTCAAAGTTTTGACTTCTGCTCAGACTCTTTTCAGTTCTCTTCCTAACCCTGGAGAAAAAAAGTCTGTTTCTAGGGTGATTAAAAAGATGTTTTAGTTCTCACATGCTCTTAAGAGAAGCAAAAGAACCTCAGGAAGAATGTGTGTTATGCGAACAGGACACAGAAGTGAGGGAACATGTAAGAGAAGAGAGAGGGAGGAAAAAAATAATTCAGAGCCATCTGTTTCCTTATGATGTTTTTAAAATGGCATGCTATTATGTCATCTATCTTAAAAAGATTACATGCTTACCCTTCACATGCTTTGAAAAAATAAATAGCATTTGTTTAAAATATCTTTGGGCATAACATGCTCACAACTATAAAAAATGGCATCTGCTGGGTGTGTGCCAGAAAGGCAAAAAAAGGTGTTAACTTGCGTTCAACTATTTAATTTCTACTACAAGTCAGAGACTTAATAAACCTAATGACTTTATTTTTATAGTAACCAAATCATATTTTAGTATTCTATTTGTTGATAAGTGAATCTTAGAATAAAACCAAATTCTAAGAAGGAAACTAACTTATAAAAGAATAATGTTTTGCTCAAATGAGAAATTATAGTCAGTAAACTTTACAGAGAGACTCTAAAATAATCTAAATCTGTATAGCATATTAAAATTTATAGACTAAATGATTGGTTCAAGACACCGTGTTTATTTTTAATGACTGAATAAATCTCAAAAGCAAAAGTATGATTTTCTTTAAAATTGCAAAGAAAGAGTTTGAAATTCAATGACTATGATTCTAAGACATAGCCTATACTTATTTATATATTTTGCTTCCCCCCCCCATCATTATATATACAGGCTAAAGTAGGTTTACAGTTGTTCATATGGAAAATAATTAATAATAATCCAAGAGTAAACACTGTTTCACATACTCACAACTGTAAACCTACTTTTGCTCCAACCTGTATATATACATACTCTGTAACTCTGTACATTTTTTTTCCTTAGTTGGATGGAATGGTAGCAGTTACTTTAAAATTTGAGTCTGTACTTAAATTTTGGAAAAATACTAAGCTAGGAATGATTAGCTGAAGAGACTGGTTTTATTTTCGGATTTGCTGAAAATGTGGCTGAGCCTATAAAGATTGTGCTTATGCAAATAAGAAGTAAATCATTTCAGGAGCTTTTTCAAAACTCGGGTTTTCATATGAGAGAGAAAAAGTCCAGAGATGAGTTTACCCTTCTTCTCCTCACTGACATGGCATTATACATGTTTATAAAGATACATTTATAATATTTTTGATACTTCTCAAATATATGTATGTCTCAGGAACTACGGAAGGTACTTAAATCCTATGAATAAGTGTTCTTGTTTTGCAGTTGGAGAGATATAGATCTCAGAGTAGCCAGGTGACTTCTGCAAATGTCTACCAAGGAAGTAACAGAGCTCTCTCAAGGGTACTTATTCTTCCCATCTAGGTGATGACTGACTTGGTAAAAAACAAACAAAATAAAATAAAATAAAAAATTATTCCTCTTTGGCAGATGAGAAAACAGTCACAAACTGCATAACCAGGCAGCTGGAGGTCAATTTAAATCCCAGATTTCTTTCCTCAAAAAATAACTTGAGCATTTATTCAGGATAGTCGTGGGGCAGGGTGGGGGAAGGGTGGTAACTCAAACTTTTCTGGGTTCTCTAGACCTAGTTTTTAGGAAAGTTTAATAGATAAGAATGAAGTCAGGGTTGGCTGATAGAGGAAAAGTTCTGTGTCCTCTGGAGTGTAAATTTTTGTTTTAGAACACTTTTAAAGGCCACTATGTCCTAAAATTTATAATATTCTTTCTTGGCATCATACTATAATTCTTTTTTTATAAACTATATACTGAAAAACATTTATTCTTTATAAGTTCAAATAAACACAAATAAAATCAATTGTAAGGTACTGTTTTATACCTATTTTATCAATTAAATTACAAAAAAACATCTTTTAAAAAATATCACTTAATACAGAGATTATGATGAAACCAGGTACACTTGAATACTATCTGTGAAGCTGTAAACTGAGAAAATGCTTTTGAAGGAAAATCTGTGAGTATATAGTTGAAGTCATGAAGGCTGTAATATTCCGCTTGAGACATGGCTCAACAGAAGCAAAAACTTATGAACATATATATGTCACCAAGTAAAAAAAAAAATCTAGAAATTAAATTCCCAATAAAAATAGAAGAAGCCTTTTAGTAATGGCATCAACATAACAAAATATGCAGCTCTTAAAATTCATAATTATAAAGTCTTTCATAGAGTAATCTTAAAGTGATCACTTAATAATGAAATGTGTTTATTGGAAAATTAGTGAAGAATATGAAAATATTATATCAAAATATATCCAGGTATTCTAAGGCCAGTTGACATATGCAAATTCATAGTTACAATTTATAAGGTGAAACTCTGAAGTTAGGACATATGCTCCCATTATATGTGGCTTCATCTAAGGAGATTGTGAATATGAATATATGTAGCAATTACCTATGGATTTAGCTAAATCATCTTTTATTTCCTTTTGTTTTTTTACCCTTTATGTCTTCATGAAGGTAACTCATAATATAATAACAACACAGACCTGAAAAATACATTCTCCTTTGATAACTGCCTCTTTGAATTCTAATTTCAGATCTAGTATTCTGGAATTTTGTGGAAAGAAAAATAACACCCATGTATTCTTTTATCCCCTTTATAACCAAATATAGTATTTTTATCTGACTTGCTGTCACCATTATACTCTCTATAATTTTCCTATAAAGTATTCTAACATGAAAGTGCTCCTATCTCTTCTTAATTTTCTCTACAAGGAACTCCTCTAGCTCTTTATTATGATGTGAAAGCCAGTCTCACATAAGTATTCTAGATATGTCACACCCTCAACCTTAATGGCTGTAAATAACTCTTCAACAGCAGGCCCAAATGTCATTTCTTCTTCAAAGCTGCTCCCAACGTGATGATGACAAAGTTAGTAACACCTTTTTTTGTGCTTCTGTTCCTACCTTTATTTACGGTCAAGACTTTTGCATTCTTATCATGCGGGCATGGGAAGACCTCCATTAGTCGAGAAGGAACTCCTTCACATCAAAAAGGTGTCTTTGATCCCGTATCATAGTACCTACACAGGGTTGAACATATGGTAAATGTTTAACAAATATTAAAATGAATGAATAGATAAATAGGGAAATTAAGCTCTTTTTAAATATGAGGATCAATTAAATAGTAAGATATACTAAATAATTCCCAGGGTACCCTTTGTATTCCTCTAATACAATCTTTTATCCTAGCATTAATTTCAATCCCTGTGGCACCAAGAAAAGCTTTCACATTTTTAAACACATGAAATTAAACACTGTAAAAATTTCTTTGAACCTGCAGTCAAATATACTTAATATGAATAGATTCACAGTAATTACAAGTCCAAAGCTCATGTTATTCTTAAAAATTCTTTTCAGAAGAAACAGTTGTCAGTATATTATATAAACAATTATAACAAAATACTTAAGTATTTTTAATTACCCCATATTTTTGCCTCATGTGATGTGAGACAATATTATGAGATGTAGAGAAGTTGAAAGCTATATAACATAAAGTATCTTCCGTCCTCATTAAAAAGTCATTATGTAAATTTTTATTAGTTTTTTGTTTGTTTGCTTATTTTCTCTCTCAAGGCCTCAGTAGTATATCCTAGAAATTTTTTTTAGGCATAATAAAGAATTAGGATATGTGATCCTCTGGCTTGATATAGTGAGTAAAAAGAACCCTATGAAAATTCGTTTGCTGCTTTCTTGTTTGAGCGTTTGTATGGTGTGGGCATGCAGTCAAGAGAGTTTTGTCCCCTGGTTTTGGCATTGAAACTGGGGTGTCAGACATGATATCTATGTTGGCCATTATAATGAATCTGTTTTATAGCCAGACATTTGCTGCTGCTGCTGCTGTCTTTGATTATGCTTTTTGGTGACCAATTTTCCATACACCAAGATCCCTAATTCATATGCTATTGAAAGATATAAATAGAAACTTGACATAGTTGAAGACGCTGCAAACTCATTTCTGTAAGTGAAATATTTGTTAAGGTCAAGGCTTTCAGATTTTATTCCATACACACACACAAAAAGACTGGAAGCTCTTCATTCAAGTTAGAAGGAGCACAAGTTTTTGCTTGAAGGTGACCAGGAATTTCAAGGTTTTCGGCAAAGTCGTTATTGACAACTAGCCAGAGTTTAAAGCAAGGACCAGAAAATATAAGTGCCAGAGTCAGAAAACAAGGCCCCAATACAAGCATTAAAAGATCATACAGACATTCAATTTAGAGAAAAAAGCAAGCATTCTTGGCAATAAAATTTACTGCTAGGGACATGAGAACCAGAGGACAGATAATGCCTTAGGGAGATATAAGAAGACCCTGAAGTAATGTCAGGCACTGATACAAATATTTTTACTCTAAAAGAAAGCATAAGATCTACTAGAATACAGATCCTGGGAAGGGGTGTTGGCTATTATGGCAAAGTGTTTGTAAACCTTCATTTTTTCATTGAGCAGAACTTCAAGTCATCGAGGTTTTACTATGCCAGATTTCTGCCTTTAAAAGTATAGGGGTCCATGGGGAGAAAAAAGGAGACATCTGTAATACTTTCAACAATAAAGATAATTTTTTTAAAAAAGAAAAAAAACTATGATTCTATAAATTACCCATAGTGTCGACGAAACAAATTATACCTTTTAAACAGAAAGTCTAAACTAAAGATTATTTATTAGTCTTTTTACTCATTTCAAAATTATATATTATATGAATATACTATTTTTATTGGCTTTAGTTTAGAAGAAACTTTTCTTGTGAAATCTTTTGGTGACTATAAATTCTTCTGTTTTAATTTATCTTTGTTGTTGAAAGTGTTACAGATGTCCCCCTTTTTCACCCCCATTGACCCCCTTCTCTGCACACTTGCTCCTTTCCTAGGCCTTCACCTCACTATTGTCTGTGTCCATGGGTAATGCATATAAGTTCTTTGGTCGATCTCTTCCTTCCCTCACCCTTTCTCTCTGAGCATCCTTAGTCCATTGCATGCTTACATGTTTCTGGATCTATTTTGTCAGTTTATTTTGTTCATTAAATGCCACATATAAGTGAGATTACTGACTTATTCATTAGTATTATACTTTCCAGGTCCACCCATGTTGTCTCAAAGGGTAAGAGGTCTTCGTTTTTCACAGCTGCATCAGAGTCCATTGTATAAATGTACTACAACTTTTTTATCCACTCATCTACTGATGGGCACTTGGGTTGTTTCAAGATCTTAGTTATTGTAAATAACTTTGCTAAGAACATAGGGGTGCACATATTTTTTCTGATTGTGTTTCAAGCTTCTTAGGATATATTCCTAGAAGTGGGTCCGCTGGGTCAAATGTCAGCTCCATTTTTAATTTTTTTGAGGAAACTCCACAATGTCTTCCAAATGGTCTGCATTCCCACCTGCAGTGTACTAAGGTTCCCTTTTCTCCCCATCCTAACCAGCACTTGTTTATTGATAGTAGCCATTCTGGCAGGTGTGAGGTGGTACCCCATTGTTGTTTTAATTCGCATCTCTCTGATGATTAGTGACTTTAAACATTTTTTCATATGTCTATTGGCCATTTATATGTCCTTTGGAGAAGTGTCTATTTAGGTCCTCTGCCCACTTTTTTATTGGTTTTCATGTCTCCTTTCTGTTGAGTTATATGAGTACTTTATATATTTTGGAAATTAACCTTTTATCAGATGTATCACTGACAAATATGTTCTCTCATATAGTGGGTTCCCTTTTGATTTTGATGCTGCTTTCTTTTGCTGTGCAGAAGCTTTTTATTTTGATATAGTTCTATTTGTTTATTTTTCCTTTGTTTCTCTTGCTCTAGTGTTGCATCAGTGAAAATTTTGCTATGTGAGATGTCTAATACATTGCTGCCTATGGTTTCTTCTAAAATTTTTATGGTTTCATGACTTACATTTTAGTCTTTCATCCATTTTGAGTTTATTCTTATGTAGGGTGTAAGTTGGTAGTCTATTTTCAAGTTTATTCTTGTGTACAGTGTAAGTTGGTGGCCTAGTTTCATTTTTTTACGTGTACCTGTTCAATTATCCTAACACCATTTACTGAAGAGACTGTCTTTACTCCATTGTATACACTTGCCTCCTTTATCAAATATTAATTGACCATAAAGACTTGCATTGATTTCTGGGTTTTCTGTTCTGTTCCATTGATCTACATGCCTGTTCTTGTGCCAGTACCAGGCTGTTTTGATTACGATGGATTTGTAGTATAGCTTGATATCTGATATTGTAATCCCTCCAACTTTGTTCCTCTTTCTCAAGATTGCTGTGGCTCTTTGGTGTCTTTTTTGGTTCCATATAAATTTTGGGGGTATTTATTCGAGATCTGTGAAATATTCCATTGGTATTTTAATAAGGATTGCATTGAATCTATAGATTGCTTTGGAAAGTATGGACATTTTAATGATATTGATTCTATCAATCCAGGAACATGCTGTATTATTCCACTTGTTTATATCTTCTCACTTTTCAATGTTCTATAGTTTTCCGAGTACAGTTCTTTTAACTACTTGGATAAATTCCTAAGTAATTTAATTTCTTTTTGTTGCAATCATGAATGGGATTATTTTTTTTAGTTTCTCTTTCTGAGAGTTTATTATTGGTGTATAAAAATGCCAACAATTTCTGGGTGTTAATTTTGTATCCTGCTAGATTGCAGAAATCATTTATTAAATCTTATAGTTTGTGTTTGGAGTCTTTTGGGTTTTCTATGTACAATATCATATCATCTGCAAAGAATGACAGTTTTACTTCTTCCTATCCAATTTAGATACTTTTTATTTTTTCTTCTTGCCTGATGTCTGTGGCTAGGACTTCCAGTACTATGTTGAATAAGAGTGGAGAAAGCAGGCAACCATGTTCTTAGGGAAATGGTTTTATTTATTTATTTATTTAAATATATCTTTATTGATTTCAGAGGAAGTGAGAGGGGGAGAGAGAGATAGAAACATCAGTGATGAGAGAGTCATTGATCAGCTGCCTCTTGCATGCCCCTACTGGGGATCAAGCCTGCAACCCAGGCATGTGCACTGACTAGGAATCGAACAGTCATCTCCAGGATCATAGGTTGATGCTCAAATGCTGAACCATGTTGCCCAGGAAGGAAATGGTTTTATATTTCGCCCCTTGAATATAATGTTGGCTGTAATTTTGTTATATATGGTCTTTATTATGTTGAGGTATGATCCCCTCTATTCCCACTTCGCTGGGTTTTTATCAAAAACGGGTGCTGGATTTTGTTGAGTGCTTTTTTGGCGTCTATTGTAATGATCATGTTATTTTTGTCTTTCAATTTGTTTATGTGATTTATCACATTTATTGATTTGCAAATATTGTACCTGACTTGCAGCCCTGGAATAGATCCCATTTGGTCATGGTGTATGATCTTTTTAATATATTGCTGGATCCGATTTGCTAATATTTTGTGGAGGATTTTAGCATCTATATTCATCAGTTATGTTGGCCTGTAATTTTCTTTTTTTGTAGTGTCTTTATTTGGTTTTGGAATTAGGATAATGCTGGCCTTGTGAAAACAGGTTGGAAGTATTCCTTCTTCTTGGATTTTCTGGAATAGTTTGAGGAGGATAGGTGTTAATTCTTCTTTGACTATTTGGTAAAACTTCCCTGTGAAGCCATCCAGGCCAGGGTTTTGGTTTGCTGAGAGATTTTTTATTATTTTTTACTACTGCTTCAATTTCATTGGTTGTTATTAGCCTATTTGGGTTTATGATTTTTTTCCTGATTCAGAAATGTTGTATTTTGGAAGGTTGTATTTTTCTAGGAATTTGTCTATTTCATTCAGTTATTCCACTTTGTTGGCATATAATCATTTATAGTATTTTCTTACAATCCTTTGTATTTTTGTGGTGCCAGTTGTTACACCTCTTTCATTTTTCATTTTGTTTATTTGGGTCCTCTTTGTTTCTTGATGATTCTGGCTAAAGATTAATCAATTTTATTTAATCTTTTCAAAGAATCAGCTCTTGGTTTCATTGATCTTTTATACTGTTTTTTAGTCTCTACGTCATTTATTTCTGCTCTTATCTTTATTATCTCTTTTATTTTACTTACTCTGGGCTTTTGTTTTGTTTTCCTTCGAATTTTTTTTCTTATTTACTATTTATTTATTTATTTTAATTTCTCTTTATCCTTCTAATTCTTTAAGTTGTAGAGTTAGATAGTTAATTAACAATTTTTCTTGTTTCTTGATGTAAGTCTGCAGTGCTATGAACTTCCCTCTCAGGACTGCTTTCTCTGTGTCCCATAGATTTTGGATTGTTGTGTGTTCATTTTCATTTGTTTCTAGGAAGTTTTTGATTTATTCCTTGATTTCATTGGTAACCTATTCATTTTTAATAATATGCTACTTACCTTCCATGTGTTTTAATGTTTTGAAGTGTTTTGTTGTAGTTGATTTCTAGTTTTCATGCCATTGTGATCCGAGAAGATGCTTGATATGATTTCAGTCCTCTTGAATTTGCAGAGACTTATTTTGTGTCCCAACATATGGTCTACCTTTGAGACGTCCCATGAGCACTTGAGAAGAATGTATATTCAGCAGCTTGCAGGGTAATGTTCTGTAAATATCAATTAAATACAGTAGATCTAGTGTGTCATTTAGGGTTGCTGTTTCTGTGTCGATTTAAAAAAAAAACTTTAATTTTATTTTTTAATTAATTAATTTACTTATTTATTAATTTTTTAAAGTTTTTGTTCAAAATATTACAGATGTCCCTTTTTCTCCCCATTGACCCATCCCACCTCACCCCAACCCCTCCCCAGTCCCTCTCCAAACTATTGTCCCTGTGTTTGGGTTATGAATATATGCATATAAGTTCTTTGGTTAATCTCCCCCCCTCCACCCACCCTTCCCCCTCTATCCCTCTGAGATTCATCAGTATGATCCATGCTTCCATGTCATTGAATAATGTCTGTTCATCAGTTTATTACGTTCTTTAGATTCCACATATAAGTGAGATCATGTGATGTTTATCTTTCTGTGCTGATTTTTTTTTTTATCTAGGAGATCTTTCTAGCGATGTCAGTGAGGTGTTAATGTCCCCTACTATGATTGTATTGCTATCTATCTCTCCCTTTCAGCCCTCCAGAAGTTTTTTTATATATTTGTGTGCTCCTATATTGGGTACATATATGTTTATCAGGGTTATATCCTTTCCTTGTATCAATTCCTTTAGTAGTATGAAGTGGCCTTCATGATTTCTTGTTATGGCCTTCATTTTGAAATTTATTTCATTCCTGGAAAATCCTAAACTAAGATTTTCATTAAAGCCAGTAATAATGGTCAGATAATGGAAACACTATCTCTTGAGCTTGGTTTGCATGTTTGATTTCTCCTTTTCAATGTTAGGAAATATAAATTTTACAGGCTTGATGGTTAAATATTGTAACCTGCTTTTATTAAAATATAGCACTCCAAAACATCTGCAAAAGATAGTATTGATTTCATGTCTAATACACTGAGCCACAGCAGGGTGAAGACATTTATAAAATGTCCTGTTTGTTCAGGTCTTGGAATTACCTAAATATATTTAATATATAGAATGCTGTAGTCACCTCAGCTGATAGATGTTTTAGTTAGCTAATATTGTAAATATAAAAGCAATTAAATAAGTGTACATTTAAGAAAATTAGTAAATTTATGTAACAAAAGAGCATATATTTTGAAATTCTCCATTTAGATAACTGGAAAATTAGTGCTATGGGATATGTATATTACTTCTAACATGTTCTTTAAAAGCTAAATATTGTTTGTGTGAATTATTTGAAGTAAACAGATACTTCTTAATTTCATATAATAAAAATATTAAATCATGGCTGCCTGAGTATAGCCAAACAAAGCCTTAGCCATAGCAGGACCACAGGAGCTGGGCCTGGTCCAAACAGGTCTAGATGCCATATAAACTGAGGAAGGAGTGGAGCCCCCTACTTTCCAAAGGCACTGCCAAGCCCAGGAGCTCAAGCAAGGATGGTGGAGGTGAGAGTGCTGAGATGAGGAAGCTGAGGCACTGAGAGGTTGTATGACTTCAGCTAATTAATACCATCAGGAATCAAAACCAGGCAATCAGGCTTAAGTCTGTTGGTCATGGCAGGAGAGGCCCAGCCACAGCTGCAGCCACAACCCCAACCTCAGCCCCAGCTTCAGCCCCAGTCACAGCCACTATCATCCAACAAGTATCCCGAACACCACACCACCCACCACACAGTTCAGCAAAATCAGGGGGCCCCAGATTGTTAAGGAGAGATGGCAAAGTTCCTCCTGCTTCAGTTTCAGCAAGAACCAGGAGTTGCAAAAGCTTACTGCTCTGAAAGGTTTGCCAAACCAGGAGTGGGAGGAGCTTCTTATTTAGAAGTTATGTCATGTCCTCTTTGACTTTGTGTCAGACCCGCTCAGTGATCTCAAATTCAAGGGAGTGAAGCAAGCAAGACTCAATGAAATGGTGGAATACATCACCCATGGCCTTGATATTGTCACTGTCACCGAGGCCATTTACACTGAGTCTTTTCAGCAAACTTCTTGAGAGCATTTCCACCTTCATCAAATGAAATCAAGTTTGACCCAGAGGAAGATGAGCCCACCCTGGAACCCACTTGGCCACATCTCCAGCTCAAGTAGGAGTTTTTCTTATGTTTCCTGAGTCTGATGATCACCAGTGAAACTTAGCCAAGAAATACATTGACGAGAAGTTTGTATTTGCTCTCCTGGATCCTTGAGAGCGGCACTTTCTCAAGGCTTTTTTGCATAGAATCTATGGCAAGTTTTAAGGGCTCTGGACTTATATTCCTAGGCAGATCAACCACATCTTCTACAATTTCATCAATGAGATGGAGCATCACAATGGAATTGCTGAGCTCCTGGAGATTCTGGGCAACATCATCAATGTCTTTGCTTTGCCCCTTATGGAAAAGCACAAGATGTTCCTTATCCATGTCTTGCTTTCCCTTCACAAGATCAAGTCCATGAATGTCTACCATCCTCACTAAGCTGGAATATGGTAAATGTGGTCCAATTCTTGGAGAATAGCAGTCTCTGTGAGCCGGTGATTGTGGGACTTCTCAAGTTCTGGCTGAAGACCCACAGCCCCAAGGAGGTGATGTTTCTAAATAAGCTAGAGGAGATTCTGGATGACGCTGAACTCTCAGAGTTCAGCAAAGATGGAACCACTCTTCCACCAGCTTGCCAAGTATGTCTGGAGCTCACATTTTCAGGTGGCAGAGCGTGCTCTCTATTACTGGAACAATGAGCACATCAGGAGCCTGGTTAGTGACAATCTTCCCCATCATGTTCCCTGTACTCTCCAAGAACTCCAAGAACCACTGGAACAAGACCATACATGGACTGATCTACAGTGTTCTGAAGCTGTTTATGGAGATGAATGATAAGCTGTTTGAAGACTGCACACAACAATACAAGACAGAAAAGCAGAAAGACCTGTTCCAAATGAAGGAAAAAGAAAATATGTGGCAAAAGATGAAGGAGCTGGCCAGACCTAATCCCCAGTATCCCATGTTCCAAGCTCTACCACCACTGCCTCCTGTGAACTTGATGGAGACAGGGACCACCACAACAGAGGACATCCAGCTTCTGAGGGGGACAGTGGAGACAGAGGAGTTTTTTGATTACTGCTTCTGTTGCATCAGTTTTTATTGCCTTATTCCAGTTTTCTGATTCTTACTGATTCAGCTTTGGACGATTGTGTAGTTCTAAGAATTTGCCCATTTCACCCAGGTTGCCCAGTTTGTTTGCATATAGTTGCTCATGGTATTTTCTTACAATCCTTTGTTTTTCTGTTGGGTCAGTTGTTTTATTGCCTCTTTCATCTCTGATTTTATTTACTTGGGTCGTCTTTCTTGTTCTTGGTGATTCTGGCTAAAGGTGCATCAATCTTATTTATCTTTCCAAAGAATCAGTTCTTGGAACTGTTTTTATGTCATTAATTTTGGTCCTAATCTTTATTGTTTCATTTCTTCTACTTGCTTGTGGATTTTTCTTGCTGTTCTCCTTCTAATTCTTTGAGTTGTGTTAGATGGTTTATTAGAGCTTTTTCTTGTTTCTTGAGATATGCTTGTAATGTTATGAATTTTCTTCTCATTACTGCTTTTGCTGTGTCCCATAAATCTGGGGTTGTCATGTGTTCATTTATTTTTATTCCAGGAAGTTTTGATTTCTTCCTTGGTATCATTGGTAAACCATTCATTGTTTAATAACATGTTATTTAGCCTTCTTGTGTTTGAATATTTTTGATTTTTTTTATAGTGGTTGATTTCTAGTTTCATGGCATTGTGATCCCAGAAGAATCTTGATATGATTTCAATCTTCTTAAATTTGTAGAGACTTGTTTTGTGCCCTAACATGTGATCCATTTTTCAGAATGTTCCATATGCACTTGAGAAGAATGTGTATTTTGTTGCTTTGGGATGAAATGTTCTATAAATATCTATTAAATCCATTAAATCTAGTGTGTCATTTACAGGTCTGTTTCCCTGTTGACCTTTTTTATTGATGGTCTGTTAAAGTCCCCACTATGGTCCTGTTGCTATCCAACTCCCCCTTAAAGTCTGCCAAGAAATTTTTTATATATTTAGGTGCTCCTATATTGGGTGCATATATATTTCTAAGGGTTATTTTCTCCTGTTGGATTGATCCCTTTAGTATTATGTAGTGACCATCTTTGTCTCATTATGGTCTTTATTTTGTAATATAGTTTGCCAGAAATAAGTATTGCTACTCCAGCCTTTTTTTCATTTCCATTTGCATGGAATATTTTTTTTCCCATCCCTTCACTTTTAGACTGTGTGAATCTCTTGTTCTCAGGTGGGTCCTGAGACAGCATATATTTGGGTCCTGATTTCTTATCGATTTAGCTATCTTATGTCTTTTGACTGGAGCATTTATTCCATTTACATTTAATGTTATTATTAATATATACTTATTTAATCCCATTTTCCCCTTTATGACTATGTATATTTCTCTCAATATTTCTTCTTAAAGCAGTCCTTTTAGCATTTATTGCAATGCTGGTTTGGTGGTACTGATCTCCTTTACCCTTCTGTCTGGGAAGCTCTTTATTTCACCTTCAATTTTAAATGATAACCTTACTGGATAAAGCAACCTTGGTTTCAGGTTCTTGGTTTTTATTACTTTGAAAACTTCATGCTACCCTCTTCTAGCTTGAATCGTTTTTGTTGAGAAATCTGCTGCCAGCCTTATGGGACTCCCTTGTAGGTCACTACTTGTCTCTCTCTTACAGCCCTTACTATTCTCTTTTGTCCTTAACATTTGCCATTTCAATTATGATGTGTCTTGGAGTGGGTCTCTTTGGTTTCCTCTTGTTTGGAACCATCTGTGCTTCCTGAACTTGCTTGGCTTTCTCCTTACCATTTTAGGTACATTTTCTGTCGTTATTTCCTCCACCAGGTTTGCTATCCCTTGATCACTTTCCTCTCCCTCTGCTACCCCTATGATACAAATGTTGTTTCACTTCATGTTGTCCCAAAGTTCCCTTAAACTGTCCTCATGCTTTTTAAGTGTTTTTTTTTCTTGTTACTCTTCTGAGTGTGGGTTTTTGTTTTTTTTAACCTTATCTTCTAATTGGCTTATTTGATCCTCTGCATCATTGAGCCTTCTTTTAATTCCTTCAGGGTAATCTTGATATCATGTATAGTATTCTTCACTTCTGTCTGGTTCTTATTTATCATATCTATATCTTTTTCCATGCTTTCACTAAGTTCCTGGACCTTCCTATTAAGGTCTTGTGGTTCTCATTAATTTGTTTGAGCATCTTTATAACCATTACTCTGAACTCTATATCTGATAACTTGCTCACCTCCATCTCATAATGGTCTTTTTCTGGCGATTTTTCCTTTTCTTTAGTTTGAGGGGGGATTGTTTCTTTGTCACCCCATTTTAGCCGTCTCTTTCCCTTTGTTCCTATGTGTAAAGTAGAACTACTTTGACACCAAGCCTTTTTGGTGTGGCCTTATGTGGTAAGTATCCTGAGGGACATGATGGTAAAGTCTCTTTGAACTCCTGAGATAAATGCTCTAGTGATATCCCTTGTGTGGGTTATGCGGACCCTTGTGTTGTTACTGAGAGCTGATTGTCACTGGCCTGTGTGTGGTTGGTATCAACTTTCACCCCACAGTATTTTGCTTAAGAGGATGAAGCCAGGTAGAGATGGGAGTGCAAATTCAGTCCTCCCTTTGAATAGGGGGGCACAGGATCTCAGACCTCGAGAGGGGAACTAGGTGTTTGCCTTCTAGCTCAGTGGTGCCCTGTCAGAAACCCTGAGGGGAGGCTCCGAGGGGTCACACCATATGCCTCAGGTCTAAAATATGTCACCTTTCCCTTGTGTGTTTTCCCCAGTAGGGATGTGAAGGCAGAGCTTGGAGGAAGAGAATGAATGAGGCTGTCCCTCTCTACTTGGGGTGTCACCTTCCCTTTGGAGGGAGACAGAGGGCTGCTTGTTTCCTTCTGTCTCTGCAGTCCTCTGCCAGAGGTCTTGTTGGAGTATCCCGAGTGAGTCAGGTCTAATGTCCAAGCTCTGCTTTGCACCTCTTTCCCCCAGTGGATATGAAATTAGCAGGGCATTGCCAGCAGAATCTGGGGATACTAGTCTAATCTACCCTTTCATTGAGGTGGCGAGGGTCCTTAGCCCTCAGGAGAGGCAGTAGGTACTCTTCTTTAAGCTCCACACAAGAGCTCTGGAAAGGAAACTCCTAGGGGGACACACCAGATTTCACAGTTCTCATTTGTTACCCCTTTGCCTTTTAAGGCTGCACATGCAGGACACTGTAGGTGGGGCTTGGAGTAATCAAGGCTGCCCCCTCCACTTGAGGTAGCACCGGCTCTTGTGGTGGCTGGAAGAAAGGTTGCCACCCCTCTCTCTCTTTGTGGCTCACTGTAAGAAGCCCTGATGTAAACCTGCAAGGAGGTGGCTCCAGATGCCCCAGTTTTGACCAACAATTCCTTCTCCCTTTTAATCTTCACTTGGCTGGTGGTGCAGAGTTTTTGAGAATGCAAATCCAGGTGGTCCCTTGTTGGAAGTGGTGCAGGTCCTTATCCCTCAAGAAGGGAGCCAGTTGATTGCCCTACAGTTCACTGGCTCCCCACCTGAGCTCTTGAAGGGAGCCTCCTAGTGGGTTACACTGGATTTCACAGTTCTAATTTGTGACCCGTTTTCCCAGTGAGCCTGCCCCTGCAGGGTGGTGCAAGTGGGGTTTGGAGTGAAAGCACATAGTTGCCCCCTCTGCTTGATGTTGCTCTAGCTCTTGTGGGGACTGCCTTAGTGAAGGCCTCTGTGGGGGGAGGGTTCCAAAAACCCAGTTTTGGTTTGCACAAAGGCTGTGGATCTGCCCTTGGATTGTGGTGCAGGCAGGTTTTGGAATGTAAATCCAGGCTTTGGGAATCCGTATTCAGGCGGCCTCTTGTTGGGGGAGGTGCAAGCACTTGGCCTTCAAGAAGGGAGCTAGGCATTTGCCCTACAGCTCAGGGTTACCCCACCAGAGTTCTTGAAGGGATACTCCTAGGGGATGCACCAGGTTTCACAGTTCTGATTTGTGGTCCGTTTTCCCAGCAACTGTGCCCCTGCAGGATGGTGCAAATGGGATTTGGAGTGATAGCACGAGTCTGCTCCCAATGCATGGGGTTGCACCCGCTCATATGGGGGGAGCAGAGAGCTTGTCACCCTGCATGAGCATTTTTTCATATGTCTCTTGGCCATCTGTATGTCCATTTTGGAGAAGTGTCTCTTTAGGTTCTTTGCCCATTATTTTAATTGGCTTGTTTTGTTTTCCTTTTGCTAAGTTGAACGAGTTCCTTGTGTTTTTTTTTTTATATTAACCCTTTATCAGATGTGTCATTGGAAAACATGTTCTACCATACAGTGGGCTCCCTTTGCATTTTGTTGAAGGTTTCTTTTGCTGTGCAAAAGCTTTTATTTTGATGTAGTACTATTTGTTTATTTTTTTCCTTTGTTTCCCTCTTCCTAAGAGATGTATCAACAAACAATTGCTGTAAGAGATGTCTGAGATTTTTCTGCTTATGGTTTCTTCTAAAATTGTTGTGGTTTCATGACTTACATTTAAGTCTTTTATCCATTTTGAGTTTATTCTTGTATATGGTGTAAGTTGGTGGTCTAGTTTCAAAAATCAGTATACCAGCTTTGAACACTTTACATATGTTTTTGTTCATAATGTTTTTCCAATGTAGGAACTGGTGGGTTTTGTTTGTTTGGTTTTTGCTTCTTTCATATTCATGTCTCCTTGTTCAATGTTGAGTCTACACTTGGCACTTAGTGGAAGTTCAATAAATATTTTTGGAGTGAAGTCATGAGTAAATGCTGAACATAAAATAACTGTTGGTTTCTATTTTCTGTTAAATTTTTATGTGAAGTTACTTCAAAGGTAAAGAAACGAATCTAAAGGAAAGTAAAATGAGAAATAAACAGAAGCTTGCATTTACTTTTAAATAATTTTCAAACACACATAGGTGTATAAGAACATATAGTTTCCAAATATTCTTTGCGTAGGCTTTTATGGTGATATCAAACTTTTTGTCTTGCTTATTACAAAACAGAGCTTCTCTTATGTGTTTATGCCAGGTTTTGTTTATGGTTTTGCGATTTAGCTTTTAGACATTTCAGCATTTATAGATGCTGCTCTTTCTTTGTTATCAGTAAACATGCCGTATCTTATTGCTTTATGTTCTAGGCACCATTGAGAATGGGATTTTATACTCTTATCTTAATAGACTCACTTCGCTCCCTCTTTTCTTGCATCATTATGGGAAAACTGAGACAACCACCAGTCTCTCTCCCTCCACATCCCATCTCCACCTCAAATATGTATGTGGTAAAAGTCAACATCCATAAAAAAGGGTATAAAGTCAAATAAATGACACGATACCTGTTTCATTTAATTTGGAAGAAAGATAACGGTGTAAGAGATAAAGTGGATTAGAAAAGCATTTTTTAAACATGTTTTATTGATTTTTTAGAAAGAAAGGAAGGGAGAGGGAGAGAGAAAGAAAAATATCAATGTGAGAGAGAAACATTGATCAGTTGCTTCCTGCATGCACCGCTACTGGGGACCAAGCCCACAACCTGGGTATGTGCCCTGACCAGGAATAGAACTGACAGCCCTTTGGTGCACAGGATGATGCTTAACTGAGCTACACAGGCCAGGGCAGCAAATCATTTTTCATATTGAAGCTTTTTTCTCTAAATGATTTTGCTAAATATTTTATTAAAGTGAAGTGAAAGTCTCTAGAAACAAATCAGTTATTTTAAAGATGCCTCTGTTTCTTTCTACTTCATTAAATAGTCAGTGTGTGGATACATGTAGAGAATGTAGTGAAGACAATGTGTTATGGAATTACAGATACTTACAGAGTTTAATTTTGTGATTTGAGAGAAAAGATTGTCTTTTTAAATTAAATTTATTGAGGTAACTTTGTTTAATAATATTATATAATATTCAAGTGTGCAACATTATAATTCAACATCTGTAGACCATATAGTGTAATTTCCACTCAAATATATATTATACTCCCTTTACATATTTCACCCTCCCCCCATTTCCTTCCCCTCTGGTAACCAACATTTGCTCATCTGTATCTATGAGTTTTTTTTGTTAGTTCGTTTATTACTTTTTGTTTTATATTACCCATATGAATGAAATAATACAGTTTTTCTTCTTTAAGAATTGTCTTTTAAATGGAATTATTTCTAAAGTTTTAATGTGTTGGTCAAATCACTTTTTATTATATTTATGTATGGGTAGCTTTAAAAACAGTTTTATTAGTAACTAAAAATTAAAAATTATTTTAGAATTTTAAAGCAATTTTTTTCTATTAAAAATTGTGAATTGAGTTCATGTAATTATAAAACATGGATTAACAAGAGCATTATAGCCGAGCCAAGCGTGGCTCAGCGGTTGAGCATAGACCTAGGATCCAGGCGATGGCTGTTTGATTCCAGTCAGGGCACATGCCAGGATTGCAGGCTTGATCCCCAGTAGGGAGTGTGCAGGAGGCAGCTGCTCAGTGAGGACTCTCATCATTGATGTTTCTTTCTCTCTCATCTTCTCCCTCTTCTTTATGAAATCAATAAAGATATATTAAATAAAAAAGTATTCTATACTTTATTACTACTTATAAATATTGATAGTGATCACAACTTTAATTATAATTGCTTATCTTGTGGATATCTGAGACTGAGAATTAAGGAATTTGATGCAAACAGGTCAGATAAAGAACATATGGTGTATAATACAGGTTGTGGTTAAGGCCTTTTCTGCAATATTCTATAAAACATAACTTTGCCTTGTTACATATTTGCTTCATCCAGGGTGATTTTGTTAATTGTCTTATGCTTTTTTGTTGTTGCTGTAGTATTGTTTTTATTATTGTAAGTAGTAGATACAACTGAATTCATCATTAATGCTCTTTTGAATCTACCAAAATAGTTTAATATAGGTTCTGCCACATTTTAATTTTTTTCCTGAGGGTAATATATCCATATAGACCGCTTGCAGTGTTTTAATGATCATTCAGTATCTTTATTAATGAGAATTCAAAAAGCATTTTATATATATTTCTATTTTTATCCCATCAGTTACTTTGATGCAAGCAGGTACACACACACATACATACACACTCTCACACACATAGACTTCTATTCTATGGGATCCTAGTATATTATTATTTGGGAACCAGTTTATACTTCAATAAATTAATAACATTTTCTACTATTAGTTTCAAAATAGGCCTCTTAAGCCTTAATATGAATAAAAAGCTGAAAATATTTTATTACATTCGGAATTATTCTTAGGTGGTAACTTTGTAGTTAGCTAGCTGTGTCAGATGCTATTCTTCTCTTGTTCCCATTTCTTTAAATGGTATGTCTATTCTCACGATCATCTAATCAACTTTTAATTTTCTTCCTTCACCCTCCATCTAATTAGTCCTCACAACCTGCTATTTTTCATTTGCATAATCTCATTTGACCCTCTTTTTCATGCCTTCTGTGGATTCTGTAAGCTTGGGTTTTCTTGTTTGTAAAAATGAGAACATAATTCTAATGTAGCAGTCCCTCAGCAATGTTACAAGGACTACATGACACAAGGAAGTGTACATATGATGTAATGAGCCTATGATATATACTGTTGTTATTGATTTATATTTCCTTGCATCATTTTTTTCATTCATTCCCCTGTTCAAAGTGTTCAGTTTTCTTCCATTATCTGTTGACTAAACTGTGCTGTATATTTATTAGTTCAGTTTATGCATTTAAGGTCAACCACTCTATTGTTCCAACCAACCTCTTTTGTATTTCTTCTTGTTTACGTACATTCTGCCTCAAATGGATTTCTTACCATTATACCTATTTATCATTTCACAAGTCAACACATTTATTTATGTTATCTCCCCCAAGTATAAGTTTATGTTTTCCTACTTTCCTTTAAAACACCATTCATAAGCCTTAAATTCTATTAAAATATTGGCAGATTTATTCATCCCAAAGCAAGCTCTTTCTCCTTTGTCATGCCAGTGGTTCTGAACTGTAGACAGGTTTGTACCCAAGAAGATATTTGATAAAGTCTGGAGACATTTTCGACTAACCAACTCAGGGCGGAGGAAATGCTACTGGCATCTAGTGGGTAGAGAAGCCAGGGATGCTTTTAAACTTCCTACAGTGCATTGAACAGCCTCCTACAGCAAATAATTATTCAGTCTAAAATGCCCATAGTACCACTGTGGAGAAACGCTGGCTTATAGTACTCTAAAAAAACTTACTATAGCCTACCCAGTCCTGTAGTTGTTGATTTTTTATTCTGATGATAAACTCTTTGGGGGCAAGAGAGGCCTTATCACAGTGGTATTTGCGTTTTGAGTAGTACAAAGCATAGTACTCTGTATATAGTAGCCAATTGGTAATATATTCAAATGAATAAACTTGCTCAATAAAAATATCTGGTGAATAAAGTATTAAGCCTCATGTCCATCAATGACGAAAGTGAAATTAGGATCCTGAGATAAGAGATGCCTCCATAAGAAATGGGGCTATATAAACCTCATTAAAAATTATATTAGGTATATAATTATCAAATGCTCCTGAAAGTAAAGTTATTGTTTGCTGATCAAAATATTCAATTGTATCTTTAATCTTCAAAGTTACGAGATGGGTGAAATATTTTGTTCAAAAATGATTTTCATGGATTTCAAGATGTCTTTACAGCCTCATCTTCAAAATTTTGAAGACATATTTGTTTAAATGCACTTTAACAAATGGCATTCATAAGAGATAAGAAGGATCAATCAATATAAGAAAGAAAACCTGCACCCCAGAAATCCCATCATATTTTGCAATGTTTGCAATAGTGATTAAATACAAAAGGAATAGTTCAAAACATAGGGAAGGGTGAATGAACTGCAGGGATGATTTGTTAGCTGTTGCTAAACAAATAAAAAGCAGAATCTCTCTCTAGATAAGGTAGGATAACTCAATAGACTGAATCCAGAAGCAGAAGAGATGTATGTAATCTTTATTTGCTAATTTGGAGTTCTCTAGACACCAAGACTTGGCAAAGCAATCTATGGAAAGGTCTAATAACTCTAATTTGTTTCTAAATCCTACTTAGATTTTAAATCTGCTATCATTCACTTCTAATGAACCAGCTGTGTGTGTTTTTTCTTAGTAGAGACATTTATTTTTCACAGAATAGTTCTATTAATAATAAATGTCCATAATGTCCCTATTAATTCACTTAGAGACAATTTATATTTCAAAATTGATGGTATTGTAGAGAGAATTCAGCACCTAGAGTGCAGAGAACAGGTTTAAATCCTATCTTGGCCATTTATTATCTTAACTTTGATTAAATTCCTTAATTTTTCTAATCTCCAATTTCCCACATATGGATCAAAATATCTTTTTCATTAATGTAAATTAATTTAACCTTAGTCAAAGCTTAAGTAATATCAATGAAAACTTGTTGTAAACTATAAAGTGCTACATGATTATAAATTTTTTACTTGTAATAATTTGTGCTTAGAATTTTTGAGTTTTGAAGAAAATTAAGAGTATTAATAAGAGGGAAAATGATTTATTTTAAAGTAGTTTAAGGGAACATTAGGGAGATATAGCTTTTTTTCTTCTTTCATATCCTACCTAACTAAGATGACTGAATTCCTCAGGAACTTAGAAACAAGTGCTTTCTACATAACTGGAATATTTGAGAGCTTATTTTTCAGCTCATGACAAAGACCTTTACAAAAGTCTACTCCCAGTTTTTACTTTTTTTTCTGTGATCCATCCTACTTGCAGTTTGTGCATTGCGTTTTGCTATTTTTTAAACAAAAATAGATGTGTAAGCAAAATTCTTATCAGCCTGCACCCAGCTACTCTCATACCCCCAGAGCCATTAGGACACATCTTTGTGGTTTCATAACATCAACAGCATATTCTTTTTTAAATATATACATTTCTTCTCCTTCCCCTTTTCTCTTACTTATCCCCATCTTGTTGGCTCAAGGAATCATATCTGCTCTTTCATGTCTGCCCAACATACAAATGTATGTGTGCATGTGTATGCACACACACAAACACACAAATTTGAATTACATTCCCTTTCTATTCCCAATGTTGTGCATCCAGGTAAAAAATAGCTTTTATCGAAAATGACTTTAAATAAGTTAAGTTTGGAACACAACTAAAGGAGGAAGTAGAAGAAAGATATGATTTGGCTAGCTCTGAAGTGCTGCCTGAAATTAAAGTGAGCTGTCATCATAATCTTCCCTTCACTCAAAGTATTCAAGTCATGACTGAATGGCTATAGCCAAGAGTGTTAAAACTGGTTCTTATATAGGGTAAGACTGGATTAGATATTAATTCTAAGTTTCTGTGATTCAAGCTTCACTTGAGAAAATGATCTTTTAGATAAAGTTGGTTAAATTCAGTGATAAGCAGCACATAAAGAGATTTTTTAGTATTTGCTAATAGCTCTTGTTCTACCATCTTCTTTCTCTTTACTATAAAAAATTACAAATTACATTTAAGAGATGTTTTTATGAAATCTATTAGACAATTATCTGTTAATGTCATACCCTCAGTTTTTAACGTAGCCATCATAGCAAAATTCATGGTGACAGAAGAGACAGGGAACAGTATGTTTTTGAATACTTTCTATGTGTCCAGCAATTTATCCAGGTCAACTCACTGGATTATTATAAGAGCAGCTAGTCATCTCTATTATTTCTATTTTACTTAGGAGGAAATTTAGACTGAAAGAATTAAATTTCTCAGACTTACTGTATTAATTTCTTATTGATACTATAACCACCACAAATTTAGTGACTTAAAACAACACAAATGTATTACCTTACACTTTGGAGATCAGAATTCTAAAATGGGTTTTTCCCGTATATGACCTATGGCTTAGAGAGAATAAATTCTCATCCCTAGTTAGGTATCAGAATCATCTGGGGAGTTTTTAAAAAGCCCAAGCCAGTCCAGAAACCTAAATCTCTGGAGCTGGGATACAAGCATTGGTACTTCTTTGTAGCTCCTCAAATAATTTCAATATGTAACCAAGACTGAGAAACACTTATTTAGAAAGAGTACGTTCTAAATCCTACCTAGAATTCTGACTTCTTTTTTTAAATACTGATTTAACTGAGTAAGCTAAGTCTATATTGCTTGAGCAGTGATTCTCAAATTTTAGCATGCATCAAAATAACCTGGAGGGCCCTACTCCCACAGTATCTGATTCAGTAGGTCTGGGGTGGAGCTCAGACAATGCCAAGGCTACTGACATTGGAAACTCATTTTGATGACCACTGTTCTAATAAGGTTATCTAAAGATATTCAGGTAGATTTAATATATGGTAATATTTTTCCATCCTACCTCCTACCCACTTGACTTCAGAGATTCAATGAGTGACCCAGAATTAGTATCAACATGCCAAGTACGTTATATTACTTATTTCTGAAAATCTGTTGAAGGGGTTTGCAAAAATTTTAGTTGACTGTTGAACATTTAAGCTTTGAAATATTTAAAACCCAACTGAAAATGCCCATGGGTAGGGGTGTGCCATAGTCAATTTGTTTATTCATCTTAAATGCATTAATATCTGTGTCTGGCACATAACGTAAGCACTATGTAATGAGCTTTTAACATGCATAAAATTTTCACTTTATCAAATATAATACAAAGAAAAAATTGAAAATAATAAATTATGAATATTCATAATCCTTCCCTGACCCTACTTATATAAAGAAAATTTCCTTCCTTAGCATTTGGTGAATTGGGATGAGGGGTGAGGTGAAAGAAATTTTGGTTGAGAAATATTTGGAAAAGATTTTCAGAATCCTTGCTATGTGTGTGGTGTCATGTATTGTCTCTTCACTATCTACTAAAAAAATTTCAATAACAGCTAATATTTATTGAGCTTTCTAAATCTATCCTTTCTCAACCATGATTAAATGAGAGAATTAATCCCTAATACCAGTGCACTCCATCTCTTGTGTTCTCTATCAAGCTGATTAATTAAGACTTCTGCAGGTTTCATTGTTTCTTGTGCTTTGCTTCATTTCAAATGTGGCAGCTTCTGAAGTCTTGCTCTGAAACCTATGACAACATTAAAACTTAATTAAAGACAAAGGGACTTAAGAGAAATTTAATTAAATCATACTTAGCTATTAAAGTCAACATTTATGTGAGGATTTAATTCATGATAATACTAATAATATTTGTACACAAAAATGTCACTAGAACAGATACATACACCAACACATATAACTAAAGTGTAGCATTCTTTCAGAGCTTTGATGCTCTACTATATTCTGTACAAAGTTCTCAATATGTTATTCAAAGGCATGATAAAATTAACCCAATCTATCTTTTCACTTTTATTTTATTGTATTTCAGCCCAACAAAACTGTATGTCAATATCTGATATCTGATGAATTTTGTATTCTCAGAAAATTGCCTATCTTTTATTATTTGTGCCCTTCTTCGGGTTTTTTTCATTTGCCTAGAATACCTTCCAGCTCCTTCTTTGTCCTTACCTCACTCCTCACTCTAACAACCTCTGGAAACAGAAGCTACACCTTCATTCACCCCAGTAATTTGTACTACACCTTGTGTATGGTTTTTCAATAATTATTTGCTGAATTAAATGGACTTTTACATATCTTTTAGCAAGTTGTATTAAAGTGACAAACATCTTAATTTTGTCAAAATAGAATTTAAAAACTGATAGACTACCACTTAATTTTCAACTCCCTTATTCTTTGTTGATATACAAGAAAATAAGATTGTCACAACCTAGAGTTGACTAAATCTCAGTTAAGGATCATGATAAGTGACCACATATTGACTAGCATTAATTCATTCTTGATAATGATTCCAAAAAGGAAACTGTGAATTTTTTTTTAAGTTTACTTATTTTATTTATTTATTTTTAATCTTCATCCGTGGATATTTTTTCCATTGTTTTTTCAGAGAGAGTGGAAAAGAGAGAGAGAGAGAAACATCAATGTGAGAGAGAGACAAATAGATTGGTTGTCTCCTGCACTCACCCCGACCTGGGACTGGGAGTCCAGCCTACAACTGAGGTATGTGCCCTTGGCCAGAATGGAACCTTGGACTCTGCAGTTCATAGGCCGACACTCTAATCACTGAGCCAGAGTGGTCAGGGATAAGTTTACTTAATGACTTTAAAGACAGAAAGAAAAGAAGGGTCAGAGAAAGATAGAGAAACATCAGTTTGTTGTTCTGCTTATTTATGCATTCATTGGTTGATTCTTCTTTGTTCCCTGACTGGAGATCAGGATGATGCTCTAACCAATGCTCAAGCTACCCAGCCAGGACTGAAAATGCCATTCTTTTAACTTAAAATTTAAAGTTAATTCTCAGATTTGTTGTGATAAAATTTTTAAAAATATTGGTAGTAGGGTTTAGTGATTAGGAACAGGGTCTTTACAGAGTCAGACAAATCTAACATCTAATGCTGGCTTAGTCATTTACTAGCTGTTCAGTTCAGGCAAATAAACTTTTCTAATCATTAGCTTCCAAATTTGCAAAGTGGAAAAATACCTCTAAGCATTGTTTTAAAGACTAAAACAGATAAATATGTAAAGTGTCTAATATAACAACTGACACATGTTCTAGTGACTAATAAATGAAATCAAAGCATTGCTACCTTATGCTAACTACTCGATAAATATTTGCCAATTAGCTGAATATTAAGTACTGATTCTGAGCATATGACACTCAAAATAAATAATATATTATTATTTTATCTTTTTCTAATTATACCTGGAAGAAAATGATGTGATTTCTTTCCTATATTTCTAAATATAAATTATTCAGGAATTTTTAAAATACTGTATTTGTGCATTGAGGTTTTCTTTCTTTTTTCCCCCTCTACTTGTAAATATATACAAATATAAATACAGATAATTGTTTTCTGATTATAGAGAAATTTTTTAGTATTTAGTCTAATAATACTCCTTGGTAAAATAATTTGTCTTTCTTCCATAAGAAAAAACGAAACATGACACATCACTTCAGAAAGAATATGTGTCTTTATAGAAAAGTTTTAATCTCATAAAACTAAAAGCAAGCTTTAACATACACTATATTGAATCACACATTCTCCAGTTTTCTAATATTCACAGTTTTTAAAGGAAAATGTTCCCACATTTATAACAATTTTTATACCAATATTTCCTATCCTGTACTACAGAAATCTAAAAGTACATGAAAAGTTTTAAGATTAATGATATTCATAAGTAGTCCTTAAATTTAAGTACAATATTTGTGTGAAAGAATATTCTCAACACCAAGAAGAAAAAAGTTAAAAGGGTGGAATATTTTTTAACATGGTCATGCATTTTCAGGAAGATTTTACAACAAGTGGCTCTGTAGTATCATCTGAAATAAGAGAGTCTAAAATTTAAAAAAAAGAAACAATTGAAATTTGTTTAAACCAAAAACAAATGCATTGGCTCATTAATTAAAAGCTAAAAGAGGCCAACTTCAGGGGTGATTAGATCTGACATCATGAGGACCTGGCGTCTTTCTGCTTCTCAGTTTGGCTCAGTTTGCCTTTATTGATTGGCTTCATTCTACTCAGCCATGCAATGGCAAGATGGCTATACCACTCCAGACTTACACCAACTATGGTCAAGTCAAGTGGGAAGAGCAAACTTTTTGTTTCAGTAGTTCTCACAAAAGTCTGAGATTTACCTTTATTGTGCCAGCTAAGATCACAAGACTAGTTGAGCTACTTTTAAGCTCAGCCCTAATAAGTGAGAAGTTAACCCTGGGACAACTTAAAGACAAATGAGCTCTCAAAAGAAATAATGCAGGTTGCTCGTGCAAAGGTCTGAGGTAGAAAAGAATTTTACTTATTTTTTTACAACTGAAGAAATTAATCATATTTACTTTTGCAGATCTACAGAGAACTGAATTGGGGATTTTAGGCTCAAGCAATTGGGTAAATGACAAGGCATTTTACTGACTTAGAGAGTATGATTTGAAGAAAATGAAAAGTTCTGCTTGTATATGTCAAGACTGAGATGTCTATCAGTGAGATTTTCAGTGTGCAATTTCAGGTAGAGAAATAGAACTCATAAAAGTCTGTGGATATTTTTATTTTTTAATAATTTAAAAAATTTTTTCAATTACAGATGACATACAATATTATGTTAATTTCAAGTGTACACCCCAGTGATTAGACATTATAAAACTTAATAAGTGAGCATCCTGAAAAATCTCAAACCCATATGATACAATACTTAGTTATTAGAATATTATTGACTGTATTCCCTATGCTGTACTTTACATCCCAATGGCTATGCTATAACTACTTATTTGTACTTCTAAATCCCTTCAACTTTTTCACCCATCCCCCCAACCCCCTCCCATCTGTCAACTGTCAAAATGTTCTCTGTATCTATGAGTCTGTTTCTGTTCTGCTTGTTCATTTATTTCTCTTTTTAGATTCAATTGTTGATAGATACATATTTATTGCCATTTTATTGTTCATATTTTTTATTGTTTTTTTTTTTTTTTTTTTTTATCTTCTTCTTAAAGAAGACACTTAATAGTGGTTTGGTGATTATGAACTCCTTTAGCTTTTTCTTGTCTGGGAAGCTCTTTATCTGGCCTTCAATTCTAAATGATAGGTTTGCTAGGTAGAGTAATCTTGGTTGTAGGTCCTTGCTTTTCATCACTTTGAATATTTCTTGACACTCCCTTCTGGCCTGCAAAGTTTCTGTTGAAAAATCAGCTGACAGTCATATGGGTGCTTCTTTGTAGGTAACTAATTGTTTTTCTCTTGCTTCTCTTAAATCCTCTGTTTCTCTTTAACCTTTGGTATTTGAATTATGATGTGCCTTTCGGCATCTTTGGGTTCATCTTGTTTGGGATCTCTGTGCTTCCTGGATTTGTAAGTCTATTTCCTTCACTGGGTAAGAGAAGTTTTCTGTCATTTTTTTCAAACAGGTTTTCAATTTCTTGCTCCTTCTCTTCTCCTTCTGGGTTACCCCCGTGATGCAAATGTTGGTATATGAAGTTGTCCCAGATGCGCCTTACACTATCCTCATATTTTTTAATTCTTTTTTTCTTTTTGCTGTTTTAATTGGGTGTTTTGTGCTTCCTTATATTCCAAATGGTTGATTTGATTCTTGGTGTCCTCTACTCTACTGTTGATTCCCTGTAAATTCTTCATTTCAGTTAGTGTATCCTTTATTTCTGACTGGCCTTTTTTTATGTTGTTGAAGTTCTCACTAAGTTCCTTGAAGTTCTCACTAAATTTCTTGAACATCCTTTTAACCATTGTTTTGAACTCTGGTAATTTTCTTCCATTTTATTTAGTTCTTTTTTCTGGAGATTTTTTCTGTTCTTTCCTTTGTCTCCATGCTTTGGCTGCTTTCCTGTGTTTGTTTCTATGTATTAAGTAGATCTGCCATGTCTTCTGGACTTGGTAGAGTGACCTTGCACAGTAGGTGTCCTGTAGGGCCCAGTGGCTCAGCCTCCCCAGTCACCTGAGCTGAGCACTCCAGGTGCACTCTGGTGTGAGTTGTGTGCACTGTCCTATGTAGTTGAGCCTTGATTGGTGATAGCATCACTGGGAGGGATTTAACCCCAGGCCAATCAGTTGTGAGGATTGGCTGCAACTACGGTGGATGAGCTGCTGTGCAGGAGCCAACTCTATGGAGCAGGACTTGCTTCAGTGGGGCTTTGGTGCTCACCAAGTCCACCCCTTCAGTGTATCACTCATGGAGGTGGTAGGGTTGTAATCCAGCTTAGTCTGAAGCTGACCACCAGGTGCACTGGCTCTGGGGCCTCGTGGGAGGTAAAAAGTCAGCCACTGCCTGTGCCCTGCCTGGGACCACCCAGAACAAGCTACAGAGTGATCTTCAGAAGGCTGCTACTTATGTAGGGTTTAGAGGTTCCCAGTAAAGGGAAAGCTGTGAACCAAGGTGTGCTGCCAATAGTGCTGGGTCTGGGGCCACTTACTGAGAGGTATACAGCAGGCTGAGGCCAGCTGCTGCTTGTTTGAGAGATTATAGGAAAGTCCAAATTATGAGGCAAAAAAGATCAGTTGTATGGAAAATCCGCTGGAAATGGCTTGAATGAGCCTGCAAGTAGAGATGTGTGGGGTCTCAGGGAATCATCAGAGTGTGGTTAAAAGTGTGAGCCAAGTTGATGGAGACTCAGATATGGTGGCTCTATGGTGAGGATGGCTCAGGAAAGGAACAATGGCCTCTGCCAGCACTTTTGTCTGGGAGAAAACTGCTCCCCCCAGACAGAAGTGTTGGCAGATGCCAGCTAATTCACTCTGATTCCAGACAAATTAGTTCCTCCCCAAATGTCCCTGGTTCCTTTCAAGCTGCTGCCCCAACACTGGATCTCAGGGAGTGAGTCTGAGTAAGTCCATTTATAGGCCCTTTAAGAGGAATTCTTGGGACTCCAGAAGCCTCCGTGTCACTCAGCCACAATCTCCCTGGTTTTTATAACCCAAAGATATAGAGACTTCTCTTCCTGGCACTGGAACCCTCCACAGCCAAGCTATCCCTCCCAATTTTATTTTACTTATTTTTATTTTATTATCATTTTTTACTCTTACCCAAGGATATTTTTTTTCATTGACTTTTAGGGAGAGTAGGAGGGAGGGAGGAGGGAGAGAGAGAGAGAGAGAGAGAGGGAAACATAGACATGAGAGAGACACATCGATTAGTTGCCTCCTGCTGGGGATCAAACCTGCAACCAAGGTAGGTGCTCTTGTCTGGGAATTGAACCCAAGACACTATGGTCCATGGTCCAGTGCTCTAACCACTGAGCCAAACTGGCCAGGGCTCCCTTCTGATTTTAAACCACCACATATTGATGTGGGACCAGCTGGTTCCTTGACTCTGCCCTGAGTCTCCACCTTTCCTAACAGTCTCAGTGATTTCTTCTTTAATTCCCTAGTTTAAGGACTTCCATTCATCCATATTTCAGGCAGTTCTGAAAGATGGCTGTTCTGTAGTTCAGTTGCAATTTTGATGTAGTTGTGGGAGGAGGCCTGTACCTCTTTTACCTAAACTGCCATCTTGATAAGAACCCCCCTGGGGCTATTTTTAAATGTAGGTTTTATTATTCAGATATGGTGAGGCCAACAGTCAAGATACAATTGCCATTAAGAGATAATTTGTTGCTCACAGTTCATGAGAAAAGGGTGCATATGCCACACCATACAGGGTCACAGAGGGAAGCACCAGGGTTGATAAGGAGCCATAAGGAACAAGGGGAAATCACAGGTAGAAGACGTTATTGTGGTTCTCATGGGCAAGGCACACAGGTTTAGGATTGGCTGGTTTGAACATTTTCAGCAGGCTCTGGGGTATAAGGGTTGTTTCTCGTTGTCTGGTCCAGGCCCTGGGATGATTAGGTTAGAGGAATATTACCTCCTGGATGTAAGAGCCTAATAGAGGAGGTGGTTCAGAATATGTGCTCTGGATTGATTGGTTAGTTTATGAAAGGCATAATGCCAGGAGCATATTTACTGCAATGTGTAGGAATTAGCTAACCATGGAAGGTCAGCCTCTCTCCAGTCAGCAAGGCCCCAAGTGCGATAATAACAAGAATACAGAAAATAAGAAAATATAGTTAACACAGGGTTGAGGGTATGAATTTGTAAATGGCATCTATCATGTGCATGAAGGGTAAGGGGATAAATAAAAATTGAGCACTAATCACTATATTAGATACCCTGAGTAAAAGCTAAAAAATGCATCCAAAAAAGAGGTTGGAGCCCTGGCCGGTGTAACTCAGTTGGTTGGGTGTCATCCCATGAACCAAAAGGTTGCTGGTTAGATTCCCAGTAGGGCACATGCCCAGGTTGTAGGAGGCAGCCAATCGATATTCCGCTCAAATCGATTTTTCTCTTTCTCTCTCCCTCTCCCTTCCTCTCCTCTAAAAATCAATAAATCTTTTTTTAAGTAGTTGGAAAATATTCTTTTCATCATTTTCCCCTATCAGCTAGCACAGGTTATGGCCATAGTGAGCTTAGACAAAGAAATTGCATCTATTTGCCCCACCCCAGCCTGTTGTCCAAATCGCTGTCATGTGATGCTTTACCATAGACTTATGATTGTGGGTGGAGGAAATAAAAGTGAACATACAGCTGTCACTACACTTTAATTGATAGATGTTTCTAAGAGTTAAGTGGTAGTTCAGTAATCAGTAAAACTTTTGCCAAGTTTTTAGATATTTTAATTAAAATCATTGGAATGAAAGGTAGGGATTCCCAGGCCTGACAAAGATTATTTACTGACTCAATTAAGGTGTAAAGAAAGCATTGTTTTAATTCCCTCATATTTATTGGAGGTAGTTTTTAAGCCTTAAATACAATTTCAGCTGTACTCAACCAGAAATTTTCATCTATTAGGGGAAAACACCTCTAAGTCATCGGTATTTAGGTTTTAGATTTCAATCTAAGGCCTAGAAATCTTTTCTTGTTGTTCAAAATATTACAGATGTCCCTTTTTCTCCCTAATGACCCATTTCACCATGTCCCACTCCCCTCCCCAGGCCCTCTCCACACTATTGTCTGTGTCCTTGGGTTGTGCATATATGCATATAAGTTCTTTGGTTAATCTCTCCACCACCACCCACCCACCGTCCTCCAACCCTCTGAAATCTTTACTATACCTTCACTATAAGTTATTTAGAAAAACTCTTTCTGGGTATTGTATTATTTTATTCATTTATTTAAAATGCTATAAAAATATAAATAAATATTCTGCTCTTCAAATGAATTTGAAAACTTTTCTTTTATAGATAAAATATTGTAGGGTGCCAGAGGGTAGGTACCATGTTTTTTCACCATTATATTTAGCACCCTTGTCACAGAGATTGCTAATAAAACTAGTGAATAAATGAATGAATGGACTTTAAATAAACTACACAGGCAGCAATTATTATCTATGTAGTGTGTTGCCATGCCCTTACGCTTTTTATATTGCAGAGCCTTTCAATATCTTTCTTCAGACATGTTTTGCTTCTGCCAATAATATTTCATAATTGTAATGTAAGTTAAGTGATAAGGAAAGCTGGAACAATTCAGAACTATAAAAGTAATTAATCCCTTATTAATTACAACTGCAAGTTAATCCAAGTTTGTTATATGAACATGGCTTAGGTGCAGCTAGTTAATAGTAACATTGCCAATAATTTCATGCAAGTCATATGTAACCTTACAAACATGTATTGGACCTGAAGTTAGCCAATTTCTTAGATGAAGAAAATTAGACAAGCAGAGGTTTAGAATATACTTCAATTAACATGGATAGTTAATGGTATATTCAGGGCTAGAATATTTAGATAAGCTTTGCTCTAGTGAGCAAGTTACATAAATAATGCAGAATGTTGTGTATATTTTTTGTTTGTTATTATTACCTATTGGTTTTCTGAGTTTCTAACAAGGACCAGGGCACCTTCTATCACTGGCAGGACTGCCAGTGTTAATTACCATTTTACACCAAGCAGGATTAATACAATAATAAGTGTGAGCTTTGGTATTCTTCATTTGGGTTATTCAGAAGGTCACATAACAAGGAACAAAGGTTTTGTATTTGAGAAGGGACATCTATTAGGACTCCTCATCCTATTATTTCTATGAATAATTTGTACAAAATGCTAAGTTCATAAGATGTCCACGAAGAAAGAGATTCATAATCAAATACATTTGGGAAATGCTGCCAACATCATTCCCTTTCTAGAGTCACAATAGTTTGAGAGTTCTGAAGTAAATATACACTTAATTCTGCATTTCCCATACTCATTTGATCACAGACATTTTTTTTCACTTAACATCCATTAGTATACCATGGAAGTTGTCTTCCAAAGAACATAGTTCATGATGCAAACTACAGAATAGAATGATAAATTTTTTGTGCATATGACAATTTTCTTCTACTAAACTATTTTATTTATGAGCTAATATTAAGAAATTGTATGTCATTCTTGAAATGTGTTGCCATAGTACTGTCCAAAAAGATAGCAGTTTATAATTTCTATTATTGCAACATCACCAGGATTGTAATTTTAATTTATTTTATTTTAATAGTTATCAGTAAATTCTTTTTTAAAAATTTATCTTTATTGTTGAAAATATTACAGATGTACCTTATTTCCCCATTAACCCTGTCCATCCCCACCAGCTCCCTGCCCCAGGTCTTTACCAGACTATTGTTAATTTCCATGGGTTATGTATATATGCACAAAAATTTTTGATTAATCACTCCCCACCCACCCACTCCCACCTTCCCTCTGAAATTCATCAGTCTCTTCCATGCTTCTATGTTTCTGAATCTATTATGTTCATCAGTTTATTATGTTCTTTAGATTCCACATATAAGTGAGACCATGTGATATTTGTCTTTCTCTGCCTGGCTTATTTTGCTTAGCATAATATTCTCCAGGTCCCACTGTACTGTCCCAAAGGGAATGAGATCCTGCTTCTTTACAGTATTCCATGGTGTAAATGTCCCACAGTGTTTTTAAAAATATGTTTTTATTGACTTCAGAGAGAGGAAAGGAGAAAGAGACAGAAACATCAGTGATGAGAGAGTTGTTATTGATCAACTGTCTCCGGCACTCCCCCGGGATCGAGCCCACAGCCTGGGCAAGTGCCCTGACAGGGAATCAAACCTCGATCTCCTAAATCCTAGGTTGATGCTCAACTGCCTGGCTGGGCCCACAGCTTTTTTACCCACTCATCTACTGATGAGCACTTGGACTGTCTCCAGATATTAGCTATTGTGAATTGTGCTGCTATGAACATAGGGTTGCATGTATAATCTTTCTGATTAGTGTTTCAGGATTCATAGGATATATTCCTAGAAATAGGATCACTGGGTCAAAAGGCAGTTCCCTTTTTAATTTTTTGAGGAAACTCCATAATGCTTTTCATAGTGGCTGCACCAGTCTGCATTCCCACCAGCAGTGGGAACCCCCTAGTAAGGTTCCCCTTTCTCCACATCCTTGGCAGCATGTGTCATTTGTTGATATGTTTATGGTAGCCATCCTAAAAGGTGTGAAGTGATACTTCATTGTGTTTTTAATTTGCAACTCTGATGATTAGCAACATTGATCATCTTTTCATATGTCTCTTAGCCATATATATGTGCTCTTTGGAGAAGTGTTTATTCAGGTTCTTTGCCCATTTTTAAATTGAATTGTTTGTCTTCATCTTGTTGAGTTGTATGAGTTCTTTGTACACTTTTGAAATTAGCCCTTTGTCAGATGTATCCTTTCCAAATATGTTTTTCCATACCACGGAGTTCCTTTGTATTTTGAGGATGATTTATTTTGCTACACAGAAACTTTTTAGTTGGAGGTAGTCCCATTTGTTTATTTTTTCCTTTGCTTATCTTGCCCTATGAGATGTGTCCTGAAAATTCCACTATGTGAAATATCTGTGACTTTGCTGCCTATGTTTGCTTCCAGGATTTTTCTGATTTTCAGACTTACATTTAAGTATTTTATCCATTTTGAATTTATTCTTGTGTATGAGTAAGTATGTGATCTAGTTTCATTTATTGAAGAGACTGTCTTTACTCCATTGCTTGCTCTTGCCTCCTTTGTCAAATATCAATTGGCCATAATGGCATGGGTCTATTTCTGAAGTCTCTGTTCTGTCCCATTGATCAATATGTCTGGTATTGAACCAATACCAGGCTGTTTTGATTACAGTGGTTTTGTATTATAGTTTTAAATCAGGTAAAGGGATCCCTCCCAGGTTGTTCTTCTTCCTCAAGATGGTTGCTGCTATTTGGGGCCATTTTTGGTTCCATATAAATTTTTGGAATATTTGTTCTAGATCTGTGACATATGTTGTTGAAATTTTAATAGAAATTGCATTGAATATGTAGATTGCTTTTCTTAGTAAGGACATTGTAATGATATTAATTCTTCCAATTCATGAACATGGTATATTCTTCCACTTGTTAGTATCTTGCTCTATTTCTCATTTCAGTGTCCTGTAGTTTCTGGAGTACAGGTCTTTGATATCCTTGGTTAAGTTTATTCTTATGTATTTTATCTCTTTATTACAGTGGTAAATGGTATTGTGTTTTAGTTTCTCTTTCTGAGAGTTGCTGGTGTATAAAAGTGCCATTGATTTCAGATGTTAATTTTGTATCCAGCTACCTTGCCAAATTCATTTATCAAATCTAGTGGTACTTTGGTGGAGTTCTTAGGATTTTTGATGTACAATATCATGTTATCTTCAAATAATGACAGTTTTACTTCCTCCATTCCAATTTGGATACTTTTATGTTTTTTTCCTGTCTGATGGTTGTGGCAAGGACTTCCAGTACTATGTTGAATAAGTGCTGTGAAAGCAAATAATCCTGTCTTGTTCCTGTTATTAATGGAAATGGTTTTAGTTTTTGACCATTTTGTATGATGGCTGTAGGTTTATTGTATATGGCCTTTACTATGTTGAGGCATGTTACCACTAGTCTCACTTTGCTGAGAGTTTTCATCAGAAATGGATACTGGATTTTGCTAAGTGCTTTTTCTGCTTCTCTTGATATGATCATCTGATTTTTTTCCTTCATTTTGTTTATGTAATGTATCACATTTATTGATTTGTGGATATTATACCAACCTTGCACCCCCAAAATAAATCTTGGTGTATGATCTTTTTAAGGTATTGCTGGAACCGGTTTGCTAGTATTTTGTAGTGGATTTTAGCATCTATGTTCATCAGGGATATTGGCCTGCAATTTTCTTTCTTTGTAGTGTCTTTACCTGGTTTTCGGATCAGTATGATGCTGCCCTCATAAAAGGAGTTTGGGAGTTTTCCCTCCTCTTTTATTTTCTGGAATACTTTGAGGATAACAGATGTTAATTGTTCTTTAAATGTTTGGTAAAACTCGCCTGTAAATCTATCTGATCGAAGACTTTTGTTTCCTGGAAGTTTTTAAATGACCGTTTCAATTTCATTAGTTGTTATTTGCCTATTCAAGTTTTCTGCCTCTTCCTGATTCAGTTTTGGAAGATTGTATGCTTCCAGAAATTTGTCCATTTCACCAAGGTTATCTAGTTTTGTTGGCATATAGTTGCTCGTAGTATTTTATTACAATCCTGGGTATTTCTGTTGGGTCAATTGTTATATCATCTCTTTCATTTCTGATTTTGTTTATTTGGGTCCTCTCTCTGTGTTTATTGGTAAGTCTGGTTAAAGGTTCATCAATTTTATTTATCGTTGCAAAAAACCAGCTCTTGGTTTCATTGCTTTTTTGTAATTTTTTTTGGTCCCTATGTCATTAATTTTTACTCTGATCTTTAGTATTTCTTTCCTTCTACTTCCTCGGGGCTTTTCTTGTTGTTCTCTTCCTAATTCTTTTAATTATTGTGTCAGGTTTAATAGAGCTTTTTTTCTTTCTTGAGGTATGTATATACTGCTATTATGAACTTTCCTCTCAGGATTGCTTTCTGTGTGTCCAGTAGATATTGGGTTGTTGTCAGTTCATTTTCATTTTTTTCCAGGAAGTGTTTGATTTCTTCCTTGATCTCATTGTTAGCCCATTCATTGTTTAATAGCACACTATTTAGCTTCTATGTGTTTGAATATTTTTGAGGTTTTTTATAGTGGTTGATTTCTAGTTTCATGCCACTGTGATTCAAGAAAATGCTTGATGTGATTTCAAACTTCTTGAATTTGTAGATACTTGCTTTGTGCCCTAACATGTGGTTTATTTTTGAGAATATTCCATGTGTCCTTGAGAAGAATGTGTATTCTGCTGCTTTGGGTGAAATGTTTTATAAATGTCAGTTAAATGCATTAGATCTAGTGTGTCATTTAAGGTCTATGTTTCTATGTTGATTTTTTTGCCTTGATGATCTGTTTATGATGACAGTAGGGTGCTAAAGTCCCCCATATTGTATTGCAGTTGATCTCCCCCTTAAAGTCCACCATTAAATGTTTTATATATGTATGTGCTCTTATATTGGGTGCATATATATTTATAAGGGTTATTTCCCCTGTTGGGTTGGTCACATTAGTGTTATATAGTGACCTTCTTTGTCTCGTTATGGTCTTTATTTTGAAGTCTATTTTGTCAGAAATAGGTATTGCTTCTCCATTTTTTTTTTTGTTTCCACTTACATGGAATATTTTTTTTCTATCCCTTCACTTTTAGCCTGTGTGAATCTTTTGCTCTCAGGTGGGTCTCCTGCAGACAGCACATATATGGGTTCTGTGATTTCTTATCCATTCAGCTATCCTATGGCTTTGAATTGAAGCACTTATTCCATTTACATTTAAGGTTACTTTTGATATATATTTATTTAATGCCATTTTTACCCCTTTATACCAATGTACCTGTGTCTCAATATTTCTCCTTCTTCTTAAAACAGTCCTTTTAGCATATTTTCCAATGCTGTTTTGGTGGTACTGAACTCCTTTAGCCTTTTTTGCCTGGGAAGCTCTTTATTTTACCTTCAATTTTAAATGATAGCCTTGCTGGATAAAGCAGTCTTGGCTGCATGTTGTTGCTTTTCATTACTTTGAGAACTTCATGCCACTCCCTTCTGACCTAAAGTGTTTCTGTTGAGAAATCTGCCATCAGCCTTATGGGGGTTCCCTTGTAGGTCACTGCTTGTCTCTCTCTCTTGCAGCCCTTAATATTTTCTCTTTGTCCTTAACATTTGCCATTTTAATTATGATATGTGTTGAAGTGGGTCTCTTTGATCCCTCTTGTTTAGAACCTTCTGTATTCCTGAACTAGTGTGGCTTTCTCCCCTGCCAGCATAGGGAAATTTTCTGTCATTATTTCCTCCACCAGATTCTCTACTCCTTGCTCTCTTTCCTCCTCATCTGTTACCCCTATGATGCGATTGCTTTACTTCATGTTGTCCCAAAGCCCCCTTAGACAGTTTTCATGCTTTTTAAGTGTTTTTTCTTTTTGCAGCTCTGATTGTTTTTTCTACCTTGTCTACTAAGTCACTATTCTATCTTCTGTTTCTTCAACCCTTTTCATTCTTTCCAGTGCATTCTTGATATCAGATATAGTATTCTTCATTTCTGCTTGCTTCTTATTTATGATATTTAGCTTTTTAAAAATATTTTCACTAAATTCCTTGACCTTACCATCAATTAGCTTGTTCTCATTAATTTCCTTGAGCATCATTATAACCATTACTCTGAACTTTATTTCTGATAACTTGCTTAACTCATCAAGGTCTTTTTCTGGCTATTTTTCCTTTTCTTTAGTCTGTGGATTGTTCCTTTGTATCCCCAGTTTGGTGGCTTTTAGTGTTTGTATCTGTATATTAGATATATTTGTCTCCCAGTCTGGTGAGGTAGGATTTTGTAGTGTATGTCCAGTGCAGTCCATATGTGTTTTTTCCTTGTACTTCTGACTTATTAGTTCTAGGTTGGTCCCTTTTGTGTGTGTCCCTTTTGTAGTTTTTTTGGCTGTATTGTTGTGATTGAGTCTAGATTGTTGTTGACCTGTTCTTGGGTGAACTCTTCTCTGTGGTTGCCTAACTGTGGTTCAGCCCCAACCATATAGTGTGAGCTGTTGTTCGGGTGCTGTCAAGGCAAAACGATACACGACCAAACTGCTAGGAAACAAACAGTATCTTACAAAATATTTTGATAATCACAATGAAAACATCCCAAGTGAAAGGAAAATTTGGAAAGGTAAGTGAGAACACAAATGCTAAAGCCAAAAAAAAGAGGAAAAAAATAGAGAGAGGAAAGTATATTAGTTAATAGTATTGAAAAATAATAAATAATAGTAATAAAATAAAATAAAAAGTAAAAAATAGAGTAGCTACTGAGAGATAAAAAGGGCAGAGAAAACATTTTGAAAGAAGGTTGAGCAAAAAATTAAGGGTAGAGCATAGGAATAGGAAAATAGTTGAAAAATAAAAAATGCAATAGACAAACTGAAGCAAACAAACAAAAAGAGAGGAAGACAGAAGGGAGAAAAAGAAAAGAAAGAAAGAAGAAATAAAGAAAAAAGTTATCCCAATGGAACAAGAAGTGAGAGAGAGATAAATAAGGGCAGGGTCAGAGTCCAATAAGAGATATGGGAGAAACAATAGAGAAAAGCAGTAAACTTATTGGTTATCATGATAATATCCCAGCAACTGAGCAGAGAATATCAGTAAAATCTTGATAATAAAACAAAAAACAAAACAAGCAAAGCTAAACATTTTTTTTAATTAGTTACAAATTTTAAAAATTAACAAAATTTAAAAATTTAAAAAGAATTTTTTTTTCTTTCTCTTTTTTCAAAATAAAAACCAAAAATGCCAATATGGTGAGTTTCATCTGAGCAGCTTACGTTGTCTGATGTTCACTGTTTTGTATGCTGATTTCTGTTCTCCTGGGAGGTATTTGTGTATCAGCCAATATCAGGAGCTTTCTAGGTTTTGCTCTGGTATCCTTAGGTAGCTGGCTGATCTGAGTCTCTCTCTGGGCCTCCTCCACTTGTCAGCTATTTTGCCTCACCCTTGTTGTTGCCTGGTCTTACTCCTGAGTCTTCTGAAGAGTGTAGGCCCACTAGTGTAGCTCAGGATATTTTTCCCTTTAATTATAGGTTTTTCCAGCAGGCACTCACTGTGGGGAAGTTAGTCTTTCCTTCAAAGTCTGCTCCTCAGTCTCTACCCTATCTTCCAATTTTAGTTCCCCATACAATGGCTTGCTGCATTTTCAGATTGACTTCAGTCTGTAGCATTTTTATATGGGCAGTTTCAGTGGCCTGGGCTCAGTGTGTTCAACTAAAAAATATTCCTGTTGAGCACTTTGCCTGCCCAGCCCCCAGAAAGGGTTTTAATGTTTTCCTCCAGTTACCAAACAATAAGTCCCTGAGAGACTTATTCTTATTTATCTGTGAGCTGTTCTCTCTCCCCCCTCAGGACTAATCCTTGCAGAGGATATCTGGGGCTTCAGTGAGCTGAAACAGCCCCTTTCATTTTGGGAGTGGTGCTCCAATTTTGCAGGAGAAGTAGGCTTGCCCCTCCTCTCCTTTCCCAGATCTAGTTGGTTGATGTACATGGTACTTATTTTAAACTCCCCATAATAGAGACACAAATCCCAGCTTTCGCTGGTCTGTCTCCCCAATGCAGTACCCATTCAGCAATCAAAAACTCAAAAATGCACAAAGCAACACACAGGCAGAGGTTCTGCCCTGAGAGGGCCCATCGCCACTGTGCCTTGGTACCAAGCAGGATGGATCACAAAGTTAGCCTCCCACAGCTCCCCTGCACAGCTCATCTCAGTAAAGCCAGGGCAGCTCCTTTCATCCTATCCCAGCTCCCCTCAGAGCAGGTCAAAAAAACCCAATTAGCCCCACCTGGCAGCTCTGGTGCCTGAAGACCCGAACCTCCCACCGACAGCTCCTGGGGCTGGATTCCCGATCCACCCTTCTGGAGGCTACGGACTCTCTCTGGTGGCAGCAGAATGGCTCTCTTCCCTTTCCCCATGCCACACAAAACAAATGCTTTCTGAGGTTGAACACAATGCCTTACCAGAAGGCAGAGGGTCCCTGTATTTGGCTGCTCAGTGCAGTCCTCCCACCCCTTTCTGTTCTGGAGCCACATAGTGTGGGACAGCCTTTCCTATGGTCAGCACCCAGTGTAATAAACACCTGTTGCAGCCACCATTAGTAGCTTTGTTTCACTGGGAAGGCACAGTCCCCTCCTCACAGGCATACTATTTCCCTGGGTACCTCTGCCCTGTGTGCACGGCTCTCCTTTCCTTCTTTTCTCTGGGTTTGAGATCCCAGCTTTTGGTTGCCAGTCCATGCTCCCAAGGGGAGGGAGCTTTGCAGTCTCTAAGCCTCGTGGCCCAGAGCCCAGCAGAGGCTTCAGGGGGACTCCCCCTTTCTACTCCCCCTCTCTCTTACCAAACTCTATAGTGTTTCTTCAGTGGTCCCTACTGGAAATATGACCACTCAGGTATATGTCTCTGCTTTTTCCAAGCTGATTACACAGTATTTTAGCAGTAAATCTAGTCTGTGGCTGGGAGCACAGGCACTCTGCTTCTTGTCACAGTGCTGCCATCTTCCTGGATCTGTCATTATTTCTTCAAACACATTCTCTAATCCTTGCTTGTATTCTTCTCCTTCTGGTACTCTTATGGTGTGGATATTGTTTCATATTTTCCCAAATCTCCCTTAAACACTCTTCCTGCTTTTTAATTTTTTTCCTAATGTTGCTCTGATTTGGTGTTTTTTTCTACCCTGTCTTCTGAACCACTGATTCAATCTTCAGCTTCTTCTAATCTACTGCTGATTTCTTCCAGTGTATTCTTTATTTCAAGTATGTCATTCTTCATTTCCAATTGATTCTTATTAAGTTGCTTGAGCATCCTTATAACCATTATTTTGAACTCTATATCTGATAACTTGCTTATCACTATTTCATCTAGTTCTTTTTCTGGCGATTTCTCCTTTTCTTTCAATTGGGTGTTGTTTCTTTGTCTCCCCACTTTACTGTGCCAGTTGTCCCGGGTTACCAGGTCAAGGCTGCAGGGCTTGAGCTCAGCCTAGTTTCCTGTAGTTTCCGGGCTCTATGTCTGTCAGCCAGGTCCTGCTGGCAGGCCTATGTGTTTGGGAGGCTATGGTTCCCAATAGTTGGGGCAAGTACAGTTTGTCAAGACGATAAGCTAGGTAGGCAGGCAGGCTGGTGTCTCTACATGGACAAGTCGGGAAGGCTGGGAGGCAGGCCTGGCTTGTTTTGTCCGGAGGCGAAGGCATGAGGCAGGGTGTCTGTCCTCACCATATCAACAGCAGGTAGGCAGGCAGCAGGCAAGCTTTGAGTGCCCCATCAAGGGAGTGACCTGGCTGGCAGGCAGTCAGACAGGCAGTCAGGTCGACTGTGCACTCTCATCAAGGAGGCAGGCAGAGAGCTGTCTGTCCCTGTTAAGGAGGGAGGGAAACAGGCAGGCTGGATGGCTGTAGACACCCCATCAGAGAAGCAGGCAGGCCAGCAATGGGGCCTTGTCATGGAGGCAGGCAATCAGGCAGGCAGGCTAGCAGTGTGACCTCCTCAAGTTGGCAGTCAAGTTGGCCCTGAGCACTGCTGGCAGGGAGGCCACAAGCTGGCCATGAGAACCTGTCAAAGAGGCAAGCAGACAGGCAGGCAGGCCAGCAGCATAACCCTCTCAAGTTGGCAGTCAAGTTGGCCATGGGTCCTGCTGGCTGGGAGGCCACAGGCCAGACTTGTGACCCTGTCATGGAGGCAGGCAGTAAAGCAGGCCGGCCATGCAACCTTGTCAAGGAGGCAGGCAGACAGGCAGGCCCACAGTGAGACCCACCCAAGATGACAGTCAAGTCAGCCAGCTGTGGGTGCTGCATCAGAGAGGCACTGCTGGCAGGGAGGCCAGCTGTGTGCACCGTGTCTGTGCATCAGGTCAAGGATGCACAACCCCGTAAAGGGGGCAGGTAGGCCAGCTGTGTGTGCTGTGTCAGAGAGGCATGATTCAGTCAGGGGGGCAGGTAGGCTGGCTGTGTGCACCAGTTCAGGGAGGTGTGATCCTGTCAAGAGGACAGGTAGGCCGACTGTGTGAGCCATGTCAGGGAGGCAGTGTATCTGTCAGTAGCCTCTGGGCACTGGGTTGGGCTGCTCCCCACAGCCTCCTCCACCACCCCCAGGAGGACCCTGGGAATCTTCCAAAATGGCATGCTCTCCACTCTCAATCAGAGAGAAGCACCTGGCTGAGCAGCACTGCAGCAATGGCAACTCCTCTGCCAAGAGCTCCTGCACCCCCAAGGAACTCCCGCACTGACTGACAGATGCCCCCTCCACTCACACCCATGCACACACTTACCCACACACACTCACCCACTTGCACTGTCTGTCAGGTCCTGCTGGCCACCATTTTCAAACCTACATTTTTGACAAAACTAGGAATTTGGACTACTATTTCTGGCATCTTCAGTCTTACTAAAGGAAATGGATTTAATTCTCATTCATTTTTTTTCCTCCAAGGAATACTTTTTTAAAGACCCTATTCTTATTTATGACTGATACATTATGACAAATACAGCTTGTGTAATATATGGACGTTTTCTTTAGATCTTTACAAAAGTGTTAAATGTGGGCTGTACTATAAAGTTGAACATTTGTGGTCAAACGATGATTAATGTGTTTTTCAAATTTGCATAATTATGGAGTATTTAAGTTTTTGCTTATGTAATAAATTAGCAATATCAGGAGAAATGTTATCTTATCAATGGTCTGGCAGTTACCAAAGTATCTTATATTGGCTAGCTACATTTTTATTGAGATTTATTAAAGATATAACAGAGACAGTTGTAAGAATAAAGTACAAGTCAATGAAGAGAGCAAACACATGAGGAGCAAATTATTTTTGTGTAATTATTATCTTAGTTGTTTAAGGCCCAGCTGAGCTTGTGCTCCGCAGTACTATTAACCTACTGTGTCCAGCCTGCTTTCCAACCATACAGAAGACTCTCCAGAAGGTCCCGGTAGACTGGGAAGAACTGAATTGTGTAGCTCTTAGGTGGGGCTATTTTTCCTGTGCATGCCAGAACAGCAGTCCTGTGTAGAGTCGTTCCTTCACAAGGCCAAACCTTGGTCTTTGTGAGCCTCATGAACACTGCTGGCCTGACTCTGATGAATCTCTAAGATCCAGCCCCATTGCAATTACACAGCAGGTGATGGCTAACATTGGTATATCCTGAGACTATTGCTGAGTGGTGTCAAACCCAACGCTGGTGCCAATTTGAATCTCTATATGGTAAATACTACTTGCCCCTACCTGGTGATTCACTGAGAGCCTTCCTCAAGCAACTACCTCCAGAGGCTCTTTCAGTAACTGAGCTTAACAGCCAACTAACAGGAGAGGGTAGATCTTAGAGAGCCTTGGGCTTTTTGTTGACCTTCCCCCGGGGTTCCGTGCTAGTGGAAACTGGCCTTGGTGCACAACGAAGCCCCTCTCATGCACACCCAGTCTCAGCAGAGACAACCAAACACTGTGGACCACTTTATAAGTCGAAATAGAAAGCCCAGGGCCTGGCATTGGCACTGCCTGACATCAACCAGCACTGGATCTCACCAAGAGGCCCCAGAAACAACACAACTAATGGTTCAGACCACATCAAAGCATGACTTAAGTAGCTCCACAAGTGGCACACGAGAGATCTTGGTAGATACTAGACCGTGTTGGGGTGAATTCGGGTTTGTGAAGCCATCCTCCACACAGCAACTCATACAGTGCACATGGGGTTGATCCTCATAGCCAGGTGGAGAGGAAACACCACCCATGGATGTGTAAGTAGCAGTCAAGGCTCAACTACAACAGGAGGGCTCACATAACCCAAGGGACATTCCTGGAGCACCTAGCTTAAGTGATTAAGGACACTACACTTCTGAGACCCACAAGAGACTTACTACACAAGGCCACCATATCCAGGCAAAGCAGATCTACCTAGTACACAGAAACAAATACAGAGAGGCAGTCAAAATGGGGAGACAGTTGGGTTCTGAATTTTGCCAAATACTTACTTTACATCTGTTGATATCATGTGATTTTTATCCTTCATTTTGTTTATGTGATGTATCACTTTTATTGATTTAGGAATATTATACAGACCTTGTACCTTTGGAATAAATCCTTCTTGATCATGGTGAGTGATATTTTTAATGTATTGTTAGATCCAGTTTGCTAATATGTTGTTGAGAATTTTAGCATTGATGTTTTCAGTGATATTGGCCTGTAATTTTCTGTCTTTGTAGTGTATTTATCTGGTTTTGGAATTAGGATAATGATGGCCTCATAAAATGAGCTTGGAAGTTTTCCCTCCTCTTGAAATTTTGGAATAGTTTGAGAAGGATAGGTGTTAGCCTTTATTTGAATGTTTGGTAAAATTTGAATATGAAGCCATTCAGCCCAGGATATTTGTTTGCTGAGAGTTTTTGATTATTGCTTTGATTTTATTAGTTGTAATTGGTCTATTCAGATTTTCTGATTCTTCCTGATTGAGTTTTGAAAGATTCTGTGTTTCTAGGAATTTGCCCATTTCACCCAGGTTGTGCAGCTTGTTGACATATAGTTGTTCATAGTATTTTCTTACAATCCTTTATATTTCTTTGTTTTTAATCCTCACCAGAGGATATTTTTTCCATTTCTTTTCAGAGAGAGTGTAGGGAGGGGGAGAGAGAGAGAAAGAGGAAAACATCAAAGTGAGACATCGATTGGCTGCCTCCCACATCACCCTGATTGGGGTCAAGGATAGGCCTGCAAACCAGATGTGTGCCCTTGGCCAGAATCAAACCTGGGACCCTTCAGTCTGTGGGCTTATGTTCAAACCACTGAGCAAAACCAGCTAGGGCTCCTTTGTATTTCTGTGGTGTCAGTTGTTACTTCTCTTCTTTCTTTTTATTTAAAATAATACTATACTAAATTTACTGGGGTGACAATGGTTAATATGAACATATAGGCTTCAGGTGTGAGTTTTTATGTTACAAGACAAATATTGCTCTGTGTGCCCACCACCTAAAGTAATATCTTCTCCTGACCCCATTCACCCCCCACACATCCTTGCTTCTAGCAACCACCACACTGCTGTTTGTGTCCACAAGTTTCAGTTTTATATCCCACATATGAGTGAAATCATATGGTTCTTAGCTTTATCTGAATCATCTATTTCGCTTAGCATAATATTCTCAAGGATCATCCATGCTGTTAGAAATGGCAGTATTTCATCATTTCTAATGGTTTTGTATTTATATTGTCTTTTAGCCTTTTTTTTTGTCTGGGAAACTCTTTATTTCACCATCTATCTTGATTGACAATATTGCTGGATAGAGTAGTCTTGGTTTCAGATTCTTGTTTTGCATTACCTTGAATACTTCACGCCATTCCCTTCTGACTTGTAGAGTTTCTGATGAGAAGTCAGATAGCCTTATGGGGGCTCCTTTGTAGGTAACAGATTGCTTTTCTCTTGCTGCCTTTAAGACTCTCTCTTTGTCTTGAATTCTTGGCATTTTAATTATGATGTGTCTGGGTGTGGGCCTCTTTGAGTTCTTCTTGCTTGGGACTCTCTGTGTCTCCTGAATGTGTGTGACTTTTTCCTTGACCAAGTTAGGGAGGTTTTCTGCCATTATTTCTTCAAACAGATTCTCTAACCCTTGCTTACTTTCAACCTCCTATGGCATTCCTATAATGTGAATATTTTTATGTTTTAGTAGTCTTTTTTTATCCTTTGTATATCTGTGATGTCTGTGGTGACTTCTCTCTCATTTCTGATTTTGTTTATATGGGTCTTTTCCCTTTTTTCCTTAGTGAGTCTAGCCAAGAGTTTGTCAATTTTATTAATCTTTCCAACAAACCACCTCTTTGTTGCATTAATTTTTTGTATAGTCTTTTTGTTCTCTATTTCATTAAATTCTGCTTTAATTTTTATTATTTCTTATTTTCTGATGACTTTGGGTTGCTTTTGTTTTTCTTTTTCTAGTTTTCAAAGTGTAATGTTAGATTGGTTATGTGAGATTTATCTTGTTTCTTGAGAAAAGCCTGTAATGATATAAACTTTTATTTTATTACTGTTTTTGCTGCATCCCAGAAGTTTTGATATGTTATAATGTAATTCTCATTTGTCTCTATATATTTTATGACCTCACCTTTTATTTATTTTTTGACCTAGTCATTTTTAGTAGTATGTTGTTTAATCTCCATATAATCGTGGGTTTTTTTCACTTTCTTTTTGCAACTGATTTCTAATTTCAGGGCATTGTATTCAGAGAATATGCTGTTGTGTGTATCCTTCATATTGTTCTGTGTGCACTGCAGAAGAATGTATATCCGATATTCTGGGATAAAAGGCTCTATAAATGTCAATTATGTTTATTTGGTCTAATGTGTCATTTAAAGTTGATATTTCTTTATTGATTTTCTATTTGGATAATTTATCTAGAGCTGTCAATTGTGTATTAAAGTCCCCAGCTATGATTGTGTTTTTGTCAGGTTGTTTTTTTTTAGTTCTGTGAAAAGTTGCTTTATATATCAGTGCTCTGTAGTTGGGTACATATATATTAAGAAGTGATATGTGTTATTGATGTAGTGTCCCTTTATCATTATAAATGTCCATTTTTGTCTCTTGTTACCTTTGTTATCTTGAAATCTATTTTCAGAAGTAAGCGTGGCTACACCTGCTTTTTTGTGGATGTTATTTGCTTGGAGAATCATTTTCCACCCTTTACTTTTAATCTATCTTTGTGTTTTCAGCTTAGATGTGTCTCCTGAAGGCAGCATATGGTTGGGTTTCCTTTTTTGATCCATTTTGCTATTCTGCACCTCTCTGTTGGTGAATTCAGTCCATTTACATTTAGGGTAATTAATGATGTATTAGGATTTCTTATAGCCATTTTTTCCTTTGTTTTCTGGTAGCTTTGTGTCTCCATTGCTTCTTTGCCTTTGTTTTTTCATATTTAGTTTTTGTTTGGTGGTATTGCACACTTCTTTCCTCTGTTTCCTCATTTTTTTTTTAATCCTCATCTGAGGATATTTTTTCCATTGCTTTTCAGAGAGAGTGAAAGGGGCAGAGAGAGAGAGAGAGAGACAGACAGAAATATCAGTGTGGAAGAAACACATCGATTGCCTCCTGCTCACACACTGACCAAGGCTGGGGACTGAGCCTGCAACCGAAATACATACCCTTGGCCAGAATCAAACCTGGGACCCTTAAGTCTGTTAGCCAACACTCTAACCATTGAACCAAACTGGCTAGGGCTTTTTTTTTCATTTTTTAAACTGTGTCTCAGTTTGGATTTTGTGTGTGGTTACCATATTAAGTTTATGAAAAAAAGATTTATATATGAAGTACTCTTTTTTCTTTTAAATGCACCTGATCTCCATCCTACTTTCAAATTCAGACTTTTACCCTCTCCATTTATGTTTTGGTTGTCACAAATTATCCCTGTTTATGCGGTAAGTTTTTGGTAATCTTATTTACAGTGTTCTGAGCATTTGTTCTTTGATTCAGGTAGAATGGCCCCTTAAATATTTCCTGCAATGGAGGTCTTCTGGTGATAAATTTCCTCAGTTTCTATATGTCTGGAAAAGTCTCCATTTCTCTTTTATATTTCATTTCTTCATTTCTCTATTTAATAGATACCCTTGCTGGATATATTATTCTTGGCTGGTAATTTGTCTTTTTCAGTAATTTGAATATTTGGTTCCACTCTCTTCTGGCTTATAGAGTTTTTGTTGAGAAAGATTTTCTTTATAGTTCATTTCCTCCTTTTCCTTAGCCTCTTTGAGAATTTTTTTGTTGTTATTAATTTTTGATAGTTTTAATGCAATATGCCTTGGAGAAAGCCCCTTTGAATTGTGGTAACTAGGTATTCTTTTTGCTTCTTGGAGTTGAGGATTTAGTTCTTTACATAGGTTTGGGAATTTCTTATCACTGTTAGTTTGAATAAGCAATCTGTTTCCTTTTCCCTCTCTTTTTCTTCTGGTATGCTTATATATTTTTTTTTAATCCTCACCTGAGGATAATTTTTTATTGAGTTTTAAAGAGAAACAGAGAGATTGATGTGAGAGAGAAACATTGATCAGTTGCCTCCCATGTGTACCCTGACTGGGGATTGAACCCATAATGTAGGTTTGTGCCCTTCGTGGAATCAAACACTCAATCTTTTGTTGCATGGGATGGCACTCCTACCAACTGAGTCTTCTTGCCAAGGCACTTATTATTTTTATATTTCTCTTTCTGATGGAATTAAATAGTTCTCATAGACTTCCTTCTTTTTTTATGCTCACATCTTTCTTTTTCTCCTTCTATGTCATTTCTAGTTTTCTACCTTTTTTAAATTTTTTTATTTTATTATTATTTTTTAAACATATCTTTATTGATTTCAGAGAGGAAAGGAGGGGGAAAGAGAGAAAGAAACATCAATGATGAGAAAGTCATTGATTGGCTGCCTAGTCCACAACCTGGGCATGTGCCCTGACTGGGAATCAAACCCCTATCTCCTGGATACTAGGTCTACTCTCAACCCCTGAGCCACACCTGGCTTGCCTCTAGTTTTCTACCTTTGATATCACTAATTCTTTCCTCTATATGGTCGGCTCTATAAACCATGTTTGCTAGTTAATTCCTGATCTCTTTTATTGAATTCTTCAATTCCAGGATTTCTGTTTGGTTCTTTTTAAAAGTTTCAGTCTCTTTGGTCAAGTGCTCAGTTTGTTAATGAATTTGTTTTCTGAGTGCAGTAAATTGCTTGTCTGTATTTTTTCACATCTTGTTGAGGATTTTCAGAGCTGCAATCTTGAATTCTCTGTAATTTGTATCACATATTTCTATGTGTTCTGGTTTGCTTACTAGAGAGTTCTTATTTTCTTTCTGAACTGCCCTGCTACCTTGTTTATTCATGGTATTTAATGGGTTCTTTCTCTTTCTAGGCATCTTGTATTTGTGGCATTTCTCTAGCAGACTGCTCTGAAGTGTTCTTTCTAATATTTTCTAGTAGAGAGCACTGAGCTACATGTTTTTTAGCTCTGTGAAACCCCAAACCTGACCTCCTTGGCTGTCATCAATATAGCCGTGATGCTTGTGGATACCAGCCACTGCCTTGGGAATCAGTTATAGAATGCAAAATTTGCTCAGTGGAAATATGATTCTATAGTAATAGTTCTTAGGTTTGCAGATAATGTGCTCCACAACCCAACATCAAGGGCAACAGGAGACATGTTTTGGGAGTCTATGGTGCAACAGGGCTTGTGGCATTCTTTCTTCATTTGGAATGCCAACTGTCTGACAGCCATAGCAGAATCCCAGTATTCTGTATTTGCTCAGGTCTCTCTGTTCAGCTGCAGTTTGCACTGCTCATTATTGCAGGAGTGCCCACCATGTCTCTCTTCCCCTCCTGATTAAAGGAAGTGCCAACTATAGCCAGCTTTCTCCCCTCTCTGAGCTGAGTCTACCATGAGCTATTAGCTACAGGGCTGTGTTCATGGCCAGTCTGAGCTCTTCTCCCTTCTTGCCTCCCCAACTTGTTCCTTGTTTGCTCACCTTTAGATGCTTCAGTGTAAGAATTTCTCAGTCATGCCTGTATGTTGAGGAGAGAATCCTTTGTTGAGTTATAACTGCTCAACTTTTTGAAATTTCAATGGGCTCTCCAAGTGGAATTCTTACATTACCATTTCTTTGATGTCAGGTATTTAAAATGTAAAGAAGTTTATTTAACATATCCGATAATACTGATTTAGTGGTGATAGATTCTTTAAACTTATTCTTGTCTAAGGAACTTTTTGTCTTTATTTCAATTTTGAATGATAGCCTTGCTAGTAATCTTATAGGCATTTGTTTTTTATCATTTGAATATTACATGTCAGTCCTTTCTGGCCTGCACATTTTCTGTTGAGATATCAGCTGATAGTCTTATGGGAGCTACCTTTTATATGACTAACTGTTTTTCTCTCAGTACTTTCAAGGTTATTTGACTTTAACTCACTATTTAATTATGGTATGTCTTATTGTGGGCTTCTTGCCTTTATCTTGTTTGGGACTCTGTGCATTGTGGATTTGTATGTCTATTTCCTTTGCCAAGTTAAGAAAGTTTTCTATCATTATTTTTTCAAACAGGTTTTCAATTCTTGGCTCTCTCTCTTCTCTTTCTGCTACCTCATGATGTGAATTTTGGTATACCTGATGTTCCAGAGGTCCTTTAAACTAGCCATATTTTTTAAATTATTATTTTTTTGCTGTTACAATTTGGTATTTTCTGCTACCTTATCTTCCAGGCCACTGATTCACTTCTCTGCCTCATTTAATTTGCTGTTGATTAATGTATTCTTCATTTTAGTTATTGTATTTTTTCAGTTCTCTTTTGTGTTTTCTATCTTCTATTGAAGTTTTACTGAATTTATCTATTCTCCCATGATCATTGAGGATCCTTATAACCACTGTTTTGAACTATGTATCTAATAGATTGCTTGTCATCATTTTACTTAATTTTTTTTTTTCTGGATATTTGTCCTGTTATTTTACTTGGTACATGTCTTTTTGCCTCCTTATTTTGTTTGACTCTGTTTCTATATATTATGTAAAGCTACATCTCCCAGTCTTGACAGAGTGGCCTTATGTAGATGGTGTCCTGTGGTGTCACTTGTCAGTCTACTTGGTCACCTGAACCATATACTCCAGGGGTGTCCCCTGTATTGGTTGTGTGTGCCCTCTTGTTTTACTTAGGCCTTGATTGTTGCTGGAATGTCAGTGTGTGAGGTTCACCTTCAGGATGACAGGCTCTGAGTGCTGGCCATGACTACACTGGATGAGCTATTGTGTGAGGTCTGACCCCATGGAGTGGGATTCACTTTAACAGGGTTCTGGTTCCAGCTTTGGCCACCCACTAGGTATGTAGGTTATAGACCTGTTTTGTGGGGTTCCTTTGAAATCTGAAGATGACAACCAGGTTTGTTGGGTAGAGCCGCTTTGGAGGAGCTCCAGTGAAAGTCAAGGTCAGTCTTCACTTGTGCCAGGCTTAGGGCCATTTGGTAGAAACAAGAAAGTGATCTGTGGTTGGTTGCAACTTGCATTGTTTGGAATCTCTGGGGAGAGAACTAAGGCAGGCTGCCACTTGTACCATGATTGAGATCTTTGGTGGACCCTATAATGTGAGCTGAGGCCAGCCATCATTTGTTCCTGGCTTGTGGCTACTTAGTTAAAGCTATATTACAAGGGAAGTCTGGTTGTCACTTTTGCCAGGCTTAGAGTCACTTTATGGAACTTATAATGTAAATTGAGACTGGTTCCACTTGTGCTGAGATCGGAGTCACTTATCAGGAACTGCAATGCAAGCCAAGGCTGACTGCTGGTTGTGTGGGGTCTGCGGATTTTTCAGAGAGGCTGTAGTGCAAGCTGAGGGTGGACATCACTTGTGTGGGATTTTTTTACCTTTAGGAAAGTTTGCAGCACAAGCCTAGGGCAGCTACCATTCATCCGAGTTTTGAGGAGTTATGGGAAACTCCACAGCATCAACCTAGGCAGGCCACTTTTGTGGAGAAGTCACTAGAAGAGACTTGGACAGTGTAAGCAATTTAGGTGAGACAGGATCTCAGGGAATACCAGGGTGGGGGACCCAGTGTTAGCCAGGTTAATAGAGAGCACAGATTTGAGGTGCCCACCTGCACCTGTCTGCATTGTGGGAGGACTCAACAAAGAAACAATGGTGCCTACCAGTCCTTCCATCTCTGGGTAGAGTTGTCCAACTAGTGCCCCTTCAGCCTTCACCCTGAAGTTATCAATTTAGCTCTTCCTAATATGTCCCTGGTGCTTTTCCAGTTGCTGCCCTTTTGCTGGAGCTTAAAGTGAGTGAGTTTGTGAGTTTGTGTGTGGGCCCTTTAAGAACAGCACCTACCTCTCTTGTAGCTCTTCTTCTATCTGGGACACAGTTCCTGCTGGTTTTCACAGTCAGAAGTTATGGTGCTTCTTTTTTCCCATACTGGTGCCCAAAGATGGGGAGTCTTATATGGGGTTGGGACCCCTTACTCCTCAGGAGTGACCGCCAGAGCCCAGATATCACTTCCAATTCTTAGTTGCTTCACAGTGGGTATGGACCTGCCTGGTGCATCTCCACCCTCCTTACCAGCCTTAACATGTCTTCTTATATTTTTAGTTATAGTTATTCTGTTCAGCTAGTCTTTAGGTGGATCTCAGTGATGGCTGGTCTATAATTTAGTTTTAATTCTGATGTGGTTGTGGGAGGAGGCAAGCATGACAGTTACTATGCCATTTTGAACAAAAGTTCCATAACCTTTTAATTTTATTCTTTTCCTTTTATGAAGGTATTGGTTGCAACTTACCCACTAAAATGATTTTATTAAGCATCAATGAAATGTGTTAGGAAAATATTACAGTAGAGGATTTTTCTTGTAATAAAAAAAGAATGACTTTCGAGAACCTTTAATCTCCCTGTATCCACAAAAAGCATCATAATGATTGAAACAGAGACATAATACTACTCTTCAGTTCAAAATTATTTCCTTTATTTTGTTTTAATAATATGTTTTAAAGTATTACTGGAAAAAATACTTATGATACTTATCTTATGGAAACATAAGCTCCTTATATCTGACATAATATCTTATATAGAACTGTCTTTAATGCCAAGTTAGTGATAAAAGTGAATCTTCTAGTCTCAAGACAACACACACACACAAAAAACAGACATTTAAAAAACTGTAATAAATAGGTTCTATACGTTAATGCAAGAAAAGAAATATTTTACATTATAAATTTAATGATCTTATAAAAAGTCATTTTCAAGTGAACAAACCAAGTAAAATGTATCAGCCCTAAAGAGGTTTTGATTTGTAAAAAATAGAATGTTACCCTAATCCCCCCCTCCCCCAAATCACATGTGTTTACTGAGTTTTACATGTTCAACACACATTTTTAAGCCTGCGGGAAGAATAGGTCAAAAAGAGGATGAAGGGGGTCAGATTAATCTGTAAGGAGAAATGTGTTTATTTTTCAACTATGAAGTAGTGTATGTATATAACCAGTCAAAAAGTTTTTCTTAACCCTGGATCCTTTTGTGATTAAATTATTGTTTGTGCATATTGAGTAACAGGGGTTCTCAAAATTTTTAAACCTAGAATATTTTTCACTCTTAAAAATGTCTAAAGGACCTCAAAGACTTTTTGTTTGGAATATGTCTATTGATATATACCATAATTTAAACTGAGAAAATTTTAAAGTATTTATATAGTATTCATTTAAATATAATGATAATAAACCCATAACATATTAAATTTTTTAAAAAGTAACTGTGTTTCTAAACAAAAACCTTAGAGGAATGGCATTTTTGACCATTTTTAAAACTCTCTTTAATGTCTGGTTTAATAGAAGGCAATTGGATTCAAATATCTGATTCTGCAATCAGACTGTGGTGATATGTAATTTTGGTTCAAGTAAATTAGGAAAACCCAGTCTCACTAATATGTTTATGAAGAATTTTAATATCTTCATACTATATATAGTTATTAGAAATTGAGACTTGCCATTTTATATATATATATATATTCACTGTTAAAATTATCTCAATTTACAACAATCCCCTTTATCCAAATTGTAAATTTGCCCCTTAGTTTAGAAATTATGTAGCTGAATTTAAATAAGCAAAGACCTATGACAGCAACATACACATATACAAGAATGGTTATGTTTGAAAATGAAGTTTGTTAAAGAAAGGAATTATTTATTCTCTTTGCTGGTTTTCTCTGATTATATCTGTGAAAAATATAATATATCTTTGTCATTCCATTGTCAGTTTTTATTCTTAGTAATTAAAGTCCATCTAATCTATTGTGATAATTGCTGGTTATCAAAGCAGGAAATTATAGCAAGAACTTTCAAAATGTTCATCAACAAATTGCACTGTTTGGTAGAAATGGATCCATTTCTAGAAAGAAGTAATCTTCAAAATCTGAATCAAGAAGAAACTGAAAATCTGAACAGATCATTTATAACCAATGAAATTGAAACAGTATTCAAAAAGCTCTCAACAAACAAAAGTCCTGGCCTGAATGGCTTCACAGGTAATTTTACCAAACATTCAAATGAAGACTAAAAACTGTACTTTTCAAATTATTCCAAAAAAATTAAAGAGAAATAAAGACTCTCAAGTTCATTTTAGGAAGCCAGTATTACCGTAATTCCAAAAATACATAAAGACACTCAGAGAAGGAAAAATATAAGCCAATATCTCTGATGAACATAGATACAAAAATCCCCAACAACACATTACCAAACCAAATCCAGTAATACATTAAAAAGGTCATACATTATGATCAAGTGGGATTTATTCCTAGGATGCAAGGTTGGTACAATATCTACAAATCAATTAATATGAGACACCACCTAAACAAAATAAAGGATAAAATTATATGACCATATCAATAGATGCAGGAAAAACATTTGACAAAATCCAGCACCCATTTATGATAAAAACTTTCAGCAAAGTGGAAATGGAATATACCTCAACATAATAAAGATCATATATGACAGATTCACAACTAATGTCGTGCTCAATGGAGAAATACTAAAAGCATTTCTCTTAAGATCAAGAACAAAACAGGGATATCCACTTTAACCAATCTTATTAAACCTAATACTGAAAGTCCAAGCCACAGCAGTTAAAAAGGGGAAGAAATAAAAGTCATCCAAATTGGAAAGAAAGAAGTAAACCATCATTATCTGCCGATGCGCATGATACTGTATATAGAGAATCCTAAAGATTCCACACAAGAGCCTGATAAATGAACTAATAAATGAATTTAGTAAAGTACCAATGTACAAAATAAATATTCAGAAATTGGTTGTTTTTTATACACCAAATAATGAACTATCAGAAGGGGAAACTAAGAAAGCTATTTCATTTACAATGACATCCAAAAAATAAATATTATAATACCTAGGAATATATTTAACCAGAAAGGTAAAAGACCTGTACTCAGAAAATTATAGGACATTGAAGAAAATGAAACTACAAATAAATGGAAAAATATACTGTGATTATGGATAGGAAGAATTAACATCATCAAAATGTCCATACTACCCAAAGCAATTTACAAATTCAGTGCAATTCTTACTAAAATACCAATGGCATATCTCACAGATACATAACAAATATTTCAAAAATTTACATGTAAACACAAAGGACCTGACTAACCTCAGCAGTGGTGAGAAAGAACTATGCTGGAGGTATCATGCTGCCTCCAACTACACAACGAGGCTGTGGTAATCAAACAACATGGCACTGGCATAAAAAAACAAAAACAAAACAAGCAAACAAACAAACAAAATCCACCAGACATACAGATCAATGGAACAGAGTAGAGAACCCAGAAATAAACCCATGCTTTATGGTTAATTAATACATGACAAAGAAGGTAAGAACATACAATGGGGTAAAGACAGTCTATTCCATAAATGCTGCTGGGAAAATGAGACATATATATGCAAGAAAATTAAAGTAGACCACCTTCTTACACCATATTCAGAAATAAACTAAAATGGATTCAAGTGTTAAATGTAAGACTCAAAACCATAAAACTTTTAAAAGAAAACATAGGCAGTGAAATTTCTAATGTTTCTCCTAGCAATATTTTTTCTGATATATCTCTTTGGGCAAAGGAAACAAAAGAAAAAATAAGCAAATGAGATGACATCAGACTAAAAACTTTTTGCACAACAAAGAAAACCATCAACAAAACAAAAACACAAGCTACTGAATGGGACAACATATTTGCCAATGATACTTCTGATAAGGGGTTAATATCCAAAATTTATAAAGAACTGACACAACTCAACATCAAAAAAACTAACAATGCAATTAAAAAATGGGCAGAGTACCTGAATAAACACTTCTCCAAAGAGGACTTAGATGGCAAATAGACATATGAAAAGATGTTCAATGTCATTAATCATCAGAGAAAAGAAAATTAAAACCACAATGAGATGTTACTTCACACTTGTCACAATGGCTATCATCAATAGTGGTGTGAGGTTTTTGAGAAACTAGAACCCTTGTGTGCTGTTGGTGAGAATGCAGATTGGTGCATCCACTATGGAAAACAATATGGAGGTTTCTCAATATATAAAACCGAAACTGCCTTATAACCCAGCGATTCCACTTCCAGGTATATATTTGAAGAAACTCAAAACACTAATTCAAAAGACTATATGCACACCTATGGTGATTGCAATATTATTTACAATAGTCAAAATGTTGAAGCAACCTAAGCACCCATCAATGGATGAGTAAATAAGAAAGAAGTGGTACATATGTACAATGGAATATTACTCAGCCATAAGAAGAATGAAATCTTACCACTTGCAACAACATTGATAGACCTACAGGTTATTATGCTAAGAGAAATAAGTCAGAGAAAGACAAATACTATATGATTTCACTTATATGTGGAATCTGAAGAACAAAATAAATGAACAAACACCACAGAAACAGACTCATAGATACAGAGAACAAACTAATAGTTGCCAGAGGGAGGAGGTTTTTGGGGGACTGGGATTAAAAGATGAAGAGATTAAGAAGTATAAATTGGTAGTTACAAAATAGTCACAGGATGTAAAGTATAGCACAGGGAATATAGTCAATAATATTGTAATAACTATGTACAGTGCCAGATGGCACTTGAAATATCAGAGGGACCACTTTATAAACTATATGATTGTCTAACCACTAAGCCATACACCTGAAACTAATACAAAATAATATTGAATATAAACTGTAATTGGAAAATAAAATTGAAAAACAAATAATTAAAACTAATAAACAAATTAATATTTCAGGACACAAAATTAAAAAATTAAAATAAACTTATAAATGCTTACTTGGGAGCTACTTAGAACAACTTAAATAGTTGTTATTAGCTTAACACACAATAAATATTGAAGAGTCCAAAAATATAAAATGTTTGGGTTAGTCAGAGAATGGAGCAGCTTTTAGAGTGGACCCAGAAGCTGAATTTATGTTATGAGAAACACTGCTCTGGGCAGGTGAACATGTGAGAGAGCTGGGAGCAGCAGCACAATTAAGTAACACTGTCTGCATTTTTCTGCCTCCCCATCTGAGCAGCAATCTTCACCCATATTTTCAAATGATGAGGATAGGACAGGGGTTTATTTCACCTCCTCCTCTTAAGCACACAGAGGTGTGCTGTTGGCTTGTAAATTGGAAATTCCCATTTCTCCAGGGAACAGAAAGGAGCAGTCAATGGCAGAATGGAGGGTGCAGAGAATATGGCTCACTTTGGCTGTGTGAAGTAGCCCCCAGCCACAAGCTTTCAGAATTAGATTAGATTGCACTGTTTATTTCTTCAAGCTTTTCTTTGTCTCAGAGTTTCACTTAACCATACAAGACATCACAGACCTTGAAAGATAATTTTTAACTAGAAAGTAACCTATTTATAAGAATGATTTTTATCAAGTGGTTCTAACAGGCTTATGTTTTCTAGCCTTAGGGTGTTAGAAATTATTTCTAAAGCAAACAAATGGGACTCAAAGTCAAAGACCAGAAATAGGTGTTGAGAGACTGATATGTGACCAGTACTTCTTCAGAAGAATCCCAGTCTTATTAACTGGTACATCATTAAAACTGCTCTCTGTAACCTGGGCATCATTTTTTTTAAACTAGAGAAAAGATAATTATAATTTTTGTGATTTTTTAATGTTATTTTACCATGTGGAATCTTTTTTATGATTTACAATGAAATGTTTCCATCTTTACACCTTCCCCTCAAATGTTTATTTATGTTGTCTCTATCCATTGTTATGTATGTAGCAAGACTCTTTTGAGCAATTGGCTTTTTAAAGAAGCAAAGAAGAAATGGATATTCTTAGTTTAAGTAAATAATGAAATACCATCATGGAAATAAATTTATCTTGATGCTAAAAACCAACTCATTTCCTTTTAATGGAAATTTCATAGCAGAGATACAGATCAATAACTCACATATGAACTGTTTATATTTGTTCCTGCTTCCTTAATTCTTCTTAATTTATTTTCTCTCTTATAGCTTACTTTTAGTGGCCTCTTCATTTGATAGTCTCTCTGACTCAAATGTTTTTTACTACCTTCTCTATTTAAATTAAGTTCTCTTTGTCTTTGAAGATTCAGCTTCAGCATGGTCTCCTTTTGGAGACCCCACTAGTGACTAATGTGAAGCAACTTCTTTATACCATCTACCCATGAGAGTCCTGTGCATGTGTGTACCGTATGTGGGCATTTCAGTAGTTATGCCTGTCCATCTCCACTTGGGGGATATGTCTCCCATATCTTTAAATTCTCTACCCCTAACCCCAGCCCTTTGCACATCACACGTTTTCAAAGTTTGCTGAATATGCCCAGCTGGGTGTGGCTCAGTGGTTAAAGCATCGACCTAGGATCCAGGCGATCAGGGTTCGATTCCCAGTCAGGGCACATGCCCGGGTTGCGGGCTGCAGCCGATCAATGACTCTCTCATCATTGATGTTTCTATCTCTCTGTCTCCCTCTCCCTTCCTCTCTCTGAAATCAATAAAAATATATAAAAAAAAAGTTTGCTAAATAAATGAATTAATTTGTTTTCTTTAGCAAATAGGAACCCAAGAAGGTCTCTAAACAGTTGTAGCTTTAACACTAGATAGACAGAATATACATGATTTTATTATGTAGTTTTTTAAAAAAAATTAAAAACAGTATCTAAGACAAATTTTAATAAAAGAATAAAGTAATGTTAGCATATTTCTCTCCAATATCTCTGGAAAGTGCAATTTGAGATTATCTAGCACACATAAAACTACAGGGAAACTTTTTTGTGTGTGTCATACACAACAGTTGTAAACTATAATTTGATAATTGGAACTAATAGTAAATTAAAACAAAGTGACCCTCAAGAATTTTCTAAGAAAACAAAATATAACAGTAAAAAAAACAGTTTATATCAGTGCTTGATATATAATGGATGTTCACTAAATATTATTAGAGTTGAATGCATCATGCTCCTGGGCTAGCAGACAGTTTGGTATGATTTAAGTGAATGGTTGGTGTGAAGGAACCAGGGGAATGAAACTGGGCGCATATGGAGAGGACAGATGATGTTTTTGTATGTTGCTGTAAGGTTTTGGACTTCGTGAAGAATTTTCACATGAAAATGATGTAATATAGGCTAACATCTTGGGGAGATAAGTGGAATATAAAGGGGAGTATAAGAGTGTGAAATGGGGGGCCAACACACAAGGTAGACAGCCATAGCAAGCATATTATGTGGGGCTGACATAGTAAGGTTGCCATGGCAAAGAAAAGGGGAGATGAATTCCAGAGATGCTTATGACTTGGTGGTTGATTAGATATGGAGATGAGTGGGTCAGAAAAGCTGGAATGACTTCTCATGTTCTATTTTGGAAAATGAGAAGAAGAAATCACTATTTTCTAAATATGGAACACAGGAAGAGAAGCAAGTTTGTCAGGGAGAAAAATAAATGAATTCAGCTTTGGACAATGTGAGGTCCAGGTGCCTGTGCGATATTGAGGCAAACACGTGCAACATGATCTTACTATGGAGGTGATGATATTGATTTAAATGAACTCTCAGATTTTAAAGTAATTGGAGTAAAAGTAGGAGCTAGAGCCATGATAAAGAATAGAGATCAGTCAGAGACAGAGTGTAAGACCAGAACTAAGCATAGAACTCTGAAGAGCAACAATAGTCAAAGAATCCCTAGAGAAAGAGAAGCTCATGAAGGAAATTGAGATGAGACTTCCAGAGAGTTCAAAATAAAACCAAAAGAGAGTGAAGTCAATTTTGAACTTCATTTCCAGAAATATGAGCTGAATCACGCTAGCAAGGTAAATAACCTCTCTGAGCATCTCTACCTTCCAGATTTAAAAATGAATATGACAACAGTATCTATCTTGTTGTATTTATGTGAGGATTAAGTACTGTAATATATGGAGAGCACTTGGCAATGTCTAGCCTACAAAGGTAAGTGTACAATAATTGCTGTTGTTAGAAGGAGTATTAGTAGTAATAGAAATTATGAAGTAGTGATAGTTGGAGAAATCATCACTTATTAAGAGAGTTTGAAAATTAATTTAATATGATTTTTAACATTTGAAAATCTAAGAAAAAGGTAAGGGAAGACAGGTGCTCAATACTGCCCAAGGGATTTGGCAACTTAGACTTGATTGGTGATTATGCTAAACACAATTTTAGTGGGACCAGAGAACCTACTGCAATATGGATAAAGTGTTAATGAAAGCTGAAGAAACGGGTTCATTATGTAAAGTCCTCTATGATTTGGAGTAGATAAACAGGGCAACAGTTAATTGTAGCCCTCTCAGCCAGGCATTTCTGGCTTATTCCAACTTGGCCTTTCATAAATTCTATAGTTGCCCTTTTTTGTTCATACTGTTCCTCTTCCTAGAAAGCCTGAGCCTGCTCTAATCACCCCTCTCTCTAAAACTCAACCAAACTTCCAACTTTGCCATGAATGCCCTTTAATCTCCCACTTTCAGTGACTCTCTTGTATTCACTCCTTTAGTGTGTAACCCTTGTATCATTCCCACAACACCTAGGATGGATTGCCTTGATGCTATTGGTCTATTTCCCAAGCAGATTCTACCAAATGCCTCTAAGAGCAGTGATTTTTGATCTTATTAGGTTATGCAATGCATGGTTTTTACTTGTTTGATAATGATAAAATGGTTGGAACACATTATAACATAATTTAAAGTTGTTTTTTTCATTAGCTTGGACAATGTGATATCGGTATCAGAACTTCTAATTTATATACTTAGTTAAAGTCTAAAAGCATTCAGAAAAGGATATTACCTGCTGATGTCAGCCCAATCTTATTCTGTGATTTAAAGTGACTTACATTTAAGCGTATTTAAAATAACATAGTTCTTCAACTATTCTTTCCATTCTTATAATTTATCTATTTGATTTTTTATGGCATTGCAAAGCCAAAAGAACTATACTTTTATAAAAACTTTCAATCATATTTTATAAACTCTAAGGTAAGTTTCAGTTATAATGATCTATTTTAGTATGTCCTTGATTTTTTATAAATAAACAAGTGATAAGTTGAAGTGAGTTAGAATAAGGTAGCACAAATGCTTAATAAGCTATAGAGAAAAAGTATTTTTAAATGATATTTTTATTACATACTGTAATTTCATGTTATATAAATATATTATTTTGATTTAGAAACTAAAAATGATAGCAAAGTAAAAAAATTAGAATGAGAGTAAACAGAGTAAAATGTTAAACATACACTATTTGAAATGGGGTTTTACTAATGTGTGCACTGTTAAGAACTATGGCTTTTCAAATGAACTTGAAAATATATCAGTAGTTGATATGATTAATTAGAATCAATGGGTGAAGCTAATGATCATGTTGTTCTTTGTGGTTTATCCTTTATTTTAAAAACAAAGAAAATTACAGTATCTTATTTGTAAACATTACTCTTCATAAGAAAACAAATGGATCATTCTGTATTCAGTTCTGATTTTGTTACAGCACCTGTTGAAAAATTTAATAAAATGTTATTGGCCTTGTGGACAACAATAAATATTGACAGTAATTTAAATTTTAGTTACAAATAGAAATACAGTTGTGTGAAACCCTTTTTTAAAAATTGAGATCTTCTATATTAAGGTTTTATGAAACTTTTATGCATTTCATTTGTTTGGAAGCTTGCCTCATTATTAGTAGTTAGTGTTAGAGAAAGCTAGGAATGAGGACTGGATTTGAAACTCTTGACTCCTTGCATGCCTTAGTAGTGATAAGGAAGACAAATTTTCAGGAAAATGAAGAATGTTTCACTGTTTAACAATACAATACTTGGTGTACACACAGGTCCCCTCTCTCTCTCTCTTACACACATACACACACAAAAACACCTGTAATTATATTAATAATACATATACTTTTGCTTTATACTCATTGAATCTAAATCCTTAACCTATAAGCTATTTTGCACCATGTTAAAAAGTAGGAAACTTAGAAACAAAAAGATTAAATAAGGAATTTAAAGTCACACAGAATAGCTGGTAGAGCTGGGATTCAAACTCTGGTCAATCTAACTCCAAAGCATATCTTTCTTCTACTAAATCACATGTCCCTAAGAGAGGACAGTTTGGCTGCAAAAGAGACAAATGAAGCTCATGCCTGATTCAGTACTGGGAGGGAGCTACTGGGGTAAGCAGTGCTAGACATTAATAAATATAAAGAGGAATAAATGCCAGGAGAATCCTGTGCTCTGTTAACACATTTTTAAACACAGATAAGCCTGGCCGGGAGTGGCTCAGCCGTTAAGTGTCGACCTAGGATCCAGCCGATCAGGGTTCGATTCCCGGTCAGGGCACATACCCGGGTTGTGGGCTGCAGCCAGTCAATGACTCTCTCATCATTGATGTTTCTATCTCTGTCTCTCCATCTCCTTTCCTCCCTCTGAAATCAATAAAGATATATTTTTAAAAAATAAAAAAATAAACATAGATGAAATATGGCTATCAAGTTATAAACAAACAGAATTTTTCCCTACTAAAGACCAACTTTTGTGCCCTGAAGTACATCAATGGACTACTATAAATTTCAGGCTCAATACATTTTTCTGAACTATTTATATACAGAGACAGTTTAAGTTTTCTCTATAGTGTGTAAAATTCAGTATGTGGCAAACAACTAAATGGGCCTCTAATGTTTTAAGGAAGTCATTGTCAGAAATGAACCAAGGTACTGAGAATACTTGCTTTTAGTTTTTCCTAGAAAACATCAAAACTCTGAAATGGTTCTTACCTTACTAGCACTTTATTTGATGGGCTCCCTGACTCTTAACCTTTTGAAAGGGATGTTTTCATTCCCCTGCTTTAGTTGAACCAGCTGTGTTCATCAGTCATGGAAAGTAATTATCCACATGGAAGGTTATGTAACCACTGCTCTAGGCATGCATTTTTCTGAGGACATGAAAGTGGGAATCATTGAATTAAAACACCAGTATAAAGCTTCCCAAAGCCAAAGTATATAAATTTAGGCTGAAGACTAATATGTTGTCTGGAAATAAAGGATGTGCTGAGATTTTTCCGATTATATTTTCCTATTGTTCATCTAATAAATACTGACACTGAAAAACATATGCATTGATCAGAGGCTAGAAAAATACTATGAATAAACCACTAAAATATAGTTTTGAATTATTGAACTAAAATAAGGCAAAGTAGCACTTTAATTACAATACCAATGAGACAGTAATTTTCCTATCTGTCAACATTTTCTTCCTTACAGTGTCCTCCACTGTTCAGGTTTTAAGTATCTCTACACTTATTGAGCTTATATTTAGAGTTCCTACTCAACATGCATTTTAAAAACCCATTTAGGAAAGTTTAATATAGATGGATGCAACTGTAAGAATTCTATAAAAATATGCACTTGCAAATCTAACAATGAGTATTTCTGCTATATTCCATAAGGTGGGAGTCCCTAATTTATATGGTATAAAGATAATGAAAGTAAGAAATGGGATCAGCCCTGGCCAGTTTGGCTCAGTGATTTGGTCCTCGTTCAGGAGGCAACCAATTGATGTGTCTCTCTCATGTCTATGTTTCTCTCTATCTCTACCTCCCTCCCTCCCTTCCACTCTTTCTAAAAATCAATAGAAAAATATCCTTAGGTGAGGATTTTAAAAAGAAGAAGAAAGAAATGGGATCAGAGTTCTGAATAAGAGAAATTATGTGGGGCTAAGGAAGATGGCTGCAGAGTAGATAGAAGCTACACTCAACTGCTCTTGTCCCCAAATGGGAATTACAGCTAAACTATAAAACAACCTGAATAACCAACTGAAGGCTAGCTGAACTAAAATAATATAACCAAGGATTTACAGAAGAAGCCACATAGAGTCTGGTAGGAAGAGTGGGGATGCAGAAAGGCCTGGCGTGCGCACCCAGGCACAGTGGTGGCTGGATGGATATTTCCGCTGAAAAACTCCCTCCCCTCAGGACCCTAGGTCTCAACCCCCATGCGGGGATTCCAAGCCCTGAGTAACATAGATGGGAAGAGGAGCCTGCATAGCACGGGGTGGTGAAAAACAGTGGGGATTCATTCTACCTGGGAGACCCAAATACCAACTTTGCAGGGATGAGCACTCCTATTGTTACAGCACCAGCCTGGGGAATACCCTGCCTGGTCTCTGACTTCTGGAATGCCCATATTGCCCCACTCCGGTCCTGCAGAAGAGTCTGCTGGCTATAGCCAGCAGTGATTTTTGAGGCCCTCTTTTTCTGGAGAGGCTCTTGGTGAAATCCCAGACAGTGACTAAACTGTGGGGCTTTGGAAAGAAGGCCAGTGTCCTCAACCTCCAGTGCACTGCCAGTACCTTTTCCCCCAACCTGGGTTGAATCACTTCGCTCAACCCATCCTGCTGAGTGCAACCAAGCAGGAGACCAGAGTGCTGTGCAGAGCTGGGACTTTCGGGGCCTAACTCCTGAGGAAGCTTTTGTCCAGGACCTAGATGGGTGGGGCTGAGGTGTGTGGTTACATCGAGGGGAAGAGTGCCACTCCTATCTGCTTGGTGAGTTCAGCTTGTTTTACCATGGGAATAGGAAGAAGTGCCTGCCCCTAATCCACAGATTTGTCGCCACCCCCAAGAGAGACTGAATCGGCCCTGCCAAGTCCCAAATATTCCCTCTGGGTTCAGTTCCACAAGGAGAATGGAGAACAGCTCGGAGCTGGGACATTCAAAGGGTGATTCCCTTGGAAGCTATTGTCTGGGACCTGGATGAAGTGCTTATGTGGGCTGGGCTGGCATCACCATCAATGGGAGACTCTTTTGATCTGTCCCCCTGAACATAGGTGCCTGAGTTTCCTCCTGCAGAGGAAACAGCTAGTTGCACCCAACCTGAACCTGAAGTGAGCCCCTCCAGGGGAAACAAGAGTTGGACATCTGGCAGAAACTGAGTGCTTTGGAGTAAGGGTTACTTTCCCCTCATTAACTGTCTGACTACATGATCCCCATTTAGGGGACCCACTGGCCCTGTCCTCCTGACCCCGGTTGCAGTACTCTATTGAGCATGCAACTTGTGGAAGGGGCTGTGGTTCACATCCAGCCTGAGTCCACTCTAGTCTTTCTTCAGAAGGCACAAAGGAAGGCCAGGCAACCTCAGGGGAAGATGGAGTAGCTGACAGGTGGAGGCAAACCCTAGTGAGCCTTGGTTCTTTTACAGATCTTCCCCCAGCTCTAGGCTAGTGGAAGCTGACCCTTATACACAGATTGGCCCCTCTCACACACACCCAGGACCACAAACAGTAAACAGCATGGTAGCTCCAGACAGGTAGCCCAGAGCTGATTACACACAATGTCTGCATTGACCTATACCTGAACCACAGCCAAGTGGACCCAAGTGTTGACAACCAGTGGTGGAATTCCAACTACACCAAAGGGTGACCCAACTAGCCACACAAGCAACACACCAAAAGGGTGATTCCAGCAGGAGCCAGCTACAGCTGGAAACAACTTTGCCTTGAGGGACAGCCTCTGCATGTGGTCACATACATGGTGATTGAGGTTGACCTTTATAGTAAGCCAGCCTGAAGTGTTAACTCCACCTAAAAAAGGGCCTTCAGCATTCAAGACTCAAGAACAACAAGATAGTGTACATAACCTGGGAGAAACATTCCTAGACTGTGGAGCACAGATGATCTGAAAGATTGTGCCACTGAGCCTAACAAGACACCTTCATTATAAGGCCATGATAACAAGTTTTGGAGTCATAGCAGATCTGCCTAATATGCAGAGACAAAATGGGGAGACAAAGAAATATGCCACAAATGAAATAACAAGAGAAATCCCCTCAAAAAGAATTAAATGAAATAGAAGTAACCAAAATACCAGATGGAGAGTTTAAAACAATAGCTATAAGGATGATCAAAGAACTTAAGGAAAGAACAAATTATCTCAATGAGAACTTAAACAAACAGAGAATAATTTCTATGTAATTAAAAATGACATAGAAACAATAAAGAGAACCAGTCAGAAATTAAAAATACAATACCTGAAATAAAGACTACACCACAAGAAATCAACAGTAGGTTAGATGAATCAGAGGATCAAATCAATGATTTAGAGGACAAGATAACAGTAAGCACCCAAGCAGAACATCAAAAAAGAAAAGGAGAATTTTTAAAAATGAGGACAGTATAAGGAACTTCTGGGACAACATCAAGCTTAACAACATTCATGTCATGGGGGAACCAGAAGGAGAAGGGAGTGAACAAGGGATAGAGAACTTCTTTGAAGAAATAATGACTGAAAACGTCCCTAACCTGGTGAAGAAAAACCGTCACACAATTTCAGGAAGCACAGAGAGTCCCAATCAAGATGAACCCAAAGAGACCCAAACCAATACACCTCATAATAAAAATGGCAAAATTTAAAGACAAAGAGAGAATCTCAATAGCAGCAAGAGAGACAGGTGCCTACAAGGGACTTCCCATAAGGCTTTCAGCTGATTGCTCAACAGAAACACTTCAAGATGGAAGAGATTGGCATGAACTATTCAAACCATGAAAAGCAATGACTGGCAACCAAGTCTACTCTATCCAGCAAGGCTACCTTTAAAATTGGAGGGGAAATAAAGAACTTCCCAGACCAAAAACAAAAGTCGAACGGTATTCATTACCACCAAACCAGCATTACAAGAAATGATAAAGGGCCTGCTTTAAGAAGAAATATATAGAGAGAGGAACATAGGTAGAAAGAATAAAATAGCAATAAATAAGTACCTATCAATAATAACCTTAAATGTAAGGGGATTAAATACTCCAATCAAAAGGCATAGGGAAGCTGAATGGATAAGAAATTATGACCCATATATATGCTGTCTATATGAGACCCACCTTAGAACAAAAAAATACACACAGGCTGAATGTGAAAGGATGGAAAAAAAACATTCCATTCAAATGGAAACAAAAAAGCAATACTTAAACAAAATAAACTTCAAAACATAGGCCATAACAACAAAGAAGGTCAGTACATAATACTAAATAGATCAATTCAACAAGAGAATAAAACTCTTAAACATATATGCACCCAATGTAATAGCAACTAAATATATAAAGAAAACCTTGGTGGACATTAAGGGAGTGATTAACAGCAATACAGTCATAGTAAGGGAGTTTAACACCTTGCTGTCATCAATGGATAGATCTTCAAACAAATTATCAACAAGGCAGCAGCAACCTTAAATGATACACTGGATCAGATATATTTAGTAGACATTTATAGAACACTTCATCACAAAGCAACAGAATATACATTCTTCTTGAATGCACATGGGACATTCTCAAAACTAGACCACATATTATTACACAAATAAGTCTTAAGAATTCAAGAATACTGAAATCATATCAAGCATCTTCTCTGACCACAATGGTACGAAACTGGGAATCAACTACAATGAAAAAACAAAACATTCAAACACATGGAAGCTAAATAGCATGTTATTAAGCAATAAGTGGGTTAACAATGAGATCAATGAAGCAATTAAAAATCATCAGGAAACTAATGAAAATGAACATACAACAACCCAAAATTTATGGGACACAGCAAAAGCAGTCGTGAGAGAGAAGTTCGTAGCATTATAGGCGCACCCAAGAAGCAAGAAAAGTCTCAAATAGTCTAACCCTACAGCTAAAACAAACAAACAAACAAAAACAAAACAAAACTAGAAACAGAACAAGAAAAGCCAAGAGTAAGTAGAAGGAAGGAAATAATAAAGATAGGTGCAGAAGTAATTGACATAGCATCTAAAAAAGCAATACAAAAGATCAATGAAACCAGGAGCTGGTTCTTAAAAAGATAAATAAGATTGACAAACCTTTAACCAGACTCATCAAGAAAAAAAGAGAGATAACCCAAATAAATGAAATCAGAAATGAAAGAGAAATAACAAGTGACATCACAGAAATACAAGTTTTTGTTTGTCTGTTTGTTTGCTTTATGAGACCAGCATTATCCCAATTTCAAAATCTGATAAAGAACTACAAGGAAAGAAAATTATAGCCAATATCTCTGATGAAAATAGATGCTGCCTGGCCGGGCATGGTTCAGCAGTTGAACATCGACCTAGGATCCAGGAGATTGCAGTTCGATTCCCTGTCAGGGCACATGCCCAGGTTGCGGGCTAGATCCCCAGTCAGGGGCATGCAAGAGGCAGCCAACCAATGACTTTCTTATCATTGATGTTTCTATCTCTCTCTCTCCCTCCCCCTTCCTCTCTCTGAAATCAATAAAGATGTATTAAAAAAGAAAATAGATGCTAATATCCTCAGCAAAATATTAGCAAACTGGATCCAGCAATATATGGAAAAGATCATACTCCATGATAAAGTAGGATTTATTCTGGGGAAGTAAGTTTGGTACAATATTTGCAAATCAATAAACATGATACATCACATAAACAAAATGGAAGATAAAATTCACATGATCATATCAATAGATGCAGAAAAAGCATGTTTTGAAATCCAGCACCTACTTATGATTTAAAAAAAAACTCTCAACAAAGTGGGAATAGAGAGATCATACTCAACATAATAAAGGCCATATATGAAAAACTTACAGCCAACATCATACTAAATGAACAAAAACTAAAAGTGTTTCCCTTAAGATCAAGAACAAGATAAGAATATCTGCTTTCACCACTCTTATTTAACATAGTACTGGAAGCCCTTGCCACAGCAATCAGACAAGAAGAAGAAATGAAAGACATTCAAATTGGAAAGTAGGAAGTAAAACTGTCATTATTCGCAGATGGCATGATATTGAACATAAAAAAATTTTAAAGACTCTGCCAAAAAACTTCTAGGTATAATAAATGAATTTGGCAAAGTACAAGGATAAAAAGGTAATATTCAGAACTCTGTTATATTTTTTACATCAATAATAATAAACTATCAGAAAGTGAAATTAAGACAGACAATCTCACCCTTTCAACAACAACAAAAATAAGGTACCTAGGAATAAATTTAACCAAGGAGGTAAAAGACCTGTACTCAGAATATTATAGGATATTGAAGAAAGAAATTGAAAAAGATACAAATAAATGGGAGCACATACCATGTTCACGGATAGGAAAAATTCACAGTAAAATGTCCATATTTCCCATGGCAATCTATAGATTCAATGCGATTCCTATTTAAAAACCAATGGCATATTCACAAATTTAGAGCAAATATTCCAAAAGTTTATATGAAACCACAAAAGACTCCAAATAGCCTCAGCAATCTTGAGAAAGAACAGAGTTGGAGGTATCACAATACTTAATATGAAACTATACTACAGGGCCATTGTTGTCAGAACAGCCTGGTAATGGCATAGGAACAGGTATATAGATTAACGGAACAGAACAGAGAGCCTAGAAATCAACCCACACCTTTAAGGTTGACAAAAGAGGCAAGAACATACAATGGAGTAAAGATGATCATTTCAATAAATGGTGCTGGGAAAGTTGGATAGATACATGCAAAAAAATGAAGCTAGACCATCAACTTATACCATACACAAGAATAAACTCAAAATGGATAAAAGACTTAAATGTAAGTCACAAAAACGATAAACATTTTAGAAGTAAACATAAGCAGTAAAATCTCAGACATCTTCTCATAGCAATATTTTTCTCATAATATCTTACCAGACAAGGAAAAAAAAGGGAAAAATAAAGAAATGGCACTACATCAAACTAAAAAGACTATGCACAGCAAAAGAAAACATTCAAAAAATGAAAAGGGAACACACTCTGTGGGAGAACATATTTGCCAACAATACATCTGATAAGGGCTTAATTCCAAAATATATAAAGAACTTATGCAACTCAACAATAGGAAGACAAACAATCCAATTAAAAAAATGGGCAACGGACCTGAATGGACACTTCTCCAAAGAGAACATATTGATGGCAAATAGAAATATGAAAAAATGCTCAACATCACTAGTCAGCAGAGAGATGGAAATTAAAACCACAATGAGATATCACCTCATACCTGCCAAAATGGTTATCAAAAATAAATCAACAAACAACAAATACTGGCAAGGATGTGGAGAATAGGGATTTTTTTTTTTTTTTTTTTTGCACAGTTGGTGCAGCCACTATAGAAAACAGTATGGACTTTTCTCAAAAAATTAAAAATGGAACTGCCTTTTGACCCAGTGATTCCACTGGGTCACTGTTGCAGTGCTATTTACAGTAGGCAAGATCTGGAAACAGCCCAAGTACCCATCAGTAGATGAGTGAATAAAAAAGGTGTGGTACGTTTAAACAATAGAATACTACATGACCATAAAAAAGAAGGAAATCTTACTTTTTGGAGCAGCATGGATTGATTTAGATTATTATGCTAAGTGAAATAAGCTAGTCAGAGAATGACAAATACCATATGATCTCACTATATGTGGAATCTAATGAATTAGATAAACTGATGAACAAAATAGGAACATTGGCACAGATACATTGAACAGACTGACAGCTATCAGAGGGGAGCGTGGGGCGGGGAGTAGACGAAAGAAGGTGATAGGATTAGCCAAAATACATATATACACAACTCGTAGACACAGACAACAGTGCAGTGATAGCCAGAGGGAAAGGTGGGTGAAGGCTATGTGGAGGTGGGCAAAGGGGGGAAAAATGGGATGGAAAGAGACTTTGCTTGGTATCATGGGCGCACAATACAGTGTGTGGATGATGTTTTATTGAGTTGAACACTTGAAACCTCTATGGTTTTGTAAACAAATGTCATTCCAATAAATTTTACTAAAATTTAAAAATTACATTAAATTTTGAAAAACAGTAATTATATGGATTAGAATGGATACTGGAATGTAAATTTGGCAGAGGATAAACTATAGGCTAGCTGTGAGAAGCTAGCTGGTACCAACAATTTCAGAGCCTTTTTAGGTTTTTTAGGTACAAGTTAGGTCTCTGGGCTTTCTCCAATGCTGATTTCATTTTTTATTTTTTCTAATCTTCTTAGTCTGTTACACTTGCCACTTGCTTTCCAGGTTTCAAATATTTTTGCTTTTGTATTTTTCCCTGTTCTCTTTGTTTTTAGATTGCCATCTTATTGTTTACAACCCTTGTTCTTTACTACACTACAATTGTTCTTCCAATGAGTTTTTAATTAGGGTTTAACTTTGTCCCCTATCTTCTATTGGCAATAGCCAGCACTTGTGAATTACTGCAACTGTTAAATAATTGTCAGGGCAATGAAAGTCATATTGTTGATGGAAATGGCCCAATAGCAAGGTCTAATCTACGTTTTCTAGGATAAATTAGACATTGGACTAGTACCAAAAATACTGTAACCTTTCATGTGTATAAAACTCAACATACTTGGCAAACTTATCTATATGGAACACTGATGAGAAGAGGCAAATAAGCAAACAAGCTTCTGATGAACAAAATTGATGCCCCTAAGCCCATGCACAGATATATCCTTATGTGGGGGCCTCCCGATGTCCAAATCTACACTTAAGCTACAATCCAGGGATGCTCCACCCAACTTTATACTTAGCATACTTGAGTAAGTTTCTACACAGGTTTTCCTCACTCTGGATAATATGTTCATTATCATTATGCTATTTCAAAAAAAAAAAGTATGCAGTAAAATTTCTACCACTTGATTCATTCGGAGCCTGTGGAGTTTATTTAGTTTGTCTTGTTATTTCAGGCCACTGGCATATTTCAAGGATAATATTAAGATGGGGGTAGAAAATCTACTAAAAGAAGCAAGCATTAATAACATAAACTACAGTAAACAACTTACAATAATGGAAGAAAGAGAAAAATCTATTTTAAAAGAAGTCCAAAACCTCATATGGCACAATGGGGCCTATTTGTTATGAGTAAAGAAAGTCTCTTAACTGTCAGCAAACCATGAGATTTCACTTTATTACAGAGCGGTGTAATAACAGCTATTCATAATTGTGTTCCGGAATCTCCCTTCAAGCTTGTGTGTGTCCCTCCTCTAAACTATCATAGCACCCTTTGCTCTCCAACATCTCATTCCTTACCAAACAGAAAAAGAAAGATGTCTTTGTCTTTTTCATTACTGCATCATGATCTTGCCTTTTACATCTATGTCCTCAGAGGAACTGGATATAATACATATACACATGTGTATATATACAGATATATCTGCATATATCTGTATATATATAAATGAGGGTTGGTGAGGGTGGAGTTATTTAACAGTTTTCATTTCATTTGATTCTTCAGTGAATAAAAAATATTTTTCTTGATGTTAATATTACTACAACCAGTTGAGATGTGAATTGATGACTCAAAGGTGTCTTTCTGCTTTCTTCTAAAATTAATGAGTACAAAGCTGTTGTATTCAAACTGCTATATTTATTGATATTCTGGTGAGAAGCAGTTACTACTCATGGAGAAGAGGAAGTACAGACTAGGTAACAACGTGCTTTCAGATTTTTTATGTTTATCAGCCTTAAAGCTTTTGTGGCATCATTATCCCCTTGCCAAAACCCAGTTTAGCCCTTTCCCCTGTGCCAGTAGTTTCAATAGCTTCAGAAGCATTCTTCTTGGTAAGGCTTTAAATCCCTTATCAGAGTTGGGCAGATCATAAGGTTCAAATATCCACAGGGTGTAAGATCGTTTTCAACGGAGATTGACATGGCTCATTGCATATTATTAGGGATTTTAGCTGTGTTTTTTTGGAACTGGCCAAAATCCTAACTTTTGTCTCTCTTTGGACAAGTGATCCCACATTTGACTAATTAAAAACAAGGCCAGAGAGACTATACTGCTAAGCCACACACACACACACACACACACACACACACACACACACACACACAAGCTTATGTGTCTCCAACAATAAATTTGATATCTAGGGAACAGGTATACCAGTAATCAGTGTGTTTACCTGAACTTAGTTTTATTTTTCTTGGCATTCTACAAGTTAACATATTTTCTTTGTCATTTGGATTAGGAAGTGCCTTGAACCAGAATTTGTATAGATGATAAGACAGGAAAATTCTTTAATTTTATTAGTGTTTGTTCCTCAAGATTATGAAGTGCAATTCCAATATGTGGTGTTAAATGTGAACAATTGAAAATAATGTTACTCATGATGATTTTTAAAAGTTTATGCTAGAAGCCAGCTTGTCAAAAAATTTATTCTGTAGAACAGAGCCTGGAATGATACCTTCAGAAATGGGTTCCTTGGTGAAATGAGATTGGGAAATGCAGCATACTCTATCCCTTCCTTATACATGCTGAATGCACATTACCCTATGAAAGGCAATAAGAATTGTTTTGGTAAAGAATTCTGTTTACATAGCTGAATCCCAGCGTATATCCCTCCTAGTTGACTCAGTGATTTTTTTTTACACATAACACCCATTAAAAGACAGGAAAAATAAGGTTTGAAAAAAACATATGTTGGGAAATGCTTTTCTGAATCACTCAGTGGAAAAATCAAATAAAAGACTGTCCTATATTTCTGGAGAATGTTTTGAAAAATATTTTTATTCTTTATAAAAGCAAAGGTAAAATGTGTGTGTGCACATGAAGGCACACATGTGCATTTGAATATGTAGTGTTTTTCTTTTCAGCTATAAAAAACAACAACACAAAAAACTGGACAACCTGCGTTCTATGCCCAGCTTTCTCTTCCTATAATGACTTTAGGAAGCCCCTCTACTTCATACTCTCAATTCTAATGTTTTCTGGTGAAGCCAAGTCTGGTGAAAAACTAAAATAAAAATCATTGCCCATGTATTTGATTTCATATTAAAATCTAAATCATGCATACAGTATCACTTTGACACAGTTTGGTGCATTTTTCAATATTCTCACTCCTAAATTCACAAAAAATTAGTCAAACATTTTGACTGAGTAGGAAAACTACTGGCTCAACTATTTCCTGCCAAAAGAGAATAAACCCCGTATACTAGAAGCTTTTCTACATGAATGATGGATTTGAAAATTTCTGCATTTTTATGTAAGAAGAGGAAGCATTTTTATCATTTGACCACATGTATAATAAATTCATAAGAAAATATGGAATTTATGAAGAAAAGTTAAATAATATGTTCACATTTAGTTGTATATGTTGATATGTCAGAATATAGTAAGTTTAGACCACAGTAGCATGATTGACATCTTGGTCCAGGTAATTCTAATTCTTTGTTAGCGGGAGGGTCTGACTGTCCTGTCCATTCTAGGGTCCCTGGTCTCCCTGGCCTGTACCCACTAGACTACTCCCTCCCTCTTCCCCATTGTCACAACCCAAAATGCCTGCCAACATTGCCACATGTCTCCATGAGGTCAAAATCATTTATGCTCCCAACACACACACACACACACACACACGCACACACACAAGGCCTACTGGTTTAGACTATATTATGAGTTGCAAAATCCATGTACTGGCTTTCCAAATATGCCTCTCAATATGTTTCTGCAACCCGTGAATTCTCTGTAGTAATCATTATCTCCAATTCCCAGAATACTAATAAAATTCCATCAGCATTGCATATTAAACAAATGAAGAAGCATGTGGTTTATCTTGGCCTAAAAGAAAATCTTGTCACACTGATCTTCATTTTTTGTTTTAAGTTGGGAGGGAGGAAGGAAAGGAGGAACAGAGAGAGAGAAACTTTTATCTGTGGTATGCATTTGGATTTTTACCAAGTAGACACTTAAAACCAAAACTTCTCCAAGAAATCTAGTCATTGTTTCTTTTCACTGCTCAAAATAAACAATCTCTTAGAGTACTTTCCTTACACCACTATCTTAAGGACAAGGGGAAAAAAGTCAGAACTTCAGAATTTATGTACATTTTAATAAGGCCTGATTTTCAAACGCTTGAGTACATGAGTACATAGAATGCCTAAATTAGGATCTTCAAATAAAGTTTTAGTTTCTTACCCTGATTTATTGTATATAAAACTTAAGAAAATTACTTGTAAAGCTTGCTGATAATGTTCCTTTAAAAACTTATGGGAGCCCTGGCTGGTGTGGCTCAGTTGCTTCGGCTTCGTCCTGTGCACTGAGAAGTTGCAGGTTGAATTCCCGGTCAGGGCATATGCCTGGGCTGCAGGCTCAATCCCTGGTGGGGTGTGCAGGAGGCAGCCTGTCGATGTTGGTGGTTCTCTCTCATTGATGTCTCCATCTCTCCCTCTCCTTTACTCTTTCTTTAAAAAACTCAATAGAAATAGTTTTTTTAAAAGTTTATGGGAATACTTTATTATTGCTGCTAATAATGGCTTCTGATTACTAATAATATATTTCTTCTCAGTGAAAGGGTAATTTTGTTTAAAGGGGCAGTAGTGAATTAAATTCAATTTTTTTTCTAATAAAAAAACAACTTTTAATTTGAAAGTGAGTATCAGAGCTATAAATTATTTTTTAAACAGAACAGTAATTTTTTCAGTTTTAAAAGGACATCAGTGCCTTTCTAAAACATACTTATTAAAAAATGTAGATTATAGAATTTGCTAAAATTCAGTGGAGGATTGGGTTCTTCAAATATTGACTTCCATTCATACAAAATTAGTTGCCAAAAGAATTTTAGTAAGAAGGAATTCTGTGATATGACACTTTGGCAAAAGTTTATGTCCAATCCACTAGTTCAAGAATTCATGTAATTGGCTCTTTATGGTAAGCATTTTTGGTTCTTTATTGTATTTGTTCATGGGTAAATTTTAATAATTTAAGGATTCTTATTTTATTATGAACAAAACTTTTATTTTTCTTATGGTGGTATTTATAGACTCATTTGTATCATAATGCAAGTTTTCTCTTCCCCTGGCAAAAATCCTATTTTGGTGGTTATTTGTGAATTATGTCTCTGATCCCTAGTCCATTTTTATTCTAACAAATCTTTGAATAATTCTACCAAATTAATATTTCTTAAGGAAGAATTCAGATTTTGTCTTCTCTACACCAAATTTTGTCAGCCCCCTCACTTTTCAACTTATCTCCTTCTCTGTTTTGCTTCCACAAACTTTACAAAGCTGACAGTTTTATTGCTGTCCACACAATGCTGTCCCTTGATACCTGTTTTCTTGTGATTCCTTCCCCTTAAAGTAGTGTCATCCTTCAGTGTCCTTCCACAGTGCCCATTGTGCCAAACTTCTAGTGGTCTCCCCAGTCCAACGTCCTCCTGCCCCTCCTCTGAATCCCAGGTACTGGATGTTCAACATTTTACCTTACATTTTGTATTATAATTTATGTAGGGTACTTGCTTTATCCTCCTTACTAGAGTCTAAGTCTTACAGAAAGGACTATATGTGAACCATCATTATTCTTCATAATGTGTGCTTTGAGCTCTATTCCAAAAACCACAATGCTGTCTGTATGTTGTCTAGATGTTTTTCCTACAAGTTCTGGTGCTCTAAGACCATACCAACTTTTCTTTATACTTATTGTTTCTTTTTTCCTTTTGGCAGTTAAATACATAATTGAAGGGCTTTTTTATTAATCAGAGACAGTAAAATCACCATAGAGGGCTGTATTTATAGCTCTGGCCTAATTTTAAAGGGATCAGAGCAGTCACCAAAGGATTTAGCTAATTAAACAATACACAAGTCAAGTACAAAAGCTACCATTGTGAAACTAATCTGAAGTAAATGAAAATAAAATGTGAAAAACAAACATATGACCTTGATGGTATTCTCCATTCTCGCTCTCTTTTTCTCTTTTCCTTCTTTCCTCCTTCCCTCTCTTCTTTCTTCCTTGACAGACATCGATGAAAATGCTTTTTTAGTTTGAAGTAATAGACAGGAAACCAGATATGAGTTACATATTTCTCTTTAATTTTAACTCTAGAAATCTAAAACTTCCAAATCTTGCTTTTGCTGCTGAGAACAAATGTACCTATGAACATGGCACTGATTGAGATTTAAAAACAAGCATAACAGATTAACATAAAATTATCTTTAGGGAGTTTTCATTTAGCTCTAACATTCAGAATTCCAAGTTAAAATTCACACAATATTTTAACTCATAGAATGACTTTTGTGCTTCTATCTTGCCTTAATCTTCTTATCACAGCCATCAAATTTAACTTTTGGTAAAAATAGAAACAAGATAGGTTTAAGGTGGTTTCTTTTTTTAACAATCAGATTAAGACACTTCTCATTTTTTTTCTCTCTCTCTTACATTTTTGTCTCAATGTGACTATAACACATTTTTAAAAGATAATCCAAAATATAGCTCAAACTGTTAATTGCAATGGCTGTGTCTTATAGTAATGTGCATGTTGCTGTCATACAAATAGAAATTAGAAAACAACCTCACTTCTCAGGGAGTTAACTAAATGGTGCTAAACCAGTTAATCTGAAAAGTGCTCAAAGAACCATTGCTTTTATTTCCCTGCAGAGTCTCCTTGGGATGGGAGGAGATGTCTGGCGCCACAAAAGGAATTAGGCTCTGGGTTGAAAGAGGCCTGAAGGCTATTAAGTTTATTTTAAGAATGTGTTTCCAGAGATCTAACAAATTTATGTGTTGCTTCAGGCAGTGCAAGCATGAAGACTTGCTGCACCAGATGTTTTGTTTTGCATTTTTTCTTTTCCCTCAGAGGCAGGAGAAGGTGTGGATCTTGACAAGCTCAACTCAGCTTTTGGTAAAGCAATTATTGTTTCTATGAAAGTACAGAATTGTTTTGTTTTGTTTTGCTTCTATTTGTTAATGGGGAAAAGATAATAGAAAATTATTTCTAGGCTGCATTCAAGAGAAATAATTAAGTCTTCCCCAAGTTTAATATACATATATTGTTGGGGGAAAGCCCCAGAAGTCTAAATTCAGGATTGATTCTGAACAACTGACAATTCAAATTCATAAGAGCTTTAATAGAAGACAGTTACATACAGGAGCAAAACAGCTGCTTGCTGCCAGTGGTGGCCAGCCTGGAAGAAATCCACAGCCCTCCCAGGATGGGTTCTTTCTTATAGGGAGTTAATAATAAAAACGTATCATGGGTAGTCATGTAGACCACCAGAAAGATCACTGCATCTCTAAGTTAACAGATAACATCAGGCAGTTATCCACACTCTATACATTCACTAACCTCCTTCCCAAGACCTGACATTTATCTTTGGGAGGCATTCCAGATTTCTGGGTAGTCAGCCAAGCCTGAGGCTACGGAGAGTTAAAGAATCACAGAAGTTTAAACAGAGAGTTCAACATTTCCCAGATGCCTTTACTGCTGGAGACATATTTAATCTCTGAAGTGAATTCTCCTACTATATAATTTCATATTATTTAAAACATACAACTTTTATGAGCTTGTGCTTAAGAAAAATATTTGAGATCACAATCTGTTAAATGGCAATACTATAGAGTGGAAATCTCTGTGAATGCATTTCTCTTCTGCAAATAGCTGCTTTGTAATCTTATTCAAATCACAGCCTTTCTGGATCTTGGTAAAATGGAGTAAAAATATGCAATCCAGGGTTTATTCTTCCTCTAAAATGCTTGGAGTTTATGTTTGTCTTGTTCACCAAGATAATTTTTTTTTTTCATTTTTCTTTTATTCAGTGGAAAACAATTTTTATTGAGACCCCACTAGCTATACAATCTGTTCCTGACATTAAGCTCCTTCTTCCTTTTCAATCCGGTCTTTGTTAATTGGGCCCATGAATGTTTTCTTCTCTTTCACAGTCTGGAAGCAACCGTGGACAAATTTGGAGATGGTGTCAATAAATTTGAGATCAGTCTTCTCTAGGGCACACCATTTGATCTGTAACAGCAAGGACTACATAATTATTTCATAAATTAGTTTGTATTTTTGTTTAAAATACAGTATTGCACTTCCATTTTCAGGAAAAAAGTTTCCTTAGCTACTTATATTACAGCATTCCAATGACTAAGTTAGCTTTTAATTTAGACAGCACATTCTAGTAATGTGCATGTTGTAAATGAGAATTCACCTTGCAATTATATGTTTTCTTTGTCCTTTGTCCTTTGTAGATATACACCTGAGTTTCTCATCCTAGGAGTGCATACCAATAGTGAAGGCATTCATTTCACTAGATTTAAACTTCTAATTAAGAAAGCAAAGTATTGCACAATTAAATCAGGTCTGATTAAGAAAATATTTTTAAGCCCTAGGTTAGGAGATATAAATTCATGTTTCTTCTCTTTTTCTTTCCTTTTAAAATAGGGGCTGAAAATAAGCATATTCTTTTTATTTCTTTATCTTCTTTATCTTTTTTTTTTTTTTTGCTTTTGTTTAAGGGATGGGTTTGGGAGATGGCCATGCTTAGAGAAAGGTGGAGAATTTCTGCAAGTAAGACTTGCTGACTCTGACCCATCTGTGGCCTGATGAAACACATCATTCAGCCTGGAAGATGCACTTTCCTTCCAGTTTCCCTGATCTTGGGGTATGGCCCCAAATTTATTCATAAAGCATTTGGGTTTTACTCTTAGTTTGTGTGAATTTTTCTATGATTTAGTCTCAAATATTTAGAAACTGACCTTTATACCCTTTGTTTTTCCACTTAATTCTTATCATTTATCAGTCTCACTGTTCATGAGGTCTACAGATGGTAGAGGAAAATGCACTCAGAACATGTTTTGCCTCCATTCAATAGCACTCATTTATAATTTAAGTTAAAACAAATTAAAATTAAGTTAGAGTTACCTATAAGTAACTTTACTGTAAGAAACATTCAAACATGTGAAGAATTTTTGTGAGTTTATTTGAGCCAAACTGTCGACAAATGCCAAGAAGCAGAATCTCAATTGAGATAATGCTTCGGAGAATGGCAGCTTTGTACCTTGTTTTATAATTACAATCAAAAGAGGAGACAGAAGTGGGTTGCATGAAATTCATTGGTGATAGATTAAGGAGGTGGGAGAAAGAAAAGAGAGAAAATCTCTGGGATTGAATAAAAAGTAAAATGATAGACATATACTTCTTTTACTTAGGTGGGTGCAGGATAGTTAACAGTCAACAATTAACTCAATAATAATGAGGAGATTTTTAGTCTCCACAGAGCAGTACCTATGCTTTGAAGGGTCCAGAAAAAAAGAAAAAAGAAATTACCTTGACATTGCAATGATACATTATCATAGATGCAAAAAGACAATGGACAGGCTCAGTTTAAGTAAAGACTGACCTTTGTCAGGGAAGGTACCAGCTTAGGGCATGACTACCCACCATAAACTGCTTTTAGTTTAAAAAAGTTTTAATTTCAGACCATCATTTGTGGTTACTTGAGGTCTCTGAGTTTGCAAGGCCCCGAGCTTGTAAGTTAGCATGTGGCTTCTTTTCGTCCACAGTAGAATGCTAACCTAACTGAAGTAATCTGATTATTTAGAGAAAGGATTGAAAGAATACTACTAGGATGCATTTGAATCCTAGATCTATCACATACTTAAGGATTTAAAATGAGTAATTTAACTTGACAGTTCCATAGAAGGTGGAAATGCCTAACATGCAGAGTTATTGTGAGATGCATTGAGATAATATACATGTCATCACCCTGACCATGGCCCCCAAATGTCCAGTCCTCTTCTCCAAGAATATTCAGCCAGTTCATACCTATACCCCATTGAGTTGTTTTTGTCAGGAACTCTTATGATTGAATGGTCAATACCTGTGTTGTGTCAATTCTGGTTGGTCAAAGCCCATGACTCTACCCAAGCGTAAGTGTTCTCCACAATTGGCCCAGTTCCATAGTATTACCACAGCTTTTCCAGGAATCCCAGTTGCTAGATTCAGCTCCACCATAGTAAGGACCTGCCAATGGTCTGCCCTACGAGCCACCAGGAGTGTGGTGATCTTTTCTGTTATTCTGTATTAAAGGAAAAAGATGTTCAAAAGAGTGCTGCTTGTATGAAAAACTGATTAAGCATCTCTTTAAATTTTTACTTATGGTTTTCTCTTTTCTGGGGTCCCAAACATATTTATCTAGGGGACTGGGCACAAGTTAGAGATGAGTAACACCTTTATACTGTACTCTGTATCTCTACTTTGCTGTGATGTTTAAGACCTGTACAGAGTCTACATTATTGTTGCCTGACACATCCATTTATATTATAATGTTATCTTTCTGAATCACCTTTCTAGCTGAAAAAGATCACTTCCATTAAGTTTGTTACTCCAGGTTTCAAAAAAAGCATAAATAAGCATTAATCCTAGATATGGGATATTGTTTAAACTGAGATTCTACAATAAATTACCTTAAGATTCTCAAGCAGGATTAAGCATTATTCTGCATCAGAGTTTATCCTATGTATATTATTTTCCTATAGGTTAAAAATTATCCTATAAAATTTCTTTATATATTTTCAAATTATGGTAGATAGCTATACAGGAACCAATACAGTCTTCACTCACAACTGTGTCTGGAACCTAGTGCTGTCATGTCCAAGGACAGATGACTGGAGGGAGGTCAGGGTGACCCATCTGAGAATGCAGAGAGGGTTCTTTCCAGTTAACACTCCTGGGCATGTGCCAGGGAAAGGATTGATAAAAAGGGAGCAAAATGTGTATGGAGGAAGAACATTCCTAATGTGAGCTTTGGTATTTTTGTTAGCTCCATCTCCACCTCCACATTATCTGGTAACTTTAGCGTTAGAGCCTACAGAAGAATAGAGGTAGAGTGTGAACTATTCTATACTTGAATTCCATTCTATTACCAAGATATCATATCACAATTTGTACTTTTAGTTATGAAGGATGTACTTATAGGTGCCTTTCCTGAGAATAGCTTAAAAGAACACCACATGAGTGTATGCATTCAACAGAGGTCAATTTGAGCTGTATCTATTTCTCTCCACCTCTGAGTTTTTACCAGAGCACTTCTCTTTCTATGAATTTCTATATATCTTTGTGGATATGACATCTTGTGCTGTGCTGCCTCTTTTTCAGAATGTGCATGGCAGTGGGAATGGAGAGAATGGATGTGTACAGAATGAAGAAAGAAAATGATATATAAATTATTAAAAGTTGTCTGCCCTAGCCACTGTGGCTCAATGGTTGGAGTACTGGCCTGCACACCAAGGGTCTCAGGTTTGATTCCTTGTTAAGGGGATGTACCTCAGTTGTAGGTTTGCTCCCCCAGCCCTGGTCAGGATATGTGCAAGAAGCAGCCAATCGATGTGTCTCTCTCACATTGATGCTTCTCACTCTCTCTTCCTCCTTCCCCCCTCACTAAAAAAATCAGTGGAAAAAACATCCTCAGGTAAGTATTAACAAATAAACAAACAAAAATGTATTGCTAGCATTTTTTGAATAGCTTAATATTGGACTAAAACAATATTAGAATTATTAAGCAGTCTACAAAATTATAAAATCTATTCGTTGATAGTTTTTTTGGGTCTGTTTCCAAGTTCTTCAGGAACTCTATCAGTCACACTAAGGCTACCCTTAGGTCAAGATAAAAAGAGAAGAAAATAAGTATTTAGTAAATGTCCCGAGCTCCTACCAAATTGAATCCCTTGATGTTTCATTTTCACTGGATTTCTTATCTCTGCTCTTATACTTAATCTTCCAGGAACAGCTTCCCCATCTCTCTGAATGTCTAAATATCACCCTATACTTAAGGCCCCAGTGAAACACTATCTCTTCCGTACCCTCAATTTAAAGTAATTCTCCACTCTTGTGAACTCCCACAGCTCATTATCAGTGCCTCTCTCCATAGTGTTTGTTAATCTCTAGCTTATACACATTATCTATCGCCCACAGTTGAAATGTCAACTCCTAGAGGCAGAGGGAAGTATGTTTAAGAGTCAAATTGGGTTCAGCTTAACACCCAGTGGTTTTCTAGAAACTGTAAAATTTGCTTGACTTTAAGGGCCAGAGGACAGGATACCAGGAGCTCTCAGAGATTCTCATATGGAAGATTCTAAGGCAAAGCAGACTTTAAAAGATCATACAGGTGCAGAAATGACAAGAAAATAAATCCCTTATTTTAACTTGATTTTTTTTTTAATCCTCACCCAATGATATTTTTCCATTTTTTTTCAGAGAGAGTGGAAGTGAGAAAGAGAGAGAAAGATACATCAATGTGAGAGAGACACATTGATTGGTTGCCTCCTGCACAAGCCTAAACCTGGGCCAGGAATTGAGCCTGCAACCAAGGTACACGCCCTTGGCTGGAATCGAACCTGGGACCCTTCAGTCTATGGATCAAACTGGCTAGGGCTAACTTGAATTTTTGATACTCACCACAATTAGTAATGATGCTGATGGTAGTTGCATGGTTGCTAACCACTATCCTTGCCTTCTAAGAGAATAAAACTGCTTAAAAATCAAATTATATAATTTTGCCAATAAATTAGGTAATATTGTTATCTTAAACTTTTAAATTTAAATATATATTTCTATTGCTGATTTAAAGGATGATATACAGCTCTTAAAATAGAAGTGTATTTAATTTCCAGTTCAGCTTGCAGGATGAACTTTATTTTAAGCAAATGAAATTTTAGCAAGCTAGAGTATTCTATTGGTAACCAACTTTTCTTCAAAAAAATTTATTTGTCAAAAAAATTGTCAAAGCTAAATGAACACCCAGAAATTACTCTTTATCAAGCACAAGTCGAAGTTATAACAATAGTTTCATACTGAATAAGTATACTTTGCCTTCAGAGAATCAGGCAGACCTATGTTCTTGGACAGAGCTCATTGAAGGTTGTGATTCTTTGTTGTTCTAAACAACAACAACAACACTTGTTGCATTCCCATTGAAAAGGGAATTGAAGAAGCCTAAAGACCAGCTGGAAAAGTTCAAAAGGTGTCTTTCTATAAAAACCTTAATGGATTTAGTTGTCAGGGTTTGGGGAAAAAGCATTTGGGAGTGTGGTAGTCAGCTGTCAGGCACCTGTTGTATGGATTTATGACAGAAGTTACAGACTTTAATTTATTTGCAGTAGGACATTGAGGCTAGATTCTTATGCATCATAGATGACAGAATCTACTTTATAAAAGGCAAAGAATCACCCTGAAGTAAAAATTCTTTTAAGTTGTTTAACTTTATCTAAAAATTATATTCAGTAAGCTGTAACTATTGTTATTTAAAGTATAAACATTTATTGTTCCCATAATTAAGGTTTTAGAGGAGTTTACATGGTATGTAATAAATGAACAAATAATGTATCTTTCCATTCTTTAGATACAATGCAGAGTACAAGGTCAGTTTTAGTAAGAGTTACCAAAAACTACATCTTTGTTCATTAAATATCACACTTGCATAATAAGTATTACCTAAGATTTAATAAATTCTGAAGCACAATAGGATTCATGTGAATATAAATCAGACATTGTGTAGTATTTAATTCTATTCACAGTTAAACTTTATACACTTACCTTTATATTCTCTGGTAAAATACTTAAAAATCTCTGATTTAGAGTGAATGCTAAGCATCAAAATCAATACCTTGGAGCAGGTCACTCACTGTCTCACAAAGCAAAATTTCTCAATGTTCTTTCTGAATTTTATTTTTTTTAAAATGTAAAAGTGGTGGACATATGAAATCCTGGCAAACTCTTTTAGCTGTGTGCCATTCAAAATCCCTGATTAAGCAGTAACCTGGCACCCTCATTCTTTCAGAACGTAAGTGCCAACTAGAAAATAAGTTTTTAAAACCTCTAAGTAGAGATGAGATTAGCTCTCCTTAAAACCATTTATTACTTCATAACAGAATGGAAGTGTTACTAGGGAGCTGTCTAAGTCAGAGGGGGCTTTCCCCTCCTTGGCTCTTGTCACACTCATGAGAAAGAATTCAGGTGAGTGACAGAAAGCAGTGTTGAAGCAAAGCAAATGAATTTGTTAAGGAAGCAAAGCAAGCAAATATATTAAGGAATACACTTGACATAAAGCACAAGTGGACAATTCAGCTAGTCTGAGAACCCCACTTGGTTGGAGTTCAAGAGCTTTATATTTTCCCCCCAGTAGGTTTCAAGGTTCCCCTGCTGGACAGGCTAGATTTCAAGGTCCCCCTTTCATATTGTTGTGGCTTGTCCCAGAATTTGTAAGAACATCTAGCAATTTTATCTTGGCAAGTCCCAAGACTGCTGACTTCTTTGTTCAGTAGGTGAGATAAACCATTTATTACTTACTCTCCCTTTTTCCCCTTCCCCTCCTCCTGCCCTAGTAGCTATCCATCCTGCCTAACATTCACCCCCTCAAGTGATACCATCAAAATGCTTATGGGGCTCTTGTTATTTGTCCCCCAGACTTCATCTGTCCTTGGGTATAGCAGGCACAGATGGCATTAATTGGGTTTTGTTCTCTATTTTCCAGGGTCATGGCAATTCAAGCTACATATTCTCTGGTTAGGGAGGAGAAGTATAAACCATTTTCTCTCAAGTGTCTTTGGTTGGGGAAAATAAGGTCTGGCAATTTACAAGTGGGCTACAAATTGCCCAAACTGTTTGGCCCTGCTTAATTTTCTTGTCTCAGTTTCCCCATTCCACTTGCCCAGGAATTTTCCTAGCTTCTTACTGTACTGCTACATTCCCCCCTCAGAGACTTCCATCCTTAAAACGATTAGGATTGATGAGGGAAGATTGTCCTTTTCTGTTACTGTTTCCTGCTGACAATGTCTGTATTCCCTGCCTGTGTAGGGTATGGAAGTCTCTCCCTAACTGATCTAAGAGAGACAAGGGAATGGGATATGAGTCTGTAACAGAGAGGCCATTAGCTGATTCTCCTAAAGTAAGAATGGGCTGGAACTTCCAAAGAGACATCATCTTGACATTTAATTACTGTATCCTAGAGGTGACAAATTTAACAAGAAGGTTAGTGGAGGGGAGAACCTGCAACTTATGTGATAAGGGTTAAATCCAACAGGGACAGAAAAATTTTTTTTCTGGGGGAGGAAGCCTAGTGTATCAACACGCTAGTAGAAAGAGCATCAGAAATATGAGGACAATTATATTAGGTCCCAGTTATTGCTTATATGTAGCAGGTTAGGGTTTTTTTGAAGAGGAGCTTGAAGTCCTCAATGGGTTTACAATAGTAGGTCTCAGGTTGTGGTTCCTGTGGGGACTCACAAGAAATAGGTTTAATTTGAGATAAATTAATCCCACTGGCTAGCCCCATAAGCTTTGCTTCAGTTGGGTTGCTTACCAGAACTTGATGTGGGCCCTTCCATCTGGGTTGTAGCTGGGACTCAGGACAGTTGTACCCCTAGGTTTTTAAATATACTGTGTTCCTGGTTTAACTTGTTTGTGTTGGTCGCCTTTATTGGGGGTAGGTAGAATTTTGTTTCCATATTCCTGTAATGCTTTGTTTTTTTAACTGTCCTAGATTAATGCTGTAGGATAACAGCTGGAAAATTTCTCATCTATTAGCAGGTCAGATATGAGAAAGGGCCTGCCATAGGTGAGTTCAGAGGGCCTTACTTATAATTTTTCTTTAGGTTCAGTTCTTATTCTCATGATACCTATAGGTAACATAACACCTAGGACTCAGTTTTTTGACATAGCTTGACTAGAGTCCTTTTGAGGGTTTGATTCATTTTTTTACTTTACCTGAGGATTGAGCTTTTCATGATACTTGTAAGTGATAGTCAATTTCTAAAGCTGGAGCCAGTTCTTGTGTAATTTTGTCTATAAAAAAGGGTCTATTGTCATTCTGTAATTTTCTTGGTAGTCCAAATTTAGGTAAGATTTTTTTTTAGTAAGTACTTGGCCATCTCAATTGTCTTTTTCTGTTTTGGTAGGAGGGGCTTTAGTTTATTTGGTGAAAGTATCTATAAATATTAGTAAATATCTAACTTTAGGGGGCATCTAAGTAAAGTTAATTTGCTAATGCTCCCCAGGGTATGTGCCCCTGTGTTGTATTGGCTTACAAAAGGGAGGAGGAGGGTAGTGTCTCTGGGGATTATGGTAGTTTCTGGATTAGACAAGATGTCCCTCCCTAATAAGGGAATGGGGCATCCTGTAATCACAACAAAAGCATGATTAAAAGTGAGATTCCTGAGGCTGCAGCCTAGGGGTAGAGTAGAATGGTAGCACTATGGATGCCCATTCACCCCAGTGATCAAGCAGGTTTGGAAGATAGAGGCTTTGGTTAGTGGGTCAGATCAGAGGAAGCAGCCCCCATATCTAATAAAAATGTAGTGGGCTTACCTGCTACATTAAGGGTTACCCTTGGCTCCATCCCTTCAATGATGATGTTTTTAGTGGGAGCCAACTGTAGTGTAGTGCCCTTCAGTTCAAGGCCATAATGTGGGTAGGTTTTGGCCCAGGGACACTCTGGCCCCTGGAAAAATCCTTTTTCCAGTCACCAAAGTTGCAGCAGAGGGACATGGTTTTTGAGGAGGCCCCTTCCCAGGGCACTCCCCTTTCCAGAGTCCTTCTTGTCCACAAGAATAGCATTGCCCCTCTGATGTCTGTTGCAGTGTGGGGGCTGGGTTGGCCCTGAGGTAGTGCAAGGCTTAAAGATGCTGCTAACAAGTGAGCCTTTTGTTTCCATTGGGTGGCTCTTTGCTCTGCCTTTGCCCTGTCTCGGTTGTTAAAAACAATCGAAGCTATTTCTACCAGTTGCTCAGTGGAGGCCTATGGTCCCAAGGCTAGTTTTTGATAACTTTCTCCTAATGTCTGGGGCTGCCTGCTGGATAAAATGCATCCCCAGAATGCTCAGCCCTCAACTGACTCAGGGGTCGATGTTTGTGTACTTTTGTAAAGCTTTGGTTAATTGCCCCTGAAATAGGGCTGGGTTTTCATCCTTGCATGGAGTAATCCTTTTTATTTTCTCATGCTTAACAGGCCTAATACATTTTTTTCATTCCTTCTACGAGACAAGTAACCATATGGGTTCAGCGGGTCTTTCCCTCTCATCCTTTACTTGTCCCAGTTTGATAGACCCCACTAGGGTTTTGATCTGGGATTGTATCTCCCTCTGGTCGGTACATGTGATGCTGAGCATGATGATCAGCTAATTCATCAGCATAAGCTTTTGTGGCTCCTATTATGTGCTGCTTTTTATCTAGAGTATAGCAGTGGGAGACAACAATTTGTAAATTATTTCAAGTTAAGTTGTAAGTGAATTTTCTAGGGCTTCTGGAAAACTGACCAAGTTGTTTGTATTTTCTTTTACAAAGAGCCAAGTCAGACATAGAAAGGGGAACATGTACCAAATAACTCTTTCACCAGGCTCCATATTTGCTACTTCCTTCAGAGATAACATGTTAGAGTCTGGGTGATAATGAGTTCCACTCCTGGTAGTGGCAGGACTATAAGCAAGTGCCTGCAGTTCTGCAGAAGAGGAGGGATTAAAAAGAGGCAGATGCTTTTTGTGACAGGGAGTGAGCTGACAAGCAGCCTGTTCTGCCTTTGGGATGGGTTTTGTTTAGAGACTGGCATCTTGCCAGGGCTGTGAGGAAGGTGTCCTCTAATTCATCTGATATTGTGACAACACACATTCTACCAATCTTCCTTAAGTCCTTATCTTGGTTAAGTGCTATAAATATATGAATATAAAGTGTTTCATTTCATTTGCCATCATTTATGCAAAACAAATCTAATTGGAGAATAGTGTTATAGTTCAGAGATCCATTGACAGGTCAGACTTTCCTGTCCTCAGGTTTGTATTGGGGCCAAGTTGGATTACAAAGAGAATTAATATTTTTCACTTTAAAGCCTGAAGGTTGTCTGGCTTATCCTTTAACCTCATGCTGTCTACATAGCAATTAGAGAAAAGTATTGGGGGGGGGGGTAAAAGCTGAACATTTTATCCTATTTAAAAAAATGTATCCAGAGATTCCAAGATGGTGACTGATTGAGTGGAAGCTACACTGACACTCTCCCAGGACCAAACTGGAATTACAACTAAAATAGAGAAAAACCATCCTGAATAATCAACTGAAGACCAGCTGGAGAGAACCCTTATAACTAAGGATGTAAAGTGGAGACCACATAGAGACTAGTGGAAAGAGAAAAGCAACCTGTTTCATACAAAGGAGCTCCCATAAGGCTGCCAATTGATTTCTCATCAGAAACTCTATAGGTCAGAAAGGAATAGCGTGAAATATTCAAAATAATGAAAAGCAAGATTCTGAAACCAAGAATGCTCTCCAGCAAGGCTGTCATTCAAAATAGATGGTGAAATAAAGAGCTTCCCAGACAAAAAAAAAAAAAAAAAGCTAAAGGAGTTTATCACCATCAAACCTGCACTGCAAGAAATTTTAAAGGGACTACTGTAATAAGAATTTGAAATAGTGAAAAACATAGGCATAAAAAAAATAAAATGGCAATAGATAACTCCCTATCAATAATAACCTTAAATATAAATAGATTAAATGGCACAATCAATAAACATAGGGTAGCTGAATGGATAAGGAAAAGAAAGACCCAAATTCTAGACTCTTGAAATATTCTCATTCCCTAAAAAATATTTGTTATCCAATATATTTGTCTACTGGAGTGTCTGAATACTTGCCATTCCTGCCTAAATCCCCAGTCTTGGGTCCTGCAGAGTTGTGCATAACAGATGCCTGAATAGAGTGGATAACCCTTCCTTTGTCCATATCCAAGCAAGAAATTTACTGATATCCTCCAAATTTTGGTAAGATTCAGGACAAAACCAACATTCCCTGCTGCACCTGTCAGCCTTCTCAAGATATTTAACAAATTGCCTTTGGTTCTCGAAATTAGGTATTAGAGCCCAGAGTGTGTCTACGAAGAAGGTCCTTTTATCCCACTTATTCCATAATTGGCTTGGAACCAGTCCCCTAATTAGTGAGGTGGAGTAAAGGGCCCTGATCAGCCTGGCAAATAACCTTAAGATCTTAGCTTTAATTTGATTAACCAGGATGTCTCACCTTTGCCCCTGCTCACACAACAATAATAATTGTTGGTTAATAGCTTCTGGCAAGTGTTTTTCCTTACAATGTTCATATAAAGAAACAAGGGGAGTGACCTCCTCCTCCTACCTAAGGTAATGTCTTGAAAACTTGTGGGGCCCCCAATTAGGTCTATATTGCACAGCCCTGCACACACAGCAAGTTTCTCTCCTGAAAGTCTTACAGAGAGAGTATAAATGCAGATAAAGAAACCAAAAGCCTGATGCTGGTGCAGGAGCTTAGTAGCTTAAACTTATTCTTTTAACAGTCACCTCCGCAAACAGATGGGCTAAAGATTAGGTGTAGTGGGTCTTTGTGTGTTGTTCTTGAGCAGGGCTCCCAAAAGCCATTACCCTTCTGGTCATCCAACACTCTCTTATATCTCTCAACTTCTCTCCCAGACATCTCTCTCCTAGCCATCTAAAACAACTGAGAGGGCTTGGAGTACTGGGTGACCAACCTTTGTGTGTGCATCCCCAGGTGAACCAGTCAGTTAATTACAAGTGAAATGGAAGTTCTCCATGAGGCCCCTTCAGGTCTTAAGCTTAACCCCAGACACCTCTGCAAGTTCCTTACTAACATAAGGACATTTAAGGCACAAACTGGAGGGAGGAATTGTCTCTTTTCTTTGAACCCTAGGCAAGCCTAGGTACTCATCTTTCTCCTTCATGTCTGTCAACAGACATAACCTTATCCAATTGCCTAATTCCTTATGCCACTGCTCTCCCTTGTTTTCCTGAAGAAAACTAACACACATGCATAAAGGGTTAACTAACTGGGAACAAACTTGCTGCATTCCTGTGTCACCATCAAAGTGATAGCAGAGGAATAAGTGATCTGAGTCACAGCACCAGAAAGATGTTACTGGAGAGCTGCCCAAGTCAGAGGGAGCTCTCCCCTCCTTGGCTCTTGTCAGACTCATGAGAAAGAATTCAGATGAATGACAGAAAGCAGTGTTGAAGCAAAGCAAGTGAATTCACTAAGGAAGAAAAGCAAGCAAATGTATTAAGGAATACACTTGGCATAAAGCACAAGCAGGCAACTCAGCTAGTCTGAGTGCCTCACCTGGTGGGAGTTCAAGGGTTTTATACTTTCCCTCCCTATATCAGGTGTGGGGAATGTGTGGCCCACAAAATCATTTGATCTGGCCATGTCAAGGCCTCACTGAAGAAAAGCAGTTCCAGCCATCACATTTAGGGTGAGTTAATTAAATGACCAAATATAGCAGGCTACTTTTTAAATTGATAATTTTGTATTGTCCACAAATGTTATAAATATCGAAATGTCCTTTGACAGAAAAAAGGTTCTCCACCCTTGCCCTATAGGTTTCAAAGTTCCCCTGTCAGATTGACTAGATTTCAAGTCAGTTCCCCTGTCAGACTGGCTAGATTTTACATTGTTGTGGCTTGTCCCAGAATTTATGAGAACATCTGGCTATTTTATCTTGGCAAGTCTTAAAACTGCTGACTTCTTTGTTCATTGGGTGAGATAAACTCTCCTTTTTTGTCCGTCCCGTCTTTCTGCCTTAGCAGCTAATCACTATCCCTAACAGAAGAGTTAAACATGCCTTTAGTCATCAATAACCCCTAGTAGTTCACATTTATATGTAATAACTTAAAGTATTTATACAGTCTCCAAGAATAGAAGTATGCAAGACATTTTATAAAGGGTGTTATTTTAAAAATTACTTAAGAAAAAGAGACTTAGTATTGAAAGAGTTATGTTACATTAATCTATAAGACATTTACCTCACCAGAAAAATGAAACACTATTGAATTTCTTTCAACCAACACATTAGAATTTCTAATTCATTTAATAGGCATTTTTCTGACAGTAAGCCTGCACACCTGGATCATGTGTTACAATAGGGGTAGACAGAGTGAATAGACAAAAAAAGTAAACATATATAGTATATGAGTTTATGGGAAGCACTGTAGAGAAAAATTAATCAGAATAAAGGAGCAAGATGGTGCTGAGTTCTGCATCGGGGCCACTGTTTCACATAGTGTCAAGGAAGGAAGGCCTCACTACTCAATATTCTTAAAAACGTAATATTTAGAGGAAAGGTGACAATTTCTGGACTATTTCAGGAAAGGGTTAGAATCAAATTTTAAAATTAGCTACAAAGTGTTAAAATTTAGAGAAATAGAGAAACTATATGTTTATAATCTCTTACAATTGGACATAGGGGTATGGAAATAGTAATAAAATACACAAGACCCTAAAATAAAATTTACTTGTTGAACACAAGAGTTACTGAATAGGTCAGAAGTTATTAGTCACAAGTCAACTAAAACCATAATGTATGCTTTGTTTGTGTAAGCTGAAACTGTTACAAAAAAGGAATAAAAGAAGCAGGAGCTACAAGGTAGCCACTCTCATACTTCTTCCATAGGTTTTTTCACTCAAAAAATAAGAAGTTCTCGTTGTGCCCCAGGAACTACCTGGGACTTGGAGACTATAAAGATGAATTTGACCAGTGCTTATTCTGGATGCTCAGGCAGATAAAAGCAGACACGCATTCATGTAGATAAAAAATTGCAATTTACTCTGATTGGAGATACAGAAGTACACGCAACAAAAAACAATAAACCAATTTCTCTACAGAATCCCAGCTGTACTGGGTATTGTCTTTAATCTTTAGTACAGGTCAATTAATAACTCAAAGTTGCTGCAGTTTTTATTTTTAAAATTTCTAGCAAAGATGAACATTTTTTCCCTTCTTTGTTTTTTCACTGTATGTTTCCCCATGTGAAGACTTTTGTCATCAGTTTATTAAAATCTTGATGTTTTCCTGTCTTCATTTCTTCTTCTCTGGTGTAGCTCTCTCAGTGTGAACTCAAAAGAGAAGAAACTGGAATTAAAATTGGACTTATAGCTGTGTTTATTATTTGGCCTTTTTCCCACCCTTTTACAGAAAGACTTAAAAGAAACTACTGTTTTCATTTATAAACCTCACCTTTCTCTAAAATAATTGGTGTAGATCAAAGGAAGTAGAAGGATATGTGCAAAGTGATCAGCTGATAACCATTTCTCCTTTCATTCACCTAGTGGAGCAGCTTTCATGTTAGAAAGATCACACACAAGGTCTATTTTTCTCGATAGCAGCTGGCTCCATTTTGGTAGAAAGGTGAGAGGAGAAAGCTTTATCTTCACAGTAGAATGGAATCTATGAAAAGAGCTGTTTGTTTGTTCTAAGGAATGGAGTGGAATACAGTGAAGAACTGAGTCAGAGACTGGGATATTTGTTTTTTTCTTAAGTGGTTATAATTAAAGCCTTCCACCCAATTGTTCAGTCAACCAGAAAAAGTTAATTTGTGAAGTTCTGTGTGTTTTTAACATCACAAATAAGCCTTATACTTGCTCTATAGAAAAACTTGCTCTCCAGTGGCATCTTGGTGGGAAGTAAGTCATCCTTGGGTACTTGATTTTATGATTAAACTAAATTGCTTCCTTCCTCCTTGCCAATTTTTCCTCCTAAAGATCAAGGGATTTTGTGAAGAATTATATCAGCTATTATATATCCCTATAACAATTACTGAACATAAGCTATGTCTGCATGTACATATTCTAGAGTTGTGTATCAAAACCAAGTAACTATAGTGATTCTTAATGTTGCATTACTAAAATAGCCTGTGAATTTTTAAGGTCATTCATTCAATTAAGCAAAAATTTGGTGCTTTAAATTTTTGTTTTCTAGGTGGAAACAAGTTAACCAAGCAGCATTTTCACCTGAATTGGGCATGGATCTCCTTTGAAAAAGAGTATTACCTGATCAATGAGGACTCCAAATTTCTAGATGTTGTTCTTAAACGTAGAGGTTATTTGGGAGAGACTTCATTTATAAGTAAGTTGAATTTCCATTTCTGTAATAAAACCCCAGTTTTCTAGCAAAAGTTCAAAATTTTATAATGATTAAAATATTTTTAGTTTATTACTCTAGTTTTAAAGCTTAGGGAGATGTTGACATTTAAATGTCCTTTAACTGCCAAAAGTTTTGTATCAAGGCTAAATAACCAAAACAAAATGCTGTAAAAATGGGAAATGTAAACCAAAATATATACCTCTTCAAAGCTACATATGATCTTTCTTTGATATAAAATAACTTTACAAAACTGTCAGTAATTACCTGTTAGTTAAAAAATGTTAAATGTCTCTAGATCTTAAATAAGTTTAGGCAATTATGTAATTTATCCATAAGATAAAAGTGCAGAAATATCAGTGTAAAACATATGTGAAGGCTACTTTAATAATAAACAAAAAACTATTCAGTACTTATTAGGAATTAAAGTATAATTTACTATTTATTTGTTGCATTTGAATGCTCTGGTAGGTCACTAAAGCTTCAAGAACTCCAACACTGCATAAAAGCACTACATAGAGGATATATGTTGTGACTTTTCTTCAGAACCAACAGAGAGGTGTTAAATACTAATCATTTTCTGCTGCTTTACCCTTTTGAATAAAACTGAGAGTCAAAAGCAAATTAATAAAACCTTTTTCAGCCTCCAGTTCAAGATCACATTCATGTAAGTGTAAAACAGATATTTTAACCAATAAGTACATTGGTAATTTTAGGCAGTAATATAGTTGGCACAAAATATTTGGTATATTCCTAAAAAATAATAACACCCCAAACAAGTATATTATTTGTGGTGCCATATATTTTATAGATATCTAGACTGATAGATAGATCCCCATCAACATGCACACACATCAACAGTAGATCCCCATCAACAGTAGATCCCCAGCAACATGCACACACACATGAGCACACGCATACACATGTCTTTGCGACAGCCACAATTCTCACCTGCGGACCATAATTTTCCCTAATGTTTCGAGCTGGATAATAATTATCCTTAAATTTAAAAAATACTCTTTGTTTTTTAACTTTAAAAGAGGGGTTTTCACATTATGCTCTCCTGATCTTTTTTTTTTTTTTTTTTTCAAATCTATCTTTTTTTATTTCAGAGAGAGGAAGGGAGAGGGAGAGAGATAGAAACATCAATGATGAGAAAGTCTTCATTGATCAGCTGCCTCCTGCATGCCCCCCTGACAGGTGATTGAGCCTGCAACCCAGGCATGTGCCCAGACCAGGAACTGAACCACGATCTCCCGGATCCTAGGTTGATGCTCAACCACTGAGCCACACCCGGCTGGGCACTCTGCTGATCTTTTAAGGTTACTCTGAATCTAGGTGGGGTTGGTCCACCTGCAGACCTATACTGAAGCAAGGGCACTTCTGCTTCCATCTTCTTTATTTGCATGTGCCTCTTCTTAGGCTGTCATTTACACTCTCTGAGTTTAACCTTTTAGAACAGAGGTGGGGAACATCCGGCCCTCAGGCCCATGAAATCATTTGGTCTGGCCCTGCCAAGGCAACCGCAGGTGGGACTTAAATTCTATAAATCTAGGAGCTTTTTTCAAAGCTAAGTTTTAAGTTGATAATTTTGTATGGCCTATGAATGATGTTATAAATATCCAACTGGCCCTTGGTAGAAAAAAGATTCCCCACCACTGTTCTAGAGCATAGTGAATGCTTTATTGCTCTTTCTTTTAGAAGCATGTTTTCTCTGGACACATACATGTGCTGTGCAGATCAGGAATATGACCGTCTTACTTTTTGTCAGTGAGAAATTAGCCTTAACTGTGCTTTGTGCTTGAAGATAAGTCATAGGGAAATGAATAACTGAAAAACACAATGCCTTAACAATTCTTAAGGCTTTCTTTATTTATTTGCATTTTACCTGAATTCCCACTCTTAATGAGTATATTTATGTATTCACTTACAAATAGCCCATTGTAACAATGGGAAAGTTAATAGTTGAAAAATATTTTTAAGCAATCTTTTCAGATTTTTCTCTCCATAGCCTTTTTAAAAAGCTGAATGTTAAAATGTCAAACAAGAGTCTTTTTTCTTGTGAAGTTATTTTTCTAATGAACTATTATTTCCTATGTGTGGAGATCAGTACCAGCAAATCTAAAAAGGTTCTATAACTCTGCTTGGTTAACCTCACATGTTACTTAGTAGCCTGGGGAGACAGAAAGTTGGAAAGACTTATGTGTGTAGCCCACACCCATCAATCATGGAAGATAGTAATAGAATTCATGTTAGCATTGGAAATGAAAGTCAGATTAAAGTTAAGGTTAGCCTCGTAGGAGCTCTACACTGAATATGTTTCATATTACTGTTATCCTACGACCTCCACTTTTATTTACATACTTTTAGAATTAGATAGTTTGCATTACAGCTGAAAGCAGACTATCACTTACCTTTAGGCACACAATTAGTAAATAATAAATTACTTAAAATTTGTACATGTATTTTCTCAAAAATGATTATACATTTATAAATCATTAATAAATTAAATATATATTTGCATTTCACAAAAGTATTTGAATTTCAAGGATCTTATTGCTACTAGTTACTGAACATTACTAAATACAAGATACTTCATTAAGTACATTAAATACTTTTATCTTTTACTCCTTTTAACAATGCTTTATTCTCTAACTTAACTGTTTTACTGAGTGCTTATTAAATGCCAGATAATGGACTATGAAGTGATGATAATGATAGTTAATATTTATTGGATTCTTATAATGTGCCAGGCCCAGTTCTCAACAGTTTCCATAAGTAATCTCATGAGAAGAATATCATTACATCCCTCATTATAGAAAGGTTGTCATATGCCCAAAGTTACAGAGCTCCTAAGGGGCAGAGCTGAGATTTGGCTGCAGAGCTGACTCTTTCAACTACCACATCATTGTGCTCTTAAATTGTCTACAACTGAGGAAGTTAATAATTTGCCTATGATCCCAAAGCCTCCATGTGGTCAAGGTATGATTTTTTAAAAATCAATTTTCTCATTCCAAATGTATCTTGCTATTTTTTTTTTTTCCATTCCAGAGAAAAAGACTGATTTGTAGTATCAGTTGGTATTTCAAAGTAATATGTTTTGTTTAATAATTAATACTCTTTGGGAAAAAAGCATACATTTAAGCCCAATTTGTAAGCTTTTTTATTTCTAGAGTTCTTTTTACCCCATCTAATAATATTATTTATAATATATATGGTTTTCCAACTAAATATTTTTTATCTCCAAGGAAAGGCATTTTTTGAACATTGAGTATACTTAACTGTCTCATCTACCACATTAGATTAAAGTGTGGACTAATATGATTCCTCCAGAATCTGTAACCATTTCTTCATCCTTTATTAAAATGGGGCACCTATTTACATAAGACCTGATAGAGATATGAAGTATTTATATCTCTATCCACCCTCAGGTTTTAATGCACATAATATTTATCTGGGATCTTGCTAAAATGTTGATTCTTATTTAGTGGGTCTGGGGCAGGGTTGAAACTGCATGTCTAACAAGCTCCAAAATGTTGCTCTTGCTGCTAGTCCATGGCCCATACTTTAAGTAACAAGGTAGGCTAGCACTGCACTCATAGTAGATACTACGAGTTAATTATAAAAAGGGAATCTTTCCTTTTTCACCCAAAGCAAATTTAGTATTCCATCTTAGAGGTTCTAACACAAACTTGGCTTAAAGAATATATAGTAAGCCCCTGACCAGTGTTGCTCAGCAGTTAGAGTGTCAACCATGCACTGAAGGGTTGTGGTCTCGATTCTGGTCAAAGACACATACCTGGGTTGCAGGTTCAATCCTCAGCCCCAATCAGGGCTTGTGTGGGAAGCAACCAATTGATGTCTCTCCCACATCGATATTTCTCTGTCTCTCTTTCCTCACCCTCTAAAGAGAGTGGAAACTCTTTAGAAAAGCAACGAAAAAATATCCTTGGGTGGGGATTAAAAAAAAAATATATATATATATATATATATATATATATATATATATATATATATATATAGTAAAACCATAATGGGGCAAGAGTAAAATAGAATCATGAACTGCTCAACACCTACGTGGACTGCTTTCATTGTAGGGCCTGTACCAAATTGTCTCTTTCGAAGAATCAGAATGGTGTCTACTTTGCATTGCACGATCAAGTGATGCACAAAACTTTAACATGGAAAACTTTAATAATTCAATTGAAAAATGAAACTAAGAAAATGATTTTATGATTCTGTGAAGGTATTGGCACAAGAGATGAGACTGCAGAAAAACACAAAGACTTCAAGGGCAAAGCACAGAAACAAGTGCAGTTCAACCCAGGCCAGACCAGGGCCTTGTGGAGGGTGCACATCATGAGTGATGAGGAACATGAGCAGTCTGAGACCTTCCAAGTGGTTCTCTCAGAACCTGTGCTGGCTGTCCTGGAATTTCCTGCAGTGACCACAGTGGAGATCATTGACCCAGGAGATGGTAAGAGCTACTGTCAACTTGTGTTGCTGCTGTTGGTTGGATCTTTATGACAAATTACTTTATAAAGAAAGTTTTAAATTCAATGTTTGGACTTTCTATAGAGACAAAATTTTAGATTAATGTTTCAATAGTCTCAGATATGCTGATGGAAGAGGGAATGCAAAAATTAATGAAGGGAAGCTATATATTTTCAAGTACATGAACTATAAATAAGCATAGGATTATTTACATCAATATATCAACACATACTTTCTCTTACTATAATTTTATCCTTTAGAACCATCATTCTTTATCTCATTTTTTTAAGTTAATTAATTAATTATTAAAGTCCTTTAAATGTCTTTTAAAGTGTCTTTTAAGCAAATAGTTTAAGAATTAGACCATTTTTATTTGATTTGTTCCCTATATTACACTTATTCAAGTTTGAATAAAAACTTATTCAAGTTTTTTTCATATATTTACCAGCCAAAAGTTTTCATTTGGTTATATGTTTCCAGATTTGTTACATAATACCCACTCAACCCATTCCAACTCCTTGGTGTTTTGAATCATTGCTCTTAATCTCTGATAGATAATGTTTTCTTGTCAGTGCACACTGTTGCTTGATATTGGTAGAAGTAAACCTCACTGCTCTTATGTGCAATTTGACCTTTTCCCTCCTCCTGCTATAATTCTACAGTCTTGGCTTGTCTCAATGCAGGCAAAAAAAAAAAAAAAAAGGAAAGTCAAATGGCTTTTTGAAGACTGGCATTTATAAAAAGCTTGGAAAGAGTCTTCTAAAGCTGAAATTCTGTCAGAAGCCAGACATGACTTTTTTAAAACTACCAGCCTACTTTATTTCATCAGTCAGAAAACTCTCTTAAATGTTCTGTGAAGATACAATCTCCTGAGTACATGAAATGGAGACACATGTGGAAATCTCTGGGTTAAAAGACTGAAAGTAATTAAAGAGGGATGATAAGAAAACTGAAGCTCTGGCTCTGTTTGTTTAACTAACATTTTTACCTTTAAATATGAAGTTCAATTATGTTTATAATTTTCATTAAGGAACAGCATTTAATTACATTGCTTTTATCTGCATTAGCTAGTAACAATTAAATTTTCTTCTGAGTTTTGGGTAAGTGCTAGCATAATAGAGCTTCTCTCTTTTGAACAGCCCATAACAGCTTTAATTCATATAAGCTGGCTCATTTGTTAGTTTGTTTAAAGTCATTTCTTGATACTTTATTTTCCAATTGATGTAATTGCTATACTTCACTATAAGGAATAAGACACTTAAGCTCATCTGTGCCTTCCTGTATATAAGCCCAGAGCAACACCCTATACCCATAACAGGTCTAAGACGTGGGACATTAAAAACAAAATATATACACACAATAACACACACACACACACACACACACACACACACACACACACACATATTCCTTATATAATCTGTGGTCTTACAGGTTACCAAATAAAACTTTTCCATAATTTTATTTCATGTTTTGACTAAGTTGTTTTAGAATTTTCTAAATAAAGTTTCAGCCCTCTTCATTCTAGGCCATGATCGTCCTTATAATAACTGACAAGTGTTACATAATGCTTGCTTTGTTCCATGTCTTATTGAAGACCATTGGTCTTAAAATTACAAGACCTGGGTTTGATTCCAAACTCTACCATTTATAGTTGTATGAACTTAACCAAATCAAACAGCTTATGTTTAGTTTCTTGATGTACAAAGTAAGAAAAATTATTCTCATGCTGCAGCATTCTTATGAAAGAGTTCCATAAAACATAAAGCACAATACAAATATTATTGCTATTTCTAATATCATAAATTAATGTTAGATTTTATTTTAAGAGATTAAATAATTCTTCTTATTACCACAAATGGTCACTTTCTTAATTATTTCAAAATTTTGAATTTCTAAATTCTTTTGTAACCCTTCACATGTAAATTCACCAGCCCTAGGAACCATTATGCTTATAAGCTCTCACTCTGCATACTAATTCCACTACATTTTCTGAGATTTTTTAATGCATGCATTAGAAATGTATCTACCCTGGCTCTGTGGTTAGAACATCGACCCTTACACTGAGGGGCCTCTGGTCCAATTCCTGGTCAAAGGCATGTACCTGGGTTGAAGGTTTGATTCCCAGCCCTGGTCAGGGTGCATGCAGGAGGCAACCACTCACTGTGTCTCTCTCACATTAGTGTATCTCACTCCCTCCCTTTCTCTCCCCATTTCCCTCCCTTCCACTCTCACTGAAAAGCAATGGAAAAAATATCCTCAGATGAGGATTAAGAAAACAAAAAAATGTATTAGGAAGACAAAAATACCATCCTTTCTATCAAAGAGCATATAGTCTACTGGGAAAGAGAGCCCTATAAATAAGTGATTGCAACAAAATGTGATGTGGTACAACAAAGTATGAACAAAGTGTTATGGGAGCAAAAAGATGGAATAATCAACTTTGCATTATTTTAGACTGGGAACTGTTTATACTGATTTGCCAGTTTATATAAATTCAAGGAAGTACATACTTTTCCCAATAGTTTACTTAACCATAACTGGTCCTGATATGATAACTGAAACTCATTGAACATGTACTATGTGCCAAACAGTGTGCTTAACACATTATATACAGTCTTTCATTCAGCCTTTTTTGCCTTACTACCTTGTAGGCATGTGTACCATTTTACTTGATGTTTATAGGGTACTCTCAATGTCATATGTGACAAGTTTTAGAACACTGGTTCACAAATTTAAGACAAAAAAAAATTAACACAAACACTCTACACATACACAAAAACATATACATACATGCATATGTCTTGGAGTCTCACGTGTTCATAATTATACTCTTATAATGCTATCTATCCATTTATATTATTTAAATTACATATTTGTGATTTAGGTAAATATCTTAAATGACTATGTATTTTATTCAATGCATAAGTATCTGTAGTCACTGCAAATATAATAGTACACTTAGGTGCTTACTTAGCCTGAGGCAACACTCAGTGCCCATATGAATGCTCTGTAACGTCTCTTATGCCTCCATATATTTGTGACTCTCTAGTTGGGAACCATGACTCTATAATCAATAGAATATACCCCTCTTTAAAGAGTGGGTCCAGTCATCATGTCTTCCTGTATCATCTGTGCAAGAGCACACACAGCCTACCTCAAAAAGCAGACACTAATGAGATCCTGGTGCAAGTGCACCTCAACCCTCATCCCCGACTGCCCTTGGGTGTCCATGAGCCAAGCAGAGCTAAGTCTCTTGAACAGCCAAGTGCAGCTCTCACAGCCATTCTGATGCTTGCCTCTGCCAATCAAGGGGGGACCAGCCAGGCACAAGACAACTGTCAGGGGCTGAAAAACCCACATTTTTTGTCTAGAAGAGACATATTTTGTTCCATAAAAATGGAGGTCTGAGAAGGGGCTTTTCTTACTATTCAACAAAACGCTGTGGGGTCACTGAAGAGGGAATGGACCATTTTGCCATGATCATGAGTAACTTCCTAGACAAATATGTTTAGTCTTTTATTGAGTAAATCAATAAGTTCTGTTTCATCATAAATTAAAGACTGTGGTACAAAGAGAAAAACTAGAATAAGAAGAGAACAGATGCTGAGCAGAGATATTCACTTCTCTTTGTTATATTTAAGGATGTTTGTGGCCCCCAGGTTCACACCCATAGAAAGTCTGCTACTTGTTATGACTTTTACCTTATTCCTTTGCCCTTCTCTATTGTGTTGCTATCTTCTCTTGTTTCAGTTTGATTCACAATCACCATCCTTTACATGTGCACATAGATAAGTTCCAGTTAGGAGGGGTTTTAAAGAGTATGAAGTGTTTAACTCATTTTCTCTATGAGGAACCTTGAGAAGCAGAGCCACCCTTTAATCTCTGCCCAAGGCAAATTTAGTTTTATTTGGTTTTCTTTAGTATTGGCAGAGATGGGTCAAATTGTACTTCATTTGAAGGAGTGAGCACTCCTCTTTGAAATTCCGTTAAATGGTGACATTTGTCTTTGGTTAAAAGATCCTCTGTATCTAGGCTGGACTGCAATCAAAAGTAGACTGCAGATTTCCATGAGACAAGGAGGGCTTTGTGAAATTTCAGGTTATTGCCATTCCTCCTACTTTTCTTTTAAACCTAAACCCAGTGTTAATGTGAGAAACAACCAAACCTGTGGAGAATTTTTATAAGACACTATTTGGGCTAAACTGATGACAAAGCTGGGAAGTAAGACCTTATATACTATAGAGCATGACTTTTTCCAGTTTCTTTTTACATTTGAAATTAAGAACGGAATGTGAGGAGATTGAAGATGGGGGCCAAATAAGTGAAAGCAATATACACCTGCTCCTAGCACCAAACCAAAGATACAGCTAAAATTTAGAGCAATTAACCTGAATTAACAACAGAAAGACACCTGAACAGGAGTATTATATCCAAGGATTGAAAAACAGAAGCTACACAGAGACTGGTAAGAGGGGTAGAGGTGCAGAAAGGGTTGGTCTCTGCACTCAAGGGCAGCAGCTTTAGCTGGAGAAATATTGTGGCTACAAAAGCCCATCCAGAGGAAAGAGGGGTTGCAATCACCAGGACCGCCAACCCAGAACACCAGGGGCTGAAAGAAGAGCCTGCATAACATTTGGCAGCAAAAAATAAATGGGGAATTGGCCCACTGGAAAGGGGAAGGAGTCTGCCTGAATCTAGGGTGTTCTCTTTAAAGGCCACTACACAGGGACTCACTCTCAGGAACTCACCTGGGGCCTTGGTAGAGGGAAAGAGACTCAGGGCGTACAGAAGCCAGAAGAAGGTCAGGGTGGCATAATGCTGGAGATCCAGAAGGCAGACTTCTGAAGTACCAGTCCCGAGCCAACATCCCACACTGTTCCCAGATGCCATCTCCCAGGGTCCAGCACTTATATTCTTACAGCACCAACTGGAGAAAGTGCACAAACCCTGTCCTCTAAGTACTGGTGACACCACCCTGCCATAAAGAACTCTAAGCTATACCCAAAAGGGACCTGAACAGTGCTTTTTTTCTCTGAAGAAACTATAAACAAACTTAAACAAACATTAAATTGAGTGGCTGGTGAATAAGAACCAATCTTCCCCTCCTCCCATGGGTAGGTGGCACAATCCCCAAAGGAAGACACCTTGGGCAGGGCCTCAGGCTTCAGGCAGCTGTGGAATAAGGGGGAGGGTTCCACTTGCACACCTCCCTTCAGGATCTTTGGCCTGGCACCACTAAACTAGAAAGCCAACAGCTAATTAACTTGCTAAGGTCCTGCGCCACCCCCAACAAGGGGCCACCTGAACTCACATCCCTAAAGCCTGGATTTATATTCCAAACCTTGCCTGCACCTCAAGCCAAGAACAGATCCACAGCTGTAGCAAAGTGCAAACCAGAACTGGAACTTTGGAGCCTTCCCCCTTAGAGGCCTTCACCAAGGCCTCTGGCCGTGATCTTCAGGGATACAGGGCAGTGACCATCTCTCCATTCCCCCCGCAAGAGCCAGTGCAACCCCAAGCAAAGGGGGCAGCCTTGTGCTATCACCCTAAACCCCACCTGTACCACCTTGCGGGAGCAGACTCTCTGGGAAAAGGGGTCACAAATCAGAACTGTGAAACTTGGTTTCTCTAGGAACCCCCCTTCAAGAGCTCTGGTGGGGTGCCCCTGAGCTGTAGGGGTGCCCCTGAGCTGTAAGTGCCTAGCTCCTTTCTTGAGGACTAAGTGAATCTACCATCCCCAACAAGGGGCTGCCTGAATTTGTATTCCCAGAGCCTGGATTTGCATTCCAAAACCTGCCTGCACCACAAGCCAAGGGAAGATCCACAGCCCCTGTGCAAACCAGAACTGAAACTTTGGAACCCCCCCTTCAGAGGCCTTGATTAGGGCATCCCCCACAAGAGGCAGAGCAGCAGCAAGCATTGGGAGCAGCCTTGTGCTATGACTCCAAACCCCACCTGCACCATCCTTAGGGGCAGGCTTACTGGAAAACCAGTCACAAATCAGAACTATGAAATCTGGTCTGAACCACTAGGAGCCTTCCTTCAAGAGCTCTGATTGGGTGCCACTGAGCTGTAGGGCAAACAGCTAGTTCCCTTCTTGAGGGATAAGGACCTGCACCACTTCCGATAAGGAACCACCTGGATTAGCATTCCCAAAACTGTTCATACAAGCAGCCAAGTACAGACTAAAAGGGTAGAAGAATTGCAGGTCAGAATTGCAGGGCACCTGGAGCCACCCCCATGGAAGTCTACATCAGGGCTTCTTACAGTGAGCTGCAAGGAGAGAGAGGAGTGACAAGCTCTCTCCCAACCCCCACAAGAGCCAGTGCTACCTCAAGTGGAGCGGGCTGCCTTGATGTATTACTTCAAGCCCCACCTAAACTGTTCTGCAGGTGCAGCCTCACAGGGTAAAGAGATCACAAAGTAGAACTGAAATATGGTGCATTCTCCTAAGCTCCCTTCCAGAGCTCTGGCATGGGGCTTAAAAGAGAGTACCTACCTCCCCTCAGGAGGGCTAAGGACCCTCACCACCTCAATCAAAAGGTAGATTAGATGAGCACCCCGAGATTCATCTTGCAAAGCCCTACTAATCTCATATTCAAAGAAGGAAAGGGGTGAAAAGCAGAGTTTGGACATTGGGCCTGACTCAGAACACTCCAACAAAGCCTCTGGCAGAGCACTGCAGAGACAGGAGGAATTGAGCAGCTCTATCTCCTCCCAAGGGAAGGTAACATCCCAAGTGGAGAGGGGCAACCTCATTCTCTTCCTTCAATCTATGCCTGCACAGCACTGCTGAGGAAGTCACAAAAGGGAAAGGGAACATAGTCGAAATCTGGGGCATCTAGTACAACCCCCTTGGAGCCTCCCCTCAGTGTTTCTGAAATGGCACAGCTGAGCTAGAAGACAGACAACTACCCTCTCGAGATGTAAGATCCTGTGTTACCCCATTCAAAGGGAGAACTGGATTTACACTCCCATCTCCAGGTGGCTCCATCCTCCTAAGCTCAATTCTGTGGGGCTGAAAGTCAATACCACCCACAACGGACCAACAACAATCAGCTTTTAATCACAACACAAGGGTCCATATAACCCACACAAGGGACATTACTAAAGCATTCAGCTCAGAAGTTCAAGGAACATTTACACCATGTGCCACAGGACATTACTACGTAAAGCCACCCAATGAAGACTGGGTGTAATAGTAGTTCTAGCTTACACATAGGAACAAAAAGAAAGACAGCTAAAATGGGGCCACAAAGAAAAATAACTCATACTAAAGAAAAGGAAAATCACCAGAAAAAGACCTTGATGAGATGGAAGTGAGCAAGTTATCAGATATAGAGTTTAGAGTAATGGTTATAAAGGTGCCCAAGGAAATTAATGAGAATCACAAGACAATGGGAAGGTCCAGGAACTTGCTGAAAGCATGAAAAAAGACATAGGTATGATAAAAAACAAAAAAAACCAAAAACATGCAGAAATGAAAGATATTTTCTGATATCAAGAATACGCTGGGGATGTGAGGGCGATCTGGCTGCGACATCTGTCACCCCATTGATTGCCAAGGTTGATTCGGCTGATCTGGCTGGCTAGGCAGGTGTCCCCCTCCTCCCTCACCGATCCATGTGCGTCCCTCCCGAAGCTGCGTGCTTGGTTGGAGAGGACGACCTTCCCCCCAGAGGAGAGGACCGGTCTTCGGTCAAGGGTATATGAGTAGCTGCGCTCCCCGGCTAGAACCTCCAAACAAGAATACGCTGGAAGCTATTCAAAGCAGGCTCAATGAAGCAGAGGACAGAATAAGCCAATTAGAAGAAAAGGTAGAAAAAAACATCAGAAAGTCAAAAAGAAAAAAAAACCCACAAAGCATGAGGACAGTCTAAGGGAGCTTTGGGACAAAATGAAGTGAAACAACATTCACATCATAGGGGAAAAAGAGGGGAAGAAAGTGAGCAAGGGATAGAGAACCTGGTGGAGGAAGTAATGACAGAAAACTTTTCTAAGCTGGTGAAGGAGAAAGCCACACAAGTTCAGGAAGCATAGAAGGCACCAAACAAGACAACCCCAAAGAGACCCACTCCAAGACAGAACATAATTAAAATGGCAAATGTTAAGGACAAAGAAAATATTAAGGGCTGCAAAAGAGAGACAAACAGTGAACTACAAGGGAACCCCCATAAGGCTGATAGCAGATTTCTCAACAGAAACACTTCAGGCCAGAAGGGAGTGGCATGAAGTTCTCAAAGTAATGAAAAGCAAGAACATGCAACCAAGACTGCTTTATCCAACAAGGCTATCATTTAAAATTGAAGGGGAAATAAAAAGCTCCCTAGGCAAAAGAAGGCCAAAGGAGTTCAGTATCACCAAACCAGCATTGGAAGATATGCTAAAAGGATGGCTTTAAGAAGAAGAAATAATGAGAGAAAGGTACATCAGCAAAAAGGGGGAAAATGGCATTCAATAAGTATATGTCAATAATGAATTTAAAACTAAATGGATTAAATACTCCAATAAAAAAACATAGGGTTACTGAATGGATGAGAAATCAGGATCCAAATATATGTTGTCTATAAGAGACCAACTTGAGAGAAAAATATTTACACAGGCTAAAAGTGAAGGGATGGAAAAAAATATTCCAGGCAAATGGAAACAAAATAAAGCTGGAGTAGCAATACTTATTTCTCACTAAATAGACTTCAAAATAAAGACCATAACAAGAGACAAAGAAGGTCACTGCAAAATACTAAAGGGATTGATCCAACAAGAGGAAATGACACTTATAAATATATATGCACCCAATATAGGAGCACCTACATATATAAAAAATTTCTTAGTGGATTTTAATAGGGAGATAGCAACACAATCATAGTGGGGGTCTTTAACACCCCACTGTCATCTCTGGACAGACCATCAAGGCTAAAAATCAACACGGAAACAGAGGCATTAAATTACACACTAAAACTCATGGATTTAACTGACATTTACAGAACATTTTATCCCAAAGCAGCAGAATACACATTCTTCTCAAGTGCCCATGGAACATTCTCAAAAACAAACCACATGTTAGGAACCTCTCTACAAGTTCAAGAAGATTGAAACCTCTCTACAAGTTCAAGAAGATTGAAATCATAACAAACATCTTCTCAGATCACTATGGTGTGAAACTAGAAATCACACACTATTAAAAAAAACTCAAAAATATTCAAACACATGGAGGCTAAAGAGTATGTTATTAAACAATAATGGGTTACCAAGGAGATCGAGGAAGAAATAAAAAATTTCCTGGAAAAAAAAAAAATGAACAGACAACCCCAAATCTTTCGGACTCAGCAAAAGCAGTCCTGAGAGGAAAGTTCATAGCATTACAGGCATACCTTAAGAAACAAGAAAAAGCTCTAATAAAACATCCAACACAATTTAAAGAATTAGAAAGAGAAGAGTAATAAAAGCCCCAAGGAATTCAAAGGCAGGAAATAATAAAGATCAGAGGAGAAATTAATGATATAAAGACTAAAAAAACAATACAAAAGATCAATGAAACTAATAGCTGGTTGTTTGAAAAGATACATAAGATTGATAAACCTTTAGCCAGACTCACCACGAAACAAAGAGAGAGGATGGAAATAAATAAAATCAGAAATAAAAGAAGTGATATAACAACTGAACCAACAGAAATCCAAAGGAGCATAAGAAAATCAATGAGCAACTATATGCCAACAAACTGGACAATACGGGTGAAATGGACAAATTTCTTGAATCATACAGTCTACCAAAGTTGAGTAAGGAAGAATAAAAAAACCTGAATAGGCCAATAACAACTAATGAAATTGAAACAGTAATTAAAAAAATCCCAGAAAACAAGAATCAGGGACAAGACGAATTTACACGTGAGTTTTACCAAACATTGAAAGAAAAATTAACACCTATTCTCCTGAAACTATTGCAGAAAATTCAAGAGGAGGGAAACCTTCCAAGTTCTTTTTATGAGGCTAGCATTACCCTAATCCCAAAACCAGGTAAAGACACTACAAAGAAAGAAAATTACAGGCCAATATTCCTGAAGAATATATATGCTAAAATCCTCAACAAAATATTAGCAAATTGGATTTAGAAATACATTGAAAAGGTCATACACCATGACCTAGTGGGATTTACTCCAAGGAGGCAAGGCCAGTATAATAATCACAAATCAATAAATGTGATACATCACATAAACAAAATGAAGGTTAAAAATCATATGATTTTATCAATAGATGCAGAAAAAGCATATGACAAAATCCAGCACACATTTTTGATAAAACTGTCAGCAAAGTGGGAATAGAGGGAACGTATCTCAACATAATAAAGGCCATAGATGACAAACAGCCAACATCATGCTCAAAGGTCAAAACTTAAATAATTTCCATTACAAACAGGGACAAGACAGGGATGTCCACTTTCACCACTCTTATTCAACACAGTACTGGAAGACCTTCCCACAACCATCAGACAGGAAGAAAACATAAAAGGTATCCAAATTGGAAAGGAGGAAGTAAAACTGTCATTATTTGCAGATGACATGATATTGTACATAGAAAATCCTAAAGACTCCACCAGAGTACTACTAGATTTGATAAATTAATTCAGCAAGGCAGCTGGATACAAAATGAACATCCCAAAGTTGATGGCATTTTTGTACACCAACAACAAACTCTCAAAAAGAGAAACTAAAAAAAAAATTCTACTTACCATTTTAACTAAAAAAATAACATACCTGGAGGAATAAACTTAACCAAGGATATAAAGGACCTGTATTCAGAAAACTACAGTACACTTGAAAAAGAAATAGAGGAAGATATAAACAAGTGGAACAATATACCATGTTCATGTATTGGAAAAACTAATATCATTAAAATGTCCATACTCCCCAAAGTAATCTATAGATTCAAAGCAATTTCTATTAAAATGCAAGCAGCATATTTCACAGAGCTAGAAGAAATATTCCAAAAATTTATATGGAACCAAAAAAGACACTGAATCACTGCAGCCATCTTGAGAAAGAAAAACGGAGTTGGAAGGATCACTTTATCAGATAACAAAGTATATTACAAAGCCATCGTAATCAAAACAGCCTGGTATTATTACAGCTGCAGACATATAGTTCAATGGAACAAAACAGATACCCAAGAAATAGACCCACTCCATTTTGGTCAGTTAATATATGACAAAGGAGGCAAGAGCATACAATGGAGTAAAGACAGTCTCTTCAGTAAATGGTGTTGGGAAAAATGGACAAGTACATGCAAAACAATGAAACTAGATCACCAACTTACTCCATATACAAAAATAAATTCAAAATGTGTAAAAGAATGAAATGAAGTCACAAAACCATCAAAGTCTTGGAAGAAAACATAGTAAAGTCACAAACATCTCATGTAGTGGAATTTTCAGGATGTATCTCCTAGGGCAAGAGAAATAAAAGAAAAAATAAACAAATGGGACTACATCAAACTAAAAAGCTTTTGCACAGCAAAAGAATTCAATCTCAAAATACAAAGGAACCCTAGGGCATGGGAGAACCTATTTGCCCAGGATGCATCTGATAAGGGGCTAATTTCCAAATTGTACAAAGAAGTCATACAACTCAACAAGTGGAAGACAATCCAATTAAAAAATAAGCAAAGGACCAAAATAGACACTTCTGCAAAGAGGACATACAGATGGCCAAGAGAAATATGAAAAATGCTCAATGTCACTAATCATCAGAGAGATGCAAATTAAAACCACAGTGAGGTATCTCTTCACATGTGTCAGAATGGCTGCCATCAACAAATCAACAAACGACATGTGCTGGCGAGGGATAGCATTTTACCTCTGATGTCAGTGGCTTCTCAGTCGAGAGAAGCTCTTGATGTTCACTGTAGGTTGAGGTGTCAGAGATGGGATAGATAGATGTGCATTCGTAGTTAGGCACCTTTATTAAATGAGAAATGTGAATGCAGGGGTTAACCCCTTGAAGTTTAGCAGCACATGGATTAGTTAGTAATAACTGATAAGGTCCCTTTGAATGAGATTGGAAATAGTGTTTTTTATTTTATTTTATATAAGTTCCAATAAACAAAATCTGCATTAAGCAGTCAACGATTTTTAAAATCTTTGTCTCCTGGGAGTTCACTATGAAAAGAAGTGATTACCTATTCAGCATTTTCTTAAAGATGTCTCCTTTCAGTAATATCATCTTATGAATTTCTTTATCTAATTTAACTCCAGCTTAAATACACTATTACGCATGAAGGAATGCAAAAAACAAAAAGTGGGGTTTGTCAGGGAACCTGGAAAACCAAATGGCCATCTTGGGTTTCCCATTGTCCCAATTTTTCATTTAACTTAACAAGCATTGTTTACCCGTATAATATATACTCAAAGTTATCACTTATCTTACAATGCATTCCATGCAATTTAAAGTAAAAAGCAAATATTTGAGCCCTGGCCAGTGTGGCTCAGTTTGTTGGAGTTCCATCTGTGCATAGAAGGGTCACGGGTTCAGTTCCGGGTCAAGGCACATACCTAGTTGTGGGTTTGATCCCTGGCACGGTTGTGTATAAGAGGCAACAAATAGATGTTTCTCTCTCACATTAGTGTTTCCCTCTCTCCCTCTCCCTTCCTCTCTCTAAAACCAATATAAATATTTTGAGGGGTTTCAGGGTTCTGGAACACTGCACATTTGTTCTTACATATATTGAGATTCTTAAAACCAATATATCTAATAAAAACTAAAAAGTAAACAATAAGCATTAAACTCCATCAATAACATAGATTTATTTTTGTAAAATGGGTAGACTATAACATTATATTTAATATTGATAACTCGAAAGACATATCTGTTTTATTTAAACCAACCAACAAACAAGTTTTTATTTACTAAGAATAAATTTTAGTTCATATGAACTTGAAAAGCGTTTGAGTTAGGTTCTGTACTGAGAATTTTAGAATACCCAATCCTTACAAACACTCATCTTTAAATTAAATTTAGCAATACAATACAGAGGTAAAAAATTATCTCATTTACAACATAACATATAGAACTACACAAACAAAAACAGGGACCTTTTAACCATGAGAAAACTCACTAGTTTATAAACAAACAATTGGATCCAAATTTCGTTTCAGAGGCATTTACAACTTAAATTTGTCCTTGACAAGTCAAGGGTCAAATGACCTTCCCCTTATTAAAATAAGAATAGTTGTTTTAATACCTCAGAGAATTGGGTTGACATCTAAATAACAATATAGGTTGATCCATTTATCTAAATACTCTTTTTGAAGCCTCAAGAGACCAATTAAATATGTTTTTCATTTTTTCTGCCTAATTTGATAGCCAGCTTTTCCTAATCGTGCACACAAAAGATTAGAAGTGTCAAAGGATCCTCACCATGGCCATCTTCCTGTAGTAGTATCATTGGGAGGCTTGTTAGCCTCAGAGACACAAATTTCATGTTAATTTTAGTATTTTCTTTAAGATCTGTAGAGTCTGAAGAAATTTTTTGGGAAAACCATCCCTTATATGCATGTCTGCAGGTGAGTTAAAAGTGGTGGATATATTGCCCTAGCTGGTTTAGCTAAGTGGTTAGAGCATCAGCCTGTGGAATGAAGGGTTTTGGTTTGATTCTGGTTAAGGGCAAGTGCCTTGGTTGCAGGGTCCGTTCCCAGTCCCATGGGGGAGGCAACCAATCGATGTGTCTCTCTCACACTGGTGTTTCTCTCTCCCTTTCTCTCCCTCCCCCCCTTCCACTCTCTCTGAAAAAAAAATGGAAAAAATATCACTGCGTGAGGATTTAAAAAAAAAGTGGTAGATATCTCTATAGGACTGCTTCATGTCCTAGAGGAAATTTTTCCTCAGTCAACCCCACAAAGATTCTGAATTATACAAAAATACTCAAGATTTAGGTTGAGGAAGCACGTTTCCTTTCTCTTTGGGGCTAAAGAGAATTCAGTCTCTCATTTAACCAGCAAAGATTTTGTTCAGGCTCTCAGTAACTATTCCAATCAAGATCTGAAATTAAAAGCACCATTCCTTCCCCTCCTTTTCCTGGATTATCTCAACCCTCATCCACCTCAAGGATTTTCTAACAACAGCTCAAATAAAGTCATGACCTGCTACTTGAAGCAAGGAGGTCCAAGAGTCCAAGAGAAAACTCATCCAAATTCACCTAATATGAAGCGGGGAGTTAGTGGGGCACAGTGGGCTCCTGCTGGTACTAGCACCAGGTCTTGGTCCATGGGGTGGTCCTGGATGGGCTTCTTCAGAATTCTGTCAGCCACAGTAAGTAAATGTTGACATAAATGTCTAAACTTGTAGAGAATTTTTAGAAGAATTTATTTGAGCCAAACTGATAACAATGCTGGGAAGCAAGATTTCAAATACTACAGAGAATAACAGTTTTGCAGTTTCCTTTATACATTTGAAATTACAGAGGGGATGTAAGGAAGATTACATGGAGATGGAAAAAAGCAAGGTAGGAATTGGACTACAGGATAATTAAGATTATGTGCTCTTGAGAGTGGTTAAGTTTCTGAAGGGTCTGAAAAAGAGGCACTTCAAAGGTGTGTTAACACAAATGCACAGAAACAATGGACAGAGCTTACTTAAGGAAAAGATAATCCTTTTACTAAAGAAGTTATATACCTGGGGTGTAACTACCCACTGAGTCCTGCCCAGTTAGGAATTTATGATTAGATCACTCTATGAGTTTACTGTTGGTTAGATTTATTACAGAGTACCTTTTTTGTCCACACCATGAAGTTCAAATAGGTTATTCCATAAGTCAAGGATAAGATAGTCATCATAATGGTGATGCCTGTCATATATGAATACCCATTCTGAGCCAGACAGTGCATTAAGAGCTTTACAACTTAATCTCATTTAAGTCTTATGTTTAGAAATGTGCAATTTATATATCAACATTCAAATGGGATCTCCCAGACTCACAAAATTTACTTCTCTAAAGTCGCCCAGCTGATAAGTGCCGGAGCCAAATCGTAAATGGTATACTTTGCCACTGCAGCATTATTTACTTTTGCTTGTATATGCAAAACGACAAAAAAATAAGAATAACAAAGTAATTTCTTTTCTTTTTATTCCATTATCTCTTCTCTTTATATATCAAGCCTCAAATATATTAGTATAGGTGGGAAAAAAGCATTCTAGGAAGATAATCAAGACCATTTTAGCTTTTGCGTAATGTATTTGTATGTTCAGCAAATGTCTACTCAACATCTGCTATATGCTAGGAATTCTGGTAAGAGCAAAGGATACAGGTGCTAGAGGAAGAAGGCACACTAACCATGAAGGGTTATATAATTAGGTGATTACATTGTACTAAATTTGTTACAATTAACAATACAGAATGAAATGTGCTATTATAAGGGTCTAATCTACACCCTTGGGAGAAGTATCTAACTTAGAATAAAGATTCTTAACTTCCTGTATATTAGGTTCCCCAAGTGTCAGAATTTATACCATCTCTCCTCAGTCTATATATTAATATTAAACATTTTCATTCCCTTTAAAAGTAAAATATGTAAGAGCTAAAACTTACTTGATATAAAAATCCCATTGCTTTTTTACTTTGTATGATTTCTAAGCAGAATAAACTGAGCTTTATGTACATTATTAAGAGGACACAACCCTGAATATAGGTATTTGAGTACAAATACCTAGCATAGATATCTAAAGCCTGAAAGTATTTTGTGGAATTATTTATTTTGAACGCTTGAAGTATCTGCAAACTTCCGATTTAGATGGTCTCATTCTGATATCTTAATGATACCAAATTATAGCTATGAACTAATGGATTAAATATTTGATCTCCATAGCATTTTTGTGTTGTCAGATTAGGTTAATACTATATAATATTTAGTAGAGAATAAACATAGTATTCTGGAGGAAAGTAGGACTTATATCTCAAGAACCCTAACCTTACTTGATACAAAGAAAAGACAGATTGTTATTTCCTGAGTGAACCAAACCTATTTTATGAGATAGTATTCAGAAGACATAGGCTAGTATATGAAATCCAAACATTAATTATTGTTTTTAAAATTTTGTACCATTGGTAGTGTTGACATAAGGAAATCACTGGATAACTGATATTTTGAGATGAGCCTGGCAAAATTGAAGGCCCAGGATTAATAAAATGGTAGTCAACTGCAGCTGATGACAGAGAAATAGATAATTAAAAAACAGTGTGCAAGAGCTTCAGCTTCACTGAGTGTAAAAGTTTATTTCTTTTTTAACCCGATATCTGTGAAGCATGAGTCATTATCCTGTGAGAAACAAAAAATCTTTTGTTGAAAACAAACACACAAACAAAACACTTGTTAAAAGTATAGCACCAGTTTCTGGTAACATAAAGTCGGTAAGGAAAAAAGTGGTACAAAATAAAACTCTTTTAGTGATTTGAAACTTTCTGAAAGTTTGTACATTTAAAAAATTAAAACATTTAATGATACAAAGGTTACCCAGAGATTCACTCTAACTAACGTATTTGCCTAGTGCTAAAGAATAATCTTTGGAACTCATGGTGTCCTGATGTGAACTTATAACACTTATTATGTTACTTAGGTATGTTTTCATGATTTTCATGTTTCATTTTCAAGCCCCTGTTGAAATTAGCCAATATTACTACATCTGTTTCAGAGGTATAAGAGAACTGCCCAAGTTCAAACATATCAGTGACAAAGTTTGTACTCAGTTTTGGGGCTCCATAGTAGCCTGAAGGTGTACTGGAATATCTTCCAGTTGTTTTCGAATGCAACAAACGTTATAAAAATGATGAACACTCAGTACCTTTATCCACATACTGCATTTTCTTTCCCTTCTTTGTTCTACTATAGAAAAAATTTTGGAAAATAGTTTGTTCTATCAGATTTTTAGCAGTCTGTTTTTTAAATCTGTTCAGTATAATTTTAAAAAGTTCAGTTTGAATATTCCTTCAAATGTAGCTACAACTACTTTATTTCTGAGAATTAGAGGTCGTTTTTTGCCTAAGTTATAACACAGTTAAACCTGAAAATAAAAACAGCAGTTGCAAATCAGAGTACCATTACAATATAGTGACGTTGACTGATAAAAAAAAAAAAAAAATGCATGCACTTAATTCAGCTTTATCTTTCAAGTTAAAGAATAATGAAACCAACTTGAAACCATAAAAGCAACACAAGTTCTTCACTTTCGAAAAGTTAGAGATTTAAAGAAATAATAGTAATTTGTTGTCCTACCACTTGGAAATGACCACTATTAGTGTTTGAGAGGATGACCCTGCTGTCATTTTTTTCCATGTGTGTCTATTTACTTAGTGTGGAGTTTACTGTTTTTATACTAAAGCCCTTGCTTTCTCATGAACACCTTCCAAGAGACTCTGCATTTTCAATCTAATGTGCTAATGGGATTTGGCATAGTAAATTTTTTTATATCATATTATACAGGTATTACATCTGTATACATATTAATGTATGGACATATGTACTCTTGCATACTACTTTTATAACTTTATTGATATGTATATTATACATATGATATACTTTTGTATAATACATTTATAATTTATATGAATCAAATTATTTGTGTATATAATCTATACATGTATATTTCTTTTAAATACATTAGATCTTTAAAAGAATCCTCAAATCATTTGTTTCTATCTTCCTTTTTTCTTTCTCTACTATACCTGCCATCTGTTTTAGCTGTAGTTTAGATCTCTCTTTTATAATCTCAGTTTAGCCTTTCATTTTTCTCTGACATGAGTGATACTCCCTGATACCCTGAGTGTTCTTCTTTTAGGAGTAGAGCATAGTAGTTATGAGCTTGATCTCTGAGACAGACTCCATGGGTTCAAATCTCAGCACCACAACCTACCAGCCTAACCTTCGACTGGTTACTTAACCTTTGTATACCTCATGTTCTCAAAGGTAAAATAAAATGACAGTAGTTCTTACCTGAAAGGGTTGTTGCAAGAATAAAACTAGCTGATACACATAGAGCGTTTAGAATAGGGCTTTGCAAATAGTAAGAACCCCATACATTATTAGCTAATCATTTTTAAGGATAATACAAGAATGTGACTTTTGAGGACTTTATACTTAAAAGGTTTCGCTTACTTGAAGCAGTCTGCATGTAAGCTTCTATAGTATATATAGAGTGAAGTTAAAAAATAATGTTAATTGGAAAGTCTACCAGAGAAGTCTTTCTTATCTCTTCTTTTCTAGTTTTTCTCCCACGGACCATACTTTTCTGCCAGAAATGAGTCAACAGAACACCTAAACTTTGTGCTGGACCTGTTTAGCCTCTGTCAGACCAAGTATAGAGTGGATCCCAGAGCTAACGACAAGCTCTAGACACCCAGCTTTCTTCTTTATTTATAATTTAAACCTATTGTCACTAGCAGGAAGTCCTGGCTGGTTTAATTAAACCTGCGTGAGCCATATGGTGTAGGAGAAACCAAAACTCAGATATTCAAGGCACTAAGTTAAAATCCTATACATGGGACTTTTCTGAGTAACTTATTTGAAAAAAGAAATGGCCAGTATAGGTTAGCAATATAGAATAAATATTATGTATGATCATTTCTGTCTTGATCAGCTTGGGCTGCTAGAACAAAACACCACAAACTGATGAAGATATTTACTTCTCACAGTTCTGGAGGCTGGAAGTCCAAGATTAAGTTACTGATGAGAGGCCACTTCCTGGCTTGTAGTCCGCCATCTTCTTGCTGTATGCTCACATGGCCTTTTTTTGGTGCATGTGCTTGGAGGGAGAAACATTTCACTCTTCCTTTTCTTTTAAAGGACATTAATCTCATAATGAGGGCCCTATCATTATGACTGCATCTAAACTTAATTATTTCCCAAAGGCCCCACCTCCAAATACCATCACATTGGAAGTCTGGACTTGACCATATGAGTTTTGAAGGATGCAAACATTCAGTCCACAAGACACTTTAATAAAGAAGTGAAACTTTCTGTAATATTTCATACTAATGTCATTTAGTAAATAATCTGAGAGCTGCCAACCCCAAGGTAATACCAGAGGTGATTTCCATAAATCATGGAAATTAATTGAATACTTGACTTTACTATTTCCTGGCACTTTGTGTAATTTTTTTATTGAAATTTTATGACAATTTCTATGTTGAAATTTTATATTTGATAAAATCCTGCTTCATAATACCAGGAATAATTTTTCCCTTACTAAAACTCATCTTAAAAATAAATAAGAAAACATATTTCTCTAGATACCCCAACTGATCTGCCCACCACCACCACCACCCAGCCCATCATCACTTCTCTGTTCCCATGTCCTACTCTCTCCTTCTTGCCCAGGTTACTCTGACCACCCAATTTACTCCTGCCAGTTCCTTGTACATACCTTGCACAACCTGGCCTGAGGTCCTTTTTACTTGTTCAGTCCTTTGCCTGCAATTATCTAAATTATTCACATACAGCATCTCATTACTACCTTGCAATCTCAGCTTAAATGTGACTCTACTTTTCATGACTTTCCTATATAACGCAGACCACTCATGGACATACCCTGCCTCAGCCCCCCCTTTTCCCCATCAGCACACTCTGTGTTCTTTATATCATTTGTCACCTCCTGACACACAGATTTTATTGTATATTTGTTTATTTTCTTTCTCCTCTACACCTCCAACTAGTTTGAAAATGAGACCAGGGATTTTATTTACTTCTATATACCTGTTTTTAATACAGTGTCTGGCAAGTTGAAGTCACCCAATAAATATTTGATAAATGAGTAATTAGTTATAAAATTTTACATCCACAGATTTTTAATGGGGTCATTTTTTAAACCAGTGTATCAGTCAGAGTGCTAGAAAAAAACAAATGTTGCATTCAAAATGAGTAACTTAAAAGGAATTTTAAAACATAGTATTTACAAAAGCATGGGTAGTATTGGGAAACCCCCAGGCATAATAAAGTGCTACAAGGTTAGTAATAATGGGCACTCTAGGCCTGGGGCAACAGAGAAGAAGTTAGCTGAACCCAGAGAGTGATTTATGGTGTCCAGCAGGCACTATAACCTTTCCTTGGAGGGTGCAGCTAACTCTAGAATCCTGAGGGGACCCAGGAGAGTGAACTCCAACCTCTCTCTGTTCTTCCACATCCCTCTGAGTCCTGCTGTGTTTCCCTTTGGTTGACCAAAGCAAAACCCAGAGCACAAGGGAAACTTTGATGTGGTTCACATTGGTCAGTTCCAGGGGCACAAGGCTGGGTGGAGAAGGTGGAACATGGACCTTGAGGGCCTGTGTTCACTATTCCAGTGTAACTTTTTAAAAAAGAAACAACAACCATGAAGCATTTTCTGTGTATATATGAGACTTTCAGTGAAACTGTGACAGGTACCTCTCAAAGACATGAGAGAGGTGTTATCAGTCAGCCCCTAAGTCAGTGGGAGAGAGGTGTTCACAACCGCAATTCTTGTCTTCTCATATAAATGATTTTATACTAGAGACCTTGATTGCATTGTGATAAAGTGAGTTTATTAAAACATTACAGCAAGTGAATTTTTAAAAATTAAAGCATTTATTAATGAAGCAAGGTAAGCAAATTTATATATATGATTTATGAAGAATAGATGGTTCTCAGTTAAGCTGAGGAATTAGTGGGATGGAGGGTTTCTGTTTTATATACCCTTGTGTTTATAACTGTAAAAACATTCTTCTGACAGATATCCTGGTATAGGTTAACTCTTTGTTATGGTTTTCCCCAATTTATGAGAAGTACCAGGTAACTTTATCTTGACAAACCCAAGACCACTGACTTCACCTTTTAAACAATGGGCACTCCTCTTTTCACCTCCTCCATGCTATTTTAACAGCTTCAGGATAATTCACACTAAGTAGTCTCTCAGATTAGTTTAAAGTAAGATTCCTCCTCTCCCTCTTCCTTTTTCCCTCCTCTCCTGCATTTTTTTTGTGAGAAGAAAAGGTTTTAATCCTTTGTTCCCAAGATAAAGTCCTGCTACAAGCAGCCTGCAAAGTTTTTTGAATTTGTTTAATTTTCCTGCGTCAGTTTCCTTATTCCTTCTGCCCAGAAATTTTCCTAGCCTCTTATTATCCTATAATAAAACAGACTCCCTAGCAAAAACGGGTGTCTGGGAGTTATGATGTCAAACTATTGAACTAAATGTTTTGTTGAACTAAAAGTAGTTTTACATTGAACCATGCTTTTTCAACAATTTATGCCATTTTTATTATATAGTGTACCTTTCAAACACCTTAAAAATGAACTGTTGAATTATATAAATATAATGATGTATATATGTGTTATTGTTATTTCTCTTGGGGAGGAAGGAAACCACAGACCTGTTTCTTAGGGCTGATGAATAAAGTTAGGAATTCTAAAGGAACTTCTATATATAATTTTTGTGACAAACTCCATTGTCATAATTTTATTTACTTTTATTGTTGACAGTATTACAGATGTTTGCCATTTTTCTCCTTTTGCTCCCACATATCTACGCAGCTCCCACCCCACCCCACCCCACCCCAGGATTTCACCTCTTTATTGCTTGTGTCCTTGAGCTATTCATGTATACATATAAGTTCTTTGGTTAATCTCTTCCCACCCCCTTGCCAACTTCCCCGCACCCATTTCCACTGAGATTGGTCAGACTATTCCATGCTTCCATATCTCTAGACCAATTTTGTCTGTCAGTTTATTTTGTTCATTAAATTCCACATATAAGCGAGATCATGTGACACTTGTCTGTCTCCGACTGGCTTATTTAACTTAACTACAGGTTGATATATGCTGTCCCAAAGGGTAAAACATCTTTCTTCTTTACAGCTGCATACTATTCAATGGTGTAAATGTCACATAGCTTTTTTTTTTTTTATTGTTTAAAATATTACAGATGTCCCTTTTTCTCCCCAATGACCCCTTCCACCCTGTTCCTTCCCCCTCCCCAGACCCTCTCCCCACCATTGTCCATGTCCTTGGGTTGTGTATATATGCACATAAATTCTTTGGTTACTCTCTCCCGCTCCACCCACCCGCCCTCGTCCATCCCTCTGACATTCATCAGTCTCATCTATGCTTCCATGTCATTGGATCTATTCTGTTCATCAGTTTATTAAGTTCTTTAGATTCCACGTATAAGCGACATCATGTGATATTTGTCTTTCGCTGCCTGGCTTATTTCACTTAGCTTAATATACTGATGGGCACTTGGGTTTTTCCTAGATCTTAGCTACTGTAAATTGTGCTGCTATGAACAAAAAGGTGCATAAGTTCTTTCTGATAAGTGTTTTGGGTTTCTTAGGATATATTCCTGGAAGTGGGATCACTGGGTGAAAAGGCAGTTCCATTTTTAATTTTTTGAGAAACATCCATATTGTTTTCCACAGCAGCTGCACCAGTCTGCATTCTCACCAGCAGTGTTCCAGGGTTCGCCTTTCTCCACATCCTCGCCACATGTGTCATTTGTTGATGGTAGCCATTCTGACAGGTGTGAAGTGATACCTCATTGTGGTTTTAATTTGCATCACTCTGACGATTAGTGACTTGGAGCATTTTTTCGTGTATCTATTAGAAATCCGTATGTACACTTTGTAGAAGTGTCTATTCAGGTTCTTTGCCCACTTCTTAATTGGATTGTTTGTCTTCCTCTTGTTGACTTGTATGAGATCTTTGTACACTTTGGAAATTAGCCCCTTATCAGATGCATCATTGGAAAATATGTTCTCCCATACCGTGGGGTTCCTTTGTATTTTGAGGGTGATTTATTTTGCTGTGCAAAAGGCTTTTAGTTTGATATAGTCCCATTTGTTTATTTTTTACTTTGTTTCTCTTGCCCTAGGCAATGTATTGATGAAAATTTTACTATGTGAGATGTCTATGACTTTACTGGCTATGTTTTTCTCCCTGGATGTTTATGGTTTCACTATTTATATTTAAGTCTTTTATCCATTTTGAATTTATTCTTGTGTATGGAGTAAGTTGGTGATCTAGTTTCATTGTTTTGCATATACCTGTCCAGTTTTCCCAACACCATTTATTGAGGAGACTGTCTTTACTGCCCTTGCCTCCTTTGTCAAATATTAATTGACCATAATGGCATGGGTAGATTTCTGGAGTCTGTTCTGTTTCATTGATCTATATGTCTGGGGTTGTACCAGTACCAGGCTGTTTTGATTACAATGGCTTTGTAGTATAGTTTGATATCCAGTAAAGTGATCCCTATGATTCTGTTCTTCATTTTCAAGATTGCTATAGCTATTCGGGGTCTTTTTTTTGGTTGCATATAAATTTTTGGAATATTTGTTCTAGTTCTGTGAAAAATGCTATAGATATTTTAATTGGAATTGCATTGAATCTATAGATTGCTTTTGGTAGTATGGACATTTTAATAATCTTATTCTTCCAATCCATGAACATGGTATATTTTCCCATTTCTTTATATCTTCCTCTGTTTCTTTTTTCAGTGTCCTGTAGTTTTTAGATCTTTGGTTAAATTTATTCTGAGGTGTCTTATTTTTTTAGTTGTGACGGTAAATGATATTGTTCTTTCAGTTTCACTTTCTGAGTGTTCATTATTGATGTATAAAAATTCCATTGATTTTTGGATGTTAATTTTGCTTCCTGTTACCTTCCTAAATTCATTTATTAAACTTAGTAGTACTTTAGTGGAGTCTTTAGGGTTTTCTATGTACAATATCATGTCATCTGCAAATTATGACAGCTTTACTTCCTTTAATTTTTTTCTTTTTTGCCTGATGGCTGTGGCATGGACTGCCAGTACTATATTGAATGAGAGTGGTGAAAGGAGACAACCCTATCTTTTTCTGTTTTTAAGAAAAATGGTTTAGTTTTTGACCATTGAGTATGATGTTGGCTGTAGGCTTGTCATATATGGCCTTTATTATGTTGAGGTATGATCCCTCGATACTCACTTTGCTGAGAGTTTTTATCAAAAATGGTGCTGGATTTTTTTGAATGCTTTTTCTGAATCTAGTGATATGATCATATGATTTTTTCCTTGAATTTTTTTATGCAATGTATCACATTTATTGATTTATGAATATGATACCATCCTTGCATCCCTGGAATAAATTCCACTTGGTCATGGTGTGTGATCTTTGTAATGTATTGATGGATCTGATTTGTTAATATTTTGTTGAGGATTTTAGCATATGTTCATCAGGGATATTGGTCTGTAATTTTCTTTCTTTGTAGTGTCTTTATCTGGCTTGAGGATTAGGATAATGCTGTCCACAAAAAAGAGCTTGGGAATCTTCCCTCCTCGTGAATTTTCTGGAATAGCTTATGGATAATAGGTATTAATTTTTCTCTGTATGTTTGGTAAAACTCTCCTATAAATCCATTTAATCCCAGGCTCTTTTTTGCTAGAAGTTTTTTTTATTATTGCTTCAATTTCACCATTTGTTATGAGATTATTCAGCTTTTCTGATTCTTCCTAATTGAGTTTTGGAAGATTGCATGTTTCTAGGAATTTGTCCATTTTACCCAAGGTGTCCAGTTTGTTGGCATATAGTTGCTTGAAGAATTTTCTTACAATTCTTTGTATTTCTTTGGTGTTGATTGTTATAATGCCATTTCCATTTCTGATTGTATTATTTTGGGTCCTCTCTCTTTGTTTCTTGGTGAGTCTGGCTAAAGTTTCATCAGTCTTATTTATCTTTTCAAAGAGCAGCTTTTGGTTTCATTGATCTTTTGTATTTTTTTTTTAGTTTCTGTATAATTTATTTCTGCTCTGATCTTTATTTTTTCCTTACACTTATTGAGGGCTTCCTTGCTTTTCTCTTTCTAATTCTTTTATGCTTAGTGTTAGATGGTTTTTAAAGCTTTTTCTTGTTTTTTGAGGTATGCCTGTAATGCTATAAACTTTCATCTCAGGACTACTTTCACCATGTCCTAAAGATTTTGTGTTGTTTGTTCATTTTCATGTTTCCAGGAAGTTTTTGATATCTTCCTTGATCTCGTTGGTAACTCATTCATTTTTTAATAACATGCTCTTTAGCCTTCATGTGTTTGAATATTTTTGAGTTTTTTTATTGTGATTGGTTTCTAGTTCATTCCACTGTGATCTGAGAAGATGCTTGATATGATTTCAATCTTCTTGAACTTATAGAGACTTATTTTGTGCCCTAACATATGGTCTATTTTTAAGAATATTCCATGTGCACTTAAGAAAAATGTATATTCTGTTGCTTTGGGATGAAATGGTAAATTAAATCCATTAGTTCTAGTGTGTAATTTAAGGTCTGTTTCCTTGTTGATGTTTTGTAAGATGATCTATGCATTGATGACAGTAGGGTGTTAAAACCCTCCTCTATGATTGTATTGCTGTCAATCTCCCCCTTATAGTCCACCAATAATTTATTTTATATATTTAGGTATTCCTATATTGGGTGCATATATATTTATAAGGATTGTATCCTCCTGTTGGATCAATCCCTTTAGTATTATGTAGTGACCTTCTTTGTCTCTTGTTATGGTCTTTATTTTGAATTCTTTTTTGTCACAAATAAGTATTGCTACTCCAGATTTTTTTTGTTTGTTTCCATTTGCTTGGAATTTTTTTTTTTTTCATCCTTGCACATTCAGCCTGTGTGAATCTTTTGCTTGGCAGTAGGTCTCTTGTAGACAGCATATATATGGGTTGTATTTTCTCATCCATTCAGCTATCTTGTGTCTTTTGATTAGAACATTTATTTTGTTTACTTTTAAGGTTATTATTGCTATATACTTATTTAACATCATTGTCCTCATTTATGCCTATGTTCTTTTCTTTCAATATGTCTTCTCCTTAAAGCAGTCTTTTTAGCACTTCTTCCCATGCTGCTTTAGTGGTACTGAACTCCTTTAGCCTTCTTTTGTCTGGTAAGCTGTTTATTTCACCATCTATTTTGAATGATAACCTTGCTGGAAAGAGCAGTCTTGGATGTAGGTTCTTGCTTTTCTTTACTTTGAAAACTCCATGCCACTCCCTCTGTCCTCAATTGTTTCTGTTGAGAAATTAGCTGAGAGCCTTATTGGGGCTCCCTTGTGGTCATTGATTGTTTCTCTCATGCGGCCCTGAAGTTTCTCTCTTTGTCCTTGATATTTGCCATTTTAATTATGTTGTGTCTTGGAGTGGCTTCCTCTTGCTTGGAAACTTCTGTGCTTCCTGAATTTGTGTGGCATTCTCCTTCCCCAACTTAGGAAAGTTTTCTGTCATTTTTTCTTCCAACAGGCTCTCTACCTCTTGCTCACATTCCTCCCCCTCTGGTACCTGTATAATGCAGATGTTATTTTATTTCATGTTGTCCCAAGTTTCCCTTATACTCTACTCATGCTTTTTCAATATTCTTTCTTATTGCTGCTTTGTTTGAGTAGGGTTTTTTTTCCACCTTATCTTCTAATTGGCTTATTCCATCCTCTGCTTCATTGAGCATGTTTTTAATCCTTCCAGCATATTCTTGATTTCAGATATAGTATTCTTTATTTCTGACTGGTTCTTACTCATAGTATCTATGTCTTTTTTTTTAGTGCTGATGTAGCTTTCACTAAGTTTTTTGTATTTCCCATTATGTTGTAAAATGTTCCCATTAAGTGCCTTGTGGTTTTCACTAATTTCCTTGAGCATCTTTATAACCATTACTTTGAACTCTATTTTTGATAACTTGGTTACCTCCATCTCATCAAGGTCTATTTCTGGTGGTTTTTTCCTTTACTTTCAGGACTGTTTCTTTGTCTCCCCATTTTAGTGTCTCTTTGTGTTTGTATCTGTATATTAAGTATATTTGCTGTCTCCAAGTCTTGTGGGGTGGGCTTTTGCAGTGACTGTCCAGTGTGACCCAGAGGTGTGTTTTCTTTTTATACTTCTGAGCTGTATGCTTTAGGTGTGTCCTTTCTGTGGGTTCTTTGAGCTCTTGTTGTGATTTGGTCTAGATTGTTTTTGACCTGTTCTTGAGAGGACTCTCCTCTCAAGCAGGCTACCTGGAAGGCTCAGCCATAACCACATCATGGTGAGCTGTTGTACATGTGTTGGCAAAACAAAACACAATCAAACTGGCAGAAAATAAACAGGAACTTACAAAATATCCTTACAATCCTAATGAAAATAACTCAAGAAGAAATGGAATTAAGAAAGTGAAAAGAGAACACAAATTCTAAGGCCAATGAGAGAAAGAAAAAAGGATATCATTGCTAATAGCAAATAAATAAATAAATAATATATAAAAGTAAAAAATAGAGAAACTACTGAGAATAAAAGGGGATGAGAAAAGATTCTGAAAAGAAAAAAGGGTGAGCAAAAAAATAAAGGTAGAGAGTAGATATAAGAAAGTGGTTAAAGAAAAAAAAAAGACAGAGAATGAGAGAGGGGGAAAAATTATGTCAAGAAGAGCAAGAAGAGAAGAAGGTAAAACAAGGGTAAGGAAGGAGGTCAATAAGAGATATGGAAAAAACAATAGAGAAAAACAATAAACTTAATGATTATAATAATAACATCCCATAATAAAGCAGAGAATATAAAGAAAATCTTGATAAAAGAACAACAAATAAATGAATAAATAAATATAAATAAAACATGCAAAGCAAGACAAAACAAATCCAAAACAAAAATTAATTTAAAAATTAAAAAAAAATTATTTCCCTCTTTTGTCTTAAAAAAAAAAAAAACAAACAAACAACCAAGTGAGGTTCATCTGGGCAGCTTATGTTTTCTGAGGCTCACTGTTTTGTATGCTGATTTTGGGTCTTCTGGGAGGTACTTTTATGTCAGCCAATGTCAAGGGCTGCCTAAGTTTGGCTCTCAGTGTCTTTATGTAGCTGGTTGGCCTGAGGTTCTCTGTGGACCGCCTCCAGCTGCCAGCTATTTTGCCTCCCCCTTGCCATTGCCTGGCTTTCTTCCAGAGTCTTCTGAAGAGAGTCTAGGGTGCAGGCTTACTGGTGTAGCTCAGGATATTGCTCCCCTTACTTAGAATTTTCACTTTTAGGCACTCACTGTGGGGAAGTTAACCTCTGCTTCAAAGCCAACTCCTCGGTTTCTACAATATCCTCCAATTCTAGTTCCCCATACAATGGCCTGCTGCAGGTTCAGATTGAGTTCAGTCTGTTGCCTTTTCTCTATGGGCAGTTTCAGAGGCCTAGGCTAAGTGGGATTGATCAAAAGAGACTCGTGTGCAGGTTGCCTGCCCAGCCGCCAGGAGGGGTTTTCAGCTTTTCCTCCAGTTTCCAAACAGTAGTCCCTGAGATTCTTACTCTTGTAATGTCCTCCTATGGGCTGTTCTTCCTTCCCCCACTGAACTCTGCCCAGTGGAGGCGGGGGATATCTGGGGCTTCAATGAGCTGAACCAGCCCCTTTCCTGTTGGAGGTGGTGCTCCCAACCTGCAAGAGAAGTATGCATGCTCCGTCCCCCCTTTCCCAGTTCTGGTTGGCAGATCTAACAGAACACTCAGTTCCAACTCCCCACAATGCAGACACAGATCGTAGCTTTTGCTGGTCTGTCTCCCCAACGTACACCAGGAAGGTGGATGCTGCATAGTGCTGACCAGTAATCAAAAACATATAAAGTAACAAAGAGGCAGAAAACCTGCTTTGTGAGCATCTGGGGCCCTTGTGCCTAGGATCCAAACAGTAGGGGTCACAAAGTCAGCCTCACAGAGGTCTCCTGCGCAGCTGATCTCAGTAAAGTGGGGCAGCTCCATGTGGGCTATCCTGGCTCTCTTCAGGGCAGGCCAAAAATCCCTGATCTGCCCCACTGACAGCTCTAATCCCTCTCTGGAAGGACTTTCGTCCCTTTCCCTAAGCCACACAGTTCAAATGCTTTCTGGAGCTCTGTAAAATGCTTTACAGGAAAGCAGAGGGTTCCTTTAGGTCACTGCTGGGTGCAGCCCACAGGCCCCTTTCTATTCAGAAGCCACACTCTGTGGGACAGCCTTTCTTATGGTCAGTAACCAGGGTGAGTGTCTCCTGCCTGGGCTGCCACCATTAGGCACTTTGTCTCACTGGGAGGGTGCTGTCCCCTCTTTGCAAGCACGCTGTACCCCTGGCTCCCTCTGCCTACCGTGCATGGCCTCTCTTTCCCTTCTCCACCACTCAAGGTTTGAAAGTCCTGCTTTTGGATGCCAGCCCACACTCCCAATGAAGGGAGCTCTGCAGCCTCTAACCCTCAGGCCATGCAGCCAAGCACTGGCTTCAGGGGGGACACCCCTTGCCTAGGCCTCCCCCTCTCTTACCAGTCTTTAGGATATTTCTTCAGTGCTCCTTACTGGAAATATGCCCATCAGCTATATTTCTCTTATTTTTCCAAACTGGCTATGCAGTATTTTAGCTGTAAATCTAGTCTGTGGTTGGAAACAAGCGCAGTCTGCTTCTTGTTACCTTGCTATCATCTTGCTGACCTCCTGTACCAACTTTTTTATCCATTCATCTACTGATGGGCACTTGGGCTATTTCTAGATCTTAGCTATTGTAAATTATGTTGCTATAAACATAGAGGTGCATATATTTTTTCTGATTGATGGAACTACTATTTTAAAAACAACAAACAAATGAAACCAGGTGTTGAACAGTACATTATTAGTTTTTAATCATTCAAAAGGAACACATTTGGGGTTAGAAGAACAAATATAGCAGACCTAGTAAGATCTGAGTTTTAATCATGACTTACCAGGAAGAGTCCTTGACAAATAAGTTCAACTCTTGAGTCTGAGTTATAAAGTAAAAGGTGAGACAAAATGCCTTCTGAGGTCTCTTCCAACTCTAAAATTTGATTACTCACTTGATAGGTGTTGATTAATGCCAAGAGGACAAAATTGGATTTTAAAGGAAGAGTGTCAGCAGCACTTATTAATTGAGAAGAAAATAATTACTTTAGATAAAAGCAATCTTGGGGTTTTTTTCTAGGGTTAAGAATTCATTGGCCCAAAACCTGCATACTCTACTAACTTCTCCCCTCTCCATCTTCCTTCCCCTCACACTCTATTATTCTATAGGAATATGCAAGGGGGGGATCAATCATTAGAGAAATTTTAATTTGCATAAGGTTGTTTCAAAGATAAGAAGCTCAGACAAAAATAACGATGCTGTAATTGTGTTTTCTCCTTAGAATCAACTGTATTTATTCCCCAGTCTGAATACTCCATTGAGGAAGATGTTGGTGAACTGTTCATTCCCATCAGGAGAAGTGGAGATGTGAGCCAGGAATTGATGGTGACCTGTTATACACAACAAGGTAGCTCAAAATCCCCCCCCCCCAAAAAAAACACACATATAAATAAGCCTCTTTAACATGTTGGTGACATAACATCATGCCATGAGAGGTGTATTTTATAATTACAATTTTCATGAGAAAAAAAGACGACAGTTATCCATAAGTCTTCCTTCATTATTGCACCTTTGAGAACTCATCTAAGAGGACTTGGAAGGACTCTACTGCCACTTACACAAAAATATTTGATTCAGTTTGTTGTTTATTCTAATGTTCAATGCTTTGTGGATTATAAGAAATTGAAGGCCCTCATTTCCTCTCCCAAAGGCTGCACAAGTAGAAGGGAGTAATTCTTTAAAAAGAAAAGAAAACAAAAAAGAGGCAAAGAAATCATACCCAAGGGAAAAAACTAATTTCAAACTAGTTTGAAACTCATTCCAATCAAATTTCAGAATATTTGTTTTGCTCATGGGTATGTATCTTCTGAAAGGTGATTTTATGTAATACAAAATTAAAATTAATACATAATATTTATTAATATTCTAAACACCTTTCTGGGGAAACAATAGACTTTCTAAGAATGTGAAAGAAAAAGTCATATATGCTGTTGATATCTGAGCTGTGAATCTTTAAAATTTCTATTAATGTATATGCACTGACAGGTAGTAGAAAATAGTGATTAAAATTATGGACTTCAGGATCAGCCTTCAACTCTGGGTTATATAGTTTAACCTATAAGCCTCAGTTACCAAACGCATAAAACCCAATAGAATAGAATGATTGAGAGGATCATTGAGGCAGTGCATGTAAAACACTTGGCACTTTACCTGCAAACAGTAAGCAAGTAAGAAAGTAGAGAAAACATTTGAAACGTAATATTTGTCATGTGTTTGAGACCATTGTGAAGTTAACGTGTGATGCTAGAACAGTATATTGATGCTATTGCTCTTTCCAGGGATGTTCATAGATATTAATTGACCATTAAAATGCTGCATGTGAAAATTATTTCTGGAAATACTCTTGTGATATGTTCTATATAAAACACCTTCTGTACCTTCTCTGTCTCAAGGAACGGCAAGCGGAACTGTGCCAACATCAGTGCTGTCCTATTCTGATTACATATCCAGGCCTGAGGACCACACCAGTGTTGTGCGCTTTGAGAAACATGAGAGGGAGAAAGTGTGTCGTATTGTTGTTATTGATGACTCGTTGTATGAAGAGGAGGAAACATTCCATGTCCTTCTGAGCATGCCTATGGGTGGAAGAATTGGATCAGAGTTCCCAGGGGCTTGTGTTACAATCATCCCTGACAAGGATGATGGTAAGTACTAATACACCTAAAAAGTATTCCTCTTTCCAGGCAGACCAACATTAGGCACAGATTTCTAAACAGAAAAATGACAGCGTAAAACAATATCACATGCACATTTATTTTGTGCTTGATTTTATAGTGTGGTTAAGTTTCAAGTTGGCTGCATTAAGCAATTTTTCTTTCTTAATTTAATATTTTAAAGGCAAAAATCACACCTGTGTGGTTTATCTGTCTGTGCAGTTTCTTTTACAGTGCCACTTACTGTTAGGTGATTAAACTTTTAAAATTTTATGACAAGAATTGACACACTTTTAATAAATTTAATCCCTTTTTTTGTTTTGCTTTGCTTTTAAAGCTTGTTTTATAACTTTAAACTCATTGTTTGAACTCACTTTTCAAACAAACCAATCAGACAAGGCTGTTAAATGAATAACTAGAAAGGCAATAACTATATAGAATATTAAGTTCAACAGGCATCTCTGTGTCCCCCCAAAAAAGGAGGGGGTATCCTAGACTGCTCTTCCTGATGGAAATGAAATTTCTGCAAGGTAATCCCTCCTCCTGAATACAAAAAGAAGCAAAAGGGTCTTAATGTTCCCTGTTCAAGAAACATTTGTTCTTTTTTGTGAAGAAAGGATGTGACTAAAATAGTGAGAAAAGTGAGAGCTGTAAACGGAGAAATAGGACTCCCAGTACTTGAATATTTTTCTTTCTTTCTTGAAGTTTTCCTCATGGTAGATGAAAGAGGACGAAACTGATAAGATAAGTCTTTTGGCTCAGTGAAAGCTGGATAAGAGTCAAAAGACTTTAACCTGAAACTCAGGAAGTTTTTACCCTAAATTTAGATAATAGCCTATATGTATAAGCTGCTTTAATATATTTAAATGTTGTTTTAGTTTTTAGTTTAACAAATAATTATATATTTAAATAAATACAGAAGTTTTCTTTTTAAATTTGATTGCTCTTAGAAAGGAGGCCAATATTTTGAATGTCAGTCAAAACAGAACCAATAATCCACTCTAAATGCTTATCTGCACTCTCCCTCTTCCTCTCTTTCTTTTAATATAGAAAGATAGAAAGATATGGGTTGATTTAATTTTTAAGGTTTAAAATATAATTAATGATTACTTTATTTCAGTTTATTTTGTTAAAAAACTCTTTCCCATAAAATTGCTATGGGATGCATATTGAGAAAAAAATAAAAGTACAGAAAAATATTTTTATTGATGTATAATTGATGTATATTAGTTTCAAGTGTATAACATAATGATTCAGTATTTGTATATATTGGGAATAAGTGTAGTTAATGTCCATCACCATAATAGTTCCAAAAAAACCCTTTTTTTCCTCTGAAGAGAACTTTAAGATTTAGTAGCTATTAAATATTATTAATAACTATTAGCAACATCCAAGTATGTAAAACAGTATTAATAACTATAGTCACCATATGTATATTACATCCTCATTACTTATTTATTTTATAACTGGAAGTTTGTGCCTTTTAACCTGCTTTACCATTTTGCCCACCCCCCATCTCCTGCTTCAGGCAACCACAAATCTCTTTTCTGTATTTACGAGCTTTTTCTTCTTTTCAGATTCCACAAATGAGATCATTTGGTATTTGTCTTTCTCTGTCTTATTTCACTTAGCATAATGCCTTAAAGATCGATGCATATTGTTGCAATCAGCAACATTTCTTTCAGTTTTCTTGAATGTATGATATTCTGTTGTATATATCTGCCACTTTTTTTAATCTTTATTGTTGAAAGTATTACAGATGCCCCCTTTTTACCCCCTTGACTACCCCCTCCACCCATCTCCCAGGCCTTCACCTCACTATTTTCTGTGTCTATGGATTATACATATATGCATATAAATTCTTTGGTTAATCTCTTCCCCACCTTCACTCCCCCCTTCTCTCTGAGATTTGTTAGAATGCTCCATACCTCTGTGTCTCTGGGTCTATTTTGTTCATCAGCTTATTTTGTTCATGAGATTCCACATATAAGTGAAATCATATGGTACTTGCCTTTCTCTGACTGGTTTATTTCACTTACCATGATACTCTCCAGGTCCATCAATGCTGTAGCAAGCAATAACATTCAAGTCCTGGATCCATTTTGAGTTAATTCTTGTGTATGGTGTAAGATAGTTGTCCAGTTTTATTATTTTGCATGTAGCTTTCCAATGTTTCCATCACCATTTATTGAAGAGACTGTCCTTTTGCCACTGTATATCCTTGGCTACTTGTTGTAAAGTAATTGACCATGTATGTGTGGATTTATTTCTGGGATCTCCATGCTGTCTTATTGGTCTATGCATCTGTTTTTATGCCAGTATCATACTTTCTTGGTTACAGTAGTTTGATTTCAGGCAGCATGAAGTCTCCAGTTTTGTTCTCTTTCTCAAGATTGCTTTGGCAATTTGGGGTCTTTTGTGATATCATACAAATTTTAGAACTGGTTGTTCTATTGTGAAAAAATGCCATTGGAATTTTAATAGGGATTGTTATCGAATGTCTAGATTTCATTGACTAGTATGGACACTTTAACAACATTAATTCTTTCAGTATATGACCATAGGATATCTTTCCACTTATAATTTTTTCCCCGGTTCCTAACTTTTTAAACATTTTATCATTTTTAATTACAATTGACATACAATATTATATCTGTTCCAGGTTTACAACATAGTGATTAGACATTTATATAACTTACCAAGTGATCACCCCAATAAGTCTAGTACTCACTAGACAACATACAGAGTCATTACAATATTATTGACTATATTCCCAGTGCTTTACATTAGATTCCTGTGACCGTTTTTATAACTGGAAATTTGTATATATTAATCCATTTTCCTTTTTCACTCAATTACCCTCCCATTCTCTTTATATCTATGAGTTTGATTCTGTTTTGTTTATTCATTTATTTTATCTTTTTATATTCCATATGTAAGTGAAATCATGTTATTTGTCTATTCCCTCTGACTTATTTCACTTACCATAATACCCTCTAAATCCATGTATGTTGTAAATGGCAAAATCTCATTCTTTTGTACAGTCAAGTAATATATCATTGTATTTATGGACCACTTCTTTTTTATCCAGTTGTCTATCGATGGATAATTAGGTCCCTTCTATATCTTGGCCATTGTAAATAATGTTGCAATGAACATAGGGCTGCATTTTTTTTTTAATTAATGTTTTAGATTTTTCAGATAAAAACCCAGAAGTGAGATTGCTGGGTCATATGGGAGTTCTATTTTTAATTTTAGAGGAACTTCCATACTGTTTTCCACAGTGGCTGCACCAACTTGTAATCCCAACAGTGCACAACAGGATTTCCTTTGTTGATTTGTTGATGTTAGCCATTCTGACAGGTGTGAGGTGACATCTCATTGTGATATTAATTTGTTTTTCCTTATGGATTAGCAAATTTTCACGTCTATTGGCCATTTGTATGAACTCTTTGAAGAAATGTCTATTCAAGTCCTCTTCCAATTTTTTAATCAGATTGTTTGAATTTTTGGTTGCATGAGTTTCCTTATATATTTGGATATTAACTCCTTATCAAATGTATCATTGGTAAATAACTTCTTGCTTTTCAGTAGCCTGTCTTTTCATTTTGTTAATAGATTCCTTTACTGTGAAATTTTTTTTTAGTTTTCTTCTACAAGTTTTGATTCAAACCTTACATTTAAGTCTTGAATTCACTTTGAGCTTATTCTTTTATATGATGTAAGAAGATGGTCTAATTTCTTTTTTTGCATGTACCTGTCCAGTTTTTGCAACATCATTTATAAAAGAGACTATCTTCACTCCATTTTACATTCTTGCCTCCTTTGTTATAGATTAACTTAACATATAGTTGTGGTTTTATTTTTGGGCTCTCTATTCTGTTCCATTAATCTATGTTTCTCTTTTTATGCCAGTACCATACTGTTTTGATTACTGAAGATTTGTAGTAGAGATTCATATCAGGTAGCATGACATTTCCAACTTTGTTCTTTCCTCAAGATTGCTTTGGCTGGTGGGGCCTTTTATGGTTCCATGCAAACTTTAGAATTATTTTAGTTCTATGGAAAATTCCAATGACATTTTGATAAGGATTACATTGAATCTATAGATTGCTTTGGGTAATATGGACATATTTAATCATGTAAATTCTTCCTGTCTATGAGTACTGCATATGTGCTTATTTATTTGTATCTTCTTCAACTTTTTTTTTTCAGTATCTTATAAATTTCTGAGTACAGATCTTTTACCTCCTTGGTTAAATTTATTCCTAGTTATTTTATATTTATTGATGAATTGAAAATGAGATTGTTTCCCTAATTTTTCTTTCTGATAGTTCATTATTAGTGTATAAATATGTAACTAATTTGTAAATACTAATTTTGTATTCTGTTACTTTACTCAATTCATTTGTAAGTTCTAGTATTTTCTCCTTTTTGTTTTTTTATTTTTATTTTTCTCCCAACTCTTTATTTTGAAAAATTGCGAACCTACAGAAGTCTGAAGAATGCTACAATGAAAAGAGCCTTCCCCTCAATTCACAAATTCTTAACACTTCACCCCTAAGTATATGACCATGAATCATCTAAGACATTCTTCTGCATAAAGCACAACAACATCCAAGAAATGTATTATTGGTAAAATAATGTCTTGTAATCCCCAGTTAACTCAAAGATATCTTAAATAGCTAGGGGGTTTCCCCCCAAATCATGTTCCAATCAAGGATCATGTATTGTTTTTGATTACCATGTCTCTTCACTTTCAGTTTCTTTTAATTTAGAATTATTCCCCTGTGTAATGTTTCATGATATTGACATTTTTGAAGAGTCTAGATCAGTTGTTTGGGAGAATGGCCTAGATTTTGGGTATGGCTGGTTATTTCCTTATGTAGGCAAGAATTTTACATAGGTGATGTGTATTTTATTTTATATTAAATCAGGTAACTGATAGTAGTTTGGCCTGATGCTGGACATGGTAGTTTTCATCCCATGTTTAAAGAACTTTTCCCCCATTGTAATATTTAAGTATCTGCAGGGTGATATATTCTTTTTTTTTTTTTTTTTTTAATATATCTTTTTTATTTCAGAGGGAGGAAGAGAAATGTAGAGAGAGATAGAAACATCAATGATAAGTCATTGATCAGTTGCCTCTTGCACGCCTCCTACTGGGGATCGAGCCTGCAACTTGGGCATGTGCCCTAACTGGGAATCAAACTGCGGTTTTCTCGATCATAGGTCGATGCTCAACCCCTGAGCCATGCCAGCCAGGGAATATTTTCTTTTATTTTTTTATCCCCTCTGTTGACTATTACAGATGATCCCATTTTTCTCCAATTGTCCCCATCTGCCCAGTTGCCACCAAAACCCAGGCTTTCACCACACTATGTCTGTGTCCATGGGCTATGCATATGTGCATATAAGTTCTTTGGTTGATCTCTTCCCACCCCGCCTCCCCCATTCCCTCTGGGATCTTTCAGTCTGTGTCATGTTCCCATGCCTCTGGACCTATATTGTTCTCCAGTTTATTTTGTTCAGTAGATTCCATATATAAGTGAGATCATGTGATATGTGTATTTCTTTGCCTGGCTTATTTCGCTTAGCACAATATTCTCCAGGTCCATCCATGCTTTCCCAAAGGGAAAGAAATCATTCTTCTTTATAGCTGCATTGTATTCCATTGTGTAAATGTACCACAGGTTTTTTATCCACTCATCCCTGATGGACACTTAGGCTGTTTCCAGGTCTTAGCTATTGTAAATAACACTGCTATGAACATAGGGGTGCATATATTCTTTCTGGTTGGCATTTCAGGACACTTAGGATATATTCCTAGAAGTGGGGTCACTGAGTCAAAAGGCAGTTCAGGTTTTAATTTTTGAGGAAATTTCATACTGTTTTCCATAATGGCTGCACCAGTCTGCATTTGCATGAACAGTGTACTAGGAATCATAGCTTTTCTCCACATCCTTGCCAGCACTTGATGCTTTTTGAATTTTTGATGGTAGCCATTCTGGCAAGTATGAGGTGACACCTCATTGTAGTTTTAATTTGCATCTCTCTGATGATTAGTGACTTTGAGCACTTTTTCATATATTTGTTAACTCTGTCCTCTTTGGAGAAATGTCTATTTAGTTCCTTTGCTTATTTTTTAATTGGATTGTTTGCTTTCCTTTTGTTAAGTTGTGGCAGCCTTGCATCCCTGGAATAAATCCCACTTGGTCATGGTGTCTGATCTTTTTAATGTATTGCTGGATCTTATTTGCTAATATTTTGTTGAGGATTTTAGCATCTACATTCATCAAGGATATTGACTTGTAATTTACTTTCTTTGTAGTATTTGTTTCTGGTTTTGGAGTTAGGCTAATGCTGGCCTAGTAAAAAGAGATTGGAAGTGTTCCGTCCTTTTGAATATTTTGAAATAGTTTGGGGAGGAAAGGTGTTAGTTTTTTGTTGTTTTTTTTTTTGAATGTTTGATAAAACCCCACTGTGAAGCCATTCGTTTCAGGACATTTGTTTGCTGGGAGTTTCTTAATACTGCTTCAATTTCATTTGTTGTTAGTGTTCTATTCAGGTTTTCTGATTCTTCCATATTCAGTTTTGGAAGACTGTATTTTTCTTGGAATTTGTCCATTTTATCCAGGTTGTCCTGTTTGTTAGCATATAGTTGTGCATAGTAATTTCTTATAATCCTTTGTATTTCTGTGGTGTCAGTTGCTACTTCAGCTCTTTCATTTCTGATTTTATTTACCTGGATCCTCACTCTATATTTCTTGATGAGACTGGCTAAAGGTTTATCAATCTTTTTTATCGTTTTAAAGAACCAGCTCTTGGTTTCATTGATCTTTTGCATTGTTCATTTAGTCTCTGTGTCATTTATTTCTATTCTGATTGTTATTATTTCCTTTCTTCTAGTTACTCTGGGCTTTTTTTGGTGTTCTCTTTTTAATTATTTTAGTTGTAGTTTTAGATGATTTATTAGAGTTTTTTCTTGTTTTTGAGGTAGGCTTGTAGTAGTATGAACTTACCTCTCAATACTGCTTTTGTTGTATCCCATAGGTTTTGGATTGTGTGTTCATTTTCATTTGTTTCCAGAAAGTTTTGGATTTCTTCCTGGATTTCATTGTTTAATAAGATGCTATTTAGCTTCCATGTGTTTGAATGTTTTTGAGTGTTTTCATCATAGTTGATTTTTAGTTTCATTCCATTGTGATCCTAGAAGATGCTTGATAATATTTCAATCTTCTTGAACTTATAGAAACTTATTTTGTGTCCTATCATGGGGTCTATCTTTGAGAATGTCTCATGTGCACTTGAGAAGACTGTATATGCTGCAGCATTGAGGTGAAATGTTCTATAAGTGTCAATTAAATCCATCTGAACTAGTGTGTCATTTAAGGTCACTGTTTCTTTTTTGATTTTTTTGTCTAGAAGATCTATCCAGTGATGTCAATGGGGTGTTAAATTCTCCTACTATGGCTATATTCTTACAGATCTCTCCCTTAAAGCTCTCCAAGAGATTTTTTATATATTTAGGTGCTCCTATATTGGGTGCACATATGGGTACCAGCGTTATATCCTCTTGTTGGATTGTTCCTTTTAGTTTTATGTAGTGTCCTTCTTTCCCCCTTGTTATGGACTTCACTTTGAAGTCTATTTTGTCAGATATAAGTGCTGTTACCCTTGTTTTCTTTACATTTCCATTTGCATGAAAAAATTTTTTCCATTTCTTCACTTTTATCCTGTATGGGTCTTTTGTTCTGAGGTGGGCCTCTTGTAGACAGCATATATATGGGTCATATTTCCTTATGCATTCAGCTATACTATATCTTTTGATTAGAGCATTTAATTCATTTATATGTAAGGTTATTATTGATAAGTACTTATTTATTGCCATTTTTACACTTTATGGCTATGTTCCTCTCTATACACTTTTCTTCTTATAGCAGTCTCTTTAAAATTTCTTGCATTGTAGGCTATAAACTACTAGAGCTTTTTTTTAGGGAGGGGGGCTGGTAAGCTCTTTATTTTACCTTTTATTTTGCGTTATAGCCTTGCTGGATAGAGTAGTCTTGGTTTTATTTTTTATTTATATATATCTTTATTGATTTCAGAGAGAGGAAGAGAGAGAGAGATAAAAACATCAGTGATGAGAGAGTCGTCATTGATTGGCTGCGTCCTGCACACCCCTGACCAGGGAAGGAGCCCAAAACCCGGGCATGTGCCTTGACTGGGAATTGGACTGTGATGTCTCGGATCCCAGGTCAATGCTCAACTGCTGAGCCATGCCCAGCCGGGCTACTCTTGGTTTTAGATCCTTGCTTTTTAAATACTTCATGCCATTGTTTTCTGACCTGTAGTGTTTCTGTTGAGAATCAGCTGACAGTCTTATCGGATCTCCCTTGTAGGTTACTGTCTCTTGCTGCCCTTAAAATTCCCTCTTTGTCTTTAACGTTTGCCATTGTATTTATGATGCTTTGGAATGGGTCTCTTTGTGTTCATCTTGATTGTTAAAATCTGTGCTTCCTGAACTTGTGTGGCTTTTTCCTTCACCAGCTTGGGGAAGTTGTGTCATAATTTCTTCAAATAGGTTCTCTATACTCTGCTCACTTTCTTCTCCCTCTAGTAGCCCTATAACACCAATGTCGTTCCATTTCATGTTGTCCCAAAATTCCCTTACATTGTCCTCATGCTTTTTAAGTACTGCTTCTTTCTGCTGTTCTGATTGAGTGGTTTTTTCTACCTTGTCTTTAATTAGCTTATTTGATCTTCTGATTCATTGAGCCTGGTTTTAATTCTTTCTAACATATTCTTGATGTCAGATATAGTATTCTTCAGTTCTGCCTGGCTCTTATTCATGATTTCTATATCTTTTTTTCATGCTTATGTAGTTCCCACCAAGTTTTTTCATTCCCACTAATTTCCTTGAGCATCTTTATAAGCATAACTCTGAGGTTGTTGTCTAATCACTTCCATATCATTTAGGTCTTCATCTGGTTATTACTTCTTTTCTTTAAATTTGGTGTTTCTTTGTCTCTCTACTTTAATAGTCTTCTGTGTTTGTATGTATGTATTAGATATACTTGCTATGACTCCCAGTCTTTGTGGGGTGAGTTTTTTTAATAAACATCCTATAGGAACCAGTGTTTCAAGGGTTCTCCAATTGTAATTGAATCTTGATTGTTGCTGTCCCATTCGTAGTTAGGTTTTCCCCTCAGGTTGACTAACTGTAAAGCTCAGCAACAAGCATGTTGTGCAAGCTGTTTTACAGGTGCTGGCAGGGCAAAACAAAACAAATTCAAACAGAGGACACAAACTAAAACATATAAAAGATACCAACAACAATAGCAAAAACAACCACAAAAGAAAAGAGGATTAAGAAAGGAAAAGAGAACAAGAATTATAAACACAAAATAAAGAAAAAGATAATAGTCCTAATAGTAAAATAGAAAATACAAAGAATACTGGAAGAGAAACAGGGCAGAAAAAAGGTTCTGAATGGAAAGGAAGGGAGAGCAAAAAGTAAGAGTAGAGAGTAGGAAAAGGAAAACTAAAATAAAGACAAAAAATCAGAGAAAGAATAAAGTTATGCAAGGTAAAAAGAAGAGAGGGAAAGGTAAAGCTAAAAAAGAATGGATGCCTGGCTTGCGTGGCTCAGTTGTTGAGTGTCTGCACATGCCAAGGTGTTGCTGGCTTGATTCCCAGTCAAGGCACATGCCTAATTTGTGGGCTCGATCTCCAGTAGTGAGCATGCAGGAGGCAGATGATTGATGCTTCTCTCTCATTGATGTTTCTCTCTCTATCCCTTCTCCCTCTCCTTTTCTCTCTCTCTAAAAGTCAACAAAAACATTTTAAAAAATAAAAATATCTGACTTAAAAAAAGAATGGAATAGAATAAAGAGAGTAAGAAAAGGAAGGAAGACAAAAAGAGATATGAAAGAAGGAAGAGAAAAGAGAAAAAAAATCTTAACACTAATAATAATAATACTAAATCAATAAAAAAAATAAAGAAAAGATTGGGGGGGGGGGGAAAGCCAGCCAAGGGAAGTTCATCTAGGCAGATTATGATGTCTGAGGATCACTGTTTTGTTTGCTGATTTCAAGCCTCCAAGAGGTACTTTTGTGTCAGCCAATGTCAGGAGCTGTCCAAGTTTGGCTCTCAGCATCCTGTTGTAGCTGTTGTCAGTCTAAGGTTCTCTGAGGTCCACCTCCACCTGTCAGTTCCCCCTGAGTTTGCCTGGTCTTCCTCCAGTGTCTTCCAAAGATAGTATTTAGGATGAAGCCAGGCTATCCTAGTTAGGGCTAGTGAACCTCCTGCTTAGAGATGATGCTGTCAGGCACTCAATGAGGGGAAATTAGTCTCTGCTTCAAAACCAAACACCTCAGTCTCTACCAGAGACTCGAAGCCTAGTTCCCCTAAGGTGGCCTGGTGAATGGAACCCAGGAGTTCTATCAGCTCTCTAGTGATGGGGCACACCAGTTATCTTCCCAGGACAGTAGAGTTCCTGGTTCCACCCCCAAACCTCTCACTGAGGCTCCCTGATAGTGTTCAAACCTGTGGGCTTGGACTTTGCTGCTGTCTTCTCTGCAAAGGTCAAGGTGCAGGGTGTGGCTAACAGGTTCCAGAGGGTGGTCAAACTGAAGCCCCTAGGATGGGGTATTTACTTTTTCAGGAGCTGTGGCTTCTGGGAGGGGCCTGTGTCTCTCACAAAAAATGTCCACTTTGGTATGGAGGATGCGATTGATTGCAGGTTTCTCAGCTGCCACTATTCCATGTGTCCCTCCCCCCCTCCGGCAATGCTTCCCACCCCAGCCTCTCCTCAGGCAACTCCAGTATGCATTGCACTGAAGCCTCAAGTGAGTTGCTGCAAATGAAAATCCTGTGCTCTAGGTTTAAAACAAAAACACAAAACTGTGATGACTTTATCTCCAATAAGTTCCAGTCTTCCCAGTGGCCAGAAGCCCTGCTGCCTTACATGGCTGGATGTTATGTGGGCCACTGTTATTGCCTCTGATGCTCCAGACAGGGGAGCTCAGCGTGGAGTCTGGGCCTTGATCCTCGATCCTCTCAAGGAAAACCAACACACAGCTGAGAGATTCCTCCTCACTCTCGGCCTGCCACCTATGAAAGCTGGGCCAGCCCTTCTCCTGACCTAGCCCTTCCTACCAGTCTCCAGGTGGTTTCTCCCCTTCCTTGTTATAAGCCTTCTCCTCAGCTGGACCTCAGCTGGTAATTCCAGGTGAATGTTCCCAAATTTAGTTGTATTTCCAGTCTGGCCCTGAGAGCAGGTGCAAGAAAGGTCTGCCTACTCTGCAGGTGCCTTCTTTCCTGGAATCCTGATTTTAATCATTGAAACATTTTATGGGCTATGCTAAAAACACTTTTATAAATTATTTTTTCTTAACTTTGGTATGATTATATTTATTACTTTTGTATTAAGCTAAATTCTTTTTCTGCATCTATTGATATGATCATTTAGTTTTTATCCTTCATTCTGTTTATGTGCTGTATTACATTAATTGTTTTGCAGATATTGTACCAACCTTGCATCCCAGGAATAAATTTCATTTGATCTTGGTGTATGATCTTTTAAATATATTGCTCATTTTGGTTTGCTAATATTGTGATGATGATTTTGCGCACCTATATTCATAATGAATATTGGCCTATAATTTTCTATTTTTATAATGTCTTGGTCTGGTTTTGGAAGCAGGGAAACTCTAGCATTGTAAAATGAGCTTATAAACTTATCCTCCTCTTGAAATTTTGTAATAATTTGAGAAGGATACAGATTAATTCTTTAAATGTTTGGTAAAATTCAAGTGTAAATCCATCTGTTCCAGAACTTTTAATTGTTGAGAGTTTTTGATTACTGATTCAAATGGGTTAGTAGTTGTCAGTCTGTTCTGGTTTTCTGTTACTTCTTGAGATATTTTTGGAAGATTGTATGTTTACAGAAATTTATCGAGTTCTTTCAGGTTAAAAGCCCCTTTAGGAATGGCATTTTAGTGACATTAATTCTTCCTATCCATGACCATGGTATATGCTTCCATTATACGTATCATCTAAAAAATTTTCCATGTCATAATCTTCCGAGTACAGGTCATTTTCCTTCTTGGGTAAATTTATTCCTGGGTATTTTATTCTTTTTGAAGCACTTGTGAATGGGATTGTTTTTATAGTTTCCCTTCATGATAGTTCATTATTGGTGTATAAAAGTGCAGCTGATTTCTGGGTATTTATTTTGTATTCTGCTACTTTACTAAGTTCATTTATCAGTTCTGGTAGTTTTTGTTGGAATCTTTAGGGTTTGGTATATACAGTACAGTTATGTGCAAATAATGATAGTTTTACTTCTTCTTTTCCAATTTGGATGCCTTTTATTTCTTCTTCTTATCTAATTGCTGTGTATAGGACTTCCAGTGCTATGTTGAATAAGAGTGGTGAAAGCATACATGCCTGTCTTATTCTCTATCTTAAAGGAAATGCTTGTAGTCTTAGCCCATTGAGTATAATGTTGGTTGTGGGTTTGTCATACATGACCTCTATTACATTGAGGTATGTTCCCTGTATTCCCACTTTGCTGAGAGTTTATCTGCATCTACTTGTATGATTATGTGGTTTTTATCCTTCATTTTGTTCATGTGGTATATCACATTTGTTTTGCAGATATTGTACCAACCTTGCATTCACAGAAAAAATCTCACTTGATCATGGAATATGATCTTTTTAATGTGTTGCTGGATTCAGTTTGCTAATATGTTGTTAAGTATTTTAGCATCTATTTTCATCATGGATATTTGCCTATAATTTTCTATCTTCATTGTGGTTTTATCCTGTAATGAAATTAGCATAATGCTGGCCTGGAAAATGACCTTGGGAGTCTTCTCTCCTCTTGAATTTTATGGAATAGTTTGAGGATAGGTGTTCTTTGAATGTTTGTTAAAATTCACCTGTAATGCCAAGCAGCCCAAGCTTTTTATTTGTTGGGAGGTGTGTTTTTTTATTACTGCTTCAATTTCACTAGTTGTAATCTGTCTATTCATATTCTCTGATTCTTCCTGATTGAATTTTGGAAGATTGCATGTCTAGAAATTTGTCCATTTCACCCAGGTTATTTAATTTGCTGGCATATAGTTATTCACAGTATTTTATTACCATCCTTTATATTGCTTTGGTGTCAGTTATTACTTTTCCTCTTTCATTTCTGATTTTAATTATTTTTGGTCCTCTTTCTTTTTTTACGAGTCAGGTTTAAGGTTTCTCAATCTTGCTTATCTTTTCAAAGAAGCAGCACTTGGTTTCACTGATCCCTTGTTTTTTTTAGTTTCTATGTCATTTATTTCTGCTCTGATCTTTATTATTTTCTCCCATCAACTCACTCTGGCTTTGTTTGTTATTCTTTTTCCAGTTCCTTTAGGTGTAAAGTTAGACTGTTTATTTGAACTTTTTCTTGTTTCTTGAAATAGGCCTGTAATGCTATGAATTTCCTTCTTAGGACTGCATTTTCTGTGTCCCATAGCTTTTGGATTGTGCTCTCATTTTCATTTGTTTCAAGGTATCTTTTAATGTCTTCCTTGATCTCATTGTTAAATCATTCATCATTTATGAACATGTTATTTACCCTCTATATCTCTGTGTTTTCCAGTTTTCTTCTTGGGATTTATTCAATTTCATAGCATTACTGTCAAAGATGCTTGATATGATTTCAGTTTTCTTAAATGTATTTAGATTTATTTTGTGAGCTAACATGTGGTGTGTCTTAGAAAATGTTCTGTGGGCACTTGAAAAGAATGTATTTTCTGCTGCTTTGAGGTGAAATCATCAGAAGATATCAATTAAATCTATTTGATCTAGTGTGTCATCTAAGACCACCATTTCCATGTTGATTTTCTTTCCGAAAGATCTATCCATTGATGTCAATGTGTTAAAATTCCCTACCATACTTGTATTACTGTCAGTCTTTCCTTTTGTTTTCATCAAGATTTGCATTACATATTTAGATGTTCCTATGTTGGGTGCATAAATGTTTACAAGTGTTTTATCCTCTTGTTGGATTTCCCCTTTATTATTATGTAGTGTCCTTCCAAGTCTATGTTGTCAGATATAAGTATTGCTACCCCAGCTTTTTTTTCCCTTTCCATTTGTACAAAATATCTTTTTCCATCCCTTTACTTATAGTCTGTGTGTATCTTTCATTCTGAGATGGGTCTCTTGAAGACAGCATACACATGGGTGTTGTTTTTTATCCACTCATGCACCTTATATCTTTAAAGTGATTATTGATAGGTATGTATTTATTTCCATTTCATTTCTTTAACTATGTTTCCCTTTTTCCTTCTTCTTCTCCTCCTCTCCCTCGTCCTTCTCCTCCTTTTCTTCTTCTTCAAACATGCCCTTTAGCATTTCTTGGAATAATAATTTATTGGTAACAAACTTTTTTAGCCTCCTCTTATCTGAAAAGCTCTTTGCTTCTCATTCAATTTTAAATGATAGCCTGGCTGTGTAAAGTAGCCTTGTGTGTAGGTCCCTGCTTTTTCATCACTTTGAATATTTTATTCCAATGCTTTCTGGTCTGTAATGTTTCTGTTGAGAAATTAGTTGACACTCTTATGGGAGATTCCTTGTAGGTAACTGAATACCTTTCTCTTGTGGTTTTTAAGATTCTCTCTTTGTCATTACCTTTGGCATTTTTAATTGTGATGTTTCTTGGTGTGGGCCTCTTTGAGTTCATTTTATTTGAGACTCTCTACACTTCCTAGGCTTGTGTGTGTTATTCCTTCCCCCGGATAAGGAAGTTTTAAGTGATTGTTTCTTCATATACGTTCTCAATCCCTTGCTCTCTCTCTTTTCCTTCTGGCACCCATATGATGTGGATCTTGTCATGCTTCATGTTGTCCCAAAGGTCCCTAAAATTCTCCTCATTTTTTAAAGCTCTTTTTTCTCTTTTGCTGTTACATTTGGGTGGGGTTTTTTTTACCTTGTCTCCTAATTCACTTATTTGATCCTCAGCTTCATCAAGCTTACTGTTTACTACTTCCAGTGTATTCTTTATTTCAGATGTGGCATTCTTCTTTTCTAACTGATCCTTTTTTATATGCTTTTGTCCTTTTTCATGCTGTTGAACATCCTTTTTATTTATTTTTTCTAGTTAGCTTTTTATTTTGTTGGTTTTTTTTATTTTATTTTTATCCTTATCGTTGAAAATATAACAGATGTCCACTTTTTACCCCCATTGATCCATTCCACCCCACATCCACCCCACCCACAGGCCTTCCCCAGACCAAAGTCTATGTAAATGAGTTATGCTTATGAACATATAAGTTCTTTGATTAATCTCTCACTGCACACTCCACCATCCCCACATTCCTTCTGAGATCCCTTAGTCTGTTCCAAGCTTCTATGTCTCTGGATTTGTTTTTTTCCATGAGTTTATTTTCATTACATTTCATGTATAAGTGAGATCATGTGGTACTTTTCTTTCTCTGATTGGCTTATTTCACTTAGCATAATATGCTCCAGTTACCTCCATGCTGTCTCAAAGGATAAAAGATCCTTCTTTTTGCAGATGGATAGTATTCCATAGAGTAAATATACCACTGCTTTCTTTTCCACTCACCTACTAATGGGCACTTGGGCTGTTTCCAGAACTTCACTATTGTAAATGGAACTGCTATGAACACAGGGGTGCATAAATTCTTTGTGATTGGTGTTTTGGGTTTCTTAGGATATATTCCTAGAAGGGGGATCACTGGGTCAAATGGCAGTTTAATTTTTAATTTCTTGAGGGAACTTCATACTGCTTTCCACAGTGGCTGCACAAGTCTGCATTCGCACCAGCAGTGTTGATTTGCTAATGGTAGTAATCTTGACAGGTGTGAAGTGATGCCTCATTGTGGTTTTAACTTGCATCTTTCTGATGCTTAGTGACTGAGCATTTTTTTGTATGTGTCTTGGTCATCTATCTGTCCTCTTTGGAGAAGTGTCTATTTAGGTCCTTTACCCATTTCTTAATTGGATTGTTTGTCTTCCTTTTTTCAGTTGTATGAATTCCTTATACATTTTGGAAATTAACAATTTATCAGCTGAGTCGTTGGCAAATATGCTCTCCCATACAGGGAGCTCCCTTTCCATTTTGTTGATAGCTTCTTTTGCTGTGCAGAGGTTTTTAATTTGATGCAGTCCCATTTGGTTATTTTCTCCTTATTTTCTCTCACCCTAGGAAATGTATCAGCAAACATATGGCTATGAGAGATGTCTGAGATTTTGCTGTCTGTGTTTTCCTCTAAAATTTTTACGGTTTTGTGTCTTACATTTAAGTCCTTTATCTATCTATTTTGACTTTATTTTTGTGTATGGTATAAGTTGGTGGTCCAGTTTTATTTTTCACGTGTACCTGTCCAATTTTCCAAGCACCACTTATTAAAGAGACTGTCTTTACTCCATTGTATGTTCTTGCCTCCTTTGTCAAATATTAATTGACCATATGGCTTTGGTTGATTTCTGGGTTCTCTGTTCTGTTCCACTGATCTGTATGTTTGTTGTTGTGCCAGTATCAGGCTGTTTTGATTACAGTGGCTTTGTAGTATAACTTGATATCTGGTATTGTGATCCCTGCAACTGTATTCCTCTTTCTCAAGATTGCCAAGACTATGTGGGAATTTTTTTGGATCCATATAAATTTTCGAAGTGTTTGTTCTAGATCTGTGAAATATGCTGTTGGTATTTTAATAAGGATTGCATTGAATTTATAGATTGCTTTGGGTAGTATGGACATTTTAAAGATGCTAATTCTTCCAATCCATGAACATGGTATATTTTTTTATTTGTTTATATCTTCCTCTATTTAATTTTTCAGTGTCTTTAGTTTTCTGAATACAGGTCTTTTACATCTTTGGTTAAGTTTATTCCTAGGTATCTTATTTTTTTAGCTGCAATGTTAATGGGATTGTTTTTGAGTTTCTCTCTCTGAGAGTTCATTATTGGTGTATAAAAATACCATTAGCCCGGCCGGGTGTGGCTCAGCGGTTAAGCATCAACCTAGGATCCAGGCGATCACGGTTCGATTCCCAGTCAGGGCACATGCCCGGGTTGTGGGCTGCAGCCAATCAATGACTCTCTCATCATTGATGTTTCTATCTCTCTCTCTCCCTCTCCTTCCCTCTCTCTGAAATCAATAAAGATATATTAAAAAAAAAAAAATACCATCAATTTTGGGGTGTTAATTTTGTTTCCTGCTACCTTGTTGAATTCATTTATTAAATCTAGTAGTTTTTTGGAGAAGTCCTTAGGATTTCCTATGGACAATATCATGTCATCTGCAAATAATGACAGTTTTGTTTCCTCCTTTCCAGTTTGAATACCTTTTATGTTTTCTTCTTGCCTGATCACTGTGCCTAGGAGTTCCAGTACTATGTTAAATGAGAGTGGTGAAAGTGGACACCCATCTTTTTCCTGTTCTTAGGGGAAATGGTGTTAGCTTTTGCCCATTGAGTATGATATTGGCTGTAAGTTTATCATATATAATCTTTATTATGTTGAAGTATGATCCCTGTATTCCCACTTTGCTAAAAGTTTTTATGAGAAATGAGTATTGGATTTTACTGAATGGTTTTTTTGCATCTATTGTTATGATATCATAGGATTTTAGTCTTTCAATTTGTTTATGTGATGTATCATGTTAATTGATTTGCAAATATTGTACCAGCCTTGCATCCCTGGAATAAATCGCACATGGTCATGTATGATCTTTTTAATATATAGCTGGATCAGATTGGCTAATATTTTGTTGAGGATTTTAGCATCTATGTTCATCAGGGGTATTGACCTGTAATTTTCTTTCTTTATAGTGTCTTTATCTGGCTTTGGAATTAGGCTAATGTTGGCCTTGTAAAAAGTGCTTGGAAGTGTTCTTTCCTCTTGAATTTTTTAACATAGTTTGAGGAGGACATGTGTTAAATCTTCTTCGAGCATTTGGTAAAACTCCCCTGTAAAGTCATCCAACCAGGGCTTTTGTGTGCTGAGAGCCCTTTGATTACTGATTCAACTTCATCAGCAGTTATTGGCCTATTCAGGTGTTCTGAATAGGCACCTGATTGAGTTTTGGAAGGTTGTATTTTTCTAGGAATTTGTCCATTTCATCCAGGTTGTCCAGCTTGGTGTCATATAATTGTTAATAATATTTTCTTACAATCCTTTGTATTTCTGCTGGATGAGTTGTTATGTCACCCCTTTCGTTTCTGATTTTGTTTACTTGGGTCCTCTCTCTTTGTTTCTTGATTAGTCTGGCTAAAGGTTCATCAATCTTGTTCACCTTTTCAAAGAAACAGCTCTAGGTTTCATTGATTTTTTTTTTTTTTGGATTTTTTTTTTAGTTCCCACGTAATTTATTTCTGCTTCATTTTTTATTATTTCCTTCCTTCTCCTTATTCTGGGCTTTACTTGTTCTCTTTCTAAGTTTTTAAGTTATAGGGTTAGAGAGTCTATTGGAAGTTTTTCTTTTTTTTTTGAGATAGGCTTGTAGTGTTATCAACTTCCCTCTCAGGATTGCTTTTATTGTGTTCCATAGATTTGGAGCTGTTGTCTGTTCATTTTCATTTTTTTCCAAGAAGTTTTTGATTTCTTTCTTGATCTCTTTGGTAACCCATTCATTGTTTAAAAACATGCTATTTAGCCTCTATGTGTTTGAATGATTATGTGTGTTTTCATTGTGCTTGATTTCTAATTTCATGCCATTGTGGTCCAAGAGATGCTTAATATGATTTCAATCTTCTTGAAATTGTAGAGGCTTCTTTTGTGTCCTGACACTTGATCTGTCTTTGAGAATGTTTCATGTGCAGTTGAGAAGAATGTATATTCTGCAGCTTTGGGGTGGAATGTTCTGTAAATGTCAATTAAATTCATTTGATCTAGTGTGTCATTTAGGTTCACTATTTCCTTGTTCATTTTTTGTCTGGAAGACCTATACAGTGAAGTCAGTGGGGTATTAAAGTCTCCTAATATGACTGTATTGTTGTTGATCGTTCTCTTAAAGTCCTGTAGAATTTTTTTATATATTTAGGTGATCCTATATTGGGTGCATATGTTTATCCAGGTTGTATCCTCTTTTTGGATTGATTCATTTAGGTTTATGTAATGACCTTTCTTGTCTCTTGTTGTGGTCTTCATTTTGAAGTCTATTTTGTCTGATATTTGTATTGCTACCACAATTTTTTTAAATTTCCATTTGCATGGAAAATTTTTTTTCCATCCCTTCACTCTCATCCTGTGTGTGTCTTTTGTTCTGAGGTGGGTCTCTTGTAGACAGCATATATTTGGGCCATGTTTTCTCATCCATTCAGCCACCCCATATCTTTATATTGGGGCATTTTGTCCATTTACATTTAGGATTATTATTGATACTTATCTATTGCAATTTTATTTATTTATATCTATGTTTATATATATATATATATATATATATTTCTACTTCTAATAACAGCAGTTCCTTTAACATTTCCTGTAATGCTGGTTTTGTCATGATAAACTGCTTTAGCCTTTTTTTGTCTGGGAAGCTCTTTATTTCACCATCTATCTTGAATGATAATCTTGCTGGATACAGTAGTCTTGGTTTCAGATCCTTATTTTGCATTATCTTGAATACTTCATGCCATTCCCTTCTGGCCTGTAGTGTTTCTGATGAGATGAGCCTTATGTGGCCTCCTTTTTAGGTAACAGATTTCTTTTCTCTAGCTTCCTTCAAGATTCTCTCTTTGTCTTGAATTCTTGGCATTTTAATTATGATGTGTCTCTGTGTGGGCCTCTTTGAGTTCTTCTTGCTTGGGACTCTCTGTGCCTCCTGAACTTGTGTGACTCTTTCCTTCACCAGATTAGGGAAGTTTTCTGCCATTATTTCTTCAAACAGGTTCTCTAAGCCTTGCTTACTTTTTACCCCCTCTGGCCCTCTTATAATGCAAATATTGTTATGTTTCATGTTGTCTCACAGCCCCCTTAGACTGACCTCCTATTTTTTAATTGTTTTTTCTTTTTGGCACTCGAATGGAGTGATTTTTTTCTATATTGTCTTCTAATTCACTGATCCAGTCCTCAGCTTTCTCTAATCTGTTGTTTATTCCTTCCAATGTATTCTTTATTTCTGCTATGTCATTCTTAATTTCCTTCATAGTTTTCATATCTTTTTTTATACTATTGAGCATCCTTACAATCAGTATTCTGAGTACCCTGTTTGGAGCTATCAACAACCCTAGGCTTGAGGTCCCTCCTGCTGGGGCTGAGTTCATTTGGACAGGACCAAGATGCACACCAATGCCTACTTTTCTAAGGCCTGTGTCCAGAAACAGATCAGGCAAAGAAAGACTCAAAGCACTCTGAAGTCTGCCTCTGGCTGCAGGCTGATTAATCTGATTCTCTTAATGAGCCACAGGCTGTAGAAGCTCCACTGGGTGAGGCAGCTGGTTGTTATCAGTCTCTTAACAAGCCTCACACTGTAGATACTCCTCTGGATTAGGGTGAGAGGTTTTCCAACAGGGTTGGACAATTGCTTCCCACCTCAGGCAAAAGCCAAAATTTGTCTGCCTGAGAAAGATGTCCTCCACAGTCTGAGGGAATAAACCCACAGGAATACAAGTGGGTTCTCTCTGATCTCACTCTCCAGAGCCCGCAACCCCAGATTCTCCCCACACAGCTCCAGTCCACTCTGCCCTTTCTCTGCTGGAGCCCAAAGTAAGTGGCTACACATGAAACTTTGTGCGTTGTCACTAAGAGTGTGCCTGAAGTTCCAGCTACTTCTTCCTGGCAGATAAAACCTCAGCCACTTTTCACAGTGAGATTTTATGTGGGCATCTTTCTCAGTTCTGGTGCTCTCAGCTGGGAAGCCCAGTTTGGGGTTTAGACCCCAGAGTCCTCAGTGGGAACCCCCCACAGCTGAGATACCCCTCTGTACCTTCAGCTGTTATCTGTGGGAGCCCAGCCAGCCTTCTCACACCTCCACACTTCCTACCAGTCTTTATGTGGTCCCCACTTTTCCTCCTTGGTTATGAGGGTGCTGTCCAGCTGGTCTTCAGTTGGATTTCAGGCTGGTTTTTTTATATTTTAGTTGTAAACAAAGTTTGGTTCCAGAATAGTGTCAGTGTAGCTTCCACTTAGTCCACTGCCATCTTGGATCTGCCTAATTAACTTTTAATGTAAGTCTGAACAGCCTTTTAATCAGTACTCTGAACTCTATATCTCATGATTTACTTACATCCATTTTGATTAGCTCTTCTTCTTGAGAATTCTCTTGTTCTTTCATCTGGGACCTGTTTCTTTGTACACCCATTTTGTCTGTTTCTTCATGTTTCTTTGTGTATATTAGGTAGATATGTGACAACTCCCAGTTTTGATAGCATGGCTTTATGTAGTAGGTGCCCTGTGGGTCCCAGTGGTGCAGTCTAACTGATCATTTGAGTGAGTGTTCTAAGAATATACCTTGTATACATTGTGTGGGCCCTCCGGTTTTAATTGAGTATGAATTACTATTGACCCTTTCAGGAATCAGACAGTGAGGCTCAACCCCCAACACAATTGAAAGCTGCTGTACAGGAGCTAATCACATGAAAAGTAATTCTCCTCAACAGGATTTTGTGCTTGCTGATATTTCCCACTTCTTGTGGATCCACTGCTTGTGAAGCTTATTGGATCCTGCTCTGTTGTTGTCTGAAGCTGGTCACTGGGTGTATTGACTGTAGACCTCTTCAGAGGGACTCTGGTGCAGGCCAATATCACAGTCTGTTACTGGCCCTGGGCAACCTGTTTGAAGGTGTCAGCCATTCACATCTTGTGCCTCTTTCTTCTGTGCCTGGGTGCATGTGGAAAGAACCAAACAGCACTTTAAGAATATCTTTTACAAGCAGCAGGACCAGGGGTGTGTCAGAAAAATTTCAAATTGCCCAGCTAGCCAACTGCCTGCAGGCTATCTCTTAGGCTCAGTCACTTAAAGTGCTCTGGCTATACTCCTCAACAGGACATAAGCTCCACAGGGTAGGGCTAGAGGTATTCCAATAAGTGAGGTTTTTGCTTCTACTCAGGCTGATGCTCCATGGAGGGGAATGTTCTGCCTGAGAAAGATGGCTTATGCAGTATTTGGCAATGACTCAGCACAGGGATCCTGGAGGCTGACCCCTTAACACTTTCCCCAGAGTCACCAGCCCCAGACTCTCCTTACACAGATCTAGTACACTGTGCATTCCCTGCACTGAAGCCCAGTGTGAGTGTCTGCAAACAAAATTTTGTGCATGGCCTTTTAAGAGGGTGCCTGCATTTCTAGTCATCTCTGCCTGGTGAACAGAAAGCTTGTTTTTCACAACCAGATGTTATGTGGGCTACTTTCCCAATTCAGGTGCTCTGGGCTTGGGAGGTCAGGATGGGGTTTAAAACCCACACTTTCATGGGGAACTTCCCTTACCTGAGATATCCTTCTGGAACTTCAGCTGCTTCCCATGAGTGCCCATCTATCACTCCTGCACTTCAGCACCTCTTACGAGTCTCAATGTTGCCTCCTCTATAAGTCCTTGGTTATAAGACTTCTCTCCAGCTAGTCTTCAGTTAGTCATTCAAGTTGACTTTTCTATATTTTAGTTGTTATTCCACTTTGGTCCTAGGAGGAGGTGATTGTAGCTTCCACCTAATTTGCCACCACCTTGGATATATGCTTGTACTTGTTTGTATCTCCTATTTCCTTTTTCAATGTCCTGTAGTTTCCTGAGTTCAGGTCTTTTACCTCCTGGGTTGTTTATGCCCAGGTATCTTTTTTTGTTGTTGCAATGGTAAATGGGATCTTTGTTTTTAGTTTCTCTTTCAGAGAGCTCATTATTGGTTTCTAAAAGTGCCATTGATTTCTGGATGTTAATTTTATATCTTGTTACTTTGCTGAATTCATTTATTAAGTCTAGCAGGGTTTTTTTTAGTGGAGTCTTTAGGGTTTTCTATGTACCGTATTATGTCATCTGTGAATAATGAGTTTTACTTTGTCCTTTCCAATTAGGATGCCTTTATTTTTCTTCTTTTCTGATCACAGTGGTTAAGACTTCCAGTACTATGTTGAATAAAAGTAGTGAAAGGACATCCCTGTTTTGTTCCTGATCTTAAGGGAAATACTTTTAGTTTTTGCCCATTTACTATGCTGTTAGCTGTAGGTTTGTCATATATGATCTTAATTATTTTCAGCTATGATCCTTTTATCATAATTGGGTGCTGGATTTTGTTGAATGCTTTTTGTGCATCTATTGATATGATCATTTTATTTTTCTCCCCTTCATTTTCTTTATGTTATGTATCATGTTTCTTGATTTGTGAATATTGTACCAGCCATTCATCCCAAAAATAAATCCCACTTGGCCATGGTGTATGATCTTTTTAATGTATTGCTGGATCAAATTTGCTAATAATTTGTTTAGTGTTATAGCATCTATGCTCATCAGGGATATTGACCTGTAATTCTTTTTCTTTGTAGTATCTTTATCTGTTTTGGGAATTAGAATAATTCTGGTCTTGTAGAGAAATCTTGGAGGTCTTCCCTCTTCTTGAATTTTATGGACTACTTTGAGGAGGATAGGTGTTAGTTCTTCTTTGACTGTTTGGTAAAACTGCCATATGAAGCCATCCAGTCCAGGATTTTTGTTTGCTGGGAGTTTTTTGATTACCGTTTCAATTTTATTAGTTGTTATTGGATTATTCAGATTTTCTGATTCTTCCTGAATGAGTTTAGAGGATTGTATGTTTCTAGTTTTTTGTCCATTTTGCCTTTTGTCCAGTTTCTTGGCATTTAGGTGTTCATAGTATTTTCTTAAAATCCTTCCTATTTCTGTTATGTCAACTGTTACTTCTCTTTCATTTCTGATTCCGTCTTCTCTCTTTGTTTCAGGATATGTCTAGCCAAAGTTTTATCAATCTTGTTTATCTTTTCAATGAACTGGCTCTTGGTTTCACTGATCTTCTGTATTGTTTTTCTAGTCTCTGTGTCATTTATTTTCTCTTCAATCTTGTTTTTTCCCTCCTAATTACTCTAGGCTTTTCTTGATGTTATCTTTCTAACTATTTTAGTTGTGTGGTTACATTGTTTATTTGAGTTTTTTCTTGTGTCTTGAGGTAGGCCTGTAATGCTATGAACCTCCCTCTCAGGGATGCTTTAAAAAAAAAATGTTTTTACTGATTTCAGAGAGAGGAAGGGAGACAGAGAGAGAGATAGTAGCAACAATAATAAGAGAGAATCATCAATCAGCTGCCTACTGCATGCCCCCTATTGTGTATCATGCCCAAAATCCAGACATGTGCCCTGACCAGGAAATGAACCATGACCTCCAGTTTGATGGGCTGACGTTCAACTACTTGGCCACACCAGCCAAGCTTTCTCAGGATAGCTTTTGCTGTGTCCCATAGATTTTTGGGTTGTTGTGTGTTTATTTTTGTTTGTTTCCAAGAAGTTATTTCATCCTTGATCTCATTAGTAATCCATTCCTTTTTTAATTACATGCTATTTAGCCTCTATGTTGTTGAATGTTTTTGAGTTTTCTTATTGTCTTTGATTTCTAGTTTCATGCTATTGTGATCCTAGAAGATGCTTGATATTATTTCAATCTTCTTGAATTCATTAAGGCTTATTTTGGGTCCTAATATATATTTTATCTTTGACTATATTCCATGTGTCCTTGAGAAGGATGTATATTCTGACACTTTGGAATGAAATGTTCTCTAAATATCAATTAAACCCATCTGATATAGTGTCTCTTTTAAAGTTGCTGTTTTCAGGTAGGGCAAAAATGGCTTATAGTTGTTTGTATGAAAAATAATACAATAATAAATAATACAAGAATAAACTCTGTTTTGTGTGCTCATACTGCTGTAAACCTACTTTTGCCCCTTCTTGTATAAAAATCCAATCAGGAAAAAAATAAGTTTTGATAATATTATCCTTTATCAAGGGTATGAGGAGGTAGGTGTCCTAGCACACTGCTTGCTGACAGGTGCACCCACTGGTAGGCACTTTAGAGAAATTGACAACGCGATTAAAATTTTAAAATATCCATATTCTGTAAGCAGCAATTCAGCTTCTCAGTTTCTACAATAATCATTGCATATTAGCATGAAGAGAGGTGTACGAAGATGCATATTGCAACAGTATTTTTAGTAAACTATCAAAAACTGGAAACTACCTAAATGTCCATCAATGCAGGAAGAGGTACCTACATTGTGGTATATCTATTCTATGGAACAATGAAAAAGACTGAAGTATTGCCTGGTCAGGCGTGGCTCAGGTTGAGCGTCAACCTCGGATCCAGGTGATTGGGGTTCGATTCCCTGTCAGGGCATATGCCTGGGTTGCTGGGCTCAATTCCCAGTTGGGGGCATGCAGGAGGCAGCTGATCAATGACTCATCATTGATGTTTCTATCTCTTTCTCTCTCCTTTCCTCTCTCTGAAATCAATAAAGATATATTAAAAAAAAAAAGAAAGAAAGAAAAAAGACTGAGATATATTCATATGTATAGCATAAAAAGAGCTCCAAGAAATAATATTAAATTTTTTAAAAGCAAGGTATAAAATGAACATTCAGTATAATACCATTTATGTAAATACAGAGCAGCATAAAACAGTATTAAATATTTTCAATTGGTACATATGAAAATATCTTCATGCAAAAAATGATGTCAATTTAGATACCAACATAAATAGTTGTTACTTTTTGGGGTGTCCAGGATGAAATTGAAATTGAGGGTTATGATCAAAAGAGAAATTTTCTTCATCTATAATGTTTAAATTTTTAACAAAGTGTGTGCATATGTTAACAAATTAAAATGCAATTTTTTTTAAATCACTGGACACAGTGCCTGGCATATAATAAGCATTCAGTATGTGTTTGTTCCTTTCCTTGGCATAAAAATCTCTAAATCATAAATTAATTAAATTAAATTATTATTAAATTAAATTAAATTAAGTAAATCTGTTTTCTTGTTTTGATTTTTTGCCTGGAAGAGCTATCCAGTAATATCATAGTGGTGTTAAAATCCCCTACTATGACACTAATCTCCTTTAAAATCAACCAAGAGTATCTATATACACACACACACACACATATGTATGTTTAGGTACTCCTATATTGGGTGCATACATATTTACAAGGGTTATATTTTCTTGTTGGATCAATGACCTTAGTACTCTGTAGTTTCCTTATTTGTCTTGTGTTATGGCCTTTGTTTTGAAGTCTATTTTGTCACATATGAGCTTTTTTTTTTTTCATTTCAATTTGCTGGAATGCTTTTCTCCATCCCTTCACTTTCAGTCTGTGTGAATATTTTGTTCTTAGGTGGTTTCTTATAGACAGCATATATTTGGATCATGTTTTCTTATCCATTCAGCTACCCTATGACTTTTACTGAAGAATTTTGTTCACTTACATTTAAGGTTATTACTAATAGGTATTTATTGCCCCCCTCCCCCTTTATAACTATGTTCCTCTCTCTTGATTTCTTCTTCTTCTTAAAACAGTCACTTCAACATTTATAGCAATGCTGGTTTGGTGGTAATGCAGTCCTTTAGGGTTTGTTTGTTTTTTATTGTTTTTGTGACTAGGAAGCTCTTTATTTCTCCTTCAATTTTAAATGATAAGTCTTGAATTTAGCTCCTTGCTTTTCATGACTTTGAATACTGCATGCCAATCTCTTCTTCCTTGAAGTATTTTTGTTGAGAAATCAGCTGACAATCTAATAGGACCTCCCCTGTAGGTAATTTTCTGCCTCTGTCTTGCCATTAAGATTCTTTATTGGTCTTTAATGGTTGTCACTTTAATTATGAAATGTCCTCTTGTGCACCTCTTTGGATTCATCTTTATTGTGACTCTCTGTGCTTTTTGAACTTGTGTGACTTTTTCCTTCACCAGGTTAACAAAGTTTTCTCTCAGTTCTTTATACTGGTTCTCTATTCCTTTCTAACTTTATTCTCCTTCTTTTACCCCTATGATGTGGATATTTTTACATTTCATGTTTTCCCAAATTTTCCTTAAACTATACTCCTGCTTTTTAATTCTATTTTTCTTTTGCTGCTCTAATTGGGTGTTTTTTCTACCTCATCTTCCAAATTACTGATTCAATCCAATGCTTTATTCAATCTAACTTTAATTCCAGTGTATTCTTGATATCAGATATGGTAGTCTTCATTTCTGACTGATTCTTTTTCATGGTTTCTTTTTTCGTCCTGTTATAGTTCCCATGAAGTTTCTTGAAAGTCTCACTAAGTTCCTTGAGCATCTTTATAACCATTACTTTGAACTCTACATCTGACAAATTGCTTGCCTCCATTTCATTTATCTCTTTTTCTGAAGATTATTCCTTTTCTTTCATTTGGGGATTGTTTCTTTGTCTCCCCCTTTTAGCTCTCTTTATGTTTGTTTCTATGTATTAGATAAAACTTCTATGCTTCCCAGTCTTCATGGGGTTGCCTTATGTAGTAAATGTCCTGTGAGAGCCAGTGGTATGGTCTCTTTAATCTCCTGAGCTGGATGCTCTAGGAATGTCCCTTGTGTGGGTTATTTGGGTTCTCCTTTGTTCTTGATTGTTCTTGTCCCATTTGTGGGTGAGATCTTCTTTCAGGCTGGCTGACTGTGTGGCTCAACTTGGAAGAGGTCTTGTGGGCCATTGTTTAGGTGCAGCCTTGAGGTTGTTTCTGCCCTTCCTCTTTAAATGTTTCCTCTTCAGCTAGTCTTCTGGTGGTAATTTAGGGTGAATGTTCCCCACTTTAGTTTTATTTCCAGTTTCATTCTGCGAGGAAGTATAAGAAAGATCCAACTACTCAGCCGCCATCTTGAATCCCTACCCCCACCCGCAGTTTAACAATCTTTTTAAAGAAGCAACTCTTGGATTTATTGATATTTTTATATTGTTCTTTAAACTCTATTTCCCTTATTTCCACTTTCATCTTTATTTTTTCCACCCTTCTACTCCAGACTTTGTTCCTTTTTTTTTTTCTTTCCTAGTTCCATTAGGTGTAAAGTAGATTGTTTATTTAGGATTTCTTCTTGTTTCTTGAGTTACCCCTTTATTCTTATGGATTTCCCTTTTAGAACTCTTTGGATCTATGCCATAGATTTAGAGTCATTGCGTTTTCATTATCATTTGTCTCAAAGTATCTTTTGATTTCTTCCTTTATCTAATGGTTAACACATTCATTGTTTAGTAACATGTTATTTAGCCTCCACGTGTTTATGTGTATTTCAGTTTTTTCTTGTAATTGATTTCTAATTTCATACCATTGTGGTAAGAGATGCTTAATATGATTTCAGTCTTCTTAAATTGATGTAACTTTCTGTGTGTGCTAACATGTATGAGGTCTGTCCTAGAAAATGTTCCATGTGCACTTGAAAAATATATATATTTTGCTGCTTTGGGATGAAATGCTCTGCAGATATCAATTAAATCCATCTGGTCCAGTTTATCATTTAAGGCCACTGTTGTTGATTTTCTGTCTAGAGATCTATTCATTGATGTCAATATGATCTTAAAATGCTCTACTATGACTGTTTTACTGTCAATTTCTCACTTTATGTCCATACAGATTTGCTTTATATATTTAGGTGCTACTATATTAATTGCATAAATGTTTATAAGTTTTTATATCCTTTTATTGGATTGATTTTTTTTATCATTATGTAGTGTCTTTCTTTGTCTCTTATTAGAGCCTTTGTCTTAAATTCCACTTTGTCTAATATATATATTGCTACCCCAGTTTTTTAAAATTTCCATTTGCGTGAAATATCTTTTTCCATTTTTGTACTTTTATTTTCTGTGTGTCTTGTTCTAAGGTGGTTCTCCTGTAGACAGCATATATACAAGTCTTGTTTTCTTATCCATCCTTTCTGCTACTTTATGTCTTTTGATTGGAGCATTTAAGACTTTTACTTTTAATGTGATTTTTAATAGGTATGTATTTGCTGCCATTTTGTTCTTTATAACTATGTTTCTCTTTTTTTTTCTTCCTCTTCCTCCTCTTTTTCTTAAAGATCACCATTTAACATTTCTTGTAATGCTGATTAGTTAATCATGAACACCTATAGCTTTTCCTTGTCTGGAAGGCTCTTTATTTCTCCTTCAGTTTTAAATGATAGCCTTAGAGTAGTCTTGCTTGTAGGTCCTTGGTTTTCATCACTCTGCATATTTTGTGCCAATCCATTCTGAATTGCAAAGTTTCTGTTGAGAAATCAGATGACAGTTTTATGGAAGCTTCCTGCAGGTAACTAAATCCTCTTTTTTTGCTGCTTTTAAGATTCTCTGTTTGTCTTTAAACTTTTGCATTTTAATTATGATGTGTCTTGGTGTGGGCCTTTTGGGGTTCATCTTGTTTAGGACTCTCTGCACTTCCTGTACTTCTGTGCCTATTTTCTTCACCATGTTAGGGAAGTTTTCACCCATTATTTTTTCAAATAGGTTCTCAATACATTGCTTTTTCTCTTCTCCTCTGGTACCACTATGATGTAGATGTTCTTACAATTTTTGTTTACCCAGAGGTCCCTTAGACTACTATTTATTTATTTTTCTTTTTCTGCTCTAATTAATTGTTTTCTGCTATGTTGTCCTCCAAATCACTCATTTGATCCTGTGCTTCATCTAACCTACTGTTGATTCCTTCTAGTGTATTCAGATATTGTATTCTTTATTTATTATTTGTTCTTTTTTATAGTTTCTATTTCTTTTTCTTTTTTCTTTTTTTGCTGTTGAAGTTCTCACTAAGTTTTTGAACATCTTTTGAACCATTTTTTGAACTCTATGTCTGGTATATTGTTTACCTCCATTTTATTTGGTACCTTTTTGGAGATTTGTCCTGTTTTTTCATTTAGGGCACATGTTTTAGTCTCCCTAGTTTGGCTTCCCCTCTGTTTTTGTTTCTGTGTATTAGGTAAATTGGCTATGTCTTCCAGTCTTGGTAGAGGGACCTTATGTAGTAGGTGTCCTATCTGACCCAGTGGCTCAGTCTCCAAGGTCACCAGAACTGAGTGCTCCAGGAATTGTACTTGGGTGGATTATGTTAGCCTTCTTGTTGAGAGCTGATTACTGTTGGCCTGTTTGTGACCAGGGTTAACCCTTGGGCTGGCTGACTGTGAGGATTGACTCCTACTGCAGTATATAAACTACTGTGTGGGTGCTGACCACACAAAACTGAATTTGTCTCAGCAGGGTCTGAGGGTCTGCTGAGATCCCCCTTTGGATGTACCAGTTGTGGAGCTAATTATATCATTCTCTGATGTTGTCTGAACTGGTGTGTTAGTTCCGTGGCTCTTTGGGAGGGACTCCAGTGCAGGTCCAGGTCAGGTGCTTTCTGTGCTCAGCCCAGGGATATCTAACAGGAACTACAATTTGACCTACATTTGGTAGCTACCTGTCCTGGGCTTGGAGACACATGGAAAAGACTATGCTGTGAACCAAGGTCAGCTGCCACTACTTCCTGCATTGGGTTTTCTTACCAAGAGGTACAGAATTTTCTGAGACCAACTGCTGCTTTTGGGGGAATGTGAGCCATTCAGAGATTTTAGGAAAGTCCACAGCATAGGCCAAGACAAACTGTTTATGAGAAACAGCCGCTCTTGTTAGCAAGTTGAGTAAGGTGGGTTTCCAGGGAATCACGAGGGTGGCTGGAGTTTGATAGACTCATAAACCTGGGGCCTTTTTGGGCCTTTCAGCTATTTGGGGGGACAACTCAGGGAACAAAATGGCATCTTCAGGAACTTTAGTTCTGTAGAGAGGTGCCCCTCCAGCCCTCACCCTGAAAGCCAGACAATTCAGTTACTTCTCATATATTCCTGCTGCTTTTCAAACTATTGCTGAGCATTGAAATGCAGAGTGAGTGCTTTCATCAGTGAATAAGTCTATGCACAGGCCCTTTCATAGGAATGCATGGGGCTCCAGAAGCCCTCCATCTCATTCAGATGGAATCCCTGTGATATTGTGAATACTTCATTTCTGGGGACTGGTGGTACATGCTGGAGCTTGGTGTGAGGCTGGGACCCTTCACTCCTCATGAGGGAACTCTGCAGCAGAGATATCCCTTTATGTCAACAGTTATAACAGTTTTGTTCAGCTAGTTTTCGCTTTGTTATATAATTTAATTGTAATTTTGATGTGGTCATGGACAAAGGTGAACATAGCATTTATCTACTCCACCATCTTGACCAGAAGTATCTGGGATATAATTCTTAATTTTTTTCTGATAGTTTCTGATTAGTGCATAAAAAAGCAACTGATTTTGTATGTTGATTTTTTAATCCTTCAACTTTACTGATTTTGTTTATTCTAATAGTTTTTTAAGTGGAATATTTTTTGTCATTTTTATTTTTTAGTTACACTTGACATGCAATATTATATTAGTTTCAGGGGTACACCCCAGTGACTAGATATTATATAATTTTCCAAATGAATATCCTGTAAATTCCATAACTATCTGACACCATACATAGTTCTTAGAATATTATTTATTATATTCCCTTTGCTGTACTTTACATCCCCATGACTGTTTGGTAACTACCAATTTTGTACATCTTAATCCCTTTACCTTTTCCACCCATCCCCCCAAAACCCTCCCATCTGGTAACCTTCAAAATGTTCTCTATATCTATGAGTTTGTTTTTGTTCTGCTTGTTCATTTATTTCCATTTTAATATTCAATTGTTGATATGTATTTAATGCCATTTTATTGCTCATATTTTTAATCTTTTTCCTCTTCTTTTTCTTAAGAAAGATCCTTTAACATTTCATGTAATACTCGTTTGGTGGTTGTGAACTGCTTTAGCTATTTATGGTCTGGGAAGCTTTTTATCTGTCCTTTGATTATAAATGATAGCTTTGCTGAATAGAGTAATCTTGGTTGCAGGTCCTTGATTTTTCATCACTCTGAATTTTTTATGCCAATCCCTCTGGCCTGCAAAGTTTCAGTTGAGAAATCAGCTAACAATCATATGGGTGATTTTTTGTCAGTTACTAACTGGTTTTCTCTTGCTACTTTTAAGATTCTCTCCTTGTCTTTAACCTTTTACTTTTTAATTATAATGAGTCTTGGTGTGGACCTCTTTGGGTTCACCTTGTTTGGGAATCTCTGTGCTTCCTGGACTTATATGCCTGTTTCCTTAACCAGGTAAGGGAAGTATTCTGTCATGATTTTTTTCAAATGCATTTTCAACTTTTTTGCTCTCTCTCTCTTCCAGCACCCCCATGATATGAATGTTGTTACACTTGAAGTTGTCCCACATGCTCCTTATACTATCTTTATATTTTTGGATTACTTTTTTCTTTTTGCTGTTCTGATTGGTTGTTTTTTTACTTCTTTTTATTCCAAATCACTGAATTGATCCCCAGTATAATCTATTTTATTGTAAGTTATTCTTCATTTCAGTTAGTGTACTTTCATTTCTGACTAGTTTCTTTTTATGCTTTCATCTTTTTTTCCATGCTTTTAAAATTATAAGTTCCTTGGGCATCCTTATGATCATTGTTTTGAACTCTGTATCTAGTAGTTTGTTTGCCTCCATTTCATTTACTTCTTTTTCTGGAGATTTCTCCTGTTTTTTTCATTTTGGACCTGTTTCTTTCTCTCCACATTTTGGCTGCTTCCCTATGTTTCTTTCTATGTATAGGTAGAGCTGCTACATCTCCTAGACTTGGTAGAGTGGCCTTGTATAGGTATTCTTTGGGGCCATGTTGCAGCTTCTCCAGTTATCCAAGTTGTGTGCTTCAAGTGCAACCATATGTTGGCTGTGTGCACTGTTCTATCGTAGTTGAGCTTTGTTTGCTGTTGGCTCACAGGGAAAGACTGACTTCCAGACTAATTGGCTGTGAGGACTGGCTGCTAATACACAAGAGGTTATTCTGTGCAGGAGTTGAGCATACAAAGCAGCACTTGCTTCAGTGGGGCTTTCATTTTCACTGAGTACATCCTTAAGTGTGTTGTTCATGAAGGTGGTAGAGTTCTAATCCATCATGGTCTGAAGCTGTCCATTGAGTGTACTGGATCTGGAGCTTTCTGGGAAGTGCAAAGCCAGCCACCACCTATGCCCTGCTTGAGATCACCCAACACAAGCTACAGTGATCTGCAGATGGCTGTTGTTTGTGTTGGGCTTGGAGGTGCCCAGAAGAGGCCAAGCAGTGAACCAAGGAAAGTTTCCACTAGTGCCAGGCCTGGGGAACTTTAGCAAGAGGTAGGGGGTATGCAGAGGCCAGATGTTGCTGCTCTGAGAGATTTTAGGAAAGTTCAAAGCATAAAGCAAAAGAGGAAAGTTGTAGGGGAAAGCCAATGGAAACAGCTTGGATGGGACCACAAGTTGGGTGGCTCAGGGTCTCAGGGAATCACCAGGGCAGAGCATACATTGATATCTAGGTTGATGAAAACTCAAGTATGGTACCCAAGTGTCAGTTCTGTGAGGGGTCTCAGAGAAAAAGACACTTGCCTTTGCCATCACTTTTGTCTGGCAGAAAGCTTCCCCTTCAGCTATCACCCTGATGCCAGACAATTCAGTTTTTCTCCATATGTCCCAGGTTCTTTTTAAGCTACTGGAGCTCAGGGAGAGTGATTCCATATAAGTTTGCCAGCAAGACCTTTAAGAGGAACTGTCTGGGACTCAAGCAGCCATCTATCTTTCTCAGCCATAATCTCTGCTGGTTTTTACAGCCAGAAGTTATTGGAGAATTATCTGCTTGATACTGGAACCCAGGGCAGGCTGTTCCAGTTTTGGAATGGGGCTCCTTGCTCTTCACAGGGGACCTCCACAGCTAAGATAACCCTCCCTATTTTAATACACCACACATGGGTGTGGGACTAGCTTGTTCTGCATCACTGTGCCTACTACCAAACTTGATGGCTTCTTCTTTAAATCCTGAGTTGTAAGATTTTCATTTAGCTAGATTTCAGAATGTTCTGATGATGGTTGTCCTATAGTTTAGTTGTATTTTTGATGTGGTTGTGGAAGAACTCAAGTGCCCCAATTACCTATGCCCCCATCTTGACTGGAAGTTTTGGTGGGGTCTTTAGAGTTTTCTATTTATAGTATCATGTCATCTGCAAATAGTAACAGTTTTACTTTTTTTTGAATTTATTTATTTTTCTTGCCTAATAGCTCATCTAGGATGTCTAATACAATGTTGAATAAAAGTAGCAAGAGTGGGCATCCTTGTCTTCTTCTTGATCTTAGAGGAAAAACTTTCAGCTTTTCAACTTTGAGTATGACATTAGTTGTGGGCTTGTCATAGATGGCCTTATGTCAATGGATAGATTAATCAGAAAGAAAATTAATAAGGAAAACGGGCCTTATACAACATGTTAGATCAGATGAACTTAGATGTATACAGAACATTTCATCCAAAATCAGCATAATACACTTTCTTCTCCAGTGCACATGGAACATTCTTGAGGATAGATCATATGTTAGGCCAAAAGTAACTCTTCATAAATTTAAGAAGATTGAATTCATATCAATCATCTTTTCCAACCTCAGCAATATGAAAATAGAAATCATTTGCAAGAAGAAAACTGGATATTCACAAATATATGGACATTAAACAACATGATACTGAAAAGCCAATTGGTCAATGAAGAAATAAAAAAGAAAATCAAAATATACCTTGAGACAAAAGAAAATGGAAATACAATATACCAAAATTTATGGGATACAACAAAAACAGTACCAAGCAGGGAAGTTCATAGCTATAAATGCTTACCTCAAAAAGCAAAAAGAATTTCAAATAAAGAATCTAACATTACACTCAACCTACTAGAAAAAGAAGAATGAAGCCCAAAGTTAGTAGAAGAAAGGAAATAACAGATCACAGCAAAAATAAATGTAGTAGAGAATAAAAAGACAATAGAAAAGATCAGTGAAAGTAACAGCTGGCTCTTTCAAAATATAGAAACACAAAGGATCATAAGAGACTATAATGAACAATTATATGTCAACAAATTGTACAACCTGTAAGAATGGGTAAATTCTTAGAGTAATACAACCTATCAAGATTAAATCATGAAACATTAGGAAATATGAATGACCAATTACTAGTAAGGATACTGAATTAGTAATTAAAAACTTTGTGACAAACAAAAGTCAAGGACCAGAGAGTTTAACTGATAAATTCTACCAAACATTTAAAGAATTAATTCTACTTCTTCGCAGACTTCCAACAAATAGAAGAGGGGGAAATACTTTTAAATTTCTTTCATGTGACCAGCATTACCTTGATGCCAAAACCATACAAAGACACCACATGAAAAGAAAATAACAGGCCAATATCCATGATGGACATAGATGCAAAAATCCTCAACAAAATATTAGTAAACTGAATGCAACAATATACTGAAAGGATCACACACCACAATTGAGATTTACTTTACGTTTGCAATTTATTCCCTTCAATAAGAAATAACTTTGAGGTGGCTTACCTGTTTACCTTGTCTACTGCTGTTGATACATGGAGGAGATTGGGATTGATCTCACTGGCTGAATAATTATAGCTCTTCAGTAATATATTATTATATGTGAGAAATCAATGATGATACCCCTGTATAAAATTGACAGTGTTGACCTACAGTGCTTAGGACTTACACTTACAGCTGAACCATTCCATTTTATTTCACTTATCGCAATTTGTTTTTTCCTCAACAATTCTCAACATAATTTTATTTCTTTTCCTTGTCTTTCTGTTCTGTATAAAACTTTCAGTATAATGTTGAACAGAAGAGGCAGAATAGGCATCCTTGTCTTTTTATCAGAGTTAAAGGAAATATTGATGATAGACATTCTGGCAGGTGTGAGGTGATATCTCATTGTGGTTTTAATTTGCATCACCTTGATGAGTGACCTTCAGTCATTTGTCATATTTCTCTTGGCCATCTCTATATTATCTTTTGAGAAGTGTCTATTCGAGTCCTTTGCCTATTTTTAAATTAGATTGTTTCTCTTTTTGATGTTGAATTGCATAAGTTCTTTATATATTTTGGAGATTAACCCTTTACTAAATTAATCATTGGCAATTATGTTCTCCCATATGGTGGCTTTCTTTTTCATTTTCTTGATGACTTCCTTTGCTGTGCAGAAGCTTTTTAGTTAGATGTAGTGTCATCTATTTTTTTCTGTGTTTTCCTTGCCCGCAAAGACATATCACCAAAAATGTTCTGAGAAATAGCTGAGATTTTACTGCTTATGTTTTCTTCTAAAATTTTTATGGTATTGTGACTTACATTTAAGTATTTTATTCATTTTGAGTTTATACTTGTGTATGGTGTAAGTAGGTGGTCTAGTTGCATTTTTTTGCATGTACTGTCCAATTTTCCTAATATCATTTTTTGAAGAAACTGTCTTTACCCCATTGTATGCTCTTGCCTCCTTTGTCAAATATTAATTTACCATAAAGGCATAGGTTGATTTCTGGTCCCTCTGTTCTGTCCCATTGATCTATATGCTTGCTCTTGTGCCAGTACTAGACTGTTTTTATTACAGTGACTTAGTAGTATAGTTCAACATTCAATATTGTGATCCCTCCAACTTTCTTCTTCCTTCTCAACATTGCTGAGGCTATTTGGGGTCATTTTTTGTTCCATATAAATTTTTGGAATAATTGTTCTAAATCTGTGAAATATGCCATGGGTATTTTAATAAGAATTGCACTGAACCTGTTGATTGCTTTGTGTACTATGGGCATTTTAATGGTTTTAAATTTTCAATCAATGAATATAATATACACTTCCACTCTTTTGCATTTTCCTTTATTTCCTTCTTCAATGTCCTATAGTTTTCCAAGTATAGGTCTTTTACCTCTTTGGTTAAGTTTATTCCTAGTACCTTATTATTTTTTTTTTTCCAGTGGTAAATGGGATGTTTTTTCACTTTCTCATTCTGAAAATTTGTTATTGGTGTATAAAAATGCCACCAATTTCTAAATATTAATTTTGCCTCCTAATATTTTGTCAAATTTATTTATTATATTGAGTAGTTTTTTAGTGAAGTCTTTAGGGTTTTCTATGTACAATATCATATCATCTGTGAATAATGACATTTTTACTTACTCTTTTCCAATTTGGATGGCTTTTATTTCTTTTTGCCTGATCACTGTGGCTGGGGCTTCCAGTACTATCTTGAATAAGAGAGGTGAAAGCAGACATTTCAGTCTTGTTCTTGATCTTTTTTTTATTGTTTAGAATATTGCACATGTCCCCTTTTATCCCCATCAACCCTTTCTGTCCCACACCCACTCCCCTCCCCAGACTTCCACCACACTACTGCCTGTGCCCATGGGTCATTCATAATGTTCCTGATCATAAGTGAAACACTTCCATTTTACTCATTGACTATCATGTTGGCTGTACGTTTTTCATATATGGCCATGCTTCTTTTTCTTTCTTTCTTTATTTATATGTTTATTTATTTATAAGTAGACTCAAACTTTCAAAGAGCTTGATTTTTTTCTTTTGTTCAAAATATTACAGACTACCATTTTTCTCCCCATTGACCAATTCAACCCCACACACAACCCCCTCACCAGTCCCTCAACACACTATTTTCTGTGTCCTTGGGTTATGCATATATACATGTAAATTCTTTGGTTAATCTCTTCCCACCCACTTATCAACCTTCCCACACCTTCCCTCTAAGATTCGTGAGACAGATCCATGCTACCATGTCACTGAATCTGTTTTGTTCATCAGTTTATTAAGGTCCTTAGATTCCACATATAAGTGAGATCATGTGGTACTTGTCTTTATCTGACTGGCTTATTTCACTTAGCAAAATGCTTTCTAGTTCCCTCCATGCTATGTCAAAAGATAAAAGATCCTTCTTATTTACAGCTGCATAAGACTCCATGGTGTAGATGCCCCAAGATTTTTTATCCAGTCACCTACTGATGGGCACTTGGGCTGTTTCCAAATCTTAGATGTTGTAAATTGCGCTGCTATGAACATAAGGGTGCATATATTCTTTTTGATTAGTGTTTCAGGATTCTTACGATATATTCCTACAAGTGGGATCACTGGGTCAAAAGACAGTTCCATTTTTAATTTTTTGAAGAACCTCCACATTGTTTTCCATAGTGGCTGCACCAGTCTGCATTCTCACCAGCAGTGTTCCAGGGTTCTGCTTTTTCCAAATCTTCTCTAGCATGTGACATTTGTTAATTAGGTGATGGTAGCCATTCTGACAAGTATGAAATGATACCTCATTGTGGTTTTAATTTTCATCTCTCTTATGATTAGTGACATTGAGCATTTTTTTGTATGTCTCTTAGCATTTGCATGTCCTCTTTGGAGAAGTGTCTATTCAGGTCGTTTGCCCATTTTTCAATTGAATTGTTTGTCTTCCTCTTGTTGAGTTGTATAAGTTCTTTGTACACTTTGGAAATAAGCAACTTAGCAGATACATTCTTGGCAAATATGGCTCTTATACTGTGGGGTTCCTTTGTATTGTGAGGCTGACTTCTTTTGTTGTAAAAGCTTTTTAATTTCATGTAGTCCCATTTGTTTATTTTTTCTTTTCTTTCTCTTGCTTAAGGAGATGTATCACTGAAGATTCCACTACATGAGATGTCTGTGAATGTAATGTTTGTTTTCTCCCAGGATTTTTATGGTTTCAGGTCTGACATTTAAGTGTTTTATCCACTTTGAATTTATTCTTGTGTATGGAGGAAGATGGTAATCTAGTTTCATTGTTTTGCATCTACTTGTCCAATTTTCCCAGCACCATTTATTAAAGAGATTTTCTTGACTCCATTGTATGCTATGCCCCCTTTGTCATATATTAACTGACCATAATTGCATGGGTCTGTTTCTGGGGTCTTTATTCTGTACCATTGATCTATATGTCTCTAGTTGTACCAATAGCAGACTGCTTTGATTACAGTGGCTTGGTAGTGCAGCTTGATATCAGTAAAGTGACCCCTCCCACTCTGTTCTTTTTCCTCAAGATGGTTGTGGTTATTTGGGGTCTTTTTTGGTTCCATATAAGTTTTTAGAATATTTTTTCTAGCTCTGTGAAAAATGTTGTTGATATTTTAATAAGAATTGCATTGCATCTATAGATTGATTTGGGTAGTATGGACATTTTAATGATATTAATTCTTCCAATTCATGAGCATGGTATATTCTTCCACTTGTTTATATCTTCATATATTTCTTTTTTCAGTGTCGTGTAGATTTCTGAGTACATGTCTTTTACATTCTTGGATAAGTTTATTCCTAAGTATCTTATTTTTTCAGATGCAAAGGTAAATGGGGTTTTTTTTTAGTTTCTCTTTTTAAGAGTTCATTGTTGGTGTATAAAAATGCTGTCAATTTCTGCATGTTAATTTTGTACCCAGCTACCTTGCCAAATTCATTTATCAAATCTAGTAGTACATTGGTAGAGTCTTTAGGGTTTTCTATTACAGTATAATGCTATCTGCAAATAATGACAGTTTTACTTCCTCCTTTCCAATTTAGATACCTTTTATGTTTTCTTCTTGTCTGATGGCTGTGGCAAGGACTCCCAGTACTATGTTGAATAAGAGTGATGAAAGTGGATACCTCTGTCTTCTAACTGTTCTTAGGGGAAATGGTTTCAGTTTTTGCCCATTGAGTATAATGTTGGCTGTAGGTTTGTCATATATGACCTTTATGATGTTGAAGTATGCTCCTTCTATTCCAACTTTGCTGAGAGTTTTTATGAGATATGGGTGCTGGATTTTGTTGAATGATTTTTCTGCATCTATTGATATGATTATATGATTTTTGTCCTTCATTTTGTTTATGTAATATATCACATTTATTGATTTGCCTTGAATCCCTGGAATAAGTTCCACTTGGTTGTGGTGTATATTCATTTTAATGTATTGCTGGGTCCAGTTTGCTAGTATTTTGCTGAGGATTTTAGCATCTATGTTAAACAGGGATATTGGCCTGTAATTTTCTTTCTTTGTAGTATCTTTATCTGGTTTTGGGATTAGGATGATGCTGGCGACATAAAAGGAGTTTGGGAGTTTTCCCTCCTCTTGAATTTTCTGGAATAGTTTAAGAGAATAGGTGTTAATTCTTTTTTGAATGTTTGCAAATCTCTTCTGTAAATCCATCTGGTCCAGAACTTTTGTTTGCTGGGAGTTTTTTGATTACTGCTTCAATTTCATTAGTTGTTACCACCCTATTCCGGTTTTCTGATTCTTCCTGATTCAGCTACAGAAGATTCTATGCTTCTAGGAATTTGTCTGTTTCACCAAGGTTGTCCAATTTTTTGGCATATAGTTGCTCATAGTATTTTTTATGATACTTTGTATTTCTGTTGGGTCAGTTGCTTTATTGCCTCTTTCATTTCTGATTTTATTTATTTGGGTCCTCTCTCTTTGTTTCTTAGTGAGTCTGGCTAAAGGTGCATCAATCTTATTCATCTTTTCAAAGAAACAGGTCTTGGTTTCATTGATTTTGTTGTAATTTTTTTTAGTCTCTATGTCATTAATTTCTGCTTTGATCTTTATTATTTCCTTCTTTCTACTTCCTTGGGGTTTTACTTTTGTTCTTTTCCTAATTCTTTTAGTTGTTGCATTATATGTTGTATTAGAGCTTTTTCTTGTTCCTTGACATAAGCCTATACTGCTATGAACTTTCCTCTCAGGACTGCTTTTGCTGTGTCCCACATATTCTTGGTTGTTGTCTGTTTATTTTCATTTTTTTCCAAGAAGTGTTTGATTTCTTCCTTGATCTTATTGTTAACCCATTCGTTGTTTAATAACATTTTATTTAGCTTCCATGTGTTTGAACATTTTTGAGTTTTTTGTAGTTGTTGATTTCTAGCTTCATGCCATTGTGATTCAAGAAAATGCTTGATATGATTTCAGTCTTCATGAATTTGTAGAGACTTGCTTTGCACCCTAATATGTGTTTTATTTTTGAGAATATCCCATGTGCTCTTAAAAAGAATGTGTGTTATATTGCTTTGGGATGAAATGTTCTGTAAATATCAGTTAAATCCATTAGATCAAGTATTTCATTTAAGGTCTGTGTTTTCATGTTGATTTTTTTGTCTTGATGATCTGTTCATTGATTACAGAGGGGTGCTAAATTCCCCACATTAATTGTGTTGCAGCTGACCTCCCCCTTAAAGTCCACCAAGAAATTTTTTATATATGTAGATGCTCTTATATTAGATGTATGTATATTTATAAGGTTTATTTTCTCCTGTTGGATTGGTCACTTTAGTATTATGTAGTGACCTTCTTTGTGTGTTGTTATGTTTATTTTGAAGTCTATTTTGTCAGAAATAGGTATTGCTACTCCAGCTTTTTTTCCGTTTCCATTTGCCTGGAATATTTTTTATATCCTTTCCCTTTCCACTTGCATGAATCATTTGCTCTCAGGTGGGTTTCTTGTAGACAGCACATATATAGGTCCTGTGATTTCTTATCCATCCAGCTACCCTATGGCTTTGAATTGGAGCACTAATTCCATTTACATTTAAGGTTACTTTTGATATATACTTATTTAATTCCATCTTTTCCCCTTTATGCCAATGTACCTGTGTCTCAGTATTTCTCCTTCTTCTTAAATAAGTCTTTTTAGCATTTCTCGCAGTGCTGGTTTGGTGGTACTAAACTCTTTCAGCCTTCTTTTGTCTGGGAAGCTCTTTATTTTACCTTAAATTTTAAATGATACACTTGCTGGATAAAACAGTCTTGGTTGCAGGTTCTTGCTTTTCATTACTTTGAGAACTTCATGCCACTCCTTTCTGGCCTGAAGTGTTTTTGTTGAGAAATTTGCTGTCAGCCTTAAGGGGGTTCCCTTGTACCTCACTGATGTCTCTCTCTTGCAGCCCTTACTATTCTCTCTTTGTCCTTAACAGTTTCCTTTTTATTTATGTGTTTTGGAGTGGGTCTCTTTGGGTTCCTCTTGTTTGGAACCCTCTGTGCTTCCTGAACCTTTGTGGCTTTCTCCATCACCAGCTTAGCGAAATTTTCTGTCATAATTTCCTCCACCAAGTTCTCGATACCTTGCCCTCTTTCTTCTCCCTCTGGCACCCCTATGATAAGAATGCTGTTGCACTTCATTTTGTCCCATAGCTCCCTTAGACTGTCCCCATGTTTTTTAAGTGTTTTTTCTTTCTGTTACTCTGATTGAGTTTTTTTCTATCTTATCTTCTAAACCACTTATTCTATTCTCTGCTTTATTTAACCTGCTTTTAATTCCTTCCAGCAAATTCTTGATATCAGATATAATATTCTTCATTTCTACCTCATTCTTATTTATTATATCTAGCTCTTTTTTCATGTTTCACTAAATTCTTGGACCTTTCCATTAAATGTTTTGTTCTCATTAATTACCTTGAGCATCTTTATAACCATTACTCTGAACTCTATTTCTGATAACTTGCTTAAATTCATCTCTTCAATGTCTTTTTCTGGTGATTTTTCCTTTTCTTTAGTTTGGGGGTGTGTGTTTTTTTTTTTTTTTTTTTTTTGTCCCCCATTTTAGTGACTCTTAGCATTTGTATCTGTATATTAGATATATTTGTTGTCTCCCAATTTGTAGGATGGGATTTTGAAGTATATGTCCAGTGGAGCTCAAAATTGTGTTTTTCTTTTACTTCTGAACTATTTGCTGTAGGTGTGCCTCTTTTGTGGGTCTCCCTTTTATGGGTTCTTTGGGCTCTCCTGTTGTGATTGGGTTTAGATTGTTGTTGACCCATTCTTAGGAGTACTCTCCTCTCAAGTTGGCTAACTGTGTGACTCAGCCCTAAACACATTGTGTGAGCTCTTGTACAGGTGCTGGCAAGGCAAAACAAAACACAACCACACTCCCAGGAAAGAAGCAGTATCTCACAAAATATCCTGACAATCACAATGAAAACATCCCAAGAGAAAGTTTGATTGGGAGAGTGAAGTGAGAACACAGGTGTTGAAGCAAAAAAATAAGTAAATAAATAAATATATATAGAGAGAGAGACAGAGAGAGAGAGAGGAGAGAGAAAGAAAGAGAGAAGGATATTATTGCTAATAATAAAGAAAAATAGAAAATAATAATAATGTAGAATAAAATGTAAGAAATAGAGAAGCTACTGGGATATTAAAGGGACAGAGGAAAGATTCTAAAAGAAGGTTGAGCAAAAAATTAAGGGTGGAGTGTAGGAATAGGAAAATAGTCAAAAACAAAAATAAAATAAAGAGACAAACACAAAAACAAAAAGACAGGAAAACAGAGAATAAAAGAGGAAAAAAGGAAAAGAAAAAAAAAAAAGCTATGCCAACGGAACAAGAAGAGATAGAGAGATAAAGCAAGGGCAGAGAAGGAGGCTAATAAGAGATATGGGGGAAACTGTAAAGAAAAGCAGAAAACTTATTGTTTATAATGATAATATCCCTGCAATTAAGCAGAGAATATCAAGAAAATCTTGACAGTAGAACAAAAAAACAAAACAAAGGGAAAAAACAAGCAACGCAAAGCAAGTTTTTAAAAAATTAATTTGAAAATTTAAAAAATTAAAAGAAAAAATTTTAAAAGAAAATTTTTTTCTTTTCTCTCTAAAAAAAAAAGTCAATCAGGTGAGTTTTGCATGGGCATCCTATGTTGTCTGAAGCCTACTGTTTTGTATGCTGCTTTCTGTTCTCCTGGGAGATACTTGTGAATCAGCCAATGTCAGGACCTGTCTAGGTTTGGCTCTGGTGTCCTTAGGTAATTGGCTGATCTGAGGCTCTCTGTGGACCACCTCCACTTGTCAGCTTTTTGCCTCCCTCTGTGGTTACCTGGTCTTACTCCAAGGTCTTCTGAAGTCTTCAGGGTGCAGGATTGCTAGTGTAGCTCCCCTTACTTAGAGGTTTTGCTGTCAGGCACTCACTATGGGGAAGTTAGTCTCTGTTCCAAAGCCAACTCCTCAGTCTCTACCCTATCCTCCAATTTTAGTTGCCCATACAATGGCCTGCTGAAGTTTCAGATAGACTTCAGTCTGTTACTTTTTCTATATGGGCAGTTTCATCAGCCTGAGCTCAGTGGGTTCAATTAAAAAATATTCCTCTGAGCATTTTGCCTGTCCAGCCCTGAGAAGATGTTTTCTTTTCTTCTAGTTCCCAAACAATAGTCTCTGAGAGTTACTCTTCTTTTCTCCTCCTGTTAGCTGTTTTCCCTGCCCCCTCAGGACTGTGACCTGTAGGACATATCTAGGGCTTCAGTGACATGAACCATCCCCTTTCCTGTTTGGGTTAATACTCTTAGCCTGCAGGAGAGATAGTCAGTGCTCAACCCCTCCTTTCCAAGATCTCATTGGCTGATCTCACAGGGGGCTCATTTCAAATGCTCCACAATGCAGGCACAAATCCCAGCTTTCACTGGTCTGTCTCCCCAATTCAAGCCAGGAAGATGGAAGCCTATTCAGCAATAAAAATCTCAAAAATGCACAAAATAGTAAACAGGCAGAGAACCTGCTCTGTAAGGTCGCAGTGCCCCCGTGCCTTGGAACCAAGCACGAGGATTCACATAGTCAACCTCACACAGGTCCACTGCACAGCCAATCTCAGTAAACCTGGGGCAGCTCCTTGTGCACTATCTGGGCTCCCCCAGAGTGGGTCAAAGATCTCCGATCTACCCCACTGGCAGCTCTGGCAGCTAGAGTCTGATCCATCCTGCTGGCGGCTCCAGTCCCTCTCTGGTGGTGGGAGGGCTCTCTTCCTCTTCCCCACACCACACAGATCAAATGCTTTCTGGGATTTGACACAGTGCCTTACAGGAAAACATAGGATCCCAGTAGGTGGCTGCTCAGTGCAGTCCTTTGGCCCCTTTATATTGAGAAGCCGTACACTGTGGAACAGCGTTTCCTAAGGTAAGCACCTGGGGTGAAAGGCTCCTGTCCCAGCTGCTGCCATTAGACTCATTGTTTCACTGGGAAGGTGTGGGCGCCTTCTCACAGGCACAGTGTTCCTCAGTCTCCCTCTGCCCGCCCTGCATGGACTCTCCTTCCCTTCTCCTTCACTCCAAGTTTGAGGTCCTAGCTTTTGAGTGCCAGCTCACACTCCCAAGGGGAGGCAGGTTTGCAGCCTATAACCCTCAGGCCTTGGATCCCAGCACTTGCTTCAGGCGGAGTCCCCCTTTCTACATCTCACTCTCTTACCAGACTCTCTAATGTTTCTTCGGTAGTCCTTACTCAAAATATGTCCACTCAAGTATATTTCTCTTGTTTTGCCAAGCTGGTTACTCAGTATTTTAGCGGTAAATCAAGTGCTTGTCTGGCAGCAAGTGCGCTCTGTTTCTTGTCAGAGTCCTGCCATCTCCCCTCCCCCACCTTTTTTTCTTCATATATATTTCTCCTTTTATGTATTTAGTAGTTTAAACATTTATTGTATAATATTTTTAAACCATTTTATTATTGAAGTTCTTAAATATTCCAAATATTCTGCTTCTTCTTGCTCATGGTATATTATTTTCTTACATATAGTAATTTGGGGTTATAAACTCATTTTCAATGAAAATTCATATGTGGGAAACCTGTACAACCTTCGTTCAGAGATTAAACCTTCAAAAGAGTTTTACATTTCCCATGCCAAATTTTTATGTTAACTTTTTTTACATTTGAAGCATTCCAACACCAAATATATAGTGTTAATTAGAGCCACATCTGCATATTAGGTAGGCCAATAGAAACTTTTTCCCTATCCAGAATCCAGGCAGAAACAACAAGGTCTGTTAGGGGATGTATTTTTATTCTTACTCAAATTCTTCTTCTAGTATCTAGGCTTAATGCTTTGGGTCTCAGTTCCAAATCCCCACCTATGTCTTCTATGCCCATATAGACAATAAAATGCAATCCACTCTGAGTAGCCATAATACTAGTTCATTTGCACAAAATTCTGATTTTTATTTCTTTCCTTTACTCTGTCTCTTGGAGATATGCCTTTTATTATAAAATATATATTATATTTAAACTGTTTATGGTGGGAAGGTTTGTAAATATCCACTTCACAATATTACCATTGTAATTCATTAGAAAAACTTTTATTGAGTGAAAATGTAACCTGTCCTCTGTAGTGGTGCTTATGGGACATTCTTTATGTTAGTAGATTACCCTTTGGACTAAGAGTTCTTATTTCAGAGGTACTATGGCTGAGTCAAAGATAAGTCATCCAGGCTTCTTCGTGCGTGTGTGTTTGATAAATTGCTCTTTCGAGCTTTAATTTCTGGAAAGTGACCTCTTTAGCACAATGATTTAATTACTGAACAAACCCTGGTATTCTTTTATTGTATTGTAGATATTTGAGTCAAGCCAAAAACAAAAAAAGTATTTAAAGTGTTATTTTAATTATTCCAATTTTATTGTTTTACATGATGCATTCTTCATACAAAAAACATGTCATAGCCAAGGTATTGATGGGCACAGAAAATAACATTGTAAACCAAGTTCCCATATGAAAAAGACAAAAGCATTTGACAAGGTAAGGAAAATTAGATAGGTTAGTGCCTGAAAAAGTTTACTTCTCCTTTATCATTAATTATTGCTAGTGACTGGAATAAATAAAGGAGAAAAGGCAATAACTTAAATTTGAAACCAATGAATAAAAACAGCCTCAGTATTTCCCTAACAACACATGCACAAATGTATATTTTAATATAAAGCATATGAAAATCTCTCCTTTGACCTGTATTCTTTTTTTAGTGGCTATGTTGAAAAGGATCTAGGACAAGATTGGTGAAGAGTCGAGTGAGATTTCAGTCAAGCACCTCAGTTTCTACATGGGAATTTTCTAGTTTCAATTTGTCTCATTTGTTATCTTGACTATCTGTCAATTCCTTACCTTCGCCGCCACCTGTAAAACTGCACATATAATGAAGAATAAGTACAAAAGACACAGAAAACAAAAAACACCTTATTTGTTTTATCTGGTTCATCTCTATCCTTACCACTTTCTTGACTTTCAATGCCAAAAAGTATCTTCAAGTAAGAAAACTAGTGCTCTTCAACCAAGTAATGTCTTTTCTTCCTCATGTCCTTTGTCTATTTCTCAAAATACTGTAACTGACCTTAATTTTCGTCATTTAACAGGAGGTCTTTTTTATTTGTTTATTGAAAGTCACTTTAATATGCTCATTATATACTTCTCCACACAAATAACACAAAGAGAAACACAGAAACAAAAATGTGCTTCCCCTTCTTCCATGAGTTGAAATGTCTCTGAGGTGAATATTGGCTTTGGTAAGCAGTTAATCTTCCTGCATTAAGGTAAAACACTTTCTTTTGGAAATTTTATTTACTTATTTTTATCACTCAGATATCACTAATGTCTTACGTTCTGGGAAGCACCACAGATTTATAAGGATAACATTTTTAAAAAGCAAATAATAATCCTTGTCCTCAGCAAACTTTCATTATAATGAAGAAACAAGGAAACTGCACATTAAACACACTCCCAAACAGAAATATTCACCAGAAAATACATGATTAACTGAAAACAAATGCCATGGCATCTTCTATTTTAAATAAATTCACAGTGTAAAATTTTTTAACTTGTACATACAAGTACAAATTTAGCTTTGGGGAAAGTTTAGCTCTGGCATTGAAAGTCAAGCAAGTGGTGAGGATAGAGATAAGCTAGATAAAACAAATAAGGTGTTTGGGTTCTTTGGGAAAATAACCATTTGAAAGAATCTCTGGTGCAGTAAATCAAGAGATGGAACCTCTAGATAATGTTGCATTGCAGTTTAACAAATATTTATTTATTTGTTCAGCAAATATTTTTTATAATCCAACAGTCATTCATTCATACATCTGTTCTTTCAAAAAATGGGAATTGAACACAGTGTACCAGCACATTGTTAGGTGCAACGAAATAACCACAACATCTGACCTCATGGACTTTTCAGACTTTGGGGGCACACAGATAAGTAAAAAGGCAAGCATAAAATAAATGTGGGTAAGTGTTCTGCTAGAGAAAGAACATCTTTCCCAACTTAGTTCAGGAAAGGCTTCTTAAAAAACGTGATCTCCTATCTGAAATTTGAGGACAATTTTACAGTAACCCAGAGAAGAGAGAAGGAAAATGTGTTTCTAGAGGGAGAAACCCACAAATACACAGGATGAATGGATGTGATGCATCTACAGAAGTAAACACTTGGAAATTGCAAAAATCTAGTGTTCAAAGGAGTGAAAAATAAAAGTTTAGAGAAATAAGCAAGAGGTCAATCTTGTAGGATCATGTAGCCAGGTAAAGAAATTGTGTTTTATTACTGAAATAGAAATAGAGAGCTACTAACAGATTTTAAATAGAATGACAAAACCTGATTTGCATTTTGGAAATATCACTCTGGTGTGACTAAAATGTGGAGAATAAATTAAACTGATCAAGAGACTGTTAGAGGAATGCAGGTTAGAGGTGAAGGTGGCCTAAACAGGGTGGTTGTATGGGGATGAAGAGATAGTGCTGAGGAAAAATGGGCAAAACATGGTAATTGATTGGAAGTGAAAGGGGAGAGGATATGAAAGAATGATGCCTTAGTTTGTAGCAAGGGCAATTAGGTTAAGAGTATCAAGATTAAGGATAACAAGGGTAAAACGGGTATAAGGACAAAACAATGAGTTCATTTAAGACATGTTACTTTGAAAAGCCTGCATGACATCAAAGTAGTGAGCATTGAGCAGGTGAATGAAAATATGGGTCTGGAGGTTAGTACAGAGTTTTGTGTTAGTGACATTGTTACATATTTTTTTTCTATTAGTAATAAAAAACATGGGAGAAGATAAACTTTTTTATAGGACATGGGAAAATATCCCTCATATGATTAGTACTATGGATGGCTTTAACATGATTCTCATATTTTTTAAAAAGGTGGGTTTCATCATAACTAAAATGCCAAAGGTTAAAGACAGAGAGAATCTTAAAAGCAGCAAGAGAAAAGCAGCAGTTAGTTACCTACAAGGGAGCTCCCATACAACTGTCAGGTGATTTTTCAACAGAAACTTTGCAGGACAGAGGGAGTGTCAAGAAATATTCAAAGTCATGAAAAGCAAGGACCTACAACCAAGATTACTCTACCCAGCAAAGCTATCATTTAGAATTGAAGGTCAGATACAGAGCTTCACAGACAAGAAAATGCTAAAGGAATTCTCATCACCACCAAACCTGTACTACATGAAATGTTGAAGGTTCTTCTTTAAGAAGAAGCTAATGAACAAAATAAACTGACAAACAAAATAACCCAGAGACACTGAAGCATGGAACAGATTGACATAATTCAGACAGAAAGGGGGTGGAGGTGGGAAGAGATTAACCAAAAAAGCTATATGCATATATGCATAACCCATGGACACAGACAATAATGCAGTGAAGGCCTGGGAAAGGGGCAGAAGAAGGGTGGATGGGGCTAATGAGGGGGAAAAAGGGGAAATCTGTAATGCTTTCAACAACAAAGATAATTTTTTTTTAAAAAAGGGGGTACATTTTATGAATGCTAAGCAGAGAATGGTAAAAGTTGAAGAGGAAGCTAGTCAGCATAAGGGTATGACTGTCCCAACAAAGAAAGTGTTAAAAAACATCTAAGGATTAAGCACAATTAAAATTATGCTTGGCTGGGCGTGGCTCAGTGGTTGAGCATCAACCTATGATCCAGGAGATCAAGGTTCGATTCCCTGTAGGGCACAAGTCCATGTTGCGGGCTTGATAAAGTGGGAGGAGTGCAGGAAGCAGCTGATCAATGACTCATCATTGATGTTTCTATCTCTCCCCTTCCTTTCCTCTCTCTGAAATCAATAAACATATATTTTTTAAAAAAATTAAATTAAATTAAAGATTATTGCAGTGTCCAAGTGCTGTAAAACATTCTTAAATCTGCAGTGTCTAACATGCAACAAACCAGGTCATTATTATAATTCCTCTTACTTACTCAAAGCTTTTAACCAGTCTATTTGGGGATTTTTTTTTTTTTTTTTTGAACATGAAAATATTTTACTTATTTTTTAAATTATAGGAAAGAAAAACCCAAAACTTATTTTAAAGAAATTTGCTTTGTGATCATATCTATTGGAATATTTCATCTTATTAGCTTTTTGGTCAAGTGTTATTAATGTCTCTAAACCTCAATTTTTGTGAGTAAAGTGAGAGAGTGATTTTACCTACATTTTTTATTTTAGAAGTTGACATCTTATGATAGTGTCTTGCCTACCATGTACATAATTTATAAATGAAAACAATACTGCCAGCCATGAAGTATTGTCTGTGCAAACTTTTACTAGTTCATCATGGGAAGAAGAAAGAATGCCCACTTTAATGGGGAGAAAGTCAAATTTCACTCTTGAGCAACAACACAAATACAATACTAACAGTTGTCGTTTTTAAACACTTACTATTTGACTTTACATGAATTATCCAGTTAAACCTCAAAACAACTCTGATATAAGTATCTTCCTCATCTGATAGATGTAAAAGTAGACTTAGAGAGGCTAAGAAAATGCCTTAAGATCACACATCACACAGACGTAAAGTATTGGATGTGTGTCTTAAATTTAGGTCTATTTAACTCAGATTTAATGTGCTTCATTACTAGGCTATAATGAATCCTTATGAATTAACTGAAGGGAAGCAATTGTCATAGAATCTAGAATAATACAAATACAAGTCAACAATGATTGAGGGGGGAGTATTGTTTCAGTGTTTCAATCACTAAAAACTATAGAATTGCTTGAGTTAGAACAATATCAAAAATCAAGAAATGGAAAAACGAGCTTCTAACTGTTCAAAATATTAAAGCATTACAGACATTAACAGACTTAATGCCGTTGATGATACAAAGGATTCAGTGAAAGCCAATGGATGTTTAGTGAGTCTTACTCTGAAAAACAGTGCAAGAGTACACTGAATAATAAACATTATATCAGTTTTTTCACATGGGAAAGATATTACATCATTTAGAAACAAAAATAAAATAAAAACAGTACATATGAAATATCTTGCCATTTAAAAAATCTAATCTCATACCATACACCCAACATGGCAAATATTTGTTTTGCACCTACTAAGTGTGATAGGTAGAAAACGTTACTGGAGAAAAACGTGCCTCGTCTCCCCCAGTTGCTGCTAGGGTTGGAGTTCTTGCAATATCTCAAGAAAAGGAGTTTTTTGAGACTCGCATGGGAGGATGTGCTATAGTACAAAACTTTATTCCTATGGAATTACACCCCTGTATTTTCAAAGTCTACATTTCCCATAGAAGTGTAGCTGGGATTTCAGTAAAGCTAAAATCAGAGCCAGTGTCCAGAGTTTTCTTTCCATGTTGGAGCAGAGTCCAGTATATCAACCTAACTGTAGTTCCTTAGTCCACTGTGTGTGGGTATCCACATGGCCTTGGGCCACATGGGTGAATGCAAGGGAGCCAAGAAAACAAACTTCTTTGTTTAGGGGATTATATATTAATAAATCATCACAGCCTTTCAGTCGCCATACCCATTCTGGTCAGTGACCTCTGTTTATAGGTATGACTGACAGCAAGCATCTTCCCTAATTCCCCCAACTTTACCAGGCATGAGCATCTTCCCTTTGTTGGATCCCTTTTCTCCCTAGGGAGTACAAAGTTGCAGCTTCCTGATGAAGCTGCTCAAATGACATGTCTCTAATATCTACCCTTCCCTTTGCTCCTTTCTTATTATTGATAACTAGCTAATTACAGTGGTATCAGGAACTTCAAGGAAATTTGAGACATGAGCCAGGATGCTTAAAATCTATTCAGAAAAAAAAATAACTAAGTACATAAAAAGTTAAATAAGAACAACTTATTTCAATAATTTGAAATAGTAATAATGAAACAAGATGATAGAGTGGTATAATCATTCTGTGATTCAGAGGAGGAACAGATAAAGTTTTTAACATATAGAAAGGATTTAGATGAATGGAGAATAAGATAGCTTGAGTGAAAGCATGAGAGAGAGAAAGGCTTTTGGGAGCAGTGGGCAAACAAGTTTGGCAGGTTGCCTTTTTTAAAAAAGACTAGTGCCAAGCTTTTTGGATTAGATGTTAGGAGACCTGGACTATAGATACACTTTTGCTATTTTCTAGTCAAGGACTCTTGACCAATCCCCTTTTCTTCTTGGGCTTGTTTTTCTCACTTGAAACATGAGCATATCATACCCGAATTACTTACCATACAGAATTTTTTGAGGACCAAATAACATGAGCTGTATAAAAGCACTATAAAAACTAGCTAAACAAAAGTAAGGTAGAAATCATTGGCAGTACAGTCTGAAAAAATAGGTTTGAAGCACATGGTGGATGAGAAAAGGAATTCATAATTGGTTTGATAGGGAGCACAAGAATCTGAACAAGAGAGTGGAGTAACCAGAGTGATGTTTAGAGGTTATTAATTAAATAGAAGTGTAAGTGAACAGAACTGGAACCAGAAAAGAAAGTGGAAATATAAGGTGAAGAAAGTGAGGTTGCAAAGGAAGGGACCAACTGCTGAGAAAAACCTGACTTGGACCTCATGTAGGGAGGAGAGAGGAGGAGAGTTTGAAAAACATATATCAAAACAATTTTGTGCTAGACAGGTTCAAAGAATGGAGGTACCATTCATTATAAGAGATTGGAAGAGAGAACCAGTCTAGGGAAAAGAAGTTGGAAAAGATGAGGAATTCTGTTTAAACATGCTAAGTTCAAGCTCCCTAGAAGGTACACAAGGGAACCAGGCAATAGACCTCTATAAATATGGAACTGTCTAAGCTGGAATTAAAGATTTGTGTTGCATCAAATGCTACATACCTGAAATCAGAAGGATACATGAGAACTAGAAGAAAGAGAGGAGAAGGTGAAAAGTATAAATTACTGTCCAGTAGAACTTCACAAATATGCTTATAATAAATCAAGAATGTAAAGTAGAATAAAGAAAGGTTACTAGAATATATTTCTACTAAATATTTATATAGAGATTTTTTGGCTATTAGTTGCAAATAGTAATTAAATATCACTTGTTATATAATAAGAATATTGTTGAAATGTACAAAATTAAGTACACCATTAGAGTTTTCAAATAACAAATATATCTTTAGGCCCTTTAAATAAACTGGTTTTGTTGCCTCTTTTTAAAAGTGTGGTTTAGTTCCCTCGTTTTGTGTGTCCTTTTAGTTAATTTAAACTATTTTATGATAGTCATTTCACATCATTTTTTAAAATTATAATGGTTTCAGAAGACAGAATCAATTTATTTTTAACAAACTCATAAGGGAGAGGGTAGAAAGAAAAAAGAGCATTTGTGAATGTTAATGAGTATGAGTAGAGGGCCCAGAGAAGTGAGATTTTCCAGGCTTGGCCTTTGGGAGGACCCTAGAATCCCAATCCCAGTCCTCTTTACTTACTTCTGGACCTGACTGGATTCAGAGCCCAGCAGGCCATCTGTTAACAGGGAACAGTCCAACAAAGGGCTGGAGTGCAGGGGCAAGTATTAAATAAAACAGGGCAAATGATCAAAGGTCCCAGGCTATTGGAGTGGATTTTTTAGCAATGGAAGTACATTTGAGTCAACCTGTTATGGTCAGTAGCTCTAAAGGACCTTGTTGCTATACTGTTGTGAATGCTCCTCGTCTTTTTGAAACTGCTGATACAACACACTGCTCACAGAAGGAAAAAATTAAGAGCTTTGTTCCATTGTACATATGCCCACTTGGCAAGCAGCCATTTGGCTCTCAGGTTAGCCTCATAAAAACACTCACCATGGTTACCAGAAAAGGTGAAAGCTCCAGAGCTCTTTATGAGAACAGATAATTGTTTTGTATCATTTACACTGAAGAATTACCTTATGGCCCACAAGAAAGTGAGCACAAGACACCTATGCCAGGACATAAGTAAGGCCAGTTCACCTAGAAATAAATTTTCAAATTGATGGAATATACATTTGCGGGCATACAGTCTGCTAGCATGGCTTTATGGTATTAGGATCATACTGTTTACAAATATTAAATTAACTCATGTCTTTATTTTTCAGAGTTCCATAAATGTCATACGTGTCATCATAATAATAACTAGTATGAGCACGTTCTTAAGTGTAGAAAGCCTTTTACTTGAATTATTTTATTTAACACAGAGAGACATGCAAACTATGAGTAAGGTATTATGCCTTGGTTTCATCATCTGTGAGTGTTTAGGTAACTTGTTCAAGGTCAAACAGCTGGTAAGCATTTAGCCAGGCTAACCACAAAGTCTGTCACACTAACCACTATGTTGCCCATCTCATATTATACTGGCAGTGTGTATATGTAATATATATATAGTTGCCTTCTGATTCTACACTGTAATACACAAAGACAGTATTAGATATCCTAACAAAGAACTTTACAAGATGAAACAAGTTATAAACTCTTATACGCACACAGCACCTAAGGAACTTAGAATAATTAAAATGTTAGCAGTTATAGATATTAGGCTAACTTACAGGTGAATTATTTTGGTTCACCATTTACCAATTATAATTCCTTAAAGATCATTAAGAGAACATGTTATTATAGTCTGTTGGCCAGGTAATACCATCTTGTAGATGTCAAAGGATAAACATTGCTGGTTTGTTATCAATAAAATACTGAAAGCAGATCACTAAACATTTACTGGAACCTCAAGATCACGGTTACAAATTCCATTTTAGTGCTAAAAATCACATAAATCTGAGAAGCAACTTCTCAGATACTAGACTAGAATTTGTAAGCTTAAAATTATTTGAAGATATACAACAATAAAAATAAAATACATAAGAGGTTGAATAATTTAAACAGATTTCTTTATAAATGTTATTATTTATAACATTTCTAATAAATTCCTAATTATTTGCCAGGAACAGAGGTCTAGCATGTCTTTATTGGATTCATAAAGCACACCCAAATATCCATTGCAGTGTTATTTACAATAACCAAGATCTGGAAACAGTCCAAGTGCCCATCAGTAAATGAGTGGATAAAAAAAGTGTTGTACCATATAATACTATGCAGCCATTAAAAAGAAGGAAATCTTACTTTTTGCAATAGCTTGGATGGACCTGGAGATTATTATGCTAAGTGAAATAAGCCAGTCACAGAAAGACAAATACCATATGCAATCACTTATATGTGGAATCTAATGAACAAAATAGACTGACAAACGAAATAGTAGAGGCATGGATACATGGAACAGAGTGACAGCTATCAGAGCGGAGGAGGGAGCGGGGGCAGATGAAAAACGGTGAAGGGATTAGTCAAAGAAAATATATGTAAAACCCACAGACACAAACAGTATGGTGATGGCCAGAGGGAAAGGAGTGGGGCAGGGGTTTGGTTGAGGCAGCAGAGGGGGAGGGAGGAAATGGGGACATGTGTAATAGTGTCAACAATAAAAATGAAGCGTAAAACTAGAAGAAGGAGGAGGAGGAAGAAGAAGGAGGAGGTGATTGAAAGAAAAAAAAGAAATCATAAAGCACAAGACAATGATGATAAACCAAAAGCTGGCAACCTGGATGAAAGTACAACACTAAAATCTTGACCTGCAAGTTCCATGACGTAAAAAGAGTCCAGAGTCTATGAAGTACAACAAAGAAATTATAGAGGCATGAGTATTTAGTAAGTCTAGACAGTTGTCCCAGTTTCTCTGGAGACATAAACGCAGGTGGTCTAACTCCCAATACGTGGCTATACCACCGTGAGGGTCGAGAGACACTTTAATTCAATAAGACCGAGCCAATAATTCAAGTTGCAAGAAGGGAGACAGAGACAAACATAAAGCAAATCACACAGGGTTTATTTACCAGTTCCCAATGGTTCTTGGCACCAGCAGGCCACCCGGAGGATCCGCTGAAAGACACACACAAGGTCTGGGGGTGCGGCCGCGATGGCGTCGGTCGCTGCAGCCCTCTGGAAGTTCTCCTAGAGAGGTGTAGGGCAGAGCAAGGCAGGGTCAGCTTTCCCGGAGCTGGGGATGAAGTCTGTGGAGGGCAGACAAGCATCCCAAGATGTGGCCGAAAAGCCCCTGCTTTTAACAGCTGGGTTGAAGGTGTGGTGCGTCTTCAGTGTGTCTTATCAGGGTCCTACAGAGCGCGGGCCTGCTTGGAAGCCAGGGCTACAAAGTGTTAATCTTATCGTGGCACGTAGGCCTCACAATTACACTCGGTCACACAAGATGAAGTTACTTATTTCAAATCTAATACATACATCACACTTATATTCCTGACTCTAATACACACACAAATCTATTTCTATAACAGTCCACCCGGTGATTCCCGTGGATTTAGTCCAAGGGAATCAGACTAAAAGGGGTTTCTTCTTCTGAGGAAGAAGAGTAAAAATCATCTTAAGAAAGAGATAAAGCAAAAAGAAACAAGCAAAACAAAGAGCAATTTCCTTAATCAGAGTCCAAGTATTTTGTAAAGAAGAAAATCCATGTTGAATGAGGGTCACGGGGTTCAGTGCGTTCCAGTTGGGAGTGCAAGGTACGATTCTCCAAAGTGAGAGGAGGGTGTCCCCGAGATGACAGGCGGTGTGTAGCTTCCTGACGTCCTCCTTGGTTGCGATGGTCCCAGCATTTGGTACGTAGACGATGTGATGTAGTTCGTCTATTGGCTTCTTGAGTTGTTGAAGCGTCTTCTTAGTGAGACCCTCAAGTTGTGCTAACTTAGTAAAAGATTCGTTAAGGGTGGGTGGGGCGGTATAATGCTTCGTAGTTAGAGTAGGGACAAGGGGCATAGAAGGGTGCCAAAAGATAGTTGAAGATTCTGTATAAGTAGTATAATGTATGACATTATTTATAGAAATGTTCATAGCATTAGTAAGGAGAGAGCAATTAAGAAAGTATGGCTGATAGAAGTGTGTAAAGCAATATGATAAATGTAGGCCTCAAGTAAAAGGTTGAGAATTGCCTATCTTGGTCTGTTGTAAATGTCCCTTGTTATTTACAGTCCAATATAACGAGGCTCCGCTGTGTGCAATTATTTCCTGTGGGGATAGGGAGCCATCTTTAGGATTTTTGGTTAAAATTTTATAAGGTAAATTTCTATGAATTTTAGGTGTAGGTGGAACAAATTCATAATCTGGGATTTTTTCAAGATGAGGAGCAAAAAGTTCTTCAAATGGTGATAACCTCTGTGGTCTAGGTCTGCTATTTAGTAAAAGAGTAGCTCTATCTAACAACTCTTGTAGAGACGTGAAGTGTCTGTCCATCATCAAAGTTTGGATCTTATGTTTAAGAAGACCATTATGTCTTTCAATTGTACCTGCTGCTGTAGGGTTATAAGGTAAATGAAAATTCCAATCAATATCATATTCCTGTGCTAATTTCTGAACTTTTGCTGCTGTAAAGTGTGAACCTTGATCTGATTCAATGCATTGTGGAGGACCAAAATGGGTCATCCAACTTTGGATTGTTTTAAGAGTAGTATTGGCATCTGGGTGATTAGAACCAATTGCAGTTAGAATTCCAGTGCATACATCTACTAAAGTACAAGCATATTTTTGGGTAAAAGGTACTGTTAATGGACCAATAAAGTCAACTTGTAGAAGTTGATTAGGAAATAAGGGTTTACTAATTCTAGGTGGTTGTAAAGCCCTAAACATCTGAGTTCCTTTACAAGTTTCACAAGAATTTACAGCTGATTTAATATCTTTAATGGGGGTCTTAATATTTCTTTTATAGAACCAATTTATGAGTGCAGAGTGTCCAATGTGTCCTAAATTAGTATGAATCTGTTTAATGAATTGGATTGGTAGAATAAGTTCTTCCTTAGGTTTGTCAACCATGTATTTGCCATCTCTCTTTTTTAACTTGATAGTTGGAATTGGAGGTATAAAATAATTACCATCCTCATCTTTCTTAATAGATAATTTAATGGGTAATGATTTAGCTCTATCAAGGATTGTGACTTCTTGATCGGGTGTGAGCCCTTTAGCTAATTGATCTGCTACTTGATTGTGTAATGTAGTAGGTGAGTTGTCTGTAGCGTGTGCACTAACATGTGTGACATATATCTTAATCCTTTCTGAAAATTCATCTAACTTAACCCAGTAAGGTTTGGACCAAATTTCCTTTCCATTAATACTCCAATCAGTTTCTTTCCATTTCCCGGACCATAATATAATACCATTATATACGGCCCAAGAGTCGGTGTAAATATACACCTTAGCTCTATGTTGTTCTACAGAGTCTTTCACTGCTAGGTATGCTGCAATGAGTTCTGCATGTTGAGCAGATTTGGACTCACCCTTTGCTGTCAGGGCTTGACATGTCGCGGGATTGAAAGCTGCAGCTCTCCAAGTATGTCGGTCGCCGGACACGGAGGTTGATCCGTCTGTAAACCAGGCATTTTTCAAGGTGGGTGAGTATTTTGGTCCACACGTCCCAATGGGTTTTGCCATTGGGGCAAGCTTGTTGGCACGGGTAGGTGGCTCTACCTCAAGCTTGCAAACCTCCTCGGTGAGGAGGGCTGGTTCTCCAGCGCCGCTGGTACTACGCGAATTGATATACCACTTCCATGCGAGTACCTTCTCCTCAATTTGGCTACCTGCCAATTCTTCCGCTGACATATCTAACCATGCCTTGAGTGGCAAGGTACTCCTGACCTTAATGGGTTGAAGTCCTGTCAAAGGCTCAGTATGCAATAGTGCAGCATACAAAGTCCAAATTAATTTTTCATAAGGGGAGTATTTAAAATGAGAATATGGAAATTTTTTGGACCAAAATCCTACTGGAATTAATCTAAGCTCATCTGGTGACTTTTTGTAAAGTCCCCAGTGACCATGATCCTGTAGGAAAGCTATGTCTAAGACTGTCCTATCTCCCGGTCTTATAGACTGGAGAGTAGAAAAGAGGTGTATGTACTCCTTAAGTTGTTGAAAAGCCTGCTCCTGTTCCTCATTCCAAACAAAATCTATTGCTTTCCTGGTGACTTTGTAAATTGGTTTAGCTATGTCTGCTAGATATGGTATGTGTTGCCTCCAGAACATAAATAATCCCATAAGTTGTTGTGCTTCCTTCTTGTTAGTAGGTGATTTTAGAGAATCTAATTTATTAATAACTTTCTCTGGAACAGATCTGCCTTGAGAGCTCCAGTTAATGCCTAAGAAGGTAACTTGTGTGCCAGGCCTTTGTATTTTGTCTGGGTTAATTGTCCACCCATTTTGCTGCAAATAAGATACTAAGGAGTCTAGGTCCTTTCTCAAGACTTCTAAATTGTTGTTGTATAGCATGATATCATCTATGTACTGTATGATTTTTGAGGTATATTTTGTGGGATCAATGTAAGAAGCTAGAAGATTGTGAGCTATGGTGGGTGAATTTTTGTAACCTTGTGGTAATCTTTTAAATTGATATTGCTTTCCTTGCCATGTAAAAGTAGTAAACTGTCTAGAGTCCTCATGAAGTGGGATGGCAAAAAACATGTCTGACAAATCCACTGCTGCCATATATTTTGGCAGATCAGATTGGATAATATTAATAACTTCAGTTGCATTAGGTAATGTTCCTGGAAGAGTGGGTGAGACCTTATTTAAATTTCTGTAATCAATGGTAATTCTGTATGTTCCATTAGGTTTCTTAACTGGCCAAATTGGACTATTATAAATGTGAGATCTACCTATTTCAATAATATCTTCTTTGAGTAATTTCTCTAATGCTGCTGTGACATCAGCATGTCCACCCTTGAGTGGATATTGGAGAGTAAATGAAGCTTGTGTTGGAGTAGGTAAAGTAACTGGTTCTATATTGATGGCTGCTAGATTGGTATGAAACTTCGTAACTGCCAAACTCTTGATTGAGGAACAGAATATATTAGGAATGACATCCATACCAATTAGGTTAGCTACGTTAGGTGCTGTATGTAAGGTGCAAGGAATTTTCCTATCTCTATAGAGAATAGTGCATTTAAGTGAGTTAGCAATAATGGTATTTCCTGTAACTCCTTCAATAACAATAGATTTTCCATTTGAATTAGAGAAGTTAGAATTGTATAAAGAAATCTGTGATCCAGTATCTACAAGAAAGGTGGTAGGGATAGTGTTAGAATTTATGACTATATTAAGTGTAATATAAGGTCTGTTATCAGTGTGTATATAGTGTATACCTGAGAAATCAAATTGCTTACACTCATTTAGTTCATAATTCCTTTGATAATCTATTGGCCCCCTTCCCTCAAATACTGTGGTCGGGGGCCCTTCCAGTTTCCCTGTTGACTGAAAGTGTTTCCCTGTTGCTGCCTACGAAATGGGTTTCTATTTTGAGAAGAAATTTGATTCTGATTCTGATAATTTTGTCTATTAATGTTGTTGTTATTGTTGGACCTAAAAGGATTATTATTTCTAAAAGGATTATTGTTAGAGTTGTTTGTTCGTGGGTAAGAAAGTTTTTTGAAAAAAGGATTGTTAGATTTCCAGTATTCTCCTTGTTTCTGTGGATATTGAGGCCTATTATTGTTGCCTGAAAATTGTTTTCTGGGCTTAAATAACATGTTCTGTTGACCTCTAATGTTAGTTAGGAAAGCAAAGGTAGATTCTATGGGTGGTTCCTTGCCTTTTTCCCTTGTTGAAAAGGTGAATTTCCTGTCCTGAATTAAGTCCTCATGAAGAGTAATCTTAGTTTTAATTTCATTAGCAGTGGTGGTACCAGAAATTAAATTCTGGAGTTGAATTTTGTATCCTTCTGGTGCATTTCTAATTAATGCTCTTATAATACCTTGTATATTCTGGCATTCCCAAGGGCTGTCGTTTTCTGGATGGTAGACACCATTCAGAATGACTAATTTTCTGAGCTGTTTCTGTAATTCTCCTAATGATCTCCACTCTCGAGAGAATTGTGAGGAAGTAAAATCTACAATTGGAAATGCTCTCCTCCAAGCTTCAGAAATCCACTGCCATAAAGATTGAACTAAATTTCTGTTACTTTCTATAGCTCTCTTTACCTCATCCTTTACTTTAGAAAGTTCGATTGCATCTACTACCTGTGCTAATTCATCTGCACTAAGCATGGTAGTATGTCCTCCCCTTTCAAAGATAGAAACTAACCAATCTACATCTGTCTTGTCTCCTTTAATAATAATTTGTCTAAGTTCTGATAATTCCTTTCTGTCAAAAGATGTAAATTCTACAACCTCTTCAGGTTGATTCTCTCCTTGTTCTCTCTTAATAATTTTCTTTCTGACTACTGCGGGTTTGGCTGAGTATTTGTTAACTACTATTTTTGCTAATTCTTTCCCTCTGTCATTATCTTCTTGCAAATTGTGGATAGTATGTAGTAATATAGGTACTATCTCCTGAGGTGGTGCTCTCTCTATCACTGGTATTAATGTAGCTGGATTATTGGTTACGTCAGCATTAAGCCTGGGTGTATGAGCTACAGTATGTTTCTTTCTCAGCGCGTCCTCTAGGGTGCGCCACTTACTCTCTCCTGGGATGTTTGCCAAGGGAGGTTGTTTACGTGTTAGTTTCCTCCACCAGGCCCTGAGTTTCTCCATCTTATTTTCTAAATGTGAATCTAATTACTGGCCCGTTCCTACCAAAGGGATAGATGGAATTAGGTGTGGGAGCCCTTTGGACTACAGAAGTACGAATATCAGTGAGAAAAAGAAAAGAATGTAGTTTGGAAAGCAATTGAAGGATCCTTCTTGAAATTTTAGTCATTAGCTCTGCCACAAAATATTTTCACAACTCGTCCACCCGGACGGTTTAGAAATGTCACTTTCTTTTTCTCAAAATTTAGTTTGAAAACATATACACCTTATTTCAAAGACCAAAATCGTTTATGCCACGACTGAGTCCTACACGTAATCACGCGGTTGGTACAATCCGCCAACACGGGTCCGAAAGGAACCAGGCACACGATTTACACACCAGGGATACGCTTGCCTGTTTAAGCTTATTGAGATACTTGGCATCGATTGTCAACTGACAGTTCTACGGCCCGAACTTCCTCCAAAGTCCGGTTTTATCTCCCACGCAAGCCGCCGGGTAGTACAATCCGCTACCTCGGATCCCTTGGGACAGAGAAACCCCTTTTGCCCTCCGGCTGAGCCTTTGGGAGTAGGTCTCTCCTGGGTGTGCCCCGCAGGTGAACGGCGTTAAAGCTTGTAACAGTGGGCAGAGATCCGAGAAACTGAAAGCAACTCACGATCCTTTCTCAAAATAGCTTAAGTTCCAAACGGTGAATGCGCATAGATTATAGTGTACTGAACTCACTTGGTCAGAGAGCAGGTGTATTTCCCACAGTTTTCAAAGTTTCAAATTGGTACAGCTAATTCCGGGTATATCCAATTAAGAAATTTTTACGCTGACATAAAATTCAAAGTCTAGAATTTAGAATGTGTGTATTCATCTGTAATACACACCAACAGGTTATATCCTGCTGTAAAATAAAATCCTGCGTATACTTGCCAATTCTTTGGCACAATCCTGCCGACTACGCCAACTGTCCCAGTTTCTCTGGAGACATAAACGCAGGTGGTCTAACTCCCAATACGTGGCTATACCACCGTGAGGGTCGAGAGACACTTTAATTCAATAAGACCGAGCCAATAATTCAAGTTGCAAGAAGGGAGACAGAGACAAACATAAAGCAAATCACACAGGGTTTATTTACCAGTTCCCAATGGTTCTTGGCACCAGCAGGCCACCCGGAGGATCCGCTGAAAGACACACACAAGGTCTGGGGGTGCGGCCGCGATGGCGTCGGTCGCTGCAGCCCTCTGGAAGTTCTCCTAGAGAGGTGCAGGGCAGAGCAAGGCAGGGTCAGCTTTCCCGGAGCTGGGGATGAAGTCTGTGGAGGGCAGACAAGCATCCCAAGATGTGGCCGAAAAGCCCCTGCTTTTAACAGCTGGGTTGAAGGTGTGGTGCGTCTTCAGTGTGTCTTATCAGGGTCCTACAGAGCGCGGGCCTGCTTGGAAGCCAGGGCTACAAAGTGTTAATCTTATCGTGGCACGTAGGCCTCACAATTACACTCGGTCACACAAGATGAAGTTACTTATTTCAAATCTAATACATACATCACACTTATATTCCTGACTCTAATACACACACAAATCTATTTCTATAACAACAGTGCACTAAGATCTGTTTTTGAAAGCATGTACTTTATAAAATCCATTACTAAGCAGATAGCAGCATCTCCTTTTACGATAATGGAATAAAAAAATCAAGACAAAAATTTGGAATAAATGTGCTATTTTCTGACACTGTTGATATACCAATTTGTCAGTGTAGAAATGTGAAACTTAACTAGTTTTCTTCCTTATAAAACCTGTCACCAACCTGAAGTAGTTCTCCTCTAGGTGTCGTTATAGTCACTAAATTCTCTGTGTACCTTCCTTTCTCTTTACAGATAGATTACCTTTCACAGGATACAGATAGATTTAATGCTTTCTCTTTGTTCTTACAGAAGCAAACATTTGAATCTCTATTTTCTCTTTACTCCTAGTTTATGAATTATATACATACCTTTTTTTAATTAGCTTTAAATCTTCTTTTACTTGATGTAAAGAAACTTGCTACTAACCTAGAAAGATACAAGATTGCTCAGTAAAGTATATAAGTATATAAGTATATAAGTAATATGATTTGATAAAGCCAAGGACCTACATCATGCTGGAAATAATTACAATAATAATCTGTACTAGATTATAAAATGTAGCTAAAACTAAAAAATGTTGTTTTCTTCAGGCCATCTGTAACAATTTGAAGCACTTAAAAATATAGATAAAACTTTCCCTTCACACTTCTAAAGAAATAAAGCATCTTCTTTATCCTTTCCCTAAGAAATAGATATTTTTCCTTCCATACTGAAACAGACATTTGAAAGAATATGCATGCATATGTTTATTCATTGAAAATATTTGCTGAGCCAGAAAGAGACCTAGGATTTGTCCTGCTCTTACTTCATATACATATATATATGTATATATATATATTTCACAATTTTGTAGCACCTCAGTAGCAGTCCTACTGAGTGGTAAACACTCCCCAAGGCACTAAAGACACAGTGGTGAACAAGATAGACCCAATCTATAAAGGATTTTCATGACAAAATAGGCAAACAGATACACAAAGCCTCCCCAAGGCAATGGGAGCTTTCGAAGGGGCATACACTGTGGACTCAAAAGTCCAGGTCCGTACAAAGAACTGAGAAGACCTGAGGCATGGGAGTTGGCAACTCACCAATTGATGTGCATTGTCACATGTCCCCTTAGGCTGTGACAATCTCTCAATTGTGAATACAACCTCACTGTTTGGGATGAGCTAAGTCACAGTACAGATCAGCAGTAGCTGAGTTTAAATGCAGCCCTGTGAAAAGAAAGAAAATGGTTTGTAGGGTTTTATTAGCTAGTACTTAAAAAGAAGTCAAAATAGTCAGAATACAGGCATTGTGAGAGAAAAATAGCTTTCATTTTTCACCTCATAGGGCTGAAATATATCTCAGCTTCCATTTCCCTGAGGGTGTTTCACAAACAATCTGTTTCACAGTCCCAGGAAGTATGTGACAAGCTAAAGCTCTGTGGTCAAAATGCCAACAAGCTCATTTTTTTTCTCCCCCCCTTCCTCTCCTCCCCCCTCCCCCTCCCCCTCCCTCCTCCCCTTCTCCTTCCCTTCTCCTTCTTGAATCACACTTATTCAGAGGGATAATTTTTAGGACCACACAGACTGCCAGGGAAAGCTTTAAAAAGCCAAAGCTATACAGTTCTTTGCTTTCTTACTGCTGCAAGGTGATCCTATAAATACAAGATAAAATTATAAATAGTGTAGGTGTTGGTTTTATAGGTCCTGGGTACATGGTTTCCAGCTCAGCAGACTGTTAAAATACTATCTATACTACACAACAGGGTTAATAGATGTACAGAGTTTTATACACACTTTCCAGAGGATTGCTATTCTTCCAATGAATCTACCTTACATGATTTAACTGACATTGGTCCAGAATACATATTTTGAAGTTCTTTAAGACATTGGTACATATAAATAATAATGTGCACTGGATCTGATCCAATATACCGAGGGGACAAAAAAACTATTAGCAGAACATATTTGATGAATTCTCTGAGGAAAGCTTCATTACCTTGTTCAAAACACTGCATCTCTTGACACTTCTGTGAAGAGAGCAACTTCTTCAAATTCTTGTGTTATAATTATAGAAGATCCAATATTTGCTTATATATGGATTTTCTTTCTTTTTATCTTTTTAAATGTGAAAGGAAAATAAAATATCCATACAACTTACCATGAGCCTAGTGCCCTAGCTTCTGAAAAAAATCAAAGGAGATCAGGAAAAAACAAACAAAATTGAGTAGAGTGGTGAGTCCTTGCTCTAAGTTGGCTTTTTCTCCTGTATTCCTAATCTTGGTGCATAATTGTTTTACCAGTACTAGACTTTCTCTCCATACCCCAAACCCTTGATTCTACCTCTTTTATATCTCTGAATATTATGTCCTTACTGCCTTCACCATCTAAACTGCCACCACCTCATCCAAACCAGCTTCATATCTTCTCCAGATTCCTACAATTGCTATCTAACCAATCTGTTTCCAGTTTGCCCACCCTACAGCCTATTTATCTTCCAGACCTCTTAAGTGCATATTTTACCACATCTCTTTCCTTCTTGAAACTAAGTACACCTCTCACTTGGTTACTTCTAGGATAAGGTTCCAAAGCTTAGCACACGAGGTCCTGTATGACTTGGTCATTGCTTTCTGTTTTTCTTGTTCCCCCATAACACCATGCCAAATTCTCTACAGTCCCCAAACATGTAATGCTGTACACCCATCCTGTTCTAGCTTTATGCTGCCTCTTCTGCTTGGGAAATTCTCCCACTCCACCCCCTCATACTTCACCTGGTTAACTTACACTAATTGAGCACTTACTATTTGCAGGTAATGTGCTAAGCACTTTATGGCTATCTTCTTATTTTGTCCTTTAAAAGAACACACCCACAATTAAGGAACAGAGGAAAGATGAGAGAAAACCACAGGAAAGTGGTATCACAGAAGAAAAAGGATAAAGAAATTCAGGAAGACAGGTGTGGTCCACAGTGTGGAATTCTGCAGAGATTAAAAAAAAAAAAAAAAAAAAAAAAAGAATAAAGATTCCCAGTATGCAATTGGATTTTGCAAAGAGAAAGGTATCAATCAACTTGGAGACAGTATTTCTAGAGGGTTTTGGAGGATGAAGCCATGTACCAATAAGTTTCAAAGTTAATGGGAGCTAAAAAAGTGAAGATAATAAATGATCTTTCAAGTTATTATTTAAGGAAAAGGAAAAATAAAAAATTTTAAGATCAAACACTGGTGCTTGTGGAGGTGGACTAAGATGTAGCATTTAGGGAAAGATTATGATTATTTTAAGTTGAGAAGAAAGAATGAGGAGATAGATACAATTTTGTAACATAAATAATGTAGTTAAATTAGATAGCACAATACAATTAGAATTACTTCAAGCTTTCAGAGACAGGATATGCTTAAGAAGTCATACTGCCTGGTGTCTGTTTCTGGCTTCATCTTATAAGATAAGAATTGGGTAATAGCACCCACCTCATAGGGCTGTTATTAAGAATAAATAAGTTAATATATATAAAGCACTTAGAGCACAAATGTTTTGATACCATTATTATTGTTGCCAAAACAATAGTACAGTGGTAGGATTGCTCTCTGTTTCAACTACTGGACCAGAAACTTTTCAAAGACAAGGGCTATGTTCTTATCAGTATGTTCAGTTTCTCGTTAGTTTGCAAACCATTTATGAAATGAGAATGGTTTTCTAACTCTTATTTTTCCTTGAGGGAAAACAACTATTTTCTTTTTTAAAAAGAATGAATAAAGTAAGGATAAACAGGTAGCATGAATGTTGAATAAGAGAAATAGCTGCCAACTAATATCATATCAACAAGAAAAACAACAGTCTCTGAGAAGGGTGATAATGTGCATAGACCTGGAAGCTTAGTGATCTGACTTCACAGAGTTCCAACATGATTATCTCCATATTGCAGATCAGAAATTCAAGACCCAAAGAGGTTGATATCCCCGGTGTGAGGCATTTTGGAAGTGACTGAAAGGGGGCTAGCACTCATGGCTTGTAAAAAGTTTTGTGTGTTTCCCCCACCACCACATCACAAGGATGGAAGGCTCCTGGGACTCCTTTTCATGTAGCAATTATTCTAGGAAGCAAGGTGGCAGAGTTGACAGTTACTGAGTATCACTCACAAAGAGAAATGAAGATTCCTACAGTAAAGGAGCACATGCTTCTTGGCTTGAGTAGCTTCAGCTATTTATTCTGGAGTCCTTCTCTTTGCTGCCTTCAGGTATGTTTCAAGTGTCAATTGATGAGCAGTCTGTGGTCAAGATTATTTATTTTTACACTATCAACTACATGATTTTATTCCTGAGACTTCAGTCAGATTGTTTTTGACACCATGTTGTTTATAATCTTTCTCCATTCATCTGTTGGGATTCTCACAATAAATCACCCTGATATCAAAGTCTCTATTGATTCTGAAATCCTGTAAAAATCATGTTAGTCAGCAGGAATAAAAATGTACATACTGTATACCTTCTGATGGGTGATTTTTGGAGCAGTAACAATTTTAAAGTTATAGAGAATTTAAGCATAAAATGGCATCTCATTTTCTATCCCTCTTCCTATGATGGTACCTTGTTTTTTAATGAAAACAATTATCCTCACAGCTGAGGAATACTGATCTATTGCATATTCTAATTCCATCTTACACAGAATGTTGTGTTCCTCTCTTGCCACTCAAGTAAACTCTCATTACACATCTTTAAAGAAAATATTCTAAAAAAAAGTTCACTTTTCCAGATACTTAGTTATTTTTAGAGAAATTACTACTTAATTTTAAAAGTACAGATTTTGCAGTATTAGAGACCTATGTTTGAATTATTCTTCTACCACATACTAGCTATATGAACTTGAGCCAGTTATTTAACCTAAGTCTCATTTTCCTTTTTTTTGTAAATACCAGATATAAATAAGTACCTTATAAGGCTACTGTGAGCACTATATAATAAAGATTCTAGAGACTGTCATGTGACTTGCAGAGGCAGAAAATCAGTAAATGTAGTTATAATATTACTATTACATTAACTATAATACTAATTTGTGTGTTCTTACAAGATGAGCTTTAGAGCCAAAATAATTGCTTTTGATTATAAAATCTAAAAGCAGTTATCAGCTTATGTCTCTGGACATATGCCAAGCTACATGCTTCTCACTGGGGTTTATGGATAAACAATATATTGCCTTGGGTAGGTCTCTGTATAATTAGGGAGATAATGAGTGGGTGAACCATTTGAATATGGCATAAAAAAGTGCAACATGTGAGTGGTGTGCGAATGAAGAACTTGCTAATAACTATCAGCTGGAAGTAGATTATATGGAAGAATGGAAAGACACAAACTTTTCAGGACCTTGGGACTCTTAGATACTAACTTTTTTGAAAGTGCAATAACTACTTGGTTCCTTAGAGAAACATACCCACAAAACTGTGAAATATGCAACAAGTTGGTAATGATTCCAGAATCTGTTAATAGTAAAAAATGTTTTGAATATTTTAACAGGATTAGAGAAACTTTTTGCTCTGTAACTAATATTTTTCTTAAATATAATATTTTGAGGTTAGATTTAAAAGAGGTATATTATACAGATGGACCCTTGTTTAGTATTAATATCTTTATCAAAAAATTATTACATGAGTACTAAACAGAAGTACATGACTAAATGGCAATAATCTGGTCATTTCCCTCACCAAATCCACACCTCTCCTTTAAGGTCACATAAGTATGATATGTGTCTTTCCATACACACAGTTACATGCATATATTTTCAATTGATTTTGATTAGAGATAATCATTGCTATAGTGAAGTGGCAACTAGCACATATTCTAGAAGCAGTCTGACTTTTTTCCACTTATTGGCTATTGATCTTAAGTTTCTGGACTTTAGTTTCCTCATTTATAAAACAGATGATAATAGTACCTACCTCAAAGGGTGGTTAGGAGGATTAAAGGAGTAAATGTATACTCTATATTAAGTGCATAGAACAATTCAGGCACATTGAAAATACTCAAAGTGTTTGTTAATATTACAGTATTATATTATCGTACTTATCTCACATAACTATATTATTTTTTTTAATATATCTTTATTGATTTCAGAGAGAGGAAAGGAGAAGGAGAGAGAGAGAGACAGAAACATCAATGATGACAGAGTCATTGATCGAGCCCACAACCTGGGCATGTGCCCTGACGGGGAATCGAACCCTGATCACCTGGATCCTAGGCCGACGCTCAACAGCTGAGCCATGTCTGGCTGGGCATATAACTATATTATCAAAAGTGTTTTATGTCAGTACATGTAAACCTTGCTCATTCTTTTTAATGGCTACATAGTATTCCACAGTGTGGCTATTGAGCTTTTAGGGTTTTTTTCAGATCTTTTTCTATCAACACATGCTATAGTAAGTATATTTTTTACACATACAAGATATAATTTATTTGCCTAGTATTTATCATTGTATCCAGTTTTAGATGTAGCAATATATAGAATAAGATTAGAATGTATCTACATTATGTAATAACAATAATGATTAGCAATTTTTGAGACTGTAATATGCCAACCACTGCTCCATGTATTTTGCATATATGCTGTCCTTCAGTATTTATAAAAACTCTATGAGGTCTTGCCATTATCTCCAACTTAACAGATGAAGAAGTGAGATACCAATGTATTAGGCAATTGCCCAAGACCACATGCTAGAAAGTGATTCACTGAGGTGTGTAACCAGAAAGTCTTATGAAGAAAATCTGCTTAATTGTAAAAGGATAAACATAGTGGAATGCACTATGCCATTGCCTATAATGCCTGCCAAGAATAAGAACTGCATATGACATTCCTTAGTAGATGGCATCTGATGATATGAGTCTTATCCAGAAATAAAGCCCATTCAGCCTGATTATAAAATAACCCTTCATAAGTTTTCTTCTAACTTGACTTTGGAAATAAATATATCAAACTTTTTTATAAGCTTATGGAGACCTCAACCATTTATCACTATCCCTTATTTTTGTTTTACAAAAAAAGGCAAATGTTTATTACTAACAATAGAGAAAATACAAACACTCTGGTACATAAAATAGCATTTTGGAGCTTACTATGTCATTTGCCACATAGGATAGGAATGGAGGCATTACTAAATGACCACTTTTCTTTCCCTCCCTTTTTTACATCATACGATTTCCTATAGTATTGAAACAAAAACAAAAAGAATTTTAAAAACACTCTCTAGACTGACAGATCTAAGGGGTGGGGTGGCAAGAAGAGATTAACCAAAAAACTTATATGCATACATGCATAGCCCATGGACACAGACAATAATGTGATGAAAGCCTGGAATGGGGTGGGGCAGGGGTTGGGCAGAGGGAGACAAAGTTAGGGGAGGTGGGAGACATCTGTAATACTGTCAACAATAAAAAATAAATTAAAAAAAAAAAAAAAACTCTCCTAGAAGGCAGGGTCCTCAACAATATCTGTTGAATAAAGAACATTCACAAAACCTTTTTTAATGTTACTGGATGGTGAAAAACTGATGACTGTTCAAATGTGTGTGTTTTTTATTTAAAATAATTAAAATTTGAACTGACCCTGAAAAAGTCAAAACCAGAGTTTTGGAGTGAAATTGATTGACAGTAGAATTTCTAATACTTTATCTTTTTGAAGAAAGGCTCACCATGAATTCTCAAATGAAATCTTGGGAAGATAAAGTCCTTAAATTATCATAATTCTAGACATATACTGACTTTTTCTTATTCTCTCAGAAAATTATAGTTGTCAAGAAAAACAAATGTTAAAACATGCTTTTAATCTGATATTATTCTTTAATCTGATATTAATCTTAAACTTTTCCCTTAAATATACATATGAAATTCATTTTTTCAACAAAAATTTTGGAAGTGCTTTTGAAATACTACATATGAGGTTATTGTTAAGAATGTATGTTTCAGGAGATTCCAAGATGGCAGTGGATTAAGTTGAAGCTACACTGACATCTCCCAGGACCAAACTAAAACTTCAGTTAAAATACTGAAAAATCATTCTGAATAATCAACCAAAGACTAGTTGGACAGAACTCTGATAACCAAGGACATAAAGTGGAGACCAAATAGAGACTGGTAGGAAGTGCTGAGGAATGAGAAGGCTGACTGTGTTCTCACAGGCAGCAGCTGAAGTTCCCAAGGGGTCCCAGCTGTGGGGGCTTCCCACAGAGCATTCTGAGGTCTAAAGGTGCCCATATGACATCTTTCTGTGAAAAGCAGCAGGGTATCTATCTGCCAGGGGGAGGCAGCTGGAAATGCAGGCATCCTCTTAAAGGGCCAACACACAAAGTTTTGTGTGCAGCAACTCACCTTGGGCTCTGGTAGAGGGAGGGCAGAGTGGACTAGAGCAGTGTAAGAAGAATCATGGGTTGTGGGCCCTGGAGATAGAGCTCGGAGGGCACCTGTCTGGACGCCAGTGTCGAGTCATTCCCCCATACTGCAGAGGACATATTTCTCAGGAAGACATTTACTATCCAGGCAGCTTTTCCCTGGGGAAAAGCAATTGCTCCACCCTGTTTTAAAATGTCTTGTACCACCCTGTGGAGTTTACAGCCTGAAGCTCATTAAGAGACTGTGAATAACAATCAGCCTCTGGGTGCTTTGAGTCTTTGCCTGATCTGCTTCTGTACCCAGGGCTTGGAAAAGCAGACTTTGGGGGGAATCTTGGTCTTTTCTGAAGGCACCCAGGCTCAGCAGAGGGAACTACAAGCTGTGGATTGTGGAAAGCTTCAAACAGGGTATATAAGGCCAGTCACAAACAGCATCTGACATTGGCCCCCACCAGATCTACCTAATACATAGAAACAAACCCGAATAGGCAGCCAAAATAGGGAGACACACAAACAAGCCCCAAATGAAAGAACAACAGAATTATCCAGAAGAGCTAAATGAAATGGAGATAAGCAATCTATCAGATATACTGATCATAAAGATGCTCAAGCAAAGTTATTCAAACTAGATGGGGAAATAAAGAGCTTCCAAGACATAAAAAGGCTAACAGAGTTTACCACCTCCAAACCAGCATGCAAGAAATGTTAAAAGGACTGCTGTAATAAGAAGTAGAAATAGAGGTAGAGTGAAACATAGGCATAAAGAATTAAAATGGCAATAGATAAGTACCTATCAATAATAACCTTAAATGTAAGTGGATTAAATGATCAAATCAATAGGCATAGGGTAGCTGAATGGATAAGAAAAGAAGACTCAAATATAAGCTGTCTACAAGAGACCTACCTCAGAACAAAAGATTCACACAGGCTGTAAAACCCTTCTGGAGGACTTTAAGGGAGAGATATACAACAATACAGTCATAGTAGGGGACTAATTTTACTGGATAGATCTTCCAGATAAAAAATATCAACAAGGAAACTGACTCTAAATGACACACTAGGTCAGATGGATTTATTTGACATCTACAGAACATTTCTCCCCCAAACTGCAGACTATATATTCTTCTCAAGTGCACGTGGGACATTCTTAAAGATAGACCACATGTTAGAACACAGAACAAGTCTCTACAAATTCATGAAGATTGAAATCATATCAAGCATCTTCTCAGACATTTACACCATGGAATACTATGTAGCTGTTAAAAAGAAAAGCCCCTTACCCTTTGAGGCAGCATGGTGGGACCTGGAGAGTATTATGCTAATCAAAATAAGCCACTCTGAGAAAGACAAGTATCACATGATCTTCCTCATATGTGGAATCTAATGAAAAAATAAACCAGTAGACAAAACAGATTCAGAGACATAGAAGCATGGAATAGACTGATAAATCTCAGAGGGAAGGCAAGGGTGGGTGGATGGGGAGAGATTAACCTAAGAACTTATATACATATATGTATAACCCATGGACACAAGCAAGAGTGTGGTGAAGGTCTGGAGGGGGTGGGTGTTCATGGTGGAAGGGATCAATGGGGCAAAAAAGGGACATCTGTAACACTTTCAACAATAGAGGTAAAACAATACATTAAAAAAAAGAAGGTATGTTTATGTATTGGAAGTATTTCTCAAAAGAAAGGTAAGGAAAGACCCAGTCAAAATTATTTGAAACTAAGTTTTTAAAGATAGGAAGTGTCCATCAGATTTCTTTGTTTGTTTTTTTTCTATTGACAAAAATAATAGATGCCGTTGGGGGGGGGGGGCAGGGATAAATGTATGGCAAATTAAATATATGTAAGAAATGTATATCAAAGGAGGAAATTTTTCTTATAATTTCATTCTTTGGAAATAACTAGTTAGCAGCTTGATATGATTTCTTTCTTATTTTTCGATGTTTCAATAATATATTTACACATTTTAATTTTAAAAATCATTTTATGCATACTATTTTATAACTACATGTAAAATTTTTTTTCTTTACAGAATTATACAAAAATAATACAACAAAATATCTGCTTTATCTAAAATTAGCTGATGTTACCATTTTTCATAGTTACTTCAAATTTTTTTAAGGAATCAAAATTATACATAAAATGTAAGTCACCTCTAGTACCATTCAGCTACCACAGTCCCCTAAAGCAGCAATGATATAATTTAGATATGTATCCATTTCAACTTGGTTTTGTTTTTATTTTTAATCAGCTTAGTGTTTGGGGATCTTGTTATTTTGATGGATTTTGATGAGTTTTAATTATTTGATCCCCAACTGAAGGAAATTTGGGATTTTCCCTTGTTTTGTAAGTATAAATAATGTTGCATAAAACATATTTGTATTTCTCTGCCTCGCTTATTTCACTTAGTATAAAATTCTCCAGTAACAGATTGGAATCTCAGAGGATAGGCAGGAGTGGGGGTGGAGGGTGGAGAGATTAACCAAAGAATTTATATGCATAAATACAAAACCCATGCACCCAGACAGTAGTGTAATGAAGGGCCGGGGGTGGGGTATGGGAAAGAACGGGCCAATGGGAAGAAAAAGGGGACATCTGTAATTCTTACAATAAAGATAAATTTAAAAAAACATATTTATAAATGTTTCTGAGTATACATGTGCAGAATTTCTCTAGAGTATATACCCAAAGGTAGAACAAACGGGTTGTGGTTGATGTGCAATTTCATTTTACCAGATATTACCAAATCTCTCCAAAGTGCAAATCATTTTGCATTTTCACCAGCATCTCTTGTTTTCTCATATTGTTGAACTATTTAAGGTTTGACAGTTTTTATGAGTATTAAATAATATCTCATTTTAAGATTATTTACCTATAACAAAGTAAGTTTCTTCTTGTGCAACTTGAATGTTTATATATTTATCTAATTTCTCAATATGTTGTTAGAATTTTTGTTATAGATTTATGGAACTATTAACTTATTTTAGATAATAATCTTTTGTTTTGGGCTCAGGGATACAGATATACATTAGACAAAGATTATGTTGTAAATTTTTTTTATATTTCACTAAATCGTACTGCCTAAGCTATCATTTTCTGACATTTTATGATATAAACCTACCAGAATTATAGATTAATCAATATTTTTCTGTGATCTTACCAATTTTTGCTTTATATATTTCAATGCAAGTTCAAGATTATAATATAATGTTGGAGGACTGTCCTTTTGTATTATGTAAAGTTCCTGGGGTATTTTTGCTTTTTGTTTTATATAGATTTTTATTGATTTCAGAGAGAGAGGAAGGGAGAGGGAGAGAGAGATAGAAACATCAATGATGACAAAGAGTCATTGATCAGCTGCCTCCTGCATGCCCCCTGCTGCGGGTCGAACCCACAACCCAGGCATGCACCCTGACTGGTAATTGAACTTCAGTCTCCTGGATCATAGGTTAATGCTCAACTGCTGAGCCATGCCAGCCAAGCAAGTTCCTGTTTTTTAATGATTTTACGTTAAATTGTGTTTTGACTTTTGTTACCCTTATTGTCACACCACCTTATTTTATTTCTCTTGGCCTAATATATATTTGGATATCTTTATATTTTTCATGTTTCCCTGCAATTTTTACACCTGTTTTTTGTGTCTTGTTGTCTTTTGTTTCTTAATCCAATTTAACAAATATTTTTAAGAAAGAAAAATTAATTGATTTACATTTATTCTAATTATAGTAATACTTTTGGGCTTTTTACTTGAAGTATCTTCATATGGATTTTTTCTTTACTTTTTTTTCCTCCACAGCTCCTTGATATGTCAAAAAAGTTTTCTTATCTTTTGTTATTTTTATTTCCTGATGGTTTCTGTCCTTTTCATGGTAACTGTCATAATTTTAACAGATACTTTATTATCTAACAAAATTTACTCTCTTTAATAAGACAAAGTTGTTGAAATAATTTAGATACCCACTGAACTCCATTTATAACCTGCTTACTGTTGTCTTAAGTTTTACTTTCAACATTAAGTTGAAAATATCAATTATGATTTTTATGCTTGTAGTCAATATTTGGGTTTAATACCATATTTTATTGATTCCTCAACTAAGTTTTATGCATCCAGAGTTCTTCCCTTTGAATTTACTTTTTTCTGTGCTTTTAACAAATTATCTGTGTGCATCTATAGGTGAATAAAATTCTTTATTTTCAGTGCCTGACCATATCTATATTTTGCTTTCATTCTTGAATTATGTTTTTCTTTGGTTTCTACTACTCAAATGTTGATTCACTGCCTGACCCCAGTCTTTTTGTTTTTTTAATCCTCATCCAAGAATATTTTTTCCATTGCTTTTCAGAGAGAGGAAGGGAGAGAAAGAGTGAAATATTAACATGAGAGAGACATATCAACTGCTTGCCTCCCTCATGCACCCCAACCAAAGCCAGGGATCAAGCCCGCAACCGAGGTACATGCCCTTGGAGGGAATCAAACCTGGGACCCTTCAGTTTGAGGGTCGATGCTCTAACCACTGAGCCAAACTGGTTAGGGCTGACTCCAGTTTTATTTATTTATTTATTTTTTTAAATATATCTTTATTGATTTCAGAGAGAGGAAAGGAGAGGGAGAGAGAGAGATAGAAACATCAATGATGAGAGAGTCATTGATGGAGCCCACAACCTGGGCATGTGCCCTGACCAGGAATCAAACCCCAATTATCTGGATCCTAGGTCGATGCTCAACTGCTGAGCCACACCCGGCCGGGCTGACTCGTTTTACACACCAGCAGAATCATTTACTTTTGGCTCCACTTACCACTAGGATATTGTTTTGAGTATAGCTCTCCCTTTCCTTATCAAGTATATTTATAATTTTTAAAAAATCTTCAAAGCTATGAAAAAGAAATAGTATAACACCTGTTAATATAAGAAACATTCAAACCTATGAAGAATTTTTGTGAGTTTATTTGAGGCAAACTGTCAATGAATGCCAGTTAGCAGAATCTCAATGGATTGAATAATGCTCTGGAGAATGGCCATTTTTCACTTTGTTTTATGCATTGCAATCAAAGGAGCAGACCTAAATGGGTTACATGAAAACCACTGATGATAGATTAGAGAGGTGGGCGAAAGTATAGCAGGGGTCAAGGGGTGAGGGGCTGGATCTCTAGCATTACATAAAAAGTAAAATGATAGACATGCACATCTTTTACATAGGTGGGTCCAGAATAGTTGACAGTCAACACTTAACATGATAATTATAACAATGAGAAGATTTATCATCCCTACTCTGGTGCATTTATTGTGCCTTGAGGGGTCTGCAAAAAAGGTTATCCAGACATTTGATAGGAATGTTATCTTTGATGCAAAAGACAATAGACAGGCTTAGTTAACGTAAAGATTGACCTTTGTCAGGGAAGATGACATGACTACCCACCATAAACTGCTTTTAGTTAAAAAAGTTTTAGTTTCAGACCATCCTCTGTGATTACTTTAGGTGTCTGAATTTGCAAGGCTGCCATTCTGGCTTTCCCTGAGTTAGGTTAACATGTGGCCCCTTTTCATCCACATACCTTTAATTTTTTAATCTATCACTGACATTGATGAAGCCAAGTGGAGAATGTAAGATATAAAACCACAAAACTGCCTTTAATCAGAGGTCAATGACTCCACTGAAAAAAATAAAAAAGAAAAAAGAAGGGAAGGAAAGGGAAGGGAAGGGGAAATAAGAAAAGAAAGGAAAAGAGAAGAGGAGGGGAGGGGAGTGGGGGAGAAAAGAAAAGAGGAACAAAGAAAAGGAAAGGGAATGAGAAAAAAGAAAAAAAAAAGAAAGAAAGGGGAGGGGAGGGGAGGGGAGGGGAAGGGAAGGGAGAGGAAGGGAGGGGAGGAGAGGAAGGGGAGGGGAGGGGAGGGGAGGGGAGGGGGAAGAGATAAACATCATTTCCTGGCGTTTCATTTAACAGATGATCTGTAATTTAACCAGTTCTCTTCTGATGTGTTTTTGGGCTTGTTTCCAATCATGCCCTGATACAAATGGAGTACAATAATGAAAGGTTAGTGTGGTGGTGGTGTGCAGGGAGGCTAAATAGCCAGCTCATATGGGTGAATGAAGAAAAATTAAATTTATTAAAAGGGGATGGGGATATCCAAAGGGAAGGGCTACACAGCACTGAGCCAAAAGGTATTGTGTCCATGATGGCAGCAAAAATATACCTGGGACATTGAAACAAGAATAAGTTTCGAAGCAGCAACAGGAAAACATAGGCTGGGGTGCTTTGACTCACTGAGAATTCAGAGAGAGAAGGAGGCCTTGGAAACAGGCTCAGGGGGCAAGCCCTGGAAGAGATGCCACTGCTCATTGCTCCCCTGGTTACAAGCCTTGTGGGGTTCCCTCAGAGGGATGGAGGTGGCACTGGCATACTCCCCTGGTGGGAGCGTGTGCTGGGTCCTTTGTCCTGAGCATATTTGTCTCTTTCTTGCAGGTGGAAATCTTAGGCAGGGTCTCAGTAGAGTGTCCAATAGAATATTCATCAGCTCTACAGGTGCTCTCTTTCAGGGTCGTGGTCTCCACTGATTGGTCGGTGCCAGGGCATGGAGTCATTAGTCAATGTATCTGTTCCTGAGGCAGCCACTGTGCCACTTGTCTGGTTTTGCTGCTTTTCTGGGCCTGGAGCTGAAATACAACTGAGGCCTAAATGTTATCTTTAGAGAGGAATGCTCTGGAGGTCTAAACTGCATGACTAACAATATGCTAGGCGAGGATAGATTACCCTAGGGACAAGGTTCTTATTTTCCCAGTTACCCCCATTGCTAAGCATCCAGGACTCCCTGCCCTGGAGAGTCTCCATACTGAGTTTCTGTACCTGGGTTTCTGTACATGGCCCATCTAACAAACACTATTGTGTGTATATTTTTATACACTTATGTTAGTATTTCTATATGATAAACCTTCATGTATTGGATTGTTAGATAAAAATTGTTTGTTATAATCTTGTGAAAACCTTTTGTATTATGACTCCTCTCTTGTCATAGTTAAGGTTAAGTAGATTAGTTAATGGCATAGGCTTCATACAGGTATGAATCTTAGTCCACTATTTCCCTGATGTGCAACTTTGAAAAAGTCTCTTAATCTTCCTTTTTAGTTCTCTTTTCTGTGAGGATAAGATTAATGTACTACATAGCTTATAGGGTGATTGTGAAGATTAAATAAAGATATTGAATTCAAAACAATTAGTGTGGTATTAACAATTGGTTATTATTTACTAAAGATACTGAAGTGAACTAAAACAACTTGAAGATTGCTGACATCTCTAGAGGTTTTTAAAAACACTGGTGCTATGTATGCATGGGTGCAGGGGGGTTATGGGCAATCTTTGTACCCTCTCAAGTTAGCTTTAAACTAAAAACTGCTCAAAAAAATACAGTCTATTTGAAAGAAATAAAGAAAAACCCCTGGAACCTAGGGATACCCACTGAAAATCATGATTTCATAAATTGGAGGTGAAGCATAACATCAAAACAATTTTTACATCTCCTTGAATAATTCTAATGTGGCTCCAAATGGAAACCCCTGGAGGTAAAGTATTTAAAAAGAAAAGGACAAAAGTCCTTCTCTTTTGGTTTACTGTGATTCCATTCCTTTTCTCCTGTGAACTTCCTCCTGATTCAAAGGGCCACCCTACAAATTCATTCTACTGCAAAGACATTCACTGGCTTCTCTTCCTGAGGCTTCTTATCTTCCACTGCCTGATGCTAAGAGTATTCTTTTCTAATTCACCCATGAAGATATATTTATTTATTCACTCAGACAAATAATCCTATTTTACTTGATGTTCTTTCACTCTACAAATGTTAATTGAGCACCTACTGCCAGGCATTGATTATGTTAAATGTTGGAGAAACACCAGTGAGTTCCTCTTCTTAGATAGCCCAGAGAATGGGTACAGTGACTGTGGAGAGAAGGAAAGCTTTGATGGGGAAGGCAGGGTGCCTCCCAGCAAAAGTGACTTTTAAACAGGAGCCTGAAAGGAGCAGGAGTTATCCAGATGGAGAGGAGGGAAGAAGTGTTGAAAACTGTGGTGGTGGTATAGCAATTACTGGAAGTGACACATTTAAGACATTCAAGACACTGGATTATTATTGAGTAGAAAGGGGGCTAAAATGAGATTTAAAAGGTAAATTGAGATTCGATGTTTCGGTGTCTTGTAAACCACATTAAAGAGTTTGTGAACGATTCTAAGAGCAATGAAGAACATTGAAAGGTTTCCAGCAAATGGATCACCATGATGAGACTTGCTTTGAGGATGACCTCTTTTATGAGTCTGGTTAAGTGGTTGCTGGGGGAGTTCAAATGACAAGTGATACTGGCGGAATCTAGGTAAGTGACAGTAAGACAGAGAAACTAAGGAGTTGGGACTGAAAGTTACTCTACAGACTCTGGGGGAAGTTTTCCTTGATGTGCCCATGTCACAGGATTGAGTAGGCAGTTATCAAGATCCAAAACTCACAAGAGAGATGAGTGTTGGAAATAATTTAAGGAAGTTCTTTTGTATCATTTTCAGCACTGAACCAAAAGTTAGCATAAAAGCTTTTGTTTCATTCAGTCCTAAGCACACATATTAGTTAGAGCTACAAAGCTTACTTGACTGGACAGTCCATGTACATATGAGTAAATAAGATTTGGCTCCAGATAGCTAGTACTACTGGCACCTCTTCTTTTCATCTCATGAAACACAAGGTAATTGTAAACATCAATCTAGACATCTCAGACTCAGCAAAAAATTAAAAAGTTCAATTTTTCCCTATGCGGAAAAAGTTGAATTGTTTCTCCTTTGTCTTTGTTGAAGGTGTTGGTTGTATGGCTTGCCAAGCCTTCTCTTCAACTACATTTGTAAGAAACATATGTGATCCTATCTGTGCTTTTAGCAAAAATATCCCCAACCTTGAAAATCATATTGCTGTTTAATGAGCTAAAAACTCTTCTAGAGTCAATGCCTTGATCTGTGTCCTTTACTTAAAAGTGTACAACATAAAGGATACAGAAATTAGACAGAGTTTGGCTCTCCTTATGAATTTCACACTAGTGCACTAACCAGTTTAAAATCTCCCTTGCATTGCTCACACTATTTAGATATAACTTATCTTTCTTTTGCAGAGGGAATAAACAGGCTTTATGGATTGTCATCTGTGAGTGGTGGAGTGATGAGGAATGACCATTTTATGTTATTATGTGAGTGTAGGCTATGGGATACATGGCTTGTTTTTATTATTCTCTCATTCTAGGTAATAATATTCAGCCACTGACTGTTTTCTCCATTAGACTGTGAATTTACAAAGCACAGTGTGTATTTAAGATCGTAGTATAGAATTAAATAGACTTTTACTAATTTACTTTAAGTTGTAATGTATTTTCAAAAATAAAAAACAAAGGTCTACAGTTTACTTAACTGTAAACCAAACTGGTAGACAAAAATAAACAAACAAAAATGTTATCGGAGAGAAGCAACTTAAAATCTGACTCATAAATTATAATAAGTTGCTAGAACAGGCAGTTCTTATAGATTTTGTTTGTATCATATCCCTCAACAGTTGACAGTATTTATTTATCTATTTATTTATTTATTTATTTATTTATTTATTTATTTATTTATCCTTTTCATTCTTTTACTTGCTTAGTACTAATTAAAAGGTTCCAAGAATACCCTACTATTTATCTTGAAAGATATCTGTAACTATTTATATTGAAAGATATCTGTAACTTAATTCACTGCTTGAAGGATTTTTAACATATATTACAAAAGATTCTAAAAGGTAAAAATTATAAAAAATATTTAAATTGTAGAGATTTTTTGAAAAGGTGTTGAGAAATTTAAATAAAAATGATGATTACTCTTTTGAATTCTCATTCAGCTACACTGAGAAGATATAAAGGTGATAATGTCTAGCCATTTCTTTTTTTTTTTTTAGAAAAAAAATTATTTATTTGTATATAAAATAAATCAGCTATATATAAAATTAAGCAACTTCTATGGACCAGGCACAAGGCCAGATATAACACAGAAGCTTAAAGTTTAATATAGAAAAGTATTAATAACATAAATTATTTTAAGTGGACATAAATTTATAGCAATAAGCAACATTATATCAACTAGGTAATCTTCCTTTTGCTTGTTAGCATGAGACTATAAAAAAAAAGTCTATGCAAAAAAAAAAAAAAAAAAAAAGGCCATGCAAGCAAAACTGTGCAAAACAATTGAAAGAAATCACAATTGCCTTGACATTTAAAATTTTTATCAAAACATAAAAAATTCTCTTATTCTTGGCCTTAAATATATAATAAAATTGAAAAACTAGAACTAATACTTATTGACTATGTATTAATTTTATTGTTATTTTTTATTTATTTTTTTATTTTTGTTTAAAATATTACAGACATCCTTTTTTCTCCCCAATGACCCATTCCACCCCTCCTTCAATCCTCCCCAGTCCCTCTCCACACCAGTGTCCATGTCCTTGGTTTGTGCATATATGCATATAAATTCTTTGGTTAATCTGTCCCCCTCCACCCACACACCCAACTTCATTCCTCTGAGATTCATCATTCTGATCCATGCTTCCATGTCATTGAATCTATTCTGTTCATCAGTTTATTATATCCTTTAGATTCCACATATAAGTGAGATCATGTGATGTTTGTCTTTCTCTGCTGGACTTATTTTGCTTAGCATAATATTCTCTAGATCCTTCCATACTGTCTCAAATGCTACAAGATCCTTCTTCTTTACAGATGCATTATTATTCCATGGTGTAAACATCCCACAGGTTTTTTATCCACCCATCTACTGATGGGCACTTGGGCTGTTTCCAGACCTTAGCTATTGTAAATTGCGCTGCTATGAGCATAGGGGTGCATATATTCTTTCTGATTAGTGTTTCAGGATTCTTAGGGTATATTCCTGGAAGTGGGATCACTGGGTCAAAAGGCAACTCCATTTTTAATTTTTTGAGGAACCTCCATACTGTTTTCCATAGTGGTTGCACCAGTCTTCATTTTCACCAGCAGTGCACTAGGGTTCCCCTTTCTCCACATCCTCACCAGCACATGTCATTTGTTGATTTGTTGATGGTAGCCATTCTTACAGATGTTAAGCAATACCTCATTGTGGTTTTAATTTGCTTCTCTCTGATGATTAGCAACATTGAGCATTTTCTCATGTGTCTGTTGGCCATCTGTAAGTCCTCTTTGGAGAATTGTCTATTCAGGTCCTTTGACCATTTTTTAATTGGATAGTTTGTCTTCCTCTTGCTGAGTAGTATCAGTTTTTTGTACACTTTGGAAATTAGCTGTTTATCAGATACATCCTTGGCAAATATGTTTTCCCAGACCGTGGGGTTCCTTTGTATTTTGAGGATGTATTTTTTTGTTGTGCAGAAGGTTTTTAGTTTCATGTAGTCCCATATGTTTATATTTTTTCTTTTGTTTCTCTTGCCCTAGGAGATGTATCAGTGAAATTCCATTACGTCGGATGTCTGTGACTTTACTGCCTGTGTTTTCTTCCAGAAATTTTATTGTTTCGTGACTTACATTTAAATCTTTTATCCATTTTGAGTTTATTTTTGTGTATGGTGAAAGTTGGTGGTCTAGTTTCATTTTCTAGCATGTACCTGTCCAATTTTTCCAGCACCACTTATTGAAGAGACTGTCTTTACTCCACTGTATGCTCTTGCCTCCTTTGTCAAATATTAAGTGACTATAATGACATGGGTCTATTTCTGGGGTCTCTGCTCTGTTCCATTGATCTATACGCCTGCTGTTGTACCAATACCAGGCCATTTTGATTGAAATGGCTTTGTAATACAGTTTGAAATTTGGTAATGTGAACCCTTCCACTCTGTTGTGTTGGTTTTTTGGTTTTTTTTTTTTTCAAGATGGCTGCAGCTATTCGAAGTCTTTTTTGGTTCCATATAAATTTTTGAAATGTTTGTGATATATGCTGTTGGTATTTTAATAGGAATTGCATTGAATTTAAAAATTGCTTTGGGTAGTATGGACATATTAATGATATTAATTCTTCCAATCCATGAGCATGGTATATTCTTCCACTTGTTTAAATCTTCCTCTATTTCTTTTTTCAGTGTCACATACTTTTCTGAGCACTGGTCTTTTACATCCTTGGTTAAGTTTATTCCTAGGTATCTTACTTTTTCAGTTGCAATGTTAAATGGTATTGTTTCTTTAGTTTCTCTCTGTGAATGTTCATTGTTGGTGTATAAGAATGCCATTGATTTCCAGATGTTGATTTTGTATCCAGCTGCCTTGCCAAATTCATTTATCAAATCTAGTAGTACTTTGTTAAAGTCTTTAGGGTTTTCTAGGTACAATATCATGTCATCTGCAAATAATGGCAGTTTTACTTCTTCCTTTCCAATTTGGATGCCTTTTATGTTTTCTTCTTGTCTGATGGTTGTGGGGAGGTCTTCAAGTACTGTGTTGAATAAGAGTGGTGAAAGTGGACATCCCTGTCTTGTTCCTGTTTGTAATGGAAATGGTTTTAGTTTTTGCCCATTGAGTATGATGTTGGCTGTAGGTCAGTTATATATGGCCTTTATTATGTTGAGGCATGATCCCTCTATTCCCATTTTGCTGAGAGTTTTTATGAGAAATGGGTGCTGGATTTTGTTGAATGCTTTTTCTGCATTTATTGATATGATCATATGATTTTTGTATTTCATTTTTTTTATGTGATGTATCACGTTTATAGATTTGTGGATACTGTACCAACCTTGCATCCCCGGAATAAATCCCACTTGGTCGTAGTGTATGATCTTTTTAATGTATTTCTGGATCTGGTTTGCTCGTATTTTAGTGAGGATTTTAGCATCTATGTTCATCAGGGATATTGGCCTGTAATTTTCTTTCATTTTAGTGTCTTCATCTGGTTTTGGGATTAGGATGATGCTGGCCTCATAAAAAGAGTTTGGGAGTTTTCCTTCCTCTTGAATTTTCTGGAATAGTTTGAATAGAATAGGTGTTAATTCTTCTTTGAATGTTTGGTAAAACTGGCCTGTAAATCCATCTGGTCCAGGACTTTTGTTTGCTGGGAGTTTTTTGATTACTGCTTCAATTTCATTACTTGTTATCATCCTATTCAGGTTTTCTGTGTCTTCTTGATTCAGCTTAGGATGGTTTTATGCCCCTAGGAATTTGTCCATTTCCCCCATGTTGTCCAATTTGTTGGCATATAGTTGCTCATATTATTTTCTTACAATCCGTTGTATTTCTGTTTGGTCAGTTGTTATATCACCTCTTTCATTTCTGATTTTATTTACTTGGGTCCTCTCTCTTTCTTTCTTAGTGAGTCTTGCTAAAGGTGAATCAGTCTTATTTATCTTTTCAAAGAACCAACTCTTGGTTTCATTGATTTTTTTGTATTTTTTTTTTTAGTCTCTATGTCATTAATTTCTGCTCTGATTTTTATTATTTGCTTCCTTCTACTTCCTCTGGGCTTTTCTTGCTGTTCTCATTCTAGTTCTTTTAGTTGTGTTAGACGGTTCATTAGATCTTTTTCTTGTTTCTTGAGATAGGCCTGTAGTGCTATGAATTTTCCTCTCAGGACTGCTTTTGCCGTGTCCCATAGATTTTGGGTTATTGCCTGTTCATTTTTGTTACTTTCCATGAAGTGTTTGATTCACCTTCAATTTTAAATCATAACCTCGCTGGTTAAAGGAATCTTGGTTGCATATTCTTGCTTTTTATTACTTTGAGAACTTCATGCCACACCCTTCTGGTGTGATGAGTTGCTATTGAGAGATCTGATGTCAGACTTATGGGAGTTCCCTTTGTAGGTAACTGCTTGTCACACACCTGCAGCCCTTAATGTTCTCTCTTTGTTCTTGACATTTGCCATTTTAATGATGATGTTTCTTGGAGTGGATCTCTTTGGGTTCCTATTGTTTTGAAACCTCTGTGTTACCTGAAGTTGTGTGACTTTTTCCCTTGCCAGCATAAGGAAGTTTTCTGTCGTTATGTACTTTTAAAGTTCTCTATCCCTTGCTCTCTTTCCTCTTTCTCTGGCACTTCTATAATGCAAATGTTGTTTTCCTTCATTTTGTCCCAAATCTCCATTAGACTGTCCTCATGTTTTTATTTTTATTTTTGTTGTTGTTGCTGCTCTGATTGAGTGATTTTTTCTATTTTGTCTTTAAGTCACTTATTCTATCCTCTACTTCATTGAGCCTGCTTTTAATTTCTTCCAGTGTATTCTTGATATCAGATACAGCATTCTTTATTTTTGTCTGATTTTTGTTTATGTTATGTATTTATTTTTTTATGTTTTCACTTAGATCCTTGGTTTTATCATCTAGTGCCTTGTTTTTTTCATTGATGTCCTTGAGCATCTTTATAATCATTACCCTTAACTCTGTTTCTGATAAGTTGCTTAACTCCATCTCATCAAAGTCTTTTTATGGCGATTTTTCCTTTTCCTTAATTTGGGGGTTGTTTATTTGTCTCCCTATTTTTGTGGCTCTTAGTGTTTGTATCTATATATTAGATATATTTGCTGTCTGTCTCCCAGTCTTGTGGGGTGGGATTTTGTATTGTGAAACCAGTGGAGCCCAGAGGTGTGTTTTCCTTATACTTTGGAGCTCTTTGCTCTAGGTATGACCCTTTTGTTGGTGCCCCTTTTATGGGTTCTTTGGGTTGTCCTGTTGTGGTTGGGTATAGATTGTTGTTGACGAATCCTTGGGATGACTCTCCAAAAGTTGGCTACCTGTGTGTTGCAGCAACAACCTCATCATGAAAGCTGTTGTATGGATGCTGGCAAGGCAGGACAATACACAACTAAACTTCCAGGAAACAAGAGGTATCTTACAAAATATCTTGCCAATCTCAATGAAAACAACCCTAGTGAAAATAGAACTGCAGGAGTGAAGGGTGAACACAAATTCTAGAGCAAAAAACCCCCCACAAAAACCAAGAAACAAAAAAACAAACAAATTTAAAAAGTGGAAAAAAAGAGAGAAGAAAAGTAAAGTTTAGAGAGAGAAAAGTATGTTATTTTTAACAGTGATGAAAATTTAGAAAATAAAAATAATACACTAAAATGTGAAAATAGAGAAGCTACTCAGATTTAAAAGAGGTAGAGAAAGGGTTCTGAAATAAGTGTCTAAAAAAAATTAAGGGAGAGAATAGGAATAAGGTAATAGTTGAAAATGAAAAAATAAAAATACAGTTAAAGAGAATAACAGAAACTAACAATCAAACAAAAAGACAGGAAGGCTGAAGGGAGAAAAACAAAAGAAAGAAAGAAAAGAAGAAGTAAAATGAAAAAAAATGAAAAAAAAGTTATGCCAATGGGTCAAGAAGAGAGAGAGAGAGATAGAGCCAGGGCAAAGAGGGAGTCCAATAAGAGATATCAGGGAAACTATAGAGAAAAACAGTAAACTGGTTGGTTGTAATGATAAAGTCCTAGGAATTAGGCAGGGAATATCAAGAAAATCTTGATAGTAGAAGCAAGGATATAATAAAACTAAGCACATATATAAAACAAAACAAAGGAACAAAACAAAAATCAAGCTAAACAAAACAAAATTTTTTTAAAAAATTAACTAAAAATTCTAAAAATTTGTAAATTTAAAAAATAAAAAAACTATAAATTTAAAAAGTAGAAAAAAAGAAAAAAAATGTTTCCCCTTTCACAAAAAAGAAGAAAAAGAAAAGAAAAAAGAGAGGAAAAGAAAAAAAAGAAAAAAAGAAAAGAAAAGAAAAGAAAAGAAAAAAGAAAAAGAGAAAGAAAAGAAAAAAAGAAAAGAAAAGAAAAGAAAAGGAAAAGAAAAGAAAAGAAAAGAAAAGAAAAGAAAAAAAAGAAAAGAAAAGAAAAGAAAAGAAAAGAAAAGAAAAGAAAAGAAAAGAAAAGAAAAGAAAAGAAAAGAAAAGAAAAGAAGAGAAGAGAAGAGAAAAGAAAAGAGTCTATCAGGTGAATTTCTTCTGAGCAGCTTATGTTGTCTGTGAGTACAGCTCACTGTTTTGTATGCTGATTTCTGTTCTCTGGGAAGTACTTGTGTATCAACCAATGTGAGGAACTGTCTAAGTTTGGCTTTGGTGTCCAAAGGTAGTTAGTTGATCTGAGGTTCTCTGTGGTCCACCTCCTCTTGTCAGCTATTTTGCAGCCTTGTAGTTGCCTGGTCTTACTCGAGAGTCTTCTGTAGAATCTTTAGGGTGAAGGATGGGTAGCTTAGCTCAGGATATAATGCCCCTTACTTAGAGGTTTTGCTGTCAAGCACTCACTGTGAGGGTGTTAGTCTCTCCTCCACAGCCAGCTTCTCTCTCTTTACCCTGTCCTCCGATTCTTGTTCCCATTACACTGGCCTGCTGCAGTTTCAGATTGATTTTAGTCTGTTGCCTTTTCTGTATGGGCAGCTTCATCAGCCTGGGCTCAGTGGGTTCAATTCAAAAGCATTCCAGTGAGCCCTTTGCCTCCCAGCCCCCAGCAAGGGTTTTCAGCTTCTCCTCCCGCTCCTGAACAATAGTCCCTTAGAGTCTTATTCTTATAATGTCCTCCTGTGAGCTGTTCTCCTTCCCCCCTCAAGACTGTGCCCTGCTGGTGATATTTGGGGCTTCAATGATCTGAACCAGCCCCTTTCTTGTTGAGAGTGGTGCTCTTAAGCTGCTAGAGAGGAAGGCGTACTCTGCCCCTCCCTTCCCAGATCTAATTGGCTGGTCACACCAGGCACGCACATCAAACACCCTACTGTGCAGACACAAATCCCAGCTTCCACTGGTCTGTCTGCCCAATGCAAGCCAGGAAGGTGGGATCCAGTTCAGCAATCAAAAACTCAAAAACACTCAAAGCAACACACAAGCAGAGAGTCCACCCTGCAAGGTCCCGCTTCCCGCACGCCAAGTCACCCAGCAGGAGGGTACCCAAGGTCAGCTCCATGTAGCTCCCCTGCAACACTGATCTCAGTAAAGTTGGGGTGGCTCCATGTGCACCACCATTGTTCCCCTCAGGGCTGGTCATAAATCCCAGATTCTCCCCACCAGAGATCAAGGCAGGAGGGCTCTTCTCCCCTTCCCTGTGCCACACAGATTAAAAGCTTTCTGGGGCTCAATACAATGTCTTACAGGAAAGTAAAGTGTCCCTGCATGTGTGTGCTCAGTGCAGACCCTTGGTTCCCCACCACTCGGGCACCACACACTTTGAAACAGCCTTTCCTATGGTCAGCACCCTGAGCATAAGAAGCCAGTCACAGCTGCCATTAGAAGCTTTGTTTCACCAGGAAGGCGCTGTCCCCTCCTTGCAGGCACACAGCTCCCCTGTATCCCTTTGTCTTCTGTACGGGGCATTTCTTCCCCTCTACTCTGCTCTAGGTTTGAGATCCCCACTCTTGGATACTGGTCTGCACTCCCAAGGGGAGGGTACTTTGCAGCCTCTAAGCCTCTGGGCTTGGAGCCCAGCACAGGCTTCAGAAGGGACTCCCCCTTTTATGACCCCCCCTTCAGACTCTATGATGTTTCTGCAGTCCTCCCTACTTGAACTATATCCTCTCAAGTATGTTTCTCTGGTTTTTCCAAGCTGGTTATGTACTATTTTCAGAGTAAATCGAGTCCTTGGCTGGGACCAGGGGTGACCTGCTTCTTCTCACAGTGTCGCCACCTTCCCTTTACTCTAGCCATTTCTTTTTATTTATGGCATAAGAAACTAAGTGGTTAACAAAATTATTTTTCTTATAAAAATGATTGAATTGTGTTTTAATCTCATAATAGTTAACCATTTTATGCTTTAATTGAAATGCTTGCAATTGATTAATAGGCCAATTTCCCAGTCGTCATGAATGGATCACAGAAGGGAAGAGAAATGATATAAATAACTTAAGTATACTGATAATTAAAAATGCATTTTAAGGAAATATCTTTCTAATGCTTTCTATTATCTGCTGAAGTGAAATTGAGAGGTATTTAAGGTTAAAACCCTTTTTTCATTCCCCCTCTTTCTGCTGGAGGTAACAATGTACTAATTAATTGACAATATAATGTTACTTTTTGCATCATTCACATAATTCCTATTACTTAGTGCATTGTTACATGTGCCATCCCCCCTCTCTCCTCTCCCTATCTCTTGTTGAGACAGACACATGCACACACACACACACATGCATACAAAGCATATGTGTCAGTCAGATAATGAATGTCCTATGTATGGTAACTATTATTACCCTTTATTAAGCTATAACATAAAAACACTTGATCTGTAGTTGGCAAAATGGGTCTGAACACACACATGCAGAATTCAATTTTGTCTCTGCTGTGTAGCCCAACTTGGTGTTTAACTGATGGTTTTCACTACATAATTTTATTCTGTTCCACTTCTAGTATGTATCTGTGAGGAGTAGAGAGATGAGGAGATGGGAGGTATCATTATTAGATAGAAGGTGTCCCCTAACTGCATTTCACAGCTCTCTCTCATAACTCAGAAATCTAATTTGTATAATGGTGTAGTTTGCCACAAATGTGAAGAAACAGAGAGGTCATGGGTTGAGTACAGTTAATTATAATCTGTAATAATTATAAATTTCCTTTAAAAGACATACAGATGTGCCTCCTTTAGCCATCTGGTCACAACAAGAATTTTCAGAGCCCTGTCTTCACCTTTGCCCCTTACTTAGGAGTGAGAAATGTAAGGAATTTATTGGCTTGTGCTTAAGGTCTACTTTGACTGAAGTTCATAAGATAACACCTTAATCTGTACACATACACTCACATGTTCTAGCACCATCCAAGTTCAAAGAATGAAGGATGAGGAGGTGAAGTATGCTACAGGCAAATGTATCACCCTGTGAACCAAATATGCAATCAAAATTTCCAAGTTTGGTCTTGTATTATTCAAGAGTTTAAGGGAGTTATATGCTTTTTCTCCTGCCCCTCATATGAAAAAACAAAGAAAACACAATTTCCCAATTTTAATAAAGGTAATTTAAGGCAGAAAAGTAAAGAATTCTTACTCAACTTGAACAGTGTACAAAATGTATTTCCTTTTATTGTGGGCCTTGATTATAGGGTTTTATTTGATTTTATGTTTTGTAATTCAATGAGATGATCTAAAACATGATAGCCATCTCTTTAATAGCTTTATGTTTTAAGGAACATTGATGTGAGTTACATGACCTTTTAAACTCAATCCTTTTGAGTCTTGTAAAACCAGACACAGATGGTAAAATGTCTCAAGTAAAAGAGTTATTCATCACATTGTGTATACACTCAATTTATCTTTCTTAATGGTTACTTATAAATTAAGCTCCCAATGGGTAAAGTTTATGCTATTTTTGTAACTTCCTATGAGACTATAAATATTTTAAAGTAAGTTTTTTCAAGTGAGCACACAAATTATCTCTCAGTTTTTTTTATTAGTTAGCTGACGTCTTTACCTCTGATTTCTGGCAGCTGTCTTATAAGGTAAACTGTTGATCACCAGTGGAATTAGACAGAAAAGTATTATATAGACAAATTCATCACCAAAACTGGAGAAAAATGCAATCTCCAAAGAATGTGTTTTACTTAAATGACCTAAGTCAGTTAATTTTATTCATGTTTAAGACAAATGTAAAACATTTGGTGTAAGATTATTTCTCTACTGGAACCTCAGTGATATAAGACACCCCCAAAATCCTACAGGTAGCCTACAATTATGTCCTGGTCTCCTTAAAATATCCTAGCCTGTTAATCATATAGTATACTCAGTCTAGTCACACCAATAGGTGCTAGTTCTGGAGTAGTTATAACAGATCCAAATACACTGGATTAAGGCCAAATGTAATGGAATAGAAGATGTCATAATGTAAATAGTCTCCAGAGTAAAGACTTGATAAGAGATGGTAAAATGAACATTAGGGCCAAACTCAAAAAACTTTATCCTTATGTGTTTTGTTTCATTTTGGTGCTATTTTACCAGCTAAACTTCCAAGAAGCTCATTGAGAAGCCATATATATAGGGGACAAAGTAACTCATGTCTCAAGATGAGACTGTTTCATTAGGCACTTTACCATAAGTATTTTTGCTTTTCAACAGAAGTATTTTGACCTGAAATCTACATAAATCTACAGATTAGAGATGTTATCTTACTAAAAGGGAAACATATAATGATGTTAAAAAGTCAATATGATGAAATTAACTCTTCTTTGGAATTACGTCAGTAGAGTTTGATGTAAAAAAATAAAAATAACAGAAATGGTTTTATGTTTTGTACTTAACAGAACCCATCTTCTACTTTGGTGATGTTGAGTATTCTGTGGATGAGAGTGCCGGCTATGTGGAAGTGCAGGTATGGAGAACAGGCACTGACCTGTCCATGTCTTCTAGTGTCACCTTGAGATCTCAGAAAACAAACCCTCCATCTGCCAATGGTGAGCAGTTTTCTATAATAACTCTTGATTTTTCTACAGTTTTTAACTTACCATGACACAAAATACTTTAAAGTTAAAATACTGTACTCCTATTAAAGTAGTCTGATAGAATGGATTTTTTTCTTAAATTATTACTATATGGTAGGTAAGTCAAACCTCTATTTACTACTGTGAGAAAATACAGTTAAGGGGCATGAATGAGAAACAAATTAAAAACACATTAATCAAAGACCAAAGTTTAATGCCTATATTTGCATGAATTTGTTCTTTACACTTGGCAAATCTAACATTGTTGAGTATTATGACATCATATGCACAAGAATAATCATGCTGGCCACCTTCACAAAAATCTAATGACATTTAAGTATCATGCAAGTATGCATCTGCAGTGTGGCTTCTGCTTCAGTTTAAACAAATGTCCTTGTATATACTTCAGGTTCAAAAGGCTTTCCCCACTTTATTATTTAAGCTACCCTAGCTAGCACATGCCTGATTTTTATTCTGGAATCTACATATCCAAAAAGTTGATCATAGAGTTTAGGGCAAGTACAAGATTAGAAAGTTCTCCCTTTTTTTTCCTCCTAAATTACCATCAATACAAATTCTCTCTTTTACTCACATGCACACATGTAGATCATACATATATTGCACATTCATCACACAAAGCAAGCAGAGGCCATACCATTACAAAAGGCACCCTTAAGTTTTAACATTTTTAATGTAGTACTTTTCATATAATCATTGTTTAATAAACATTTGTTTAGCCCAATTCATTATTTTATAAGAGAAAATTCAAATAAAAGAAATACAGAGATGAGAATAAAGGTAAAGAAGCAGAGGAATAAATACAAGAAGAACCACAATAGCTTCAGACACAAAGATTTTAAAAAACAAAATACAAACATACACATTCAAATATAGTTGCATATTCAGAGGTAGATACAAAGTGAGAGTTAGAAGTTATGAAAATAGAAAAGCAATGACATTTAACTATCGACCCCCACGCTTAGTCTTTATAGATGTAATGCCTAAAGATTAAAATAAAGTTTTGTTTTTAACTACATTGGACATAAATGAAGATGTCCACACTAGGTATATTCCCAATGGTCTGAAAAATAATAACCCAAAGACCATAGACCAAATATGTCTTTGCGAATAATAGATTGCTCTCCTTAACTAGGGTGAATATGGGTGGAGAGTGTGGGACAAAAGCTTATATCTGAAATGTGTTGCTTTGACTAGCAGGCAACCACACACCTAAATAAGATGTTCTCCAGTCATTCACAAAAAATGTTAATTCACTTAACTAATGTTAACAAAATTTAAATGAATAAATTTATTTAATATATAATTGATAATAATCATGTTTGATTAATATACTCATTTTGGACCTCATTTTTATTAGCTCCATTTTAGAATTCCAAAATAAAGATTGAGAAACTATAACACATGAAGGAAAAATAACTAAAGTTTAAATAACACATTAGACATAGATCTAACAAAATTCAGAACCTGATATTTGATTTACCATCACAATAGCCAATGTAGATACTAATCCTTTGTATTTCATTAAATAAACTTTTCTGTAATGTTATGCTAGTCTATATTTTTTAAAACAATTGTAAATATACTTACATGATTTGCTTATCATAATTTTGTTTAACTTTAGTCCATCTCCAACTGAATAATTCTTTTGTTACTATCATAGCTGGAACAGATTATGTGGGAATTAGTCGTAATTTAGATTTTGCACCTGGAGTCAACATGCAGACTGTTCCAGTTATCATCCTGGATGATCTTGGACAACCAGTGCTGGAGGGAATTGAGAAACTTGAACTGGTGCTTCGTATGCCTATGAATGCTGCCATTGGAAAGCCCAGCAAAACCACCGTGTCCATAAATGACTCTGTCTCAGATTGTGAGTGTTTATTAATTTATAATAAGTAAAATGATAAGTTAGAGTTTATATAAATATAAAATTTAAAAATGAACTAAAGTTTATATACCTGTATTTTGCTATAGCTGCCATACAATGTACTATAGGCTCAGAAATATCTTGTGTCACAATTCTTGTGGCTAGGAGTCCAAGATCAAGGTGTGGACAGGGTTGATTTCTCCAGAGGGCTATGAGGGAAAGATCTGTTCCAGGCCCCTTTCCTTGACTTGTAGATGGCCATCTTCTGCCTATGTGCCTTCACATCATCTTCTGTGTGTGTCTCTGTGTCAAAATTTCCCCTTGTTAGGGTCCAGCCAGAGCGGCTTGTATGATCGGTGTTTCTCTCTAACATCAATATCTTTCTCTCTCTCCCTTCTTCCTCTCTCTAAGCATGTCCTCAGGTGAGGATATAAAAAAAAAAAAAAAAAAATTTCCCCTTTTCAGAAGGATACAAGTTATATTGAATAGGGTCCACCCTAATGACTTCACTTTTACTTGAGTACCTCTGTAAAGACTTTATTTCCGTATAAAGTCAGGTTCTCAAGTACTAGAGGTTAGGACTTCAAACAATGAATTTGGGGGGAACACAGTTCAACACATAATAATACCCTAGCTGGTTATGTCTTACTTTTTTATAGAAATTATTAGGATAAAATTAGATTGTCACCAAAAAACAAAAATTTAGTCTTCCTCTCAAATTAAAAAGAAATGTGATATTGTCATCAATATCTTTCTTCCATTAAATTGTTCATTTTGTAAATTTATTTTATCGTTGAGAGTATAACAGATGTCCCTCATTTCCCCCTCTTTACCTCCCTCCACCCACCTCCCACCCCACCCCAGGCCCTCATCTGTTTATTGTTTGTGTCCATGGGCTATGCATACTTGCTTATAAGTTCTTTAGTTATAATATCTTGATTCTGTTTCAGGAATTACATCATCACAGACTTTTGTCTGAGATAACAAAGTAGGTAAACACTGTGCTAATCTCTTCCCACAACCACATAATAATTACAACTAGGTGTCATAAAATGACAACAACAAGACCTGACTGAGGGTAAGAGGGTGAGTGTGTGATTTTGGGGGAATCTTTCAGTGAGGAAGCTCCCTGGGGCTTTAAGAGCTCTTGGCAGAAGAGCTACAGGCTGTCGCACCACTGTTCAGATGGGCGCTTCTCTCTGATTGAGAGTGGAGAGTGCACCATTTTGGAGGATCCTCAGGGCCCTCATCCTGAGGAGACTGCAGAGAGCAGCCCTGACTCAGTGCCCAAGGCCAGAGATTGGTATGGGGCCCTGTGAGTGAAGACGCAGCACTACCCAGGCTACCCTGACTCCATGACCCAGTGTACCTTAACTAGTGCTTCTGGACAAATGTACCACCTCATTGATATGGAGCATACAGACTGCCTTCCTACCTCACTGACTTCTTGATGTAGCCCAAACTGGGACCAGCCTGCCTGCCTACCTGGCCTACAGCTTTGACATAGTACACCTGGCCCTGTCATCATGACCCAATGCCTCCCACACACACAGGCCTGCAATCAGGACTTGGCTTCCTGACCCAGTGCCCCAATATTACCAAGCAGGAGGCCCTGTTCATGCCCTGCAGCTTTGACCTGGTACCTCCAAACAACCAGCCCACTAAAATGGGGAGACAAATAAACAACACCCAAATGAAAGAAAAATCACCAGAAAAATAATTAAATGACATGGAGGCAAGCAATTTATCAGATATAGAGTTCAAAGTAATGGTTAAAAGGATGCTCAAACAACATAGTGAAAATTTAAAGCAACTTAATGAAAACTTCATAAGCTTGAATAAGAATCAATTGGAAATGAAGAATGACATGGCTGAAATAAAGAATACACTGGAAGGAATCAACAGTAGGTTAGAAGAATTTAAGGACCAAATTAGTGAATTAGAAGACAAGGTAGAAAAAAATACCCAATCAGAGCAGCAATTAGAGAGAAAAATTACAAGCAGGAAGACAGTTTAAGGGAGCTTTGGGACAACATGAAATGTAACAACATCCACATCATAATGGTGCAAGAAGGAGGAAAATACAATCAAGGATTAGACAACGTGTTTGAAGAAATAATGACAGAAAACTTCCTTAACTTGCCAAAGGAAAAAGTCAGGAACACAGAGAGTCCCAATCAAGATGAACCCCCAAAGACCCACACCTAGACAAATCATAAGCAAAATGGCAAACATTAAAAATGAAGAAAGAATCTTAAAAGCAGCAAGAGACAGAGAGAAAGTTACCTACAAGGGAGCTCCCATTAGACTGTGAATTGATTTCTCAATAGAAACACTTCAGGCCAGAATGGAGTGGCATGAGGTGATCAAAGTAATGAAAAATAAGGGACTGAATCCAAGACTACTCTATCCAGCAAGGCTATCATTCAAAATTGAAAGTGAAATAAAGAGCTTCATAAACAAAAAAAGGCTAGAAGAGTTTATTACCAGCAAACCAGCACAATAAGAAATGCTAAAAGGGCTGGTGTAAGGAGAAGAAGAAATATAGAGAAAGAGGAACACAGGCATAAAGAAAGAATAGCAGTAAATAAGTACCTATCGACAATAACCTTAATTGTAAATGGACTAAATGCCCCAATGACAAGACATAGAGTAGCTGAATGGATAAGAAAACATGACCCATATATATGCTGTCTACAAGAGACCCACCTCAGAACAAAGGACTCACACAGGATGAGAGTGAAGGGGTGGAAAAAAATTTCTATGCAAGTGGAAATGAAACAAAAGCTGGGATAACAATACTCATATCTAACAAAATAGACTTCAAAATAATGGACATAACAAAAGACAATGAGGTCACTACATAATACTAAAGGGGTCAATTCAACAAGAGGATACAACCCTGGTAAACATATATACACCCAATAGAGGAGAACCCAAATATTAAAAAAATCTTCAAGAGGACTTACAGGGAGAGATTGGCAGCAATACAATTATAGTAGGGGACTTTAACATCCCACTGACATCAATGGATAGATCTTTTAGACAAAAAGTCAACAAGGACACAGTTATCCTAAATGACACACTATATCGGATGGAACTAATGGACATTTACAGAACATTTTATCCCAAAGCTACAGAATATACATTCTTTTCAAGTGCACACTGGACGTTCTCAAAGATAGACCACATGTTAGGACACAAAACAAGGCTCTACAAGTTCAAGAAGACTGAAATCATATCAAGCATCTTCTCGGATCACAATAGCATGAAATTAGAAATCAACTACAATAAAAACACTAAAAAACATTCAAATACATGAAGGCTAAATAGCATGTTATTAAACAATGAATGAGTTATTAAAGAGATCAAGGAAGAAATCAAAAATTTCCTGGAAAGAAGTGAAAATAAACACATAACAACCCCAAATCTATGGGACACAATGAAAGCAGTTCTGAGAGGGAAGTTCATTGCACTACAAGCCTACCTCAAAAAAACAAGAAAAACTTCTAGTAAGCTATCTAAACCTACAACTTAAAGACTTAGAAAGAGAACAAGAAGGAAAGCACAGAGTAAGGAGAAGGAAGGAAATAATAAAGATCAGAGTGGAAAGAAATGACATAGAGACCTAAAAAACATACAAAAGATCAATGAAACTAAGACCTGGTTCTTTGAAAATATAAACAAGATGAATGAATCTTCACCCAGACTGACCAAGAAACAGAGAGAGAGGACCCAAATAAACAAAATCAGGAATGAAAGAGCTGAAGTAACAACTGACCCAAAAGAAATACAAAGGATTGTAAGAAGATACTATGAACAACTATATGCCAACAAGCTAGATATCTAGATGAAATGGATAAATTCCGAGAAAAATACAATCTTCCAAAACATAATCAGGAAGAGTCAGAAAACCTGAATAGGCCAATAACTACTGATGAAGTTGAAGCAGTAATCAAAAAAATTCCCAGCACTCAAAAGTCCTTGGCCAGATGGATTCACAGTGGAGTTTTAACAAGCATTCAAAGAACTAACACCTATCCTCCTCAAACTATTCCAAGAAATCCAAGAGAGAAAAAAACTTCCAAGCTCCTTTTACAAGGCCAGCATTAGCCTAATTCCAAAACCAGATAAAGACACTACAAAGAAAGAGAATTACAGGCCAATATCCCTGATGAACAGAGATGCTAAAATCCTCAAAAGAATATTAGCAAATCAGATCCAGCACTATATATTATATAGATCATACACCATCACCAAGTGGGATTTATCCAGGGATGCAAGGCTGGTATAATATTTGCAAGTCTATAAATGTGATACATCACATAAACAAATTGAAAGACAAAAATCACATATCATATCAATAGATGAAGAAATAACATTCTACAAAATCCAACCCCCATTTTTGATAAAACTCTCAGCAAAGTGCGAATAGAGGGATCATACTTCAACATAATAGAGGCCACATATGACAAACTTACAGGCAACATCATACTCAATGGGCAAAAACTGAACCATTTACCCTAAGAACAGGAACAAGACAGGGATGTCCACTTTTACCACTCTTATTCAACATAGTACTGGAAGTCCTAGCCATAGCTATCAGACAAGAAACCATAAAAAGCATTCAAATTGGAAAAGAGGTAGTAAAACTGTTTTTATTCACATATGACCTGATATTGTACATAGAAAACCCTAAAGACTCCATCACAAAACTACTAGATTTAATAAATGAATTTGGCAATGTAGCAGGATACAAAATTAGCACCCAGAAATCTATGGCATTTTTACAAAACAATAGTGATCTCACAGAAATAGAAACTAAAAAATCAATCCCATTTACCATTGTAACAAAAAATTTAAGATACTTAGGAGTAAACCTAACCAAGGGGGTAAAAGACCTGTACTCCAAAAACTAGAGAACATTGGAAAAAGAGATAGAGAAAGATATAAACAAGTGGAAGAATATACCGTGTTCATGGGTTGGAAGAAATAACATCATTAAAATGTCCATACTACCCAAAGCAATCTATAAATTCAATGCAATCTTTATTAAAATCCAACAGCATATTTCACAGATCTAGAACAAAAACTTCAAAAATTTATATGGATCCCAAAAAGACCGCGAATAGCCACAGCAATCTTGAGAAAGAATAACAAAGTTGGAAGGATCACAATACCACATATGAAGTAATACTACAAAGCCAATGTAAACAAAATAGCCTGATACTGGCACAAGAACAGACATATAGACCAGTGGAATAGAACAGAGAACCCAGAAATCAACCCAAGCCTTTAAGCTCAATTAATATTTGACAAAGGAGGCAAGAATATAAAATGGAGTAAAGACAGTCTCTTCAATAAATGGTGTTGGGAAAATTGGACAGGTACATGCAAAAAATGAAGCTAGATGACCAGTTCACACCATACAGAATAAACTCAAAATAGATAAAAAACTTGAAACCTTAAAAATCCTAGAAGAAAACTTAGGCAGTAAAGTCTCAGACATCTCTTGTAGCATTATATTTGCTGATACAACTCCTACAGCGAAGGAAACAAAGGAGAAAATAAACAAATGGAACTACATCAAAATAAAAAGTGTCTGCACAGCAAAAGAAACTATCAACAAAATGAAAAGGGAGCCCACGGTAAGGGAGAACATATTTGTCAATGATACATTTGATAAGTGATTAATTTCCAAAATTATAAGGAACTCATACAACTTAACAAAAGGAAAAACAATCCAATTTAAAAATGGGCAAAGGACCTAAATAGACACTTCTCTAAAGAGGACATACAGATGGCTAAGAGACATATGAAAAAAAGCTCAACGTCACTAGTCATCAGAGAGATGCAAATTAAAACAAAAAATGAGATATCACTTCACACCTGTCAGAATGGCTACTATCAATAAATCATCAAATGACAAGTGCTAGAGAGGATGTGACAAAAAGAGAACCCTAGTACACTGCTGGTGGGAATGCAGACTGGTGTAGCCACTATGGAAAACAGTATGGAGGTTCTTCAAAAAATTGAAAATGGAGCTTCCTTTTGACCCAGTTATGCCACTTCTAGGAATATATTCTAAGAAGCCTGAAACATCAGTTAGAAAGAATATATGGACCTCTATGTTCATAGCAGCAGTATTTACAATAGCTAAGATCTGGAAACAGCCCAAGTGCTTGTCAGTAAATAAATGGATAAAAAAGCTGTGGTACATTTACTCCATAGAATACTATGCAGCTATCAAAAGAAGGATCTCTTACTCTTTGGGACAGCATGGATGGACCTGGAGAGGTTTATGCTAAGTGAAATAATCCCGTCAGAGAAAGACAAGTATCACATGATCTCACTCATATGTGGAATCTAATGAACAAAATAAACTGATCAACAAAATTGATACAGAAGCATAGAACCATGGAACAGTCTGATGAAGCTCAGAGGGAAGGAGGGGGTGGGTGAGTGGGTGAGGAGAGATTAATCAAAGAATTTATATTCATATACGCATAACCCATAAACACAGAAAATAGTATGGAGAAGGCTTGGGGGTATGGGGGCTGATACCAGGTGGAGGGGATGAATGGGGGGGGAAGGGGGACATCTGTAATACTTTCAATAATAAAGATAATTTTTAAAAAAAATTACAACTAAATTATAGAGCAGTCCTTCAGAACCGCCTGAAAACTAGTTGATCAGAACTATTATAACTAAGAATATAAAGAAGAAGCTATGTTGTTCTTGTAGTAAGGGCAGAGATGTGAGACAGGCTACTCCCCCAACCATGTGTATCATTTAAAATTAGGTAGGATATCTCGGTTGCTGAGGTCCCCCCTGAGGAGTGAGGGGACCCAGTCCCACACTAGGCTCCCCAGCCCAGAGCACCAGTGCCAGGAAAATGGTCTCCACAATATCTGGCTGTGAAAATCAGCTGGAATTCTGTCCAGCTGAAACAGAAGGCTTTTGTAAACTAAGGCAGCCTTTAAAGGACCAGAGCACAAGTGCACTCACTCAGAATCACCCTAAACTCCAGTGAAGGGACAGCAGCTTGAAAAGCTCCAGGGATATATGGGGAGGGAATGAATTGCCTGGTTTTGGAGCAAGTGCTAGACAGGCAGCTCTCTCCAGGATTGAAGTTCTGGTAGATATGTTGTTTCTTTGTTGAGCCCACGCCCCACACAGCCTGCAGGTGCAGACAGAAGAGGTAACAGGCCCCTTGTTCTTTTGTTGAGACTTCTATTCACAAACCAGCAGCTAGTTGTCAAATTTTATTCTCCATTAATCTGGTTAATATTGTTTACCCCACACTGATGATTCCCTGAGAACTCACCCCACCCAACTCATGCTCTGGAACTTAACTTCTTTCATCAGTTATTCCACACAAATGGTCAGCCTTGAGCATTTTTAATATCTCTCAAAGATCCAAAAATCCCCAAGAAGCAGCATCTGGCTTAGCCCTTACTAAGTGGACCCAAGTCCAGCACTAGTGGCAGCCAGCCTCGTTTTACCACCTAACCACTCCAGGTGCCCCCAAGCCCAGCACAGGCAGAAACTGATCACAGATCACTTTGTAGCTCCTCCCAGGCGGTCCCAAGCAAAGCACAGACAGTGGCTTACCTTGGCCTGCACCAGAGCTTTTCCAAAGAGGGACAACATACCTGGTGGCTGGCTTCAGATCACACCAGAGCACCACCCAATTAGCTCCACAAATGATACACCCAAAGTGGGAATAGAAGGATCATACCTCAACATAATAAGGGGCACATGACAAACACACAGCTAAAATTATACTCAATGGGAGAAAACTAAAATCATTTTCCTTAAGATCAGGAATAAGATAGGGATGTCCTTTCTCACCCTTATTCAACTTAGTACTGGAAGTCCTAGCCACAGCAATCAGACAAAAAGAAGTAATAGGCTTCTAAAAGCCTTCAGACAGTCCTGAAATTTTTCTAATGAGATGCCAAATACATTGTTCTGAGACAAGTAGCTATTAGACACATGGCATGGCTCTTGAACATATCATCACAAGGGAATTCTGAATAATCTTCTACCATAATTATCTTGACATTTCTTTGAGTAGTCTAACCTATTGTCAATGAGACCTATATTTAATTGACATAGTGTAGCTGTCATCTAAATATTTCATCTATGTATAAAATTATACTCATTGTCAACTTTTCCAACATGATCTGGGTAAACTATGCTTGTAATACTGTGCACAATATTTAGTGGTATTCATATCAAGAAATTCTGAGAAGCTCGTGATTAAGCAACACATACAGATACAAATATCTTAAAGTATCTAGTTTTATTTACTTTTTAGCATTTCATTCATCTCCCTACTCCACCAATTAGCAGAACAAATTTCAAAGATAAGGAAATCAAAATGTTTAAAATTTATTCATTTTCTCAAGTCCAGAACACTGGCAAGTGACTGGGTTCCAATTCCTCTCACAACTGTTGCTCTATCTTTTCCACTAAACCGTGTTTTCTGAAATGTCACTTTTAAGGAAATTTCTGTTCACTTTGATACATATGTATTTTTGTTTCTGCAGTGCCTAAGATGCAATTCAAAGAACGAGTATATACTGTCAATGAAAATGACAGGAAGATAGTTGCAATGATCCAGAGGAGTGGAGATCTCCAGTACAAGTCCTCAGTGAGATGCTACACACGGCAGGGGTCTGCACAAGTGATGATGGACTTTGAAGAACGCCCAAACACTGATATCTCCATCATTGCGTTCCTCCCAGGTAAGTTTAAGCTTGAAATTTTTATTTGCAACTTTAGTGGCCAAGTTTTGTGAGTAATATATATCAGGAGCATATAAGTTCTTGATTTCAACAAGCTTATGACATAATTTCATGTGCACTAAATGACAGTAAGGTGAGGTAGACTGTAACAGGTTGAGCAAATGTCCTTTTTTGTTTCTGTATCAACTTATTGATTAGTTTTCAATAATTTGTTATATTGTTTATTTAAAACTTATTTAGTGGTAGGAGCATATGTATAGATTTCACAATGCTAGGAGATACGTAATGTTCAAACGACAGAAATAAAAAGAATTGATGTCAGGTTTTTAATATGTATCCAGAGCTTTAAAATATCTGATCATTTTGACCTAATAACTTTTATAGAAACTAGTACTGTGGTCAAATTAACAATGACCAACCTGCAAGGCTGCTAAATTTGCTCCTTGATTATAATGCTAGAAATTCATAAACAAAATTGGCATTTTCTCTTTTTTCCTTGTTTTCTAGGATGGGTGACAGGACTTAAAGACAGATGTCCCCTATTAAAAGTAGTCATCTGTCATTGCAGTGAATGAACGTTTAGTCCTTCATTCAACAAATATTTATTGAAGGCTTATTACATGCCAGACATTATTATTTGCACTGTTGATAAAGCAAGGAAAAGGCAATATCCTTGCCCTAGCGGTGCTTATATTATAATTGCAGATGTATCTTTTTTGGCCTATAGTTTATGATTGACCTGCTGTCATTATTGTTCTAGGCGAGGCTGAAAAGCCTTGTATCCTTGAGCTGATAGATGATGGACTCTATGAAGAAGTAGAGGAGCTCCGCCTGGTTCTTGGCACTCCACAAAGCACCTCTCCCTTTGGGGCTGCAGTTGGTGAACAAAATGAAACTCTGATAAGGATCCAAGATGATGCTGATAGTAAGAAGTCATTTCTTGTTCTCAGCTTTCAATTGGGAACTGAAATCCATCTATGTTAAAGTTTTAGGTAGCTTAGAAAACAAACCCCTCTTTTTGAGTAGGCTTTTAAAGTAAATGAGAAATAGGAAAAAGACTAAGTAAAATAAAGAATGAAATAACCATTAAAACTGAAAGTTGATGTTGAATAATATGATTTATATCTAAATACTGAAGCCCAAACATTCATACTTCCCTCTTTCCCTGACACACCCTTGGGTGCAGATAGTACTGGGCCAACAATTCCGTCCCTCCCCTCCCACTCTCAGTGGCCTGCTCCCATAAAAATTTGGCTCATAGAGGCTGCACAGAGTATATACTCTCTGGGGATTGCTAATTCCTAAGGAAGGGGCTGGGCTACCCAAGCTCAGTTGTTCGTAGCACACTCACCAATCATACTGGGTGAGGAAACAGAAAGTCAGGAGTGTAATAGTAATTAAGTTCCTCCCACATGAGAAGAAACATTAGAAATAGAGAAAAAATATTCCTTTTACAATTTAATTTGTCCTGTTTTCCACAATTTTAGAGACTATTATTAAATTTGGAGAAACCAAATTTAGCATAAGTGAACCTAAAGAACCAGGACAGTCGGTGGTTATAAAGATTCCAGTGATTCGCCAAGGAGATACTTCAAAGGTTTCCATCGTCAGGGTCCACACCAAGGATGGCTCAGCCACCTCTGGAGAAGACTACCACCCTGTGTCAGAAGGTAAGGGAGGTCCCAGGGCCTGTCTCCAGAGGAATCGTACTCAAGTGACCTTGAGAAAAATAAGAGAAATTTGTAATTGAAATTAAAATATACATATTCCTGTAAATTAATCTCTTTCAGATAAACAAAAACAATGGAATCTATTTCCAAGATTTTCCCTTTTGACTTAAATGGTATATGTGTTAAGACAGGAGAATTTTGAGTAGACATGCTAGATGACTTTCTGTTTTGAGTCTACTTTCACTTTGACAGGTTTTACCTTCACTATGGTAATCAGATATTAAATAATAACTATTCTGGGGTATTTTATTGCATTGAAAATGAATGATAGCAGAGATAGCAGTCTATTTTAATTTAAGGAACACCCACAATCTAGAACTCCAAGATAGAAAATTTTGTGGTTATGGAAGGCAAAAAAAGACTGGTGAGATACCAACTACAAAGACCATGAAGTCTCTGGGCCTTAAGGACCCATTATGGATGGATGCTGTTCATCCGACTCTCTCCTTCAAATTTATGGACCATTTTACCATTTACTTTTATAAATGATTAAGAAAAATTATTCAGTACACACTCACACGTTTTCCTCTTTTTCTCTCAGAATTGTTTGCTGACAAAATAGATATAAATTGATGTCCCAAATTTATTAATTATTTGGAGTTCTCCTTATCCACTTGGTTTCTAGTTTCCTATCTCTCATTACAAATAACCATTAGTTCCTGATTATCATAGAGCTTCAGGCATTCATCTTTATCTCCTAACTTGCAAACACAATTTAGAAAAGGACTGATAATTATTACTGAATTGTAATAAAGTTAATGGTAGAATAGAAAAAAATAGTATTTTCTACAGAGGAGCTAGTACTTTCTTTGCATACAATTTGGGGCAAAAGTAGGTTTATAGTTGTTCATATGGAAAATAATACAATAATTAATAAATAATAATACAAGAATGAACTCTGTATTTCACATACTCACAACTATTAACCTACTTTTGCCCCACCTTATATATTGTAAAAGTTTCATAAACTACTATAGAGCTTCAAAGTTATCCTCAAATTATCCTCTATGTAAAGAATGGCAACATATTTGAAATAAACCAGGCACCACCAAAAATGAGAGAAAAACACTGCTTAGCTACTAAATTATAAGATCTAAAATAAGTCTTTTATTTACTTTTAATCCTCACCCAAGAACTTGCTTAGTCAGAGGAAGGGAGAGAGAGAAACATCAATCATTTACGTACAATGCCCTGACCAGAAATCGAACCAGCAGCCTTGTGGTGCACAGGACAATGCTCAACCAACTGAGCCAGTCAGGTGGGGCTAAAATAAGCCTTTTAATAAGCAGGTTTTATATGAAGGAAAGACCTTCTAAATATGCACAACATGACCTTCAGAAATAAATGTTTTTCTTAGAAATAAAACAATTCTTTTTTCCTGAAACAGAAACAAAATTGTAACAATGCAGCCCTGGCTGGTTTGGCTCAGTTGGTTGGAGCAGCGTCCTGTAAACTGAAAGGTCATGGGTTTGACTCCTGGTCAGGGCACATACCAGGTTTCAGGTTCAATCTCTGGTCAGGGTGTGTATGGGAGGCAACTAACCAATGTTTCCCTCTCTCTCCTTCTCCCTCCTCTCTTTAAAAAAAAAAAAATTATATATATATAACATCTATTCCAGTAAACTGACAAAGTCAGAAAAATGTTAAATAACATTAAAACAGCTTTTTTTTTTTTTTTTAGTCCTCACTCATGGATGTTTTTATTGATTTAAAAAAGAGGAAGGGAGAGAGCAAAACACTGAAGTGAGAGAGAAACATCGATTGAGTTGCCTCCTGTACATGCTCTGACCAGATATCAAACCCACAACCTAGGTATGTGCCCTGAATGGAAATCAAATCCACAAGCTTTTTGGTGTACGGGACAATGCTCCAACCAACTGAACCACCCAGCTGGGGGCCAGCCTGTGTCTTTTTTATCCCATAAATGTCAGAATGCTGTTTATAATGTTTATAAAAAATTTAAGTAATATTTTCTGATCCATCCACGTTGTCACAAATGGCAAGATTTCATTCTGTTTATTGATTTGTAACATTCCATTGTATATATGTATCCCATCTTCTTTATTCATTCATCTATTGATGGATATCTAGGTTGCTTTCATATCTTGGCTATGGCAAATTATTCTACAGTGAACATAGTGGGGTATATATCTTATCGAATTGGTGCTCTTTAGATAAATACCCAGAAGTGAAATTGCTGTGTTGTATGGTATATCTATTTTTAGTTTTTTGTTTTCTTAGGGGGTGTAATTTGCAACAATATGGATGGGTCTAGAGGGTGTTATGCTAAGTGAAATAAGCCAGACAGAGAAAGGCATATACCATATAATTTCACTTACATATGGAATCTGAAAACAACAAAATAAAAACAGACTCATAGAAACAAAGACCAGAGAGATGACCAGAAGGGAGGGGTTGGGGAGGTAAGTGAAAAAGGGAAGGGGAATATACTCAATAATACTGTGATAAGTTTACACAATGACAGACAATTACTAGAATTAGTGGGGTAATCACATTGTAAGTATAAAAATGTCTAATTTGTACACCTGAAGCTAATATAACCAATATAAGATTGTATACCAACTATACTTAGGTAAAAAATAAATTTAAATTTATAATTTAAATAAAAATAAAGAGAATCAAAGCATACCAAAAAAGGTAATGTTTTCTGAAATACTATACTCAATTTCTCCTTTTATGTTATAAATTTAAGTCAGTCATTTCAAATAAACAGAAAAACTTAAATATAGAATTAAAGTTGAAATGCTTTGTGCTTAAAAATGTGTAAAGTGACAGATAAAGACCAAAATGATTGAGAAAACTATCAGCTAGCACGTGTACTGTAAGAAAACAATAATTTAAACATTTAAAATAAACACTTAAGTTTTTAACTTCTTAGAAATTGAGTTTGTACAATTCAGAGGGTTACAAAACTTGAATGCTTATAGGGCTAAGACAAATTATGGAATGGGTGAAGCAAGGAAAGTGTTTGTGTGGTGGGGGTGGGAATGGAGTGATGGAAATGTTATTGAGCCAGAAAAATCTATTCCCTGCTGAGGAGAAAAAAGAAAAAAAAAGAAAAAAAAAAGCTTGTGCTATTATAGCCAGCTGGCTCTTGCAGGCTGAAAAGTTCAAAAGAACTCAAAAATCTATACTTTCTTATGAAATCCACAGATTTTTAAGTGTTAGAAACTATTTCTTTTAAATATGTTTTTATTGATTTTTAGAAAGAGAGGAAGGGACAGAGAGAGAGAGAGAGACAGAAACATCCATGAGAGAAAAGCATCACATCGATTGGCTGCCCCCTGCACAACCCCTACCAGGGATCAAGCCCAAAACCCAAGCATGTGCCCTCACCTGGAATGGAACCAGTGACCTCTTGGTGCCTGTAGTGATGTTCAATCCATTGAGCCACACTGGCCAGGCTAGAAACTCATTTTTTTAATGCAGTGTCAAACTAAACAAATTGATGGGCCAGAAATGATCAGCTATTTTCATCCTTGGGAATAAGAACCATGAACTTTCTCAGGGTATGTGAAATCGAAGACAGAACATGCTAAGGCTAAAGTGTAAAATGGCTGTATCTAGAAACAAACTAATTTTAAAGATCAATCTTGCTTACTAATTCAATTTTTAAAAACTTTTTTATAATTGACAATTAAAAAGTAGAAGTTGGAAAAAAAAATACATTGGAGACATTTTCTTCTGCCACATTTTAACAGTCTTATAATTTTGAATTATAATGATGGAACTGCATTTAGATCAGAAAGCAGCATCTGTTATCTTCTTTAATTGGAATGATTATGCATTATCTTCTTTATTTTATTTTCTGTTCCAATTTCTCAAAAGGTACAGTAAAACCACAAAATAGTTTATCCAGGTAAAGTCTACTGTTTCACAGTAGAGTCAGCTGCTTATTCATGAGTTCAATAAAATCAATTAATTTTTAACATTTTCAGAATTTTAAAATAAATTGTCATTTTCCACAATAAAGAATAAATAAAAAATAAAAATAAATAAAATTAAACAAAAACCAAACCTTTGATTTGGCAGCTTTTGGTGCCTAAAATACTTTAGCCAAGTTATTTTCCTGTTTTACTCCCTTACCTCCTTCAGATCTTTACCCAAATGACACTTTTTCTTAAGGTTTTCCTTGATCTTCCTATTTAAAAACCTACAGCTCTCCTCCAGCATTCCCCATCACCTTTCAGTGTTTATTTTATCTATTATCAATCATAACTAACGTACTCTATGTTTTTATTTATTTATTTATTTATTTATTTATTTATTTATTTATTTATTTATTTGTATGTATGTATTTTCCCCTGTAGAATGTTAAATTCATAAAGACAGGGATTCTTGTGTGTTTTATTTACTTGCTTTATACTAGAACCAAGGACTGTCCAAGACAAAGTAAGTGTTCAATGTTTGTTTAATGAAATAATTTCAGTGAATAAAAATTATTTAGCTACAAAAATCAACATAACAAACGAAAATCATCATATCTCAAAATTTCTGCTCCAGATTTCCTTATTGCTAGTAAGTTAACCACTACTTCCCAGGTTGTGTCAAAGTCTTGAAGACATTGACTCTTTGCCACTCATTCTCCACTCCCAAATAAGTTCCAGTGGAGGTGATAGGATACTATGTGGGGGAAATGTATGCTTGGGAGTCAAAATAACCTGGGTTTAAATTCTTGCTGTTTCAATTAATAGATGTGGGACTCTGGGTATATCACTAAACCTCTCTGATCCTTAATTTTCTCACTGATAAAATGAAACTAATCATAGTACTTCTAGCCAGTGTGAGAATTAATTGAGCTGCCTATGTAATCATTTTAGCATAGTATACATAAGTGCTCAATAAACATATTATAAAAAAATGGTTAAAAAGGATTCACAGAATTGAGTTTAATTTTCAAGACAATAAAGCAATTATTTTTAGTGAGGAAGGACAGGAATGAGAGAAAAAATACCATTAATATTGATCTAAAAAAGTTTTTAAGTTTCTAAGATTAACATCAGCAACAACAAAAAGAAGTCTCTAAGGTATAATTTGATATGTTGATAAAATCTTAATCATATATTCAGCTTTTTCAGATATACACATAACATAAATACTGTTCATATTTGATAATATCTGTGATAGTGTTAATTTACTTATGCCCTGTTGGTTTAGAAATTCTGCAAAATTTGTCTGGTTATGTCCCAGTATTAGAACTGTTGATAACTCAGTATTTTTCCATAACTTAGTATTTTTTTCAAACAGGTTCAACAAATAAATTTAGTAGCTATAATTAAGTTTTTCTTCTGGATAGAATGGAATAGAATAGAAAATATTAAAGCGTAATGAATATAGTAAGAATAAGTGATTTTTTAAACTTTTTATTCCATTTCATTCACACACACACATACATATACTGGGCCATATTGTAAAATGTATTTTTCATTGTGAGTCACTGTCAGATAAGCTTAACAAAAACTCATATTCGGATTTGTAAAAAATTTCAATCTGTGATTTTGCACTTGTAGAAATTGAGTTTAAGGAGGGAGAAACCCAGCACATCGTTGAAATTGAAGTAATCTACGATGGGGTTAGAGAGATGAGAGAGGCCTTCACTGTTCACCTAAAACCTGATGAAAATATGATAGCAGAGACACGGGTAAGTAATAAATGCAGCTACAAATTCATAGCCAGCATTTTATCAGGGAAATTGCATATAAGCATCACCTAGTGTACAATAAAGTAATGGGACTCTGTACAAGCCTTATATAAAAGAGATGCACATAATCTTAAATAAATTTTGCTCCTATTAGATCATAACCAAGAAATGTATCTCTTTCTTTGAAAAATCATGTTTGTAGAAACTCAAGGACTAGAGTCACTGAGCCCTACATCTGCCCACTTACCCTTCCCATTTCAGCCAGTAACAACTGAATTTAGGATTAATCTCCAGAGCGAAAGCATCATCTCAGCACAAAGATGAGACTATTAATTCAGTACAACAACTCATTAAAATACACATTTTCCATTAATTTTCTTTTTTTTAGAAACACTGGAGGGGAGGGAGGCAAGAGAGAGAAAGAGAGAGGAAGAGAGAGAAAGAGAGAAAGATCAATGTGAGAGGGACACAGTGATTGGTTGCCTCCTTCACACGCCCAACTGGGATCGAGGTACTGCCCTTGACTGGGAATTGAACTTGGGACCCTTCGGCCAGAGGGCTGATGCTCCAACCACTGAGCCAAACTGACCAGGGCAAAACACACATTTTAATTCATAAAGTAGTTTGTTAATTTTCAAAATCTTTACTTTTTTAACCTAGCTTTATTAAATTGATGTCTAGATCCTCACTGACCAAAATGCTACGGTTCCAACACTTCTTTCTTCGTTTATTTAATTTATATTGTATCAGCAACCAAATTTTCTTTAAGATGAACATAATTTACACATTTTTTTTAACTTTTAAACCTAAAGTAATTTTTTAAATGTTTTGTTGATTTTAGAGAGAGAGAAAGAGAGAAACATCGATGAGAGAGAAACATGGATCAGTTGCCTCCTACATGGGCCCCGACTGGGGATTGAACCCACAACTGGGGCATGTGCTCTGATTGGAAATAGAACCAGTGACCTCTTGCACTCAACCAACTGAGCCACACTGGCCAAGGCCTAAAATAATTTTTAAAGCTAAATGATTTGGGGAACAGACCAATGTTTATAATGTCTATGCTTAAGTTTACTCTATTTCTTTTATTATTTGTTTCACTATTAGAGAGATGTTCTTTCTTAAATATTATCATTTTGTAATTTTTACTACTTGCTGATATTTCTGCTACAGTGCCTTGCTTTTCTTTAAAGTCATATTTAAAATTCAAGAAGTATGGGCAGAAAATTTTTTAAGTCTCAATCACATAAAAATGAGTCATTTTATTTTTATGGAGCATCATATTAAACTGTTCTGAGTGAAAAGAACAGAGATTCACTGAAATTGCTTTAGGTAATAAAATCTTTTAAGAATACAGCTATAAATATAGATTTGGAAACAATGATAGTCGGATTTTGGAAGATTATTCAGGAGCTAAGGCAAATTTATCAGCAAGGTGTTCTGGTCACCTTACCAGCAGCACATGTTCACTGGTCTTCTCGAGCCATGACTCAACTTCTCCCTCTGCCTGTGCTTCAGGCTGCTTTGGCCTCTGCCCATTTAAAGCTTTGCTTTTTCACTGGCACCCACTTCAGCATAGCCCACACTATCACATAACCTCTAGGACTGCCTTCGCTCAGGGTGTTTTTAACTTTTCTCCAACTATCAACTAATTGACTTTTTTATGGATCTTCAAAATCACAACTCTAAGGCAGATTTACCTACTTTGATCATAATTTGGAGGAAAAAAATTAGAACCCAAAATACCTCATGGGCCACTGGCCAACCCAGGCTGCTCTGGGCTCAGATACCCTCTCCTGGTACCATAAGATATGGCCAAGGTGCCAGGTTCACTTGGAACAAACCACACAGGGCCTATCACTCTGAAGGGTCTCTGCGTGTGAGAATTTTCTCATAATGAAGTAGGGGACTTGCCAAGTATCATGGCATTGTTCTGTGCAATAGAACCACCAACAGTCAAATATTTCAATAATCATAGATAATTATCTTTTTCCACTAGGTGACCAAAGCTATTGTGTATATAGAAGAGATGAACAGCATGGCAGATGTCACTTTTCCTTCTGTCCCTCAAATTGTGTCCTTATTGATGTATGATGACACTTCCAGAGCTAAAGAGAGTGATGGGCCTGTGTCTGGCTATCCTGTCATCTGTATCACAGTAAGTAGGAAATTCAGGGAAATTGTAAAATAATTACTTACAATAACTGTAGTTTAACCAATATAGTATTGGCTTTGACATGAAGACATAAAAGTGGGAAAATACTACCAGGTTTAAGATTGAACTTTGGAAAGGAAAATATAGCATTCATTTTTAAAAATTTGCATTTTTCTTCTTTTATCCAACAAAGGTTAATTAACTGATGTTACCTCAGAGTCTGTCACTGGTAGAAAAATAAATGTTGAACTCTGCACTCAAGGAAATTAAAAAATTAAAATATATGAGAATTAGTTACTATCGGACAAGATATGAACATTATCACCAGAATAATGAAGCTCCATGTGTGAGCGAAGACTTAGGATGGTCATGTGGAGTTTCAGGAGTTTAAAAGAAGAGTCAAATAAGGGAAAGTAATTCCAGGAAGAAGTAATTGCATCACAAGCTACATCTAGAAGAATAGCATAAAAAAGTGGCATATCATCTTTTATTGCTTTTAGAGAGAGGAAAGGAAACAAGAGGAAAAGAGAGAGAAACATTGATGTGAGAGTGAAACATTGATCAGTTGCCTCCTGCGCACGCCCTTACTGGGGATCAAACCCATAATCAGGGTTATGTGCCCTGACTGGGAATTGAACCCCTGACCTTTCGGTGTATGGGACAATGCTCCAACAACTGAAGCACACCAGTCAGGGCAAAAAAAAATGGCATATTATTACACTTTTATTTGCCTACTCTTGGCTCTCAATTATAAGCTCCTTATGAGCAAAAACTGGGACCTATTTATTTTTATATCAGAACAGCCCTGGTATAATGACGTACATAAAATAGGTTCACAGTAAATGTTTATTGAATTATCAAGGCAAAAATAATAATTTGGTGCCAAGTTATAGAGGTCTTTAAATGTTTTGTTAAGGAATATGGACTTCATTTGTTGGGTAGCAGGGAGTTCTTGCACAGAAGAATTGCATGAGAGTAGAGGTTATGTTGGGGTGTTACCATGGCAGCAATGTGTCACTTCACTGAAAAAGCCCCAAATTAGGGAGATGGTGCTGGGAATGGGAAGGGAGCAATTTAAGAAACATTGCAAAAGAAGAATAAACCAAGTTCACTGACCCACTGGATGTGGGGGGCAAGATGAGAGAAAGGGAAGGAAACACAAAAGAAGGAAAAGAGAAGGAACAAAGATTCCCTCTCTCACCATTATATGGACAATTCTGAGAATTCAAGAGATAATGAAATGAATAACACTTTTACTTGTATCAGTTAGAAATGGAAACATCCAGTAGCTATTTGAAATGTAAGATTAGAGTTCATAAACACTATCATGGCTAGGAATAAAAATTTGAGGGTTGCACAAATAGCATGTAGAAATGGGAAAAAAGCATCCGTGAAAGCACTATGATAGAACTTGAGAGGAATAATTTACACATTATTCTATACTGTGGCCCTAACAGTTCTTTGTTCCCCTTAGGCTTGCAACCCTAAATACTCAAACTATGACAAAACGGGCTCTATTTGTGCAAGTGAGAACATCAATGACACTTTGACTCTTTACCGATGGCTAATTAGTGCACCCACTGGCACTGACGGCGTGACCAGCCCCATGAGAGAAGTGGACTTTGACACCTATTTTACATCATCCAAGATGATCACTTTAGACTCCATATACTTTCAGCCTGGCTCCAGGGTGCAGTGTGCGGCCCGGGCTGTGAATAACAATGGCAATGCAGGCCTGGAGCTGATGAGCTCCATTGTAACCATCAATAAAGAAGAAGGTAATGCATTGCTATTTTCACATGAAGATCACTGGGATACCATGGAATATTATAAATGTCTAATATCTGGTTATTGATTTTTTCAAATGCCCCATGTATTCAATAATATTCTATAAATGCATAAAAATAATACATTTTAAAAAATTTATTTAAAAACAAATATTTTTTCATTCTACATTTTTTAGTCACCTATCATACACCAGAGGTTTTGATGGCATATAACTTCTTTATGTTTGTAATAAAAAAAAAAAATAAGGCAAGATTATTGTCCTTGAGGAGTTTCTACTCAATTTGAGGACACAAAGTTTTGTCTAGACAGGGCACAGAAATGCAAAAGTCGTAGTGATTAGTTCTACTCAGAATGGGTCAGGAAAGGTTTTATTAAACAGGAGATTCTTAAGCTGAATCTTAAAAACAGAAAGAAAAAGCATGAGTAATAACTCAGAGAAGCATGGAAAAAACATAGAATATTCTGGGAACTAAAAGCAGAGAAATGGGAAGCATGTGAGGAAGAAGTGAGAGGATCAGGAAATGAAGCAGATGGTATACAAGGGCCAAATCTAGAAAAGTTAGCTCATATACGATGCACAAGCACTCCAAATTAGTTTTTGCATGAGTAGGAGTTTGCTGGGGACTGAATGGGAAGTACATATATACTGAAGGTAGAGACATATGTACAAATGCCCAGACCTTGTTATTACAAGGGAGATTGTGTTCAGAGCTGGAGCTTGACACTTTGGGATGGACAATAAGATATGGCTAAAGATAACAAAGAAAAGACAGGAAATCCACTTTATAAATCAATCCGTCACTCTGCTGAAAAATTTTTAAATTAGATTTTAAAATAACTGTCTATTTATAAGATTATATTTCTAAAACTTCTATTTGCACACTTTAGAAGTATACTTGCTGAAATGTTATATGTACCACCTCCCGTCATTATATTATAAGGATCAATATTTTTTATATCATGTATAGTAAATATTCTCTTTTATTAGGATTAAAATATATGGTTTTTAAGTTTCTCTTAAAACCAAACTATTGAGCTGGTACCAAAAAAATGATAATTAAACAATGCCTTAGAATGAGTCCTACTAATAAACAGACAGCCCAGGTGCTGAGGCTTGCCTCTGATCTCATTCCTGGCCTAATAAATACCAGGTTCCCTGATTTTGTACAAATAAAAATGAAATCATATATTCCTAGATGTCTTGAAATTGTAATTCAGAATCTTGGTCTCTTCCATGATATTCAAATGAAAACATCAAAATTATCTTAAAGCATGTCAAAATTCTTGAGGATCAAAGAGAGAGAGAGAAGAGAAATAATGAGTTATAATTTATAATACACATACTGTAAGAAATTACATATATAGAGAAAACTATAAATTTTGCTCTCTGATTCTAAAGAGATGTTAGTTTTTGTTTTAAAAATCGGTGCATTTTTAGTTTTATTAGCTTATAACTAATGTATATTTTATAACTAGCAATAAGTATATTATTCTAGAGTAAACATCAAATTCACTTAAACTACACTTGCTTTTTTCTATTGACTTTCAATCATCCATACTGGTCATACTTTATATTAAAATAATTTTGTAAATATGTTCATGATCTAAAATGTTCAGCATATAATAAATTACACTGAACAACTATATTTTTCTCAAACTTTATAAAAGTACCCAAAATGTTAAGTAGTAGTCACTAAACTGTTGTAATTACTTCTCATACCATGGTCTTCTGCTTATGCTTTCTACTTGCAGCAATGCCTTAAGTCCAGAAAGAATATTAAAGTACATAGAAAAAGCATAGTGCCTATTTTTAAAATGTTCTTTAGATGTTGTCCATTACCTACTTTTAGCATAAATATGTTTATTTTTAGGTCTTTGTCAGCCTCGGGTGCCAGGGATAGTGGGAGCAGAGCCGTTCTCAGCTAAGTTACGCTACATGGGCCCTGAGGACCCAGAGTACACAAACCTTATCAGGCTCACGGTCATGATGCCACACATAGACGGTAGGTGGCTTGGGTAAACAAAGTCATGGAAGGTTATTAACAGGTTTATTTTACTGAATACTCTAAATAACCAGGCAGACAATAAGTACTCAATTTGCAACTTGAGCTTCAAGTTTTTCTGCTTCTTTCAAATGCTTCTGCTTTCTTTCTGCCCAGTTTTTAAAAATCTAACAATGTAAGTATTCTCTAAAATTAGATGAATGTAACGTGTCAAAACACAGTGGAACAAAATGTTGGTTAACATGCTAGCTATTAGGAAATAATACAAATATGTCTTCAAAACTTTTGAACTTGGACTTACAGTAAAGCATTTTGGTATCTCAATGTTCGCCTTCAACATGTATTTACTATTTCATAACTGTAGTTTTAGAAATACCTCCCAATATTTATTGCAATAACTAAGACATTTCCTAGGCACTAAAATAAAATTTAAAATGCAACTAGCATTATTATATTCTGTGTCCATTTTCTCTGGGTAGGTAAGTATGGCCAAAATTTGTGAGTCAATAACTTTACCCACACTTTATGAACATTTTCCCATATGTGGAAGACATTTTGAAGTTGCATTCTACTCAATTCACTTTATATCTGAGGTAAAATTTTTTATTACTTGGTTGTTAGTTATATTTTAAGTGGCTAAAGAGGAAGAAATGTTAGGTACTATCAGAAACTACATGGTAGACTCTCCCACCCCACAAAATGCTTTGTCTGTTTTTCACAAACCAAAATTTGTGTTGAGCAGGGAGATTAAGTTGACAGGAATCTGTACCTCTTTACAACGTAACAGTGGTCCCACATTTGACCACTCAATCTATAGATTCATTTTGGAGGTATGACTCATGGGTGCAAAGGGCTGAGCAGAGACCCATCACTCAAAAAAAGACTTACCACAGTGAGAGAATAAGGTGGAAGAGTCAAATAATATCTTAGTATGATTATGAAAATAGCTTTAATGTTATAAATCTCCTGAAAAATCCTAGGGCCCTCAGGGGTCCTAGGACATCACTTTGATAATCACTGTTTTACAGTGATTATCAAATAAGTATTTCAGACAAGTGTTTTATGACTTGTCTTCTCAAGAGATAAAAAAATTATAACGTGTTCTAAGCCCTTTGCTGTTAGCAAACAAAATAGATCCAGGGACATCGAAGCATGCAACAAACTGATGGTTCTCAGAGGGAAGGGGGGTAGGGGTGAGTGGAAAAGATTAACCAAAGAATTTATATGCATAACCGCTGGACACAGACAATAGTACAGTGAAGGCCCGGGGAGGTGGCAGGAGTGGAGAGGAGGAGGTTCAATGGGGTGAAAAGAGGGAAATCTGTAATACTTTCAACAATAAAAATAAATTTTGAAAAAAGAATGGTAACGATGATTACAACTCCTCATAGGTATGCTCCCTGTGATCTCCACTAAAGAACTTTCCAACTTTGAGCTCACCCTCAGCCCTGATGGCACAAGAATTGGAAACCACAAGTGCTCAAATCTCCTGGATTATACTGAAGTAAAGACCCATCATGGTTTTTTGACTGATGCTACAAAAAATCCAGAAATAGTTGGAGACATGTATCCTTACCAGTACAGCTCATCTATCAGAAGTTCCAGTACCTTACGCTTCTACCGAAGCCTGAATCTAGAGGCCTGTTTGTGGGAGTTTGTTAGCTACTATGACATGTCAGAACTTCTCACTGACTGTGGAGGCACCGTTGGAACAGATGGACAGGTATGAATTTTTAACATCTGAATTTTGGTCACTGATAAACCAATTGGTTTGTTCAGTTACATAGATTTGGACTAAATCTCAACTCCAGTCTTTCATCTTGGTGATATAAGTCATTAGGTATAAGAAGGCCCAAATAATTGGCATGGGTGGTGTGAAAATCCATGTCTATTTCTGGAAAAATATGTCAAAATATATGTATTTTTTATCAATGTTCTGTATCTGCTATGATATTATAAAAATCCAAATACTAATTAGTTTTCAAGGTATACATTCTCTGACACAGTTTTAATCTTTTATATATACAACCCAGATAGTTGCTCTAGTGAAACCCTGAACTTACCTGCTTGAGCCTTATTTTATTATATCTGCCTACATCTCCAATGTATTAAAGACATTTTTAATGCAAATTGTGCCCTCTACTATGTTTATCTCACTGGCGAAATCTTACCATAAAATGTTCAGCTAAACTTATCTGTTGCTGTTTTGTTTTTATCACAGTTTCTCTATTTAATTTTTAAGTTCAGTATGTTTTCTTCCTCTCATTATCATTGCTAGCTAGAAAACTCATTGTTATGATTCTGTAGTTGAGTTGCCTAAGGTTCTACTCTGCATTAGATGAAAACTGGCAACTTTCAGGTTTCAGTTAAGTTTTGCTTGCCTGAGAGGCTTAAGTTATGTAATTCAGAATAAAAGAGTATGCAATTAAGAATTATCAAAACATCCAATTCTTAACCAGTTTGTGTATGAATTTCTTCTGAAAAGATTTTTCTGCTTTTGCATTATTTAAAATAAATTTTAAAAACAGCATAACCATGATGATCAACATCATAGAGATGACTAGATTCAGTGTAAATCATTAAAATTTCAGAACCTTGTTATAAAATTATAAAAGTCTCAGCATAAAATGGCAAAAAAATCTAATAAAACATGTTGTTTACTCTCCTAGAGTGAAGCTCAGAGAAGACCATTTCGGTTTCCCCTACTTTCTTTCTTGGTTTAAACTTTTTCTCCCCCAGCTATTGATGTTCTCCTACTGCCCCACCAACTTGATTCCCACCACCTACCCCATACCCATATTTTAAATAGAGGTGAGAGAGAAGAAAATAGAAATTAAGTCAAAAGAAATTTAACCCTTTGAGATATTTTTCTAATTTTCCCCATTAGTTTGGTGTTCTAGAGAAGAAGAAAAAGAAAATCTAATTGTACTAACAATGACAATAATGATGGTAATAACATTTATTTAATGTTTACTATGTGTTTGCCATTCTTCTAAGTACTTTACACATTTCCACTAATTCTGTCCTCACAACAGCACTCTGAGACAAGTGCTAATTTTGTCACTTGTTTAGAAAGTTGAAGCAAAGAGAATTCAAATGGTTTGCTTGGGTAAGTCACTTGTAAGCTTATGCTCTTAACCATATTTTGGAACTTATCTGGGCATTTAATTGAGTGAATTAAAATGTCATTGAAGCCCTGCCAGGCATGGCTCAGAGGTTGAGCGTCGACCTAGTATCCAAGCGATTGGGGTTTGATTCCCAGTCAAGGCACATGCCCGGGTTGTGGGCTCAATCCCCAGTCGGGGGCGTGCAGGAAGCAGCCGATCAATGACTCTCTCATCATTGATGTTTCTATCTTTCTCCCCCTCCTTTCCTCTCTGAAATCAATAAAGATATATATATATTTTAAATGTCATTGAATTGGGTGAATGTGAGGAATGGATAGGGTCACAGGTGAGATTGCAAAAAAGACAAACTTTTCCCTCTGTTCTGGGTACAAAACTGCTGCCCAATAGCAGTCATGATTGGCCTGTGCTCAAATGAAACTATAGTCCACTGTTGTTAAGACATATATTTGCATAATTTTACCAACAATGGATGAAGATATAATCTGGACATAGACAATGGTGAGGTGAAGGCCTGGGGCCAGGTTGGGTAAGGGGTAGAAGGGGTCAATGGGGAAAAAAGGGGACAACTGTAATACTTTCAACAATAAAAATAAATTTAAAAAAAGAGTTAGCAAACTGAAGGAATCACCTGAAATATCCAGGATGGTTATCTATTAAGAACAAATGTAATATTATTAAGTTTTATGCAACTAGTTTTAACTGATATTATGACTATTTCTGTTTTAGCCATCTGATTTATTGCACATTCATAAATTAAAGAAATAGTCAATGAACACTTACTCTATGCCTGAGACCATACCAAATACCTGGTGAGAACACCAGATAATGAACTTAAACTTCAACAAAATAGAGCTATAAGAGTCAAATCATTACTCTTATAAAAGTTCAGAATTTTCCTTGCCAAGAAAAAAGAAATTGGTTTCTCTATAATAATATTTAATGCTAAAATAATTTTTGTAGTTACATTTCCTTTTTATTTAGCATTTTGTATTATTTTTTATTTTTTTAATTACAGTTGATATTCAATATTTTTTTATTAACTTCAGTTGTACAGATCAGTGGTTAGACATTTATATAATTTACAAAGTCATCCTCCCATAATTCTTGTACCCACCTGATATCATATATAGTTATCACAATATTATTGATATTAAACTCCCTATGCTATACTTTACATCCCATGACTATTACTATTTTGTAACTACCAATTTGTGCTTCATTTTTCCCCCAGCATCATTTGTTCCCTCTATGCAATCTCCCCTCTGCAATCACCACACTGTTGTCCATGTCCAAGTTCTCTCTGTTGTTGTTTTTTTTCTCTTTTTATTCAATCCCTCCACCACCATCCCCCCAATTACACCCCCAACCAGAGCTGTCTGCCTGCTTTCTATGAGTCTGTCTGTATTTTGCTTGGTAGTTCAGTTCATTGAATTCCACATACGAGTGAAGTCATATGGTTGTCTTTCTCTGACTGGCTTATTTCACTTAGCCTAATGTTCCACAGGTCCTCTCCTGTCACCTTTTTTACCCATTTTCACAACCATTAATTCATACTCTGTAGCTGTGTCTGTTTCATTTGTTCATTTATTTTGTTCTTTAGATTCCACATATAAGTGAAAACATATGGTATTCATCTTTTCCTGTCTAAGTTATTTCACTTAGCGTAACACCCTCTAGGTTTATCTGTGCAGTCACAAATGGTAAGATTTAATTCTTTTTTATGACTGAGTAATATTCCATTGTACATAAGTACCACTTCTCCTTCATCCAATCATCTATTGATAGGTACTTAGGCTGCTTCTATATCTTGGCTATTGTAAATAATGCTGCAATATGTATTTTTTTAAATTGGAGCTTTGAATTTTTTTGAATAGGTACCCAGAAGTGGAATTGCTGGGTCATAGAGTAGTTAGTTCTATTTTTAATTTTTTGAAAAATCTCCATACTGTTTTCCATAGTGGCTTCACCAATTTTCAAACCCACCAACAATACACGAATGTTTACTTTTTTCTACATCCTCACCAACATACTTATTATTTACTGATTTATTTATGATAGCCATTCTGATAAGTGTGACATAATATCTTCTTGTTTCAAGTTGCATTTTTCTGATGATTAGTGCCATTGAGAATCTTTTCATATGTTTATTGGCTGTTTACTAAATTCATAAATTCATTTATCAGTTCTAGGAGGTTTTTAATGGGATTTTTAGGGTATTCTATATATAGTATCTGCAAAGTTTACTTCTTCCTTCCCAATTTAGATGCCTTTCTCTTCTCCAATTGCCATGACTATGATTTTCAATACTATGCTGAACAAAAATTTTAAACGCGGACATTCTTGTCTTGTTCCTGATCTTAAGGAAAATGTTATTAGGATTTCACCATTGTGTGTTTGTCATATATGGTCTTTTTTATATTGAAGAATATTCCCTCTATTTTCATTTTGCTGAGAGTTTTTGTCATAAATGGATGCTGATTTTTGTCAAATGCTTTTTCTACATCTATTGATATGATCATCTAATGTTTATCTTTCATTTTGTTTATGTGGTGTTTACCATTAATTGATTTGCAGATATTGAACCAACCTTTCATCCCACAAGTAAATCCCTCTCAATCATGGTGTACGATCTTCTAAATGTATTCCTGAATTCAGTTTTCTAATATTTTGTTGATTTTTGCATCAATGTTCATCAAGGATATAGGCCTACACTTTTCTTTTTGTAGTAATGTCTTTGTCTTGTTTTGGAATTAGAGTAATACTAGCCTCATAAAATAAGCTTGGGAACCTTTCCTCCTATTGAAATTTTTGGAATAGTTGAGAATAATAGGTGTTAATTTTTCTTTGAAAGTTTGGTAAAATTTACCTGTGAAACCATCAAGCCCAAGACTTTTGTTTGTTGGGAGTTTTTGATTACTTATTCAATGAATGAAACCAAGAGTTTGTTTTTTGGAAAGATAAACAAAATTGATATATCTTAAGCCAGATTCATCAAGTAGAAAAGAGAGAGGACCCAAATAAATAAAATCATAAAAGAAAGAGAAAAAGTGACAACTGACACCATAGAAATATGGTTTATAAGAAAATTCTACAAACAGTGATATGCCAAAAAACTGGACAATTGGAAGAAATAATTAAATTTCTAAAAACATACAGTCTTGCAAGGCTGAATCAGGAAGAAACAGAAAATCTAAACTGACCAATAATTACTAACAAAAGCAAACTGGCTATCAAAAACTTTCAACAAACAAAAGCCCTTGACCAGTTGGTTTCACAGCTGAATTTTATTAAACATTCAAAAAAGAATTAATACCTATACTTCTCAAACTACTCCAAAAAAATGAAAAGAAGGCACCCAACCCCTTTAAAGAAAGCCAGCATTATCTTGATACCAAAACCAGACAAAGACACTACAATGAAAGGAAATTATAGAGCAATATTCCTGTTGCATATACATGCAAAATCCTCAACAAAACATTAGTAAACTGAATTCAGCAATACATTTAAAAGATCATGCAACATAATCAAGAGGGACTTATTCCTGGATTGTAAAGTTGGTTCAATGTCTGCAAATTGATTCACATAATACACCCATATACAAAATGAAGGATAAGAATCATATGATCGTATTAACAGATGCATAAAAAGCATTTGAGAAAATCCCAAATATATTTATGATAAAAACTTTCAACAAAGTGGAAATACAGGGAACAAACCTCAACATGATAAAGGCCATATATGACATACTGAAAGCTTTTACTTTAAGATCAGGAACAAGACAAGGATGTCCACTGTCACCACTTTTATTCAACATAATACTGGAAGCCACAGCAATCAGACAAGAAACAGAAATAAAAGGCATCAAAATTGGAAAGGAAGATGTAAAAATGTCATTGTTTGCAAATGACATGATACTATATAAAGAGAAACCTAAAGATTCTACCAAAAAACTATTAGTACTTAAAAAGGAATTCAGTAAGGTATCAGGATAAAGAATTAACATTAAGAAACTGGTTGCATTTTTATACACCAATAAGAAACTATCAGAAAGAGGAATTAAGAAAATAATCCCATTTACAATTGTATCAAAAAAATAAAATACCTAGGAATAAATTTAACCAAGGAGATAAAAGAACTGTACTTAGAGAACTATCAGACATTAAAGAAAGATACAGAAGATACAAATAAGTGGCAGCATATGGATAGGAATGCCCATACTACCCAGCCAATTTATAGATTCAATGCCATCCCTATCAAAACAGCCATGGCATTTTTCACAGAACTAGAACAAATAATCCTAAAATTTATATGGAACCACAAAAGAACCTGAATAGCCTCAGCAATCTTGAGAAAAAAGAATTAAGTTAGAGATACTATGCTACCCGATATCCAACCATACTACAAGTCTAGAAAAATCAAAACAGCATGGTACTGTAATAAAACTAAAACATATATCAATGGACCAGAATAAAGAGCTTAGAAATAAATCCACGCTTAGGTGGTCAATTTATCTATGACAAAGGAGGCAAGAATATACAATGGTGCAAAAATAGTCTCTTCAACGAATAGTGTTGGGAAAACTGGACAGATACATGCAAAAACTGAAACTAGACCACCTTCTTACACCATATACAAGAATAAACTCAAAATTCATTAAAGACTTAAATGTAAGACCCAAAACCTTAAAACTTGGGCCATAAATTCTTTTTTTTTTTTTTAATTTTATTATTGTTTAAAATATTACAGATGTCCTTTTTTCTCCCCAATGAGGGCCATAAATTCTTTAACATTACTCTTAGAAATATTTTTTAGGATATGTCTGTTCAGGCAATGGAAACAAGAAAAAATAGACAAATGAGACTATGACAAAATAAAAATTTTTTGCACTGTGAAAGAAACTATCAACAAAACTAAAAGACAACCTACCAATTGAAAGACTATATTTGCCAATGATATATCTGATAAGGGGTTAATATCCCAAATTTATAAAGAACTTATACAACTTAATATAAAAAAAACCACAATGTGGTTGAAAAATGGGCAGAGGACTTGAATAGAGATTTTTTTCAAAGAAGATATATATGGCCAATAGACATATGAAAAAGTGCTCAACATTACTAATCATCAAGGAGATGCAAATTAAAACCACAATGAGATATCACCTCACACTTGTCAGAATGACAATCATCAATAAATCAACTAACAAATGTTGGAGAGGATGTGAAGAAAAGGGAACCCTCATGCCCTGTTGGTGGTTTTGCAAATTTGTGCAGGCACTATGGAAAGCATTATGGAAGGCCTCAACAATTTAAAAATAGAATCGCCACATAACCCAGCAATTTTACTTCTGGGCATTTATCCAAAGAAATCCCAAACAATAATTTGAAAAGGTATATGCACCCCTATGTTCATTGCAGCATTATTTACAATAACCAAGAAGTGGGAAAAAACTAAGTGCCCTTCAATAGATGAATGGATAAAGAAGTGGTATGTACATATAATAGAATATTACTCAGCCATAAAAAGAACAAAATATTGCTATTTGCCACAACACGGATGGACCTAGAGGATATTATGCTAAGTGAAATTCAGTCAGACAGAGAAAGACAAATACCATATGATTTCATTTATGTGAAATTTATAAAGCAAAATAAACAAACAAACAAAACAGAAACACACTCATAGATACAGAGTACAAATTAATGGTTGCCAGATGGGAGAGGACTAGGTAAAAAAGGTAAAGGGTAAAAGTACAAATTGGCAGTTACAAAATAGTCATGGGGATGTAAAGAACAACATAGGGAATATAGTCAATAATATTATAATAATTAGGTTGGTGACAGATGGGCATTAGACTTATTGTGGTAAACACTTTGTAAGTTATACAAATGTCTAATCACTGTTTTGTACACCTGGGCTAATATAATATTGTATGTCAACAACTTTAAAAGTTTTTTTTAATTAAAAAAATAAAAAGAGTATAATCTGTGCTGTCCACTATGACAGCCATTAACTGTGTGTGGCTATTGAGTACTCAAAATGTGGCTAGTCAGAATTCAGATGTGTTGTGCATGTAAAACACATAGCATATTTCAAAGATTTTGCACAAAATAATAATATATTTCATTAAAATTATCTTCTGTTGATTATACATTAAAATGTTAATATATTTGATATACTGTGCTAAGTAAACTATATTATTAAAATCAGTTTTACTTATTTGTTTTTACTTTTTGAAATATGGCTACTAGAAAATTTTAAATTACATGTATGGCTCATATGATATTTCTACTGAATAGTGCTATTCTAGATACTTGAGTGGTAGTCCTGATTGTACTGACTAATCTTGGGCAAGACAATTATCTTCATGGTTTAAGTTTCCTACATATAAAAGATAGCTTTGCTCAAGTGAAAGTTGTAAAGGAACAAAGTAAATCTAGATTAGTTTTTATTAGTACACATATATACTGCTTACCTCTGTAAGAATTTTAAAACATCAATAAGATAATATATAAGCTGCATAGCTTTAACTATATGCTCAAAATAAGTTAGGAATTAAATTTAATATGATTTTCCTCAACGCTATTTCCCACCTTGGGCAACGTTATGAGTATAATTTTCCTTTTGGGGTACCCATCTTTCTTCCTATTCTTCCCCTTCTCTACCCCTGTGCACAGATTAGCAGACTCTTATGTCCCTTAGGCAGGTGATGCCTCCCCAAATATATATAATTTCTGCCCGTAATTATTAGCCTCTTATTATCAGTAGTAGAAATTGATGTATTACCTTTTCCAGGGTATTTTTATGCTTTCTCTTTAAATATGGAATTTAAAGTGTTATCTACCTTTGTTGAAGAAACTTCTAACATCAGTAAGCAGTAAGAGCATGTAAACTCATTCATTGTGTATTAGTTTAAGAGCACTATACCAGATTTAACATATATTTCTTTTAGTATAAATAAATACCTTTAAAAGTCCTTTGATCCAGTTAGAAAGAAAATTAAATATTCATTAAGATGACCTCTGGAAGTTATATTGATTGCACTGCATTCTTCAATTTTAAAGGAATGAACAAGTAAGTGACCTGAGTGATCCAGGTAATTCCACTCAGATTTTAGCTCCTCCAGACAGAGAGTCTAAGTAAACAGAAAGGAGACCTGGCCATGGTGAACAGGAAAACAAAAGATGCTAATTCTGTGTTCAGAAATGATCAAGCTCGAGGTTACCACAAGAATCAAATGAGTCCACCATTCTTCCAGGTTGCTGCACCTGAATAAACCTCTTTCCTTTTAAACCAGCTCCTGCCTCGTGAGTTTGGCTTTTTTTTTGTGGCAGGCAGCTGAACCTGTGTTTTGGGAGCAGTACCAAAAATTGGGGCCACTTTTTTTGAAGATCATGGTATAAAATCTGCACTTAATCACAAGGCAAATAAGAAGTTCTGCGAGACTGTAAACAGAAGAGAGAAATTATTAGCATATTTGCTTTTCAAAAACATTAATGTTTCTCAACTATTCCTCAAACCTTCATGTTTTTCTAATAAGTAGCTCTTCCATAGTCATTTTAAAAATAGATAGGAAGCCCGGCCAGCATGGCTCAGTGGTTGAGCATTGACTTATGATCCAAGAGATCACAGTTTGATTCCTGGTCAGGGCACATGCCCAGGTTGTGGGCTAGATTCTCCCGTAGGAGGTGTGCAGGAGCCAGCCAATCAATGACTCTCTCATCATTGATGTTTGCATCTCTCTCTCCCTCTCTCTGAAATCAATAAAGACGTATTTTTAAAAAATCAAATGAAATCAGATAAGAATTAGGGAGCTTACACCAAGTAACTTATTCATAGAAGATTAATGTTAATAGTTCTCTTCAAAATAGCATACTCAGTAACATTTGATGGATGGAGTATAATCTCGGCAAAAATTATTCTTAGTGCCTAGAAAGTTTAATTGGAAATCCATGCATAATGCATAGTTTTTAAACAGTAGTTTATTAAAATCATAGTATGAAATATTAATCTTAATTAATAGTGACATATAGGTTGACTTAATCACTTTATTACACTGTTGAGTGTTAAAACTGCATTTCAAGATCAATTTCTCAATGACTGAAATAAATAACTTAGTAGAAAATCTATCTCAAAGGACTTTGCTTGCATAACCCCTCTCCTGCTAGTTAGAAGATAAGGGGGAGTGCTACCTTACTACACAGTTGGGAATCAACTAATTTGCATCATTGATGATTTTCTTCATATATATTTGGTGATTCAGTTCTTCATTTTTGTTATTTGAAGAGTTTACACCATGATAAAGTGATAAATTATAGTTATCATGATTAAATGATTCCCTAACTCATGTATATATATGATTCCTGTTCCTAGCTCAGTGTGAAAAGAGAACTAGAGTGGTATCAAAAAGCATGATGTGAATTTCTGAGAAGTGTGATGGGACCTAAGTCTGTTTTCTCTTGTGTAAAGGAAGATAGTTGCATTTGCCCTGCTATTTCACAGACCTATTTTGAGAATTAAATATGATGACCATTGTTAGGTGACCTTAGGATTATTGTCAGTTTTGTTTGGAATACAAAAAATATGAGGGAGTAGAAAATGAATGGGCCAAATGCTGGGTTTTAATATTGGCAGAGCCATTCAGAGGCTTAAAGAATTTTGTGGGAAATTGGTTTTATTTTTCTGAGTATTAATTTTCCTCTCTTTTTTTATTTATCATCTATCCACCCATTCACCTAATCATTCACATATACATATAAATATAATAATGGGGAAGAGTGAAAATATTAAATAACTTTTACTGTGAGCCTAACACAATGTCTAAAATGTGGTAGGTGCTCAATAAACAAATATTAGTTTATTTTCCCTAACTCTTAATCCACCTATAAAATACCTAAAAGGGGAAATTATAAATTTCAAGCAAGATACTTCATTTCAACTAACTGTATTTGCTTCCAGATCTTTCCTGCTTTATTTCCTCCTTATATAATAATTTAAAAGTATCTCATAACAGTATTATTCATGATAGTCCAAAACTAGAAAAAATTCAAATGCCCATCAACTGATGAATGGATTAATAAAATGTGTTATATGCATACAGTAAGATGCTATTCAGTAATAAAAGTATTGAAACATGCTACAACATGGATGCATGTTAAAAACAATAGGCTGAGTGAAAAAAGCCGTCACAAAAAAAAAACAAACACCCACATATTGTATGATTCCATTTATATAACATGTCCAGAATAAACAAATACATAAAGGCTGAAAGTAAGGTAGGGGTTACCAGAGGCTGCGGGGGTAAAGGGGAGTTAAGGAATTGACTGCTAGTGGGTATCGAATTCCTTTTGGAGGTGATAAAAATGTCCTAAAATTGATTATGGTGAAAGTTACCAACTCCCTGAATATATATTAAATACCATTGATTTGTCCACTTTAACTTGGTGAATTATATGGTATATGAACTGTATCTTAAAGCTGCTGTAAAACTAAAAAGACTGTGTAAGTGTAGTATGCTCAAAATAATGCAATTTACCTTAAGGATTTCTGCTATATATCCTTTACTGCAAAGGAAGGTAGTATAGTAATAACTATTTAATTCCTTCAAAATTAAGTGTTGTAAATGCTGTTATTTCTTTTCCTCAATGATTATTCAAAATCTTGAGTTGGTGAAAGGAGAAAATGGCTGGTACAAAATTAAGCTCATTTAGTTAACAATACTGAATTGCGTTGATAGATATAATTTCATCGTTTTAGGTCTTAAACCTAGTGCAGTCATATGTGACTCTTCGAGTCCCTCTGTTTGTTTCCTACGTCTTCCATTCCCCTGTTGGAGTAGGAGGTTGGCAGCATTTTGACTTGAAGTCAGAGCTTCGACTAACTTTTGTGTATGACACTGCCATCTTGTGGAATGACGGAATTCGCAGCCCACCAGAAGCTGAACTCAAAGGTGGGTTGGAAAATGTACCTATTTGAATTACTTAAGAGGAATTTTTACAGTAGCTAAAAATAACAAAAGCAACTTTTATTATCTTTATTTTTATATTCAACATTTTCAGATAATTTTATTTTTATCATGAAGAAACTTTTTTAAATAAACCTTCTCAGTGCCTCAAGTTTTGTGTAATATGTGACTGTTAAATGTAATATCTACATTTCATGGATATTTAACTCTCATAGTCTATTCTAGATGATCAATTATTTATATGTTACACAACACAATCTCTATATGTTCCTGGATTCTAGAAAATGGATAGAGGAAGTATCCATTGAAAATAAAGCATTAGCCAAGAGAAAAAGTTGCAAAGCTTTGTTTCTGAAAATGGGAAGTGCGTTTTAAACTCCTGGATTCTAATTCTGACTCTACAGCTAGTTAGCTGTGTGATCTTGAACATATTTCTTAACCTTTATGTCACTCAATTTCTTCTGATAGACTAGATTTCTAATATTCTTTCTCTTTTAAAATTTTATTATTCTTTGATACTTCAGCAGAATGCTTTGGAATAATGGTGGTAAGTGCCACTAACGACTGGGTCCATAAGCGTCTACAAAATTTTTGCTTCAATCTTTATGTCAGAATCATAATTCAAAATCCACAAGCATAAAGCTAATTAATCCATTAGTAGAATTAGTGCTGTTTCCTTTTAGGCATATACTTCCATCTGGTTCCATGTGTGTCTCAGCACCATGCCTGCATTATTCTTTATGAGCCAAAGAGAAAATACTGTTAATAGTTAATCTCAAAATCTTCTGTCTTAAACAAATTAAAATTACCTGAAAGCCATGTGTAAGGCAATATGTTCATCCTGAACAGTTATTCTAGATTATTTGATATATTTTAAATCCATATTTTGTCTTCTGCCTCTCCTATCACTCAGAATTCTTCTGATAATACCCTTTGGCTAGAATGCTTAAAGATGAGGTAAATCTGCCCAGCCAGTGTGGCTCAGTTGGTTGAGTGTTATCCCATGTACCAGTAGGTCTCTGGTTCAATTCGCAGTCAGGGCACATGCCTGAGTTGTGGGCTTAGTCTTCAGTATGGGGCATGCAAGAAGCAGCAGATCGATATTTCTCTCTCATTAATGTTTCCATCTCTCTCTTTCTTTTCCTTTCTCTCTTTGAAATCAATAAAAATGTATTCAAAAAAAAAAAGATGAGGTGAATATGAATTCATTTTTGGAAGAAATCCTGTACATTAGCAGTACCTGGTCACCAGCATTTTTACTCTTGTACACTATCCCATTGTAGGTTCTCTGTATCCAACCAGCATGCGTATTGCTGAAGAAGGCTGCTTGGTTGTGAACTTCAAAACAGAAGCTAAATTCCATGGCTTGTTTGTGCTGTCACACCCTGGTAAGTCCCACTACTCATTAATAGCCACTCCCAATACCAAAAGGGTAGTTTTTCCATATTCACATATTTCAGCATGCTTCCTTATGAGCTTTGAAGCCCTTAATTTTAAATGGATTGCATAAGTGCAATCATTTATATGAAGGCTTGATAATTGTTTAGCTACATCTCATAATCTACAAAATCATCATTATCTATGTAGATTTGTAGAGAAAATTCAAAATGATTAAAGTAAATTTAAAAGGAAACTCTACTGAGTTTATTTAAATGAAGTTTTCCTTAAAGAGCGTAGCAACAACAACCCTTTTCTACTCCAATTCCATTGTACAAAGATAATCGAATTATAATTTATTTGTTCAACAAAGATTTCTCTGTTCACAACTGTTTTCTGGGTACAGTAAAAAACTTTTATAATAGAGCCAGAAGTATTACTTCACTATTGTACTTAAGTTTCAGACATATTACCTTTAACTATTGGCTATGTAATTTACTAACTGATGGACTGTGATTTGAATATCAATAAAGTAGCAGTCACTAAAGTCCCATGTCAAAGCTTTTTTTTTAATAAAAGGGAAATTTCATTAGAAATGTTTTTTTATTTGACTCTCTATTTTACTAAAATGGTTTGTTTATTTTACTGGTGTGCTAAGTGATGCCAGATTGGTAGGTGAAAATAGTTCCCTCACTTTCTTCTATGTCCTTCTTTTTCTAGGTGGGAACTCTAAACAAAGGAGAGAATAGGGCTGAAAATTCAGGAAAAGAAAAAGTGTTCATTGTATTTTTATGAGACTGAGCTACAAGAAGTACAGAACCGAAAGAAAAAAACACATTTATCTTTACTGTAATTGACAGTTCTGGAAAATAAGGATTTCCTAGCCTTTATAGTTCCTGTCCACATGTCTACCTTTCTAATAAACTGAATCTTTGTTTAGACATGATTATAGGCAATCTAATTAAAATTTGATTCCATACATAAATTGGGTTTTCCCAGCTATGTGGATGCTAATAGACTGAGAAGTTCAGCTAATAACTTTGGTGCACAATAAATGCATTCACATGGGGATTTATTACACTGCTTTGCCTCCCTGGAAAGTAGCCTTCAGCATTTCTGCACAAGTATCTTTTGACAGAATTATACAGTGGACAAAGCACTGAATTAGGAATCAGAAGGTACACAACCTAGCTGTGTGATCTTGGGAGAGTCACACAGTTTCTCTGTCTGCAAAATGAGAATTATCAACCCTGCTACTTTGTAGGCTTATTATAAAAATAAAAACAAATAATGTATTATAAAGTACTTTGCAAACTCTAAACTGTTGTACACCCTTTAAACTACCATACTGTTATTGTTATTGGTACTTTTCTAGGATCCTTCAAAAGCTCAATGATCACGTCAGCTGATCATCCAGGACTGACTTTTTCTCTGCGCCTAATAAGAAGTGAACCAACCTATAACCAGCCAGTCCAGCAATGGAGCTTTGTCTCTGATTTTGCAGTAAGTGACTAAGGCTCTTATTTAATTTTCCTTTTCTGTTACCTCTGACTGCACCTCAGATTTTTAAATGCCCTCTCCTCTCCTCAAAGGTGCGTGACTACTCAGGAACCTATACTGTAAAACTACTGCCATGCACTACTCCATTGCATCAGGATTACCGCCTGCCAGTCACCTGCAGCCCCAGAGAACCTATCACCTTTGACCTTGACATCCGATTCCAACAGGTATGTTTCATAGGATTATTTTCCCATGACTTGTAGAATCCCACTTTATTAGTTTGGTTTACTTTTATCAGTTAAAAAAAAAAATCACACAGTGACTTTAATTCCTGCATCCTGGGAAAAAAAGAAGTCAGACAGGTAGGAAGTAAGGGAGGAAAAAAGGAGGAAAGAATTGCTCTTTTTCAGTTGTTGGTTCAGCATGTAAAATCTATAATTTAAGAGTATGTAAGGATTATTATTTTTCTTAACTCTTTTGGAGTTTGCTGCCTTAGAGATTTGAGAATTTTCCCTAGAGTTCTGCATTTCTTCATCTTGTTCTTGATCTTCAAGAATAAATATTATGTAGTTTATGCCATATATTAAAGTACCTAATTTCCATATATTAAAAGAAATATGAAGGCACTTTTTGTCTAAGAATTGATACTAAATGTTTGTCTGCCACTGACCATGATGTTTATAAGTCCTTTACATACCCCAATAAACCAATGGAAATGAGCTCAGGCAACACTATTTAGTCTCATTCCAAAAATGACTTAACCTGGCCAGTTTTGCCTTCTCAAGGACAAAACCAATGTTACAATTCCCTAAGTTCATTTGGTTGGACCTAAAAATGACAGTATTGTGTTTAGTATTTTACATATCAGTGTGTGTATATGTGAATAATGTGTTTGTGCATAATCAAAACAATTAACAGCACCTAAAAGGGTTTTTCCACTCGGTTTTAGGTCAGTGATCCAGTGGCGGCTGAGTTTAGCTTGAACACCCAAATGTACCTGCTATCCAAGAAGAGTCTCTGGTTGTCTGATGGATCCATGGGGTTTGGGCATGAGAGTGATGTTGCTTTTGCAGAAGGTATCCTTTACAAATGAGAGGCCCTGCTCTGTATGCTATACACTGTATCTGTTGTGTTTTGCTTTGTTAGAATTGTGTTTAAGGTGAAAAATTATAACTTCTTGTATGGTTTTAAGAATAATACTAGGTCTTAATCACTGTGGCCAGGCTGGAATTAGGTATATGTTACTGAATGATTTTATTTCTGGAGAATTAATCTGTATTTTCCTTACCTGAGATTTTTGGAATAAGTCTGGATTTTATTTTTTCTTGAATGTATTTTCAAGTTTTACAAACTCAAATACTGCAGCTACATGAAATTGTAAATGCCTAATGGACCAGCATTGTGACTTTCTTGTTCAGTGGTGTATTCTTAGCACCTTGCCAAATTTCTAGCACATATGGTAGGAGTTGAGTAATGACCGTGAAATAGATGTTTGACTACCAGGAAATTTTCTTAAACCCTTTTTCACAATCAGATAAAATTAATTCAAATTTTTATTGATTTTTTTAGTGCTATTCTATAATGTATTAGTCTGCATCTTTCCAACTAATTTATTTATGTAAACTAGACTTTAACCACATGGGATATTATGGAGGTTAAGTTATAGGCCAAGGCTTGAGGTTATTCCACTACTGACTGAACATGTGAGGGTCAATACATATACAGTCACTTGTGGTCATTCTGCAGATTTGTCATATCTAAGGCCTAGGAGTGAACCAGATTCTAAAGGTAACACTAAAAAGTCTTCTACATTTGATGTCACATTAAGAAGAGAAGAAAATTTTCTCTAGTGTCATTATTGTCACAAATAGTTTGCAGTGTCACATAAACACACCTTATCACATAACAGAAATAACATTTCTGCATCTCTGTTTCAGGTGACATTATTTATGGTCGTGTCATGGTAGATCCTGTCCAGAATCTAGGTGGTTCCTTTTACTGCAGTATTGAGAAGGTGTTCCTATGCACTGGAGCTGATGGCTATGTTCCAAAGTACAGTCCGAAGAATGCAGAATATGGCTGCTTAGCTGATTCTACTTCACTCTTATACAGATTTAAAATTGTGGTAAGTGTGGACTTCAGTCAATATGGAGTAGGCAAATGCTATGCTCACCTCTTCCCATGACCACATCAAAATTAAAACTAAATTATAGAATACCCTTGAGAACCACCTGAAGACTAGCTTTAAAAAACTACTATAACTAAGAACATAAAGAAAAAGCCACATTGAGACTGATAGGAGTGGTTGAAAAGCAAAGTGGGCTGATCCTAGACCCATGGGTAGCAGTTAAGAATAGGAAAAGGTATCTTAGCTGTACAGGTTCCCTTAGAGGAGCAAGAGGTGCCAGCCCCACACTAGGATCACCAGCCCAGAGCACCAGTTTTGAAAGAATGAGTCCCCACAACATATGGCTATGAAAATCAGCAGGGTTTTCTTCCAGGTGAGACAGAGGGTTGCTGTAGACCCTCTTAAGGTATCCACTTGCTCACACTCATGCTATGCTCCAGTGAAGGGACAGTAGATCTAAAAGTTCCAGGGACATACGGGAAATGTGTAGCTTCATGGCAAAGGCTGGAGAAGCAAATCTGTTCAAGACTGAAATGCTGTCAGGCATCACTGTACCTTTGTCGATCCCTTCTTCCACACAGCCATCAGGTTCAGGGTGGCACCAAATCTGAGTCTCCATTAACCTGGCTAACACCTCTTTCCCCACCCTGGTGATTCCTTGAGACCCTACCCTATCCAACTCACACACCAGGCTTGAACTTCTTTCAGCACCTATTCAACCCAAATGGCTGTCCTTGGACCATGATGTAAATGTTCCTAAAATCTCTCAAAGATCCACAAACTCCCAAGAGCAGAAGCTAGCTTGGGCATGTCCTGTACCACTTGATAAACAGCCCCAAGCCCAGTACTAGTGGCAGTTAGCCTTTGTTCACAACATAGCCTCTCCCAGGTGTCCCCACACCCAGGACAGGCAGCAACAAATTACAAATCACTTTGTAACTCCTACCAGGTGACCCCAGAATGGACACAGAAAATGGCTGATCTTGGCCTGTACCAGAGCCCCTCCCAAGAGTCCCCAGAATCACACTCAGAGCAAAACCCAATTAACTCCACAAATGACAAATGCAAATGGTGGACTAGGCAGGCACCAGAGCCCTGCTAATGGGAATCTCACTCTGTAGGGTAAGCCCCTGAACAACAGTTCATCCACTGTAGTCATGGCCAGTCCTTACAGACAGTCAGCCTGAGGGTGTATCTTACCCACCAATGTGCCAATAGCGATCAAAACTCAGTTACAACAGGAAAGCATATACAACTCACAAAAGAGAGAGCCTGGAGAACCCAGCTCAGGTGACCAGGCTGACTGTGGCACAGGACACCTACTGCATTAAGACACTCACTCTGCCAAGAATGGGAGACATAGCATATATACTAATACATAGAAACAAACATAGGGAAAGCATCTAAAAGGAGACAAAGAAACATTTCCTGAATGAAAGAACAGCAAAATTCCAGAAAAAGAACTAAACAAAATGGAGCAATCTACCAGATACAAAATTCAAAATACTAATTATAAAGATGTTCAATGAATTTAGAGAAAAATAATGAACTCAGTGAAAACTTATACAAGACCAAAATTATAAAAAATAACCAGCCACAAATAATATAATAACTGAAATGAAGAATACAGTAGATAGAATCAACAGCAGACTAGATGAAGGAGAAGATCAAATTAGCAATCTGGGGGGGAAATAGCAGAAAACACTCAATTGGAACAGCAAAAAAAATTTAAAAATGAGGATAGCTTAAAGGGTCTCTGGGACAACATAAAGTGTACCAACATTTTCGTCAGAGGGGTACCAAAAGGAGAAGAGAATGAGCAAGAGATTGAAAACCTACTTGAAGAAATAATGATGGAAATCTCTAACTTAGCCAAGGAAATAAACATACAAGTTCACAAAGAGTAGAGAGTCCCAAACAAGATAACCCACAAAGGGCACACCAAGATACATCATAATTCAAATGCAATGTTTAAAGACAAAGAGACCTGAAAAGCAACAAGAGAAAAGTAGCTAGTTAAGTACAAGAATGCTCCCATAAGAATGTGAGCTGATTTTTCAACAGAAACCTTGCAGGCCAGAAGGAAGAGGCACGAAATATTCAGAGTGATGAAAAGCAAAGTCCTATTACCAAGATTACTCTACCCAGCAAGGCTATCATTAAAAATTGAAAGAGAGATAAAGAGCTTCCCAGACAAGAAAAAGCTAAAACAGTATTTCACCACCAAACATTACAAGAAATGTTAAAGGAACTTCTTTAAGAAGAAAAAAAATCAAAAATATGAATAAGAAAATAGAGCAAAGATAAAATATTCTCACTGACAAAGGCAAATCATAGTAAAAGCAGTGGATTGACCAACCATAAAGCTAGTACAAAGGTTAAAAGGCAAAAGTAGGAAGATTATCTGTAATTACACAACAGTAAATTAAGGTATGCACAAACATACGGCGGGGGGCGGAGAAAATAGTAATAAATAAGGACAAAAACAAATGTAGAGGGTGTGAGTAAAAATGATAATGACTTTAGAATGTTTGAACTTAAGTAACCATCAACATAAAATAGAATGCTATAAAGAAAACTTTGTATATATAAATCACATGGTAACCATAAACCAAAAATTTACAAGTGATATACAAGAAATAGAGAGAAAGGAATCCAAGCATAATGCTACAAAAAGTAGTCTTCAACATACAAGAGAAGTGAACAAGAAAATCAGAAAAGAACAGAGAACTACAAAATCAATCAGAAAGCAATAAAATGGCAATGAACATACCTATCAATAATTACTTTAAATGAAAATGAAATAAAAAGACATAAGGCAGCCAAACCCATAAGAAAACAAGACACATACAGTTTTGGTCAAGATGGCAGAATAGGTAAATGCTATGCTCTTCTTTTCCAATGACCACATCAAAATTACAACTAAATTAAAGACCAACCATCACTGACAACCTTCTGAAGACTCACTGAACAGAAGTACTACAACTAAGGATGTACAGAAGGCATCACATCGAGACTGGTAAGAGACACAAAATGGGCTGGTTCCACACCCATGTGTGGCAGTTAAGAATTTAGAGGTTATCTTGATGTGGAGACCCCCTCTGAGGAGCAGAGTGTCCAGCTCCACACTGGGGACCCCAGCCCAGAATTCTAATACCAGGAAGAGAAGTCCCCATAACTTCTGGATGTGAAAACCAACAGGGATTGTATCTGAGTGAGATGGAGAGCTGTTGGAGTCTCTGGCATACCTCTTAAAGGGTTTGTGTATGGACTTGCCTACTGACCCACTCATTCTGAGCTCCAGTGTTGGGGAAGGAGCTTAAAAATTGCCAAGGACATATTGAGAACTGAATTGCCTGGCTTCCAGGTCGAGGGCTGGAAGGGAAGCTGGAAGGCATCATTGTTCCTTTGTTGAGCCCTTTCTCCACAAAGCTGGCAACCAGGTGTCATTGTTCCCTTGTTGAGCCCTCCCTCCAGCCAACCTCAGGCTCAGGAGGCACCAAGCCTGAGTCTCCATCAACCTGACTAATACCATTCACTTGTCCCAGTGATTTTCTGAGACCCATCCCACCCAGCTTGTCGACCAATCTATGCCTATTCTAGCAGCTTTTCTATACAAACAGTCTTTCTCAGCTCATGCTGCAGACTTTCCTAAAATCTCTCAAAGGTCCACAAACCCCCAAACTAGCAGTATCTGGCCTTGGCATGCACCTAGCCATTTGCTAAGTGGCCCCAAGTCCAGCATTAATTACCATAGGCCTTGGATCACAGCTTAGCCTCTCTCAGGAGCCTCTAAGTTGAACACAAGTAACAACCATCTGCATATCACTTTGTAACTCCTACTAGGTGGCCCCAGCCAAGCACAGGCAGTAGCTGACATTGGCCTGTATACCAGAGCATGTTATACAGGCCCCAGAACCAACATACCCAGTGGCCAGCTTCAGACTACACCACAGCACCACCCAACTACCTCTACAAGACACTAACAAAGGGTGGATTTGGCAGGCATCAGAGCCCCACTAAAGCAAACCCTGTTTCATGGGTCAGCACAACAGTTTGTCCACATAGGTTACAGCCATTCCTTACAACCAATCAGCCTGACGGTCAGTCTCACCCACTGATGAGCCAACAGCAATCAAAGCTCAAATGCAACAGGAGGGCACAAACAAGCCACATAAGGGATACCTGTGGAGCACCTGCCACAGGTAATCATGAAGACTGCGGAGCCCCACAGGACACCTACTACATAAAACCACTCTACCAGGACCAAAGAACATAGCAGACCTACCTAATTTATAGAAACAAACACAAGGAGGCAGCCAAAATAAGGACACAAAGAAACATGTCCCCAGTGATAAACAGGACAAAACTCCAGAAAATAAAAACACCAAACAAAATGGTGACAGGCAATATACCAGCTGCAGAGTTCAAAACATAGCTTATAGGCATGCTGAATGAACTTAGGGGAAGAGTAAATTAACTCAGTGAGAACTTACACAAAGAAAAAAAAAACCATAGAAAAATAACAGTCAGAAATAACTACAATAACTGAAATGAAGACTACATGACAGGAAATCAACAGATTAGATGAAGCAGAGGATGGAATCAGCAATTTGGAAGACAAGGTAGTGGAAAACAACCAATTTTTTTTAAAAAAAAGAAGAATCAAACAAATAAGGATAGTTTAAGAGTCCTCTGGGACAAAATCTAGCTAGCATAGCAACTTTCACATCATAGGGGTACCAGAAGGAGGAGAGAGAGCAAAGAATTGAAAACCTATTTGAAGAAATAATGATGGGAAACTTCCTAAACATGGTCAAGAATATAGACATATAAGTCCAAGAACCAAAGAGAGTCCCAAACAAGGTGAATCTAAAGAAGCCCACACCAAGACACATCATAATTAAAACAGCCAAGGTTAAAGACTAAGAGAAAATCTTAAAAGCAGCAAGAGAAAAGCAGTTAGTTACCTACAGGGAGATCTTATAAGACTCAACTGATTTTTCAACAGAAACTGCATGCCACAGGGGATTGGCACAAAATAGTAAAAGTGATGAAAAGTGAACCTACAACCAAGATTACACTACCCAGCAAGGATATCAATTAGATTTCAAGGAAAGATAAAGAGCTTTTCAGACACAAAAAAGATAAAAGACTTCCAGTATTACCAAGAATGTTAAATGGACTTCTAGAAGAAGAAGAAGAAAAAGAAGGAGGAGGAGGAGGAGGAGGAGAAAGGAGAGCAGGAGAAAAAGAAGAGAACAAAAGAAGAAAATAGACATCAAAAATATGAATAATAAAATATCAATAACTACATATCTATCAACAATTACTTTAAATGTAAATGGGTCAAATGCACCAATCTATAGATATAGGGTGGGTGAGTGGATAAGAAAACATTTTCTAAAGACATTAACAAGCAAATGCAAATACAATTTGAGCCAGCAATTTTCTTCTAGGACTTTGTTTTATATTTCAATGGGATATGTAGAATTTTTGTTGCAATATTGTGTTAGAAAAATATTGAAAATTATCCTAATACTGATCATCAGGAGAATAGTAAAGAAATGATAGATGATAGAAAACACACCGCAGCTACACAAACATGAAGAAATCAGTTATTGATATAGTACATTTTCTAATATTTATTGTTAAGTGAAAGCAGCAAAGTTAAGCATGTTTAATGTTACCATTTGTGTAAAGAAAAAAGAGGAATATTTTGCTTACATAGGTATAAAATGCAAGTGGAAAGAATGGGAGATAATTTAAAATATCAGTTTCATCTGGAGAAGAAAAATGTTGGTAAGGAGACACAAATTTTCAGTTTTTCTTCTTATATCCCTTACTGTTTGAACATGTGGGTTTTGACCCATTCAAAACATATTTTGTTTCATAAGTAGTAGAATAAGTGAAAATTAACTGAGAAATCAAATGAACAATGATCTAAAGAAGAATGAATCAATCAATCAATCAATCAATCAATCAATAAATGCATCAATAGACAGGGTGGCTGAGTGGATCAGAAAACCACATCCAAATACATGCTGCCTTCAAGAGACCCACTTCAGATCAAAGATATACACAGACTGAAAGTAAAGGAATGAAAAAAGAATATTTCATGCAAATGGACACACGCACAAAAATATGCTGGGGTGGTAGTACTTAGACAAAATAGACTTTAAAACAAAGGCTGTAACAAGAGGTAAAGAAGGACCTAGCAATTTCACTTCTTAGTATTTATCCAAAGAAACCCAAAACACCAATTTGAAAAGACATATGCATGCCTATAGTTATTGCAGCATTGTTTACAATAGCCAAGATATGCAAGCAACCTAAGTGTCCTTTGATAGACAAATTAATAAAGAAGAAGCGATACTTATATACAAGGGAATGTTACTTAGCCATAAAAAAAACCTGAAATCCTACCATTTGTAACAACATGAATGGACCTAGAAGGTATAATGCTAATTATCTAAATAAACTGAACAAAATAAACTGATGAACAAAATAGATCCAGAGACATGGAAGCATGGAACAGACTGACGAATCTCAGAGGGCAGGGGGGGAGGCAAGGGGTGGGAAGAGATTAACTAAAGAACTTATATGCATATATGCACAACCCCTGGACACAAACAATAGTGTAGTGAAGGCCTGGGGTAGGGGCAAGGGTGGGGTAGAGGGGGTTGGGGGGGGGAGGAGATATCTGTAATACTTTCAACAATAGATATTTTTTAAATAAAAATGTTTGCAGAGAGATACAAATACCATATGATTTCACTTATATATGGAATCTAAAGAACAAACTATATGAACAAACAAAACAGAAACAAACTCATTGATACAGAAAAAATTTTGATGGTTTACAGATGGGAGGGGTGTTTGGGGGATGGGTAAAAAAGGGGGAAAGGATTAAGGTGCATACATTGCCAGTTATAAAAACAAGCATGGAGATGTAAAGTACAATATAGGGAATAAAGTACAATATAGTAAATAATATTGTAATATCTATGTCATGCATGTCAGATGGGCACTAGACTTATTGGGGTGATCACTTCATAAGTTATATACAGGATAGAGCAAAAGTAGGTTGTAAAACACAGAGTTTATTCTAGCTATTATTATTCATTGTATTCTTTTCCATATGAACAACTGTAAACCTGCTTTTGCTCCACACCATAAATGTCTAATCACTATGTTGTATGCCTGAAACAAATATATTTTATGTCAACTGTAATTGAAAAGAAAAAAATATATTTTTCATTATTTTCTTAAAATTTATCTTTATTGTTGAAAGTATTACAGATGTCCCTGCTTTTCCCCCATTGGTCCCTTTATTTTTAAATAAAAGACCCATACATACATGTGCAACCAACAAGAGACATACTACAAATCAAAAGACACACACAGACTGAAAGTAAAGGGATGGAAAAAGATATTTCATGCTAATGAAAATAAAAAGAAATCATGTGGTAGAAATACTTACATCACACAAAATAGGCCTTACAACAAGAGCTTTGACAAGAGACAAAGATGGGCAATTTGTAATGATAAAGCGATCAAACCAGAAAGAGGATATATTTTTGTAAACATCTACTCACCCAGTGTAGGAGCACTAAATATATAAAGCAAATATTGATGGACATAAAGGGAGCAATCAGCAGTAATTCAGTAATAGTAGGGGACTTTAATGGCCCTTTTACATCAATGAATAGATCACCCAGACAGAAAATCAGCAAAGAAATACATGTCTTAAAAAACACATTAGAGCAGATGACCTTAATAGATATTTTTAGAACTTTGCTATCCAACGAAGCAGAATATGTATTCTTTTCTAGAGTACAAGGAACATTTTTCAGGACAGACCACATGTTAGGCCACAAAACAAGTCTTAATAAACTTAAGAAGATGAAAATCATATCAAGCATCTTTTTCAATCACAATGCTGTGAAACTAGAAATCAGATACAAGAAAAAATCAGAATATTGCACAAACAGGTGATCAAATAATTAACTACTAAACAATGAATGGGTTAGCAATGAAGTCAAGGAAAAAGTCCAAAGAGGCCTTGAGACAAATGAAAATGAAAACACAATGAACCAAAACCTATCTGATAGAGCCAAAGCAGTTCTAAATAGGAAATTCATAGCAATATTGTCCCACCTCAAGAAGCAAACAAAATCTCAAATAAAATATCTAACCTTACACCTAAAGGAATTAGAAAAAGAACAAAATGGGTAGAATGAAGGAATAAATATCAGAGTGAAAATAAATGAAATAGCATCCAAAAAATAATACAAAAGATCAATGAAACTAAGAGCTGTTTTTTGAAAACATAGCAAAATTGATATAACTTTAGCCAGACACGTAAAGAAAAAAAGAGAAAGAAAGCAAATAAGTAAAACTAGAAATAAAAGAGAAATGACTACTTTCACCACAGAAATAGAAAAGATTATAAGAAAATATGTCAAATAACTATATGCCATCAAATTGGACAATCTGGAAGAAATGGATAAATTTTTAAAAACATACAATCTTCAAAAACCAAATCAGGAAGAAACAGAAAATATGAACAGACTGATAACTACTAACAAAATAATAATTTTAAAAAACCCAACAAACAAATGTACTGGATCAGAGTTTCACAGATCCATTTTACCAAACATTCAAAAAAGAATTAACACATATTTTTCTTAAATTATTCCAAAAATATTGAAGATGAGGGAAGGACCTCAAGCCCATTTTATGAGGCCAGCTTTACTCTGATTCCAAAACCAAATAAAGACATTAGAAATTATGAAAAATGTAAACCACTATCTCTGATGAACATAGACCTAAAAATTCTCAACAAAATATTAGCAAACTGAATTCAGTAATTCATTAAAAAGATTATACAACTTGATCAAATGGAATTTATTTCTGGGATGCAGTGTTGGTTCAGTATCCACAAATCAATTAAAGTGATATACCACATAAACAAAATGAAGAATAAAAATTATGTGATCATGTCAATAGAGGCAGAAAAGCATTTGACAAAATCCAACATCCATTTATGATAAAAATTCTCAGCAAATTGGAAATACAGAGTGCACACCTCAACAAAATAAAGGCCATACATGACAAATCCACAGCTAACATCACATTCAGTGGTGAAAAACTAAAAGCATTTTCTTTAAGATCAGAAACAAGACACAGATGTTTTCTCTCACCACTTTTACACAACTTAGTACTAGAAGCCTTAGTCATAGCAATCAGACAAGAAAAATAAATAAAAAGCATCCAAATTGGAAAGGCAGATGTAAAACTGTCATTATTTGCAGATGACATGATACTGTAGAGAGAGAATCCTAAAGAATACACACACGCACACACACACTCACACACACACTCACACACACATACACATAAAATGTGTTAGAACTAATTAATTTAAAGAAGTGGCAGGATACAAAATTCATATTCAGAAATTAGTTGCATTTTTATATACCAAAAATGAACTATCAGAAAGAGAAATTAAAAAATAATCTTGCCCTGCTGGCGTAGCATCGAGCTATGATCCAGGAGATCTCCGTTCGATTCCCGGTAAGGGTGCGTTTCCAGGTTGCAGGCTCGATCCCCAGTAGGGGCCGTGCAGGAGGCAGCCTATCAATGACTCACTCATCATTGATGTTTCTGCCTCTCTCTCTCCCTCTCCCTTCCTCTCTTTGAAATCAATAAAGATATATTTTTAAAAAATAATAATAATCTTATTTCCAGTCGCTTCAGGGGAAAAAAAAGCAGAAATAAATTTAACCAAGGAGGTAAAAGACTTGTACTTGGAAAACTATGAGACAATGAAGAAAGAAACTGAAGAACACACATATGAATGGAAATATATACCATGCAAATTGATATTGTTAACTTGTCCATATTACCCAAAGCAACATACAGATTCAATTCAATTCTTGTCAGAATACCAATGGGATTTTTCAAAGAAGTAAAACAAATAATCCTAAAATTTTGTGTTGAACCACAAAAGACCGCAAATGGTCAAAGAAATTTGAGAAAGAACTAAGTTGGAGGTATCATGCTACCTGATATCAAACTATAATACAGTAAAAAAACATCATGCTACTGGCATAAAAACAGAAACATAGATCATTGTAACAGGATAGAGAGCCCAGATATAAATCCATGCCTATATGGTCAATTCATGACAAAGGAGGCAAGAATATACAATGAGTTAAAGATAGTCTATTCGATAAAGGGTGCTAGTAAAATTGGACAGATACATGGAAAAACATGAAAGTTGACCACTTTCTTATACATACACAAAAATAAACTCAAAATGGATTAAAGATTTAAATGTAAGACTCAAACCAGAAAACTCCAAGAAGAAAATATAGGCAGTAAACTCTAACTTCACTCTTAGTAGTATTTTTTTATATGTCTCCTCATGTAGGGCAAACAAAAGAAAAATAAACAAATGGAACTACATCAAACTAAAAAGATTTTGCATAACAGAGGAAACCATCAACAAAATGAAAAGACAACCTACTGAACAGTATAATATATCCACAAACAACATATCCATTAAAGGGTTGATATTCAAAATATATAAGAAACAATAAAAACAACAACAAAAAAAACTCTGGTTGAAAAATTAGCAGATGACGTGAAAAGATATTTCTCCAAAGAAGACATGCATACGGCCAACAGGCACATGAAAATATGTTCAACATCAATAATCATCAGGGAAATGCAAATCAAAACCACAATGGGATATCACCTCATACCAGTTCAAATAACTATTATTAAAAATTCAATAAAACATGTATTGTCAAGGATGCAAACAAAAGGGAATCTTTGTGCACTGTTGATAAGACAGCAAATTGGTGCAGCCTCTATGGAAAACAATATCGAGGTGCCTCAAAAATTAAAAATAAAACTACCATATGACCCAGCAATTCGACTTCTGGGTATTTGTCTGAAGAAATCTAAAACTAATTAAAAATATATATGCACCCCTATATTTACTTCAGCATTATTTACAATAGCCAAGATATAAAAGGAATCTCTGTGTTCATCAATATGCAAATGGATAAAGTTGTAGTGCATATATACAATGAAATATGGAGACTGATGCAGCCACTACGGAAAAAAGTATGGCGTTTCCTCAAAAAATTAAAAATGGAACTGCCATTTGACCAGTGATCCCACTTCTAGGAATATACCCTAAGAAGCCTGAAACACCAATCAGAAAGAATATATGCACCCCTATGTTCAGAGCAGTGTTATCCACAAGAGCTAAGATCTGGAAACAGCCCAAGTGCCCATCAGTAGATAAGTGTATAAAAAAGATCTATTTTGAACAAAAATTTAAAAAAATAAAACAAGATAAAAAATTTAAAAAAGATGTGGTACATTTACACAATGGAATACTATGCAACTGTAACAAAAGAAGGATTTTGTATTCTTTGAGACAGCATGGAGTGATGTGGAGAGTATTATGCTAAGCAAAATAAGCCAGTCAGAGAAAGACAAGTTATGCACAACCCATGGACAGACAGTGAGGTGAAGGCCTGGAGAGGGGGCAGTAGTGGGTAGAAGGGGTCAATGGGGGGAAAAGGAGGACATCTTTAATACTTTCAACAAAAAATTAATTTTAATAAACAAACAAATAAATAAATAATGAAATTTTATCATTGCAACAACATGGATGGACCCAGAGGGTATTATGCTAAGTGAAATAAATCAGTCAGAGAAAGACAAAAACTGTATGGTTTTACTTAAATGTGGAATCTAAAAAAAACAAATACAAATGAACAAAATAATCAAAACAAAAACAGATTTATAGAAACAGAGACCAAAGGGATTGTTACTAAAAAAGAGAGTGTAGGAAGATGTGAAGGAGAATATAGTCAATAATATTGTGATAGGTTTACACAGTGACAGATCATTTCTAGAATTAGTGGGGTGATAACATTGTAAGGTATAGAAATGTTGAATCACTATATTGTACACCTGAAACTAACATAATGGATATAACATTGTATACCAAGAATATTTAAATATTTTTTTTCAAAAATGTCCAGAGGATCTGAATAGACAGTTCTGCAAAGAAGACATACAAATGGCCAATAGATATATGAAAAGATGCTCAAAGTCAATAATTATCAGAGAAATTATCAATAATTATCAGAGAAATGCAAATTAAAACCACAATGAGATATTGCTTCACACCTGTCAGAATGGTTATCATCAATAAATCAACTAACAAGTGTTGGTAAGGATGTGGAGAAACAGAAAAACTTATAGTACAGAGTACAAACTGATGGTTGCCAGATGGAAGGGGATTGAGGGGCTGGGTGAAAAAGTGAGGGGATTAAGAAGTGCAAATTGGCAGTTACAAAATAGTCACAGGGATATAAAGTACAGCATGGGAACATAATATTGTAATAACTATGTATGGTGTCAGGTGGATACTAGACTTATGGGGGCAATCACTTTGTAACATAAATATCTAACAATTCTGCTGTACACCTGAAATTAATACAATATTGAATATCAACTGTCACTGAAAACTAATTTTTTTTAATCTGGGTATGTGCTTTGACTCAAACAATGAACTAGGTTCATATTCAAAGTTAAGCATTTTTGTCTTATGCTTTAATACAATAGCATCTTTTCAAATGAAACTATATTATGACGTTTTATGGTTATTTGTACTTGTACAAAACTAAGAGGAAAACATTCTGAGCTTGCGAAAGTTGGCATTTTCTACAGCAATCTTTATTTTCCTTATTGCTTAAAGGACAAAGCTCAGCCAGAGACACAAACCACCAGTTTTGGAAATATCCTGTTTAATGCTAAACTGGCAGTGGATGACCCTGAAGCTATTCTCTTAGTGAATCAGCCTGGATCAGATGGATTTAAAGTGGACTCAACACCACTCTTTCAGGTGGGCCAATATCAATATCAAGCTGTGTAACCACATGCAAGTTACTTAACATTTAAATGCCTCAGACATCTCATTTGTAATGAGATATAATAATGCAGTAATAGCAATATTGCATTTGGCTCATGTGAACATTGAATAAAACATGTAAACCACAACCAACTCTACTGCACAACCAACATGGTGTGCATGCCATAAACTCTATTATTATTTTTATTAATATGTCATTATTTTTTTAAGTAAATGTGTAATGAAGATCCTTATTCAGCCCAGAATAAGTTGAAGTTTAATGGGTGGAAACTTCGCTTTCCTTATGCAAAATTTCCTTCCTGTTGACTTTTTATGACCATTTTTATTAGAGCAATTTTGTGTGAGCTGCTGGACTCAAACAAACAATGTGCACAGCACATAAATTTCTGCTCTCAAAAACTTTATAAACCAAGATAGAAAAATATCACCTATAGATAGACAGTAAAAACAGACACAGGTGACCATAACCACACTGAGCAGACAAATAAGGCACTCAGAGATGTGTTCATATTGTGAATCCTTGGAGAAACAAGTGCTCTTTTTAGAATATTTATTGAAAATTGTTCAGACAGAATGGGTTAGAGAAATGTGTTATCTTTATTCAACCTAAAGAGAGAATCTTCAGGAAGCACATTTGTTACTCTGAAGTAGAAGTATATATTTTTGTTTCTGTTATTACTGTTAACTGTGGAAGCATCTGACGTCTTCTAAATCCAAAAGGCATAAAAGAACCATCAGAAAATCCCTTCTTTTCAAGGCCCTGGAAAAACGGAAAATTTTTTCTATGGTCTTATATGTAAATATGCAGCAAAACATACTAGAAAAGAGTCCTGAGGTCCAAAAAGTCTGAGTTCTAGTCCTGCCTTTGCCACTTACTAGTTGAGTGACATTGGGCAAGTTACTTAACTGTTATGTATTCTTAGTAAGTTAGACTGATATCTGAAGTTCTTTACAGCTCTGACATCCTGTGACCACAAGTCATAGATTACCAAATATTTACCAGCACATACTCCCTTAATTGTTGCACAAAATAATTTAGAGGGCTACAAAAAGCCTTGCACATACTACACATGCAACAATAGTAAGTGTGTTAACTTTGCAGACTAAATAAATTAGCATTTATTATCTCAGCCATTAATTTCTCTTGCAAATATATCAGGTTGGCATAGTTACAATTTTCTAACAGTGTTGTGTTTTTTAGGTCCCTCTGGGGCGAGAATGGTACATACACACAATTTACACGGTAAGATCAAAAGACAACACCAATAGAGGCATTGGCAAAAGAAGTGTGGAGTACCAGTATCATTCTGTAGTGAGTTCAGGGAAGCCCCAGACAACTACCAAGAACAGAAAGAAGAGGAATATCAGGAGCACACCCCCGCTGGTATGGGAAATTGGGGCTGAAAACAGCCGTGGAACAAACATTCAGCACATTTCCCTGGACCGAACCAACAAGAAGCAGGTCCCCAAAGGAAGAGTTCCTCCTGACAGCATCATCCCCTGGGACCTCAGCAGTCCCATCTCTGAGGTCAGCCTGGTCATGGTCATGGGAAGCTTCGCAGTGGGATTACTCACCCTTGGCCTCATTGCCATTGTAGTAATGATGTGCAAGAGCAAGAGGAGGAAGGATGCCCCAAAGGGCTCAGGCAGCAGCAAGTCCATGGTGGCCCCGCAGAGCTACCACAATGATAGCTCAGAGGTTTGATGACCATGGGTGAAATTCAACATTTTCCTCAAGTGCCTCATACTTAAAACAATAGAAACCCAAATGCTTCTATAAATGGCAGAGAATTGGGGACTTCTGTGATGAAGCTACTTAGAGGACCCAACTGTACTAATAAACTTTGACTTGAATTCTGTCTACTCTTTCATCCATCAGAGGAAAAATTCAGACCACAGACATCTTTCCTCTTGCCCAGAAAGCAACAACCATGTATTCACACGTACACAGAGCCACAAATGGACAGCAAGGAATGTACTTCTTGTTTTAGGCATTTTCTTTACACAGTGGAGATGAACTTATTCAAAGGTACTAATAGAGTCTCTGAGAAGATTCAAAGGCATCTATTGTATGAATCTTGGTGCAATTGTCACATTGTTTCTTGGTTGTATAACATTGTATTACTAAAAAGGTTTTAATTGGTAGTCTGAGAGAATAATAAATTTACTGTTTATTATGACAAGTTTTCTAATAGGTGAAGACAGCATAGAATTATGACCAGGGATAACTCAACCCACAAATCACCTTTTCTACTACTTGGGAGGGAATAGAAGGAATAAATAAAGGGAAAGTAAATCACTAATTTGGATTTGCATTGTTTCTCATCCTCATCAGACCCTCCTTGTCTAATTTGCTTATTTAATTTTGAATTAAACTGAAGAATACATTAATTCCAAAAGAGATATTGAAAAGAAACTGCTCTGTTTTGGTAGAAAATGAAAAACAGTAGAGTTCTTCCATGATAATATACCTTATTGGTGCTCAATATTTGTGGAAAATGAGAGGGTGGGTGACATTTTGATGGCAAAAAAAGTGCCATAGAGTTAGAGTCACATTTACGAAACAACATTCTCTAAGAATTGAGCCTAGATATTTTCAGTATTATACCCACAAGTGATAATGAGAAACATCGTTATCTGGAGGAAGAAAGTAGTGTTTATTAACATCACATGTTTAACCAAAGTGTTCCTTATACATACTTTATAGAACAAAAAACAAACACAAAAACATTTTAACAGATGATACATGAGGTTAAACCTCAGAGTAGCATAATCACACAACCACTTCCAGAACTTTAATTGGCCACAGTACATTATATTAGCTCTCTAATCAGCATCTGCTTGAAACCATGGAACTCTCTGCAACTGCCATTCCAGAGATGGTCTTGGTGTGTTCAGCATCATCAGTCATGTTCTTCTTATATCCAAAAGGAAAATATCATTCTTTGGCATCTCTAGTTGAATCACTGATGCATTGTGGTCCCTCTCAGTATCTAAAAATATAATTTGTAACACTGTTTACAATGTTAAAAAACCAAGGAACATGATTGAATGAGCTTGCTTGGCAGGATTCCCATTGTCTTTCTGAAAAATATGCTTTCACCAAATGGCAAAAATCTTGGTTTGAAAGGAAAAATGTCATCAGTTTAATCACCAATCTTTGAAAAGCTAGTAAATGTATTAAAAGCAAAAATAAGGTCAGGGGGGAAAGAGCCATACCTAAAGACTAATCTTTCAGTATTGCCTGGAATCCCCTTTCACTTGAAGCCATAACCTGGCCACAGTGGACATCCTGGTAGAATGCACATTTTTAGAAGGCCAGCCTTCATTTAGGTCATAGAGGAATATTTTGTCTGGTATCTGTGAACACCAAACATCTTTTGATTGAAAGAAAAAAAGTACCACTACAGTGGTACTAGGAGAGAGGTGAAAAGTATCTAATACTTGCCTCTCTTCTTTTGGGCAGCTCTGAACTTCACATTCAAAGTCTTTTTAAAAAATAGACTAGACCAGCAATTTTCAACCAGTGTACTGCAGCAGGCACACTGGTGTGCCACAGAATTTTTAAAACATTCAATACCTATTTAGTCAGGGGCACTGACCACTTTCCCTTAGATTATCAAGTAAAAAAATGACAACAGTAAACACAATAGCTGCCAATGTGAATAAATAAAAATTATACTTATCTTTTGTCAGATTGGCAAAAAAAAATATTTTTTGGTATGCTGCAGAATTTTAGTAATTAGGTTATATGTGCCATGAGATGAAAAAGGTTGAAAATTGCTGGAGTAGGCTATAGCCTCCTTCCACTGGGTAATTTACAAATATCATCTACCACTCAAAGGTTCCCCAAAGGACTTACATAAATAGAAAGTTCTATATAGCCCAGGAGCCCACTTACCAAATAAATGTTAATAATTTCTTAAAGATGATTAGCTACTTCTTTGGTTATCTCATAACTCGTATAGGAATGTCTGGGTTAAGCAGCTTCAAAGAGTGCTGAACTTTCTACTACTTAGCACTGGGTTTAATTTATGTGGACTGTTATTCTTAATTGAGACAAATACTCTCGAATGACCTAATGTTATTTTAGTAGTTAAGATGCTTCAGAGCCTGATTATCATACAATCCTGGGGAGCCTATATCACTGAATAATCAGTGAAGCATCACTATAGGAATTCTGTTTTAAACTTTTGGACCAGGTTACTTTTATACCAAATTTCACTCTACAATGAGTTGTTCTATTGAGACTAATGTGTATGAATTAGAGAGCTTATAAACTACAGAACCTGTGTATCCTTTCCAAACAAAGAGAATATCTTCCTCTCTGCACATCTCCTCCCTTTCTTTCCCCCTTTTCTCTTCTTCCTTCCTTTCCTCCCCTTGAAAAAAGAGAGTCTGTGGGAATAAGGTAGCTATAGCTGTCCTAAATATAAAGTACTTGGATTTCTGTATCATTTTCTTAATATCTATTTACTTAATATGTGATTTAATATACATTAATAGTAAGAACTTTTTAGTGGAAAAAAGTTATCAGACAAAATGCTTCACTACTCAATAAAACAGACCTTTATTTTCTTTTTTAACTTTATTTTTCAATTACAGTTTACATTAAATATTATTTTATATGAGTTTCAGGTATACAGCATAGTGGTTAGGCAATCATTTTCTTTACAAAGTGATCCCTCGAACACTTTCAGTGCACACCTGTCACCATACATAGTTATTAAAAAATTATTGACTATTTTCCCTATGCCGTATTTACATCCCCAGACCCTTATTTTTAATTATTGTGATACTATCAGAACATACACATAGAATAACTTCTCATGGAGAACAGGATATATATAAATAATAATAACATCTTAGATACTCAGCTTCTGACCCTAGTTAAAACAAGGTCTTGTTGATATTGCATAGTAAGCCCAAAACTAAATATTAAGCACTAGTGACTCTCCTAGCATATGAACCACGAAGCGTTAGAACATGTAAGTACATTTTAATGCTGGTTTTATTTATTCCAGTTTATTTTCTTGGTTAACATCTATGGAGTGCTCACCTAGGATTATCCACTTTGAAAGATTACATAGATGCCAAGCTACTGTCCTGCTCTTGGTCAGGTTATAATCAAATGTGGCTCTTTCTTTGGACTAAAGGGATTAAGATTTGCATTACGTTTTCTCCTGGACCAAGAAAACACCAGACAGTTTTAAAATTTCTCTAGAGCATCAGCAGTATAGTTTACTCTTTTTCACCTGAAAGAACCCCACATGCTATGGATTATTCTGATCACAGATGTAATACAAAACATTTCCACTCGGCAGTTTAATGGAAGTGTTCTTTGCAAACCCACACAAAGAATGTACATTGCAGTGACATGGGTGGCTCTGTGTGTTCTTTTCCTCTTAATGGAAAACAAGGCCCAATTTATTCTAAGAAAGGGATATAACACATAAACTCTTCTTCCAGTTCTTTAACATTATCAGAAACTCCTGAAATCACCCTCTTACAGGCATCCACAATGTTTGAACAATATAAAAAAGGTCAACTAGAATTCTCCTCCCATACTACTGTATAGCACTTGGAATAAGAAGGACCAGCTCAGAGCTCAATATAAAGAGATTTAGTTCTGTCAACAGCAAAAGAGCTTATTTATTAAGTTCTCTTGCCTAGAATTATTTTCCAGGGTTACCAACTCCAAGGTCAACTTTAAAAATGGAAATGAACCTATGTGAAAATCACAGAGATTTTCTTCATAGAAATCAAAGCTAAAGGTTAAAATTATCCCAGATTGAGAAATGTTAAGGTAACAATAACAAAGCAAAATATAAAAACATTTAGATTTTAAAAGTTGAAAATTTGATTTCTGCTATTTTGAAATATTAATTTAGTATTGACTTAGAAACTAATTTAGTCTTTTAATAAGATAAAAAATATTTTTAAAGATGTATATGTTTTACAATTTTGAAATTTCTGTAATTTTACTAATTTGAAAACAAGCATGTTATGATTCTTTAAAACTCATTTTTTGTTGATGATCACAATAATAAAAAAATGAAAACAGATGTGTTTACTAACCATATGTCAAATAAATGGGAATCAAATGTTCAATCTGTCCAACTTGCCATGGCTTAGAAAAGTGTAATCTGACAGGAAACTATAAACACTAATGTCATCATACACATACACACACACACACAAACACACAGGGACATGTTCATATATGAAAATAAGCAAACATCTTATTTTTATAAAAAGATGACCCTAAAAATATAGTTTTAACTGAAATGGCTCATATGAAGATTTTCAAGAAAGTCAACACAATGATCATTGTGAAAACATACTTTCATGGAAGTTTCTTTGACATTAGTTCAAAGGTTAATAAATTTTCTTAAGATTTTTCCCCAGAATTGATTTCAGTATTGTATGGTAATGTCATAAAAATTTTCAGAAAATATTATCTAATATTTCTGTCTTATTTCTACCCTTATTATCTATTTCTCCTTATATCCATATCTGTTAATGTTAGGAACAAAACACGGAGATTTGGGTATTTTCCTATTGATAAGATTTTTAAAATAGAAGTATATGGTATTTTCCTACAGTTTTCAATAAAAAGGTTATACAGAAAACTTTTTTTTTAATTTTTTAATTTTATTTTTGTTTAAAATATTACAGATGCCCCTTTTTCTCCCCAATGACCCATCCACCTGGCCCATCCCCATCATTGTCCATGTCCTTGGGTTGTGCATATACGCATATAAATTCTTTGGTTACTCTCTCCACCTCCACCCACCTGCCCTCCTCCATTACTCTAACATTCGTCAGTCTGACCTATGCTTCCATGTCATTGAATCTATTCTGTTCATCAGTTTATTAAGTTCTTTAGATTCCATGTATAAGTGAGATCATGTGATGTTTTCCTTTGTCTGCCTGGCTTATTTCACTTAGCATGATATTCTCCAGGTCCATCCATACTGTCAAAAAGGGTATAAGATTCTTCTTTACAACTGCATAGTATTCCATGGTGTAAATGTCCCACAGCTTTCTTATCCACTTGCCTACTGATGGGCACTTGGGGTGTTTCCATATCTTAGCTATTGTAAACAGTTCTGCTGTGAATATCGGGGTACATATATACTTTCTGATTAATATTTCAGGATTCTTAGGATACATTCTTGGGAGTGGAATCATTGGGTCAAAAGGCAGCTCCATACTGTTATCCATAGTGGTTGCACCAGTCTGCGTTCCCACCCGCAGTGTACTAAGGTTCCCCTTTTTCCACCTCCTCGACAGCACATGTCATTTGTTGATTTGCTGATGGTAGCAATCCTGACATTGTGAAGTGATGCCCATTGTGGTTTTAATTTGCATCTCTCTGATGATTAGCGATATTGAGCATTTTCTCATCTGTCTCTTGGCCATCTGTATGTCCTCTTTGGAGAAGTGTCTATTCAGGAACTTTGCTGAGTACTATGAGTTCTTTGGACACTTTGGAAATTAGCCCCTTATCAGATACATCCTCAGCAAGTATGTTTTCCCAGACTGTGGGGTTCCTTTGTATTTTGAGGCTGTTTTCTTTTGCTGTGCAGAAGCTTTTTAGTTTGATGTAGTCCCATATGTTTATTTTTTCTTTTGTTTCTCTTGCCCTAGGAGATGTATCAGTGAAAATTCCACTATGTGGGATGTCTGTGACTTTACTGCCTATGTTTTCTTCCAGGATTTTTATGGTTTCATGACTTACATTTAAGTCTTTTATCCATTTTGAGTTTATTTTTGTGTATGGTGAAAGTTGGTGGTCTAGTTTCATTTTCTTGCATGTAGCTGTCCGATTTTCCTAGCACCACTTATTGAAGAGCCTGTCTTTACTCTATTGCATACTCTTGGCTCCTTTTTCAAATATTAACTGACCATAATGGCGTGGGACTATTTCTGGGGTCTCTGTTCTGTTCCATTGATCTATATGCCTGTTGTTGTACCAATACCAGGCCGTTTTGATTACAGTGGCTTTGTAGTATAGTTTGAAGTCTGGTAATGTGATCCCTCCCACTCTGTTCTTTTTTCTCAAGATGGCTGCAGCTATTCGGGGTCTTTTATGGTTCCACATAATTTTTCAAAATGTTTGTTCTAGGTCTTGAAATATGCTGTTGGTATTTTAATGGGAATTGCATTGAATTTATAAATTGCTTTGGGTAGTATGGACATTTTAATGATATTAATTCTTCTAACCCATGAGCATGGTATATTCTTCCACTTGTTTATATCTTCCTCTATTTCTTCTTTCAGTGTCCCATAGTTTTCTGAGTACAGGTCTTTTACATCCTTGGTTAAGTTTATTCCTAGGTATCTTATTTTTTTAGTTGCACTGGTAAATGGTACTGCTTTTTTAGTTTCTCTCTCTTAAAGTTCATTGTTGGTGTATAAGAATGCCATTGATTTCCGGATGTTGATTTTGTTTCCAGCTACCTTGCCGAATTCGTTTATCAAATCTAGTAGGACTTTGATGGAGTCTTTAGGGTTTTCAATGTACAATATCATGTCATCTGCAAATAACGACAGTTTTACTTCCTCCTTTCCAATTTGGATACCTTTTATGTTTTCTTCCTGTCTGATGGCTATGGCAAGGACTTCCAGTACTATGTTGAATAAGAGTGGTGAAAGTGGGCATCCCTGTCGTGTTCCTGTTTTTAAGGGAAATGGTTTTAGTTTTTGCCCATTGAGTATGATGTTGGCTGTAGGTCTGTTATATATGGCATTTATTATGTTGACGTATGATCCCTCTATTCCACTTTGCTGAGAATTTTTATCAGAAATGGATGCTGGAATTTGTCGAATTCTTTTTCTGCATCTATTGATATGATCATATGATTTTTGTCCTTCATTTTGTTTATGTGATGTATCACATTTTTTGATTTGTGGATGTTGTACCAGCCTTGCATCCCAGGAATAAATCCCACTTGGTTATGATGTATGATCTTTTTAATGTATTGTTGGATCTGATTTGCTAGTATTTTAGTGAGGATTTTAGCATCTATGTTCATCAGGGATATTGGCCTATAATTTTCTTTCTTTGTAGTATCTTTATCTGGTTTTGGGGTTAGGATGATGCTGGCCTCATAAAAAGAGTTTGGGAGTTCCCCCCCCCTCTTGAATTTTCTGGAATAGTTTGAATAGAATAGGTGTTAATTCTTCTTTGAATGGTTGGTAAAACTCACTTGTATATCCATCTGGTCTCAGACTTTCGTTTGCTGGGAGTTTTTTGATTACTGCTTCAATTTCATTAGTTGTTATCGGCCTATTCAGGTTTTCTGCCTTGTCTTGATTCAGCTTTGGAAGGTTGTATGCTTCTAGGAATTTGTTCATTTCCCCCATGTTTTCCAACTTGTTGGCATATGGTTGCTCATAATATTTTCTTACAATCCTTTGTATTTCTGTTAGGTCAGTTGTTATATTGCCTCTTTCATTTCTTATTTTATTTATTTGGGTCCTCTCTCTGTTTTTTAATGAGCCTGGCTAAAGGTGCATCAATCTTATTTACCTTTTCAAAGAACCAGCTCTTGTTTTCATTGATTTTTTGTATTTTTTTTAGTCTCTATGTCATTAATTTCTGCTCTGATTTTTATTATTTCCTTCCTTCTATTCTCTTTGGGCTTTTCTTGTTGTTCTCATTCTAGTTCTTTTAGTTATTGTGTTAGATGATTCATTAGGTCTTTTTTGTGTGTCTTGAGATAGGCCTGTAATGTTATGAATTTTCCTCTCAGGACTGCTTTCACCATGACCCATAGATTTTGGGTTGTTGTCTGTTCATTTTCGTTACTTTCCATGAAGTGTTTGATTTCTTCCTTGATCTCCTTGGTAACCCATTCATTGTTTAATAACATGCTATTTAGCCTCCATGTGTTTGAATATTTTTGGGTTTTTTTATAGTGGTTGATTTCTAATTTCATGGCTTTGTGATCCAAGAAGATGCTTGATATGATTTCAATCTTCTTATATTTGTAGAGGCTTGCCTTGTACCCTAACATGTGGTGTATTTTTGACAATGTTTCATGTGCACTTGAGAAAATTGTGTATTCTGCTGCTTTGGGGTAAAATGTTCTATAAATGTCAATTAAATTCATTAGGTCTAGTGAGTCTTTTAAGGTCTGTGTTTCCCTGTTGATTTTTTGTCTTGATGATCTGTCCAATGCTGACAGTGGGAAGTTAAAGTCCCCATTACAATTGTGTTGTTGTCAATCTCCCCCTTAAACTCCCCCAAGAAATTTTTATATATTTTTGTGGTCCTATATTGGGTGCATAAATGTTTATAAGGTTTATTTTCTTCTGTTGAATTGATCCCTTTAGTGTTTTGTATTGACCATCCTTTTCTCTGGTTATGGTCTTTATTTTGAGGTCTGTTTTGTCAGAAATAAGAATTGCTACTCCAGCTTTCTTTTCCTTTCCATTTGCATGGAATATTTTACTCCATCCCTTCACTTTTAGCCTGTGTGAGTCTTTTGCTCTCAGGTGGGTGTCTTATAGACAGCATATATTTGGGTCCTGTTTTCTTATCCATTCAGCTATCCTATGTCTTTTGACTGGACCATTTATTCTGTTTACATTTAAGGTTACTATTGATATCAACTTATTTAATGCCATTTTTCCCCTTTATGCTGATGTACCTTTCTCTCACTATTCCTTTTTTTCTTAAAGCAATTCTTTTAGCATTTTTTGCAATGCTGGTTTGGTGGTACTGAGCTCCTTTAGCCTTTTTTTTTTTTTGTCTAGGAAGCTTGTTATTTCACCTTCAATTTTACATGATAGCATTGTTGGATAAAGCAATCTTTGTTGCAAGTTCTTGCTTTTCATTACTTGGAGAACTTCATGCTGCTCCCTTCTGGCCTGAAGAGTTTCAGACTCCATGATGTTTCTTCACTGCTCCCCGCTCACACTCCATCCACTCAGGTATGTTCCTCTAGTTTTTCCAAGCTGGCTACATAGGATTTTAGGAGTAAATCGGGTCCGTGGCTGGGAGCGGGAGTGTCTCCTGCTTCTCACAGTGCCACCATCTTCCTCTCCCAAAATCCACACTTTAAAATGACTCACATACATGTCCCCCAGAAAACTTTAAATCTGTTATTAGAGTGAAATTATTTAATAACATTATATAGGTTTCAAGTGTACAATTCTATATGATATCATCTATATATTACATTGTGTGCTCACCACCCAAAAATTTTAATAAACAAAAAAAGCTGGTACTCGGTACTCTTTCATGTACTAAAGTTGATAAAACAAAATATACTGACGTGAGGATTCTCTTTTGATTTAATTGTACTGACAGAAAAATCCAAATATTGAATTTGCAAACTTTAAACAAAAAGTTTTGTATTCTATCTTTTAAAGTGCATTTATTTCCTTTCCCTGATATTTGTGTGTATTTTTTTAGTGTTGTGTTTTCCTAAATAACAAAAAAATTGTTCTTAAAATGACATCTAGTGGTAAGGAGAAGATGGTGGTCAAATAGGCAGATTTTTCTTGCACCTCTTCCCAAGGCCGGACTAGAAATACAACTAAATTTGGGAACATTCACCCGGAATTACCAACTGAGGTCCAGCTGAAGAGAAGACCTATATCACCAAAGGACAGAAAACACCTGGAGACTGGTAGGAAAGGCACAGTTACTAGAAGGGCTGACTCAGTTTTCATGGGCAGCAGGCCAAGAGTGAAAAGGGATCTCTCAGCTCCAAGGAGGATTATTTCCCTGAGAAAATCATGGCCTGGAGCCCATGCTGGGCTACACAGAGGGAAACACCAGAGCTGAGACCAGCGGCCCACTTAGCATCCATCAGGAAAAGGCTGCAGGGTTTCTGTCTCCCCACCCCCCAGTCTGGAGCTGGTTGAAAATAAAGCGCAGTTTTTTTATCTGTTTGTTTTCTTTAAAAACCCAGAGCACAGGATTTTCCTTTGCAGCTACTCACCCAAGGCTTCCATGGAGGGAGAGCATTGCAGACTGAAGGTGCATAAGGAGAGGTTGCAGTAGGAAGCATTGGAGGGAGACGTGGAAAGAGGCAGCCGGGAGACCTGTATTTGTCACATACACACACACCAACTGAAAAGGCCATTTTTACTGAGAGGGGCTAGCCACTTCCAGAAGCCTCAAGAAAAGAAAAAACCCGCCCTAGGTGATATGGCCCACTCTACCCTCAGGAGCCCTTCCCACCACACCGTGCATCTCAACCTTTGCAGAGGCCAAGCCTAGGTTTGAACAGCCTCAGGGAGTGTCAGTCACTGATGTGGGGGTGGGGCTGACCTCCCAACTAAACCTGGAATCTGACTGGTGCCTTCCCCTCACAGGAGAGCTGATAGAAACCAGGTTTCCAGCTGATCCTACTGGATGGCATATGAGAAACTACTCCCAGCCAGGTCAGGGAAATATTCTGGGACACTCTAAGAGGAGAAGCTCTGGGACAGGGAAACACACCCATTGCTTTCCCTGAAATCTGAACAGCACCTCTCCCCATAGGAGACCCAAAGATCTATACTCTGATACTGCCTAAAGCCCTTTCAGAAACAGACTTTCAAGTTTTTAAGGTTGACAGTTGGCTGTCAGGCAAAGGCAGGTGGAGGCAGAGCCCAGGAGAACTGGAAGTTTGCTGACCCATCACTGGGCCTGGTGCTGCTAACAAATCAGGCTTAGAGTGCAGGTTGGCCCCTCCCATGTGCAGCCAAGTCCTGTTGAGACAAGCATAAACTGTGGTTCACTTGAATCTTCAAACAGTTTGCTGAGAGTCAAAGGAAGGAGGACAGTTTCTGACAGTGGTTAGTACCTAAGTGCCTTCAAAAAAGTCCAGAATTGGCAGACAAAACAGCCTCAGTCATCAGAAGAGCAGAATCCAAAGGGAGGTCCCAGTGGCACTAAACTCTCCTGAGACAAATGCCACTTCACTTTTTTGATGTCTTACCTTTCTTCTTTATTAATTTGTTATTATTTTACCCTCTCCCTTTTCTTTGATGGATCTAATATTTCCCTTACCTTTTCTAACACTATTTTTTCTTCTTTCTCCTGCTTTCCCTATATTTTTTCTGTTATTTTTTGTCATTCTGCTTTCTTCTCTATTTTTCTTTTCATAATTATTTTCTTCCTCTTTTCTCTTATACTGTTTTCCTTCACTTATTCTTTATTCTTATATTCTTTATTCATCTCTGCCCTTTCATATTCCTTTTTCTTCCCCCTTTTCTTCTCCTCATAGTTTTTTGCTTCTTTTCTTCTACAATTCTTGCACTCTTTTGCCTTTCCTAATTCTCTTTTTTTTTCTGGCTACTTTTTTTGTTGTTGTAGGGGTCCTGTGTATGTTTTTGTTTTGTCTCTTGTTTTGTTTCATTGTGCTTTGTCTTGTTCTGTCAGCACCTGCATATCAGCTTGCACAGCATGGTGGGGGGTGAGCCTCACAGTCAGCCAGCCTGAGAGGGGATTTTTCCCATGAATGGAATACAACATTCAAGACCCAATTACAACAGGAGAGCCCAAATAACTCACACAAGGGACATTCCTAGAGCACCCAGCTCAGGAGATCTAAAGAACTGCACCACTGGGTCCCACAAAACACTACATAAGACCAACCTATGAGGACTGGGAGGCATAGCCGTTTGATCTAATACATAGAAACAAATACAAAGGGACAGCAAGAATGGGGAGACAAAGAAACAACCCCAAGTAAAAAAAGGAGGAAACTTAGGAAAGAGAGCTAAACAAAATGGAAGCAAGCAATGTATCAGATATAGAGTTCAAAGTACTGTTAATAAGGATGATCAAGAAACTTAATGAGAATTTCAAATACCTTAGTGCAAATTACAATAGCATGAAACAAGAAATAGAAATCATAAATATCAGTTGGAAATGAAAAATGACATATATGACATCAAGAATACACTGGAAATAATAGTAGATTAAAGGAGGCAGAAAATTGAATCAGTGATTTGGAAGACAAGGTAGAAAAAAATAGCCAATTAGAGCAGCAAAAAGAAAAAAAAATTAAAAACAGGAAGATAGTGGAAGGGAACTTTGGGACAGCATGAAACATAACATCCACATTATAGAGGTAACTGAAGGAGAAAAAAGTGATTAAGGAATAGAGAACCTGTTTAAAGAAATAATGACAGAAAACTTCCCTAACCTGGTGAAGAAAAAAGTCACATAAGTTCAGGAAGCACTTAGACTTCTAATCAAGATGAACCCCATATACCCACTCCAAGATACATCATAATCAAAATGACAAACATTAAAAAAAAAAAAAATTAAGAATCTTAAAGGCAGCAATAGAGAAGAAAGAAAGTTACCTACAAGGGAGTCTCAATTAGAATGCTAGCTGATTTTTCAACAGAAACACTTCAGGCCAGAAGAGATTGGCACGAAGTATTCAAAGCAATGAAAAAAAAAGGACCTGAACCCAACACTACTTTATTCAGCAAGGCTACTGTTTAAAATTGAAAGTAAAATAAAGAGCTTCCCAGGCAAAAAAAAAAAAAAAAAAAGCTAAAGGAGTAAATTACCACCAAACCAGCATTGCAGAAAATGTTAAAGGGGATGCTTTAAGAAGAAGAAGAAATTGAAAGTGAGAGGAAGATAGGTATAAAGAAAAAAAAGTGGCAGTAAAGAAGTACTTCTCAATAATAACCTTAAATGTAAATGGATTAAATGCTCCAATTAAAAGACATAATATAGTAGCTGAATGGACAAGAAAACATGACCCATATATATGCTGTCTACAAGAGATCCACCTAAGAACAAAAGATTCACAGAGTCTGAAAATGAAGGGATGGAAAAAATTTTAAAGGCAAATGGAAACAAAAAAACAAAGCAAGCGTAACAATACTTACATCTGACAAAATAGACTTCAAAACAAAGGCCATAAAAAGAAACAAAGAAGGCCACTTCATAATACTAAAGGGATCAATCCAACAGGAGAAGCTAACCCTTGTAAACATATATTTACACAATACAGAAGAACCTAAATATAAAAATAAGTTCTTGGAGGACTTTAAAGGAGAGATCAACAGCAATACAGTCATCATAGGGGACTTAACACCTGACTGACATATATTTACACAATACAGAAGAACCTAAATATAAAAATAAGTTCTTGGAGGACTTTAAAGGAGAGATCAACAGCAATACAGTCATCATAGGGGACTTAACATCTGACTGGATAAATCTAGACAAAAAATTAACAAGGAAACAGAGACCTCCAACAACAAACTAGATAATGGATTTAATTGACATTTATAGAACATTCTACCCCAAAGCTGCAGAATATACATTCTTCTCAAGTGCACATGGGACATTCTTAAAGATAGACCACATGTTAGGATACAAAATTATTCTCTACACGTTCAAGAGGATTGAAATCACATCAAGCATCTTCTCAGATAACAATGACATGAAACTAGAAATCAATTACAATAAAAATACTCAAATACATTCAAATACATGGGGGCTAAACAGCATTTTATTTAAGAATGAATAGGTTACCAAAGAGATAAAAAAAAAAAAAGAAAGAAAGAAATCAAAAGAGGGAAGATGGCAACATTGTGAGAAGCAGAGTGACTCCACTCCCAGCCATGGACTCAATTTACCCCTAAAATACTATGTAACCAGCTTGGAAAAACCAGAGGAACATACCTGAGTGGACATATTTCAAGTAGGGAGAACTGAAGAAACATCATGGAGTCTGGTAAGGGAGGGGGGGCATAGAAAGGGGGAGTCCCCCATGAAGCCTGTGCTGAGCTCCGAGTCCTGAGGCTTGGAGGTTGAAAAGTTTCCTCCTGTCAGGAGTGTGGACCGGCATCCAAAAGCGGGAATCTCAAACTAAGAGCAGAGTAGGGGGAAGGAGTTCCTGGTGCAGAGGGCAGAGGAATCCAGGGGAATGATGTGCCTGTGAGGAGGGGACAGCACCTTCCTAGTGAAACAAAGCTTCTAATGCTGGCTGCAACTATCCTCTTATGCTCAGAGTGCTGGCCACAGGAAAGGCAGTCCCAAAGTATGTGGCACCCTAATAGTAAGGGACCAGAGGTCTGCACTGAGCAGTCACATACAGGGACCCTCTGCATTCCATAAGGCATTGTTTTGAGCCCCAGAAACCATATAATTTGTGTGGCACAGGGAAGGGGAGGAGAGCCTTCCTGTCCTGATCTCTGGTGGGGAGAGTCTGGGATTTTTGACCAGCCCTGAGGGATGTAGTGGGGGCCTCTGGAGCCACCAGCTTTACTGAGATCAGCGACGCAGGGGAGCTGTGTGGAGCTAATTTTGCGTCCCTTCCTGCTGGGTGCCTTGGCACAGGTGCAACAGGACCTTGCAGGGTGGACTCTTTGCTTGTGTGTTGCTTTGTGCATTTTTGAGATTTTGATCACTGAACTGGCTCCCACTTTCCTGGCGTGCACTGGGCTGACAGACCAACAGAAGCTGGGATTTGTGTCTGCATAATAGAGTGTTTGAGGTGCACACCTGGTGCGACCTACCAACCAGATATGGGAAAGAAGGGGAGGAGCACATCTGCCTCTCCTACAGCCTAGGAGCACCACCCCCAAAGGTAAAGGGGCTGGTTTAGCTCATTGAAGCCCCAGTTAACCCCCGCAGGGCACAGTCCTGAGGGGGAAGGGAGAACAGCTCATAGGAGGACATAACAAGAATAAGACTCTAAGGGACTGTTGTTTGAGAACTGCAGGAAATGCTGAATCCCTGGTTGGGGGCTAAGCAGGTAAAGGGCTCATTGGACTGATTTTTAATCAAACCCACTGAGCCCAGGCTGCTGAAATAGCCCATACAGAAAAGGCAACAGGCTGAAATCAATCTGAAATTGCTGCAGGCCAGTGCATGAGGAACTAGAATCGGAGAATAAGGTAGGGACTGAGGAGCTGGCTGTGGAACAGAAACTAACTCCCTTACAGTGAGTGCCTGATAGGGAAACCTCTAAGTAAGGGGAGTGATATCCTGAGCTTTACTAGCCATCCTGCACCCTAAAGAATCTACAGAAAATTCTGGAGTAAGACCAGGCAACTACAAGGTTGCAAAATAGCTGACAAGAGAAGGTGGTCCACAAAGAGCCTCAGATCAACCAACTATTTAGGACACCAGAGCCAAACCTAGACAGCTCCTCACGTTGGCTGATATACAGGTACCTCTCAGAAGAACAGTAATCAGTATACAAAACAGAGAGCTGTAGGCAACATAAGCTGCCCAGAAGATAGTCACCTGATTGACTGTCTTTTTTGTTTTGTTTTGTTTTGTTTTCTCTTCTTCCCTTAAGAAGAAGAGAAAGGGGAAAAAAATTTTTTTTCTTCTTTATAAATTTTATAATTTTTTTTAATTAAAAATTTTTTTAATTAATTTTTTTAAAGAATTTTGTTTTCTTAGCTTGTTTTTTGTTTTATTTCTTTGCTTTTTAAAAATTTTATCCTTGCTTCTACTCTCAAGACTTTCTTCATATTCCCTGCTTAATTGCAGGGACTTTATCATCATAATCAACAAGTTTACTGCTTTTCTCTATATATAGTTTCCCCCAAATCTCTTATTGGAATCCCTCCCTGGTTGGGCTTTATATCTCTCTATATCCGGTCAATCGATTCGCATAACTTTTTTTCTTTTTCTTCTCTTCTTTATTTCTTTTGTTTCTTCCCTTCTGTCTTCCTATCTTTTTGTTCAGTTGAAAGTTTCTCTTATTCTCTTTATTGTATTTTTATTTTCTCATTTTCAACTATTATCCTATTCTTATTCTCTCCTTTAACATTTTTCTGAACCTTCTTTCAGAATCTTTTCTCGGCCTATTTTATCTCCCAGTAGCTTCTCTATTTTTTACATCTTAGATTAGTTTATTATTATTATTTTCTAAGCTTTCATCACTATCAACAATATACTTTTCTCTCTCTAAGCTTTACTTTTCTTTCTTTTATTTTACCTTTTTTTTCTCTACAGTTTGTGTTCTTCCTTCACTCTCCCAGTTCAATTTTCATGTTGGTTGTTTTCACTGTGATTGTCAAGATATTTTGTAAGATACCCCTTGTCTCCTGGAAATTTAGTTATGTATTGTCCTGCCTTGTCAGCTCCTGTACAACAGCTTACACAAAGAGGTTGGGGCTGAGACACACAGGTAGCCAATGTGAGAGGAGAATCTTCCCAAGAACTAGTGAATAACAACACAGACCCAATCACAGCAGGAGAGCCCAAAGAACAGACAAAAGGGACACTCAGAAAAAGGACATACCTAGAGCAAAGAGCTCAGAAGTATAAAGAAAACACACCTCTGGGCTCCACTGGACTCACAATACAAATTCCCTCCCGATAAGACTCAGAGACAACAAAAGTATTTAATATATAGACACACACACTAAGAGTCACCAAAATGGGGAGACAAAGAAACAACCCCCAAATTAAACAAAAGGAGAAATTGCCATAAAAAGACTTTGATGAGATGGAGTTAAGCAACTTATCAAAAACAGAGTTCAGAGTAATGATTATAAAGATGCTCAAGGAAATTAATGAGAAAATCAAGGCAAAAGATGGTAAGACCAAGGATCTTAGTGAAAACATGAAAAAAGAGATATGTAACATAAACAAAAATTAGACAGAAATAAAGAATGCTGTATCTGATATCAAGAATACACTGGAAGAAATTAAAAGCAGGCTAAATGAACAGAGGCTAGAATAAGTGACTTAGAAGACAAGAGAGAAAAAGTCACTGAAACAGAGCAGCAAAAAGACAAAACACTTAAAAACCGTGAGGACAGTCTAAGGGTGTTATGGGACAACATGAAGGGAAATAACATTCGCATTATAGGAGTGCCAGAAGCGGGGGAAGGAGCAAAGGATAGAAAACTTGGTGGAGTAAATAATGACAGAAAACTTCCCTATGCTGGTGAGAGATAAAGCCACACAAATTCAGGAAGCACATAGGGTTGCAAACAAGAGGGACCCAAAGAGACCCACTCCAAGACACATCATAATTAAAATGGCAAATGTCAAGGACAAGGAGAGACTATTAAGGGCTGTGAGAGACAAGCAATGACCAACAAGGGAACCTCCATAAGGCTGACATCAGATCTCTCAACAGAAACTCTACAGGCTAGTAGGGAGTGGCATGAAGTTCTCAAAGTAATTAAAAGCAAGAACATGCAACAAAGATTGCTTTATCCAGCAAGGCTATCATTTAAAATTGAAGGTGAAATAAACAGTTTCCCAGACAAAAAAAAAAAAAGGCTAAAGGAGTTCAATACCACCAAACCAGCACTGCAAGAAATGCTAAAAGGACTGCTTTAAGAAAAAGAAAGAATAGTGAGAGAAAGGTATATCAGCATAATGGGGAAATGGCATTAAATAAGTATATATCAATAGAAACCTTAAATGTAAACAAAATAAATGGTCTAATCAAAAGAAATAGAGTGGCTGAATGGATAAGAAAACAGGAATCAAATAAATGCTGTCTAAAAAAGACCCATTTGAGAGCAAAAGGTTCACACAGGCTAAAAGTGAAGGGATGGAATAACATATTCCATGCAAATGGAAAAGAAAAAAGCTGCAGTAGCAATACTTATTTCTGACAAAATAGACTTCAAAATAAAGACCATAATAAGAGACCAAGATGGTCACTACATAACAATAAAGGGATCAATCCAGCAGGAGAAAACAACCCTTATAAACATTTATGCACTCAATATAGAAGCACCTAAATATATAAAAAATTTCTTGGGGGACTTAAAGGGAGATATTGACAGCAACACAATCATAGTGGGGGACTTTAACACCCCACTGTCAGCATTGGACAGATCATCAAGACACAAAATCAACAGAGAAACACAAGCCTTAAATAGCTCACCAAACCTAATGGATTTAATTGACATTTACAGAACATTTTACCCCAAAGCAGCAGAATACACAATTTTCTCAAGTGCACATGGAACATTCTCAAAAATACACCACATATTAGAGCACAAGGCAAGCCTCTACAAATTCAAGAAGATTGAAATCATACCAAGCATCTTCTTGGATCACAGTGCCATGAAACTAGAAATCAACCACCATAAAAAAAACTCAAAAATATTCAAACACATGTAAGCTAAATAGCATGCAATTAAACAATGAATGGGTAACCAAAGAGATCAAGGAAGAAATCAAACACTTCATGGAAAAAAACAAAAATGAACAGAAAACAACCCAAAATCTATGAGACATGGCAAAAGCAGTCCTGAGAGGAAAATACGTAGCATTATAGGCCTATCTCAAGAAACAAGAAAAAGCTCTAATGAATCACCTAACACAGCAACTGAAAGCACTAGAATGAGAGCAGTAAGAAAAAAACCAAGGAAGTTGAAGGAAGGAAATGATAAAGATCAGAGGAGAAATTAATGACATAGAGAATTTAAAAAAAAAAAAAAATACCAAAAAAAATGAATGAAACCAAGAACTGGTTCTTTGAAAAGATAAATAAAATTGATATACCATTAGCCAGACTCACCAAGAAACAAAGAGAGAGGACTAAATAAATAAAACCAGAAATAAGAGAGCCAAAATAATAAGCAATGCAACAGAAATACAAAGGATTATAAGGAAATACTACTAGCAACTATATGCCAATAAATGGAAAACATGTATGAAATGGACAAATTCCTAGAAACATACAATCTTCCAAAGCTAAATCAAGAAGAGACAGAAATATTTGAATCTCTAGCATCTGACTCACACTTTTGGCCCCACCCCAGTGATTTCTGCAGCCCCCGCCCTTCCTACCTGCAAGCTCATCCAAGACATTTCCAGTGGCTTTTCTGTGCAAGTGGTCCCTCAAGTGTCAGGCTTAGGACTTCCCTAAAATCTCTCAAACAAGCGGCAGCATGCCCCATATGACTTGATAAGTGGCCCCAGGCCTGGCACTAGAGGCTGCCTGCATTGGCTCATAGCTTGACCTCCCCTGGACAATGCCAAGTCCAGCACAAGAAGTAGCCACCTAAAGTTTGCTGTGTAGCTCATGCTGGGTGACCCTGGGCAAGGCACTGGCAGAGGCTGACGTTTGCACCTCCAGGGAGGCCTCAGAGACAGTGCATCCAGTGGTCAGACAATACCATGCTGCATTACAAGCCTACCACATCCACAAGTGACACACTCAAGGGGTGCACTTGGTGAACACCAAAGCTCCACTGAAGTAAATCCTGCTCCATAGGGGTGTCTCCAGCACAGCAGACCTTTGGCTGTAGTTGTAGCTGGTCCTTACAGTTGATTGGTCTGGGGGTCAGTTACTCCCAGTGACACAAAAAGCAACCAAGGCTGAACTAGAACAGGACAGTGCCCACAGCCCACACAAGGGAGCACCTAGAAGGCCCAGCTCAGGTGACTGGGGAGGCTGAGCTACTGGACCCTACAGGACACCTACTACACAAAGCCACTCTATAAATTTCAGGAGACAAAGCATCTCTACCTAATACATAGAAACAAACACGTCGAAGCAGCCAAAATGTGGAGGCAAAGAAACATCTTACAAAGAAAATAATAGAAGAAATCTCTAGAAGAGAAACTAAATGAAATAGATCCAAACAAGCTAACAGATACAGAGTTCAGAATTTTGTTTATAATGATGCTCAACAATATTAGTAAGAGTTTTATGAAAATAACTGAGAAAATCAATGTCATAATAAAGTAAAAATTTGGAATGAAGGCTACATGAACTAAATTAAAGAATAATTTACAGGATCAACAGTAGAGCAGAGGACATTGAGACTCAAATCAGCAATTTGGAACATGAGGAAACAAAAATCACCCAACCAGAAGAGCAAAAAGAAAAAAGAATCCAGAAATATGAAGATAGTATAAGGAGCCTCTGGGAAAACTTCAAGAGGCCCAACATTCATATTATTCAGGTGCCAGAAGGAGAAGAAAGAGAGGAAGAAATTGAAAACCTATTTGAAAAAATAATTACAGAAAATTCCCTCTACCTGGGGAAAGAAATAGACTTACAAGTCCAGGACGCACAGAGGTTCCCGAACAAGAGGAACCCAAAGAGGCCCACAGCAAGACACATCATAATTAAAATGCCAAAGGTTAAAGAAAAAGAGAGAATCTTAAAAGCAGCAAGAGAAAAGCAATTAGTTTCCTACAAGGGAGCACCGATAAGACTGTCACCTGATTTCTCAACAGAAACTTTGCAGGCCAGAAGTCAGTGGCAAGAAATATTCAATGTGATGAAAAAAATAGACCTACAGCCAAGATTGTTCTACCCAGCAAAGCTATCATTGAGAATTGAAGGTCAGATAAAGACCTTCTCAGACAGGGAAAAGCAAAAAGAGTTCATCACCACCAGACCAGCACTCCAGGAAATGTTGAAGGGTCTTCTTTAATAAGAAGCTAATGAACAAAAGAATCTGATGAACTAAATAGATCCAGAGACATTGACACATGCAACAGATAATCATATTTCAGCGGAAAGAGGGAAGGAGGGTGTAGGGTTGAAAGAGATTAACCAAAGAAGTTATATGTATATAAGCATAACTCATGGACACAGTCAATAACTGGGTGAAGGCCTGGGGAAGGGGTGCCAGCAATGTGGAGAAGGTCTATTTTGGGGGGAAAATGGGACACTTGTAACACTTTCAACAATAAAGATTTTAAAAAAACACAACAACAACAAAAAAAGAAGAGGCAGACAGTCTGAATAAGCCAAAAACAACTAATGAAATTGAAACAGTAATTAAAAAGCTCCCAGGGAAAAAAATCCTGGACCAGATGGATTTATAGGCGAGTTTTACCAAATATTCAAAGAAGAATTAACACCTATTCTATTCAAACTATTGCAGAAAATTCAAGAAGAGGGAAAACTTCCAAACACTTTTTATGATGCCAGCATCCTCTTAAAACCAAAACCAGATAAAGACACTACAAAGAAAGAAAATTAGAAGCCAATATCCCTGATGAACATAAATGCTAAAATCTTCATTAAAATACTAGCAAACCAGATTGAGCAATACATTAAAAGGATCATACACCACGACCAAGTGGAATTTATTCTGGGAATGCAAGGCTGGTATAACACCCCCAAGTCAATAAATGTGATAAATCACATAAACAAAATGAAGGACAAAAATCACATGATCATATCAATAGATGCAGAAAAAGCATTCAACAAAATCCAGCACCTATTTCTGATAAAAACTCTCAGCAAAGTCGGAAAAGAAGGATCATACCTCAACATAATAAAGGCCTTATATGACAGACCTACAGCCAATATCATACTCAATGGGAAAAACTAACACCATTTCCATTACAAACAGGAACAAGACAGGGATGTTAACTTTCACCACTCTTATTCAACATAGTACTGGAAATCCTTGCCATAGCCATCAAACAAGAAGAAAATATAAAGGGTACCCAAATTGGAAGGGAGGAAATAAAACTAATTATTTGCAGACGACATGATATTGTACATAGAAAACCCTAAAGACACCATCAAAGTCCTACTAGATTTGATAAACGAATTTGGCAAGGTAGCTGGATACAAAATCAACATCTGGAAATCAATGGCATTCTTATACACCAACAATGAACTTTCACAGAGAGAAACTAAGAAAACAATGCAATTTACTATTGCAACCAAAAAAATAAGATACCTAGGTACAAATTTAACCAAGGATGTAAAAGACCTGTACTCGGAAGACTATGGGACACTGAAAAAAGAAATAGAGGAAGATATAAACAAGTGGAAGAATATATACCATCCTCGTGGATTGGAAGAATTAACATTCTTAAAATGTCCATATTACCCAAAGCAATCTATAAATTCAATGCAACTCCTATTAAAATACCAACAGATCTAGAACAAACATTTCAAAAATTTATATGGAACCAAAAAAGACCCCGAATAGCTGCAGCCATCTTGAGAGAAAAAAAAGAACAAAGTGGAAGGGATCACTTTACCAATATCAAACTGTACCACAAAGCCATTGTAATCAAAGCAGCCTGGTATTGGTACAACATCGCACATATAGATCAATGGAACAGAACAGAGATCCCAGAAATAGACCCATGCCATTATGGTCAGTTAATATTTCACAAAGAAGACAAGAGCATACAATGGAGTAAAGACAGTCTCTTCAACAAGTGGTGCTGGGAAAATTGGAGAGATGCATCCAAAAAAAAATGAAACTAGACCAGCAACTTTCACCATACACAAAAATAAACTCAAAAAGGATAAAATACTTAAATGTAAGTCACGAAACCATAAAAATCCTGGACAAAAAGATAGGCAGTAAAGTCACAGACAACCCACATAGTGGAATTTTCACTGATACATCTCCTAGGGCAAAAGAAACAAAAGAAAAAATAAACATGTGGGACTACATCAAACAGAAAACAGCCTCAAAATACAAAGGAACCCCTACGGTCTGGGAAAACATACTTGCCAAGGATGTATCTGATAAGGGGCTAATTTCCAAAGTGTACAAAGGACTCATACTACTCAGCAAAAGGAAGACAAACAATCCAATTAAAAAATGGGCAAAAAACCTGAATAGACACTTCTCCAAAGAGGACATACAGATGGCCAAGAGACATATGAGAAAATGCTCAATGTCACTAATCATCGGAGTGATGCAAATTAAAACCACAATGAGGTATCACTTCACACCTGTAAGGATGGCTACTATCAACAAATCAACAAATGACATGTGGTGAGAATGTGGAGAAAGGGAAACTTGTATACTGCTGGTGGGAATGCAGACTGGTGCAGCCACTTTGGAAAAGAGTGTGGAGGTTCCTCAAAAATTAAAAATGGAATTGCCTTTTGACCCAGTGATCCCACTTCTAGGAGTATATCCTAAGAATCCTGAAACACTAATCAGAAAGAATATATGCACCCTTATGTTCATAGCAGCACAATTTACAATAGCTAAGACCTGGAAACAGCCCAAGAGCCCATCTAAATCGATGAGTGGATAAAAATCTGTGGGACATATACACCATGCAATACTACGCAGCTGTAAAGAAGAAGGACCTTGTACCCTTTGGGACAGTATGGATGGACCTGGAGAATATTATGCTAAGCAAAATAAGCCAGGCAGAGAAACACAAACATCACATAATCTCATTTATATTTGGAATCTAAAGAACTTAATAAACTGATGGACAGAATAGATTCAGTAACATGGAAGCATGGATCAGACTGATGAATCTCAGAGGGACGGAGAAGGGTGGGTGGGTGGAGGGGGAGAAATTAACCAAAGAATTCATACACATATATGCACAACCCAAAGACATGGACAATGGTGTGGAGAGGGACTGGAGAGGGGGTGGGAAAGGGTGGAATGGGTCATTTGCAAATGACACTTTATTGTACATAGAAAACCCTAAGGACTCCACAAAAAAACTACTAGATTTAATAAATGAATTCAGCAAGGTCGTAGGACACAAAATTAACACCCAGAAATTGATGGCATTTTTATACACCAATAATGAACTCTCAGAAAGAGAAACTAGAAATACAATTCCATTTATTATTGCAACAAAAAAATTAAGCTAGTTAGGAATAAACTTAATCTGGAGTTGTTTCAGGTTTACTTCCTTTAAGCTTTTTTTTTAAATCCTCAAGGTGGAGCTAAAGGTTAAGGGTTGAGAAGAACCTAGGCTAGAGATAAGGGTCAAGATAACTAAGACCAGGAAAGAAAAAAAAAAAAGGAAGGCTGGTTTATCTTTGTCTTTTCAATAGGAATTGCTTTCTGAGGATCTAAACAAAACCTTTTACTAAATAAATAAGAGCCTGAGCTCACTTGGCTCTGAAGATAAGGGGCATTTCCTCCCTCCAGCTCAACTCTCAGACATTCTTAGGTAACTAAGAATGTCTGTGGAGGTGTCATATGGCATCCCCTATGACATTCAGGAGCCCCATGAGGAACCCCAACTTAATTTAATTAAACATTTGACTCATCCAGGACCCACACATGAAAAGTTTGTTTACCCAGTGCTCTGAATCCTCAGGGCTGAATTAGACAGCTGGGGAGAGAAACTGAGATATGTAAGAGGGCTTTAGATGACTGAGAGGTTAAAGCCCCTTGAAGTTCAACCCACAAACAGCACACTTTCAGACTATTACACAACATTGCTAGAAATTTGATAAGATCCTGCAGGTCTCAAAATAAAAGACATAGGAAATTGTGCCAAGGCTGAAAACTCTCAGACCCCAGAACCCGATTAATATTTCTTACAATTAATGGAAATCCTTTACTTGCAAGTACTTACAGAAATGGGAAGAATGAACTAGAAGTAATAGCAACTAAAGATAGCCAAAATGTAGCTCTTTTAGTACCTAAATAAATTTTTGCATGCAAAATTAGGGGGAAAAAACAGCTTTAAAATTAAACTGAATAAATGGGAAACTTATCTTGATTGGAAATTAAAGGCTTCTAGGAGAAGCACAGGTAAATTGCACCCAGGATACAAAAACTAGTAGGGCCTCTCTTAAGTGAAAGGGGATACAGGTTGTGTACATTTCTTGTATTAGAACAAGAATTAAGAAATTTGTCTAAAGACTTCCATGAATTTCTCCAGGGCCCTGATGGGTTTGCAAAGGAACTTAATTTATCTGAGAGAGAATATGTTCCTGGTTTTTCTGACATATTCCAGTTAATATGCTTACTGATTTCTGGGGACAAAACAACAGAATTACTAAATAAGGTCTGCTGGGAAACTCCTGTGGGAGGAGGCTGTTGTAGGATTATTATTATTATTTTTTGTAGACAGCCCAGTCACTTTAAGAAGGGTTATAGAAAACTAAAATGGAAATGGGATGAAAGAGAGCCCTCAAGCAAAACATGGCAAATCTTTCTACATACTGTTAGTCATCTCTAATGAGAACTAGAGAAAAAGTTAGCCACTTGTTTAGGAATTTCAGAAATTAATGAAATGACAAGGAGTCAGATACTTGTCCCTGATGTCAGGAACTGCTCTGCTAGGCCTCCTTTTGCATCTTGGGGAATGGGAACTGGAAATATAAGAGATGTCCTGACAAGCTGCTCAAGGCTAGGGTATGCACCCAAACCCAAGCAACACAGGGCCAGAGAGGAAAGAGATCCTATTGGTGAGTTTAGAAACAGAAGGTCTCTAGCACAAAACTGATGGCAGGTAATACGATAAGGCTAGCTGAGACCAGGAACCCAGGCATGAAACAGGGGATGACCTCCTTTGAGCCCAATATAGGCAGGGGGAAACAGAGATGCCTGCTTCTCCTATATTCTCTATTCTCTTCCAGATGGGAAACTAACCCTCCATTCCTCAAGACTAGCCCATAGAATGCATCCTCAAGAACTGGTAAAAATTTGATCCCAAAACCATAAAGAAGAAGAGATTAGTCTTCTTTTGCAATACAGATGACTCCAATACAAACTGGGGAAACAGGAGGCCTGGCCAGAGAATGGAAGTCTTAATTATAACAGCCTTAATTCTCCAGCCAGATTTTCTCTGCCATCATTAGGACAAATCGACTGAAGTCCCATACAGCCAAGCCTTTATGAGACAACCCAGACCTTTGTAAGACTTGCAGCTAGACTTGTTTTGCTAGTCCCAGGGAAATGGATGGAGGTTCCATATAACCAAGTCTTTATGGCTCTCAGGGATAACCCTAATCTATGCACTACCTGTAAACCATATCTCTCTGTAATTGCTACAGAGCCTGAAAGAGAAATATACCCAATAAAAAAAAAAATTCCAAAAATGGGTGAATGCATTTGTCAGTTCTTCACCAACATTTGGGTGGCAACACAATTCTTGAGATATTAAAAACCACCATCCTTGTTTCACAAATTAAATCTTTACAGGGCCAGAGTCATTACTCAAGAAACAATTCAAAGCCCACTAAATCTTACCTGGACCATCTTTTAAAATGCAAATTTCTGGGAGGTAATCCTTATTGAAAGAAGAAAAAAAGAAAAAAAAGAAAAGAAAAAAGAGAAGAGAAGAGAAAGAAGAGAAGAGAAGAGAAGAGAAGAGAAGAGAAGAGAAGAGAAGAGAAGAGAAGAGAAGAGAAGAGAAGAGAAGAGAAGAGAAGAGAAGAGAAGAGAAGAGAAGAGAAGAGAAGAGAAGAACCTTAGCCATCCAAACATAAGTTCACTTACTTTTGGATTTTTATTACAGAGAAGCTATAAAATAGATTTGGATCTTTTAATGAATATTTTATATTTTATTAGAAGTATGTCTCTTAAAAGTGTGAGTGTTGCCGGTAATGGAGCCTATGTTTCTAGAAGTTATAAAATATATTTGCCAATCTAAACAATGGTAATTGCTTACTTTTAGTTGTCACTAAAAAACAAAGTTTTTAAATGTTAAGAATTCAAAGAAATTGAAAAGACATTGTATAGTATGGGTAATAAAAGGTATAAAATAGAAAGATGCATTTTTGTAGGACAAGAATTGAAAGCAAGTTCACAAAAATCACATGATCATATCAATAGATGCAGAAAAAGCATTCAATAAAATCCAGCACCAATTTTTGGTAAAACCTCTCAGCAAAGTGGGGATCATACCTCAACATAATAAAGGCCACCTGTGATAAACACAGCCAACATCATGCTCAATGGGCAAAAACTAAAACTATTTCCTCTAAGAACAGGAACAAGATTGGGGTGTCCACTTTCACCACTCTTATTTAAAATAGTACTGGAAGTCCTAGCCACAGTGATCAGACAAGAAGAAAACATAAAAGGCATCCAAATTGGAAAGGAGGAAACAAAACTGTCATTATTTGCAGATGACATGACATTGTCCATAGAAAACTCTAAAGACTCCACCAAAAACTACTAGATTTAATAAATGAATTTAGTAAGGTAGCAGGATACAAAATTAACACCCAGAAATTGAAGGCATTTTTATAAACCAATAATTAACTCTCAGAAAGAGAAACTAAAAAAACAATCCCATTTACCACTGCAACTAAAAAAATAAGATACCTAGGAATAAACTTACCCAAAGATGTAAAAGAACTTTACTCAGAAATCTACAGAGGAAAAAAGAAACAGAGGAAGATACTAACAAATGGAAAAATATACCATGCTCATGAACTGAAAGAATTAACATCATTAAAATGTCCGTACTACCCAAAACTATTTATAAATTTAATACAATCCCTATTAAAATACCAACAGCATATTTCACAGATCTAGAACAAACACTTTGAAAATTTATATGGAACCAAAAGACACCCCAAATAGCCATGGCAAATCTTGAGAAAAAAGAACAAAGTTGGAGGAATCACAATACCAGATATCAAGTTATATTACTAAGCCACTGTAAGCAAAAAACCTGGTACTGGCACAAGAACAGACATATAGATCAGTGGAACAGAACAGAGAACCCAGAAATTGACACATGCCACTATGGTCAGTTATTATTTCACAAAGGAGGTAAGAATATACAATGGGGTAAAGACAGTCATTTCAATAAATGGTGTTGAGAAAACTGCACAGGTACATGCAAAAAAATGAAACTAGTCTACCAATTTACACAATATAAAAAACTAAATTCAAAATGAATTACAGACTTAAATGTAAGACATGAAACCATAAAAATTCTAGAGGAAAACATAGGCAGCAAAATCTCAGACATCTCTCGTAGCAACGTTTGCTGATACATCTCCTAGGGCAAGAGAAACAAGGAGAAAATAAAGAAATGGGACTATATCAAAATAAAAAGCTTCTGCACAGCAAAAGAAACCATCAACAAATTCAAAAGGGAGCCCACTGTATGGGAGAACACACATTTGCCAACAACACATTGGATAAAGGGTTATTATCCAAAATATATAAGGAACTCATACAACTTAACAGAGAAGGAAGACAAACAATCCAATTTAAAAAATGGGCAAAGGACCTAGATAGACACTTCTCCAAAGAGGACATACAGATGGCTAAGAGATATATGAAAAAATGCTCAGTCACTAATCACCAGAGAGATGCAAATTAAAACCACAATGAGGTATTAGTACACAGCTTTCAGAATGGCTACCATCAATAAATCAATGAGTGTGGCGAGGCGGGGCTCAGCGGTTGAGTGTCAACCTAGGATCCAGGCGATAGGGGTTCGATTCCTGGTCAGGGCACAGGCCCAGGTTGTGGGCTCGATCAATGGAGGCAGCTGATCAATGACTCTCTCATCATTGATGTTTCTATCTCTCTCTCCCCCTCTCCTTTCCTCTCTCCAAAATCAAAAAAGATATATTTAAAAACAAAACAAAACAAAAACCAAATCAATAAACTACAGGTGCTGGCGAAGGTGTGGAGAAAAGTGCACCCTAGTACACTGCTGGTGGGAGTGCAGACTGGTGCAGCCACTATGGAAAACAGTATGGAGGTTCCTCAAAAGATTAAAAATGACTTGCCATTTGACCCAGTGATCCCACTTCTAGGAATATATCCTAAGGAACCTGAAACACCAATCACAAAAAACTTATGCACCCCTATGCTCATGGCAGCACAATCTACAATAGCTAAGATCTGGAAACAGTCCAACTGCCCACCAATAGATGAGTGGATAAAAAAGCTGTGGTACATTTACACCATGGAATACTATGCATCTGTAAAAAATGATATGTTATCCTTTAGCACAGCATGGAGGGAACTAGAAAGTATTATGCAAAGTGAAATAAGCCAGTCAGAGAAAGACAAATACCACATGATCTCACTTATATGTAGAATATAATAAACAAAATAAACTGATGAACAAAATGGATCCAGAGACATAGAAGCATGGAACAGACTGAGGGATCTCAGAGGGAAAGTGGGGAGTGGGTGGGAAAAGAATAATCAAAGAAGTTATGTCTTTATAAGCATAACCCATGGACAGACATTGGTATGGGGAAAGCCTGCGGGTGGGATGAATATGGGGTGGAGGGGATCAATGGGGATAAAAGGGACATCTATAATATTTTCAACAATAAAGATAAAGAAACTTAAAAATTAAAAAGAGTGGTCTGTCTTGCATACTTTCTTGCCTCTAGTCATTTGTACACCAAAAAAAAAACGAGAGAGAGAAAGAAAGAAAGACAAAAAGAAAGGAACTTGGTATACTCAGGGAAGAACTAACTTGCCTGGAATCAGGGAGAGAGCTGGAGGGGCAGCTTTCTCACAGACAGAAGAGCTGGCAGTGGCCATTGCTCCTTTAGTGAGCCCCCTCCCCACAGAGAAGGCAGGCAAGAGCCACATCTGAACCTCCATCAACCTGGCTCACTCTTTTTGCCCCACCCTGGTGATTCCTAGAGACCCCACCCCTCCCTACTTGCAAGCTCATCCAAGCCATTCCAGTGGCTTTTCTATGCAAGTGGAACCTCTAGCCTCATGCTTAGGACTTAATTAAAATCTCTCAAACAAGCAGCAGCTGACCTCATACTTCTCAATAAGTCTGCCTCATACCTCTCAATAAGTGGCCCCAGGCCTGGCATTAGGGGAAGCCTGCATTGGTCCACAGCTTGGCCTCTCCTGTACACCTTTAAGCCCAGCACAAGTAGCAACCATCTACAGATTTCTGTGTAGCTCATGCTGGGTGGTTCTTGGCAGGGCACAGACAGAGGCTGACTTTGCACCTCACAGAAGGCCACAGAGAGAGTGCACCGAGTGGTCAGCTCAACTGCACTGGATTACAATCCTACCACATCCACAAGTGATACACTCAAGGGGTTTATTTGGTGAACACCAAAGCTCCACTGAAATAAATCCTGCTCCATAGGGGTGTCTCCAGCACAGCAGCTCGTCAGCTGTAGTTGCAGCTGGTCCTCACAGCTGATTGGCCTGGATATCAGGTGTCATCCCAGTGACACCAACAGCAACTGAGGCTCGACTAGAACAGGCCAGTGCACACAGCCCACACAGGGGAGCACTTAGAAGGCCCAGTTCAGGTTACTGCAGAGACTGATGCACTGGAACCTACAGGACACCTACTACACAAAGCCACTCTACCAATTCCAGGAGACAAAGCAGCCCTACCTAATACATAGAAATAAACACCAGGAAGCAGCCAAAATGCAGAGGCAAAGAAACATGGCACAAATGAAAGAACAGAAGACATGTCCAGAAAAATAACTAAATGAAGTGGAGCCAAGTAAACTACTAGATATAGAGTTCAAAACAATGGTTATTCAAGGGAGCACCTAATTAGACTGAAAGCTGATTTCTCAATAGAAGCACTTCAGGCCAGAATGGAGTGGCATAAAGAATTCAAAGTAATGAAAAATAAGGGACTGAACCCAAGACTACTCTATCCAGCAAGGCTATCATTCAAAATTGAAGGTGAAATAAAAAGCTTCGCAACCAAAAAAAAGGCTAAAGGAGTTTATTACTACCAAGTCAGCACTATAAGAAATGTTAAAGGAGCTGGTGTAAGAAGAAGAAGAAAAGTGGAGAAAGAGAGGAACACAGATATAAAGAAAGAATGGCAATACATAAGTACCTATCAATAATAACCTAAAATGTAAACAGCCTAAGTGCTCCTATCAAAAGACATAGGATACCTGAAACCATAACAAAACATGACTCATATATATGCAGTCTATAAGAGACTCACCTCAGAACAAAGGAAAAAACTTCTGGAGGACTTTGAATATAATACAATCATAGTAGGGGACTTTAACACCCCACTGACATCAATGGATAGATCTTCTAGGCAAAAAATCAACAAGGACACAGTGATCCTAAATGACACACTAGATTAGATAAAATTAATTGACATTTACAGAACGTTCCACCCAAAAGATACAAAATATATGTCAAATGCAAATGGAACATTCTCAAAGACAGACCAAGTGTTAGGACACAAAGCATGTTTCTACAAGTTCAAGAAGACTGAAATCATATCAAGCATCTTCTCAGATCACTATGGCATGAAATTAGAAATCAACTACAATAAAAAAACTAAAAATCATTCAAACACATGGAAGCTAAATAACATGATATTAAACAATCAATGGGTTACCAAAGAGATCAAGGAAGAAATCAAACACTTCTTGGGAAAAAAATGAAAATGAATACAAAACAACCCAAAATCTATGGGGCACAGTGAAAACAGTCCTGAGAGAGAAATTCCTAGCACTACCAGCCTACCTCAAAGAACAAGAAAAACTTCTAATCAATTATCTAACCCTATAGCTTAAAGACTTAGAAAGGGAACAATAATAAAAGCCCAAAGTAGGAGGAAGGAAATAGTAAAGACCAGAGTGGGAAAAAATGACATAGAGACTAAAATAACAATACAGAAGGTCAATGAAACCAAGAGCTGGTTCTTTGAAAAGGTAAATAAGGTTGATGCAGCTTTAGCCAGACTCACCAAGAAACAAAGAGAGAGGACTCAAATAAATAAAATCAGAAATGAAAGAGGTGATATAGCAAATGACCCAGCAGAAATACAAAGGATCATAAGAAAATACTATGAGCAACTATATGCCAACAAACTAAACAACCTGGGTGAAACAGAAAAAATTCCTAGAAAGATACAATCTTCCAAAACTGAATCAGGAAGAATCAGAAAACCTAAGTAGGCCGATAACAAATAATGAAATTTAAGCAGTAATCAAAAAACTCCAAGCAAACAAAAGTCTGGGACCAGATGGATTTATAGGTGAGTTTTACCAACCATTCAAAGAAGAATTAGCACCTATTTTCCACAAACTATTCCAGAAAATTCAAGAGAAGAAAAGACTCCCAAGCCCTTTTTATAAGGCCAGCATCAACCTAATCCCAAAACCAGATAAAGGCACTACAAAGAAAGAAAATTATAGACCAATATCCCTGATGAACATAGATGTTAAAATCCTCAACAAAATGCTAGCAAACCAGGTCCAGCAATGCATCATAAACATCACACACCACAGCCAACTAGGGTTTATTCTGGGAATCTAAGGCTAGTAAATATTCACAAATCAATAAATGTGATACATAACATAAATAAAATGAAGGACAAAAATCACATGATCATATGACAAGATGCAGAAAAAGCATTCAACAAAATCCTGTACCCAGTTTTGATAAAATGTCTAAGCAAAGTGAGAATAGAGAGAACATATCTCAACATAATAAAGGCCATATATCACAAACCTATAGCCAACATCATACTCAATGGTCAAAAACTAAAACCATTTCCCTTAAAAACAGGAACAAGACAGGGTTGTCCACTTTCACCACTATTATTCAGCATAGTACTGAAAGCCTTTGCCACAGCCATCAGACTAGAAGAAAACATAAAAGTATCCAAATTGGAAAGGAGAAAATAAAACTGTCATTATTCAAAGGTGAAATGGTATTGTACATAGAAAACCCTAAAGACTCCGCTCAAGTACTACTAGGTTTGATAAATGATATCGGCAAGGTAGCTGGATACAAAATCAACATCTGAAAATTGATGGCATTCTTATACACCAACAATGAACTCTCAGAAAGAGAAACTAAAAAGAAAAAATCTCATTTTCCATTGCAACTAAAAAAATGAGATACCTAGGAATAAACTTAATTAAGAATGTAAAAGACCAGTACTTGGAAAACTACAGGAGGCTGAAAGAGAGGAAGATATAAACAAGTGGAATATATCATGCTCTTGGATTGGAAGAATTAATATCATTAAAATGACCATACTACCCACAGCAACAGATAGATTCAGTGCATTAAAATACCAACAACATATTTCACAGAGCTAGAACAAATATTCCAAAAATTTATTTGGAACCAAACAAGACCCTGAATAGCTGCAACCATCTTGAGAAAAAAGAACAGAGTTGGAGGGATCACTTTATCAGATATCAAATTATACTACAAAGCCACTGTAATCCAAACAGCCTGGTATCGGTACAACAACAGACATATAGATCAATAGAACAGAACAGAGACCCCATAAATAGACCCACACCATTATGATCACTTAATATTTGACAAAGGAGGCAAGAGCATACAATGAAGTAAAGACAGTCTCTTAAATAATTGGTGTTGGGAAAATTGCACAGGTACATGCAAAAAAAAAAAAAATGAAACTAGTTCACCAACTTACTCCACACACAAGAATAAATTCAAAATGGATGAAAGACTTAAATTCAAAACTGTAAAAATCCTGGAAGCAAACATAGGTATTAAAGTCACTGACATCTCATGCAGTGGAACTATCACCAATATATTACCTAGGGCAAGAGAAACAGGAAAAAATAAACAAATGGGGCTGCATCAAACTAAAAAAATTCTGCACGCAGCAAAAGAAATCATTCTCAAAATACAAAGGAACCTCACGTTATGGGATAACATATTTGCTAAGGATACATCTGACAAGGGGCTGATTCCCAAAGTGTACAAAGAACTCATACAATTCAACAAGAGGAAGACAAACAAATCCAATTAAATAATGGGCAAAGGACCAGTATAGACACTTCTCCAAAGAGGACACATAGGTGGACAAGAGGCATATAAGAAAATGCTCAAAGTCACTAATCATCAGAGAGATGCAAATTAAAACCACAATGAGGAATCACTTCACACCTGTCAGAATGGCTGCCATCAACACATCAACAAATGACATGTGCTGGCGAGGTTGTGGGGAAAGGGGAACCCTTGTACACTGCTGGTGGGAATGCAGACTAGTGTGGCCACTATGGAAAAGAGTATGGAGGTTCCTCAAAAAATTAAAAATGGAGCTGCCTTTTGACCCAGTGATCCCACTTCTAGAAATATATCCTAAGAATCCTGAAACACTAATCAGAAAGAATATATGCACCCCTATGCTCATAGCAGCACAATTTACAATACCTAAGATCTGGAAACAGCCCAAGTGACCATCAGTAGATGGGTGGATAAAAAAGCTGTGGGACATTTATACCATGGAATAATATGCAGCTGTAAAGAAGAAGGATCTCGTACCCTTTGGGACAGTATGGATAGACCTGGAGAATATTATGCTAAGTGAAATAAGCTAGGGAGAGAAAGACAAAGATCATATGATTTCACTTATATGTGGAATCTAAAGAACATAATAAATTGATGAACAAAATAGATTCAGTGACATAGAAGCATGGAACAGAATGACAAATCTCAGAGGGGAGTTGTGGGTGGATGGGTGGGGAGAAATTAACCAAAGAATTTATATGCATATATGCCTAACACATGGACACAGATAACAGTGTGGTGAAGGCCATGGGCAAGGAGTGGGTGCCATGTGGAAGGGGTTAATGGGGGGAAAAATGGGACATCCATAATATTTTCAACAATAAAGGTAAATTAAAAACAAAAACAAAAAGAAAGAAAACAAATGGAAAACAGTATTGGGTTTCCTCAAAAAATTAAAATGGAAATGCTATTTGACCCAGTGATTCCCCTTCTAGGAATATATCCTAAGAAGCCTTAAACACCAATCAGGAAGAATATATGCACCCCTATATTTCATAGCAGTGTTATTTACAATAGCTAAGATCTGGAAACAGCTCAAGTGCCAATCTGTAGATGAACAGATAAAAAAAAGCATGTGGTATATTTACACAATGGAATACTATGCAGCTCTAAAAATGAAGGATCTCTTACCCTTTGAGACAGCATGGAAGGACCTGGAGAGTATTATGCTAAGCAAAATAAGACAGTTTGAGAAAGACAAATATCACATGATCTCACTTATATGTGGAATCCAATGAACAAAATATACTGATGAACCAAATATATACAGGGTCATTGAAGTGTACAACAGACTTACATTTCAGAGGGAATGGGTTGGAAGAGATTAACCAAAGAACTTATATTCATATATGCATAGCCCATCGACAGGCAATAGTGTGGGGATGGCATGGGGAGGAGGAGAGAGTGAGGTGGAGGGGGTTAATGGGGAAATTAAGGGGATACAATAAAGAAAAAAAATATATATTTTTTTAAAATATATCTTTATTGATTTCAGAGAGAGGAAAGGCGAAGGAGAGAGAGCGGTAGAAACATCAATAACGAGAGAGTCATTGATCGAGCCCGCAACCCGGGCATGTGCCCTGACCGGGAATCGAACCCTGATCGCCTGGATCCCAGGTGGATGCTCAACTGCTGAGCCACGCCCAGCCGGGCAAAGAAAAATATTGATGTAGAAGAGGCCAAATGTTCCAGATGGATTGCATTATATGTCCAGTGAAATGAATCCCTTGGTCACTATATAATTCAGAGAAAATTCCCCATTTTGGATTTTCCCAATATCTACTTACCTATCATTAAGGCTGTTGCACTCCTGCAAGGAATACTTCTCCAGTGAGAAACATGGAAATGATACCGAATATATATTTGTATCCCTGAGATGGTGACATATGCATAAAGTCTAATCGCCAAATCTCAAATGGATATAAAGGAAGTGGGAAATGTTCTTGGGATACATGGAGTGGTTTTTCTGGGTTATATTTTGGACAGATAGAACATCTGCTATACATTTTATGAGCTACAGTGAGAGGTTTCCAGTAATATTGTTTCCTCCATAAAATCATCTTTTCATGATCTCAATGTGTTAGTTCATGTGCATGTTGAAGTTATAGACAGTTGAGCCCCTATAGGTAAGATTGGTTTCTGTTTGGGTTCAAGCTATACCTGTCTGGGTTGAAAGCTTCCCCGTTTTGTTGCCATATCCTCTTTTCTTCTTCTGTAGTTCTCTGTTGGAACTGCAAAAGAGAGCCTTTTATTGACTTAATAGGGAGCAAGGAACATTCTCAGGTCTACATAATATGGCTGCTTAGTACATCAGTACACAGAGTTGACCAATTTATGTTGTTTAATCAGATTTACAAGCTTTTCACCTAGTTCTTTTTTAAAAATGCCAAATTTAGTAAGGTGTAATTTTTAAAAAAATGTATCTTTATTGATTTCAGAGAGAGGAAGGGAAAGGGAGAGAGAGAGATAGAAACATCAATGATGAGAGAGTTGGCTGCCTCCTGTATGTCCCTGACTGGGGATCTAGCCTGCGACCAGGGCATGTGCCCTGACCGGGAATCAAACTGTGATCTCCTGGATCCTAGGTTGACGCTGAGCCACGCCCGGCCAGACAAGGGATAATTTGATAATCTTTAAAACTATCTGGAGACAGACTTGAATATTGTTTAAAAGTTTTTTTTCAAAATGTTCAAAGAAATCAAGTACTGGTTCATCAGGCTTTTTTACATTGCTGGATTTTGGTCCAGTCCATTTTCTATGTAAAAATCTCAGGTATGACTTAGTAAAGCCAGGGGGCTAATTTCCTGCATTATTCTTATTCTTTACAGTTTTCCAATAAACCGTACTTAGCTATTCTGTTGCTTTGTTTTCAGAAACTAGTAGGTGTATTAATTGGGATATATCAGAATGGCCAGCATCATATGTTTTAACAGTTAAATCAAATTGCTGAGCCATCAGGGTCATAAAGACTATCCTGGAAATCCTTAGATTCCTTACTTCTGTTCTAATCCAAGGAATGAATACAATTGCTGGTTTCCCTCTGCCTGAGACTGGTTTTTCCCTAAAGGGAGCCGCCAGAACTTCTGGGTTTTCTAGTATAACTTGGTCTGGCTTTCTATTGTTTCCCCTAGGTCAGTAGTGGGTGGTGGTGGAGAAGATACACAGGAGATAAACGAGGGAGAAGAAGGGGAAGGGTAAATCTGAACAAGGAAGCTCAGAGAGCAAATATAGAGGTTTCATGTAAATTATACATATAAACTACAGAAGGGATGAGGTTCTTAGATTTTATCAACCTTAGAGGAACAATTCCCCATGTTGTTAGGTTTCTGTGATGATTTGGTCTGAACAAATTTCTAGGGATATTGTGTGGTGGGTTAAAATATATTGTTTATGGGTAGAGCTCCAAGGGGCTGTCACTTCTTGAGTCACCTCAACCTTCTTACATATCTTGGTTTCTCTTCCCAGTTAATACAACTGTGAGGACTCAAAGTGCTGGGTAACCAGCCTTTATGTGCTTGCCCCCAAAACAGTCAATTGTTTAATTACAGTTGTTGGAATTCTCTATGGGGCCACTGTTCATTTTGAGGGATACCCTCAAACTCCCCCACAAAGATTCTTAGTTACCTGAGAATACCTTAAATTTGTACTGGAGGAAATTAATGCCCCTAATATTTGGAGTTTAATAACTTCAGACTCTCATTTATACAGCAAAAGGTTTTGATCAGACTCATAGTAGGTAGATCCAGGTGAAAAGTGGAAATTAAAGCCAGCTGTCCATTTCAACTCCTACTATATAGTGTCACCTTGCGGATTTTCTAAGAACAGCTCAAATAAAGTCAAACCCTCTGCAACAAGGGGGAGGTCCGGGATTCTGAGGTAATTCACCCTCTTTGTCTTCAATGACCCAGTCTTGCAGCCTCCCAGTAGATGCAGATATTCAGATATTTGTGAGGAAACTGATGGGCAAGACCATTACCCTTGAGGTTGAGCCCAGTGACACCATTAATGTCAAAGCTAAAACTCAAGACATGAAGGATATCCTGCCTACCGCTAGCGTGCTTTTTAAAAAATGTTTTTATTGATTTTTAGAGAGTAAGGGAGAGGGTTAGAGATAGAAACATTGATGAGAGAGAAATATCATCAATCCTCTGCCTCCTGCACACTCCCAAATGGGGATCGAGCCTGCAGTGCAGGCATTTGCTCTGACCAGGAATCAAACCCTGAACTCTTGGCTCCTAGGTCAACCCTGAACAACTGAGCACACCCGATGGGCACTAGTCTGATTTTTGTCGTCAAGCAACTAGAAGATGGCCAATCTCTCTATAATATCCAGAAAGAGTCTACCCTGAACTACATACTTTGTCTGTAGGGAGACATCATCAAGCTTTCTGCCAGCTCACCCAGAAGTACAACTGCAACAAGATGATCTGCCGCAACTGTTATGTTCACCTGCACCCCTGTGCTTTCAACTGCTGCAAGAGGTGTGGCCACACCAACAAACTGCACCCCAAGAAGGTAAAACAAGGCCCTTCTATCACCTCCTCAGCCAGAGGGTGGCCTCTTGCCTGAATTCTGTGGCCCTGGACCCTCACTAGTTTCCCTTTCATTGGAGCAGTAAAAATAAACAAACTCACCCAAGTTCGCCCAGTGCAAAGTGAGGAGCCAGTAGGGCTCAAGAGGCCCCTGCTGGTACCTAGCATTGGGTTCAAGTTCGTGGGGTGGTCCTAGGAGGTGATCTTCTTTGGAATCATGTTGGCTATAACAAGTAAAGATTGATGAAAGAATATCCAGCCTAAGAAAAAGTCTTATAAGAGTTTATTTGAACAAAATTGATGACAATTGCCAGGAAGCAAAATTTCAACAAACTGAGAAATGCTCTGGAGAATGGCAGCTTTGCAGCTTATTTTGTACATTAGAATCAAAGGCGATGTACGGAGGGTTTCATGAAATTCACTGGTGGTACACTGGGGGCTGGAAGAAAGCAAAGTTGGGAAATCTTTGAGCTGGGATAAAAAGCAAAAGAAACAAAAACACACATATACTTTTTACATTGAGTACACTGGATATTTAACATTTACAGTACATAGAGATGGTATGTGGATAAGAGGGTAACAATGTGATCTTGTACTCTGGTGCCAGCAGTTGTGCCTTTGAGGGGTCTGGAAAAGAAAATTACATTTTTAAGGTATGTTATCTTAGATTCACAAAGACAATAGACAATTTCTAAGGTAAATATTGACCTTTGTCAAGGCTATAGGCCTACAACATGAATACCCCCATGACCAGCTTCCAGCATCTAGTTATGAATTTTTATGTTCATACCACCAATGTGGTTACTTTTGGTCTGAGTTTGTAAGGCCCACCATGCAGGCCTCCCCTGAGCTTGTCAGGTTTAGTATGTGGCCCCCCCTTTATTTCCAAACACTCAAACCACAAACTTCATTCAAATTCCATCCAGTTATATGATTATTTTACTATGCTAGTCTGTCATACTTTGTGCCTTTTAAAGGATGTTAATTCTTACTCATCCTTTAAGACTTTGTCACTGAGAAATCTTTCTGAATTCCCTTAGGCAGTAAGGTACTCATCTTCCCTCCTACATATTTTCATAGCACTTGGTAATACAAGTAGCCTGATATAGGTAGAAAATGCTTAGTTCCAATCACCACTTATTCACTGTGTGATTTACACCTTGGCTTGTTTATCTGGTTCATCAGGTTGCTAGTACTTATTTCATAGGATTGCGAGATACATAAAACCAGTCTCAGTAATTATTGCAAAAGTTCCGAATATGTTCTAATTTTTATATAAGCCTTTAAGTGTCTAATATGTGTAAGATGTCAGAAATGCATCTAAAAGATGAACAGGATATAGTTCCTTTGCACTAAGGGGGGCTAACAGAAATAAACCTTGTGATAGCATCACTACATAAAGATGAGTCATTCAGTAACTTCTTTGTGAACGGTCAACATATATAAGCAATACCATATAATCCTAAAAATGTTTTATGAGTGTAGACTTAAAAAAAACAAATGACAACTTCTAGCAACTGGCATCAGATTAACTATGAGGTTACATTCTGTGTTTGAAAATAATCAAAGATATAAATAGTATGTTTCAAGTGTTGGTTGTACTATAACTTTCACAAAAGATCTATTTAAAGAGGTGAGCAATCAGTAGTATATATTGAATTTCAACTAAATTTGGACAAAAATGTTCTATGTATTAGCTCTAGCACATACAAAAAATTAAAAAGCCTATCTAAGCATTTAATAAATCACTTATAAAATATGTCATATCCATAAAGTTTATTTTAAAAAATTGTTAAAAACTAACAATACAGGAATATTTATTAATATACTTAAAAAGTTTGTTCCCTATGTTGAAGGAAAATACATTAGCAACATCTTCCAAACACCATCTTTATAAAAGTAAACCTTCTAGATGCTGAAATGTACTACAGTAGATTCTATAGTTTACACTCTTAATCACAGGATTGGAAATCATTCTCCCTACTCTGTCTCTCCAAATGTGGCAGTTATTATACTTAAATTAATGACATTCAATCATGTAATACTACCACAGGTCCTTAAATAGAGTACACGCTGCATATTTACTAACAGAGCAAGTCTTCTCTATTGCCACATAATTATTTTAGATAAGCATTTGACTTTAAATACAAATAGAAATACTATATCCCATGATTGTAAACATTCACCAAGAGCTTCCAGAGTATAATGAGTAATAGAGGTGACCCAAGAGTCACTCAAATGTTTCTCACTCATTTGGATATTGCTGAGATTAAGTTCTGAAGGCAAATTATCAAAAGCCTTACTTATTTCTGTAAGAAAGTAGTCAAAAACACCTGAAAGTCATTCTAAAGACTATATTAAGCACCATTTTCACTTACTTAAATACAGAGTTAAATTCAGCAGTATATGTATGATCATTAATATCAGAAGTTAAAAATAACTGTAGGTCTCAAGTCCCCTTCTGTGAATACATATGGGATTCTGAGTTCCAATGATGCTAATAAGAATCACTCATGCATACCAAGGGTAGTAACTCCCCCAGGGCCACATGCAACCCTTAAGTCTGAGGCACAACTATTACTTTTGTGAGTGGATGCTATACAAGCAGATTTAAGGCTGTATTTGGCTATAAAGAGTTCAATCAACTCTTTAGTGTTCTTATAACACAGATCACACACACGACTCAAAATTTCAGAGGGTGGAAGGTGAGAAGTTCCCAAACACTTTTTAAATATTATTCTCCATACAACTCACTGTCAGCATATTTACATAGGGGACTATTCATACTTAAAATCACTAAAAACTGCAATCATGTTTTAAAACTCTTATCCCAACTTCCCCAGGATTATCCTCATTCTTATTTTCTGACTTCTGGCCCAGTTCATGTTTGTCAGCTTGTTCACTGAAGTCCTTAAGTAATTCTGATGTTGCTCCAAAGGCAAATACTATATATTCACTGCCAACCACTTTGGGACAAGCCTGGTTGCAAAGAGAATGGTGTTCCTGATGTTGAAGGAAAACTAGGAAACCCATCTGGCTGAGCTGGATAGCTTTCCAGAGCTGAAGCGGAATGGACCTGAGAGAAAAAAGAACATGCAGTTTAGCCGAGTGTCAAATTCAACCAAGTCTGTACTTGCTCTCCTATGCAACACTACTAATATTTGAGGTAGAAAAGAAAGAAAAAATGTTGGGAAAAATCAGTCTGCTCAGTCTCCGAAACTTTTTAAGAAATGTTCAACTTCTTCCGATGGTGGAGGTACACAGAAATGCCATTAAAATATTTAATACTCTAAAAAAAAAAGTTTTCTACAGAAAATGTGCTTTAGTGGTCCATTATTTTAGCTTAAATTGTAGAAGACAAGCTAAAATTTAACTGTCACATATAAAGATTCCATTTGTAAAATCTCAAACTGAGATTTGAAAATATATAAGCAGGAAAAACAATTCATACAGATTATAATATATTCTAGCACCTTTGTGACCTTTCTGAAGGAAAACAAGGATAATTTGCAGATTTGGGAAGAATTAGTTACCATATCTCCAGAAATTCTGTTAAATCATTTTTTGCCAATGTTGGGATATCACTATTGGTATTGTAAGATTATCACTATAAAAGTTATGTTACTTTTTATTTATGCCAGGCATTGCCTGTTTACCTGCTGTAACAATGCTGACTGTGTAGCCGCATTATGCTGCAGTTCTTGCAAGGATGACTGTGAAGGGTTCTGGGAAAACCCGGGGATACCTGGAAGGGACAAAAGGCCTGGAAAAACAGAACTGCCTGCAGCTTGAAGTCCAGATGATAAGCTAAAATGATAGGAAAACAGGTTAAAATACAAATAAGACATAAAAGCTATTGCTTCTATATTTGTCAAACACTATCTTAACGTAAAAAAGAAAATCTTAGAATTTCTCTGTTGGAACAATAAGTTAGCCACTCACTATCATAAAGTTACTTTATTATAAAGTTTATTATTCTTAATTAAATTAAGTATATGTTTTGCATAGACTTATTATTTTCTGCTGTTTTATAATCAAGGTAAATTACCAAATACAAATACTAAAATTATCTGAGTAGGCATTCATATTTTATATATTTACCTTAACATGACTGAAGAGCTATAAAACATTTTTTAAGCACTGAAGTTTCAGCCCAGTAAAACATAATTTAGCACCACCAAACAATTATTTTGACTTTCATTTGAATGACTGAAAAATAAGACTATGAATTACTAAGACTAAGATAGGTAAAGAATGATTTTATCCTATTTCCAAACTATCCACATACCCGGCTTGTGCAACAAGAGCAGAGTTGAAATTGGAACTAAAAGCTGAAGCGAATCCTGGGAGGACAGGAGCTGGTGATGGGGTCGTAGTAGTGACAGGTAGTGGTGTGACTGCTGCAACTGTAGAGGATGCCTGCAGACCCGGGAATGAAGGGAGAGCAGGGGTAACACTGGAGGTGTTAGAGACAGAAAAGCCAGGGTAGGAGGGATTTGAAGATGGCAGAGGTCCTTGAGTAACTGAAAAAAGTGAGGGGACAGCAGTCGACAAGTTAAGGGAGAAAGGTGTTGCTGAGACTGGTGTTGAGACAGAAAGCCCTGAGAGAATAGCTGCTGTAGAACTAGGATGAGGAATAGATATGGATGTGACAGTTGCAGACGAGGTGACTATTAGTGTCCCTGGAAGAGATACTGATGGATTAAGAGATGGATTATCTGTCAAAGGAAAATTACTAGTCAAAGAAGTAAAGGGGGGAAGAGCAGTGAATACTGGAGTGATTGGAGTGGAGGAACCGTGTGGTGGAAGGGAAATAGAGGAAAGGGGATTTGAAACATTCAAGGGAGTACTCAAACTGGAAAGACCTGATAATGCAGGATTAAGGCAAGTAGATAAACTGATGGGCACTGATGTTGAAGTATATGCATGACCCAATGTCCCTGACAAACCTAAAGTGCCATGAGAGGGATTCACAGAATGAGATGGACCTCTGAAGGCTGAGGGAGTAGGACTTGTGGGCTCAGTTTTTACTGTAACAGGAATAGTTGTTACAGCGGGGCTAGATGTAATATGCAAATCTGAGTTACTTGGATGGGGGCCATGCAAAAAGGTAGCTGAGGAGCCAGAGCTAACTGGCCCTGAAGTTAAAGCTGACGTTGGAGTAGCTAGAGGAGACTGGACAGGCAAAGTAGAGGGAGAGGAAGTTGAATTGGCCACAGGAGATGGCAGGCCTGGGAACATGGCCAATCCTGGAGCAGAAGATCCCTGTGGGGTGGGAATGGCTGATGGGGTATAGCATTTGTTAGGGGCTAAAGCAGGAGAATCTGAGTTGTGATTAGTAAGAGAAGAGAGTGAAGACAGCCCACCTGTAACAGCATTGGATAAAGCAGAAGAGTTGATTAAACTGGTATCATTTGATGTCAGAAAGCCTTTTAAAGCAGAGAGAAGAGGATTATTTACACCAAGTGGACAAGCAACACTAGGAGCAGAACCACCAGCAATTACAGAAGGATTTGGGTTGGACACACCTTGGGATGCTGGTGTTAAGGGCAAAGGGATACCTGCAAAAACTGATGACAACGAAGCAGAATTTGGGTTGTTGGTAGAACCAGTAGTAGAGGTGGCAGAAAAGGGGAGGGTAATGAAAGGGGTAGAAGTAGAAGCAAATGTTTCATTGGAAACAGGAGTGGCCCGAGGTATAGATGTGGCCTGAGGGACTGGGGTAGCAGTGGCAGAAGAACCTGGCAGTGGAAATAGGCCAGGAAAAACTGAAGGAACAGGAGTAGACATTGTGCTGTGGACAGAAGTGACAGGTGCAGCCGGCAATGAAGGGGTTCTGATAACTGTTGGATTTGGCATTGATGGCTGAGGTGTACGAGCAGCTGAGGAGACCTGCCCTGGGAACACAGGAAGGATAGTATTCAGCATGTTCAGCCCAGAAATGGTGGCAGTTGCTGATGCTGATGGATGATTTGCTGCCTTGACAGGGGATGCAGCAGGAACAGGAGTTGCTGCAGGTGTTGCAGGATTAGAACCGTGAGGAGAAAAGAGTTGACTTGCTAGGGCAGAAAATGCTGTGGGGGGAAAAAAGGGTAAAAATTTACCATCATGCTGAAATGTCAAATTTTAAATCAAAAGAAATGCATAAAACTTTTTGTAATATTTAACAAGTATCAAAGAAAATCATGACAGGTATAATGGGCGATTCCAGTGTATAAATTACTAGATTCCATTACCTTGATTTTCACTATGAGGCCCCTGTTAGATCCAGTTGTCTTCTACACTCAGCTCAGAGCAGTCCTCCAATTCATAGTGAGGAAGCCTTGAGAAGTTAGCAAATAAACTTTCCTTTCATATTTTCCCAATTTTTTAAAATTTAAAGAATTTATTTTAATTGTGATTAATGTTGGTGTGTTAACTTTTCCTTTAATTCTTTCAAGCCACTTATAAAGTAATAATACAAGTCATTTCCCTCATAAGAGCTTTTAGGACATCATTTTCCTTTTAGGGGCATTCAAGGCCTTCTAGGATTTATGCCAATTTCTCCAGTATTCTTTGTTGCTACTTTGTGGGTTGAACTTAATACTTCTTCACTGAATCAATTTAGTGACAATGTTCACCTCTGATGATTTATTTGGTACCAAATGGTTTAAGTAGCTAATGTCATAATGGCAACTATCATCTGCTGCTATACTCACATCAAAGTCTGTTTCAGTTGTAAACAGAGATGTTCCTTTTGCAATAATGATCAACTAAATTTTTTTTTTCACAATTAAGACTTAAATTTTTTAATCTATGCATAATAATAAAGACTATTTTGACATAAGAAGCTGATGTCAATGAAGTTACATATTATGCTAATCATGGGTAGGGAAGGAACCAGAGGAAAACAGCATATACATAATACATTTATACTAAGTGGCAGCTAAAGAGTGCCATGTTGGACTACATTTTACAGTTGTTTTACAAAAGAAATATGGTAGAACTGAAAACAATAATGTATAAATATATAAATTTCAAACTCAAAAGGCCTTAAATCTATACCACTTTGTGCTGTAAGCAGTAATTGTTTCAAGAAACTAAGACTAGCTATCATTTTAAATTTAGAGTACATAGGAAAATAGATTTGTGCTTTGTTGGTATTTAATCTGTTTTATAAGAACTAGAATCACAATGAATATACCTATTTCTGTGTTTATAAATAATGTACCAAAAAATTATTTAGGTCAACACTGGTTGGGAAACATTTGAGAATTCACTATCTTATTTAACTACATGCCAGGTACCACAGAGTTAATGACAGATTGCAAGGTAAACCAAGCTGTCCCACAGTATTCTTTATAGCAGCAAACTCTGTCCAAGATTTTTTTATACAAATCAAAAGCCATGCACTATTAATCATAGTACCTGCAGTTATTAAAATGTAACCAAACAAAAACAAACCCCACTTTCCTCTCATCTACTTTGGTTGTTAAACATAACACACTACCTGTCAGGTCTTGTGCTAAGTACTTTATGCCCACCATTTCATTTGTCCTCACACAACCCTTTGAGGCAGGTTCTAACAGCCCCATTTTATAGATATGCGATCTGAGGCTTGGTGTGATTAAGCAAATTGTATGATTAAGAAACTTGTTAAAAGATTATGCAGCGAGGTTTGGAGCCCGAATTATTTTGTGAAATTTACAAAAATCCTCCTAGGAAGGAGCCTCTGAGAGTGGCCACGACTGGGTGCCCAGCTTTACCACAAATGCCACTGAAGCCCTCCACACCAGACTAGTACATGCTGCCAGGAGTTAGGGTCTGGAGACTGCTGCATTTGCCAGGGAGGGAGTGTCACCTCCCTGGCCCGGGTGCCACTGGAACCGCAAGCCGAGAAGGCTGCGGCAGGAGTCATGGTTGTGGAGGCCGCGGCAGGCAGCAGCGGGTTCCTAAGGCTGAGACTTCCTGGAGGGAGCAGGGGCAAGTGCCCCGCCATCTTCTTGCCTAGGAAGTTTGCCCCAGTCTGTGTCTGCGGGAGGGGCCACGTGGTGGAACTCTGGGAGAGCTGAGGGATCTGACTGGTACACTTAGCAATGAATACGAGGGGCCCTTTATTCCCTGGAAGAATTTATGGCAGACAGCAAGATCGGGGCTGGACAGTGTGCACCAGAAAAAGAGGATTGGTCCCGCCCACCTTGAGCACACGGGAGGTGGCCCTTTCCCCGGGTGCTCACCTGCTGGTTCTGCCCGCCCTGCAGTGATCTCAGGCAACGGGAAAGTGCTCTTGACTAGAAATTTGCCTCAGTGCAGCTGGGTCTGGCTGGTGGGCGTGGTACTTGGACAGAGCCTAGGTGGAGGCCCGGCCCAGCAGTGTCTGGCTGAACGGAAAGATTGGAGTGGCCAAGCTGGGCTGACTTATTTTTAATTTTTTAAAATCCCCTCCTGCTTGAGGCAGCAGCAAGAGGGTGTCAATGTGGTAGGTAGAGCTGAGGCATTGGAAGGAGAGGAAGTGCTGATGACCACCCCCCGCATACAAACTATGGGCCTCACCCCCAACACAAGTCTTTTTAAAACGTCCTGTCCAGGACGGGATTACCCCACAGAGCCCAGTTCTGTAGGGGAAGGGAGAGTCGCTCAGAACAGGGTTCAAGGTGCAAGACCTGAGGCCAATCCAGCCTCTGGGTTATAGGCCTGCAGGATAACTTGGGGCTTTGCCCTGCCCAACATCAGTCAGGTTGCCCAGGGCCAGGCAGGGACAGCAACTCCTATTGGCTTGCACCAGAGAACCACCAGGGAAGCCTGGAACCTACTCACCAAGGAGCCAGATTCAACAACAGAGCAAAATCCAGCGAGCTCCACAAATAGCAGATCCAAAGGTGTTTTTTTCTTTTATTTCATATCTCTTTCTCTCTCTTTTTTAAAAAATATATCTTTATTGATTTCAGAGAGAGGAAGGGAGAGGGAGAAAGAGATGGAAACATCAATGATGAGTCATTGATCGGCTGCCTCCTGCACGCCCCAGACTGGGGATGGAGCCCGAAACCTGGCATGTGCCCTGACTGGGAATAGAACCGCAATCTCCTGGATCCTAGGCCAACTCTCAACTGCTGAGCCACACCCAGTCGGGCTCTCTTATTTCTCTTTCGTTTTAATTTACTCCTAATTTCCTATTTCTCTTTATTTTTATTTTTTGTTTCTTCTTTTCCTGTTTTTCTTTACCTATTCTATATTTTAATTTGTTCATTATTTTAAAAATTATTATTTCATTTGTATTTTTCTTTACTTTTTAATACTTATTCTGCTTCTTCTCTTTTACTTTTCTTTCATAATTTCTTTTTTTCTCCTACAATTCTCTTGGTCTTTTGTCTATTAGTATTCTTTTTATTCTTTTTTAGTCTTTGTTCTTGTTGTTTTGTTTTGTTTTCCGTGTTGTTCCCGGTTTGGCCTTGTTTTGTTCTGTCAGCACCTGTATAACGAGGTCGGGGTTGAGTCAAACAGGCAGGAAGCTTGAGGACTGAGCCCACCCACAAATGGGACCACAGCAATTAAAGACCCAAATACAACAAGGGCCCAAAGAACCCACACAAGGACACCCAGCTCAGAAGATCAAGGAGGCCAATTCACCAAAGAAGGTCACTTCACCAAGACAAGGAGGTATATCAGTTGTATCCAATGCACAGAAGCAAACGTGAAAAAAGAGCAACAATGGGGAAACAAAGAAACAGTCCCCAAATGAAAGAACAGGAGGAATCTCCAGAAAAAGATCTAAATGAAATAGAGGCAAGCAATGTATCAGAAACAGGGTACAAAGCAACCGTTTTAAGGATGCTCAACAGAATGAAAAGGGACAAGGAAACCATGAAAAACCACCACACCAGCCAGAGTTGAAAAATCATACAGCTAAAATAAAGAATACGCTACAAGAAATCAACAGCAGGTTAAAAGAAGCAGAGATTCGAATCAGCAAATAAGAAGACAAGGTAGAAAAATTACTCAATAAGAGCAGCAAAAAGAAAAAAAATGATTAAAAAGCATGAGAGGAATTTAAGGGAGTTTTGGGGCAAATGAAACAAACATCTGCATCATAGCAAGGGATAGAGAACTTGTTTGAGGAAATAATGACAGAAAACGACCCTAAACTGATAAAGAAAAAGTCACACAAGTTCAGGAAGCACACTGAGATCCAGTCAAGGTGAGCCCAAAGAGATACACACCAAGACATACCATAATTAAAATGGCAAACAATAAAGACAGAGAATATTAAGGGCAGCAAGAGAGACAGTCTGTTACCTACAAGGGAGCTCCTATAAGGCTGTCAGCTGATTTCTCAACAGAAACACTACAGGACAGAAGGTAATGGCATGAAGTATTCAAAGTGATTAAAAGCAAGGATCTGAAACCAAGACTACTCTATCCAGCAAGGCTATCATTCAAAATTGAAGGTGAAATAACAAACTTAGCAGACAAAAAAAGCCTAAAGGAGTTTATCACCACTAATCCAACATTGCAAGAAATGTTAAAGGGACTCTTGTAAAAAGAATAGAGACAGAAAAACATAGGCATGAAGAATAAAAATGGCAATAAACAACTACCTATCAAAAATAATGTTAAATGTATATGCATTAATACTATACTCAAAAGACATAGGGTAGCTGAATCAATGAGAAAACAGGACCCATATATATATGCTTTCTACAAGAGACCCACCTCAGAACAAAAGACTCACACAGGATGAAAGTGAAGGGATGGAAAACAATTTTCCATTCAAATGGAAACAAAAAATTATTAGGGGTAGCAATACTTATATCTGACAAAACAGACTTTGAAACAAAGGCCATAACATGAGATAAAAAAGCTAACTATATAATACTAAAGGGATCAATCCAACAAGAGGATATAACCCTGGCAAACACATATGCACCCAATATAGGAGTACCAAAATATATATGGGTATATATATTCAAAACAAAAACAAACTCTTGGAGGACTTTAAGGGAGACAGTGGGGGGTTAATGTCCCCTACTGTGACTGAATTGCTGACAGCAGGGGACTTTAACCCCCCACTGACATCACTGGATAGATCTTCCAGACAAAAAAACAACAAGGAAACAGCATTTACTTGATATTTACAGGACATTTCATCCCAAAGCTGCAGAATATACATTCTTCTCAAGTACACACGGGACACTTTCAAAAACAGACCATATGTTAGGAAACCAAATAAGTCTCTAAGACTGACCCTAAAAAACATGAAAAATCTTAAATAAACAATCTAATCCTACACCTAAAAGAACTAGAAAGGAGAACAACAAAAAAAGCCCAGAGTAAGTAGAAAGAAGGAAATAATAAAAATCAGAGTGTTTTTATTGTAGTTCATTTCTAGTTTCATGCCACTGTGATCCTAGAAGATGCTTGATATGGTTTCAGTCTTCTTGAACATAAACACAAAGGATTGTAAGCAAATACTATGGACAACTATACATCAAAAAATTGCACAACCTGTGCAAATTGGTCAAATTCCTAGAAACAGAACATCTTCAAAACTTCAATGAGGAAGAATCAGAAAACCTGAAAAACAACTAATGAAACTGAAGCAGTAATAAAAAAATTTCCAGCAAACAAAAGTCATAGACCAGATCACTTCACAGGGGAGTTTTACAAAACATTCAAAACACTAACACTTATTCTCTTCAAACTATTCCAAAAAATTCAAGATGAAAGAACACTTCCAAGCTCTTATCCTAATTCCAAAACAAGAAAAGGACACTACAAAGAAAGAAAATTACAGGCCAATATCCATGATGAACATAGATACTGAAACCCTCAACAAAATACCAGCAGATGGGATCCAGCAATACATTAAAAACCTATACACCATGACCAAGTGGGATTTATTCAGAAAATGCAAGGCTAGTACAATATTTCACAAATCAAAAAAGGTAATACATCACATTAACAAAATAAAGGATAAAAGTCACATGATACCCATAGATGCAGAAAGCAAAACAAAACCTAGCACCCATTTATGACAAAAACTCTCAGCAACGTGGGAATAGAGGGATCATACCTCAACATATTAAAGGCCATATATGACAAGCCTAAGCCAACATCATGCTTAGTGGGGAAAAACTAAAAGTGTTTCACTTAAGAACAGGAAGAAGACAGGGATGTCTGCTTTCACCACTCTTATTCAAAATAGTATTGTAATTCTAGCCATAGTGATCTGACAAGAACTAAAAATAAAAGGCATCCAAAATGGAAAGGAGGAAGAGGACATGATATTGTACATAGAAAACCCTAAAGACTCCACCAAACTACTACTAAATTTAATAAGTGAATTTGGCAAAATAGCAGGATACAAAATTAATAGTCAGAAATCAATGGCATTTTTATATGCCAATAATAAACTCTCAGAAAGAGAGACTAAAAAACAAAGCAAAAATCCCATTTACCACTGCAACAACAAAAAAACCCAACAAAATAAGATATCCAGAAATAAAGTTAATCAAGGAGGTAAAAGACCTATACTCGGAAATTTATAGGATATTGAAAAAAGAAATAGAGGAAGATACAAACAAGAGGAAGCATATACCATGTTCCTGGATTAGAAGCATTTAACATAATTAAAATGTTGATACTACCCAAAGCAATCTATAAATTCAATACAATTCCTATTAAAATACCAATGGCACATTTGACAGATGTAGAATAAACACTCCAAAAATTTATATGGAAGCAAGAAAGTCCCTGAATAGCCACAGTAATCTTGAGAAAGAAGAATAAAGTTAGAGGGATCACAATAATGGATATCAAGTTATACTACAAAGCCACCATAATCAAAATAGCCTGGTACTGGCACAAAAACAGGTATATAGACAATGGCACAGAACAGAGACCCCAGAAATTAACCTATGGCACTTGGTCAATTAATATTTGACAAAGGAAGAGAGCATATAATTGAATAAAGAGAGTCTCTTCAATAAATGGTGCAGGGAAAACCACTGGATAGGTACATGCAAAAATATGAAACTAGATCACCAACTTACTCCATACACAAGAATAAATTTAAAATGGATAAAAGACTTAAATGTAAGTTGCGAAACCATAAAAATCATAGAAGAAAACATAGGCAAGTAATCTCAGTGTAGCAGAATTTTCGCAGATACATCTCCTAGACCAAGAGAAACAAAGGGAAAATAAACAAATGGGACATCAAATTTAAAAGCTTCTTTACAGCAAAGGCAACCAGCATCAAAATGAAAAGGGAACCCACTGTATGGGAAAACATTTTCGCCAAAGATACATCTGATAAGGGGTTAATTTCCAAAATATAAAAAGAGCTCATACAACTCAACAACAGAAAGACAAACAATCCAATTAAAAAGTGGGTAAAACACCTTAATAGACACTTCTCCAAAGAGGACATACAGATGGTCAGGCGACATATGAAAAAATGCTTACCATCACTAATCATCAGAGAGATGCAAATTAAAACTACAATGAGGTATCACTTCACACCTGCCAGAATAACTACAATCAACAAATCAACAAAGAAAAGAAAAGAGCGCAAGAGGGGAGGAAGCCAGCAGTAGCAGGTTTGCTTCCTTCAGCAGGAAGGAAGAGAGAGCTGCATGGAGCAGAGTGAACAGTGGCTGAGCCAGCAGCTGCCTGACATAGAGCGGGAGTTCTGCTTCGTGGATATCCACTGCCGGGCAGGGGTGTTCCTGACAAAGAAATGGAACCACAGAGCCCTGCTGCCCCTTGGGTTCCCCAAACTCACCTACGGTTGCCATTGGTGTCAGGTCGAGGAACATTTTATCTGTAAACAAAGAGCTACTACAGTAGAACCGCTATTTCCCTCTGTGACTGATCCCCGGGTTTGGTGCTTGAGGCTAGACCCCATGAAGGTCAAGGCCCCATTACGGTGAGAATAAAACAAACCCCACCTCTAAGCAGGGAAACTGTACTGTCTTATGGTAGCTCATGGAGGTCAAATCCTGGAGATCACAGAGGTACAAAAATCTTGCGATTCAGTACCATCTACTGAAAAATAGTAAAAAGATCTCTTCAGAGAATGCTGCTATAGAAGGGATATTTATGCCTAGAAGAAGAAGAGCAAATGGTAAAGAGGATGATCAACCATGGTAAAGAGGATGATCAAAAAGAAAATGAAAAATCCCCAAAGAGCAAGCTGGAAGACATGGAAATATGTGATATAAATGACAGAGATTTAAAGATTGCAGTTCTAAAAATACTCAACGAAATGTGAGAAAACACAGACAGGCAATTCAGTGCACTCAGAAAACAGATCAATGAACAAAATGAGTACTTTACCAAAGAGACTGAAACTTTAAAAAGAACCAATCAGAAATCCTGAAACTGAAGCATGCAATTAAAGAGATTAGGAAGGAGCTACTAAGCATAAACACACAGCCAATCAGATGGAGGAAAGAATTAAGTGATATTGAAGATAGGAATCTAGAAATGACATAGAGAGAAGACAAGAGAGACCTGAGCATAAAGAAAAATGAAAGAGCTCTACGAGAACTATATGACTCCATCAGAAAAAGCAGTATTAGAATTATAGCACTCCTGAAGAAGAGAGGGACAAGGGAAAGAGAGTCTATTCAAACAAATAGCAGTTGAGAACTTCCCAAACCTATGGAAAGAACTAGATCCTCGAATCCAAGAAGAAAACAAAACAGTTACTTCAAAGAGGCCCTCTCTCCAAGGCACATTGAATTAAAACTGTGAAAAATTAATGACAAAGAAAAAATTCTCAAAGCAGCCAGGGAAAAGAAAGAAGTGACCTACAAAGAAAAACCCATCAGAATTTCATCCGACTTCTCAGCAGAAATTCTACAAGCCAGAAAAGAATGGAACCAAATACTCAAAGGTCTGAAAGAAAGAAATTAACAGCCACAAATAGTACATCCAGTATATCCTTTAAATATGAAGGAGAAATAAAGACGTTCGCAGACATACAGAAGATGAGAGAATTTGCCACCAGAAAACCTTCACTGCAGGAAATGCTCAAGGGAGTTACTCTACCTGAAACAAAGAACATAAGGTCACAACACAACCAGTAAGATCGCCAAAAAACTTACAGCATAAACAGGGATAATTTGTGAAAACAAAAACATAAAAGGGGAAGGGGTAAAAAACTGAACTGGCAAAGGAGGATGAACATCAGATGCACTCAAAAGAAAAAGAAAAATTATTTTATATATGCAACTTTATTTTTTATAAACCTAATGGTAACCACACTCAAAAATCCCCAAACCAGGACACATAGCTTAAAAAAAGAGGACACAGAGGAAAGAAGTATGAAACATCACCAAACAAAAACGACACAAGTACAAAGGAAAAGAACCAATGGAGGCATAGAGCTACCAGAAAACATAAGATAAAATGGCTACAGGAAATCCTCATATATCAATAATTACTCTAAATGTAAGTGATCTGAATTCACCAATAAAGAGGCACAGAGTAGCAGAGTGGATCACAAACAAAATCCATATGCTGCCTATAAGAGACACATCTAAGGTGCAAAGACAAAGGTAGATTCAAAGTAGAAGGGTGGGAAATGATTCTCCAAGCAAATAAAATCTACAGAAAAGCAGGTGTAGCCATACCTATATGTGACAAAACAGATTTCAAGACAACAAAGATAACAAGAGACAAAGATGGACACTTTATAATGATAAAGAGGATACTACATCAAGAAAACATAACACTTCTTATTATATATGCACCCAACCAGGAAGCACTGAAATATATAAAGCACTGACTCACAGAACTAAAGGGAGAAACAGATAAAACCACAATCATAGTTGGGGACCTTAATACTCCATTGACATCTCTAGACAGATCAACCAAACAAGAAAATCAATAAAGAAATATAGGCTTTAAAAGAAACACTAGACTAAATGGACATAATTGACATTTACAGAGCTTTTCATCCCAGAACATCAGATTATACATTCTTCTCCAGTGCACATGGAACATTCTCAAAGATAGACCTATGTTGGGTAACAAAACTAGCATCAACAAATTCAAGAAGACTAAAATTATACCAAGCATATTCTCTGACCACAATGCCTTGAAATCAGAAATCAACTGCAAAAAGGAAGAAACCCACAAATACATGGAGATTAAACAACATACTACTAAAAAATGACTGGGACAAAGAAGAAATAAAAGATGAGATCAAAAGATATATACAGGCAAATGAGAATGAGAATACTACATATCAAAACTTCTGGGATGCAACAAAAGCAGAAATAAGAGGGAAGTTTGTATCATTACAGGTCTACCTCAAGAAACAAAGAGAAATGCCAAGTAAACAGCCTAACATCACATCTTAAACAACTAGAAAAAGAACAAAAGCAACCCAAAGTTAGCAGAAGAAAGGAAATCATAAAAATTAGAGCAGAATTTAATTAAATAGAGAACAAAAAGACTATACAAAAAAATTACTAAAACAAAGAGCTCGTTCCCTGAAAAGATTAATAAAATTGACAAACCCCTGGATAGACTCACTAAGGAAAAAAAAGACCCATATAAACAAAATCAGAAATGAGAGAGAAGTCACCACAGACATCACAGATATACAAAGGATCATACTAGAATATTATGAAAGACTATTCCACCAAATTCAGTAACTTAGAAGAAATAGATAAGTTCCTAGAAATACATAGCCTTCCTAGAGTAAATCATGGAGAAATGGAAAATCTAAATAGATGGATCAGCAGCGATGAAATTTAAACCATAAAAAACCTACCAAAAAAACAAAAGTCCAGGACCAGATGGCTTCACCAGCAAAATTCTACCAAATGTTCAAAGAAGAGTTAAAACCTATCCTATTCAAATTCTTCCAAAAAATTGAAGACAAGGCAGTATTTCCTAACACATTTCATGAGGCCAATATAACCCTGATACCAAAATCTGGCAAGGATAACACACAAAAAGGAAAACTACAGACCAATATCTCTGAGGAATACTGATGCAAAAATCCTAAACAAAATACTAGCAAACCAAATAGAGCAGTACATCAAAAAAATAATACATCACAATCAAGTGGGGTTCATTCCAGGGGCACAGGGATGGTTCAACATACGTAAATTGATCAATGTAATACACCACATTAACAAAAGAAAGCATGAAAATCATACGATCTTATCAATAGATGCAGAAAAGGCACTGATGAGATGCAACATCCATTTATGATTAAAACACTCAATAAAATAGGAATAGAAGGAAAGTATCTTAACATAATGAAGGTCTTATCTGATAAATCCTCAGCCAATCTCATATTCAATAGTGAAAAACTGAAAGCTTTTCCTCTAAGATCAGGAACAAGACAGGGATGTCCACCATTCTTATTCAACATAGTTTGGAAGTCAAGAGAAATAAGCAATAAGGCAAGAGAAAGAAATAAAATGCATCCAAATGGGGAGAAATAAAACTGTCACTTTTTGCAGATGACATGACTCTGTATTTAGAATACCCTAAAGACTCCACCAAAAAACTATTAGAAACAATAAATAAATAAAATAAAGTTGCAGGATAAAAAAATCAATGTACAAAAATCCATTGCCTTCCTGTATACTAACAACAAAACTTCAGAAAAGGAAATGAAAAAAAAAAAACAATGCCTTTTGCAATTGCAGCCAAAAGAATAAAATACCTAGGAATAAATTTAACAAAGAACGTGAAAGAGCTATATACTGAAATTACAAAGCATTATTAAAAGACATTGAAAAAGACGCAACAAAATGGAAAAATATTCTGTGTTCATGGATTGGAAGAATCAACATAGTTAAAATGGCCATATTACCAAAAGCAATATACAGATTTAATGCAATTCCCATCAAAATACCAATGTCATTTTCTTAAAGAAATAGAAGGAGAAATCATCAGATTTGTGTGGAACCAAAAATGACCAAAGCAATCCTGAGAAAAAAGAATGAAGCTGGACGTATCACACTACCTGACATCAAATTATACTACAGAACTACGATAATCAGACAGCAGGGTACTGGCACAGAAACAGACACACAGATCAGTAGAATAGAATAGAGAGCCCAGTATAAAACCACATGTATATGAGCAGATGATTTTTGACAAAGGAGCTAGAAATACACATTGGAGTAAAGACAGTCTCTTCAATAAATGGTGCTGGGAAAACTAGAAAGCCACATGAAACTGGATTAGTTTGTCCCTGTGGGCAAAAATGAACTCAAAATGGATCAAAGACCTAAATGTGAGACCCAAAACAGTAAGTTACATAGAAGAAAACATAGGTATCAAACTTATGAACCTTGGTCATAGGGAACATTTTATGAACTTTACCCCAAAGTGAAGGGAAGTAAAGGCAAAAATAAATGAATGGGGCTATAGCAAACTAAAAAGCTTCTGCACAGCAAAATAAACTGACAACAAAACAAAGAGGCAACCAACCAGATGGAAGATGATATTTGCAAACAGTTGCTCTGACAAAGGTTCAGTTTCCAAAATATGTAAAGAACTCATAAAACTCAACACCAAACACACAAAGCACCCAATCGAAAAGTGAGCAGAGGACCTGAACAGGCACCTCTCCCAAGTAGACATACGAACAGCCAATATGAAAAGATGTTCAACATCACTAGCAGTTCGGGAAATGTAAATCTAAACTACAATGAGGTACCACCTCACACCTGTTAGCGCAGCTATTATTGACAAGACAAGCAATAACAAGTGTTGCAGAGGTTGTGGAGAAAAGGGAACCCTCAATGATTGCTGGTGGGAATGTAGACTGGTACAACCACTATGGAAAGCAGTATGGTGATTCCTCAAAAAATTAAGAATGGAGCTACCATACGACCCAGCAATCCCTCTCCTGGGTATATATCTGAAAAACTTGAAAACATGTATTAGAAAAGATATATGCACCCCCAAGTTCACTGCAGCATTATTCATGGTAGCCAAGACATGGAAACAACCAAAGTGTCCTGCAACAGAAGACTGGATAAAGAAGATGTGGTACATGTACAGGATGGAATACTACTCAGCCATAAGAAAGGATGAAATACTGCTATTTGTAACAACATGGATGGACCTTGAGAGTATTACACAAAGTGAAGTCAGTCAGTCAGAAAAAGCTAAGAACCGTATGATTTCACTCATATGTGGGATATCTAACTGAAACTTGTGGACAAAAATAGCAGTGTGGTGGTTGCCAGAGGGAAGGGAGTAGGTGTGGAGAGTGAAGGGAATCTTAATATAAGGTGATCGGAGAAGATATGACTTTGGGTGATGGGCACACAGAGCAACATACAGATCTTGTAACACAGAAACCTACACCTGAAACTTATATGTTCATATTAACCACTGTCACCCCAATCAATTTAATAAAATATTACTATTAAAAAAATTAAAATAAAACAGTAAAATAAAATAAAATAAAATAAAGAGAGTTTAAGAGACCTCTGGGACAAGAGTACCTACATTTGCATTATAGGGGTACCAGAGTAAAAGAGAGAGCAAGGAATTGAAAACCTATTTGAAGAAATAATGACTGAAAAGTTCCCTAACCTGGTAAAGGAAATAGACATACAAGTCCAGGAAGGGTGGAGGGTACCAAATAAGATAAACCCAAAGAGTACCACATGAAGACACATCATAAATAAAATGCAAAGATTAAAGAACAAAGAGAGAATCTTAAAAGCAACAAGAGAAAAGCAATTAGTTATATAGAAAGGAGCTCCCACAGACTGTCAGCTAATTTCTCAACAGCAGCTTCGCAGGCTAGAAAAGATTGACATGAAATATTCAGAATGATGAAAAGCAAGGACCTGCAACCAAGATTACTCTACCCAGTAAGGCTATGATTTAGAATGGAAGAAGATGCCCAGCCAGAGTTGCTCAGTGGTTGAGCATAGACCCAGGAACCAGGAGGTCACTGTTTGATTCCAGGTCAGGGCACATGCCCGGTTTGTGGGCTTAGTCCCCAGCAGGCGGTGAGCAGGAGGCAGCAGGTCAATGATGTTTCTCTCTCATCCATGTTTCTACCGATCCCTCTCCGTTCCTCTCTAAACATCAATAAAAACAAAAAACTTTGTTTTAAAAAGAAAAAAAGGAGAGATAAAAAGCTTCCAAGACAAAAAAAAGTTAAAGAAGTTCATCAACACCAAACCAGTATTATAAGAACTGTTAAACGGACTTCTTTATAGAAAAAAAAAGAAACTATAAATAAGAAAATACTGAAGAAAAAAAAAACCCCAAAACCTCTCACTGACAATTGCAAACACATAATAAAAGCAGTGACTCAACCAACTACGAAGCTAGTGCAAATGTTAAAAGGCAAAAGTAGGAAGATCATGTATAATTACAACACAGATTTAGGAAGACACACACACAAAATAAGTAAAACATAATGACAAAACATAAACATGCTGGGGTGAGTAAAAATGGAGCGATTTTAGAATGAGTCCAAACTTAACCAACCATAAACTTAAAATAGATTGCTATAAACATAGCTTGGTTTATATGCAGTGCATGGTAACACAAGCCAAATTCTCTAAGAGCTATACGAAAAATAAAGAGAAAAGAACCTAATCACAACACTACAGAGAGTCATCAACGTACAAGAGATGAGAGAGAGCGAGAGAATAAGAAACAAAGAACTACAAAACAATCAGAAAAACAATAAAATGGCAATAACTACATTCTTATTAATAATTATTTAAAATGTAAATGGATTAAATGCTCCAATCAAAGGACATAGGGTATCCTAGTGGATAAGAACACAAGACTCACACATATGCTGCCTCTGAGAGACCCACTTCAGACAAAGACACACAGACTAAAACTGAAGGGATGGAAAAAGATATGTATGCAAATAGAAACAAAAAAACAGCGGATGCAGCAATACTAATATCAGACAATAAAGGCTTTAGGACAAAGGCTACAACAAGAGACAAAGATGGACATTTCATAATGATAAAGGGATCAATCCAGTAAGAAAATATAGCCCTTGTAAACAGTAACATACCCAACATGAAGCATCTAAATATATAAAGCAAATATTAACAGGCATATAAGGATCAACAGTATTATAATCATGGTGGGGGACTTTAACACCCCATTGACATCACTGGATAGATCATCCACATAGAAAACAAGTAAGGAAACACCAACCTTAAAAGACACATTAGATTTGATGTTTTTAATTGAAATTTTAGAACATTTTACCCCAAAGCAGCAGAATATATACTCTTCTCAAGTGCACATGGAATATTTTCCAGGACAGATCACGTTAGGCCACAAAACATGTCGAAATAAATTTAAGAAGACTGAAATCATAACAATCATCTCTCCAATCACAATAGTATGAAACTAGAAATCAATTACAAGAAGGAAACTGGAAACACAAAGACATGGAGGCTAATTAATATGCTACTAAACAATGAATGGGTTAAAAATTACATCAAGGAGGAAATCAAAAGGTACCTTGAGAAAAATATAAAAACACAATGATCCAACATCTATAGGACACAGCAAAAATAGTTCTAAGAGGGGAAATTCATAGAAATATAGGCCTACCTCTAGAAACAAGGGAAATGATTAAGGGAAAATCTAACCTTACACCTAAAGAAACCAGAAAAAGAACAACAAAAGAGTAGAAAAAAAGAATAAAGATCAGAGAAGAAATAAATGAAATACAGTCTAAAAACAACACAAAAGATCAATGAAACCAAGAGCTGGTTTTCTTAAAAGATAAAGTTGATAAACCTTCAATCAGACTCAATCAGGAAAAAAATAGAGAACACAAATAAATAAAGTAAGAAATAAAAAAGAAGTGAAAACTGACATCACAAAAACACAAAGGATCTAGAATTAGATGGCAATGATGGATGTACAACTTTGTGAACATACTAAAATCCCTGCATTGCACTTAAGAGTGACTTTTATCTCAATAACTGTTATTTAAAAGATAATAATCTATTGTTTCCCCTCCTTAGAGACAGTATGCAAATAAATAAATACATTTTTAAAAAGGATTATAAGAAAATACCATGAAAAATTATATGCCAACAAATTGGAAAACCTGGACAAGATGCATAAATTCCTAAAAACATACATCCTCCAATACTACATCAAGAAGAAACAGAAAATCAGAACAAACTGATAATTACTAATGAAATTAAAACAACAATCAAAAAATTCCCAACACACAAAACTCCTAGACCAGATGGCTTCACCTGTGAATTTTTCCAAATATTCAAAGAAGAATTAACACCCATCCTTCTCAAGCTAATCCAAACCACTAAAGAAGAAATAAGGCTCCCAAGAGCATTTTATGAGGCCAGCATTAACCTGACACCAAAACAAAACAAAGACATTACTAAATAAATAAATAAATAAATAATTATAGGCCAATATCTCTGATTAAACATAATATAAAAATCTTTAACAAAATATTAGCAATTCAAATTCAGCAATACATTAAAAATATTATATACCATGCTCAAGTGGGATTTATTCCTGGTATGCAAGGTTGTTGATTAACCACAAATCAACTTACATGATATACATTATAAACAAAATGAAGTGTAAAAATCATGTGATAATATTGATAGATGAAGAAAAAGCATTAGACAAAAACCAGCATCTATTTATGATAAAAAATCTCAGCAAATTGGGAATACAGGAAATATACCTCAACATAACAAAGACCATACATCACAAACCCACAGATAACTCATTCTCAATGGTAAAAAGTTAAAAGCATTTTCCTTAAGATCAGGAAAAAGACTAGGATGTCGACTTTCACCACTTATATTCAACATAGTAATTGAAGTTCTAGACACAGCAATCAGACAAGAAATAAAAGGCATCCAACTTAGGAAAAAAAGTGAAACTATCATTATTTGCAGATGACATACTACTATAGAGAAAGAAACCTAAAAGATTCTACCAAAAAACTATTAAAACTAATAAACAACTTCAATAAAGTAGATGACAAAATTAATATTCAGAAATTGGTTGCATTTTTATATACCAATAACAAACTACCAGAAAGAGAAATTAAGAAAACAATCTCATTTACAACTGCATCAAAAAGAACAAAATACTAGGATTACATTTAACCAAGAAGGTAAAAGAGCTAAACTCGGAAAACTATAAGACATTGAAGATAGATATAGAAGGTACAAATAAATGGCAAGATATGGGTAGGAAGAATCAACATTGTTAAAATATAAATACTACCCAAAGCAATTTAGATTCAAAGTAGTCCCTACCAAAATATCAATGACATTTTTCACAGAATTAGAATAATCCTAAAATTTATATAAAATAATAAAAAGACTCAGAATAGCCAAAGCAATCTTGAGAAAGAATAAAGTTGGAGGTACCATGCTACCTTATATCAAACCATACTACAAGGCTGGTACTGATATAAAAACTAAAATATAGATCAATGAATAAGAATAAGGAGCTCAGAAATAAGCCCACCCATATATGGTCAATTAATCTATAACAAAAGAGGAAAGAATATACAATGGGGTAAAGAAAAAGATGCTCAATGTCACTAAATATCAGAGAAATACAAATTAAAACCACAATGAGTTATAAGCTCACTCCTGTCAAAATGGCTGTCATCAATAAATCAACAAACAAGTGTTGGCAAAGATGTGTAGAAAAGGGAACTCTAGTGTACTGCTGGTGGCACTGCAAATTAGTGCAGCCAGTATGAATAACAGTATGGAGATTCCTCAAAAAATTCAAAATAGCAATACCACTTCTGCATATTTATCTTAAGAAATCCAAAACAATAATTTGAAGAGATATATGCATCCCTATATTCACTGCAACAATATGTTCAATAGCCAAGGTATGGAAAGAACCTAAGTGTCCATGTACAGATGAATGGATAAAGAAAAGTTGGTACATATATACAATGGAATACTACTCGGCCATAAAAAAATAATAAAATATTACCATTTGTGACAACATGGATGGACCTAGAGGGTTTTTTGTTAAGTGAAATAAATCAGTCAGAGAAAGACAAATACCATATGATTTTACTTATATGTAAAATCTAAAAACAAAGTAAATGGACAAACAAAACAGAAACAGATTCATAGATACCAGGAACAAATTGAGGGTTGAGGGGACTGGTGAAAAAGTGAAGGGATTAAGAATTACAAATTGGCATTTAGAAAATAGTCATGGGGGTGTAAAGTACAGCATTGGGAATAGAGTCAATATTGTAATAACTATGTATGGTGCCAGGTGGGTATTAAACTTACTGGGAGGATCACTTCAAAAGTTATATGTCTAACCATTCTAGTGTACATTTGAAATTAATATAGTATTAAATGTCAATTGCAATTGAAAAAGGATAATGAAAACCCTGTTTTTAATTTAAAAAAATTACAGTATCTGACATAACATTTTCCTCAAAAGGGTTTTTATCATATCTATGTTTATATTAAAAAAGAAATTAGGTTTCCAATATCACATAATGCAAAGTGAATGTGAATATAACCCACATAGCAGTTAGATTACATTGAATACTTCGCAAATATGATATAAAGGTATATGGTTAATTTTAAAACCAGTTAATATGTGCATTTCATGTTGTATCTATAAAATGTACCACAATTAAGTCTCTTTTGGCAAGTACAGATCAGTTAAATTCTTTAACCAGGAACTTTCCCCAAAGCATAAAGATTCCAAAATACACTCAATTCAAATTGTTATCTGTGAATAACAGACCAAACAATCAAGACAGAAATCAATTATCTCTGAATCAAGCTTGGTACTTACTTTGATTCTGTGTAGGTTTTGACTGATTGGAAAGGTCTTCATTTTCTATATGAAAATAAATAAACAAATAAAAGTTGATTTCAAGTTTTAGTCAGATTATTTACCACTGTAATAACAATAATCAGCGATTGGGGTCAAATAAAGAAAAACCCAGGATATGAATGTATACTATGTTACAAAAAGCAATGTATGCCAAGGGGGGAAAAATAAGCAAAAATCACAGTAGTAACTATATATAAAATGATAGGATTATGAATAATTGATCCTACACCTACACACACTCCTCCCCCCAATTTCTCCTTAATTTATAAGGTTTTAAATAAACATTGTTATTTAATAGATATATTTAAGACTTAAGAACATTTTCTGTAAAGATGGTGGCCTATGTGTGCAACCCAGAAGAAAGTATAGCCTGCATATGGAGTACAGAAAGGAACCACTGTCACTGGGGAAGCTGACAGACAGTTACTTCTGAGCACCACTCCCTATAACAGTGGAAAGGAAAGACTCAGACGTGGGAGTCAGATGTTGAGTGCAGAATCCACTGCCATCTGAGGAACCAATCTTGCAAGCCATGTGGATCACCCAGTCAAAGGGAAAGAAAGTGGCCCTGCTCACTTGTTGCACTCAGCTATAAAAAAGGCTCTATGCTAGGAGCTGTCTAGGGGAACTACCCTAGTTTGGACTGAGTTGATGCCAGTGAGACTGACAACCTAAACCACACTCCTTTGCACCTACCGTGGGAAAGGACTTGTCTAACCAAACCGTTGGTCAAAGATACAATGGGGGAAAAACTACCTCTCATTGCACGACAATAACTGCCCAAGAAACCAATAATGTGGCATGTGTAAGGGCAAAAAAGGAACCCACAGCCCTGACAGTCAAGCAAAAGAGAACATATCCTGTTTATGGAACGTAATACAAATGAACAACTAGAAAAGGTGGTGTCTACCAATAAAAATGCAATAAAAGAAAAAGAACTTTAAAAACCTGTGATACAAATTAAGAACACATACACATATAATACTGTAAGATATAAGCAAAGAAAGTGAAGACTTTTAGATACAAAAATACAACTCCAAAATAATAAATGTAAAGAATGGTAAAGATTAGAAATATTACTAAAAGCTAAATTACTAAGGTAGAAATAAGAAACAAAAAAAATCCCATTGAAAATGGCAAAAATACAAAACAAAAGGTATCATATGTGAATAGATAAGTGACTTAGAAGACAAATACAGTGCAAAATAAGAGTACCAGAGAAAAAAGAACACATGAAAAAGCAAAAATTATAGAAATAAAAACGAAATTTCTTAAGCTTTAAAGACTTGAGTCTTCTTTCATATCCAAAGGTCTTACAGAGTTCCAGGAAAGATTAATGATAAGATACACACCTGGACACTGTGGTGAAATATCTAAACTCCAAGATTAAAGACATTTCTGAACTCTAAAGATGAGGAAACTTTTCTTTGTAAGCTTACAGTAAGAGACTAAGGTAGTGATAAAATTAACTAGAATCGGTTTCTCAATCTATCAGCCTACATGTGTGTCCTTTTTGAAGAAACTACTTAGAAAAATTTTCTATTAAAAGAAAATTAGAATGAACATATCAGGGCAGGAAATCAAAGAACAGAAGAAAGAGTAAGAAGCCATAAGTTCAGAGGCACAGAAATAAAAATGTAGAGTATCCCAACAAAACATAAATGGATAAAAAGAAGGAGAGGGAGTACAAAGTCAAATGGTCGAGTACAAAACAGCTGTTTTTAATTTTTGTATATTGACAGCCATGAAGAATATGAAGGTGATCACTAGCAATAAAAGATAAAATTTTTAATATGAAAACTGTGATAAAAGAATAATGAATAAAAATAAAATGGAAGGACTAAGAACAAATATGTAACTTTTATAGTTGTTGGGAATTCCTATTAAGTCTCTTCCTCACTAGTTTAATAATCAGAATCCATTCAGAAACCACATAACCTACCAAATAATCAAATCCCTAAAAAATCTGAAAATAAATATACAGGCAAAATACTTCTGTAAAATAAAAACGAAAAGGAATTAAGACAATATTAATACTCCATAAGGCCAGGGAAAAAGGAAATATTTTATAGTAAAGTATAACTCAAGCTGACATTTTTTTTACCTAGGAAAATCAAAACACTTTCAAGGAAAAAAAATAGGTAATTAGTAATAAGTATGTAGAAATAAAATATTTCATTTAAAATTGCAACAAAAAAACACTTTTAAAATCCCTAGAGACAAACGTAAGACAAAGAACCTATGATTAAGAAAACTACAAAATCCTGAAAGAGAGAAAATAAGCTCTGGGGGAAAAAACACTACTACTTGACACGATATAACGACATATATATAATTGAATGATAGGACTTAATATTATAAAAATCTCAAAATTACTATATAACTATATACACATAAATTCAACTGTTTTAAATCGCATAAAATGATCTTAAACTTCAGAGGAAAGGATAAATTTCCAAAAATAGTTTAAAAAATATAAAAATATTGTGAGACAAAGCTCGCCTTATCAGATACCAGACCACACTATAAATATGCTAATCATATCACAACCTAAAATAACTATATTGAAACAGAGTAAAAAACAAAACAAAATTAGAGCCATGTGTGTATATGAAAACTTAAATGTGGTATTTCAAAGCAGTAGAGAAAATAAATAAATGATGCTGGCACAAATAACTATCATCTGGGGAAAAAGGTAAGATGAACCTCTACTTCACCCCTATATGAATATAAATTCCAGATGGAGATGGAGTAGGAATCTCACAAGACCTAAATTACCTGGACTACCTAGGGTTAATAAGATCTGAACTGAGATAACAGGATTCCAGTTTTTCTTTCATAGAATCTATTTGTCTATGCAAAAATGTAAAAATCTAAAGGTAAAAGATACCACAAACAAGGACAAGAAATAAAACGATGTATTTTGGAAAGAGTGTTTTGCAACTCTCATCAGCCAGAGTACTCAGCTGCAAACAGAACCATTCTGGCTGGTAAACGATGTGAAGAAACTGTACACTCATATACTCTTACCAGCAGGTATAAATTAGCAGTCTTTTTGGAGAACAGTTTGGCAATACATAGAAAAAAATACTTGTACTTCTTATTCCATGTTCCCAATAGACCCAAAGAAAAAGGTTAACTAGAAAGTGCTAGGGAAGAGTTTAAGCCCTCTAAGCACCTCCTTATTTTAAGACTTTCTTCCCCATGGTAGAATTAATTTGTCCAAATGGTGACATTAAGTCAATTATACTTTTTCTGTCAAAGTGATTCGTTCTACAACCTGCTCATGTTCATGCACGTAGGCCAAGAGCACTCTAGTGCAACCTGTATATCACACTAAGATTCATCATCAGGCTCTTAAATTTGTGCTCCTCTTTTATAACAACAGCTATCCCCTCCAAATGTACCATTTGTGCATGAATAATTTATTTACTTTGAATACCCCATAATAATAGTTTACCTGCTCCTGCTGGATTAGGAGTATATGGAGGTGGAGGGGGTACTCCAGGAGCTATGACATTGGCCAATGGTACCAGACCTGCATTGTTATAAGCACCTAAAATAAAAATATAATAGAAAAAATATGTAACTTATTATCACTTTGTTACCAGGAGTTCAAGCTATATTAATGCACTCATCTAATTTATTTTTAAAACTGTTATATAATAGAGTTGCATTTTATGTGAAGGTCTGGATCTAGGATTAGGTGAAAACAGATCAAATAAGATAACTGGAGATTCCTATTTCCAACACTGTATGCTGAATCCAGACTTAAGCTCACCAAATAGCATGGCAGGCAGAATCTGCCATACTGAAATTATTTCTCCTTTCTGTCAAATAATTTACACTTGACCATTTAAAGTTAAGTGCATTAAGGATGACTTTGAACGCCAACTATCAAAAAGGGATTCAAGATGATTTATCAAAAAGAAAACCCAAGATAATAAAGGTTAAAAATAATCTGTAATTCATTTAGCAAAAGGAAAATATCCTAAATAAACTGTTGCATTGTTGTAGACCAAGACACTAGTAGCTCACTGTGGAAAAGATAACACATTTCATAAGTTTTGAGATTTCCCAAGTATATATACCAATATTTACTTTCAATTTAATAAGTAAAGAACAAAATGAAAAAATGTAAAATATGGAGGAACTTCTTACTTGGTGTAATAGTTGCATGTGGCCGGCATGGAGGTATTGGATAAGGAACAGGTTTATGTGGATTGTATGTTGAAGGAGGCTAGGTGAGGGGACAAAGTACAGCAATTAGAAGAAAACCAATCAAGCTGTCTGTTGGCAAAACAAAACACAACTCGTTTCAAAATATTTAGTCCTAAGAGGCCCAGCAAAGCATTCTTACCCTCTTTTCTTTTTGAAAGAAAAAAAGCACTGTTTTCTTTAGCATTCAGCATTCTGACAAATGTAGCAGAACATAGACTGGAATTATGAATTCAGTATTTTAATCTTTTTTGCCTTTTGAAACCCACAAATCTTTCATCTTTGATGGAACTTATAGCAAAGAACATTAAAAGAATTAATCTCTAGAGAACCAGAGGTATCCTTAGCTAAGCGAAATGCTGTGGTTTTTTTTAATCCTCTCCCAAGGATATTTTTTCCATTGCTTTATAGAGAGTGGAAGGGAGAGAGAGAGAAACATCGATAGGTTGCCTCCTGCACGAGCCCTGACTGGAGCCAAGCCAGCAACCGAGGTATGTGCCCCTGACCGGAATTGAACTCTGGACCCTTCAGTCCACAGGCCAATGCTCTAACCACTGATCAAAACTGGCTAGGGCCGAAATACTATACTTTTAATGAGAAAGAGACTCACGCATATAAGCAAGCACGCCTGCTAGAGGAAGCATGCACTTATACCCTTGCTGCAGGCTCCACTTAAAAGGTCCTTTGCTGTCAGATTCTTTCTATCTCTCATAATGGCAGTCCTGTATGATGCACTAGTCTTATGCAAAATTATGATCTGTAACTATTTTTCTATAAACAACTGCCATGGGAGTTCTTATCAGGTAGACAGGCAGGAACTGCAAGGTGGCTGTGTGAAGGCCTGTAGTACTTCAACTCCAATGATCCTTCAAGCCACAAGGTTGTCATCTGTTCAGTTTATATTCCAATCAATTATTATCACTCCCTTGAAAATACTCTCAATCTCCTGTTTCTGTCTTGTTTTACTAACACTAATACTAATTCTGCCAAACCACAATCTTAAAGAGAACTCTCCAGACTCTGTAACTCCAAGTGAACAACTAAATGTGGCTGGAGAAAAAAATAAAAGCAAATTTCACTGTAAAATAAAACATTCAACTCAAAAGGGCCCTTAGCACTATTAACTAATTTTACTATATTGTCCTAGACCATGCACTTGCTAAGAGTTTGTAGTATATTTTGAAGTCCACAATGCAAAAAAGAATTTATGCTTTGAACAGACAGAAAACTACGTATAAGAGTTATGACCTTTTTCATCACTTATTTTCTAAACATACTGGTTTGGATGGTCCAAGAATCCGTGCAGCTATTCCTTTGCCTTCATTGGTACAGTCTTCACCATCTTTTTTCAAAGGAGTTCCCTATAAAAAGAAAAAGAAAAAGAAGTGAGACTTTTAATAACCCTAAAGCAAAAACAAAGAAAACACTTACTATACAGACATATCTCATTTTATTGTGCTTTTCCTTTACTATACTTCAAATAATTGCATTTTTTACATCGAAGGCAAGACCTCTACCAATAAAAAGATTACAACTTGCTTTATTGTGGTACTCCCTTTATTGAGGTGGTCTGGAATTGAACCCACAATATCTATGAGGTATGCCTGTATTATAGTGAATAAAAGGACCTGGTAGGCATTTAAAGACACGGATTCCAGACCCAATCCTGCACTGGATGCATGACCCTGACAAGGTCCTCAACACTCCTCTGCCACAGAAACCTCATAACAGGTAGAGGGGGTGCTCAGAAGTACACACATAATACATATGAGGATGATAGAACAAGATAAAGCATGTTTTAACTTTTTCCCTCCACAATAGGTGCAATCAGAAATAGACTTCCAATACTATAGTAGGTGTAATACTCAAAGAATCAAAGAGTACCTGTATTACAGCTGAAACTAGGTGACAAAAAATGGTGTTCTCTATAACCATTAAGTGTGATAGTTTATATTATACAAAGGCAAATGAGACCTCATTCAAGGCTGCTATAATTAACAGACCAGAATAAGTTGACAGGATATTACATTTTGTCACTCTAACAGTGTGTATCCTTAAATGATTGGAAGCTAACTTTCAAGATGGTCCCCAGGGACCCTTACCTCCAACATGCCCTGTGCAGTCCCCTTCCAGAATGAATAGGGCTAACGTGTGCAACAAATAGGATATTCCAGCAATGTTAGTTGACTTATAAGGCTAAGTCATAACAGAAAGCACAGATTCCAGTTATCTTTTCCTAGATGATTTGCTCTGGTGGAAGTCAGCTGTCATGTCATGAGGTACTCAACCAGCACTATGGAAAAGTTCTTCTGGTGGAGAACAAAAATCTCTTGCCAGCAACTAACACTAACTTGCCAGGCACGTAATTGAGCCACTTTGGAAGTATAGTTGGAGCTAACTGCAGCCTCATGAGAAACCCTGAGCCAGAACCAAGCTAAGCCACTACCAAATCCCTGATTCATAGCAACTGCATGAGATAATATTTACTGTTTTAAGCCACTAAGTTTTAGGGTTATTTATTACACTGCAATAACAAATATGATTCTTTGAAACAGTTAGTTTACAAAGAAGTTTAGAAACACTGGATGGTATAAAAACAAGTTTCTTTTTTACAAGACCTCTCAGAGCCTTTATTATACAAAGGGATTCTCCAGAAAGGAAAAACTGCATACAGTTTTCCCTAACATACTTAACTGTGAAAGTGTTATGAGGAATACTGAAAATCTGAGAGATGTTCTTTTACTAAATGTAAATCTGTGCTTCTAAAATATTTGGAAAAACAAAATAAAGCAAAATCATCCTCTTTGCTGCTTGGCTTGTTCTTCTGTACATTTTACAAAAATACTTTAATGTAGTTTATATATAAATTTTCAATATATGAATTAAGTTTTTGACATAATAAAATTCCCTTCCTTTGTAGAAGCCTCATCAACTGGCATTTTCTTTAAATATCATAACTATGCTATATTTCATACTTAGGCACAAGAAGTTTCAAATATAGCCATAAAAGTATGCTTACTGGGAAAATTCCATTTATGCGACTAGGTTTTCCTTTGGGATATGGATTTCCTGGGATTGTTCCACAGGAAGATATCATAGCATGAGGAGCTTTGCAGCCTGCCTTGAAAGCCTATAAGATAAAAAAGAAGAGAATGATAAAAATAAGTAAATAAAATAAACTCATAAAGTTAAGTATCCTAGATTTTGGAAAGCCCTGCTAAAAAACATGAATTAAGGAACAACATCACATTCAATCTGTTCTTATATCAATCAGCACTTACAGTGATAAACATGACCAAAACTAATAAGTAAAAATCACTTTATTTAAATGAAATTATTAAAATGGTAACATAATGTTTTTAATGTCACAACTATTAGACTCAGTTTACAAAGCGTTTTGTAAACTGTGTGCAAAAAAGTCCATTTACTATTGAATATGTCCCATTTCTCCAAGGACCAAGAAATAACATTGTCCAACTCTATAATCACCAACCTCATGTTACAGACAAGGCAAGGAGATCACTAAGATGAAAGAAACATGGTTTCCAATCTGAAAAAGTTTTTAACTTAGAGGAGGAAACACAAACAAATAACATGGGACACAGGTATCTAAAGAGCTGTAATGTTAAAAAAGGAGGTCATTTGGGCACAGGTCATATAATGTTACATAACTTTGAGATATATTGAGAGTTGGGTTTTGGTCTAGTTTGTTTAATATTTTATCCCCAGGTTCTAAAATGGTGCCTAACCCATACTGAGCTCAATAAATACTTATTAAGCCAGGCCAGGAGTGGCTCAGCAGTTGAGTATCGACCTAGGATCTAGGAGATTGCGGTTTGATTCCGTTAGGGCACGTGACTGGGTTGCGGGCTCGATCCCAAGCAGAAGCGTGCAGGAGGCAGCTGATCAATGATGACTTTCTCATCATTCATGTTTCTATCTCTCTCTCTCCCTCTCCCTTCCTCTCTCTCAAATCAATAAGGATATATTTTTTAAAAATTTAAATAAATAAATAAATAAATAAATGTAAAACACTATATTAGGTGACACACATCCCAATAGATTTATACTGTTATAGGAATATAAAGTTATGTATAAGTAGTTCTAATTAAAAATATGTATGGCATTATATATTTTATTGTAGAGGTATATTAGATTTATAAATTCACTCAACATATGATTAGCTATATAATCCAGCCCACTACTAATACCCCAACCCTAAAAATCATCTCAATTAGGGGGTATTATAAATAGTACCAGGGTACATGCTCTTATATATTATTTTGTACATCTCTACTTATTTACTTAGAATAAATTCCTAGATAGCATGTTTGGGTCAAAAGGTATGAACATTTTAAAGGCTCTTCAAGTATACCTTCTAGAAAAGTTGACTACTGACCAGAGGGACTATTACATAGAATACTCACTCAGATTATTTCTGAGAAAGGAAGAGAGATGATCAGAATGTTTTATTAGGAAAAAAACTATAGCACAAAATGCTTGATGCCTTAAAGAACTTAAGAAAACCAATGAAGAACTTATTAAAGTAAATAAATGTGGGCTCACAGGAAGAGAAATTTCCGTAATTTCTGCCTGTTAAAACTAGTGGGGATTGTGCCTGAGTGAGATGGAGGACTGCTGCAGTCCCAGGCAGTTCCTCTGAAAGGGCCCGCAGACAGACTTACTCTGACTCACTCCTTTTGAGCTCCAGTGTGAGGGAAGCAGCTTGAAAGGAACTAGAAACATGGGAGGAACTGAATTGTCTGATATCAGAGGAGAACTGAAAGATCAGCTTTCTCCCAGATAAAAATGCTGGCAGAGGCCATTGTTCCTTTTTCTGAGACCCTCCCTGCCCCCCAACCAGAGCCAGCAGGTGGATGTCATATCTGAGTCTCCTTCAACCTAGCTAACACTGTTCACCCAGACCTGGTGACACCCTGAGACCCCACCCCACCCAACTGGGGGCCCATTCAAGCCATTTCCAGTGGCTTTTCCATACAAATGGCCTCTCTTATCTCATGCTTCAGACTTCCTTAAAATCTTTCAAACAAACAGCATCTGGCCTATGCATAAACCGTACCTCTTCATAAGTAGCCCCCAGGCCCGGCACTAGTGGCAGCCAGGCTTGGTTCATAGCCTGGACTCTTCTAGGCACCTCCAAGCCCAAGATAAATAGCAGCCATCTGCAGATCACTCTGTAGCTTGTGCCAGGTGATCCCAGGCAGGGCACAGACATTGGATCACCTTGCCCCTCCTGGGAGGTCCCAGAGTCAGTGCACCCGGTGGACAGCTTCAGCCAGATTATCACCCTACCACCTCCCCAAGCAACATACTCAAGGGCAGACTCATTGGGCAACAAAGCCCCACTGAAGCAAGTCCTACTATGTAGGGTCAACTCCTGCACAGTAGCTCCTTGCTGTAGTTGCAGCAGGTATTCCCAGCTGGTTAGCCTGTGACATTAAGCCCATCAAGTGACATAAACAGCAATCATGACTCAACTACAAAAAAAGAATTCACTCAGCCCACACAAGGGCGCACCTGGAACACCCAGCACCAGTGACTGGGGAGGCTGCACCATAGGGCCCTACAGGACACTTACTATACAAGGCCACTCCACCAAGTCCAGGAGACATAACAGCTCTACCTCATATATAGAAGCAAACATAGGGAAGCAGACAAAATGTGGAGACAAAGAAACAGGCTCCAAATGAAACAGGACATATTTTCAGAAAAAGAACTAAATGAAATGGAAGCAGACAAACTACCAGATACAGAGCTCAAAAGAATGATTATAAGGATACTCAAGAAACTTAGAATTTCATCATGAAAAAGGACATAGAAACCATAAAAAAAAAAGTCAGAAATGAAAGATACACTAACTGATATAAAGAATAATTTACAGGGAATTGACAGAACTGTAGATGAAGCCAAGAATCAAATCAGCAATTTGGAACATAAGAAAGCAAAAAACACTCAATCAGAACAGTGGGGAAAAAAAAGGAACCCCCCCCAAAATGAAGATAGAGTCGAGGTAGGATAGTAAGAAGCTAGGATAATTCTTTGGCAAGTGGAATGGGGAAACTGAGATAGCTGAACAAACTGGCCAAGCAATTTATAGCCAGATACAGAAGGTCACCTTCCTAGAGATGACATCTAGGCCTCAGCTGTATTTCAGTTGCAGTCCCAGAAAAGCAGAAAAGTCAGTTGGGCAGTACCAGGACCAGCTACAATGACTAATGAGCCCCTGCCCCGGTGCTGACCAATCAGTGGCAACCACAACCCTGAAAGAGCACACATGGAAAAGCTGATGAATATTCTATTGAGACCCTCCCCTAAGACCTCCCTAATCTCTCAGCCTTTAAAAACCCTCAAAATGAAGGTCCCAGCACTTGCTCTCCCTCCCAGGAGCACACCCATGCCTTTCTCTTTCAAACCCTCTTCTCCCCCTACAGGCATGTTTCTCCTAAACTCTAAGGGACTTGACAAGACTTACAACCAGGAGAGCAATAGATAGCAGCAACTCGTCCCAGGCACATCCAGTGAACCTGTCTCCAAGGCCCCCTTTCTCTGACTTTCCAGTGAACTGACTCATTTCTTTGAGTCAGCTTATTTCTTTCCTGTAACATTTCTAGAGAGCCAAAGCAACCCCTCCTAGGCTCTCCTGTTGCTTCTTCTATCCTAAGCCCTTCCATCTTCCACTGTCCCCAGCTTTAATAAACATACTCTCAAAATCACCTGGGGTTGTGTTGTGAAATCTTTCCTGCACAAAGTTAAGAACCCACACACTATCAGCCAGCCCTAGGCAAACCCACTCCAGGCTGGTCTCCTTTCCAGTAATAATGTAAGGAGCCTTTGGAACAACTTCAAGTGTACCAACATTTGCATCATGGGGTGTCAGAAGGAGAAGACAGAGAGCAAGAAATTGAAAACCTACTTGAAAAAATGACAGAAAACTTCCCTAACCTGGTGAAGGAAATAGATATACAAGTCCAGGAAGCACAGAGGGTAACAAACAAGATGAACTTAAAGAGGCCCAAGACAAAGAGAGAATCTTGACAGCAGCAAGAGAAAAGCAGTTACCTACGAGGGAACTCACATAAGACTGTCAGCTGATTTCACAACAGAAACTTTGCAGGTCAGAAGAGAGTGGCAAGAAATATTCAAAGTGATGAAAAGCAAGAACCTACAGTAAAACTTCAATATAATGGACTAATTCAGGTGAGGGAGTGTCCGTTAAAACCAAAAGTCCGTTATATAATAAAGTAGGTTTTCCAAATGCGTAGATTAAAATTAACTGACAGATTAGTTAGTTGACCTGTTTTTACTTATACAGACACATTTGTGTAGTTAAAATTAATTATGTATGAAAAGTTTAATGTCACAGAAAAGTTTTCTATATGTATTACAGTAATATTAAATTTACACTGAATAGGTCTAGTAAAGATGTGCATTCACTAGTCACTGCAAGTAAACAAATGCACATGGCTGGGGACTGGCTTAGTGTAGCATTTTAAAACATCAGCCAGCAGGCATAAAATCTGCTGCAGAAAGTCATGCCATGTGACAACAGAACTAATTATCGAGAGTGATGCAGTGTGATCACATGCTAATTGTTCACTGAACACTGTTTACAAGTGGAGACTCTTGGATTTAAATATGTAGACTATAGTTGTAAATATGTAATATTTATTTATGTTGGCAAAATTACTAGTGTTTTTTTCCAACATATGGCCTATTTGCTAAAATTTGTTAAGAATAACAGTGAATTAATAACAAAAAAATAACCTGTTAATTTAATTTTATGCAAATCTTAGTTAAAAGCATTTTAAAATTAACAGGGTGTTAATTTTCTCATCTGACATACAGACTGGAAATTCTGTTTGTTAAATCTAGGTCTGCAAAATCAAGGGTTTACCATATATATAACCAAAACCAAGCAAAGCTATCATTTAGAATCAAAAGACATATAAAGAGCTTCCCATACGAGAAAGAAAAGGCTAAAGGTGTTAAGTACCACCAAACCAGTATGACATGAAGAATTAAAGGGTCTTCTTTAAGAAGAAGAAAAAAAAAAGATTAAATAAATATATATCTATCAACAATCGAATCTAAAAAACAAAATAAACAAACAAGCAGAACAAAAGCAGAATCAGAGATATAGAGAACATTTTGACAGTTGCCAGATGGGAGAGGGGTTGGGGGAATGGGTAAAAAAGGTGAAGGGATTAAGAAGTACAAATTGGATGTTACAGAATAGTCATATGGATGTAAAGTTCAGAATAAGGAATACAGTAGATAATATTCCAATAACTATGCATGGTGTCAAATGGGTATGAGATGAGTATGATCACGGTAAATTATAGAATGTCTAATCACTGGGGTATACACCTGAAACTAACAATATTTTTTGTCAACTGTAACTGAAAAATAAAGAATGAATTTAAAATATGTGGGCTTAGATACTGCTTCAACTACAGTAATTTATGACTAAGGCAAAGTTCTCTACCCACCATGTAGAGCTAAGTAAAGGGTGTAAAGATTAATGACTGGGCTGCAAGGCCCTTTTCTTCCTCAAGCAGGTTTCTAATTACTAATTCAGTTTCCAGCCATCAAAATCCTAAGAAGTTATTACCTTAGATGACAAAGTTTTCTAGACTTGGGCAAGTACCACTTTTCCCACTCTTAAAGATTTTAAATTAATAAACTGGTATTTTGCTTTATTATTCATCTCTTATGAATTTGATTAGTATAAGTTTAATGACAAAGCCAGTTCAAGTAAAGTTCCTAAATACATAAAATTAAAGACAAAAGCTTGGAGTCATGGCAAAGCTACCAAGGAACCGAAAATAAATACCAGATGAGGCTCAAACAGAGTGGCCAACTGGCTTCTCACTTTCAAGCCATCTCTTCATCCTCCAGTGTCCCTTTCACTTGGCTCTAGTTCTCCATAGAATGCTGGAATGCCATCCTTAACCCATCACGGTTAAGGCAGCAGTCAGATTATTCATCAAAGTTAATATAGGAATAAGATTAGAACTTTTTTCTTCATCAACATTCAGCAATCTTGAGAAAATTACCTGTTCAAGTACTCTCTTGCAACGTTTCTTCTCAGACATATTTATCCTGAATAAATCTTCAATGGGACGAGAATTTTGTGCATCGACAATGTTTCTACAAAAGAAATACAATTTAGCTTTTCATTTAAGAACCTGGACAGCATACGGAGGCCAACAACTTTTGTGTACCACACAAATATATCTGAGTAAGTTTTGCTCCATGACACAGGGAGAAAAGCATGACTAATTAACTGGTAAATATAAATAGCATGTTATATAAAGATGGTAAATACAACTGAGGTTTATCTGGTTACCTCAAAGAAACAAAGTAAATAAAATTCACTATTTTGAGATTCTTTTTTGTTTTTATAAATATAACTTTATTGATTTCAGAGAGAGGAAGGGAAAAGGAGAGAGAGACAGAAACATCAATGATGAGAGAGTCATTGATTGGCTGCCTCCTGCACGCCCCTGACTGGGGATTGAGCCCGCAACCCAGGCATGTGCCCTGACCGGGAATCGAACCTTGATCTCCCAGATCATAGGTTGATGCTCAAACGCTGAGCCACGCCAGTCAGGCTATTTTGAGATTCTTAAAAATATATCTTCTCAGTGAGTGTTAGGAGAGCTATGGCAATGAAACAAACTCATGTGTTAAATGCACAAAAATTATGATTGATCTAAAGATGAAGTTTTATCTTATGCTAAATTTTGTGTTTTGTGGACATTTATAAATAACATAAGGGACTTAAAAATGCAAGTGCTATAAATAAACATCTTATAGACATTTTCATTTATGCAGAAGAAGAAGCTCCCTTTCTCTTTGAGCTTACATTCATTATAATAATGTATTAGAAGCTGTGCTAGGTGCTTTTGCATTATCTTACAGTATAAAGTTTACATGCCCTATTAAGTAGGTGAGATCCTTATTTGTACAATTAAGGTCAAGAAAGAATAGTACATATTAAGCCAAACAACAAACAAACAAAAAAACACATTGCCAGAATGTGGCAGAATCTCTCTAACGATAAATCCTATGACTTTATCAATAAGCCTTTCAAGTTATTCACAGTAAGGAGACAAGCAAGTTATTAATACACAGACAAATCAAAATAAATGATTAAACATGATAAGACCCCTTATTTTGTACGTTATAACCATGTGTAATAAGTACGCTAGATATTTTGATACAAGAATTAAGCTTGATGCTTTCAAAGATTTTATTACAGTTCCATTTACTAATATAATTCTGATACATTAACAAACACTGAGTTAAAAGACACTTAAAAAGTCCTCTAAACTTCCTCCAATGAAGTCAAAAGAAAAAGAAATACTTACGAAGCTAACAGTTCAAGAGCAACTAGTTTGTCTTTACTGAAGGTGAAACAGTTGAGTATATTGACCACTTCTGCTGGATGAACAGCCACCATTTTCTACGAACATAAAAAATAATTTCAATTTGAACATGAGAAATTTTCAAGCCAGAAATTGCCATTTTGGGAGAATTATTCAGTTAATGTTCATAATATATATATTTGAGGTGAAAACTTCTTACTTGAAAGTAAGCTCTAACTAGTATAGGAATAAACTTCGGCTTTTCAATGTAACTATTTCAAATGAAGATCTAAGTTCTCCTGTGTGTTCTTTTTAAATTCATATTTCTCAATGTGTTGACCTATAGAAAAAAATAATTTACATGTACTACTTTCCTCAGAAAGGTTAGAAAAAGGAGATATTTACAAATATGGGAGATATATTGCTCAAAAAGTTATAAAAAATTACATTCCTTAGAGTACTAGGTATGCCATAATCAGCACTTCCTAAAGTGAGGTCCATGGTGCTATTTAGTGTTACTAAAAATGAGTACTACAGTCACACCTGTTAGAAAAAGAGGGACTAAACAGGTTTCTTTACGGTAGAACTTTCTTAAGTCTTATGTTAATGTGCATTGTGGCACCCTACGATTGTGTGGAATATTACATAACTTATTTGAACAAAGTTCCTTATTTTTGAAGAGCAAGTAGATTTGGTCAATTTACAGATTTCTGTTAACAGTAGAGGAAATCCAAAAGCAAAGCCAATGTAAGATCACTTAAAATCAACACCCAATAGATTCCTAAATTTGGAGCAGTTTTTAAATATTTTTTACTCATGTACCACCAAAAGAATTGGTAAAACCATATGCCCCTTTGCATGTTTTTAAATTGATGTCTAAAAAATTTACCAGAAGTGTAAACATTTATAAGATTGATTTCCTTGTTTATAAGTTTATTATATATTTGTAAAAACCTTAGACCTGATTTAACTCATTTATGAAAATGTATTATGTAACCTAATTGTCAAAGCCAGTCTTTCAGACTGACTTTATCAGAAAAGGTTGGGCTTAATTTAATTCAAATGAATTCATTAAGTTGTGCCTGTGCTACCCTTCTCACCTCTGAATTTTAATTCTAAGGTAAGTAAACAGGAAAGCAGTCCTCAGAGCTTTGTCAAGAGTTTGCTGGCTTGCTAAAATAAGGCAAGGTCTCTGACAGTATTTCTTACAGAAGCTCTAGCTTTGCTCTCCTTTTCAAGGGATTGCATCATCTCTTTGGCCCTTGGGGAAAGATCTTCATCCCCAGATGATGGGTGGTCGGGAGAGATAATCTTTTGTTGGTAAGCAATTGTCAAAAAGAAGAAGCACTAACAGACCCAGATACTTTCTGAGGCAAATTAGTTTAGATTCCCTTAAAGTTACACATGCCTGATACTCTACAAAATTCTTCTTATATAGCCAAATACTGTTTGAATTTAGATGCCTCTGTTAACCTAAGCTCTAGAACTATAGGCCCACACAGTAGTCATTAGGCACCTGTGCCTATGAAGTATAGCACTCCCATTTTCTACCCTTACAACTGCTACTGTATACCGCTTCACTAGTCCCCTACCTGCCCCACCCCCCCTTAGCCAAACAGAATGTAGTTTTTGCCTTTATATTCTCCCTGTGAAGACTGTTCAGGGCTGTGAGTTTGTTTAGGGCAGGAGCCCGCTTGTAGTCACCGGGTAATAAATCTCCAAATGGTCAATATGGTCTCTGTGTGAATTAGTACACCTGTTTAAATTAAAATTTAATAAAACAAAAAAACAGTTCCTCAGGCAGCCTAGACATATTTTAAGTGCTCAAAGCCACATGAAGCCAGTAGTTATCATACTATATAGTGCAGTTATAAAACATTTCTACGATGGCTAAAAGTTCATTTGGACAGTGTTGGTCCAAAGAATGTAAGTTTAAACCCATCTGACTAGAAAAGGATGAAAATATCCAAAAATAGAAGAAAGTGCATAAAAATACTTAGAAATTCAAATCCTATGTTTTGCTTACCTATAAATATTTTCTCCTCCAATTTGCCAATTAAGACCTTATGGTATTTGGTCTTAGAATAATGGTATACAATTTAAAAGTACAGTATACACAATTTAAATTTACACTTTGAGGAGTTTTAATTTTTTAACAGTTATTTTAAATAATCAAAGTATAATAAAATTTAGGGTCACTTCTTAAAAATGCAAACAAACTGCAACTTGAGATGAACTATAAAAAACTAGGGAAGAATTCAAAATACTTAAATTCTACATTTTAAGGAAAAATAAGTTACTTACATGTTGTAATGCTTTCATTGCCTTCAGCTGAGGCTCAGCCCAGGAGAAATATCTCAGTAAGTCAACCACCTAAAAGCAAATCAATAATTTAGCTCTAATGACAATGTGTTTGTAAACATTTCTGCAAGGTTTATTCCATTATTTTGAATTACTATTCAAAATGTTCTGCCTGGGCCCCGATGATGAGGTGTAAGAATGGCACCAGAGTTTAGACTGTGTTAACAGAGTAGACTAGCCACGTGCAGCTACTTAAATTCAAATAAACTGAAATAAAATCAAATAAAAAATTCAGTTCCTACTGGCACAAGCCACATTTTAAAGTGCTCAATACCGTATGAAGCTAGTAGCTACCATAATGGATAGTGAAGACAGAGTTTTCCATCATCACACAGAGTCCTGAATAGTACTGGTTCAGAAGTGAACAGTATGAGATATGGAAAAAAAGTAAGTACATAAAGGAAGGTTGGAAAAGTACTAGATGGAGACAAAATGTCAGCATAGGGATATAAAGACATATTATGAATGAAAAAATTTAAAAATTTAGTGAAGATTGACAGCTTTATTCAATCACAAAAGGGTATTCAGTAGTATGGTTTAGTGTAGGTCCACTAACTTCCACTCTTTTACTTGAATCTGGAGGGCATAATATTCATGTTTACACCACAAATCTATTCCCAAAAAATGTAAGAATCACCATGAATTACTGAAGCAGCTTCTAAACGGTAGGGTTGTTTTTTGTTTGTTTGTTTTTTTAAGTATGTCTTTATTGATTTCAAAAAGAGGAAGAGAGAGAGAGAGAGAGAGAGAGAGAGAGAGAGAGGAGAGAGAGAGAAACATCACTGATGAGAGTTATTGATCGGCTGCCTCCTGCACGCCCCCTGCTGGGGATTGAGCCCGCAACCCGGGCATGTGCCCTGACCAGGAATTGAACCACGATCTCCTGGATCATAGGTCCACGCTCAACCACTGAGCCATGCCAGACAGGTGGTAGGTCATTTTGAGAGCACAGATAGCCAGGCTCTCTCTCCCACCATCATCAGTCAACTTCCAATAAATGAGGGATATATTGTGAGATAGCTAGTAAGAGGTGAGCCAGGGCATCAAGACGGCAACATTAAAGTCTCTATATGGTCACTAGTACTCTGATTAAATGCCCCCAGGACAATCCAGGAGAAAAAAAAAAGGACTCAAGAAGAGAGGGTAATAAATCTGGGTTAATGAATTATATCACTGTGAGTTCCTGAAAACATATTAAGGTCTCAATTATTCTATAAAGCAAGGTTAATGCTAGAAACCAGAGTGGTATGAGTAGAAAATATTTTTTATTCCTTATAAAGAGATACAAAAATAGCAAATAAGTATTATGTGTACTTCCTAGATAATTTAAGAGTGTATTATATGTCCTTACTTTATAGGAAAGTTTTTACTATATAACAAATGCTACCTGGCACTTTTCCAGCCATAAAACTTTACATATCATGACAGATATAGAAGAAAAATCTTTACTAGATTACGTAGGCTTAAAGGTCACACCCTTAGAAAGTGACTTAATAAAGTTTTCAATAACTTCAGCGAATAACCACTAAGAGAAGTTTTCTACAAAATTCACATATGCATACGCAAAATAAAGAAGGAAAGGAACGCCATTACCTATGAGAAATTATAAATCTTCAAAACATTTAAATTTTTAAAAAGCACAAAGTAATTTTGAAAAATAATGGCTGAAAGCACTCATTAAATAGGCAGCAACACATGCAAGTCATAAAGTAGCTTTTGGAATTCAGGAGGCATAACTTCTACAGGCTTAAGCTTCAAACTTCACACTTTGAACATCTTGAGAAACATGAAAAACTGGAGCATTTACTAATTCAATCTATACATGCATACATTGTCTACCCTATCTACGTTCCTACCCTTTCCCAGAACTATTCTGCAGATGTACATTTCTATTTTTTGCCCTATTTTTCTAACAAGAATTTTCTAAATGTCTCTCTAAAGTTTGGCCTTTCAATGTACGTGCGTGTGTGTGTATATACACGCGCATACATATTTTTTAAAATTCGCAAACTCTCCCTAAAGCTAGGTAAAACGTTTTCACTAAAGTACCATTGGTCTTCTGGCAGTTATAGAAACTACTTATTAGACACTGTAATTTTTTTTTCTTATTGCTAAAATTTTTACTTAGTGGCTTCATAAGAAAATACTTCAGCTCTAGCCAGTTTGGTTCAGTGGCTAGAGCATCAGCCTGTGTACTGAAGGTTCCCGGGTTCTATTTCGGCCAGGGGCACGTACCTCGGTTGTAGGCTCGATTCCAGGCCCCGGTCCAGAGGTAATCAATCGTTATGTCTCCCTCACATCAGTCTCTCTCTCTCTCTCTCTCTCTCTCTCTCTCTCCTCTCTCTCTCTCTCTCACCCCCTCCACTCTCTCTGAAAAGCAATGGAAAAAATATCCTTGGGTGAGGATTAAAAGAAAATATTTCACCATTTATTCAAGTTTTATAATATGCAGTGAATTTTGCAATTATTAACTTATAAATACTAACAAATTTGAGTCCACTTACCAGTAGAAGTTTATAAATTTATGTACGATATTGTGCCCAGAATGACAAACACTTTGAACTGCTTTTTTTTAAACACTGTATTTTAAAATCATGTTAGCACATGATATTGCGGTCAAAGAGGGTATGTTTATAAAATACCGGAACTATAAATTCTGTAAAGTCTTCTACTAAAACTGAAAGCTTCTAAAATTCCTGAATAAATATAGCAACAACATAAAAGCAATTCTGACCATGACCAGCAGATAAATAGACATTAATCAGATCATGTAAAAAAAAGACCAAAGACTTTTTATTAAACAAATAGAGGAATACCTGTTCACTAGAGAAATATCCGTGCACATATTCAATTGCTTTTAATTTGTACTCTGTCAAAACAGCCTAAAAAAACAGAAAAACGGCATTAATATATATAAACAGAACAGTAATATGCATACAGCAAAAATGCCTAAGCCACTCAAACAGGGAAAGATCTTCAGCCCAGCATGTAGAGACAGCTATAAGTCACTGTGGTGACATGACATTCTACCTTTCCAGGTTCCATGCTGAAAGGAATACACTGAGACAGTAGGCAAACCTTCTGAGCCTCCCTACTCACTCCTACAAAAAAGAACTGTAAGAGATAGGATTTGACATTAATAGAAATTAAATATAGAATTTATGTATATGTAATTAGTTTCAAAACATCCCAAATTTAAAGAAGTTGTCATTTTTAAGAAGATTAAATGTATCAGATATTACCCATCTATCAATTATTTATTCAGCACCTATTATGTTAAGACTATCAATATTTCTACAGGGATATGAGAACCCAAGGAGCTGGAAGGCTCTGAATTCAATCTATGCACCTGCCACAAACTGGCAGTGTGGCCTTGGAGAAGAATTTTAATTACCCTGAGGGCCTTCTTACCCATAAAATGAAACACCATTCACTACCCACATCAGAGTTATGATTAAAATAGTCAATAGCAACCCTGGCCGATTTGGTTCAGTGGTTGGAGTGTCTGGTTCAATTCCCAGTCAAGGGCATGTGCCTCAGTTGCAGGCTTGATCTCAGGCTCAGTCCGGGTGCCTGCAGGAGGCAACCAATCAATGTGTCTCTCTCACATCAATGTTTCTCTCTCTCTCTTCTTCTCCACTCTCTCTAAAAATGTCAATGGAAAAAATATCCTCTGGTGAGGATTTTAAAAACAACAAACAAACAAAAATAGTCAATAGTAGGTCTGACATATAATAGGTATTTAGTAAATGATGGTTCCTTTCCTCACCTGACATCTATAATGGGAAAGTCAGAGAAAATTCTGATGGCCTTGATCAGCATTTTCTAGAGCTGACAAATCAGCTATGTTCTCATTTTTAGTGTTTACAGATGGAAACACCAGACTACCATAATTTGGTAACTACTAGTCATTAAAAATCAACTAATCCTTGCTTTTACTGTAAAACAACAGAATTTGTACTTTCCACGTACCTTTCTGCTAGAAGAAAATACTATGGCCAGTCAAACTAAGAAAAACATCCTGGGTCTAATTTTCAATGAAAGAGGGAGGGAGGGAAATGGCATTCTGGATAATGCACTCTAGGGAGTTTATCATTATCATAATTGAACACAGTCAAAAGCAAGTTTCTGGACAAAATCCTGGATTGTGTTGATGCCAAGACATGCCTCAATTTTTTCATTAGTGCCTGAGAGACCTGGCTGTATCCCCAGGCACAACATGGCACTCGAGTCAAACGGCCTTAGTTTCAATACTGAACCACACCACCCTTCTACCCTTCCCCCTTACCACCTGGATAACTGAGCTAACTAGTTAAACTCACAGAGACTAGGTTTGCCATCTGTAAAATGAAGAATATAGTACCTACACCTCATGGGTTGTTAGCAGTATCACATCAAATAGTGCACACAGTGCATGGAGAAAGTGCTTAGAACAGGCATACATAGTAAGGACTCAATAATTATGGCTATTATTCTTACCTCCTTTTTGAAGAGCAAATTCAACATTGCATGTTCCCCTACTATTCCTCCTTCCTAATGTCTTCCAATATGCCTGTCTCTTTAAATGACAACCAGTATTACCTATAGACCTAAGGTGACACTCAGGAAGAGATTGCCTGGTTTAAACTGACTTACATTTACAAAGTCTGAGAGTAATTTTAAAAAACCAATAGTAATTCTCATATTTAGATATACCTATAGTTTTATCCCATTTTAATAGACTAAGATACTACTGATGCATCTAATTATTTGGCATAGACAGCAAAAGACATTTTTATTGCAAACCAGAAATGACTTAAGTTGCTCTCTTGTGTGAACCTGATTTTCATCTCCGAAAAACTTCCTATTCCCCTCATTGATATTTACTATGTGATCTTTTCACAACTTAGAAGGGAGAGACTATGCAAAGTGACACCTTATAGCTTCCAACAGTAGAAATATACTGGTCTACCTGAATGCAAATTATTTTCTCATAAACAATAGTTAAATATCAGCTCACTAACAAATTGTAGCAAATTCTAAATATAGAGTTAGCAAACTGACATTTTATTGCAAATCTTAACTGAACAAACAGGATTTGCAAAAGTAGAAATTTTTTTCAAAACAGAACATTCAATATGGTAAATTTCACATCACATGCAAATCTGAAAAAGAAATATGCTTTATAAAGAATGACGAAAAACAACATTTTGCTTGATAGAGAATAAAGAAAAACCGCATACCCACAGGCAATTTAATTAATAATTTCATAAGCTGAAACAAATAATAAGCACCAGAGCACAAGGTAACAAACCTTTCCAAGTCAGTCAAGGGTCTTAAAGGTTTGGAAATATGGAGATAACTGCCCAGAAGTTCTAAGCAAAGACCCTCTATTAGCATAAGAATGTTACAGTAAGTCCCTCTAGTTCTACTTAGGCAAAGGCTAATTTGGGGCCTTGAGGTAGTCACTCTCAAGGCTACATTCCAAAATTTTTTGCCGTCCAATTCATTCTGGGGGATAGGCTACATACAATGGCCTCCAAAAGAAGCAAAAACTTGGAAAGTGGGAGAAAAAAGTTTTGGAATTAAAGTTACTGCAGCCCATTCCTAAGAGTATGGCTTTAAACTTAGTAACACACTTTTCATTAAGGCACACATTTTATCCGGCCCAGGCAATATAGTGTGCCAATTCTCAGATTTGAAAAAACAGTCACAACAACTACCATTAAAGAAACGTCCTACATATTAGCTCTAGTTTTCAATATCTTATGTTACTGAAAGATGAGGAAATCGGTTTAGAAATAGTATCACTTATTCAAAAGCAAAGAGCTATTAATTTTTATTTGTATCGTGAAATTCCAACCAATTTTGCAATCCTAAAACCCATATTTTGCACAATCTGCACAGTACCTCAAAGAGAATAAACCATGAGAATTCGTAGCTTATAAAATTATTTAAGGAATTAAATGTAATTACCTTTCTAATTTCATCCAGCACCATTTCAAAGGACTTTTTGTCCATCTTGACTACTCTCTCGACGTGGTTTTAACAGCTATACTTTCAACTACAAAACGTTTGTTCCTGGTCAGCTCTGAGGTAAAAATGTTTATAGCTGAGGAGCAAAAATATGTCAGGAGCAGGAGAAAAGAGGTAGACTACTTAAAAATCTGAAAAAATTCCTAAAAATGGAGACTTACAAAGACATTAAAAAAAAAAAAGCAATAAAAAGAGCAGGCTTTCCCAGATTTTTACACAAAGCTTCAGGACACTGAGGAAGAACCGGGTCCTTTCTGAGTAACGCGGGTTTCTGCAGCCAGGCTGAGCGTCGGTCCCCTGCAGCTGAAGGCCAGGCACCGCAGGGTGATGGCCGTGAAGCCGCTTTCCCGGGTGAAGCGGCAAGGAGAGAAGAGGCACCTGAGCCGAGTCCCGCGGGCGGCCAGGATAAAGGTACTGGCCTCTCCGCCCGCACAAACGCTGCAGCCGCCGGCCCTCACCGCAGCGAGCCTGGACTCATGGCCCAGCTCGCGCTCATGCCCAGCAGCTCCGCCGGAAACTTGGGTTCCTGCAGCCCCGGCAGAGGCAGCCTGGCAGGCTCTTTGTTACCAACAGCCACAGCTTCTGGGAGCGGGCCGGCGGCCGGAGAGCACCGTGAGCCCAGCGAGGGTGGGCAAGATCTCGGGTAGGGCGGCTCCGGAACGCCGCAGTAACAACGGCTAGGCGCCCTTCCCGGTTACCCCTACAGTTCCCACCAGCTCAAGTGGGCCTTCAGCGAAGCCCGTCACGCCCGAGTAAACTCAACGCTGCACCGCTAGTTTAGGCCACACTTTCCTGAAAGCTAATGGAGGGGTCCTTGTGTGGGAACATAGGTAGCCATGAGGTGTGCCTGAACAGCTGGGAATCAGATGCCGATGAAACCCACCGCACAACCTGGAAGCCATTTTTTGAGGGTCACATCCCCGTATCTTGAGTTTGTATGCTAGCTTCTGATTGGTCAATCGTAATTTCAAAAATGTAAACGTCGAGTCGTTCTGGCATAACTATGGGCACCCTTATCTTATACGAAAGAAGTCTTCGGCGTAGGACCGCTTTCCGGGAGGGGAGGGGTAGACTTGGTCACTGGGTCAGCCCGAGGGCACGTGACAAGGTGGGGGACGCTGGAACGGTCTGGGAACCCCCCACCCAGTACTAATATTCTTTCGCCCAGCTCTGCGCTCCCTTCAGTCTCTCAAACCCCACGCAGCCAAAGAAGGGCGATTGGAGATAGGAGCTTAAGCAGTCGCTGTGTGCTGCCAGGAACCCTGTGGATCTGAGGCTGTTTGGCAGCCTCCTAGCGCCTGCACAAGCTCCTGGTCGCGTTTCCGGTTTCTTCATGGCGAGAATCTGGCTCTGTGCGGGTGGCGCTGGCTTCTTCCTTGCACTTCTGGTTTTACATTCGCATTTTTCTGGCTCTCCGGTGAGTGGCATAGTAAGGAAATGGCTACTTGAGGTGTGGATAGCTCTTCTGAGAGGCGATGCTTCCCTCTGGAATGGAGGTGGTGCACTAGCTTGTCTCAAACGGGGGGGGGGGGGGGGGGGGGGCGGAACCCCGAGGTGTTGCCTTGTCACTTAGTTTTAAAATGTTTGTACGGAGGGTTCCTGACTTATGATTTTTCCACTTTGGGATAGTGCAAAAGTGATACCATTCAGTAGACACTGCACTTCCACGGGCTAGCGCTATGCAAGCTTGCTCCTGATGCCAGGCAGTTCTCAGCCACAGGATCAGGAAGGTAAACAGCGTATGCAATACGTTGCACTGTTGTTGTCAGCGTTTTTTGCATATTGTATTTTCGGATACCATCATGTTTATAAACACACATCTGTGTCTTCTGCTCCTGGTGAAAAGAAGAGAGAGCCTTCGTGAAATGAAACTAAGATAATTGCTCAACTATAGGATAATGTGTGATCTGAGCACGTTGCAAGTAGGCTAGGTTATGATCGGTAGGTTGCGTGTAGTAATGCATTTTTGACCTACGATATTTTAAAATTATGGGATCATCGGGGTGTAAATCGAGGAGCATATACATATAGTGCATTCTCTTCTTTCCCAGCTACCACTACATCCTCAGGTAATTTTCAAATTTGTATTTTGGTCGACTTGGTCTTTAAATGTATAAGACCATTTCTTCCCAATCACTTCTGACCTCTGTGACAGAGGTGTCAAGGCATGCTTAAAAATAGGCCGTATTTTTTGCTTTTTCAACCTAGGCTGTGAACTGTGTCTTAATCTTCTGATTTTATTTAAGGTTTTAAGGGAGTTTGTTTTCCAAATTTCCTGGAGAACTGAGGAAATTCTTTATAGGCTCGATGTGAATTGGCCTAAGCATTCAGAGTACTTTACTGGAGCAACATTTTGTACTGCAGTTGACACCCTGAATGGACTGGTTTACATAGCCCAAGTAAGTAAAATTGGGATTTAAAAAAAAAAATACATGAACACAAAGGCAGCAGCCTGTTTTACTGTACTGTTACTATATATGTTTACATCATGCTAGTTATGGAATTTGCTTCTTGAATTGCTTTGAAGTGAATATATGACTTTGAATTTGATAGATATTAATAGTGTTCAGTTTTGAAGCTGGGTTTTTAAATTTTAAATGTTAGCTAAATTCCTCAATTAACCTTTAGTTTTTGCTTCTCTCTGCCAAAATAAAGATTACTTCCTTAAAATTGATCCTATCTAAGTGATTATTTTTGTATACCTTCAGAGAGGGGATAATATCCCAAAGGTATTAGTGTTCACAGAGGACGGTTATTTTCTACGAGCTTGGAATTCCACAGTTGACACACCTCATGGTATGTTTGCAACCAATTCACTGGATGAACAAGCAATCTGGATCACGGATGTAGGAAGTGGTATGTATACTGGTATCACTAAATTATCTTGCTAGAAATTATATCTTTGCCCGTGTTCTTTCTTGTACGTTTTAAAGTCAGAGTTCCCAATCTAATTATACTTTCTTTAATGATTCATTAAATCACTTATTTTAAAAAATATATTGTTCTTAATGAAGAATTTAACAAGGAGGCTATCATTATTATGATCTTTCCTTTAACTTAAAAATAGTCTTTTTTTTTAAATTTATATTTTCATTTTTCAATTACAGTTTACTTTTTGTGTTATTTTTATATTGATTTCAGGTGTACAGCTTGGTGATTAGACAATCATATATATTAAAAATTGTTCACCCTGATATTTTCAGTACCCATCTGGCCCCATACATAGTATCACAATGTTATTGACTATATCCCTCTTCTGTATTCACTGTATTCCTCAAGACTATTTGCAACTACCAATTTGTACTTCTTAATTCCTTCACCTGTTTCACTCAGTCTCCCAATCCCTCTCCCTTCTTGCAATCACCGGTTTGGTTTCTGTGTCTATAAGTATTTCAGTTTTGTTTCTCCCTTTATTTTGTTCTTTAGAGTCCACATATAAGTGAAATCATATGGTATTTGTCTTTCTCTGACTGACTGATTTCACTGAGCATAATACCCTCTAGGTCCATTCATGCTGTCGCATAATACCCTCTAGGATTTCATTCTATTTTATGGCTGAGTAATATTTCATTGTATATATATATCACAGCTTTTTTATCCATTGGTCTATTGATGAGCATGTGGGTTGCTTTCATATCTTGGCTACCGTAAATAACTGCAATGAACATAGTGGTGCATATTTTTTTTGATTTAGTGTTTTGGGCCTCTTCAGATAAATAACCACAAGTAGAATCACTGTGTTATAAGGCAGTTCAATCTTTAATTTTTTGAGGAACCTCCATACTGTTTTCCATAGTGGCTGAACCAATCTGTATTCCCACCAACACTGCATGAGGGATGTCTTTTCTCCACATCCTCGACAACACTTATTGATTTATTGATGATAGCCATTCTAATGGGTGTGAAGTGATATCTCCTTGTGGTTTTAATTTGCATTTCTCTGATGATTAGTGACCTTAACCATATTGGCCATCTGTATGTCCTCTTTGGAGATGTGTCTGTTCTGGTCCTCTACCCATTTTTTAATTGGATTGTTTGTGTTCTTGGTGTTGAGTAGTATGAGTTCTTTATAAATTTTGGATAGTAACCTGTATTGGATATATCATTGGCAAATATCTTCCATTCAAAGTTGTCTTTTTCTTTTCTTGATAGTTGCCTTTGCTGTGCAAGAATTTTGTAGTTTAATGTAGTCCTATTTATTTATTTTTTTATTTCCCTTGCCTGAGGAGATGTATCAGAAAAAAATATTGCTAAGAGGAAGGTCTGAAATTTTACTACCTCATTTTTTCTGGGCGTTTTATGGGTTTTGAGGCTTACATAAGTCTAGAATTCATTTTTTATTTTATTTATTGTTTAAAGTATTACAGGTGTCCCATTTTTTCCCCCAACTGACCCCCTCTACCTCGCTCCCACCCCTTCCCCAGGCCTTCATCCCGTCATTGTCTGTGTCTATGTGTTATGCATATATGCATATAACTTCTTTGGTTAATCTCTTCCCACCCTCCACCCCCCTTCATGCGTCAATGTCTCTGGATCTATTTAGTTCATCAGATTCTTTTGTTCATTAGCTTCTTATTAAAGAAGACCCTTCAGTATTTCCTGCAGTGCTGGTCTGGTGGTGATGAACTCATTTAGCTTTTCCTTGTCTGAGAAGCTCTTTATCTGACCTTCAATTCTAAATGATAGCTTTGCTGGTTAGAGTAACCTTGGTTGTAGTTCCATATTTTTCATCACTTTGAATATTTCTTGCCACTCCCTTCTGGCCTGCAAGGTTTCTGTTGAGAAATCAGGTGACAGTCTTATCGGTGCTCCCTTGTAGGTAACTAATTGCTTTTCTCTTGCTGCTTTTAAGATTCTCTCTTTGTCTTTAACCTTTGGCATTTTAATTATGATGTCTCTTGCTGTGGGCCTTTTTGGGTTCCTCTTGTTTGGGACCCTCTGTGCTTCCTGGACTTGTGAGTCTATTTCTTTCCCCAGGTAGAGGAAGTTTTCTGTAATTATTTTTTCAAATAGGTTTTCAGTTTCTTGCTTTCTTTTTTCTCCTGGCACCCGAATAATACGAATGTTGGGCCTTTTGAAGTTGTCCCAGAGGCTCCTTATGCTATCTTCATAATTTTGAATTCTTTTTTCTTTTTGCTCTTCTGGTTGAGTGTTTTTTGTTTCTTCATCTTCCAAATTGCTGATTTGATTCTCAGCATCTTATACTCTACTGTTGATTACTTGTAAATTATTCTTCATTTCATTTCGTGTAGCATCGATTTTCTCAATTATTTTCGTCATACTCTTACTAATATCCTTGATCATCCTTATAACCATTATTCTGAACTCTGTATCTAGTAGCTTGCTTGGATTCATTTAATTTAGTTCTTTTTCTACAGATTTCTTCTGTTCTGTCCTTTGTGACATGTTTCTTTGCCTCCACGTTTTGGCTGCTTCCAGGTGTTTGTTTCTATGTATTAGGTAGAGCTGCTATGTCTCCTGGAATTTGTAGAATGGCTTTGTGTACTAGGTGTCCTGTAGGGTCCAGTGTGTCAGTCTCTGCAGTAACCTGAACTGGGCCTTCTAGGTGCTGCCCTGTGTGGGCTGTGTGCACTCTCCTGTTCTAGTTGAGCCTCAGTTGCTATTGGCATCACTGGGATGAATTGATATCCAGGCCAATCAGCTGTGAGGACCAGCTGCAACTACAGCTGACGAGCTGCTGTGCAGGACACACCCCTCTGGAGCAGGATTTACTTCAGTGGAGTTTTGATGTTCACCAAGTGCACCCCTTGAGTGTGTCACTTGTGGATGTGGTAGGGTTGTAATCAGCATGGTCGAGTCTGACCACCAGGTGCACTGTCTCTGAGGCCTCCTGGGAGGTGCAAAGTAAGCCTGTGCCAGGGCCTTGCCCAGGGCCACCCAGCCTGAGCTACATAGCAATCTATAGATGGCTGCTACTTGTGCTGGGCTTGGAGGTGTCCAGGAGAGGCCAAGCTATGAGCTAATGCAGGCTGCTGCTAGTGCCAGGCCCGGGGCCACTTATCAAGCCATATGGGGCATGCTGCTGCTTGTTTGAGAGATTTTAGGAAAGTCCTAAGCATAAGGCTGGAGAGGCCACTTGCATAGGAAAGCCACAGGAAATGGCCTGGATGAGCTTGCAGGTGGGGAGGGGCGGGGCCAAACGTGTGATTCAGGTGCTGGCGATTCAAATACGGTGCCTGCCTGCCAGCCGTGAGCGTAGAGAACTTGCCAAAGGAGTAGTACCCTCTGCCAGCCCCTCCACCCAGGAGAAAGCCGCCCCCACAGCTCTCGCCCTGATCGCAGGCAGGTTAGTTCCTCCCCAAGTGTCCCAGGTTCCTTTCAAGCTGCTGCCTGGCGCTGGGCTCAGACGAGCGTGTCTGAGTGAGTCCATGGGCGGGCCCTTTAAGAGGAGCTGCTGGGGCTCCCGCAGCCTCCGAAACCCTCAGAGACAGTCCCCTCGGGTTTCACAGCCCGGAGTTGTGGGGACATTTATTCCGGGCCCTGGAGCCCTGGGCTGGGGGCCTGCTGTGGGGCTGGGACCGCTCACTTCTCTGGAAACTCCCACTGCTGAGATTCCCTCCCCGGTTTCAACCGAGGCGCCCGGTGTGGGCCTGAGGCCGTGTCTCCGTGATTCAGCCCCAATCTTCCCGTGTCTCTGCCCCTTCTACTGCTCTCTCTGCTCCTTCAGTTCCCTGGTTGTAGGGCTTCTGTTCAGCCAGATTTCAGAAGGCTCTGAGTGATGGTGGTTCTGTATTTTAGTTGTAATTTTGATGTGGTTGAGGGAGGCGGCAGGTGCAGCTGTTACCTACGCTGCCATCTTGTTTCCTCCTTGAATTCATTTTGTGTTTATTTTTGTATATAATGTAAGGTGGACTAGTTTCATTTTTTGCAGGTATTTGTCCATTTTTCCCAAAACTGTTTATTAAATACATTGCCTTTACCCCATTGTACGTTCTTGCGTCCTTTGTCAAATATTATTGACCATATAGGTGTGGGTTTATTTCTGGGCCCTTTATTCTGTTCCTTTGATTTATGTCTGTTTTTGTGCCATACTGTTTTGATTATTGTAGCCTTTGTAGTATAGTTTGATGTCAGGTAGTTTGATACCTCCATCATTCTTCTTAGGATTGCTGTGGCTATTCAAAGTCTTTTGTGGTTCCATGTAATTTTTGAATTATTTGTTCTAGTACTGTGAAGTACACCATTGGTATGTGGGTAGAAATTATGTTGAAATCTATAGATTGCTTTTGGGTAGGATGGATATTTTAGTGATGTTAATTCTTCTTATCTATGAGCATTCTATATGCTTCCATTTATTTGTACCTTTTTCAGTTTCCTTCTTTGTGTCTTATAATTTTCTGTGTACAGATCTTTTACCTCCTTGGTTAAATTTATTCCTAGATGTTTTATGGTTTTTGTTGCAATTGAAAAATGGGATTTTTTTTCTTAGTTTCCCTTTCTTTTCTTTTTATTATTGGTGTATAAAAATGCAACCAACTTTTGAACATTTGTTGTATCCTGCTACTTTAATGAATTTATTAGTTCTAGTAGTTTTTGGGTGGGAACTTTAGGGTTCTCTATATACAATATCATGTCATCTGCAAATAATGACAGTTTTACTTCTTCCTTTCCAGTTTGGGTGCCTTTACCTTGTCTTGTTCCTGATCTTAAGTGAAATGCTTTTAGTTTTTTTTCTCATTGAGAATAGTGTTAGCTGTGGGTTTATTACAAACATATGGCCTTTGTTATGTTGAGATATATTCTTTTCCCACTTTGCTGAGAGTTGGTTGTTTTTTATCATAAATGGGTGCTGGGTTTTGTCTAATTCATATCTACATCTATTGGTATGATCATATGATTTTTATTCTTTATTTTGTTTATGTGGTATAACACATTAATTGATTTACAGATGTATGAACCTTGCATCCCCAGAATAAATCTCACTTGATCATGGAGTATGATCTTTTTAGTGTATTGCTGAATTTAGTTTGACAATATATTTTTTCAGCTAAATTTATTGAGATGACGTTGGTTAATAAGATTATATACGTTTCAAGTGTATAATTCTATGATGCATTATCTGTATATTGCATTGTGTGTCCACCACCCAGTCACATCTTCATCTATCACCATATATTTGACCCTCCTTAACCTTTACTACTCCCACCCCCCCTTCCTTCTGGTAACTATCATACTGTTATATGTATCTATGAGTTTTTGTTTGTTTTTCTTGTTTATTCATTTGTTGCTTTCAGTTTTATATTCCACGTATGAGTGAAATCATATGGTTCTTGACTTTTTCTGTCTTATTTCACTGAGCAGGATATTCTCAAGACCCATCGTGTCACAATTCACTGAGTTTGTTGATGATTTTAGCATCTATCTATGTTCATCAGTAATACTGGCTTATAATTTTCCTTCTTTGTAGTGTATTTATCTGGTTTTAGAATTAGGATAATCAGTTTGGCAGTTTTCTCTCCTTGTGAATTTTGTGGAATAGTATGATGAGGACAGGTGTTAGTTCTTCTGTGAATGTTTGGTAAAATTCACCTGTGAAGCAATCTGTTAGTTTGTTGGGAGTTTTTTGATTATTGCTTTAATTTTATTAGTTGCAATTGGTGTATTTAGATTTTCTGTTTCTTCTTAATTCAGTGTTAGAAGATTGTATTTTTTCTAGGAATTTATCCATATCTTACAGATTTTCCAATTTTTGGCATATAGTTGTTTGTAATATTTTCTTATAATTCTTTGTATTCCTGTGGTATCAGTTGTTACTTCTTGTTCAAGTTTTATTTTATTTTCTTCTTTTATTTTCTTATTTTTTTTTTTTGTTGTAACTAGCCTTGATCGTGACAATTCTTTTTTCTTAATTTTTTTCTTTTTTTAAAATTTCTCTTTATTGTTGAAAGTATTACAGATGTCTCCTTCTTTTCCCCCATTGACCCCTTCCTCTTTTTTCTTGGTGAGTGTTGTTAAAAGATGATCAATCTTGTTTATATTCTCAAACAACCAACTCTTGATTTCATTGCTCTTTTAATGTTTTTTTTAGATTCTATTTTGTTTATTTCCATTCTGATCATTATTATCTCCTTCTTTTTACTCACTTTGAGCATTGTTTGTTATTTTTTTCTCTAGTTCCTTAAAGTATAAGTTTTTATTGTTTATTTGAAATTTTCCTTCTTTCTTAAGGTAGGCCTGTGATACAGTGAATTTTCCTCTTAGGACTGCTTTTACTCTGTCCCATAGTTTTGGGGTTATTGTGTTTTCATTTTCGTTTGTCTCAAGGTATTTTTTTTATTACTTTATTGATCTCATTGTTAACCGATTCATTGTTAAGTACCATGTTACTTAGGCAACATATGTTTGTGTTTTTTATTTTTTTGTACTGTAATTTATTTCAAATTTTATTCCATTGTGGTCAGAGAAGATGCTTAATATAATTTTCGTCTTTTTTTTTTTTAGATTTATCTTTGCTGTTGAAAGTATTATAGATGTCTCATTTTTCCCCCCAATTAACCCCCTCCACCTCCCTTCCACCCCCTCCCCAGGCCTTCACCCTATTATTGACTGAGTCCATGGGTTATGCATATATGCATCTTTGGTTAATCTCTTCCTACCCTCCACCCCCCTTCCCTCTTCCCTCTGAAGTATGATCACCTGTTGCCTGCATCAGTGTCTCTGTATCTGTTTAGTTCATCAGATTATTTTGTTCGTTAGCTTCTTAAAGAAGACCCTCCAACATTTCCTGTAGTGCTGGTCTGATGATGATGAACTGCTTTAGCTTTTTCTTATCTGCAAAGCTCTTTATCTGACCTTCAGTTCTAAATGATACCTTTGCTACGTAGAACAATCTTGCTTGTTGGTTCTTGCTTTTCATCACTTTGAATATATCTTTCCACTCCCTTCTGGCCTGCAAATTTTCTGTTGAGAAATCAGGTGACAGCCGTATGGGTGCTTCCTTCTAGGTAACTAACTGCTTTTCTCTTGCTGCTTTTAAGATTCTCTCTTTATCTTTAACCTTTGGCATTCTAATTATGATGTGTCTTGCTGTGGGCCTCTTTGGGTTCCTCTTGTTTGGGACACTTTGCATTTCCTGGACTTGTAAGTCTATTTCTTTCCCCAAGTAGGGGAAGTTTTCTGTCATTATTTTTTCAAATAGGTTTTCAATTTCTTGGTCTCTTGCGTCTCCTTCTGGCACCTGAATAATACGAATGTTGGGCCTCTTGAAGTTGTCCCAGAGGCTCCTTATGCTATCTTCATATTTCTGTATTCTTTTTTCTTTTTGCTCTTGTGATTGTGTGTTTTATGTTTCCTCATGTTCCAAATTGCTGATTTGATTCTCAGCGTCCTCTACTTTACTGTTGATTCCCTGTAAGTTATTCTTCATTTCAGTTCGTGTAGTCTTCATTTCAAATTGTTACTTTATTATGTCATCGATGGTCTCAGTTGTTTCCGTAATACTCTTTCTAATATGCTTGAACATCCTTATAAACAAAATTCTGAACTCTGTATCTAGTAGCTTGCTTGGTTCTATTTTATTTAGTTCCTCTTCTAAAGATTTCTTCTGTTCTTTCCTTTGTAACATGTTTCTTTGCCTCCACATTTTGGCTGCTTTCAGGTGTTTGTTTCTATGTATTAGGTAGAGCTGCTATGCCTCCTGGAATTTGTAGAGTAGCTTTGTGTAGTAGGTGTTCTATAGGGTCCAGTGGCTCAGCTTCCCCAGTCACCTGAGCTGGGCCTTCTAGGTACTCCCCTGTATGGGCTGTGTGCACCGTCCTGTTGTAGTTGAGCCTTGGTTGCTGTTGGCATCACTGGGAGGAATTGACTCCAGGCCAACTGGCTGTGAGGACCAGCTGCAACTACAGCCAGAGAGCTGCTGTGCAGGACACACCCCTCTGGAGCAGGATTTACTTCAGTGGAGCTTTGATGTTCACCAAGTGCTCCCCTTGAGTGTGTCACTTGTGGATGTGGTAGGGTTGTAATCCAGCATGGTCGAGTCTGACCACCAGGTGCGCTGTCTCTGGGGCCTCCCGGGAGGTGCAAAGTTAGCCTCTGCCAGTCAGCCTTGCCCAGGGCCGCCCAGCATAAGCTACACAAGCAAACCGTAGTTGGACTCTACTTTTGCTGGGCTTGGAGGTGTCCACGACAGGCCAAGCTATGAATAAGCTATGAACCAATGCAGGCTGCTGCTAGTGCCAGGCCCGGGGCCACTTATCAAGCCTTATGGGGCACACTGCTGCTTGTTTGAGAGATTTTAGTAAAGTCCTAAGCATAAGGCTCCAGGGGCCACTTGCCTAGAAAATTCACTGGAAATGGCTTGGATGAGCCTGCATGTGGGGAGGGGAGGGACCTCCGGGAATCACCGGTGGGGGGCGGGCCAAAGATGTGATTCAAGTGCTGGTAATTCAAATATGGCGCCTGCCTGCCAGCTGTGTGTGGGGAGGACTCGCCAAAGGAGCAGTGGCCTCTGCCAGCTCCTCTGCCCGGGAGAAGCCGCCCCACCACCTCTCGCCTCGATTTCAGGCAGGTTCGTTCCTCCCCAAGTGTCCCAGGTTCCGTTCAAGCTGCTGCCCAGCTCTGGGGCTCAGAGGGAGCGTATCTGAGTGAGTCCATGTGGGGGCCCTTTAAGAGGACCTGCCTCGGACTCCCACCTGGTCTGCGACCCTCCGCCACAGCCCCTGCTGCTTTTTATAGCCTGAAGTTGTTGGGATATTTCTTCCCGGCCCTGGAGCCCTGGGCTGGGGGCCTGCTGTGGGGCCGGGACCCCTTGCTCCTCCGGGAAACCTTCACCACGGAGATGCCCTGCTGGGTTTAAACTGCAGCGCTGGGTGTGGGCCCGCAGCCCTGTCTCCAAGATTCAGCCCTGATCCGCCCCCGTTTCCGCCCCTCATACCAGCCTTGATGCTTCTTCAGTTCCCTGGCTGTAGGGCTTCTGTAGCTAGATCTCAGGAGGTTCTGAGTGATGGTGGTTCTGTATTTTAGTTGTAATTTTGATGTGGTTGCGAGAGGCAGCGGGGACAGCGGTCGCCTACATCGCCATCTTGTTTCCTCCCTCCTATTCTTTTTAAATATATCGAGACTTGTTTTGTGTCCTAACGTGTTCTCTCCTACAAAATGTTCCATATACACTTGAATAGAATGAATATTCTGCTGCTGCTCTGGGTTAAAATGCTCTGAAAATATCAATTAAATCCATTTGATTTATTTTGTCATTTAAGGCTGCTGTCCTTGTTGATTTTCTGTCTCCAAGATCTATCCATTGATGTCATTGCGGTGTTAAAACCCCCTACTGACTATCGTACTTTCAGTCTCTCCCTTTAATTTGCTTTATATACTTAGGTGTTCCTGTGTTGGTTACATAAATGTTTGCAAAAGTTATATCCTATCGTTGGATTGATCACTTTATCATTATGTAAAGTTTTTCTTTGTCTCTTATTATTGCTCAGTTTTTAAGTCTATTTTTTTATATATAAGTATGGCATCCCAGCTTTGCTCTGTCTTAATTTTCATGAAATATCTTTTTCCATGCCTAACTTTGTGTGTGTCTTTGTTCTGAGGTGGGTCTCTTATAGACAGCATATGTGGGTCTTGTTTTCATATCCTGTCTTTTTTTAAAATTAAATTTTTGGAATGACATTGGTATCAAATAGGTTTCAGATGTGGACTTCTATGTTACAAGATCAGTATACTGTAGTGTGAACCCACCACCCAAAGTCAAATCATCTTCCGACACCATATATTAGGCCCCCTTCACCCCTGCTCCCCATCCCCTTCCTTCTAGCAGTGACCACACTGCTCTTTGTGTTCACAAGTTTCAGCTTTATATCCCACATGTGAATGAAATCATGGTTCTTAGCTTTTTCTGACTGACTTATTTTAGTAAGCATAATATTCTCAAGGTCCATCCATGTTGTCACAAATGGCAGTATTTCAACTTTTCTTATGGCTGAGTAGTATTCCACTGTGTATATGTACCACATCTTCTATATCCATTCCTTTTCTTAGGACACTTTGATTGTCTCCATGCCTTGGCCATTGTGAATAATGCTGCAGTGAACATAGGGGTGCATGTATCTTTGCAAATACATGTTTTTGAGGTTTTTGGTTATACAACCAGGAGAGGACCAAATTCTGGGTCATATGGTAGCTCTAATCTTAATTTCTTGAAGAATCACCAGACTTTTCCATAGTGGCTGTACCAGTCTACATTCCTACCACCAGTGTATGAGGGTTCTTTTTCCTCTAACACTTGTTATTGTGTTGTTGATAATAGCCATTTTAACAGGTGTAAACTAGTATCTCATTGTACTTTTGATTTGCTTTCCCCTAATTGCTAGTGAAGTTGAACATATTTTCATGTATCTGTTGGCTGTTTGTATGTCTTCTTGTGAGAGGTGTCTGTGCGGGTCCTCTGCCCATTTTTTAATTGGGTTGTTTGTTTGCTGTTGATTTTTATGAGTTCTTTACATATTTTGGATATTAAACTTTTGTCAGAACTATTGTTTGCAAATATCATCTCCCTCTTTGTTTCATTGTCTTTTGAATGAAGCATTTAAACCATTTACATTTAAAGTGAAATTGATAGGTATGTACTAATTTTCATTTTTTTCTTTATAACGATGATCCTCTTTTGTTGTTCTTTTTCTTCTTAAAGAAGTACCTTTAAAATTTATTGTACTACTGGTTTGGTGGTAATGAACTACTTTAGCTTTTTCTTCTCTGGGGAACTCCTTCCATTTTAAATGATAGCCTTGCTGGATAGAGTAATCTTGGTTGTAGATCTTTGCTTTTTCATCACTCTGAGTAGTTCGTTTCAGTTCCTTCTGGCCTGAAATTTTTCTGTTGTCCAGTCAGCTGACATTCTTATGGGCGCTGCCTTGTAGGTAACTGTGTTTCTCTTGCTGCTTTTAAAATTCTCTCTTTGTTTTTAACCTTTGCCAATTTAATATGATGTGTATTAGTGTACAACTCTTTGGCTTCATCTTGTGTGGAACTCTGTACTTCCTGAACTTGCGTGTCTTTTTACTTCACCATTTTAGGGAAGTTTTCAGTCATTTTTTATTTGAATTGGTTCTCAGTCTCTTGTTCTCTCTTTTCTTCTCTTGGTATTCCTATGAAGCGTATGTTTTAACACCTTATTTTGTCCCAGATGTCCCGTAAACTGTCCTCAATTAAAAAAAAAAAAAATTTATTACTCTGATTGGGTTATTTCTGCTACCTCATCTTCCATATTACTAATTCAGTCCTCTTCTTCATCTAACCTACTGTTCATTCCTTCTAGTGTATTTTTCATTTCAGATACTGTATTCTTCATTTCTGACTGGGTCTTTCTTATGGTTCCTACATCCTTTTTTATGCTTACTGTCTCTGTTGACGTTCTCCCTGAGTTGATCCATTCTTCCTCTAAGTTCCTTGAGCGTCCTTATAGCCATTGTTTTGAACTCTGTATCTGGCAGATTGCTTGCCTTCATTTTATTTTATTTTTCTGGGGATTTCTCCTGTTTTTTCATTTGGGGCATGCATTTTTGTCTCCCCATTTTGGCTGCCTCTTTGTATTGGTTTCTGTGCATTAGGTAGATATGCTATGTCTCCCAGTCTTGCTATGGTTTCCTTATGTAGTAGGTTTTCTGTGGGGCTCAGTTGCATCTTCCTTATCATCCGAGCAAAGTGTTCCAAAAATGTCCCTTGTGTGGGTTATGAGAGCCCTCCTGTTGTAGTTGACTTTTGAGTGCTGTTGGCCCCTCTGTGTGTGGGGTCTACCCTCAGGGTGGTTGACTGTGAAGCTCAACTCCAACCACAGTGTATGAGCCTTTACCTCATGAAGTAGAATTTGCCCCAGCAAGTTCTGGTGCATGCAGAGAACATCTTTTGGATGTGCCACTTATCAAGCTAAGTGGTCCTACTCTTATGAAACATGAAACCCACCACTGAGTGTGTAGGCATCTTGGGAGGGACTTCTGTGCAGGTTGATGTCAAGACACTCCCTGTGACTGGCCCTGGGCTACCTGTTTGGAGTACAAAGCAATTCATAATTTATGACTGCCTCTGCTTGGCCTTGGTGTGTGTGGGAAGGGCCAAGGTGTGCACCAAGGCTAGCTTCCACTAGCACTGAGCCCAGGGGTAGGTCAGCAAAAGGCCCAAGGCTCCCTGAGATCCACCTCCACCTGCCTCTACCTGCTGGCCACCTGTTAGTCTCAGTCACTGAAAGAACCTCTGGCTATACATGAGTAACATGGGGTAGGTTCTCAGTGAGTCACCAGGTAGGGTGAGTATTATTCACTGGATTGAAAGAGATTCAAACTCAGTGCCTATGCTGGGTCTGAGGCCACTCAGCAAAATTCCCAGGGTACACCAAGGTCAGGTGCCACCCACCAGGTGTCCAAAGACCTTTGTGATGGGGCATGGTCTCAGGGAGTTGTTACAGTGACGCTAGCAGAGTTCATCAAGCCAAAACAGACCAAGATTTCGTCGTGTAAAGGGAGGTCTCTGCATAGGAACAGTGAGCCAGTCAGGCATGCCAAGGTACTAATGACCCCTACCCTAGAGCTACAAAACTCAGTTTGTCCCTGATTCTGGATGGACCTTTTTGAAAACCTTTGCTTGGCAGGGCAGGGACACCAAGAGTCAGGAGGGTTTGGCTAGTTGATCTCTCATGGGTTGGTAGCTCCATTCAAGCTCACAGGAATAAACCACACACTCAGTCTCTGACACTTCCTGAGTCCACCTGGACCTCTACACTAAGGCCTAGACAGCTGACTCCTCTGAAGAGTGATAACTCTGCTGAGCAGGCTGACAGAGTTGGGACGGTGAAGTTATTGCATTACCCCAGGCTGATGCCATATGGAGGGGAGTTCTAGACCTAAGAAAGATGGTGTCTGTGGATGGTGTGGGAGAGGGACTCAGCACAGGGACCATGTGGTTGTCCCTCCGGATCTCTCTCCAAAGCCGTACAACCCAGTTTTTGTTCACATGACTCTAGTCTGCTCTGAGTTAGAGCCTAGGGTTAGTGGTTATGAAGGAGATTTTGTGTACTAGTCCTTAAAGAGGGTGCCTGGTGGACAGAATCCCCACTGATTTTTACAGCCAGATGTTACATGGGTTCCTCTTCCCTGCTCTGGTGATCTGGGCTGGGGAACCTAGCATGGATTTGAGACCCCTCACTCTTCAGATGAAACCTTCGCAGCTGAAATATCCCTCCAGGTTCTCAACTGCTGCACTTGGGTGCAGGGCAAATCCTTTTCACATCTCCGCACTTCCTACCAGCCTCGATGTGGCTTCTTCTGTAAATCCTTGGTTATAGCACTTCACTTCAGCTAGTGTTCAGTTGGTTATTCAAGTTGATTGTTCAGTATTTTAGTTGTAATTCCAGTTTGGTCCTGGGAGGAGCTGAGTGTAACTTCCACCTACTCTGTGCCATCTTGGATTCCCTGAGCCTTTTCTTCTTTAAAGCATTAATTGCTTTTCTTGGGTAAACAAAAATTCTGAACATCTCCTGTGATGCCAATTAAAATGACATCTCTAAAAACTAGTGAGTAGAATCCTTGTTTCTCATTTTCCTTTACCAGTTTTCTTTCAAATGGGATTGTGCTAAGAAATCAGAATTGCTTGTTCGACCAAATTGCACAATTTACAGAAACTTCTGGTGTTAACGCTTCTGAAATCTCATTGACTGAACTCTTCCTTCCATCAAATATTTTTAGTAGAGTGTGCTGAAAACAAAGTAAGCGCAATTGAATTTACAGCTGTGGAGATACATTTTCAGAGATAGCTGTTTGAATGTTCTTGTAGCTTAAGACAAGAAAGTATCAGAGAAAACCTGGCATTATCTCAGGAAGGAATGGGATCAAAAAGAATAATCGTAATACTCTTTGGCCCAGTTATGTTCATAGCTTGAGGGACATCCTGTTTCCCCAGTTCTGGCTAATTCAGATACTATTTTGGAATTAATGAGGCCTCAATTTATTTATTTATTTTTTAATCCTCACCTGAGGTTATTTTTTCCATTGCTTTTCAGAGAGAGTGGAAGGGAGAGAGAGAGAGAAAGAGAGAGAAACATTGATGTGAGAGACACAGCAGTTGGTTGCCTCCCACATGCACCCCAACTGGAGCTGGGGAGGTACATGCCCTTGACCGGAATTGAACCCGAGACCCTTCAGTCTGCAGGCTGACACTCTAACCACTGAGCAAAACCGGCTAGGGCAATGAGGCCTCAATTTTTATAAGAAGTGCCATTATCACATTTGTTCTCAGAACCCAAAAGATTTCTGAGCCTCAGCTAATAACCATTGATTTCAAGATGTATGGTGGATGGTAATAAATGTTTAAACCAAAAAAACTCACTAGATTATGTCTGAGTTCATTGCAATGAAATTTTACTATTTTCCCCTTCCCCCCTTTTTTTTTATGATTTCCTGTTAAAGACCTTTACTTTTTAATTCATTCCATTCATGTGTTGTATTTTTTTATAAAATACTTCACTGATTTCCAAAATAAAAAGAACACTCATCATCTCTTCATTCTTTTCATTATAGTTTGTTTTCCAATGTACAGATCTGAAGACAGTTTTTATATTCCTTCTCATTTTTCAATGGAATAAATTCCCTTTAATAAAAACATGGCTACAAATCAGCCATTTTTAAAAAACTTTTTTTTTTTTTTTTTAAATATGTCTTTATTGATTTCAGAGAGAGGAAGTGAGAGGGAGATAGAGAAATATCAATGATGAGAGAGTTACTGATCAGCTGCCTCCTGCACATCCCCCACTGGGGATCAAGGCCGAAACCTGGGCATGTACTCTGACAGGGAATCAAAGCTTGATCTCCTGAATCATAGGTCAGTGTTCAACCACTGAGCTATGGTGGCCAGGCTAAAAAACATTTTTTATCTCTTCTGCTAATTCTTTAGAAACTTTGGAATTTGAGTTCTTTAATAATCTTTTGTTCTTTTATTATTGCTACAAACTTTAGCTCAAGCCTCCAATTCAAATATAGTAATAAATACAATTTTCAAGATAGAATTGTAATGTAAGCTAATTCATTTTATTTCCAGCAAGCTCAGTATAGTTTATCTTTTGAACAACTACCACTTAGTTTGGTCTTGGTATGCCTGCAAGTGGATTTCTGTTAGCTGCTTTGTGGTGTTTCTCTATTTATTAATATTCTACTTTATACTTTTGCTTGTGAGATAATTGTAACTCAAATTTTAATATGAGAAGATAAGATACTGATGATTTAGAAAGATTTACTCCCTTCTTAGGAAAGAAAAGTTAATGAGTTGAATTTTGAATTTGTTTCCACTAGGAGAAAATGTAGTTAAAAAAAACCTGTATTATAAAGAACTTTTTGTGGACCTACTGAAATTTGAGGTCTGCACATGAATGAGTGAAATAACAGTTTTCAAATGTAAATTGGGTTTTTTCCCCATTCCAACTTGATTTCCTTGTACAAGTAATGCTTATTCAAGGTCATAAGATTAAAATGGAAAATAGTGTACTGATAATTTAATATGAGCTTTCTGTATAAGGAGTCAGTTATTTTATTTGTTTGAATTTAGAATCTGTTTATTTTGGAGTACCTGAGATTTTACTTCCTGAGTAGATTTAGCTATAACTAATGAGGAAGCTCCATTGCTTGTCAAATATAACATTTAATTATCTGAGCCTATTAACTTTTTATTACTGTTTAATTCTAACAGATTTTTTGCTCTCAGCTTACAGCTGGCCATTCAACAACACGGGTTTGAACTGGACGGGTTTACTTATAAGCAGATTTTTTCAATATATACTATATATTTTCTCTTTTATATGATTTTCTTAATAGCATTTTCTTTTCTTTAATAATTTTTTTTAATGCTCACCAAAGGATATGTTTTTATTGATTTTAGAAAGAGAGGCAGGGAGAGGGAGGAATACAGAGGGAAACATCAATGAGAAAGAAACATCAATTGGTTGCCTTCCATATGCGCCCTGACCAGGAATCTAACCCTTGACCCTTCAGTGCATGGGATGATGCTCCAACCAACTGAGCCCACATTGGCCAGGGCGCATTCTCATTTCATTAGCGTACTTTATTATAAGAATACAGTATATAATACATATAACATACAAAATATGTGTTAATTGACTGTTTATGCTATCAATAAGTTCCAGTTAGCAGTAGGCTATTAGTAGTTAAGTTCTTGGGGTGTGAAACGTTATATGTGATTTTCAGCTGTGAAGGGGTTGGTGCCTGTAACACACATTGCCCCATCCCCATTGTTCAAGAGTCAATTGTACTTGAAAAACACGAATATTTGTAAAGTGGTTGTATTTGTGAAATGTGCATGCCTGTCTTTATAGGATCCTTTGGTCATACTATTAAAAAATATAATTCCTTTGGTGATCTTATTCAAGTCTTGGGTACCCCAGGCAAAAAAGGCACTGGTTTGAACCCCCTGCAGTTTGACAACCCTGCAGAATTATATATAGAGAGCACAGGAGATATTTACATTGTGGATGGAGATGGAGGACTGAATAACAGATTGATCAAGTTGTCCCAAGGTACATTAATTTTAATGGTATTATATAAGAACATTATTTAATAAGTTTTATTTAATTTGTTTGATACTTGGTATAATGCTATAACTATTGAATATGAATCTGTAAAGGGCTCAAGTGTATTACCAGGAAAAAATCAGAACAGCTATGTGGGATGGCCAGTGATTCTGCTAATAGATTTGCTTATTCTTCACCAAAAGCTAGGTGTTTCCTTTGAAATGAACTGGAGGCAGTTTGAGAAGTTATAGTAAGTTGAAGAAAAAGTTGTTATTCTATCCTATTAAGGATTGGGAGGTCAGAAACCTGACATTTCAGAGCTATAGTGAAGGTTGATTGATCGGCAAGTGTTGTTTGTTTGTTTGTTTTTAATCCTCACCTGAGGTGGTTTTTCCTTTGCTTTTAGATAGAGTGGGGGGCGGGGGGAGGGGGATAGAGAGAGAAACATTGATGTGAGATACACACATAGATTGGTTGCCTCCAGCACACACCCTGACTAGGGCTGCAAAATGAACCAGCAACCCAAGTACATGCCCTTGACCAAGAATTGAACCTGTGACCCTTCGGTCTACAGTTCTAACCAACGAGCCACGGGCCAGAGTGATCAGCAAGTGTTTTATTGAATTCCCTGCTCTGCATCCTCAGTAGTATTTTAGGTGTAGGTTTATTACAAATGAAACAGTTAAATGCTATTTTGTGGTATTGATTGTTAATAAGATTAATAAAATTATAAAAGAAAATTAGGAGAAGAAACTACTGTTGCCTGGAGAAGTTCAAGAAGGAAATAGTTCTTGCACTAAACTGTTTCCGATTGGAGAAGAGCGAGACAGAAGTATTCACAAGCCTTTATCACACAAAGTCTACAGGTGGTGATAATAGGCCTTCTTTAGGAAAGGATCTTAAGGTGCGCTTTATGAATAGTAGAAAATAAGATTTGGTATATACTCGAGAGCTTATGTTGGGAAAATTTAGGGCCAAGAAACCAAAAAAAGGCTGACATCCCACATTACAACTAGAGTTTCTTGAGGGAACTTACATAGAAGGCACATCCCAGGGAGACAAGATGATACGGATGTCCTCCAAGCTGCATGGTAGGTGCTAAAGGATTCTCTAGAACAGGGCAGAATGAATAGGGGTACTAAGAGAAAAAGACCTTGCATACTTTCCATGGGCAGGGCAACTGCCTGTTCCAGGAACCAGCATGCCTTCGGGCATGGGGGAGAGGCACATCAGTCTCTGAGAGGGTTTATGAGAACCAATATTTGTTCTGGGCCACATCTAGCTCATGGTTTGGCAGTGGTCATGTCATGGAACAGTCTCTCCTCCACAGTTTATTTAAGGATTTGAAGCCACAATTTGCCTATAAAGAGTCTTCGGCCCTGGCTGGGTAGCTCAGTTGGTTAGACCATCATCCCGATATGCCAAGGTTGTGGATTCAGTCCCCAGTCAGGGCACATATGAGAAGCAACCAATGAATGATAAATAAGTGGAACAACAAATGGATGTTTCTATGCCTCTCTCTCCTCTCTCTCTTTCTCCCTTATCTTTCCCTGTAACAAATTCAATAAGTAAAAATTTAAAAGAAAAAGTATCTTTCTGGTTTTTTAGTAGAGAAGTAATGTTACAGAAGCAAAGTTTTTGTAAGATACAGCACTATATCAGGATATATTCGCCGTAAGCTCTGTTGTGTGGGAGCAATATAGTTAATTTATCACCTAGTAACTGAATTTGGTTGGTGATAGTTAAAGGGAGGTGAGGTGGGAATAAAGTAAGAATCCAAAAATTTCTATGAAAGAAACAAACAAATTTAGGAGACAGATTGAATGAGGGTGCATTAGCTTCTGGTTGCTGTAACAAATCGCTACAGATTGGGAGGCTTAAAAAATGTTCCCTTGTGGTTTTGGAATCCAGAAGTCTGAAATCCATAGGGCAGGTCATTTTCCTTCTACAGGCACTAGAGGAGAATCCTTCCTTGCCTCTGTCAGCCTTGGGTGGCTCCAAACATTTTTTGAATTTTAGCAGCCTCATTCAGTCTCTGCCTCTGTCTTCACAAGGCCTTCTTCACTGTGTCTCTGGGTCTCAAATCTCCCTCTCTTTTCTCATATAAGGACACTAGTCATTGGATTTAAGATCCACTCTAAATCCAGGATCATCTCATCTCAAAATTCCTAACTTAACTATATCTGCCAAGACCCTATTTCCAATAAGATCGCATTCATAGGTACCGAAGGTTGGGACTTGGGACATATCTTTTCAGGGGGCTACAATTTAACTCACTACAGAGTAGTAAATGAGGCAGACTATAGAAACATAACGTGAATATTTAAGCTCAGAGGAATGGTAATACCAAAGAACAGATTAGTTAGCAAGGGGAACCAGTTTAAGGAAGAAGTTGACATGAACCCTAAATGATTTTGAGTGATGAAAAATTCACATGGAGATAATCATTAAAGAAGTAAATCAATTACTTGAAACAAGGAATTTTGGGGGGTTTTTTGGTAAAGCATTAGAATTAGGCAAATGGGTATATAAACAGAAAGCAAAGAATAGGGTTATAATTGAATTGAAAAGTTTATTTGCATCCTGTTACATAAAATATAACATGTAAATGCATAAGGTATTCTATATGTTACCCTGACCATATATGTTTACCTCTTATAGATTTCATGATGCTTTGGTTGCATGGAGAAAATGGGACAGGGCCTGCTAAGTTCAACATACCTCACAGTGTTACAGTTGATTCATCTGGTCGAGTAAGTATACAGTGTCATTGTGTCTGGAACTGTGTGTCTGGATGTGTTTGTATGTGTGTGTGTCTAGGTGTATATAGCTGGGCTTGTACATATGGATCTTAGTGCACCTGTGCATGTCTGCACATCTGGATGTGCATGTATGTCGTTGATGTATATGGATGTGGATATGGATGTATGCATCTGGGTGTTTCTGGACAATACCTCTGGGACTGGCTTTACAGACCATACTCTCTTACAAATGTTTGAGTCCTATAATGAAAGGAGTTTCCCAGTATTTAGAAATGAGCAAAATAGATTTTCTATTCACTTAAAGGGTAGAAGGAACAAATAATGGAACAAAATGTAAGTAAAGTTACCTGATTTAGAAAAAAGAGTTGATCTCCTACTAGGAAAACTACCATGAGTATTTAAATATATTTTTAATTCTAGAATTAAACAAAGTTACTTCTAGAATGTATTGATCAAAAGAGAGATAGAAGAGGTTAATCTTGGAAGCTTGAAAACAGAGCCACCTAGCCAAACTTTTGTTTTTACTAGCTGCACTCTGTCTAGGGAACAAATTGCTTTAAGTAGCAAATTGCAATTTATTTCCTTTTTACCCACCCCTATCAAGTATCACCTCTTTTGCTTTTGTATACCTTTAAACATACATGTTAATTCTTTGGAGTTACTTTTCTATAACCAAACCCCAACGCCAAAAGTTTCTTCTGGTTTCCTATAGTAACCTGTACTTCCCCATTATAGTAACTATAATAGAACAATTTAATTGTCTTCCCAAATAAATTGTAGGCTGTGGGAGTGCACATAATGAATTTCTTTTGTTTTGTATCTTAATGCCTAGCATGTAGTAGTCATCTTATGCATATTTGTTAAATGACTAAATGTCTTGGTGCATAATAGATGGATCAGACTATCTTTGCTTCATGCCATTAGAAATTTAATCCATTTCCACTTCTTATTCTGTGCTCAGCAAGCAACTTTCTGGATTATGATTTGCTTACTATGTTGACAAAGTGAGAATGTTTTGATCATAAAAATTTTCAAGTATTCGCATCATAGATAGGAAGATAACTGAACATGTGACCTTTGTATGTTAATTGGGAACTAGAGAGTTGGAACTAAGTACTGTCCTCATGGGAAAAGAACAAGAACAAGTCTCTGAGCATGAAGACTTAAAAGCCCAGGTAAATTGACCATGGTGAGAAATGTTATTTTGAGAGGACTTGAAGATCATTTGGTAGGCATACTGATATTACTGAGTGATAGAAAATGAGAGTTATTTCTGCATATTTAGTCCCAATCTTGGGGACTAAACTATGTTTCCTCCTTGATTATTAACCTAAGAAAATTACCAAAATCAATGACCTTACTTAGGGATCAGCAACCTTTCTCAAGTGATGCAATGAGTCTTTGTTTCTGATCGGAGATGAATTCAGTGGCTACCAAAACTTACACACTTTGATAAATATATAATCAGGGTTATCCTGAAAAATTAGTCCCTGAATCCACAAATCCCAGAAATCTAAAGATCCTGAAGGGGGGAGAGGTAGAGGTCAGTTGGGTTGGGCCACCCTTCTAGTCCATTCTTTATAGCTCTACAACCCTAGTCGCATGTCATTAAAAATGATTTCACTGTATGTATGCCATGAGTTTCATACATCAAGTACAATACTAGAAATGTCATTTAAAATGTACATTCTTGTTTTATAACAACAGTTTCCTTGACAACTTATTGCAGCCTATAACAAACCTAAACTAAACCTATTGTTAGTCTACTGTCATTCTTTACATGTAATTAAAATCTCCCACACTTCCTCTTTAAATGGTTCAGCACTTTGGATATATCTTGGTAAATAGCAGGTAAAGGTTTAATGATATTGCAGTGTGAATGAATTCCTGGCGTTCCTCTAGCCTGAGCTCCTGAGGAGCAAGGCTACTTTTCTTTGTCTTTGTTTTATTACCTGGCTCAGGAGCTGACGAATTGACAGGACTCAGTGACAGTGAATGTTTGTTAGAGGAATGAATGAATGCTGATGCTTCAATATCTCCAAATCATCTGCATTATATTGGAGTACACTAGTTTTTTCGTTATTCAAATGTTTAGTATAGCAGTCAGAACATTATAGGCTTTGAGTTAAGAGAGATGGCCCATAAAGTGGTTCTCCCACTTGTTGTAAGCTCACTTCAAGATATTGTAACCTTTCTGAACTTTAATTTCCTATCTGAAAATGGGGTTTTTAATGATCTTATGTGGGGACCTTTAAATACTAAAATAAATAGCATATGTGCAATTAATAAAAGTAAATTTCATTCTCTCGCCCCTCTTTTTTTCTTCTCATTATAATGTGGATCTTTTCTAGCAAACACTTATGTTTTTATTTCTTAGGTGTGGGTTGCTGACCGAGGAAATAAAAGAATTCAAGTATTTGATAAAGACACTGGGGTGTGGTTAGGAGCATGGAATAATTGTTTCACAGAAGAGGGACCTTCTTCAGTCAGGTAATTGTTTCCTTTTATTTTAAAATCCTTGTTTTATGTGATTTATGTTAGGTTCTCTGAAAAGCTAGCTGAAAGTTTAAAATATTTTTTGATAATTTTAAGCAGGGAAAAAGGGGGGGAAAACCAGTATGCAGAAAACATGTAATCATATTTTAAATTCCAGCTAGTTACATTCCCAGTGTACTATGTGACTCAAGTACATGCTGGGCCTTTTCTAGAGATTTCCCTTGAGATACATTTGGTAAATTTTTAAACAGAATGAAAATGAAAGTCTTGAGCCTGTAGCCTAACATTGATTCTTTATTACATTCATTTTGTGTAGTAAGTACTATGATAATGCTATTTTTTATTAATTTAAGCTAATCTTTGTCTATGTCTACAATCACAAATGTCTTGTTCCCACATTAATAGAATTAGATCAATTTAAAATTCTCTTTAAAAGAACCCTTCAACACTCTTTTTGTCCTTCTCTGTGATCCTTTCTGGTTCTTGCTTTTAGTGACCCTCCCGTGCCTATGGTCCCTGCTCTTAAATCCTCAATAAAGTACACCCCCTTCCCCAATCACACTGTATCACTAGACTCAAAGTTTTATCATAGCCTCTGTAATTACTTGTCATTCTGTTTTATCTCAATTTTTTCATTGTTTTATTCTCCCACTAGAATAAAAGGCAAAATAGTAGATATTTGGGTTTCTTGCTCACAACCATATTCTTGGCATCTAGAATACTGTAGGCAAACTAGGAACTCAATATTTATAGAATCAGTGAACAAATCAATCAGTTTGTAAGCAATTTGGTATATATATTCATATGTGAACTGCTGTGTGATAGCTTTTTGCTCTTTTTTGTTGTTCTCTGTGTGTGTGTGTATGTTACATTATAAGTATATTGGGGGCAGGTAAAAACCAATCCAGCATATTATGAATCTAGAAAATGTGCTGCAAATAATTTATCAGTCAGAGGGCTAATAAAATAACTTGGGGAAAATGAAAATCTTCAGCAAGTAGGTGTCTGCTGTTGTTTAGCACTGTGGGGGATAAAAATGTTGAGAAAATAAACATGTATGATAATTTTACATTAATTTATTATGTAAAATGTCTTCCTCCTTAGATTTACTCCTGACGGGAAGTACTTGGTTGTAGCCCAACTGAATCTTAGCAGGCTCTTATTTGTGGCAGCACCCCCAGTGGGAAGCATTGGCTACTGTTCTGTGATAAGCTCAATCCAACTAGCAGATCAAGTTTTACCTCATCTCTTAGACGTCAGTGGAAAAACTGGAGCAATCTATGTAGCAGAAATTGGAGCAAAACAAGTACAAAAATATGTCCCTTTGAAAAGCTATTTCCCTTCATTCCACTTATAATGTTTATTTCCCTAGAGATCATTCAAATGAAGGTTCAGATTCTCAAATTCATTGTTAAATGCTTAAAAATAATGTTCAAGAGCAAGAATTCATTTTTTATTTTTATTTGTATCTAATCTAGTATCAGAAAATTTGTTTCTATAAAGTCATTAAGAATTATATGTTGCCCGGCCTGACGTGGCTCAGCAGTTGAGCGTCAACCTGGGATCCAGGCGATCGGGGTTTGATTCCCTGTCAGAGCACATGCCCGGGTTCTGGGCTTGACAAGAACATCATCATTGATGTTTCTATCTCTCTCTCCCTCTCCTTTCCTCTCTCTGAAATCAATAAATATATATTTTTTTAAAAAATAGAATTATGTGTTGTGTTGCCATTTTTGTGACTTAATTTTACTTATAAATATATAGGATACTTTAATGAAACAAATGTAACTCTAAAAAATATAGGGTCAGAAAGAGGGACTAAGGTTGTAACCTAGTTATTTGTCCTGGTAAACTACCCACGGATTGTGCGGGAATGGAACAAAATGAAAATAGGTTTTTAGGATAATTTATTGAATTTTATGTGAAGAACTACGAACCTCCAGTTACTTCATGGTATTCAAAATGAACTGCCAGAGAAATCAAGGCAAATGGGCTCCTGATTAATGAGTACTCCCAGAATGCTAGGTCCTACAGATTCTAAAATGAAGAGGGGGTATGGTGGCACTGTGAGAAGAAGCATAGCACCCTTGATCCCAGCCACAGACTCAATTTAGCACTAAAGTACTGTGTAACCAGTACTTGGAATAACCAGAGAAATATACCTGAGTGGACATATTTTGAGTGGACACAGAAGAAACATCATAGAATCTGGTAAGAGAGGGGATACATAGAAAAGGGAAGTCCCCTCTGAAGCCTGAGGCCCTAGGGTTAGAGGCTGCAAAGCTACCTCCCCTTGGGAGTATGGATTGGCATCCAAAAGCTGGGATCTCAATCCCTGAGCAGAAGAGAAGGGAAGGAGAGCCCAGCATGGAGGGAAGAGGGACCCAGGGGAACAATGTGCCTGAGAGGAGGGGACCGTGCCTTCCTAGTGAAACAAAGCTCCTAATGCTGGCCACAACAGGTGTCTTTCACTCAGGGTGCTGACCATAGGAAAGGCAGCCCCACAGTGTGTGGCTCCCAAATAGAAAGGGTCCAGAGGGTTGCACTAAGCAGCCACAAACAGGGACCCTTGGCCTTCCTGTAAGGCACTGTGTAGAACCCCAGGAAGCAATTGATCAGTGTGGCGCAGGGAAAGGGAAAAGATTCTTCCTGCCGCCAGAGATGGACTGGAGCTGCCTATGGGGTAGATTGGGTCTACAGCCACCTGAGCTGCCAGAGGGGCGAATCTAGGATTTTTTACCCTCCTTAAAGGGTACTGCAATAGCATGCAAGGAGCTGCCCCAGCTTTATTGGAATCAGCTCTGCAGGGGAGCTGCATGGGGCTGACTTTGTGACCCCTCCTGCTTGGTGCCTAGGCACAGGCATGGTGGGACCTTGCAGGGCAGATTCTCTGCCTGTGTGTTGCTTTAAGCATTTTTGAGTTTTTTATTGCTGAATGAGTGTCCAACTTCCTGGCTTGCATTGAGCAGACAGACCAGCTAAAGCTGGGATGTCTGCATTATGGAGAGTTTGAAATTAGCTCACCCTGTGCAATCAGCTAACTAGATCTGTGAAAGGAGGGGTATACTACGCCTACCTCTCCTTCATGCTAAGAGCACCACCCCCAAAAGGAAAGGAGCTGGTTCAGCTCACTGAAGAGCAGGTATGTCCCACAGGGCACAGGCCTGACGGGGAATGAGAACAGCTCACAGGAGGATATTACAAGAAAAAGACTCTCAGAGACTATTTGGGAACTGGAGGAAAAGCTTAAAACCCCTGCTGGGGCCTGGGCAAGCACAGTGCTCACTGGAATTTTTTTTAATTAAACCCACTGAGCCCAGGTTGCTGAAACTGCCCATACAGAAAAGGCAACAGACTGAAGTCAATCTGAAACTGCAGCAGGCCAGTGTATGGAGAACTGGAATTGGAGGATAGGGTACAGGCTGAGGAGCTGGCTTTGGAGCAGAGACTAACTTCCCTACAGTGAGTGCCTGACAGTGAAACCTCTAAGTAAGTGGACTCATCCTGAGTTTCACTAGCCATCCTGCACCCTAAAGACTCTTCAGAAGACTCTGTAGTAAGACCAGGAAACCACGAGGGGGATGTAAAATAGCTGACAAGTGGAGGTGGTCCACAGAGAATCAGTCAATGACCTAAAGACACTGGAGCCAAACCTAAACAGCTCTGGACATTGGCTGATGCTCAAGTACTTCCTAGGAGAACTGAAATCAGCATACAAAACAGTGAGCTGCAGACAACATAAGCTGCCCAGATTAAACTCACCTGATTGATTTTTTTTTTCCCTAGAAAAGAAAAAAATTCAAATTTTTTCTTTTTTTTTTTTTTTATGTTTAAAATTTTTAATTAATTTTTTAAAAATTTGTTTTGCTTTGCTTGTTTTTTTGCTTGGTTTTGTTTTACTTTTTCTTTCCTTTTCCTCTCTTCTGTCCACATATTTTAGTTTGGTTGTTAGTTTCTCTTTGTCTCTTTATTGTATTTTTATTTTCAACTATTTTCCTATTCCTACACTCTACCCTTAATTTTTTGCTCACCCTTCTTTCAGAATCTCATCTCTGTCCCATTTATCTCCCAGTAGCTTCTTTATTTTTTACTTTTAATTTTAGTTTATTTTTTTAATTCATTACTATTAGTAATAATATCCTTCTCTCTTGTCTTATTTTTTTTGCTTTAACATTTGTGTTCTCATGTCACTCTCCCAATTCTATTTTCACGTGGGATGTTTTCATTGTGATTGTCAAAATGTTTTGTAAAATACTGCTTATTTCCTGACATTATGATTCTGTATTGTCTTGCCTTGCCAGCACACCTAAAACAGCTCACACAACATGGTAGGAGATAAGACACAGCTAGCCAACCTGAGAGGAGGATCCTCACAAGAACAGGTCAACAACAATCTAGACCCAATCACAACAGAAGAGCTCAAAAAAAAACATACAATAGGGGCACCCACAAAAGGGAAACAGAACAAATAGCTCAGAAGGAAAACACACCTCTGGGCTCTACTGGACATACACTACAAAACCCCACCACACAAGACTGGGAGACAGCATATATCTAACATTTAGATACAAACACTAAGAGCCACCAAAATGAGGAGACAAACAGGCCCAAACTAAAGAAAAGGAAAAATCGCCAGAAAAAGGCCTTGATGAGATGGAGTTAAGGAAGTTATCAGAAATAGAGTTCAGAGTAATGGTTATAAAGATGCTCAAGGAAATTAATGAGAACAAGACACTTAATGGAAAGTTCCACGAAATTAGTGAAACATGAAAACAGGTAAATATAGGAATCAGGCAGAAATGAATATATCTGATATCAAGAATACGCTAGAAGGAATTAAAAGCAAGCTCAATGAAGCAGAGGACAGAATAAGTTACTTAGAAGATAAGGTAGAAAAAACATTCAGAGCAGCACAAAGAAAAAACTTAAAAATCATGAAGACAGTCTAAGTGAGATTTGTACCAACATGTAGTAAAACAATAATCACATCATAGGGGTACAGAGGGGGAGAAAAGAGCAAGGGATAGAGAACTTGGTGGAGGAAATAATGACAGAAAACTTCCGTATGCTGGCAAAGAAGAAAGCCCACAAATTCAGGAAGCACAGAGGTTTCCCAACAAGAGGGACCCATAGAAACCCACTCCAAGAGACATCATAATTAAAATGGCAAATGCCAAGGACAAATAGAAAATATTAAGAGCTGCAAAAGAGAGACAAGCAGTGATCTACAGGGAGCCCCATAAGGCTGATAGCAGATTTCCCAACAAATACACTTCAGTCCAGAATGGAGTGGCATGAAGTTCTCAATGTAATGAAAAGCAAGAACATGCTTTATCCAGCAAGGCTATCATTTAAAATTGAAGGTGAAATAAAGAGCTTTCCAGACAAAAGAAGGCTAAAGGAGTTCAATACCAGCAAATCAGCATTGCAAGGAATGCTTTAAGAAAACAAAATACTGAGAAAAAGGTACATTAGCATAAAGGGGGAAAACAGCATTAAATAAGTTTATATCTATAGTAACCTTAAATGTAAACAGAATCAGTGCTCCAATCAAATGGATAAAAAAAACAGGAACCAAATATATGCTGTCTACAAGAGACCCACCTGAGAGCAAAAGATTCACACAGGCTAAAATGAAGGAATGAAACAAAAAAAAATCCATGCAAATGGAAACGAGGAAAAAGCTGGAGTAGCAATAGTTCTTCTGACAAAACAGACTTCAAAATAAAAACCATAACAAGAGACAAAGATGGTCCCTACATAATACTAAAGGGATCAAAGCAACAGGAGGAAATAACCATTATAGATATATATGAACTCAATATATGAGCACCTAAATATATAAAAATTTTCTTAGTGGACATTAAGGGGGAGATTGACAGCAACACAATCACAGTGGGGGAATTTAACACCCCACTGTAATCACCCGACCAATGATCAAGACAAAAACAACAGGGAAACACCTTAAATGACTCACTATACCTAATGGATTTAATTGACATTTACAAAACATTTCATCCCAAAGCAGCAGAATACACATTCTTCTCAAGTGCACATGGAACATTCTAAAAAATAAACTATATGTTAGCGCACAAGGCAAGTCTCTACAAATTCAAGAAAATTGAAATATCAAGCATCTTCTGGGATCACAATGGCACAAAACTAGAAATCAACCACTATAAAAAAGTTCAAAAATATTCAAACACATGGAGGCTTAAAAGCATGTTATTAAACAATGAGTAGGTTACCAATGAGATCAAGGAAGAAATCAAACACTTCCTGGAAAAATTGAAAATGAACAGACAACAACCCAAAATCTATGAGACACATCGAAAGCAGTCCTGAGAGGAAAGCTCATAGCAGTACGGGCATACCTCAGGAAACAAGTATAACTTCTACTAAACCATCTAACACAACTAAAAGAACTAGAACGAAAGCAGCAAGAAAAGCCCCGAGGAAGTAGAAGGAAGGAAATAATAAAGATCAGAGCAGAAATTAATGGCATAGAGACTAAAAAAAAAAATGCAAAAAGTCAATGAAACCAAGAGCTGGTTCTTTGAAAAGGTAAGATTGATGCATCTTTAGCCAGACTCATCAAGAAACAAAGAGAGAGGACCCAAAAAAATAAAATAAGAAATGAAACAGGTGATAAAGCAACTGACCCAAGAAAAATACAAAGGGTTGTAAGAAAATACTATGAGCAGCTATATGCCAACAAACTGCACAACATGGATAAAGTGGACAAATTCCTAGAAGCATACAATCTTCCAAAGCTGAATCAGGAAGATGCAGAAAACCTGAGTAGACCGATAACAACTAATAAAGTTGAAGCAGTAATCAAAAAAATCCCAGCAAACAAAAGTCCAGGACCAGATGGATTTATAGGTGAGTTTTACAAAACATTCAAAGGTGAATTAACACTTATTCTCCAAAAACTATTCCAGAAAATTCAAGAGGAGGGAAACCTCCCAAACTCTTTTTATGAGGCCATCATCATTCTAATCCCAAAACCAGATAAAAACACTACAAAGAAAAAAAATTACAGTTCATATCCCTGATGAGCATGGATGTTAAAATCCTCAACAGAACACTAGCAAACTGGATCCAGGAATACATTTAAAAGGTCATACACCACAACCAAGTGGGACTTACTCCAAGGATGCAAGACTGATATAATATCTGCAAATCAATATGTGATACATCACACACAAAAAATGAAGGACAAAAAGTATGTGGTCATATCAATAGATGCAGAAAAAGCAAATGGCAAAACCCACCAACCATTTTTGATAATCTCTCTCAGCAAATTGGGAATAAAGGGAACATACCTCAACATAATAAAGGCCATATATGACAAACCTACAGCCAACATCATACTCAATGGGCAAAAACTAAAACCATTTCCATTACAAACAGGAACAAGACAGGGATGTCCACTTTCACCACTCTTATTCAACATAGTACTGGAAGTCCTTGCCACAACCACCAGACAGGAAGAAAACATAAAAGGTATCCAAATTGGAAAGGAGGAAGTAAAACTGTCATTATTTGCAGATGACATGATACTGTACATAGAAAACCCTTAAGACTCCACCAAAGTACTACTAGATTTGATAAATGAATTTGGCATGGTAGCTGGATACAAAATTAACATCTGGAAATCAATGGCATTTTTATACACCAAAAATGAACTCTCAGAGAAACTACAAAGCAATACCACTTACCATTGCAACTAAAAAAAAATAAGATATCTAGGAATAAAGTTAACCAAGAGTGTAAAGACCTGTACTCAGAAAAGTACAGGACACTGAAAAAAGAAATAGAGGGAGATTTAAACAAGTGGAAGAATATACCATGCTCATGGATTGGAGGAATTAATATCATTAAAATGTCCATACTACCCAAAGCATTTTATAGATTCAATTCAATTCCTATTAAAATACCAACAGCATATTTCACAGAGCTAGAACAAATATTCTAAAATTGTATATGGAACCAAAAAAGACCCCAAATAGCTGCAGCCATCTTGAGAAAGAAGAACAGAATGGAAAGGATCACTTTACCAGATATCACACTGTACTACAAAGCCACTGTGATCAAAACAGCCTGCTATTCGTATAGCAACAGAAATATAGATCAGTGGAACAGAACAGAGATCCCAGGAAGAGAACCACGCAATTATGGTCAGGTAATATTTGACAAAGGGGGCAAGAGCATACAATGGAGTAAAGACAGTCCCTCAATAAATGGTGCTGGGGAAATTGGACAGCTACATGCAAAAAAATTAAACTCAGCCACCACCATCTTTCACCGTACACAAATATAAACTCAAAATGGATAAAAGAATTAAATGTAAGTCACAAAACCATAAAAATCTGGAAGAAAACATAGGCAGTAAAGTCACAGATTTCTCAGGTAGTGGAATTTTCACCAATACATCTCCTAGAGCAAGAGAAACAAAAAATAAGCAAATGGGACTACATCAAACTAAAAAGCTTCTGCACAGCCAAAGAAATCAGCCTCAAAATACGAAGGAATCCCTTGGTATGAGAAAACATATTTGCCAAGGATGTATCTGATAAGGGGCTAATTTCCAAAGTGTATAAAGAACTCATACAACTCAACAAGGGGAAGACAAGCAATTCAATTAAAAAGTCAGCAAAGGACCTGAGTAGACATTTCTCCAAAGAGGGCATACAGATGGCCAAGAGACATATGAAAAAATGTTCAGTGTCGCTACTCATCAGAGATATGTAAATTAAAACCACAATGAGATATCACTTCACACCTGTCAGAATGGCTGCCATCAACTAATCAACAAATTATATGTGCTGGCGAGGATGTGGAGAAAGGGGAACCCTAGTACACTGCTGGTGGGACTGCAGACTGGTGCCGCCATTATGGAAAAGAATATGGAGTTTTCTCAAAAAATTTAAAATGGAACTGCCTTTTGATCCAGTGATCTCACTTCTAGGAATATATCCTAAGAACCCTTAAACACTAATTAGAAAGAATATATGCACCTCTATGTTTGTAGCAGCACAATTTACAATAGCTAAGATATGGAAACAGCCCAAGTGCCCATCAGTAGATGAGTGGATAAAAAAGATGTGGGACATATACACCATGTAATAATATGCAGGTGTAAAGAAGGAGGATCTCATACCCTTTGGGACAGTATGGATGGACCTTGAGAATATTTTCCTAAACAAAATAAGCCAGGCAGACAAAGACAAACATCACATCATCTCACTTATATGTGGAATCTAAAGAACTTAATAAACTGATGGACAGAATAGATTCAATGATGTGGAAGCAGGGATCAGTCTGACAAATATCATAGGGAAATGGAGCATGGCTGGTTGGGGGGCTAGAGATTAACCAAAGAACATATATGCATAACCAGAGGACACAGACAATGGTGTGGTGAGGGACTGGGGAGGGTGGTCAGGCAGAGTGGAATGGGTCAATGGGGAGAAAAAGGTACACCTGCAATATTTTGAACAATAAAAAAATAAAAGCAAAGGGGAAGTTACTTCTTCATCCATGGCAGGAAATGAGTGAGTGGCAAAGTGAGGACAGAAATCACATCTCTTGACTCCTTGACTATTGCTACTTCTGCTTGTTGCAAGACAAAAATTTGGGCCAAAAGGGTAGGCTGGCACTGCTCATCCTGCATGATTAAGAGACATGTATTCTTGGCCAATATGGGTCTCTTTGTGATAAAAATAAGCCCAGGAAGGCAGCATAGCCTCTTCTAATGAATTTTTCAAGTAATAAGTTCATAGTCACTCAGTCATTGTGCGAACTCCTGGTCACAGTAAACCAGGTAATTCAGACTTTTTCTTCACTGGGAACAATGAAAGGACGTTGGGCCAAAAATTGGAACAACAGGTTTTTTTTAAAAACATCAAAGATTACAAACTACTGAGGAATTGCTGGGCTAAGATCTAGGAAAAGACAAGAATTCAGAGATATAAGCCCAGCTGACAAAACTGCTTTTGTCTGAGGACATTTGTTTAAGCAGGAGAAACATTACTAAACAGGCGCTGAATTTTGAGTATCCTTAGGGCTGGAAGGAAAGAACTGAAAACCCAGAGCTTGTCATAGGTGGGAACTCTGAAAATCCATGCCCTATTCAGAAGTGGAACTACACACACTGGATAGGATGCAGAGGAGGCAGGGAATGAACCTGGCATAAACCAGTCCTTGTTTGTACCCTGGTTTCTTACCAGGAAATAGCAAGAAATTGAATTGTGGTGGCCTTAGAATGTTAAAACCCCTGAGCATTTGGCTGAAGCAAATAAAAATACTTTCTGTATTATGAAAAATAAAATAAAAATGAAGAGGCAGTCCTAACTGGTTTGGTTCAATGGTTAGAGCATCAGCCTGCAGACTGAAGAGTCCTAGGTTCTGGGTTAAATACCTTGGTTGCAGGCTTGATCCCCAGCCCCAACTAGGGTGCTTTTGGGAGGGAACCAATCAGTGTATCTCTCTCACATCTGTATTTCTCTCTCTCTCCCTTTCCTTTTCTCTCCCTCTCTCCCTGTCCCTCTCCCTCCCTTCCTTCTACTCTCTCTGAAATGCAATGGGAAAAAAAGAAAAAGAAAAAATGAAGAGGCAGGGTTTGTCTGTGTGTCTTTTGAGTAGCTAACAACACAATGACAGCAATTCACAACTGTGGTGGGACTTGTGGGAGGAGGAGCATTACATTTGACTGATGGAATCATGGAGACTTTGCAGGGGAAGTCAATTTGAGCTCCTACTTGAAATACAGAAGGAGAAAAACAATGCAGTCCAATTAGGCAAGTTATGAAAAGTGATAAATTTTCTGTGAACTCTGGTAGGATTTCTTTGAAAAAAGCCCCACATGGCTTTGGCCCTCTAGTTGTAAGACACTTAACCTCAGCCTCTCAATGTAGGAATAAAATGGCAAACACCTAAGCACTTTACAAAAAAGGATTTTTACAGATAACTAGAATGTTTTTTGTTGTTTGTTTTAAAATATTTTTTATTGATGTTTAGGGAGAGAGGAAGGGAGAGGGATAGAGAGAAACATCAGAGAGAGAGAAACACCATAAATCAGTTGCCTCCCGCATGCCCCCTACTAGAGATCGAGCCCGCAACCTGGGCATGTGCCCTGACCTGGAATCAAACTGTGACCTCTTGGTTCCTGGGTCAACGCTCAACCACTGAGCCACACAGGCCTGGCTGGAATGTTTTGTTGTTGTTGTTGTTGTTGTTTAAATATATCTTCATTGATTTCAGAGAGAGGAAAGGAGAGGGAGAGACAGAGATAGAAACATCAATGATGAGAGAGTCATTGATTGAGCCCGCAACCTGGGTATGTGCCCTGACCGGGTATCGAACCCTGATCGTCTGGATCCCAGGTCGATGCTCAACCACTGAGCCATGCCCGGCCAGGCTGGAATGTTTTTTAAAGGCAGTTTTAATGATAGGGCCTCTCCTCGGTGCCTCCTTTTTTTGTCTTTAACATGAGCTCAGTTTATTCCTAACATCTGTCTACCTCAAATACATTTTAGGATGATTTATATGGATATGTGTGCCAAACACTGAGCTACTAAAATGAATAATTTCCTGCCTCCCTGTTTCTATGTCTTTTGTTTCAACACTGTGGTCTGAATATTCCCTTCCCAAATTAAGACCGTTTTTTACAGTTTGCTATAGTTTATTCTAGGTTCTGGTGGAAGCTTGCCATGTTATGATCATTTAGATCATTCTTCTCTTTCCCTTCTTTCAGCCTTCCTCTTTATCACAGTGTTTTACTGTAAATTGTGTAGCACGTGAGAAATCTTGAGTTGACTTTTCTCATCACTTATTATAACTAGAGCCTGCTTTCCAGACCTCAAGGAAGTCACATTTTTTTGATGCTTGAATCATACCTTCATGCAGTTAGGAAGTTAAATCTACCAACAGGGAATCCTATCCTGTGTTCCAAGGCCATTGATAAGTGTGTTTTGGGGTTTGTTGTGGTTTTTTTTGGTACTAGACAAGCTTTAGGATCTTAAATGAGTAGCCTTAATTTTCTATTCAGTGAAACAGGAACATCATCTTTCCTCCTGCAGGAATGCTGTGAGGATCAGATGTGCAATGGATACATATGTGCCCTTTGAAATATATAACAGCTCCAAGTACACTAAAAGCATTTTATTATGAAATGTCCTTCTAAACTTGCCATTTACCTGAAACTGTCAGCTTTGCCAGAATTTCATGTTTATTGCTTTTATCAAAATGTATCCTAATAGGATATACAGATGGCCAATAGACACATGAAAAAATGCTCAACGTCACTAATCATCAGAGAGATGCAAATAAAAGCTATTATAAGGTATAGCTACCATCAATAAAATAAACAACAACTACTGGATAGAATGTGGAGAAAAAGGAACCATAGTACACTGTTGGGAATACAAACTGGTGCAGCCACTGTGGAAAAGAGTATAGAGTTTCCTCAAAATATTAAAAATAGAATTGCTGTTTGACCCAGTGATCCCACTTCTGGGAATATATCCTAAGAATCCCCAAACACCAATCAGAAAGAGTGTATGCACCCCTATGTTCATAGCAGCATTATTTATAATATCCAAGATCTGGTTGGAAACAGCCCAAGTGCGCATCAGAAATTAAGTGAATAATATAGCTGTGGTACATTTACACAATGGAAAACTATGTGGCTGTGAAAAAGAAAGAACTCTCCTTGCTCTTTGCGACAGCATGAATGCAGTTTTCTAGTAGTGTTTAAAAAATGTATTGATTATACATTATGTCATAGAACAATAAATGCATTAAATATTGGGAATGACTACTCTTGAAGAAATACAAAAGTGAATGTGGTGTGTGGAATGCTGGTATCTTCAGTGAAATATTATAGTATAATGCCATTTATTGGGAAAGCATGTTGGAACATTCGTTATATAGTATAGGATTCATTTAGAAATTATAGTCTGCTAAAAACAGTTTGCCAAAATCGTATTTGGTACAAATTAATTTTACCAATGTTCTAGATTTCACTACATGGTTTACACAATGTGCAGCACATTGAAACACTGCAACTAGCCTCTTGTAGGCAAAGTTTCCTAGTAATGTTTTCAAATGTATTGATTATTTATTATGTCATAGACTAAAACATGCATTACCTATTGGGAATATTTTTTACTCTTTAACAAATATATAGGTGAATCTAGCGTGTGGAATGCTGGTACCTCCTGTAGAATATTATAATGTCATTTACTAGGAGTCATGTTGGAACATTTATTACATTATAGGGATTTAATTTAGTAAATTATAGTCTGTGCTAAAAACATTTTGCCAAAATCTTGCTTGGTACCACTTAATATTGAGAGTGTTGCAACACTTCACTACAGTTTTACAAAATATGCAGCTCATTCAAACTCAAAAGCTAGGCTGTTTTAGAATGCCTTTGCTAGTAGAGTTTACAAATGTATTGATTATACATTATATCTTTGACTATTACATGCATTACCAATTGGTAACATGTTTCATTCTTTGAAGGAATACCTAAGACAACCTAGTGTGTGGAATGCTGGTATCTTGTTTGAAAATTATAATTATTTACTTGGGAAGCATTTTGGAACATTCATTATACAAGTAAGAGCTTCATTTAGTAATTATAGTGTGTACTAAAAAAAGTTTGCCAAAATATAATTTTGTACAAATTCTAAGAGTGTTCTAACACTTCACTGCAGTTTTTACAAAATACCCAGCTCATTGAAATACTAAAACTGGACTGTGCTACACAGAGTTTGCTAGTTGCATTTACAAATGTTTTGACTATAATTATGTCATATTCTAATACATAGATTAAATATTGAAAATATGTTTCACTCTTTGAAGGAATACACAGGTGAACCTAGTGTGTGGAATGCTGGTATCTTTTGGGAAATACTATAATATAATGCAGTTTACTGCATCATGTTGAAACATTCATTACATAGTTTGTAAAAATTTCATTTATTAAATACAGTCTGTGCTAAAAACAGTTTATCAAATTCCCACTTGATACAAATTAAGTCTGAGTGATCAAATGCTTCACTACAAGTTGTAAACAATGTGCAACTCATTGAAACACTAAAACTAAACTGTTTTGGACAGAGTTTGGGAGTAGAGTTTACAAATGTATTGATTATACCATATATCAAAAACTAATATATGCATTACCTAACGGGAGTATGTTTCACTCTTTGAAGAAATAGGTGAACCTAGTCTGTGCTAAGAAAAGTTTCCAAAATCTTGCTTGGTACAAATCTATTCTAAGATGGTTCAAATATTTCACTACAAGTTTTACACAATGCAAAGCACATTAAAACACTAAAACTGAAGTGTTTTATAGGCAGTTTGCTGGTAGCATTTACAAATTATTGATTATATGTTATGTCATAGACTAATACATGCATTACCTATTGAGAATATGTTTCACTTTTTGAAAAAATGCACACAGGTCAACCTAGTGAGTGGAATGCAGGTGTCTTCCATTGGGCATTATAACATTTCACTGAAGAAACCAGTATTCCAAGCACTAGGTGTACCTGTGTATTACTTCAAAGAGTTAAAAATGTTCCCATGAGGTAATTCATATATTAGTTTTTGACATAAGGTATAATCAATACATTTGTGAAAGCAACTATCAAACTCTGTCTACAACAGTATCGTTTTAGTGATTCAATAATCTGTACATTGTGTAACACAGTAGTAAAGTGTTTGATCATTCTTTGACTTAATTCATACCAACCTGAATTTTGGCAAACAGTTTTAAGCACAGACTATAAATACTAAATGAAACCCATACTAATGATGTAATGGATGTTTCAACATGTGCTTCTAGTAAAAAGCATTATATTATAATATGTCCAAAATAATAACAGCAATCCACACATTAGGTACAACTGTATTCTTTCAACTGTATTCTCAATAGGTAATGCCTATATTAGTTTATGACAATGTATAACCAATACATTTCTAAATGCTATTAGCAAATTCTCTCTAGAACAGTATACTTTAGTGTTTCAATGAACTGCACATTTTATAAAAACTGTAGTAAAGGTTTAGAACACTAAGAATTCATTTGTACCAAGGGGGATTTGGGCAAACTGTTTTTAGCACAGACTATAATTACTAAATGAAACTCCTACTAACTATGTAATAAATGTTTCAACATGTTTTTAAGTAAATGGCATTATAATATTTCACAGAAGATACCTGTGTTCCACACATTAAGTTCACCTGTGTATTTGTTCAAAAAGGATATAAACATATTCTCTATAGGTAATGCATGTATTAGTCTATGTCATAATGTGTAATCAATACATTTGTAAATGCTACTACCAAACTCGGTCTAGATCAGTTTGGGTGTAGTGTTTCAATGCACTGTATAACACCTGTAGTTAAGCATTTGATCACTCTTAAAATTTATTCATACCAAGCACAATTTTGGGAAACTCTTTTTAGCATAGACTAAAACTTTTAAAGAGAATTCTTACTAACTATGTAATGAATGTTTCAATATGCTACCTTAGTAAATGGCATTATATTATAATATTTCACAGAAGATACTAACCTTCCACACACTAAATTCACCTGTGTATTTCTGAAAGAGTGAAACATATTTCAAATACATAATGCATGTATTAGTGTATGACATAATGTATAATCATATTTGTAAATGCTACTAGCAAACTTTGTCAAGAACAAACTAGTTTTTATGTTTCAATGAGCTGTGCATTTTGTAAACCTGTAATGAAGTATTTGAACACTCTCAGAATCAATTGGTACCAAGGGGAATTTGGCACAGTGTTTTTAGCACAGATTATAATTACTAAATTAAACTCCTACTATGTAATGAATGTTCCATCATGCTCTCCCAGTAAATGACTTTATATAATATTTCACAGAAGTTTCCAACATTCCACATGCTAGGTTGACCTGTGTATTCATTCAAAGAGTGAAACATATTCCCCAAAGGTAATGTATGTATTGTTCTCTGACATAATGTAAAATAAATATATTTGTTAACACTACTAGCAAACTCTGTCTAGATCAGCCTAGTTTTAGTGTTTCAATGAGGTGTGGATTGTGTAAAACCTGTAGTGAAGTGTTTGACCACTCTTAAAATTATTTTGTACTGTGTGGGATATAGGCAAAGTCTCTTTAGCATGGAGAAAATTACTAAATAAAAACTTTATTATGTAATGAATGTGTCAAAATGCTCCTTTAGTTAATGGCATTTATATTATAATATTTCACAGAAGATACCATCATTTCACACACTAGGTTTACTGTGCATTTCTTCAAAAAGAGAAACATTTCTATTAGTTAATGCATGTATTATTAGTCCATGACATAATGTATATTCAACACATTTGTAAATGTTACTAGCAAACTCTGTCAAGTAGTCTAGTTTTAGTGTTTCAATGAGCTGTGCATCAGGTAAAACCCTGTAATGAAGTGTTTGAACACTCTTAGAATTTATTTGTACAAAGCAGGATTTTAATAAACAGTTACAGCACAGACTATAACTACTAAATAAAAGTCCTACTAAGTATGTAATGAATGTTCCAACATGCTCCCAGAGTAAATGAAATTATGTATCATAGAAGATTCAGCTGTCTACACACTAGGTTCACTTGTGTATATCTTTAAAGAGTGAAATAAATTTTAATAGATAATCCATGTATTAGTCTATGATATAACCTATAATCAATACATTTGTTATTTCTACTAGAAAATTCTCTAAAACATTCCAGATTTAGTGTTTTAATGAGCTGTGCATTGTGTATAGTCTGTGGTGAATTGTTAGAACACCCCTAGAATTATTTTGTACCAAGATGATTTGGACAAACAATTTTTTTTAAAACACAGACTATGATTACTAAATGAAACCCTTAATAACAATGTACTCAATGTTCCAATATGCTCTCTTAGTAAATGCCATTATATTATATTTCACAGAAGGTATCAGCATTCCCCACACTAGATTCACCTGTGTATACCTGAAAGAGTAAAACATTCCACATAGGTAATGCAAATATTAGTTTTTGACATAACATATAATTAATATATTTGTAAACACTACTAGCAAACTCTGTCTAGACCAGTCAAGTTTTAGTGTTTAAATGAAGTATGCATTGTATAAAACATGTAGTGAAGTGTTTGACCACTCTTAGAATTAATTTGTACCAAGTGAGATTTTGGCAAACTCCTTTAGACATAGAATAAATTTTGTAAATAAAATTATTATTAACTATGTAATGAATGTTTCAAAATGGTCCCTTAGTAAATGGCATTATAACATTTCACTGAAGATACCATCATTCCACAATCTAGGATTCCTGTGTATTCCTTCAAAAGTGAAACATATTTACAATAGTTAATGCATGTATTAATCCATGACATAATGTATAATGAATATATTTGTAAGTGCTACTGGTGAACTGTGTCTAGAGCAGTCTAATTTTAGTTTTTCAATGAGATGAACATTGTGTAAAACTTGTAGTGAAGTGTTTGATTAGTTAGAATTAGTTCATATAGAACAGAATTTGGCAAATTGTAGCACAGACAATAATTACTAAATGAATCTCATACTATGTAATGAATGTTTCAACATGCTCCCCCACTAAATGGAATTATATTATGATATTTAGTAGAAGATGCCAGCATTCCAAACACTTAGTTGACCTGTGTATTCTTTAAAAGAGTGAAACATATTCTTAGTAGGTAATGAATGTATTAGCTAGTAATATAACATATATTTGATATATTTTAAGTGCTACTAGCAAATCTGTCTAGAAGAGTCTACTTCTAGTGTTGCAATGATCTATGGATTGTGGAAAACCTGTAGTGAAATGTTTGAACACTTTAAAATTAATTTGTACCAAGGGGAATTTTGACAAACTGTTTTTAGCAGAATTTATAATTACTAAATGAAACTCCTACTAACTATGTAATGACTGTTCCAACATGTACTCCCCCTATAAATTGCATTACATTATATTTAAATGAAGACAAACATCACCCACTTGGTTGACGTGTATTCATACAAAGAATGAAACATTTTCAGTAAGTAATGCATATTTTATTCTATGACTTAACCTATAATTAATATATTTGTAAATACAACTAGTAAACTTGCTAGAAATGTCCAGATTTAGTGTTTCAATGAACTGTGCATTTATAAAACCTGAAGTGAAATATTTGAACACCCTTAGGATTAATTCATACCAAGAAGGATTTTGGCAAAGTCTTTAGCACAGACTAGAATTACTAAATGTAAGTTCTACTAACTATGAAATGAATGTTCCAACATGTTTTCCTAGTTAATGGCATTATATTATAATATTTCATAAAAGATTCCAACATTCCACACACTAGGTTGACCTGTGTATTCCTGCAGAGTGAAACATATTTCCAATAGGTAATTCATGTTAGTCTATGACATAATGTATAATCAATACATTTGTAAATGCTACTTGCAAATTCTTTCTAGAACAGTCTAGTTTTAGTGTTTCAATCAGCAAACTCTCTTTAGCACAGACTATAATTACTAATAGAAACTAATACTATGTAATGAATGTTTCAAAATTGTCCCTTAGCTAATGATGTTATATTATAATTTCACAGAAGATCCCATCATTCTGCACACTAGTTTTGCTGTGTGCATTCCTTCTAAAAGTAAAACATATTTATGCATGTTTTAGTCCATGACATAATGTATAATCAACACATTTTTAAAAGCTACTAGAAAACTCTCTAGAACAGTCTAGTTTTAGTGTTTCAGTGAACTGTGGGTTTGTAAAACCTGTAGTGAAATATTTGATTACTTTTAGAATTAATGCATACCAAGCAGGATTTGGTGAACTCTTTATAGCACATTTATACTAAAAATGTGAATGTTCCTAGATGCTCCCTCAGTAAATGGCATTATATTATGATATTTCATAGAATATTCTAACATTCCACAAGCTAGGTTAACCAATTCCTGCAAAGAGTGAAACATATATTCAATAAGTAATGCATATATTGGTCTATGACACAACCTATATTCAACACATTTGTTGTTGCTATTAGGAAATTCTGTCTAGAACAGTCCAGATTTACTGTTTCAATGAGCTGTGCATTTTGTATAATCTGTGGTTAAGTGTTATAATACTCAGAATTTTTTTGTACCAAGATGATTTTGGCAAACTTTTTAGCACAGACTATAATTACTAAATGAAACACAAACTAACTGCAATGAGTATAACAACATGCCACTCTTGTAATTGGCATGATATTATACAATTTCACCAAAAATACAAGCATTTCACTAAGTTGACTTGTGTATTTCTTCAGAGTCAAATGCATTTCCAATAGATAATGCATGTAATGGTCTATGACATAACTTATAACCAATAGAGTTGTAAATGCTACTAGCAAATTCTGTTTAGAACAGCTTAATTTTAGTTTTTCGATGAGCCATGTATTTTTTAAAAAATGCAATTAAGTGTTAGAACACTTTTAGAATTAAACATACCAAGTGGGATTGTGGCAAATTGTTTTTACAACAGACTATACTTATTAAATACAATTCTCACTATGTATTGAATAAACCTACATGGTTTTCCAGTAAAAGTCATTATGTTATACTATATCATAGAAGATTCCAGCATTCCACATACTGGGTTTACCTATGTATTTCTTCAAGGAGTGAAACATAGTCTAAATAAGATATTATTCTATAAAATAAGAACATAAAAAGAGCAAATACAAATAACAAAGTACAAATAGAGAACAGAGAAAAAGGAAGAAACAAAAGAACAGAGAATAGAGAGAACTAAAACAGAGAGAACAAAGTAAATGAAGAGAACAAAGAATAGGAAAATAGAAAAAAAAATAAAGAGAACAAAGAGAAACAGTACCAAGGGGGGTGGGGGAGAGAATAGACTAAAGGGAGAGACCAAAGATTAAACAGATAAAATATAGAAATCATGAACTAAAAATGAAAACAGAGAAAAGAAAAAACAGAAAGAAAGAACATGTTGAGAACAAAGAAAACAAAAGGAACAAATTAAAGAAATAATAGAGAAAACAAAATATAGCAAACAAAAACCAGAAAACAGAAAAATAAAACAGAGAACATAGAAAAAGGAGATAACAAAAAGAGAATGGAGCAGAGAGGGAAAACAGAAAAAGGAAATAAAATACAACAGAAAAAAAGAGTACAAAGAACAGAAAAAAAATGAAGGGAAAATAGGAAAATGGAACATAGAAAACAAAACATAAAACAAAAAAAAAAAAATAGAGAAAAAGAGAACAAAGAAATAACAGAGAAATTGGGGGAAAAACAGAGGGCAGATTGAGAGTAAAAAGAATGGAGAAAAAAATCCTCAGAGAGCAAAGAATACAAAGCAGGAACATAGCAAACAGGAAACAAGAAAAGGACAAAGATAATAGGAAAAAAAAAAACACAAAGAAAAAGAGGAGAATAAAAAATGAAGAGAACAACAACAAAAAAAGAAAAAATGAGAATAAAGAGAAAAATAGGAAAAAATGAAATTAACAAAGAAATTAAAAAGAATAGAAAGTCAAAGACAAAAGAGAAAATGGAGAACCAAAAAAAGAGAAGAGATCAACAGAGAGACCAAAGAGTGAACAGAGAAAATAGTGAAATTGGGGAGAAAAAAGGAAAACAGAGAAGAAACAAATAGAGAGAAAAAAGGGAACAAGAAAAAGAAAACAGAACATATAAAAAAAATAACAGCAAAACACAACAAAAAGAGAATAGATGCAATAGCAAAATGAAGAGAAGAAAGAAGATAGAACAGAGAAAATGGGGAAAATAATGGAATGATAGCAATAACAGAAACCAACAAGAACAAAGAACAGGGAAATAAAACAGAAAACCAAGAAAATTAGAGAATAGAATGAGATCAAAGACATCGGAGAAAACAGAGAGAACAATAGCAAAGAGAAGAAAAGAAAACTGATCAATGAAAACTAAAGTAAAAAGAAAGAACAGAGAAAATGGAAAGAACAAAGGGAAAAGGGAGCAGAGGAATGAAAGAGAAGGAAACAATTAAAACATAAAAGGAGAAAGCAAGATTTAAAAGAGATTGAAAGAAATAAAAAATGGAAGAAAAAACAGAGAACAGTTAAAATCGATGGTACAAATTGAAAATGTAGAGAAAGAGAAAGGTGAAAGAACAACAAGAAAAAGAACATAAAAACAAAGAACAATGAGGAAAATATGAGAACCAAAATAAGAACAAAAAAATACAAAAAACAGAGTAAATGCAGAAAACAAAAAATATAAAGAAATGGGGAGAAAAAAAAAGAAAACTAAGAGAACAAGGATAATAAAATAAAATGAAAATGGATAAAAAAAGAACAGAGAAAACAATAAAAAAAAGAAAATACAGAAAAAGTGGATAATGAAAGAACAAAATGTGAAGATAAAAAGGAAAGAATACTGAGAGTAAAAAAGAGAACAGAAAATATAAAGATCAAAGATACAACACAGAAAAGGAACAAAGAATCAAAAGAGACCAGAGACAACATAGAAAAGGAGAGAAAAATGAAAATTAAAAAAAGAGTAAATAATGAGAATATACAAAACTAAAAAAAAAAAAAAAAGCAATAGGCAAAAAAAAGAATTGAACTAACAGGGCAAAAAGTAAAAAGGTAGCAGAAAAAAGAAAATAACAAAGAATAGAAAAATGAGAACAAAAAGAAGAGAGAATGAGGGGAAAAAACAAAGATGAATAAAGAAGATAATAGAAGAAAGGAAAAATGAGAATAGAGAAAAAACAGCGAATTTGAATAGAAAAAAAGAAAATAAAGGAAGACAAAAAAGAATACAGACCAAAAGAGAAAAAAAACAAACATCGGAGAGAATAAATAGAAAAAGAAGAAAACAGAAAAGAATAATAATAGTAAAGAAAATGGAAAGAACAAAAGAATAAAGAGAGCAAAGAAAACAGAAAAATGGAAAAAAATAAAAACAGTAAGTGAAAAAAGAAAGAACAAAGAAAAGAATTAGAAAAGGGGAAAGCAAATGAAATTGAGATAAAAAGAAAATGGAGGTGTAATAAGTGAGAACAGAATACAAGAAAGAAAATAGAACAGAGAGAACAGGAGAATATACAAAGAAACATATGGATAAAACAAAGAGAAAATAGAACAGAAATAGTATGAGTAAAAGATAGAAGGGGAATAATGGAAAGAACTACAACAAAACGGAGAACAAAGAGAATAAATAGAAATAAAATGTAACAGAGAAAACAATAAAAAATGGGAATAAAAAACAAAGGATAAATAAATAATAAAATGGAAGATAGAAAGAACAGAGAAATATGAGAAAACAAAGATAAAATGAGAAAACAGAAAATAAGAATAAATGAAAACAGAGAAAACAGAAAGGACAGGTAGGGAAGCAAAGAAAAAAGAAAAAAATTGAGAACAAAGAAAAATGAGGGGGAAAAACAAAGAGAAAAAAGAGAACAGAGAAAATGGAGGGGGAAAATAATTTGAGAACAAAGAAAAAAGTGAACAGAAAACAAAGAAAAATTCCAAACATAAAATAGAGAAGTAAAGGAGGAAACAAAAAAAAAAATGAAAGAACAAAAAAAAGATAAAGAAAATTGACCAAAAAGAAAAAGAAGAGAAAAAAGAAGAGGGCTAAATAGGAAAAAAGAACAGAGAAAATGGAGAGAATGAAACAAAAAACAAATAGAGAGAACAGAATAAGTGTAGAGAAAGAATCATGAATAGATTAAACAGAAAAGTCAACGAGAGTAAAGAATACAGAAGGAACACAGAGAAAACAAAGAACAAAAAGTAAAGAGACAAAAAAGAAAATAAATAAAAACAGAATGAACAGATAAAACAGAGAGAACAAATAGCAGAACAAAAGAAGATGAGAACAATGTGAGAACAGAGAGAAAAGAGAAAACATAAAAAGAACAAAGGGAACTGTGAAAAGTAGAAAATAAAGAGAAAATGTGAGAATATGAAAGTTAGAAAAAATATTGAAGAAAACAAAAGGAAAAAAGAAAAGAATAAAAGAACGAGTACACCGAGAACAGAGAAAATGAGAATAAAAGGAATAAAATGAGAACAAAGATAAATTAGAAAGAAAAAAGAAATAGAGAACAAAGAGAAAAGAGAGAAAAAATGAACAATGAGGAAAAGAACAGAGAAAATGAACTGAACAAAAAATAATAGAGAAAATAGAACAAAAAAGGGGAAAAAGAAAATATGAAGAGGAAAAGAGAACCATCAAGAGAGAATAATATGTAATAGAACAGAGAAAAACAAACAGAACCAAAACAAAACAAAAAAACCCCAGAAATATGGAGGAAGTAGTGAGAACAAAATAAAAGAGAGAGAGAGAGAACAGACTGACCAAAATAACCCCAAAGGGAACAAAAAGAAAAAGAACAGAGAAACAGAACAAGGACAAAATAGAGGAAACTAAAAATTAAAAATACAAAGACAGCAATGAGAACAAAGTGAATGGAGAGAACTAAGAGAAAACAGAAAGTAGTAAAAAGACAAACAGTAAACTGAGAGTCCAAAAGTAAAAAGAACAGAGAAAATGGGAAGAACAAAAAAATAGAGAGAAAACAAAAAGCAAAATTAGAACAGAAAAAAGGAGGACCAATATCAGAGAAAGAAAAAGACAAATAGAAAAAAGAAAATAGAACAAATTTTAAAAGAAAAAAATGCAGAAAAATACAGAAAACAAGAGAAAAAAGAGGGACAGGGAAATCAAAGAAAAGAGGAGAATAAAAGAAGGAACAGATAGAAAAAAACTAAAAGTACAAAGAGAACAAACAAAATCATAGAGAGAAGTAAGAAAAAGAACAAAGAACAAAAAATGACAGAACTAAGAGACAACAGAGTGAACTGAGTAAATGGATAGAATGAAGAGAGAACAGGAAGAACAGGGTATAAAGAGAACAAAACAGAAAAAAAAGAAAACAATAATTAGAACAGAGAAACGGAAGGTAGAACAAAGTAAAAACAAACATAATGCAAAAAGAAAAAAGAGAACTAAAAGAACACAGAAGACATACAAACAAGAACACAAAACCTTGAGAACAAAGAGAAATAACAGAAGAATGAGAGAAAAGATAAAAAGAAATAACAGAAAAAGGCAAGAACAAAAAGAAAAAGGAGAAAACGAGGAAAAAGAATAAAAATCCAAAGTTAACAAAGAGAACAAAGTGAAATGGGGATCAGAGAAAATTGAGAGAGAAAAAAGAAAAATGAGAAAACAGAACCAAATGACAGAAGAGGGAAAAAAAAGTAACAACAAATACAAAGAGAATAAAAATCCAAAAAGAACAAATAGGAAATAGGAAGGAAAAAAGGAGAGAACAAAAAGCAAACAGAGAACAACAGAGAAGAGAAAAAGAGGGAACCGAAAATATGGAGATAAAACAGCAAACATAGAAAATGCAATGAACAAAAACAGAAGAGAGAGAACAGAGAAAACATAACAAAATGAAAAAGGAGAAAATAGAAAAAATACTAAGGCAAAAACAAAACAAAACCTGAGTAAACCAGGAAGACAAAAAGAAGAAACAATGAATAAAAAGAGGTAATAAAAAAGCAAATATAAAAAACAGAGTACAAAGTGAACAAAGGGGAACAAAAAACAGAGGGAGCAAAAAGAGGAAATTGAAAACAAAGTAAATGGTAAGAGCAAAAATACAGCAGAGTGAACAGAAAACAGAACAAAAGAAACAGAGAGTACGGAGATAAAAAATAGAATAGAATTGAGCTCCATAATGGAAACAAAGTGTGAACAGAATACCCAAAAATGAAAAAATAGAAGAGGGAGAGAAGTAGAACAGAGAAAGCAAAGAAAATGCAGAGAATGTTGAGAGAACAAAATGAACAGAGAGCAGGAAAAGGAGAACAGAAAAAAAAAAAAAACACAAGGAGATATCAAAGTGAGAACAGTGAAAACCAAATAGAATTTAGGAAATGAAGAGAACACCAAAAATAGAGAGCAAATGAAATAGAACAAAAAATAAAGGAAGAAAACAGACTAAAAAGAAAAAAAGGAACAGGATAATACTAACAGAACAAATAGAGAATAAGTCGGTGAATACTGAGAGAACAGAAAATGGAGAAAACACAAAGAGAACAGAGAATAGAGGCAACTTAACAAAACAAAACAAAATAAAACAATAGAGAACAAGGAGAGAAAAAGATCAAAGTGAATGGATAAAACAAAGAGAAAAAAGAGAACAAGAAAATATAAAAAGATAGAACAGAGAAAACAAATAGAAAAATGAAAACAGACACAAAATGAAGAGAAAACAAAGATTAAAAAGAAACAAGAAAGAGAACAAAGGAAAACAAGAAAGAATGGAGAGGACAAAATGAAAAGAGTGATAAAGAAAGAATAGAGGGAACATGGATAAAAGAAAAATGTAGCAAAACAAAAGAGAACAGAGAGAATGGAGAAAATAGAACACTGAAAACAAAGAAAATGGAGACAATAAGTGAACAGAGAATGAAGAAAATTGAGAGAACAACAGCAAAATACACAGAGAAACACAATAAAATGGAGAAAACAAAAAGATTTTTAAAAATCGAGATTCCAAAAACAAAAAAGAAATAATAAAGGAAGGGAAAGAAAAACAAAAAATGAGAACCGAGAACATGCAGTAAGAACAGAAAAAGAGAACCTAAGAAATGGGGATAACAAAAGGAAGAAAGAGAACAAAGAGGAAAGAGAACAAAGGAAACAGAGAACAAGAAGAAAAGAGAGTACAAAAAAACTAGGAAAATAATAAACAGGACAAGTAGAAAAAGTAAAAACAATACGTAGAACAAAGAGAAAACAGAGAAGAAAAAGAACAGAAAAACAACACAGAGATCAAAAGAAGGAAAATAAACAGACAAAATGGAAAGGACAGAAAGAACTAAGAAAACGTAAAGTACCAAAACAAAACAGAGAGAAAACAGTGAATGTAGAAAATAGAAACAACAAAGATAGAATAAAATGGAGAGAACAGAGAGAAAAGAGAAAACAAAAAGAGAACAAATAAAATGAAGAAGATAAAGGTCATAGAGTATACCAAAAAAACAAAACAAAACAGAGAACAAAGGGAAGAGAAAACAAATGGAGAAAAGAAACAAAATCTAGTAAAAACAAGAAAAATGGAAAAAGCAGAGGAAAGAAAAAATAGAGAACAAAGACAGAACAGAGATAATAAAAAATGTGAACAAATAGAGAAAACAGAAAGTAGAGAAAAGAGAAAATGGAGTGATTATATAGAAAATAGATCAAAACATGGAAAGAATGAAGAGAGTACACATAAAATAACAGAGAGAAAAATAAAAGGAGAAAAAGAACAGAGAAAGTGATCAAAGTGATAACAGAAAGCACAGAAAACTAAGAACAAAGAGAACAGAGATAAAAGAGAACAGAACAAAAACAAAGCTGAGAGAACAAAGAAATCTATAGGAACAAAGAAAAAGAGAGAACAAAGAAAACAATTAAAACTAAGTGAAAAAAGTACAGAAAATAGAACAAAGACAAAAAACAGTGAAAATAGAGAAAAAAATTTAAAAAACAGAGTAAAGGCAGAGAACAAAGAAAAAAGAACAGAGAAAAGAATAATATAAAAAGAGAAAAAGATGGTAACAAAAAGAACATAATAAATGGAGAATACAGGCTGAGCCAGTTTGGCTCAGTTTTTGTGTGAATAGTACCATACACTGAAAAGTTGCAGATTTGATTTTGAGTTAGAGCACACACCCTGGTTTGGGGATCCATACTTTGGACAGGGCATGCAAGAAGTAGCTGATTTATGTTTCTCTCTCACATGTTGTTTCTATCCCTCTTCCTCTCCCATTCAAAATCACTAAAGTCTTTTTTAAAAATGGAGAGGAGAAAGTTAAATGAAAAGCACACACAAAAAAGAAAAACAGTAAAAAGAGAAGGGAGAACTTAGAAAATTATAAGAACAAAGAGAAAAGGCAAAAATATTAAAAAATGTACAGTACACAGAAAATGGAGAGGATATGGAATATGATCAGAACAAAAAGAGAAGAGAGGAAAAGTAAAGGCGAGAACAAAAATAAAGGGAAAACAAGCTGGAAAAAGAAAGAACAAAGAAACAGAAAGAACAAAGAGAAAAAGTGTAAGGAAATAAAAAGATCAAAGAGAAAAAATGTGAACAGAGTAAATGAACGGAACAAAGAACAAAAAGAAACTGAAGAATCCCTGGTTGGGCATTGTCCCACGCACCTAAAGGTTGCCTGTTTGATTCCCATTCAGGGCACACATACTCAAGTTGTTGGTTCAATCCCTAGTGGGGGTGTGTATGGGAGGCAACTCATTAATGTTTCTCTCTCTCATCAATGTTTCTTTCTGTCCTCTCCCCTCTCTCTAAAATCAATAAAATGTATATTTTAAAAAGAAAAAATGAAAATAAAGAGAACAAAGAGAAAGTTGAGATCAAAGAAAAAAAGAAAGAACAGAGAACAAAATGAAAAGAAAGAACAAAGTAAACTAAAAATGAAAACTAAAAATAGAAAATGATATGAACAAAAAGAATAGAGAAAACAGATAAAAAACTAAAGAACAAACAGAACAGGGAAAATCAAGAAAGAAGGAAGAAAACAGAAACCAAAAATGAACAAAGGGAAAACTAAAAGAATAGAGAAAATGGAGAAAAACAAAACAAAAGACAGAATAATTTGACAACAAAGCAAAAACATAGAACAGAGAGAACAAAGAGAACAAACAGAAATAAGAAAGAACAGGAAAAGAAGAACAGAAATTGTAAAGTGGAGAGAACATTTGTAAAATGAGAGAAAAAACAGAACACAGACAAAAGAGATAACAGAGAAAACAGAAAAAAGGAAATATGGTAAACAGAAAAAATAGAAAACAAAGGGAAAACAAATCCAGAGAAAACAGAATAAAGAGAAAAAGGGAATAACATTAAATGGAAGAAGCAAAGGGAAAAAGTGCAGAGAAAATGGAATGAAGAGAAAAAAGGAATAACGTTAAATGGCAAGAAAAAGAGAAAGAGGGATCAACAGAAGAAATAGATAACAGTGAGAACAAAGAAAAATAAGAGAACAAATGGGAACAGACAGAACATAAAAAATGCAGAGAATAAAGTGAAAACAGATAACAGAAAACAAAACAATAAAAACAGATAGAACAAAGTGAATAGAGGACTAAACAGAAGAAATGTAGAGAACATAAAGGACAGAGAACAAATAGAAAAACAGAAAGAACATTGAAAATAAAGAGAACAAAAGAAAAGAGAAAAAAAGAGAGCAAAAAGTCAGACACAGAAAAAAGAGAACAAAGGAACAGTGAGAATAGAGAAAATGAAGACAACTAAAAGGAAATGGGGAAAATGGAAGAAACAAAAAATAAAAGAGCAGAGTAATGTGGAGAGAACAAAAAAAGAGAAAAGAGAAACAAATAGAGCAAAAAAGAAAGAAAGAAAGAAATCAAGAGAACAGAATCAATGAGAATTAAAAATATAGAAGAAAAAGAATACAGTAAACAAAGAGAACAAAGACAAGAAAGGAGAGAGATGGAAGTAAATGAAGAGAAAAAAGAAGTGAAATCATGCAAAAATGAAAAGAAATAAGTAAAAAATACATATATGTAGAACACAGAGATCAAAGAGAACTGAGAGAACAAAAACAGAAAAGAAAGAATGGAGAAAATGCCAAGGATAAGCAGGAAAAAGAGAGAACAGAGAAAATAAGAGAAGTTAGAAAATGGAGAGAACAAAGTAAAAATGAGAGAAAAGAAAAACTACAGAGCCAGTGGAAGTAAAAAGAAAAAAGAGAAAATGTTAAGAATAAATAAAGAATGCAGCAAAGAAAAGGAGAACAGAGAGTACAAAGAGACAAAAGCAAAAAGTAAGAGAATAAAGATAGAAAATGGAAACCAAGGAAAATAGGAAATTGAAAAAACAAGAAAGTGAAAAAACAGAGAAAAGAGAAGAGAGAAAATGTAATGAACAAAGCACAGAATAAACAGAGAGCACAAAGTAAACATAGAAAGAACACAGGAGAAAAAAGGACATGGAGAAAACTAAGAAAACCAAGAGAAGAGAAAATGCAGATTACAAAGGGTGAACAAGGAAAACAGAAAGAAAAAATAATAGAGATCAAATAGAACAAAGAGGAAAAAAGAAAACAAAGAGGACAAAAAAATAAGAACAGAGGAAATGGAAAAAAAGGGGGGAGGCAGAAAAAAGAGAAAAAAGAAAATACAAAAAAGAGAGAAAAAGGAGAAAAATGTTAACAGAAGAAAAAAGAGAACTTAGATAGCAAAGGAGAAAAAGAAAAAATGAAACAAAGTGAAGAAAGAGTAAGAATAGAGAAATGAACAAAAAATGGAACAAAGAAGAAACAGAGAGAACAAAGAAAAATGGTTGAACAGAGAAAACAAAGAACAAATAGGAAAGAAAGAGAACAGAGAAAATTAAAAGAAAAAAAGACAAAAAGAGGGAACAGAAAGGTGTAAGAAAACAAAGAGAAAAATAAAAAAATAGAGAGAACAAATAGAGAACAGAGAAAACAAAGAAAAATGAGAGCAAAGAGGACAGAGAGAACAAGGAGAAGAAAAAAAGGTTAAGTTTGGAGTTTTGATTATAGTTAGTTTTTGGGTTAGGATTAGAGTTAGAGTAGAATTTAGAGCTAGGTAATGGCTAGGGCAAGGGCTAAGGCTAGGAATAAGCCTAGCACTATGACTAGGTTTCAGTGTAAAAAAAGTGTTAGAGCCTGAGCTAAGGCTATGCTTAGGGTTAGGGTTAGGGTTAGGGTTAGGGTTAAAGTTAGGGCTAGGGTTAGGGTTAGGGTTAAGATTAGGTTTGGTGTACAATTTAGAGAGAGCAAGGACTAGGGTGAGGGCTAAATCTAGGATTAAGCCTGGGGTTATGATTACTAGGTATAATAAAGTGTTAGAGCCTGAACTAAGGCTATACTTGGAATTAGGGTTAGGGTTACACTTTTGGTTAAGATTATGGTTAGCATTAAGTATTAGGTGATATTTAGAGCTGGGGCATGGCTAGGGCAAAGGCTAAGGCTAGGATTAAGGCTTGGGTTTAGTTTAGGTCTAGGTGTAAAATTAGTTTTAAAGCCTGAGCTAAGACCACTCTTAGGTTTAGGGTCAGTGTTATTAGGGTTAGCATTATAATTTGTTTTAGGATAGGGTTAGGGCTATGATTGAGGTTAGGTATAAAGTTAGTGTTAAAGTCTGAACTACAGCTATGTTCAGGATTATGTTTAGGATTAATTTCACAGTTAGGGTTAGCTTTAGGGTTGGAGAACAATTCGGAGCTGGGATAAGGGCTAGGGTGAAGTCTAGGGTCAGAATTAAACCTAGAGCTATGATGTGATTCAGTATAAAATTAGTGTTAAAGCCTAAGCTACAACTATGCTTAGGCTTAGGGTTAGTGCTAGTGTTAGGGTAAGGGTTATGGTTAGGGTTAGGGTATGGTACAATTTAGAGCTGGGACAAGGGCTACAGAGAAGGTGAAGGAGAGGATTGAGCCTATGGCTATGATTAGGTTTAGGTCTAAAATTAGTGTTAAAGCCTGAGTTAAGGCTCATTTTAGGATTAGAGTTAGTGTTAGGTTTGCATTTAGGGTTATGGTTAAGATTGTGGTAATATTTAGAGCTGGGGCAAGTGCTAGGTGAGGGCTAAGGCTAGGATTAACCCTAGGGCTATGGTTAGGATTAGGTATAAAGTAAATGTTAGAGGCTGAGCTAAATCTATGCTTAGGCTTAGGACAGGGTAAAGGTTATGGTTAGAGTTATGCTTATGGCTAGGGTTGAGGCAAAATTTACAGTTGGGGTAAGGGCTAGCGCATGGGTTAAGCCTAGGATTAAGCCTAGGGCTATGACTAGTGCTGGCACAAGGACTGGGGCGAGAGTTAAAGCTAGGATTAAGCCCAGGGCTAGTATTAGGTTTAGGGGTAAAATATGTGTTTGAACCTGAACTGAAGATATACTTTGTGTTAGGGTTAGGGTTAGGGTTATGGTTAGCATTAGGGGTAGGATTGAGTTAATGTTTGGAATTGGGGCAATGGTTAGGGTGAAGGCTAAGTTTAGGATTAATGCTAGAACTATCATTAAGGTTAGGCATAAAGTTAGTGTTAAGGCCTGAGCTAAAGCTATGCTTATGGTTAGGGTTAGGATTAAGGTTAGAGTTACAGTAAGGGTTAGGGTTAGCGTTGCAGTTGGGTTAAAATTTAAAGCTGGTTCACAGGATAGGTTGAGGGCTAAAGCTAGTAATAAGCCTAGAACTTTGATTAGGGTTATGTATAAATTAAGTGTTGGAGCCTGAGCCTAGACTATCCTTAGGGTTAGTGTTCTCTCTCTTCACTCGCAGTTCTCTGTATTCATTATGCTCACACTTTGTTCTTTCCTTTGTCTCTGATCTTTATGTTTTCTTCATTTTTGAAAAATATGTTTTTATTGATTTCAAAGAGTGGAAGGGAGAGGGAACGAGAGATAGAAACATCAGTGATAAGAGTCATTGATAGGCTGCCTCCTGCACTCCCCCTGCTGGAGATCTAACCGCGGTCTCCTGGATCATAGGCCAATATTCAACCACTGAGCCATGTGGCCAGGCCTCTCTTCAGTTTTTTTCATTTTATCCCTTCTTTCCCTTCTCTTATTCTCCTTTCCATTTTTGTACTCTTTTTAATCTCTAGTTCTCTCCTTTTTACTGTTCTCATTCTTCTTTCTTTGTTCTCTCTTATTCTTTCCATTTTTTACAATTTCTCTGTTTTCTCTTTGTTCTCCCAGTTCTCCATTCTCTTTGTAGTTTCCATTTTTACTGTTTTTTTCTGTTCTTTCTTTGTTCTTCCTGATTTCTGGTTTTTTTCTGTTCCCTTTTTGTTCTCTCCATTTTTTCTGTTTTTGCTTTATTTTGGTTTTCTCCATTGTCTCTGTTCTCTTTTTATTTTCTTTGCTCTCTGTGTTTTGTTTTCTCCATTTTTATTCTCTTTCCATTTTCTCTTTTTCACTTTGTTATCCTTATATTCTATGTTGTATCTCTTCACTCTTCAGTCTCTCCTTTTTTCTAATTTACTTTATGATTGACAGAAGTACAGATATCACCCCTGTTCCCCAACTTTGCTCCCCACCACCTAGCCTCCACCCAACCCCAGGACTTACCAACACTATTGTCTGTGTCCATGGGTTATGCCTATATGCATATTTTTTTGGTTAATCTCTTTGTGTCCCTTCCAAAACCATCCCCACTTAGAAATGTCATTCTATTCCATGCATCCATGCTTCTGGACCTATGTTGTTCATCAGATTGCTTTGTTCATTAGATTCCACATATAAGTGAGGTCATGTGATATTGTCTTTCTTTAAATAGCTTATTTCACTTAGAATAATATTCTCCTGGTTTATCTATGCTGTGGCAAAGGGTAAGATCTCCTTTTTCATAGCCACATAGTATTCAATTGTGTAAATGTACCACAGATTTTTTTATTCACTCATCTACTGATGGACATGTAGCTGTTTTCAGATCATAGCTATTGTAAATAATGCTGCTATGAATATAGGTGTGCATATATTTTTTCTGCTAGTTGTTTAGGGATTCCAAGGCTATATCCTCAGAAGTTAGATTGCTGGGTCAAATGGCAGTTGCATTTTTAATTTTTGGAGGAAACTCCATACTGTTTTCCACAGTGTCTGCACCAGTCTGCATACTCACCAATAGTATACTAGATTTCTCTTTTCTTCACATCCTCAACAGCACTTGTTGTTTGTTGATTTATTGATGGTAGCCATTCTGGAAGGTTTGAAGGGATACCTCATTGTATCTTTAATTTGCCTTACTCTGATGATTATTGACGTTGAGCATTTTTTCATATATCTATTGGCCATCTGTCCTCTTTGGAGAAGTGTCTATTCATGTCCTTTGCCCATTTTTTAATTGGGTTTATCTTCCTGGTGTTAAGTTGTATAAGTTCTTTATATATTTTGGAAACTAACCCCTTATCAGATATATCATCTGTGAATATGCCCTCCCATGCAGTGGGTTCCTTTTCATTTTGTTAATTGTTTCCTTTACTGTACAGAAGCTTTTTAGTTTGCTGTAGTTCCATTTAGTTTTTCTTTTTTTTGGTTTCCTTTGCCCTAGGAAATGTATCAGTGAAAATACTGCTTTGTGAAATGTGTGAGAGTTTACTGCCTATATTTCCTTAGGATTTTTATGGTTTTGTGACTTACATTTAAGTATTTTATCTATTCTTTTGTGATAGTCTATCCATTCTGTTGGTAGTCTAGTTTCAGTATTTTTATGTACCTGTACAATTTTCCCAACACCATTTATTGAAGATACTATTTTTATTCCAATGTATGTTCTTGCTTCCTTTGTCATATATTAATTGACAGTTTTGGCATGGGTTGATTTCTGGTGTCACTATTCTTTTCCATTGGTGCATATGCCTATTCTTGTGCCAGTGCTGTGCTCTTTTGGTTACAATGGTTTTGTAGTATAGTTTGATATCTGGTATTGTCATCCCCCCAGCTTTGTTCTTCTTTCTTAAGATTGCTGAGACTATTTGGGGTCATTCTTTTTGTCATATAAATTTTTGGAATAGTTGTTCTAGATCTGTCAAATGTGCCATTGGGATTTTAATAGGGATTGTATTTTAATCTGTAGATTGCTTTGAGTAGTATGAACATTTAATGATAATTCTTCAAATCCATTAAAATGGTATATGCTTCCAGTTCTTTCTATCTTTCTTAACTTATTTCTTCATTGTTCTTTAGTTTTCCAAGACAGCTCTTTTCCTCTTTGGTTAAATTTCTTCCTAGGGAGCTTATTTTTTGTTGTTGTTGCAATGGTGAAGGTGACGGTATTTTTAGTTTCTCTTTCTGAGAGCTCATTATTGGTGTATAAAAATGTCATAGATTTCTGGATGTTAATTTTGTATCTTACTACTTTGTGGAATTTTTTTATTAAATCTAGCAGTTTCTTGGTGGATTCTTTAGGCTTTTCTATGTACAATATTATGTAACCTATGAATAATGAGTGTTTTATGTTTTCCTTTGCATTTTGGATGCCTTTTATTTCATCTTATTGTCTGATCACTGTGCCTAGGACTTCTAGTACTATATTGAGTAAGAGTGGTGAAAGCAAACATCTCTGTCTTGTTCCTGACCTTAAGGGAAATGCTTAATTTTTTCCCATTAAATATGATGTTGTCTGTAGGTTTGTCATGTGTGGACTTTATTATATTGAGGTATGATTCCTCTATTCCAACTTTAATGAAAGTTTTTATCATAAATGTGTGGTAGATTTTGTCAAATGAGTTTTCTGCATCTATTGATATGATAATGTGATTTTTATCCTTCATGGTGTTTATGTGATGTATCTTGTTTATTGATTTATACATATCGAACCAACCTGCATTCCCAGAATAAATCCCAATTTGGTCATTGTGTATGATATTTTTAATGTATTGTTGGATCTGATTTACTAATATTTTGTTGAGGGTTTTAGCATCAAATTTCATCAGTGATATTGGCCTTTTATTTTCTTTCCTTGTAGTGTCTTTATAGGGTTGTGGAAATAGAATAATACTGACCTCATTAAATGGGCTTGGAAGTGTTCCTTTGTCTTGAATTTTTTTATATAGTTTGAGGAGGATAGGTGTTAGTTTTTTTTTAATGCTTGGTAAAACTTGCCTGAGATGCCTTCCAGACCAGGACTTTTGTTTGCTGGGAGTTCTTTATTATTGCTTCAGTTAAATTAGTGGTTAGTCTATTCAGGTTTCTGATTCTTCCTGATTGAGTTTTGGAAGGTTATATGTTTTTAGGAATCTATCCATTTCACCCAGGATGTCGTTTCTTGACATATAGTTCAGAGAATTTTCTTACAATCTTTTATATTTCCATGATGTCAGTCATTACCTCACGCCTTTCATTTCTGCTTTTATTTATTTGGGTCCTCTCTCTTCTTTTCTTGATAAGACTGGCTAAAGTTTCATCAATCTTGTTTATCTTTTAAAAGAACCAGCTTTTGATTTCATTGATCTTTTGTATTCAATTTTTAGTTTCTCTGTCATTTATTTCTGCCCTGATTTTTATTATTTCCTTCCTTCTACTTCCTCTGGGCTATTCTTGTTTTTCTTTTTCTAATTATTTTAGTTGTAGGGTTAGATTGTTTTTGAGATTTTCCTTGTTTCTTAAGGTAGGTCTGTAATGGTACAAACTACCTCTCAAGATTGCTTTTACTGTGTCCCATAAATTTGGGGTTGATTTGTGTTCATTTTCATTTGTTTCCAAGAATATTTTATTTCCTCCTTGTTCTCATTGGTAATCCATTCCTTGTTTAATAATATGCTGTTTAGCATCCAAAAAAACTCAATATTTTTGAGTTTTTTTAAATTGTAGTTGATTTCTAATTTCATGCCATTATGGTCTGAGAAGATGTTTGATATGATTTCAGTATTTTTGCATTTGTTAAGACTTACCTTGTGTCCTAATACATGGTCTGTCTCTGAAAATGTTCCATGTGCATTTGAGATGTATAGTTTGCCACTTTGGAATAAAATGTTATGTAAGTATTAATTAAATACATTGGGTCACGTCTGTCATTTATCGGTAGTGTTTCCTAGCTGATTTTTTTGTCTCTAAGATCTATCCAGTGATGTCAGTGTGGTGTTAAAGTCCTCTACTATGACTATATTGCTACTGGTCTCTCCTTCAAAATCTTCCAATAGTTTTAAAATATATATATATATTTTGGTGCTCAGATGTTGGGTGCATATAGTTTTTAAGGGTTTTATTTTCTTGTTTAATGGATCCCTTTAGTGTCATCTAGTGACTTTCATTGTCTCTTGTCATGGCTTTTGTTTGTAAGCCTATTATGTCAGATATGAGTATTGCTATGCCAGCTTCTTCTTTTGTTTTCTATTTTCATGAAATATTTTTTTATCCCTTCATTATAATTCTGTGTGAACCTTTTGTTCTGAGATGGGTCTCTTGCAGACAGAACATATATGGGCCAAATTTTCTTATCCATTCAGCTACCCTATGTATTTTGATTGGAGTATTTAGTTCATTTACATTTAAGATTATTATTGATTTGTACTTATTTATTTTTTATATTTATGTTCTCTTGATTTCTCCTTCTTCTTAAAGCAGTCCCTTTAACATTTCTTGCAATGGTGGTTTGGTGGTAATGCACTTTCCTAGCCTTTTTTTTTTTTTTTGGTCTGGGAAACACTTTATTTCACCTTCAATTTTTAATGCTAACCTAGTTGAATAGAGCAGTCTTGGGTTCAGGTCCTTGCTTTATATTACTTTGAATACTTCAAGTTAATCCCTTCTTGCCTGAAGTGTTTCTGTTGGAAATCAGTTGACAGTCAAATGGGAGCTTCCTTGTTGGTAACTTTCTATCTCTCTATTGTTGCCTTTAAGAGTCTTTCTTTTTCTTTAATATAAGCCATTTTAATTATGATGTGTCTTGGATTGGGCTTCCTTGAGTTCATCTTGTTTGGAACTCTGTTCTTCCTGAACTTGTGTGAATTTTTCCTTCACTAGGTAAGGGATTTTTCTGTCATTGCTATTTTACACAAATTCTCTATTCCTTGTTCACTTTTTTCTCCTACTTCTACCCCTATGAGGTGGATGTTATCTTTCATGTTGTCTCAAAGTTCCTTTAAACTAACCTCCTGCTTTTTAATTTTTTTTTCCTTTTTGAGGTCTTATTGGGTGTTTTTTTCCCACCTTGTCCTCAAAAACACTGATTCAATCCTTTGCTTTATTCAATCTAATTTTGATTCCTTCCTGTATATTCTTGATGTCAGATATTGAATTCTTCATTTCTGACTTCTTTTTATTCATGGTTTCTATTTTCCTTTTCATATTGTTGTATGAAAGATTCCTGTAATTTTCACTAAGTTCATTGAGGATACTTATAACCATTACCTTGAACATTATATCTAATAAATGGTTTGCCTCCATTTCATTTAGTTCTTTTTCTAGAGTGTCATCATTTTCTTTCATTTGAGTGTTGTTTCTTTGTCTCCCCATTTTTGCTATTCCTTTGCATTTATTTCTATGTATTAGGTAGAACTGCTAAACCTCCCAGTCTTCATGGGGTACCTTTATGTTTTAAGTGTTCTGTGCCCTCAGTAGTGCAGTGTTTTTCACCCCTAATCTCTAGTAATGTTCCTTGTGTGGGGTACTTGTGCTCTCCTGTTGTAATTTGGTCTTGATTTTTGTTTTCCCATTTGTGGGTGGGATTTCCCCTCATGCTGGCTAACTGAGGCTCAACCTCAACCACATTATGTAACTGTTGTGCAGGTCCTTATGGAAGAAAACAAATGAGAATAAAACAAAGCAAAAAAGACAACAAAAACATATGAAAGACCTCTACTACAACAACAACAACAACAACAAAACACAAAAGAAAAGAGAATTAGGAAAGAGAAATGAAAACAAGAATACTTAAAAGAATGAAAAGAAAAAAATACGAGAAAAAAAAGAAGGGGCAGAAAAAAGAATATGAAAGAAAAGAAAGAAAGAAAAAAATAAGAAAAATAAGAATAAAGTACAGGAAGTGGAAATGGCATAAAAGAAAAGAGGAAGGAAAAAATTATTAATAGGAAAAAAGAAGAGAAAGAATAAAAAAGGAGAAAAATAAGAGGTATGAAAGAAAAAAGAGACAACAATAACAAAGCAATAAAAAAAAAGAAAATAATGCAAAAAAGGTGAAGTGGCATTAGTCTTGGAAGAGTTTAGTGCCTCTTTGGGGCTCCCTTTGGCTGCTTCTTTTATATTGACTGAGGCTGTTTTGTCTGCTCTTTCTGGGCCTCCCGGGAGGTTACTTTGGTGCTAACCACTGTCCACATTTGGATCTCAGCAACCTGTTCATATCTTCAAGATATCCAAAGGTTGTGGCTCCCTCCACAGGACTTAGCTGCATTTGGGAAGGGCCAAGTTACATTGCAGACCTGGCTTGTTAACAGCAGGAGGCCCAGGGATGGGTCATCAAAAGTTCTAAGGCTGCTTGGTCTCCACTTCCACCTGTCTCCACCTGCTGTCAGACTCAGTCTTTAAAAAGGATATTTCTGAAAGGGATTTAGGTGGGATTAGGATTATGAGACCTCTGGGTCACTTATGAGAAGGAGCGGCCATTCAATTTTTAGGGGAGTTGTTGGGTATGATCCTCCATCCTAGATCCACTCTTCTGAGAATGTCCCAGAAAATTTCCCTGGCCTGGGCAAGGCAAGTCTCTTGAATTAGTCCAGTGGGTTCTTGTGGTATCTTGGAGTTTCCATCAGATCTCCCCTCAGGAAGAAGTACCAGTCAGGTACCTGGGACAGTGAAGGAAATGACCCCACCCCCAAAAAAGTCACTGAAACCACATGATACTGTTCATACTCATAGGCTTGGCCTCTGGTGCGAGCTGTATCCCCAAGGATGTGGTATTTACCTTTTTTCAGGCTTTAGCTGCTGGGATGGACCTGTGCTTCTCAGGTAAAAAGGCTGCTGCAGTATTGAGGGGTGGGAATATCAATCACTGGTCACCCAACTGCTGCTTTCCACTACTACTCCCAATGTTTCCCACCCCAGCCTTTCCTCAAGCAACTCCAGTCTATGCCACCCTCCCACCAACAAAGCCTAGGGTGAGTGGCTGCAAACATATATCTTGTGCCTCGGGATTTTTATTTTATTAAAAATGGCTTTATCTTCTCTCAGCTCTGTCTCTCCCTGGCAGCCAAACGCCCTGCTCTCTTTCTCGACTGGATGTTATGTGGGCTTCTGTTCTGGGCTCTGGGGCTCCGTGCTGGAGAGTCCAGTCTGGACTTCAGGCCTCCATCCCTTCAGGGAAATCCCTCTTCCAGCCAAGATATCCCTCTTTACTCTCAGCTTGCCTCCCCCCCATACTGGGTCAGCCCCTCTCTCAACCCCATCCTTCCAGGAGTTTTCAGCCATTCTTTGTTAAAAGTCTCTTCTTCAGCTAGTCCTCAGTTGATAGTTCCAGGTGAATGCTTCCCAATTTAGTTTTTTGTTTTTTTCAATCTTTTTAATTTTATTTTATTTTTGTTTAAAATATTACAGATGTCCCTTTTTCTCCCCAACCCAATTTAGTTTTATTTCCAGCCTGGCCCTGGGAGGGAGTGCAAGAAAGGTCCACCTAGTCTGCAACCATCTAAAAATTCCCCTGGTCTCCTTTTATCTGTCCTATCCATTCTCTTCCTTGTTTTCTCTTTTTACTTTGTTCTCTTTGTTTTCTCTGTTATCTTTTTTTTCTTTCCTTCATTTTTAATTTGTGCTCTCAGTTTTTTCTGTCTTCTCATAGGTTTTCTATTTTCTTCTCCTTTTGTTTTGTCTGCTTTCTCTTCTTTCTGTTCTTATTTTGTTCTCTGATCTATGTGCCTTCCATTTTATCTTAGCTTTCTTCATTTTTGCTGATCTTTCTGTTCAGTTTTTGTTATTTCAGTTTTCTCTGTTATCTCTGATATTTGGTTTTCTTTGTTTTCCTTTCATTCTCTTTCCTCCTCTGTTTTTTGTTCTTTTTCTTGTCAACTTGTTATATGTTTTTTCAGTTCTTTCTCTTTTAAAAAAAAATTATATTTATTGTTGAAAGTGTTACAGATGTCCCTCTTTTCCCCCATTGACCTCTTCAACCCCACCTCCACCCCCCGCCCCAGGCCTTCACCACACTATTGTCTGTTTCCATGGGTTCTGCATATATGCATATAAATTCTTCGGTTAATCTCTCCCCGCCAACCACTCACCACCACCTACCTTCAGTCTGTTCCATGCTTCTGTGTCACTGGATCTATTTTGTTCATCAGTTCATTAAGTTCTTTAGATTCCACATATAAGTAAGATTCATGTGATGTTTGTCTTTCTCTGTCTCACTTGTTTCACTTAGCATAATATTCTCCAGGTCCATTCATGCTGTCCCAAAGGGTAAGAGAGCCTTCTTTACAGCTGCATAGTAGTCCATAGTGTAAATGTACTAGAGCTTTTTAACCCACTCATCTACTAATAGGCACTAGGGCTGTTTCCAGATCTTAGCTATTGTAAATTGTGCTGCTATGAACATAGGGGTGCATATATTCTTTCTGATTAGTGTTTCAGGATTCTTAGGATATACTCCTAGAAGTGGAATCACTGGGTCAAAAGGCAGCTCCATTTTTAATTTTTTGAGGAGCCTCCATACTCTTTTCCAAAGTGGCTGCACCAGTCTGCATTCCCACCAGCAGTGTACTAGGGTTCCTCTTTCTCCACACCTTAGCCAGCACGTCATTTGTTGATTTGTTGATGGTAGCCATTCTGACAGGTGTGAAGTGATACCTCATTGTGGTTTTAATTTGCATCTCTCTGATGATTAGTGACACTGAGTATTTTTTCATATGTCTATTGGCCATCTGTATGTCCTCATTGGAGAAGTGTCTATTCAGACCCTTTGCCCATTTTTTAATTGGGTTGTTTGTCTTCCTCTTGTTCATTTGTATGCGTTTTTTATATATTTTGGAAATTAGCACTTTATCAGATCTATCCTTGGCAAACATGTTCTCCCATACCGTGGGGTTCCTTTGTATTTTGAGGATGGTTTTTATTGCTGTGCAGAAGCTTTTTAGTTTGATGTAGTCACATTTATTTTTTTTAATCTCTGTTTTCTCTGTACTTATTTTGTGTCTCTGTTTTCTCTGTTCACTCCTGATTCTCTCTATTTAATCTGTTCTCTCTTCATTCTTTTTCTCTGTTCTCTTGTTTCTCTTCTATCTCCATTCCTTTTGCTCTCTTTATGCCTTCTGTGTTTTGTTCTTTGTGTTTTTTCTGTTCTGTTTGCTCTTTTAGTTTTCTTTTTTTTCTGTTGTCTTTGCTCTTTTTTCTCTGTTTAATTCTTTCCTTTATCTTTTTGTTGTTTTTTTTTCTGTTTCTACTCTTTTCTCTGATCTCTTGTTTTGTTCTGTTTTCCCTATTCTTTCTGTTCTTTCTTTGTTCATTTTCTTTTATTTATTTTAGCTTTCACTTTGGTTTCTATGTTTTCTTCTGTAGTTCTTTCTCTGTTCTCACAATTCTCTTTTCTTTCTTTTTGTTCTCTCTTTTTGTCTGTTCTCTCTCATCTCTTTATTTTTCTTGTTGTTTCAGCTCTTTTTTGTTTCCCTTTTTCCCTTTTCTCTGTATTTTTCTTTGTTCTCTTAATTTTCTGTGTTCTCTCTATTGTCTTTTTGTTCTTTCTCTATTCTCTGCTCTTTTTCCTATCTCATTTTCCTCTTTTCCTTCTGTTCTACTTTGTTCTTTCTTTCTGTTCAGTTTGTCTTCTCTTTCCTCTCTCCTTTTCTGCTGTATCTCTGTTCTTTTTGTTTTCTCAGTTTTCCTGTTATTTCTGTTTTATTTGTAGTCTTTCCTGTCTCTGTTTTTGTTCTCTTTGTTCTCTCCATTTTCTCTGTTCTCTCTGCCTGTGTCATTACCTCCTCCTATGTGGTTGGATTAACTGCCATGGTGGGTCCACAAAGGTTTAGGAATATAGGTTAACTTACCTAGAATGCCAACTTTTATGACCAATAAGAGGCTCAGCTGGTACAGTATCCTGACTTTAACTAAATGGCCAGTGGTAACATTGGGGTGGACCCAGGCCACTTAAATTTGAGCTCCTCTCTTTCTCAAATGTCTCCCTGAAGGAGACCATAGTCAACTGTCTTTTCCAAACCCTTGAGCTGGATAATTAATTCTTATTTATCCTTTATTTGAGCAGAAGGAGAAAAATTGAGGCTGCCCATAACCTAGCCTTCATCTTGAGATGAATATCTGTTTTCAGAAGAGAAAAATAAAATAAGGAAAGGACAACAAAGAAAAATTCCTGATTTCCTGACAGGAGGTGAAGGATAGAGAAACGAAAAAGGAAATCCAAGAGGTGGAAGACAGAACTGAAGGCGCCTAGAATTAGCTCAATCGTCCAACTTTTACCACAGGAGCGGCGTGGGGCGTCCCTGTGGTGGGAGGAGCCGCGGGCGCGGCTGCGGGGCCCGAGGCCGCGGTGGCGGCGCGGGCAGCCCGAGCGCTTGGGGCTGGCGGGCCGCGGGCCGCCGGGGTGGCTGGGCCCGGGCACGCAGGCCCCTGCCCAGGGAGTCGGGCTGCCGGGCCGCCGCCCAGCCAGGCCCTCCCCGCTCCCACCAGCCGCGGGCCAGCCTTTGCCACAGCAGCCCCGTTCCACGCGCATCCCTCTTTTTCTTTTTCTTTCTGTTCCAGAGAATTGGAAGCTAAAGCTACCAAAGACATAGAGAGGAATCTTAGCAGGGACTTAGTGCAAGAAGAACAGTTGATGGAAGAAAAGAAAAAGAGAAAAGACGACAAGAAAAAGAAGGAAGCTGCTCAAAAGAAGTGCCAGAACAGATAAAGCCCAGTGTAAGCCAGCCTCAGCCTGGGAACTCTAATAACGGCACTTCCACAGCAACCAGCACTAATAATAATGCCACGCGAGCCGCAGCCACCGCAGGCCTTCCCTCCATATCCTCCTGAAGTACCGCCACAATTTCGCCACCAGGAGCATGAACAGCTTTTAAAGAGGGGTCAACATTTTCCCGTCATAGCAGCAAGCTTGGGATCTGCTGTTAAAGTGTTAAGCAGCCAGTCAGAAAGCAGTGTTTTATCAAACCAACAGCCTCAAAATAACGGAGAGATGCAGAGCAGCAAAAACCAGTCAGACACAAACCACAGCACTTCTGCATCTCATTATGAAAATTCGCAGCGGGGACCTGTGTGTTCTTCCAGCAACTCTAGCACAAACTGTAAGGATGCAGTTGTAAGCACCGCCCCCTGAGAAAGCAGCATGGCCCTTGGTCCCTGGCAGTGATCCAGAGTTGGCTTCAGAATGTATGGATGCTGATTCCACCTCCAATTCTGAACCAGAAAGAAGCATCACTATCATGGTTTCAGGGAGCACAGGTGGTGAAAAAGATTGGCTTCCAAACAGCACTGGACTTGGTTTCCAGTACAAGTTTGTGGTTGGCCGCAGCAGCAATTGTGTGGGCCATGGAAGTAGTACCGGGCCCTGGGGCTTCTCCCGTGGAGCCGTAATAAGCACATGTCAGGTCTCTGTGGATGCTCCTGAAAGCCAGTCGGAAAGTAGCAGCAATAGAATGAATGTTTGGGGCACTGTAAGCCCTTCATCAAATGGAGGGGTAAATCCAAGCACTTTGACTTCAGCTAGCAGCCACCGTGCCTGGCCAGTATTAGAGAACAGCAGACTTGCCCTAAAAGGGCCTGTAGGCAGCAGTAGTCCTGGCATCAATATTCAGTGCAGTACCATAGGCCAGATGCCTAACAATCAGAGTATTAACTCTAAAGTGGGTGGGGCTACCCATGGTACCTGGGGAAGCCTTCAGGAAACTTCTGAATCCCAAGTGAATGGTACACAGAAGATTTCATTCAGGGGTTAACCTCAGGATATCACCACTGAAATGACTGGACCAAATAACACTACTAACTTTATGACCTCTAATTTATCAAACTCCGGTTCAGTACAGAATAACAAACTGCCTAGTAATATGGGGGCCTGGCGTGTGAGCACAATGAATCATCCTCATATACAGGCTCTATCAGTTATGAAGGGCACTTCCCTTCCTCATCTTAGCAATGGAGAGTCAAAAGGCGCAGGTTCTTATGGTACTATCTGGGGTGCCTATGGCTGTAACTACTCTGAAGACACATGTGTGAGCCCCAACGGCCAAGCTGATGGTGACACTGTGAACGCAACTCTAATGCAGTCCGGCATGAATGGGCCTGTGGGCTCGAACTTCCCAGTGAACACAAATAAAGGAAGAGGCATCTGGGAGTCCATTAAAACATTGAGGAACATAAAGTTACATGTTTTACCAACCTTACATAAATGAGTCACTTGCAAATTAGCACCAGAAGTCTACAAAGTAATATTAGTTTTATCTCAGCTACATAATTGAAAGACATGAATCACTGTGGACCTTTTTTTGTCAGTGTGCCTTTTGTTTTCAACTACCATTTTCATTAAATAAAATTGTTAGGTCTTGCTCTAGCCTGTGTTGCTTAGTTGGTTGAGTGTCATCCCATGAACCAAAAGGTCGCAGGTTTGATTTCCAGTCAGGGCGCATAACCGAGATTTATGCTTTAACCACAGTAGGCAGCCTGCAGGAGGCAGCTGATCAATGTTTCTCTCCCTAATTGATGTTTCTCTCTGTCTTTTCCTCTGCCCTTCTCTCTAAGTTCAATATGTGTGTGTGTGTGTGTGTGTGTGTGTGTGTGTGTCAGTGCTATGGCCATTGCTGTGATTCCATTTTCTACACTTTCCAATAGCCTACACATGCAAGACACACAGGGAAAAAACTAGGATAAAGACTCTAGAAGAAACATTCTGAAATTGTGCTCCAGGGGCAGCTTTCAAAGCACAGGATAAGTTCAGTCCAGAAGGCAGGTACATGGGCATTTCAATCAACCCTGGGCCCCAGAATAGGCAAGTAATACCTCAGGAGTCCAGTTCTGTTTAAATTTTGCCCTTTTTGTGCAATACTGCTTGGGGTTCATTAGAATGTTGATTGTGGTCTAGGGCAACCCTGAGCTCATGCGTTACTACTTTTTACTGATTTTAAGATCCTTTGCAATTTCCAATCTGGGCAAGTCCACATTGCAGGAAGAAGAAGAAGGTGTTTAGATAGAGGCTAGCTGACCATGAGGAAAAGAAAGCGAGGGAATCAAACACAGTGCCTTGTATTTTCAATGGCTCTCTCATCCAATTACTGACCAAGCCCAAACTTTCTAGCTTCTATCACATACCCAGGGGCCCCAAGAAGCCTGATCTGGCCTTTAAGCTCAGCAGGACTAGGGGCTGACAGTATGGAGCACTCCCCCCTGGACACAGACAATTGCCCAGTGGTTTCGGCTGACCTCTGCTCTTCAGTTTCAGAATAGTAAATGCAGTGCTCCTGTAAAACTTGGAATTTCCTGTTGATAGTGCAGAGAAAAGATTCCACTCCCAATTTGTCAGATCAGGAACTTACTCAATCCCTGGATTCCCTTGAAAGAAGAAAATTATTTCTCTAAATCCATGGGCTAGGGCCTAAAATCTGGGTGTAGGGTACTCTAAGTTGAATGGAGGACTCCTTGTCAAGGGCAGGGGATAGGTATTAGGAAGTGCAGGTTTTTTATACCACAGGATTTAACCAACATAGGGAAAGGTATTGCAGTCTTTCACCTAGGCACAGGATACTCAAAGCAACCCTGTAAATTCCTCCAAAATGTGAGGGACCTGGGCCCCATTCAGGATTGCAATTTTTTCTTAGCACCAGGGTCTTTGCCAGTAATGCCTGAGTGAGATAAATACTCCTCCAGGGCATGGGTATTCAACAGTAGTAAATCCATCACCTAGAGTAGTGACTCTGGGGACCCCCTACAGAGCTGACTATTTTCAAAGTGGATCAGTGTGCTTAATTCCAAGCAGAAGAACTGAAATCACCATCTCAGATCCATAAAATTCTTTCATAGCGCCTACTACTTTCCCCAGCTTAACTGGTATGGACGCCCACAATTGATCACAAATTTACCATAGTAAGCAGTGTGTTTCACCTATGCACAACTTACCCAGAGTAGCATGAAAGATATTAATTTCAATACTTGTTAAGGGGCAGAATATCTCAGGTGTGTTTTTAAGTACTGTTGGGGACTTGTACAGCAGCACAGGGGTTCATTGCAGCACTCTTTCAGGCATAGAGTTGTGCAGTTAACACAGGGTGTGGTTATTGACTCCAAAAACTTATGGGGCAAGTGCAACCCCTGGAATGCCTGGCTGTGGCTTTCACTCCAACACAAAGGGGCTAAAGCAAGTGTTATTCCTTCATATAAGAGTGTTGCTTAAATTGCAAGGGAAACTTTTTATCAGCCTGAATGTTTTGGATTGCACATAGTGCATGGGCAACCCCACCAAAAACAAGATACAAAGACATACTTGCTCTCTGGATTGTGTGACAAGGACTGGGAGCGTTTTCTATATATGCATAATAATACCTCTTTCTGCACTGGGGTGAAATTCTGTAGGTGTTTTTTTATTATGGAGTTCCAAGTATCCAGCAGCCCAATCAATTTTTTTTCTATTTTTAAATTTTCTTTTTGGGTTTGTTTTGACAATTTTTATCTCTGTTCTTGTCCACAGTGAAGAGGCAGGAGGCAAGAATTATTTGGAGGCAAATGGAAAGAGAGGCAAACCTGGAGACAGGTGCATTCAGAAAAGGTTTTCCATCCAAGTACTACACGGGCCCCATCCTGCTTAGCTTTAAAGAACAGGCACCACCAGGTAGCAAGGTCTAACCTAAAGAATTCTACTACGAGAACTCAAGGAGCTGTACCTTAAATTCAATTTCTGCATCAAGGAGCTCACTCATACATAAGCAAATGATTGAGAGAAACAGAAAGATTGAGAGACATTGAGATACACAGAGACAAAGGGTAAAAGGTGAGTGATTGACAGTTTAAGAGCCTGCACATGGAAGATGTACAAGGGAAATCACACAGGCTGGGACAGGGACTGTGGAAGAAACACTCTGAGGCTATGCTGCTGTGCCAACTTTCTCAGCACAGGGTGGTGGTTTTCTGGCTAGGCTCATGCCAGAGCTCACAAATCTGAGACTTGCAGACTACATTGGGCCCTATCACATGGCGCCAATTCTTGGTAGTCCAGTTATCCTCAAACTTTTTCTATTTTGTGAAATATTAGTTGGGGTTCTCTGGACTGGAGATGGTGGGCTAGGGCAACCCTGAACTCATGTGTTATTTCTTTCATTGATTACGTGATTGTTGTCAATTCGAAGTCTGGGCTAGTCCACAATGGAAAGAGGTGGGGCAAGGTGTGTTTTGAGAATGCCTAGCTCTCTCTGAGCTGAAAAAAACAAATGAGACAATCTTTAAGTACCCAGTATTTCCAAGGGCTTTTTCATTAAACTACTGACCATTCTCAAACTGGTCCAAGTTTCCCAAGAGGCCTGACCTGACCTTTAAGCTCAACAGGATATAGTGGGTGCAGTGTGCTGGCACTTTTCCCTGGACACATAGTACTGCCCAGTGGCTTTCACTTAACCCCAGCTTTTCGGGGGAGAGGACCCTTCCAAATTTGTGGTGGCATGAAGTCTTTCAGGATCTTTGGATTCTCTGGAAAGCTAGTTTTCCCCTCTTTTCAGTGCAGGGTTTCAAACCAAAAAACTAAGTGCATGCTTTCGAAAGTAGCATGGGAGACTCCTGGTCAAGGGCAGAGGATGGGCCTGGCAAGTGCATGTTTTCCACAATAACACAAGGAGCTAACTTCCCCAGGGCATGGTCTAGCAGTCTCTCATCCAGGCACAGGATTTCCTAAAAAGACCTTTAAGTCATTCCAAACTCGGGGAAAAGAGGGCTCAGCTCTCATTCAGAGTTGCAATTTATCTTGCCAGGTTCTTTTTCAGTAATGCAAGAGTAAGTTAACCAGTCCTATATGGCTCGTGTATTACACAGTAGTGAGTGTATCACCTTTTGCAGTGCCTCTGCAGGACCACTACAAAGCTTGGTGTTTTCAAATTTGAGCAGAGGCTCTATTCTAAGAAGGTGAACTGGGATCACTACCTCAGATCAAGGAATTTTTTTGGTAGTTTCCAGCTACTTTCTCCAGCTTGTCTGCTGGGGATACCCACTGTAGGTTGCAAATTTACCAAAGCAAGCAGGGTGCTTCACATATGCACAGATTACCCAGAGCAACATGGAAGATATCCACCTCAGCCCTTGTTAATGAGGCTGGATATTCCACCTAGGTGCGGGGCTTTTTAAGTAATATGAAAAGCTTCCGCTACTCACAAGCTTCATGACCATGTTCTTTGTGTCATGGAGTTACCAAATTAACATGATGGGGCTGTTTCCTCCACAAAGCTGTGGGGCAGGTGTATCCCAGGAATGCCTGGGTTTTCTTATTAATGGCTGTGGCTTCCTCTTTAGCACAAGTGGGCTGAAGCCAGGGATTCTCTTCCAGAGTACAGTGTTTCCAAAAGTGCAAGGAGAATATTTTGATTAGCCTGGGTATTTAGGATCACATGTGGTGCATGGATAAACACACAAGAGACAAGATGCACAAACACACTCATTTCATGGAGTTTGTGCAAATAAGTGGGTGTATTTTCTAGGTAGGTGTAATTTTGCGTCTTTCTACTTTTGGGTGAAATTCTGTTGTTGGTCTCTGTGATGGAGTTCCAAGGATCCACCAGCCTGAGCAAGTGGTTCCCCCTTTTTTTGGCATTTGTTTTGACAATTTTTTTGTCTCTGGTTTGTCTGCAGAAGAGACACAGGCCTCAAGTGTTTGGAGGCCAAAAGGAAAGAGAGACAAAACTTGAGACAGGCTGTCTTCACAAATGATTTTCCAAGCAAGTGTTAACAAGGCCCCAACCTTATTAACTTCGGAGATCAGGCTCCGATTAGTGGTAAGTTCTAAAACAATGAAGGTTTAAAAATAATAATAATTTAAAAATAAATAAAACGACGAAGGCACCAGTGCCTTAAATTCAAGTTTTGCAACAAGGAGCTGACTCATACAGAAAAAAAAATGATTGAGAGAAACAGAGAGAGAGATATTGAGAGATATCGAGATAGAGAGAGACAATGAGAAACAGATAAAGAGTGAGTGACAGTCCAACACCATACACATACAGAACAGACAGTGGAAATTCACACAGGCTAGGAAAGGGACTCTGGAAGAAATTCTCTGTGACTGTTCTGTAGTGACAACTTCTACACAACAGGTGGTTGTGCTGTGGCTAGGCTCAGCCCCAAAGGTAAAGAACTAGCTCTAGCAGTCAACCCTGGGACCAAGCACAAGAAGCCAACATCTCAGGGATCCAATTATCTCATACTTTTGCTTTTTTGTTCAATACTGCATGGGGTTCTCTGGGCTGGAGATGGGCAGCCCTGAGCTAATATATTACTTTTCACTGATTGCATGATCCTTAACAATCTCCATTCTTGGCAAGTCCACATTGGAGGGATGTGGATCAGGATGTGTTTTGAGAGAGCCTGATTGGCTCTGAGCATAAAAAATGAAAGGAAAAATCTTTCAGCATCCGGTATTTCCAAGGGCTCTCCCATTCATCTACTGACCAGGCCAAAGCTTTCTAGCTTCCATCACCTATCCAAATACCCCAAGAACCCAGACAAGGCTTTTAAGCTCAGCAGGACCTAGGAGTTGCATTTTGCTGTCACTCCCCTTTGGACTTATAGTGTTTCCAAGTGGCTTTCACCTGACCCCAGCTTTTCTGTTTTATTATTTATTTATTTTTTTGTTTATCTTTATTGTTGAGAATCTTACAGATGTCCCCTTTATATTCCCATTGATCCCCTCCACTGTTCATTCATCCCACACCCAGGCTTTCCCCATACCAATGTCTGTGTCCATGGGTTAGGCTTATAAACATGTAAGTTCTTTGATTAATCTCTCCCCACCTATTCCGCCCTCCCCACCTCCCATTTGAGATTTCTCAGGCAGTTCCATGCTTCTATGTCTCTGGATCCTCTTTGCTCATCAGTTTATTTTGTTTATTATATTCCATATATAAGTGAGATCATGTGGTACTTGTCTTTATCTGACTGGCTTATTTCACTTAGCAAAATACTTTCTAGTTCCCTCCAAAGGATAAAAGATCCTTCTTTTTTACAGCTGCATAGTATTCCATGGTGTAAATGTCCCACAGCTTTTTTATCCACTCATCTACTGATGAGACTTGGACTGTTTCCAGATCTTAGCTACTGTAAATTGCACTGTTATGAACATAGGGGTGCATAAGTTCTTTGTGATTGGTGTTTCAGGTTCCTTAGGATATATTCCTGGAAGTGGGATCACTGGGTCAAATGGCAGGTCAATTTTTAATCTTTTGAGGAAACTCCATACTGCTTTCCATAGTGGCTGCACTAGTTTGCATTCCCACCAGCAGTGTACTAGGGTACGCTTTTCTCCACACCTTCGCCAGCACTTGTACTTCATTGATTTGTTGATGGTAGCCATTCTGACAGGTGTGAAGTGATACTTCATTGTGGTTTTAATTTGCACCTCTCTGATGATTAATGACATTGAGCATTTTTTTTATATGTCTCTTAGCCATTTGTATGTCCTCTTTGGAGAAGTGTCTATTTAGGTTCTTTGCCCATTTTTTAATTGGATTGTTTGTCTTACTTTTGTTAAGTTGTATGAGTTCCTTATATATTTTGGATATTAACCCTTTATCCAGTGTGTCATTGGCAGATATGTTCTCCCTTATATTTTGGATATTAACCCTTTATCCAGTGTGTCATTGGCAGATATGTTCTCCCTTACAGTGGGCTCCCTTTTCATTTTGTTGATGGTTTCTTTCGTTGTGCAGAACCTTTTTATTTTGATGCAGTCCCACTTTTTTATTTTCTCCTTAATTTCTCTTGCCCTAAGAGATGTATCAATAAACATATTGCTACAGTTGTCTGAGATTTTGCTGCCTATGTTTTCCTCTAGAATTTTTATGGTTTCATGCCTTATATTTAAGTCTTTTATCCATTTTGAATTTACTTTTGTGTATGGTGTAAGTTGGTGGTCTAGTTTCATTTTTTTGCATGTACCTATCCAATTCTCCCAACACCATTTATTGAAAAGACTGTCTTTACTCCATTGTATGTTCTTGCCTCCTTTGTCAAATATTAATTGACCATAGTGGCATGGGTCAATTTCTAGGTTCTCTGTTCAGTTCCACTGATCTATATATCTATTCTTGTGTCAGTACCAGGCTGTTTTGCTTACAGTGCTTTGTAGTATAACTTGATAATCTGGTATTGTGATCCCTCCAACTTTGTTCTTCTTTCTCAAGATTGCCGTGGCTATTAAAGGTCATTTTTGGTTCCATATAAATTTTCAAAGTGTTTGTTCTAAATCTGTGAAATATGCTGTTGGTATTTTAATAGGGATTGCACTGAATCTATAAATTGCTTTTGGGTAGTATGGACATTTTAATGATGTTAACTTTTCCAATCCATGAACATGGTATATTTTCCCATTTGTTTATATCTTCCTCTGTTTCTTTTTTCAGTGTCCTGTAGTTTTCCGAGTAAAGGTCTTTTACATCTTTGGTTAAGTTTATTCCTAGGTATCTTACTTATTTAGTTGCAATGGCAAATGGGATTGATTTTTAGTTGTTTTTTTTTTTTTCTGAGAGTTCATTATTGTGTATAAAAATGTCATCAATTTCTGGGTGTTATTTTGTATCCTGCTACCTTGCTGAATTCATTTATTAAATCTAGTAGTTTTTTCCTGGAGTCTTCAGGATTCTCTATGTACAGTGTCATGTCATCTGCAAATGACATCTTATTTCCTCCTTTCCAATTTGGATGCCTTTTATGTTTTCTTTTTGTCTGATCGTTGTGGCTAAGACTTCCAATGCCATGTTGAATAAGAGTGGTGAAAGTGGACACCCTTGTATTGTTCCTGTTCTTAGGGGAAATGGTGTTAGTTTTTGCCCATTGAGTATGATGTTGGCTGTAGGTTTGTCATATATGGCCTTTATTATGTTGAGGTAAGATCCCTCTATTCCCACTTTGCTGAGAGGTTTTATCAAAAATGGGTGTTGAGTTTTATTGAATGCTTTTTCTGCCTGTATTGATATAACCATGTGATTTTTGTCTTTCAATTTGTTTATGTGATGTATCATGTTTATTGATTTGCAGATATTGTACCAGCTTTGCATCCCTGGAATAAATCCTACTTGGTCATGGTGTATGATCTTTATAACATATTGCTGGATCTGATTTGCTAATATTTTATTGATTTTATCATCTATGTTCATCAGGGATATTGGCCTGTAATTCTCTTTCTTTGTAGTGTCTTTATCTGGTTTTGAAATTAGGCTAATGCTGGCCTCATAAAAAGAGTTTGAAAGTGTTCCTTCCTCTTGAATTTTTTGAAATAGTTCAAAGAGGATAGGTCTTAATTCTTCTTTGAATCTTTGGTAAAGCTCCCCTGTGAAGCCATCCGAGCCAGGGCTTTTGTGTGCTGGGAGCCCTTTGATTACTGCTTCAACTTTATCAGCAGTTATCAGCCTATTTAGACTTTCTGACTCTTTCTGATTGAGTTTTGGAAGGTTGTATTTTTCTAGGAATTTATCCATTTTATCCAGGTTGTCCAGCTTGGTGGCATATGGTTGTTCATAGTACTTTCTAACAATCCTTTGTATTTCTGTTTTATAATGGTGTTGGCAGAGCCTCTATTAGGGTTGGTATTCCTTGTTTAAAATGTAGTGGAAAAGACTCCTCACAATATGCAGGGGCAGTACGTCTTTAGGAACTCTTAATTCTTTGGAATCCTGGAATTTCTGCCTCTTCAATTCAAGGACTTTGACCTCAAAATCTGAATAAAAGGTAATCAAGTTTGCTTGGGGCACTCCCTGTCAAGGGCAAATGATATTTTGTGGAAGTGCAGGTTTTCTATAATAGTACATTGGGGTAATCTCCCAAGGTAGGCTCTAACAGTCCCTCAACCAAGGCATAAGATTATTTAAAAGCCCTGTATATCTCTCTGCATGTGGAGAGGCTAAATCATTCTTCAGGGCTGCAATTTTTTTCTGCTGCAGCAGGGTCTCTTTCATTAATATTAGAATGAGTTAACCACTTTATCAAAGCATAAATATTCCACAGTAGTGAATTCAACACCTTCTGCAATGTTTCTGGGGCACCCTTACAAAGCTAGTTATTTTTCAGTTTGAGTAGAGGGCTCTTTTCCAAGAAGGGGAACTGGAATAACTGCCTCAGATCAAAAAATTTATTTTGTATTACCAAGCTATTCTCACTATCTTGGCTGGTGGGTTTTTACACTGGGTTGCAAATTTACCAAAGTAAGCTGGGTGCTTCTCCTGTACACAGATTACCCAGAGCAGAAGGAAGACATCCACCCACCACAGATCCTGTTAATGTGGTCTGATATCCCACTTAAGCATGGGTTTTTATTTTTTTAATTTATTTTAAAAAATATCTTTCTTGATTTCAGAGAGAGGAAGGGAAAGGGAGAGAGACAAAAACATCAATGATGAGAGAGTCATTGATTAGCTACCTTTTGAATGCCCCCTCCTGGGGATAGAACCTGCAACCCGGGCATGTGTCCTGACTGGAAATCAAACCTCCTCCTGGATCATAGGTCTATGCTCAACCGCTGAGCCACACCAGCCTGGCTAGGCATGGATTTTTAAAGTAGTAAGGGGGGGATTTACTGCAGCCAATGACTTTATGGCCACATTTGTCAAATTTGCACTGGGTTAGGTTGTTGTCTCTGCAAACCTGTGGGGAAGTTGCTACCCCTGGAATGCCTGAGGTTTCTAATTTGTAGCTGTGGTTTAGTCCTTAATGGCAGGGAGCCGAAGCAAAGGTTCATTCTTCAGATAAATGTGTCTCCTAATGTGCAAAGGAAACTTTTTATTAGCATGGGTGTTTGGGATCACACATTGTGTTGTATGTGAGAACATGGGACCCTCCCCAAGACCTAACTCCCACACCCACCATTGGAATATAATGAAGGCCATCTGTAAGTGTTTTCTGAGACCTTGTGTACCTGGCCAGCTCCTTGGTCAAGGAACAGCCAAAAAGAAACTATTCCCTGATGTGAGCTTGGATTGTAAATGGCTGGTGTTTAGTTCTCACACAGCTTGCAAGCAAGCACATCCACCAGCATGCATAATTTGTTTCCCTGTTTGCCTTTTTTCCTGCACTCTATATCACTCTGTTTTAGTCAAGCTTTTGTTGCAGACACTTCACTCGTAGTGCATTCTTGTTGCACAGGTAAATCCTCAGTAACTCTTGTTTTTTTCAGCAAGTCCTCCATATTATTTCTTTGGAATCTGCAAGCAATATGTAAGCAACATTGGCATTTTGAATAGCAAGTGGCATAGTCTACAGGATTCCAGAGAAATTCTCCTAGAGTCCAGGCTGGCAAAGACAGGATGGGATTAGGTGCAAATATAGTGGTGCAAATCCATGGTAAGGAAAGGAGCTCCACATGATATGATGTGGCAACCCTGATTTATAGTTGGGGACCAATGTGTGAGTACAGGGATGCCCCCAAATTACAGCAGGACTACTTTCAGTCCTGAAATTAGTAGCACTGAATCTGTTGCTTGCAGAACAAAAGGAACTTAGAGCAGTTGTAGCAGTGCTTGCCTGGTCACTTCTACAGGAACTGTGATACACTACAGAGGCAGAGCTAGCTGCTAAGGCAGCTCTAATCAGAGTACAAGAAGAGGTAAAGATAGAAAGGGACAGTATTTTAACCTCTCTTTCTCACCAAATTCTAGAGGAGTTGTTCCACTTTTGGTACTGCACCAAGAAGCACAAGTATGGGCAATAAACCCAACAAAATGCAAGAGCCTAGGCTATTTGTCAAGTTCTTGGGTGTTATCTGGTCTGGTAAGGCAAAAGTTATACCTAATGCTGTTATAGATCAAATATAAGCTTATCCCTTACTCACTATAAGGAAAATATTGCAAAAATGTGTTGGGTTACTAGGCAATTGGGGAGCCTCTTTCCCTCATGTGGCCCAGGGACTGAAATGTTTGTATGCTCTTATACAGAAAGGACAACAGTGGAACTGGCAGAAGAAGCATCAACAGGGTTTATGGAAGCAAAAAGAGCAGTTAAACAGGTGCAGGAACTTGATAGTTAAGATCCAGCCCTGCCTAGACTGTTGAATGTATATGTAACTCAGCAAGGGGTGTCCTGGGGTCTTTGGTAATGACAGAGAAGGTTCTGCACCAAAAATAAGGTTTTGGTTCCAGGTATAGAAAGGGGCTGAAGAAAGATTCAGTCTAATAGAGAAACAGCTCTATACCCCCTAACAAACCCTGAAAGCAAGAAAGCCTATAAAAGTTCAGCCTACCTATACAATCATGGGACTGCTGCACAACGTGTCTCACACTATGAAGTTTGGCATGGCACAGACACAAACTATACAGAAGTGGAGTGTTTACCTGCAGCATAGACACATCCATTCAATATCACCACTTAGCCAGGAATTACAGGTGCTGTTTGGGCTAATCACCTTTGTGTCAGAAGAACATGCTAAAAAGACACTTGAAGAAGAGCTTATTTCCCTTTACCTATGAAAGCAGTTGCAGTTTTAGCAGTACCTGAAACATTGTATACTGATGGCTTTTGCAAATGACAACACCAAAAATGGCAAGCCATTGTCTACAAATCCTTCAGGGAAGCCATTATGATGGAGGTCAGGCAATATTAACAGCCATATTGCTGGTAATTGTACATGAACCAAGTTCAATATTCTTGTATACAGATAGTTGGGTAGTGTTCAAAGGCCTGACCTTATGGTTAGAGCAATGGCATGCTCAGGACTGGACTGTCAACAAGAGACCCCTGTTGAGACAAACCATGTAGCCTGGTATATGGATAGTTGTACAGACTAAGGAGATGGTCCTATATCATGTCTCAAGGAATAGACCATTACAATGTCCAGGGAATGATGAAGCAGATATGCTTGCTAAGGTTTGGTGGCTAGAGTGGGTCCAGCAGAAGACCTAGATACATGGCTACACATGAAAATGGAACATGCAGGGCAGAAAACCCTATGGGCAAAAGCTAAAGAGTGGGGCCTACCAGTAAAAATGACTGACATTGTTACAGCTTGTAAACAGTATTCTATATATGTGGAGCAGCATCCATGTTTCTTGCAAACAACAAAAGGACAGATAAAAAAGGACAAGTTCTCCTGACAAAGTGGCAAGTAGGCTACATAGGACCTCTAGCACGGTCAGAGTGTGCTTTGTATGTGCTAACATGCAAAGACACAAAAAAGTCTAGTTGCAAGCATTTCTTAGTAAGAGAACATATCAACAGGCCAACATGGGGCTTACAGAAACTACTGGCTATATATGATACTCCATATGCTATTGAAAGTTACCAAGGGCCACATTTTACAGGACATTAAGTGTAAGACTGGGCTGAGAGCCACAGCATTGAATAGCATCTGCGCCTTTGTTTTAATCCAACAGGAGCTGGACTGATAGAATGTTATAATGGACTGTTGAAAAATGCCCTGAAAACTGAAGGAAGGTCATTACAAGGATGGACCACAAAACTCTCTGATGTACTACTAATCATAGAATGAAAACCTCGACCAGGTTGACTTGCAGCATTCTGGATGTAAGAGCAGACGTGGGTATCTCCACTGAGAGTTCAGGTTCAAACAATGAATACCAAGATAAGAAATTCTTGGGGAACAGAGAGTAATTTGTTGTTGCCAGCCCCACAAGACATACAAACTGAAACTAATGTATTAACCTCTCCCTGGGAATCTCAAACTAGTAGTCACTGGTGTGCTCTCTTAGCCCATTATGGGGATGGTATTGTCCAGGACTTGCGTATTCAACCTATCATAACTGGTAAGTGGCCAACTACTATTCAAGTAAATAAGCATAGGAAACTTATGAGTAGGTACCTTAGTTATTTCTATCTGGAAGATTCATACTCCTCTCTAAGCTAGAATTCTAGGCCATGGGGACATCATTGGTCAAAATGTACAGTATAGAAGGCCATGAAGACCACCTGAACAAGCCAATATTCTTACAAAGGATAGAGCAATGGCCTGGATACTACCCACAGGTGCTGATTTGCCTCTGTTAGTGCCAACTAGACATTTATCTTATCCTCCCTTGATTCAGTGCAGTCTAACAGCTTTGCAGTATGAACAGAAGTGTCTCTGGTCCAGTGTTTCAGACTGTCGGGTGTGTTTGAAGAGGTCCCTCTCTCCTACTCCTTGGCTCCCTTCCAAACCAATCCCGTCAACATAACAGAATGATCTTATCTCAGCATGGTTTGGGAAGTTGTGTTGTGGCTGGTGGCCAGCTTTATATACTCTTGATACTGATATGTATAAATCTGTTATTTCTTTGCTGTATGTTACATTGTTGCTGTAGAGTATGGATACAATGTCCCATCCATCCTCCTCTTTCCACAGGATATATGTGGAATATGTAATAGGCACGTTGTACAAGAGTAGAGAAGGAAGGTACCCATATTGGTGTGGAGTGTGTAGTATGTGAAAATATGGGTCCCTTCTCAAACTCCAACTCCCCCTCCCACCCTGTGAAATAGAAGGAAGGCAATCTGTAAGAGTACTGTGGGACCTTGGGAGCCTGGCAAGCTCCTTGGTCAAGGAAGGGGGAGGAAAACACAAAAAACAACACACACACACACACACACACACACACAAAACTGTTCTGGAATGTGATTCCCATATTGTAAACAGCATTTTTATCTGACACAGCTTGCATGTCACTCAGCATGCCCAGTATGTTTTGTTTTCTTGATTCTTTATAACTCTGTTCTAGGAAAGTTTGGGGTGTGGAGACTTATTCCAATGTACAAATACAACTTAATAAACAAATGTTTCTCCAGGTTATTTCTTTGGAATCAGCAAACAATATGCTGAGGCCTTCTTAGACCTTAACACTTTGCATAGCAGAATGCAAAGTAGGGGATCACTCCCAAATTGGGGCAGCAGGAAATCTTTCAGGATCTCTGGATTCTCTGAAAAGATGCAGTTTCCCTCTCTCCAGAGATGAGGCTAAGACTGCAAAATCTTAATGCAGGGTTACCAAAGATGCATGGGGGACTCTATGTCAGGATCAGGGATGGGCTTTGAGAAGTGCAGGGTATTCACAATAGCACAGGAAGTTAACCTATCCAGCTCATTTTCTAACAGTTTCTCAACAGCAATTTAGAACTGTAAATTCCTCCTCACAGTGAGGGTGCTGTAAATTCCACATTACAATATTTTTCTGTAGTGCCAAGATGTTTTTCACTAATATGGAAGTGAGTTAACCATTCCTCCAGGTCATGGATATTCCACAGTAGTGAATGCATCGCATTCTTATCTGCCTCTAGAGAGCCCTTACAAAGCTATCTGTTTTTAAAGTTGATCAGAGTGTTTTATTCCAAGCAATGGAATTTAGGTCACTGCCTCAGATCAGGGAATATCTTTTGCAGTGCCCAGCTACTCTCCCTAGCTAGGTGGGCAGGCACCCCCAATTTGGTTCACAAGTTTACTAAAGTAAGCATGGCACTTCCTTCCAAGTGCCAAGATTTCAGGTATATATTTTTTGGTGCACACATTACCCAGAGTAGCATGGAATGTATCCACCTCAGCCCCTGATAACGGTAAAGGTATGTTCTTTTTATTTTATTTTTATTGTTGACAATATTAAAAATGCCTCCCCAATTCCTCTACCCTCCTTACCTCAATCCAGCCACTGCCACCATCTCTTCAGCCAAAATGTTGTCTGTGTCCATGGGCTACGTATATATGGTGTCCTAAAAAAATGTATGCACATACAATTTTGATAGCTCAATTGATGTTTCTTTCTTTTCAGATTTAACCCATTGGAATTAATAAGTACTGAAAGTGTGTATACATTTTTAGAGGGCACTCTGTATATGTTCTTTGGCTAATCTCTTCACCCTCTTTATCCCCTCACAGCTCTCTTCTCTAACATTCATCAATTTGTTCCACGTATCCATTCCTCAGTTCTACTTTGTTCATCAGTTTATTTTCTTCATTAGATTCTACATCATATGGTAAGATCATATGGCATTTCTCAGTCCATTTCTTGGACTGAGTTATTACACTTAGCATAATAATCTCCAGGTCCATCTATGCTCTTGGAAAAGATAAGAGTTCTTTTCTACAGCCACATAGTGCTGCGCTGTGTAAATGTACCACAGCTTTTTATCTACTCATCTACTGATGGGCACTTAGGCTATTTCCAGATCTCAGCTATTATAAATAATGCTACTACAAATACAGGGGTGCATATATTCTTTCTGATGGATGTTTTAGGATTCTTAGAATATATTCCCAAAAGTGATATTGCTGGGTCAATAGGCAGTTCTATTTTTAATTTTTTGAGGAAAATTCATATTTTTTCTCACAGTAGCTGCACCAGTCTGCTTTCTTACTAACAATGCACAAGGTTTCCCTTTTCTCCACACCCTTGCCAGGATTTGTTTGTTGATTTTTTTTTTTTTTTTTTAATATATATCTTTATTGATTTCAGAGAGAGGAAAGGAGATGGAGAGAGAGAGATAGAAACATCAATGATGAGAGTCACTGATCGAGCCTGCAACCTGGGCATGTGCCCTGACCGGGCATCGAACCCTGATCGCCTGGATCCTAGGTCGATGCTCAACTGCTGAGCCACGTCCGGCTGGGCTGTTTGTTGATTTTTGATGGTAGCCCTTCTGGAAGGTGTGAGGTGATATCTCATTATGGTTTAATTTGCATCTTTCTGATGATTAGTGACATTGAGAATTTTTTCATATGTCTATTGGCCATCCATGTGTTCTCTTTGGTGAATTGTCTATTCAGGTCATTTGCCCATATTTAAATTGGGTTGTTGTATTCCTGGTGTTGAGCTGTATAAGTTCTTTATATATTTTGGAAATTGACCCCTTATCAGCCGTATCATTGACAAATATGTTCCCCCATGCAGTGGGTTGTATTTTCATTTTGTCGATGGTTTGTTTTGCTGTGCAGAAGCTATTTAGTTTAATGTAGGCCCATTTTTAAAATTGTTTGCTTGTTTCCCTTACAATAAGAGGTATATTGCCAAAAATATTACTACACAAGATGTCTTTGACTCTACTGCTTATGTTTTCTTTTAGGATTTTTTATGGTTTCACAACTTCCATTTAAACCTCTTATCCATTTTGAATTTGTTCTTGTTTATGGTGTAACTTTGTGGTCTAATTTCTTTTACTTTGTTTTCTGCATTTACCTGTCTAGTTTTCCCAGCACCATTTACTGAAGAGGCTGTCTTTTCTCCATTGTATGCTCTTGCCTCCATTGTCAGATATTAATTGACCTTAATGGTGTGGGTTGATTTCTGAGCTCTCTTTTATGTTCCATTGATCTACACGCTTGTTCTTATGCCAGTTAGCTTGTTTTGATTACAATAGACTTGTTGTATTATTTGATATCAGTATTGTGATATCTTCAATTTTATTTTTCTTCTTCAAGATTGCTGAGGTTATTCAGGGTCCTTTTCAGTTTTATATAATTTTTTAAATATTCATTCTATATCTGTGAATTTTCAATTGTTATTTTAATAAGAATTGTGTTGAACCTATAGATTGCATTGGGTAGTATGCACATTTTAATGACTTAAATTCCTCCAATCCATGTACAGTGTATATGGTTCCACTTGTTTGTGTCTTCCTCAGTTTTTTCCTTCAATGTCCTATAGTTTTCTGAGCACAGTGGTATCTCAGATTTTGAATGTAATTCCTTCTGGAAGACTGTTCGAGTTCTGAAATGTTTGAAAACCGAGGCATGGTTTCCCATAGAAAGTAATGCAAAATGGATTAATCCATCCCAGACCTTTAAAATCAACCCCTAGAACAGCAATTTAACATGAATTTTACTATCTAATGATATCACAGATCCATAAAATGATACACAATAAAAGCAATAAGCACAATATACTGTAAAAGCAATAATAAATAAACACAATGTAAAAATAGTACTGTAGATGATAAAAATGAAAATGTAATTTTTTTCTTACTTGCAATGAAAATAGTCATGGTTTGGATGGAGGGGAGACCCTTCAATAATCACAATAGGTGACTGTCCAGGTGTTCTGTGGTCCTCTTCCAGGATCACAATAGGTGACTGTTGTTCAGGTGTTCTGTAGCCCTCTTCCATAATCACTGTAGGTGACTCCTCTCCTGCCATTTTTTCCCTTGATTTTTTTACACCACTGAAAGCTGGTTCAGACTCACTGAATCTTTTCCTCACTAAAATTTTTTCAATTCACACTTGCTTTTGCAGATTTTTTAAATTTGTCTAAAATGAGACATAGCATTATCATTGAAAATGTTAGTGGTAGCTTTATCAGGGTGATATTTTTCAATAAAAATTTGCACTTGAACCCATTTTGCACACATTTCTTTGTTCAGTGCAATAGACGCACTTTCTCTTCCCTCCTCCTCCGAAGCCGATTCCTCAGTTGCCACCTGTTGCTGCTCTATCAGAATGTTTTTAAGTTCTTCTGTGGTGCGTTCAGTCTTGTGGTCTTCCACTAACTCCTCCACATCATCACTACTCACTTCTAATACCATGGACTTTCCCAGAGACACAATATCCTCAACAATAGGAGCTTTCTCTTCAACATCCACAAGTACAAGTTCAGGGCCACCTTCTGGCCACAATTTCTTCCATGCTGACTTCATTGTTCTGTGAGAAACACTCCTCCATGCTTTGTCTATGAGATATAAGCAATGTAGGGTACTGAAGTGATTCTTCCAGAACTCTTTGAGGGTTAGTTTTGTGTCTGAGGTCACCTCAAAGTACCTTTGGAATAGTGCTTTGGTGTAAAGCTTTTTAAAATTAGATATGACCTGCTAGTCCATGGGCTGGATGTGTGGAGTTCTATTGGGGGGAAAACACTTTATATTGATAAAACAGAAATCTTTCATCAACTTGTCCTCCAAACCTGAAGGGTGAGCTGGAGCATTATCCATAACAAGCAGGCACTTCATGAACCCACTCAATAAAAATTGCCTGGTTACCCAAGTTTTGCTGTTTGCCCTCCACATCACATGCAATTTGCTTTTAATGACATTGTTTTTTTAAATACCCTTAGGTTCTCAGAATGGCAGACTAGCAAAGGCTTGAACTTAAAATCCCCACTTGCATTCCCACAAAATAAAAAGGTTAGCCTGTCTTTCATGGGCTTGTGTCCTGGCAATGATTTCTCCTCCTTTGTTATGTAGGTCCTCTTTGGCATTTTCTACCAAAAGAGGCCTGTCTCATCACAGTTGAAAACTTGTTGGGGAAGGAAACCCTCTACCTCTACATAATCTTTAAATTTCAAAACAAATTTGTTGGCATCTTCTTTGTTGGCACTAACGGTTTCACCATGTCTCACCATACTGTGTATGCCACTTCTCCTCTTAAACTTTTCAAACTACTCCCTATTTCCCTTTAAAATATCACTCTCAGCACTTGTTCCAGGGGTATTTTTAATGAGGTCAGCAAGCAAATGAAAAGCTTTTTCACAAATCATGCTCTCAGAAATGCTGTCACTGGCCAACTGTTTTTCATTTATCCATATGAAAAGCAATTTTTCCACTTCTTCAGTTGTCTGTGTTCTTTGTCTTGTGTTTTAACACCTCTTGCAACATTGGCTCCTTTAATGGCTTCTTTATTTTTTAAGATGGTACAAATTGTAGATTTGGCCATACCAAACTTCATTGCCAGATCACATACACGAACACCACTTTCATGTTTGGAAATAATTTCCTTCTTCACCTCTATTGTTGTTCTGTTAATTATTCTCTTGGCTTTGCAGCTTTTATTCATTTCTCACAGCAAAGAGTAATTGACAGAGGGCTCCTGAGATGACATGAACACAAACTGATTGCACACAATCACAAAAAAAAATTGGTTGCAAGAGTGCTCCTGAGAGAGATGAGCACAGGTTGGTGGCACAGAGTCACCAAATAAGCCCAAATATCACCTCTTCATTGCACGGGTGCTCAGGGTTCAACAGCCAACAACTAGGCCTCACAATCTTGCACTCAGTGGAAGCTGTGTGGCATGTTCGACTTCCAAGGCATGTTTGAAAACCGAAGCATTTACTTTTGGGTTTACGGCTTTTGTAAACAGAAATGTTCATCAATGGAGACAGTCAAAAACCGAGGTACTGCTGTACAGTTATTTTACCTTGTTGGTTAAATTTATTCCTAGACACCACATTTTTTATGTTGTTGTAATAGTAAATGGCGTCATTTTCTTAGTTCCTCTTCCTGATAGTTTATTGTTGTTCTCTGGATCTCAAACCTGCCAGACTTCACTGCAGATTTGTACTTGGAAGCTTTAAAAATCATGTGAAAAAGAAACAAAACTCTCAGAGATAGGCTCTATTTTCTCTGTTCACTCCTTGTTTCTTCCATTTTCTATGTTCTCCCTTTCGTCTTGTTTTCTCTTTTCTGATTTCTTCATTTTCATTTTTATTTCTTTGTTTTCTGCGTTCTCTCTTTCTTCTCTTTGTTCTCTCCATTTTCTCTGTCCTTTCTGTTCTCTCTTTGTTCTTTGCATTTTCTGTTTTCTCTGTTTTTTCCCCCTCTGTTTTTGTGTTGTTTATATTTTCTCTTTGTTTTCTCCATTTTCTTTTTACTTTTTGTTCTTTCTGTTTTCACTGTTTCTCTCTCCTTTTTTTCTATTTTCTGTTCTAACTTTGTTCTCCATGTTTTCTCTGTTCTGTCTGTCTACTATTTTCTCTCTGTTTTTGCTGTTCTTTGTTCTTGTCTCTCTTCTCTGTTTTCTCTGTTCTAATTTTGTTCTCTCTGTTATCTCTCTTGACTCTGTTCCCTCTTTATTTTCTCCATTCTCAAATTTTATTTGCTCTCTCTGTTTTTGCTGTTCTCTCTGAACTCTCTTTGTTCTAACTTGTCTCTATTCTCTCTTTTTATTCTTTGTTCTCTCTGTTTTCTATTTTCTTTTTGTTCTTTCCTTTTTGTTGGTTTTTGCTCCCCCCCTTTATTCTGTTTTATTATTTTCTTTTATGCTCTTTTATGTTCCTTTTCTCTCTGTTCTTTCTTTTCCCTGCTTATTTGTTCTTTTCATTTTCTCTGTTCTCTTTCTTTCAGATGTATCATTGGCAAATATGTTCTTCCATACAATGGGATCCCCTTGTGCTTTGTTGATGACTTCTTTTGCTGTGCAGAAGCTTTTTATTTTGATGTAGTCTGATTTGTTTTTCCTTTGCTTTCCTTGCCCTAGTAGACATATCATCAAGCATATTGCTGTGAGAGATGTCTGATATTTTGCTAGCTATCATTTCTTCTAGGATTTTTATGGTTTCATGACTTACACTTAGGTCTTTTATCCATTTTGGGTTTATTCCTGTGTATGGTGTAAGTTGGTGATCCAGCTTCATTTTTTTGCATTTACCTGTCTAATTTTCCCAACACAATTTATTGAAGACACTGTCTTTACTCCATTGTATATTCTTGCCACCTTTGTCAAATACTAATTGAGCATAATGGCTTGGATTGAATTCTGGGTTCTCTGTTTTGTTCCATTAATCTATATGCTTGTTCCTGTTCCAGTACCAGGCTTTTTTTATTACAATGTCTTTGTAGCATAATTTGATATCAGGTATTGTCCTTCTTTCTCAAGATTGCTACAGCTATTCAGGTAATTTTTGTTCCATATAAATTTTTGGAGTATTTGTTCTAGATCTGTGAAATATGGCCTTGATATTTTAATAGGGATTGCATTGAATCTATAGATTGCTTTTGGTGGTATGAACATTTTAATGATGTTAATTCTACCAACCCATGAACATGAACATGATATATTCTTTCATTTGTTTGTATCTTCTTCTGTTTCTTTATTCAATGTCCTGTAGTTTCACAAGTACAGGACTTTTACTTCCTTGGTTAAGTTTATTCTATTCCAAGGTATCTTATTTTTTGTTGCTGTTGCAATGGTAAATGGAATTGATTTTTAATGTCTCTTTCTGAGAGTTCATTATTGGTGTATAAAAATGCCATCAATTTATGGATGTTAATTTTTGTATCCTGTTATTTTGCCAAATTCATATATTAAATCTATTCAATTTTTGGTGAAGTCTTTAGGGTTTTCTATGTACAGTATCATGTCATCTTTGAAAAATGACAGTTTCACTCCTGCCTTATCAAGTTGGATGTCTTTTATTTTTGCTGCATGTCTGATCACTGTGGCTAAGACTTCCAGTACTATGTTGAATAAGAGTGGTGAAAGCAGACATCCCTGTCTTGTTCCTAGTTTTAAGAGAAACACTTTTAGTGTTTACCCATTAAGTATGATGTTGGCTGTAGACTTGTCATATATGGCTTTTATTATGTTGAGGTATAATCCCTCTATTTCCATTTTGCTGAGAGTTTTTATCAAAAAATGAGTGTTGGATTTTGTTGAATGCTTTTTCTGCATCTATTGATATGATCATATGATTTTTATCTTTTATTTTGTTTATGTGATGTATCACATTTATTAATTTGTTAATATTGTACTTACCTTGCATCTCAGGGATATATCTTACTTGGTCATGATGAATAATCTTTTTAATATACTGCTGGATCTGATTTGCTAATATTTTCTTAAGGATTTTGGAATTTAGGTTCATTTTCTTTCTTTGTAGTATCTTGATCTGGTTTGGGGATTAGGATAATGCTGACCTCATAAAAATATTTTGGGAGTCTTCCTTTTCTTGAATTTTTTGGAATTGTTTGAAGAGGGTAGATGTTAGTTCTTCTCTGAATGTTTGATAAAACTCCCCTGTGAAGCTGTTGTGTTCAGGACATTATTTTGCTGGGAGTTTTTTTATTACTGCTTCAATTTTCTTGTTATTGGTCTATTCAGGTTTTCTGATTCTTCCTGATTCAGTTTTGGAACTATGAGTAACTTTAAAATTGAAGTCTTAGAATGTACGTTCTTCTGATGAATACTTTGTATTTTTAATTAATGTTATACATGTTTATAATTTAGTCAGTTACCTAAGGCTTATAACAAAAAAATAAATTGTCCCTTGCCTTATTGCCTTATCTCTCTCCATCCCCAATTCCTACTCCCTAACTAGAGCCACTTTCAACTCTACTGTTTTTTGTGGTATTTGTTTTATATTCAAAATAATGGGTCTGCATAACTATGTGTCCATCTTTCAGCTTTAAATATTACTTTTCAAAATAGAAAATCAATGGATATGTATTTACTTCTCTAACTTCTATACACCCTCCACACTTATTCTCCTAATACAGTTTTAAAATAATTTGGGGTTAGATCATTATTGATTGCTACAGTTGTGTAAAGATAATTTGGTTGCAATATGAATATTACTTTTCTTGTAACACTTTTATTTTTCTAAAGATAATAACTATTGCCCTGGCCAGATTGGTCAGTTAGTTGGAGTGTCATCCCATGCACCAAAAAGACTGAAGGTTTCAATTCCCAGTCTGGGCACATACCTAGGATGTGGGTTTCCACCTTGGTGTGGCATGTATGGGAGGCAACTGATCAGTGTTTCTCTCTCATATAGATGTTTCTCTCTCTCTCTTTCTCTCTCTCTCTCCTTCTCTCTCTAAAATCAATAAGCATATCCTCACGTAAGGTGTAAAAAGATTATTATTTAAAAAGATGACTATCTTGCTCTGCCAGCATGGCTCAGTGGTTGAGCATTCACCCATAAAACAGGAGATCACCATTCAATTCCCAGTCAGGGTACATGCCCGGGTTGTAGGTTAGATTTTCAGGAGGGGGTGTGCAGGAGGCAGCTGCTCAGTGATTATTTCTCATTATTGATGTTTCGATCTCTCCCTAAAATCAATAAAAACATTTTAAAAAGATAACTATCTCTTTTTTTGTATTATATTATATTATAATATTATATTATATTTAGATTTCATTATATTTATTCTATTATATTATTATATCATAATTATATTATATTATCATATATTATATTAAATTATATTTATTATATTATATATTATATAATTATTATATTATATTATTTGTCAAGAGTACAAATTTTCCTCAATATGTCCTGAAAAATCAGATTCTGCATCAGTTTTATCTTTGTCTTGGAGACATCTTGTTGGCTGTTAGTTTTCTAGTTCTATGGCCTCCTGTACAGCTCCTATCCTCTATCTCCTTTTCCTTGGTTAACACCCTTATTGCAGTAGAGTACATCTTCTATTCAATCCCCTTAATTATGAGAGGGGAACTTTGAGAAGTCACATGTGAAATAGTATCTTTATTCTATTCTCACACTTGTTTAATAGCTGGAGAAACAAAAATTAGTTTGGAAATCAATGATTTTGTGGAGAAGTTTAGTTCTGTAAGTAATCTGAATCTTGATATGGTACTATGGTATGTTGTCTCCACTTGTCCCCAAGCTGGCCCCCACCTTCGGATGTTTTTTCTCCACATTGTTTTGAAATATCATGATTCAGGAACTTAACTTGGCTATTTTTCTTCTGTTTTGTTGAGTATTTAATAGGCCATCTTAATCTGGAACTCCATGTGCTATAGTTTTGAGAAATGTCCTTTAATCATTTGTTTGACAACCTCCTCTCTTTTATCTCTTCTCTTATAAAACAGAACCTACTTACTGATTCTATAATTTTATCTTTTATCCTCTTTTCTATTTTTCTTCTTTTGAGATTTCAATTTTACCATTCAACCCTTTTTTTGAATCTCTATTTCTGCCCTCAAAATTTTAATTGCTTATAACTCTTTTATTTTCCAATGTTCATTTGAAAATCTATGGTTTCATGACTACAATATCTCTCACTACTTAATGCATCATTTAAAACTTTGACCTTTTTTTTTTCTTTCCCTGCATTGTTTCTGTCCTCCAATTTTCTTTATGTTTTTATAGTTAAAGTCTATCCTCAATTGTCTTTACTATGGTACTAGAAAAGCTCCTCAGAAGTTGTGTGAGTGGACAAAGACTAGTAGATTTCACTGCAGATTAAATGGTGGGGCCATATTTTGTGGGAAACTTTCAACTGTCATTATCTTTTGGGCAAATCATTTTCACTAAAGTGAGATCCTTCCATCTCCTGCCTAGAAAACATGAACTAACTGGAGCAAAGGAAAATCCATATGATTTTCAGGGAATCCTGTTTACATCCCTACTTGTTGATATCATTTGAGGCCTCTGATGCCTGAAACTTTGGGGAGCTCGGCATCCATTAGCTTGCTTCTAGGCTTTTTCCACTGTCACTGTCTACTTTCCGAATTACTACTCGTCCAAATTCTTTCCAACTTTCAAAAAAAATATTTCTATCATCTCCTAAACTCTTCTGGTATTTTTGTTTCATCATTGTTGTTTTAACTTTAATGGGTTTTCAGGTAAGGTAAGTATGGTGCATGAGTGCCTGTAGTGTTTAAAGGAGTCTTAACATACTCTTTGTTCTCTGGGAATATATCTGTGAGGTAACAGATACACCAGGAAGTAAGGAGGAAAAGAAAACATGGCAGCTCCTCACATTTGCAAAAACCATGAAGGCATCTTAGATGGGGAATAGCCCTTATACTGATTCTCTGTATTTTAATGATAAGATTTGCTTTGGTAACAGATTGGTATTTTACTTATAAATTGGTGATGTGAAGTATAATTTATAAAAACATAAACACCTTCTTGTTTTCTAAAATGTTTAAGGGGAGAAGGAAATAATAATAATAATAATAATAATAATAATAATAATAATGAAGATGAATTGTTCTTTCAGTTTTTTTTTAAATAATTTCAATTAATCAGTGCCTCCCCCCACTTTTTTTCATCATTTTTATGTTATTTTGTATCTTTTTTAAAAAATATGTCTTTATTGATTTCAGAGAGGGGAAGAGAGAAGGAGAGAGGGACAGAAACACCAGTAATGAGAAAGTCATTGATCAGCTGCCTCCTGCATGCCCCTCACTGGGAATTGAGCCCACAACCCAGGCATGTGTCCTGATTGGGAATCCAGCTGCAATTGTCTGGATCATAAATCAATGCTCAACTGCTGAGCCTTGATAGCTGGGCATTCTTTGTGTCTTTGATAAGTCACTAACTATAATTGATATCCTTAGAAAAATGCTTAATAATCTTGTTCAAGTTCTTGAATATCATTAGAACTAACTCAGACCACTAGGTAATTTTTTGTTTTTGTGTTAAAGGAGACAGTTAAGGATTAAGCACTAGGTTTAATATTCAAATTATTTCCTTCTTTCATGAGTGTCAAAATTCTAGTTAGCAGAAGCTTTACACAGTCCTCTTAAAAACACGAAGAACACTTTTATATATTATTTTATCCTCTTAAGTAAGTATTTTACTGGGATAAGAAAAAGATTAAGTGTTTTAAAAAATTGCTTTCCTACTGAATTATCCAAATGCTTGGGATTTAAACTAGTTGCATATTGGATGGTGGTGGTAAAGTAATATTGCCAAGATAACAAAACTCCAATTGGGGGTTGTGTGGGATCAGGAAAATAAAATAAAAATGAGTTTTAGGCATTTCTTGTCTGTGCTAATATTTATAACCAGTTCAAAATATGTTCCATGCAGTCTAGAAAATGTGGTATTAATGACTCAAGGATGAAAGTAAAACAGTGAAGCACTTCCATGCTTTAGAAACAGTTAAAAGAATATGGAGAAATATAGCACAAGTAAGGGTGCTTCTCTTTTTGGCCTTAGTGCCAGTGAAAGGAAGCAAATGGTTGGGAGAATTTTTTAAGTAGAATTCAGGAAAACTTCTGAGTCAGGATTCAAAAACTTAAAGAATAGCTTTGACCTATACCAAGGGGCTGACTGAAGAGGAGCTTTAAGTAAGAACTTATTTTATGTGTAGAAGGAAAGATAAACTAGGAATTCAGACAAGAGATTATTTTAACATTGCATGTAAAAATGATATATCTAATTTCTGTGTATGTATTTAATTATATTCAAAAGTCATTCAAATTAGTTTAAACTGGCTTTTCACTTTCAGTAACTATAGATACTGTGTTATTCAGGATGGCCTGGGGAATGGAAAAGAAAAGTTCAGACCCTAAGGACCCTGTATTTAGTAAAGAAAATTGATCTTTGGTGGTAAAAGTATGTAATCAAGTAATTCTGAAGTGATTGAGAACATTCTGTCAAAGAGCTTCTCAGAGTTCTGTGTTATCAGCTCTCTAAATAAGTTGAAAAGGTTCTCAATTATATACTTTGAGTTAGTTAAAGCTGGAAATGAAAAACAACAATCTTGAAACTTTCCAAAATTAAATTTTCTCTTAGGGTCCAACAAGCCATTTTTACCTCTGAGAATTTTGGAGTTGTAGTAGAGATATTTCTTATTTAAATGTTAATCGGTGATACCAAATTATTATTATTTTTTTTAAGTATTCAATTTTGTGTTTACTGATTTTTTAAAATTTAATTTTATTGTTGAAAGTAATGCTAATGTCCAGTTTTCCCCATTCACCCCTGCACTTTGCGCCCATTCCCCAGACCTTCACCACACTATTGTCTGTGTCCATGGGTTATGCATATATGCATATAAGTTCTTAGGCTAATCTCTCCTCACCCACCCACCCCTGCTTTCCTTCTTAGATTCATTATTCTGTTCCATGCTTCTATGCCTCTGGATCTCTTTTGTTTATTGGTTTATTTTGTTCAGTAGACTCAACATATGAGAAAAATCAAGTGATACTTGTCTTTCTCTACCTGACTTATATCACTTAGCATAATACTCTCCAGGTCCCAGTAGGCTGTCTCAAAGGGTAAGGGATCATTCATTTTTACAACTGCATAGTATTCCATGGTGTAAAGGTTTGAGAAGATGCTTGATATGATTTCAATTTTCTTGAACTTGTAGAGACTTATTCTGTGCCCTAACATGTGGTCTATCTTTGAGAATGTCCCATGTGCACTTGAGAAGACTGCATATTATACAGCTTTGCAGTGAAATATTCTGTAAATGTCAATTAAATCCATCTGATCCTGTGTGTCATTTAGAACTACTGTTTCCTTGTTGATTTTTAAGCCTGGAAGATCTATCCAGTAAAGTCAAGGGGGTGTTAAAGTCCTCTACTGTGACTGTATTGTTGTCTATATCTCTAAAATCCTCCAGAAGTTGTGGTTTTTTTCTTCAGTGTGTGTAAGCCTTTGGTTCTGAGGTAAGTCTCTTATAGACAACCTATATATGGGTATTGTTTTCTAATCCACTCAGCTACCCCATGTTCTTTGAATGGAGCATTTAATCCATTTATATTAAAGGTTATTAATGATAGGTATTTATGTATTGCTATTTTATTTCTTTATGCCTATGTTTCTCATTCTCTCTATTTCAACTTCTTATTACAGCAGTCTCTAACATTTCTTGAAATGCTGGTTTGGTGGTGATAAATCCCTTTAGCCTTTTTCTTGTCTGGGAAGCTCTTTAGTTAATCATCTATTTTGAATGATATAGCATTTCTGGATAGAGTAGTCTTGGTTTTAGATCCTTGGTTTGTGTTACCTTAAATGCTTCATGCTGTTCCCTTCTGGCCTGTAGTGTTTCTGATGAGAAATTGGTTGACAGCCTTATGGGAGCTCCTTTGTAGGTAATAGATTGCTTTTCTCTTGCTGCCCTTAAGACTCTCTTTGTCCTGAATTTTTGGCATTTTAATTATGATGTCTGGTTGTGGAACTCTGGGTTCTTCTTGTTTGGGACTCTCTGTGCCTCCTGAACTTGTGTGGCTTTTTCCTTGAGCAGGTTAGGGAATTTTTCTGCCATTATTTCTTCAAACAGGTCTCTTATTTTCTAGATCTTCTGGAACTCCTATAATGCGACTATTGTTACATTGTATGTTGTTCCACAGCTTCCTTAAACTGTCTTGTTTTTTAATTGTTTTTTCTTTTTGTTTCTCTGATTGAGTGATTTTTTTCTACTCTATCTTCTAATTCACTGATCCAATCCTCAGCTTCTGCTAATCTGCTCTTTATTCCTTCCAATGTTTTTATTATTATTATTTCTACTATGCCATTCTTAATTTTCTTTATTATTTCCATGTCTTTTCTCATTTCTTTTCACACATTGTATGATCAGTATTCTGAACTCTATATCTGATAGATTGTTTATCTCCAATTCATTTAGTTCTTCTTTTGGAGAATTCTTTTGTTCTTTCACTTGGGGCTTGTTTTTTTGTCTCCCCATTTTGGCTGCCTATTTTTATTTGCTTCTATGAATTAGGTAGATGTGCTAGGACTCTCAGTCTTTTTGAAAGGTCTCTGGTGCAGGCCAGTATCAGATGCTGCTTGTGATTGGCCTTGAGTACCCTGTTTGAAGGTTTCCACACTCCACAGTTTGTTCTCCCCTCTGCTGGGGCTGGGTATGTTTAGACAGGACCAAGATGTGCACCAAGGTCTGCTTTTCCAAGCCCTGTATCCAGAAGCAAATCAGGCAAAGGCTCAAAGCACCAAGAGGCTGTTATTCAGTCTCTTAATGTGTTTCAGGCTGTAGAATCTCCACAGGGTTAGGGGAGAGGTTTTCCAGCAGGGTGGGGCAATTGCTTTCCCCCAAGGCAAAAGCTGCTTGGAAGGTAAATATCTGCCTGAGAAAGATGTCCTCTGTAGTATGGGGGAATGACTCAGCATAGAGATCCAGAGCAGTTCCCTCTGAGCTCTACTCCCCTGTCAGCACTTGTGGAGTCTCCTCACACAACTCTAGTCCACTCTGCCCTCCCTCCACCAGAGCCCAAGGTGAGTGGCTGAACAAGAAACTTTGTCGGACCTTTAAGAGGATGTCTGCATTTCCAGCCATCTTTCCCTGGCAGAAAGAAACCCCACTGCTTTTCACAGCCAGATGTTTTGTGGGAACCTTTCTCAGTTCTGGTGCTCTGAGCTGGGAAGAGCAGTTTGGAATTTAGATCCCAGAGTTCTCAGTCAGAGCCCCCCACAGCTGAGATATCCCTCTAGAACTTCAGCTGCTGCTTGTGGGAGCCCAGCCAGACCTCTCTCGCTTCCACACTTCCTACCAGTCTTTATGGGGTCTCCACTTTTCCTCCTTGGTTATGAAGGTGATCTCCAACTAGTCTTCAGTTGCAGTTGATTTTTCAGGATGGTTTTTCTATATTTTATTTTTAAATCCAGTTTGGTCCTGGGAGACTGTCAGTGTAGCTTCCACTCAATATGCTGATATCTTAGACTTCTCTGTTTTTATTGATTTCAGAGATTGAGAAAGGGAGGGGGAGAGATAGAAATATTGATGAGAGAGAAAACTGACACAAAATTATTTTATTTGCCTTAAAACTCCTGAACTACGTAGTTTCTATTTAACCTTATGTCAATCTGACCATCAGTTTGATGATCTAAGCTTTATATCTGCCATGCAAGTTTCTTTAAAACATTCCAAGGTAGAGCTTTAGTTATACTCTTATCTTTTAAAAAATAAATACTGACATGTTTTCTATTTTAAGGCATTTGATGTAAACCTGTTTTACATATACCACAGTTATTTAGAATTTCAACAGCAGAAATTGCTGTAAATTGGATCTAAATTGAAGGAATACATGTTGTTTATATTATAGCTTATCTTTAGAGGGCAAGGGAGATTTAAGACAGTACAGTTCTTCAGTAAAATCAGCTGGCTCTAATGTTTCCCCTTCTCCCATCAGGGCCTACTCAGCTGTCTTAATTCTGAGCAGCAGTTGCATAGAACATACTGCCTACTAATCCCCTCCGCCCTCCAGCTGACTTACAGCTTTCTATATTTTTTCTGTGTTGGGGTCTTCAGTAGGCTTACCACACTGCCCAAGAAACTCAGTAAAACTTGCTACAAAAGACAAGATCATGGTGATATGAGACTAGAAGTGAGGTTGATTGTCTTTTGAGATAAACATTTCATCAACATTTTTTAGTATTTTATTATGTCCTCACTCAGTGAATATCAATTGAATTCCTACAAACTACTATGCAAAGTTAATAAGGAATCATAGTTGTCTTCATTCCAAAAGTCCATTAAGAGCCACTTTTTAACTAGTGTCTGTACATAGCTCCAAAATATAGTTTTCTAAGATATAAAATAATGTGAAATCTATCATAATTCTTGATTTCTGTTTAGAAACACAGTCCTGGCTGTGTAGAATTTAAAATATATTTCAGTCTTCTCCTTTGCTTATCTTAGAATGATCCTAAATTCACAATTACAGTCACCTCTGCCCTAGGTGAGCATGGCCTCCTCTAGGGAGAGTCCTTGTTGCAGTAAGCTATTAATTGCTCTATAACCTCAAATGTTTAGGGACAGAAAAAGGTTAAGAACCAGTATTCAAATAATATAAACAATATAGTCTAGAACAAATTCCAAACTTTTAGAGTCTACTAATTGAATTCCCAGAAACTTAATCACCTCAGTAGAAGCCTAGGTAAAAGGGAATCAGCTAAAAGGGTTGCTAAGATTTGTAATGATCAATTCTACCAATCTGTGTGCATTAGTCTATGCCCAACATGAATTTTTATGGGAAGCTGAAGTGGAGAAAAGAGTTTTGTATTTATATTTTTGCTCATTTGCATTACAGAGATTTTTTTTCATTTATATTTATTGTTGAAAGTATTAGAGATCTTCCATTTTTTCTTACATTAACCCCTTTGGCCCCACAGCCACCCCACACCTGAGGCCTTCACCAAACTATTGTCTATGTCCATGGGTTATGCGTATATGCATATAAAATTTTTAGTTACTCTCTCCCCACCCAACCTCCTACCCTCCCCTCTGAGATTTGTCAGTCTGTTCCAGCTTCTATGCCTCTGGATCTATTTTGTTCACCAGTTTATTTTGTTCATTAGATTCCACATAAAAGTGAGATCAGGTGATGTTTGGGTCTACTTGGCTTATTTTATTTAGCATAATCTTCTCCAGGTCCACCCAACTGCATAGTATTCCATGGTGTAAATTTCCCACAGCTTTTTAATCCACTCATTTACCTATGGGCATTTGGGCTATTTCCAGATCTTAGCTATTGTAAATTGTGTTGTTATGAATATAGGGGTGCATATATTCTTTCTGATTGGTGTTTAAAATTCTTAGGATATATTCCTAGAAGTGGGATCATTGGGTCAAAAAGCAGGTCAATTTTTAATTTTTTACTGTTTTCCATAGAGGCTACACCAGTCTATATTTCCACCAGCAGTGTGCCAGGGTTCTTCTTTCTCCACATCCTCGCCATTCCTTGTCATTTGTAGATTTGTTGATGGTAGCCATTCTGACAAGTGTTAGGTGATACCTTATTGGTGTTTTAATTTGCATCTCTCTGATGATTAGCAACATTAAGCATTTTTTCATGTTTCTTGGCCATCTGTATATCCTATTTGGAGAACTGTAAATTCAGGTCTTTGCCCATTTTTTAATTGGATTATTTGTTTTCCTCCTATTGAGTTGCATGCATTCTTTATATATTTTGGAAATTAACCCCTTATCAGATTATCCTTGGCAAATATATTCTTCCATACTGTGGGTTTTTTTGTTTTTTTGTTTTTTTGTTTTTTTTGTATTCTGAAGATGATTTCTTTTGCTGTGGAAAAGCTTTATAGTTTAATGAAGTTGCATATGTTTATTTTTTCCTTTGTTTCTCTTGCCCTAGGAGATGTATCAGTGAAAATTCCACGGTGAGATGTCAGTGACTTTACTGTCTATGTTTTCTTCTAGTATTTTTATGGTTTCTCAACTTACATTTAAGTTTTCAATCCATTTTGAATTTATTCTTTTGTATGGAGTATGCTGGTGACCTAGTTTTATTTTTTTGTGTGTGTACATGTCCAATTTTATGAACACCATTTTTGAAGATACTGTCTTTACTCCATTGTATGCTCTTGCCTCCTATGACAAAAAATAAGTGAACAGAATGGCATGGGTCAATTTCTGGGGTTTCTGTTCTGTTCCACTGATCTATATGTCTATGGTTGTATGAATACCAGGGTGTTTTGATTACAATGGCTTTGTAAGATATTTTGATATCTGATAAGGTGATTCCTCCAAATCTGTTCTTCTTTTTCAAGATTGCTGCTGGTATTAGAGGTCACTTCGGTTGTATATAAATTTTGGAATATTTGTTTTAGTTCTGTGAAATACTCTGATGTTATTTTAATAGGAATTGCATTAAATTTATAGGTTGCTTTTGGTAATATGGGGATTTTAATGATGTTAATTCTTTCAATCCATGAACATGGTATATTCTTCCATTTGTTTATATCTTCTTCTATTTCTTTTTTCACTGTCCTATAGTTTTCTGAGTAGAGCTCTTTTACATCTTTGGTTAAGTTTATTCCAAAGTATCTTATTTTTTTAGTTACATTGGTAAATGATATTGTTTTTTCAGTTTCTCTTTCTGAGAGTTCATTATTGGTGTATAAAAATGCCTTTGATTTTTGGATATTTATTTTGTATCCTGCTATCTTGCTGAATTCATTTATTAAATCTAGTAGTACTTTAGTAGAATCTTTAGGGTTTTCTATGTACAATATCATGTCATCTGCAAAGAATGACAGTTTTACTTCCTCCATTCCAATTTAGATACCTTTCTTTTTTTTTCTTGTCTGATCCCTGTCACAAGGACTTTCAATACTATGTTAAATAACAGTCGTGAAAGTGGACAATGTTGTCTTGTTCTTGTTTTTAAGGGAAACGGTTTTAGTTTTTGCCCATTGAGTATGATGTTGGCTGTAGGTTTGTTTTATATGGCTGTTATGTTGAGATATGATCCCTCTATTTCCACTTTGCTGAGAGATTTTACCAAAAATAGCTGTTGGATTTTGTGGAATGTTTTTTCTACATCTATTGATATGATTATATTATTTTTGTACTTCATTTTTTTTAAGCGATGTATCACATTTATTGTTTTGCAAATATTATATAAGCATTGCATCCCTGGAATAAATCCCACTTGGCCATGGTATATGATCTTTGTAATATATTGCTGGATCTGATTTGCTAATATTTTGTTGAGAACTTTAGCATCTAGGGTCTTCAAAGATATTTGTCTGTAATTTTCTTTCTTTGTAGTGTCTTTATCTGGTTTTGAAATTAGGATAAAGCTATACTTTAAAAAAAAAAAGAGTTTGGGGATCTTCCCTCCTCTTGAATTTTCTGGAATAGTTTGAGAATATTTATTATTTCGTCATTGCATGTTTGGTGAAACTTGAAAGTAAATAATCTGGTCCTGGACTCTTGTTTGCTGAGAGGTTTTTGTTTACTGCTTCAGTTTCATCATTTGTTATTGACCTCTTCAGGTTTTCTGATTCATCCTTATTGAGTTTTGGAAGATTGTATACTTGTAGGAATCTATCCATTTCATCCAGGTTGTCCAGTTTGTTAGCATATAGTTGCTTTTAATATTTTCTTACAACTCTTTGTATTTCTGTGTTGTCAGTTGTTATATTGCCACTTTCATTTCTGATTTTATTTATTTGGGTTCTCTCTCTTTGTTCTAGGTGAGTCATCTAATGGTTCATCAATCTTTATCTTTTCAAAGAACCAGCTCTTGGTTTTGTTGAAATTTTATATCTTTAGTTTCTATGTCACTTATTTCTGCTCTGATCTTTATTATTTCTTTCCTTCTACTTCTTCTGGACTTTTATTGTTATTCTTTTTCCATTTCTTTTAGTTTTAGTGTTAGGTAGTTCTTTAAAGTTTTTTCTTGTTCCTTTAGGTGTGCCTGTAATGCTATGTATTTTCCTCTCAGGACTGCCCTTGATGTGTTCCAAAGATTTTGGCCTGGTATTTGTTCATTTTCATTTGTTTCCAAAAAGTTTTTGCTTTCTTCCTTGATATTGTTTGTAACCCTTTCATTGTTTAATGACATACTATTTTACCTCCATGTGTTTGCATATTTTTGAAGTGTTTTTTTTTATAGTGGTTGATTTCTAGTTTCATACCACTGTGGTCTGATAAGATTCTTGATATGATTTCAATCTTCTTGAACTCCTAGAGAGTTACTTATTTTGTGCCATAACGTGTCTATTTTTTGAGAACATCCCATGTGCACTTGAGAGGTATATTCTGCTTCTTTGGGATGAAATGTTCTTTAAATGTCAATTTAATCCATTAGATCTAGTGTGTCATTTAAGGTCTATTTCCTTGTTAATTTTTTTCTGGATGACCTAGCCCTTGATGATGACTTTGGAGTGTTAAAGTCCCCCACTATGATTGTATTGCTCTCAATCTTCCCCTTATAGTCCACCAAGAATCTTTTTATATATTTAGGGACTCCTATATTGGGTGCATTTATGTTTATAAGGGTTATATCCTCCTGTTGGAATGTTCCCTTTAGTATTATATATTGACCTTCTTTCACTCTTGTTATGGTCTTTATTTTGAAGTTTATTTTGTCAGGAACAAGTATTGCTACCCTTGCTTTTTTTTTTTTTTCTTTTTCATTGCTCTGAATATTTTTTCCTATCCCTTCACTTTCAGCCTGTGTGGATCTTTTGCTTTGAGGTGTGTTTCTTATAGTCAGCGTATATATGGGTCATGTTTTCTTCCATTCAGCTATACCCTGTGTCTTTGACTGGAGAATTTATTCCACTTACGTTTAAGGTTATTATTGATATATATTTATTTAATGGCTTTTTCTTTTTGTTTCTATATTCCTTTCTCTAAAGATTTCTTCTTCCTCTTAAATCAGTCCCCTTAGCATTTTTTTTTTTTGCAATGGTTGTTTGATGGTACTGAACTTCTTCAGTCTTCTTTTTTCTCGGAAGCTCTTTATTTAACCATCTATTTTGAATGATAGCCTTGCTGGGTATAGCAGTCTTGGTTGCAGTTTCTTGCTTTTCATTTCTTTGAGAACTTCATGCCAATCCCTTCTGGTATTAAGTCTTTCTGTTAAGAAATCTACTGACAGCCTTATGGGGGATCCATTGTAGGTCACTGACTGTTTCACTCCTGTGGTTCTTAAACTGCTTTCTTTGTCCTTAACATTTGCCATTTTAATTTTGATGTGTCGAGGAGTGGTTCTTTTTGGATTCCTCTTGTTTGGAACCCTCTGTGCTTCCTAAACTTATGTACCTTTTTTACTTCACCAGCTTAGGGAAGTTTTCTGTCACTATTTCCTCCAACAGGTTGTCTATCACTTGCTCACTTTCCTCCCTCTCTGCTCACCTATGATGTGGATATATTTTTGTTTCTAGTGTCCCAAAGTTCCCGTAAACTGTCTTCATGCTTTTTAAGTATTCTTTCTTTTTGCCCCTCTAATTGAGTGGAGTTTTCTACCTTATCTTCTAATTCATTTATTTGATCCACTGTTTTACTAAGCTTGCTTTTAATTCCTTCCACTGTATTCTTGATGTCAGATACAGTATTGTTTATTTCTACCTGGTTCTTTTTCATAATATCTGTATTTAGCTTTCACTAAGTTCTCTGTATTTGCCACTAAGTTCCTGAATGTTCCCATTGTCTTGTGGTTCTCACTAATTTCCTTGATCATCTTTATAACCATTCCTCTGAACTCTGTTTCTGAAAGCTTGCTTAACTCCATCTCATCATGGTCTTTTTCTGGTAATTTTTTCTTCATTTTAGTTTGGGGGTTCTCTTTTCCCATTTTAGTGTCTCTTTGTGTTTGTATCTGTATGTTAGATATATTTGCTTTCTTCCAGTCTTGTGAGTTGAGCTTTTTAGTGACTGTCCAGTGGGACCCAGAGGTGTGTTTTCCTGATACTTCATAGGTGTATGCTCTAGGTGTAACCATTTTGTGGGTTCTTTGAGTTCTCTTGTTGTGATTGGGTCTAGATTATTGTTGACCCATTCATGGGAGGACTCTTTTCTCAGGCTTGTTAACTGTGAGGCTCAGCCACCACCATGTCATGATGAACTGTTGTACAGGTGTTAACAGTGCAAAACAAAACACAACCAAACTGACAGGAAACAAACAGAAACTTACAAAATATCCTGAGAATCACAATAAAAACAACCCAAGAGAAAGTAGAATTAAAGAAGTGTAAGCATTAATGCTAAGGCAAATAAGAAAGAGAAAAAGATATGCTTGTTAATAGTAAAACAATAAATAAATAAATAAAAAGTAAACAATAATGAAGCTACTGGGAGATAAATGGAGCAGGAACAGATTCTGAAAGAAAAGAAGGGAGAGCAAAAAATAAATAAATAAAGGTAAAAGGTCAGAATAAGAAAATGGTTAGAGAAAAAAAGTCAGAAAGATAGAGAATGAAAGGGGGAAGTTATGCCAATGGAAGGAGAAGCAAGGTAAAGCAAGGGTAGGGAGGAAGGCCAATAAGAGATATGAAAGAAACAATAGAAAAATGCAATAAACTTAAGGATTATAATAATAATATTCCATCAATAAAGCAGAGAATATCAATAAAATCTTGATAATAGCACCAAAAAACAAAAACAAAAAGAACAAGCAAAGCAAGACAAAAAAAAATTTTTAAGATAAAAATTTAAATAATTAAAATTTTTCTTTTAAATTAAAATTTTTTTTTCATTTAAAACATTTTTCTCTCTCTAAAAAAAAAAAAAAAAAAGCCTCCCAAGTGAGATTCATATGGGCAGCTTATGTTGTTTGTGTCTCGCTATTTTGTATGCTGATTTCTATTTTGGGTGGTACTTTTGTGTCATACAATGTCAGGAGTTGTCTAGGTTTTGCTCTTGGTTTACATATGTAGCTGGTTGGTCTGAGACTCTGTAGACCACCTCCACCTGTCTGCTATTTTTCCTCCCCTTGTGGTTGCCTGGTCTTACTTCAGAGTCTTCTGAAGAGAGTCTTTAGGGTGCAAGCCATCTACTGTAGCGCCTTAATTAGAGATTTCACCATCAGTCACTCACAGTGGGGCAGTTAATCTCTGCTTTAAAGCCAACTCCTCGGTTTCTACCATATCCTCTAATTCTAATTCCCCATAAAATGACCTGCTGCAGGTTGATTGAATTCAGTCAGTTGTCTTTTATGTATGGGCAGTTTCAGAGGCCCAGGCTCAGTGGGACTGATCAAAAGAGAATTCGGTGTGCATGTTTGCCCAGCCTCCAGAAGGGGTTTTAAGCATTTCCTCCAGTTCCCAAACAACAGTCTCTGAGAGTTACATTACATTACTCATGTAATGTCCTCTTATGAACTGTTCTCCCTTTCCCCATGGAACTGTGCCAAGTGGAGGTGTGTGTGACTGGAGCTTCAGTGAGCTGAAACAGCCTCTTTCCTGTTGGGGGTGGTGCTTGGGAGAGTTAGGAGTACTCTGCCCCTCATTTCCCAGTTCTGGTTGGTTCATCTCACAGGGTACTCAGTTCAAACTCTCCACGATGAAGGCACAAATCCCAGCTTTCACTGGTCTGTCTCCCCAAAGTAAGCCAGGAAGGTAGGTGCCATGAGGTGTTATCCAGTAAGACCAGTATTCAAAAACATGAAGTAGTAAACAGGCAGAAAACGTAGCTTTGCAAGAATCTGGTTTCCTTTCACCTGGGATCCAAGCAGGAGGGTTTACAAAGTCAGCCTCATGTACATCTCCTGCACAGTTGATCTCAGTAAAGCTAGGGCAGCTCCATGCATGCTATCCTGGCTCTCTTCATAGGAGGTCAAAAATCTCTGATCAACCCTACCAGCAGCTCCAGTGTCTCTCTGGCAGCAGAAGGGCTCTCTTCCCCTTTCCCATGCCACACAGTTCAGTTGTTTTCTGGGGCTCTGCACAATGCCTTACAGCAAAGCAGAGGATCCCTTTCAGTCACTGCTAGGCATAGCCCATAGGCCCTTTCTATTCAGAATCCACACACTGCAGGAAAGTCTCTCTTGCAGTCAGTTCGACATCCAGGCTGCTGCCATAAGTTGCATTGTTTCACTGGGAAGGCATGGCTCCCTCTTTGCAGGCAGACTGTTCTCCTGGCTCCGTCTGCCTGACATGCATGATCTCTCCTTCTTTTCTCCACCACTCAGGGTTTGAGATCTCTGCTTTTGGAAGCCAATCCACACTCCCCAAAGGGGGGAGATTTGTAGCCACTAATCATTGAGCCTAGCAGCAGAGCACTGTTTTCAGGGGAGACTCCCCTTTTTACACCCCTCTCCCTGTTACCAGACTCTACAATGATTCTTCAGTGCTCCTTACTCATAATATGCCCATCATTTATATTTCTCTTGTTTTTCCAAACTGGCTGTGCATTATTTTAGCTATAAGTCCAATCAATGGCTGGGAGCAAGGACACTATGCTTCTGTTAGAGTGTTGTCATCTTGCTGACTCAGATTTTTGTATCTTAATATGAATTATAGATAGCCCAAATTTCTGGTTTGTGGAATGAATATAATATTTGCCCCTGGTTAATAATATAGAATAAGGCTAGTTGACAAAGTACTGTGATGGTAATGTTTCAGAAGAAGAAAGCTGCTAAATAAATTCAAGGCCATGAAAAACTTCTTTGAAGATGAAGTATAATTAAAATGGTAATGAAATTTTAAACCTTCTTTTTGACAGATGTTCATTCATCAACAGGTATAGTAACAATTATAAGTATCGACTGTGACATGTAGATCACACATTTAATTACACGGGCATTCCTATGTAGCCTGGGACAAAGAAGTCTGGACAAAATTGTCTTAAGTCTGATCACAGGTTTTATTTTTCACCATTAAGATTGGATTCATATGTAGAAATAATCTTATTTATCTTTATGTTGTGTCTATAGTTGTTTTGCATATATTTCTTTTCATTAACCAGCACTGAAAGAGTAGTTTTGTGTTAGTAATTTCCAAAACCCTCAGCCATATTCAATAAATTCCTCCTCTGTATAATAAGACCATCTGAAATTTTTAATTTATATGTTCCCAAGTTTCATTTCACTTCAGGATGTTTTCTTTTTATTGTTTTTTAGAGAAACTACTCACTTCAACATTGAAGATGTTTAATTCTTCTGTCCATGACTTAAATAAAAATAAGATGGATGCAGGTTAATTAACTTGATTGTGGCAATTATTTCACAAAATATATGTGTATGAAATGGTTACATTGTACACTTTAAATATAGTTCCATTTTATTTGTCAATTATAACTTAGTTAAGCTAGGAAAAAAATAAAGAAAAAAGAGAAGGAAACCAGAGCACTTGGCCTAAAATTTGGAAATTGTCCGTGATTATTAGTATTGTGAACTTAGCCATGTCACTTTACCACCCAGCACCCATTACCTGACCTATAAAATTGCTGGGGTGACAGAGAGGCTCTACTCCTGACATACTAAAAAGATAATTCCAAGGGATAAAATTAATGAATATAAGATATTAAAACACACTCAGAGGTGTATTTTATATAGTTAGCTAGGCTTGGCACATTGCCATTTGGCAATTATAAGACAAAAATATGGCTTAGCTAGGATAGCATTTATTTTTAGCTGATTAAGATTCTTTAGTAGAATTAGAATAAAAATTAGGTTTTTGTCTTAGTTTTCTTATTTTAGATTATTAATCTATACTTGTATTATGTGTAGAAGTGTACCTCATTCCCTGTAGTACATATGACACTTCAAATTAGTGTTTAAAACATGAAGTTTGCCCTAGCCAGTTTGGCTTATTGGTTAGAGTGTCAGCCATGGACTAAAGGGTTCTGGGTTTGACATGGGCCAACAGCATGTACCTGGGTTGCAGGCTCAATCCCTGGCTCAGGTCAAGTGCGGGAGGCAAGCAATTGATGGATCTCTCTCACATTGATACCTCTCTCTCTCTCTCTCTCTCTCTCTCTCTCTCTCTGCTTTCCACTCTCTGAAAAGCAGTGGAAAAAATATACTTGTGTGAGGATTAAAAAAAAAAAAAATTTTTAATTTCTACCAAAAATACAGTGATTAACATACACACATAATATAAATAAAATTAAGGTGCCTATAAGCTCTCAAAAGTCATGTAGACTGACTTCTAAAACATAATTGTAAACTGATATATTTCTCCCATGTTTATTTAAGTTAATTTATTTTTATTTTTTAATTGCATGTTCTAAATCAGTTACAGTTTGGAGCTGGCTACAAGTGTCAAGGACCTTCATTTTATACAGCTCCAATATTTGGCTGGTGCTTGGAGTTCTGAACAAACCCCAAAAATAAATTAGGTTATTTGCTATCTTTGATTGTGTTATGAATCATTGTGACATTATTTCATTTTAATTAAAATTTTAAATAAAACTGGCATAAACCTATGCCATTGTCTGCCTTTGGAACATTTTAAAGAATTAATTGCCACCCAGATGACATGGCTAAGCAGTTGAGCATCCAGGAGATTGTGATCTGATTCCCAGTCAGGGCACCTGCCTGGGTTTCGGGCTCAATCCCCAGCAGGGGGTGTGCAGGGGACAGCTGATCAATGACTCTCTCTCATCATTTATGTTTCTATCTCTCTCTCCCTCTCCCCTCCTCTTTCTGAAATCAATAAAATATATTAAAAAATGAATAAAAAAGAATTAATTGCCACAAGTAAAATTTTTTATACATCTTTGGACAAAAAAAAAATTTGAAGTGTTTGTAACAAAAGTCAGATTTTCTTTTGCTTTAGCATTTTTCTAAATTTAAAAGTAAAATTTAGATTATCACTATGAGTCTGAGAAATACAATTTTTAAACAAAACAGAAGCAATTATTCCTACTCTAAAGAACCTTGCATAATCCTCATAAACTTAAATATAAACCACAATTATGTAACAGTGCTTACAGATTTAAAAGTAAAGCTACCAGCCCTGGCCAGGTGGATCAGTTGGTTGGAGAGTCATCCCATGCATTGAAAAAGATTGCAGGTTTGATTCCTGGTCAAGGCACATACCTAGGTCACAGGTTTGACACTGGATCAGAGAGCATACGGGAGGCAACAAATCAATGTTTTTTCTCTCACACTGATGTTTCTCTCTCTGTCATTTTGTCCCTTCTCTCCAATATCAATAAAACATATCCTCAGGTGAGAATTTAAAATAATAATAATAATAATAAAGTTAATATATGTTTCTTTTATTTTTTAAAGGCATGAAAATATGTGATTTATTTTTTTATTTAATCATTTTTTAATTTTTCAATTACAGTTGACATACAATATTGTATTAGTTTCAGGTGTACACCCAAGAGAGTATACATTATGTTACTTACTAAGTGATGATCCAGTAAATCTCGTACTGACACCATGCATAGTTATTAGAGTATTATTGACTATATCCCCTATGCTGTTCTTTACTTCTCCATGACTATTTTGTAACAACCAATTTGTCCTTCTTAATCTTTTCACCTTTTTTACCCACCCCTCCAACACCCCTCCCATCTGGCAACTTTCAAAATGTTCTCTGTATCTATGAGTCTGTTTCTGTCCTGCTTGTTTATTTCATTTTTTAGATTCAATTGTTGATAGATATGTATTTATTTTTTATTGTTCATATTTTTTGTCTTTCTATTTTCTTTTACTATTGTCATATTTTTATCTTCTTTTCTTCTTCTTCTTTAAAAAGACCCTTTAACATTTCATGTAATACTGGTTTGGTGGTACCAAACTCTTTTAGCTTTTTATTGTCTGGAAATCTCTTCATATGTCCTCCAATTATTATTATTATTATTTTAAATCCTCACCTGAGGATATTTTTTCCATTGCTTCTCAAAGAAAGTGGAAGGGAGAGAGAGAGAAACATTGATGTGAGAGAGACACATCAATTGGTAGCCTCCTGGCTAGGGATTGAACCTGCAACCAAGGTGCTTGCCCTTGGCTGGAATCAAACACGGGACCTTTCAGCCCATGGGCCAATGCTCTAACCACTGAGTGAAACTGTCTAGGGCTGTCTTTCAATTCTTAATGATAGCATTGCTGGGTAAAGAAACCCTGGTTGTAGGTTCTTGTTTTCATCAGTTTGAATATTTTTTCCACTCCCTTCTAGCCTGCAAAGTTTCTGTTGAGAAATCAGCTGACACTCTTATGGGAGCTCCCTTGTAGGTAACTAGCTGCTTTTCTCTTGCTGCTTTTAAGATTCTCTCTGTCTCTAAACTTTTGCATTTTAATTATGATGTACCTTGGTGTGTGGGCCTCTTTGGACTCATCTTGTTTAGGAATCTCTGCATGTCCTAAACTTTTATGTCTATTTTCTTCACCAGGTTGGAGAAGTTTTCTGTCATTATTTTTTCAAATAGGTTTTCAATTTCTTGCTCTCTCTCTTCTCCTTCCAGTATCCCCATTAAGCAAATGTTGGTATGCTTGAAGTTGTTCCAGAGGCTCTTACATTATCCACCTTTTGGGGTGTTATTTTTTCTTTTTGTCATTCTGATTAGGGTTTTTTGTTTGTTTGCTTGCTTCCTTCCTTATATTCCAAATGGCTGATTTGATTCTTGACTTCATCTTCTCTACTGTTCATTCCCTGTAAGTTACCTTCATTTCAATCAGTGTACCCTTAATTTCTGATAGGTTCTTTTTTGTTTTCCATATCCTTTTTTATGCTGTTGAAGTTCTCACTAAGTTCATTGAGCACCCTTATAACCAATGTTTTGAACTCTGCATCTAGTAGATTGCCTGTCTCCATTTTGTTAAGTTCTTTTTCTGGAATTTTGTTCTGTTCTTTTATTTGGGACATGTTTCTTTGTCTTCTCATTTTAGCAACCTCTCTGTGTTTGTTTCTACGTATTAGGTAAAACTACTACATCTCACAGGCTTTGTAAAGTGGTCTTATTTAGTAAGTGTTCTGTAGGGTCCAGTGGCATGGTGCCCCAGTCACCCATGCTGGATACTCCAGGTGGGTGCACCCCCCTATGCCATCACAAGACTGTGTACACCCTGTTATAGTTGAGCCTTGATTGCTGTTGCAATATCAATGGGAAGGATTTACCCCCAGGCTGGTTCTGCTGCAAGGACTGGCTGTGACCACACAACACTGTGAAGAGCCAGTTGTGCAGAGGCCCAACTACAGAGAAGGACTCTAGTTTTCACTGAGTCTGCCCCTTGAGTGTGTTGCTTGTGGAAGTGGTTGGGTGGTGGTGCTTTGACCTGGCCTGAAGCTGTGCACCATGTGGGCTGTCTCCGTGGCCTCCCAGGAAGTAAAGACCAAGGTCAACCTCCACTTGTGTCTTCCTGGGGCTACCCAGCATGAGCTACAAAGTGATCTTCAGATGGTTGTTACTTGTGTTAGGCTTGGTAGTGCCCAGGTAAGGACAAGCTATGAATCAAGGCCTGTTGCTGCTAGTGCTGGGACTGGGGCCACTTAGCAAGAGGTGTTATTTGTTTGAGATATTTTAAGAAAGTCTGAAGCATGAGCCATGAAGCATTTGTATGGGAATACCACTGGAAACTGCTTGGATGGGCCCGCTAGTTGAATGGGGCAGGGTCTCAGGAAATTACCAGGGCAGGGCAAAGAGTGTGAGTCAGGTTTATGGAGACTCAGATATAGTGCCTGCTGGCTGACTTTGTGAGGGTGGGGATCACAGGAAAGGAACAATGGCTTCTGCCAGAAATAATTTTGTCTGGCAGAAAGCTCCCCCTCCACATCTCACCCTGATGCCAGATAATTAATTTCCTCTGCTTATGTCCCTGGTGCCTTTTGAGCTGCTGCCTGAGCAGTGGAGCGCACAACAAGTGAGTCCAAATAAGTCCATTCAGACTCTTTAAGAGAAATTGCCTGGGACTCCAGCAGCTTGTCTCACTCAGCCATAATCCTCACTGGTTTTTACAGCCAGAAGTTATGGGGACTTCTTTTCTTGGCACTGGAACCTTAGGCTTGGGGTTCTGGTGTGGGGCTAGGACCACTTGACCCTCAGGGGTTACCCCCACAGCCAAGATATCCCTCCCAATTTTTATTGCCTGCCATGGGTGTAGGACTAGCTCTTTCCATCTCTCTGCCCACTCTACCAGTCTCCATGTGGCTTCTTTATATCCTTATTTGTAGGAGTTCTGTTCAGAAAGTTCTGAATGATGGTTGTTCTGTAGTTTAGTTTAATTTTGATATGGTTGGTTGTGGGAGGATGTGAGTACCACAATTACCTACCCAGCCATCTTGACTAGAAGTCAAAGTTAAAATGTTTAAATATATGTGGTTTATATATTGAAAACTAGGATAGGCTCAGTCATAAAGGTATCCATAGTCTTATTTATCTCCTTCCTGATTTACATATCTATATAGTACTTACTAACTTACCTCCTTTCCTCTTGAGTTCATGTTATTAGAAATTAGAAATTCTTTATTAAAAAGAGAAAGTGTTTTAACATTAATAAATTTACTCAACATTAGAAGCCTGTGTTTTTGAGATACTATAAAGACTAATAAATAGAAGTTACAAAATAATGAAGCCCTAAAAATCAGAAGTAAAGTCATTCTGATGTTTTAGAGAAACTAATAATAATACCTAACATTGAATGCTTAGTGTATGGCAGTCATAGTTCTAAGCACCTACTACAAAATGACTCACTTAACTTTTGTAACAAAAGAAGAAAAACTGAGGCAACAAAGAGTTTACTTGCCCAAGATCACATAGCTAGGCAATAGTAAAATCATTTTTCTAGCCCATGTAGTCTGAATCCAGGGCCTACTCTCTTTATCTATGCTACCTGTTACTGAAGGTACAAAAATGTGGAATATGTAAGTAGAAAGTTTTTAAAATACATTAAATATAACATTTTAAAATAAAATTTTACATTTAAAATGAAAATAAGCTAAAAATGACTATTTTCCTGTAGTTTCAACAACAATGATACTGCTGCATCTTCATTAGACAATAGGCTCCTTGAAAATAGAAACCACTCCTACTCAAATTAGTATTCCCAGTATAGTGCTTACCATATAGTAAACACTTAATATTTATGAAGTAAGAAAATTCATTTACTATCAGATTTGAGAGCACTTAAGTCACCTAAATGAACAGAGCAAAGCAAGGCTTATGCAAATAGAAATGATAGAAAGAAAATTTCAAAATCACTATGAACATTTACAAGAATTTAAAGTATAAGCCTTGAACCACAAGTAAGATCCTTAATGGAACTATAAGATGACAAAACAATTTACTGCTCTTTGTAAGCTAGTGATAAGAAAACATATTGGAAACATAATAAGAATTTTGAGGGAAGGTGTCAATACTTTTTACCCATGAACATTATTAAGAAAAGTTTCCGATATCTTTGATACCAATTTACCTTTCTAAACATAGATTCACTGAAGCTAACAGCATAGTATAGAATCTGAAGCTTTCTGTGAGAGAAAAGATAATTTAACTTATTTATGTTAGAGAACCTATTAATAAAAATAAGTAACCATAGCAAAAGTGAAAACATCATCTACTATCACTTTACAGTGTGCAAGGAACTGTGATAAGAGTTTTGTATGCATTATTTAGTTTGATCAAATTACCCACAATTGATAAGTGAAAAACTAAGCTTAGACAAGTAATTTTCCTAAGATCACACTAGGAGTCAGTAGTCATGCTTCTCTTGAAATGAAAAATAGGAACCATAAAGGATCATCAAGCATTATCAAAATTGAGAGTATAATCTCATTAATACCAGACAACTTGACCATTCATTTTCTACCTCTGACTTGTTTGGGGTTGTTTTGACTTGTTTTTATATAATATTTATATTGAAGTTTATTTAACTTGAGATCACACCTGGATGACACTGTGTTTCTGGACATCTGTAATTTCATATAGTTTGTGTACTTCCACTCATAATTGATTTTCCAGTTCTAGTTTTCATTTTCATTATTCAGTTATAATTTCCTTAAGAGTAAAAACCTTGGCTTTTATTTTCTTTGTGTGTCTCCAGAGTCTCTTAAATTATGATTGTCTGATGAAGGCTTCTAAAAATTTATTTGTCAAAAAAATTATACAAATGAGGTTATCCATTCTAAAAACAGCTAAATAGAGAGGGAAAATGGTGGCCATGTGAGAAGCAGCAGAGCGCCCCATCTCCCAGCCATGGACTCAATTTACTCCTAAAATCCTACTGTGCCAGCTTGGAAAAACCAGAGAAACATACCTGAGTGGACCGAGTGCGAGTAGGGAGCAATGAAGAAACATCACAGAGTCCGGTAAGGTAAAGTCCCCCCTGAAGCCTGTGCTGGGCTCCGAGCTCCAAGGCTTGGAGGCTGCAAAGCTCCCTCCCCTTGGGAGTGTGGACGGCATTCAAAAGCAGGGATCCCACACCCGGAGCAATGAGAGGGGAAGGAGCGCCCCATGGGAGGTCAAACGTACCCTGGGGAGCACTGAGTCCCAGAGGGATCGGCACTTTCTTAGGAAACAAAGCCTCTAATAGCAGACGGTGCCTTCCTAGCAAAACAAAGCTTCTAGTGGAGGCTGCGACTGGTGTCTAGTGCTCAGGGTGCCGACCATAAGGAAGGCTGTGCCAAAGTCTGTGGCACCTAAGTGGTAAGGGACCAGAGGACTGCGCTGAGTGGCCACACACTGGGACCCTCTGTTTCCATGTGGGGCATTGTGTTGAGCCCCAGAAAGCACTGAATCTGCGTGGCGCAGGGGAGGGGAGGAGCCCTCCCAGCTCTGAGCTCCCAGTGGGAGACGCTGGGATCTGTGAGCAGCCCTGAGGGGTGCTGTGGTGACACGTGAAGCCATTCCAGCTTAGCTGAGACCAGCAGTGCAGGGAGCTGCGTGGAGCTAACTTTGGGTTCCCTCCGGCTGGGTATCTTGGTGCGCAGGCAGCAGGACGTTGCAGGGCGGACTTTCTGCCTTTGTGTTGCTTTGTGCATTTGCAAGCTTACTTGCAGAACTGGTTCCCACCTTCCCAGCATGCACTGCGTGGACAGACCAGTGGAAGCTGGAATTGGGGTCTGCATAGTAGACGGTCTGAGGGGTGGTCCTGGTGCGACCAGCCAACCAGAGCTGAGCAAGGAGGAGTGGAGCCTGCCTGCCTCTCCTGCAACCAGGAGCACTCCCCCCAACAGGAAAGGGGCGGGTCATGCTCACTGAAGCCCCAGGTACCCCCACAGGGCACAGTCCTGAGGGGGAAGGGAGAGCAGCTCACAGGAGGACATTATAAGAATAAGACTCACAGGGACTATTGTTTGGGAATTGGAGGAAAAGCTGAAAACCCCTGCTGGGGGCAGGGCAGGCAAAGGGCTCACCAGAATGTGTTTTTAATCGAACCCACTGAGCCCAGGCTGCTGAAACAGCCCATACAGAAAAGGCAACAGGCTGAAATCAATTTGAAGCTACAGCAGGCCAGAGCCTGGGGAACTATAATCAGAGGACAGGGAAGGGACTGAGGAGCTGGCGGTGGAGCAGAGGCTAACTCCTGCAGAGGAAGTGCCTGACAGCAAAACCTCTAAGGGGAGAGATACTACAAGCTACACTAGCCACCCTGCACCATAAAGACTCTACAGAAGACTCTGGAGTAAGACCAGGCAACTACGAGTTTGCAAAATAGCTGACAAGAGGAGGTGGTCCATGAAGAGCCTCAGGTCAACCATCTACCTAAGGACACCAGAGCCAAACCTAGACGGTTCCTCACATTGGCTGATACACAAGTACCTCCCAGGAGTACTAAACCAGCACACAAAACAGCGACTTTCAGACAACATAAGTTGCCCAGAAGAAACTCACCTGATTGACTGCCTTTTTTTCTTCTGTTTTTTGTTTAGTTTGGTTTTGGGTTTTTTTGTTTCTGTTTTTTTATTTTTTTCTCTTTTTTACTTAGGAAGGAGAGAAAGGGGAGAAAATTTGTTTTTTCTTCTTTTTAAAATTTTATAATAATTTTTTTTTAATTTAAAAAAAAATCTTTTTAACTAAATTTTTTTTTCTCTTCTTTATAAAAGATTTTTGTATTGCTTAGCTTGTTTTTAGTTTTGTTTTGGTTATTTGCTTTGTTTTGTTTTATCCTTGCTTCTACTGTCAAGACTTTCTTGATATTCCCTGCTTAACGACTGGAACTTTATTGTTATAAACAAGTTTACTGCTTTCCTCTATAGTTGCCTTCAAATCTCTTACCAGGCTCCCTCCCTGCCTGGATTTTATCTCTCTCTCTCCTCTCAATCCATTGGCATAACTTTTTTTTTTCTTTTTTCTTTTTCTACGTTTCTTTCATTCTTTCATTATCCTCGCATCTGTCTTCCTGTGTTTTTGTTCGATTGTTAGTTTCTCTTATTTTCTTTATTGTATTTTTGTTTTGTCATTTTCAACTATTATCCTATTCCTATTTTCTCCCTTAATTTTTTTCTGGCACTTCTTTCAGAATCTTTTCTCTGCTTCTGTAATCTCCCAGTAGTTTCTCTATTTTTTACATCTTAGTATATTATTATTTTCTAAATTTTCACCAGTATTAACAACAATATACATCTCTCTCTCTAAGCATTACTTTTCTTTCTCTCTATTTTTTAAGCATTTTTTTTGTGTGTGTGTGTTCTCCCTTGACTCTCCCAGTTGTATTTTCACTTGGGTTGTTTTCATTGTGACTGTCAATATATTTTGTAAGATATCCCTTGTTTCCTGGAAGTTTGGATGTGTATTGTCCTGCCTTGCCAACACCCATACTACAGCTTACATGACGAGGTTGAGGCTGAGACACAGTTAGCCAACCTGAGAGGAAGGTCCTCATAAGGACTGATCAATGACAATATAGACCCAACCACAACAGGAGAACATGAAGAAACCACAAAAGGGTCACCCACAAGAGGGACATGCCTAGAGCAAAGAGCTCAGAAGTCTAAGAAAAACACACCTCTGGGCTCTGCTGGAACCACAAGACAAAATCCCATCCCACAAGACTGGAAGACAGCAAATATATCTAATATATAGATACAAACACTAAGACCTACCAAAATGGGGAGACAAAGAAAAAAACCCCAAATTAAAGAAAAGGAAAAATTGCCAGAAAAAGACTTTGATGAGATGGAGTTAAGCAAGTTATCAGAAACCGAGTTCAGAGTATGGATGATGAAGATGTTCAAGGAACTTATGAAGACACTGGATGATAAGATAGAGGACCTTAGTGAAAATGTGAAAAAAGAGATACATACCATAAACAAAACTCAGACAGAGATAAAGAATGCTGTATCTGATATCAAGAATGCACAGGAAAGTATTAAAAACAGGCTCAATGAAGCAGAGAATAGAATAAGTGACTTAGAAGACAAGTAGAAAAAAATCGCACAATCAGAGCAGCAAAAAGAAAAACACTTAAAAAGCATGAGGACAGTCTAAGGGAGCTTTCGGACAACAATAAAGCAACACAACATTCACATTATAGGAGTGCCAGAGGGGGATGAAAGAGAGCAAGGGATGGAGAACTTGGTGGAGGAAATAATGATAGAAAACTTCCCTAGGCTGGCAAAGGAGAAAGCCACACAAGTTCAGGAAGCACAGAGGGTTCCAAACAAGAGGGACCCAAAGAGACCCACTCCAAGACATATTGTAATTAAAATGGCAAATGTCAAGGACAAAGAGAAAATATTAAAGGCTGCAAGAGGGACACAAGCAATGACCTACAAGGGAACCCCCATAAGGCCGACAGCTGATTTCTCAACAGAAACTCTTCAGGCCAGAAGGGAGTGGCATGAAGTTCTCCAAGTAATGAAAAGCAAGAACATGCAACCAGGATTGCTTTATCCAGCAAGGCTATTATTTAAAATTGAAGGTGAAATAAAGAGCTTCCCAGAAAAAAAAAAAAAAAAAAAGGCTAAAGGAGTTCAGTACCACCAAACCAGCATTGCAAGAAATGCTAAAAAGACTACTTTAAGAAAAAGAAGGAATACTGAGAGAAAGGTACATCAGCATAAAGGGGGGAAAATGGCATTAAATAAGTTGATATCGATAGTAACAAACGTAAATGGAATAAATGGTCCAATCAAAGACAGAGGGTAGCTGAATGATAAGAAAACAGGACCCAAATATATGCTGTCTACAAGAAACCCACCTGAGAGCAAAAGACTCACACAGGCTAAAAGTGAAGGGATGGAATAACATATTCCATGCAAATGGAAAGGAAAAGAAAGCTGGAGTAGCAATTCTTATTTCTGACAAAATAGACTTCAAAATAAAACCATAACAAAAGAAAAAGATGGTCACTACATATTACTAAAGGGGTCAATCCAACAGGAGAAAATAACCCTTATAAGCATTTATGTACCCAATATAGGAGCACCTAAATATATAAAAAATTTCTTGGAGGACTTTAAAGGGAAGATTGACAGCAACACAATCATAGTGGGAGACTTTAACACCCCACTCTCAGCATTGGACAGATCAAGACAAAAAATCACCAGGGAAATGCAGACCTTAAATGACTCACTAGACCTAATGGATTTAATTGACATTTACAGAACATTTCACCCCAAAGCAGCAGAAAACACATTCTTCTCAATTGCACATGGAACATTCTCAAAAATAGACCATATGTTAGGGCACAAGGCAAGTCTCTACAAATATAAGAAGATTGAAATCATATCAAGCATCTTCTCAGATCACAATGCCATGAAACTAGAAATCAACCACTATAAAAAAACTCAAAAATATTCAAACACATGGAGGCTAAATAGCATGTTATTAAACTATGAATGGGTTACCAATGAGATCACGGAAGAAATCAAAAACTTCATGGAAAGTAACGTAAATGAACAGAAAACAACGCAAAACCTATGGGACACAGCAAAAGCAGTCCTGAGAGGAAAATTCATATCATTACAGGCCTATCTCAAGAAACAAGAAAAAGATCTAATGAACCATGTAACACAACTACTAAAAAACTAGAATGAGAACAGCAAGAAAAGCCCCAAGAAAATAGAAGGAAGGAAAGAATAAAGAACAGAGCAGAATTAATGACATAGAGACTAAAAAAAAAAACAAAAAAATCAATAAAACCAAGAGCTGGTTCTTTGAATAGGTAAATAAGATTGATGCACCTTTAGCCAGGTTCACTAAGAAACTAAGTGAGAGGACCCAAATAAGTAAAATCAGAAATGAAAGAGGCGATGTAACAACTGACCCTACAGAAATACAAAGGATTGTAAGAAAATATTATGAGCAACTATATGCCAACAAATCGGACAAGATGGGGGAAGTGGACAAATTCCTACAAGCATATAACCTTCCAAAGCTGAATCAAGAAGAGGCAGAAAACCTGAATAGGCCGATAGTAACTAATGAAATGGAAACAGTAATCAAAAAACTCCCAGCAAACAAAAGTCCTGGAGCAGATGGATTTACAGGCGAGTTTTACCAAACATTCAAAGAAGAATTAACACCTATTCTATTCAAACTATTCCAGAAAATTCATGAGAAGGGAAAACTCCCAAACTCTTTTTATGAGACCAGCATCATTCTAATCCCAAAACCAGATAAAGATACTGCAAAGAATAAGAATTACACTCCAATATCCCTAGTGAACATAGATGCAAAAATCCTCACTAAAATACTAGCAAACCGGATCCAGCAATACATTAAAAAGATCATACATCATGACCAAGTGGGATTTATTCCAGGGATGCAAGGCTGGTACAACAACCACAAATCAATAAATGTGATACATCACATAAACAAAATGAAGGACAAAAATCATATGATCATATCAATATATGTAGGAAAAGCATTCGACAAAATCCAGCATCCATTTCTGATAAAAACTCTCAGCAAAGTGGGAATAGAAGGATCATATGTCAACATAATAAAGGCCATAAATGAGAGACCTACGGCCAACATTATTCTCAATGTGCAAAATCTAAAACCATTTCCATTAAAAACAGGAACAAGACAGGGATGTCCACTTTCACCACTCTTATTCAACATAGCACTGGAAGTCCTCGCCATAGCCATCAGACAAGAAGAAAACATAAAAGATATCCAAATTGGAAAGGAGGAAGTAAAACTGTCATTATTTGTAGATGACATATTGTACATAGAAAACCCTAAAGACTCCATCAAAGTCCTACTAGATTTGATAAACAAATTTGGCAAGGTAGCTGGATACAAAATCAACATCCGTAAATCAATGGCATTCTTATACACCAATAATGAACTTTCAGAGAGAGAAATTGAAAAAGCGATAACATTTATCATTGCAACTAAAAAAATAAGATACCTAGGAATAAACTTAACCAAGGATGTAAAAGACCTGTACTCAGAAAACTATGTGACACTGAAAAAAGAAATAGAGGAAGATTTAAACAAGTGGAAGAATATACCATGCTCATGGATTGGAAGAATTAATATCATTAAAATGTCCATACTACCCAAAGCAATTTATAAATTCAATGCAATTCTTATTAAAATACCAACAACATATTTCACAGACCTAGAACAAACATTTCAAAAATTTATATGGAACCAAAAAAGACTTTGAATAGCTGTGGCCGTCTTGAGAAAAAAGAATAGTGGAAGGGATCACATTACCGAACTTTAAACTGTATTACAAAGCCACTGTAATCAAAATCGCCTGGTATTGGTAGAACAACGGGCATATAGATCAATGGAACAGAACAGAGACCCGAGAAATAGACCCACGCCATTATGGTCAGTTAATACTTAACAAAGGAGGCAAGAGCATACAATGGAGTAAAGACAGTCTCTTCTATAAGTGGTGCTGGGAAAATTGGACAGATACATGCAAAAAAATGAAACTAGACCACCAACTTTCATCACACACAAAAATAAACTTAAAATGGATAAAAGACTTCAATGTAAGTCACAAAACCATAAAAATTCTGGAAGAAAACATAGGCAATAAAGTCACAGACATCCCACATAGTGGACTTTTCACTGATAGATCTCCTAGGGCAAGAGAAACAAAAGAAAAAATAACCATATGGGAGTACATCAAACTAAAAAACTTCTGTACAGCAAAAGAAAACAGCCTCAAAATACAAAGGAACCCCACAGTCTGGGGAAACTAAATTGCCAAGGATGTATCTGATAAGGGGCTAATTTCCAAAGTGTACAAAGAACTCATAGCACTCAGCAAGAGGAAGACAAACAACCCAATTAAGAAATGAGCAAAGGACTTGAATAGACACTTCTCCAAAGAGGACATACGGATGGCCAGGAGACACATGAGAAAATAACGTTGCTAATCATCAGAGAGATGCAAATTAAAACCCCAACGAGGTATCCCTTCACACCTGTCAGAATGGGTGCCATCAAGAAATCAACAAACAGCATGTGCTGACGAGGATGTGGAGAAAGGGGAACCCTAGTACACTGCTGGTGGGAATGCAGACTGGTGCAACCACTGTGGAAAATGGTATGGAGGTTCCTCAAAAAATTAGAAATGGAGCTGTCTTTTGATCCAGTAATTCCACTCCTATGAATGTATCCTAAGAATCCTGAAACATTCATCAGAATGCATATATGTACCCCAATGTTCAAAGCAGCACAGTTTACAGTAGCTAAGATCTGGAAACAGCCCAAGTGCCCATCAGTAGATGAGTGGATAAAAAAGCTGTGGGACATTTACACCATGGAATACTACACAGCTGTAAAGAAGAAGAATCTCGTACCCTTTGGGACAGTATGGGTGGACCTGGAGAGAATTATGCTAACTGAAATAAGCCAGGCAGTGAAAGACAATCATCACATGATCTCGTTTATATTTGGAATCTGAAGAACTTAATAAACTGATGAACAGAATAGATTCAATGACATCGAAGCATAGATCAGACTGACGAATGTCAGTGGGATAGAGGAGGGCGGTTGGGTGGAGGGGGAGGGAGCAACCTAAGAATTTATATGCATATATGCACAACCCAAGGACCCGGACAATGGTGGGGAGAGGGACTTGGGAGAGCAGTGGGAGGGGGTGGAATGGGTCATTGGGGGGAAAAAGGGACATCTGTAATATTTTAAACAAAAATAAAATTAAAAAATAAATAAATAAAAAAATAAATAAATAAAAACAGATAAATACCTTGAATATGCAGTCTAGTTTGTTGCTTTGTGTTTGTACAATCTCAAAGGCATGAAATTAGGTTTTGATGAGATCATAAGTGTGGAGCCACTATGTTGGAATTGGTGCCCTTATAAGAAGAAAATAAGAGCATGGCTTGGTCTCTCAGTCATGTGAGGATATAAATCCAAGATAGCCAACTGCAAACTAGGAAAAGGGCTCTCACCAGACACCAAATCTGCCAGCATCTTGTCCTTGGACTTCTAGCTTTCAGAATTGTGAGAAATAAGTTTCACTTGTTTAAGCCACCCAGTCTCTGGTATCTTGTTATAGTAACCCAAATGGACTAAAACATTAGTAGTAATAAGCTCCCACTGTAATTCTATGGGGCCCTTGGATGTTGCCTTCTATTTCAGAAAGTATTCACAGTTCATAAATCAAAATTAAATTTATGTATAATGTCAAACAAATGTCTGCTCTTCAGAAAGAATGGGAGCCTTTTTAATTCTGTGGGGATCAGATATCACAAAATCAAACACCCCCTCATAACCCACAAAAGTAGAAATAAATAAATAAAATTTAAATTAAAAAGTAATTATAACTAGCTCAGCAGTTAAGCGTCCACTTATGGTCCAGGAGACTGTGGTTCAATTGCTGGTCAGGGCACATGCCTGGGTTGTAGGCTCAATTTTCAGCAGGTGGTGTGCAGGAGGCAGCCAATCAATGACTCCGTCATCACTGATGTTTCTTTTTCTTTCTCCCTCTCCCTTACTCTCTCTGAAATCAATAAAAATATATATATTTTACAAGTAATTAAAACTGGACTAGAGTTTGTATGATATATACCATCAAATAATTAAATAATTAAGTCCCACATAAAAATAAACCTTACTCTTACCCATACTTGTAGAGGTAAGTTTTATGAATCATACTTCCCTCCTCCCCTTTCCCCCTCTCTCTCTCTCCAGGTTCTTTAGTATGCTTGCCAATTTTCCCAAATTACCGTGAATCACCCCTGATTCCACCTCCTTGTTAGTTTTCCAAAAAGAAGATGAGAGGCAGGCATTGTTTTCCCCTATACTACTAAGCCCTTGGGATACCAAAAGCCTTGTATGAATCCAAGCCCAGGACTTATTACTCTAATCTCTTCTACACCTGATTAATCTTCATACATCTAGTATTTGATGAGTACTCTCTATATACCTGGCACTGTTTTAGGTGTTGGAAATAAACAAGAGCAAAATTGGACACATTCCCCATTCTTTTAGACACCACAATTAATTAAAGAGGACAGACACTAATTAAGTAATGAAATATATGTCAATTTGAAACAGTGGTATTGGTGATGAATGAGAGACACTTGGTTCTATAACATTATAAAACAGAGTGTCTGATCAAATCATAGATTACCAAGAAGGCTTCTCTAGAATGTGACACATGAACTGAGATTTGAAGGAAAAGTAGGTGTTAATGAGGAAAGGAGGGAAAGGGAGAGATCAATAACATGAAGATCAAGTGAAATTTGAGTTAGTTGATGGTTGAATAATTCCTGGCATTTAATTAAGTTGTATGTTTTCTGTACTTTTTCCTCTGTATTGCATTAATTCATTTATTCATTTAATTTATTCAAAAACTTTGGGTTTGTTAAAAGCAGCAGAGGCATCAAGAATTAGGATCAAACATGATACCAAAAGTATGGGAAACAAAACCAAAAACAGACAAATGGGACTACACCAACTTAAAGACTCTGTGCATCAAAGGAAACAACAGAGGATAGAGGCAACCTACAGAATGGGAGAAAATAATTGCAGGTCACATATCTGGTAAGGGGTTAATATCCAGAATATATAAGAAACTCTTACAGCTCAACAACAAAAATACCAAATAACCTTATTTAAAAATGGGCAAAAGACTTAAACAAACAATTCTCCAAAGAAGTTATACAAATTGCCAAGAAGCATATGAAAAGATGTTCAACATCACTAATAATAAGAGCAATGCAAATCAAAACCACAATGAGATATCACCTCACACCCATTAGGATAGTCACTCTCAAAAGAACAGAAAATAAGTATTGGCAAGGATGCAGATAATTTAGAACCCTTGTGCACTGTTGGTGAGAATGTAAAATGGTATAGCCATATGGGAAATGTATGGAGTTTCCTTTAAAAAATTAAAAATAGAACTACCATATGATCCAACAGTCCCACTACTAGGATATATCCAAAATAATTCAAAGCAGGATCTCAAAGAAATATTTAGAAACTCATATTCACAGCAGCCAAGAGCTGAAAGCAACCCAAATGTCCATGAATAAGTAAATAGATAAAGAAAATGTGGTATGTACACACAGTGGAATATTATGAAGCCCTAAAAAAGAAGAAAATCTTGTCACATGCTACAAGATGGATGAAACTTGGGGATACTATGTTAAATGAAATCAGCTAGTCACAGAAAGACAAATACAGTATACTGTAATACCACTCACATGAAGTATCTAAAATAGTCAAAATCATAGAAACAGAAAGTGGAAAAGTGATTGCTGTAAAAGGAGATGGGGAATTAGTGTTTAATAGGCATACAATTTCTAGAGATCTGTTGTACAACACTGTGAATATACTTAACATTACTGAACTGTACTCCCTAAAAAAGTTCCCAAATAGCATGTTACTAAGCAATAATTTAATGCATAAATAAATTTGATTGATTTCAATATTAACCTGAAATAAAATAAATATTTCAATTTAATTGAAATAAAATGTTTTTTAAAAGGAGGTTCAAGAAAACTCACTGAATTATTAATTGAAAGATCACTGGTGACTTCTATGAATTTTGGGACAGCGCTGAAATTAAACAGTAGGAATGGAAGGCAGAAGCCAGATTTGTGGAAATTAAGACCGGGTGGAAAGTAAGGAAGGAGAGGAAAGAGAGACAGATATTAGCCATGCATCATGAAATTTGACAGTGAATAAAGGAAAGATATGATATGGATTGAGGAGAGTTTTGTTCCTCCAAGATAAGTAAGCTCTGACTTGATTGAAATAATGACCTTAGTTATTTCTATTGTAAAAAAAGAGACGCCAAAATGGATTAGAGTGAAGCTAAAACTGAGAGGTAGCAAACTGTTCAGTCAAACTTGTCTCCCAAATGTTTTATTTGCCTCAAGTTTTAAAAAATGGATTAGTAAAAATTTTAAATCTTAAGATTTTCCGTAAAACTCTGGATATCTGTTGTACCTTGAAACTACCTCTTTATTCTATTTCACCTGGCCTACTTCATGTATTGACAGTCTTGGCCTGGTTCAGGCCAATTGTTTGCAATCCTGATTACAGAATACAGTGGCGAAGTGAGGAAAGGTGGAAATGTAGGGGAGGGGAAAGATAAGCAGTTGAATTATGACCTACATTTTTACATCTGGGACCATTCCTTGGTGTTTCTTTAAAGCTTCACTTTTTCATCCCACTTCCTTAATAAGTGTGATCTTACTCCTCTAGTCATTCTCTGATAGCTTCTACTATCAACTCTACAGATAAATTCCAAATCTACATCTCTTCTCTAAACAACTTCATGATATTTTTAACCCAAAATTAAACATTTCATTCATTCAACAAATATTTATTGGGCATCTAGTGTGTGACAAGCATTGTTGTAGGCTGTGGGGATAATAGTAGTAGTAAAAATCAGCATTCTTATAGAGAGACAGGCAAAACAAACATAAATAGTTTATATAATTTCATGTAGTGATTCTGCTACAAGAAAAAAACTAAAGAAACAGAGATTTGGGGAACAATTATGGATGAGAGTTATTTCTTCTTATTTTTCCCCAAAGCAGTTTTCCACTCTATAGTACCTATTTCTTCCAAAAATACCAGTTTTCTCCCATCCTTGATTCTTGATTACTCTAGTTTGTGTGTGTGTGTGTGTGTTTACCAAGTTCTTTTCCCTCCATAGTGTCCATAAATGCATCCCTTCCAGCCTTTTCCAGAATCCCATAGACACTATCCTATGCCAGACACTCCTAACACCATGCCTAGATGGTTGTAATGGCTTTTTAATTGGTCCCCTACCTCTTATCTCCTTAAACTTTTCTCCACCACACACTTCTAAATTATGGACTGAAGATTTTTCTTCTTAATTATCATTACTCACATCACATTATGCTCACTTTCCAATTCAACTTCAAGTTCCAGAAAGACCATGAGGTATAGTGGTAGAACATCTGGGCTTTGGAGTTAGGACTACTAGAGTCAAAACCTTGGGGATGTTTTATTAAGCTTCAGGCTCCTCAGCTATTAAATGGGATAATAATTCTCATTCCCTGAGATGCTGTAAGGGGTGAAATTAGATGAGGTGTGTAAAGCAGTAAGGTACTAGCAGGGAAACATCTCCTCATGAAACAGCTGTCACCCTTCATCACTAAACCAATTTGCTTGACTGCTTCCTTATCATAATCACACAGCATTTATTCACTGTTGTTTTACCTTGTAACATTATTTTATTATTTATATAATAAGTTTGACAGCTCTTTTAGGAAAACTGTTTTCATACTCAAAGTCTGAAGGAACTCTGCACATATTAGCCATTTGGGCAAGCTGTGCTTGCATCAGAGTGCTTGGCCATGGGGGCTGAAATATAGCTTGTGCTGATGCAGGCAAAGCTGACATCCATAAAACTGCATCCACTACAACTGGGGTGGGAGGTTCTCTGGTGGTAGAACAGTGGTGGTGGGCAGTATTCTTGCTTGTCAAAGTGTAGCTGAAATTTCACCTCTGTGGAGACCTCCATGATACCTCCCCTGTGCCTGAACCCCTAAGTGATATGTCAAGTTGTGTAAGAACCATTGGTATATGTGTCTCTCTTAGTGAGATCTAATTTACTGAGGTCCAATGCTCTAGTTTACTGTGTCCACATGGTCAGTATATATACCTGGTACTCAGGGAAGTGTTCAATACTGTTATGGGATGAATGATGGCTCTTGAAGAAAAGTTCAAGGAAGAGGCAGAAAAAGCACACAATTAGGATGGAGATGCAGAAGAAAAGCAGAAAGAAAAATAGAATTGGGAGGGGCATGTAGGCAACAACTCTTTGTTATGGCTATGAGTGGAACAATTAAATGCTAGATTGGACAGAAAGTACAACAGATGTACAAAGCACAGTTTTTGCATCTATGGATTACTATAAACTGTCACAAGCTTGTCCTATGCTGCACATATGACAACTGAGAAGAGCCAACACTCTCATGAGTAAGGAAGCTGTTTTATAAGCTGCAGGAGCTCATGTTGCACCAAGTTGTTGTAGTTCAGAAAAGGGAGAGATTATTTTCATCATGGTTTTCAGGTCTTGAAACAAAACTTTATTAGAGGTTCTACCAAATCACAACCTGTGACTGATTCTCAGCCTTTCATATGATTCCCATTATGTAGGGTTTTTTTGGTGAAAGGCTTAAGAACTGGTAGAAATTTAATTAATCAAGAAATCAAGAAGAGAGTTGGAAGATGGTGGCAGATTGAATGGAAGTTACACTGACATTCTCCCAAGACCAAACTGGAATTACAACTAATATATTTTTTAAAAACCCTGAATAATCAATTGAAGACTAGCTGTAGAGTACCCTTATAACCACGAACACAAAACAGAGATTGCATAGAGGCTGGTAGAAAGTGTGGAATTGTGAGAGGGCTGGCCAGGCTTCCATAGGCAGCAGCTAAACTTCCATGGGGATGGCTCAGCTGTGGAGGGTTCCCACTGAGGATTCTTGGACCTAAACTCCAAGCTAGGATTCCCAGCCCAGAGCACCAGATCTGAGAAAGTGCTCACAAAACATCTGGCTGTGAAAAGCAGTGGGGTTTCTGTCTGCCAGGGAGAGAGAGCTGGAAATACACACTATTAAAGGGCGAATGCACAAAGTTTTGTGTTCAGTCACTCACCTTGGGCTCGGGCAGAGGGAAGGAGGAGTGCACTAGAGCTGTGTGAGGAGAATACAGGGATGCTGGCTTGGGAGATAGAGCTCAGAGGGTAGCCACCTGGATTCCTGTGCAAAGTCACTCCCTCATACTGTAGAGGACATCTTTCTCAGGCAGACATTTAAATCCAAGCAGCTTTTACCTGGGGGGAGGGTGAAGCAATTGCCACACCCATTGAAAACCTCTCACTTCACCCTTTAGAGTTTCTATAATCTGAGGTTCATTAAGAGACTGAATAACAATCTGCCTCTGGGAGCTTTGAGTCTTTGCCTGATTTTCTTCTGGACCCAGGGTTTGGAAAAGCAGACTTTGGAGCACATATTGGTCCTTTACCAATGGATCCAGCCCCAGCAGAGGGAACCACAAGCTGTGGAGTGCAGAAAGCTTCAAACAGGGTACTCAAGGCCAGTCACAAATAGTATCTGACATTTGCCTACACCAGAGACCTTCTAAAAGACTGGGTATCCTAGAATATCTACATAACACATAGAAACAAATAAAAACAAGCAGCCAAAGTGGGGAGACAATAAACAAGTCCCAAGTGAAAGAAGAAAAGAATTCCCCAGAAGAAGAGGTAAATGAAATGGAGATAAGCAATCTATAAGATATAGAGTACAGAATACTGATCATAAGTATGCTCAGCAACATGAGCATCCTTATGGAATCATATGGAAACTATGAAGGAAATCAAGAATGGCATAGTAGAAATAAAAAAAATGCATCAGAAGGGACAATCAACAGATTAGGAGAAGCTGAGGATTGGATCAGTGAATTAGAGACAGGGTGTAAAAAAGAAAATCACTCAATTAGAGAACCAAAAAGAAAAAACAATTAAAAATCAGGAAGACAGTTTAAGGGAGCTCTGGGACAACATGAAATGTAACAACATTTGTATAATAGGAGTACCAGAAGATGTAGAAAGTAAGCAAGGGTTAGAGAACCTGTTTGAAGAAATAATGGCAGAAAACTTCCCTAATCTGGTGAAGAAAAAAATTACACAATTTCAAGAGACACAGAGAGTCCCAAGCAAGAAGAGCACAAAGAGACCCACACCCAGACATATCCTAATTAAAATGCCAAAAATTCAAGACAAAGAGAGAATATTTTTAAAAAAATATATTTTTTATTGATTTCAGAGAGAGAAGAAGGGAAATGGAGAGAGAGATAGAAACATCAAAAATGATAAGAGAGTCATTGATAGACTGCCTCCTGCACACCCCCTGCATGTGCCCTGACTGAAAATCAAACCTCAGTCTTCTGGATCATAAGTCAATGCTCAACTGCTGAGCCATGCAGGCTGAGCCAAAGAGAGAATCTTGAACGGAGCAAGAAAAAAGCAATCTGTTACCTACAAAGGAGCTCCCATAAGGCTGTCAGCTGATTTTTCATCAGAAACTCTACAGACCAGAAGGGAATGGCGTGAAATATTCAAGGTAATGAGAAGCAAGGATCTGAAACCACGAATACTCTATTCCACAAGGCTATCATTCAAAATAGATGGTGAACTAGAGAGAGTCCCAGACCAAAAAAAAGGCTAAAGGAGTTTATTAGCACCAAACCAACATTCTAAGAAATGTTAAAGGGACTTCTGTAATAACAAGTTGAAATAGAGAGAAAGAAAGAGAGGCATAAAAAAATAAAATGGCAATAGATAAGTCCCTATCAATAATAACTTTAAATATAAATGGATTAAATGCTCCATTCAAAAGACATAGGGTAGCTGAATGGATAAGAACACATGACCCATATATATGCTGTCTACACAAGTTCTACCTCAAGACAAAAGACTCACACAGGCTGGGAAAAAAAAAAAAAAAGAAACTTCTGGAGGACTTTAAAGGAGAGATCAACAGCAATACAGTCATAGTAGGCGACTTTAACACCCCACTGACTTTACTGAGTAGATCTTCTAGACAAAAAATCAAGAAGGAAATAGTGACTCTAAATGACACATTAGATCAGATGGATTTAATTGACATTTACAGAACATTTCACCCCAAAGCTGCAGAATACACATTCTTCTCAAGTGCACATGGGTCATTCTCAAAGATAGATCACATGTTAAGACACAAAACAAATCTCTACAAGAAGATTGAAATCATAAATCATATAAAGCATCTTCTCAGACATTTATACCATGAAATACTATGCAGCTATAAAAAAGAAGGATCCCTTATCCTTTGAGATAGCCTGGTGGGACCTGGAGAGTATTATGCTAAGTGAAATAAGCCAGACAGAGAAAGAGAAGTATCACATGATTTACTCATATGTGGAACCTAATGAACAAAATAAACTGATGAACAAAATCGATCTGATACCAGAGACAAGGGGTCTGAGGTCACCTATCATTACTTGAGCCAAATTAAGTAGAGGCAAAGTTGAATCATATGTTAGCATTTATTCCAGTAATGACTGAAATATGGGGAGAGCTGTTGGTCACCCTGGAAATTCTGCTTTTACTCTTCTTGCCAGTTGGTTGATTATATTCCACTGAGGGAGAGGATAACTACATGCAGCTGTGAGCTACAAGTGTAACAGAGAAAGAGGAAGGGACAGTCAGCAGTCTGGCCTTCAGGAGCTCAAAGTCCAATAACCAGGTGGCTAATCTTTTTGATGTTATAAACAGCTCAACCCATTCTTGGGACCAGAGAATGGTCATCATTCCCAAGGCAGAATCCAAGAGGGAGTCAGGGTCGGGGCATAGCAACCGAATCAAAGTGTGCCCTGTCCTTGATCTGTTCTCAAAATATATTTCTTTTTACAGCCTTGTTTTTCTTCTTGCAACACATTGTCCAGTTTCCCAGGGTCTACAAAAAACCCTCTTATCTATAGTTAGCAAAGTGAATAATTATTAAACTGTGGTTCTACTCTTATTACGTGCCCTTCCCCACTGTCAGATCCAGAAACATAGAAGCATGGAACAGACTGAGGATCTCAGAGGGAAGGCAGGGGTAGGTGGGTGGGAGAGAATAACCTAAGAACTTATATACATATATGCATAACCCATGGACATGGACAATAGTGCGGTGAAAGCTTAAAGGGGGTTGTGTAGATGGAGAGGATCAATAGGGGAAAAAATGGGACATTTGTAATGCTTTCAACAATAAAGATGAATTTTAAAAAAAGAAATCAAGAGAAAAAAAATAAGTTTGGATTTCCTGTTTCAAGGATAGTCAGCTTCTGAAAAATGGAGTATCAGCACTGAGTCTTCTTTCCCAGAGAGTGTATTTTCTTCTTGGAACTCGCCAGATTCTGTTGTTCTTGGGTATGTAATGGATTAACTTTCTATAGTAGTTTTGAGGAACAAATGATAGGAATTATTTAAGTGACAGGCTAACTTTTAGGGGCCAAAATTTCTTGGTAAGTAAGTAAGGCTGTACATAAAAAGCAGACTACACACATTCAAAGAATCTGTACATATAAATCCTACCAAAAGCCAAGAGAATTCTGTAACTTGAAAAGACTCAGTGCCAGAAGCATAAGCCAGTGAGGCAGAGGCTATAAACTCCTTGTTATCCACATGTGTCCTCTGCATTGTCTAATGCATATAAGAGAAGGAAACTGAGACAGTGACTGGGCCATTTCTTAATAATATAATTTAAAAATATATATATATCTTTATTGATTTTAGAGGGAGGAACGGAGAGGGAGAGAGATAGAAACATCAACGATGAGAGAGTCATTGATCGAGCCCACAACCCGGGCATGTGCCCTGACCGGGAATCGAACCCTGATGGCCTGGATCCTAGGTCGACGCTCAACCGCTGAGCCACGCCCGGCCGGGCAATAATATAATTTTTAAAGTGAGTCACTTGTGAATGGTATCAATTCTGAGTGAGGATCCAATTAGTTTACTTGCAATAAAACACATCAAACACAATCTGTAGCTTTTAGCAGTCCAAATGTTTCCTGGTGTTTCAGTCAGAGCAATCTCAAACCTAACACCTAGCTTGGAGCAGAGGTAAATGGGCCAGATGCAGAAAGATGATTAAATTCAAGTTTAAGGTTTTTCTACAAATACTGTTTTAAACAAGGTGATTATTCAACTATAACAGTATGATAATGCAAAAATGGCATCTGCCATGGGAAGAAAAGGCAGTGCTTTGAGAACCTGAAGAAGCAGTTAAGAGTAAGACCTTGGGTTTACATTTCTGGAGTATCTGGGTCTTTTGGAGGACTGATTTTTCTATGCACAGGAGCAAATTGAATACTGTCCTATGTGGCTTTATTTTACTTTCACCTCTGCAGTAAATGCCTTTTCTATGAAGAGCTCCTGGCTAATAAGGTATCTAAGGTGATCAGTATGTTGATGGCATTTCCTAAGAGTATTATTATGAGTGGATTCGTAGGAGTCTTTAGTTACCTCAAAAGTCAGGCTACCTAGGATGTAGCCAGGCCTTGAGGCAAGGTTGTTCTGTTAACCATGATTGTTCTGTTCTAATTAGAAAAAGCACTTTCTAACTGGGCTGCAAGTTGTATTCCCAGGGACATAGGAATTATTGTCCAGTCTCATTTTCTGAGAACTGCCTATCTTCATGGAAAGATTAACCTAGTTCCAGAAACAAAGGCATCCCAGAGGCACCTGCCCTTTGCAACCCCCAGCCAGAATTGCCTGTAATCTGGTCCCAGAGGTGTGCTCCCTGGAGTCCTGAGGCCCTCCCTTTGCAAGCCCCCAGCCCATCCTGCTTACTTCCCCACGCCTGTAATTCCTACTTTCCCATGTAATCTTTGTCCTTCTACCCAATATAAGCAGCTGGCTTATGGGGGGGGGGGGGGGCAGCAGAGCAGATTTTATGTGGACAAATCCTGCCGCTGGCCCAATTTGCCAGCAGTCTTGGAATAAATTCCATAAAGGATTCAACGGTCTCTGCTTAATTGGCTCAAGAGGTGACAGGCAGTCCTGACCTATTGTTGTCAGGCTTCACATCTAACAGCTTAGATAATATATCTTAATGGCTGTTAAGCAAATAAATATGCATAAGGAAATGACAATCCACATAATTATATGATTAGTTTTAACCACCGTTTCCCACTCAAGAGTGATTAGATTTTTTTCTGCCTTAGCCAGAGAGGACTAGTTGTTCTGGCACAGTTCAGGGGTGAAATGATCCCCTTAACTTTGAAAAGCTAATAAGGAACAAAGTAACAGTAACAATCAGAGTGGCAGGGGTGGGTGTGGTGTTCCAAACGGATTTGTTGATCTTATATCTCTCCTTCTGTTAACGATCCTCCTTTCGCCTCAGGTAGGAAACAGAAGTTTCTGGCGTTGGAGGTGGGTGATGGAGGGGAGTGATCCGAGTAGGAGACAGGTTACCAACGCTGGCCAACCACGGGACACAGCGGTCTGGAGAGGGGCTCAGACTCGGACAGAGAGGCAAGCCTCGGGTTTCCCAGGAAGAAACAGAAGAGCTAGATCAGGGGCCAAGGAACTCTGGCTGCTGCAGGCGACAGCACCACAAGTTTCCGCAAGTGACTGTGTAGCGGGCCACGCTCCCCCTTGGCGCTGGCTCTCAAGGCGGCCGGAGCGCCGGATGGCTTCGGGCTGCTGGCGGGGGCGGGACCTCGAGGAGGGCTGCTGGCAGCTCTCCAGGTCGGCGCACTAGATGAGGCTTCTCGGCTCCAGCCTGACTGACGCCGGCGGGGGCCGACGCCAGCGCTGCAGCCGTTGATTTCGACCCCACCGCCGGCGCCGGGCACTGCAGCCGCCGGCGCGCTCGGCCAGGCGGTGTGTGCGTGGCGCTTCCAGAGGGCTGTTGGAGACCAGCTACGGAGGGTGGGGGACAGCCAGACTTGGGGTGGGGGAGGGGTGAGTGCCACGGTGGGGACAGGTAAGAAGTGCCTTCCCCGGTGCGCGCCGGGCAAGTGTGTGCGTGTGTGCTAAGTTTTTCTGCTACAGGGGAAGTCTTTGAGGCTGTTCGTGTGTGGCTTGGTTCTTTGTACTCTCCATCGCGGTATTTCTTGGCGGATCCTGTTTGGGGTGGGTTGGGAGATGGGGGACAGGAGCGGGAGAGGGCAGCTCTGGGGAGTTGACCGCGCGCTCTTCTGGAGGCTGCAGCCACCTGGCTGCTGGCACCTGGGATCTATCAGAGGATGCTTGTTTCAGGGCGGGGGCGCCAGCCCTGCAGGGCTGTGGCCCAGGGCGCGAGCATGGGTGCGCCCTAGCTGTCTGCCCCCGGGGCTGGCACCGCTCCGGGGCCAAGCACCGAGGACCGGCGCCGCCTGGAGATCCAGACTCGGAGCTTAGTAACCTTTTGCTGTGGCGGGAGTGGGGGTCGGTGAGGGGGACAGTGGAGAGATGGAGGTGGGGTAATAACTGTGACTCAGCCGACCTCCCTGGTCTTCTGTCTCCTAGGTTTTGTACAATGCTTACCTTTGAGGCACGCGAAGTGAGGGGGAACAAAATGAAAGTTAGGAACGTTCAAGTGTCCCTGGGCTAGCGCTTGGATTGTGTTGAGAGCTGGGATGTTTGTTTTCCTTCGTCTGCTTTTGGCGCCAGCTCTCTACGGAGGGTAGGAGGGCGAACTGCGGAACAGATACGAGAGACTGAGTGAGGCCAGCGTTGTGATCCGAAGGAGGAGCGCGGGGAAAAGATTTTTATGGAGGACTGATCGCTGAAAAGTCTTCCAGTTACTGCTCTTTCCTCCTCCCACCCTCGACAGTGGTAATTTGAAATGATAGTTTAGAAATACTCTGTTGCCATGTTTCTGGGCTAGAACTGGTGCTCCTAAGAAATAACTGCAAATGATGTAAATCTAGTTTTGGAATAAATTTGCATGTAAATTTTTTACCCAGTAATTCACAGTCAGATACAAACCCTCAGGACGCTGGATTGCTTTTAATAAGCTCGGTTTACAAATACTGTTTCAGTGCCCTGCCTGATTTATCCGGTGATCTTTTGGAAGTGTGGTTTAGCAGGAATAATAGAGGATAACTGTAAAGTCATAAGGCATTTAATAATGCTACCTCCTTGGTCTTAATAAGCATTTGGGGCATCCTTCTGGGTGAGTGACATGTTAATAGGACAGGCTTATCTTCTGCCTTAGGATTCCTGTCTTGTGAGGGGATGCCATTGGATGTTTACATTAAAAAAATAGTTATCTATATTTAAAAAGGAAGTAAGAGTAAAACCCAGACACATCCTCCTAACTCCAAATAGACAATTCAGTATGTGAGTTTCCCTGTGCTTTTAGGAAAAAGATTTTGGACCACTTTCAAGTTTGTGATTAGCCAAGAAGGACGCTGCAGATAAGGAAATGATGTAGTAGTATATAAATAAGGAGCATTTTAAATATAATATGACAGAAGTTTCAAATAATAAAAATAACTTTTAGTAATAATAATTGCCTTCCTTGATGACAAGACAACGATCTATTCTGACACAACCAACACCCATTTTTATGCTTGACTGGCTATCTGTAAGAAATGTTTTGTGCTTCAGCTCCCTGGTTTCAGGCTGTGTTTAAGAGAATGCCAACATATTCTTGATCTGAGCAAACTTATTTTTTATCAGTGTAATGCCTACTAAAAATCAAAGATATAAACAAATTTTAAGTTAAACCCTAAGTATTTTACAATTCTCACACCTTTGTCATCAATATTTTAAAATCAGCATGAGCTATTTGACTTTTCTTAAGATCTTTTACTTTTACATCTCCAATTAATGAGTAATCAGAAATTATTCACAGATGTCAACTCTACACTTCTGATTGCCCAAGACAAGGAATGACAGAGATGAGTTTTGTTTTTTAAAGAAACATTGCCAAGAATATCTATAAGGAATAATTGGCAAACTTGTTTTCCTTTTTAATTGTGCCATCAGTTGGAGGAGAAAAAAATCTGTCAAGAAATTATTTTATAAATATGAAAATACTTAATTTCAGTTTTACAAATAGTTTTAATTCTGATTAATAAGAGTACACATTCCTTTGCCAAAGTGGAGAGATAGTGTTTAATAAGTGGTCACTATAGCACTTAGATAATGAACTAGTTTATATCTGACATTCCTTCTGCAAAACAACAGAATAGCAACTTCATCATATTCTGCCTTATTATGTCCGAAATAACACTGATCCACAGAATGTATTCTGATTTAAGGGAAGGTAAAGGTTGTGGAAAATAAAGGTTTTTCTTTTTTTTTTTTAAATTTGAAAATCATACCATATTAAATTATAAAGCTCTAATGAAGCTTAGTGCAGATTTTCTGTGTATTACTCATAACATCTAGAAAGGAATTCAGAAACAGAGAAGTGTCCAGAATAAAACAGTATACATTATATTTCATTGGTTACTGTTGCTAGTAAGTTGAAAAATTATTCTAACTCAAAAGTAGTTATATGTTATAACTACTTATAATTTACTCAAAAGTAATTTATTCAAAAATAAATTATAAGTAGTTATAACAGTATGAACACATTAGTGATTTTTTTCTGTTAATCTAGTGAATGTCCAATGTCATAAGTAGGGACTTAACAGGAAGAACAGAAAGCACTTGGCAATAAAGTAACCTTTTAAAATAAATATTCCTATAAATTATGTCTCAAGAAAAGTGTACTAACTAAAGTTGTTGAGATTTCAAGATATTTGTTAGCATTAGGAGCCATCATATCAGTGAAAACTGGGTGTTAATCTGGCAGGTGAGCTGCATCCTGACACTTCCACCTGAACCATCCTGAGCACCACATACAGGGTGTGGCAAAAGTAGGTTTACAGGAATTCATATGAAAAATGCATTCCACATATAAATGAGATCATAAGGTACTTATGTTTTTCTGACTGGCTTATTTCACTTAGCATAATATTCTCCAGGCTTATCCATGCTGTTGCAAAGGTAAGAGTTCCTTCTTTTTCACAGCCATGTAGTATTCCATTGTGTAAATGTACCACTGCTTTTTTATCCACTCATCTAGTGATGGACACTTGGGCTGCTTCCAAATTTTGGCTATTATAAATAATGCTGCAGTGAACATAGGGGTGCATATATTCTTTCAAATTACTGTTTTGGGTTTCTTTGAATATATTCCCAGAAGTGGAACTGCTGGGTAATAAGGTAATTCTATTTTTAATTGTTTGATTTATTTTTACAAAATTAACTAATTAACCAATTTTAATTGTTTGATTTATTTTTACAAAATTAACTAAAATCAGTATGGTAAGAGATATACCTAGAAATGTAAATTGTGGCAGTTTATTGAAAGCCTTGAAGGATTTTGTCCTAAGTACTTGTGGATTGTGGAAGGTTTAGAGCAGATTTTCAGGTATTTTTTTAAGGAGGGTTTGATGGATAGTAGAGCTCAACTGAAATGCTAGGAGTTGCTTTCTGAATTTCTTGTATCTAAACTGAACTGACTTAGTGGTAATGCGTTTCAGAAAATAGTTCAGAAAAGGATTCACAGATTCCATCAGCTTTGCATCTCATGGATATTTGATGAATTCTATTATTCACATTGCATTATAAATCCATTAATTTATCTTGCTTTTTCTTTGCTAAGAATCACACATGAAAGCACTGGACTTTGGTTAGATGAGGAAGGAGAAAGAGTAGGTAGGTGGGTAAAAAAAAGTTTCTGCATTCTGGCAGTTGTGAGGATTCAGTGCACTCAAGCTTGGACAGGGGCCAGAGATGGGGTACTGCAGAAAGCAGGTTGGCAGCCACCAAAAGTAGACATCAAGTCTGTGGGCTTGGGTTAGCAGTATTAGAGGCCACCTGTTGGGTTAGGAGGGTCTTAGGGGACTGGCCCGGGAATATATCAGCACTCAACATTGTTTCTAAGGGAAAATGAATTCCAGTTTCCAAAAGACAACACAGAAATGTGCCCAACTTGTTTATAAAGGGACTGACAATGATTAATTATATGAGTGATTATTATTAATGATATGAGTCATTATTAAAAGCTAATGAATATGGAAGATGAGAAAGTGTGTTAAGTTAAAAAAATTCTAGGCCTCATGTTTCTTTTCCTTCTTGATGCATTTATATCACTCCCTATTTTCTACTAGAATTTTGGGTTTTTTTAGGAGCAGAAGTTGGAACAGATGTTTGTCAAAGACAAACTTTTGTGTACATCAATTCTTTTCCCCTAGGCCTTATTGGTTAATTGTGTGTTTATGCAAAGCAGTCCTCAGGCATTGGCTGTTTGCAAACAATGGCAAGTTGGTGCCTAGCTGTTCTTTCATGAGAGTAGAACCTTTCTTCTATTATCATTGACCTAATTTATTTCAAATATGCATTTTTAATTATTTTAAAAATAGTGTACTAATTGTGTGTTGGGGTTTTAAAATGTGATTTTGTGAAGTAATTGCTCTAGAAAGTGAGACTTATCAATTTGGAGGGCTTATATAGGTTATTCATTCAACTATTATTTATTCTATACCTATTGTACACTGCCTCTGAGGCCCCAAACCAGGCCCATGGGACCACAACAAAATAAAGCAACAAAATAAAATCCTGGTATCCAAGATGTCATAACCTAATTAGGAGAGATGTCAAGAAGGCAGATATCAAAATGTTTACCCAATAGTAAGATTCTTTATGCAAAACAAATATAATTTATATTGGATTTCTCTATATTTTTTTCCTGTTAGAATTCCATTTTTACTGTGTGTGAATTTTGAGTCACTCCTGACAAAGTTAGAATAGTCCTATTTGGGGTATGGGACTCTAAATAGAAGTGAAATAGAAGGCATAATGGGAATAGAGATTCTTGAAGTAAGTCCTTGTGAGAACTTAAGGATGCTGAGGCTTAGAATTATACAGCTGTTTCTGTTGGAAGGAAAAGCCATTCATTCTCTGATTTTACTCCTTATTCACTACTGTGTCAAGAGTGAGTTTTCATAGCTACTCTTATGGGAAACCCCCTGAACTTATTAATAGTAGTTTTAATAATGTACCTATTACCTGTCTGGTAATAATGTGTTTAGATTTCTGTCTCCCCCTGTAGATTGTAAGAGGTGTCTCATCTGTTTTACAGCTCCATTTGTCTTCTTGCAACACATTCTCCAGTTTTGCAGGGTCTGTAAGGAAACCTCTTATCTATAGTTAGTAAGGTGAATAGTCATTAAACGACTAATGTCCTCTTCCTATTAAGTACCCTCCCCCCTTTCACTAACATAGTGTCTGGCTTACCATTACTACTTGATACATTTAGTTTCTTCCTTTAACTATCCCCCTTTCCCTTCCTTAAGATAGTTTGGTGTTTTGTAGTGTAAGGAGAAGTAAGGATAAGGCATTTGGATTTTAAATCTGTAGGCAAAGAGAACTATTAAATTTTAACCTGTGGTCAAAGGGAAATATTAAAGAATTTGAACAGGAGAATCACATAGTCAAAGGGGTATTTGAAAGAGAGTGAAGATAAAGCCAAGTAGGATGATGCTACAGAATGGTCACATTCACACCTAGTGAAGCTGTTGAGATGATGCAATAAATAGTGCATGAAGGTAAAATCCAGTTTTATCAATAACTTCAACTATTGTATTACTAAGCCCTGTATAATTAGTCTAACTTCTGACCTAAAGCCCATTGCTTTGCTAATGTGATACAATAAATTCCTTTGAAAGACAGAATCATATAATGCCACTCTGTAGCATGGCCTGTGGCCTTTAGAAGGAGCTTGGCATCTCTAGGGAAAACAACAAACATAAGGAGCCAAGTGTTTGTGAAGGTATATCCTAGGTCTGTGGAAGTACAGAGGAGCTGTGGAGAGCTGATTAATGTTGCTGCCTGGGAACCACTGGGAAGGTTTCCAGGAAATAGGCTTCCAGGTCTTCCTGAGGGAGGAGCAGGATAAGGCTGTGCAAAGGCCTTCTGGGGGTGGGGTGGGGTGGGGGCATGAAGGGCAAAGGATGAGAGAATTGATGAGGCTGGGAATGTAGATAGGGGAGGCCAGATTGTGAAGAGCCTGGTTTTAAATTGATGTTAAAAGCATCAAATCATACTCCCCCATGGTATATATATGCTGTGTTTCTTTTTTTCCATGCAAAAAAAATAAATACAAGCCTATAGAAATTTGGAGAAAGACATTTTAAAGCACAAATGAAGCGCTTTTAATCCCAAACCTTGGAAATTGTTACTGTCCCATTGGGCTGCAGTCTTGCAAGGTGTATCACTCAGGAATGTGACAGGATCAGCTCTAGACTTGGAATGATATTACATGAGGGGCCCAACAGGGAGGATGCTTTCTAGGGTTGGGCTGGTCAAGGGATGCACTAATGTGTGGGCAGAAAAAAAAAATTTTTCTCCCACCTTTGTTCTTCTGACTTGGCTAATAATCAAAATAATATGAGACAGATTAACAGGAGAAAATGTCCAAAATTTATTACATATGTACATATAGAGGTGCCATAAGAATATGAGACCCAAGGACATATGGGGAAATTGAGGTTTATATGCCATTCTGGACTAAAAAGAGGAAGGCAGGGACCTGGGATTTCAAAAGGAAAGTAGGCAATTCACAGGTAGATGAGAAAGAGCAAACAAGTAAGCAAATTCTTGCTGAGTGGACCACCAAAAACAATGGGACATAGAGGGAGTGCAACAAACAAGACTTGTTTGGATCCTCCTTGTCTGCCACGCTTAATTCAAATATTCTGAGGTAAATGGGTTGAGTATCTCCTTTCTCTTAAACAGGTTTTTCAATTTGAATTTCTTTAGTCAGGTAAAGGGAGAGGGTCAAAAATTTTTTCTGTCTTTTGTTAAATGATCAGTTTAAAATCAATATCCCAAAAGGCATGCTTTGGAGTGACAAACTCTGGTCTCCCCTTAGTGTAGGATATAGCTGTCTGGAGTGGAAGAGATTCATTGGGATGTCTGGGATGTGACACAGGTAATGTTAACATAACAAACATGAAAAACTGCGAAAAATTTTTGTGAGTTTATTTGAACCAAACTGTTGACATGTGCCCGGGAGCCAAATTTAAATACAGTGGTACCTTGGTTTTCTAATGTAATCTGTTCCAGAAGACCATTTGAGTTCTGAAACATTGGAAAACCAAGGGATCAACAGCTGACAGCTAGGCTTCAGGATCTTGCACTCAGTGAAAGCCTTGTGGCATGTGTTGACTTCCGAGGTGTGTTCAAAAAGTGAAGCATTTACTTCTGGGTTTACAGTGTTCATAAACGGAAATGTTCATCAAGGGAGACGTTCAAAAACTGAGGTACCACTGTAATGCTCTAGAGAATGGCAATTTTGCACCTTATTTTATACATTACAATCAAAGGAGAAGATGCAAATGGGTTACATGAAATTTATTGGTGATAGTTTAAGAAGGTGGGAGAAAGCAAAAAAGAGAAACCTCTGGGATTGGATAAAAAGTAAAATGATGCACACTTCTTTTACATAGGTGAGTACAGGATAGTTAACAGTCAACAGTTAACAAAATAACAGTAACAATGAGAGGTTTCCTGGTGGTCTCTGCCTTGGTGCATTGAGAGCTGGAAAAAAGGGGAAATACTTTGTTAATCAGGTATGTTAGCTCAGATGCAAAAGACAAGGGACAGGCTTAGTTAAGGTGAAAATTAACCTTTGTGAAGGACAAATACTTCCTTATGGCAAGACTATCCACCTTACACTGCTTTTAGTTAAAAAGTTTTAATTTCAGACCACCTTTTGTGGTTACTTTAGGTCTCTGAGTTTGCAAGGCCACCAGGCAGGCCTTCCCTGAGCTTGTCAGGTTTAGCATGTGGCCCCTTTTTGTCCACACTAAGAAATATGTGGCAGGATTTGATGACCTATTTGAATGTAAGATTGAGGCAAAGGTACGTATAGAACTTATGTGGACTTGTTCTGAGTCAACAATGGCATCATGGTCTCTAGCTGGGCAAGTGGTTATAGTGTGGGACTGCAGGCAAATAGGGAATGCAGGAACAAAACTGGTATTTTAAGAAAGCTAATAGGTTCTATACCTTTCTCTTTTAAAATTAATAAACTTCATTTTTTTGACCAATTTTAGGTTCATAGCAAATACTGAATGAGAGGTACAGAGAGTTCTCCTACCTCCTAACCCCATACATGCACAGCCTCCCCTACTGTGGACATGCCTCCCTTTATCTAAAAGAGTGGTTCATTTATTATAATTGATGAACCTACACTGACACATCATTATCACCCCAAATGCGTAGTTAACATTAGGACTCACTCTTCGTGTATGATCTGTGAGTTTGTACAAATGTACAATGACACTTAGCAGTTTCACCTGCCCTAAAAATCCTCTGTGTTCCACTTACTCATCCCACCTTCTCCCCAACTCCTGGCATAGATTCCATTTCTACATTGGAACATACTGTTTTTCAGAAACCTGGAGTGTGGAAGTCAATGGTGGTCAAATTTTAATTAATTAATTAATAACTAATTATTATTTTAAACCAGGGCCCTTTCATCAAGGAAGCCTTATTAAGTAAGTCTGAATGAAGAAGGGCTGCTCTGGTGGAAGGCGACAGACACAAATGGACAGAGTCTTGTGCTTTGCCTTCCCCCTGATGTCTAACTCCACCCCACCATTCTCTTGTTTCTGTTGTGTCTGAGGCTCTCTGCCATCTCCAGAATCCTGAAGAACACATTTGGAATCTTGGAAACTGCATGGTAGTCGAGTTTGGAGCTCAGAGGATGGGCAGGTAGTTCCCAGATACAATGACTTTGAACTTTTGTGCTTTTGAGACCAGGTATCTGTTTTTTAATAGGGTTGCATTTTCCCCTGTTTGTTTGATTTGTTCCCTTTCTTTAGGAATCAAGCTGCCAGCTTTGATTTTGCTTTTCTATTGTTGCACCTGCTGGTAGCATCTCCTCTTCCCTCTCCCATTTTGATGATGTGATTTACTCTAAACTTGGAAATCTATGAGCATACTTGTTTTAACTGAGTTGAAAATACTTATAGCCCAGCTGGGCGTAGCTCAGTGGTTGAGCATTGACCTAAGATTGAAGAGATCACAGATCTCCAATCCGGGGCCTGCAGGAGGCAGCCCATCAATGATGGCTTTCATCATTGATGTTCTATCTCTCTCTCAACCTCTACCTTCCTCTCTCTGAAATCAATAATGATATATTAAAAAAAGAAAAAAGAAAGAAAATACTTGCAAATAGGTCTCTCATGATCTTTTCTGTAAAGACTTAGAAACATCTGTTTTGGCAGTAGAACCCTTTTTTTGCTTGTTGTTAGTTCTCAGTTATGTTTTGTACAGATGTAGTTCCTGGATAGTCAAATTTTGTACAGTGATGGGCCAGGTACAGAAACTTGGGTACAGAAACTCACCAGGGCAGAAAGCCCCAGATGCCTAGCAAGGGGCAAAACTGAGAAAACAGGAACCTTGTCCCCAGGGAAACCTATCCTCCCCCAGCATATGACTGGTAATGCAGTTTAGACCCCTGAGCGGTTCATCCCTAAAGATAACATCTAGGCCTCAGTTGTATTTCAGCTCCCGGCCCAGAAAAGCAGCAAAACCAGACGAGTGTCTGCCTCAGGACCAGCTACACTGACTAATGAGCCCCTGCCCTGGCACCGACCAATCAGTGGAGACCATGACCCTGAAAGAGCACACCTGGAAAGCTGATGAATATTCTATTGAGACGCTCCCCTGAGGCCTCCTCTAAGAGTCCCACCTGCAAGAAAGAGATAAATACACTCAGGACAAAGGACCCAGGGACACAACCCACCAGGGGAACATGCCAGTGCCATCTCCATCTCCCTTCTTCCCTCTAAGGGGTCCCTATGAGACTTGTAACCAGAGGAGCAAAGGGCAGAGGCAGCTCATCCCTGGCTTACCCCCTTAACCTGCCTCTAGGGCCCCCTTCTCTCTCTGACTGCTCAGTGAGCCAGTGCAGCCCAGCCTAGGTTCTCCTGCTGCCTCTTCTATGCTCTTACTGGTTTCACTGTCCCAAGTATACTTTTGCTGCCATCATGGACCCAGTACCCATTGATTCAGTGCTGTGTAGCCCTCCACTTTGGATATCCCCAGTCCCTTTCCTTAAGTAAATTCATTTTTTTCTTTATCTACCATCTGAGATGGCTCTTTAGCTGGCGCACCACTGACCTTAACCTTTCAGTGATCACTCCATTTCTGTCAGGGTCAGTTATCCTCTCATCTTGCTCTTCCTGCCTGATCCTGGAATTATATAGAAAGTATATATTATGGGCTCACCAAGTCTGTTGGGTGAATAGTAGCAGTTAATGCTGATTAGGAGGAAAATGAAGCCATAATTTTAATTCCTAGTGAGATGCTAATATGTTGAGATAACTGAGATATGTGAAATTTATCTTTTCCCCCCTTCTTTGTCTCTAATCTATTTCTGAAATTGTTTTTCTTTTTCTTTCTTTTTCTTGGCACCTTTTACTTACAAAATGAAGATTCAGGAAGAGTAAACTGAAAAATAACTTCTTGTTAATAGTAAGAATCCATATATTAGCTTATAGTTTTCAAACTGCTCTTGCACAAATCCTCTCAGTATGAAAGGTAGTGGCTTGTTTTAGTTTTGCACAGAGGAGGAAACAGGATTAAAGTGGTTAATTACTTGAAGGTCATCGTTAGTAATGAGCTAGCATTCAGACTCAGGTCTTCTTCCAATCCTGTGCTTTAGCCATTACATCATGTTGCCTCTTGTTTGTGGAAGCACTAGTTAAATTGTGGGCCCTTCCAAACTTGAATAATAAAATATCCCACTTGTGGGGTGGTTTACAGTATTTCCAAGCATATACTCACAATGTAAAGAATAGAGATTGGAGTCCAGCCTGGTGTGGCTCAGCGGTTGAGTGTCGACCTAGGATCCAGGGGATCGGGGTTTGATCCCCAGTCAGGGGCGTGCAGGAGGTGACCAATCAAAGACTCTCTCACCATTGATGTTTCTATCTCTCTCTCCCTCTCCTTTCCTCTCTCTGAAATCAACAAAGATATATTTTTAAAAAAAAGAAAACAAGAATAGAGATTGAAATGCTAGAAACTTAGGTCATAATCTTCCCAAGGTAGCACTGGCATTCTTTTACAACAGTGTTATGAGTTGCTTATCCTTAAAATGTTGTCATGTTGTTAATATCCAAAATAATACATGAAAAAAACTATAGCATTCTTAGTCTACTTTAAACAAGACCCAAATAATGAGGCATGTTATTTAGGTTTCTTCTTTGCTGCTCTAATGCTTATTCTTCCCTTTCACTACATTTGGCATAAATAAAGTATCAAACAGGCAATGGAATGGCAATTCCATCTCCAAAAGAAGTGGTACTAAACGGTGACAAAAAATATATCTCATCTCCTTATTTTTAAAAATAATTCTAGATCTCCATTGAAACTTAAGAAATGATGTCTAATCAACATTGGCACTCTAGCTGGAAAAGTCAAATTATATACGTGGTCAGGGATTTAAATTAACTTAAATCAAGACTCCTCAATGGCTTATTAAGTATAAATTTTCAATGACATCAGCTTACCTTAGCCCTTTATGTTATGAGCCCAGGCTGCCTAGTCTAAGTCTTGGTTTGGGCAGAATATATCACTTTAGTTCAGGGCCTTTTGTTTTATGTGAAATTCAGTATTAATACATAAAAAGAAATTAAGTTGTTGATCAGAACAGACTCAAGCAATCACTATGTCACTTCCTTTGGGCCACAGTGTATGCAAACCTAGGAATGATGATAAAAAATTATATTTTATAATGAACTTTGAATATTCTTGTATTTAGTTGTGTGTTATAAGGTAAGTTTATTTAACTCAATACTATTTTTATGTAGTATATTCTGTTGTATTTCTATTCCAGGGAGGGATTGTAAAATATATTTTTTGGTGTGCTGCAGGATTTTAGTAATTAGTTTATGTGTGTCATGAGATGAAAAAGTTTAAAAATCACTGACTTATATAATAGGACCTGGGGTGTATGTGAAGATTTTGCAGAATTTTATGTTATTAGGGATTCTAATTTCTTTCAAGGCTTCCACTTACCAATGGCACATATTTTCCACCTCAAAATCAGAGTTTTAGAAAACCATCTAATTTTGTCAAAGGGAAATTTTACTTGTAAAATTCCTGGAAGGTGGTGATAAAGTAAAGTATTATAACATTGGAATGAAATATTTGTGTGTTTGTTTGTTTGTTTTTGTTAATCCTCACCCGGGGTATTTTTTCCCACTGATTTATTTTTTTAGAGAGAGTTTGAGGGGGCTGGGGGAAGGAAAGAGAGAAACATTGATGTGAGAGAGACACATCAATAGGTTTCCTCCCGCACATGCCCAGACTCAGGATTGAACCTGTAACTCAGGCATCTGCCCTTGACTGGGAATCCAACCAGTGACACTTTGGGCCCAGCAAAGTGGGTTGTTGTGTGTCCATTTTCATTTGTTTCCAGGAAGTCTCTTATTTCTTTCTTGATATTATTGCTAACTCATTCATTGTTTAATAACATGTTATTTAGCTTCCATGTGTTTGAATGTTTTTGAATGTTTTTACTATAGTTCATTCCTAATTTCATTCCCTTGTGATCTGAGATGCTTGATGTGATTTCAATCTATTTGAACTTGTAGAGACTGGTTTTTGTCCTAACATGTGGTCTGTCTTTGAGAATGACCTATGTGCACTTGATAGGAATGTATATTCTGCAGCTTTAGGGTGAAATGTTCTGTAAATATCAGTTAAATCCATCTGATTTAGTGTGCCATTTAGTCACTGTGTCTTGTGTTGACTTTTTGTCTGGAAGCTCTATCTAGTGAAGTCAATGGGGTGTTAAAGTCCACAGCTATGAGTATATTGCTGTTGATCTCTCCCTTAAAGTCCTTAATGTTATTATTAATAGGTCCTTATTTATTGCCATTTTAATTCTTTATACCTATGTTTCTCTCTCTATTTCTTCTTATTACAGCAGTCCCTTTAACATTTAATGCAATGCTGGTTTGGAGGTGATAAACTCCTTTAGCCTTTTTTTGTGTGGGAAGCTTTTTATTTCACCATCTATTTTAAATGATAGCCTTGCTGGATAGAATAGTCTTGGTTTCAGATCCTTGTTTTGCATTACCTTGAATACTTCATGCCATTTTCTTGTGGCCTGTAGTGTTTCTGATCAGAAGTCAGTTGACAACCTTATGGGAGCTCCTTTGTAGGTAACGGGTTGCTTTTCTTTTGCTGCCTTTAATATTCTTTCTTTGTCTTAACTTTTTGGCATTTTAATTATGACGTGTCTGGGTGTGATCCTGTTTGGATTCTTCTTGCTTGGGACTCTCTGTGCCTCCTGAACTTGTGTGACTTTTTCCTTCACTAGGCTAGGGAAGTTTTCTGTCATTATCTCTTCAAAGAGGTTCTCTAACCCTTGCTTACTTTTGACCTCTTCTGGCACTCTTATGATGCAAATATTGTTATATTTCATGATGTCCCACAGCTCCCTTAGACTGTCTTCCTGTTTTTTAATGGCTGCTTTCTTTTGGATCTCTGATTGAGTGATTTTTTTCTACCCTGACTTCTAATTTGCTGATCTGCCCCCAGCTTCCTCTAATATGCTGTTTATTCTTTCCAATATATTCTTTATTTCTATGCTATTCTTAATTTTCTTCCATAAATTTTTTCATGCTGTTGAGCATCCTTACAATCAAGTGTTCTGAACTCTATATCTAATAGATTGCTTATCTCCATTTCATTTAGCTCTTTTTCTGGAGACTTCTCTTGATCTTTCATTTGGAGCTTGCTTTTTTGTCTCCCCATTGTGGCTGCCTATTTGGGTTTGTTTCTCTTTATTAGGTAGTCCTGCTAGGATTCTCAGTCTTTTTGGATGGTCTCTGGTGCTGGCCTTGAGTACCCTCTTTGGAGCTATCAACAACCCATGGCTTGAGGTCCCCTCTGTTGGGGCTGGGTGCATTTGGGTAGGAACAAGATGCACACCAAAGTCTGCTCACCCAAGGCCTGAGTCCAGAAGCAGACCGGGCAAAGACTCAAAACACTCTGAAGTCTGCCTCTGCCTGAAGGCTGATTAATCTGATTATTTTAATTAGCCTCAGGTTGTAGAAACCACAGGGTGGGGCGGCTGATTGTTATCAGTCTCTTAATAAACCTCAGGCTGTAGAAACTGCACAGGATAAAGGGAGAGTTTTTCAGCAGGGTGGGGCAGTTGTTTCTCCCTCAGGCAAAAGCTGCTTGGAAGGTGTCTGTGAAAGATGTCCTCTGCAGTATGGGGGAATGACTTGGCCCAGGAATCCAGATGGGTGCCCTCTGAGCTCTTTCTCCAGAGCCCACAACATAGATTCTCCTCACACAGCTGCAGTCCACTCTGCCCTCTCTCTACTGGAACCCAAGGTGAGTGGCTGCACACGAAACTTGTGCATTTGCTCTTTAAGAGGGTACCTGCATTTCTAGCCATTTCCCTGTGACAGACAGAAACCCAGCTGCTTTTCACAACCAGATGTTATGTGGGCATCTTTCTCAGTTCTATGTTCTTGGCTGGTAAGCCCTCCCTGGGGTTTAGACCCCAGAGTCTTTAGTGGGAACCCCCCACAGCTGAGATATCCTTCTGGACCTTCAGGTGCTGCCTGTGGGAGCCCAACCAGCCCTCTCCTGCCTCCACATTTTCTACCATTCTCTATGCAGTCCACATTTCCTCCTTGGTATGAGGGCTCCCTCCAGCTCATCTTCAGTTGTAGTTGGTTATTCAGGATGGTTTTTCTATATTTTAGTCGTAATTCTAGTTTGTTCCTGGGAGAGCGTCAGTGTATCTTCCACTCAGTCTGCGGACCTTCTTTAATCTCCCATTTTAACCTCTTTTAAGTGCATAATTTAGTCACATTAAGTACCTTCACATTGTTATTCAACCACAACCACTATCCACCTCCAGAACTTTTTCATCCTCCCAAACTGTAACTCTGTACCCATTAAACAAAAACTCCCTATTCACCTTCCTTCCAGTTCCTGGTAATCTTTATTCTACTTTCTGTCTCTATCAATTTTCCTTTTCTAGTTACCTCATATAAGTGTAATCATGCAAAATTTGCTTTTGTGAATAAGTCATTTCATTAGCATAATGTCCTCAACATTTTATCCACGTTGTAACATGTGTCAGAAGTTCCTTTTGTTTTACTATTTTATTTTTAAAATATATCTTTATTGATTTCAGGGAGAGGAAGTGAGAGGGAGAGAGAGAGAGAAACATCATTGATGAGAGAGTCATTAATCGGCTGCCTCCTGCTCACCCCCTACTGGTGATTGAACCTGAAACCTGGGCATGTGTCCTGACTGGGAATCAAACTGTGATCTCCTGGATCCTAAGTCAGTGCTCAACTGCTGAGCCATGATTACTGGGCAGAAGATCCTTCCTTTTAGAGGGTGAATATTCTATAGTTTGTATATATATAAACATCTTGTTTATGTATTTATCTGTTGATGGACACTTAATTTCCACTTGTTGGTTATTGTGAATAATGCTATGAACATTGGTGTACAGGTACCTGAGTTTTCAATTCCTTTGTATCTATACCTAGGAGTGCAATTACTGAGTCATATGGTAATTCTACATTTTATTTTTGAGGAGCTTCGTAACTAAGTCATTTTATATTCTTTCCAACAGTGCACAAAGGTTTTAATTTTTTCACATCTTTGTCAATATTTGTTAGTTTTTGTTTTGTTGATAGTAGCCATTCTAATGGATGTAAAGTGGTATCTCACTGTGGTTTTAATTTGCATTTTCCTAATGACTAAGTATGTTTAGCATCTTATCACATGCTTATTGGCCATTTGTATATCTTCTTTGGATATATGCCTATTGTAGTGCTTTGCCCACTTTTGAATTGGGTTCCTTGTTTTTTTATTGTTGAGTTGTAGGAGTTCTTTCTATAGTCTGAATTTGAATCCTTTAACAGATACATGATTTGCATGGAATGTAATTTTTAATGGAAAGTTTCTAAAAACTGTTTCATTTTTCTTCTACCTATTTGTTTATGTGACTTTTCACATCTAAGAATTAATTTTGTTACATTTCTAAAATGTACCAATCTTAGGTCATATTAATTTTAAATAAATCAGGTATAGATTAAAGGATATCTAGCCCTCATAAGATATACCAGCCCACTGTGTTGTATAACATTCAGTGACACAGCTTTTATTCTGCAAATGAAATTAGAAGGTCCATTTGGCCTTTATAGCTCTACAAATTTGAATCATTGAAGGAAAATTAGCTTCCATTTCCCAGTGTCTGTTTTTACGCCCCAATGTCCCCCTCATTTAAAAGCTTTCCTTGAACTGAGAGTGATAGAGAAGGTAGATTAGAGACAATTTTTTAATTGGTTCCTGTTCTGCTTTTGACATACTGATATATTGATAGTGTTATTAAAAATTCAGCAGCAGATATATATTTTTTAAATATATCTTTATTGATTTCAGAGAGGAATGGAGAGGGAGAAAGAGAGCTAGAAACATCAATGATGAGAGACTCATTGATTGAGCCCACAACCAGGCATGTGCCCTGACCAGGAATCGAACCCCAATTGCCTGGATCCTAGGTCGATGCTCAACCGCTGAGCCACACCCGGCCAGGCAGCAGCATATATTTTTTTAAATGTGAGATCTTTTGAATAGGAGGACAATGAAGATTTTTAGTATCATTTATATGTGGTATCTGGGGGAAAAAACCACACTCAAGCTCATAGATACAGAGAACAGATTGGTGGTTGGGAGGGTTGGCATGTAGGCAAAATGGGTGAAAGGGAGGTCAAAAGATACAAACTTCTAGTTAAAAAATAAATCATGAGGATGTACCATACAACATGGCAATTATAGTTACTAATACTTTGCTTCATATTTGCAAGTTGCTACAAGAGTAGATCTTAAAAGTTTTCATCACAAGAAAAATGTAATGTATGGTAATGTTAACTAGACTTATTGTGGTGATCATTTCCCAATATATGGAAATATTAAATCATTATGTTGTACACCTGAAACTAATGTAATGTTATATGTCTATTATACCTCAATTAAAAAATATATTTTTAGGAAGAATAAATTAGTGGAGAGTAAGAGTAGGAGTAGAGCAGAATGACCAGGAGTCAGTTTAAAGAAATTAAAATCTAGGTCAGGGTTTCTAAACCTTGACTCTACTGGCATTGTGAGAAGATACTTTTTAGTCATGGGGCTCTCCTCTGTGCTATAGGATGTTTAATAACATCCTTGGCCTCTACCCACTAGATGCCATTGTCACACATTTTCTCCAGCCCATTTGTGGCAACCATAAATGTCATTAGACATTGCCAAGTGACATGTCGGGGCTGGTGCAAAATCACTCCCTCTTACCAAACTGAGAACCATTGGTCTAGGGAGAGAAGAGCCTGAGCTGAGCTCTATCAGCAGAACGGTGATAAAAGGATGAAAACAAATTAAATTTTGAGTAAAAGAAATGAAGAAAGTTTCTGATAATTAATATTTATTAAGCATCTACTGTTTCCCAGGCACCAGCACTAGGTGACTTGGTCATTTAAAGTAAATAATAATAAATATGTATTAAATGCCTATCTTGTGTGAGAGATTAGAGCTAAATAGTTGACTAAGAGTCACTGTCCTTAAAGAGGACATGAACAAATAAATTACAAATCAAACTGAAAATAGTAATGTGTACAAGGTACTGACTGAGAAGGGAATTTTATCTGGGTAGGTCACAGAGGCTTGTATATCTGAGCTGGATTTGAAGGATGAATAGCAGTTTGCTTCCTGTAGAGGGTTTTTCAACTGAGGTAGTGAATTGCCCATGGTCTTTTAGTGGCTGAGTTGAAGACCAAATTGAGACAAAGTTTTCTCCAGGCTCACTTCTGTCCAAGGAATAAAATACCCCAATCATAATTAAACCTGAAATGACTGCCTGGCACAATTATATGTTTTCCCTGAAGCTTGAGTAGAGTGAGTAACACTTGGAAATCCCAGAGCAATGCAATTTTAGTGACAGTTTATATACTTCACATATTGTTTTAAATCATTATCAGTGTAAGAGGATGAAATGAATATTTAACTCCCATAATAAACCAGACTCTTTGCCAAATCATATTGACAACACCTTGTTTATTTTGAAAAAGTTAAATAAGAGGCATAATGCATCCTCTGGTTAACAGTCTCTAATTTGTGGAGTGGCAATATATTCCGTTATCTCATATCATCAGTATTTATGATTATGCAAGAAAAACACAATTATTTAGTTGTAGTGTACATAATATACTCAACAGTAGTGGTGCTCTTCATGCTTCCTTAACTATTTACATTTAAAAAATTTTATACTGAAAAGAAAGTAATGTGCATCAAAGGAAATTGCACTTCAACTGCACCTCATGGACTCTAGTTCTGCTTTTTCTTCACTGGCTTCTGTCCCATTACTAACAAAAGTGTTCAGACGTGCTGAGGTCACTGCCCAGAGATTTAATTTGAATACATGTGATAAATGTGTTTATTTAAGATTTTGTTCAGATTTTTTTTAAAAAGTCACTATGGTACTTTTGCATTGCAGGGTATATTTTCTGATATGATTGTAGAATTGCATTAACTTAATCAAGAATGATTATTTACAGATACTAAAAGCTTTGGAGACTTTTGAGATAAGATGCAAAAGCTATTTTCTCTCTCAGTTCAAAGAAAACAATTCATTGTTATTCATTCTGTTTCATCTTATCTGATGTTTCATTTTTGAAAAACATAAAATGTTCAATGTGATAGTAACTAAATGATTTTTAGTTTTAGTATACTGGAATTACTAAAGACAGACACACACCAGGATGGCTACTGCTGCTTGTGTCTCCTGCCAGTAAGGTTTTGAAAGACTCCTTGGCACTAGAGCGCAAGGCCTAACTCACACCGCCTTCCTGCCATTTCAATTTTCTCTGATAAGAATTGCTCAACTATGGTATCCTCTTTCTCTCCTTGCCCCTTCTCCTTCCACTCCCATGCTTACCTCTGAGCTGTGGATGACTCTATATTCTCAGGAGCCCATTCATTCATTTAGCAAATATTAGACACCCAATGTATGGCCAGGACCAGTTCTATGTGCTGGGGTACTGGTGAACAAAATGGACAAAAATCCATGTCCTAATAAGCTTATGTTGTGATGGGGAAAAGGAGATAATAAACAATAAAAATAAAATATGAAACAATTTGAAAAAGGAGAACAAATTTGGAAGACTCCCCCTTTCTAGTTTTAAAACTCACCACAAAGCTACAGTAATCAAAACAGTGAGTTACTGGCATAAGGATAGACATAGGGATCAATGGGATAGAATTGAAAGTCCAGAAATAAATAAACCCAAACATGTACAGCCAACTGAGTTTTGGCAAAAGCATTAAGATCATTCAGTGAGGAAAGAATTGTCTCTTCAACAAATGGTGCTGCAACAACTGGATAGCCACAAGCAAAAGAATGAAGTTGAACCCCTACCTCACACTATATACAAAAATTAACTGAGAATGATCAATGGCCTAAGTATAAATGCTAAAATCATAAAACTCTCAGTAGAAAACATAGGGGTAAATCTTCATGACCTTGGATTTGGCAGTGGATTTTTATATATGACACAGAAAGTATGAGTAACAAAATAAAAAGTAAATAAATTGGATGTTATCAAAATGAATAACTTTTGGGCATCAAAGGTCATTAACATGAAAGTGATGAACTTAACCAAAGAACTTATATGCATATATGCATAGCCTGTGGACATAGACAATAGTGCAGTGAAGTCTTGAGGTGGGGTGGGAGCCCGTTGGAGAGGGGCAGGAGAAGGGAAATGGGGATATATGTAATATTCTCAATAATAAAAATAAATTATAAAAAGGATAACAAACAGAAAGGGGGAAATATTTGCAAATCATATAGCTTACTGTATATATTTAGAATATATAAAGAACTCTTGCAATGCAACATAAAAAGACAAACAATGTAATTCAAAAATAGACAAAGAACTGGAATAGACATTTTTCCAAAGAAAATATACAAATGGACAACAAGCATATGAAAAGACGCTCAACACCATTAGTCTTTCAGAGACACCACTTTATACCTACTTGGGGGACTATCATAAACAAGTAAACAAACAGTGGAAGATAAGAAATGTTGGTGAAGGTGTGGAGAAATGGGAACTCATATATTTCTGTTGGGAATGTAAAATGGTTCAACTGCTGTGGAAAACAGTTTGGTAGTTTCTCAAAATGTTAAACAAAAAATTACCATGTTACCCAGCAATTCCACATATTTAAAAGAACTGAGTAAGGGACTCAAACAAATGCTTGTACACAAATGTTTATAGCAGCACTATTCATAATAGTCTGAAGGTGGAAAAAACCCAAATGTTCATCAACAGTTGAATTAATGAATAAATTGTCTATATATACAATGAAATATTAGTCAACAATGAAATGGAAAAAAATACTGATACATGTTTCAGTATAAATCTGGAAAACATTAGGCTAAGTGAAGAAGCCAGATACAAAAGTGTCACATACTGTGATTCCATTTATATGAAATGTCCAGAATAGGTAAATCCATAAAAGATAGAATGTATATTGGTGGTTGCCAGGGTTTGAGGAAGGGCAGGAGCAGGAAATAAGGGAAAACTGATTAATGAGAAAGAGGTTTTATTTTGGAAAGGTGGAAATGTTTGGAACTAGATAGAGGTGGTGGTTGCACAGCATTATGATTGTCCCCAATGCCACTGAATTGTTCACGTTAAAGTGGATGATTTCATGTCGTGTGAATTTCACCTTAATAATTTTTTAAAGTAAGTCATATGGTATGTTAATGATAGTCCACTGGAAAAATAAAACAGAAAAGTTTAATAGGAATGTGGGAGGTGGGTGCTGCAATTTAAAATAAGGTGGTCAGGGAAGGCTTCATAGAGATGGCATTTGAGTAAAGTTCTGAAGAGGATGAGGGAGGCATTTATTTGCTTATCTGCAGGAAGCCTATTGAAGAAACAGAAATGCCCAGAGGTAGTTGCATGTCTGGCATGTTCAAGGGAAAAAGAAGAGGCAACTGGCAGAGGTAGAGAGAGCAAAGGGAGAGCAGATGGAAGAGAAGTCTAGGAAGGTAACGGGTGGATGATGATCAAGTAAGGGCCATCGTAATGTGTTACCAGGGTTGAGGAATAGTGGTGAGGGCCTTGAAGACCATTGAAAGAACTTTGGCTTTTACTTAGAGTAAAATCATTGGAGGGTTTTGAACAGAGAAGGATCATGAAATTAATTTATGTTTCAATAGGGTCAATCAAACCAATCATAAATCACAGCCAGAAAGTGTTCTTGGGGCGGTAAATGTATCAAGGGCTTAGATCACTGGCATCTTTTTAAAAGGTTGGCTCAGGATTTTCAGGGAGACTTTACCTGGGGGTAAACGGAACAGCCTCCGTGGGAGTGGGGTTCTCCACTAGGACCTGAATCAAGATAAATTAAAACATAAAAAAGAATTTAGTTTAGTTAGTTTGTAAATTGAGAATGTTTTTCCTGATATTTTTCTTACCCTTGTTGGGCAGTGCTTCTGTAAGTGCATCTCTTCTTGGCTTTCACTGTGTTTAAAGACTCCCTAACATGTAAAAAATCTCCTTGTTATTCTAGATTCGATAACTAAATCTACATAGGAAGAATTTTTGTTCTGCCCAATGACTGGCTTCATTATTCATGGATATCCCCCTGGCTAATGGACAATCAGCCTTGTAAGGCATTTACTTTCCTGGGTGGCTGGAACAAGAGGTAAACTTCCCTTCCGTTCATCTTTCAAGTCAGTGGTACAATAAAGCCCAGTCACCCAGTAATACCATTTCATATGTTTCAAAAACAGTATCATCATTATTACCAGCATGCTTGGACACTCTGTCATTCTTCTGGATGTGTGCTTTTTTTGGCTTGAGAATATACAGAGCTCATTACAATGTATGAACTCACTTTTATTTCTGTACAGATTCAGTTTTTGTTTTGTTTTCTTTTTAGTTTCTGTAATTCTTTCTCATCAGTGAGAATCCACACTGGAGTTCTAAAGAAGCACTTGCTTGCACAGTAGAAAAGCAGGGTAGCAGTAAACAGATGCCACATGGAGTGGAAGGAGTAGATGAATTTAGAGTGTAGAAATATTAAGACTCTAATTGATGTCATTTCCTCAGTCACACCATATCTACATTTTCAGAGGGTTATACCTGGAGAAAAATGTAATAAGTTGGGGAAGCTCACGGTCAGGCCTGAGTCCATCCAGCTTTGGTCTAGAGAACATTGGCCATCTATCCTCTTTGGAGAATTGTTTATTAAGGTCCTTTGCCATTTTTTTAATTGGATTGTTTCTCTTCCTCTTGTTGAGTTGTATGTGTTCTTTGTACACTTTGGAAATCAGCCCCTTGTCAGATGTATCATTGGCAAATATGTTCTCGCATACCATGGGGTTCCTTTGTATTTTGAGGATGATTTCTTTTGTTGTGCAGAAGCTTTTTAGTTTTATGCAGTCCTATTTGTTTATTTTTTTGTCTGTTTCTCTTGCTCTAGGAAATGTAGTGGTGAAAATTCCATTGTGTGAGATGTCTGTGACTTCACTGCTTATGTTTGCTTCCAGGATTTTTATGGTTTAGAGACTTACATTTAAGTCTTTTATCCATTTTGAATTTATTCTTGTGGTTTGAATATGTTGGTGAACTAGTTTCAGTTTTTTGCATGTACCTGTCCAGTTTTCCCAGCATCAGTTATTGAAGAAACTAACTTTGCTCCTTTGTATGCTCTTGCCTTTGTCAAATATTAAATGGTCAATTAATATGTATTTAAAGTTTTAGGACAAGTAACAGCTCCTGGTGAATGGGTTGTCTCTGTAAGATATTTGCTCTGTGTCTAAGTGGGAATGCAATACTTACCTTGGGAGTGAAAAAAACATGGAGCTGCATTTGAGAGTAAATCAAATGACTTCCTTAACAGATACTGGAAATCTAGTTTTCTTGTAGTTATTTTTTCTAACTTTTAAAAAAAATATGTTTTATTGATTTGAGAGAGAGGAAGGTAGAGGGAGAGAGTGATAGAAACATCAATGATGAGAGAGTCATTGATTTGCTGCCTCCTGCACGCCCCCACCTGGGGATTGAGCTGGAATCATGGGTATATGCCCTGACTGGAAATTGAACCAAGGACCTCTTGGTTCATGGGTTGACACTCAGCCACTGAGCCATACCAACTGGACCAGTCTTCCTCTAGTTTTAACAAGATCTGTGGAGACTAATTAATATATGGTACTGACTCAAAATGTGTTGATGAAGGGTGGGAAAAATTCAGTCTTTGTTAATAAAAAGTTTATGCAGAAAGAAATTAGAGTATGAAGCAGAATCAGTGCGTGGAAAAACAATGGACAAAATATGTAATGTCCACTCTTTTGTAGTTTTTTTCTTCTTGGCTTTTTATATTTGATCTTTGACACTGGAAATATTTTTCAGTTGATACAAAAAGTGCAGAAGTAACAGTCTTCCACCCTTCTTCTCTTTCATCACTACTCCCTTTCTGATGTCAGTTTCTTGTGCATTCTTGTAGAGTTATGAAATTATTTGTCTCCAAACTCTTCCTCTAAGCTATTATATTAAATGGTTCAAAAGACAATCACTTCTTTCTGTAAGGGATAGAAATACTCTATATTACCATTTCAAAATTTCTTCTGACTTCCAAGTGCTGAGTGGCATACTCATCACAAAAATATTTAGAAGTGTTACTTTTTTACCCACTTGAGGGCACTGCCTACTTTAGTAAGAATGTGATCAAATTACAGTTTGAGATTTTATTGTAGTGGCATTTTTGCAACTCTTAAAGGTAAGTGCCCAAGTACCTGCTGCTTTTTCTAGCTCTGGTCATCGTGTATCATCAAGAGGATATCCCAATGGTAAAGAACCCAGGTTTTGGACTGAGCAATGAGCAATCCTCTTTTTCTGAGAGTAGAACTACTTTTTCTGAAGCTCCTCTCAGAGTGGGACCTTACAATTGCTTTGTTGTCATTCATGCTGAATTATTGGTTCCTGCAGGAGCTTGCCTTTTGTTTTCTATACAGTATTTCAAAACACACTCCTGCTTTCCCACTCTCTTCCCACTTGCCACCTTTTCTTTGCTCCTCAAAGCTCTCACCTCCCTCCCAGTCTTACTAAAATTTCACCAAGACAGAATCTTTCAGGGGGTATCTCTCATCTTCCTGTGACCAGATGGACAATACTACCTATCTGCCCTCATTCTCTCCTCTTCCCTTCTTTGGTTCTCTCTTCCTCTCTCTATCTTTTGCAACATGACATTCCCCTGATTAATTCCTCTTGATCTGTAAGATGCTCTCTAGATGGCCCCATCCTAAGACAACAAAGCTGAACATCATTCCACTAATCCCAACTTCCCTAGCCACTTCTGCCCTTGATGGTCTCCCATGGTCTCAACTGTACTTTACACTGTCTTCTATTTGGGGCTCCCTGCTAGTCTGCCATCCTACCACTTCTCCATAAGACCAGCCAATGTGATCATTTAAAAATATGTCAAATCATTTAACTTCATTGCTATTAAAAAAAAAATCTTTATTGTTGAAAGTATTACAGATGTCCCCTTTCTCTCACCATTGACACAGTTCACCTCAACCAGGTGCCCCCTCCACCATGTCTTCACCACACTATTGTCTGTGTCCATAGGTTATGCATATATGTATATAAGTGCTTTGGTTAATCTCTACCTCCCACCCCCACCTTCCCTCTGATATTCATCAGTCTGTTCCATGTTTCTATGTCTCTGGATTTATTTTGTTCATCAGTTTATTTTGTTCATTAGATTCCACATGTGAGTGAGATCATGTGATACTTGTCTTTCTCTGACTGACTTATTTCACTTAACATAATATTCTCCAGGTAACTCCATGCTGTCTCAAATGGTAAGATATCCTTCATTTTTAGAGCTTGCTTAGTATTCCATGGTGTAAATGTACCACTGCTTTTTTATACACTCATCTACTGATGGGCACTCTGTACCCAGATCTTAGCTATTGTAAATTGTGCTGCTATGAACATGGGGTGTGTATATTCTTTCTGATTGGTGTTTAAGTCTCCTTAGGATATATTAGTAGATGTAGGATCACCGGGTCAATAGGCAGTTCCATTTTTAATTCTTTGAGGAAACTCCATCCTGTTTTCTATAGTGGCTGCACTAATCTGCATTCCATCAGAAGTGTACTAGGGCTACCTTTTCTCCACATCCTTTCCAGCCCTTGTCATTTGTTGATTTGTTGATAGTTGCCATTCTGACAGGTGTGAGGTGATACCTTATTGTCATTTTAACCTGCATGTGTCTGATGATTAGTGACTTTAAGCATTTATTCATATATCTCTTGGCCATCTGTATGTCCACTTTGGAGAAGTGTCTATTTAGATCCTTTGCCCATTTTTAAATTGGATTTTATGTCTTCCTTTGGTTAAGTTGTATGACTTCCTTATATATTTTGTAAATTAACCCCTTATCAGATGTATCATTGGCAAACACGTTCACCCATACAGTGGGCCCCCTTTTCATTTTATTGATGGTTTCTTTTGCTCTGCAAAAGCTTTTTAGTTTGATGTAGTCCCATTTATTTATTTTCTTTTTTGTTTCTCTTGCCCTAGGAGATGTATCAGCAAGCACATTGCTATGAGAAATGTCTGAGATTTTGCTGCTTATGTTTTCTTCTAATGGTTTCATAACTTACATTTAAGGTTTTTATCAACTTTGAGTTTATTGTTGTGGATGCTGTATGTTGGTGATCTAGTTTCATTTTTTTGCATGCACCTGTCCAATTTTTCCAACACCATTTATTGAAGAGATTGTCTCTACTCCATTGTATGATCTTTCCTCCTTAGTCAAATATTATTTGAGCGTAATGGCTTTGGTTGATTTCTAGGTTCTTTGTTCTGTTCCATTGATCTATGTGCCTGTTCTTGTGCCATCACCAGGCTATGATTATAGTGACTTTTTAGTATAACTTGATATCCCATATTGTAATCCCTCCCACTTTGTTGTTCTTTCTCAGTATTGCTGCAACTATTTGAGGTCTTTTTTGGTCCCATATAAATTTTTGGAATATTTATTCTAGATTTGTGAAATATACATTGGTATTTTAATAGGGATTGCATTGAATCTAAAGATTGCTTTGAGTAGTACGAACATGGTATATGCTTCCACTGGTTTATATCTTCCTCTGTATCTTTTTCAACATCCTATAGTTTTCTGAGTATAGGCCTTTTACCCTCTTGATTAAGTATATTGCTAAGTATGTTATTTTTTTGTTGTTGCAATGGAAAATGGGATTTTTTTTTTTTTTTTTTTTTTTAGTTTCTCTTTCTCATAGTTCATTATTGGTGTATAAAAATGTCATCAATTTCTGGATGTTAATTTTGTATCCTGCTACATTGCTGAAGTTTTACTAAATCTCGTAGCTTTTTGGTGAAGTCTTTAGTGTTTTCTGTGTACAATATCATGTCATCTGCAAATAATGATGATTTTATTCCCACCTTTCCAATTTGGATGCCTTTTTTTCTTCTCGTCTGATTTCTGTGGCTAGGACTTCCAGTACTGTATTGAATAAAAGTGGTGAAAGTGGACACCCTTGTCTTGTTCCTGTACTTAGGGGAAATGTTTTTAGCTTTTGCCCACTGAGTATGCTGTTGGTTGTAGATTTGTCATATATGGCTTTTATTATGTTACGTTATGATTCCTCTATTCCTACTTTGCTGAGAGTTTTTATCAGAAATGAGTGTTGGATTTTGTCGAGTGCATTTTCTGCTTCTACTGATCATGTGGTTTCTGTTTTTTAGTTTGTTTATCTGATGTATAACCTTTATTGATTTGTGAACATTGTATTAGCCTTTTGTCCCTGGAATAAGTCTCACTTGGTTATGGTCTATGATCTTTTTACTATATTGCTGGATCCAAGTTGGTAATATTTTCTTGAGTATTTTAGCATCTATGTTCATCAGTGATATTGGCCTGTAATTCTCTTTCTTTGTAGTGTCTTTGTCAGGTTTTGTGATTAGGATAATGCTGGTCTTGTAAAAATTGCTCAGAATTGTTCCTTCCTCTTGGATTTTTTGAAATAGTTTGAGGAGGATAGGTGTTAGTTCTTCTTTGAATGTTTAGTAAAACACCCTTAAAGCCAGGTTCATGACTTATTTTGCTGAGAGTTTTTATTACTGCTTCAGTTTCATCATTTGTTATCAGCCTACTCATGTTTTCTGATTTTTCTTGATTCAGTGTTGGAAGATTGTATTTTTCCAAGAATTTGCCCATTTGTCCAGGTTGTCCAGCTTTTGGGCTCATAGATGTTCATAGTATTTTCTTACTTTCCTTTATATTTCTGTGGTGTCAGTTGTTCTTCACTTTTTTCATTACTAATTTTATTTATTCTGGTCCTCTTTGTTATTTGATGAGTTTGGCTAAAGGTTCATCAATCTTGTTTATCTATTCAAAGAACCAGCTCTTGGTTTCATTGATCTTTTTGTTTTTTTGTTTTTTACTCTCTATGTCATTTATTTCAGCTTTCATATTTATTTATTTATTTCCTTCTACTTTCTGTGGGCTGTTCTTGTTTTTCTCTTTGTAATTCTTTAAGTTGTAGCATTAGACAGTTTATTAAAAAATTTTCTTCATTTTTGAGGTAGGCCTATAGTGCTATGAACTTTCCTCTCAGTCCTGCTTTTGCTGTATTCCATAGATTTTGGGTTGTTTTGTGTTCATTTTCATTTGTTTCCAGGAACTTTTTCATTTCTTCCTCCATCTAATTGGTAATCCATTCATTTGTTAAAGAACATTCTACTTAGCCTCCATGTGTTTGAATGTTTTTTAATGTTTTCACTGTAGTTGATTTCTCTTTTCATGTCATTGTGATCCAAGAAGATGCTTGATATGCTTTCAAATCTCTGCAACTTGTAGAGACTTGTTTTGTGTCCTAACATGTGGTCTATCTTTGAGAATGCCCCATGGGTACTGGAGAAGAATGTATATTCTGCGGCTTTGGAGTGAAATGTTCTGTAAATGTCAATTAAATCTATCTGTTCTAGTGTGTCATTTAGGGTCACTGTTTTCCTGTTGATTTTTTGTCTGGTAGTTCTATCCAGTGAAGACCATGGGCTGTTAAAGTCCCCTACTATGACTGTATTTCTTTCACTATCTCCCATAAAGTCCTCCAGAAATTTTTAAAATATATTTAGGTGCTCCTTCATTAAGTGCAGATACAGTGGTACCCTGGTTTTTGAATGTCTCCGTTGACGAACATTTCGGTTTATGAACGCCTTAAACCTGTAAGTAAATGCTTCGGTTTTTGAACACCTCAGAGATTGGACATACCACATGGCTTCCACTGAGTACAGGAGCTTGAAACCTAGCTGTCTGCTGTTGATCCCTCAGTTTTCAAATGTTTTAGAACTTGAACAGTCTTCCGGAATGGATTACATTAGAAAACCGAAGTACCACTGTATGTTCACCAGGGTTATATTCTCTTGTTGTATTGATCCCTTTAGTATTATGTAGTGACCTTCATTGTCTCTTGTTTATGCCCTTCATTTTTAAGCCGATTTTGTCAGATATGAGTATTGCTATCCCACCTTTCTTTTCATTTCTATTTGCTTCGAAAATTTTTTTACCTATGAACTCTCATCCTGCGTGACTGTTTTGTTCTGAAGTGGATCTCTTGTAGACTGCATATATTTGGGTCATGTTTTCTTATCCATTCAGCTACCCTGTATCTTTTGATTGGGACATTTAATCCATTTACATTTCAGGTTATTATTGATAGGTCCTTATTGCCATTTTAATTTTTTATGCCTATGTTTCTCTCTCTATTTCTTCTTATTATTACAGCAGTCCCTTTAACATTTCTTGCAATGCTGGTATGGTGGTGATAAACTCCTTTAGCCTTTTTTTTGTATGGGAAGCTCTTTATTTCACCATCTATTTTAAATGATAGCCTTGCTGGATAGAATAGTCTTGGTTTCAGATCCTTGTTTTGCATTACTTTTAATACTTCATGCTATTCCATTCTGGCCTGTAGAGTTTCTGATGAGAAATCAACTGACAGCCTTATGGGAGCTCCTTTGTAGGTAACAGATTGCTTTTTTCTTGCTGCCTTTAAGAATCTGTGTCTTCAATTTTTGGCATTGGGCCTCTTTGGATTCTTCTAGCTTGGAACTGTCTGTGTCTCCTAAACTTGTGTGACTTTTTTCTTCACCAGGTTAGGGAAGTTTTCTGCTGTTATTTCTTCAAACAGTTCCTCTATCCCTTGCATATTTTCTTCACCTTATGGTGCTTTTATGATGCAAATATTGTTACATTTCATGTGCCACAGCTCCCTTAAACTGTCCTATTTTTCAATTATTTTTCTTTTTTGTTCTTTGATTGAGCGATTTTTTTCTACCCTTTCTTCTAATTCACTGATCTGATCCTTAGCTTCTTCTAATTTGTTGTTTATTCCATCCAGTATATTCTTTATTTCTCCTATGTCTTTCTTCATTTCAGACTTTCTGATCATTTTTCAGACTTTCTATATATTTTCTCATGCTGTTTAGCATCCTTATAATCATTAGTTTGAACTCTATATCTGATAAATTGCTTATCTCCATTCATTTATCTTCTGTAGAATTCTCTTGTTCTTTCATTTGCAGCTTGTTTTTTTGTCTCCCCATTTTGGCTGCCTGTTTGGTTTTGTTTCTATGTATTAGGTAGATCTGCTAGGACTCCCAGCTTTTTAGGATGGCCTCTGGTGCAGGCCAATGTCAGATGCTGTTTGTGACTGCCTCTGAGTACCCTTTTTGGTGCTATCAGCAATCAACAGCTTATGGCTTCTTCTTCTGGTGATTGGTGCATTTAGAAAGGATCAAGATGTGCACCAGGGCCTGCTTTTCCAAGCCTCTAGTCAAGAAGCTGATCAGGCAAAGACTCAGAGCATCCAGAGATCTGCCTCTGTCTGTAGGCAGATTGTTATTCTCAGTCTCTTAATGAGCCTCAGGCTGTACACGACAGCCAGGCTTAAACTCCACAAAGGGCATTGAGAAGTTTTCCAATAGGTGGAGCAGTTTCTTCCCCCTGGCAAAAGCTGCCTGGATGGTAAAGGTCTGCCTGCTAAATATGTCCTTTGTAGTATGGGGGAATGACTCAGCACAATCCAGGCAGCTGCCTTCCAAACTATCCCAGGAACCACCAGCCCTGGATTATCCTCACACAGCTCTAGTCCCTTCTGCCCTCTCTGTGACGGAGCCCAAGGTGAGTGGCTGCACATGAAATTCTGTGTGTTGGCCCTTTAAGAGGGTGTCTGCATTTCCAACCATCTGTCTCTGGCAGACAGAAACCCTGCTGCTTTTGTCAGCCAGGTGTTATGTGGGCACCTTTCTCTGCTCTGGGCTGAGGAGCCCAGTTTGGTGCTTAGATTCCAGAGTCCTCAGTGGGAAACCTCTGCATCTGAGATATCCCTCCTTAACTTCATCTGTTCTTTGTGGGAGCCCAGCTAACCCTCTCATGTCTCTGTGTCCACACTTCCTACTAGTTTCTATGCAGTCTCCACTTTAGGTCCTTGCTTATAAGGGTTTTCTTCAGCCAATCTTCAGTTGGTTATTCAAGATCCTTTTTCTATATTTTATTTTTAATTCCAGTTTGGTCCTCACTTCATTGCTTTTTAAAGACGTTCAAAGACTCCCCTTTGCACTTAAAATCTATATATTACCTTCAAGGTCCAGCAGGAGCTGCTTCCAGCCCATTCCTCCTGCCTTACCTACAGCTACATACCTCATTGCCCACCCTTCCTTGGCTACACAGGCTTTCTTTCAGTTACCTAAAAGTCCCAAGTTCTCTCCACCCATATGCCATCCTTTTAGAACTTTAGCCTGGAATTCTCATTGCACAGCTTCTGAAGATGCTGGCACTTTCTCATCCTCTCAGTTTGATACTCTGCAGTGAGTTCTTCACCAGTAGGTCCAAAGAGGTCTCTCACTCCTGCTTTTCACTATTCTAACACCATGTTTGTTTCCTGCTTAATACTGCCTGGACTGTTAATACTTGTTTAATATCCAGAGAAGACTGAGCTCTATGAGGACAAAGACTATGTCTGATTTGCACATCACTAATCAGTGCCTATTACACAGTAAGTGTTCTTAGTCGCTTTGTTTGTTGAAATGTATGAATGAGTGAAAGCTGGCTAAAAAATAAGTCTTGACTACAGTTTATCCTTTTCTTTAGAACAAGAGCCAATCCTTCAATTGTGCTACATGGCCCTTTAGAATCACAACATTTTGGAGGTTGAGACCTTTGAGGGCTTCTATTCTACCTTCCTGAATGCCCCTTGCCCCAACCTACATTTCACTATAGCTCAGACCCAGCCTTAGGTTCAGGCACTCACTTGCTGTCAGTCTTCAGCATGATAGGGAGGCAACCATTGTTGCTTTCCTTCCATTTCCTTTGGGAGCACAGTTATGTTGCAGTGACTAAGGCTGTGAGTCTGAAGCCAGAAGGCTGGAGTCTGAATCCTGTCACTACAACTTACTAGACCAGGGCATGGAGCTCCTGAGTCAGCTTCCTCAGGTGTCCAGTGGACTGGACAAGGAGGGTGATAACTGTGTTCCTGGTAGCCATGGTCAAGTTATTTAATTTCAACGTTTCCTCAGTTTCCTCATTTATAAAGTGGGGCCAATAACCACACACAGCTGTTGCAGTAATTCAGTGGTGAATGCATGTAAAACACTGACCATAATACCCAATCCATGTTAGCCATATGCCTTTCTTACTTCTATTTTGTTTTTCTTTAACTCTGATCTTTAAAAAAAAAAATTTATTATAAAATACATATAACATAAAATTTATCTTAACCATTTTAAAATGTACAGTTTGGTGGTATTAAATATATTCATAATGTACAACTTCAGAACCTTCATAACATTCATAATGTGCAACCATCATCACCATCTCCACAACTGTTTCCATCCTATAAAATTAAAATTTTATACCCATTAAACATTAACCTGCCATTCTTACCCACAGTCCCTGGCAACCACAATTCTACTTTCTGTCTCTATGTATTTGACTAATCCAGGTAACTCAAATAAGTGGAATCATACACTATTTGTGCTTTTGTGTCTGGCTAACTTTACTTCACATACTGTCTTCAAAGTTCATTCATATTGTAGCATGTTTCAGAATTTTCTTACTTTTAAAGGCTGAATAATGTTCCACTGTATCTATATATTTTATTTGTTTATCCATCCACCCACTGATGGACATTTGGGCTATTGAGAATAGTGCTGCTAGCAACATGGCTGTACAAGTATCTATTCACGCCTCCGCTTTCAGTGTTTTTGGGGAATATAGACCCAGAACTGGAATTGCTGGATCATATAGTAATTCTGTTTTTAATCTTTTGAGGATCCACCATACTGTTTTACGTGGCAGCTTAACCATTTTACATTCCCACCAACAGTGCACAAGTGTTCTGCTGTTGGAACGCTTGTTTTTTTTATATAGTAGCCATCCTAATCAGTGTGAGGTGGTATCTCTTTGTAGTTATGATTTGCCCTTCCTGAGTGGTTAATGATATTGAGGATCTTTTCATGTGCTTATTAGCCATTTGTATATCTTCTTCAGAGAAATGTCTTTCAAATTCTTTGCCCACTTTTTAATCAGGTTGTTTGTTTTTGTGGTTGAGTTTTAGGAGACTTCTATATATTCTGGATATTAATCCCTTATCAGAGTGTAAATATTTTCCCCATTGTATGGGTTGACTTTTTCTGTTAGTTTCTTTTTATGCACAAAGTTTAAAACTTTTATGAAATCCAATTTGTGTATTTTTTCTCTCTCATTGCCTGTGCTTTAGGTGTTATGTCCAAGAAATCATTGCCAAATCTGATGTCATGAAGCTTTCGAAGTATGTTTTCTTTTAAGAGTTTTATAGTTTTTGATCTTACATTTAAGTCTGATGAATTTTGAGTTGATTTTTGGTGTTAGATAAGGGTCCAACTTCATTATTTTGCATCTAGATATCCAATTTCCCCAGCACCGTTTGTTGAAAAGATTTGTGCTTTCCCCATTGAATGGTCTTGACACCCTTGTAAAAATCATTTGACCATATATGAGGGCTTATTTCTGGGCTCTCTATTTTATTCCATTGGTCTATATACCTGTCTTATGCCAGTACCACACTGTTTTGAGTACTGTAGCTTTGTGGTAAGTGTCAAAGGAACATTTAATTTCCTTAAAGGAACAGACTGTTCCTTTTACTACTTTTTCAGCACTTTTGTACAACAGTAATTAATGTGACACTATTAAGTGCTTTTAACATGTATAAACAGATCCAAAAGTACATCCATCTAGAAGATAGCTGACTGTTATTATCATTATTGGCATATGTATATCATGTCTTATTACTCTACTGATTTCTTAAAGAGAAACCAGGTTTAACACAAACACCCAGAGATACATGGATGTATATATTGTATTAATTCAAATTGTCTTCACTTAAACTTTTTTCTTATACCTCCATGTTTCAAGTGAGTGGCAATCCCAAGTTTGTATTATAGGTTATGAATAACTACCTCACAAATATACAAGTTTAATTGTATGCAATTGAATAACCCTGGAAATGATATCATGAGTTTTGTCCTGTAGAGTCAGTAGTAATGTCCCCACCTTCAGATCTGATCTGAATTATTTGAATTTTGTCTTGTTTTTTTTCTTCATTTGTCTAAGCTAAAAGTTTGTCAGTTTTGTTGATCTTTTCAAAGGACCAAATTTTGGTTTCATTTTTTTTTTTTTTTTCTGTTCTCTGTTTTATTTATCTGCTTTCATTTTTGTTATTTCCTTTCTTCTCCTAGCTTTAGGTTTAGTTTGTTATTAGTTTTCTAGTTCTTAAGTTGTAAAGTTTTTTTTATTTTGAAGGCTTTCTTATTTTTTAATGTCTTTATAGCTAACGTTTTCTGCCTTAACACAGTTTTTGGTGCATTCCATAAATTTTGGTATGTTGTGGGTTTTTTTTCACTCACCTCTAAGTATTTTTTAATTTTCCTTGTGATTTCTTCTCTGATCTGTTGGTTTTAGAGTTTGTTGTTTAATTTCCATAAATTTGTAAATCTTCCAGTTTTACTTCTGTTGTTGATTTCTAACTTCATCCTGTTTTGGTCAGAGAAAATACTTTGTATGAAATCTGCCTTTTTAAATCTGTTGAGACTTATTTTTGTGGTGTAACATATACTCCACCCCAGAAAATGTTCCATGTGCACTGGAGAATGTGTATGCTGTTGTTGTTAGGTAGTGTGTTCTCTGTGTGTCTGTTAGGAATTGTTGATTTATTGTGTTGTTTGAGGTCTCTGTTTCTTTGCTTATCTTCTATCTGTTCTATACATTATTGAGAATGGGGTTTTGAAACTTCAATGCTTATTGTAAGACTGTTTCTTTCTCCTTTCAATTCTGTCAGTTTTGCTTCATATATTTTGCTGGCCTGCCATTAGGTACGTAAATGTTTATAATCATTATATCTTCTTCCTGTGTTGAAGCTTTTATTAATATATAATGTCTTTTTTATTTCTTGTAACCTTTCTTATATAAAGTCTATTGTGTCTGATATTAGCATATTCACCCCTGCTCTCTTTTGGTTGCTGTTTGCATGGAATAACTTTTTGTACACTTCCATTTTCAATCTATTTGTGTCTTTGGCTCAAAAGTAAGTCTCTTGTAGGCAAAATGTAGTTGGATCATGTGTGTTTTAATCTATTCTGCCAATCTCTGTGTTTTGGTTGGAGAGTTTAATCCATTTACAGTTAAAGGAATTAATGGTAGGAAGAGGTTTCTGCCATTTTACTACTTGTTTTATGTATACCGGATAGCTTTTGTTCCTCATTTTCTGCATTACTGCCATCTTGTGTTTTCTAGGTGGGGAGACACATTCCTGATGCTTTATACTCTGCCATCTTCCCAGAATTCTCTGACTCTAAATTTTTTAAGGATCTCATCTAGCAATCAATTTAGTCAGTTCTAATAATCAGCTATTCCTTTTAGTTTCTTCAACTTGTTCCCCTTCTCTCTTTTACTTTCTCTTTTTCCTATTCTAATTCAGTGAGATTTTTAAAACCTTTTGGAGCTAACAGTTTCTTTTAAGAATTTGAAGAAAAAAACCTATGGCTGTCTCCCTATAAAAATCTATATAGCACAATCACCCAAAATAAACAGATAATTCAAAGGTCCATAGATGCTCTGAAATCCCACCTGGCCCACTTGAATAAAGCCCTTATTATAAAGATGCATCCCTGTCATCTTCCTTTGGCACTGTGGGCAAAAGATATCTACCCTGTAACAAGATACTTACGAGGAGACTGGTGGGAACTGTTTTCTCACAGATTTGCAGATAATATCTGAATACAGCTAGAAAAGCCTTTTTCCCAGAATATGAACTCATGATACTATTTCATATTTATCCAATTGCATGCCACTAAATTTGTATGTGTATGTAATAGTTATTTATACCTTACAATATAAACTTGTGATTGCCACTTATTTGTAACACATAAGTATAACAGACTAGTTTAAGTGATAATAAAATGCATACATTTGTGTGTGTGTGTGTTAAACCTAGTTTCTTTTTAAGAAGTCAGCACAGTAATAAGAAATATATACATATGCCGATAGTGATAACAGTCAACTATCTTGTAGATGGATCTGTTTATATACTTTAATAGCACTTATTATTATATTAATTACTGGTGACAAAAAGTGTTGTAAAAGTAGTCAAGGAAACAGTATTCTCTTTTAAGGGAATTAAGTTTTCCTTTGGCAAGTGTCTTCAAATTCTAAATTTGGTTAGTAAACTTTTATAAAGGGAATATCAAGGTATATTTACGCTGGTCATAGATTAGACGGTCAAAACTGATAAGGTTGAAATTTTTAAAACAAAACAATAATGAAACAATGATGTTCTGTCATGGTGAATGTCTCTGGAATGGAACCTTCCAGAATGGATGAGTGCTACCTTATCCCCTGGACTGATTGTGGTGTGCAGCTTGGTAGGTGATGTAGACTTTTCTTAACCACATTGACCAAGAAGCAGTACTCATGAATCGTTCAAAGGTTCCAGCTGTCCAGTGCTTAGGCATGGTCACGGAGCAGTCAACAACATATCCATTTTAAATAGTATCTTTTGAATTTTATTTTCTTCAGAATTAAAATCACCAATTGAATCTTCCAAGGAAGCCAAATAAAGGGAAATAATCTTGAGTAACTGCTAACAGGAGTTGGATTTAAACTGAAAACTTAAAAGCCAAAGAAAGGTTCATATCTCTTAAGCTCTTATCTGGCCTGGCCAATTGAATTTTAGTGTGGAATTATGTACAGTTAAATCATGGTATATGCATGTGGTCAGTGCTGCTTTTCTTTTAAATGGCCCTGTTTATTTAAAAACTTGAAAATGAGAAGTTGATTTGCTCAATCATTTGAGGTTGATTGTAAAACACAGATGCCAGAAAAAGAGTACTGTTTTTGTGCTTCGAGTGTGTTAAGTAGGCCATAAGTGAACCAGCTAAGGGACAGGCATGGTGATTTTTTCCTTCTTCCTAAAGAAGGAAAGCTGTACTGGTCGACAGCACTTGTGGTTATCTGGGGGTATGAAGGCACTAGCAAATATCAGAAAATTATCCTAATCCATAAAGTTAGTTTATTTTTTAACTATGATTTAAATGTCTCCAAATACAGCTCAGTTATTATCCAGGAAGCCTTCCAGAACCCCCTGCATTGGCTAAGGACTCTTCCTCTTATACCACCTCCTGCATCTCTCTTCCATAGCTCTCATTATATTTTGTAGAAATTATCTGGTAATGTTTTTGTTCATAAATCCTTCCTGTACACTCATCTTTAAGAGATAGAGTCTAATTTATAGTATATTTTGTTTTATTCTTCTTTGTATGTTATAAAAACTACAAGCATTATCTATAATCCCCCCTCCTATTTTTGCTACAGTTGTTTTTCAATGTCCTACAAGTGTGCCCTTTTTAAATTATTATGGTGAAACTGGGCAGTGATGTAATGGGACAAGTGCTGTGTCTTTTAGCAATAAAATTATAGCTTTGGAACCACTGTGAGGCTATTATAAAGATTTGAGGACAGACTGAGTTTTATGGCTCTAGGATGAGGGCCATTTTTCCCTCTCACACTCTACTGGTGCAGAGCCCTGCCTTCACATGGCCAAATCTTGGTCTGTTTGGGCCTGATAAACTCTGCTGGCTTCACCCTGATTAGTCCCTGAGACACTTGTCCCACCACAAAAGTCTTTGGGCACCTAGTGGGGGGCAGCTAAACTTGGTATACCTTGGGACATTTGCTAAGTGGCCTTAGACCCAACACTAGGACCAAGTTTGAATCTGTATCAGTCTGGTGAACACCACTCAACCCTACATGGTGACTCACTAAGAACCTACTTCATGCAGCTCAAGGACAGACGGAACCTCTTTTAGTGCTTGACCCTGAAAGGCAGGCAGATATCATGGTGCCTTGGGCCTTTTGCTGACCTTTCCCTAGGCTCAGTGCTGGTGGAATCCAGCCTTGGTGTGCAGCTTTGTCCTTCTCACAAACACCAAAGCCCAGCAGAGGTAGCCACAAACTGTGGATCACTTTGTAGTTCCAAACAGGTTGTCCAAGGCCAATCACAGGCAACATCTGCTATTTACCAGCATTAGAGTCCCTCCTAGAACAGACACAGCCAGTGGCCAGCTTCAGAGAACATCAGAGCAGGATCCAAACAGCTTCACAAGTGGCATATCCAAAGGGAGATCTTGGCAGGCACCAGATCTTGCTGAGGCAAATTCTGCTTTGTGTTGTAAGTACCTACACAACATCTCATACACTGTTGTTGGGGTTGATCCTCACAGTTAGCTAGCCAGAAGGTCAACCCACACATGAATGGGCCATTGGCAATCAACACTCAATTACAACAGCAGGTCTCACATAACCAACACAAGAGACATTCCTAGAGGACCCAGCTAAGGCGACCAAGGAGACTGCACCACTGGGTTCCACAGGAAACCTGCATGAGGTCACCATACCGAGACTGAGAGACATAGTAGATCTACCTAATACATAAAAAAACACACAAAGATGCAGTCAAAATGGGGAGAACAAAGAAACATGCCCCAAATGAAAGAATAGGAGAAATCGCTAAAGAGCAAAATGAAATGGAGGCAAACAATATACCAGATATAGGTTCAAAAAAATGCTTACAAGGATGCTCAACAAACTCAATGAGAACTAAAATGAAAAAGGACATAGAAACCATGAAAAAGAACCAGGCAGAAATGAAACGCACATGTGAAATGAGTAATACACTAGAAGGAATAAATAGGTTGGATGAAGCAGAGGATTGAATCAGAATTGCAAGACAAGGTAGCAGAAAACACCCAACCAGGGCAGCAAAAAGAAAAAAATAATTAAAAAAATAACAAGGTCAGTCTAAGAGACTTTTGGGACAACACAAAACACAACATTCACATCACAGCAGTACCAGAAAAAGAAGAGAGAGCAAAGGATTGAGAACCTATTTGAAAAATGACTAAAAGCTTCCCTACCTGATAAAGGAAAAAGACACAAGTCCAGAAGCACAAAGAATCCCAAACAAAATGAACCCAAAGTGGCACACACCAAGACACATCATATTTAAAATGGCAAAGGTTAAAGATAAAGAAAGAATCTTAAAAAAAGCAGGATAAAGACAATTAACCACAAAGGATTTCTCAACAGAAACACTGCAGCCCAGAAAGGACTGGCATGAAATATTTAAACTGAAAAAGAAATGTCCTACAACCAAGACTACTTTTTCAGCAAGACTGTCATTAAAATTGAAGGGGAAATAAAGAGCTTCCCAGAAAAGAAAAAGCTAAAGGAGTTCACTTACACTAATGAGAAATATTAAAGGGTGTTCTTGGAAAGAAGAAGGAGAAGAAAAGGAAAAGATGAACATAGTTATAAAGAATAAAATGGCAATAAATATGTACCTATCGATAATCTCCTTAAGTGTAAATGGCTTAAATACTCCGATCAAAAGCCATAAGATATTTGAATGGATAAGAAAACAGGGCCCATATATATGCTGACCACAAGAGACCCACCTCAGAACAAAAGACACATTCAGACAAAAAGGAAGGGATGAAAGAAGATATTGCATGCAAATAACCTCATTTTTTAAAATGGAAAATTTTAAAAAGCTTTTCGTGGCAACACTTATATAAGACGAAATAAACTTTAAAAGAAAAAGTCTATAATAAGAGACAAAGGAGGATACTACTTATTGAGAACAGGAGCAATCCAACTAAATGATATAACCCTTATAAACATTTAAACAAATGTTTTGGAGCACCTAAATATATGTAGCAAATATGTACAGCCTTGGAGCACCTAAATATATACTTTGGAGCACCTAAATATATATAACACCTAAATATATAGAGATGAAGAAGGATACTACATATTGATAATGGGAGCAATCCAACTAAAAGATATAACCCTTGTAAACATTTAAATAAATGTTTGGAGCACCTAAATATATGCAGCAAATATGTACAACTTTGGAGCACCTAAATATATACAACACCTAAATATATATACAGCAAATATGTAATAAAGGGAGAGGTTGACAGTAATACAGTCATAGTAGGGGTTTTTAACATCCCATTGACATCAGTAGATAGATCTTTCAGACAAGAAAAGACAAGGAAACAGGCCTTAAATGACAAACTTGATCAGATGGATTTAATTGATATATTCAGAACATTTCACCCTAAAGCAGCAGAATATACATTCTTTTCAATTACACATGGAACATTTTCTAGGGTAGAAACTGCATGCTAGGAAACAAAATACATGTTAATAAAGTAAAAAAAAAATTGAAATTGTATCAAGTATCTTTTCTGACCATAATGGTATGAAATTAGAAATCAGATACAAGAAAAAAACTGAAAAATGTCAAACACATGGAGACTAAATAACATCTTACAACACAATGAATGGGTTAACAATGAGATCAAGGAAGAAAATAAAAGTTACCTTGAGACAAATGAAAATAAACACAGCAACCCAAAATATATGGGACATAGCAAAAACAGTTGAGAGAGGGAAGTTCATTTCAGGCCTACCTCATGAAGCAAGAAAAATCTCAAAGAAACAATCTAACCTTAAACCTAAAAGAACTAGAGAAAGAACAACAAAATGTGCCCATAGAAAGTAGAGTGGAAATAAATAAAAACATCAATAAAAACAGGAGCTGAGTTTTCGAAAAGTTAAGCAATATTGAAAAGAGAAAAAAGAGAGAGGACCCAAATAAATAAAATCAGAAACAGGAGCGGAAAAGTAAAAACTGACATCAGAGAAATACAAAGGATTGTAAGAAAGTATTATGGACAACTACATGCCTGCAAATTGGATAAATTTGATGAAATGGCTAAATTCCTAGAAACAAAGAATCTTCCCAAACTGAATAAATAAGAATGTGTTATTCTTTTTTTAAAAAAAATATATCTCTATTGATCTCAGAGAGAGGAAAGGAGAGGGAGAGAGAGATAGATAGAAACATCAATGATGAGAGAGTCGATCAGCTGCCTCCTGCACGCCCCCGACTGGGGATCAAGCCCACAACCCGGGCATGTGCCCTGACCAGGAATCGAACCCCAATCGCATGGATCCTAGGTCCACGCTCAACCGCTGAGCCACACCCCGCCGGGCAAGAATGTGTTATTCTGAATAGACCAATTACAATTAAAAAAATAAAGAAAGTAATAAAAAAAAAAATCTAGCAAACAAGTCCTGGACCAGATGTCTTCACAGGTCAACTTTACCATTCAAAGAACCTATCCTTCTGAAACTATTCCAAACATTTAAAGTAGGAGGAAGATCCCCAAGCTCATTTTATGAGGCTGGTGTTATCTTAATTCCAAAACCAAATAAAGACACTACAAAGAAAGAACATTAAAGGCCAGTATCTATGATGAACATAAGTGCTAAAATCCTCAACAAAATATTAGCAAACCGGATCCAGGAGTACATTAAAAAGATCATACGACATTATCAAGTGAGATTTATTCCAGGGATGCAAGGTTGGTACAATATTCGCAAATCAATAAATATGGTACATCACATAAACAAAATGAAGAATAAAAACAGGTAAAAGACCTGTACTAAGAAAATTATGGGATATTGAAGAAAGAAATTGAGGAATATACAAATAAGTAGAAGAATATACCATGTTCATGGCTTGGAAGAATTAACATCATTAGAATGTCCATACTACCCAAAGCAATCTATAGATTCAATGCAATTCTTATTACAATACCAATGACATATCTCACAGAACTAGAACAAATAATACAAAATTTATAAGAAACCACAAAAGACCCCAAACAACCTTGGCAGAATTCAAAGTGCTGTTGGAATTCAGATTATTCTGTGTCGTGTTACTTCTCCTTAAGGCTCCTAACCCTTTTCAATCATTGCTTTAAGGCAGCCTGTCTTGATTAAGTAATCAGAACTTGAATATCATGACTTAACTATATTAATTAATTGTTAAGCCACAAAATCAGCCTTTCCAAATAAACTAAGTCAAACTGCCAAGTGAAAAAGAACAACTATGAAACCCTCAACTCTCCTTTTCACCATAGTTTACTTCTATCCAATGTGCTGAATGAAGTCACATAAGGAGTAAGATGATGTAAGTGTTGCTTTATATTTATTAAATGTCATAAACTTTTGTGTACCTAAGCTGTCATTCTCCTCACATGAGGTGCGTAATAGTGATCACAATAAGAGAGGTTTATATAGCACCTGTGTTCAAAGTTTATATAATTGGACTCAGAAAGATGCAGTTATGTCTGCAGGGAGGTGAAAGAGAAAATTATATTTAATGCATATTGAGCAAGCAGTTGGAGATTATGAGCTAGATTTATTCCAAAACACTAAAATGAGTCAGGTTGCTCCAAAATGTTATCAGCAGCCACTTCAAACATTAATAAGTTAGCTGTTTCTAAAATCTGGAAGAAGAGAGTTTTGTTTAAGCCAATTGTTTCACAGAAGAGGAAATGCAGTTCTCTCTCAAGAAATTAAAATGGACTGCTGAATAACTGGGAAAGGGTGCCTCTTTTGGATGAGAGGGCAAATAAGTCAACTGATTTTCAGGCAGAATAACAAATGTGACAGCAGTACCTTTTTTATGCACGTCGATGTGTGTGACTATGTATAACTTCTAGAAAAGAGGTCTTAAACTTTTTGGTCTTATGACCCTTTTCCACTTTTAAGAGTTATTGAGAACTCCAAAGATTCTTTGCTTACATGGCTTACCTCTATCACCTTTTACCATTTTAAGAACTAAAACAGAAAAGTTAAAATATTTATTGATTCATAAAAAGATTATAACCACGTTGTATAGTAACAACATATTTTTATTTAAAAATGATGTTTTTAAAAAATTGTGAGAAGAGGCGGCGCAAAGCAGTGCTGGGTGGGAAGGGAGGCCGTGGCGGGGCGGCAGGGCTGCCTCGGGGACAGCGGGCAGACCGTCCGGGAAGTGGGAGGCCCAGGTCGGAGACGTGGAACCTGCCCTCCAACGGGCCTGAAGCTCCTGAGTCCACAACGGGTGAAAATGAAGATGACATTCAGTTTGTTAGTGAAGGACAATTAGGACCCGTTCTTGCTGGGCAGGCTGGTGCTCAGCAGCTGGGCATCAACTTAGGATCCAAGAGATTGAGGTTCAATTCCCAGTCAGAACACATGCCCAGGTTGTGGGCTTGGTCCCCAGCGGGGCGTGCAGGAGGCAGCCCATCAATGACTCTCTCTTTATTGATGTTTCTATCTCTCCCTTTCCCTTCCTCTCTCTGAAATAAAGATTATATATATATATTTAAAAAATATATATTAAATATATATATAAAATATATATATATATATAATATATATATATATTATATATATATATATATTTTTTTTTTTTTAAAGACCTGTGCTTGAATACATTGATCTGGTCAGCAGTGATGATGAAGAGCCTAGCAGTTCTCACAGTGATGGTAGTGTTAAGCATAAAGACCATATCAACCATCAAAGGGATAAAGTTGTTTTAACTCTGGCTTGTCTAGCCTGCAATGTTGAAGTGGAGAAACAGCAAAAAGAAGAAAAGAATAGAGCCTTCAGGGAAAAAATCCATTTTCAGCATGCTCATGGGTTACAAGAATTGGAATTTATTTGAGGACATTCTGATACAGAAGCAGCAACATTGTGTGTGGATCAGTGGCTAAAAATGACAGAATGTGACAGTGATGATGACCTGGGTATAAAAAGTACTCCAATGGAAGATGAATTCTGATCCACAGAAGATGTAGAAGTTATTAGAAGAAGGCTTGAGGAAATGTAAAGGTATTACCACCCAGCATCAAGTAGCTTTGAAGAGACTCAGGATAATGAATTCTTGAACTTGCTTTCTAAAGAAGGCCAGCATTCTACTAGCTAGTACAGATGTATTTGAAAATCTGCGTTTTTTGCTTTCTTGTGTTCAAAATTTTATATTTGCTTTGTATTTTTGTTCTCTTTTTCAAAAATGTACAGAGGAATAAAATACATATTAATGCAAATATATAAATCATGTATTCTGTTAGAGGTATCACAGTTTCCCAGTTAACTTGGAATTCATATATTTAGGTTAAAAGAATTAAAAAATAGAAAAGCTCTTGACTATTGTTTATAGTTTCCCAAATAGCATTATTTCTTTATTTGTACTGTACAGATTATTCTAGTTTATTTTTTTAGGAATGAAAATGAATATAAATAAAGCTGTCACAGATTAGTTTTTCTGTAAATTCTGCCTCTCATGTGGCTCTAATTTATATATGTAATAACCTTCAAGATCTTGTTTATGATTATTAGAAGAGAGTAATGGAAACTGATCATGGAAACAGCTTAAAAGTTTTACCAGCAGTGTGCTTTGTGGGTTTCACTCAGCTGTATTCCTGCTTTAATTAGAGCACTACATTGCTGGAATAAAAAGAACACCTTGATTCCTTTGAAATAATTTAAAAGAAATGTACAGAGGAAAAATACATATTAATGCAAATATATAAATCATGTATTCTATTAGAGGTATGACAGTTTCCCAGTTAACTTGGAATTCATATATTGTTTATATATTTCCCAAATAGCATTATTTCTTCATTTGTACTGTACAGATTATTCACCGATTGTGTTTCTATTTGTTAAGCAATTAAAAATAATTTTAAATTAAAAAATATTGTGAGAAGAGTGTTATTGTTTTCTATCTTTCCAAATCTCTATTTCTTTTCTAGTCCTTTTACTTGCTTAGACTTTTATGTGACTTATATACCTACTTTTTAAAGGCAATGGTGTAACAATATTTGCATAAAATTAAACATTCTTAATAATATTAGTACCTTTTTATATATTTATGTAAACATAATCTTTAAAAAATATAATGTTCAAGGTCTACTCAGGAATAATCTTCCTTAACTCTTTAAAATTTGTATTTCATATGGAACTATCTTCATTTTAGTTATTCATTAAATTGTCTTTAATTTCCTACATTTGGTATTACATATTTAATCTTTAAATGTTGAGGCCCCATTGTGAATAATTAAAAACATTACACAATTAGACTAAGAAGGGCTTGTCATACTATCTTTGTATATATACTTCATGTTATTTGATCAGGAATGTTATCCCAAATTTTTGAGTAGTAATTGCCAAACTGAAAATTTTTAAAGAAAAGAATCATGGCTATAATTTTGTTCTTTTTCTGCAATTACATATTTTACTGTGAAATAGCATTGCTGGGAAAAAATAGTATTGCTGTATTTTTTTATTAGTATACTCTTTTCAATAGACATTGGAAGTCAATTTGTGTTTTTATTTCTTAAGATATCTAGTCTACTCTACCTGCTTGTGTATATTTTTTTAAGTAGATATTATAGCTTGAGAATTTACCATTCATTTTTCCAAAATGACCACATCGTGCTTTTAATTAAATTGGTCAATTAAGGCCTTAGGATGTAGTCACTGAGATAGACCTTTTAGACACCTGCAGGAGCTTGCACAATAGTGTGGAGCATAAAAGACATTTGGGAGAGAGGTGTAGTTAAACAAATATGGGGAAGAGGAAACAACACCTCTGTGCCAGAGGTTCCACACACAGGTGTGAGGTACACTGATGCTCTATTAGGAAGATTTTGGAGCATATATGGTAGAGAGTAACTGAAACTTTTCATCATAACCCTTAAAAAAGTAATTGAGTTGTTTAATGTTTTAATTAATTGTAACTGATTGTGTTTCTACTTGTTAAGCAATTAAAAATAATTTTAAATTTAAAAAATTGTGAGAAGAGTGTTATTTTCTATCTTTGAAAATCTCTTTAATGGCTGGTTTGATGGATGACACTTGAATTCTCACATTTGATTTTGCGTAAAGTCTGTTGTGATATGTTGTTTGATTTGAAGTACATGAGGAAATTGAATGACTCAGATATGTAGTTGAGAAAGAGAGGACCTTGCAACCCCCAGAGTCCCTTTCAGAACCACTGTCCTATAAAGTAGTTTGGAAGAACATTTGAGTGGTGAGATTATTTGTGGTCTTAGTTGTTTCCTTTTTCATTTATATATTCTACAACAGAGATGGATTATTTGTGCAAATTATAAATGAGAAAGGAAGAAGTATGAGTATGTTGAGGAAAGATTTTGGAGACCCTAGAAACAGAAGCAGAAAAGTTTATATTTAGGAAACCAAAGAGCCACTGTAATTTCTTTTCTTCTCTCTCTTTTTTTAAAAATATGTTTTTATTAATTTCAGAGAGAGGAAGGAGAGGGAGAGAGAGATAGAAACATCAATGATGAGAGTCATTGATTGGCTGCCTCCTGCACGCCCCCCACTGGGGATCCAGCCCACAACCCGGGCATGTGCCCTGTCCAGGAATTGAACCCTGACCTCCCAGATCATAGGTCGATGCTCAACTGCTGAGACAGGCCCCGCTGGGCTGTAATTTCTTAAATAGGCAAATGACCTGTTAAAAATTGTATTTATCCCTGGCCGTGTGGCTCAGTTATTGGAGCATCATCCTATACACCAAAAGACTGCAAGTGCCATTCCGGATCAGGGCACATACTTGGGTTTGATCCCTGGTCAGGGTACATACAGAACGCAACTGATCGGTGGTGTTTCTCACATTGATGTTTATTTGTTTTTCTCTCTCTCCCTGTCTCTAAAAATCAATAAACATATTCTCAGGTAAGAATTAAAGAAAATGTGGGGAAAAATAGAGTAGAATTAGAAGAGAGAAGCTACTTTATAGTTTGTCTCAGTACTAAAGGTGAGTAATGAGATGGGCTATGCCTCAGATATTGGTGGAAATGGAGAAGAAAACTCAAAATTTGATAGAAATTTTGAGGGCGGAAATACCAAGACTTGGATATAGGGGATAAATGAGAGGGAGGAATTAAGATGACTAAGAGTTTTCAAGTCTAAAACATTCAAAAAATATTTTCTCCCTTATATTCAACTTTAACCTTTTCTGAAAATTATCTTGATTAAGCTAACTGAAGTCTTGTCTTGTTTTTCAGAGTTTGCCAGTCCGTTCCAGGGATTAGGAGAAATTCATCATGCTTCCCAATCTGAGTCATTCACAGTGATTACCAGAAGAAAAGAAAGACCTGTGACATCCCTGTAGAGTTTGTACCTGTAAATCCCTGGAAAATTACTTGCAGCTTACTTCCCTTAGCCCTTCAGGAAGTGAATTTCTGTCTATTCAGTTCCTGTTTGCATTGGACACTGGCAGTCCACCTCTTATGCACTCCAGCACCCCCATCAGCTCTCTCTTTTCCTTCACCAGCCCAGCAGTGAAGAGACTGCTAGGCTGGAAGCAAGGAGATGAAGAGGAAAAGTGGGCAGAGAAGGCAGTAGACTCTTTAGTGAAGAAGCTAAAGAAGAAGAAAGGAGCCATGGATGAGCTGGAGAGGGCTCTCAGTTGTCCAGGGCAGCCCAGCAAATGTGTTACGATTCCTCGGTCCTTGGACGGGCGGCTGCAGGTGTCCCACCGCAAGGGTTTGCCTCATGTTATTTATTGCCGAGTGTGGCGTTGGCCTGATCTCCAGTCTCACCATGAGTTGAAGCCCCTGGAGTGCTGTGAGTTCCCATTTGGCTCCAAGCAGAAAGAGGTGTGCATTAACCCCTATCACTACTGCCGGGTGGAGATGCCAGGTGAGTTTTCTTCATGAAATCATGGTTTATTTTAAAAGTTAAGGAGGTATGTCCCAGTTGATAGAGAGTTATGGGTCATAAGCAATACAAGGACCACCCCAGTCACCAGAAGAGAGAAGGGGGAAGTCAATTTTGAGGAACTAATCCAAAATTTGGTGGTGAGAAAAATCTAGAAAGAAGGATTTTCATTTCAGCATATATGTAAACTCTGTGTGATTTTGAAAATGCAGTTTTGTTTTCATTTGTTTTGGAGTCATCATCATGATGTTTTTCCAGTTTTGGGGGTGTTTAAGGGTCTTAATATGGCCTTGATATGATTAACTGGAAAAAAAAAAAATCCTCCTCTCTGACCCCTCTCCCTCAACTGAACTGAACTGAAGTAAACTAAAGAAGTTTCTTTGCTGTCATTTTCCCCAAGCTTAGGTAAGTGGAGGTATCTCATTTCTGGGTCTGAAAACAGCCAATGAAATAGTTGCTGGAAATCCTTCTAGGACTGAAAACAATAGGGGACTGAGGGAAGCTGGCAGTTGTTCTTAAATATGATTTTAAATATAAGAAACTATTGCCCTAAACTCTTCACACATCTGGATGTGTATGTATGTGTATATACAGTTCACCTCCCTTTTGGAGAAGTCTGGTGTGGATCTTCGTTCCTTCACACTGGCTATAACAGTTTGCACTTTTCTTTAGATTGCGTGTTCTTGTGTCTATAGGAATAAATTTTTACGAGAGCTTCCTCTCCCTGATTGGCCATCTGCCTCATTCCAGGAACTCAGGGAAATGACCGTGTCCATTAGGAGACAGTTCTGTCGAGGTAGACAGGCCATGGTGGGAGTGCAGCCAGTCACTTGGTCAAGGAGGTTCAGTTAACCTTACAGTAAAACTGGTAAGTGCTTTGTGCCCAGCCTACAGCAGACTTTCTAGGCAACATCTCAGACTCCCAAATCTTGCCATCATCTTGTAAAACCGTAGTCAAGGAAGTCACCTGCCTGGATGTGAATGCCTTTCACAGTTACTTCTTCCTGGGATTGAGGCCCTGTATGAAATTGTGATGAGAAAATCCCACTCTCCTGTCAAATCTAATGCATTTTCCCTAAATCATTTAAGTCTTTGCTCTCTTCCCTTCTTTCCTGTTTCCCTCTGGGCTCTCTTTGCATACTTAAAAAGTCATTAGTGTCTGAGTTCATGACAGAAACAACTTGATTCTTTTTTTGTTTCAAAGATTTGAGTTATATTAAGCATTTAAAATACACCCAATGGAAAAATGTTCATTAAGAAATCATGTCTGGAGTGGGAGGGCAGGGTGGAGGGGATCAATGTGGGGGCAGGGAGGTAGGGACATCTGTAATACTTTCAACAATAAAGATAAATTTTTAAAAAAGAAAGAAAAAAAAGAAATCATGTCTCTTCCTGAGTAATAGAGTTGTAAAAGCTATCTTGTAAAATGTATCTGTTTTCCTTTTGAATACTCAAATACCTAATTTTACAGGATTATTTGATATTTTAGTGTTTCATATTATGTAAGGTTCTTTTATGAATGGTAGTGTTTTTACATATGGCAGGTAGATTTCATATCATATTTTAGGTTTCAGTTTCCAAAATGAAAGGTGGGTAAAGATTGTAGTAAATTTTAAGGTTTTTAAATTTCCTAACTTGATTTTTTTTTTAATAAAAAGGAGATTTTATATCTAACTTTCTGGCCATATTTAAAGTTAATATTTTGAGAACAATTAATATACTAATGTTAAGCAAGTTTGCTGGTTCACTGATTATTATAAAGCTTATGTTTCCCCTTTGAAATCTCTCAAATTTTGCTGGCTCTTGCACTCTGTTGTTCCATGACCTCCACTTGCATGCCATGTAGTCTTAAGCAGCTGCATGGCCCATGGCCATGCAGACCCCACACTCAGTGGTCTGCAGCTGTGAGACAAGCTAAGTTATCCAGGTGCTAAACTGTACTCTACTTAATATGGAGTGGAGACTCTGGGCAGCGGCTTTAATCCTAGCCCTGCTTAAGGTAAGACTGGGCTTTTTCTATGGCGAGATAGAAGAAGATGGGACCTTGGAAAGGAACCCCCTTAACTTTACACCATTAATAAAACTTCCCATGAAACCCATGAAACCCCATCCTGTGGGGGCCTCAAGAAATTCTTTTCCCAGTGGCACCCCAAAAACTACTTCTACCAATAATAGGGGAGGTGCAGATGGCACCCCATTGATAACAGAATTACTCTGTCAAATTGCTATTAAAGTTTTTAACCATAAATTTTCATTATAAATACTTCTGCCTTCATGGACTGGCACCTAACAGTTTGTGAAATGTCACCTTTCTTCTTCAGGCCACTTTGTGTGTCTCACGTCTGGGAGAAGCTGTGCAAAAAATGTTTTTGTGGCACACAATGGTTTTACTCCATGTGACTGAAGATTATTTCAGGAGTGTAATTTCTTTTCTTTTTATTGATTTTTTTCTATCAATTTCTGTTTTCTTTTTTTCATTTTATTTTTATTGTTGACAATATTACAGATGTCCCCATTTTCTCCCCCTTTGCCCACACCCACCCAGCCCCTGCCCTCCCCTTCTTTCTGGCCATCACCTCACTGTTCTCTGTGTTTATGGGTTTTGCATATATGTTTTTTGGCTAATCTCTTCACTTTCTTTCATCTAGTCCCTTCCATCTCCCTCTCCTCTGACAGCAGTCAGTCAGTTAGCCAGTTTATTTTGTTCATTAGATTACACATATAAGTGAGATCATATGTTATTTGTTTTTCTCTGGCTTATCGCACTTAGCATAATAATCTCCAGGTCCATCCATGCTGTTGCAAAAGGTAAGATCTCCTTTTTTATGGCTATGTAGTATTCCATTGTGTAAATATACCACCGCTTTTTTTATCCACTCATATACTGATGGGCACTTGGACTGTTTTCAGATCTTGGCTATTGTAAATAATGCTGCAATGATCATAGGGGTACATATATTCTTTCTGATTGTTTTTTCTGGATTCTGAGGATATATTCCCAGAAGTGGGATCACTGGGTCAAATGGCAGTTCCATTTTTAATTTTTGTGGGGATGATCTTTATTTTATCCCACAGTGGCTGAACTGGTGTGCATTCCCACAAATTGTGCGATAAGGTTCCCTTTTCTCCACATCCTCAGTAGCACTTGTCATTTGTTGATTTACTGATGATGATGACCATTCTGGCAGGTGTGAGGTGATACCTCATTGTAGTTGTAATTTTCATCTCTTTGATGGTTAGTGATGTTGAGCTTTTTTTAAAATATCTATCTATTGGCCATCTATATGTCTTCTTTGGAGAAGTGTCTCTTAAGGTCCTATGCCCATTTTAAAATTGGATTATTTGTCATCTGGTGTTGAGCTATATAAATTCTTTATATATTTTGGAAATTAACCCTTTATCAGATGTGTCATTGGCAAAGATGTTTTCTCATACAGTGGGTTGTCTTTTCATTTTGTTGATGGTTTCTTTTGCTGTACAGAAGCTTTTAAGTTTGATGTAGTTTCATTTGTATATTTCCTCCTTTGTTTCCCTTGTCCGAGGCAATATGTCAGCAAAAGTATTACTACAAGAGATGTTTGAGATTTTACTGATTATGTTTTCTTCTAGTATTTTTATGGCTTTGTTACTTCCATTTAAGTCTTTAGTCTATTTTGAGTTTATTCTTGTGTATGGTATAAGTTGGTGGTCTAGTTTTATTTTTTTGCATGTATCAGTCCAATTTTCCCAACACCATTTATAGAACAGGTTGTTTTTATTCCATTGTATGTTCTTGCCTCCTTTGTCAAATACAAATAATCCATAAAGGCATGGATTGATTTCAGGGCTCTCTGCTCTGTTCCATTGATCCATATGCCTGCTCTTGTGCCAGTACCAAGCTGTTTTGATTACTATGACCTTGTAGTATAGTTTGATATCAGGCATTGTGATACCTCCAACTTTGTTCTTTTTGCTCAAGATTACTGAGGTTTCAGGGTTTTTTGTTTTTTTTTTTTTTTGGTTCCATATAAATATTAGAGTATTTTTTCTAGGTCTGTGAAATATGACATTGGTATAGGGATTGCATTGAATCTATAGATTGCTTTGTGTAGTGTGGACATTTTAATGACGTTAATTTTTTGAACACTGTATATGTTTCCACTTATTTGTATCTTCTCTCTTCAATGTCATATTGTTTTAAAAGTATAGGTCACTTACCTCCTGTATTAAATTTATTCCTAGGTACCTTATTTTGGTTATGTTGCAATAGTAAATGGGATTGTTTTCTTAGTTTCTCTTTCTGATATTTCATTGTTGGTATATGAAAATGCTGCAAATTTCTGAATATTAATTATGTATCCTGTGACTTCGCTGAATTCATTGATTAGATCTAGCAGTTTTTTGGTGGAATCTTTAAGGTTTCCTTTGTACAAGATCATATCATCTGTGAATAATTAAAGTTTTATTTCTTCCTTTCCAATGTGGATACTATTTATTTCTTCTTCTTGTCTGATCACTGGGGCTAGGACTCCCAGTACTATGTTCAGTAAGAGTGGTGAAAGCAGACATCCCTTTCTAGTTCCTGATCTAGACAGGAAAACATTTTTAATTTTTGCCCATTGAGTGTGATGTTGGCTGTAGATTTTTTCATATATGGCCTTTATTATGGTGAGGTATGATCCCTCTATTCCCACTTTGCTGTAGTTCTTCCATAAATCAATTTTACCAAATACTTTTCTTGCATCTATTGATATGATCATGTGATTTTTATCCTTCATTTTGTTTATGTGATGTATCACATTTATTGATTTGTGGATAATGTACCAACTTTGAATCCCCAGAATAAATCCCACTTGATTGTGGTGTGTGATCTTTTTAATATATTGCTAGATCCGATTTGCTAATATTTTGTTGAGGATTTTACGATCTATGTTCATCAGGGATATTGGCCTATAGTTTTCTTTCTCTGTAGTGTCTTTATCTAGTTTTAGAATTAGAAAATTGTGGCCTTGTAAAATGAGCTTGGAATTCTTCTCTCTTGAATTATTTGGAGTAGTTTGAGGATGATAGGTGTTAGTTTTTCTTTGATTGTTTGAAGCTATCCAATCCTGGACTTTTGTTTGCTGGGAGTTCTTTGATTACTCCTTCAGTTTCATTACTTGTAATCTGTCTATTCAGGTTTTTTTATTCTTCCTGATTTAGATTTGGAAGATTGTATGTCTCTAAGAATTTGTCCATTTCACCCAGGTTGTCCAATTTATTGGCATATAGTTGTTCGTAGTATTTTATTACAATTCTTTGTATTTTTGTGATGTCAGTTATTACTTCTCCTCTTTCATATCTGATTTCATTTATTTAGGTCCTCTCTGTTTCTTGATGAGCTTGGCTAAAGTTTCATCAATCTTGTTTATCTTTTCAAAGAACCAATTCTTACTTTCATCGACCTTTTGTATTGCTTTTTAGTCTCTCTTTTGTCAGATGTAAGTATTGCTACCCCAGCTTTTTTTTTCTCATTTCCATTTGTATGGTATATATTTTTTTCATCCTTTCACTTTCATTGTGTATGAATCTTTTGTTCTGAGTGTGTCTTGTAGACAGCATAAATATGGGTGCTGTTTTCTTATCCATTCACCTACCCAATGTCTTTTAATTAGAGCATTTAATCCATTTATATTTAAGGCTATTGATAGGTCCTTAGTTATTGCCATTTTTTTCTTTGTGCCTATGTTCTTCTCTCTATATATATCTTCTTCTTAAAGCAGTCCCTTTAACATTATTTGCAATACTTATTTCATGATAATGAACTCCTTTAGGCTTTTTTTGGTCTGAGAAGCTCTTTACTTTGCTTTCAATTTTAAATGATAGCATTGCTGGATAGAGTAGTCTTTGTTTTTCATTACTTTGAATACTTCATCCAATTCCTCCTGGCCTGAAGTGTTTCTGTTGAGAAATCTGCTGACAGCTTAATGGGAGTTTCCTTGTTAGTAACTAACTGTGCCTCTCTTGGTGCTTTTAAGATCCTCCCTTTGCCTTTAACCTTTGCCATTTTAATTATGATGTGTCTTGGTGTGGGTCTCTTTGTTCATCTTGATTGGGACTCTCTGTGCTTCCTGAACTTTTGTGACTTTTTCTTTCACCAGGTTAAGGAAATTTTCTGCCATTATTTCTTCAAATACCTTCTCTATCCCTTGCCCACTTCCTGGCACCACTATGATGCAGATGTTGTTACATTTCATGTTGTCCCAACATTTCCTTAAACTATACTCATTCTTTTTAATTCATTTTCTTTTTGCTGCTCTGATTGGATTTTTTTCCCCTACATTGTCTTCCAAATTTGTTATTCAGTTGTCTGCTTTATTCAACCTGCTTTTTATTCCTTCCAGTGTATCCTTGATATCAGATATGGTATTCTTCATTTCAGACTGGTTCTTACTCATGGTTTCTATATCCTTTTTCATGCTGTTGTAGGCATCACTAAGTTCCTTGTGTATCATTTTAAAAAAATCTTCACCCATGGATATATTATTTATCTACCTATCTATTTATTTTAGAGATTGAAGAATGTCCTCTCTCTGAGCTGCTCTCCCTTCCCCCATGGAACTACACTCAGTGGTGATATATGGGACTTGGCAGGGCTGATCCAAACAGCCTCCTGTTGCGGGTGGTGCCCACAAACTATAAGAGGGGACGGGTTCCTCTTCTCCTTCCTAGGATAGTGTAGTCTGAACTCAGAGGGGAACCTGGATTTGTCTCCCTGCAGCGTAGTCACACAGCCCTGTACTCGCCCGTCTGGCTCCTGGACAGAACCCTCTCTGGGAGACACAGTCCCAAAAACCCAGCCCTGCACTGCTTCCTGCACCACTGCTTATGCTGCTGAACCAAACAGGGCAGGGCCAAAGGTCAGCCCTGCGAGGCATTCTCATCTCCACGTGCTGGTGTGAGCAGGGTGGGGCCAAAAGCCTCAACTCCGCTCAAGCTCCAAACCCACCCACTAGGAGAGGGTAAAAAGTCCCAGCCCTGTGCAGCACCCCTGCACTGCTGAACCCAGCAGGATGGGGCAGGCCTAGGGGCTCCACAGGTGGGGGAGTGGTGCCAGCTGTACACTTGAGGTTGGGGAAATTTTCCTCTTTCCCAAGCCACAAAGTTTAGTCACTGTCTAGGTTTCTGCCAAAAGCCTCACCAGAAAACAGAGGGCCCTTTAAAGTCACTGCTAGGTGTAGCCAGCAAATCTCTCCATAGGACACAAATAGAGCAGTGTAGCCTCTCCATCAGCCAGAGTCCAGGGTGAGCTCCCTGTGCTGGCGCTGGAGCTTAAGGAGTGCTCTTTCCTTGAGAGGGTGCAGTCCAAGTCTCCCAGGCAGTCCGAATCCCTATTGACTCCCACTGCCAGACACCATGTAGGCTCCTCGTCCTGTCTCTGCTCTGAGTTGGGGATTCCTGCATGGGGTTGAGTCCACATGCCCCTGCTGGGAGGGAGCTCTGCAGCTGCAGTATCCCTCCAGCTTCTCAGCAGCCACCACACCTGCATGAGGGAGCGCTCCCTTTCCACTTCTCCACCCTTCCTACCTGTCTTTATGTGACTTCTTCTGTAGATCTTTGTTTTTAATATTTCAGTTTCACTAGCCTTCAATTGGTTTTTCAGGTCGATTGTTCTGTAATTTAGCTGTAAATCTGGTTTCGGGCTGGGAACAAGTGGACACAGCTTCCAGCTACTTTGCAGCCATCTTGGAATCTATCCTATAATTTCTACTTTACGTTAAATACTCGTGCTCTATTAAAACCACACGTTTTGTGAAAAAGATCCAAAAGATTTTTGCAGCTCTTTCACCCCCATATATGCCAGTAACTCCTCCCACTATTTTCCCTTACTTAAATATCAAGATAGTGTGGTAGTTAAAAGGTGGCATAAATTTTTGAAAGAAATGTGTGTAAGCTCACTACATCATATTTGCAAGTAGCAGTTGAGATGTGGAAATGGAATTTGCTATTTAGGTATAGCTATTGCTATAAATGGAATGTCTGTGTTCCCTTAAAATACCTATGTTGAAAACCTAATGCCTAAGGTGATGGTATTAACAGGTGGGGCCTCTGATGGGTGATTAGGTCATGAGGGCAGAACTTCATGAATAAGATTAGTGCTCTTATAAAGAGGCCCTGGAGAGATCTCTGGCCCCTTCCCCCATGTGAGGACACAGTGAGAAGATGGCCCTCTGCAACCATGAAGAGGGCTCTCACCAGAACCCAACCATGCTGCACCCTGATCTCGGACTTCCCAGCTTCCAGAACTGTAAATTTCTGTTGTTTATAAGCCACCCAGTTGCTATGGTATTTCTGTTATGGCAGACCAAATGGGCTCAGACAGCTATGTTTTGAATAAAAGTATTTAAAAATATGATCAGTACAGATCTAAGGTAGCTGAGCCATTTTGGCCAAATAACCAGGATGATACCATCAGTTTTCTTCATAAATATTTACTGGTTTTGGTTTTACCCATATGGTAAAAATATATTGTCACGATATTTGTTTCAATAAAGAAAAACATATTCTTTCTTTTCTTTTGGTGCCTCAGTTCTGCATGCCATGAAGATAGAAGTATCTGCATTCAGGAGACAATGAGGCATTTTGTTTATCAATGGTAGGAATGCACTGTAGATATCTCACATGAAAACTGAAGTCACAGAGATTATTCAAATTCTTCTTCACTAAAAAAGAAAAATGAGTGTTTATTTGAACTTCGTTAACACTGTGATGAAGAAGCATCATTGAAAAGAAGCCATAAGTCATTTACTACTTTGTCAGCCCCTCACTTTCAGACTATTAATGAGGCAAGTCATCTTTTTATTCTTGCATATTCATAAAATACATAAAAGGAAATTCAGAGGCTTATTGTCCAGGTCGTTTTTGCATGGTGATGTTGAGTGTTTATTCTCTAATGTCATAAGCAGTATATATAAATACAACTTTTAAAGGGAGAAGGGATCATTTTCTCTGCTACTCTCGCCTGTTGTTTAGTTTCTAACTTTTCGTTCACCTGTTTGAGTTTATAATCCACATGTAGAACTGAAAATTATTGCTTGTTAAGAAGGAGATAAATGTACTGTGGTAGGTAAATGGTAGACTTTGTGGTTGCTGTTGTCTGTTTACTTGAAAACATTTACTTTTTATGAAAGATTTTATCAATACTTGCAGGTGGTAAGAAATCAACAGTGTGATTAAAAACAAGAGCTACCCCATCCATTTCTAAGAACAACCTCTTTTAATCATTCTTGCTTTGTTCTTTTTCTATTTCCCTCTATTATTACTAAAAATTATGGAGGTAACTTTATATAATATAATACATCAGTTTCCAAATTTATCACCTTAATATAATTTCACTGATTCTAACATAAAAAAATGAGGATTTATCTAATTTATATTGCCTTCTTTCTTTCTTCTCTCAATTCTTAATATTTATATTTTGGTTTATAGTTATGTTGTTTTGGCAATTCTATTGATTTCTATTGTGGGATTTGGGGATAAGAATTATTTTCCCTTAGAAGAGACTGGTCCATTGCCTTCTAGCATTCAGTATTGGTGATGGGACATCATAAGTTAGTTCAATTCTCGTTTCTTTATAGGTGACTTTGAAGTGGTCCTCTGGTAGCTTTTAGAACATTCCACTTGTCTAGATGTTTGAAATTCAATATGATATGACCAGGTTTAGATCTTTTTTCATTCATTGGGCTGTGCACTCTGGTTCTCTTCAGTCTGTTGACATGGATTCTTCTATAGTTCTGGAAAATTTTCTTTGGCTATTTCTTTGATTATTTCCTCCTGTTTTCTGTGTTTCTCTGTCTGCTTTTACATTGGTCATAGGTTGCACCTCAATGACACTTATGGAATACCTTCTTTCTATTGGGCATTGTGACACTTTAGAAGTCAACAGGAGCCATGAATGCCTGGACAGTGCTTGCCCTTGAGAATTGCATCAATTCATGAGTTTTTGTATAGAGTCAGAATCAAGAAAACTCATGCTATTTTTAAAGTGTGTAACCCACAAGGAACATACTAAGTGAACAGGCTTTATTTATAAGTTCTTTATTGCTGCTTACTTTTTACTTATTCACTTGTATTATTACTCACTGTTTATCTTTTACCAAATAACTTTTAGTTGCCTTTAAATCTTTCTGGTAAAGACAGATAGAATATTTTTACTTTAGTAGCACTACTGCAGCTGAATTTTATGTTGGTCATCCAAATAATTCAACATGGCCTCTGAGGAAAAAATATTTTGTACATCACTTATGGTTTTATCACAGGCAATAAAAACCTATTTTGCCTTAACTTCCCCCCAAAAAACAAACACTTTATTGGCAGAATCAAAGGAAGATATGAACAATAAGTGTCCAGAAGATGAAGTAATAGGGCAGCTTTGCTAATTTCTGTGGTAGGAATGAATAAACAGTTTCTCTTTAGAGTGCTGACCTCACAATAATTCTCCTCTATAGAGGAGAAATTTCTGTTGTTACTTTCTGTTTAAGATTCAGGCTTTAAGGAGAGAAACCATTGGTTTAGCTTTATTCACAAGCTCACTTTTTGGGAAGAGATGGGACTACAACTGATAATTTCATGATGAGCACAAAGAATGGTGAAACAGTACTTCCCAGAGGAAAGACAGCTTTATCATCAAAAATTGGACAAAAACAGCAGGTATCCACTCTGTCTTGTGCTGAGGAGCCAAAGTTCAGCTCTAACCCACTGGTTTCTTTCTCATGCTAGTGCTGCCGCCTGTATTGGTGCCGAGACACAGTGAATATAACCCCCAGCTCAGCCTTCTGGCCAAGTTCCGCAGTGCCTCCCTCTACAGTGAGCCACTCATGCCGCACAACGCCACTTATCCTGACTCTTTCCAGCAGCCTCCGTGCTCTGCATTCCCTCCCTCACCAGGGCAAGCATTCTTGCAGTCCTCGTGCATGGCCAGCCACCCTCACTCCCCAGGAAGCCCTTCCGAGCCAGAAAACCCCTATCAACACTCAGGTCAGTAAAAGCTGCCAGTCTTTGTGGAATACAACTCAACACATTTATGGTGTGACCATCATAATTTTAATCACTGTAACTGACATTCATGTGGAGCTTTATAGTTCACATGGCAATCTCCTGTGGGCTCTTGGACCCTGCCCTGCCTCTAAGATGGTCGACATGTCTTTGCTCTGGTTTTTGGTTCTAATCCCCTGGAAGCTCTCAGAAACTAAGTGGATTTGATAGCATTTCAAGGGATTTTTTTTTTAAAAAGGCAGTAGCAATAAGATTATAAAAGATTGTTCTAGACTCAGCGGACAGACTTGGCCTGAGGGCAAGCGGTGTGATTGCTGCTTTCAACAATCAAAGGGTGTCCTTCCTACAAAAGATGTGTAGGACAGAGGGAGGCCCCAATTCCAGGCAGTGCATTCTCTCTTTTTTCTATGGGATGCAAGCACAGCATCTGAAGGTAGACCTAGTCAATTTTTTTTTTTAATATATCTTTATTGATTTCAGAGAGAGGAAGGGAGAGGGAGAGATAGAGATAGAAACATCAACAATGAGAGAGTCATTGATCGGCTGCAGCCCGCAACCCGGGCATGTGCCCTGACCAGGAATCGAACCCTGATCGCCTGGATCCTAGGTCGATGCTCAACCGCTGAGCCATGCCTGGCTGGGCAGACCTAGTCAATTGATATTTGCTGAATTGAAAAAGCATGTAGAATGGAGAGGGAGAACCAAGCCCATTGTGAGAATTGCATGTACTATCACACCTATAAAGTGGGCATAAGTTAGATAATGAAAAAAAGATTTTATTTACCTCATGATGTGAGAAAATTATATCCTGAGCGAACAAGTTCCTACAGGCATGCATAAATGCATTTGGTCCTAGATGTTGTGACCTGCCTCATTCATTTCTTCATATATTTATTTATTTAATGGATATTGAACTCATACTATATGCAAGCATTGCCTTAGGGTGCCTAAAGGAAAATGAAAAGATTAATAAAAATTGTCCTGCCCTCAAAGAATTCATAAAATGTGGGAAGGTAAAGAAGTTGCCTCCTCCCCTTTGAGTTATTCCGTTCTTCCTTTTGCCCACTCTGCAGTACATCTATTTTACATATACATCTACTATTTAACTTTATCACACTGTATTATATAATTTTGTGTGTGTCTGTCAGTAATTTTATCTTTTGTATGCCTAGTTTAGAGCCTAAAATGCGGAAGTTGCTGATTAGTTAATAACACTCACATTTGGAACTTGGGAGAAGAGCTTGGGGTCATAGATCCAGATTTTATTGAGTCAGTAAGTAATGACTGAGCACCTGCTAAGTACCAGGCACTGTGCTAGTGCTAGAAGTACAATGGTTGATTACAATGGTCTCTCACCTTCCAGAGGCAATGACTATTGAGCACAATCATGTAAATAAGTGACAAGTATGATAAAGGTCTTAGCAATCCAGGCAAGTAATTATAAGGACTTGAACTAAAGAAGGGTTATGGGGACAGAAAAAAGGCAATGAATTTGAGGTGGCAGAATCACCAGGACCTGATGTGGGGGTGAAGGCTGAGATGTGGCAGGAGTCATTTACAGACTGGAGGAGGCCGTTGTAGTCTTGCAAGTGGCTATATTCACTGAGAAAGGGACAGCAACAGAAAGAGAACTCATTTGAGGACAGAGCCCCAGTTAAGGTATTAGAGGATAATTATGTTGCAAAATATACATTTACATAAAACACATTTGTGCTATAAAGATTTCCTGTATTAGGTTTGTGTTCCTGCATTTGTTAAACTAACAGGTTGATTTCTTTTTCTTCTTCCCTCCCATGAAGGACAGACGCCAAGATCTATGCAGAAGCTGGTTAGTTTCTCACAAAGGGAACAGCATTTTTAATTTCAAAGAAAATAATTCTTTTCTGAATGATTAACAACAAAATGCCAACCTAAGTAACAGATCTAAGGCTAAATAACAATAGAAGGAATTTTTGAGATTAACTGGCTCAGCTCCTTAAACTTTTTAAATTAGCCTTATTGAGATATAATTCATATGTCACAAAACTCAACCATTTAAAGTGTACAATTCAATGTTTTTTCATATGTTGTATTATATTTTTTAAGTTGCTACAGGCATGTGATAAAATACATATCATGTAAAATTTGCAGTTTTAACCATTTTTAAGTAACATTAAGTATATTCACAATGTCGCACAACCATCACCACATCTATTTCTAAAATAGTTTCATCACCCTAAACAGAGAGTCTGTACTCATTAAACAATAAGTTCTCATTCCCTGCCTTCCTCCAGCCCCTGGGTAACCTCTAATCTACTTTCTGTCTCTATATATTGAATTTGCCTATTCTAAGGTACCTCATATAAATGGAATCATACCATATTTGTCTTTGTGTGTCTGGCTTATTTAAGTTAGCATAGTGTTTTCACAGTTCATCTATGTTGTAGCATTTATCAGTTATTTCATTTGTGTGACTGAACAATATTCCATTATATGGATATACCACATTTAAAAAAATCCATTTATTGGTTTATGGATATTTGTGTTCTTTCCATCTTTTGGCTATTGTGAATAATGCTGCTATGAAGATTGATGTCCAAGTATCTGTTTGAGTCCCTGCTTTTATGTGGGAATATACCTAATTGTGGAACAGCTGGGTCACACGGTAACACTTTATATTAAGCCCCTTAATTTTATAGATAGATTTACTCCAGGACCTGCAGAAGGGTGACTTTGCTTTATAACTTTTTCACCAGCATTATAGTTCATTTTCTCAAAGGGAAATGCCTTATCCATGGTTATTCGGTGTGGTCACTTCACCACCTGCAGCGCCTGCTAAAACATACATACATGGCTGTATCCAACCACTGATATATAGACTAAGAATTCCTGGGGGTTGGGCCAGGAACCTGCATTTATTTATTATTTATTTATTTATTTATTTATTTATTTATTTATTTATTTATAATATGTTTTTATTAATTTTAGGGAGAGAAGGAGGGAGGGAGGGGGGAGAGAGAGGGAGAGAGTGAAAGAGAGAGAGAGAGAGAGTGTGAGAGAGAAACATCAATTGGTTGCCTCCCATGCATACCCTGACTGGAGTTTGGACCCACAACCTACACATGTGCCCTGACCTGGAATCAAATCAGTGACGTTGTGGTGCACAGGACAATGCTTAACCAACTGAGCCACACCAGTTGGGGCAGAATCTGCATTTTTAACAAATTCCACTGGTGATTTCTATGCACATTTAAGTGTAAAAACTATTTGAATGGACAATTCAACCAAAGCAGACTGATCCAAATTTTTAGGCTATTGATTATATAACAAATTGACATTAGGAATGTATACAGAAGGAAGCAGTTATTCTGAGGTCCTCTCTAAAGAGCTTTTCTTCTGCCTCAGGAGTTTTTATTGTGTAATGAATTCATTTTTGATAAGATATTATCTACCTGATTGCATACCATTTTCTTAACCATGATCACTGTCCATAGGACTGATATTTGGGGAGAAGAACCCTTTTCAGTGTGCCTTGGGTTCAAGGTTATAATCAGGTTTCAGCTGTCCTGTGTTTTAGGGGCATATTTGAACTATCTCAGAGACAGGACATTGCTGTGGCCATTGTACAACCCATGACAACAGAGGAACTGAAAATTAAGCTTAGTTCAAAGAAGGTTTGGCTTTGTTATGAAAGCCAGAAAACAACAGACTCTTCTGCTGTTGAGAAAAGCTAGGAGAACAGCTGCTAGGCTTGAAAATCTTGTGAAGCCATTTGAACTCAATGATAACTCATAAGTCAGAGGGAAAACTAATCAATGCTTTGGTGAGGAGTTTAGGACAGCCCACTTCCCCTGTAGGACACTCACAATGTTACTTCATAATAGCTTTATTATGTTACTGGTCTCTCTACTAAAAACACAGTCCACCAAGCTAAGGAGTTAATGGTCAAAAAGGTTGGGTCAGATTGTCTTTGTGTAGTTTATCAGTCTGACATTCCTTTGTTGTGCTGCTTTCTTGTAGTCAACACACCAGCCCTGTCTTATCTTGCCACAGAAACCCCAGGGAAGCAGAATGGCTGACTTATAGATGCCACAGCTGATAGTCATTTAGTGCTATCAATGCCTAATGGAGGTAAATTTGCAGACAAAAGTGTAGCTATTTTCCGGGAGTGTTTCCTATTATCCCAAAATAAAGCAAATCAAAAACCAAAACCAAACCAAATGTGCTGGCCTTCTATTTCCCAAGTGTTTTAAGAGGAGCTGATAGCATGACTATTTTTGCATTTTAACTGGCATTCCTCAGTATGATAGAGTGGACATTTTGTTTATCATCCTGTTTACTAGAATAAGTTAATTTTTTATTTTAACTTAACATTTAGAGTTTTGTAGTTCTTGCTGTTTATTATGGAATTGGATATTAAGAAGTTAGCAATTTTTTTCCCATTTCTGTTTTTACTATAGATTTAGAGTGGTGTCTTTCATTGGCTTTAGAAGGGTGCTCTTAGAAATAGATGTAAATAGGGTTTTTACAAAATTTTGTTTGTGTCTTACAATAGGTTAGAAAAATGCTGCTCTACTTTAATGTTCAGATAGAGCAAGGGGTGATCTTGTATAAATAAGATTTTGATACCCTGGATCTGGGTTGGGGGGTCAAGAATTTGCATTCTTAACAAGTTCCCAGGTGATGCAGGCCTGCAGTTCTATGAACCACACTGAGTGGGGAGGGTCCAAAGAAGTTTACTACTTAAAGTATTCCCAAGTGAATTCTAAGTTAAAGATTTTTTGTAAGTCAGATAACCCCCTAATTTACCTGTTTTATAAATTTGTATTCAGTGCATAATAGAACACACTCTAAATACAAGAATTTCAAGGATATTCAAAGAAAAGGAAGATTATACAATCCACAGGCCGAGAATGAGTGTGGGTGACAAAGAAAGAAAGAACTCTGAACTTTTCTTGGTCACTTAACTAAAAGTTTGGGGTGAAAACATAACATTCATGTATTTCCTAATGAAATATACAGCTCTACTTAAAATATTTTTATGTTATAACTAACTATTCTATATGTACATTAAAGAAAATGTGAGTTTATTTAGGTAGACTTTTCTTTCTCAAATAATTTAAAATTCTATCCATTGTCTCTGATTTGGTTTTGTCATATCCAAACTATTTTACTTCATCTTTAGTTTGTTAGAAAACGGTACTCTTTGCCACAGGGACTCAGTTTGGCATACAGTAACAGTAATATGCTATTTTTCACATGTGGAGATGAAGTGACCTGCCAGTTTCCTTTAAGCTGTGTTTCCTTTAGGGGTGATGAAGTTTACATGGATCCACTCATATCCTTGTTTGCTTGGCCCCCTCAATACTCATAAATATGGGTACAAATACTGTAACTATGGGAGAATCACTAGGTCCGTGGCCTCTACCACAGATGCATTGCCCAGATAAGCTTACCACAAACAGTTTTCATTAAAGTGACAGATTTGAAATGATTATAAAGCAGCTCACTTGGTCTTGCAGCCAACTTTTTGCTTAACAACATTAATCTATATTTCCTGATGGAATCAGGAGATGGGAAGCCAAAGCACAATGGCAGTGATGTGCTATCCGGTTCATTTTCTTTCAGACTTTCGGCCAGTTTGCTACGAGGAGCCACAGCACTGGTGCTCAGTTGCCTACTATGAACTGAACAACCGAGTTGGTGAGATGTTCCAGGCTTCCTCCCGAAGTATACTTATAGATGGATTCACAGACCCTTCAAATAACAGGAACAGATTCTGTCTTGGACTTCTTTCTAATGTAAACAGAAACTCAACAATAGAAAATACCAGGAGACATATAGGAAAGGGTAAAAGAAATATGTAATTTATTTTTCTGTTCTTCTGAGCTAAAACATGGGGAAAAAAACAGGCCTTGCATTGGCTTGTAACATATTGGGATGGCACAGGGCTGGGCCTCACTGCCTACAAAGTGGGGATGGCATCTTCTGTGGGGTGGCATAGGGTTCATATTATGAAAACAAATAAGATGATAAATATGAATGCAGGATGAAATTATTGATGAAAAGGATTGTGAATTATTTTTGAGTTGCCCAAAGATGCTTAATAAGATAACTTCTGAAGAAGAAGAATTCTGGCTAGCTGTTTATTTACATGAGGTAAAGTTACTTTTGGAGACTTAGAAACTAGGGAGTTATACATCCTGACTTATTTATGTTTGGAAGTGATTGGGGCTGTCCTATATCCAGGCATTGTTACAACAGCCCATGGGCACGGGCCTCACTGGGACTGGTCAGTGATATTTTTGAAGCTTCCTTTATTGACAGAATTCAATGGTTGCAAATCCCAGTGAAGCCTGGTTGAGGATCTTTAAATCATTTTATTTTATTTTTTTATTTTTTAAATCATTTTCTTTTCTCTTTTCTTTTCTTTTCTTTTCTCTTTTCTTTTCTTTTCTTTTCTTTTCTTTTCTTTTCTTTTCTTTTCTTTTCTTTTCTTTTTTCTTTTCTTTTCTTTTCTTTTCTTTTCTTTTCCTCTTCTTTTCTTTTGTAGTATCTGAGTTACTCCTGGCTGTCCACTGTCGTGTCAGACTCTACTTGATTCACAGGTGTACAGAACCTTCAGAGTCATTTGATCTTTTCTCTCCCCATCCAGCACTTAGACCACCTCAGAAAAAGAGTCACATGAGCCTTTTCTTTCAGATTTCCAGGGGAGATTCATTATTTCACTTAGTTATGCATTCTAATATTCTTCTTAACATACCTTCTAAGTGTCTCCTGTTGTAGTAAATGTACAAGCCATTGATTAGAAACAGGTTGAATTCATTCATTGATGTTGACTCTTAATGGTTACAACTGTAACTACTTTACATTTATTTATATCCTGTATTTTCCCATATGGCTTTGAAGTGGTTTCCAAGAAACCTTTGCAGTTAAGTGATAAATGAAAAATAGAAAATCAGAAACTGGAGTCGAGGGGGAGAAAAATACAAGCATGTCATCCTTAGGGTTAGCATTGTGATTGTGATTAAAATTTCATTCTATATTTCCTTGACAGGGAGGTCAAAAAAGGGACACTCAATCTGTAATGTAATTTTTATTTCAAAGGGGGAGATATAACAAGTCCTCAATAGAAATAATACTTTTACTTTGATTGAATTTTTAAACAAATTTCTCAGGTATGGCTTTACTTTCAAGTGTTTTTTTAATAAGAATCTTCAAGTAAAATCTAAAGACAGAACATTAAAATGTAGTGTTGTGGAGCTGTTTGCTGAGGAGCTTTGCAGATTTGTCTACCTATTAGTCTTCTACTGATGCCACTTGATCAAAAGATAGAGTTAAAATATTGAAGGAGTATTTAATGCATTCTGGGAACTGTTCTGCAAGTATGTTATTTAAGGTGCTGCTGTATAGACATGGAGAGTTGATGTTCTCTGTTGTTGGCTGAGAGCTGACCCACAGGGTTAAGAAACCATAGGAGCAGGAGCTTAAGAAAGCTTAACTAAGGGGTTACTTGGATGGAAGGGCAGTCCACTCTCACTTGGTACATGGATAACACCCAGATAACTGAGCCACACTGGCTAGGGTTGGCTTGGAATAGTTTTAAAGCAAGAGGTATCAGTCTTCTATGGGGTCAGAGGACTGTTTTTCAGGTACTCCTGTGGATTATTTGGTTCAGAACGGCATGGCTTCCTGGAGCACAAGCCTGAATAAATTTGCAATACAGTGCACTCTTAAATTAGTGAATAAATCAACTTGCTCTGTGAGTTAATTAATAGAGACTTAGATTTCAGAGATATACATTCATCTCTCAAAAATTTATTGAGCATCTACTCTTAGCCAGATTATTCTGCCACTAAGGATGCAGCAGTGGGAAACAAACCAAACAAAGATGACAAAAATTTCCTGCCTTTGTGAATCACGAGTTACTAAGAAAAGACAGAAAAGAAATATATATAATATGTCAAATGATAAGTGTTTAGAGATAAACAAAAGAGGGGAAGAGGGTGGTGAAGGGTATGTTATAATTTAGAACAGGGTAGCCAGGGAAGTCCTTCCTTAGAAGGTAACATTGGAACAGGGAGCTAAAGTGGGAATTAGCAGTGTGAATATCTGGGGGAACACTTTCCAAGCACAGGGAACAGCAGGTGCAAAGGCCCGGAAACCTTCCTGGCGTCCTGTAGAAACAGGCAGGAAACTAGGGAGAGTAGAACAGAGTGAGTAAGCAGGTCATAGGTGAGGCAGAACCAGATCTTGTCTGCTTTGTGTGGCATACTGGAGAAACCAGAGGGAAGCCAGGGAGAGTGGAACAGAGTGAGTAAGCAGGTGGGAAAGTCATAGAAGGAGAGGCAGAACGAGACCCTGTATGATTTGAGTGCTTCCACTGTGATGCTGTGAGAATTGGGAAGGTAGATTTAAATTGAGTTTACTGATCTGAGTTTTCACTTTAAAAGGATCGGCTGGGTGCTATATTAATATTAAACTGTAGAAGAGGGGTAAGGGTGAAAGGTTTCTATCCCAGCCATTTCTCCCCTCAATAGTTATCAATTAGCTTTGAGACCATGTCTGGTTTGTGTTCCTTGCCACTAAAGTTAGCTCAGATGGCTGATCCTCCTAAGGAAGTTAATGCCACTACCCTCTCAGCAGAGCATGTACTTCGACTTGTTTTCTCTAGTGGTCAATACCACTATGCTGACTCTCTCATACATGCTCTTTCACCCTGCTTTCTGTGAGATGGTGAGACTAGTACGAAGTATTTATTTATTGCCTTGCAACAGTTAGCTGGTGCAAAAGGAATCAAACCTATTACTTTGACCTCACTAGAAAAGTGCTTTAAATTGTCATTAGCAAGTTAGTGCTAGCATACCAGAGACTACCAATTAAATATCAGAGGCAATACCCTGAAGACCCTGGAACAATGCATTCTAATATAAAGTCTATCCATATTTTTCCCTGAAAACTAGGCAAACCACTTGAACTCTTTCAAATGATTGATATCTACCCCCACTGATTACCTAATCTGTGTAAGACATGCTACCATACACTTGCATGTATTATTTTTATATTAACCTTATAAGTTAGGTTTTCTTAGTGCCATTTCACAGATGAGACAACTGAAGCTCAGAGTTCAGTAGCTTACACATGATCACATGAGTGATGCCAGGGAATTGCACCCGTGGCTGTTTCCCAGGCCCAGTTGCTCCCCTCTACTGGAAGGGAGGGAACCCTCCTTCCTTTTTATCTTGATACCCCTCATAATGCATTGTGTGAAGAACTGAACCTTTCTATATGTAATGAAAATACCTAGCATATGCCACAGCAGTGGTAACTCATAGTCAACTCTGAGATGTTGAAATAAGGCCCTACTAAAAATAAAGGCTTGAATTTTACAGTGACTTACTTTAAAAATGTTAATTAGAGGAAATTTTATGTTTTCCTTAAAAAAATATTCTAGAAAAGGAGTACTGCACTGAAAGTTACACAGAAGCCCATAGGAGAATAATAAGGATCTTTATAGAAAAAAGAACTACTGACATACAACACCTACATATGACTGCCAAAAATAAAGCAAAGGTCATTTCTTGTGATTTAGTAATGATGGAATAAATATGCAGTCTAGGTAATTGGAGTATAATAGTAGCCTGCTTTTTTACAATGGTTTTTAGGATGGCACCTATTTCCAAATAATTAAGAAAAGCACATTTGGAATTGACTGAATGAACAGAGATGTGCTCTTAAGATAATCGAGGTAGGGTTGTATATATTATTAGAAAGGCATGACTTAAGATAATCATAATCAATAGTACAATCATCGAGATTCCAAGATAGTGGCTGATTAAGTGGAAGCTACACTGACACTCTCCCAGGACCAAATTGGAATTACAACTAAAATATAGAAAAATCATGGTGAATAAACAACTGAAGACTAGCTGTAGAGGACCTTTATGACTAAGGACCTAAAGTGGAGACTGCATAGAGACCAGTAGGAATTGCAGAGGCACAAGGACTGGCTGGGCTCTCATAGACAACAGCTGAAAGTCTAGAGGGATAGTTCAATTGTGGGAGGTTTCCACTGAGATCTCTGGATCTAAACTGCAAGCTGGGATCCCCACCCCAGAGCACCAGAACTGAGATAGGTACCCACATAACATGGCTGTGCAAAGCAGCTGGGTTTATATCTCCCAGGGAAAGGTGGCAAGAAATGCAGGGACCCTCTTAAAGGGTCAAGGCACGAAGTTTTGTGTGTAGCCACTCAACTTGGACTCCGGAAGAGAGCGGGCAGAGGGGACCAGAGCCATGTGAGGGATCTAGGGTTGTGGGCTCTAGAGATAGAGCTCACAGGACACATGTCTGGATTCCTGTACTGAGTCATTCCCCTTTATGGCAGAAGACACCTTTTACAGACAGACATTTAACATCCAGGCAGCCTAGGGGGGAAGCAGTTGCCCAGCCCACTGGAAAACCTCTTACCCCACCCTGTGGAGTTTAGACCTTGCTGTGGTCTACAGCCTGAAGCTCATTAGGAGACTAAGAATAATAATCAGTCTTTGAGTGCTTTGAGTCTTTGCCTGATTTGCTTCTAGACCCAGGACTTGGAAAAGCAGACCTTGGTGCATGTGTTGGTCCTTTCCTAATGCACCCAGCCTCAGCAGAGGGAGCCACAAGCTGTGGATCACTGATAGATCAAAACAGGGTATCCAAGGCCAGTCACAAATAGCATCTGACAACGGCCTGCACCAGAGACCATCTAAAAGACTGGAAGACCTAGAAGATCTACCCAATACATAGAAACAGACCTGAACAGGCACCCAAAATGGGGAGACAAAAAACAAACCCCAAATGAAAGAACAAGAGAAGTCTCCAGAAGAAGAGCAAAATGAAATAGTCATAAGCAATCTATCAAATATAGAGTTCAGAGTACTGATCATAAGGATGCTCAACAGTATGAGAAAAGACTTGAAAACTATGAAGGAAATCAAGAATGACATAGTAGAAATTTTCAAAAAAACACTGAAAATAATAAACGGCAGATTAAGGGAAGTCGAGGATTGGATCAGGGTAGAAAAATATCACTCATTCAGAGATCCAAAAAGAAAAACTACTCAAAAACAGGAGGACAGTTTAAGGGAGCTGTGGGACAACATGAAAAGTAACAATAGTCGCATCATAGGACTACCAGAAGATGTAAAAAGTAAGCAAGGGTAAGAGAACATGTTTGAAGAAATAATGGCAGAAAACTTCCCTAACCTGGTTAAGGAAAAAGTCACACAAGTTCACGAGGCACAGAGAGTCCCAAGCAAGAAGAACCCAAAGAGAACCACACCCAGACACATTAATGTGCCCAAAATTCAAGACAGAGAGAATCTTAAAGACAGCAAGAGAAAAACAATCTGTTACCTATAAAGGAGCTCCTATAAGGCTGTCAGCTGATTTCTCATCAGAAACTCTACTGTCCAGAAGGAATAGCATGAAGTATTCAAGGTAATGAAAAGCAAGGATCTGAAACTAAGAATACTCTATCCAGCAAGGCTTTCATTCAAAATGGATGGTGAAATAAAGAGCTTCCCAAACAAAAAAGACTAAAGGAGTTTATCACCACCAAACCAGCATTGCAGGAAATGTTAAAGGAACTGGTATAGTAAGAAGTAGAAATAGAGAGAGAAACATAGGTATAAAGAATTAAAATGGCAATTGGTAAGTACCTATCAATAATAACTTTAAATATAAATGGATTAAATGCTTCAATCAAAAGACATAAGGTAGCTGAATGGATAAGAAAACATGACCCAAATATATGCTTTCTATAAGAGACCCATCTCAGAACAAAATCCACAGGCTGGAAAAAAACTTCTGGAGGACTTTAAAGCAGAGATCAACAGCAATACAGTCATAGTAGAGGACTTGAACACCCTACTGACTTCACTGGATAGACCTCAGACCAAAAATCAACAAGGAAACAATGGCTCTAAATGACACACTATATCAGATGGATTTAATAGACATTTACAGAACATTTCATACCAAAACTGTATAAATACATTCTTCTCAAGTGTACATAAGACGTTCTCAAAGAGAGACCACGTGTTAGTATTGAAAACAATTCTCTACAAGTTTAAGAATACTGCAATCATATCAAGCATGTTCTCAGACATTTATACCATGGAATGCCATGCAGCTGTGAAAAAGAATCCCTTACTCTTTGAGACAGCATGGTGGGACTTGGAGAGTATTGTGCTAAGGGAAATAAGCCTGTAAGAGAAAGACAAGCATCACATAATCTTACTCATATGGGGAATCTAATGAACAAAATTAACCAGTGAACAAAATAGATCCAGAGATATAGAAGCATGAAACAGACTGATGAATATCAGAGAGAAGGCAGGGTGGTGAGGTGGTAGGGAAGAGATTAACCAAAGAACTTATATGCATATATGCAGAACCCAGGGACACAGGCAATAGTGTGGTAAAGGCCTGGAGAGGGATGTGCAGGGTGGAGGGGATCAATGGTGGTGGTGGGGGGGGGGACATCTGTAATACTTTCAACAATAAAAATTTTTTAAAAAGTAGTACACTCATTTCTGAGCACTTATGATTTGTGCTGTAACTGGAGTTAGCAGTTTGTAATGAGCCTGTTCCAGGTTCTTGGCATGAAAATGACACTTGACCAAGACAGGTACATTTCACTTTTGCAGGTGTATATATGTTGCATTTACCTATCAGGTATTCATTCCTTAGTGGGAAAGAAATCGGTAGTTATGATAATTTTTCAGGCATTTACCCCAATTATTGAACTTATTGAGGCAAACCAAACCTTTCCTGAATATCATCATCATGTATACCAAGTCAATGAATTGTTTTTAGAGCTAGTTTTTCACCTTTTGATGATTTTTTTCTTTCTTCCCTTGTTTCTCTCTCTCTCTCTTAATCCTATTTCAAGTTCTGAAGAATTCCAGTAATTCTTCCTATTTTATAAAAAGAGTTACCCTGGGGCCAGAATTTGGTTTGTCAGTTTCTTGGAAAGACAGTTTGCACTTCAAGGTGATTTTGGATTGCTTCCTTTTCCAATGGACTTTGTTTTCTTGTCTCAAAATGCCCTTTCCATTCTGCCTTTGAACAAGTGTAAGGTTTCTCATTCTAAAGCAAATCCTGAATATATATATATATATATATATATATATATATATATATATATATATATATATAATAATAACATAGAATGTCATACTATTGCAGCCATTAAACTTGACGCAGAATACTTAATATCATAAGAAAGTGTCCACAATATCTTAATAAATGATAAAAGTTATAAAACATCCTATAAAGTATAATTCTAATTTTGCTTTAAAAATGCACATAACCGACTGAAAGACATATAACAAGTGTTTAGCTTTGATTATTTCTGGGGCTCTGGATTTGGGGCTGATTTTTATTTTCAGTGTTTGCATTTTCTAAATTTTCTCTAATGGACTTTGTTCAGGTGAGGATGGGCTGGGAGGAGGTCTGTGAGGGCATGCCAGGATCCCAGAAGCTATGGTGAGAGAGAAGCCTTGCATGCAGCCCAGCCTGGTGAGAGTCACTGAGGTGCGAATGGCAAAGGTGGGGCATTCAGTAGCTCGGTTGTACACAAACTTACCTGTTCATCATGTTGTTCAGAGGGACTTATATGTTTTTGAGTACAGGTTTAGGGAATCAACCTTGCTATAAGGTAGAGGCTGCTTTGTGTGAATTAGGAGCCTCTTTCTCTAGAGAAGTTATGCCATCTGTTGGAGAAGGCTTGTAATAATTACGTACACAGATCTGGGAATACTGAGGCAAACCCTGGAGTTGCCCAGTGCACAGCTGCAGGTACAATCCTGTGGAGGGCCCACCTCCATCCTCTGACCCAAACCCTTGGTGTGGATCTGGAAATCTGTACTTTTATATTATTATTTTTTGATCAAAACATTTTTTATGTTGGAACATTTCAAACACTATTACACCCAGAAATATGCACTTTTTAAAGCTCCAGATGATCCCAATTTCAAAATAGTTGTGCAGAAGAAAGGGCAACAGAGGCAAGGGGAAGATCAATCACAAAGTCAAAGGAAGGTGTTGAGTTTGTGCAAGTAAGTTTAGGGTTTTTTTTCCTAAGCAGAATGGAGATGCCTCAGTCTCTGGACAGAGGGTTGGGGTAATGAGATTACTCTCTGTGGTGGTATTTTCCCTCCTTCCCCTTCAAGAGAGGATTCCTTCCCCATAAGGACACAGACTTCCTCTCCTGACTATTAGTAGATTCCAGAACATTGGAACCCTCTCATCAGCTTAATTAACCTGCCCTCCTCCCAGCTTCTCCTCTGTCATTCAAGGCTACAGAAGAGGATGAAAAGGGAACGCTCTAGCAGTCAGACTCAACAGGCCCAGATCAAACCCAACATATCTCTGGTCTTAATTAAGCACAACACAGGACCCCCACCTCCCTAATCTCATAAAAGGTGGGCATCAGTCACACACAAATGGAAAGCTCAGATAAAGAAAGATGCAGCCCGAAGCACCCTGCACCACTGAAGGACCCAGGTCATCTTCACCCGTGCAGGAGGCCGGAGGAGGAGCCAGCGCTTCTGTTTAACTTTGGCTGAAAAAAGAATTTTGCCCATATGTACTGCTTTAACCATTGGAAGAATGACAGGTGACAAAAATGTGCTTCGAGATGTGTGGTTTGGACGAATTCCTACTTGCCTCACCTTGTATCAGGATGAGATAACTGAACAAGAGGCAGAACTATATTATTTGCTTTTGCCAAGAGTAAGTTACTTGATGTTGGTAACTGACAAAGTGAAGAAGCACTTTCAGAAGGTTATGAGACAAGAAGACATTAGTGAGATATGGTTTGAACATGAAGGCACACCACTGAAATGAGTTCTCCAGAAAAGGACCTTCTGCATTGTCCATCTAAAGACGCAGTTGAAGCTCATTTTATGTATTGTGTGAAAGAAGCTGATGCTCTAAAGCACAAAAGTCAAGTAATCAATGAAATGCAGAAAAAAGATCACAAGCAGCTCTGGATGGGATTACATAATGATAGATTTGACCAGTTTGGGGCCATCAATCAGAAACTCATGGAATATCCTGCAGAAGAAAATGGATTTCGTTACATCCTTTTTAGAATATCTTAGACAACGACTGAACAACTTTCATTCAGAAGCTTTTTTGTCCTGTGGCTACAGATGGACAATTGCACACATTAGGAGATTTCCTCAAAGAAGTTTGTCCTGCAAGATGGGGGAAAAAAGAATCAAGTGATGATTCATGGAATTGAGCCAATGTTGGAAACACCTCCACAGTGGCTGAGTGAACATCTGAGCTACCCGGATAATTTTCTCCATATTAGTATCATTCCCACAACCAACAGATTGAAGGACTGACTATTTGCTTGAACAGAATTGCCCTTACATAGGATTTACCATAGATTGTCACCTTTCTGCTTCAGTCAGTTTTGGTGGAGGCAACCTGACCAGAAACCCTGCTACAAGCCAAACAGGAAAAAGATTCCCTGTCTGATAAGGGCACTGGGGCTGGTCTTGCTTTGCATCACCACTGCTTTCCTCCACTGCCATCTTTAAACCTCAGCTGCGACAGGAAAGACTTTACAGGACCACTGCAAGTCTTGTTTTCTTGTAAAATACAATGAAGCCAAAACCTTTGGCCTAAGAAGAAAATGGAAATATGTGCCACTCAGTTTGTATTTCTGATTAACAAATAAACAGGGGTATTTCCTAAGGTGACCATGGTTGAAATTTAGCTTCAGGGAGTGGAAACATTGGTTTAATTTTCAAGAGAATTAGACTTAAGAAAGTAGAAGAGAAATTCTGTTATCAATAACTTGCAGCAATTTTTTATAAAAGATCAAATTACAGTAAACCCATCTTTCCTTAATGAAAATTTCCTATGTTTACAGTCTGTCTGTTGGTATGCAAGCAATCTTGTAACTTTGATAATGAACAGTGAGAGATTTTTAAATAAAGCTTCAAAATATGAAAAAAAGAGAAAAAAAGAAAAAGAAAGATGCAGCCCAACGTATGGGTAGAACTTGCCTGATGACCATACTGCCTTGGTTCTCATGGCATCTCAGATTGCACTTTCTTTGGGCATTTATCCTTATTGCTTACTGTTCTTTGTGACCATCTAGAATCTAATATATGTGGTTTAAAGGCACTATTTTGGCCCTGGCTGGTGCAGCTCAGTTGGCTGAGCATTGTCCCATGCACCAAAATGTCGCCAGCTCGATTCCTGGTTGGGGCACATGCACAGGTTGTGGGTTTGATCCCTGGTCAGGGTGAGTTCCAGAGGCAGCCAATTGATGTTTCTCTTTCACATAGATTTATCTCTCTCTCTCCCTCTCACTTCCTCTCTCTAAAAAAATCAATTAAAAGAACACATATGAAGCCACTATTTTGGCCTATTATATGTTTGCAAATAAAATCATGTGTCTACTTGACTCTTCTTTAGATGCTGCTGTCTCTAGCCAAAGCCAGACTCCTTCACATTGGGGTTGAATTTCATCCTTGTGGTGCTCAGAGCTGGCTCAGCCTTCCATGTGCTCATCCCCATCCCATTGGTTCTGCTCTCTTTTCTTGCTCAGTATGCTAAACTACTGCCTACCTGCCGACTCTCTTCTCTGCTTTGTTATTCTGCCTACTGGCTGTGGTTTCAGATAAGACCTAAACAAGATTGAAAATTATCTCCTAAATAAAGATCCACGTCAGATAACAAATCTTACTATTCTCCTTAATAGGTTTGGGAGAATTATATATTTGAAGGTCATTCAATTCAAATACATACTAAACACTTAGCAGCCCCACTCTCCCCTCTTTCAGTACCTTACTCCCTCTTTTGAAACACCATAAGCACCCCAGAGGCAGACCTATCATCTGGTATTCACAAGGTTGTTCAAGGAAGTCAGGGTTTGGAGGTGCCCCTCCATAATATCCAGCCAAGTAACTATGTCCCTTCCAATTAGGACCATCCTTCTGCCTACCCCTCAGGGCCTGAGCCATGGGTGTCAGACCCCAGGCCATTCAGGGACAGTGAATAAAGAATATGAGAAAAAAAAAGAGAGGAAGGTTGAAAGAAGAGAAGGGAACAAGTCTGATCTGGGCAGCGTGAGAGGAAACTTGGCCTGCATATCAAGAGCTGTGCTTTATCTCTGCTGGATCAGTTTCTTCAGACTGATATGGTTGGAATACATAATCCTAAAAACTATTTTTTTCTAAAATTGGATTAAGGGAAAGAAGATGGGGAAAAGAAATAATAGATATGTTGGAAGGTATTCACATAGAAAATGTTTCAAGTGCTTCTTTAGAACCTGACAAAGAAACTGAGCAGCTATCTCAGAAATGTTTCCTAAATGCAAATTATGCAAACTTGGGTCAGAGAACCCCTGGAGGGGGGTTAAAAATGTACTTTATTTTGAGGGAATCTAAAGTATATCACTGTAATTATATTTCGGTTCATTTCTACAAATACCTTGTAACTGTAGGATGATTGATTTTACAATTATGTTGACACCTAGTGGTGGAGAATTTTATTTCCGTTAAAAGGTTGGAGAAAATTTGTTCTGGTATTTAATATCCACTAGACTAGAGCTTCTTCATTTTATCTAACTCCAATCCCTTACTATAAATTTATGTTGAATTCCAAACCCAGAAATTTGAAGGGAAATAACTCAAATTTAATTTGGATTAAAAACTAGTGTGAGCAATGCCTTCTAATTCCAAGAATGTGAGAGAAAGTGAAACTGGACAATGAATGGATTCAGGAGACCTGTCACTAATTGAACCAATTAAGCAGAGACAAGATTGACTCATATATGAGCGTTTATTCCAATATTGCTGGCAATATGGGAGAGCAGGAGGTCATCCATGAAAATCTGCTCTACTGGCCCCCATAAGGCAGTTGCTTAGGTTGGTAGAAGGACAAAGATTACACGGGAAAGTAAGAATTACAGGCATGGGGAAGTAGGCAAGGTATAATGCTAACAGGTTACAGGCAATGAGGGCTGGAGGTCGAAAAGGGTGGGTGCCTCCAGGACTCCATTGTTTTGGGAATAAGGCTGTTAATCTTCCCAGGATGATAGGCAGCTCTGGGAACTGGAGAATGGACCACATTCTAAATTTAACTCCCATGTCCTAGGGCATACAACTCTCAACCAGGTCAGAATGTGCTTTCTTTAATCAGAACAGAACAATCACAGTTTATAGAGCATGATTAACGTTTCTTATAACTATAGCTAAAAATTATGGTTAACAGAACATGATTAATATTTTTGCCCCTAACAAAAGCAACATAAGCTACATTTGATTGTCTATATCTGAAAATGTGGCAAGAATTTCATTTTTATAAGTAAAAAATAAGCATTATTTCTATGATCTACAGTAGAAGGTGATAAGCTTTAAAATGAATTAGGTCTCTGAGGTATTTGTTAAGAGAAATGGCTTTATAATTGTTGGTAAAATAAAATTTGTTCTGGTATTTAATTCCAAACCCAGAAATTTGAAGGGAAATAACTCAAATTTAATTTGGAATAAAAACTAGTGTGAGCAGTGCCTTCTAATTCCAAGAATGTGAGAGAAAGTGAAACTGGACAACGAATGGATTTTGTTGGACAACGAATGGACAACCTCTGAAGTAGGTTTAATGTATACACTTAAGTAACATTTTTCACATTACCTGTGTCCAGTTTTAATTTTTTTATTTATATATGTACCTGAAGGACTATTTGATGTTTTCTCCATTATGTATTCATTTTGTATCTAGTATTATGAGCTTACTTTTAGAGTAAATGGGTGTGAGATTGAGAAAATGATGGAAGGAGCTGACTTACTTGTTCTTGGCAATGATTGTACACATGGGTTGCAATCCACTTTTAAATGGACTCATGGAAAAAGCACAGATTGTAATTAAAACAAGTTGACATTTGGGTCACGTATCTTATAAATCTGTGATTGGTGATATGAAAATTAACCTCAGTAGGTAGTCACATCCGTTGAGGTTACAAAGATCAATGAGAAGAGAATGGTGTTATACCTAAGCTAAATATGTTGCAGGTGTTTGAAGACTGTTTTTGCCTTGTAGGTGTGCATTTATATTACATTGGGGGAGAGGTCTATGCTGAGTGTGTGAGTGACAGCAGCATCTTTGTCCAGAGCCGGAACTGCAATTATCAACATGGTTTCCACCCAGCCACTGTCTGCAAGATCCCCAGTGGTTGCAGCCTCAAGATCTTCAACAACCAGCTCTTTGCTCAGCTACTTGCTCAGTCAGTTCACCATGGATTTGAAGTCGTCTATGAGTTAACTAAGATGTGCACTATCCGGATGAGTTTTGTTAAGGTAAGGAGTGCTTGCTTCCAGATTGTAAGATGGAAAATGAAAAACAAAAAAGACATTCTTTGGTTGGTATGGCAGTTACACAGCCAGTTCTAGTAGACAGCAGGTTTTTTGGGAAGTCTATTTAATTGTTTTTAGGAAGAGCTCCTCTGTGAGTATAATCTCTCGTTTAGCAATTATAAAATTCTTGAAGATAACACTTTTGAAGGAAAAACAACTTAAAGTAGTTATTTTATTTTAGTGCAGAAGATAAAATGACAGTAATACTTATATAAGACGCAATGCTACAGAGATATTTCCATCCCTCAAATTGTCAAGCACGATTGTAACTTAATAAATGTTGATGAATTTGCTTGAATGAAATTAAAGACTCTTCTAACTCTTAGAAAGCATGCAGGCAAATGAAAGAGGTAATATTTATAAATAAGCTACAAAACATAACTGACTCTAATACATGACACTGTAAATTAAGTGCTTTCATAAAAGCATAAACAAATTGGGTTAGAAACATGGTGGGTATGAGTAATTCTGAGAGAGTAGTAATGTTCTGTTTATGAATACTTATTAAATTTCTCAAATTAGATCTTATTAAAGTTGATGTGAAGGTTGGAGAACTAAGGAAGTTACAGCTGGATTTGCACATTGAAGTTAAAAGCTTCAGTTTCAACATCTACTGTTTCATCTCTTGTAAAGTGATTGCAAATAATTATAATATTTCAAGGTGTTAGCTTATTTATCAAAGTACCTGGGTATATTGACACAATTTTCACATTTTCAAATATCCATCCAAGGAATCGGTATGGCTTGTTCTAGGTGTTTTTCAAAGTAAATTTTATTAGTCCTTTATAATTACCATGAAAAAGAATTGTCCCTTTTTTCTGTACTTAAATTGTTTTTATTGTATTTTTAATTTTACTAATTTAAAAAAATCAAGAATACAGTTTCCAATTTTAAAAAATGGCTTCTTGAAACCATTTCTCTTTTGTTATGACAAAGCAGTTTTATTCAGTTTTACTGGTAAGCTGTGAAAAACATCTTTACATTGTAAAAAAATTAACACCTAGAAATTCTTTTTAATTTCTGGTGCTTTAGACTCAGCAGAGGGCATTAAATTGCCATTAACAAATGATCATTTAAATTGAACGGTTAGCCTGGCTGGGCGTGGCTCAGTGGTTGAGTGTAGACCTAAGATCCAGGCGATCAGGGTTCGATTCCCGGTCAGGGCACATGCCCGGGTTGCGGGTTCAATTCCCAGTCGGGGGCGTGCAGGAGACAGCTGATCAATGACTCTCTCATCGTTGATGTTTCTCTCTCTCTTTCTCTCTCTCTCCCTTTCCTTTCCTCTCTCTGAAATCAATAAAGATATTTTAAAAAATAAAAATAAAAATAAATAATTGAACGGTTATTTTTCCAGCTCTTTGTTTTTAAAATTAGGATGAAATGCCAGTATCTCAGAGGTAATTATTTCACTATAATATATACTTGCATAGAAATCTGATTTTCCTAAAATCAACTAGACATATTTATTAGATATTCAACATTTAAATCATAAAGCTGCACAATTCACAGAAAACAAACTATTACTAATATTGCAGGGACTTTTAAAAAAATCCTTAGCAAATATAACTGCAGATGATCAGTTTAAAAGAATTTAAAAGCTCTCATCAGATGAAAAAAAAGGGATGGGGGGTGATGGATCTTAACTAAACTTATTGTGGTAATCATTTTGCAGTATATACATATACCAAATCATTATGTTGTATACCTAAAACTGATACAATGTTGTATATCAATTATATCTCAATAAAACGGGGGGAAAAGACAGTACAAACAAAAAGAATATAAAATATTTCATTAATAATTTCATATTGATTACATATTGATATAATATTTTGGATATACTGGGTTGAGTAAAACACAGTATTAGAATTTTTAAAAAATAAAATTGAAATAAATTATAGATGACTAAACACTAGTGACTACTATTGGAGGGTGATAGACTAGATCATATTTAAGGTCTCTTTCAGCTCTAATTTTTACTAATCCTAAAACTCATTTCATCAGTCAACAAATATTTGTTGAGCACCTATCATGTGCCAGGCCAGGCACCATTCTAGGAATTGGAATACATCAGTGATTACACAGAGACCTCTGCCCTCATAAAGTCAATATTGTAGAAGGAGAGGCAGACAATAAACAAGTATAATAAAGAATTTGAGTGTAAAGAGAAAATGTAGAGCAAGGTAAAGGAAATTGGAGTGCTGGGGAAGGGGTAGATTGCAAGTTTGAACAAGGTGGTCAGGGGAGGTCTCACTGAAGAGATGAAATATGAGCAAAGACTTGAATGACACAAGAGAGTTAATCATAAGGATATCTGGGGGAAGAGCAGTAGACACACAGGGAAGGGCAAGCCCTACAGCAAGAAGCAAGAACATGCCTAGGAATTTGTAGAAGCAAGGAGACTGATGTGACTGGAGCGTAATGAGTGAGGGGCAGGTGAGATCAGAACAGTAACAGAACCAGATCAGTGCTTTGTAAGCCACTGCGAGGGTTTTGGCTTTTACTCTAAAGAGAAGGGGATCCATTGCAGGGATTTGAGCAGAGGATTTTCATGATCTGATTTAGGCTTTTTTTTTTTTTTTTTTAATATATCTTTATTGATTTCAGAGAGAGGAAAGGAGAGGGAGAGAGAGAGATAGAAACATCAATGATGAGAGAGTCATTGATCAAGCCCACAACTGAGGCATGTGCCCTGACCGGGAATCAAACCCTGATGGCCTGGATCCTAGGTCGAAGCTCAACCGCTGAGCCACACCTGGCCGGGCTGATTTAAGCTTTTAAAGGATCCTTCTGGCTGCTGTGTGGAGGACACATATTATACAGGCATGGTTGGAAGTAGGGGGACCAGTTAGGAGGCTATAGCAATATTCAGATGAGAGAGGATGGTTGCTCCCACTAGGAGAGTTCCAATGGAAGTGGTGAGAAGAGGAAGGATCTGAATGTGAAGGTCGATTTGATGTGTGGTATGAGAAAAAGAGAGAAATTAGAGGAAGTTGCCTTCAACCAAGATGGAGAAGATGCTGGTGGCTCAGGTTTGGACATAAGACTAAGAGTTCCATTTTAGTGATAATAACTTTGAGATGTTTGTCACACATCCAAGCAGATACTGAGTAGGCAGTTAGATGTACAAGTTAGTCTGGACTTGCAGAGAGAATGCTGGGGTGGATATGTAAATTTGGGAATTGTCAGCATATGGACAGAATTGAACTCCATGAGCCTGGATGAGATCACCAACAGTCTGAGTTTAAACAGAGAAGATAAGGGGTTCCAGGATGGGGTCCTGGGACACTTCAATGTTAAAATATAGTGGAGAATAGAAAGAACCAGCAAAGAAAACTTAGAATGTGCAACCAGCAAAGTAGTAGTAAAACCAAGAAAGAAAGATCCTTTGTAAGCCAAAGTAGAAAGTACATTGAGGAGGAGAGGGGATGAACTAAAGCAAGTACTGCCCAAGTGACATGAAGACTGAAAGCTGACCATTAATTTGAGCAATATAAAGGGTTTTATCTATCTTGACAGGAAAAATATTGTTGAAATGCTGAGGTGAAGTGCTTATTAGAATGCATTTAAGGGAGAATGGAAGAAGAGGAATTGACAGCCAGTGCAGATGACTCTTTTTTAAAGCTTTTCCTAGAAAGGGGATCAAAGATATAGGACAGTAATCTGTGGTGGTTGTCAGGCCAAGAGAAGTATTTTGAAGACGGGTGATATTTCAGCATGTTTGTACTTTGATGGGAATGATCCAATAGAAAGAAAAAGTTTGCAGGAGAGAATGTGGAGAGCTTCTGGAATGCTGTCCCCAGAAAGGTGAGTGAGTTTTATGCACAAGTGAATCATGCACAAGTGGATGGCTTATTTGGAAACGTAGATAATCTATAGTAAGATCTTTGGGTACAGGTGCTGTGGAAATTCTCTTCTGATTGCTTCATTTCTCTCATTAAACTAGGAAAGAAGAAAATCTGTTGTAAGCATGCTGGGGGGAGTAGGTGAAGGAGTGGGGGAAATGGGAGAGTAAATGGACTGGGGGAGTGTGCTATGATTTCCAAGTAGCATCAAAGGTCCACTTGAAGTTTCTGGTCATAAATGTAAAGTGTGATCAGGCAGCATGGTGTTTGAAATCCAAATTTTAAATAACTCTATAGAGAATCATTGTTCCCAATAACAAAACTAATTTGCTTGACTAGATCTCTCCTCATTTTAAAAATAACTTCTCATGCAGATAAAAACATACAAACTTATTTATCTATTTATTTATTCGCTGGCTCTTCTATAAATGGTAATAAACAAGAAATTGCAAAAAGTGAGCAGAGAGAGAGGAGGAACAAACTTTGTTAATCAATCCTGAAAAATCAAGAACACCCTCTAGTTCTTTCTTTACAAGTTTCAGATCCATCTTTGGTATGTAGCTACCATTTTGTGCAAAACACTGTCTTTAGTCTTAAAGGGGTGAATGTAAGGCCAAATTACTTTCCTTGTAGAAGGGATAATGACTTGTCAGTGTTTCTGATGTGACTGGAGCCCAACCATGTCTAGGTCCATGTATTTAGTTGTGAACTCAAAGAGAAGCATTGATTTGGACTCATCTTAGAGTATCTGATTGATGCAAAAGTACTTACAGGAAGGTGGAGTTTATGTTCTCTAAGGTCTCAGGAGCTATTCTGTGTGTGTGCTAGGTGTGCACAGCGCTCTGTCTTGTGCCTCTGGAGGCTGACTGTAAAGTCTGACACTCACTCTTGGCTCCACTCTTGCTTTTCAGGGTTGGGGAGCTGAGTACCATCGCCAGGATGTCACGAGCACCCCCTGCTGGATTGAGATTCATCTTCATGGTCCACTGCAGTGGCTGGACAAAGTTCTGACTCAAATGGGCTCTCCACATAACCCAATTTCTTCAGTGTCTTAAGAGGTCTTAATCCATGTTTCTATAGAATTGATGCTGTTGCAGGCAGTGGCTTATATCATTTCAGATTTGCAATTAACTAAAGTGTCTAAGTATATGTGTAAATACATATAATATATACTATTCATCTATTTTATCACCATTTATTTTGTGCTTTCTAGTTAACCTGATGCCAGTACAATACAATTAGGAAAGTAGATTTTTCATGACTATGATGTAAGAAGCAGCAGCTTCTTCTGTGGGAGGAAACAAACAGAGGCAACTCTGTCAATAGTATTTGAAGAGTGTTGGCAGAATAAAACGCATCTTTAGTCAGCCAAGTTATTATAAGTCATGTTGCATGGCCTACCAGAAAAATACTAAAACTGTTTATATAGTAAAAGTCGAGTACTAGCAGCATTAGAGTAAATAACACTTTTAGACAAAATGAGGCAACCAAACCCATATAATTTAAATGATTTCACTTTTAGTGCTATTGGCAAGAAAAAAAATCAAGCTTGTATAATCAATTATGTAAGATAAAACACATAAGCTTTATTTCTGAAGTTGAAATACTTATAGGTGGACAATTGTGCGCATATTAACGGTTCATTTTAAACAAATTTAAACTGTGATTGGAAAAGAAACAAGCTGTAAAGCTGAAGTCATGTTGCCTTATAATCTACATCTATAAAAAAATGAGGCTGATGTGGCAAGATAAATATGAAAATAGCATGAAATGAGCTATATTCCCAAACTGTAAGACCAGAACTTAGTCTCAAAATCACCCATGGAGACTCCTGCTTTCCACATTGGAAATGAGGCTCCTGTTCATGCAGGCAGTCCTGAAGACTTCTGAGTTTGTACAGGGATCTCCAAGATCATGTGTGTAGGTCCTGTGTAAGGAAGAAACAGGTAAAAAATGAGGGTTGGGCAAAAGCATCATATGTTTACTTATACCTTCTCACATTCCCACATTAAAAGCCTCTACTTGAGGGCCCTTTCCTTGCCTGTTGGCAAATATTAACTATTTATAGGTTACTAAAACAATGGTGAAGACTTTGGGGAAAATTAAGACACATTGCTGGGATCAAATTTATGAGTTATTTAACTTAGTGTCTCTGTTGAATAAATTATCTACTAGTCAAATTTGGTAACTTCTTATAAAGCTAAAGCCTCATACCTGGAAATAACTTTCTAAGTAAAGTGACAATGATTTCATAATCTCTATAATTTCTGGGGAACAGTGGTACATTTAAAAAACACACAGTATTAAAAACCTGTTTTTATTTACCCTTGGATAATAAAGAGGAAAATCCCCCAAATTTCTAGGTACTGCACTCTCATACCCACTAAACACTGCATTGCTTGAAAAAATATTTTCCACTTCTTAAAAATGTAAAATTTAAGAAGGTAATTATGCTTGTAACAGATGGTAACTTCAGTAATCCAAGAGGTTTCTTCATTTATACATTCTATCTCAACTCTTTCTAGCATTAGTGCACCCAGTTGTTGTTTCTCATTAAATTGTATTCAAGGTAGAAATGATCATGTGAAAAAAATATGAGTGAGCTACTACTGTCACCTCTTATAATGACTAGTATTATCTGATATAAGCTTTCATATATATAACAGATAATAAATATTACATTTTACTTGTAGACTAGGTGGCCCATTTAGTGTTTAGAAAACCCTGTAGTTTATTGTTTCATCAACTATGTATTGTGCACCTGCATGTGTCAGGTACAATGTTAGGTGCTGTGGAACAAATGTAAACAAGAGACAGCCCAGCCCTCTGGGACTGAGAGTCTGATAGTAAATCTGTTTGTGTAGACATCTTCATGTTTCAGAACTTGCAAAACAAAGCAAAATGTGCCATCTTTCTTAGCTTAAGAAAATGTATTGATTTCTTAATTATCTTTTTTTGAAACTTATTTCCCTTCTCTTCTGAGCAATCAGGTAATGGATGAAGGCTTCTTTGGATAAATGCTACTTTTCTTCTATGTCTCAAAGTATTTTTTCTCCTCCTGTTGCTTCTATTTTCTATTAATTTTCCATCTCCCTTTTTTCTTGGAAAGGGCATTAATATAGTGAATCTTCCTCAGATGAGTATCATTCCATGAGAGAGCAGCAAGTACACCACATGGTTTTTGATCCAGGGATCAAACATAGCTTTCTTGATCATAATTATCCTTTGATAATCTTATACCTTTACAGAATTAATCAGAACTGCTTATTTGTAAACAACATTTTAAAAACTTTTATTTTCATATAGCTTTGGGAAACCAGGACAAAATATTCCAGTGAACCTAAATTATTTATTTGAAAAATAAATTATTAAAATGATACATATGGATCATCATCAGTCATGTCTCACCAAAAGCTTTTATTAGGATATGTGTGAAATTTAGAAAATTTACAATTGATGAGAAGTTAACCCTTCAGTCATTGTAACATAGTCACATTTTAATCAGCCTTTAAAATTATTTTCTGGTAATAGTTGTCAAAAGCTGTAGTACGGTATTTTATTTTAGACTTACAAATGTGCTCATTTGCATTAATTCCTTTAGGTAGACAGTACAAAAAAATGTAATAGCATTCTTTTATAGGATAACTAGCAAAGTAGACATGCTAAGCCAGTGAATGCATCACTGATGCTAAACATAACATGTTCAGCATTGCCATGGACAAGGGTTGCGCAATAGAGAATAATAACATTTTGGCTCACAAGACCCAGAACTTTATCCTGTTGTTTCAGCCTGTTTTTGTTTGTTTGTTTGTTTGGGGGGGAAGGGGTTTCTTGTTAAAAAAAATTGAGATGTAAAAAGTGTTAGTTAGATGATCTTTTAATGTCTTCTAGTGCTTTGGAACTATAATGATGTCACTGTTCAACACACTGACTGTATGTTTTGGGTTTTTTTACACTCAATATAAGTCAGGAAAAGCTGGGATACAACCTAGCATTTAGAATTCCCTTTTCATTGTCTTCTAAGGAACTGAACACCCTATAACAAAAACACAAGCATTTTATAAATATCACTTGCTAGACTTTAAGCACCTGCTTAACTTTAACGTGTCCTGAATATTTGTTATGTATATTTAGTAAATAAAGCAAAATATAACATGCATACCAAATTTTGTCTTTCCCTGTTATAATTTAACAGCTTTCAAGATTAGGTGATCCTGGCATATGTTAAGGATAAGTTCAAATTAATGTAAAACACAAAAAAAACTACTTCTATTTAAGTCATGTTTTTTATTATAATACCTAGGTTTCAACTATCCTTCAAATGCACACTTGTACTGTTATCTGATTATTTATAATAAAGAATACTGTACCTTCATGCCTTTTGGCTCATTTTCCCCTGCAAACCTCATAGCAGGATTCACAGCACATGGGTTCTTAGGATGATCTTAAACCATCTTGTTTTGAAAATAGTATGCTTTTAAAGTCCAATATGTTATAGGTAATGGTTTTAAATTAAGCATTTGGGGATGATAGGCATTAAATATAGAATCTTGAAGATACTTTGCTGTTATTTTAGAGAGGATATGCATAGAAGCTTTTTTTTCTGAATAGCAAATATTAAATGATTCTGCAGTAAACAGGAAAGCATGAACAATTTTATTGTAAACATCTGTATATTGCTATATATTACCTATTGGAAAAGTGCTAAAGAAGGCTAGTAAGGAAAAACTACAATGAAATCCAAGAGCTCTAAAAATATAAATTTTCAATTCCCTCCATTTAAATTTCCTTCCATTCCTTAACATAAAGGGTGGAATATGTAACAATTTTGAGAAAAAAACTTAGTCTGTCTTTTTAATAACTTGATCGAGGTTTTCCTTTCTTTTTTTTTTTTTTTTTTTTTTTGCCCTGACCTGGTAACTCAGTTGGCTGGAGCATCATCCCAATATGCCAAGGTTAAGGTTCAATCCCCAGTAGTCAGGACACATACAAGAATCAACCAATGAATGCATCAGTAAGTGGAACAACAAATCAATGCTTTTTTCTCTCTTCCTCTCTTTCTCTAAAATTAATCAATAAAAAATTTTAAAAAGAAAAATAAGCATTTTTTAAAGGTTTTTCTTTAAAAAAAAAAAGAAATGGAGCTCTTTATTCAAAAGAAATATTTTGTGGAATTCCAAAATTTAAGCAAATGAAACAGATATTCTGAGTCAGATAGATAAAGGCGGGAATTAAGAAAGCTCCAGTTGAAGGTGTAAGTTTATGGAGAACAGTGATTGTGTCTTGTTTGTCTTTGCATCTCCCATGGTGACTGACCCTGTTTTTACATCTAGTATTTGGTACTAGCATTTCAAACACTAACAGGTAGAGATTTTTAATATATCATGGTATAGACATAAAACAATGATTTTCAACCTTTTTCATCTTAGATAAACTACTAAAATTCTGTGGCACACCAAAAAAAATTTTTTTTTGCTGATATGACAAAAAGAAAAGGTATAATTTTGATTCATTCACACCAGACAGCTATTGTTGTGTTGCTGTTGTCATTTATTTATTTGACAGTCTAAGGGAAAAGAGTTCAGTGCCCCTGACTAGTCAGGTATTGCATGTTTTAAAAATTCTTGAGGCATACCAGTTGAAAATCGCTGACATAAAATATTGTCCTTAAACATTAGTCCATCTTAGAGTAGGAGTCATCATCCTGAAAACTTTCATATATTCACTTATCAGATGCTACTGGGTAGGCAGTGTAGATAACAGTGACAACACAGTGTTTTGCCTTAAAGAAGCTTACCAGTTTGTGAGGGAGGATGAACAAGTAAACCAGTAAGGGTCACTGTGCTATCAGTTTGATGAGCTGCTGGAGAACCAAGGAATGACATCTCTCCATCAGGTCCTGGGGGTACTCAGGAAGGCTTCTGGGCTGATCCAACTTGCCTTCCTTCTCATTTATTCCCTTAGCAACTCATTCTAGACATTCCTAAACAAGATTAGGTGCCTATTCTCTGGGCTCCCATCATAAATTGTGCTCATCAATGATCAGTTACCAATTTTTTCACCACATTGTTTACTTGTCTCTCTACCAGGAAGGAAGCTCTTTATGGGCAAGCATTGTGTATTCATGCTCATCATTCTTCAGCTATTGTGTGTTTAGAAATGCATTTGGGGTCACATTGTAAAGGCAGAAATGGTATTTATTTTCAATTCTCCTTTTCAAATATCAGCAAGTATTTTATTCCTCTTCTTCAAAATAAGAATAATTGCAAGTCCAGTGACTATGCTGTAAGTAATGGGAATCACAGAAGCATGCTCATGATTTAGTTTGTAAATACAGCTGACCCTTGAACATGCTGGGGTTAGGAGGCACTAATCCCCATGCAGTGAAAAATCCACATATAACTTTCACTCCCCCAAAACTTAACTACTGATAGCCTACTGTTGACCAGAAGCCTTACTGATAACAGTCAATTGGCATGTATTTTTTGTGCTATATGTATTATATACTGTATTCTTACAAAAAAGTAAGCTAGAGAAAAAATGTTATTAAGAAAATCATAAGGGAGTGATGTCAGTATCATGGCAAAGTGAAGACTCCTTTATTTCTCCCCTTGAATCTACAAGTTGGACAACTATAACACAACAGATCCCCAGTTCAGCACAAACATGCCTGAAAGATACTTACATCTGCATCTGAAAGTGGACTTATTGTAACAAGTTAGGGAAAACAGGAAAGGGGAAGGACAGGGACAGTGGTCGCAGTCACAATTTGACACCACTGCAGCTTCAGTGAGTGTGGTAGTGGTGGATAACTATGGCTGAAGTCCTCACACTATGGCCTGGAGTGTAAGAGGGGCAGAGGAAATGTCCCTCTGGGAAAAGGGAGCTCATTTTCCCACTCCCCATTGCAGCCTAGCATAGTAGAGGCAGTGGGACACTTTAAACAGTACAGGGAGGGGAAGATGGCAGCACTATGAGAAGCAGCAGAGCGCCCCCACTTCCAGCCACAGACTCAATTTACTCCTAAAATCTTACATAGCCAGCTTGGAAAAACCAGCGAAACATACCTGAGTGGACAGAGTGTGAGTGGGGAGCACTGAAGAAACATCACAGAGTCCGGTAAGAGAGGGGGGGCGTAGGAAGGGGGAGTCCCCCCTGAAGCCTGTTCTGGGCTCCAAGTCCAGAGGCTTGGAGGCTGCAAACCTCCCTTCCCTCGGGAGTGCAGATGGCATCCAAAAGCAGGGATCCTACACCCGGAGCAACGAGAGGGAAGGAGTGCCCCAGGCACAGGGCAGAGGGACCCAGGGAAGTGGTGAGTCCCGAAGGAGTAGGCGCTTCCTAGGCAACAAAGCCCCTAATGGTGGATGGTGCCTTCCTAGTGAAACAAAGCTTCTAATGGCAGCTGCAACCAGCGTCTAATGCTCAGGTGCCAACAATAGGGAAGGCTGTCCCAAGATCTGTAGCACCCAAGTGGTAAGGGACCAGAGGACTATGCTGAGCAGCCGCACACGGGGACCCTCTGCCTCCCTGTGGGGCATTATGTTGAGCCCCAGAAAGCACTGAATCTGTGTGCCATGGGGGAGGGGATGAGCCCTCCCACCCTGAGCTCCTGGTGAGGAGAGGCTGGGATCTGTGACCAGCCCTGAGGGGCACTGTGGAGGTGTGTGAAGCTGCCCCAGCTTAGCTGAGACCTGCTTGAAGCCTTCAGTCCCTTCCCGCTGGGTACCTTGGTGAATAGTTGGCAGGACCTTGCAGGGCAGACTCTCAGCCTGTGTGTTGCTTTGTGCGTTTGTGAGTTTGATAGAGGAACTGGCTCCCACCTTCCCTGCGTGCACTGTGCAGACAGACCACGGGAGGCTGGGATTGGGATTTGCACAGTAGATGGTCTGAGGGGCGGGCCTGGTGCAACCAGCCAACCAGAGCTGAGCAGGGAGGGGCGGAGCCCACCGGCCTCTCCAGCAGCCAGGAGCACCGCCCCAACAGGAAAGAGGCAGGTCCAGCTCACTGAAGCCGCAGACACACCTGCAGGGCACAGTCCTGAGGGGGAAGGGAAAGTAGTTCACAGAAGAACGTTACTAGAATAAGACTCTCAGGGACTGTTTGGGAACTGGAGGAAAAGCTAAAAACCCCTGCTGGGGGCTGGGCAGGCAAAGGGCTCACCAGAATGTGTTTTTAATTGAACCCACCGAGCCTGGCTGCTGAAATTGCCCATACAGAAAAGGTAACAGGCTGAAATCAATCTGAAGCTGCAGCAGGTCAGAGCAAGGAGAACTAGAATCAGAGGACAAGGTAGGGACTGAGGAGCTGGCAGTGGAGCAGAGACTAACTCCCACAGAGTGAGCGCCTGACAGCAAAACCTGTAAGGGGAGTTATACCCTGAGCTACACTAGCCACCCTGCAACCTAAAGACTCTACAGAAGATACTGGAGTAAGACCAGGCAACTACGAGGTTGCAAAAAAGCTGACAAGAGGAGGTGTTCCACAAAGAGCCTCAGATCAACCATCTACCTAAGGACACCAGAGCCAAATCTATACAGCAACTCACATTGGGTTATACACAAGTACATCCTAGGAGAACTGAAATCAGCATACAAAACAGTGACCCTCAGACAACATAAGTTACCCAGAAGAAACTCACCTGATTGACTCTCTTTTTTTCTTCTGTTTTTCTGGTTTTGGTTTGTATTTTTTGTTGTGTGTGTGTGTGTGTGTGTGTGTGTGTGTGTGTGTGTGTTTTCTCTTTTTTCCTTAGGAAGAAGAGAAAGTGGAGAAAATTTGTTTTTTCTTCTTTTTAAAATTTTATAATAATTTCTTTTAATTCTTTTTTTAAAAACATTTTTTAACTAAATTTTTTCTCTTTTTTTTATAAAAAGATTTTGTCTTGCTTAGCTTGTTTTTAGTTTTGTTTTGGTTATTTGCTTTGTTTTGTTTTATCCTTGCTTCTACTATCAAAACTTTCTTGATATCCCTGCTTAATGACTGGGACTTTATCATTATAACCAAGGTTACTGCTTTCCTCTATAGCTTCGACCAAATCTCTTACTGGACTCCCCCACTGCCTGGGCTATATCTCTCTCTCTCCTCTCGATCCATTGGCATAACTTTTATTTCTTTTTCTTTTTTCTTTTTCTGCTTTTTTTTTTTTGTTCTTTTGTTATCCAACCTTTTGTCTTCCTGTCTTTTTGTTTGAGTGTTAGTTTCTCTTATTCTCTTTATTGTATTTTTGTTTTCTCATTTTGAACTATTATCCTATTCTTATTCTCTCCCTTAATTTTTTGCTGACCGTTATTTCAGAATCTATTCTCTGCTTCTGTTATCTCCCAGTAGTTTCTCTATTTTTTACATTTTAGTTTATTATTATTTTCTAAATTATCACCAGTATTAACAACAATATACATCACTCTCTCTAAGCGTTACTTTTCTTTCTCTCTTTCTTTTTTTTAAGCATTTTTGTGTGTGTGTATGTTTTCCTTTCACTCTCCCAGTTCTGTATACACGTGGGTTGTTTTCATTGTGACTGTCAAGATATTTTGTAAGAAACATCTTGTTTCCTGGAAGTTTAGTTGTGTCCTGCCTTGTCAGCATCAATACAACAGCTTACATGATGAGGTTGGGGATGAGACACAGTTACCCAACCTGAGAGTAGGGTCCTTCCAAGGACTGATCAACAACAATCTAAACCCAACCACAACAGGAGAACATAAAGAAACCAAAAAAGGGACACCCAGGAGAGGAATACACCTAGAGCAAAGAGCTCAGAACTATAAGGAAAACACACCTCTGTGCTCCACTGGACCCACAAGACAAAATCCCATCCCACAGACAGTAAATATATCTAATATAGAGATACAAACACTAAGACCTACCAAAATGGGGAGACAAAGAAACAACCCCAAATTAAAGAAAAGGAAAAATCAGCAGACAAAGACTTTGATGAGATGGAGTTAAGCAATTTATAAGAAACAGAGTTCAGAGTATTGATTATGAAGGTGTTCGAGGAACTTAAGAAGACACTAGAAGATAAGATAGAGGACCTTAGTGAAAACGTGAAAAAAGAGACACATACCATAAACAAAACTCAGAGATAAAGAATGCTGTATCTGATATCAAGAATGCACTGGAAGGAATTAAAAGCAGGCTCAATGAAGCAGAGGATAGAATAAGTGACTTAGAAGACAAATTAGAGAAAATCACACAATCAGAGCAGCAAAAAGAAAAAACACTTAAAAACATGAGGACAGTCTAAGGGAGCTTTGGAACAACATGAAGCAAAAGAACATTCACATATAGGAGTGCCAGAGGGAGAGGAAAGAGAGCAAGGGGTAGAGAACTAGGTGGAGGAAATAATGATAGAAAACTTCCCTAGGCTGGCGAAGGAGAAAGCCACACAAGTTCAAGAAGCACAGAGGGTTCCAAACAAGAGGGACCCAAAGAGACCCACTCCAAGACACATCATAATTAAAATGGCAAATGGCAAGGACAAAGAGAAAATATTGAAGGCTGCAAGAGGGACACAAGCAGTGACCTACAAGGGACCCCCCCCCCATAAGGCTGACAGCTGATTTCTCAACAGAAACTCTTCAGGCCAGAAGGGAGTGGAATGAAGTTCTCCAAGTAATGAAAAGCAAGAACATGCTACCAAGATTGCTTTATCCAGCAAGGCTATCATTTAAATTTGAAGGTGAAATAAAGAGCTTCCCAGAAAAAAGAAAAAAAGGCTAAAGGAGTTCAGTACCACCAAACCAGCATTGCAAGAAATGCTAAAAGGACTGCTTTAAGAAAAAGAAGGAATAGTGAGAGAAAGGTACATCAGCATAAAGGGGGAAAATGGCATTAAATAAGTTGATATCAATAGTAACCTTAAATATAAACGGAATAAACTGTCCAATCAAAAGACATTGGGTAGTTGAGTGGATCAGAAAACAGGACCCAAATATATGCTGTCTACAAGAGAACCATCTGAGAGCAAAAGACTCACACAGGCTAAAAGTGAAGGGATGGAGTAAAATATTCCATGCAAATGGAAAGGAAAAGAAAGCTGGAGAAGCAACTCTTATTTCTGACAAAACAGACTTCAAAAAAAAGACCATAACAAGAGACAAAAAAAGGTCACTACATAATACTAAAGGGATCAATCCAGGAGGAGGCAGTAACCCTTATAAACATTTATGCACCCAATATAGGAACACATAAATCTATAAAAAATTTCTTGGGGGACTTTGAAAGGAAAACAGCAACACAATCTTAGTGGGAGACTTTAACACCCCACTGTCAGCACTGGACAGATCATCAAGACAAAAAACAGGGAAACACAGACCTTAAAATACTCACTAGACCTAATGGATTTAATTAACATTTACAGAACATTTTACCCCAAGGCAGCAGAAAACACATTCTTCTCAAGTGCACATGGAACATTCTCAAAAATAGACCACATGTTAGGGCATTAGGCAAGTCTCTACAAATATAAGAAGATTGGAATCATATCAAGCATCTTGTCAGATCACAATTCCATGAAACTAGAAATCAACCACTATAAAAAAACTCAAAAATATTCAAACACATGGAGGCTAAATAGCATGTTATTAAACAATGAATGGGTTACCAATAAGATCAAGGAAAAAATTAAACACTTCATGGAAAGTAACAAAAATGAACCGACAACTACCCAAAATCTATGGAACACGGCATAAGCAGTCCTGAGAGAAAAATTAATAGCATTACAGGCCTATCTCAAGACACAAGAAAAAGATCTTATGAACCATCTAACACAATAACTAAAAGAAGTAGAACGAGAACAGCAAGAAAAGCCCCAAAGAAGTAGAAGGAAGGAAGGAAATAATAAAAATCAGAACAGAAATTAATGACATAGAGACTAAAAAAAAAATACAAAAAATCAATGAAACCAAGAGCTGGTTCTTTGAAAAGGTTAATAAGATTGATGCACCCTTAGCCAGACTCACTAAGAAACAAAGAGAGAGCACCCAAATAGGTAAAATCAGAAATGAAAGAGGCGATATAACAACTGACCCAACAGAAATACAATAATTGTAAAAAAATATTATGAGCAACTATATGCTAACAAATTGGACAACATGTGGGAAATGGACAAATTCCTAGAAGCATACAACCTTCTAAAGCTGAATCAAGAAGAGGCAGAAAACCTGAATAGGCTGATAACAACTAATGAAATGGAAGCAGTAATCAAAAAACTCCCAGCAAACAAGAGTCCTGGACCAGATGGATTTACAGGCGAGTTTTACCAAACATTCAAAGAAGAATTAACACCTATTCTATTCAAACTATTCCAGAAAATTCAAGAGGAGGGAAAACTCCCAAACTCTTTTTATGAGGCCAGCATCATCCTAATCCCAAAACCAGATACAGATACTACAAAGAAAGAAAATTACAGGCCAATATCTCTGATGGACACAGATGTGAAAATCCTCACTAAAATACCAGCAAACTGGATCCAGCAATACATTATAAAGATCATACATCATGATCAAGTGGGATTTATTCCAGGGATGAAAGGCTGGTACAACATCCGCAAATCAATACATGTGATACATCACATAAAAAAAAAAAATGGACAAAAATCATATGATCATATCAATAGATGCAGGAAAAGCATTCAACAAAATTTAGCATCCATTTCTGATAAAAACTCTCAGCAAAGTGGGAATAGAGGGATCATACTTCAAATTAATAAAGGCCATATATGACAGACCTACAGCCAACATCATACTCAATGGGCAAAAACTAAAACCATTTCCATTAAAAACCGGAACAAGACAGGTATGTCCACTTTCACCAATCTTATTCAACATAGCACTGGAAGTTTTCGCCATAGCCATCAGATAGAAAGAAAACATAAAAGGTATCCAAATTGGAAAGGAGGAAGTAAAACTGTCATTATTTGCAGATGACATGATAGTGTATATAGAAAACCTTAAAGACTCCATCAAAGTACTGCTAGATTTGATAAATGAATTTGGTAAGATAGCTGGATATAAAATCAACATCCGGAAATCAATGGCACTCTTATACACCAACAATGAACTTTCAGAGAGAGAAACTAAAAAAGCAATACCACTTACCATTGCAACTAAAAAATAAGATACCTAGGAATAAACTTTACCACGGATGTAAAAGACCTGTACTCAGAAAACTATGTGACACTGAAAAAAGAAATAGAGGAAGATTTAAACAAGTGGAAAAATATACCATGCTCATGGATTGGAAGAATTATTATTATTAAAATGTCCATACTACCCAAAGCAATTTATAAATTCAATGCAATTCCTATTAAAATACCAACAGCATATTTCACAGACCAAGAACAAACATTTCAAAAATATATGGAACCAAAAAAGAGCCCAAATAGCTGCAGCCATCTGGAAATAAAAGAACAGAGTGGCAGGGGTCACATTACCGGACTTCAAACTGTATTACAAAGCCACTGTAATCAAAACGGCCTGGTATTGGTACAAGAACAGGCATATAGATCAATGGAACAGAACAGAGACCTCAAAAATAGACCCACGTCATTATGGTCAGTTAATATTTGACAAAGAAGGCAAGAGTATCCTATGGAGTAAAGTCAGTCTCTTCAATAAGTGGTGCTGGGACAATTGGACAGATACATGCAAAAAAATGAAACTAGACCACCAACTTTCACCATACACAAAAATAACTCAAAATGGATAAAAGACTTAAATATAAGTCACGAAATCATAAAAATCCTGGAAGAAAACATAGGCAGTAAAGTAACAGATATCCCACGTAGTGGAATTTTCACTGAAACATCTCCTAGGGCAAGAGAAACAAAAGAAAAAATAAACATATGGGACTACATCAAACTAAAATCTTCTGCATGGCAAAAGAAATCAGCCTAAAAATACAAAGGAACCCCCACGGTCTCGGAAAACATATTTGCCAAGGATGTATCTGATACAGGGCTAATTTCCAAAGTGTACAAAGAACTCATAGTACTCAGCAAGAGGAAGACAAACAACCCAATTAAGAAATGGGCAAAGGACTTGAATAGATACTTCTCCAAAGAGGACATACAGATGGCCAAGAGACATATGAGAAAATCCTCAATTTATCTAATCATCAGAGAGATGCAAATTAAAACCACAATGAGGTATCACTTCACACCTGTCAGAATGGCTTCCATCTACAATCAACAAATGACATGTGCTGGTGAGGATGTGGAGAAAGGGGAGCCCTAGTACACTGCTGGTGGGAATGCAGACTGGTGCAGCCACTATGGAAAATAGTATGGAGGTTACTCAAATAATTAAAAATGGAGCTGCTATTTGACCCAGTGATTCCACTCTTAGGAACGTATCCTAAGAATCCTGAAACATTAAGCAGAAAGAATACATGCACCCCTATGTTCACAGCGGTACAATTTACAATAGCTAAGATCTGGATACAGCTCAAGTGCCTATCAGTAGATGAGTGGATAAAAAAGTTGTGGGACATTTACACCTTGGAACACTACACAGCTGTAAAGAAGAAGAATCTCGTACCCTTTGGGACAGTATGGATGGACCTGGAGAATATTATGCTAAGTGAAATAAGCCAGGCAGTGAAAGACAAACATCACATGATCTCACTTATATGTGGAATCTAAAGAACTTAATAAACTGATGAACAAAATAGATTCAATGACATGGAAGCAGAGATGAGACTGATGAATGTCAGAGGGATGGAGGAAGGTGGGTGGGTGGAGGGGGAGAGAGTAACCAAAGAATTCATATGCATATATGCACAACCAAGGACATGGACAATGGTGGAGTGAGGGACTGGGGAGGGGGATGGGATGGGTCACTGGGGGAAAAAGTGACATCTGTAATATTTTAAACAAAAATAACATTTAAAAACACCAAAAATCAGTACAGTGGTGCTGGCAGCCATTGGTGGCAGGGAGACAGAGGCATGAAATCATAAATTTGTCTTCTTTTCCCTGCCCATTCCAGTAGAGCCCAGAACATGTAGTAGGGTCAATTGCAACAATACAGCAGTAGCCATAGCAATAAGGAGTGCTGGAAGCCCACAAAATGGGTTCTATACTACCTGCCACATTCCCCCACCATGGAGGGGGTGCCCAGTATCTGAAGCAAGTTGGTCACAGAGGGGACACCCAACACGCCAGTGTGTGGCATTTTCCTCAACAAAAGTGAAGCCACTTCACCATGACCTCAGAGGCAGAAATAGCATGGGTAAGAAAGTAAAAACATATAGTATAGCAGCATCTACTATAAAACAAAAGAGATTATTCTACTGATTAATATGTTAAATTGCTAAGAGCAAAATAGTACCTAAGAAAGAAAATAGTTCAGTACCTCAAATGGACAAGCAGAGAAATAATCCATCAATTATCATGAACAACCAAGGTAACATGGAAATAGAAATGAAAAGGCTCCAGAACCTAAACCTAAAGTCATGGAAATCTGTAATTTAAGTGACAGGAAATTTAAGGTATATAGTTATGAAGAAACTCAATGAGATTAAAACTGAGAAAGACATTTCAGTGGGTTCAGGAATAAAATTAGTGAACAAAAGGAGTACTTTGCCTAAGATGTTAAAACTATACAAAAGGACAAACAGAAATCCTAGAGCTGAAGAACCGAATAAATAAAATGAGGAATCTGTTAGAGAACAGTGGAAATACAGCAGTACAGATGTAAGAGAGAATTAGCGAGCTTAAAGAGAAACCTAGAAATGACTCAGTAGGAAGAGTTAGAACTAAGATTTAGAATATGAAATAACCCCATGAGAACTATCTGACTACATTAGAAAGAGCAACATAAGATTAAGGAGGTATACCAGAAGAATAAGAGAAGAAGGAAATGGAGAGGCTACTCAAAGAAATTGATGAGAATGTCTCAAACCTATGAAAAGAACTGGACTACAAAATATCAGATGCTAACAGAATACCTAATTATCTCTATGCAAAAAGACCTCCAAAATACATTTTGTTAAAACTGTCAAAAATAGACACAGAAAACAGTATGGTGATTACCAGAGGGAAAGGGGGTGGGGGGAGGTAGAAGAGGATAAAGGGAAGGTAAATGGTAATGGAAAGAGATTTGACTTGGGGACGTGAATGCACAATACAATATACAGGTGATGTATTATATAATTGTAAACTTGAAACCTATATAATTTTATTAACCAATGTCACTCAAAAAATTTCAATTTAAAAAAAAGAAAAAAATGTCAAAAATTAATGACAAAGAAAGAACTCTCAAGGCATCCACGGGGGAAAGAAGACAGCAAACTACAAAAGAAACCCCATTAAAACCCATCAGATTTTTCAGTAGGAATATTACAAGCCAAGAGAAAGTGGAAGTAAGTATTCAAAATATAAAGAGAGGAACCATTAGTCAAGGATAATATATCCAGCAAAATTATCCATTGGATAGGAAGAAGAAATAAAGGCTTTCCCAGAAAAACAAATGCTGAGATAATTTACCACCACAAGATCTGCATTACAGGAAATGTGGAAAAGAAGTCTTTTACTATAAAAAAAAGGAAAAAAGTTAAAAATCTTTAATATGACTAACAGACAAAAGTAACTATTGTAACTGTACTTTATAAGAGGATATTAAACAATTATAACATAAAGGTTAAAAGGGGGAAGGCATTAAAAATAACTATAACTACAGCAATTTTGGAAAAAAAAAATACACAACATAAAAAGGGATTATTCGTGACAAAATTATAAAAAGGGAGCAGAAAAAGGACTGGACATGTACAGGTAAATGTAAATAAGACATAATCAAGTAGATTTCAAAATGGCAGCAGATTGAGTGGAAGCTACACTGACACTTTCCCAGGAACAAATTGGAATTACAACTAAAATATGGAAAAAACATCCTGAAGAATCAACTGCAACTGAAGATGAGCCCGAGAGAACCCTCACAACCAAAGACTAAAGCAGAGACTGCATAGAGACTGGTAGAAATTGGGGATGCCTGAGAGGGCTGGCATGGCTCCCATAGGCAGCAGCTGAAGGTCCGGAGGGGAATCTCAGCTGTAGGGGTTCCCAATGAGGACTCTGGGGCCTAAACCCCAACCTGGGCTTCCCAGCCCAGAGCACCAGAACTGAGAAAGATACCCACAAAACATGTGGCTGCAAAAAACAGCAGGGTTTCTGTCTGCCAGGGAGAGACAGCTAGAAAAGAAAGTACCCTGTTAAAGGACCAACATACAAAGTTTTGTGTGCTGCCACTCACCTTGGGCTCTGGCAGAGGGAGTGCTGAGTGGACTAAAACTGTGTGACAAGAATGTGGGGTTTTGGGCTCTGGATACAGATCTCATAGGGTGCACATCTGGATTCCTGTCCTGACTCATTCCACCATAATGCAGAGGACATAGTTTTCAGGCAGACCTTTGCCAGCCAGGCAGCTTTTGCCTGGGGTGGGGGTGGAGGAGCAATTGCCCCACCCACTGAAAAACCTCTTGATCCACCCTGTAGAGTTAACACATTGATGTGCCCTGAGGCTCATTAAGAGACAAATGTGAATCAGCCTGCAGGCAGAGGTGGACCTCTGGGAGCTTTGAGTATGCCTGATCAGCTTCTGGAACCCAGCCTTGGAAAAGATGACTTTGGTGTGCATCTTGGCCCTGTTCATACCCACCCAGGCTCAGCAGAGAAAAAAACAAGCCAGCCTAGCATAGGTAACCACAAGCCATGAGTTGTTGATAGCCCCAAACAGGGTACTCAAGGCCAGTCACAAACAGCATCTGACAGTGGCCTGCACCACAGACCCTCCAAAAAGATTAGAAGATCTACCTAACACAAAGAAAGAACCCAAATAGGCAGCCAAATGGAGAGACAAAAAAACAAGCCCCAAATGAAAGAAAAAGAGAAGTCTCCAGAAAAAGAGCTAAAGGGAATGGAGATAAGCAAATTATCAGATACAGAATTCAGAATACTGATTGTAGGGATGCTCAAAAGCATGAAAAATGACTAGAGAGAAATGAAAAATGACATAACAGAAATAAAGAGTACATTAGAAGGAATAAACAGCAGATTAGAGGAAGGTCGGGATTGAATCAGTGAATTAGAAGACAGGATAGAAAAAAAGAATTAGAGATCCAAAACAAAAAACAGTTTAAAGGAGCTGTGAGACAACATGAAACGTAATAGTCACATTATAGGAATGCCAATCTGGGAAGAAAATAAGCAAGTGATAGAGAATTTGTTAGAAGAAATAATGGCAGAAAACTTTCCTAACCTGGTCAAGGAAAAAACTACACATGTTCAGGAGGCACAGAGAGTCCTAAGCAAAAAAACCTAAAGAGGCCCATGCCCAGACACATCATAATTAAAATGCCAAAAATTCATGACAAAGAGAGAATATTAAAGGCAGCAAGAGAAAAGCAATCAGTTACCTACAGAGGAGCTCCCCATAAGGTTGTCAGCTGACTTCTCAGGAGAAACTCTACAGGCCAGAGGGAATGGGATGAAGTAGTCAAGGTAATGCAAAACAAGAATCTGAAGCCAAGACTACTTTAACCAGCAAGGCTATCACTCAAAATATGGATGGACCTAGAGAAAATTATGCTAAGTGAAATAAGCCAGACAGTGAAAGACAAACATTACATGATCTCGCTTATACTTGGAATCTAAAGAACTTAATAAACTGATGAACAGAATAGATTCAATGATATGAAAGCATAGATGAGACTGACGAATGTCAGAGGGAGGGTGGGTCGGTGGAGGGGGAGAGATTAACCAAAGAACTTATATGCATATATGCACAACCCAAGGACATGGACAATGGTGGGGAGAGGGACTGGGGAGAGGGATGGGACAGGGTGGAATGGGTCATTGGGGAGAAAAAGGGGCATCTGTAATATTTTAAACAAAAATAAAATTTAAAAAATACAAACAAAAAAAAAGAAAAAAAAAATAGATGAGGAAATAAAGAGCTTTCCAGACACAAAAAGACTAAAGAGTTTAGCACCACTAAGCCAGCACTAAAATAAATGTTAAAGGGACTGCTATAATAATGAGAAATAGAGAAAGAAACACAGGCTTAAAGAATTAAAATGACAATAAACAAGGACCTATCAATAATAACCTTAAGGACTTTAAGGAAGAGATCAACAGCAATAAATTCATAGTCTGGGATTTTAACACCCCACTGAACTCACTGGACAGATCTTCCAGACAAAAAGTCAATATGGAAACAATGACTCTAATTGACACACTAGATCAGATGGATTTAACTGATATTTACAGAACATTTCACCCCAAAGCTGCAGAACATACATTCCTCTCAAGTGCACATGAGTCATACTCAAGGATGTATATTACGACACAAAACAAGTCTCTACAAGTTCAAGGAGATTGAAATTACATCAAGTATCTCAGATCACAAAAGCACAAAATTAGAAATTAACTACAGTAAAAACACCTCAAGACATTCAAACACATGGAAGCTGAATAGCATGTTTTTAAACAATGAATGGGTTACCAACAAGATCAAGAAAGAAAAAAAAAACCTTCCTGCAAACAAATGAAAATGAACACACAACCCAAAATCTATTGGACACAATGAAAGCAGTCCTGAGAGGAAAATTCATAGCTCTATAGGCCTACCTCAAAAAGCAAGAAAATTTTTAGTAAACTATCTAACCCTATGAATTAAAGAATTAGAAAGCTTCCATGTGAAGTCATCTGGACCAGGGCTTTTGTTTGCTGAGAGTTTTTTTTATTACAGCTTCAATTTCATCAGTTGTAAAGCCCTTAAGGTTATTATTGATAGGTCCTTATTTATTGCCATTCTAATTCTTTATGTCTATGTTTTTCTCTATTTATTATTATTATTACAGTAGCCCCTTTAATATTTCTTGCAATGCTATTTCTACTTCTAATTACATCAGTCCCTTTAACATTTCCTGCAATGCTAGTTTGGTGATAATAAATTCCTTTAGCCTTTTTTTGTGTGGGAAGCTCTTTATTTCACGATCTGTTATGAATGATAGCCTTGCTGCATAGAATAGTTTTGGTTTCAGGTCCTTGTTGTGCATTACCTTGAATACTTTATGCCATTCCCTTCTGGCCTGTAGAGTTTCTCCTGAGGAGTCAGCTGACAGCTTTATGAAAGGTCCTTTGTAAGTAACAGACTGTTTTTCTATTGCTGCTTTTAAAATTCTCTGTCTTAAAATTTTGCATTTAAATTGTGATGTGTCTGGGCATGGGACTCTTTAGGTTCTTCTTGCTTGGAACTCTCTGTGCCTCCTGAACTTGTGTAGTTTTTTCCTTGACCAGGTTAGAAAAGTTTTCTGCTATTATTTCTTCAGAGGTTCTCTAACCCTTGCTTACTTTTGACCTCCTCTGGCACTTCTATGATGCAAACATCGTTACGTTTCATGTTGTCTCACAGTTCCCTTAGACTGTTGTCCTGTTTTTTAATTGATTTTTCTGTTTGGATCTCTGATTGAGTGATTTTTTTCTACCCTGTCTTCTGATTTGTTGATCTAATCCTCAGTTTCCTCTATCTGCTATTTATTTCTTCCAATGTATTTTTTATTTCTGCTATGTCATTTTTCATTTTCTTAATTCTTTCCATTTCTTTTCTCATGCTGTTGAGCATCCTTACAATCATTATTCTAAACTGTATATTTGCTAGATCGCTTATCTCCATTTCATTTAACTCTTTTCTGGAGACTTCTTTTGTTCTTTCATTTGGGGCTTGCTTTTTGTCTCCCTATTTTGGCTATTTGGGGTTTTTTCTATGTATTAGGTAGGCTGCTAGGACTCTCAATCTTTTTGGATGGTCCCTAGTACAGGCCAATGTCAGATGCTGTTTGTGACTCGTCTTTGGAGCTATCAACAACCCATAGATTGAGGTCCCCTTTGTTGGGACTGAGTGCATTTGAACAGGGTCAAGATGCACACCAAAGTCTGTTTTTCAAGGCCTGGGTCCAGAAGCAGATCAGGCAAAGACTCAAAGCACTCTGAGGTCTGCCTCTGCCTGCAGGCTGATTAATCTGATTCTCTTAATGAGCCTCAGGCTGTAGAAACTCCATGGGACAGGGAGAGGGTTTTCCAGCAGGATGAGGCAATTGCTTCCCCTTCAACAAAAGCTGTTTGAAAGGTAAATTCTGTCTCTGCAGTATGGGGGAATGACTAGGCACAGGAATCCCGAGGGGTACCCTCTGAGCTCTACCTCCAGATCCCACAACCCTAGATTCTCCTCACACAGTTCCAGCCCACTCTGCCCTCTCCCTGCTGGAGTCCAATGTTAGTGGCTGCACATGAAACTTTGTGTGTTGGCCCTTTAAGAGGGTGCCTGCCTTTACAGCCATTTCTCTCTAGTGGACAGAAACCCCGCTGCCTTTCACAGCCAGATGTTATGTGGGCACCTTTCTCAGTTCTGGTGCTCTTGCTGGGATTCCCAGCCTGGGGTTTAGGCCCCAGTGTCCTTAGTGGGAACTCCCCCCCACAGCTGAGATATTCTTCTGGACCTTCAGTTGGTGCTTATGGGAGCCCAGCCAGCCCTCTCATAACTCCTCACCTCCTACCTGTCTCTATGCAGTTTCCACTTTTCCTCCTGGGTTATGAGGGTTCTCTCCAGCTTATCTTCAGTTGCAGTTGATTCTTCAGGATGGTTTTTCAATATTTTAGTTGTAATTCCAGTTTGTTCCTGGGAGAGTGTCAGTGTAGCTTCCACTCAGTCCACCACCATCTTTAATCTCCTGATTCAATTTTATATGATCTCACTCATTTGTGGAATCTAATAAAATAGACTGAGGAACAAAATAGATCCAGAAACATAGAAGCATGGAACAGACTGATAAATCTCAGTGGGAAGGTGGGGGTGGGGGAGTTGGTGGGGAAAAATTAATCAAAGAACTTATATGCATCTATGCATAATTCATGGACACAGACAATAGTGTGGGGAAGGCCTGGGGCAGTAGGTGTCTTCAGGGCAGAGGGGATCAATAGGGGAAGAAAAAGGGAGATATCTGTAATATTTTCAACAATAAAGATATGTTAATATATATATATATACATATATATATAAAACTATAACAAACAAAAAAGAAGAAAAAAATGCAATCAGGAAAAAAAAATGTACTACTATATGTATGAGACATCTTACACAAAACAAAATCCACCAGCTGAGACATGATACATACAAAAAGAGGAAATGGAAAAAAATATATAGAAAAGCACCAAATAAAATAGCAGACAGAACCACTTGGGGAAAAAAAAAAAAAAAAAATGGAGACACGGAGCTATCAGAAAACAAAAGATAAAATAGCTGTAGTAAGTTCTCATATATCAATAATCACGCTATATGTAAATGAACTGAACTCACCAATCTAAAGGCACAGAATAGCAGGATGGATTAAAAAACAAACCCAACTATGTGTTGCCAGCAGGAGACTCATCTCAGCTCCAAGGACAACATAGGCTCAAAGTGAAGGGATGGAAGATGATACTCCAAGTAAATGGCATTCAGAGAAAAGTGGGGTTAGCAGTACTTATATCTGACAAAATAGATTTCAAGATAACAAAGCTAACAAGAAACAAAGATGAGCATTTTATAATGATGAATGGGATAGTTCATCAACAAAATATAACATCCATATATATATGCACCCAACCTGGGAGCACCAACATATATGAAGGAAATACTAATAGACCTAAAGGGAGAAACTAACAAAAATACAATTTTAGTAGGGGACCCAAATGCCCCACATCCAAACTGGGAATGAAGAAATAAACTGTTACTGTTTTCAGATGAAATGGTTCTATGTATAAAAACCCTTAGAATTGCCACCAAAAAAATGATTAGAAACAATAAATTAAAAAATTGGATCTATTTCTTATACTAACAAAATATCAGAAAATGAAGGAAATAATCTCACATCAAGAAAAAGAGTAAAATACAGGCTCTGGCAGGTGTGGCTCAATTGGTTGAGCATCATCCCATGCATCGAGAGGTCACCAGTTCAACTGCAGATCAGAGCACATGCCCAGGTTGCAGACTTGATCATCAGTAGAGGGTGTGCAGGAGGCAGCAGATCAGTTCATTGATGTTTCTTTCTCCCTCTCCCTTCCTCTCTTTCTAAAATCAATAAAAACATATTTTTAAATGATAAAAAATAATAAAAAGAATAAAATACCTAGGAATAGGCTTAACAAAGGAAGTGAAGGACCTATACACCGAAAACTACAAGACGCTATTGAAAGATAATGAAAAAGAGAAAGAAATGGAAAGATATTGAGTGTTCATGGACTGGAAGAATTCACATTGTTAACATTTCCATATGACCTAGCAATATATAGATTTAATGCAATCCCCATCAAAATCCCAATAGAATTTCTTTCAGAAGTAGAACAAAAAAAAATCCTCAAATTTGTATGGAAACACAAAAGTCTTTGAGTAGCCAAAGCAATCCTGAGACAAAAGAAAAAGTATCATACTCCCTGACTTCAAACCATATTTCAAAGCTACAGTAATCAAAACAGTATGGTATTGGCAGAAAACCAGACACAAGATCAAAAGATTGGAAATGAGAGTCCAGAAATAAACCCACACGTATATAGGCAAATAATTTTTGACAAAGGAGCCAAGGCTAGAAATGGAGAAAGGAAAGAACTTTTTAATAAATGGTGCTGGCAAACTGGAAAGCCTCATTCAGTAGAGTGAAACTAGAGTGCTATCTGACAGCATACACAAAAATTAACTCAAAATGAATTAAAGGCTTGACTATAAGACTGGAAACAATAAAATACATAGAAGAAAACTTAGGCACTAAACTTATGAATGTTGGTCTCAGAAGGTTTTTGTGTGTGAAATTGACACTAAAGACAAAAGAATTAAAAGCAAAAATAAACGAATGGGACTACATTAAACTAAAAAGCATCTGCACAACAAAAGAAACCATTAAGTAAACAAAATGCCAACCAACCAACTAGGAGAAGATATTTGCAAATGATACCTCCGAGAAGGGGCTATTATCCAAAATAGACAATATAACTATTATCTATACAACTTAACATTTTTTGTTTTATTTTTATATTATTTATTTGTATTATAATACCACTCAACAATAACAATCTGATTTAAAAAATGAACAGAGGACCTGAATATATACTTTTCTCATGAAGATAGAGATGGTCAAAAGATATATGAGAAGATGCTCAACATCACGTTATAATGGAAATGCATATCAAAACTACAATAAGACAACTCACAGTTGTTAGAATGGGTATTATCAGTAAGACAAAAAATAGCAAGTGGAGGGGATGTGGGGAAAGGGATCCCTAGAACACTGCTGGTGGGAATGTAAATTGGTACAGCCACTATGGAAAACAGTATTGAGGTGCCTCAAAAATTAAGACAAGAGCTACCATATGACCCACCAATCCCTCTTCTGAGTATCTACCTGAAAATTTTGAAAACTTTTTTTTGTAAAGATATATGTTCCTTGTGTTCATTGGAGCATTATTTATAATAGCCAAGACATGGAAACAATCCAAGTGTCCTTCGATAGGTGATTGGATAAAGAAGATGTGGTAAATAATATGCAATAGAATACTATTTGGCCATCAATAAGATGAAATATTGCCATTGGTGAGAACATGAGTAGATCTTGAGAGAATCATGCTAAGTAAAATAAGTCACACAGAAAAGGACAAGAACTGTATGATTTCATTCATATGTGGAATATAAAACAAAAAACAACAAACTAACAAGCAAACAATAACAAAAACACCCCAAACTCATAAATACAAACAACTGAATTATGCTCACCAGAGGGGAAGGGGGATGGGGACAGAACAAAGAGTCAAATACAAGGTGACAGAAGGAGACTAGACTTTGGGTAGTGAGCATTCAATAGAGTATACAGATGTATTATAAAATTGTACACCTGAAATTTATTTAATGTTATTAACCAATGTTATCCCAATAAACTTAATTAATTTTTTAAAAATTTCAAGCAAAAAAGAGAAAGTCATAAGTAAGAGAAAATACATTTACAGTCCTATACATATCTATTGGGAAAAAATCCACATGTAAGTGGACCCACACAGTTCAAACCTGTGTTGTTGAGGGGTCAACAGTATATATTCAGTTGCACAGCAGTAGTAAATGTAGCTTTTACAGTTAAACAGTTAAAATTGTTTTATTCTAAGCATTTATTTTCAAAATATGTATTTTAGTAAAGACAAGAAGCATAAGGAATTCTGATGTTGCCACACCAAGTTAATCATTCTTAAGTGGTATTTAAAAAAACCCTCCAATTCTGCAACTTTACTTCTGTATGACCATTGATGGTTCCATTATTTGCATGTCTCTGATAAAAATATTAGGCATGGCCTCAGAATTACTTCAGTGGTCTGAAAAATGATATTAAATGGAGTAAATATAATAAAAATTATATTCAGTTTGACTTTTAAGCCCCAAATTTCTCACAGCTGCAATGTTATTTGCACATAATGCTTGCAAATAACAGGCTAACTTATCTCTAATCTCATCAGTTAGAAATAAATAAAACCCTAACCATTCTAAAAATAATCCACTGATATTTAATGAAGAACATTTATCTGTGGAGAAAGCTAGGAGCAAGAGTAAGGAGACATTTTCTATAAAGGGCTAGATAGTAAATATTTTCATCTTTCGAGCCCTGTGGCCTCTGTTGACTGTTGTGACTACTCAGCTCTGCCACTGCAGTGCAAAAGCAGCAACACACAGTATGTAAGCAGATGAGTATGCCTTTGTGCTAATAAAAGTTTTTGGACACCAAAATTTAAATTTCATATAACTTTCATATGTCACAGAGTATTTTTATTTTGCTTTTTTCCCAACCATTTAAAAATGTAAAATGATTCTCAGCCTGTGGCATCTGGCCTGGGGAATGGTTTCATAGCTTGCCAAACCCTAATTCTAGAGCAGGGATGGGAGACGCCTGGCCTGTGGGCCAATAATGCCCAAGAAATCACTTAGTCTGGCCCTGTCAAGGCAACTGCAGGTGGGACTTGAAATTCAATATCCTAGGAGCTTTTTCCATAGCAACATAAATTTATATTAAGTGAATCATAATAATAATGTAAATTTTGAGGGGAAAGCAAGGAACATCCATTAAGGGAGAGACAGGACACATAAGAGTACATGACGAGACCGGCATATATGTTTCTGCCTTGGCTCCCTGTGGCCTGTCTGCTTGTATTGTGGTGACTCAGAGGACAGTCAGTGGTAGGCAGGCTGGGAGTGCACGTGTTGCAAAAGTATTAACACACTGTGGCCAAACTACAATGATCCAGTGATGATTAGATGTGATGCAATGAGATGATTCCTCATGACATTGATGACCTTGCCTCTGTTGATTGATGACAATGTTGTCACCTTCTTTGTTGACACAGATGATAACTCCAATCCAACCTTTATCCACACATCCACAATCAACAATCCTCCCCAAAACTGAATCTCAGATGAAGATTAAGGAAATTACAGTACACAGAAAAGACCTCAAGAGTCAATGATACAAACATTGGATATATTCCAAATCCAAGATGCAGGATTAGAACAGTGATCAAATCAAAATAATCCAGTTGCTGACAACACACATACTGGATAGTTATAAAAACTTAAGTGTTGTGACATCGTACAAATGGTGACTACAAAGCAAAGCAAAGTTGATGCTGAGTTTTGATCTTCACAAGAGAAATGAACAAATGATTATTTTTTTGTTGAAGTCAAAGGCAAACCTGTGTGCCTAGCTTGTGGCAATGTGTTAGTAGTACAGTAACAAAAAAAGCCAATCTGGAGTGTCATTACAGCTCAAAACATGCTAAACTCAAGGAATTGGGAGTCCAAATGAGTCTGGATAAAAGCAATGCTCTTCATCAGAGTTTGGAATCACAACAAGCAGCTTTCACTAGGCCTCATCGTGACAGAGACAACATTATTCAGATGAGTTTAATGCTGAGCAAGCAAATCGCAAAGAGGCCTCATGTACAGGGAGTTTGTGAAAGAATGCATGGTGGCTTCTGTGGAGTTTTTAGCACCAAAATAAAACTGTTTTAGTGTTAGTTTATCTTGGAGAACCATGTCAGATCAGATTACTGACTTAGCACAAGGTATTGAAAAAACACTGAAGGATTCCACAGATTTCCAATGTTTCTCTCTGGCTTGTAATGAGAGGATGGACAAAAAACTGCTCAAAAGGTCATTTTCTTTTGTAGGATAACTGTAGTTTGACACAAGAGAGGAACTGCTGTCATTGGAAGCCATGCATGGCACTACAAGAGGTGAGGGCTTGATTGAGGGACTTGTTTTATCAATGAAAAAATTTAAGCTAACATTTGAAAAGGTAAGTGGCCTTACTACAGCTGGGGCTCCATCCATGGTTGGCTCACAGAATGGGTTAATTGCATTTGTCAAGAAAGAACTGAGCTAAGTGATTTAATTATATGCCACTGCATCATACACCAAGAAAGTCTCTGTGCACAGTCATTGTAGCTCAACAATGTGATGTCAACAGTAGTGTTAGGTATAAATTTTGTCACAAGCACAGGGTTTAAGGGTTACTGAATGATCTTGACTCTGAGTACCGTGATCTTGCTTATCACTGTAAAGTGTGGTGACTGAGTCGTGGGACATGCTCATGGGTTTTTATGAAATATAGGATGAAGTCAAACAGTTTAAGGAGATGAAGGGAAAACCTGTCAGGGAACTCAATGATAGCAAGTGGCTGTGTGATCTAGTGTTCCAAGTACCTCTCAGAGCTGGACATCAAGCTCCAGAGCCCCAACCAGCTTCTCATCTTCCTGCTTTCAAACGTGAAATCATTTAAAGCTAAATTAAGGCTGTGGAAAGTGCAACTTGAAAGGAATAACACAGTGCATTTCTCCAATCTGGAAGAACAAAAACCTTCTAGGACACTTGAATATGCTGGTGAATGTGCAAAACTATTTGAGGCATTTAATAGAAGATTCAAGGATGTGAAAAGTAAACAAATGAAATTGAACATCTTTCCTACACTGTTTAATGTGGAACCAGCTGATGTGCCTGATAACCTACAACATGAAATCATTCGGCTGCAAGCCATGATGAGCTGAAAGCTAGATACAACAACCTCCCACTGCTTGAGTTCTATAAACGTTACTAAGCAATAATAAATTTCCCACTTTGAGGAGTCATGCATTGAAATATGCACCTGTGTTTGAAACAACTTACCACTGCGAGCAGTTCTTTTCAAAATTTACCATCACAAAGAGTTAACTGTGCTCCAGACTGACTGACACAAACCTGGAAAAACATTTGCAAGTAGCAACATCATCAATACCAGCTAACATCACACACCTCACCAAAGAAGCAGTTCCAGTCATCACTTTAGGGGTGGGTTAATTAAATGTTTTACCAAATATAGCAGGCTAATTTTTAAGTTGATAATTTTGTATGGTCTGCGAATGATGTTATAAATATCCAATGGCCCTTGGCAGAAAAAAGGTTTCCCACCCCTGCTCTAGAGGCACAGAGGCCATCTTGAACATTCCAATCACAGCCATGCTCCCATGTGAATGCAGCCTCATGAAACACCCTATGCCTGACTACCAGAATAGCTCAGCTAAAACTCAGCCAACCACAAGGTTGTGAACAGGAAAAAAAAGGTTGCCATTTTAAGCCACTATGATTTTGAGTAGGGTGTTAGGTTACTGAAATAGTACACATAACCTCATTCCCATATTTGAAACATTGATGAAACTTTGCCTTTCTTTCATTAAGAGGCTTTGGGTGTGAGTAGCTTCTTGTCACAAAGTTCAGGCACATTGATGTGAAAGCACCTACAATTTATTATATGGTTGCTACTCTGGTTCTTTTTTTTCTTTTTCCTTTTCATATGTCTCCCATATGAACTTTTTAAATTTTTTTTTTTAGGTTGTATTCTTTTTTTTTTTAAGTTTATCTTTATTGTTGAAAATATTACAGATATCCCCTTTTTACCCCCCATTGATCCCCTCCACCCCTCATCCACCCCACCCCCAGGCCTTCTCCAGACCAGTGTCTGTGTCCATAGGTTATGCTTATAAAAATATAAGTTCTTTTATTATTTTTTCTCCACCCACTCCCCCATCCCCACCTTTCCTCTGTCATCCCTAAGTCTGTTCCATGCTTCTATGACTCTGGATCCATTTTGTTCATCAGTTTATTTTGTTATTATATTACTTGACCCAGTGATCCCACTTCTAGGAATATATCCTAAGAAACTCAAAGCACCAATCACAAAGAACTTATGCACCCCTATGTTCATAGCAGAGCAATTTATAAGAGCTGAGTTCTGGAAACAGTCCACGTGTCCATCAGTGGATGAGTGGATAAAAATGCTGTGGCACATTTACACCATGGAATACTATGCAGCTTTAAAAAAGAAGAATCTTTTAACTTTTGGGACAGCATGGAGGGAACTAGAAAGTATTATGCTAAGTGAAATAAGCTACTCTGGTTCTGATTAGTATCCTGACTCAATTTGCTTTGCCAATACGTCAGATACTTAAGAGATCTCTATTCAATATACTTAATTCCTTCTCCCAGACTATGTGGGAAGGCTTGCCATTTTGGTTGCTAGAAATAAAACAATTTCCACCTCCTATTACTTTTATACCAGAGGTGAGCTATTACATTTCTGAGCAAGGTTAGAGTGGAGGCAGTAAGGCAGCATTGGCCTCTGCGGGCTGTGCCAAGACCAGTCACTGCTGCTTCTGGCATAGTCACTGAGGTGATCCCAGCACTTGACCTTCAGCTTTCAGCTAGAGAACATTCCAGGATCTGGTGCTTTGCTGGTCAGAAAGCACCCAGACCTCCCATCCAAACTGGGCACCTGAGAGTTGCTCTGTGGTCTCAGTTTAAGTTCTCGTTGCCTTCAGAATGGGCAGGGGCTGTCGTAGTCACTTTCCAATGACTAACAAAGCAGGAATTGTTCAATAAAGTGAGAAGTTAGGTGTACTTTATGCCTCATTTAAAGGTAGAAACGTCACAGAAGTGACATTTTGAATATGCGGGTGAATATTCACAGTCGACTTGTAGCTCACCTTGGGTCAGGTGCTGGGATCACTTCAGTGATGGTGCCAGGAGCAGCAGTGGCTGGTCTTGGCACAGCCCTCAGAAGCCAATGGTGCCTTACTGCCTCCACTCTAACCTTGCTCAGAAATGTAATAGCTCACCTCTGGTGTAAAAATATAGGAGATTGGAATTGATTGCTTTATTTCTAGCAACCAAAATGGCAAGCATTCCCACATAGTCTGGGAGAAGGAAGTAAGTATACTGAACAGAGATCAAAGTGAGCAAAGGGTGCTGGCATTAAAGAAGTGAAAAAGAAATAGTGAGACAATAAGATGGGGGCGTAGGTAACCACAGTACCTGCTGCCTCCCACAACCACATCAAAATTACAACTAAAATACAGAACAGCCATCATTAAGAACCTCCTGATATCTAGCTGAACAGAATTCCTACAACCAGGGAACTGAAGAAGCAACGAGATCAGTAGGAGAGGAGGAGACATGGGCAGGTTGGAGCTGAATCTCAGAGACTTGACTGCAAGCCTACACCCAGTGCCACAATTTAAACCCAGGAGATGGGGGCTGAATCATAGAGATGCAGCCATGCTCCCATACCAGGTGCTGCAGTTTAAAACTGGGAGGGATATCTCAGCAGTGGAGGTTTCCTGGGGGAGCAAGGGGTCCAAGCCCCACAATAGAACCCCCAGCCCAGGGTTCCAGGGCTAGGAAGATAAGTCCCCACAACTTCGGGCTGTGAAAACCAGTGGGGGTTGTGGCAGAGTGATGTGGAGGCTGCTAGAGTCCCAGGCAGCTCCTCTTAAAGGGCCAGTGCAGGGACTAACTCAGACGTGCTCCCTCTGAACTCCAGTGCTGGACAGAAGTTTGAAAGGAACCTGGGTCATTCGGGGCGGAACTAACTTGCCTGAAATTGGGTGAGAGGTGGAGGGGTAGCTTTCTCCCAGACAGAAGAGCTGGCAGAAGCCATTGCTCCTCTGGTGAGCCCTCCCCCCGACAGAGCCAGCAGGCAGGCACCATATTTGAATCTCCATCACCTGACTCAGACCTTTGGCCCCACCCTGGTGATTCCCAGAGTCCCCACCCTTCCCTGCTTGCAAGCTCATCCAAGCCATTTCCAGTGGCTTTTCTATGCAAGTGGCCTCTCGAGCCTCATGCTTAGGACTTTCCTAAAATCTCTCAACAAGCAACAGCTGGCCTCAGTGTGCCCTGCACATCTTGATAAGTGGCCCTAGGCTTGGCACTAGGGGCAGCCTGCATTGGTTCATAGCTTGGCCTCTCCCGCACACCTCCAAGCCACCACAAGTAGCAGCCAACTACAGATTGCTGTGTAGCTCATGCTGGGTGGCCCTGGGCAAGGCACAGGCAGAGGCTGACTTTGCACCTTTAGAGACCACAGAGACAGTGCCCCGGGTGGTCAGACTTGACCATGCTGGATTACAATCCTACCACATCCACAAGTGACACACTCAAGGGGTGCACTTGGTGAACACCAAAGCCCCACTGAAGTAAATCCTGCTCCAGAGGGGTGTCTCCAGCACAGCAGCTATTTGGCTGTAGTTGCAGCTGGTCTTCACAGCCAATTGGCCTGGGGTCAACTCCTTCCAGTGATGCCAACAGCAACCAAGGATCAACTACAGTAGGACAGTGCACACAGCCCACACAGGGGAGCATCTAGCAAGCCCAGCTTGGGTGACTGGGGAGGCAGAACCACTGTACCGTACAGACACCTATTACACAAAACCACTCTACAAATTCCAGAAGACATAGCAGCTCTACCTAATACATAGAAACAAACACCTGGAAGCAGCCAAAATGTGGAATCAAAGAAACATGTTACAAAGGAAAGAACAGAAGAATTCTCCAGAAAAGGAACTAAATGAATTAGAGCCAAGCAAGCTAGATACAGAGTTCAGAATAACAGTTATAAGGATGCTCAAGGATCTTAGTAAGACTATTAAAGAAACTAGTGAGATCTTCAATGACATAAAGTACCAATTAGAAATGAAGGCTACACCAACTGAAATGAAGAATAATTTACAGGGAAGCAACAGTAGAGAAGAGGACTCTGAGAATCAAATCAGCAATTTGGACTATGAGGAAACACAAAACACCCAACCAGAAGTGCAAAAAGAAAACAAAATCTAGAAATATGAAGATAGTGTAAGGAGTCTCTGGGACAACTTCAAGAGACCCAACATTTGTATTACTGGGGTGCCAGAAGGAGAAAAGATAGAGTAAGAAATTGAAAACCTATTTGAAAAAATAATGACAGAAAACTTCCCCTACCTGGGGAAAGAAATAGACTTACAAGTCCAGGAAGCACAGAGAGTCCCAAACAAGAGGAACCCAAAGAGGCCCACACCAAGGTACATCCTAATTAAAATGCCAAAGGTTAAAGATAAAGAGAGAATCTTAAAAGCAGCAAAAGAAAAGCATTTACCTACAAGGTTACCTACAAGGGAGCATCCATACAACTGTTAGCTGATTTCTCAACAGAAACTTTGCAGGCCAGAAGGGAGTGGCAAGAAATATTCAAAGTGATGAAAAGAAAGGGCCTACAACCAAGATTACTCTACCCAGCAAACCTGTCATTTAGAAATGAAATCAGATAAAGAGCTTCACAGATAAGAAAAAGCTAAAGGAGTTCATCACCATCAGACCAGTGCTACATGAAATGTTGAAGGGTCTTCTTTAAGAAGATGATAATGAACAAAAAAACCTGACAAACTAAATAGATTCAGAGACATTGAAGCATGCAACAGATGGTCATATTTCAGAGGGAAGGGGGGTGGAGGGTGGTAAGAGATTAACCAAAGAAGTTATATGCATATATGCATAACCCATGGACACAGACAATAATGGGGTAAAGGCCTGGGGTGGGGGTGGGAGTGAGGTGGAGGGGATCAATGGGGGTAAAAAATGGGATACCTGTAATACTTTCAGTAATATAAATTTTTTTAAAATGGAAAAAACAGGAAACACAGTAACATAAGGAAACAGTACCCAGGAAAGAGAAATTCTTGGCTCTTCTCTGACTTCATATCCCTGGCTATAAGGGTCCACTTATTAAGCACAGAAGTCAGGTGTTCATGTCATGAAGGCTTTGAAAATATTATAGGAGACTGAAAAGAAGGGTTTCTGAGCACTACCCTGCAAAAAGCAAACTAGAGTTTCCATTTTACCAAAAACTCCTTATGATCTTAGAAAGATACTGATCTAAGACTCTTTTTCTGGCCCTAGCTGGTTTGGCTCAGTGGTTAGAGTGTCCGCCTGTAGACTGAAGGGTTCTGGGTTCGATTTTGGCCAAGGGCACATACCTCGGTTGAAGGCTTGATCTCCCGCCTAAGTCAGGGCATGTGCGGGAGGCAGCCAATCAATGTGTCTCTCTCACATCAATGTCTCTCTCTTTCCTTTCCACTCTCTCTGAAAAGCAATAGAAAAAATATCCTCAGGCAAGGATTAAAAAAGAGACTCATTTTCTGAAAAGAAATAATGCTGTCACAATTACACTCAATCACCCCACAGATGACTCTAATCAACATGATTGTAAAGTGCAAGTATGTATATTATGATTATATTACTACAGTAGTAATATATCTTGTATAAGTATTTAATAATTTATTATTATTAACATATCTAGTTTCTTATTAGATTTTCAAAGGCAACAGGTATAAAACCTTATTAGTGCTGACAGCGATCTTCAATTTGAGGACAGTGAATGATACAAGATGCAATTATTAGAGGGAAAAACAAGCAGAAAAAAATCACTAGTCATAACTTCCTTTCTGGTTATTTTCCTCAGCCCTCTGGTTTTGTTTTCCTCTTAGTTCCTCTTAAACCCAAACTACTAATAGCTCATGAAAATCAGCATCTGTGCTTAGTGAATACACCTTAAGACAGGCTGCATGCATTTCTGTTTTACTGGGGTAAAGCTATGAAGAGGAAACCTTTATATTGTTGCAGTAAATGATAAAGTTCATTTCCAATGCTTTGGAATAACAAAAATGATTAGTAGGAGGATAGAGTACTATATGTCAAAGATAATAGGGGAAGTAGCCCATATCCTGATTGGAAGATGAAATCAACTCATCTAATTATTAAAGATGCCAAATATTTTCACTAAAATGTTTTAAAACAATTTGGGAACTCAATAAAAGTAGTATTTAATAATTTTTTTCTAAGTGAGGGAAGTTTGCTAAACAAATGACAGTTCAGCTCATTTTCAAATAAATTGCTATCTGAACACAAGTCCTAATGAATCTGCTGTCATAATTATAATATTTGTTTTTAAAGCTAAGGAAAAATAGGAGGGAGTATCTGATTAAAAAAAAAAAAAAGAATATTAAATTTCCCATGTCAATTAGTTGTACAAAAGAAACTTGGATTATTTGACAATATTCATATTATATTTTCTAATTTTAGACAAAGAAACAGGAAATTATAAATCAGTAATCATTGGAAAATTCCAAGTTGAGACCTTTTAGACCAACACTGGAAACTCAGAAGCCATAAAAGAAATGTCAAGCATTGAAATATAAAAAAATTAAAAGCTTGTATGGCAAAAGATGCCGTGAAAAAAAGTAAACGGACCAATTTTAGATTTAGAAAAAAAGAATACAAATGACATGGGGTTTTCATGATATTCACCAGACTTTTGCACATTGCATAGAAAATGGGAGCTTAATGAAAAAACAGACAAAAGATAAAACAAGGCAATTCACAGAAGAGAAAATCTAAATAATCAACAAACACATAAAAAAGGTGTTCAGATTTACCACTATTCAGGGAAATGCTAATAAATGTAACAATTAGCAGTACATATCTATCAAAAAGGCAAGAGTTAATAAAGAATGATAACTCCTACTGCTGACAAAGATGTGAGGAAAATAAATTTTTCCTTACTGCTGATAAACATGTGAAGTGGTAGAGCCTTTTGGGGGAAAAGGAAAATAACAATGTCTATTTAAAGGAAAGATATATATATAATCCCCCTTCACCCAGCAATTCTCACTTTTGAGAATCTATCAAAAGGCTATAGAACCACCAGTATACACTGGTATATAAAGACACATTACAAGGATGTTTGTTGCAGCATTGTTCATAGTGGTCAAGAATTGGACACCAACTGAATGCCCATCAATGGTGGAATGACTGACTATGATGGTGCATTCACATCATAAGAGGCTCTGCAGCCACCTTTTGGAATGAATTAGAGTTATGTGATTAAGGGGCTTCTACACAGTACTGGTGCATAAAAAAGCAATATATTGACGTAGTATAACATGGCCACATTTTTATATAAAAATGGCATTTGAAAAATGTGTATAGATATATAAAATTACATGAGTGTGGAAAAAATAAGGAAGAATACATGCTGGATTGCTGACAACCTGGAGGTTGGACAGTGCATGGGAGAGAAAGTGGAAGAATCAAGAAAAGGAACAAAAGTGGGAGCCTAAACAAAAAACCTCTCAGTATATACAATATTACATTGATATATTTATATAAATTATTTATGGGTGTGTGTAAAGTATTTAAAAAGTTAGCATTTATTGAAGTGCCTACTGTGCTCAAAACTGTACATTTAAAAGTGTTAGCTCCTACTTTAGTAACAACATTCTACTGTGGAAAAAGCATCATTTATGGAAACAGAAGACTTAGGTTCTAATCTTGGCTCTGCCTCTAGCAGTAACACTGTTTTATAAGTCACTTAACCTCTCTGAGTATCTTTCCTCATCCAAAATTAAGGACAATAAAACTTGCCTTGCCATGTTTTGAGGTTCAAATGAATTAGCACATGTAAGAATACTTTTTAAAGTAACATAATTATGGTTGTTTTAAATAAAATTTATCTTTTAAAAAATTCTGAAATTCAAGGATTAATACATAAAGGCTTTATTCTTATGTCCCAAGGATGTTGCATTCACTGTCAAATGCAAAATACATGTTCAAATTGTACTGGCCTCACCATAATTACCTACATGGATTATACTACCTACAACTGTGTGCAGTAACTTGGAATCAGAAAAACTGGACTTCAGTTCAGTATCTGTGCAATCTTGAGCAAGCAACTTAATCTCTGCAAGACTGTCTCTGCAGCTATAGGCTGTCCCAAAAAAAATGTACACACACTTGAACAGCTGATAACTCAATTTTCACTCCTTTTCAGATTTAACTGATTTGAAATAATGAGTAAAGCCAGACCAAGCTTTGAACAAAGAAAATTTATCCTAAAGTGCCACTAGACTTTTTTTATAGGAAAACATAAAAGATAAAGTATATGGGTCAAAACGAGCAACAGTCAATGACTTGAAAATACACAATAAAAATAAAACAATAAAAGTAAACAATAAAAGTACACATACTGAATAAAATGATTCTTGATGTTTGAGATTCCATTGCTTCATGCTATCAGCAATGCTTAGGCCAGAATGGTCATCAGTTTGAAAATGGGCATTGGCAAAAAAATCACTCATTTCTGTAGATTCTTTTAAATTTTGAAATTGAACTGTATGTTAATAAACACTGACTTTATAATCAAAGTTTGTATATATTTTTTGGGACAACCCTGTATGTATAATTGTTGTGCATACACTATGGGATTGTTGTGAAGAGCAAGTATGTATGCAGAACTGTTTTGAAAATAAAGGGCTAGAAACTTGGTATCATTTTGTCATGCTGTCTTTAGCTTATGCTTTCTTCATGCACCTCCAGTAGAGAAGTATGCATTTTGGGCCTTAGAATAGATGGTAAAAAACAGCAGGAAGGAAATCACACTATAAATAAGTGCTATGTATATGGAAATAAAGATTCATTAATAAAAACGTATTTCTTCCCATAAATGACATAGAAAGCAAAGTAAAAAGAATAAACTGTATGCTCTTCTCAATTTGTAACAAGATTTCAGTTTATAATAATAAAACATTTTGAAAATGTCATACGTGCATGATAAAAATTCAAGGAGTACAAAGGATTATTTTTATAAAAGATGGTCTCCCAACTGCTGAGTTCCCCATTCCCCTAACCCAGAGCACCAGTGCCTTGAGCACCAATTTCCTTTATGGAAGCAACTGTCAATTTTGTATGTGTGCATGTATGTACTTCATGTATAATTTTTGGTAACATTAGTTATGATTCTTTGTACAGTGGAACCTTGGTTCTCTAACTTAATTTGTTCTGGAAATCTGTTAGAGAAGCAATTTGTTCTAAAACTGAATCATTTTTTTCCCATTAGAAATAATGTAAATTGAATTAATCCATTCCAGACCCCTACATGATTCCATTTTAATCTTCAATTGCCAGTGATTGCTGTTTCGTGAGCACTTTCACACTCTCAGCAACATCAGCACTCTTGATGGACTCACAATTTAAAATTGTACTAATCATCTGTTTCACCATGCCATACAGGGTAGCCAATCAGACACAGGAACACCTCTATACTTTGCAATTATTTCCTTTTTAAGCTCTATTGTTGTTCTCACAACTTTTCACTTTGCTGCTATCACTAACGTTCTTAGGACCTACGGTGACTTACTGTACATATTTAATAATAATAAGCAGCAACAAAAGCAGAAAAATACAAAAATATTCACAGCACAATTTCCTGAGATGTTAACATGAGATTTAGCAGCTAACTGACTCATACTTGAGCATTCTCTCCTTTGTTTTTCGCCTGAGAGACTGGTGACTGATGCATGATTGATCATACAGGTTTTCAGCATGAAAGGGTTGTTGGCTCGATAACTGAAGTTTTGTTTGGCAACCAACACATTTTTCCATGAACTTGGTCAAGAAATAAATTGTTCGAGATGGGAGACATTCAAGAATGGAGGTTTGACTGTATTTGCCTAGTCATAATTAAATCTTTAATTACAGTCCACTTATAATTTTTGGTCAATAATGCCTTTGTCGGACCTTCATTTGAGGTCCATCTAGTTGGTTGTCTCCTTTTTCTCCATGGTAGTTTGGATTAACTACTCCTGTAGAAAAACATCTTTTATAGTTTTTTCTTTCCTTTTCCTTTCATTATCACTTTTTAACAAGTTTTTGCAATACCCTAGAGCTGCTGGTTGATGAGCAGAACCAAAATCACTGTGGGTTTCTCCCTGAAGTGAGCCCTTCCTGAGTGATTTTTCTGTCGTTAAATCTACAGGCTTGTTTACTCACTCCCACCACATCATGCTCTTCAAGTGAAAGCCTGGGAATGGTTTATACCTGAGGATTTCAAAGTGTTTAATTTGTTGATATACATGCTGTTATAGAGTATAATCAAAATTGGGGCAGTCACTAATTCATTGTAATTAGTACTGTTTGCTAGTTTAAATATCTCATGCTTTCTTATTCTTCCTAAACTTGCTCTACAATGTCATAGAAAACTCCATTCCCTGTTGGCATCATTTCTTTTATGCTGAGCCAGAACACATCTTCTATTATTGAAAGTACTGTCTCAAAAGCATCCTATTTTCCTCCTCATCTCCTTCCATTAAATGAATTCAGGATAAAATTGCAATCTATCTTTCCTGCTACTATGGCTGGTTCAGTCCCATGAAACAGTTTCACATAACTGCAGATTGCTGTTATAGATCACTGGTTTCTAGGAGGCCAAATCTTTGATGCTACTCATCAATCCTTTAACCTGTAGTATTACTTAGGATAAAGGTTTGGTTGAATGTAATAGACATATCATAATAGCTATGGCAGACACAAGATAGTCTCTCTTTTTACTTAGTAGTCCAAAAACGGGGTCCCAGGTTAGGTTGGTGGCTCTGCTCCCCAAGGCCATCCAAGGACACAAGATCTTTTTATCTTGTTCTACCTTCCCCAATGAATTGCCCTCATTTGTCCTACAAATGATCTGCTGCTTTGTCCATATTCCGAGCGGCAGGATAGAGGAAGAAGGGAAATGGGCTCTCTTCTCCTCCTGGCCATAACTTACTCACATAGCCACACCCTGTCGCAAGGGCCAAATGACAGTCTTAACAGTTTAAAAAATTGAAGTAAAAAATATATACCGAAAAGTGCAAAAATCATAAGTGTATAACTTGCTGAACTTTCATTAACAGAACACCCAGGCATAACTAGCATCCAGGACAAAAAAAAGAATACAGTACTACAAGAACCTCAGAACCTTCCCTCTACACCCTTCCAAGGGTAACCACTCCTCTGTGTTCTAAGGTTAATAGTTTCACCTGCTTTTGTACTATATATAAATGAAATCATCCAAAAATCATTTGTCTCTGGATTCTTTGGCATGATCTTCTGTGAGAATCAGCTATATTGTTGTGTGACTGTTCCCAACCAAAAATCCAATTTCTACGAAAGAAGGAAAAAAGGTATTAGGGGACTATTAACAGGCTACTAGCCATTAGTGATCTCATTGACTTTCATGTATCTTCCTAATTGTTCTTTTTTCCCTAAAGTCTTTTATTATCAACTCCCTCACTCCATATGAGCAGATGACTTTGCTGGAAAATGGAATAAGTTAATTCCTTTATTTTATCACTATTAATATACTGTGTCTATACTTATATCTCTTGTCCGCTAGCCTCAAATGAACTACATAGCATTACTTCTGCCATATTCTGTCAAAGCAGTCACAGGGCCTGCCTAGATTCAAGGGGGTAGAAAAATAAAATCCAGTTCTTAATGGATGACATTGCATAGGAGCATGTGAGGTAAGAGATTTTGTTGTGGCCATCTTTGGAAAGTGCAGTCTACCACACCAAGCTTGAAAGCATTTATAGAACTATTTAAAACCAACATTATCATAGACAGAACTGTGATAAATATTGTTTTAAGCCACTAAATTTTGTATGTTACTTACTGTCTCAAGAATGCTGCATAAGGAACCACACCAAAACTCTGTGGTTTACAATCACCAGCATTTATTATTGCTCACAAGTCTATAAGCCAGCTGGGTGGTTCTGCCAATCTGGACTAGGCCTTGCTTTCAGTTGGTATCAAATGTATCTGCAGTCAGCTGGCAGGCTGGCTGGGGACAGCTAGTCTAGCATAGCTTCACTCATATGTCTGGCTGTTAACTGGCTATTGGCCGGTACAACAGAGGTGACTGGGCCATGTGCCTCATTATCCAGCAGGCTAGGCTGGGCTAGGCTTGTTACCATGGTAGCTGGGTAGGGTTCTAAAAGAACAAGTGAAAGTGTTCAAAAACTTTGGAAGTCTACTCAGAGCTGGCATATTATTTCCTCTGCATTCTATTAGCCAAAACAAGTCACATGTTCAGTTCTCCCGATTTAAGAGGTAGGTAAAGATACTCAACCTCTTGGTGGCAGGAGCAGCAAAATTACATTGCAAAAGTCACAAACACATAGAGGAATAAAAAATTGGGGATATAGTACAAAAAATCTACCCCAAATAAATAAAAACCCAATCGTTTCATTTATCTATAAAAATTCAATCCCTTTTTTTAAAGATGGAAATGTAATTTTTTTAAATTTACTTTTTATTATTGACAATATTACAGATGTCCCCCATTTTCCCTCCCTCCACCTAGCTCCACCCCACCCCACCCCACCCCACCTCAGGCCTTCACTGCACTATTGTCTGTGTCCATGAGCTATGCATATAGGCATATAAATTCTTTGGTTAATCTTCCCACCTCCCACCCCCACCCCCTTCCCTCTGAATTTGTCAGTCTGTTACATGCACTCATGTTGCTGGACCTATTATGTCAGTTTATTTTGTTCATTAGATTCCACATATAATTCAGTTCTCACTGGCCTAGTTCCCTCCTTTCCTATTCTTCCTATTCCATTTTAAAAAGCCCAGTTGATTTTTTTTTTTTTGCCATTATAGGGATTCAATAAAGTTCCCAGCACCATAAGCTAGAGAACAAATAACAGTTAATAACAAATGCAAAATGAATTCCTCTGTATCAACTACAGAATAGAATAAGTGAATCAGACAACTCAAAGGTCAACAATTGGACTTTAATGAATAATTTTGGTAAAAGCATTTTTGCACAGATATGCAAATCTAAAGCATACAAAAATAAAGATTCCTACTCTCCTTAAATACTTCTTGGTACAGCTGTGAGTCAGTTTAACTTGATATATATTTCAGAGCTTAAAAACCAAGAAACTAACAAATTTTTGCAGTTAAACTTGTGACACATACATTTCTTTTCCTAACACTGGAAATACTTTAACTTGTTATTTTTATTGATGGGTTTGCCTTTTAAAAGTTTTCCTAAGAACAAATATAAGAAAAAAGTATCTATATAGATTATCCATCATTCTTTGAACATTACTTAGGAATAACACAGTCTTAAAATAGATCAATTTTGAAAAACAATGACAAAATGCTGGAATGTTATTCTTATATTCAGGATCTTTTTGAAAAAGAAATGAGTATTAAAAAAATAATTTTGTCCTGGCACTGGTGGGATGAGATACACTTTTACTGTTGACAAATTCAACACATAACAGTGTCTGCTTTAAAAGAGATCAAAGCTAACAGGTAACATGAAGAAGAGAAGCCAACTTTAGGAGATGCATTCATTCCAGTGTACTTAGTTAATCCCTCAGGTTTTACCAGCACATTCCAAAAAACAGATGCATTCCCTAATTTCACACATATTTAACAATTTAACTTTCCCTATAGATATAAAGTATGTTTATCTCTTTGAAAGCTCCATTCTTAACTGCAAAAAAAAAAAGGTTATTATAAGAACCCAATTCTAAGTGCCTCAACAACATTTATCCATCACAAGTAGCTACCAGTATTTCTTAAGAGGAATATGACTTGCATTGTGAATAAGACAATTCTTAGTTGTGTGAGACCATTCCAGATACTGCAGAACATTTAGCATTTCTGGACCATTCACTAAAAGCCAGCAGTTTTTAGTCACTGTGACAATCAAAAATACACACCCATAACATTTCCAACTGCCCCTTGATGAGAACCATTGAGCTAGATACAAGATTAATGTCAATTAACTTAACTTCCACAGAAAGTAACTGCTTCAAAATCTTCAGTAACAATGACTGAAGAACATTTTGTTTAAAATACATTGTAATTAAATGTTCTTTTGCAAAGATAAGCTGATTTCTTCAAATTTATGGTGACCTGAAAGAATAGGATGTACAAAATGCAATATTTATTTATCCCCAAATGCACCCATACATTTACAGGAAAATAACTTGATGTTCTACTAGCATATCTAACCCCACTTATCTTAGTATAAAAATATTTTTGCCTACTACAATAAGATAAAAAAAAAACATATAGAGCTTCTTAATAAATTCCCTCATGCTGATGTTCCTGAAAACTGCTGCTGTCTTTGCTCCAAAACTTGCTGATTTAATAGTTGTTGTTGTTTCTGTAAAAAATGCACCACTTCTGGGCTTCTTAGTAATGACTTAAAGAAAACAGAAAAAACATATTTATTAATAGTGTTATTCTTATGGGATTAGATTGTATTCATGCTATGACACTACTCTGATAAGTCCCTACACAAGATCCAATATGCTTAGAAAACAAAACATGCCTAAATTAATGTTTGCACCTGATACACTGCATTTAAACTGTAAACTAATAGTAAAATTGGATGTCATACATCAAAATACTAAAACTTAAAAATAGTGGGTGAAACCTGAACATATTGGTGACTTTGCACACAAAGGAAATGCTTTATATGACATGGCAGCATATAAAGAGCCAATAGCACTGACCCAGGATTTGAGCAAGAAAAAAAAAGAAAATGAAAAGAGGCTACATATGAAAATGACAGTAAAATGCCACTTTGGAAATACATTTAAGACTTGTACTGGAACTCAAATTTCTCCCATGAGCCTACTAAGTCTTTCTGAAGAAATAAAAAATAGTATATACGTGTGAGTAAGTATAGGTATGTGTGTATTGATAGGTACGTTACAAAAATTTCTAAAAAGAAAGAATAAAACTGCTGTAAAATAACCAATACGTTTTGTACACATTTCATTTTAAAATACAGTTGTAATAATAAAACAAATATAATAGACTATGGTTAATATGTTTTTATTATAATAAAATACATATAAAATTGATGAAGAAATAAAACCATGGCTACAATTAGTTGAAAAAAATAAACTGAATAATGTAGAAATACTGTCATTAAATACTGATTTTAAATTTATAAAATTTATATTATAGTATAGTATAGTACATTTCCTATTAGCTTTATTTAAAACTTAGTTGTAAAAACTACCCAACATCTTATTAAATAAATGTACAACAGTTTTCTTAACTGTTATGAAACTGATGAACATTTAGGTTGTTTATACTACTATTTTACTATTGATGATAAATACATTTCTGGCAACATCTTTATGCTTTATCCAAATTTAGTATTTATTTTCTTAAATGTCTTTTTTTAATGTTTTATCTTTATTGCTGAAAGTATTACAAATGTCCCTTTCCCCCATTGATTCCCTCCACACTGCAAATCCCTCCCCCACCAGGCCTTCACCACACTATTGTCTGTATCCATGGGTTATCAATATACGCATATAAGTTCTTAGGTTAATCACTCCCCAAACATACACTCACCCCTGCCTTCCCTCTAAGATTCATCAATCTGTTCCATGCTTCTATGTCTCTGGATCTATTTTGTTCATCAGTTTATTTTGTTCATTAGATTCCACATGAGTAAGATCATGTGATACCTGTCTTTCTCTGACTGGCTTATTTCAATTAGCATAATAACTCCACAGGTCACACCATGCTGTCTCAAAGGGTAAGAGATCTATCTTTTTTACAGCTGCATAGTATTTCATGGTGCAAATGTCTGAGAAGATGCTTAATATGATTTCAATCTTCCAGAACTTGTAGAGATTTGTTTTGTGTCCTAAGATGTGATCTATCTCTGTGTCCCATGTGCACTTGAAGAGATTGTATATTCTGCAACTTTGCAGAAAAATGTTCTGTAAATGTCAATGAAATCCACCTGATCTAGTGTGTCCTTTAGAGTCACTGTTTCCTTGAAGTTTTTTGTTTGTTTTTTCAGCTTGTGTGAGTCTTTTGTTCTGAGGTGGGTCTCTTGTAGATAGCATATTTTTGAGTCTTGTTTTCTTATCCATTCAGCTACCCTATGTCCTTTGATTGGAGCATTTTATCCATTTATATTTAAGGTTATTATTGATAGGTACTTACCAATTTTATTTCTTTATGCCTATGTTCCTCTTACTCTCTAATTCAACTTCTTATTCCAGCAGTCCCTTTAACATTTCTTGCAATGCTGGTTTGGTGGTCATAAACTCCTTTAGCCTTTTTTGTCTGGGAAGCTCTTTATTTCACCATCTATTTTGAATGATAGCCTTGCTGGATAGAATAGTCTTGGTTTCAGATCTTTGCTTTTTATTACCTTGAATACTTCATGCCATTCCCTTCTGGCCTGTAGAATTTCTGATGAGAAATCAGCTGACAGCCTTATGGGTGCTCCTTTGTAGGTAACAGATTGCTTTTTTCTTTCTGCCCTTAAGATTCTTTGTTTTGAATTTTTGGCATTTTAATTATGATGTGTCTGGGTGTGGTTCTCTTTGGGTTCTTCTTGCTTGGGACTCTCTGTGCCTCATAAACTTGTGTGACTTTTCCTTCACCAGGTTAGGGAAGTTTTCTGCCATTGTTCCTTCAAACAGGTTCTCTAACCCTTGCTTACTTTCTAGATCTTCTGGTACTCCTATGATGGGACAATTGTTACATTTCATGTTGTCCCACAGCTCCCTTAAACTGTCCTCTTGTTTTTGAGTAGTATTTTCTTTTTGGATCTCTGATTGAGTGATTTGTTTCTACCCTGTCTTCTAACTCACTGATCCAATCCTCTGCATCCCTAATCTGCTCTTTTTTTCCCTCCAATATTATTATTTTTTATTTCTACAAGTCATTCTTAATTTCCTTCATAGTTTCTACATTTTTCTCATGCTGTTAAGCATCCATACAATCTATTCTGAACTTTTATCTGATAGATTGTTTATCTCTATTTCATTTAGCTCTTCTTTTGGAGAATTCTTTTGTTCTTTCATTTGGAGCTAGTTTTTTGTCTTTCCATTCTGGCTGCCTGTCTGGCTGTTTCTATGGATTAGGAGATCTGCTAAGACTCACAGTCATTTGGATGGTCTCAGGTGCAGGCCAATGTCACGTGCTGTTTGTGACCTGCCTTGAGTACCCTGTTTGAAGCTTTCTGCACTCCACAGCATGTGGTTATCTCTGCTGGGGCTGCATGCATTTGGAAAGGACCAAGATGTGTACCAAGCCCTGGCTCCAGAAGCAGATTAGGCAAAGACTCAAAGCACATAGGGGTTAAATGTTATTCAGTCTCTTAACAAGCATCAGGAGCAGAAACTCCACAGGGTGGGGCAACTGCTTCTCCCCCAAGGCAAAAGCTTCTTGGATGTTAAATGTTTACCTGAGAAAGATATCCTCTGCCATATAGAGGAATGACTTGGCACAGGAATCCAGATGGGTGCCCTCCGAGCTCTACTCCCCTGAACCAGCAATCCCAGACTCTCCTCACACAGCTCTAATCCACTCTGCTGTCTGCTGGAGCTCAAGGTGAGTGGCTGCACACAAATCTTTGTGCACTGACCCTTTAAGAGGGTGCCTGCATTTCCAGCTCTCTCCCTGGCAGACAGAAACCCCACTGCTTTTCATAGCCAGATGTGAGGTGGGCACATTTCTCAGTTCTGGTGCTCTGGGCTGGGAAATCCAGCTTGGGGTTTAGACTCCAGGGTTCTCAGTGGGAACCTCCCACAGCTGAGATACCCATCCAGACCTTCAGCTGCTGCCTGTGGGAGCCTGGCCAGCCCTCTCCAGCCTCTGCACTTCCAACCAGTCTCTCTATGTGGTCTCCGCTGTAGGTCCTTGGTTGTGAGGGTGCTCTCCAGCTCGTCTTCAGTTGCAGTTGATTATTCAGGGTGGTTTTTCTCTATTTTGTTTTAATTCCAATTTGGTACTGGGAGAGTGTCAATGTAGCTTCCACTCAATCTGCTGCTCTCTTGGAATCCTCTGAATATCTTCACAGTAAATATGATTTCTGAGTCAAAGGAGATGCCCATTTTAAAGACTCCTGATACACAATGCTCAACTGCTTTCTAGAAGTGTTGTGCCAATACAGAATGCCATTAACAGAACATAATGAGTGCCCATTTCATGGGACCCTCAACATCACTGTGCGTTATCATTTAAACTGTGTTACTGTTTATTGTGTTATCAATATTGCATTATTGCATACCTTTCCATATCATCTAATGTTAGTACTTTTTTTTCCTTATTATATCTTTTGCAGTATATTGAGGCCAAACTTTTTTCCTCAGCAATTTATATTTTACATAACAAAAATATTAACCATAGTTCTTTCATATTTGCAGCAAATATTTTTCCTATGTTAAGTTTGCACTTTTACCATTTTTGACTTTAGCATTCATTTTTATGTAGTCAAATTTATAATCTTTCCTTTGAAATTTTATCTCTTGTAAACTAAAAATTCCCATTCCTAATTTTTTAAAAAACATTTTTATTGATGTTTCAGAGAGAGAAGGGAGTGGGAGAAACACCTTTGTGAGACCTGAACATAGATCAGCTGCCTCCTGCCAGCCCCCTACTGGGGATTGAGCCCACAACCTGGGCATGTGCCCTAACAGGAGATCAAACTGGTGCATGGGACAACGCCCAACCAAGCCACAAAGGCCAGAGCTCCCATTCCAGATTTTTGAGATAAACTCCTAATTTTTTTTTTTTAATTTAAAAAATCTTTATCAAGAATTTATCTTGATGTATAGTGTGATATGACAAGCTAAATTATTTTTGTCATCAAATTATTATCCAATTATTCCAGTATTTATTGAGTAATCTCTCCTGAGTGAGTCCTGATATCTTCTATCAAATTTTTAAGAGATCCTTATTAAATATTGGTCTAATTATATCTCAATACCATTAAAGCATTATTCCACAAACCCCAGAATTCAATACAAAGAGTCTATTTTAAAATTCCATCTTGCTCAGATATCCTGGCTTAGGCAATGAAGATATCAGATTAAAAGTATTACTGCTCAGCCATGAACCAAGAGGTCATGAGTTCGATTCCTGGTCAGGGAATGTTATTCTCTCACTGATGTTTTTCTCTCTTTCTTCCCACTTTCTCTTTCTCTCTTAGAAAAAGGAAAAAAAATCAATAAAAACATATATAAAAAAATAAAAAGTATTCCTGCTCATATAGTCTTGAGAGAGCATTATGAGGGTCCAGTGTATACCAGCAGAGGCAAAATTCAATTCTGATGACCAGTTTAACAATGTTTAAAATCTCGAAATCTAAATTTTCCATTTATAAGAAAATCTTTTCTTAATAGATTTGTAACTACTTTACAGATACTTACCAGTCTTTTTTGATTTAACACTTGTTCTAAAAGTGTAGGCCTTGCAGGACGATCCCCAAAAGCTCCTGTTCTTTGTTTAACAATTGAGAGTATATTATCTGTACTTTCCTGGAATAAATGATAAAAATACAAATAGGATTAACATTTAACAAGTAATCCATGATTACAGGCATTTCAATGATGAAGTGAATAGGTCTTTGATTCTCTTCCTTCTTTTCCAGTCCTTGGACAAATCATAGACAAATGTTGACAATTAACTTGATATAACACTCCTCACTTCCACTCCCTCTAGGATTTCCAAACTGGGATCTTCAGTCTCTTGAAGGGTCTTAAAATCAATAGTGGGGCAGAAGTGGTGGGGGTAGGGGTGGGGAGGAAAAAGTTACTTGTGAGCTATTTTTCAGTATTATAAAAAATGCCAAGTAGAAATTGAACATTTTCTTCATAGAAAGCTATCCAGGCCAAAACAAAGTCTGCCTGCCTTTGGGTGGAATATATGAACTCAAAGGCAACTTACATATTAGACATTCTGATACTTTTTTGCCCAATTAACAACAAAAAATAAAGGGGAGGCAGTAAAATATTGCTTAAAGAAACAAATGACAGACAAAGCTTTTAAAATTTGAAAGTTATAAGGAGAAAAATGACAAACTGGTTTTGAACAGATTGGAAAAGACTAGCATAAACAAAGTAGGTGAGTCCTAAAATGACACCATGCCCTAGACATCATTACCCAAACAAAATCAGTAGAACTTGCTACCAAGTATGTACCCAGAGTTATCTGATAGAATCTTAAACACTTAAGATTCCTAACATAACAAAATATGGTTATTGTTCTAGTTAACTGAAACATTTTCTTAGAAAAACATGATGTAGTCCTGGCTGTTGTGACTCAGTGGTTAGAGCATTGGCCTACACAACGGAGGGTTTAGGGTTCGGTTCCTGGTCAAGAGCATGTACCTGGGTTGCAGGTCTGATCTGTACCCCCAGTCGAGGTACGTGTGGGAGGCAACCAATTGATGTGTTTCTGTCGCATCCATGTTTCTTTCTCTCTCTCCTCCTTCCCTCTCCCTTCTACTCTCTCTAAAAATCAATGGAAAAAATATCTTCACCCCTTGGGTAAGGATTAAAAGAACAAAAACAAATAACATGATACAATATTTACCACATCCAAAAACTCTAAATAAATATAAAACTATACATGTTTTATTATGAAGCCATGCCTAATGTGAGTTTACTCACCTCTTTGCTCTTCATTTAGGTTATCAAAGCTTTTTTTTTTCTTTTGGCCTTCCCTCTACTGGCCTCTGCATTGTCTATTAGAATATCCCCTTTTTTCTTTCATTATGAGAATCTACCAACCTATTTTAAAAATGTTCAATCCCTAAACAATTTAGGCTTCAAAATGTATAAAAACTGTTAAAAGAGGATTCTAATACCCAGAGAAAGCAAAAATAATCTCTCCCTTCCTCTCTCCTCATAAAATGTGTCTTGCTTTTCTTTATTTATGGGACTAACTTTTTTAAATTAAATTTTTTGGGATAACATTGGTTAATAATAATATATAAATTTCAGGTGTCCAACTTTATAATACACTATCTGTATACTCGATTGTGTGCTTACCACCTGAAGTCTAGTTTCCTTCTGTCACTATATGTTTACCCCTCTTTATCCCTTCATCCTCCCCCAACCCCCCTTTGTCTCTGGTAACCATCATTCTGTGGGATTGTTTCATTTTTATCTGCACAAGGAATGGCATGACGAAATTGACTTGACGGTAGAATATCCTGTATTCTCAACAACCCCTGACAAAGCACTGTGTAGATTCAGAATGTTAATATCACAAAATCATAGAAGCTTGCAGTGGAAATAACCTTGAGTTATCTAGTCGAACTTCTATAAATACTGAATTACCTTTTCAAAGATTTTGAATGCTTTTTGTACTGAGGAGCTTAACTAACTTTTGAGGCAACCCATTTGGTTTTGAATAGCTCTAACATTTAGGTGGCTTTTAGTTAGGTTCAGCTGAAAAACATAACTCTTGTGATTTTCAGCTAAGTACTAGTTACTTCAGAACTATGCAAAATAAATCTACTGCCTCTTTGAAATGATAGCCTTTTAGATATTAAATGATTACAATCCCACAGGTTAATTCTTTTATCCCTTGTTCATGTGCCTCTCACATAGAACAGTTTTTAGATACATGAACTAATTATTATATATACATTTGTTCCTTATTTAACATTGATTTGTGTAAGAAATACTGATTTAATAATTTCTAATCTTGCTGCTCAAACTATAGCAGAAGACCCATGTAATCATCTATGAGTCCCTACTATAATGATCTTCTAAAGAGTCTATACATCTACAGGCTTTTGACTTTAATCCACCCCAGCAGTGTCGGAGCCCCAGTAATTCCCTAAATAGAAACTGTCATTTAAGACTCCAAATCCAAACCCCATAGCCTGGCATTCAATACCATACAAAAATTGGCTTCAAATCCTTTTTCTACATTTATCTTTCATGAGTTTTTCACAAAGATTCTACTCAAGCTAGAATGGTCCACTTGCTGTAATCTCAAAGTGTCTTCATATTACCACTTTCCTTTCTTTACTAAAATGTGCCTCTCTTTCTTTTTACCTACCAAAATTCTAGGGAAGCGGTAGAGTGTGGGGTTAAGACTGAAGGCTCTGGAATCAAATTGCTTGGGTTTAAGTACTTGATGGCTGTATGATCTAGGCCATGTTACTTTACTTCTCTGAGCCTCAGTTTCCACATATGTCAAATATAGTACCTATCTCATTGTGAGGTTTCATTTACAGCTTAACATAGTGTATGGCACATAAGAAACTTAGCTGATTAAGCATATCTATCAGCCATCCTTTCTAGCTTAAACTGCTATTTTCTCTGTCAAGCCTTCCCAGAGTGTCTTGGGCTACAGTGATCCATCCTCCTCTCCACTACTAAAGCTGTTCTATATAGTTGGCCCTTATTATATCTCTACTGTTCACTAGTATTTTCTTTACACTCAAATCAACAAAGATAAAAACATACAGTTCTTGAAATCTCAACTGGTAAAGGGTCCCATAATATAAGACAAATGATATAGTAAGCTATAATTTCTTGCTTATAGCAATTAATTCTCTTCCTTAAATCAACACCCAAATTATTTTTGAATAGAAACATTATTAAGATGTGGTTTTTTTTGGTGGGGGGGGTGAAGGAAGAGACGATAATTCAGTATCGATTTACCTTTTATATATGTTCCTCAAACTGTAGGTGGAAATGCTGGGCCATTAAAAAAAAGGTAGCTACAGGTAAGTAATGTCTTTCTTGGAAAGTGAAAAGAAGCAGATTATCTTCTCTCTCTACAATGAACTGAAATGAAGTGAATGGGAACCTTTGGAACATACAGAGATAACCACCCTAACTTTCATTCTGTAATAAGTGAAATGTTTATTTCCATAATTCCTTGTAATCCAAGACTTGGTATTTTACAAGGATATGGATAGAGTAGGTTTTAAACCTAAGACCCACAGGGTCTCTGAACTCCATAAATTGTGTATGCAAAATTAAATACCTACATATGTGCATTTTTCTGGGAAAAGGGTTCATTAGGTTTCATCAAATTCTCAAAGGAGTCCTTTTACCCTAAACAGATTAGGACTCTGGCTGGAATAATAGGGAATGAGAAGTCACTCAGAAGATCCTAATCTGTGAATTAATTACATTTTGGTGACTTCAGATGTTTGAAATATTTAGAACATTACATTTGTAAACAATTACAAAGTCTTAAATTTGAGCAATGAGGCAGCTGTTCAAGTCCAGCCCCAAACTAAGAAATTTAAAGACTTTTTTAAAAAAATATATCTTTATTGATTTCAGAGAGAGGAAAGGAGAGGGAGAGAGAGAGATCGAAACATCAATGATGAGAGAGTCATTGATTGAGCCCACAACCCAGGCATGTGCCCTGACCGGGAATCGAACCCTGATCGCCTGGATCCTAGGTCGAGGCTCAACCTCTGAGCCACGCCCAGCCGGGCAATTTAAATACTTTTAAAATACATTGTAGGACAGCTTTCAGTTTTAACAAAATTTAATTTTGTCTTTTAACAAAATTTAATTTTTCTCTGCACTGAAGAATTAAGGAGGAAAACACACAGGATGAAGTATCTACTTATTTGCAACAACTTCAAAGAATACCACTAATAATGACAGTAATAATGGCTAAGGCTTACTGACTTTTACTATCTGCTGGACACTCAATATGGAATACCTCACATATTCACAGTACATTGTGAACTAGGTACTATTTTAATACCCATTTTACAGATGAAGAAGCTTAAGCTTAAAAGAGTTTAACAACCTGTTCAAGGGCACACAGCCAGCAGATGACAGAGTGGAGATTTGCAGTCAGAAGTCCAATTCCAGAGCACTGGCTTTAATTGTCAACACCAATTCAAACAATCCAAAAATCTTTTGAGGCTTTCATCCCATTATTATTCAATTATTTTTCTCCAGGGGTACTAAAAAAGGGGTGAGAACAGGGGACCAAGCATGGGTTTACTGAGAACAGGGTATTAAGGGGTACTGGGAACAGAGTACTAAGAACTGTGATACTCAAAACAGGAGACAGAACAGACAGGGTAGTGAAAACAGTAAGAGATTACGTTCTCCAAAGTACCAATTTCATCTGGATTCCTGTCTCTGCCTGATCCTTTAGTAATGAACTGGATCATTTACTATCTGTCCTTCCAGTCCATATCCCAGATCTTTTGAAATGACAGCTTTTCTGATGTGCAACATCATTTTCATTGAAATTTATCCATCTATCACAAGGATGCAACAGAACTATTAGGGCTTTGCACATGTTTGTGTAAACTGTAAGGCAAGCACTCACTCTCAAGCCTCAAGTCCAGCCATAGCAACCTGGCCCATCTAGGGGCCAGTAGGCAGGCCTAGGAAATGCGGTTTGCACAAGACTGAGGTTGCTTCTTCCCCCTCCGCCCCCCCAAGACCCCAAATAAGATCTAATACCTCCAGCTGGACGTTTCCCACACTGCCAGCCGGGGCGGCTCCGCCGCAATTCTGGGCCTGGTCGCTTTTCTTCTTTTTGTACTTGTCCTTGTACATTTTGTTGCGGTGTTTCTTGCACATCCACGGCTTGCGCTGCTTGGCCACCTGGCTGGTGGTTTCGCTGCAGCCCTCGTAAATGCAGGTCTTGCACATGCTGCCCCCGCCGCTGCCCCTTTTACGGGCTCCCCTGCTGCCTCCTTCGCCCCCGGAGTGGGTCTCTTCGTCCTCCAGGTCCTCCAGACTAGCTGTGCTCTCGCCTCCCCCCGGGGGATCTGAAGTGTCCAGGAGGTCCGCTTCCTCCTCCCCCGCGTCCTCCTCTCCATCCCCCGCCACGTCACACGGATACCTAATAGGCTTGCCCGCGCGCGTGTTGCCCCCTAGGGCGGGAACTTGCCTCAGGACGCCCTCGGCCGCTGCTTCCTCCGGCCCTCCACAGGGGCGCATCACCAGCAAGGTGAACTGCGAGGCCGCAGCCGGGACGTGGGCCGCAGCCAGGGTCGGACTCGGAGCAGGAACAGGGGCAGGGGCCCCGGGGCGGAGCGCACCACAGGCGGCAACCGGCCCCGAGCCCTCAGCGACGCCCTGCACCTCCGTGATGCTGAGCCCTGGCGGGGGTCCGCAACCCAACTTTTCAGCACCCTGGGGACCCAACGTCACCTCCAAAACGAGACTCAAAATAGGCGAGAGGAAAAGAGACGGGCTCCACGATGGCGCCTGAACTGCGCCTGCGCGACCTCCGTCGTCGGCGCGTTAGCGCGTCTACGCAGGAGCTAAGCAGCGAACCCGGAGCCTCTGAGGGGCGGGGCTGAGCGTAGGACCGCGGCGGACCTGACTGCGCAAGTGCAGGTCCAGCGGCCCCACCCGCGGCGGTGGCTGTTGCTTCTAGGTGGCCGGGTGCAGAAGTCTCTAGGCCGGGGCAGGAGAGCGCTGTTCCCTGTCCAAACCTGCACTCTCTCAAACGTTTCAATGCACTTTTGTGCTGGAATTTACAATATGTAAATTAAGATTTCTCTTGAGTGATCTCATTACTTGTGGCCTTAGGACGCTGATTGTACAAGATATTTTGCTGCAAACTGCCTGAAACGGAGATGTGAAGTTAGCATGTGGTAGTGTCACAACCTGGCATCACCAGATATCCGTCGGTGAAGGCAGAGGCGGCCTGGCTCCGCGTCAGTGAAGGCAGAGACTACCTATTTGAAAATGGTATAATGGAGAGGGAGTGGGCCAGACCTGGGGCCAAATCGTACTTTTGTTGCGATCTAAATGATTTATTCTTGTTAATCTTGACCCAAGGATATTTTTTCCATTGGTTTTTTAGAGGTGAGGTGGCGAAAGAGAGCGGGGGAGAGAGGGAAAGGAGAGAGAGAGATGTGAGAGAGACACATGATTGGTTTCTCCCCGCAGGCAGCCCCCACCAAGCCAGGGATTGAACCTGGATCCCAGGCAGTGCCCTGGACCAGGAATCCAATGGGGACTTTGGTACACAGGCCTAAACTCTAACCACTTAGCTGCAAGGGCCAAGGCTAAATGATCTACTCTTGATAAATTTGTTGTTCTCTCTCAGAAACTTATATATCTAATTGTTAATACCTCTAAGGTAAGTCTTAAATAATGTTTTCATTAAATACACTGAAAATGTGTGAAAAAAAAGTTGAATGACAAAAGGTTAAAAAACAATGAACGATCTATTATTTCTACCAGTTGTGCAATTGCTGGATGCTCAGTCTTGACTTAGTCAAATCCCAGGTGGGAACAGCTACCACCATGTCCTGAACACAACTGTCATGTACACTTGTCTTTCCATTCATTTCTTACTCCTGGCCTAGTGAGGTTTCCCCATATCATCTATTGGAAAAGCAAAGCAATGACTAACCAAAAATGATACATCCATTCACATTTTGGGTGCTGTGTGGGTAGTTCACCCACTAAAGGGGGAGGGAGCATAGATTAACCGAAGAACTTATATGTATATATGCATACCCAGGGACACAGACAAGAATGTGGTGAAGGCCTTGGGAGGGGGCAGGAGCGGGGTGGAGGACGTCAATGGGGGGAAAAGGTAGATATCTGTAATACTTTCAACAATAAAGATAAATTTTAAAAAATAGAATAAAAATAGAGGCATAATGAAGGGGAGAAGTTTTGGAATTAGACCTGGGTGGCACTGCCCTGTGTGACCAGAGCTAGTTAGTGACAGCCTCTCTGAGATTCAGTTATCTTATTTGTAAAATAAGCAGTCAGTGGTATGCTAGAACTGGGAGATGAGAGCCAGTTATTAAAATTTCAGCAGTTTAATAAGCTGGAAGTTAAACACTGCCATTATTAAAAATTAAGTTATATAAACTTACAATTTAATTATATTAAAAACAAAGGTTAAAAAACTCAAAAGTCATCACTTTCTAATTGTTTTATTATATTTTACTATTAGATGTGTTTATAAGATTATTTGTCTTGTGGACCAAAGGGGGCCATATGCTAAACCTGACAAGCTCAGGGAAAGCCTGCATTGCATGGTCGCCTTGCAAACTCAAAGACCTAAAGTAACCACAAAGTATGGTCTTAAAACTTGAAATTAAAACTTTTAAACTAAAGGAAGTTTGTGGCGGACAGGCATGTCCTAAGGTAGTATTTTTTCATAACAAAGTTTAATCTCTTTTGCATCTGTGATAACATACGCAATTAACATGCCTTTGCAAAAACAAAGTAATTATCCTTTTTCAGGACCCCTCAAAGCACAGGCAATGCTCTGTGGAGACCACAGGTTCCCTTGTTATCATTGTTATCATGTTAATTGTTGACTGTAAACTGTCCTGCACCCACCTAGGTAAAAGAAGTGTCTATCTATCATTTTACTTTTTATCCAATCCCAGAGATTTCCCGGCTTTGCTTTCTCCTGGCTCCCTAACCTATCACCAGTGGATTTCATGTAACCCATCTATGTCTCCTCTTTTGACTGTAATGTATAAAACAGGGTGCAAAACTGCCATTCTCCAGAGCATTATCTCAATTCTTTGAGATTCTCTTTCCAGGCATTTGTCGGCAGTTTGGCTCAAAGTCACAAAAACTCTTCACAGGTTTGAATGCTTCTTACGTTAACAGTATTGTATCTATATGTGGAAATACTATTTAGTGGTGTGATACTGCACATCTCTTCCCAACTCTGTATTGAATGATGTCACATTGGTCACTCAAAACCAGCCAAGGTGGGTGTATTTACACTATGGAAATTGTCAATGCTACAAAGCAGGGCCTGACTTATTGTTGACTGTCTCCAGATTTAAGAAGATAATAGTGAAGATGTTAATGAATATTAAATTTAAAATGTTTCCATGTCTGTGGCTGTTATAGCCTCCCAAAACTGAAGAACTATATAATGATTTCAACAAGAAGTTGCTTACATTATTCTGGAACAAGTGAAGTTCTGGTATAAATCTTTGCATAAAAATTGTTTTATTTTTGTCTTAGTATAAATAAAAATCAGTCAAAATTCATGTCAGAACTATACTCTTTGTTAATAATGTCAGCAAGTTCTTTGCTGAATTGGATAGGGATCAAGGATTTATTTATAGTTTGAATTTGTGCCACTATTTGTGGTGAAATAATTATAAAAAACTGATAATGGATTTTCCAAGAAATAGCAAGTTACACTGAAGTATGGGCATATGGAATTTACAATAGTCTTGTGTATTTTACCATTATTTGTAAATTGTGTGCTGAACATTCTAATAATTTTTAAAAAAATTTACCAGCAAGCCTGGCCGGGCGTGGCTCAGCGGTTGAGCATCGGCCTAGGATCCAGGCAATCAGGGTTCGATTCCCGGTCAGGTTGCGGGCTCAATCAATGACTCTCTCATCGTTGATGTTTCGATCTCTCTCTCTCCCTTTCCTTCCCTCTCTCTGAAATTAATAAAGATATATTTTAAAAAATTAAAAAAATAAAAATAAAAATTTACCAGCACACCACAGAGGGCAATACTGTTGAAATCATAGTACAAATTCCTGTTACGATCTTCGATAAATCACAGCAGGGTATTTTTAAAAGTTTTGTTTAGATATAATTTGCATACCATAAAATTCACCCACAGAAAGTGTATAATTTAATGATTTTTGGTAAATTTATAGTTGGGCAATCATCAAAAGAACCCAATTTTAGAATATTTCCATCACAAAAGATCTTTTGTGTTCATTCTCCATCGATCCCTGCTCCTATTCCCAGCCCCAGGGAGAGACTGATCTACTTTCTGTTACTGCAGATTTGCTCTTTGGACATTTCATATAAATTTAATCACAGTATATAGTTTTTTGCACCTGGTTTCTTTCACTTAGCATAATGTTTTTGAGTGTCATCCACTTTGTATCAGTAGTTTATTCCTTTAGATTGCTGTGTAGTATTTCATTGTATTATTTATCCATTTGCCAGTTGATGGACATTTAGATGATTTTCAACAATATTCCATAATGGTATTAGGTTTTATTATCTAGTGATAAACACATAATGGATCCTCAGACTATTTCCTGAATGCATATATTTATAAATTTTGAATATTAACTCCTCAGATGTATCTTTGGCAAATATGTTCTCCCATTTAGTTGGTTGACTTTTCATTCTGTTGATGGTTTCCTTTGCTGTGCAAAATCGTTTTAGTTTGATGTAGTGCCATTTATTTATTTTTTCTTTTGTTTCTCTTGCCTGAGGAGATATATCAGAAAAAATATTGCTAAGAGAAATGTCTGAGACTTTATTGCCTATTCTTCTAGAATTTTTATGGTTTTGAGACAGTAAGTCTTTAATCTTTTGAGTTTATTATTGTGCATGGTGTAAGGAGGTGGTATAGTTTCATTTTTTGCACTTATTTGTCCAATTTTTCTAACACAATTTATTGGATAGACTATCTTTACCTCATTGTATGTTCTTGCCTCCTTTGTCAAGTATTAATTGACCATAAAGCTTGGGTTTATTTCTGGGCTCTCCATTCTGTTCCATTGATCTATATGCCAGTTGTTATGTCAGAACCATGCTGTTTTGATTATTGTGGCCTTGTAATATAGTTTACATCAGGTAATGTGATACTTTTAACTTTGTTCCTACTTCTCAAGATTGTTGTGTCTATTCAGGGCTTTTTTGGTTCCATATAAATTTTTGGAATATTTGTTCTAGTTCTAAGAGATATCCCACTGGTATTTTAATAGGAATTGAGTTGAATCTATAGTTTGCTGTAGGTAGTATGGACATTTTAATTATGCTAATTCTTTCTACCCATGAACACTGTATATGCTTCCACTTATTTTTATCTTCCTCAGTTTCTTTCTTCAGTATCTTATAATTATCCCACTACAGGCTTTTACTCCTTTCTTAAATTTATTCCTAGGTACCTTATTTTGTTGTTGTTATTGCAGTTGTAAATGGGATTGTTTTCTTAGTTTCTCTTTCTGATAGTTCATTATTAGTGTATAAAAGTGCTACCAATTTCTGAATATTAATTTTGTATCCTGCTACATTACTGAATATATTTATCAGTTCTAGTAGTTTTCTGATGGACTCTTTTGTGTAAAGTTTTATTAATTTTATTTTTAATTTTTTTTATTTTTCTTTAATGTTGAAAGTATTACAGATGTCCCCCTCCACCAGGCATCCACCCCCCCCCCCAGGACTTCTCCACATAATTCTCTGTGTCCATAGGTCATGTATATATGCATTTAAGTTCTTTGATTAATCCCCCCTCCACTATACCCCACCCCTGCCTTCCCTCTGAAATTTGTTCAACTGCTTCTTGGTGCCATATCTTTGTGTCTATCTTGTTCATCAGTTTATTTTGTTCATTAGATTGAACATATGAGTGAGATCATGTGGTACGTGTCTTTCTCTGACTGGCTTATTTCACTTAGCATAATCCTCTCCAGGTCCATCCATGCTCTCCCAAAGGGTACAAGATCCTTATTTTTACAGCTGCATAATATTCCATGGTGTAAATATGCCACAGCTTTTTTATCGACTCATCTACTGATGGGCACTTGGGCTGTTTCCAAATCTTAGCTATTATAAATTGTGCTGCTATGAACATAGGGGTGTAGACATTCTTTCTAATTGGTGTTTTGGGTTTCTTAGGATATATGCCTAGAAGTGGGATCACTGGGTCAAATGGCAGTTCCATTTTAATTTTTTGAGGAAACTCCATACTGCTTTCCATAGAGGCTGCACCAGTCTGAATTCCCATCAGCAGTGTATTAGGGTTCCTTTTTCTCCATACCCTCTCTAGCACTTGTCATTTAATGACTTGCTAACAGTAACCATGCTAACAGGTGTGAGGTGAGATCTCGTTTTAATTGCATCTCTCTGATGATTAGTGACTTCAAGCACGTTTCAATGGTCTTCAAACTAGGTACAGAAAGACTTTATAAGGGTGGACTTGTGCAAAAAATTATTTTAAGGAAACCCTCAACCTTCATTGTATCTATTATTTTTCTTAAATTGATCCATCTGAGAGCTCACAGGCATTTATAATAACCCTTCTCTTACTGCACATGAGAAAGGCATGCACCTTACTGATCACATGTCTTAATATGGTATATTAAACTGTATAAGCGCAGGGTGCCAAATAATAAGTCAAAATGCTAATTTTGTGAAAGTTAAAAAAAATAATAATAAAAACCCTTAAGAATTTTTCTGGTTTCTTTGTCTTCTACTTATTTTGGTTAGGGGGAAACATGTCTTATAAACAATATATTGGGCCCATGTGGGAATGTTTTGAAGGCAGATATCAGGTAGAATTGTGTGGAGGGATTAATAACAAGTTTTGTTTAATGCCTTTGCCTCTTTTGTTTCCAGTCTGTTATCAATGAATATTTATGTCTGAGGGAAGAATCCTATGAGGGCAAAGCAAAGAAATGCTGAAAATTAAAAATATTTTTTATACATTAAAAATGTTTTTGCCTTAGCTATTCAAGATATTTATCTGTAGTTCTTATTTTGAGAATTAAATTTCTAAATTTTAGGATAATTTTAGATTTACAAAAAAATTGAAGATAGTACAGAGTTCCCATACAGCCCAAACCCAGTTTCCCCTACTTTTTAAAAAATATGTTTTTATTGATTTTAGAGAGAGAATAATGAGAGAGGGAGAGACAGAAACATCAATGGGAGAGAAACATCATTGATCTGCTGCCTCCTGCATGCCCCCTACTGGGGGTCGAGCCTGAAACCTGGGCAGGTGCCCTGACTGGTAAATATAGTATCCATTTCACACCATATGTAGTTATTACACAGGGAATATTACTATATTCCCTATGCTCTATTTTACATCTCCATGACTCTTTTTTAACTACCAGCATGTACTTCTTAATTCCTTCCCCTTTTTCACCCAGTGCCCCAACCACCCTCCCTTTTGGCAAGCATCAAAATGTTTGTTCATTTATTTAGTTTTATAGATTTCACATATTAGTGAAATCATATGACATTTGTCTCTTTTCTCTCTCTGACTTATTTCACTCAGCACAATATCCTCTAGGTATTTTCATGTTGTTGCAGATGGCAAGATTGTATTCCTGTTTATGGCTGAGTCATCTTCCATTGTATACATGCACCATTTCTTTATCTATTCCTCTATTGAGGGACACTTAGGTTGCTTCTGTACCTTGGCTATTGTAACTAATGCTGCAGTGGACATGAGGATGGATATGTCTTTTCAAATCAGTGTTTTGGGATTCTTAGGATAAATACTCAGAAGTGGAATTGCTGGGTCCTTCTTTTTCTCTTGTTATATACTTTGTGTTAAAGTCTATTTTTCTGGTTAAGTATTGCTACCTCAGATACTTTTTTTTAGTTTCAATTTTCATGAAATATCTTTTTGCTTCCATTTATTTTCAGTCTGTGTGTATCTTTTGATCTGAAGTGAGTCTCTTATGGATAGCAGATGTGAGGGTCTTATTTTGTTATCTATTAAGCCACCATCCTATGCCTTTTGATTGGAATATTTAATCCATTTGCATTTAAAGTAATTATTGATAGATATGTAGTTATTGCTATTTTATTATTCATATTTTTAATCTTTTTTCTTCTTCTTCTTCTTCAAGAAGTCCCTTTAACATTTTAACTTTAAAAAAAAAAAAAAAAAAAGCACATAACTCCTTTAGCTTTTTCTTGTCTGGGAAGCTCTTTATCTGTCCTTTGATTCTAAACAAAAGCTTTGCTGTAAAGTAATCTTGGTTATAAGTCCTTGCTTTTCATCACTTTGACTATTTCATGCCAGTCCCTTCTGGCTTAAAGTATTTCTGTTGAGAAATCAGCCTACAGTCTCATGGGAGCTCCCTTGTAGGTAACTAACTGCTTTTCTTTTACTGCTTTTAAGAATCTCTCTTTGTCTTTAACTTTTGACATTTTAATTACGATGCATCTTGGTGTGGGCCTCTTTGGGTTTATCTTGTTTGGAACTTACTGCACTTCCTGGGCTTGTATGTCTGTTTCCTTTACCAGGTTAGGAAAATGTTTCTTTATTATTTTTTTCACATAGGTCTTCAATTTCTTATTCTCTATTTCATCCCCCTGGTACCCCTATGCTACAAATGTTGGTACACTTGATATTCTTCCAGAGGCCCCATAAACTATCATTTTTTTTTCCTGTTCTGATTGTGTATTTGCTATTACCTTATTTTCCAAATCACGGATTTGATCCTCTGCTTCATCTAACCTACTATTGACTCCCTCTAATGTATTCTTTATTTCAGTTACTGTATTCTTCATTTTTGTTGTTTTTTGTTTTCTTTCTCCATTTTTATGTTTTCTATCTCTTTGTCATTGAGCATCCTTATAACCAGTGTTTTGAGCTCTGCATTTGATAGCCTGCTTGTCTCCATTTTGTTTAGGTCTTTTTTTGAAGTTTTGTTCTTTTCTTTCATTTGGGAAATATTTCCTTGTATCCTCATTTTGTATACCTCCCTGTGTTTGTTTCTATGTATTAGGTAGAGCTTCTATGTCTTCTCATCTTCCTAGAATGGTGTTATATAGTAGGTGTCCTGAGGAGACCAGTGGCACAATCTCTCTGGTCACCTGAGCCAGGTTCTCCAGGTCTGTTCCTTGGGTGGGTTTTATGTGTCTTCCTATAGTAGTTGAGCCTTGATTGCTGTCAACATGTCAATGGGAATGACTTATCCTCAGGCTGGTTGGTTGTGAGGACTGGTCATGACTATAGTGGAGGAGTTATTGTGCCAGCACTGACCCTACAGAGCAGGGTTCACTTTAGCAAAGCTCTGGTTCCTTCCCTTTGAGTGTGTCATTCATGGATGTGGTTGGGTGGTGCTCTGGTGTGGTCTGAAGCTGGTCACCATGGTTCTAATGCCTTTTGGAAGGTGCAGGCCAAGGTTGGCCACTGCCTGTGACCTTCCAGGGTCACTTGGTATCAGCTACAAAGTGATCTGTAGATAGTTTCCATTTATGCTGGGATTAGAAGTGCCTGGAAGTGGCTAAGCTGTAAACTGAGACTGGATACTGCTTGTGGTGGGCTTGGGGCTGCTTAGCAAGAGTTATGGGATATGCCAAGGTCAGATGCTGCTTGTTTATGGCTTGTGTACCTTTGAGAGATTTTAGGGACGTCTGCAGCATGCACCAGGACAGGCTGTTTGTATGGAAAAGCTGCTAGAAGCAGCTTCGGTGGGCCTGAAGATTGGGTGGGATGGGGTCTCAGGGAATCACCAGGGCAGGTTGAACAGTGTTAGCTAAATTAATAGAGACTCATATATAACACCTGCCTGCTTCTGCAGGGGGAGGACTCAGCAAAGGAACAATTGCCTCTGCCAGTATTGTACCTGGGAGAAAGCTGCCCCTTCAGCTCTTGCTCTCATGCCAAACAATTCAGTTCTTCCTCATAAGTCCCTGGTGTCATTTGAGCTGCTGCAGCATTGCTGGTACTCAGAGTCAGTGAGTCCGAGTAAGTTCATGTGCAGGCCCTTTAAAAGGAATGCATGGGACTCCAGCAGCCCTCTGTCTCAGTCAGCCACAATCTCAACTGGTTTTCACAGCCAGAAGTTATGGGGAATTCTCTTCATGGTACTGGAACCCTGGACTGGGGAGTCTCAAGTGGGGCTGGAACTCTTCACTCCTCAGAGGGAATGTCTGCAAGTGAGATATCCCTACTGAGTTTTAATTGCCACACATGGGTGTGGGACCAGCCCATTTGATTCTCTGCCTCTCCTATCAGTCTCAGTGTGGCTTTTTATAGATATCCTTAGTTATGGGATTTCTGTTAGCTTGGTTTCAGGTGGTTCTCAATGATGGTTGTTGTATAGTTTAGTTGTAATTGTGAAGCCATGGGAGAAGGCAAGTACAGCATTTACCTAATGTGCCACCTTGACTGGAAGCTCAGTCCAGTTTCCCCTATTATTAACATCTCACATTATTATGGTATATTTATCATAGTAATAAACCAATATTGTTACTATATTACTAACTAAAATCCATATTTTATTCAGATTTTCTTAGCTTTTACCTACTATTCTTTTCCTGTTTCAGAATCCTACACTGCATTTAGTCATCATGTCTCCTTAGTCGTCTCTTGGCTATGGCAGTTTCTCTAACTTTCTTGGTTTTGATGACCTTCAAATTTTGAGGTTGGCCAGTTATTTTGAAGGATGTCTCTTAATTTGGATTTATCTGATGTTTTCCTCATGATTAGACTGGAATTACAGGTTTGTGGAGGACGACTAAAGAGGTAAAGTGTGCCCTGGCCATTGTGACCCAGTGGTTAAAGTATCAGCTTACACACTGAAGGATTGTGGGTTCAGTTCCTAGCCATGGGCATATACCTGGGTTTTGAGTTCACTCCCCACTCATGGGTCAGAGTATGTGCAGGAGGCAACCAGTTGATGTGTGTCTATCACATTCATCTCTCTCTCTCTCCCCCTCTCTCCCTTTCATTCTCTCTAAAAGTCAATGGAAAAATATCCTTGGGTGAAGGTTAATAAAAAAACAAAACAAAACAAAAAAGAGGTAAAGTGCTATCATTATTACATGATATCTAAGGTACATACTATCAACATGATATCACTATTGACATTGACCTTGATCTTCTGTCTGAGGTAGTGTTTGTCAGTTTTCTCCTGTGTAAAGCTATTCTTTTTCCCCCTTTCTGGGGCTTTATTAGCTGAAATGAAAAGAACCTTTGAACTTCCCAAGTATTATAGGTTCATGATGTTGATTCTTATAAATACCAAGATATTTAAGATAAAAAAAATTGTGATATATGTTCATGTGCATTATTTAATAAGAGAGTTAAAATAAAATTTTACCAAATAATATATATATATTACTATTAATACTCATTTTACCTAATGAAATGTTTAATAATTTCTACCTCCAATCAAAAATAATACTATATATTGGCTGCTGGGCTGGTTTTAATAATATATTTATTTTCTGTTTAATAAATTCAGAGGAAAGGTCTGAATTTATATTACAGATGAAAATGTCTAATTAATTAATGGAGTTATTTCTGATTTTATATTAACTCTTCTTTAAACATTCCAAAAGGATAAAAAACAAAGGTAGATGCATGTACACAATTCACTTAGCAAAGTAGAACCATGTGTTTTTATCATATTCTGGATGCCACAAAAAAATTGTTTTCAGCTGGCAATTATACTGCATCATTGCAAAATAAGTATTGAGAAACAATATATTATTATTGTTTAATTTTTATTATAACTGATTAAAAAAATCTATGAAAGCCCAGCCAGACATGGCTCAGCAGTTGGGCATAGACCTAGGTTCTAGGAGATCATGGTCCGATTCCTGCTCAGGGCACATGCCTGGGTTGCGGTCTTGATCCCCAGTTGGGGGCATGCAAGAGGCAGTCGATCAATGATAACTTTCTCATCATTGATGTTTCTATCTCTCCCTCCCTCTCTAAAATCAATAAAGATTTTTTAAAAATCTATGAAATAATTATATTGATTTTACATCATTTAAATTTTATCTGCGGAAGCAGGTAATCTAGTTGACAAAATATATTCTGTAATTTTTTCTCATCATCAGTAGTCACTTCATCATGTTAATAGTATACTTAAAATATATGTGATACAGGGAGAGGCAAGATGGCTGCAGACTAGCTAGCTGAAGGCTGCATGCCCTTGCTCCCAGTCAGGGAACAGATTTACAGTGAAACTACAGCACAATCAGCTTGAAAAAACAAGTGAAATGTAGATGATTGGAAATATATCTAGGGAGCACTGAAGAAGCCACATGGAGATTAGTCAGAGGAGTGGAGTTGTGGAAAGGCAGAACCTCCCTGGAGCAGGCATAGCTACTGAGAGGCAGGAGGGATATTGAAGCTGCAAAGCTTCCTCCCCCTCAGAGTGTGGGGTCTCAACCTCATGTAGGGTTCCCCAAAACAGAGCAGCAGAGATGGGAAGAAGCGGGATCCAGGGGTATTCTGTCTGCCTGTAAAACTGGGTCCACAACTTCCTAGTGAAAGGGCGCTGCTATTGTTAGCAGCCCCAGCCTGAGAGTTTCCCTCCAGGCTCCAACTGCTGGAGAGGCTGCGCTGTTGTGTTTTAGTCCAGTGGAGGAGCCTGTGGGCTACAACCAGCAGTGACTTTGAAAGACCCTCTACTTTCTTGAAAGCACTGTGCAGAAACCCAGAACCCCAGTCAGTGACTAAACTGTTTTGCTTGGGTAAAGGGGAAAGGTCTCTCCCACATCAAGTGCAGAGTTGGAACCCTCCCCTCATCTGTGTAGCCCCCTGTCCTGACCTGTCCTGCTGGATTGGCACCACAGAGAATCAATCAGTGCAGGTTTGGGATTATTGGCCCATGCTGTGCACTTAGGAGCCCAAATGGAGGTAGGAATATCCGCACCTAACTTGCTGAGACCAGCCAAATGTAGAGATTAGAGTCTCATGTGGGGCTGAGTTTCTACACCTTCTTGCTTGGTTTGGTGGTGCAAGAACACTGGTACCATGCAGAACTGGGAATTTTGGACTGTATCCTCAGGAGAGGCTTCTGTCAGAGAGATGTGTGAGTGCTGAGCTCTGTGACTGCATTGCTGGGAGACTGATCTGAGCTTTCTGTGAGTTCCACCAGGCAGCCCCAAGAAGGAGAGGTAAAGCTCTCTTCCCACGCTTGCAGGCTGTGAGCACCACCCCCAAAAAGAGAATGTTTGCTTCAGCTCTGTGAAGTCCAGGATAACCTTGCTGGGCACAGTTGTTTGGGGGATGGTAGAGAGCCTCAGACTGGGACATTAAAAGTCTCAGACCTCTCAGCCTTTTAGCAAATTGGATACAGCAATATATTAAAAAGATCATACACCATGACCAAGTGGGATTTATTCCAGGGATGGAAGACTGGTTCAATATTCCCAAATCAATAAACACGATAGATCACATAAACAAATTTGGAAGACAAAAATCACATGATCATATAAATAGATGCAGAAAAAGCATTCAACAATATCCAACACCCATTTTTGATAAAAACTCTTAACAAAGAGGGAATAGAGAGATCATACCTCAACATATTAAAAGCCATATATGACAAACCTACAACCAACATCACACTCAATGGGCAAAAACTAAAACCATTTCCCCTAAGAACTAGACTAGGGTGTCCACTTTCACCACTCTTATTCAACATGGTATTGGAAGTCCTAGCCACAGTGATCAAACAAGAAAAAAACATAAAATGCATCCAAACTGGAAAGGAGGAAACAACACTGACATTATTTGCAGATGACATTATATTGTACATAGAGAATCCTAAAGACTCCACCAAAAAACTACTAGATATAATAAATGAATTCAGAAAGGTAGCAGGATACAAAATTAACACCCAGAAATTGATGGCATTTTTATACACCACTAATGAATTCTCAGAAAGAGAAACTAAAAAAAAAAAAAATCCCATTTACCATTGCAACTAAAAAATAAGATACCTAGGAATAAACTTAGCCAAAGATATAAAAGACTTTTACTCAGAAAACTACAGGACACTGAAAAAAAAAAAAAAAGTAGAGGAAGATATAAAAAAATGGAAAAATATACCATGTTCAAGGATTGGAAAAATTAAAATCATTAAAGTATCCATACTGCCCAAAGCAATCTATAAATTCAATGAAATCCATATTAAAATACCAAAAGCATATTTCACAGATCTAGAACAAACACTTTGAAAATTTATATGGAACCAAAAACACCCTGAATAGTCATGACAAAATTGGAGGGATCACAATACTAGATATCAAGTTATACTACAAATCCACTGTAATCAAAACAGCCTGGTAGTAGCACAAGAACAGACATGTAGATCAGAGAACCCATAAATTGACCCATGCCATTATGGTAAATTAATATTTAACAAAGGAGGCAAGAACATACAATGGAGTAAAGACAGTCTCTTCAATAAATGGTGTTGGGAAAATTCAACAGGTACATGCAAAAAATAAAACTAGACCAACAATTTACACCACACACAAAAGTAAATTCAAAATGGATAAAACACTTAAACATAAGACATGAAACCATAAAAATCCTAGAGGAAAACATAGGCAGCAAAACCTCAGACATCTCTCATAGAATGTGTTTGCTGATACATCAACTAGGGCAAGAGAAACTAAGAAAATAAACAAATAGGACTGCATCAGGATAAAAAGCTTCTGCACACCAAAAGAAACCATCAACAAAATGAAAAGGGAGCCCACTGTATGGGAGAACATATTTGCCAACAGCTGATAAAGGGTTAATATCCAAATTATATTAAAAAACTCATACAACTTAACAAAAGGAAGGCAAACAATCCAATTAAAAAATGGGGAAAGAACCTAAATAGACACTTTTCCAAAGAGGACATACAGATGGCTAAGAGACATATGAAAAAATGCTCAGCGCTGCTAATCAGAGAGATGCAAATTAAAACCACAATGAGGTATAACTTCACCCCTGTCAGAATGGTTACCATCAACAAATCAATGAACGACAAGTGCTCACAAGGGAGAAAAGGGAACCCTAGTACACTGCTTGTGGGAATACAGACTGGTGCAGGTACTATGGAAAGCAGTATGAAGTTTCCTCAAAAGATTAAAAATTGACCTGCCATTTGACCCAGTGATGCCACTTTTAGGAATATATCCTAAGAAACCTGAAACACAAATCACAAAGAATTTATGCACCCCTATGTTCATAGCAGCACAATTTACAATAGCTAAGATCTGGAAACAGCCCAAGTGCCCATCAGTAGATGAGTGGATAAAAAAGCTGTGGCATATTTACACCATGGAATACTATGCAGCTGTAATAAAGAAGGCTCTTTTATCCTTGGCACAGCATGGAGGGAACTAGAAAGTTTTATGTTGCGTGAAATAAGCCAGTCAGAGAATGACAAGTACCACATGATCTCACTTATATGTGGAATATAATAAACAAAATAAACTGATGAACAAAATGGATCCAGAGACATAGAAGCATGGAAAAGACTGAGGGATCTCAGAGGGAAGGTGGAGAGGGGGATTGGGTGGGGAGAGATTAATCAAAGAAATTATGTTTATAAGCATAACTCATGGATACAGACACTGGTCTTGGGAAGGCCTGGGGGTGGGAAGGATGTGGGGGGAGGGGATCAATGGGGGTAAAAACGGGACATCTGTAATAGTTTCAACAATAAAGATAAAGAAATTTTTTTAAAAAGTAAACACATAACACACTGTATTGTGATACTATTGTTTCATTTGACATAGAAATTCTAAAAAAAAAGTCTGAGACCTCAAAGCTATTGCCTGGGACAGGAAGAAACTGCTTAACCCCATCCTGCAGTCTGGGCTGTCAGTATTCTTAACCTGGGAATCTTTTGATAATTCTCCCTGATTCCAGGATGGCTAAACTTGCTCCATCAGAGTAGACTGCATGTTCTTCCCAACCTGAATCTGCAGCAAGCTACCTTATGGAGAACTAGAGTTGGTGTCTCTGGTAGAGATTGAGGAGTTTGGCTTTGAAGCATAGACTAATGTCCCCTCATTGAATGCCTGACTGCATAATTACCAAGCAGGTGCCCCACTGGCCTGAGCTAGGCTAGCCTGGGTTCATTTGACAGATTCTCTTTAAAGATCTGGAGAATGGCCAGGCAACCTTAGTCAGTAGGTAGAGTAGTTGATAGGTGGAAGTGGACCTCAGGGAGCCTCAGTCTGATCACAGGTCTGCTTTAAGCTAAAAGAAACCAACCCTTTTACACAGATTGGTCCCTCCCATGCATACACAGGTCTAATAGGCACAAACACAAATAGTGAACAGAATGGTAATACAGACACGTAGCCTAAGGCCAGTTACACACAATGTCTGACAGTGATCGCATCTGAAACCCATTCAAAAGGACCCGGACCACACGAGAGCTCAACCCAACTAGACACACAAATGACACACCCAAAGGTGGATCCAAGCAGGCTCCAAACCCTGCTGGGAACAACCCCACCTTGGGAACCAGCTCCTTCACAGAATCTCGTACATGGTGATAAAATATTACCTCTATGAACACCCAGTCAAAAGGGTTAACAATTATGCCACTGAGCCCATCAAGACACTTTGAAGCTGTACCTACACAGCAGTTTGCATGCCATCATTGGGTTTCAGACTCATAGTCAGCCAGCCTGAGGCTCAATCCCACCCATGAAAGGGCCATCAGCAATCAAAACCCAATTACAATAGAAGGGTCCAAACAACCCACACGGGAGACATTCCTAGAGCACCCATCTCAAAATATCAAAGAGACTGAACTACTCAGTCCCATAGGAAACCTACTACGGAAGATAAACCTGCCAAGACTGGGAGTCATAGTAGTGCTATCTAATACATAGAAATAAGCACAAAGAGGAAGCCAGAATGGGGAGACAAATAAAGAGGCCCAAAATGAAAGAACAGAAGGAATCTCCAGGAAAAAAAAAACTAAATGAAATGGAGGCAAGCAGTTTATCAGAGTAAAAAGTAATGTTTGTAATGATGCTCAAGGAACTTAGAACAACAGAATGAAGAAGGATATAGAAACCATGAAAAATAATCAGTTGCAAATGAAGAATGCCATATCTAAATACAAAATACTCTGGAAGAAATAACTAGAAGGCTGGATTAAGCAGAGGACTGCATCAGTGAATTAGGAGAAAAGATAGAAAATAGCCCAGCCAGGTGTGGCTCAGCGGTTGAGCGTCCACCTAGGATCCAGGTGATCAGGTTTCAATTCCCTGTCAGGGCACATGCCCGGGTTGCGGGCTAGGCAGCCAATCAATGACTCATCATTGATGTTTCTCTCTCTCTCCCTCTCTTTTCCTCTCTCTGAAATCAATAAAGATACATTAAAAAAGAAATATATTTTAAAAAAAAGAAAGTAATCACTCAGAGAAGCAAAAAAAAAAAAAAGAACTGAAAAGAACAAGGATAGTTGAAGGGAACTATGGGACAATATGAACCATAACAACATCTGCATCATAGGTCTACCAGAAGGAGAAGAAAGCAAGCAAAGGATAGAGAACTTGTATGAAGAAATAATGACAGAAAACTTTCTAAACCAAGTGAAGAAAAATGTCACAGAAGTTCAGGAAGCACAGAGTCTTAATCAAGATGAACACAAAGAGACACACACCAAACACATAATTAAAATGGGAAACATTAAATACAAAGAGAATTGTAAAGGCAGCAAGAAAGAAACAGTCAGTTACTTAAAAGGAAGTTCCCATAAGTTAGTCAGCTGATTGTTCAACACAAACAATTCAGGTCAGAAGGGATTGGCATGAATTATTCAAAGTAATGAAGAGAAAGAAGAAGCAACCAAGATTTCTCTAACCAGCAAGAGTACCATTTAAAATTGAAGGTCATCTTTTTCATCCTTGGATAAGTTTATTCCTAGGTATTTTATTTTTTAAGCTGCAATGGAAAATGGTATTTTTTTTAGTTTCTTGCTCTGAAAGTTTATTGTTGGTGTATAAAAATGTCATTGACTTCTGGATGTTGATTTAGTACCGAGCTACCTTGCCAAATTTGTTTATCAAATCTAGTAGTACTTTGGTGGAGTCTTTAGGGTTTTCGATGTACAGTATCATGTCATCTGCAAATAATGACAGTTTTACTTCCTCCTTTCCAATTTGGATACCTTTTCTGTTTTCTTCCTGTCGTCTGATGGCTGTGGCTAGGACTTCCAGTACTATGTTGAATAAGAGTGGTGAAAGTGGACATCCCTGTCTTGTTTTTGTTTTTAAGGGAAATGGTTTTAGTTTTTGACCATTGAGTATGACGTTGGCTGTAGGTTTGTCATATATGGCCTTTATTATGTTGAGGTATGATCCCTCTGTTCCCACTTTGCTGAGAGTTTTTATCAGAAATGGGTGCTGGATTTTGCTGAATGCTTTTTCTGTATCTATTGATATGATCATATAATATTTGTCCTTCTTTTGCTTATGTGATGTATCACATTTACATATTTGAGGATGTTATACCAGCCTTCCATCCCTGCAATAAATCCCACTTGGTCATGACATATGAACGTTTTAATCTATTGCTCTATCTGGTGTGCTTGTACTTTAGTGAGGATTTTAGCATCTGTGTTCATTAGGGATATTGGCCTGTAATTTTCTTTCTTTGTAGTGTTGTTATCTGGTTTGGGGATTAGAATGATGCTCTCTTCATAAAAAGAGTTTAGGCGTTTTCCCTCCTCTTGAATTTTCTGGAATAATTTGAGTAGCATAGGTGTTAATTCTTCTTTGAATGTATGGTAAGACTCACCTGTAAATCTGTCTGATCCAGGACTTTTTTTTGCTGGGAGTTTTTTGATTAATGCTTCAATTTCATTAGTTGTTATCAGCCTATTTAGGCTTTCTGCCTCTTCTTGATTCAGCTTTGTGAGGTTATATGCTTCTAGGAATTTGTGCATTTAATTCATGTTGTGCAATTGGTTGGGATATAGTTTCTTATAGTACTTTCTCACAATCCATTGTATTTCTGTTGGGTCGGTGGTTATATTGCTTCTTTCATTTTTTATTTTGTTTATTTGGGTCCTCCCTCTTTGTTTCTTAATGAGTCTGGCTAAAGGTGCATCAATCTTATTTATCTTTTCAAAGAACCAGCTCTTGGTTTCACTGGTTTTTGTATTGTTTTTTTAGTCTTATGCTATTAATTTTTGCTCTGATCTTTATTATTTCCTTCCTTTTACTTCCTTGGGACTTTTTTTGCTGTTCTCAATCTAGTTATTTTAGTTATTGTGTTAGAGGGTTCATTAGAGATTTTTCTTGTTTCTTGAGATAGGCCTGTAAGATGCCTAGGAATAAACTTAACCAAGGGTGTAAAAGACCTGTACTTGAAAAACTATGGGACACTGAAAAAAAATAGAAGATATAAACTAGTGGAAAAATATATCATGCTCATGGATTGGAATAATTAATATCCATACTATACTACCTAAAGCAATTTATAAATTCAATGCAATTCCTATTAAAATACCAACAGCATATTTCACAGATCTAGAATAAACATTTTGAACATATATATGGAACCAAAAAAGACCCTGAATGCTGTAGCCATCTTGAGAAAAAACAACAGAGTAGGAGGGATCACATTACCTGACATCAAACTGTACTACAAAGCCACTGTAATTAAAAAGGCCTGGTATAGGTACAACAGGCATATAGATCAATGGAACAGAACAGAGATCCCAGAAATAAACCTATGCCATTATAGTCAGTTAATATTTGACAAAGGAGGCACGAGCAAACAATGGAGTAAAGACAGTCTTTTCAATAAGTGGTGCTGGGAAAATTGGACAGATACATACAAAAATAATGAAACTAGACCATCAACTTTCACCATACACAAAAATAAACTCAAAATGGATAAAAGACTTAAATGTAAGGCACAAAACCATAAAAATCCTGGAAGAAAACAGGCACTAAAGTCACAGACATCCTACGTAGTGGAATTTTCACTGATACATCTCTTAGGGCAAAAGAAGCAAAAGAAAAATAAACATATGGGGCTACATCAAACCAAAAAGCTTCTGCACAGCAAAAGAAAACAGCCTCAAAATACAAAGGAAACCCAAGTCTGGGAAAACATATTTGCCAAGGATGTATTGGATAAGGGGATAATTTCCAAAGTGTACAAAGAACTCATACTACTCAGCAAGAGGAAGACAAACAACCTAATTTAAAAATGGGCAAAGGACCTGAATAGACACTTCTCCAAAGAGGACATACACATGGCTAAGAGACATATGAGAAAATGCTCAATTTATCTAATCATCAGAGAGATGCAAATTAAAACCACAATGAGGCATCATTTCACACCTCTAAGAATGGCTACCAGCAACAAATCAATAAACGACTTGTGCTGGTGAGGATGTGGAGAAAGGGGAACCCTAGTACACTGTTGGTGGGAATGCAGACTGGTGCAACCACTATGGAAAACAGTATGGAAGTTCCTCAAAGAATTAAAAATGAAGCTGCCTTTTGATCCAGTGATCCCACTTCTAGGATTATATCTTAAGAATCCTGAAACACTAGTCAGAAATAATATATGTACTCCTATGTTTATAGCAGCACAACTTACAATAGCTAAGATCTGGATATAGTCCAAGTGCCCATTGGTAGATGAATGGATAAAAAAGCTGTTGGACATATACACCGTGGAATACTATGCAGCTATAATGAAGAAGGATCTCATACCCTTTTGGACATTAGGGCTGGACCTGGAGAATATTATGCTAAGTGAAATAAGCCAGGGAGAGAAAGACAAACATTACATGATCTCGCTTATATGTGGAATCTAAAGAACTTAGGAGGGTGGGTGTGTTGAGGAGGAGAGATTAACCAAAGAATGTATATGCATTTATGCACAACCCAAGGACAGGGAAAATGATGGGGGTAGAGACTGGGGAGTGGGATGGGATGGATTGGAATAGGTCATTGGGGAGAAAAAGGGACATCTGTAATATTTTAAACAAAAAGAAAACAAAAACTTTGCCAAAATCATGCTTCATAGGGATAAATTTTACCATGCTCCAAAATAAATAAATAAATAAAAATAAAATGAAATAAAATTGAAGGTGAAATAAATAGTGCCCCAGAAAAAAGATTTATTGAGTTCATTGCCACCAAACCAGCATTGCAAAAAATGCTCAAGGGACTGCTTTAAGAAGAAGAAGAAATATACAGAGAGAGGAACATAAGCATAATGAAAAAAATGGCAATAAGGAAGTACCTATCAATAATAACCTCAAATGTAAGTGCCCCAATCAAAATATATAGAGTAGCCAAATGTATAAGAAAAATGACCCATATGTATGTTATCTACAAGACACCCACCTCAGAACAAAAGATACAGAGGGTGAAAGTGAAGGGATGGAAAAAATTATTCCATGCCAATGGAAACAACAACAAAAAAAGCTGGGGTTACATTACTTATTTCTGATAAAATATACTCAAAACAAAGGCCATAACAGGGGACAAAGAAGGTCACTACATAACAATAAAGAGATTGACACAACAAAAGGATATAACCCTTATGAACATATTTGTACCCAATATTGGAGAACCTAAATATATATTTAAAAAAACTTTTTTGGACCTTAAGGGAGAGATCAACAGTAATACAAAAATAGTAGGAACTTCTAAAACCCAATTGTCATCAATGGATAGACCTTACAGTCAAAAATCAACAGGGAAACAGCAACCTTAAATGACACACTTGACTGGATGGATTTGATTGATATTAACAGATATTTTATCCCAAAGCAGCAGAATATACATTTTTCTCAAGTGCACATGAACATTCTCAGAATTAGACCACATGTTAGAATACAAAATAAGTCTTAAGAAATTCAAGAAAAATGAAATAATATCAGAAACTTTCTTGGATCAAAATGGCATGAAACTAAAAATCGATCATGGTAAAAAAGCTCAAAAGTATTCAAACACAAGGGGGTTAAGTAGCCTGTTATTAAAGAATAAATGGGCTACCAATGAGATCAAGGAAGAAATCAATAATTTCCTGGAAATAAATGAAAATGAACACATAACAACCCAAAAAATATCAGGCACAGCAAAAGCAGTCCTGAGAGGGAAGTTCATTAAAAGCCTAACTCAAGAAGCAAGAAAAAATTCTAATAAATTATCTAATTCTACAATTGAAAGAATTACAAAGGAAAAAGAAGAAAAGTCCAGAGTAAGTAGAAGGAAGAAAATAGTAAAGATCAGAGTGGAAATAAATGACATAGAATCTAAAAAAACAACACAAAAGGTCAATGAAACCAAGAGTTGGTTCTTTGAAAAAAATAAACAAGATTGATAAACCCTTAGCTAGACTAACCAAGAAACTAAGAGAGAGAACCCAAGTGAAAAAATCAGAAATGAAAGAGGCAATGTAACAGGTTATATCACAGAAATGCAAAGGGCAATCTAGGTGAAATGGACAAATTCCTAGAAACATACAGTCTTCCAAAACTGAATCAGAAGGAACACCCGAGTAAAAAATTACACATAATGAAAGTGAAGTGGTAATAATAATAAAAAAAATCTCCCAGGAAATAAAATTCCTAGATTGGATGGCGAATTTCAAAGGAGGACTAACATCTATCCTCTTCAATTTATTCCCAAAATTTCAAGAGTAGGGAAGACTTCCAAGTTCTTTGTACAAGGCCAAGATTATCCTAACACCAAAACCAGATAAAAGCATTACAAAGAAAGAAAATTATAGGCCAATATCCCTGATAAACATGGATATTAAAATCCTCAACAAAAAATAGCAAGTCAGATCCAGGAATACATTTTAAAAGTTATACAACATGATCAAGAGGGATTAATTTCAGGATGCAAAAATTTTACAATATTTGCAAATCAATAAGTGTGACACATCACATAAACAAAATGAGAGATAAAAGTCACATGATCATATCAATAGATGCAGAAACAGCATTCAATAAAATCCAGCACCCATTTATGATAAAAATTCTCAGCAAAGTGGGAATAGAGGAATCATACCTCATCATAATAAAGGCCATGTACAAAAACCTGCAGTCAACATCAACTAACTGAGTAGAAAATAAAAGCATTTCCTTTAAGATCAGGAACAAGACAGGGATGTCCACTTATACCACTCTTATCCAACATAATACTTGAAGATCTAGCCACAGCAATCAGACAAGAAGAAGAAATGAAATGTCATCCAAATTGTAAAGGAGGAAGTAAAACTCATTATTTGCAAATGACATGATATTGGATATAGAAATTTCTAAAGAATCCACCAAAAAACCCCACTAGATGTAATAAATGAATATGGTAAAGTTTCAGGATATAAAATCAATATCCATAATCAATGATATTTTTATACACCAATAATGAACTATCAAAAGAAAAACTAAGAAAACAACCCCATTTACTATTGCAAACAAACAAAAGGTACCTAGGAATAAATTTAAACAAGAAGGTAAAATAATTGCATTCAGAAAACTATAGAACTTTGAAGAAAGAAAATAAAGAGGATATAAATAAATGGAAGCATATACCATGTCCATGGACTGGAAGAATTAATATCATTAAAATGTCCATAATACCCAAAGCAATCTATACAATCAACTCAATTTCTATTAAAATACCAATGGCAGATTTCACAGATGTAAAAAAAATATTCCAAAAAATATATGAAACCATAATGACCCTGAATAGCGATAGCAATCTTTAGAAAGAACAAAGTTGGGCCTGGCCGGGCGTGGCTCAGCGGTTGAGTGTTGACCTAGGATCCAGGCGATCAGGGTTTGATTCCCGGTCAGGGCACATGCCCGGGATACGGGCTCGATCAATGACTCTCATCATTGATGTTCCTCTCTCTCTCTCTCCCTCTCCTTCCATCTCTCTGAAATCAATAAAGTTATATTTAAAAAAAAAGAAAGAAAGAACAAAGTTGGAGGTATCACATTACTAGATATAAAACTATACTTCAAGTGCATTGTAATCAAAACAGCCCAGTACTGACTAAGAAAAAGCACGTAGACCAAAGGAATAAAACAGAGAGCCCAGAAATCAACCTATGCCATTATGGTCAATTATTATTTGACAAAAGAGGCAAGAACATACAATGGAGTAAAGACTTTCTCTTTAATAAACAGTCCTGGGAAAATTGGACAGGTATGTGCAAAAAAATTAAACTAGACCATGAACTTACACCATACACAAGAATAAATTCAAAATGGATAAAAGACTTAAATGTAAGTTGTGAAACCATAAAAATAATACAAGAAAACATAGGCAGTAAAATACCAGACTTTTCACATAGCAGAATTTTCACAGATACATCACCCTGGGCAAGAGAAACAAAGAAACAAAATAAACAAATGGGATTACATCTAACTGAAAAGCTTATGCAAAAGAAACCAGCATAAAGTGAAAAGGGACCCATTGCATGGGAGATCATATTTGCTGATGATATATATGATAAGGGGTTAATTTCCAAAATATATAAAGCACTTATACAACTTAACAAAGGAAAGACAAATAATTCCATTAAAAAATGTGCAGAGGACCTAAATAGACATTCCTCCAAAGAGGACATAGAAATGGCCAAGAGACATAAGAAAAAATTCTCAACGTCATTAGTCATCAGAGAGGTGCAAGTTAAAATGACAATGAGGTATCACCTCACACCTGTCAGAATGGCTACCATCAACAAATCAAGAAACAACAAGTGCTGGCGGTGATATGGAGTAAAGGAACCCTAGTACACTGCTGCTGGGGATGCAGACTGGTGCAACCACTATAGAAAACTGTGTGGTTTCCTCAAAAAATTAAAAATGGAGTTGCCATTTAACCCAGTGGCCCCATTTCTAGGAATATATGCTAGGAAACTTGAAGCAACAATCAGAAAGAATATATGCACCCTTATGTTCATAGCAGGATTATTTACAATAGCTAAGATCTGAAAACAGCCCAGTGCCCACCCGTAGATGAATGGATTAAAAAACTGGCACATTTACACAATCGAATACTATGCAGGTGTGAAAAAGAAGGGCCTCTTAACCTTGGAGACAGCATGGAGGGACCTGGAGGTTATTATGCTAAGTGAAATAAGCCAGTCTGAGAAAGATAAGTATCACATGATATCACTTATATGTGGAATCTAGTGAACAAAATAAACTGATGAAATAAACGGATCCAGAGACATTGAAACATGCAACAGACTGACTATTTTAGAAGTAAGGGGGGAGGTGGGAAGAGATTAACCAAAGAACTTATATGCATATATACACATATGCATAGCTCATGGACAAACAATAAATAGTGTGGGGAAGGCCTGGGGAGGAAGCAGAAGCTGGGTGGAGGGAATCAGTGGGGGAAAAAAGGATACATCCATAATACTTTCAACAATAAAAAAAAAATCCAGAAAATAGAACCAACCAGTAAAAATGAGCAATAGACCTAAAAAGACACTTCTCCAAAGAGAACATAAAGATGGCCAATAGACATATAATAAAATGGTCAAGATAACTAGTCATCAGAGAGATGCAAATTAAAACTACAATGTCATATCACTTTATACCTGTCAGAATGGGTATTATCAATAAATCAACAAAAAAACATATGCTGGCGAAGATGTGGAGAAAAGGGAACCTTAGTGCACTGTTCCTGGGGATGCAGACTGGTGCAGCCATTATGGAAAACCGTATGGAGCTTCCTCAAAAAATTAAAAATGGAACTGCATTTTGACCCAGTGATCCCACTTCTGGGAATATATATCCTAAGAATACTAAAATGCCAGTAAGAAAAAAATATATAAACCCCTATGTTCATAGCATCATTATTTACAATAACCAAAATCTGGAAACAGCCCAAGTGACCAAGAGCAGATGATTGGATAAAAAATCCATGGTACATTAAGCAATGGAGTACTATGTGGCTGTAAAATGAAGAAAATCTTACCCTTTGTGACAGCATGGATAAACCTAGAGATTATTATGCTAAATGAAATAACCCACTCAGAGAATGACAAATACTGTATGATCTCATTAATATTTAGAATCTAATGAGAAAAATAAACTGATGAATAAAATTAAACAAAAAGCATGGATACATGGAACAGACTGGCAGGTGCCAAAGGGGTGGGGGATGGGGGTGCATGGATAAAGGAGATGAAGTGATTAGCTAAATAACATATATGCATACACCTTGGACATGGACAATGGTGTGGTGAAAGCCAAAAGAGGGGAAGGTGGAGTTGTGTGGTGGAGGTCAAAGGGGAGGAAAATGGAAGACATCTGTAATAGTTTCCGTAACATTTTTAATAAGAGAAAAAGAAAAAAAGAAAGGAAAGAAGAAATATATATATACATATATTTGACACAATTTTAAAATAAAGACAACCTCTTTCTGAATACAACTAAGTCTGATATTGCTGCTTGATTTGACAATGTGTACTGACTTTATCGGCTGGATTGCATAGAATTTTTCCGTATAATGAATCAGCTAAATATATACCTTAGAAGTACTGATAAAAGATATATCAAAAACATGATTAGAGGGGGAAACCAAATAAGGATTATATGGGATATCCTTGTATTATTTCTTGTAACAGATCTACTGTTACCTTAAATTAAGAAGTTTAATTTAAAAAATGTGATTAGATAGCATGTCATCAAACATACTGTATTCACAAAAGTTTAATGAAATTTATAATATCCACTTTTTCAAATTGTTTTCTGAATATATTGGGTTAAACAAAGTGATCCAAGTGAAATAATAGCAAGATAAGTCTTGGTAAAACTTTTTCGGTATACTTCCCAGAAATTGAGAAAATTAATTATTCTAACAATCACATAAAACCCTTTGCTAGTTATGGGGTTTCCAATTCTATACTTTAATAAATTGAGTTGTCAGCTGATAGATTATTAAAATACTGCTTATGTTATATCATTATATGAATATTTTGGCTTTTAACTCAGGAGGAGTTCAAATAATTGGATGCCATTTGCCATAAAACTTTTATTTCTATCTACTTAGTTTTGAGAAAATGGTTTCAGCACATATGTATAACAATGAAAAGTAAGAATATAATTTACAGTCTATATTTTCCATAGCTTAATCTAGACATAAGTAACATTCACCTATATATGTAATAATTGGGAAAAAGTGCCCTCATTTACCTTACTAAGAGAAGAACTTTCAATACAATATTTGGTTTTTTTGTGTGTATTTTTTAAAATGTGGTGAAATTGATTAATACAATCATATAGGTTTCAGGTGTGGGTTTCAATATTACAACATCTGTATATTGCACTGTGTACTCACCACCAAAAGTCAAATCTTCTCCCATCACCATATATTAGGCCTCCTTTACTCCCCAACCCTGTCCCTCTGGCAACACTGCTATTTGTGTCCACAAGTTTCAGTTTTATATCCCACATATGAGTGAAATCATATGGTTCTTAGCTTTTTCTGACTGATGTTTTCACTTAGCATAATATCTTCAAGGTCCATCCATGTTGTTAAAAATGGCAGTATTTCATCCTTTCTTATGGCTGAGTAGTATTCCATTGTGTACATGTACTAACCACATCTTCTTTATCCAGTCCCATATAACAGGAAACTTTGGTTGTTTCCATGCCTTGGCCACTGTGACTAATGCTGCAATGAACATAGGGATGCATATATCTTTGCGAATACATGTTTTTGAGTTTTTTGGGTATATACCTAAGAGAGGGATCACTGGGTCCTATGGTATTTCTATTCTTAATTTTATGAGGAATCTCCAGACTATTGTCCATAGTGGGTGTACCAGTCTACATTCCCACCAGCAGTGATTGAGGGTTCCTTTTTCTCCACAACCTCCCCAACACTTGTTTTTTATGTTTAATAAAAATTTTAAAATATATTTATATTTGATAAAAACTTTCAATATGTCAAAAGTGTTTTATACTATTGTATATTAATAATAATTTTAATAGTATAATCAATAAGAAAATTTTTAACCCTTAGAACATTAGTTCACAGAAAATGCAAAAATTACATTGAACTTTAGTTTATATGTTTGTTGCAGAGAAGTATATGAAGATGATAAATAAAAAACTTATGAAGATAAAAATATAAAATTCAGTTGTTAGGAAGTCTAAGTGGGCTGGAATTACAGGTTCAAATAGAAAATAAAAGATGCAAAATTTAAATTTAAGAAGGACTTTAGAATGGACACCAAAGAAGAGATAGCAGAGCCCATGCAGTCTACAAGGGTAAGAAGGGGGTGCACAGAGGTGGAGGGAAGATGACAGCACTCTGACAAAAAGCAGAGAGCCCTTGCTCCCAGCCATGGATCTGATTTACCACTATAATACTGAGTAACCAGCTTAGAAAAACAAGAGTATTATACCTGAGTGGACATATTTGAGTAAAAAGCACTGAACAAACATCATGGAGTCTGGTAAAAGAGGTGGCCATAAAGAGGGGGGTCACCCTGAAGCCAGGGTTAGGCTCCATGGCCCCTAGATTAGAGGCTACAAAACCCCCTCCCCTTGGAAGTGTGGAGCGGCATGCAAAAGCTAAGATCTCAAACCCAGAGTGGAGGAAAAGGAAGGAGATCCCATGCATGGAGGGCAGAGAGGGCTAGGGGAACAGTGTGACTGAGAGGAGGGGACCATGCTTTCCCAGTGAAACAATGCCTCTAATGGTGGCAGATAAGACAGGACTCTCACCCCAGTGCTGATCATGAGAAAAGCTGTCCCACAGTGTGTGGCTTCCCAATATAAAGGGGCCAGAAGGCTGCAATGAGCAGCCACCTACAGGGACCCGCTGCTTTCCTGTAAGGCATTGTGTCAAACCCCAGAAAGCATTTGACTGTGTGGCACAGGGAAGGGTAAGAGAGCCCTCCCACTGTCAGAGAAGGACCAGAGCTGCCTGTGGAGCAGATCAAAACTCCAGCTATGGGAAAAGACCAGAGCCACCAGTGGGATGGATCAGGTTTCTAGTGGCCAGAACTGCCTTTGCGCCAAATTGTGATTTTTTTACCCACCTTGAGGGGAGCCAGGATAGCATACAAGGAGCTGCCACAGATTTACTGAGATAAGCCATGCAGGGGAGCAGTGTGAGGCTGACTTCATGACCCCTCCTGCTTGGAAAGAAGGCGGGGGTGGGGGGGTGACTGGACTTGTAGGGCAGGTTCTCTGCCTATGTGTTATTTTATGCTCTTTTGAGTTTCTGATTGCTGAATGGACATCCACCTTCCTGGCTTGCATTGGGGAGACAGAATAGCAAAAACTGGGATTTGTGTTTGCATAGTGGAGAGTCTGAAATAAGTGCTCCATGAGATCAGCCAACCAGATCTGGGAAAGGAGGGAGGGAGCACACCTACCTCTCCAGCAGACTAGGAGCACCACCCCCAACAGGAAAGGGGGTGGTTCAGCTCACTGAAACCCCAGATATTCCCCACAGGGCACAGTTCTGAGGGAGAAGGAAGAGCAGCTCACAGGACAATACAAGAATAAGACTCTCAGGGACTATTGTTTGGGAACTGGAGGAAAAGCATAAAACCCCTTTTGGGGGCTGGGTGGACAGAGTGCTCACCAGAATTTTTTTTTAGTCAAATCCACTGAACCCAGGCCACTGAAACTGCTCATACAGAAAAGGCAACAGACTAAAGTCAACCTGAAACTGCAGCAGGCCATTATATGGGGAACTAGAACTGGAGGATAGGGTAGAGGCTGAGGAGTAGTCTTTGAAGCAGAGACTAACTTCCCCATAGTGAGTGTCTGACAGTGAAACCTCTAAATAAGGGGAGCAATATCCTGAGCTACACTAGTCAGCCTACACACTAAAGACTCCTGAGAAGACTAGAGTAAGACCAGGCAACTACAAGGGGAAGCAAAAGCTGACAAGTGGAGGTGGTCCACAGAGAGCCTCAGATCAGCCAACTACCTAAGGGCACCAGAGCAAAAACCTAGACAGATCCTGACATTGGCTTATTCCAGTTTATCTCCCAGTAGCTTCTCTATTTTTTATATTTTATTTTATTATTTTATTTTATTTAACTTTACTATTAGCAATGATATCCTTTTCCCTTCCTCTTTCTCTCTTTTGTTTATTTGTTTATTTGGGGGTTGTTGTTTTTTGCTTTAGCATTTGTGTTCTAGCCTCGTTCTCCCAATTTTTCTTTCTCTTGGGATGTTTTCATTGTGATTGTTCAGGATATTTTGTAAGATATTGCTTGTTTCCTGGCAGTTTAGTTGTGTTTTGTTTTGCCTTGCCAGCACAGGTACAACAGCTCACACCACATGGTTAGGCCTGAGCCACACAGTTAGCCAACCTAAGAGGAGACTCATCCCAAGAACAGATCAACAACAAGCTAGACCTAATCACAACAGGAGAGTCCAAAGAACTCATAAAAGGGACATCAACAAAGAGGATAATCCTAGAGCAAATTGCTCAGAAGTATAAGGAAAACACACCTCTGTGCTCCACTGGACATACACTATAAAATCCCACCCCACCAGAGTAGGAGACAGCAAATATATTTATTATACAAACACAAAAACTAAGGGTCACTAAAATGGAGAGACAAAGAAACAACCCACAAACCAAAGAAAAGGAAAAATAGCCAGAAAAAAACCTTAGTGAGATGTAGTTAAGCAAGTTATCAGAAATAGAGTTCAGAGTAATAGTTATAAGATACTCAAGGAACTTAAGGAGAACAACAAGACACTTAATGGAAAGGTCCAGGAACTTAGTGAAAACCTGAAGAAGAGATAGATACGATAAATAAGAAACAGGCAGGAATAAAAAATAGTATATCAGAGATCAAGAATATGCTGGAAGGAATTAAAAGCAGGCTCAGTGAAGCAGAGGATAGAATAAGTGACTTAGAATATAAGGTAGAAAAACCGCTTAATCAAGACAGCAAAAAGAAAAACACTTAAAAAGCATGAGGACAGAATAAGGGAGCTTTGGGACAACATGAAGCCAAACAACATCTGCATCATAGGGATGTCAGAGGGGAAGGAAAGAGAGCAAGGGATAGAGTACCTGGTGGAAGAAATAATGACAGAAAGCATCCCTATAATTGTGAGGGAGAAAGCCACACAAGCTCAGGAAGCATAGAGGGTTCCAAGCAAGAGGAACCCAAAGAGACCCACTCCAAGACACATCAGGTAAAATGGCAAATGTTAAGGAAAAAACCAAAATATTAAGTGCTGCAAGAAAGAGACAAGCAGTGACATACAAGGAAACCCCCCATAAGGCTAACAGCAGATTTCTCAACAGAAACTCTTCAGGCCAGAAGGGAGTGGAATGAAATGCTCAAAGTAATGAAAAGCAAGAACATGCAACCAAGACTGCTTTATCCAACAAGGCTATCATTTAAAATTGAAGGTGAAATAAAGAGCTTCCCAGACAAAAGAAGACTAAAGGAGTTCAGTATCACCAACCAGCATTGCAAGAAATGCTAAAAGGACTTCTAAAAGAAGAATAAGAAATATTGAGAAAAGGGTACATTGGTATAAAGGGGGGAAATGGCATTAAATAAGTATATATCAATAGTAAGCTTAAATGAAAATGGAATAAATGCTCGATTCAAAAGATATAGGGTAGCTGAATGGATAAGTAAGCATGACCTATGCATATACTGTCTACAAGAGACGCATCTGAGAGCAAATATTCACACAGGTTGAAAGTGAAAGGTAAGAAAAGAATATTCCATGCAAATGGGAATGAAAAGAAACCTAGAGTAGCAATACTTATTTCTGACCAAATAGACTTCAAAATAAAGACCATAGCAAGTTACAAAGAAAGTCATGACATAATACTAAAGGGCTCAATCCAGCAGGAGGAAATAACCCTTATAAATACATATGCATGCAATATAGGAGCATCTAAAGATATAAAAAAATTCTTGGTGGGCTTTAAGAAGATCAAGCCTGGCCAGGTGTGGCTCAGCTATTGAGCGTCGACCTAGGATCCAGGCGATTGGGGTTCAATTCCCAGTCAGGGCACATGCCCGGCTTGCGGGCTCAATCAATGACTCTCTCATCATTGATGTTCCTGTCTCTCTCCTTTCCTCTCTCTGAAATCAATAAAGATATATTTTTTAAAAAAGAGAAAACAAAGAGAAGAAGGAGATCAAAAGTGACACAGCCATAGTGGGGGAATTTAACACCCCACTATCATCATTGGATGATCATCAAGACAAAAAATCACCAGGGGAACAGAGACCTTAAATGATAAACTAGTTCTAATGGATTTAATTGACATTTACAGAATATTTCATCCTAACGCAGCAGAATACACATTCTTCTCTAGTGCACATGGAAAAGTCTCAAAAAGAAACCACATGTTAGGGCACAAAGCAAGTGACTACAAATTCAAGAAGATTTAAATAATATCAAGCTTCTTGTCAGATCACAAACTAGAAAATAACCATTATTAAAAAACCTCAAAAATATTCAAACATGGAGGCTAAATAGCATGATATTAGACAATGAATGTGTTACCAATGAAATCAAGGAAGAAATCAAACACTTTTTGGAAAAAAACAAAAATGAACAGACAACAATACAAAATCCATGGGACACAGTGAGGGTAGTCCTGAGGGGAATGTTCATAGCAGTACAGGCATACCTCAAGAAACAGGAAAAAGCTCTACTGAACCATCTAACATAACAACTAAAATAATTTAAAAGATAACAGCAAGAAGGAAGGAAGGATGTAGAAGGAAGGAAATTATTAAAGATCAGAGCAGAAATTAATGACATAGAAATTAAAAAACAATATTCAAAATCAATGAAACCAAGAGCTGATTCTTTGAAAAGATAAATAAGATTGATGAACCATTAGCAAGACTCACCAAGAAACAAAGAGAGAGGACTCAAATAAAATCAGAAATTAGAGCCAATATAATAACCAACCCAACAAAAATACAAAATATCATAAGAAAATAATATGAGAAACTATATGCAAACAAGCTGGACAACTTGGGTGAAATGGACAAATTCCTAGAAGCATACAATCTTCCAAAGCTAAATTAGGAAGAATCAGAAAACCAGAATAGGCCCATAACAACTAATAAAATTGAAGCTGTAATAAAAAATCTCCCAGCAAACAAAAGTCCTGGGCCAGATGGATTTATAGGCAAGTCATACCAAACATCCAAAGAAGAATTAACACCTATTCTACTCAAACTATTCCAGAAAATTCAAGAGGAGGAAAAACTTCCAAGTTCTTTTAATGAGGCCAGCATCATCTTAATCCCAAAACCAGATAAAGACACTACAAAGGAAGAAAATTACAGGCCAATATTCTTGATAAACATAGGTGCTAAATTCCTCAACAAAACCAGATCCAGCAACATATTAAAAAAAACATACACCACGACCAAGTGAGATTTATTCTGGGGTGAAAAGATGGTATAATATTTGAAAATCAATAAATGAAAGACACAAACCAAATGAGGGACAAAAATAATATGATCATATCAATAGACACAGAAGGAGCATTTGACAAAATCCAACACCCATTTCTGATAAAAGCTCTCAGCAAAGTGGGAATAAAGAGTAAATACCTTAAAATAATAAGAGCAATATTTGAAAAACCTACAGTCAACATCATTAGCAATGGTCAAAAACTAAAACCATTTCCCTTAAAAGCAGGAACAAGACAGGGATGTCTTCTTTCACCACGTTTATTCAACATAGTACTGGAGGTCCTTGCCACAGCTGCTAGGCTGGAAGAAAACATAAAAGGTACCTAAATTGGAAAGGAGGAGGTAAAACTGTCATTATTTGCAGATGATATGATATTGTACATATAAAACCCCAAAACTTTACCAATGTACCACTAAATTTGATAAAAGAATTTGGCTAGTTAAGTGGATACAAAATTAGATCCAGAAATCAATGGCGTTTTTATACACCAACAATGAACTCGCATAAAGAGAAACTAAAAACAAAAAAACAAAACAAAACTGCCATTTACCATTGCAACTAAAAAAGTAAGAAACTTAGGAATAAACCTAACCAAGGCTGTAAAACACCTGTATTCAGAAAACTACAGGACATTGAAAAAAGAAGTAGAGGAAGATGGAAGAATATACTATTTTCATGAATTGGAAGAATTATTATCATTAAAATGTCCATACTACCCAAAGCAACCTATGGATTCAATGCAATTTCTATTAAAATAGCAACAGCATATTTCACAGATCTAGAAGAAACATTTTGAAAATTTGTATGGAACCAAAAAAGACCCTGAATAGCTGTAGCAATCTTGAGAAAGAACAGAGTGGGAGCAATCACTTTACTGGATATCACACTGTACTACAAAGCCATTGTAACCAAAGAGCCTGGTATTGGTACAACAGATATATAGATCAATGGAACAGAACAGAGACCCCAGAAATAGACCCATGCCATTATGATCAGTTAATATTTGACAAAGGAGGCAAGAGCATGCAATGGAATAAAGACAGTGTCTTCAATAAATTGTGCTGGGAAAATTGGACAGATACATGCAAAAAAATCAAACTAGATCACCAACTTAATCCATACACAAGAATAAATTCAAAATGGATAAAAAACTTAAATGTAAGTCAGGAAACCATAAAAATCCTGGAAGAAAACATAGGCAATAAAGTCAGAGATATCCCATGTAGTGGAATTTTCCCTGATTCATCTTTTAGGGCAAGGGAAACAAACAAACAAAAATTAAACACATGAGACTACATCAAACTAAAAAGCTTCTGCACAGCAAAAAAAACAGCCTTGAAATACAAAGGATCCCCACTGTATAGGAGAACATATTTGCCAAGGATGTATCTGATAAGGGGCTAATTTCCAAAGTGTACAAAGAACTCATTCAACTCTACAACAGGAAGACAAGCAATCCAATTAAAAAATGGGCAAGGGAATAGACAGTTCTCCATGCAGATGGCCAAGAGACATATGAAACAATGCTCAAAGTCACTAATTATCAGAGAGATGCAAATTAAAACCACAAAGCAGTACCACTTCACACCTTTGAGGATGGCTACCATCAACAAATCAACAAATGATACATGCTGACAAGGAAGTGGAGAAAGGGGAACCCTGGTACATTGCTGGTGGGAATGCAGACTGGTGCAACCACTATGGAAAACAGTATGGAGTTTCCTCAAATATTGGAACTGCCCTTTGACCCAGTGACCCCACTTCTAGAAATATATCCTAAGAATCCTGTAACACTAATCAAAAAGAATATAGTAGCAAAATTTATTACAGCTAAGATCTGGAAACAGCCCAAGTGCCCCTCAACAGATGATTGGATAAAAAGCCTGTGGGACATTTACACCATGGAATACTATGCAGCTGTGAAGAAGGATCTCATACTTTTGGTACAGTATGGGAGGAACTGGAGGATATTATGTTAAGTGAAATAAGCCAGGCAGAGAAAGACAGACATCACAGGATCTCACTTATATGTGGAATATAAAGAACTTAATAAACTGATGAATAAAATAGGTTGGTGACATGGAAGCAGAGATCAGACTGAGAAATCTCAGAGGGAAGGTGAGGGTTGGTGTGTGGGTGGGTAAGGAGAGATTAAACAAATAATTTATATGCATATATGCATAACCCAAGGACAGAGACAATAGTGTGGTGAGAGACTGCAGAGGGGGGTTAACAGGGGGTGGAAGGAGTCAATGGGGAGATAAGGGGACATCTGTAATATTTTGAACAATAAAAATAAATAAATTATTGTGCTTTAAAAAGGACTTTAAATGTAGATTAACATGAATAATAGTTGGTACCAAATTTATATGGTACTAAAACTTATTTGATACTATTAAATTTTTGTTTTTTATCTTTGTTGTTGAGAGTATTACAAATATTCCCACCTTTTTGGCACCTTGCCCTGCACCCCCTGGATCCCTCCCCATCTGAGGCCTTCAACCCCCTATTTTCTGTATTCATGGACAATGCATAGATGCATATAAGTTCTTTGATTAATATCTTCCTGCCCCTCCCCCCTTCCCTCTGAGACTTGTCAGTCTGTTCAATGTTTCCATGCCTCTTGTCTACTTTATTTATTAGTTTATTTTATTCATATCCACATATATTTGAGATGATGTAATATTTGTCTTTCTTTGACAGGCTTATTTCATTTAGCATAATAATCTTCAGGTCTCTCCATGCTTTTCAAAGGGTAATAGATCCTCTTTTTTACAGCTTCATAGTACTCCATTGTGTAAATGTACCAAAGTTGTTTTTTTTAATTCATTCTTCTACTGATGGACACTTGAGCTGTTTCCAGATCTTAGCTATTGTAAATAACCCTGTTATGAACAGAGGGGCCATATATTATTTCTGATTGGTGTTTTGGGATTCTTAGGATATATTCCTAGAAGTGGGATCACTGGTTCAAATGGAAGTTCTATTTTTAATTTTTTGTGGAAACTTCACACTGTTTTCCATAGTGGCTGCCCCAATCTGCATTCCCAACAGAAGTGTACTAGGGTTCCTTTTTCTTCACATCCCCACCAGCATTTGCTGCTTCTTGATTTATTGATGGTAGTCATTCTGGCAGGTGTGAGATGATATCTCATTATCATTTTAATTTGCATCTCTCTGATGATTAGTGATGTTGAGCATTCGTTCATATGTCTCTTGGCGATTTTTTTGTCCTCTGGAGAAATGTCTATTCAGGTCCTCTGCCCAGTTTTTAATTGGACTGCTTGTCTCCTCTTTGTTGAATTGTACAAGTATTTTATATATTTTGGAAATTAACTGCTTATCATATATATTGCTGGCAAATATTATCTCCCTTTCAGTGGGTTCCCTTTTGATTTTATGCTGGTTTCTTTTGCAGAAGCATTTTAGTTAGATGTAGTCCCACTTGTTTATTTTATTTGTTTGTTTCTCTTCCCCACAGTGATGTATCTGAAAATTCTGCTACATGAAATGTCTCCTATTTTGCTGTGTATGTTTTCAGTCATGGTTTTTATGATTTCATGACCTATGTTTAAGTCTTATACATTTTGAGTTTATTCCTGTGTAAGGTGCACATTCGTGATCTCATTTCATTTTTTTGTTTTTTTTATGTGCCTGTCTAATTTTCCCAGCATCATTTATTGAAGAAACTGTCTTTACTCAATGGTATGTTTTGCCTCCTTTGTCAAGTATTAATTTGGCATAATGATGGAGATTGCATTGAATATACAGATTGCTGTAGGTAGTATTGGAATTTTAATGATGTTAATTATACCAATCCAAGAGTATATGCTTCCACTTGTTTATATCTTTTTTTCTTTAATCCACACCAGAGGATAGTTTTTTCATTGACTTTTTTAGAGAGTGGAGGGAAGGTAGGAGAGGAAGAGAGACAGAGAAACATCAGTGTGACAGAGATGGTTCAATTGGTTGCCTCCGCTGCATGCCCCAACTGAGGTACATGCCCTTGACCAGGAATTGAACCCAGGTCCCTTCAGCCCATGGGTTAACACTCTTATCACTGAGCCAAATTGTACAGGGCCAGTTGTTTATATCTTCCTCCATCTCTTTTTTCAACATCCTATAGTGTTATGAGTATAGTTCTTTTACCTCCTTAGTAGAGTTTATTTTTAAGTATCTTACTGAATTTTTTTTTAAGTTTCTCTTTCTGAGAGTTCATTATTGGTGTATAAAAATGTCATTAATTTATGGGTGTTAATTTTGTATCCTGCTACATTGCCGAATTTTTATTAAATCTATTAGTTTTGGTGGAGTCTTTAGAGTTTTCTATGTATAATACTGTTTCATTGGCAAATAAAGACAGTTTTAGTTCCTCCTTACCTATTTGAATGACTTTTGTGTTTTCTTATTTCCTGATCACTGTGGCTAGGACATCCAGCACTATGTTGAATAAAAGCAGTGAAAGCTGACATCCTGATATATTCATGTTCTTAAGAGAAATAATTTTAGCTTTGCCCATTGAATATGATGTTGGCTGTACATTTTTCATATATGGCCTTTATTATGTTCAGGTATGATCCTTCTATTCTCACTTTACTGAGGGTTTTTGTTAAAAACCAGTGTTGGATTTTGTTGAATGCTTTTTCTGGGTCTATTGATATGATCACTTGATTTTTGTCTCTTAATTTGTTTATGTGATGTATACATTTATTGATTTGCAAATATTGTACAAACCTTGTATTTCTGGATTAAAACCCACTTGGTCATAGTGTATGATCTTTTTAATATATTGCAGGATCTACTTTGCTAATATTTTGTTAAGGATGTTAGCATCTATGTTTATCAGATATGTTAGCCTGTAATTCTCTTTCTTTGTAGGGTCTTTATCTGGTTTTGGAATTGAGATAATTCTGGCCTGGTTTAAAGACTGTGGGGTGCTTCTTCCTCTGGGACTTTTTAGAATAGTTCTTCTTTAAAATGTTGGTAAAACTCACCTGTAAAGCCATCCAGTCCAGTGCATTTATTTTTTCTAGGAGTTTTTTGTTTTATGTTTGTTTTACTGCTTCAGTTTAATCAGTTGTTATCAGTCTATTGAGGTTTTGTTATACTTTCTCATTCAGTATTGGAAGACTGTATTTTTCTAGGAATATGTCCATTTCATCCAGGTTGTCCAGCTTGTTGGCATATAGTTGTTCATAGTATTTCTTACAATCTTTGATTGTTGATTGTGTCAGTTGTTACTTCATCTCTTTCATTTCTAATTTGATTTATTTGGGACCTCTCTCTTTTTTTCTTGATAAGTCTGGCCAAAGGTTCATCACACTTGCTTATTTTTTCAAATAACCAGCTCTTGGTTTCAATGATCTTTTGAATTGTTATATTAGTCTCTATTTCACTTATTTCCAGTATGATCTTTATTAATTCCTTTCTTGTACTTACTTGGGCTTTACTTGCTCTTCTCTTTCTAATTATTTAAGTTGTAGTGTTTGATAGTTTATTAGAGAATTTTCTCATTTTTTAAAAAATTTTATTATTGTTTAAAATATTACAGATGTCCCCTTTTCTCCCTGATGACCCGTTCCACCCCGTTCCTTCCCCCTCCCCAGTCCCTCTCCCCACCATTGTCCATGTCCTTGGGTTGTGTATATATGCACATAAATTCTTTGGTTACTCTCTCCCCCTCCACCCACCTGCCCTCCTCCATCCCTCTGACATTCATCAGTCTCATCTATGCTTCCATGTCATTGAATCTATTCTGTTCATCAGTTTATTAAGTTCTTTAGATTCCACGTATAAGCAAGATCATGTGATATTTTTCTTTTGCTGCCTGACTTATTTCACTTAGCATAATATTCTCCAGGTCCATCCATACTGTCCCAAAGGATACAAGATTCTTCTTCTTTACAGCTGCATAGTATTCCATGATATAAATGTCCCACAGCTTTTTAATCCACTCATCTACTGATGGGCACTTGGGCCATTTCCAGATCATAGGTATTGTAAACTGTGCTGCTATGAACATCAGGTTACATATATCCTTTCTGATGAATGTTTCAGGGTTCTTAGGATACATTCCTAGGAGTGGAATCACTGGGTCAAACAGCAGCTCCATTTTTAATTTTTTGAGGAACCTCCATACTGTTTTCCATAGTGGTTGCACCAGTCTGCATTCCCACCAGCAGTGTACTAGGGTTCCCCTTTCTCCACATCCTCACCAGCACATGTCGTTTGTTGATTGTAGATGGAAGCCATTCTGACAGGTGTGAAGTGATACTTCATTGTGGTCTTAATTGGCATCTCTCTGATGATTAGAGACATTAAGCATTTTCTCCCGTGTCTCTTGGCCATCTGTATGTTCTCTTTGGAGAAGTGTCTGTTTAAGTCCTTTGCTCATTTCTCAATTGGGTTGTTTGTCTTCCTCTTGCTGAGTACTATGAGTTCTTTGTACACTTTGGAAATTAGCCCCTTATCAGATTCATCCTTGGCAAATATGTTTTCCCAGACTGTGGGGTTCCTTTGTATTTTGAGGCTGTTTTCTTCTGATGTGCAGAAGCTTTTTAGTTTGATGTAGTCCCATATGTTTATTTTTTCCTTTTTTTCTCATGTCCTAGGAGATGTATCAGTGAAAAGTCCACTATGTGGGATGTCTGTGACTTTACTGCATATGTTTTCTTCCAGGATTTTTATGGTTTCATGACTTAGATTTAAATCTTTTATCCATTTTGAGTTTATTTTTGTGTATGGTGAAAGTTGGTGGTCTAGTTTCATTCTTTTGCATGTATCTGTCCAATTTTCCCAGCACCACTTATTGAAGAGACTGTCCTTACTCCATTGGATACTCTTGCCTCCTTTGTCAAATATTAACTGACCATAATGACGTGGGTCTATTTCTGGGGTCTCTGTTCTGTTCCATTGGCCTATATGCCTGTTGTTGTACCAATACCAGGCTGTTTTGATTACAGTGGTTTGTAATATAGTTTGAAGTCTGGTAATGTGATCCCTCTCAAGATGGCTGCGGCTATTCGGGGTCTTTTTTGGTTCCATATAAATTTTTGAAATGTTTGTTCTAGGTCTGTGAAATATGCTGTTGGTATTTTCATAGGAATTGCATTAAATATATAAATTGCTTTGGGTAGTATAGACATTTTAATGATATTAATTTTTCCAATCCATGAGCATGGTATATTCTTCCACCTGTTTAAATCTTCCTCTATTTCTTTTTTCAGTGTCACATAGCTTTCTGAGTACAGGTCTTTTATATCCTTGGGTAAGTTTATTCCTAGGTATCTTATTTTTTTAGTTGCAATGATAAATGGTATTGCTTTTTTAGTTTCTCTCTGAAAGTTCATTGTTGGTGTATAGGAATGCCATTGATTTCCAGATGTTGATTTTGTATTCAGCTATCTTGCCAAATTTGTTTATCAAATCTAGTAGTACTTTGATGGAGTCTTTAGGGTTTTCGATGTACAGTATCATGTCATCTGCAAATAATGACAGTTTTACTTCCTCCTTTCCAATTTGGATACCTTTTGTTTTCTTCCTGTCTGATGGCTATGGCTAGGACTTCCAGTACTATGTTGAATAAGGGTGGTGAAAGTGGACATCCCTGTCTTGTTCCGGTTTTTAATGGAAATGGTTTTAGTTTTTGCCCATTGAGTATGATGTTGGCTGTAGGTCTGTTGTATATGGCCTTTATTATGTTGAGGTATGATCCCTCTATTCCTACTTTGCTGAGCATTTTTTTATCAGAAATGGGTGCTGGATTTTGTCGAATGCTTTTTCTGCGTATATTGATATGATCATATAATTTTTGTCCTTCATTTTGTTTATGTGATGTATCACATTTATTGATTTGAGGATATTGTACCAGCCTTTCATCCCCGGAATAAATCCCACTTTTTAGTGTATTGCTGGATCCGGTTTGCTAGTATTTTAGTGAGGATTTTAGCATCTATGTTTATCAGGGACATTGGCCTGTAATTTCCTTTCTTTGTAGTATCTTTATCTGGTTTTGGGATTAGGATGATGCTGGCCTCATAAAAAGAGTTTGGGAGTTTTCCCTCCTCTTGAATTTTCTGGAATAGTTTGAATAGAATAGGTGTTAATTCTTCTTTGAATGTTTGGTAAAACTCGCCTGTAAATCCATCTGCTCCAGGACTTTTGTTTGCTGGGAGTTTTTTGATTACTGCTTCAATTTCATTAGTTGTTATTGGCCTGTTCAGGTTTTCTGCCTCTTCTTGATTCAGCTTTGGAAGGTTGTATGCTTCTAGGAAATTGTCCATTTCCCCTATGTTGTCCAATTTGTTGGCATACAGTTGCTCATAATATTTTCTTACAATCCTTTGTATTTCTGTTGGATCAGTTGTTATATCACCTCTTTCATTTCTGACTTTATTTATTTGGGTCCTCTCTCTTTGTTTCTTAGTGAGTCTGGCTAAAGGTGAATCAATCTTATTTACCTTTTCAAAGAACGAGCTCTTGGTTTCATTGATTTTTTGTATTTTTTTTTTAATCTCTATGTCATTAATCTCTGCTCTGATTTTTATTATTTCCTTCTTCTATTTCCTCGGGGTTTTTCTTGCTCTTCTCATTCTAGTTCTTTTAGTTGTTGTGTTAGATGGTTCATAAGATCTTTTTCTTGTTTCTTGAGATAGGCCTGTAATGATATGAATTTTCCTCTCAAGACTGCTTTCACTGTGTCCCATAGGTTTTGGGTTGTTATCTGTTCATTTTCGTTACTTTCCATGTAGTGTTTGATTTCTACTTTGATCTCCATTACCATGGAGATCAATAACATGCTATTTAGCCTCCATGTGTTTGAATATTTTTGAGTTTTTTTATGGTGGTTGATTTCTAGTTTCATGGCACTGTGATCCAAGAAGATGCTTGATATGATTTCAGTCTTCTTATATTTGTAGAGGCTTGCCTTGTGCCCTAACATGTGGTCCATTTTTGAGAATGTTCCATGTGCACTTGAGAAGAATGTGTATTCTGCTGCTTTGGGGTGAAATGTTCTATAAATGTCAATTAAATGCATTAGGTCTAGTGATTCATTTAAGGTCTGCGTTTCCCTGTTGATTTTTTGTCTTGATGATCTGTCCAATGCTAAAGTCCCCCACTATGATTGTGTTGCTGTCAATCTCCCCTTTGAAGTCCCCCAAGAGATTTTTTATATATTTAGGTGCTCCTGTATTGGGTGCATAAATGTTCATAAGGGTTATTTCCTCCTGTTGGATTGATCCCTTTAGTAATATGTAGTGACCATCTTTGTCTCTCATTATGGTCTTTATTTTGAAGTCTATTTTGTCAGAAATAAGAGTTGCTTCTCCAGCTTCCTTTTCCTTACCATTTGCATGGAATATTTTACTCCACCTCTTCACTTTTAGCCTGTGTGAGTCTTTTGCTCTCAGGTGGGTCTCTTGTAGACAGCATATATTTGGGTCCTGTTTTCTTATCCATTCAGCTACCCTCTGTCTGTTGACTGGCCCATTTATTCCATTTACATTTAAGGTTATTATTGATATATACTTATTTAATGCCATTTCCCCCCTTTATGCTGATGTACCTTTCTCTCACTATCCCTTCTTTTTCTTAAAGCAGTCCTTTTAGCATTTCTTGCAATGCTGGTTTGGTGGTACTGAACTCCTTTAGCCTTTTTTTTTTGTCTGGGAAGCTTTTTATTTCACCTTCAAATTTAAACGATAGCCTTGCTGGATAAAGCAATCTTGGTTGCATGTTCTTGCTTTTCAATACTTGGAGAACTTCATTCCACTCCCTTCTGGCCTGAAGAGTCTCTGTTGAGAAATCCTCTGTCAGCCTTATGGGAGTTCCCTTGTAGTTCACTGCTTGTCTCTCTCTTGCAGCCCTTAATATTTTCTTTGTCCTTGACATTTGCCATTTTAATTATGATGTGTCTTGGAGTGGGTCTCTTTGGGTGCTTCTTGTTTGGAGCCCTCTGTGCTTCCTAAACTTCTGTGGCTTTCTCCTTCACCAGCCTACGGAAGTTTTCTATAATTATTTCTTCCACCAAGTTCTGTATCCCTTGCTCTCTTTCCTCCCCCTCTGGTACTCCTATAATGTGAATGTTGTTTCTCTTCATGTTGTCCCAAAGTTCCCTGAGACTGTCTAATGCTTTTTAAGTGTTTTTTCTTTTTGCTGCTCTGATTGTGTGATTTTCTCTACTTTGTCTTCTAAGTCATTTATTCTATCCTCTGCTTCATTGAGCCTGCTTTTAATTCCTTTCAGTGCATTCTTGATATCACATACAGCATTTTTTATCTCTGTCTGAGTTGTATTTATGGTATCTCTTTTTTCATGTTTTCACTAAGGTTCTCGATCTTATCATCTATAGTCTTCTTAAGTTCCTTGAACATCTTCATCATCCATACTCTAAACTCCCACTCGCTCAACTCCATCTCATCAACGTCTTTTTCTGGCGATGTTTCCTTTTCTTTAATTTGGGGGTTGTTTCTTTGTCTCCCCATTTTGGTAGGTCTTAGTGCTTATATCTATATATTAGATATATTTGCTGTGTCCCAGTCTTGTGGAATGGGATTTTGTCTTGTGGGTCCAGTGGAGCCCAGAGGTGTATATTGTTGTTGATACTGTTGAAAATTTAGAAAATAATAAATTAAAATGTAAAAAGTAGAGAAGCTACTGGGAGATAACAGAAGCAGAGAAAATATTTTGAAAGAAGGGCCTGCACAAAATTAAGGGAGAGAATAGGAATAGGATAATAGTTGAAAATGAGAAAACAAAAATACAATAAAGAGAATAAGAGAAACTAACAATTGGACAGGAAGAAAGAAGGGGGCAAAAAGAAAGAAAGAAAATTAGAAAAAGAAAGAAGAAAAAGAAGGAAAAAGTTATGCCAATGGATTGAGAGGAGAGAGAGAGATCAAGCCCAGGCAGACAGGGAGTCTTGTAAGAGATTTGGGGGAAACTATAGAGGAAAGCAGTAAACTTGGTTATAATGATAAAGTCCCAGTCATTAAGCAGGGATATTAAGAAAGTCTTGATAGTAGAAGCAAGGATAAAACAAAACAATGCAAATAACCAAAACAAAACCAAAAACAAACTGAGGAAGACAAAGTTCTTTTATATAAAAAAAAAAAATTAGTTAAAAAAATGTTTAAAAAAAATTAAAAAAGAAAAAAGATTTTTATAAAATTTTAAAAAGAAGAAAAAAACAAATTTTCTCCACTTTCTCTTCTTCCTAAGGAAAAAAGAAAAAAGAAACAAACCCACAAACAAAAAAACAAACAAAAAAACCCCAAAAAGCAAAAAAACCCAAACCAAACCAAACAAAAAAACAGCAGAGAAAAAGGTAGTCAATCAGGTGATTTCTTCTGGGCGACTTATGTTGTCTGAGGGTCATTGTTTTTTGTGATTTCAGTTGTCCTGGGAGGTACTTGTGTATCACCCCAATGTGAGGAGCCGTCTAGGTTTGGCTCTGGTGTCCTTAGGTAGATGGTTGATCTGAGACTCTCCATGGGCCACCTCCTCTTGTCAGCTCTTTTGCGATCTTGTAGTTGCCTGGTCTTGCTCCAGATTCTTCTGTAGAGTCTTTAGGGTGCAGGGTGGCTAGTGTAGCTCAGGGTATCACTCCCCTTAGAGGTGTCCCTGTCAGGCTCTCATTCTGCGGGAGTTAGTCTCTGCTCCACCGCCAGCTCCTCAGTCTCTACCCTGTCCTCTGATTCTAATTCCCCAGGCACTGGCCTGTTGCCGCTTCAGATTGATTTCAGCCTGTTTCCTTTTCTGTATGGGCTGTTTCAGCAGCCTGTGCCCAGTGGGTTCAATTAAGGACACATTCTGGTGAGCCCTTTGCCTACCCAGCCCCCAGCACGGGTTTTCAGCATTTCCACCAGTTCCCAAACAACAGTCCCTGAGAGTCTTATTCTTGCAGAGTCCTCCTGTGAGCTGCTCTCCCTTCCCCCTCAGGACTGTGCCCTGCGGGTGTGTCTGGGGCTTCAGTGAGCGGGACCCACCCCTTTCCTGTTGGGAGTGGTGCTCCCGGCTACAAGAGAGGCTGGCAGGCTCCGCCCCTCCCTGCTGAGCTCTGGTTGACTGGTCACACCAGTTCCGCCCCTCAGACCTTCCACTGCGCAGACCCCAATGGCAGCCTCGGCTGGTCTGTCCTTGCAGTGCACGCCGGGAAGGTGGGAACCAGTTCCGCAATCAAACTCACAAAAGCACAAAGCAACACAGAGGCAGAGAGTCTGCTCTGCAAGGTCCCACCACCCTTGCTCCAAGGCACCCAGCAGGAGGGGACCCAAATTCAGCTCCACGCAGTTCTCCACACCGCTGGTCTCAGCAAAGCTTGAGCGACTTCACGCGCCACCACGGGGTCCCTCAGGGCCGGTCACAGATCCCAGCCTCTTGGCACCCGGGATCTCAGGGAGGGAGGACACCCTCAGGGCTGGTCGCAGAACCCAGCCTCCCGACACCTGGAGCTCAGGGCGGGAGGGCTCCTCCCCTCCCCCACACCATGCAGATTCAGCGCTTTCTGGGGCTCAACACAGTGCCCCACAGGGAGGCAGAGGGTCCCCGTGTGCGGGTGCTCAGCGCAGTCCTCTGGTCCTTCACTACTTGCGTGCCACAGGCCTTGGGACAGCCTTCCCTATGGCTGGCACCCTGAGCACCAGATGCCTGTCACAGCAGCCCCTAGAGGCTTTGTTTCCTAGGAAGGCGCCGTCTCATCCCGGACTCACCACTCCCCTGAGTTCCTCTGCCCTGTGCGCGGGGCGCTCCTTCCCCTCTCTGCTCCGGGTGTGGGATCCCCGTTTTTGGATGCCGTCCACAGGGCTTTGCAGCCTCCAAGCCTTCAGGCTCAGAGCCCAGCACAGGCTTCAGGGGGACTCCCCCTTCCAAGGGCCCCCTCTCTTACCGGACTCTGTGATGGTTCCTCAGTGCTCCCCACTCACACTTTGTCCACTCAGGTATGTTTCTCTGTTTTTTTCAAGCTAGTTTCGTGGAATTTTAGGAGGAAATCAAGTCCGTGGCTGGAGCCGGGGTGCTGCTGCTTCTATAGGGCTGCCATCTTCCTCTCTCTCCTCTCATTCTTGTGGTAGGCCTGTAATGCCATGAACTTCCCTCTCAAGACTGCTTTCACTGTGTCTCATAGATTTTGGTTGTTGTGTGTTCATTTTCATTTGTTTCCAGGAAGTTTTTTGTTTGTTTGTTTGTTTGTTTTTAAATTTTACCTTTATTGTTGAGAGTATTACAGGTATACCATTTCCCCCCCCCCAGCTGATCCCCTGCACTTCCCTCCCACCGCCTTCCCAGGCCTTCACCCCGTTATTAACTGTGTCCATGGGTTATACATATAACTTCTTTGGTTAATCTCTTCCCACCCTCCACCCCCCTTCCCTCTTTCCCCTGAAATATGATCGTCTGTTAGCTGTGTCAATGTCTCTGGATCTATTTAGTTCATCAGATTCTTTTGTTCATTAGCTTCTTCTTAAAGAAGACCCTTCAACATTTCCTGTAGTGCTGGTCTGGTGGTGATGAACTCCTTTAGCTTTTCCTTGTCTGTGAAGCTCTTTATTTGACCTTCAATTCTAAATGATAGCTTTGCTGGGTAGAGCAATCTTGGTTGTAGTTCCATGTTTTTCATCATTTTGAATATTTCTTGCCACTTCCTTCTGGCCTGCAAGGTTTCTGTTGAGAAATCAGCTGACAGTCGTATGGGTGCTCCCTTGTAGGTAACTAACTGTTTTTCTCTTGCTGCTTTTAAGATTTTCTCTTTGTCTTTAACCTTAGGCATTTTAATTATGATGTGTCTTGCTGTGGGCCTCTTTGGGTTCCTCTTCTTTGGGACCCTCTGTGCTTCCTGGACTTGTAAGTCGATTTCTTTTCCCAGGTAGAGGAAGTTTTCTGTAATTATTTTTTCAAATAGCTTTTCAATTCCTTGGTCTCTTTCTTCCCCTTCTGGCACCCCAATAATATGAATGTTGGGCCTCTTAAAGTTGTCCCAGTGGCTCCTTATACTATTTTCATATTTCTGGATTCTTTTTTCTTTTTGCTCTTCTGGTTGGGTGTTTTTTGTTTCCTCATGTCCCAAATTGCTGATTTGATTCTCAGCGTCTTCTACTCTGCTGTTGATTCCATGTAAATTATTCTTCATTTCAGTTCCTGTAGCCTTCATTTCAAATTGGTACTTTATTATGTTATCGATTTTCTCAGTTATTTCCCTAACAGTTGCTTAAACATCCTTATAACCAAAATTCTTAACTCTGTATCTGTTAGCTTGCTTGGATCTATTTCATTTAGTTCCTCTTCTAGAGATTTCTTCTGTTCTTTCCTTTGTGTCATCTTTCTTTGCCTCTGCATTTTGGCTGCTTTCAGGTGTTTGTTTCTATGTAGTAGGTAGAGCTACTATGTCTCCTGGAATTGGTAGAGTGACTTTGTGTAGTAGGTGTCCTGTAGGGTCCAGTGGCTCAGCCTCCCCAGCACCTGAGCTGGGCCTTCTAGGTGCTCCCCTGTGTGGGCTGTGTGCACTGTCCTGTTGTAGTTGAGCCTTGGTTGCTGTTGGCGTCCCTGGGAGGAACTGACCCCCAGGCCAATCAGCTGTGAGGACCAGCTGCAACTACAGCCAGAGAGATGCTGTGCTGGAGACACACTTATGGATCAGGATTTACTTCAGTGGAGCTTTGGTGTTCACCAAGTCCGCCCCTTGAGTGTCACTCGTGGATGTGGTAGGGTTGTAATCCAGTGTCATAGAGTTTGATCACCAGGTGCATTGTCTCTGGGGCCTCCCAGGAGGTGCAAAGTCAGCCTCTGCCAGTGCCTTGCCCAGGGCCACCCAGCATGAGCTACACCGCAAACCATAGCTGGCTGCTACTTGTGCTGGGCTTGGAGGTGTCCAGGACAGGCCAAGCTATGAGCCAGTGCAGGCTGCCGCTAGTGGCAGACCTGGGGCCACTTATCAAGCTGTATGGGGCACGCTGCTGATTGTTTGAGAGATTTTAGGAAAGTCCTAAGCATGAGGCTTGAGAGGCCACTCGCATAGAAAAGCCCCTGGAAATGGCCTGGATGAGCTGCAGGTGGGGAGGGGTGGGGCCTCTGGGAATCATGGGGCGGAGCCAAAGGTTTGTGTCAGGTTCTGGCGATTCAAATATGGCACCTGCCTGTGGGCTGTGTGCGGGGAGGACTTGCCAAATGGGCAATGGCCTCTGCCAGCTCCTCTGCCTGGGAGAAAGCCGCCCTCCACCTCTCGCCCCGACTTCAGGCAGGTTAGTTCCTCCCCGAGTGTCCCAGGTCCTTTAAGGCTGCTGCCCGGCGCTGGGCTCAGAGGGAGTGAGTCCGAGTGAGTCCATGTGCGGTCCCTTTGAGAGGAGCTGCTGGGGCTCCCGCAGCCTCCGCGACCCTCAGGGACAGTCCCTGCTGGTTTCACAGCCCAGAGTTGTGGGGACGTTTCTTCCCGGCCTGGAGCCCTGGGCTGGGGGTCTGCTGTGGGGCTGGGACCCCTCCCTTCTCCCTCCTCTGGGAAACCTCCGCCACGTAGAATTTCAACTGCGGCACTGGGTGTGGGGCCGCAGCACATCTTTGTGATTCAGCCCTGATCTGCCCGTGTCTGCACCCCTCCTACCGGTCTCGGTGCTTCTTCAGGTCCCTGGTTGTGGGGCTTCTGTTCAGTGAGATTTCAGGAGGCTCAGAGTGATGGTGGTTCTGTATTTTAGTTGTAATTTTGATGTGGTTGCGGGAGGCAGAGGGTGCAGCTGTTACCTACGCCGCCATCTTGTTGTTCCTCCTCTCTAGGAAGTTTTTGATTTCTTTCTTGATCCTTTTGGTAACCAATGTATTATTTAATAACATGCTATATAGCCTCCATGCTTTTGATAGTTTTTGAGTGTTTTTATTGTTTTTGATTTCTAGTTTCATGCCATTGTGATCTAAGAAGATGCTTGATATGATTTCAATATTCTTGAACTTGTGGAGACTTAGTTTGTGTCCTAACATGGAGTCTATCTTTGAGAATGTCCCATGTGCAGTTGAGAAGAATATATATTCCACAGCTTTGGCTGGAAGTGTTCTGCAAATGTCAATTAATTCCATCTGATTTACTGTGTGTTTTAGGATCCGTGTTTCCTTGTTGATTTTTTTGTCTGTAAGATCTAGTGTTGTTAGTGGGGTGTTTAAGTCCCCTACTATAACTGTATTGCTGTCAATCTGTTCCTTAAAGTTCTTCAGCAGCTTCTTTTTATATATTGGGTGCTCCTACATTGAGTGCCTTTATTATTACCAGGGTTATATCCTCTTGTTGTATCAATCCCTTTAGCATTATGTAGTGAGCTTCATTGGCCCTTGTTATGGTCTTTGTTTTGAGGTCTATTTTTTCAGATATGACTATTGCTACCCTAGCTTTTTTTTTTCTTCATTTTATTTTCATGGAAAATTTTATTCCATCCTTTCACTTTAATCCTGTGTGTGGGTCTTTGGTTCTGAGGTGAGTCTCTTGTAGACAGCATATATGTGGGACATGTTTTCTTTTCCATTCAGCTACCCCATGTCTCTCAATTGAAACATTTAAACCATTTACATTTAAGGTTATTGTCGATAGATACTGATTTATTGCCATTTTTATTCTTTATGTCAATCTTCTCCTCTATTTCTTTTTCTTACAACAGTCCCTTTAGCATGTCTTTTTGTTATGTTTTAATTTGTCTTTATTACTGAAAGTATCACAAATGTCCCCCCTTTTCCACATTGATACCCTCTACCCTTCATCCCACCCTTCCAGGTCTTCACCATTCTATTGTCCATGGATTATGCATATGTGCATATAAGTTCTTAGAGTAATCTCTCCCTACTCACCCAACCACCCCTCCCTTTCCATTGAGATTCATCAATCTGTTCTGTGCTTCTATGTTACTGGATCTATTTTGTTCATTGGTTTATTTTGTTCATTAGATTCCACATATGAGTAAGGTCATGTGATACTTGTCTTTCTCATCTCCTTATTTCACTTATCATTAATACTCTCCAGGTCCCACCATGTTGTCTCAAAGGGTAAGGGATCCTTCTGTTTTATAGCTACATAGTATTCCATGTGTAAATATCTAAGAAGATGCTTGATATGATTTCAGTCTTCTTGAATTTGTAGAGACTTTTTTTGTGTCCTAAAATGTGGTCTATCTTTGAGAATGTCCCTTGTGGACTTGAGGAAAATGTATATTCTGCAACTTTGTGTGAAATGTTCTGTAATTGTCAATTAAATCCATGTGATTAAGTGTGTCATTTAGAGTCATTGTTTCCTTGTTGATTTTTTGTCTGGAAGATCTATGCAGTAAAGTTAGTGGGGTGTTAAAGTGTGTGAGTCTTTTGTTCTCAGGTAGTTCTCTTGTAGGCAACATATATTTGGATCTTGTTTTCTTATCCATTCAGCTACCTTATGCCCTTTGATTGGAGTATTTAATCCATTTATATTTAAGGTTATTATTGATAGGTACATAACTATTGCCATTTTATTTCTTTATGCCCATATTTCTCTTTCTCTCTATTTCAACTTCTTATTACAGCAGTCTCTTTAATACTTCTTGCAGTGTTGGTTTGGATGTGATAAACTCCTTCAGCTTTTTTTGGTTTTTTTTGTTTGTTTGTTTGTTTGGGAAGCTTTTTATTTCACCATCTATTTTGAATGGTAGCCTTGCTGATAGAGTAGTCTTGGTTTCAGATTCTTGCTTTTCATTATGCTGAATATTTGTTGCCATTTTCTTGTGGCCTGTAGAGTTTGTAATGAGAAATCAACTGACAGCTTTATTGAGGCTCCTTTTTATGTAACAGATTGCTTTTTCTCTTGCTGTCTTTAAGATTCTCTCTTTGTCTTGAATTTTTGGCATTTAATTATGATGTGTTTGGGCGTGGGCCTCTCTGGGTTCTTATTGTTTAGGACTCTCTGTGCCTCCTGAACTTGTGTGAATTGTTCCTTCACCAGATTAGGGAAGTTTTCTGCCATTATTTCTTCATGCAACTTCTCAGTCCCTTGCTTACTTTCTTTCCTTCTGGTACTTCTATGATGTCAATATTATTACATTTTATGTTGTTCCACGGTGCCCTTAAAATGTCCTTCTATTTTTGTTTTTTCTTTTTGGTTCTCTAATTGAATGATTTTTTCTACCCTGTCTTCTAATCTACTGATTAGATCCTTAGCTTCCTGTAATCTGCTGTTTATTCCTTCCACTGTGTTTTTTTTTTTTAATTTCTACTAGGTCATTCTTAATTTCCTTCATACTTTCCATTTCTTATTTCATGCTGTTGAGCATCCTTATGATCAGTATTCTGAACTCTATATCTGATAGATTGCCTATCTCCATTTCATTTAACTCTTCTTCTGGAGAATTCTTTTTTCTTTCATTTGGGGCTTGTTTTTTTGTCTCCCCATTTTGGCTGCCTGTTTGGATTTGCTTTTATATGTTAGGTAGATCAGCTAGGACTACCAGTCTTTTGGATGGTCACTGGTGCAGGCCAAGGGCAGATGCTATTTGTGACTCTCTTTGAGTACCCTATTTGAAGCATTTCACACTCCACAGTTTGTGATTCCCTCTTCTGGGTCTAGGTGCATTTGGGAAGGGCAAAAATGTGCACCTAGGTGTCCTCCTCCAAGCAAGCCCTGTGTCCAGATTCAAATCAAAGACTCAAAGCACCCAGAGGCTGATTGTTATTCAGTCTCTTAATGAGCCTCAGGCTTTAGAAACTCCCCAGGATTGGGTGAGAGTTTTTGCAACAGGGTGAGACAATTCTCCTCCACCCCCAGGCAAAAGCTACTTTGAGGTAAATATCTGCCTGAGAAATATGTCCTCTGCAGTATGGTGGAATGACTCAGCACAGGAATCCAGATGGCTGCCCTCTAAACTCTATACCCTGAGCTAGCATCCCTAGATTCTCCTCACAAGGCTCTAACCCATTCTACTCTCCCTCCACTGGAGCCCAAGTTGAGTGGCTGCACATGAAACACTGTGTGTTGGCCCTTTAAGAGCATACCTATATTTTCAGCTGTCTCTCACTGGCAGAACCCCACTGCTTTTTACAGCCAAATGTTATGTGGGCACCTTCCTCAATTCTGGTGCTCTGGGTTGGGAAACCCAGCTTGGGGTTTAGGCCCCAGAGTTTCAGTGGAACCCCCTAACAGCTGAGATATCCTTCCTGACCTTCAGCTGCTTCCTGAGGGAACCCAACTAGTCCTCTTGCACCTCTGTCTTTCCTACCAGTCTCTATTAGGTCTCCACTTTAGATCCTGTGTTATGAGGGTGCTCTCCAGCTAGTCTTCAGTTGGTTATTCAGGATGCTTTTTCTATATTTTAGTTGGAATTCCAGTTTGGTCCTGGGAGAGTGTCAGTGTACCTTCCACTCAATTCACTGCCATCTTGGAATTTCCCCTTTAGCATTCCTTGCAGTGCTGGTGTGGTGGTAATAAACTGTTTTAGCCTTTGTTTGTTTGTTTGTTTGTGAAGCTGTCTATTTTTCTTTCAATTTTGAATGATAGTCATGCTGGTTAAGCAGTCTTGGATTCAGTCCCTTGCTTTTTATTCCTTTGTATACTTCATGCCACTCCCTTCTGGCCTGAAGCTTTTCTATTGAGAAATCCGCTGACATTCTTGTGGGAGCTCCTTTGTAGGTATCTTTCTGTCTCTCTCTTGCTGCCTTTAAGATTCATTCTTTGTCTTTAACCTTTGCCATTCCAATTATGATGTGTCTTGGTGTGGGTCCTTTTAGGTTCATCTTAATTGGGATTCTCTGTGTTTCATAGACTTTTGTGACTATTTCCTTCACCAAGTCAGGAGTGTTTTCTGTCATTAATTCTTCAAACGGGTTCTCTATTCCTTGCTCAGATCTTCTTCTTCTGTCATTCCTATGATATGGATGTTTTTACATATCATGTTGTCCCAAAGCTCCCTTAAACTCTTCCTGCTTTTTAGTTTTTTTCCTGATTGCTTTTATTGGGTGTTGTTTTTTACCTTGTCTTCTAATTCACTGATACTGTCCTCAGTCTCTTATACTCTACTGTTGTTTCCTTCTAGGATATTCTTTATTTCAGCTATGTCGTTCTTCATTTTTGATTCATTCTTTTTCATGGTTTCTACCTCTTTTTCCATGCTGGTGTAGTTCTCACTAAATTACTTAGAGTTCTCATTAAGTTGCTTGTAGTTCTCACTACATTGTTTGAACACCCTATTACCATTACTTTGAATTCTTTATCTGAGGTTTCTTGCCTGAATTTCATTTAGTTCCTTTTCTGGTGACTCCTCCTTTTCTTTCACTTGTGGGTTGTTTCTTTGTCTCCCCATTTTAGCTTTCTGTTAGTTTGGGGCCCTGGGTGAGGCAGGCTGGGTTGCAGGGCAGGTCCATGATCATTGGGGTGACATGTTGTGCCAGCTCACAGTGGTGCTCTGATCTTCTGGTGGCACTGCTCTTGGCTTGCCGGGTCACAGTGGCATCCATTGGTTTTGGGTCATAGAGGGTCTGGTCTCTTGGTGGCCCTGGGTCAGGTACACCTTTTTGCAGAGGCAAGTCAGTATGTCCAGGGGTATCAGGTTATGGCTTCAGGGCCAGTCATAATGCAGTAGGGACTGTTGTACTGGGGCACTTGGTCAGGCACAGTGGTGGCAATGGCAGGTCTGTGCATCAAGGGACATTGTTTCATGTCACAGGGCCTGCAATCCATGCCAAAGTGCTGGGGCCTGTCATTCAGGGGTGTGGGGTTGGGCATGACATATTGGGGCAGCAAGTCTATGCATCCCAGTGTGTCATGCACCAAGGCAACAGGGTGGCCAGACACACCACTCATCAAAACAGCAAGCCAGTCATTCAGGGGCATTGGTTCAGGCATCCCATGTTGCAACAACAGGCCCATGTGTCCGGGGGCAGGGTGGGGTGTTGGGTCCTAGTGGTGTGGCTGTGCAGCCTGTGTGTGGCCTAGGGGGGGCTCCATTTATTTCTATTATAGACAATGTTTCTGTCCCCTCAAAATTCATAAGTTGAAACCTAATCCTTAATGTAATGGAATTTGGAATGGGGCTTTTGAGAGGTGGTTAGGTCATGATGGTAGAGCTCTCATGAGAGGAATTAATGCCCTTTTAAAAGTGAGGCCCATTGCTCTTCATGCCTGAGCACACAGCAAGAAGGCAGCCATTTATGAACCAGGAAGTGGGCTCTCACCAGTCACTGAATCTACCGGTGTGTTGATCTTGAACTTCCTACCTTCCAGAACTGTGAGAAATGTTTCTGTTGTTCATAAGCAACTATGCCTATAGTGTTCTATTATATAGCACTCTCAATGAACTAAGATAGTTACATTTTTTAAAAATGACATATCAAAATGTACTAAATGTCAAAATTATATTACATTTAAACTTGTAATGAGAAATTTAAATGTTACCTTAAAATGTTACCTTAAAAATGGATGGCTCATAGGTTTTACCAACTATTTTTAGGGAGGGTGCAAGCAAAAGTTTGAAGTCCATGTAACACTGTAATACTCCCTTTCAAACACCTTTAAGTCTTTTGTCCCTCTCTGCTTTCATTGCACTCATTAAGCATAAGTCCAACCCAGGTTAAACCCAATCGTCTTCTGATTCCATACATGCACTCAAGCAGCTCAAGGTTGCTGGAGAGAAATATAAGACCAGACTGACTAATTTCATATCCAATCTATGATCAACACTCAACAGGATACACCACACTGCCTAGTAATTCTATTAGTCTGGCATGTTCAAGTTCTCACTTCTAAACAACCATTTCACACTTTCTTTTCCCCCCTCAAAATTCTTACACACTTCCTTCACATCTCAGTTAGCAACTTACAACTTTACCTCATTCATACTTGAGAAAATCATTGAAATAAAATAAGAACCTCCTCATCTTTCCACCAGCAACCTGCATTTGCACCCATGTTTTGCCTCCCCTCTTATTACTATGGGTGAATTTGTGCCTGTAAGTCCAACGCTTTCTCATATGCTCTGGATCTCATCCTCTCTCAGCTTCTTGAGAACATTATCCAAGGATATCCCTTTATACAACATCATCCCTATCAGTTTAATAACCTACTTTCATATAGACTGTCTTTAACCACCCACTTCACTCTATATCCCTATCATACCCTCCTTATGTCTCTATTTTCATTCACAGCTAAACTTCTAAAAAGATCTTTCTATAAGCACTGCTTCACTTCCTTACCTTACATTCTCAATTCAGTCCACTCCAAGTAGACTTCCTTCACATCATTCCATAGAGACTTACTTCATTAAGGACAACAATGGTTTCCATACTACCAAATCCAATGGCCACTTCTCTGTTCTTATCTAATTGACCCACTGATCACTTCTTCATTCCAGTAGAGCTTATTTTTGTGTCCCTGACACTACACTCTCCTGGTTTTCTTCACATTTCACTGGCTACTCCTTCTCAATCTTCTTTGCCTTTCTTCTGCTTATCTTGACCTCTAAGTTAGGAGTTCTCCCTGACTTAGTTCTTCTTTTCTATCAACAGACACCTTCTTTTTAAGGTGACTTATCTTGTGGTTAAAATACCACTTTTATGCTAAAGATTCTCTAAGCTATATATCAAACTTGATTTATTTCCAGAAGGGCTTACTTGGCATCTTTATTTTTATATTCAGTAGTTATCTGTAGTCTAATTTGATCAACATAGAACTCTGAATTGCTATTACCCACACCCCCAATTCCATACCTGTTTTCTCTTTTGTATTCACAGTCTCAGTTAATGGCATGAACATCCAGCCAGCTCTTAAACCAAAATTGAGCAGTTACCCTTGCGAACCTCTGTTTTTATTACTTACATCTAATCCACCCAAAAAATCTGTCCCTTGCATCTTCAAAATATATTAATCCTGATGTTTTAAATGTATTGAGAGTTGTTTTGTGGTCTAACAATGGGCCAAATTTTGAAAATGACTCATAGATACTTAAGAAGAATGCTCTATGTCTAAAATCATACTTATTAAGCTTTAAGCTGGGTATTGTTTAATAGTAATCCTTCATTTCCATTATCTGCTTTACTTTGCCTCATTTTTTCAGGGGCCAGAAATCTAGAAATTACAGGTAGAGGTATAGATGAAATTGATAATCTATCAAAGAAATGCACGCCAATGCATTCGGGAGGTGAAAGGGAGGGAGAGCAACTCTGTCTCCAGCAGCAGTGATGGTTGACTCTTGTCTCTAGGCCGTTAAATTTCATGGTGACTGTGCTCCAATTTGGGAGCTGCACAGCACCCGTGACATTGATGGCACTTTCTTGAAACCTCCTGAGTTCAGAGTGACAGCAACACCAGCTTCCTGATTTCCAGATTATAGTTGCAACAGTGTGCCTAAAAACTTAGTGGCCCTGACAGTCATTCCTCTAGTCTTTTCAATTATTTTTCAGGTATCTTGATTCCTGAACAAAATACTTTGTATTTTATATACCTTGTGTGGTTTCTGTCTTCTGAACTGAGTTTTCACTGACACAGGTCCTGTTTTGTTCCATGTCCTATTTTGTTTGATCTTTTCTTACATTATCTTGTTTCATTCTCACTAAAAACTACTAAGAAAAAATTATTCTCGTTTTACATATGAAGAAACCGAAGTTTAAGAAATTAACATGATTTGTCTACTACTGCTGAGAGGTAGAGCCAAGGAAAAGGAATGTCTCAGCAGCCAAAGCTTATAGGTGCTCTTTCTTTTATTTTACCTCTATAATATCAAAATCAATGCAGCAAGATATACATCTAAAACTCTTCATAGTTTTCTTTCTCTCCTTCTCCAATCCATTCTCTCCTCTCTTAAAACCAACCCTGTTAATTTTCTTTGAGAGATCTCTCCTACTCAGTCCCTTTTTAATCTCATGCCACTGCTTTGGCTTGGGTCCTAATTATCTTTCACCTGGGTTATTGTAATTCAGCTTCCTAACTAGAATGCCTGCTTCCATTCTGATCTCATTTAATCTATTTTCCTTGCTCCTGTGTGAAATTAGATGCTGTCCAAACCTCTCAGCCAGTGACAGTAGGCCACTGTGTTCCATTCCCTGCAGGTTGCTCCAGCCTTATCTGCTGCACATCTACCTTCTCTTGGTTCCCAAACTGCACTGCATTCTCCTTGTGTGTCTCCCTACTAGAGTAGGGCAGGGGATTGCATTGAAACAGTACTAGTTGCAGATTTTTCTCTGACCACATTCTCCTTAGTGAATCCTTCTTCAAGATGTTGTCTCTGTCTTTTACTCCTTTTTCCCTTTTGTACACAATAAGTAAAATAAAATTCTGTCTTTTGTGGCAAAACACAAAGTCCATCAGAATAAATGTCATCCTTCCCTTCCTTAACCTTGGATAACACAGTGCATTATAACCCAGTGTAGTATTTATTTAACAGGTAGGGTGTTTGAAAGTAGGGAAGGTCCAAAAGTGAACCAAAAATATTGCTTGAAATGAGATAGATGTACTGCACAGAGAGGTACCATGAGTCAAAGTCAAAGACATTTCCTACCATGGTTTATGTTCCAAGTGTGGGTGCTGGAGCCAGGTGCTTGGGATTGAATCCCATGTCCACTGCTTACTAACTACATCACCTCATTAGTGAACTTTCTCAAGTTCCAGTTTTCTCCTCTGTAAAATAAAAGTACTCTCATAGGGATGTTATGAAGATTAAATATGATAATGCAAATAAAGTGCTTAGCACAGTATCTGATAAAGTAAGAGCTCAATAGATGTTACTTATTATTATTGTTTTCACTTGAGCCTGTATCTGTTAGCATTGTGTTTTTGAATAATAAAGATCCACAACAGGAGTGGCTTAGATAAGATAGAAGCTAGTTTCTCTTTCACATAGAAATCCTCAAGTAGAAAGCTCAGAACTTGTCCTCAAGGTCCTCAGGGACCCAGGTTCCTGCCAGTTCATTACTAGACCATCCCTAAGGTGTGACCATTCTCATGATCCAAGATGGTATCAAGAGTTCCATTGAAGGTCTCAGCAGTAGGATAGAGGAAGGGATAAAGAAAAGATGGCAAATGGTAGCATGTCCTATTAGCTGACTTTTAAGGAAACATCTCAGGTGATCCATGAGAAATTTTTGTCCATAATACATGAGGGACTGACCTTCATGATCATACAACTCTTATTTCAAAATTTTAATTTTTAAAGCATCACAAGAGTTTAGCTGATAGTCTACTGTGGCTCACTAAGATCTTAGAATCTCTTTCTGTTATATTTCAATGATGCTAATGAGCTAAAACATAATATAATATTACTAAATTGAATATTACTCAATGTTTTACATCAGGCTGCCTTTGAAATATCATTGTCTCAGTATTTCAGATGTACCTGAATTGTTTGGATTTCAAACTCTGCATTCTAAAATATAATTTTTTCCCCTTTCTGAGACAGTGCCAAGTTAAGTCTATAGGGCAAGGTTTACATTGTAGGCTGATTGTATAACAAATACTTCCATCAAGAGTGCTCTGGAGAAGAAGTGGCCAGAAAGGGAATGTGACAGAAAAACAAGACAATGCTGCAGGAAGATTAGTTTTGCTCCAAGATTTACATGAATAATAGATACAGTGTAATGCAGAATAAAACAATGGTTAAAAAAATTAAAAACCCACTAAAATGACAGCAACCCATGGTCACACATTATACTGGGTATGTACAGTGGGATAAATTATTGCCATAGCAAAGTCTGAAATGTGGTTTCTATGCTCCCTTTTCTCTGTTAAATGACTATTACTTGGGAGCTATTCATTAGCACAAGCAGTAGGATTACTGCATATAAGGCAATAATTGGAGGGTGCTATCTCTTGGTCTGTGGCATATTATCTTTAGGGTCATCTTATTCAATATTTCTAACTATAATAAAACCTCTGCTGATTAATATTTCTAAATTCTAGTGCTGCTGCCTTCCTGTGACAATGGTAGATGACAGTCTTACAAAGTTCATTGCCAGTGAAAAATGAGTTCTTTTTGTGGTGTCATGAGGAAAGAATTTTAAACATGAGGGCAAGATTTTATTGTGAGTTAAGGGGAATTACATGAGGGTGGGCAGGCACTAAAGCACTGCCATGAGGCATGAGGCTTTTGTTAGTCCTCCATACAACTTCTTGGTTCATGTAAAGAACAAAGCACCATTCAAACTATCCATCCCAAATTTCTAACTTTTCCCATGCCTGAATTGGGTCCTCCTCCCAGCAAATTCTATTGGGGTTTCACAACCTCTATCCAATCCAATTAGCTTTCCGATTGTTCCCAGGCTAGACCCTCTCCTTCTATTTCATCACCCTGACTTTCTTTGTGTATGTCCCAAAATTCCATTACATCATTTAGTTTCCATTGCCCATTTGCCCATCAGAGGAATTTCCTTGGTACTAGGGCTTTAGCACCTCCAGGGAGATTTTCCTGTCCTGAGCTCCCGGGCAATTTTCTGGAGTGTGTGAATGTGAGTCTGTTTACCAGTAAACTAGATAGAATGCTACCCTACTCTCTGCTTAGACTTCCCAGTTTATTAAGATTATTTCATTCCATTTTGTTTTCTTCTTTATATTAATAACTAGCAATCTTCTTCATATTAATAACTAGCTACCTATGCTGACAAGTTGATGCAGAATTAGGTATATTTTGGTAAAACATATTTGGTAACAGCATAATTGGGCTAATTTTGAGAAGCAAATATGTTAGTATTAAATATCAGTACTAAATATAAGCCCTAGTAATGACTAGGATTTAAAACACAAAATAATTATTCTAAAAAAGATAGAATTATGTCCTTGGGTTGAGATGTTTCTTTTAGATTAGTTTTCCTGGATACTATGAGAAATGGGTTGATTGCAGTTAACAGGGTAATGATTTCTGAATACAACCTTACTACCCCTTTGGTTAGTTCAAATCAAAAAAGTAAATGAACACTGCTTTTTATTATCTAATGTCTAAAGAGTATTAACGGGCTCATTTTGAGTATCTAATGCAACAAACTATATAATTTATAAATGATATTTACTGTGGCACTTTCTGTTAGACAGACATGGGCATAGGCCAGGTACAAAAAACTCAGGTACAGAGAATCACCAGGGCAGAAAGCCCCAGATGCCTAGCAAGGGGAAAAACTGGGGTCACAAGAACCTTATTCCCAGGGTAATCTATTCTCTCCCAGAAGATCTCTGGTCATGTGGATTAGAACCCCCTGAGCATTTCCTCTGTAAAGGTAACATGTAGGCCTCAGTTGTATTTCAGTTCTAGGCCCAGAAAACCAGCAAAACCACACAGGTGGTGCCATGGCTGCCTCAAGACCAGCTACATTGACTAATGACTCCCTGCCCTGGCACCAACCAATCGGGGAGACCATGACCCCCAAAGAACACACCTGGAAAGCTGGTGAATATTCTATAAGACACTCCTCTGAGACCTCTTCTAAGATTTCCACCTGCAAGAAAGATAAATACACTCAGGACAAAGAATCCAGCCTGTACTTCCTGCTATGGGAGCATGCCAGCACCATCTCCTTCCCTCTTCTTTCCTCTGAGGGGACCCCTATGAGACTTGCAACCAGGAGAGCAATGGGGAGCAGTAGCCCATCCCAGGCTTACCCCCTGAACCTGTCTCCAAGGCCCCTTTCTCTCTCTGACTTCTCAGTGAGCCAAAGCAGCCCAACCTGTTACTTCCATGAACCTTTCTTATCTCACCATCCTAACTATATTTTTGCTGCCATCATGGATCCAATACCCTTTGACTCAGTGCTGTGTAGCTCTACCTTTTGGATACCCCAATCCACCATCCCCTCTTCCTTAAATTCAGTTTTTCTTTATTCACTACCAGACAACTATGGCTACACTTCTATGCTTCATTGCTGCCCAACTCAGTGGGTTCAGCTGCAGTGTACACTGATCCCACCCACAAGAATACTCACTGTATCTTTCTGCCTCTCCTGGATGAAGGGAGTCCCAGTGGCAAGATGATTCCTCTTTTTCCCAGCTGAGACCTGCAGTGTGCTCCAGGCTGAAACCCACAGTGAGCTCCAGGCTGGGAGCTTCAGACTGCATTTCTGGCACCATCTCAGCTTTTCTCCCTTTCCATTTCCCCAGTTCATTTCCACTAGTTCACCTTCAATGAAGGCATATCTCAGACATGTTTCTGCATTGAGCAAGGAATCCTTTGTTGAATTATAGTTGTTTAAATTGTTGAAACTTCAAAGAGAGAGGCCAAGGGGACCTTTCACACTGCCATTCCTCTGACATCATCAATCAACAGTTTTTATCCTTTATTTTGTTAATGTGATATATTACATTGATTGATTTAAAGATGCTGAACTATCCTTGCATCACTAAGACTAGTCCCACTTGGTCATGGTGTATAATTCTTTAAATGTATTAATGAATCCAGTTTGCTAATATTTTATTGTGAAGCTTTCAATTTATGTCTTTCAAGGATATTGTCCTGTAATTTTATAAATGTCTTTGTCTAGTTGTGTTACCAAGGTAATTCTGGCTTCATAGAATGGGTTTCAAAGTATTCCTTTACCTTCAATTTTTTGAAGGAGAGGTATTAATTCTTCTTTGAATGTTTGGTAGGATTCACCTGTGAAAGCTTTTGGTCCTGGACTTCTATTTTTTTATTACTACTTTAATTTTATTGCTAGTAATCAGTCTATTTAGATTTTATATTTCAATTTTGGTTTAGTGGAAAGTTATATACTTCTAGAAATTTATCCATTTCTTTGAGATTGTCAAGTTTGTTGACATGTAATTGTAGTAGTCTCGAATGACTCTTTATATCTCTTTGGTGTCAGTTGTAACTTTTCTTTCATTTATTATTTTATTTTGGCTTGCTTTTTTTTGGATGATTTGGTTAAAGTTTTGCCAATTTGTTTATCTTTTCAAAGAACATGCTATTAGTTTTATTGATCTTTTTTATTGTTTAACATTTTAAAATTTTTCTCTCTTATCTAACTATTTACCTCCTTTAATTTACTTTAGGTTTTGTTTGTTCTTTTTTTCTAGTATCTTTAGGTGTAGTTACATTGTTTATTTAGGATTTTTCTTGATTCTTAAAGTAGCCTGTATAACTATGAACTTCCCTCTTAGAACTGTTTTTGCTGCATCTCATAAAATTTGAAAAGTGTTTTCATTTTTTATTTGTTTCAAAATAGTTTTTGATTTTCTCTTTGATTTCCTCTTTGATGCATTGGTTGTTTAGCAGCATGTTGTTTACTCTCCTTGTACTTATGTTTTTTCCAGTTCTTCCTGATTTCTAGTTTTATGCCATTGTGATCAGAAAAGATGCTTAAAATTATTTCAATCTTTTGGAATTTATTGAGACTTGTTTTGTGGACTTATATGTGATCTGTCCGGGAGAATATTCCATGTACCCTTAAAAAATATTTATTTGGCATTTTTTAAATGACATGTTCTATAAATATATATATTAAGTTAATCTGTTATAATATGACATTTAAAGTCATTATTTTCTTATTTTATGTCTGGATAATCTATTTATTGATGTGAGTGGGACAGTAAAATCTCCTACTATTGTATTACTGTGGGTTTCTTGCTTTATGTCTATTAATAATTGCTTTATATATTTAGATGAGCCTATGTTGGGTTCTTAAATCTTTACAACTGTTATAGCCTCTTCTTGCATTGACCCCTTATAATTATGTAATATCCTTATTTGTATTTTTGTTATATTTGGTCTTAAAGTCTATTTTGTCTGATACAAGTATTATTACCTTAGATTTCCTTTCATTTCTATTTGAACTCAATTTTTTCCCATCCCTTTACTTTTTAATTTATATGTTTCTTTTGATTTAAAGTGAATCTTTTGTAAAGCAGCATATAGGTGTGTCATGTTTTTTAACCTATTCAGCCACTTGATGTGTGTGTGTGTGTGTGTGTGTGTGTGTGTGTGTGTGTGTGTCTTAAACAACAGAAGTTTATTTCTCATAATTCTGGAGGTCAGGAAGTCCCAGGTCAAGGTGCTGTCAAATTTTGTTCCTGGAGAGGGCCCACTTCCCAGCAGAGATAGATAGGCCTTCTTGCTCTATCCTCACATGGCAGGGAGAGAGCACTGGTTTCTTCATTTCCTTATAAGGGCATCAATCACATCATGAGAACTCCATTCCCATGACCTCATCTGAACCTAATTACTTCCCAAAGGCCCCACTTTCAAATACCATCCCATTGGGGATGAAGGCTTCAACATATGGACATAAGTATTTAGTCCATAGTCCAGGGGCTCTTCTATATCTATTCTGAGGTCCCAGCAAAATATGTCTTCTCCTTTTGTTTGATACTTAAAATGTCCAATGGCATATGGACTTAATGATCCTGCTGGTGTGAATGAGGTATCTTTCACTTGAATGATGAATCTTTCTACCTATCACCATTTTCCCCAAGATGTCCTTTTATTGGAGCATTTAATTCATTTATATTTAAAGTAATTATTGATAAGTATGTACTTATTGCCATTTTTTAAATTATTTTTTGGTCAATTTTATAATTCTCTCTTCCTTTCTTTTTCTCCTGTTCTCTTCCCTTGCTGTTTGCTGGGGTCTTTTAGTGTTTTGTTGGTGTTTAGTTTTTTGTATATCTCTTGTAAATTTTTCATTTGTTGTTACCATCAGTTCTATTTTAAGCTGAAAGCATTTAAGATCAAATATATTTGATAAAGATGACATTTTTGCTCCTCCTTCTTTTATATTATTGATATCAAGTTTTAGACATTTTTGTCATATGTATCTCCTATTTATTGTAGTTTTAGTTGAATTTGATACTTTTTTCTTTTAAATATTTGTAGTAGATTATAAATGTCTGATTCATTGTTATACTTGTGAGATTGGTCAATTAATTTATGACAATGAGGCAAGGATATATAATGGAGTAAGAACAGTCTATTCAATAAGTGGGGTTGGGAAAATGGACGGATACATATAAAAAAGTGAAATTAGAGCACTTTTTTATACCATATACAAGAATATGCTCAAAATGAATTAAAGACTTAAATGTAAGACCTGAAACCATATTACCCCTAGGAGAAAACATAGGCAGTAAAATAGCATCACTATTTGCAGTATCTTTTCAGATATGTCTCCTCAGGCAAGGGCAACAAAAGAAAAATTATCAAAGGGATACATGAAACTAAAAATCTTTTGCACACTGAAGTACACCATCAACAAAATGAAAAGACAACCTACTGAATGGGAGAATATATTTACAAATAATACATGTGATAAGGGTTTAATATCCAAAATATATAAGGAACTCATATAAATTAACATTAACCTACCAAAAAAATCCAATTAAAACATGGTCAAAAAAACTGAATATACATTTCTACAAAGAGGACATAGATGGCCAACAGACATATGAAAAGATGGTCAACATCACTAATCATCAGCAAAATACAAATTAAAACCACAGCAAGAGAGAGACATATCAAGATGGCGGCATAAGTAACAGCTGTACCCGCCGCCTCCCACAACCACATCAAAATTACAACTAAAATACAGAACCACCATCACTCAGAACCTCCTGAAATCTAGCTGAACAAAAGCCCTTCAACCAGGGAACTGAAGAAGCATGAGACTGGTAGGAGGTGCGGAAGTGCGGGTAGATTGAGGCTAAATCACGGAGACTCGGCTGCGGGCTCATACCCAGTGCCAAAGTTGAACTCAGAAGGGATATCTCAGCAGTGGAGGTTTCAGTGAGGGGTCCCAGCCTCACATCAGGCCCCCAGCCCAGGGCTCCAGGGCCCAGAAGAGAAGTCTCCACAACTTCGGGCTGTGAAAACCATCAGGGACCATGGCTGAGGGTCCTGGAGGGTGCAGGAGTCTCAGGCTTTCCTCTTAAAGGGCCCGCACATGGAATTGCTCAGATACGCTCCCTCTGAGCCCCAGCACTGGGCAGAAGCTTGAAAGGAACCTGGGACACTTGGGGAGGAACTAACCTGCCTGAGATTGGGGTGAGAGGTGGAGGGGCAGCTTTCTCTCAGGCAGAAGAATTGGCAGAAGCCATTGCTCTTCAGGTGAGTCCTCCCCACACACAACCAGCAGGCAGGTGTCACATTTGAATCACTAGGACCTGACACACACTTTTTGCCCCACCCTAGTGATTCCCAGAGGCCCCTCCCCTCCCTACCTACAAGCTCATTCAAGCCATTTCCAGGGCCTTTTCCATGCAAGTGGCCGCTCAAGCCCCATGCTTAGGACTTTCCTAAAATCTCTCAAACAAACAGCATTATACCCCATACGGCTTGATAAGTAGCCCCAGGCCTGGCACTAGCAGCAGCCTACATTTGTTCATAGCTTGGTCTCTCCTGGACACTGCCAAGCCCAGCACAAGTAGCAGCCAACTACAGTTTGCTGTGCAGCTCATGCTGGGTGGCCCTATGCAAGGCACTGGCAGAGGCTGACTTTGCACCTCCCAGAAGGCCCCAGAGACAGTGCACCTGGTGGTCAGACTTGACCATGCTAGATTACAACCCTACCACATCCACGAGTGAAACACTCAAAGGGTGCACTTGGTGAACACCAAAGCCCCACTGAAGTAAATCCTGCTCCAGAGGGGTGTCTCCAGCACAGCAGCTGTTTGGCTGTAGTTGCAGCTGGTCCTCACAGCTGATTGGCTGGGGGGGTCAATTCCTCCCAGTGATGCAAAAAGCAACCAAGGCTCAACTACAACAGGATAGTGCACACAGCCCACACAGGGGAGCACCTAGAAGGCCCAGCTCAAGTGACTGGGGAAGCTGAGCCACTGGACCCTACCGGACACCTAATACACAAACCCACACTACAAATTCCAGAAGACATAACAGCTTACCTAATACATAGAAACAAACACCTAGAAGCAGCCAAAATGTGGAGGAAAGAAACAGGTGACAAAGGAAAGAACAGAAGAAATCACTAAATGAGGAACTAAATAAAATAGATACAAGCAAGCTAACAGATACAGAGTTCAGAATTTTGTTTATAAAGATGTTTAAGCATACTATTAGGGAAATAACTGAGAAAATCAATAACATAATAAAGTACCAATTTGAAATGAAGGCTACACAAATTGAAGAATAATTTACAGGGAGTCAACAGTAGAGTAGAGGACACTGAGAATCAAATTAGCAATTTGGAACATGAGAAAACAAAAAACACCCAACCAGAAGAGCAAAAAGAAAAAAGAATCCAGAAATATGAAGATAGCATAAGGAGCCTCTGGGACAACTTTAAGAGGCCCAACATTCATATTATTGGGGTGCCAGAAGGAGAGGAAAGAGAGCAAGAAATTGAAAACCTATTTGAAAAAATAATTATAGAAAACTTCCCCTACCTGGGGAAAGAAATCGACTTACAAGTCCAGGAAGCACAGAGGGTCCCAAAGAAGAGGAACCTAAAGAGACCCACAGCAAGACACATCATAATTAAAATGCCTAAGGTTAAAGACAAAGAGAGAATCTTAAAAGCGACAAGAGAAAAGCAATTAGTTACCTACAAGGGAGCACCCATACGACTGTCAGCTGATTTCTCAACAGAAACCTTGCAGGCCAGAAGGGAGTGGCAAGAAATATTCAAAATGATGAAAAACATGGAACTACAACCAAGATTGCTCTACCCAGCAAAGCTATCATTTAGAACTGAAGGTTAGATAAAGAGTTTCACAGATAAGAAAAAGCTAAAGGAGTTCATCACCACCAGACCAGCACTACAGGAAATATTGAAGGGTCTTCTTTAACAAGAAGCTAATGAACAAAAGAATCTGATGAACTAAATAGATCTATAGACATTAACAAAGGCAACAGACAATCATATTTCAGAGGAAAGAGGGAAGGAGGATGGGAAGAGATTAACCAAAGAAGTTATATGCATATATTCATAACCCATGGACACATTCAATAACAGGGTGAAGGCCTGGGGAGGGCAAGGGAGTGAAGTGGAGGGGGTCAATTGGGGGGGGAAATGGGACACCTGTAATACTCTCAACAATAAAGATACATGTTAAAAAACCAAAAACAACAAAACCATAGCAAGATATCACTTCATACCTGTGAGAATGGTAATCATTGATAAATCAACAAATAACAAATGCTGGTGAGGATGTGGAGAAAAGGGGACTATTTGTACACTGTTGGCAAGATTATAAATTAATGCAGCCACTATGGAAAACAGTATAAAGAGTCCTCTAAAAATTAAAAATAGAGCTGCCATACAATCCAGCAATTCCACTTCTGGGTATTTATCCAAAGTAAGCAAACACACTAGCTCCAAAAGGCATATGAACCCCTATATTCATTGCAGCATTACTAGTAATAGTGAAGATGAGGGAGTCAACTTTATCTCCATCAATATATGAATGGGTAAAAGTGATTTATATGTATAATGGAATGTTATTCAGCAATAAAAATAAATGAAATCTTACCATTTGCAACAACATGGATGAACATATACTAAGTGAAATAAGTCAGCCAGAGAAAAACAAATACATTATAATTTCACTTACATGTGGAATCTAAGAAAAAAAAATGAATAAACAAAAAATAAATAAAAATAGATAAATAAAAATAGACGTAAATATAGAGAACATGCTGATGGTTTCCAAATGGGGATGGGAGAATGGGAATAAAATAAATGTGGAGGAACCAAAAAAAAGTTATAGGAGAAAATAACTTCTAGCTCAGATGATTAAAGTGTGCAAGCATGAGTATTAAAAACCAGGCTTTTTAAAAAGATGGGGTATTTAAAACCCCCTTCCATGAAGACGCAGAATCTAAAACCATCATATTAAAAAATTAATAAAAATAACTAATCTAAAGAGGTTTTTTGGGAATGATTTTATTTTATTCAGATATTAAGTCTATATTTGATTATGGTTAAATTGCCAAGGTTTGCCAAGCATGAGGGAAATAATCATATAGAAAAAAATAAAAGACTGATTCTGGCTCTTCCACATACAAGCCCTGGGAAATGTTATATATAATCATGTGAAACCTCCACTTCCTCATCTGGAAAGTGGGGTCATAGCAGGCAGAACTTGGAAGCTAATGAGACAGAGAATGCTTTGTACAAGGCCGCATTTCATACATGGCTGTTATCAGTGTTGTCACTCTAACCCAGACATTATTTTCTTTTTTTCTCTCCATTGACTTTTATCTTATTTATTTATTTATTTATTTATTTATTTATTTTTTCTTTAAAATATTACAGATGTCCCTTTTTCTCCCCAATAAGCCATTCCACCCCGTCCCACTCCCCCTCCCCAGTTCCTCTCCACATCATTGTCTCTGTCCTTGGGCTGAGCATATATGCACATAAATTCTTTAGTTAATCTCTCCCCCTCCACCCACCTGCCTTCCTCCATCCCTCTGAGATTCATCAGTCTGATCTGTGCTTCCATGTCATTGAATCTATTCTGTTCATCAGTTTAAGTTCTTTAGATTTCACATATAAGTGAGGTCATGTGATGTTTCTCTCTGCCTGGCTTATATCACTTAGCATATTATTCTCCAAGTCCATCCATACAGTCCTAAAGGGTAAGAGATCCTTCTTAATTACAGCTGCGTAATATTCCATGATGTAAATGTCCCACAGCTTTTTTATCCAATTATTTACTGATGGGCACTTGGGCTGTTTCCATATTTTAGCTATTGTAAATTGTGCTCCTATGAACATAGCGGTGCATATGTTCTTTTCTCTTTTTTTTTTTTTAAGCTTTTTTTTTTAATTTAATTTTTGTTTAAAATATTACAAATGTTGCCCAGCAGGGCATGGCTCAGCGGATGAGTGTCTACCTAGGATCCAGGCAATCAGGGTTCGATTCCCGGTCAGGGCACATGCCCGGGTTGCGGGCTGCAGCCGATCAATGACTCTATCATCATTGATGTTTCTATCTCTCTATCCCTCTCCTTTCCTCCCCCTGAAGTCAGTTAAGATATATTTAAAAAATAATAATAAAATAAAATAAAATAAAATAAAATAAAATAAAAAATAAAATAAAATAATAAAATAAAATAAAATATTACAGATGTCCCTTGTTCTCCCCAATGACTCGTTCCACCCTGTCCCTTCCCCCTCCCCAGTTCCTCTCCCCACCATTGTCCGTGTCCTTGGGTTGTGCATACATTCGTATAATTTTTTTGGTTACTCTCTCCCCTCCCCCCACCCGCCCTCCTCCATCCCTCTGACATTCGTCTGTCTCATCTATGCTTCCATGTCATTGAATCTATTCTGTTCATCAGTTTATTAAGTTCTTTAGATTCCATGTATAAGCGAGATTATGTGATGTTTGTCTTTCACTGCCTGGCTTATTTCACTTAGCATAATATTCTCCAGGTCCATCCATACTGTCCCAAAGAGTATGAGATTCATCTTCTTTACAGCTGCGTAGTATTCCGTGGTGTAAATGTCCCATAGCTTTTTTATCCACTCATCTACTGATGGGCACTTGGGCTGTTTCCAGATATTAGATATTGTAAACTGTGCTGCTATGATCATCGGGGTACATATATTCTTTCTGATGAATGTTTCAGGGTTCTTACAATACATTCCTAGGAGTGGAATCACTGGGTCAAACAGCAGCTCCATTTTTAATTTTTTGAGGAACCTCCATACTGTTTTCCATAGTGGTTGCACCAGTCTGCATTCCCACCAGAGGGTACTAGGGTTCCCCTTTCCCCACACCCTCACCAGCATATGTTGTTTGTTGATTTGTTGATGGCAGCCATTCTGACAGGTGTGAAGTGATACCTCATTGTGGTTTTAATTTGCATCTCTGATGATTAGAGACATTAAGCATTTTCTCCTGTGTCTCTTGGCCATCTGTATGTTCTCTTTGGAGAAATGTCTATTCAAGTCCTTTGCCCATTTCTTATTTGGGTTGTTTGTCTTTCTCTTGCTGAGTACTATGAGTTCTTTGTACACTTTGGAAATTAGCCCCGTATCAGATATATCCTTGGCAAATATGTTTTCCCAGACTGTGGGGTTCCTTTGTATTTTGAGGCTGTTTTCTTTTACTGTGCAGAAGCTTTTTAGTTTGATGTAGTCTCTCACATGTTTATTTTTTCTTTTGTGTCTCTTGCCTTAGGAGATGTATCAGTAAAAATTCCACTATGTGGGATGTTTTTTACTTTATTGCCTATGTTTCTTCCAGGATTTTTATGGTTTCATGACTTACATTTAAATCTTTTATCCATTTTGAATTTATTTTTGTGTATGGTGAAAGTTGGTGGTCTAGTTTCATTCTTTTGCATGTATCTGTCCAATTTTCCCAGCACCATTTACTGAAAAGACTGTCTTTACTCTATTGTATGCTCTTGCCTCCTCTGGCAAATATTAATTGACCATAATGGCATGGGTTGATTTCTGGGGTCTCTGTTCTGTTCCATTGATCTATATGTCTGTTGTTGTACCAATACCAGGCTGTTTTGATTACAGGGGGTTTGTTATATAGCTTTCTATCCAGTAAAGTGATCCCTCCAACTCTGTTCTTCTTTCTCAAGATGGCAGCAGCTATTTGTGGTCTTTTTTGTTCCCTATAAATTTTTGGAATATTTGTTCTAGCTCTGTTAAATATGCTGTTGGTATTTTAATTGGAAATGCATTGAATCTATAGACTGCTTTGGGTAATATGGACATTTTAATGATATTAATTCTTCCAATCCATGAGCATGGTATATTCTTCCACTTGTTTATATCTTCCTTTATTTCTTTTTTCAGTGTCCTGTAGTTTTCTGAGTACATATCTTTTACATCCTTGGTTAAGTTTATTCCTAGGTATAAGTTTATTCCTAGGTATCTTATTTTTTTAGTTGCAATGGTAAATAATATTGTGTTTTTAATTTCTTTTTCTGAGAGTTCATAGTTGGTGTATAAAAATGCCTTTGGTTTTCAGATGTTAATTTTGTATGCAGCTACCTTCCCAAATTCAATTATCAAATCTGGTCCTACTTTGGTGGAGTCTTTAGGGTTTTCTATGTACAATATCATCTCATCTGCAAATAATGACAGTTTTATTTCCTCCTTTCCAATTTGTATACCTTTTATGTTTTCTTCCTGTTTGATGGCTATGGCAAGGGCTTCAAGTACTATGTTGAATAAGAGTGGTGAAAGTGGACAACCCAATCTTGTTTTTATTGGAAATAGTTTTAGTGTCTGAACATTAAGTATGATGTTTGCTGTAGGTTTATCATATATGGCCTTTTTACTTTGAGGTATGTTACCTGTATTCTCACTTTGCTGAGAGTTTTTATCAAAAATGGGTGATGGATTTTGTTGAATGCTTAATGTATCACAATTATTTTTTTGAAAATATTACACCAGCCTTGCATCCCTGGATAAATTCCACTTGGTCATGGTGTATGATCTTTTTAATGTATTGCTGAATCTGATTTGCTAAGATTTTGCTGTGGCATTTAGCATCTATCAGATATATTGGCCTGTAATTTTCTTTCTTTGTAGTGTCTTTATCTGGTTTTGGAATTAGGAGAATGCTGGCATCATAAATAAAGCTGAGGAGTTTTCCCTCCTCTTGAATTATCTGGAATAGTTTATGTAGAATAGGTGTTAATTCTTCTTTGAGTGTTCGGTAATAATTGCCTGTAAATCCATCTGGTCCCAGTTTTTTGTTTGCTGGGAGTTTTTTGATTACTGCTTTAATTTCATTAGTTGTTATCACACTATTCAGGTTTTCTGATTCTTTCTGATTCAGCTTTAGATGATTGTATGTTTCTAGGACTTTGTCTATTTCCTCCAGGTTGTCCAGTTTGTTGGCGTATAGTTGCTCATAGTATTTTCTTACAAGCATTTGTATTTCTGCTGGGTCAGTTGTTATATTGTCTCTTTCATTTCTGATTTTATTTATTTGTGTCTTCTCTCATTGCCTCTTGATGAGTCTGGCAAATGGTTGCTCAGTCTTGTTTATCTTTTCAAAGAGCCAGCTCTTGGCTTCATTGATCTTTTGTATTTTTTTTTTTCAGTCTCTATGTCACTTATTTACTCTGTGATCTTTACTAATTCCTTCCTCCTACTTAATTTGGGCTTTTCTTGTTCTCTTTCAAAGTCTTTAAGTTGTAGGGTTAGATAATTTTTTATAAGTTTTTCTTGTTTTTGAGGTAGGCCTGTAGTTCTATGAATTTCCCTCTCAGTACTGCTTTCATTGTGTCCCATAGATATTGGGTTGTTGTGTGTGCACTTTCATTTTTTTCCAATAAGTTTTTGTTTCTTCCTTGATCTCTTTGGTAATCCATTAATTTTTTAATAACATTATTTAGCTTCCATGTGGCGGAATGTTTTTTAGTGTTTTTATTGTAGTTGATTTCTAATTTCATGCCATTGTGATCTGAGAGGATGCCTGATATGATTTCAATCTTCTTGAACTTGTAGAGGCTTCTTTTGTGACCTAACATGGTCTATATTTGAGAATGTGCCATGTGCACTTGAGAAGAATGTATATTCTGTTTCTTTGGGGTAGAATGTTCTGTAACTCTCAATTTCTTCTGGTCTAGTGTATCATTTAGAATCACTGTGTCCTTGTTGATTTTTTGTCCAGAAGATCTGTCCAGTGATGTCAGTGGGATCTTAAAGTCTTCTACTATGATTGTATTGCTGTCAATCTCTCCCTTAATGTACTCCAGAAGTTTTTTATATATTTGGGTGCTACTATATTGGGTGCATATATGCTTATCAGAGTTATATCCTCTTGTTGAATCAATCACTTTAGTATTATGTAGTGACCATCATTATCTCTTGTTATGGTCTTCATTTTAAAGTCTATGTTGTCCAATATGAGTATTGCTACCCCTGCTTTTTTTTTTCATTTCCATTTTCCTGAAAATTTTTTTCTATCACTTCACTTTTATCCTGTGTGAGTCCTTTGTTCTGAGGTGGGTCTTTTCTAGACACCCTATATATGGGTTATGTTTTCTTATCCATTCAGCTACCTTATGTCTTTTGATTGGAGCATTTAAGCCATTTACATTTAAGGTAATTATTGATAGGTACTTATTTATTGCTATTCTTTCTTTATGTCTACGTTCCTCTCTTTCTCTACATTTCTGTTTCCTCTTCTTACACCAGCCCCTTTAGCATTTCTTGTAGTGCTGGTTTTGTAGTAATGAACTCCTTTAGCTTTTTTTTTTGTCTGTGAAGCTGTTTAATTCACCTTCAATTTTAAATGATAGCCTTGCTGGATAGAGTAGTCTTTGGTTCAGTCCCTTATTTTTTATCTCTCTGATCACTTCATGCCATTCCCTTCTGGCCTGAAGTGTTTCCATTGAAAAATCAGCTGTCAGTCTAATGGGAACTCCCTTGCAGGTAACTTTCTTTCTCTCTCTTGCTGCTTTTAAGATTCTTTCTTTATCTTTAATGTTTTCCATTTTAATTATGATGTGTCCTGGTGTGGGTTCTTTTGGGTTCATTTTGATTGGGACTCTCTGTGTTTCTGGAACTTGAGTGACTTTTTCCTTCACCAGGTTAGGGAAGTTTGCAATCATGATTTCTTCAAACACTTTCTCTAACCCTTACTTGGATTCTTCTCCTTCTGTCACCCTGATGATGCAGATGTTGTTATTTTTCTTGTTGTCCCAAAGCTCCCTTAAACTATCTTCCTGACTTTTAATTTTTTTTCTAATTGCTGCTCTGATTGGGTGTTATTTTCTACCCTGTCTTCTAATTCACTGATTCAGCCCTCAGCTTCTTCTAGTCTACTGTTGATTCCTTCCAATGTATTCTTTATTTCAGCTCTGTCAGTCTTCATTTCCAATTGATTCTTATTAAGTTGCTTGAGCATCCTTATAACCCTATTTTGAACTCTATATCTGATAACTTGCTTTCCTCCATTTCATCTGTTTCTCTTTCTGGCAATTTCTCCATTTCTTTCATTTTTGTGTTGTTTCTTTCTCTCCTCATTTTATTGTGCTGGTTGTCCAGGGATACCAGGTCAAGGCTGCAAGGGGTGAATAGGGACTTATTTTCAGTATTGCCAGGGCCCCAGGGCCATCATCCAGGTCCTGATGTCAGACCTATGTGTTTGGGTTTGGGGGAGGGGGAGCATTAGGTCAAGGTGATAGGGCCAGATGCAGTATTTCAAGGCTATAGGTCAGGTAGGCACGCAGGCCAGTGGATCTGGGCTGACGAGTCAGGAAGGCAGGCCTGGCGGGTCTAGTCTAGGAGGCTCAGCAGGCAGGCCAGCAGGCAAGCTGTGAGTGCCCCGTCAATGGGGTGGGCCAGGCGATCAGGCAGGCAGGCCTCACACCACATCAAGGAGGCAGGGCAGGCAGACAAGCAGTCAGTTAGGCTGTGCACCCTTGACAAGGAGGCAGGCAGAGGGCCATTTGTCCCTGTCAAGGAGGCACGCAGGCTGGTAGGCGCGCAAATCGGCCACTCAAGGCGGCAGTCAAGTAGGCCCCATGTGCGGAAGGCACCTCTGGCAGGGAGGCTGGCTGTGTGCGCTGGGTCAGGGATGCACGACCCCATCTAGGAAGAAGGTAGGCTGGGATCACTGAGGTGGTGTGCTTGTCAGTGACCTCGAGGTGCTGGGTTGGGCTGCTCCCCGCAGCCTCCTCCTGAGGAGGGCCCTGGGGATCCTCTAAAATGGTGTGCTCTCCACTCTCAATCAGAGAGAAGTGCCTGACTGCATTGCAGCAGGGATATCTCCTCTGCTAGGAGCTCCCGCACTGACTGACACATGCCCTCCACACATTCCGCCGCTTGCACTCTCAGCGTCGGTCAGGTCCTGCTGGCCACCGTCTTGGATCTCAGTGATTTCTAACTTTATTTCAACAGCAAAGACGTGTTAACTGGAATTAGGTATTCTGATCTGACACAGTATTTTCAAAGCATTTTATAATTATTTCTAAATTAATCCTAATAACCTTCTTATGAACAAGGTCAATATTAATATCAGTCTTATTTTAGAATAACTGGTTTTATGAACAAGGAAAAATGATTGACCCTAGGTTATACCACATGCCAGTTAAATTAGGACTAGAAGACAGAGCTCCTCCTTGTTGTTCTTGAGGTTACTGTTGTTTTAGCTTCTCACCTAAAAGGTAATGCACCATCTAATTTTAGGGCAAAGACTGCTGCATATCTTCCTTACTGACAGGAATCAATCATATTCAGTGCGTGTTTATTGTTTCTAATTACTCTGATAATGCCAACAGATGATCTTACACACTTCTAAACCACAGCTACAAAGACAGCTGGACAAAGATGCCTGAGGCAAGAGTGAAATATTCTAACACTTCTGTCAGGTTAACTGTACTTCCTAAGAGATAAGTGTCAAAGGAATGGCTGAAAGGCCAAATAGTGCCCATATGTCTTATAGGTTAATCACCCAGTCTAATCTGTTTAGTAAAAATCTATAGAATTGTTTCAAAAGAAAACAAACCCAATTTGTCCATGTACACACATTGGTATGTTTAACTACCTATTTACCTGTTGGTAGGGAATTTGAAGTTTTCTGAACATGGAAAGGCTGAGTTCACTTGCCATATGTGGGACATTTGTTATGAAAGGAAGACAAGATTCCTAGGAGATTCTATGTTGAGATCTGTACAAGTTATGTTTATTGAAAGATGTGATAAAGATAAACTTTTTTTGTGGTCCTTACCCTTGTTCACTGCCAGTTTTTGTCAAAAATGGAGCTCACAATCTTTTCCCCAAATTGCTCCTCATCCTGAGTGTCATGTGATCATATTTGTTCTGTTGCCTACATCTGGGATTCATTTTTTACTTCTTCATCTTTTTCTTGGACAGCCAACAGGGGAAAGCTTTTTTCCTCATTTTCCTTCCCCAACTTGCCTGAGCTGAGTGAAACCACAGGCTCTGAAAAACAGCAGAGAGCTAATTTTAGAATGAGATCACAGTTTCCTGATTCACAGATTTGAATGTTTACAAATCATGCATTATCTTTCTTCAACTTGTGTTCTTCACCTTCTCACTAAGGGTCACTGTTCCCTAGGAATCCATCTATGACCTTCATTCTTTCTTTTGTCTTCTTTCTCTGTGTGACTTCTCTCACATGATTACATTTTGCTTCCACTGTGTGATGATGAATTTAGCACATCCCTCTGTTGAGCTACAAACCCACGGACCTAATTGCCTATGGGCACCTCCATTTGGACATCCCACAAGCAACTCAGACTGTTTGAATTGTATTTTCTGTTCCTGTCTGGTCCTCCTCCTGTATTCTCTGCATTGATGAATGGCAACTCTGCCCTCTGGTTCACCTAATTCTGAAGTCATCTGGGAATCATCACAGTTTCCTCCTGTTTATTTTCAACCCTCTACCCTGTCTCTTATTAACTGCAATCTTTCCTTTCCTTCCCAACTGCCACTGCTTTATTATTATTCTTGCAGGGTTACTATAATAGTCTCTTAATTAGTTCTTTTACTCCCCCTCCCTCCCCAGGTCTCATTTAAATTCACCTTTTACACTGCTGACATTCTACTCATGTCATTCCCTGTTTAGAACCCATCATTGAATACAGAGCAAACTCTCTCTCTTAACTCACATGGTCTTAATGATCTGGCCACTTTTTAGCCACATCTCCTACTAGTCCTCCTCATGTGTATGCCCTTCTCTAGCTCCCCAAACACTTTGGAGGTTCTCTTTTTCTGTGATTTCACTTGACATTTCTTTGCTTCAAATTGCCTTCCCTACCTTTAAATCTAGCAGACTCCTACTCATCCTTCAAAACTCAAGGCAGTATCATTTCCCACCAGAACTGGTTCTTGAAACCCTGATTGATATTTATACCTTTCCACTGGGTGTCCACCCATAACTCCTTGTAAGTGCTTTTATCAGGGCAGTTACCACACCACACTGTAGGAATTAATATGTTTCTCTCTGTGTTAACCAGGTTTCATTTGAGGGCATTCACAGTATCATTTTAATTTGTATAAAACTTTTACATATGCATTCTTTTAAAAGTCAAACATTTCTTCAATGCTTATTATGAAAAAGGAAATAAAAGTTTTTAGGCCCTCTACTCCCTGTTCACTACTGTCTCACCCTACCCATTCCATCTCCTTCTACCCTAGCAGGCAAACACTTTCATCCCTTAGCTGTTTCTTTTTTGTAGTTATTCTCAAATCTCTAAGTAATATGCTTATACTTTTTTGCCTTGATTTTTACATTTTATGTTTTCACTATTAAGTTTCCTCTCTGGGAGAAAAAGGTTTAGCTCTTTCAGATCTCCTGTCCTCATCTTCCCAAAACAGTTACATCATATTTTTTGGTTTCTGCTTCATGAAGACATGTCTTCTGTTGTCCTATCCCAGTCTGGACTGGTTTCTCTCTCAGCTGCTCTGGCCCTGGCCCCTTCCTTACAAATACTGTGGGGTTTCCCTTTGCCTTGTGCCATGCCGTTTCCTAAACACTCTGTTTAGTTTTGTTATTTTTTTATACCACCTATATCTTCTTTTGTTGTCTCTCCCATTATTTTGGAGAGCTATATCCTCTAGTTGTTTCCTGAGAAAGTATACACAATGATAAAATATTTTAGACCATCATTTGATTAAAGTTTAGCAAGGTATAGAATTCTGGATGGAAATATTTCCCCTGAATTTTTAAAGGTATGCAACACTGTCTTGTAGCTCAAAGTATTCTTGTTGAAAAATCTGATGCCAGTATGACTCCCATTCTTTGTACATTTCCTATTCTTTTTTTTATTTTTCTGGAAGCCATTAGAGTTTTCTATTTAGCCAAATATTCTGAAATTTCATAGTGCTGTTTCTTGATTTAGGTCTGTTTTAGCCCAGTGTGAGTGGCAAATAATCTGGAAATTCATATTCTTGTAAAAAATTATTTTGATTTCTTTTTCATTCTGTTCTTCTTTTCTAGAACTTTTATTATTTGGATGGGCTCCTGTTGTTTTTATCCTTTCCTTCTTATTTTCCTTCTCTTTATTTTGCTCAGTTTCTTGGAGAGTTTCATAATTTTATTTTCTCTCTCTAATGTCAGCTTTTCATTACAACTGTCAATTTTTACTTTTATTTTAAGAGCTCTCTCTTCATTTATTTGTTTATAATTTTGTTTAGTTCTATGAATGTTTCCTTCTGTTCTTATTTCATTGATATAATCTCTCATGTCACTGCAGATATTAATCATAGATTTTCTTGTTAAAATCATCTTCTTCTTGCATTGCTCCTATTTATTCTTTCCCCTAACTTCTTGCTCTAAATCTCAGATACCAAACAATCCTTGACTGGTCTGTCATATTTAAGAATGAGGCTATCCAGTTGTTGATTGAAGTTCTAAATGCAAGGTCAGGTTTTGTAGCCTGTTGAGCTTCACTCTAGGGTGATCTGCTTGGCCTGCTTCACTGAGGGCCCCCAATTTTTGTCCCTTGGTTTGGTCATATGTCCCCCCCCCCCCAAACTCTCTTCTATCCTCCTGTGGGGCAGTGGATCTGTCTCCCAGTGGTCTAGGAGGCCTATGGGATGTGAGCTTGGAGGTGGTCTCACCATTCAGTACATTTCTACCGAATTACTGTTTTCACCATTGTCACCCCACCCACTGACAGCTGTACATGTCCTCAGTCCAAAATACCCTGGCCACCCTCGCCAGAGAGTAAAACTCTAGTTTTGGCCAGGAAACTTCTTAAATACTCCTTCAACCAATCTTGCTGTTTTCAGCATCACTTTTTACCCCTCCTTTTAGAAGAAACTGGTGCTAATTTCTGACCTGTTTTGGGTTCTGCAGGGCAAATCGCATTGCTTCTCAGCTTTTACTTCTGCTAGTGTAGATTCCAGCTATTTCTGGTCTCAGGTGTCAGCTACTTCTCCTTCATTTGCTTTTTAGCTTCTGCATTTTCATGACTCAGCTCAGGTTCTCTTGGCCTTTGTGGTTTATATCATTTGCTGTCATTTAGTGGGAATTAAAAGGAAGAAGACATAAATGTCTGTGTTAAATCCTGCTACTTTAGTCCATGTAGCCTTCCATGTTCTATTTCCCAGCACCAAGCCCTTAGGAGACACTCAATAAAAGTGTTTTGGATGAAGAAGTGAGAGCTTCATTTAGAGAGGAAGCTTCAGGTTGTGTGTACATTCCCTGTTTAGCTGTGCATTCTATTTACCAGAGAAAATGCAAGAGATAAAATTGAAACTATGTCTGTCAAGGACACAAAGTATTTCTGGACTTTTGGTGATGAATCTTGTCTCAGTTCTATCTTGAAAAGTTTGTTGTTGTCTGAAAGTGGGCAATGCTGGCTGTTTAGAAGTTCATTCTCCTTACATCAGTGATTTAATCTTGGAACTGCAATTTGGATGTGTTCTGATGGATACAGCCTCAGCTCTTGAGACTAGGCCAGTCTGTGAAATACCAGGGTAGTGGGTGTGAATTTTACTCTACAACTTTGAGTGTAAAAATTTTACATTCTTTTAAAACCCTAAGTTAAAATTAGGGTTGTCAAGTTCACAACCCATCAGGTTTCCAGCAAATTCCACCTCTGTCACTAAATGACAGCAAATGATATAAACCCTTCTTTTATGTTTAGATGGACAGAGGGTTTCAGCATCTCAGAAAGAGCCTCCTTCACTCTTCAAAAGACTATGTTCAAGCCCATGTTGTCCCAGAAGATGGGCAGCTCTACTGTTCTGAGCCAAGGTCAAGCAATAGGTCTTTAAGTCTCACCTCCATGACCACAGCACCCAATGTACCATCATAGCATTACTGACTCACCTATTAGATGTTATGCAACCTGTTAGTATCCCTGCAAGGGAATGGAGGGATTTGTGAACCCTTCTTCCCAGTTATGGGAGCAGAAGGAGCTCATGGAATCTCTTTCTAGTCTTCCTGCTTTCAACAGCATCACCCCCATCCTCTCCTTCTATAGGACTATCCTAAATCACCTCAGGTAGATTTCAAAACATGGTACTGGTCTTTCTTCAGGTGAATGTGAGTCAAATTTTTTGTTTGGGAGATATTTTTTCTTATTGGCCTAAAAAAATCAGTACTCTCAGGAATGATCAAAACCAACTATGTTATTCATCAGTTTGTTTATTACAGTCTACATATGAATGAGGTCATGTGGTACTTGTCTTTCTCTGACTGGCTTATTTCACTTAGCAAAATACTCTTCAGTTCCCTCCACGCTGTTCCAATGGATAAGAGACCCTTCTTTTTTACAGCTGCATAGTATTCCCTGGTGTAAATGTACCACAGCTTTTTTTTATCCACTCATTTACTGATGGGCACTTGGACTGTTTCCAGATCTTAGCTATTATAAATTGTGATGCTCTGAACATACAGGTGCCTAAGTTCTTCCTGATTGGTGTTTCAGGTTTCTCAGAATATATTCCTAGAAGTGGGATCACTGGATCAAATGGCAGTTCAATTTTTAATTTTTTGAGGAAACTAAATACTGCTTTCCATAGTGGCTACACCAGTCTGCATTCTCACCAGAAGTGTACTAGGGTTCCCTTTTCTCCACATCCTTGCCAGCACTTTTTGTTTATTGACTTGTTGATGGTAGCCATTCTGACAGGTGTGAAGTGATACCTCATTGTGGTTTTAATGTGTATTTCTCTGATGATTAGTGACTGAGCATTTTTTCATGTCTCTTGGCCATCTGCATGTCCTCTTTGGAGAAGTGTCTATTCAGGTTTTTTGCCCATTTTTAATTGGATTGTTTGTCTTCCTTTTGTTAAGTTGTATGAGTTCCTTATATATTTTTGATATTAACCCTTTATCAGATGTGTCATTGGCAAATATGTTCTCCCATACAGTGGGCTCCATTTTAGTTTTGTTGATGGTTTCTTTTGCTGTGCAGAAGCTTTTATTTTGATGTAGTCCCATTTGTTTATTTTTTTATTTTTTTTCCCTCTTGTCCTAGGAGATATATCGGTGAACATATTTTATGAGAGATGTCTGAGATTTTGTTGCCTACATTTTCGTCTAGGATTTTTATGGTTTCATGCCTTACATTTAAGTCTTTTATCCATGCTTCTATGTCTCTAGATTCAGAGACATAGAAGCATGGAACAGACTGAGGGATCTCAGAGGGAAGGCGGAGATGGGGGAGTGGGTGGGGAGAGATTAATCAAAGAATTTATATGCTTATACACATAACCCATGGACACAGACACTGGTATAGGGAAGGCCTGGGGATGGGTTGGATGCAGGGTAGAGGGGATCAGTGGGGGGAAAGGGAGGCATCTGTATACTTTCAACAATAAAGATTTTCAGAAAAAGACTCATAAAAATAAAAATTAAAATAAAGAAAATAAGTCAGCAATAATTTAACAAATTTTGAAATTATAAGAGAAACCACTAAAGAATAATAGAAAAAGTTATCAAAATGATAATATCGATAGTCAAATAAAATACTAAATAAAGAGTTGATTTACATAAAATAATACAGAAAAGAGGGAATCAAGAAATGAAGGACAAATATGACAGAAAACAAATAGCAAGATGGTAGACAAACACAACTTTATCAATAATAACAGTAAATGTGAATGGATAAAGAATCCAATTCAGACAAAGATGGGATAAAGAGAAAGGGAGAGAGAAAGAAACCTAATAATGTGCTGTTTATAGGGAACAACTTTAAAAAGTTAGGTTGAAAGAAAAATAATAAAAAAACAAACAAAAAACAACCTAACTATGAAATGCTTCCAGCTGCATTGAACTCCATTTACTTTTCTTCTTAAGGTAGAACTGATCAGTGCCTGCCCTTCCTCCTATGCTAGGAGATACACCTTACAGAAAGATTTCTATATTTTTTTTTTGTTTTTTCTAGATTAAATTCTAGTCAGTTACTGGGGAATGAAACACTGAGGGTTATATTAATTAAAGAAGTTGCGTTTAACACAGGCATTTATCTGGTAAGGGCTGAAAATAATATAATTACTACTCAGTTCCTTTTTATTCTTTATAGGGTGAATTTCTTTTTAAATTTATTTTTTGTTTGTTTTTTATTGTCATGAGAGGGATGAAGGAAACTAAATATTACTTTTGAGCGGTCGCTCTAGACCTTGGCTATGCAACAGAATCACATGGGGAGTTTACAAAGTACTGGTGCCTGGGTCCCACCTCCAGAAACTCTGATTTGATTAACCTAGGGTGTAGTCTGGGCATTATACTGTTAAAAGTTCATTGATTTATTCAAATGTGCAGCAAAGGTTGATAAACTTATCTTTAAAGTATATAAAACTGACATGAAAAATAGATGACTCATTCTACCTTAAGTAAATCATCAAGTCAATAAGTCATTAGCTAAAATTTAGGGGATGAGCATTTAATCCCAATAAAAATTCTGGGCACAGAAGTGCATTCAAAAATTTTTTAGTTTGTTTTGTTGTATGAATGTAGGCAGCACAACCCCTAGCATGCCAAAAAATCATTGTATGGAAGAGTCTAGAAGCAGCTAGGAAGTCACTTTCCTGCTATGCACTGCTTCAGAATTTTCTTCACTCTTGCCAGTTTTCAAGACAATGTTTGTTTTCCCCAAACATTTATTTCCCCAGGGTTTGAATTCAGCTCCCTGTATAATAGACTTCCTTGAGTAGGCTGATGAACTGAAGATTTTTTCACAAGGAAACAAAGCAAAAGATGTTCCTGGTAGAGAGGGACTGGACTTCTTAAAGTGCTGACCAATGATCTCCAACCGTTTCCTCTCTTCTTAAAATTCCTCCCATAGCTCTAAAACTACTTTTGGTTCACTAAAATTTTGTGCATTTATTTTGTCCACAGTGTTCTAAGGATGCATTCCCATTTCTCTGCATCTGGTTCTCAATCTTAAACATGATGACCTAAATTAATTTTAATGAACTTATGCTTTATATATTAATTACTATTTTGATTATGAAGTCATGGCCAGATAGAAATTTTCATTTGAAAAAAATAGTAATTTGATTGATAATTGATATATAAGTAGGGCTTGATCACACTCAAAATTGTAAAAAGAGCCACCCCAGGGAAACCACTGACTGTGATTTGTGGAACAAGGTTTATCAGATTAGGCTGTCTTGGCACTGAGTCAGGAGGCCCAAGCCTACTGTTACTTCTAAAGTGCAGTAACATGTGGACTTGGGTCACTCAATTATGGAATCATGCTCCTGTTTCTTCATTCATAAAACAGAGTTCATGGTATCATCCCTGCCTACCTTCCAGGATACAGGGCCAATTTCATTTTGCCCATACCTCTGAGTAGATATTTCAATCTAGACCAGTAGTATTCAAATTTGAGTCTGCATCAGAATCACCTGGAGGGCTCCTTTAAACAGTTTTCTGGGCCCCATCCCCAGTTTCTGATTCATTATATGTGGGGAGGCCCTCAAATTTGCATTTCTATCAAGTTTCCAGGTAATGCTGATGGTTTTGGAAAAAGGATACCACACTTTGAGAACTGCTACTCTCAAGCTTGTTCCCACATAGGCAAGGCACAGAAAACTGAGTATTATGTGCCTCCCACCAAATCCATATGTTGAAGTCTTATGACTGTATTTAGAGGTAGGGATTTTTAAGGAACCAATTAAGGTTAGATGAGTGGATTGGTGTCCTTATAAGAGCAGAGAGACACCAGGGAAGCACTCCCTGGAGAGAAAAGGCCATGTGAAGACACAGGAAGGCAGGAGAGGGGCCTTAGAAGAAAACAACCATGCTGGCACCTTGATATTAGACTCCAGCCTCCACAACTGTGAGAAAATAAATTTTGTTAAGCCACCTACTCCGTGGCAGCAGCCTAAAGGCTAATAAACCTAGTTAACAAAATTTTGGTTACTTGGTGGTGCATTTTTCTTTTGCTTTCCACTCTCATCTCTTTCAGCTTCCCCACAGCTGACAACACCGATCTCATCTGTTTGCTCCACTCTGTTTCTCCTTCACTCTCCTTCCTTGGTTTCCATCCTCTTCTGTGCATCAACAGCCTCTTGATTGGACCTCTGCACCTCTGGCTGCTCTCCGGTGACCCATAACCCAGTGCTGCATTTGAGTTTCTCTGGAAAGTTGCCTGCCCTATGAGTGGGACACCATGCAACCCTCAAGCCTATTTTTGTCTCTAATTCTCCCTTGCCCCATCACAAATTATTAATTCTCTGAACAGACCTGAGAACCACTAGGTGACAGGACTAAACTGGATGGTCTTATTTAAGCTTAAGTGTTAATAGCTGGTAATAAGTTACCCCACTGGAACTTTCAGATTGATCAACACTTGTGGCTCACTCCTTGGGGTCCAGACCCTGGGCTAATTACTAGGTGCATATTGTTGAATAAAACATGCATTATCCCTGCTTTTGTGGAGTTTACAGTTGTAAAGAATGAGAAAAATGAATTTCAGAAAGTGGAATGGAATCAGCAGATGGGGAAAGATGCCCCCTAGATCCCTTTAAATATTAGTAGGAAGAAAGTCAAGGTCTATTGCTGGAAGTCCTTGAGTCTCCTGCATCTTGTGCCCACCAGGGCCAGTCCTGCCACCTTTTCTAGAGCTCTTCTCTATGCAATGGTAGCTAAGTTGTTGGGCAAAATTGATGACTTCCAATTCTAGGGCCTTGAAGAAAAATGTTATTTTAGTGAAAATTTACAGAGTGTTTACCATATGCCTTATTCTGTTCTAAGAATTTTATATACACTTAACCTATATCAGCTAATAAGGACTACTTTCCCATTCTGCAGATGAGAAAACCAAGACACGGATAGGCTACATTATTAGTTCATGGTCACACAACTATTAAAGTAGCAGAAGTGGAGTTTGACTGTTCAAAGACAAGAGACAGTCTCCCAGACCCCCTGTCAATTCCCTGGATATGTTCCCTATTCTTATTCAAGATAGGTTGTGGAAACTGTAAAAGGAAGACATGCATTTCTTTCAGTCATTACTTTAGAGGAAGTCATTGTATTTAAAATCTATTCAATCAGCTTTTACTTATAATAAGTACAATGGATATATGCTATTAAACAAATGCAGGTACAGACATGCCTTGTCTTATTGTACTTCACTTTAGTGTGTTACACAGCTGTTTTGTTTTTTACAAACTGAAGACAAGAGTCCTTACCAGCAAACTATCATGACTCGCTTTATTAGAGTGGTCTGGACACAAAACGAACAACCCAATTTTTTAAATATGAAAAATTCTTTTATTTTTATTTTTTACTTTTTAAATTTTATTTTTTGTTGCTGACACTATTACGGACGTCCACCATCCCCCCCACCCCCCTTTGCCCAACTCCACCTAGACCCTGCCCTCCCTTACCTTTGGCCTTCACCACACTGTTTTCTGTGTCCATGGGCTATGCATATGTGTTCTTTGGCTATTGTCTTCACCTTCATTCATCCAGTCACCCCTACACCCCTCCCATCTGAGATCTGTTAGTCTGTATCATTATCCATGCCTTTGGTTCTAATTTGTTCATCAGTTTATTTTCTTCATTAGATTCCACATATAAGTGAGATCATATGGTATTTGTCTTTCTCTGACTGGCTTATTTCACTTAGCATAATAATCTCCAGGTCCATTCATGCTGTCGCAAAAGGTAAGGGTTCCTTTTTAATAGCCACATAGTATTCCATTGTGTAAATATAGCACAACTTTTTTATTCACTCACCTATTGATGGGCACTTGGGCTGTTTTCAGATTTTTGCTATTGTAAATAATGCTGCCATAAACATAGGGGTGCATATATTCTTTCAAATTAGTGTTTCAGATTTCTTAAGATAAATCCCCAAAAGTGGTACCATGGGGTCAAAAGAGAGTTCCATTTTTAATTTTTTGAGGTAATTCCATACACTTTTCCATAGTGTCTACACCAGTCTGCATTCCCACCAGCAGTGTACTAGGGTTCCTTTTTCTCCACATCCTCGCCAGCTCTTGATGTTTGTTGATTTGTTGATTGTAGCCATTCTGATAGATGTGAAGTGATATCTCATTGTAGTTTTATTTGCAACTCTCTGATGATTAGTGATGTTGAGCATTTTTTCATATGTCTATTGGCCATATGTATGTCCTTATGTCCTTTGCCTATTTTTTAATTGGATTCTTTGTCTTCCTGGTGTTGAGTTGTATAAGTTCTATCTATATTTTGGAAATTAACCCCTTATCAGAAGTATCATAGACAAATATGTTCTCCCATACAGCAGGTTCTCTTTGCATTTTGCTGATGGTTTCTTTTTTTGTGCAGAAGATTTTTAGTTTGATGTAGTCCCATTTTTAAATTTTTCCTTTGTTTCCCTTGCCCAAGGGGATATATCTGCAAGAATATTGCTAGGAGAGATGTCTGAGATTTTTACTGCCTATATTTCCTTCTAGGATTTTTATGGTTTCCCTACTTATATTTAAGTCTTTTATCCATTTTGAGTTTATTCGTGTGCAAAGGCTAAGGAGGTGGTTTAGTTTCATTGCTTTACATGTATCTGTCCAATTTCCTCAACAACATTATTGAAAAGACTGTCTTTACTCCATTGCATGTTCTTGCCTTCTTTGTCAAATATTAATTGACTATAAAAGGGTGGGTTGATTTCTGGGTTCTCTATTTTGTTCCATTTATCTGTATGCCTGTTCTTATGGCAGTACTAGGCTGTTTTTATTACAATTGCCTTGTAGGATAATTTCATGTCTGGTATTGTGATACCTCCAACTTTGTTTTTCTTTTTCAAGATTACTGTGACTATTCAGGGTATTTTGGTTCCATATAAATTTTTGGAAATTTTTTTTCTAGATCTGTGAAATATGCCATTGGTATTTTAATAGGAATTGCATTGAATCTTTAGGTTACTTTAGGTAGTATGGGCATTTTAATGATGTTAATTCTTCCAATCCATGAACAGGGTATAAGTTCTACTTATTTGTATTTTCCTCAGTTTTTTTCTTCAAGGTCATATAACTTTCTGAGTACTGGTCTTTTACCTCCTTGGTTATATTTGTTCCCAGCTACCTTAAATATTTTGTTGTCATCATTGCAATAATAAATGGGGTTGTTTTCTTAATTTTCTTTCTGATAGTTCATTATTGGTGTATAAGTATGCCATCAATTTCTGGGTATTGATTTTGTATCCTGCTATTTTGCCAAGTTCATTTTTAAGATCTAGCAGATTTTTGGTGGAGTCTTTATGGTTTTCTATGTACAATATCATGTCATCTGCAAATAATGACAGTTTTACTTTTTGCTTTCCAATTTGGATGCCTTTTATTTCTTCTTTGCTGTGTCTAGGAGTTCCAGTACTATTGAATAAGACTGGTGAGAGAGCACATCCCTGTCTTGTTCCTGAACTTAAGGGAAACATTGTTATTTTTCTACCCATTGAGTACGACATTGGCTATAGGTTTATCATATATGGCCTTTATTATGTTGAGGTGTGACTCCTCTCCCACTTTGCTGAGGGATTTTATGAAAAATGAGTGCTGGGTTTTGTAAATTCTTTTTCGCATCTATTGATATGATCATGTGATTTTTATCTTTATTTTGTTTGTCATGTATCACATTTATTGATTTGCAGATATTGTACCAGCCTTGCCTTCCCAGAATAAATTCCATTTGACCGTGGTGTATGATTTTCTAATGTATTACTGTATCCCATTTGCTAATATTTTGTTGAAGATTTTAGCAGCTATGTTTACCAGGGATATTGGCCTATAATTTTCTTTCTTTGTTGTGTCTTTATCTGGTTTTGGTATTTGGATAATGTTGGCCTCATAAGAGAGCTTGGAGGTATTCTTTCCCTTTGAATTTTTGGAATAGTTTGAAGAGGATAGGTGTTAGTTCTCCTTTGAATGTTTAGTAAAATTCACCTGTGAAGCCATCTGGTCCAGTACTTTTGTTTGCTGGGAGATTTTTTTATTACTGCTTCAATTTTATGAGTTGTTATCAATCTCTTCAGGTTTTCTGATTCTTCCTGATTCAGTTTTGGAAGATTGTATGTTTATAAGTAATTTGTCCATTTCACCCATTTTGTTCAATTTGTTGACATATAGTTGTTCACAATATTTTCTTACTATTCTTTGTATTTCTGTGATGTCAGTTGTTATTTCTCCTCTTTCATTTCTGATTTTATTTATTTGGGTCCTCTGTCTCTTGATGAGTCTGGCAAATGGTTGCTCAATCTTGTTTATCTTTTCAAAGAACCAGTTCTTGGTTTCATTGATCTTTTGTATATATTTCTTTTAGTTTCTGTGTCATTTATTTCTGCTCTGCCCTTTATTATTTCCTTCCTTTTACTTACTCTGGGCTTTGTTGTTCTTTCTTTAGTTTTTTTTGGGTTTAGGGTTAGATTGTTTACTTGAGATTATTGTATATTTTGAGGTAGGCCTGTAAAGTTGTGACTCTCGCTCTCAGGACTACTTTCACTGTGCCCCATTGATTTGGGGTTGTTCTGTGTTCATTTTCTTTTTTTTCCAGGTAGGTTTTTTTTTTTAATTTATTTCTTGATCTCATTGGTAACTCATTCATTTTTTAATAACATGCTATTTAGCCTCCATGTGTTTAAGTGTTTTTCAATGTTTTTATTGTGGTTGATTTCTAGTTTTATGCCATTTTTATCTGAGAAGATACTTGATATGATTTCAGTCTTCTTGAATTTATTAGGACTTATTTTGTGTCCTAACATGTGGTCTATCTTTGAGAATGGTCCAAGCATACTTGAGAAGAATGCATATTCTGTTGCTTTGAGATGAAATGTTCTATAAATATCAATTAAATCCATTTAATCTAGTGTGTCATTTAAGGTCATTGTTTTCTTGCTGATTTTTTATCTGAAAGACCTATCCAGTGAGGTCAGTGGGGTGTTAAAGTCCCCTAGTATGACTGTATTACTATTGATTTCTCCCTTAAATAAGATATTTTTTATATATTTAGGTGCTTCTATATTAGGTGCATATATGTTTACAAAGGTTATATTCTCATGTTGCATATCCCTTTAGTATTATGTAGTGTCCTTCTTTGTCTCTTGTTATGGCCTTTGTTTTTAAAGTCTATTTTGTCAGATATAAGTATTAAATATGCAAAATTCTTGAATTGGTTCTTCACACTAAAGGGAACTCAATAGCCATTTACTTGAAAATGTACTCAACTTTATTAGTAATTAGGGAAATTCATATTAATACCACAAGACACTACAATATATTCATTAAATTAGTAAATATTTTAAAAATTGAAAATATTTGATGTTTGTGTTTGTGAGAATGTGGAACATCAGATACTCTTTTTGTGTCTGAAACCAAGCCCGCAGTATCTCTGAGTTATGTTTGTATGTAATTTCACATCCCTATAAGAACACTCGTGGAAACCTGTCTGTTCAAACATGTGCTACTCTGACTTTTGGTCCAATGTGAACCACTGGACCATAAGTGAAATCTCCCAGTCAAAATGCTTCAGTGTTCCTAGCATACTCAGGCTAATCCTAAAGACACTAATTTACACAATGTCTCAGTGTCTCAAGTGAAACATTGAGACATTTTATAAGCACACAGTACAATTACCTGAGGGCACCGAATACAAATAAAATACTAAGGTTATGTATATTCCAAAAAACATATACTAGCTGTAGAGAGGATGATACCCCCAAAGATTTTTTTAATCAGGTAGTGTAAAAAAATGTGGGTAACTTTGAAAGACATTCTTAGTCTCATGTATTGTTTCTAGCTATAGTCTGACGAGCTCTTGAGTTGGGTCGCTAACCCAGGCTGCACATTAGAATCACCTGGAAATCTCTTAAAAATCCTTATGTCCAGGTCAAACCCCAGATCAGTGATATCAGAATCTGCTTGTGTATGTGGGCCAGGGGAGGGGGACCAGTTTGCATATATCTCAGTAACACAGATTCATCTTCTGTGTCTTCCTTCAGTTTGGTAAAGCATTTGGATTTTGCTTTGCAAGATAATATGGAAATATCAAATGAAGACAAATGTTTCCTTTATTACTTACTGTAACAGTTATGCCCCATTGCCCTATTTTCTGTGCCTTGGTCCATACACAGTAGCATCTTTCAGTGCCAAATCATGGCATAATCATTTTGAAAACCATTTAAATGGCAATTATGCAGAACATATGCAGTGACAACAATGCCTATACCTTAGTAGAAGTGATAACAGAATGAATAGCTGTGACCAAGTTTGTGCATATGCAAGGAAATGACAGTTGTGCCTTGGCTACTACCACGTTGTCAGCAATTTTAAGATACCATTAATATTAAGACACATCCTGACGTCATAAATGTTAAAATGTGAAAAATAAATAACTTATTTATTTAGTAAGGCTAAATATCAGTATTTTTTAAAGCTCTCCATGCAATTCTGACATACACCTGAGATTGATAATCACTTGAGAGCCTAGGACCAGAGACAAATAGCAATGCTCTCCTTCCTGCAAGTGCAGAGACAATATTAACAAGCATCCCGACATCTGCCTGATCTCTTACCTGGAACATTCTTCAGTAATTTATACAAATAATTTTATTAACATGGTGGAAATCAAAGCACATTGTAAATACTGTGGTCACTAATTAACTATAGACAGATCATGAGGAGATAGTAAATTCTGACATTTTGAAAGAGATATAGAATTAACTACACAATGATGATTTAATAAAATCTTAATAGAATCAAAATTTTGTTACTTGATAAGTGCAATGAATACAGACGAGGTAAGCAAGATGGAAATTTTATTATTAGTGAAAATTGTACAAGTGAAAAGTGTGGAAAGATGTTCATTTAAGCAGATTTATTTAGGACAGTGGAAATAATCTATCAACCACTTCAACTAGGGATTTCATTTTAAGATAAATTGTATACCTTTCCATATAATAAATATTTAACAAAATCCTAGCTTTGCATCTGAAAATGTAATTTCTTTAAAGTATAAGTTCAGGAACTGATATTATGTTGTGAATCAGCAATATAGCCAGATATATAAATAAATGACATTCAAAATTCATTCAGGAATATATTTCTTAGACTTTCTAAACAATAACTACAGAGTACTCTCTTTTCTTTTTTTAATATACTCACCTCTTTTTCTTAATGAGCTTGCTAGCTTCCAGAATACATGTGTGGAACGGTTAAGAGAAGACCGTGGAATCAGATCACCTAGATGCCTTTTTATCCCCACCCCCCACCTTGCTTGCTTTATGACTGTGCAATCTCATCTTTGTGCAATCTCATATTTGTGCCATACTTTCCTCAGCTGTAAAGTGGGCACAGTAGAAGCTCCTGCCTGTTGTGAGAAGAAATGAGTATTTGTTGTATTCTTAGAATGGAGCCTGGCACATTTTAAGTACCATACACATGTTAATGCTGTGATTAAAGGAACAAATATCAATTTATGGTACCACACAGTTCTCTCTCCCTTTTTTTGCTTGCCTTTCAGCTGCCACCAGGCCATTTCACTGTTAATTAGCACCTCTATCTTACAAGTGACAGAAATAAAGGAAGAAAATCAAGACAGTCAATTTCAGTACTAATTACTTCCTAGTTAAAAAAATGAAAAGGCTGAAGCCATTAGTTAAAATGAGATTAGGAGTTGTCTATAGAATTCAGTTATATGTGTCCCTCACACTCCCCACTCCCTACCTCACCCTGGGCCCTGCATTTCTTTTACATGGATAAGTGAAGGTTGGCTAACCATAACATTGGTTCAAAACTGTGGATATACATTAGAATCATAAAGATATTTTAAAAAACACCTTTACCTTGGCCTCATTCCAGATTATTGCCTTTGGAATTTGCATACTGTCATTTTTAGGAGCTCCCAGTATGATTCTGATATACAATCAGGGTTGGTTAAGATTAATTAGGGGGGATTTCTAAAGGCTTTTGACAAATCAGGGAGAGTGATCCTTATGATAAGGTTCAAGTATCATAGATGCATTGCTCCTGGTTCTTAAATTCCTTATGAAAGGTCATTTGATACAGACAGTACATGGTGGTCATCAGCCCCATCTGGCCTCATTTATGTCTTTACTCAGACCAGACAGTGTGGTTGATGACTTGGATCATTTCCTTACCAATACACTTGATTGTCTTTTCCTCTAAGATACAACACCAGCTCCAGATCATTCCCACAATCTTACACTCACCTACCTTGGGGCAATCAAACACTGCTAGAGAAAAAAAATCACTGAACTTCAGAGATTGTTGCCATCAGACCTCTGAAGTCTTCCCCAAAGTTAGCCTTGCCCTCTCACTATTTCCCCTTGGCATCTGTCACCAACCTTCACAATCCTTTAGCTCTCTCCCTAGTCCCTGACATCCAGATCTTTCACTCTCTGGGTTATCTTACTTCTTCCTTGCCCCCGCCCATTTCCATCTACAAACTTACCTATTATATTATGCCCATCCTTGCCTTCTCCTTCCAGTTTCCAAGGATGTATCTTTACTCCTGTACAAAGCCAGACCCTTCTTAGTCTCTGAATGCCATTGTTCCATCAATTACCTTTCTGGAGCTTAGATTTTCAACCTTTTTCCTCATCATTGGAAATTTCTCCATAATCCATAAAAATGGATTTAAAGTTTTCAAACCCAAAATACTCCCTTAGCCTGGATTCTCCTTTCACTGACTTATTGTTACTTCCTTTCACAACCAAGCTTCTTGAAAGGTTATTCCACAGTGACTATATCTAATTCTTGATCTTCTCATTAACTGTTACACATTTCTGCCTTTTGTTTTTACCTACAGATGGAAATTTCTTGCAAATACCATCAATAAAATGCCATAATGTCCAATTTGTAGAATAATTTTTAGTTCTTTTGTTATTAAATCTTTCTGCTGCATTTGAGACTGTTGGCAATTCCACTTTCCTTGGAATTTTCTATTCTTATGGTTTCTGGGGGGGAAAATCTCTTGGCAATTCTCCTTTTAGCTCTCTTACCCTCCCTGACTGACTTCCTTCAGCGTTCCTGTTCTTCTGGCCATTTCTAATCTCTTGTCCTTTCTGAAACTTCTCTCTCAACTACTGGACTTCTCTATCCACATAACCTCTTTGGGCCACCTTGTCTACTCATGACCTAAACAGTGACCTGTCTGCTGAGGGCTCCCAGACATATGTCCTCAGTTTCCTCAATTTTCAGGACTTGGCTCAGCAGTCATTTTCTACAGAAAGTTTCACTGAACATCAGATACTTAGTCTTTCCTCAGGGCCTACCTTAATTTAATGATTTACCAAGTTATATCACAATTATCCAGTTATGTATCCTATCCCATTAAAAAAAATTTTTTTAACATAAATCATCAATAAGTATTTTTTATTTTATTTTATTTTATTTTTTTAAAATATATCTTTATTGATTTCAGAGAGAGGAAGGGAGAAGGAGAGAGTGAGAGAGAGAAACATCAATGATGGAGAGTCATTGATCGGCTGCCTCATGCACAGCCCCTGCTGGGGATCCAGCCCGCAACCCGGGCATGTGCCCCGACCCAGAATCAAACCTTGATCTCCTGGATCCTAGGTTGATGCTCAACCACTGAGCCACGCCCGGCTGGGCTAAGTATTTTTTAAATGATAAAGGTTTTTATAGAGCTTAATCAATAAAAATCACCTATTGAAGTTTCAATAAATATTTAGAATATTTTTGGGGCACCTAGAAATACAGGTTTGGGTCTAGTAATCCCAATATCAATAATTAGTACAGTTTCATAAAAATAGTCCATGCATTTGAATGATGGGATAGAGAGGTATTTTTTAAAGTTAAAAATAATTATACACTATTAGATGAGTGGATAAAAAAGTTGTGATACATATATACAATGGAATATTACTCAGCCATAAAAAAGAACAAAATCCTACCATTTGCAACAACATGGATGGACCTAGAGGGTATTATGCTAAGTGAAATAAGTCAATCAGAGAAAGGCAAATACCATGTGGTTTCACTTATATGTGAAATCTAAAAAATAAATAAATAAACAAAAAAAATTGTAATGGACTCATAGATACAGGGAACCAGCTAATGAATGCCAGAGGGGAGGGGGCTCAGGGGATTGGGTGAAAAAGTTGAAAGGATTAAGTAGTACAAATTGGTATTATAAAATAGTCATGGGGATGTAAAGTACAGCATAATATTGTAATAAAAACTGAGTTCAGCATTAAAAAATCCAATTCAATGAAAGAAAGAAACAAACTAAATAAATAATAAAAAGAATCAGGCAGAACTAATGGATCTGGCTGAAATTCCTCCACAGATCACTTCCAGGGACAGATTTTAACACTCGAGGTAGGTCGATGCACTCACTTAAAACAGTATTATCTGGGGCACCCTTTGGAGCATAGAGTTTGGAGTCATTATCAATTCTAATTTTCCTGATAAAAGAAAGGACTATCTCACAAAAGAAAGGTATCCACAATACTATTTGAAGAAAGAATGTGAGCAAGGAAAGAAGGGAAGGAAATAAACAAATGATAAAGAAAAAAAAAATAATCATACAGTTTCAGATTGAACAGTAAAGACTGAATCTATGGCTGTTGCTTGAAAAGATTAAGGTGGCCACCCTGGCTGGTGTGGCTTAGTTGGTTGGACGTCTTCCCAGGCACCAACATGTTGCTGGTTTGATTCCAGGTCAGGGGCACATGTCCGGATTGGAGGTTAGATCCCCTGTAGGAGTGTGCAAGAGGCAGCCAATCAATGCTTCACTCTCGCATCAATGTTTCTCTCCCTAAAAATAAATAAAAATATTTTTAAAAAATAGATAAAGAGGTCTAATGTGGTATTCCAGCTTATTTTGCCTAATATTTAGATGAGCTTAGAAGGCTAACACCACTTGAGAATAAATGGCAAGGAAGGATACTAAATATAAGATTCTATTAAAGGAAAGACTTTAAGAAAAATGTACATAATTGAGATATGTTATTTTTACTTTGTTTTTGTTCCTCTCCCCTCCCCACTAAGTCAGCACTGTTACTTGGAGGACATACATTAGAAAAAGCAAAGTTTTTGAAGCCAGACTTTTCTAGGTTCAAATTCAAGCTCTGTGATTTGTTAGCTGTGTGACCATGACTTCTCTGAGCCTTAGTTTCTTCATCTGTTACATGATGATAATAATGCTCATTTTTTTTACCATGATAGAAGAGATTAAATGTCAGAATAAAATGTCACTTTAGCATTGTAATAGATATAGAGCAGCTACACAATAAAGAGTAACTTAACATCTGTCATGTCTATTTAGATAATACATGCTCATTAAAGACAATTTAGAAAAGAAAGAAAAACATAATGAAATCACTAAAAACACCTTTCTATCCACCCCCTTCCCAATGAAGCTACCAGGCAATGGTTGGATAGATGAGTCTAGAGTCCAGAAGAGAGGTTTGGGTTGGCTGGATATACAAATTGGGAGTCCTCAGCAGATAAGTGAGAATTGAAGCTGGGAGAATTTATGAATTAACCCAGGGAGAATATATGAAGTGAGAAGAAAGCCTAGGATGCAGCCCTAAGATGAGCTATGTGGGTGAAAAGATGTATATAATTCATGACTTTATAAACATCTGATTACCTCAAAGCAGTTAGATGATAAGAGTGTATCATCACAATGGAAGGAAACAGAATTAACTCTAAACAAAATACTTTCTCCATCCCTGGTCTCCCTTTAAGGACCTTTCCCTTCTCTTAGTGAAAATTCCCTTCCCTAAAAAGCATTCTGTAACCAGGGCCACAGGAAGGCTGAGCTCTGCATGATCTGGTGGGGCTGCCATCCAGGAGAGAGAGGTGCCTTTTTTGGTTATATAAGGGCACTAGCTGGCAGTGATCCATTGTTCTTTTACCGTTTTCCAACAGTCAAAGCTTGATAGATCCAGTATAATTTTTTTTATATGTTGATTAAAACTTATTTGTCTTAGATAAATTATATTTACTCAACATATATCTACATCAAGGCTGGTATTTGATGGTTTTCTTGATGAGCCTTTCCAGGGAATCCCATGAATACTGAATTCTTTGTTGTGTTCTAGGGGATGAAAGATGATGCATACTCAATTTGCCTTGAAAGAAGCCTTAGATATTTGGAGGTAACTGAGATGGACATGTCTTAGAAAGGATGCTCCAGAACTCTTAACCCTATCTCCATGGTCAGGGGAAGGCAAGGCCATAATAACCATATTAGTTGCCCACCTGACAACCCGGTTCCTTTTTCCAAACAGAATTCAGACTTTGTTCAGGTTTCTGCCCTTCTCTGAGTGGCCTTTGCTTCCTGGATGGCTAGTCCCATCACTAGCTCCAGAGCAGTAAAAATTCCAGTGATGGGCCAAGGCTTTGGAATGTGATACTCAGGTGGGGAAGTTTCACAGGTAGCTTATGGGAAATTTTTTCTTCTTGATTTTAAAAGAAGACCAAGGGAGAGAAGGTTCTTCTTCCTGCCTCTGAATGTTGTTGTAAGGATGTGGCACCTGAAGCCCATCCAAGCATGAGGCTGATAGACTGGGGATGGTCATGACCTTGTTTCGATCATTTTGCTGCTGAGGTCACATCTTATCATATGAAAGTATAAACTCCATATTGTTTAATCCAGTTAGATAGAGATTTTCTGTTACTTGCAGCCAAAAGCATTTTAAGTAGTATGGGGAATTCATGAGCAACCTGAATCTTATTGTGATCTATCCATACCCCGTATGCTCTTTGCTGCCAAGGCTGGAGGATGCTTGTTTGATCTGCTTACCCATCAGAACAGAAACCAAGTCTCAGGCCCACCTCCACTCACCTTTCCACAAATTTTGTGCTCTCTTACCTCTGTTTTAAGAACCTGTTTGAGATTTATATTATTTTACTAGTTTAGTAACAATAATTTACTTTTTATTAGCATAACCCCCTAATCTCATGCCTCCTGCATAGCTTCTCTTTCTGTGATAAGTGTAATTTTGAAGATAGCCTCATTTTCTTTAAATCTTGGGATTTTTATAATAATAATAATGCTGATTAGTAATTTAATATTCATAAAAACAGGATAGAGTATTGTTTATACAATTTATTTCATAGATTAGATAAGTCTCAGAGAGGTTAAGTAATTTGCTTAAGAGTATACGGCCAGCAACTTGTGAATCCAGAATTTAACCCCAGGTCTTCTCACTGCAAATCCCAGTCTGTCCTTTAATTTTAATTGTTGAGTCAATAAATTGAAATAATATTTTTATTCTTATAAACTTGATTAGGAAGTCTCTTGCAATTTGATACCAGGAAATTAATGTAGCACATATATTTATTTACTTGTTGGCTTATCAATGTATGTATTTAATTATATGATTACTTTAAAGGTTAAGGTCAGCTTATAGAAAACATATAGATTAATTTGAGATATTAACCAATATTCTCTTTGGCATCCTTGTAACCATGATGCTTCTCTAAATTGGGGGAGTAATCATATTTCTATGCCCACTACCTCTAGAAAGTAAGAAATGCAGCCAGAGTAATAAGACCATTGGCTATGTTCAAATTTTAAAATATAAATTTTTATAACACTATAGCAAAAATCATAATCAAGTTTTTCTATAATGAGCTTTGTGAGAGATAAAAGTTTTATTGAAGTTTTATTGAAAGTCCTGAAGATAGAGTTTATACCATGACCAAGGATAGAACATAATGTATCATGATGTGAATGCAGCTTCACATTCTTAAAGAGAAAAGTGTTCAACCAACAGATAGAACAGGAGAAATCAAGGGACAAAGCTAGAGTTTAAATACTGGTTAGGTCCTGAAACTGCATCCACCCCCTAAATCTGCTCAAACAAATGAACGAGATTAAGTTTACATCCCAGACAACATTCAATATATTTTGGAACTCGGTAGAAATACATATTCCCAGTTAGCCATAGTGGCCAAAGAAAATTAGCAATAAATCTTTCAAAAAATGTGTGAGTTTAGGCAATGTATGTTTTAGAAATGTTGATATTATACCTTTGGCTAAGGCAGGACCAAGTAGAACTTCCTAGGATGATTTATGTAAAAGTATTTCACACTACTAAAACCCTCACCCCCAATGAGGGTATGAAAGAATTGGTCTGTTGGAAATAAAGAGGGTTTTAAAAAATAAGTTACCTTTAGAGAAAGTTGTGGCATGAGTCCTAGTCCCCCATTAGAGAGAGATGTTTATCTTTTAATTGCAAGTCAAGGGGACAGGACTATAGAGTGATCTTTTGCAGACTTTGATATGTGTTCCCTGCAATCAGGTGGGCATGGTATATTGGTAACAAACTTCCTTCTGAGATCTGAAGATAAGTGATGGGGCTGGTTAGCTGATGAGAACTGAGCTGAAGAAGTGCCTGCCAAAGCAATGAGCCTTGACCCCAAGTTTGTAAGAGAAACAGAAACATGAGTATTTTCCATGATCCATTGTAGATTAAGTCCTCTCTAATAGGGTACTTGGAGCAGTGAGAGGACCTCCATGAAAAGTAGCTAGAGGTAGACTGCTAGATGCCCAGAAGTAAGAATGAGCTGGAGCAGAGTGTATCATTGGCATTAAAGGACATGCAGATGAAAATCTCTAGCGAATGTGGGGAGAAGGGGTCCAAGAACCCACAAAAGCATTCAGAAGGAGTGAATTCCCTCAAACATCACCAGAGTCAAAACATAAGGCCAGCTAAGACAGCATCACTCAAGAAGGAATATTCCTGCTTCCTGATTCTTCTTTCTTCACTCCAACCTCAGAGGGGTTTGAAACAGTATCTATAAAAAGAAGCTTGTGACATCTTTCTCCTCCAGAACATGATTCAGCTACAGGGAAGTGAAACACTTGTAACTTGAATTATAGTTTGGTAGTTAGAAGCTTTGATGAATACATGAGTGTGAACTTTCTAACTTGTGATTTAAAAGTTTGTTTTGCCCCTCAGATGGATTGAAGTGATATAGTAGACAGTTAGACAGACATAGCAGAGTAGGAATTATGGTCCATGTACAGAAGGTCACCAGGGTGAAAAGCGCCAGGTACCTAGCAATGGACAACTATAGCATGAAACCTCACCCTCAGGGTGACCTTTCCTCCCCTAGCATATCACCAGTCATGTATTTTAGACCCCCTGACTTTTCATATCACTGAGCATGAGGTTTGGACCCTCCCCTGACCTTTCCTCCTCTAGCATGTCTCTAGTCACATGGTAGACCCCTTTAGAGGAAGAACAAGGGGGCTGGGTAAAAGCTTCATATGACTCCCATAAAAGCCCTCACATGACCACTCCCTTAAGCCTTAAACCTTCAAGACAATGAGCTTCTGACCCACATCAAATAATCTTAGGAACAAAGCCTAGGGTCTGTTTACCACAGAGACAATTTTCTTCAAACTAGAGATTACATCTAGGCCTTGGTTGTGTTTCAGCTACAGGCTCAGAAAAGCAGCAAGGCCAGGCAGGGTGATGCCATGGCTGACATCAGAACCAGCTGCAAATACTTATTACCCTTGCCCTGGTGCCAACCAATAAGTAGAGAGCATGACCCTGAAAGGACACACCTGGAAAGTTAATAAATATTCAATTGAGATCCTCTCCTGAGAATTCCAGATAAAAGCCCTTAAGATGAAGGACCCAGTGTGTGCTCTCTCTCTCTCTAGAGCACACCTGCACCTTTCCCCCTCTCTTTCCCCCAGGTGTGTTTTCTTTGTCTTTCTTTCTCCTAAGCTCCAAGGGCCCTTCTTTTGCCTCTGTAACTTGATTCCTGAGTCCACACAGCTCAGCTGGCTCACTTTTTCCATGGCTCACTTCTTCTACCTCTGTGGCTTCTTAAATAAACTTTTATTTATATTTGAGTCTTGTGTCTGAATTCTTTCTTAGCCTAAACTGAAGAAGCAAGGTCTAACATCTGGTGCCATTCGCCACCAACAAAACGACTTTGTAATATTGAAAATAAACAGAAAGTTATGGATTGCTGGAGTTTTCATCCAGAAAAGGGGGAAAAAACACCTTAGCTAATAAAATTAGACTGATAGCAGAATTAAGTTGCTTTGTAATTCTATCTGCCAAGACATACTTACTTGATGTCAGGTTACATAAAACTTCCCAATGATTCAGATAGAATCTGTTTGTTGTAGAATGTATTCCCCCCAAATAAGAATATTAAATAGATATAGGTAACAATTCTATAAACTAATTAAATGTAGGGGATCATCTGCTTGCAATAATGTCTATGGTTTTATAATGATACTAACTCATTTGTTTTTCGGACCATAGTTAGTGAGTGTACCTTTTCTCTTTAAAGCCATTCCATATCATCAGTTTATTGGATCTTTCTCTCTAGTAGAGGCAGAATATTACACATAATTTTGTTTTCTCAGAAAATGGAAATATTCTTAAGTCTTTTATGGTCTTTCTTCTTGCAGTATAATGTTGACAATTAACACATTCTTAATCTACCATGTATATTAATTTGCCAAAAGAATTCCAGTCTCCTAACTTTCAATCAATTGTTGACCATCAGATTTCATGATATAGAGAATTCCTTTGCTCATCATCATCATAAGCCTTCTTATGAAAACTAGGATTCAAGTGAGAAGGCTTAAGGTTGGGGTAGAGATAGCAATAAATGGTCTTTTTAAAACTTTATTGTGTCAAACCAAAGATGTCATAGACTGATTAGCAGATATTTTAAAATAAACCAGACAAACTATGCTGTGTTTTTGCGGCAGCCTTACTTTTTGAAGTTTCATTTCTCAGCAATTCTTGAATATTTGCCTTTGGAGAAACCTAAGCCTTCCTCAATTCCTATTCAGTCAGAACTCAGGACAGAGATAAGTAGACCCACCACTTTGTTAAAGTTTTTGGTGGGGAAGGGGACAGGTATCTATTTGTGGGAATGTGACTAATCAAGTGAAACAAAAATGACTTTGGCTTACCTCTTTTCTCCATACATACAGTTTATAATTGGATGTATACTTAAATAATTCATCATGAATTTAATTTTTATCTTTCCTAAATGAAATTTCATTAACATTAAAGATTACTGGAGTAGTCTCTCATGTCAAATCATTGTTTTGATACAAAAACACTAATTACCACAGGATTTGCAATTCTAACTTAGGCACTATGAAACAGGGATACAGAATTTGGAGAAAAATGACAGAGCAGATTAGAGCATGATATTGGAGAATACAGAAGATGAACCTGGAACAACTTGTAGTGTCAGAAAGTAAGAAAGCAATGAAAAGAAGGAAGAAAGGAGAAAAGGTAAAAATGTAGAAAGGAAGGAAAAACACACAGTGATGGGTTATATAAAAAACAAAACAAAACACAGAATCAACTGAAAGAGTTCCCAATAGACAAACTAGAACAATTTGAACAAAAAGTGTTGGATTATAGCTCAAGCATAAAATAAATACCCATGAGTCTTTACTGATATATGTGATAAATAAATTAATAAGTAAATAAATAAATGGAAGAAAATACATGCAACTCCTATGCATAAGAATTCTAAATAATTTATGTAGATACTTCACCCTCAAGGAAGTGGAGCATACCTCCCATTCCTTAAGTATAGACTTCACATAGTGACTTTCTTCTAAACAATATTGTAGAGAAAGGGGGAAGACACTTTCCAGTGGAGAAACCTGACAAACACCACCTCAGTCTGGTTATCAAGGTCAATATCAACACAGAAGGATGCTCTGGGAAGAGAAAGAAGCCAAGTCTTTCCCAGGATTTTCTGTCAGTGATCTGAAACAAGAAAGGTTACAGAATAGAAGTTTTAGGGTTAGGAGATTTTTGAGAAAGACCTCACCAAAAAGCAATTGGCAGGGGAATCCAAGATGGCTGCAGAGTAGGTAGAAGCTACACTCACCAACTCTAAACCCCAAACTGGGTTTGAAGCTAAATTTTAGAGCAATCAACCTAAGTAACCAACTGAAGACTAGCTGAACTGAAATATTATAACTAAGGACTTACAGAAACATAGAGACTGATAATAAGGGCAGAGACACAGAAAAGGCTGGCCCCCACACCTACATGTGGTGGCTGAGAAGCTGGAGGGATATCTTGGCTCCAAAACTCCCTCTCCTCAAAATGTGGGGCCTCAACCTGATGCAAGGATCCCCAACACAGAGCAACAGAGACAGGAAGAGGAGCCAACATAACTGGTGGTGAAAATCAGTGGTGATTCAGTCTGTCTGGGAGAGAAGGGAGTCTGCTGAAGACCCAGATGCCACCTTTCCAAGGACGAGCACTCCTATTGTTACAGCACCAGCCTGAGGAATGCACTGCTTGAACCCCCGACTGCTGGTGAGGCCACTCTAATGTGCTCAGATCCTTTGGAGGAGTCTACTGGATGCACACAGCAGTAAACTTTGGGGAGGCTCTTGGAGACTCAAACAGTGACTGAACTGTGTGGCATTGGAAAGGGGACCAGTCCCCGCTACCTCAAGCACATATCTGGCACCCTCCCCCCCACACACACACACACCATTACTTGTTGAATCAGTTGGCTGGACCCACCTTGCTGAGTTCAGTTGTACAGGGTGATCAGAGTGTGAAACAGAGGAGACTTTTATCCAAGAATCACATGGATGGGTGCTAGGTTCTGTGACATCACAGAGGGGTCCACTCCTATCTCCCCTGTGAGCCCAGTCTGCACTATCCTGGGGAAAGGAAGAAATGCTTGCCGCCCACCCCCTCTTACAGGCTTGCAGGCACCACCCTCAATGGGAGGCTGGACTTGCCCTTCCAATTCTGTGGGAAGCAGTGGTGGGAGGAGAGCTGCTGGGAGCTGGGACATTCAAGGTGTGTGTCCCTTGAAGACTATTGTCTGGGACCCAGGTAAAGAGCTTGGCCTCTCTTTTAGGCTGGGCAGATATCACCTCAAATAGGAGATTCTTCTGATCTGTCCTCCTGAGCCTGGTAGCTCTGCCTAGCTCAGTTTTCTCCTGCACAGGGGATGGCTGGCTAAACCCAACCTGAACCCATAGTGCATACCTCCTGGTGGAGCTAAACTTGGAGACTCTAGCAGAGACTGAGTGGTTTGGCTCTTGAGTATGGGCCACTTTCCCCTCGTTGAGTGCCTGACCATGAGATCCCCATGTTGGGGACCCACTAGTTCCATCCTCCTGACCCTGGTTACCCTGCCTTACTGAGCTCACAACCATGAAATATTTTTGGGTTGTGACCAACCTGGGTCCACTCTACAGTCTTTCTTCAGAAGGCTCTGAAGGAAAACTATGCAACCTCAGGGAGAGGTGGAGTAGTTGACAAGTGCAGGCATACCTCAGGGAAACTTTACCTTTTACAAATCTGTTTCCAACTCTAAGATGAAGGAATCTGATGCTTATTTTTCCATTGGCCCCTCCCATGCACATCCAGGCCCAGTATATGTAGCAACAAACAGTGAATAGGGTAGTAGTTCCAGACAAGTATTTCAAGGTCAGTTACATACAACATCTGATATTGACCTGTACCTGAACAACACCCAAGTGGACCCAGAACCAACACAGCCAGTGGTGGGCTTCAGACAACACCAGAGCTCAACCTAACTAGCCACATAAGTGTCATAAGAGGGGTTCTAGCAGTCATAAGACCCTGCTAGGAACAACTCTACCTCAGGGAGCACCTCATGAACAGCAACTCATACATGGTGACGCATGTTTATCCTTATAGTCAGCCAGCCTGAAGGGTTAACTCCATTCAAGAAAGTGCCAACAGCATTCAATACTCAACTACAACAGGAGGGTGCAAATAACCCACAAGAACATTCCTGGACCACAGAGTTCAGGTGATCTGGAAGAATGTGCCACTGACCACACTAAACACCTTCATCACAAAGCAATCATAACAAGTTTGAGAGTCATAGCAGATCTACCTAATATAAGGAGACAAAATGAGGAGACAAATAAGTGTTTCCCAAATGAAAGAACAAGAGAAATCCCTAGAAAAAGAATTAAATGAAATGGAAGCAACCAAAATATCACATACAGAGTTCAAAACAATGGTTATAAGGATGCTCAAGAACCTTAGATGAAGAATAGATTATCTTAGTGAGAACTTAAACAAAGTGATAGTAAGCATTAAAAAAGGACATGTAAGGGCCAGGAAGATGGAAGCACTGCAACAAGAAGCAGAGCATCCTTACTCCCAGCCACAGACTTGATTTACCACTAAAATACTGCATAACCAGCTTGGAAAAATATAGCTGAGCAGACATATTTCAAGTAGGGAGCACTGAAGAAACATCATAGAGTCTGGTAAGGGGGAGGGGCATAGAAAAAGGGAGTCTCCCCTGAAGCCTGTGCTGGGCTCCAAGCCCCGAGGCTTAGAGGCTGCAAAGCTCCCTCCCCTTGGGAGCATGGACTGGCATCCAAAAGCTGAGATCTAAAACCTCAAGCAGAGGAGAAGGGAAGGAGAACACTGCATGGAAGGCAGAGGGACCCAGGGGAACAGAGTGTCTGTGAGGAGGGGACTGCACCTCCCCGTGAAACAATGCACCTAATGGTGCACCTAGGACTCTTTCAACCTAGGTGCTGACTGTGGGAAAGGCTGTCCCAGAGTGTGTGGCTCCCAAATAGAAAGGGGCCAGAGGGTTTCATTAAGCAACCACATACAGGGGCCGTCTGTCTTCCTGTAAGTCATTGTGTAGAACCCCAGAGAGCATTTGATCTGTATGGCATGGGGAAGGGAATGAGAGCCCTCCTGCCACCAGGGAAGGTCCGGATCCATGAGAAGGGTGGATTGTGACTTCAATTGCCAAAGCTGCCAGTGTGGCAAATCCGGGTTTTGTGGCCCGCTCTGTGGGGAGCAGAGATAGAGCACAAGTAGTTGTCCCAGCTTTACTAAGGTCAGCTGTGCAGGGGAGCTGTGTGGGGCTGACTTTGTGACCCCTCGTGCTTAGTACTGAGGTGTGCGGGCAACGAGACCTCACAGGGCTGGTTCTCTGTCTGTGTTGCTTTGTGCGCTTTTGAGTTTTAGGTTGCTGAATGGACATCCACCTTCCTGGCTTGTATTGGGGATACAGATCAGTGAAAGCTGGGATTTGTGTCTGCTTTGTGGGAAGTTTAAAATAAGTGCCCCAAACATCAGCCAACCAGATCTGGGAAAGGAGGAGCAGAGCATGCCTATCTCTCCTGCAGACTAGGAGGACCACCCCCAACAGGAAAGGGGCTGTTTAAGCTCACTAAAGCCCCAAGATATCCCCCACAGGACACTGTCCTGAGGGGTAAAGGGAGAACAGCTCACAGGACAATAATACAAGAATAAAACTCTCAGGAACTATTGTTTAGAAACTGAAGGAAAAACTTAAAACCCCTTCTGAGGGCTGGGCAGGCAAAGTGCTCACTGGAATTATTTTTTTTAATTGAACCCACTGAGCCCAGGCCTGTGAAACTACCTATACAGAAAAGGCAATAGACTGAATTCATTCTGAAACTTCAACAGGTCATTGTATGGGGAACTAGAATTGGAGGATAAGGTAGAGACTGAGGAATTGGTTTTGAAGCAGAGACTAACTTCCCAACAATGAGTGTCTGACAGTGAAACCTCTAAGTAAGCGGAGCAATATCCTGACTTAAACTAGCCAGCCTGCACCTTAAAGACTCTTCAGAAAACTCTGGAGTAAGACCAGGCAATTGCAAGGGGGAGGCAAAATAGATTACAAGTGGAGGTGGCCCACAGAGAGCCTCAGATGAGTCAATTGCCTAAGGACACCAGAGCCAAACCTAGATAGCTCCTGACATTGGCAGATACACAAGTACCTTCCAGAAAAAACAAAATCAGCATACAAAACAGTGAGTCTCAGACAACATAAGCTGCCCAAATGAAACTCACTTGATTGACTTTTTTTTCTTTTCTTTTTTCTTTTATTTTTGGGGAAAAAAGAGAAAAGAAAATTTTTTAAATTTTTAAATTTTTTAATTAATTATTTTTTTAAAATTTTGTTTTTCTTGTTTTTCTTTGCTTTGTTTTGTTTTGTTTTTTTCTATTTTATCAAGATTTTATTGCTATCCTCTGCTTAAATGCTGGGACATTATTATTATAACCAATAACTTTACTACTTTTCTCTATTGTTTACACCGTATTTCTTATTGGATTCCCTCTCTGCCCTTGCTTTCTCTCCCTCTCTTCTTGTTCCAATAGCATAATTTTTTTCTACTTGTTTCTTTTCTTCTTCTTCCTTTTCTTTTTCTCCCTGTCTTTTTGTTTTTGTCTGTTTCTGTTTGTCTCTTTAATGTATTTTTATTTTTTCTTTTTCAACTACTTTCTTATTCTCCATCCTTGATTTTTTGCTAGCTCTTCTTTCACAATCTTCTTTCTTCCCCTTTTATCTGCCAGTAGCATCTCTATTTTTTACTTTTTGTTTTATCTTATTATTATTTTTTAATTTTTCATTACTATTAGCAATAATATCCTTTTCTCTATATATTGATTTTCCATTTATTTATTTATTTATTTATTTATTTTTACTTTCACACTTGTGTTCTCACTTCACTCTCCCAATTCTACTTTCACTTGGGATGTTTTCATTGTGATTGTCAGGATATTTTGTAAGATACTGCTTTTTTCCTGGCAGTTTGGTAGTGTTTTGTCTTACCTTGCTAGCACCCGTACAACAGCTCACACAATGTGGTTGGGGCTGAGAAACATAGCTGACCTGAGAGAAGAGTCCTTTCAAGAATGGGTCAACAATAAGGTAGAGTGAATCAACAGGAGAGCCCAAAGAACCCACAAAAGGGAAACCTATAAAAGGGACACACTTAGAGCAAATAGCTCAGAAGTATAAGGAAAACACACTTTTGGGCCCCACTGGACATACACTACAAAACTTTTTTGCTTTCTTTGTTTTTATTTGCTTCATTTTGTTTTGTTTTTTGTTCTATTATCAAGATTTTATTGATATTCTACAAAATTCCAACCCAGAGGACTGGGAAATAGCAAATATATCTAATACATAGATACAAACACTGAGTCACCAAAATGAGGAGACAAAGAAACAACCCCCAAACTAAAGAAAAAGAAAAATAGCCAGAAAAAGACCTTGATGAGATGTAGTTAAGCATGTTATCAGAAATAGAGTTCAGAGTAATGGTTATAAAGATGCTTAAGGAACTTAATGAGAACCACAAGACACATAATGGAAAGATCCAAGAACTTAGTAAAAACATGAAAAAAGAGATAGATATGATAAATAAGAAACAGGAAGAAATGAAGAATACTATATCTGAAGTCAAGAATATGGTGGAAGGAATTAATAGCAGACAAACTAAAACAGACCATAGAATAAGTGACTTAGAAGATAGGGTAGAAAAACCATTCAATCAGAGCGGCAAAAAGAAAAAACACTTAAAAAGCATGAGAATAGTATAAGGGAGCTTTGGGACAAAATGAAGTGAAACAGCATTCGCATCGTAAGGGTGCCAGAGGGGAGGAAAATAAGCAAGGGATAGAGAACCTGGTGGAGGAAATAATGACAGAAAACTTCCCTACACATTTGAGGGAGAAAGCCACACAAGTTCAGGAAGCATAGAGGGTTCCAAGCATGAGGAACTCAAAATAACCCATTCCAAGACACATAATTAAAATGACAAGTGTTAAGGACAAAGAGAAAATATTAAGGGCTGCAAGAGAGAGACAAGCAGTCACCTACAAGGGAACCCCAATAAGGCTGACAGCAGATTTCTCAACAGAAACTCTTCAGGCCAGAAGGGATAGACATGAAGTTCTCAAAGTAATGAAAAGCAAGAACATGCAACCAAGACTGCTTTATCCAGCAATGCTATCATTTAAAATTGAAGGTGAAATAAAGAGCTTCCCAGACAAAAGAAGGCTAAAGGAGTTCAGACCACCAAACCAGTATTCCAAGAAATGTTAATAGGACTACTTTAAGAAGACGTAAGAATACTGAGAGAAAGGTACATCAGCATAAAGAGGGGAAATGGCATTAAATAAGTAAATATCAATAGTAACCTTAAATATAAAAGAAATAAACGCTCAACTCAAAAGATATAGGGTAGCTGAATCGATAAGAAAAGAGGACCCATATATATGTTGTTTACAAAAGCCCACCTGAAAGCAGAAGATTCACAAAGGCTGAAAGTGAAGGGATGGACATAAACATTTCATGGAAATGGATGTGAAAAAACAGCTGGAGTAGCAATACTTACTTCTGACAAGATAAACTTCAAAATAAAGACCATAACAAGAGACAAAGGTGGTCACTACATAATACTAAAGGGATCAATCCAACAGGAAGAAATAACCCTTATAAATATATATGCACTCAATATAGGAGCACCTAAATATATAAAAACTTTCTTAGTGGACTTTAAGGGGGCAATCAACAGCACCACAATTACAGAGGGGTACTTTAACACGCTACTATCATCATATCACAGATCGTGAAGCCAAAAATCAACGAGGAAACAGAGAATTTAAAGGACACACTAGATCTAATGGATTTAATTGACATTTATAGCATATTTCACCCCAAAGCAGCAGAATACACATTCTTCTCAAATGCACATGGGACATCCTCAAAAATAGACCACATGTTGAGACAAAGGAAAGTCAACAAATTTAAGAAGATTGAAATCATATCAAGCATCTTCTCAAATCATAATCACATGATTAAAAAACTGAAAAATATTCAAATACTTGGAGGCTAAATAACATGTAATTAAACAATGACTGTGTTACCAATGAGGTCAAGGAAGAAATCAAACACTTCCTGGAAAAAAAGAAAATAGACAACAACCCAAAATCTATGGGACACAGCTAAAGCAGTCCTGAGAGGAAAGTTCATAGCTGTATATGCATACCTCAAGAAACACAAAAAAGCTCTAATGAACCATCGAACACAATTAAATAATTAAGAAGAGAATAGCAAGAAAAGCCCGAGGATGTAGAAGGAAGGAAATAATAAAGATCAGAGCAGAAATTAATGACATAGAGACTAAAAATCAATACAAAAAATCAATGAAACCAAGAGCTGGTCCTTTGAAAAGATACAAAAGATTGATGCACCTTTAGCCAGACTCACCAAGAAACAAAGAGAAATCAAATAAATAAAATCAGAAATGAAAGAGCCATATAACAACTGACTGAAGAGAAATACAAAGGATCGTAAAAAAACACTATGAGCAACTATATGCCAACAAATTGGACAACCTGGGTGAAATGAAAAAATTCCTAAAGCATACAGTCTTCCAAAGGTGAATCAGGAAGAAGTAGAACACTTGAATAGGCTGATAACAACTAACGAAACTGAAGCAGTAACCAAAAAACTCCCAGCAAACTAAAGTCCTAGACAAGTTGGATTTACAGGTGAGCTTTACCAAACATTCAAAGAAGAATTAACACCCATTCTACTCAAACTATTCGAGAAAATTTAAGAGAAGGGAAAACTCCCACTGTTTTTATGAGGCCAGCATCATCCTAATCCCAAAACCAGATAAAGACATTACAAAGAATGAAAATTACAAGCAAATATCCTGGATGAACATAGATGCTAAAATCCTCAAAAAATACTAGCAAACCAGATCCAGCAATACATTACAAAGATCACACACCACAACCAAGTGGGATTTATTCCACGGATGAAAGGCTGGTATAACATGGGCAAATCGATAAATGCAATAAATCACATAAACAAAATGAAGGACAAAAATCATATGATCCTATCAATAGATGCAGAAAAAGCATTCGACAAATTCCAGCACTAATTTTTTATAAAAACTCTCAGCAAAGTAGGAATATAGGGAACATACCTCAACATAATAAAGGTCATATATGACAGACCTACAGCCAAAAGCATACCCAACGTTCAAAAACTAAAACCATTTCCCCTAAAATCAGGAACAAGATAGGGATGTCCACTTTCCCAGTCTTATTCAACATAGCACTGGAAGTCCTTGCCACAGCCATCAGGCAAGAAGAAAACATAAAAGGTATGCAAATTGGAAAGGAGGAAGTAAAACTGTCATTATTTGCAGATGACATAATATTGTACATAGAAAACCCTTAAGACTCCACCAAAGTACTACTAGCTTTGATAAGTGAATTTGGCAAGGTAGCTGAATACAAAATTAACATCTGAAAATTGATGGCAACTTTATACACCAAAAATGAACTCTCAGAATGAAAAACTGAAAAAAATATTACCATTTACCATTGCAATAAAGAAGTTTAGATAGTTAGGAATAAACTTAACCAACAAAGTAAAAGACCTGTACTCAAAAAACTACAGGACACTGAAAAAAGAAATAGAGGAAGATATAAGCAAAAGTGGAAGAATATACCATGTTCATGGATTGGAAGAATTAATATAATTAAAATGTAAATACTACCCCAAGCAATTTATAGGTTCAATGCAATGCCTATTGAAATACCAACAGCATATTTCACAGAGCTAGAATAAATATTTGAAAACTGTATATGGAACCAAAAAAGACCCGAAATAGCTACAGCCATCTTGAGAATGAAGAACAGAGTGGGAGGGATCACTTTATTAGATATCAAAGTGTACTAAAAAGTCATTGTAATCAAAACAGCCTGGTATTGGTATAACAATAGACATTTAGAGACCCCAACAATAGACAGAACAGAGACCCCAGAAATAGACCCATGCCATTATGGTCACTTAATATTTGACAAAGTAGACAAGAGCATATGATGGAGTAAAGACAGTGTCTTCAATAAATGGTGCTGGGAAAACTGGATGGATACATGCAAAAAAATGAAACTAGACCACCAATTTACTCCATACACAAGAATAAATTCAAAGTAGATAAAGAGTTAAATATAAGTTATGAAACCATAGAAATCCTGGAAGAAAACTAGGCAGTAAAGTCAGAGACATCTTATGTAGTGGAATTTTTACTGATACACCTCTTAGAAGAAAAACAAAAAAATAAATAAATAAATGGGACTACATCAAACTTAAAAGCTTCTGCAAAGCAAAAGAAATCAACCTCAAAATAAAAGGAAACCCACGGTATTTGCCAAGGATGTATCTGATAAGGGGCTAATTTTCAAAGTGTACAAAGAACTCATACAACTCAACAAGAGGAAGACAAACAATCCAATTAAAAAACAGGCAAAGGACCTGAATAGACACTTCTCCAAAGAGAACATACAGATGGCCAAGTGACATATAAAAAAAAGTAACATTGAGCAATGTTACTAATCATCAGAGAGATGCAAAATTAAAATCATGATGAGGTATCACTTCACAACTGTCAGGATGGCTACCATTAACAAAATAACAAATGACTAGTTCTGATGAGGATGTGGAGAAAGGGGAACTGTGGTACACTGCTGATGGGAATGCAGGTTGGTGAAGCCACTATGGAAAACAGTATATTGGTTCCTCAAAAAATTAAAAATGAAACAGCCTTTCTCTCAAATGATCCCACTTCTGGGAATATATCCTAAGAATACTGAAATACTAATCAGAAAGAATATATGCGTTCCTATGTTCATAGCAGCGCAATTTACAATACCTAAGTTCTGGAAATGGCCCTAGTGCCCATCAGTAGATGAATGGATAAAAAGTTGTGGGACATTTACACCATGGAATACTATGCTACTGTAAAGAAGAAGGATCTTGTACCCTTTGGGACAGTATGGATGGACCTGAATAATATTATGCTAAGCCAAATAATCCAGGCAGAGAAAGACAAAAATCACATGATCTCACTTATATGTGGAATGTAAAGTCCTTAATGAACTGATGAACAGAATAGATTCAGTGACATGGAAGCATGGATGAGACTGACAAATCTCAAAGGGAAGTAGGGTGGTGGGAGAATGGGGAGGGAGAGATTAACCAAATAATTTATATGCATATATGCATAACCCAAGGATACAGATTATGGTGTGGTGAGGAACTGGGTAGGAGAATCAGGGTGGGTGAAAGGGATCAATTGGGAGAAAAAGGGAAATCTGTTATATTTTGAACAATAAAAAAAAAAAAAAAAAAAACAGGGAAAGGAAGGAAGGAAGGAAGGAAGGAAGGAAGGAAGGAAGGAAGGAAGGAAGGAAGGAAGGAAGGAAAGAAAGAAAGAAAGAAAGAAAGAAAGAAAGAAAGAAAGAAAGAAAGAAAGAAAGAAAGAAAGAAAGAAAGAAAGAAAGAAAGAAAGAAAGAAAGAAAGAAAGAAAGAAAGAAAGAAAGAAAGAAAGAAAGAAAGAAAGAAAGAAAGAAAGAAAGAAAGAAAGAAAGAAAGAAAGAAAGAAAGAAAGAAAGAAAGAAAGAAAAGAGACATGGAAACCATAATAAAGAAGCAGTCGGAAATGTATACAATATCTGAAATGAAGACTGTACTAGAAGGAATCAATAGCAAGTTATGAAGCAGAGGACCAAATCAACAATTTAGAGGCCAAGATAACGGTAAATACCCACGCAGAGCATTAAAAAGAAAGAATTTTTTAAAAATGAGAAGAGGCTAAGGTATCTCTGGGACAACATCAAGCATAACAACATCCACATAACAGTGATACCAGAATGAGAAGAGAGCAAGCAAGGATAGAGAACGTGTTTGAAGATATAATGGCTGAAAAGTTCCCTAACCTAGTGAAGTAAAATGTCACATAAGTTCAGGAAGCCCAGAGAATCTCAATCAATATGAACTAAAAGAAGACCACACCAAGATACATCATAATTAAAATGTCAAAGGTTAAAGACAAAGAGGATCTTAAAAACAGGAAGAGAAAAGCAATTAGTTACTTATAGAGGAGCTCACATAAAGCTGTCAGCTGATTTTTAAAACAGTAACACTTCAGGGCAGAAGTGATTGGCATGAAATATTCAAAGTGATGAAAACTAACAACCTACATACGAGACTACTCTATCCAGAAATGTTACCATTAAAAATTGAAGGTAAATAAAGAGCTTTCCAGACCAAATAAGTAAGCTAAAGATGTTCATTACCACCAAACTAGTATTACTAGAAATGTTAAAGAGCCTGGTTTAAGTAGAAGAAAGAAAACATAAATTGAAAGGGAGAGGAATGTATGTGTAAATAATAAAATGGCAATAAATAAATACCTGTTAATAATAATTTTAGGAGAGATTCCAAGCTGAGGGTACATTAAGTGCAAGCTACACTGACACACTCCCAGGAACAAAATGGCATTACAACTAAAATATAGAAAAAACACCCTGAATAAATAATTGAAGACTACCTAGACATCACCCTCATAACCAAGGACATAAATTGGAGACCACACAGACTGGTAGGCTGTGGGGAAGTCCAAGAGGGCTGGCTGTGCTCACATAGGCAGCAGCTGAGGGTCCAGAGGGATTTCTCAGGGGTTGGGGGTTTCCACTGAGAACTCTGGGGTCTAAACCCCAAGTAGGCCCCCAAGCCCAGAGCCCCAGAACTGAGAAAGGTGCACACATAACATCTGGCTGTGAAAAGCAGCGGGGCTTCCTGCTTGCCGAGGAGAGATGCCTGGAAATGCTGGCACACTCTTAAAGGGACAAGACACAAGATCTTGTGTCCTGCCAGCAGAGGGAGGGCAGAGTGGACTGGAGCTGTGTGAGGAGAATCCAGAGGTGCTGGCTATGGGGATAGAGCTCAGAAGCAGCCATTTGGATTCCTGTGATGAGTCATTCCCCTGTACTATAGAGGGCACCTTTCTCAGGCAGATTTTGCCAACCAGGCAGCTTTTGCCTGGGGGAGAAGATTTGCCCCATCCTATAGAATTTATGCCTTGCTGTGGTCTACAGCCTGAGGCTCATTAAGAGAATCAGATTAATCAGCCTGAGGAAGAAGCAGACCTCTAGGTGCTTTGAGACTTTGCTTGATCTACTTCTGGACCTGTGCTTTGGAAAATCAGGCTTTGCTGTGCATCTTAGTCCTGTCCAAATGTACCCAGCCCCACAAGAGGGAGCCACAAGCAGCGGTTGGTTAATAGTTCCAAACAGGGTACTAAAGTCCAGTCACAAACACTGTCTGACACTGACCTGCACAAGAGACCCTCCCAAAAGACAGAGTCCTAGCAGATCTAACTAATATATGGAAACAAACCCAAATAGTCAGCCAAATGGGGAGACAAAATAACAAACCCCAAGTGAAAGAACAACAGAATTTTCCAGAAGAGGAGCTAAATGAAATGGAGATAAGTAATCTATCAGATACAGAGTTCAGAATACTGATTATAAGGATGATGAGAAAAGATAAGGAAACTATGAAGGAAATTAAGAATGATATTGCAGAAATAAAAAATAGATTGTAAGGAATAAATAATAGATTACAGGAAGCTGAGGATTGGATCAGTGAATTAGAAGAGGGTAGAAAAAATCATTTTATCAGAGATACAAAAAGAAAAAAAACAAAAACAGGAGGACAGTTTAAAGGAGCTGTCGCGCAACATGAAACATAACAATATTTGTATCATAGAAGTGACAGAAGGATAAAAGAATAAGCAAGAGATAGAGAATCTGAGTGAAGAAATCATGTCAGAAAACTTTCCTAACCTGGTAAATAAAAAAGTCACACAACTTTAGGAGGCACAGAGAATCCCAAGCAAGAAGGGCCCAAAGAGGTCCACACCCAGTCACATCATACTGAAATGTCAAAAATTTAAGACAAAGAGAGAATCTTAAAGACAGCAAAAGAAAATCAGTCTGTTACCTACAAAGGAGCTCCCATAAGGCTGTCACCTGACTTCTCATCAGAAACACTACAGGCCAGAAAGGAATGGCATGAAGGATTCAAGGTAATGAAAAGCAAGGATCTGAAACCAAGACTACTTTATCCAGCAAGGTTATTATTCAAAATAGAAGGTGAATTAAAGAGCTTGTTAGACAAAAAAAAAAAGGTTAAAGGAGTTTGTCACCACCAAACCAACATTGCAAGAAATGTTAAAGGGACTGTAATATGAATTGGAAATAGAGAAATATAGGCATGAAGAAATAAAATGGCAATAGATAAGTACCTATCAATAATAACCTTACATATAAATGGATTAAATGCTCCAATCAAAAGACATAGGGTGGCTGAATGGATAAGAAAACATGACTCAAATATATGCTGTCTATAATAGTCCCACCTCAGAACAAAAGACACACAGAATGAGAGTGAAGAAATGGAAAAAAATTTTCCACACAAACAGAATTGAAAGAAAAACTGGGGTAACAATACTTATATCCCACAAAATAGATTTCAGAATGAAGATCATAAGAAGAAACAAGAAATGTCATTACATAGTACTAAAAGGGTTGATCCAACAATAGGATATAACCCTAATAAACATATATGGACCCAGTATAGAAGCACCTAAAATTATATATATATAAAAAAAAACACACTTCTGGATGATTTTAAAGGAGAGATTGAGAGTAATACAGTAATAGTAGGGGATTTTAACACCCCACTGACTTCACTGGATAGGTTTTCCAGACCAAATATCAACAAGGAAACAATGACCCTAAGTGACACACTACATCAGATAGATTTAATTGACTTTTACAGAATATTCCATCCAAAAGCTGCAGAATATATATTCTTCTCTAGAGCACATGGGACATTCTCAAAGAGAGGCCACATGTTAGGACACAAAAAAGCCTCTACAAGTTCACAAAGATTAAAATTATATCAAGCACCTTCTCAGATCACAATGGGATGAAACTAAAAGTCAACTACAGTAAAAACACTGAAAAACATTCAAATACATGGACACTAAATAAGATCTTATTAAACAATGAATGGGTTACCAATGAAATCAAGAAATAAAAATTCCTAGAAACAAAAGTGAGTACAAAACCACCCCAAATCTATGGGACACAGCAAAAGCAGTCCTGAGAGGGAAGTTCATAGCATTATAAGCCTACCTCAAGAAACAAGAAAATTTCTAATAAGCTAACACAATAGCTAAAAGAATTAGAAGACAATAACAAAAGCCCAGAGAAAACAGAAGGAAGGAAATAGTAAAGATTAGAGCAGAAATAAATGACATAGAGACTAAAAAAAATACAAAAGATCAATGAAACCAAGAACTGGTTCTTTTAAAAGATAAAATGATTGATGTACCTTTAGCCATACTCACCAAGAAACAAAGAGAGAAGGCCCAAATAAATAAAATCAGAAATGGAAGAGCTGAGTTAACAACTGACACCACAGAATACAAAGGATTTTAAGAAAATACTATTAACTATATGCCAATAAGCTTGATGAAATGGGAACATTCCTAGAAAAATACAATCTTCCAAAAATAAATCCAGAAGAATAAAAAACCCTGAATAAACCAATAACAGTAGAGGAAATGGAACAAGTAAAAAAAACAAAACAAAACAAAACCTCCCAGGAAACAAAAGCCATGGTCTGGACTATATAACTTCCAGGGGAGTTTTACAAAACATTCAAAGAAGAACTGAAGAACACCTATCCTCTTCAAATTATTCCAAAATATCCAAGAGGAAGGAATAAATCCAAGCTCTTTTTATGAGGCCAGCATTGTCCTAATTACACAACCAGATAAAGACAATAAAAAGAAAGAGAATTACAGGCCAATATCCCTGATGAACATAGGTGATCAAATCCTCAACAAAATATTAGCAGATCGGATCCAGCAATATGTTAAAAAGATCATACACCATGACCAAGTGGGATTTATTCCAGAGATGCAGGTAGGTACAGTATTTGCAAATCAATAAATGTGATATATCACATAAACAAAATGAAAGACAAAAACCACACGAACATATCAATAGATGCAGAAAAAGCATTCAACAAAATCAAACACCATTTTTTTGGTAAAAATTCTCAGCAAAGTGAATTCAACATACCTCAACATAATAAAGGCCATATATAGCAAACCTACAGCAAACATCATACATACTCAGTGGGCAAAAACTAAAAGCATTTCCTCTGAGAAAAGGAACAAGACAGGGGTGTCTGCTTTCACCACTCTTATTCAACATAGTACTGGAAGCCCTAGCCACAGTGATCAGACAAGAAAACATAAAAGGTATTCATATTGGAAGGAGGAAGTAAAACTGTCATTTTTTCAGATTACATTATATTGTACATAGAAAAACCTAGACTCCACCAAAAAGACTACTAGATTTAATAAATGAATTCAGCGTGTAACAGGATACAAAATTAAAACCCAGAAATCGATGGCATTTTTATACATCAATAATGATCTCTCAGAAAGAGAAACTAAAAAGAAAACCTCATTTACCATTGCAACAACAACAAAAAATGTTTAAATTAAGACACTTATGAATAACTTAACCAAGTAGGTAAGAGACCTGTACTCAGAAAATTATAGAATGTTGAAAAATGAGATAAAAGAACGTATAAACAAGTCAAAGAACTTACCATGTTCACGAGTGGGCAGAATTAAAATGGTTATACTACCCAAAGCCATCTATAGATTTAATATAATTCCTATTGAAATACCAACAGCATATTTCAAAAATCTAGAACAAACACTCAAAAATTCATTTGAAACCAAAAAAGACCCTAAGTGGCCATAACAATCTGGGGAAAAAAGAATAAAGTTGGAGGGATCACAATACCAGATATCAAGTTATACTACAAAGCCACTATAATCAAAACAGCCTGGTACTGGCACAAGAACAGGCATATAGATCAATGGATCAGAACAAAGAACCCAGAACCACCCCAAGCCATTATTAATATTTGACAAAGGAGGCAAGGACATACAATGGAGTAAAGACAGTCTCTTCAATAAATGGTTTGAGAAATTTGACAGGTACATGCAAAAAAAAAGAAAGAAAGAAACTAGACCATCAACTTACACCATACACAAGAATAAACTCCAAATGGATAAAAGACTTACTTAAATATAAGTCATGAAACCATAAGAATCCTACAAGGATCCAAAGGCAGGAAAATCTCAGACATCTCACATAGCAGAATTTTCATAGATATGTCACCTTGGGCAAGAGAAACAAAAGAAAAAATAAACAAATGGGACTACATCAAGCTAAAAAGTTTCTGCACAGCAAAAGAAACCAGCACAAATTGAAAAGGGAACCTACTTCATGGGATAACATATTTGCCAATGATACATCTAATATGGGGTTAATTTGCAAAATATATATAGTAATCATACAACTCAACAAAAGGAAGACAACCCAATTAAAAAATTGGCAGAGGACCTAAATAGACACTCCTCCAAAGAGGACATACAAAAGGTCAAGAGACATGTAAAAAAATGCTCAAAGTCACTAATCATCAAGAGATACAAATTAAAACAACCATGGGTACCACCTCACACCTGCCAGAATGACTACCATCAATAAATCAACAAACTACAAGTGCTGGTGAGGATGGGGAGAAACGAGGACCCTAGTACAATGCTGGGGGGAATGCAGCCTGTTTCAGCCACTGTGTAAACACTATGGAGTTTCTCAAAAAATTAAAAATGGAACTGCCATTTGATCCAGTGATTCCCACTTCTAGGAATATATCCTAAGAAGCCTGAAACACCATCAGAAAGAACATATGCTGTGTTCATAACAGCCCTATTTATAATAGCTAAGATCTGGAAACAGCCCAAGCGCCCATCAGTAGATGAGTGGATAAAAAAGCTGTGGTACATTTACACCATGGAATACTATGTAGCTGCTAAAAAGAAGGTTCTCTTACCCTTTGAGACAACATGGAAGGACCTGGAGAGTATTATGCTGATTGAAATAAGCCAGTCAGAGAAAGACAAGTATCACATGACCTCACTTATATGTGAAATCTAACAAACAAAATAGATCCGGAGACATAGAAGCATGGAATAGGCTAACGAATCTCAGAGGGAAGGGAGGCGGGAACAGATTAACCAAAGAATTAATATGCATAACCCCCAAAAACAGACAATAGTGTGATGATGATGGCTTTGGGGAGCAGGTGCAGGGTCAGGAGGTCAATGGGGAAAAAATGGGACATCTGTAATACTTTCAACAATAAAGATACATTTTTTAAAAAGTATTGGTACATATATACAATGGAATATTACTCGACCATAGAAAAGAATAAAATACTATCATTTGCTACAGTATGGATGGACCTCGAGGCTACTATGCTAAGTGAAATAAGTCAGACAGAGAAAGACAAATACCATATGATTTCACTTATATATGTAATCTAACGAACAAAATAAATAAACAAAATAGTCACTGACTCACAGATACAGAGAACACTCTTGGTTGCCAGAAGGAAAGGGTTTTGGGGGCTGGGTGAAAAAGGTGAAGGGATTAAGAGGTACTAATTGGTAATTAGAAAATAATCACAGGATGTAAAGGACAGCATAGGGAACTTAATGTTATTGTACTAACTATGTATGTTTCAAGATGAGTACTTGAAATATCAGGAGGATCACTTTATAAAGTATATGATTTTCTAACTACTATGCTATACAACTAAAACTAATACAAAAGTGTGTTCAATATAAATTGTAATTGAATAATAAAATTTTTAAAAAGAATAATTAAGATGGGGAAATTTAAAATGCCACAAAAAAAAAGCACAGATAGATAAAATACTATGGGGCTTCAGCAGAGAGAGAGGCTCCTCGTTGGGAGATAAGATGAATTTGGGGTCATTTGAATTGAAAAGGTTAAAAAAAGGATGGGTACAGATTGGACATGAAGAGTTATGGAGAAGGACACTGCAGGCATAGGAAACAGCTGGAACAAAGGCATGGGAGTGGTTCAAGTATGGAGTGTATGTGGAAAATGCTGAGAAGTTCTGTAAGCTTGGAGCTTAAGGTGAGTGAAGAGGAGGAAGAGAGGTGTTTGAAGAATAATCAGTGAGCAGTCATTACAGTTTATGATCCAGGAACTGATATTGTTTTCAGAAGTTTAATCTAGCAATACAATGCTTATTTGTACAAATATCATGAGATGGTGACAGGATTTCTGTAATCATGTGGGTGAGAGCACTGAAGTAATAAACTAGAAAAATGATAATAAAAATAAAGGAAGGCACAACAAGTAGTAGTGGTAGTAGAATTAGTGGGATTGGCAACTGCTTGGAATAAAGAAGAGGAAAGAGTTCAAGATGTTAGGTGTCTAGTGTAGTACTGGTGTCATTAACAACAAACACATGAAAAAGAAAGCAGAGAAAAAGGAGATTTGGGAGGGTCCAGTTTGGGACATATTAAATTTTATTAATAACTTTTTATTGGATAAATAAACATGTAAATAATAAAGTATAGGTACTTGATCTTCTCAAGTACAGAAGAGAAAAAAATGAGCTTGTGTTTAGGGAAGCTGAAACTTTTAATTTCCATATATCTGACCTCAGGCAAGCAGCCTCACATCTCTGTGTCTCTATAGCCTCAAATGTAAAATGATGATGATGGAAACTTCCTCTTAGGGTTTAATGACAATCAGATAAATTGGTACAGATAAAAGTTGAGAGCAATGCCTGGCCCAAAGTAAATACTCAAGAAATGCTATTATCACTATTATAATTACAACAATTTTTCCATTTAGGAGATGTCATGACCTATTTATTTCTATAGCAATGAGTATCCTTCTTTATCTCAATTCTGAATGAAAGGTAGAATCAGCAAAAGCTTTTCAGATGATCTAGGGCCCAGGATTCCTGGCATTCTCTCTACTTTGTGGGCAGTTCTGCCTCTATGGTGGAAAAGTCAGTGTTGGTGTGTGAATCTCAGAATCAAAAAATGCAATATGCTCCAGAATAAGTGATAAAAGTAGTGGTTTTATTGCTGGTGGAAATAGGGTTCTTTCATGGAATTGCAAGGCAAAGCATTCCAGGAGATCCACGTATGGGTGCATCTGAGTGAAGTAGAAGGTTGACCCCAGGTTCCCAGTGTCTCATCTCCTTTCATCTCTCTGTGGGAAAAGTTCAGCCTTTTCTTCACCAGGCCCAGAAATAAGGCCAGTGTCCAAACATTTTGGCCATTGACTCAGTCCAGGCCTCTGTCCTCACCCAGCTAGTGTAGTCTGTTCCTTGGTTGCCCTCCAGTTGGTGCTGCCTGAACTTGGAGTCCTGCTGCTAGACCCACACGGCTGCTGTTGAGAAAGAACATGGGAACAGACGGGCAAGCAAATATTACTGAGAGAGGGTGTGGGGGCAGGGAGCACCTCTTTGTTAAGGTTGGGTTATATTATCTCAGGCTTGGGAAGGACCAAGCACCCTTTAAAACTAACCAATCAATTTCCCAATCTTTTGTGGGTCAGCTGGTTCCTCCCCCTAACCAATCCATTTCCTAGAACTTCTTTGGTTCTGTGTCCCTTATCCAATCTGATCCTTTTCCCAGGCTAGACAGGCCCCTACGCTGCCATCTTGGCTCCTATTGTGCATGCCTTCTAGTAGAAGCACCTCCCCTTGTGCCATCCTTACTTCCACTGGGTATGCACCCAGCAAAGGAATTTCCACTTCTTTGTTCTGTCCCTCCCCCAGTAGTCTGAGGGGAACTCACAGGTGGTTCCTTAAGGAGTGTTTGAAGCTGTAGCTTCCTAGTGAACTAACCTATGCTCCCTAGTTGATTATGCTTAATAATGTCTGATTCCCTTTGCTCCCTTTCTTTATTAATATCTAGCCATCTATGCTAACAGTTTGGTGTAGCCAGCTTGTACCAACTCACAGAAACGTATTGTTAAATTTTTGAGAATTTGGATAGTTGGTTTTTGCCATTAATAAAAATGAAATTATATAAGCGTACAAATAAATCAATAATGTTAAAAATAAAGTAATAAATACCCAATCCTCATCATTTCTAATTATTGTCCTAGATTTTACTATTACTTGTGCTCTTGAGGTTATTCTTATCTATTGTATCTGCTGGATGTAAATATTACATAATGGTGTGCTACTCCTCATCTCTTCCCAACATTTAATGATGTCTCATTGGTAGCTTGAAGCTGGCCATGATGGGAATAATTATAGCACAGAAACTGGCAAATGCTACAAATCAGGGCTTGATTTATTGTTTTGTTGAGCATTTACATGAGTAAATGGCAAACTATAGTCCATAGACCAAATCTAGCCCACTGTTTTTGTGTGGCTTATGAACTAAAAATGGTTTTCATATTTTAATGTCTTTTATATTGTTGAAAAAATCAAAAGAAGAATGTTTCATGATATATAAAAGTTATATTGAATTTAAAGTTCAGTGTCTATAAGTAAAGTTTTATTGGCATACAGCCACACTCATTTGTTTACATACTGTCAACAAATCCACAGTAGCAAAGTTGTATAGATAGAGTTAAGATAGAAGCCATATGACCTCCAAAGTTTAAAATAGTTGCTACCTGGCCCTTAGAAGTTGCCCAATTCCTGGTTTAGACTTAAGATAAGTGGTAAAGAAAATGTAAATGATGCAGATTAAATATTTTAAATGTGCCAAATGTTTGGTTGTTACATTGTGAAGAGTATAAAAAAATTGAGGAAATATTCTTCCAGTATTCCTCCAATACTCAAAGTCATTGACAAGCAAGTGAGTTCCAACATAATATCTTTGTTTTACTTAGTCTTACTTATTGACTTAAATGAAAATACTAACATTCATGTAAGAACTATATCTGTTACTCAACTGCAACTATAGATTGGTTGTGGGTAGAAGTGTTTGGCAAAAATCAACAAAAGCATTCTGTAAGAATAAATTAGCTATATGGGATTTATGACAGAGTATTACATATTTTATTATTATTTATAAACTGTGTGCTACAAATTCTTTACTCCAGTACAATTTATAATATACTTATGTGTGTATGTATAGGCATATTTTCCCCCTACTCTCAGGGAACCAGTTGTTAAACATATAGTAGCACATCACTAAGTTCCTTTCCTCACCTCTTCACAGTCTTACCTCCCCCAGGAAATGGAAAGTCCTAGTTGATTCAGTTAATTGGTGACTATTTCTTCTGTAGCAATATCATTGTGGTTTTCTATAAAGAAAACAACTCAGGCATCTAGGGACAGGATGAATCTAAAATGAGCACTGGATTTTGGCTCCTCCAACAGTCTTTTTCTTAAAACTAGGCTTGGACTCGAAGCTGAGAGAGATTCTCTTGCTGGCCATGACAAAATAAGCTGCCATGCCGTGAGAGGGTCTGTGAAGAAAGAAACTGTGAGCAGCTGGCTCTTAGGAATCAAGCATGGCACCCGGTGACAGCCAGGAAGAAAACAGGGACCCTCTCCTTAATCTTAAGGAACTGAATTCTGCCCACCACCATGTGAATTTGGAAGACAATGCTGAGCTCCAGAAAGGAATGCAGCCCAGTCAACACCTTAACTGCAGCCTTGTGAGATCCTGAGCAGAGAACAGAGCTAAGGCATACCTGAACTCTTATGAAATAATAAACACAGGTTGTTTAAAAAGAAAAAAGACTAGGCTTAAAAACAACCAATTATTTGTACTTTAAACAGAATTCCTAAACTGTGCACTTGACCTCCCATTAGAGTTTTGGCTTACACTATTTTCATTTGGAATTCTTTTTACCTTTCCATGTTCTCCTTTCTTCACATTGGCCTGGAATTCTGTCTTCTAGGATGCATGAAACATAGAACTCTTTTGATAGTCCCAAAAGTGACTTAGAAGGTTGGACATCTCCTAGACCTTACTGGTGGAATGCATCTTCTTTTTCCTTACCTCAATCAAAGTTACATAAACGGAGACCTAGGAGCTTTCACTCAAATAAAATTCAGTTTCTGGACAAACAGTAGGTAAAAGACAACTGGAAAGATTCCAAGTTCTCCTCACTCTCACTGCAAGTTTCTGTAATCACACAGTAAGAGGGGGAATGTGCAAGGCCTGACAGAAGAACTTGGGTGTTAATGTCTTTAGCATTTCTTCTTCTGAGGCTGAGGTTGTTAGGGTCATCCACAACCATTTCCATAAAATGGGGCTGTTTATTCTGTTTAATCTCACAAAATCGTATGTGGATCAAGTGGATTAATATAGTTGATAGTGCTTTTATTTATTTTTTCCTTATAGCACAGCTAATCCGGTATCAGAAATTGGGTGATAATATATTAATGTAAAGAAAAATGCATCAAAGCTTTGGGCTGGTAGAATTCATAAGAAAATATATTATCTAGTTATTTTCTAAAGTGAAGGAAATATATGCTGCTCATTTAAAAACTGTTTGTTTCACTTGAAAGTGTTTCCTGAGCAATTGTGTTTTAGGCACCAAATCAATGCTTTTATGTAATCATTTTAAAATTGGAGAGCCAGTTTAAATTACAAGTATAATCAAAATTAATAGCATGATATTTTTGAAATGTTAGGTGTCTAAGAAAATTATCACTCGACTTCATCATGGCACTGTGTTACCAAAGGATTTCAAAACAAATCTGATCATCTCACGGTTAGCTCGGGCTGTCACTAACATGTCACATCTCACCTTTCTTCAGCTCAGCTAATTATGTTCTTGCCAGAACAATGTGAATTCAAATCTACTCATATTTTCTCAAATCAAGGAAATATAGGGGGTGTAATGTTTTAAGTTACATAAGATTGTTATTCTCATAAAGATAGAACTTAAAAATCGTTATACCACCCAGAAAGCCTTTATTGGTACTTCATATATAACATAGCTCTAAATATTATATTCCATCTTTTTCGAAGTTTCAGATTAAGTAATCACTGTCTTTCCTTTTCAAGGATGAGTTGCAAAAAAAAATAAAAACTATTTTTCTAATATGTTGTCCAAAGCAACAAGATTTCTAATATGGAAGAAAAAGATAGATTGCTTATATTTAGTTAATGAATTTTTGCCCTGAAATACTCCCTTAAGTTTATGAAATTCTTCTTTAAAACTGTTTAATTTACTATAATGGAGACCCATTTAGTAAATGGCTAATTGTCACATCATTCAATGTGTTGTATACAATAGCAGTAGCTAATACTTGACATTGGGGTATAATTATGAACTTTACATAATAAGAATTTTAAATAATCTATTTATATTAGTAACACCAGTTAAGTGAGAAGCTGGACTTGTATATCAAGGCTTTCTACGTAGGATGAAAATGTCTAATTCCAGAAAACAAAGACATTTTATATTCATATATGTGTGTATGTCTCTGCATATATATATATGTATATATATGTAGTCACATATATATCATTTGCAATAAATTTCTTTTGCTCAAGTGTAATTCACTTTTTCTTTGTTAAACAGATAATGCAAAAACTAAAACAAAAAACAAACAAAGGACATTGTGGCATCAACCAATTGTTTAGAGTCTGAGTTTCAAGTTTCTTTTCAAGCACCCAACATTTTTGTCTTGTTCTGGCTGCTCCATTTTTAGGTTCTCCCTCCTGTTGGCCAGAAATGAAACTTTGGCAACTTGCCACATTCCCTGAAACCTGATTATAAATCACATCTGTGTGCTTCCTCAGCAGCAGGCAGGAACTTCATATGGGGTGTGTAGAAATCTATATAGCTAGAGCTATACTGTGATTTTTATTCAAATTCTGCCTGAGAATTGGGGAATTATAGGCATAGATAATAGACTTCCAGGAGGAGCCATAAAAACCAAAAGGGGTTCGAACAGAACAAAGAAGCACAGTCAGAGAGATAGAGTGTGGTCTCAGTTGCAAAGGCTGAACACGAGACTGCTTACTATCAAAATTCCTGTCTGTGAGCCGTACTGGAGTTCAAGTCAACAAACACTGTGCTTACTGTGCTTATTCTGCTCTGGCAATGATCTAGCTCTGGTGATGCCAAGACAAATGAGGCACAGTTGGTCCCAGCCCCGATGTAGCTTAGAGCCTGGTGGATTTATAGATAATGTGGTAAGCTAGTGATGTACAGAGTGCAACTAGGAAAAAGAGGCACTTGGCCAAGAAGGTGACGGGATTCAGAAATTGCTCCCTAAAGGGGATAATGCCTGAAATGTGTCTAAAATCATTCATACTGATGCAAAATGAAAACATCATTGGACTTAGAACAAGATGAGTTTGGCTCAGCTGGCATGGTTCAGTAGTTGAGTGTCAACCTACGGTCCAGGAGATCTCGGTTCAATTCCTGGTCAGGGCACATGCTCGGGTTTCGGGCTCGATTCCCAGCAAGAGGCAGCTGATCAGTGACTCTCTCGTCATTGATGTTTCTATCTCTCTCTCCCCCTCCCTTCCTTTCTTTAAAATAAATAAAAATATTAAAAATGGTTTGAGTTCTAGGTCTAATGTGACCTCACATTAGTTGTGTGATGTCTGGAAATAATCATAGGAACTAATAGTATCACCTCTCTTACAAAGTGCATGCAGGCACTATGTTGTAGATTCCATATATATCACCTATCTTATGGGCAAGACCCAATTATTCTCATTCCCCTTTACATATTAAAAAACTGTATCCCAGAGACATTAAGTTACTTGCTCGTGGTCAAGGAACAAGTGAAAGGAGTGGATTTGAGCCACTGCCATAAACTATCACTGCAAATTCTAAACTCAACAAGATTTGGGTTAGTTTTCTGTAAAATGGGACTAGTGTTTATTCTATTTAATCTCAAAAAATCTTATGTGGGTGAAATGAGGTAATATAGTTGATAGTGCTTTGGAAAGTATATTTCTAATAAAAATACAAGGAACGAATTCTTTTTTCAGCCACTGTAGCACTGATTTACCATGCATAATAACCCTGCCAGCACGTACAATGACTATTCTCCCCAGCCCAGAGCTACAAAAGCTCTGATAGTGTAGCATTTTTAACACTCAGAGGATCTACTCATTGTTGACTTCTCCAACCATGGCACACATATCCATGAATACAAACCATTCTTGCCTAGATCTTTCACTCTTAAGATTGCAAATATTCTGATACCTGAATCTCATGTTAGTCACAGGAAACACCATGAGGGTGTTGCTCATAGAGAAAACTTGCTGGAGGGTTTAATGAGGCCTGATCATCCACCAACTCCCTCAGATCCAATCCCAGGTGTTGCTCTAGAAGGAGGAACTACGAGTTCTCCTGCATGCTGAGCTTGACCTTTCTACAGTTTCTGGAGTACCTTTCTAGGTAAGCATAGGTTGAGGTAGAGGGGCAGTTGAATAGTGGGGCAACTGAATATATAATACTGTGATATGGCCAGCTTCTTGAATTTAATGAGAGGAAGGAAAGGAAGAAAGAAAAGCACTGTAAGCAGAGGCCTCACCATGTTGTTTTTTCCACAATGTGATTGTGGACAGACATCTCTGATCAGAGAGAGTGGTAACTAGAGACTAAATGCTGGTTGTCTGCACATTTCTCAGTTATACTGCCACACAGAAGTCATTAAGTGGTCAAAAGAAAGTGTTACCAGGAATCCCCAGTTGGGTTCAGGCTGCCTGTCTCTGTGTCCAATTCATTGGAGGCAGGGTTGAATCATACAAGGCATTTATTAAGAAGGCCAGCCAACCAAGAAGATAGGAAGCATATGAGCATCCAAAACCTGTATTACAGCATGGTGCAAGGGACAGGATTATAAAGGGGAATGGGGTAAGTTGAGGCTGAGAATGGAATGTAGCTACATGCAGCCCTGGGGGTCTGCAGACATCAGCTGTTGTTCTTGACCAATCTGGCGATGCATGGACAAAACGGTATCTGAGTCGTGTGGTCAGCACATATCTCCAACTGTTCTGTGCCTCTAGATTTATGACTTTGTTCTTACCACCCTGTGGGTTTGCGGCCAACCATAAATTGGTCTGCTGAATTCAAAGGGAACACAAAAGGCCTGGAAAGGACAAACTTGTAAAATATATCATACATCATATTATGAAATAAGCACAATAGTTATACAATAAAACTATAAATCATAATATTCAGTCTATCGCACCCCATCAAAAGTGAGAGGATGACAGAGATGGCTCCATCTTCAAGTTCAATGTTTATTCCAAATGCAAAATGGAAAATCAAATAGAATGTTGCTTTTTTAAAATCCCACTTTAAATTTATGCAAATCTTGGCTCATTGTTCATTCCTAACAGATGTGTAATGGTGAGATCTAGCATTCACAGCCATCCTTAGAGTAAGATAGTTGAATGCAGCTATCAATTCTTCAAGATTTTAGTCTGCAAAAAATGACCAAACTTTATTAATCTCTGATATTTCTGAGTTAGGTGCTGTAGGGCAGTGCTTCTGGGATTTTAATGTTCACATGAATGGCCTGGGTGTCCTGTTAAAATACAGGTTTAGATTCAGTAAATCTGGGATGGAGCCCAAGGTTATACATTTATAACAAGCTCCCAGACAATGCTGCTGTTGCTCACCCATGGATCACACTTTGAGTAGCAAAGCTATAGGGGATGTAAAAATAAAATAGTACCTCTGCTTTTAAGAAGCTTGTTTTGTCACAAAATGGGCTAACCTTATAGTATTACTTAAAAGTACCAGTGTGAAGTTTCTCAGATTACTTTATATTGTGGAAAATTATACATAACATAAAATTTATGTTCTTAATCATTTTTAAGTGTACAGTTCAGTAGTGTTAAGTAAATTCACATTGTTGTGCAACCAATGTCTAGAACTTTTCATCTTGCAAGACTGAAACTCTCTACCTATTAAACAACTCCCCATTTCCCCTCCCCTCAGACCCTGGCATCGCCTGTTCTATTTTTTGTTTCTATCATTTTGGCAATCATACAGTATTTGTTTTCTTGTGACTGACTTCTTTCACTTAGCATAATGTCCTGAAGTTTAATCCATGTAGTAGTATGTGTAACAATTTTCTTTCTTTTTAAGGCTGAATAATATTCCATTGTATGTATACACTGCATTTTGTTTATCTGTTGATGAATACTTGAGTTGCTTCCACCTCTTAACTATTGTGAATAATGCTACTATCAACATGGGTGTACAAGTAATTTTAAGAATCTTAAATAATTTTCAAAACATAATACCTGGTTCTCCTGTATGTAATTTTTATGTGCCATGCGAGCTCAATTCTTTTCAAAAATCCAGTGCCCTGGAGTTATTATTTTTTTTTTTTTAAATATATCTTTATTGATTTCAGAGAGGGAAAGGAGAGGGAGAGAGAGAGATAAAAACATCAATGATGAGAGAGTCATTGATTGGCTGCCTCGTGCACGCCCCCGACTGGGGATCGAGCCCGCGGCCCGGGCATGTGCCCTCACCAAGAATTGAGCCCCGATTGCCTGGATCCTAGGGCGACGCTCAACTGCTGAGCCACACCTGGCCGGGCAGGAGTTATAAATTTTTAGCATTCCATTAAAATGTCAGATGTCAGAAACCAAAACTTTATTTGCTCCTGATTGTGACAATGTAATAAAATCACTAAATGCCTAATAAAATATTAGACATTTTTAAGCATTTCAGAAACCCTCTTGCATCAATATTTAATATAGTCAGTCACTAACTTGGTGATTTGCATTAACAGCATTCAACAGATTTCTCCCAGGGAACATGAGGAAGAATGTTGGTACTTTCCTAGATTCCCCCTCCCCCAAACCCTTGGGAACCCAAGCAATAACTATGTCAGTGAGGTCCTTAATAACATCTGAAATATTATTTTAATCCCAGACACTGAAAGAATTGTATATGACTATGAAAGACACAAAATTTCCTAACAGTTAAACATATGTGCACAAATCAAATTATAAATAACATAGAAATTAAGGTATAGATCAGCTTAGATAACTATTAATTAATCTGTTTTCCCTAGGGCACTATTTCCAGTCTGTTCCCTGAAATATCAGTGTCCTTTTAAATACTGACAGATTGGTATAAAGAATATTTTCTCAGGTCAAGTACATTTTGGAAACACTGTTTATCCCCTTCTCTTGGGGTTTACAAAGCTTCTGTGCTAGTTAGGGGCCTTTCAAAAGCAGACACCAAGACAGGAGTAGATGTGCAAAAGATTTATTGGGGAAACTTCCAATAAAAAGGGGAGAGAGCTGGAGTAAGCAAGGAGAGTCTTCAGACCACGATGCAGGTCCAAACCCTGTGAAGTAGACAAGGGAGCAAGGAGTGATGGAAATGAAGAAACTCAGGCTATGGTACAGTGCTAAGAAGTATTTAGATAACTGTCCAGGAGTCCTTGAACCAAAGTCACCAGTCAGAAGAATCCCACATTTCTTTGGAATGGTCCTCCCGGCTGTGCTCAGTCCTTAGGAGAAGCCAGAAGGAAGTACAGCCTCCTCCATGTAAACACAGAAGGAACTTCAGAATATAACAGCTGGGCCCTGGGTCAGCTATTTCTTCTCAGCAGAAGACCTGGGGGGGGGGGGGGGGGGGAGTGCATTATCATGGCCACCACATCTTGTTAGATAGTTAAGGGCTGTGAGAATTCCAGTAATAGAGAAATCATTTAATCTGTTTAACCCAGACTAACTGGACCACAAAATGCCTCACCACTACACACATACATAAGTTTCCCCTCCCAGAACCTCCACAATAGAACATTTCTCAGCATTTCAGGAGCACTAAGGTCCCTTAGAACACAGACTGGGAAACACTGTACTGGAGTAGTGACTACTTTCTTGTTTTGATTCTTTTAACTTTCTTGCCTGCCTTCCCTGTCTGCAATGGTTCAAAGTTCAGTGCTTGAAGAATAACCCTTTTTGCCTTAATTGCAGTTTAGAAAACACAATTTTGCTTCTCTGGCTATTTCTATTCCTAATTTAATTTCTAACTCTCAAATTCAACAGAGAATCTACAGAGAGGTGTTAACAGTTGCAGCATATGGTATGTGTTCATCTAACCACTTTTTTTCCCTGGCCATAAAGTTAAGCTACTTTTCCCAGCCCCTATGTAAGCAGAAATATGTGCAGTTCCAGCCTGAAGAAGTTAAGTTCCAGTGTTCTTTCGCCATGTTCTCATATCCATTAATATATCTGAAAACATAGATTTCTAAGTTGACAGAGTTGAAAGATGTAAGTAGCCTGGTGCCCAGAGTCATTGTTTAAAGAAAGTACACAGGCAAGCTAGCCAACTCATTTTAAGCCACTGGAATTTGGGCCTTGTCACTGCAGCATAGTTTAGCCTAAACTGACCAGCGTAACAAACCATACAATATGTGATCCATAAGAAGATGTGAATTCTGCAAAGCTCCTTTCAGAAACCTAAAAGCTTAGCTCTAATACTGTTATGGTGAAAGACCTCTTTTCATCTCCTTGAATTTAGGGAAGAAATAAATCTCTTCTATGCTGAATGAGCTCTAGAAGAGTCTTTCCTACAAATTAGGAGTCCCTGTCTCTGTACCTGTTTCCTGCCCACCCCACACCCCACCCCCAAATCACTGTCCTTACCACTCTTGTCCCCTAGGCTGAGCTTATTCTGGTTGCTCTGGCCTCTGCTACTTAACTGCTCCATAAGCACAAATAACTTTGCATTAGTCATTCTGTTTCTGGTGGACCTTGATGAAGGTGCCCCCCTACCATTCTGCCACAAAGCCAAAGATTCGGGCCCTTATGTCATCATTAGATGATTTTTTTTAACAACTAAAGAATAAATCATTCAGTTAAAAAGGCTTTTATTTATGCATTTGGAAAGCAAGAATTGTTTATGATACATTATTACATCACATGCAAAATAAAGCTGTTGTTGCTCATTAAATGACAGTTCAGGACTTCTTTCTTTATCCTCACACAAGGATATGTTTTTATTGATTTGAGAGAGAGAAACATCCATCAATTGCATCCCATACGTGCCCCAACTGGGGATCAAACCTGCAACCTTGGTATGTGCCCTGATGGGGAATCGAACCTGAAACCTTTTGGTGTACAAGATGATGCTCCAGCCAACTGAGATATCCAGCCAGGGCTCTTCTCTTTTGAAGACAAAAATCTTCCCTTTAAGGTAGATGGAGAAAGGTAAAGGCCAAAAGGACAGCAAAACCCTGAATCTGTCTCTTGAAAGGCCATTGTATTCCCAATTCTCATCTAAGAATTGCCTTTTGTTTCAAAATTCTAATGAAAGTTTTCCTTTATCTCTAGTTTGTTACTACAAATGTATGAATTATGAAGTGAATGAATTTTGTACAATACGTTGATATCACATGCTCTTACCTTCAATAGAGTTTTCTTTTTAACTTCACTTTATCCAAATATGCTCTGTAAAGCTTTATACTTCCCAGTGATATCACCTTATAATCGACTAAACACGGGCCAATGATTATTGAATCTCTAGCATAAAGCCAGATGTCACAATACAGGGATAAAATATGTACTCTGGAAGGAGGGACAGACAAGCAGCAGCCAGTTGTAGTGAGTGACACTTATGAGGCTCATGGGAGATATAAAGCCAAAATCAGCTCTGAAGAATCACCTCAGAGGTAGCCCAGTGGTATAGGGAAGTGGGAAATGTTTTTCAAAGAGAGAGCTGTATGTGAGAGGGAATAAGGGTAGGGGCAAGGCCATTCAGGGAACTATGGGTAACTTGGCAGGGTAACTAAAGCAGGAGTTGTCAGTTAGGGGTGGGCAGGGTCTGGCCAATGAAGGGCCTGCATGCCCCCTATTTTCTCCCAGTGGTTATGAGATATTGAAGAATTAGATGCAGGAATGTGATATCACCAATTTTATTTCAGAAAACTTTGGAAACAAGGAAAAGAAAGAAAGTGCCATTAGGAGGTTGCTATAGTGATTGATGTATGAGAAATGACAGGGACTAAGCTAAAGCAGTGACAAGCAGTGGCATGAGAACATAGATGGATTCAGACATCAGGAAAAATAACCCCTATTATATTTATTTCTGTGAGAAATTCTATTTAATGTATCAACTTTAGGCACCTTTTCCAGCCCGTCTCTTGCCCTAAATGTCAGAACTGCCACATCAAATTATCCATTCCAAACAGATATGCCAACCTTCCCCCTTCCCTGGCTCTTGCTTTTAGTGCTTGAGAGGGGGGAAAGAGAGGAGAAATAAGGCAGAAATGAGACACTATCCCATTATTTTAAGGCCTAAATCCATATCACCACTTTCTGTGGTCCTTAATCATTCTAATATAGTACCTTCTCAATAGAGAACGTAGTAGTTCATGACCAACATTCAAACTTCCTGTCAAGCACCCTCAAGTTTAGGACACATAAGTGAATTCCTGTCAGCATTTACTTTTTGAAACATTACAAATTTTCTACAGAATTGGAATGTAGTGTTTCCCAAAGAGTAACATACATACCTGATAGAGTACAGAGTTTTAAGTGACTCACATTCAGTAGTTATATATATTTAATGTGTTTTAAAAAATATGTAACTAGCATATCATGTCCATTATTTCAGGAATATTACTGTTCAAAAGAGGCTGGGTTTAAAATGCCAGCCATTTAAAGAAGCTACTTAGATATGACAGAAATAGTAAAAAATGTGTAAATGACTCAAAATTGACAAACCCATAATTCATAGTGAGATTGAAGTTTGGGACACTGAGATGCCACAAAGTCTGTTTATCCATACAGAATTCCTCTCTCCTCCCAGAGCTTATAGCTAAATTACATTTCCCAGCCCCTTGCAGTAAAAATGGTTGTGCTTTGTCCATGTACTTTCTCTTTCCTCACCTGCTGAAAAGAAGAATTCAGTGGGGGACTCCTAGGGAAGGATGGTCATACAGAAACAAAAGCTCCCTTTTTCTAACACACATTGGAGAGCGGCATGAGACATAAATCTTAATGTGAACAGCTACAGAGATTTAGGGGTGGTTAAAGCAACCAGCTTACTTGAATGCAAGGAGTTCACTCCATTAATAGCCAACTTGAAATTTGGACCTGGTTTCCTAATGGTCTTTATTAAGGACAAATTCCTGGGCAAAAAGAGAAAGGCAGTACTGGCTTCTCAGTTTCAATTCCCGTAAAAGATAAGCTGAGGCACCAAAATTTCAGAAAGCACATGTGTGATGACTCATGTTTGAAACAGTACTCTGAAGACTGAGAGAAAATAATTTTCAGTAGGGTTGAACTTAGATGAGCCCAAGTCAATTCCACTCATTCCCCTTAGCACCTGATCCAGAAGTCTACCAGACCTCTCATCTCCAGTTCAGTTTGAGGCTGAGGCAGCAGAGCAGGCACCGGATAATACTTTCCTTTTATTCTTGAGTCTGTAAATCCAGCATCAGCCACTAGTAGGAAGAAGGGGGTATGAGTACATAAGTACAGCTCCTGTAGCTGGTAGTGGCAGAATCCAGGCTTCCACTCTGGAATATGAATGTCATAACATGTCCTGACCCCCTGCCTCCGTGAGCTGAATCTGAGCTTGACAAAGAGTCAAGCTCAGCTGTCTACTTAGTCTTGTACCTAGCAACTGTTTATGCAATTAAAAGGAATTCCATTTGGCACAGAGGCAAGGAGATATTATATATATAGATATAGATATAGATAGATGATGATGATAGATGATAGATATAGAGGATAAATAGATGATAGGTGATAGATAAGCAACTGCAGCCCAACAGCTGATTCCCTGCTGGGGTTGTGGCTTTTGGTATCCTCTTTGTCCCTTTGCTTACCAGCCAGGGAGAAAAAAATGGTTTTGTCTTTGAATATGACAGCCCATACACTGAGCATAAAGATGGGGGTGTCAGCAGTGAACACAAGTCCCTGCTACTCCTATAGGTAACTTGTTGATGCAGGAAAAGAGCGCCAATGTGAAGTTCAAACATGGGGGAGGCCAGAGGACATTTAGGATAAAAATTTAGTATGATTATGAATCAGTTGAGAATACTTATGTATTTTCAGTGGGTGGCTGAAACTACTTAATAAGCAGACAACATTCCACCAGTTATCTAGTCAATCAAGTTTATAAGTAACAAATAAATTGATGCAAAAAAAAAATCTTGATGGATGTAAGTGAACACACTGAGCTGCTCAGCAGGAAAGCCAGTCAGAATGAAGGGGAGGAAACAACTGAAGAGGAGAGAGCTCATGCAGTTCAGGTAAACACATACCCTGAAAGATGAAGAGGACTATAGGCTCAATCAGTCAACTTACTTGCCTCAGAAAACTTCATAACACAGTCCATCCACAGACCCTGCTTTGACTCATTGTGATTGATCTCAGTTACCCATGATCTCCTTCCTATATGCCCTTTCCCTTGTGCATTTCCACTCGTGCCTCCCTCACTAATCTGACTAATTGAACACTGGCCATTCCATTTAAAGAATACCATCAAGTCCAGCAACCACTAACAAAAGATAAATTAGAAATAATTTGTTGCCTAAAATAAGTTCATATATACCCCATGAGATTAACGAGACGTCCTCCTTGAAGTAAAAAACCATAATGGGGGACCTAGAGTTTTGCATGCTGGGCTTTGCTCGGGAGCCATGATCCTGAGGAGTGTATCCCATCCCCCCAATCTGGACACATGGAACAGAAAGACTGACAGCAGCATAAACAAAGGCACTTTCAGCCAAATAGTATGCACTTCAATTTCAAGGTTCTAGTGAGCAAATCAGGTCTAGATGTTTTAACTCCTGGTGGTGAAAGCTTACTGGTACAACAGAAACAATACAATAGTTTGGATATATTCAACTTCTTTCCTGGGCTCTTCATAATTAGTAGGCAAATGCTGTTCCCATAGTCCTTTCTCATGGCCCACTTCAACAAGGGCCCCTAGGTTCATGGCCTTCTGTGAATTCCCCAGAAAGGCCTGAATCTGTCTGATACCATAGGGAAAAGAGCCCCCAGAGGCAGACAGATGTGGCACTTTCACACCCACAGCCATGTCCAGAGTGATCCCCTTTACTGTCTGGCAAGTAGTGGGTAGGGATGGGGCATGAAGAAAGGAATGGAAAAATCAAGAAAACAGATAAATCATGGTACATTCACATAAAACTATACAATCGTATAAATAATTCAAATTCTACTTATCCAACACAGATAATCTCAAAATACAATGCTGCCTAAAACACATATCAACTGAAGGATATGATAGTCAATAACCATTAAATTTTATTAGTAAGCATTATTGTTTATAAGCACATTCTTATGAAGTATAAAAACCATGCATGATCAACACCAAATACAGGGAAGAAAAATAATGGGGTAAAAGGAGAGACACACCAAAGGCTATTACTCTTTCTTAAGCTGATGGGAAATGCATAGGTAACAGTTATGTTTCTATTTTTAAGTCAAGTATTGCAAGGGCACACACACAAAAAAAAATAATAAGGAAGTCAAGGCCCAGTTCTTTGCAATCAGTTGGGGTGTGTGTTGGGTGGTGTGGGAAGGTGTGTGCAAATCACTGGCAGCAAAGAACATAATAGTTATGGATTTGGATCTCTGTATCTGGTCCAGTTGGCCCTCTGTGTCCACAGATTGCACATCCACAGATCCAACCAATCATGGATCAAAAATATTTGAAAAAAACAAAAACCAGAAATCTCCAAAGAGCAAAATTTGAATTTTCCATGTGCCAAGTATTATGCTGAATTCACATAAATGAAGTGATGTGCAGGCAGACCCTGGTGTGGCCTATGTGAAAATACAGGTTATATGCAAATATGCCATTTTCTATAAGGGACTAGAGCATCCAAGGATTTTGGTATCCACAGGGGTCCTGGAACTAACCTCCTGCAGATACCAAGGGACAACTGTAGTGCAGTTTTGTGACCTAATGTTAAGGTTAAATTTCAGATTGGGGTTTAGAGATAAAGGCCTCCTTTGTAAAATAATTCACAATGAAGTACAGTGGTACCCCAGTTTTCTAATGTCTCCGTTGATGAACATTTCTGTTTACAAACACAGTAAACCCGAAAGTAAATGCTTCGGTTTTCCAACACGCCTCAGAAGTTGAACATGCCACATGGCTTCCACTGAGTGCAAGATCCTGAGGCCTGGCTGTCGGCTGTTGATCCCTCAGTTTTCGAACATTTCAGAACTCAAACGGTCTTCTGGAACAGATTACATTTGAAAACCAAGGTACCACTGTATCAATTTCTACAAGGTCCCTTCTCATTGAAGCAAATTTTCTAAAACAAAAATATCACTAGTGGAAGAAAATGTATTGTGTTGAGATCCAACTTGCCACTGATGGAGATATGCACGTTTTACAGGGAGGTGGTCCCCCAGGGTAAACTGGCAGAGAATGAGAGGAAGCTTCTCTGGCCAATTCCTCAAGACTTTGAAGCTGAAAAGAGACAGACATAGCACTTCTACCACTAAAGTCTCAGCCAGAACTGGCCTCTGACTCTGTCCCCGCAGGAGGGGGCAATTTGATGTTGAATATATAGTATGTCTTTTAACATTGCCAAGTGCAAAGGATAATTGGAAAGGTAAGCATATACATGCAGTAAACAGAAACATACCCACACATAAATTAGAATGTTAGATTATAAACTGCTGATTACATAATATAAAAACAAGAGAATTCAATACTGATACAGGTACTGTATCCCCTTTGTGAAACTTAGGTAATAACACACAAAACACTTAGGAAAATGTTGATTTATTCAATGGAACCAGAAATGGAGACACTTTGACAATGTCAATCTGCAGGGCAGGAAAAAGGCAATGATAAAACCTTTTAAGAGCTGGTGGGTACTCTTTAAACAGTCTTCACAAAATATGTAATATATGGTCGCATTTTTACACATTGTATGCGGGAAATGTATTTATACGTTTTACGTTGACTGGTAGTAGAGCGCGCGATAAAAACTACCCACAAACAATGTGTTTATATTTATAATTTCATTAGAGCTTGAAACTAACATAAAATTTGGAGTTCATTTCATCTACTCTCATGTTACCAAAAGCTACCCGATTCTAAACTTTTCTGTGTAAAGGAAGCTAGAAAACATGCTTCTATTGTTTTTATCTCTGCAGAGCCACTGTGCTGAGCCCTGGAGCAGGTCTGGAAACAGGATACCCATACAGGCCTCAGTGCCTCTAGGGCCTACTGGTCCAGAACTACTAATCTTGAGATTAACAAAATTTATATATCCCAAATAAGCACCACCTTCCCTTAAGGCCAAGTCCTCTCTTGATTTGCTTTCTAATCTTTAAAAGAAAATTAAGTGTTTGTTTATTTTTTCAATTTTCCCCAATTTGTATAGTGCATAAGTGATGTTGGAAGGAGTCATACATAAATATGTAGTGAGGTGAAATGTAGGATCATGAATAAGGTGAGCTAGAGCAGACTTTAGTATGGATATCTCTGAAGACATAAACATGAGAGGTTAGCTTAATTATTCTGTAGTCCAATCCTACAGTGAAATTTGCTTTTTCTACTTCTCTTAGCATCTTCTAAGACTGAAATACTTAAAAATGCTTGATGGGGGAGACAACAAGATGGCGCAGTAGGTAACAGCGGTACCTGCTGCCTCCCTCAACCACATCAAAATTACAACTAAAATACAGAACAACCATCATTCAGAACCTCTTGAAATCTAGCTGAACAGAAGTCCTACAACTAGGGAACTGAAGAAGCATATCGAGATGGGGAGGAAGGACAGAGACAGGGGGCAGAATCTGGGTTGAATTGCAGAGACCTGGCAGAAGCCCCACACCCAGGGGCTGTGGTTTAAAACCAGTTGGGATATTTTGGTGGTGGAGGTTTCCCAGAGGAGCGAGGGGTCCCAGCCCCACATCAGGCCCCCCAGCCCAGGGTTCCAGTGCCGGGAAGAGAAGTTCCCACAACTTCAGGCTGTAAAAACCAGTGGGGATTCTGGCTGAGCGACTTGGAGGCTGCAGGAGTCCCAGGCAGTTCCTCTTAAAGGGCCGGTGCCTGGACTTACATAGATACGCTCCCTCTGAGCTCCAGCACTGGGGTGGCAGCTGGAAAGGAACCTGGGACATTCAGGGAGGAACTAACTTGCCTAGAATCAGGGCAACAGGTGGATGGGCAGCTTTCTCCCAGACAGAAGAGCTGTCAGAGGCCATTGCTCCTCTGACAAGCCCTCCCCCACACAGCTGGCAGGGAGTCACCACATCTAAATCTCCATCAACACTGGCTCAGACCTGGTGATTCCCAGAGACCCCCGCCCCTCCCTACTTGCAAGCTCATCCAAACCATTTCCAGTGGCATTTCTATGCAAATGGCCTCTCTTACCTCAGATTTTGGACTTTCCTAGAATCTCTCAAACAAGCAGCAGCTGGCCTCAGCATGCCCCATACCTCTTGATAAGTGGCCCCAGGCCTGGCACTAGCAGCAGCCTGCATTGGTTCATAGCTTGGCCTCTCCTCGACACTGCCAAGCCCAGCACAAGTAGCATCCACCTATAGTTTGCTTTGTAGCTCATGCTGGGTGGCCCTGGGCAAGGCACTGACTTTGTGCCTCATGAGAGACCCCAGAGACACTGCACCCAGTGGTCAGCTTCAGCTGCGCCAGATTATAACCCTACTACATTCACAAGTGACACACTCAAGGGGTGCACTTGGTGAACACCAAAGCTCCACTGAAGTAAATCCTGCTCCATAGGGGTGTCTCCAGCACACTAGCTCTTCAGCTGTAGCTGCAGCTGGTCTTCACAGCTGACTGGCCCGGAGTTCAGTTCCTCCCAGTGATGCCAATAGCAACCAAGGCTCAACTACAATAGTACAGAGCACACAGCACACACAGGGGAGCACCTAGAAGGCCCAGCTCAGGTGACTGGGGAGGCTGAGCCACTGGGCCCTACAGGACACCTACTACACAAAGCCACTCTACAAATTCCAGGAGACATAGCAGCTCTACCTAATACATAGAAACAAACACCAGGAAGCAGCCAAAATACAGAGGGAAAGGAACATATCACAAAGGAAAGAACAAAAGAAATATCCAGAAAAATAACTAAGTGAAATGGAGCCAAGCAAGCTACTAGATAGAGTTCAGAATAATGGTTATAAGGATGCTCAAGGATCTTAGTAAGACTATTAAAGAAACTAGTGAAATCATCAATGACATAATAAAGTATCAATCAGAAATGAAGTCTACACAAACTGAAATAAAGAATAATTTACAAGGAATCAACAGTAGAGGACACTGAGAATCAAATCAGTAATTTGGAATATGAGGGAGCAAAAAACACCCAACCAAAAGAGCAAAGAGAAAAAAGAATCCAAAAATATGAAAATAGTGTAAGGAGTCTCTGGGAAAACTTCAAGTGGCCCAACATTCACATTATAGGAATGCCAAAAGGAGGAGAAAGAGAACAAGAAATTGAAAACCTATTTGAAAAAATAATGACACTAAACTTCCCCTACTTGTTTGAAGAAACAGACTTACAAGTCCAGGAAGCACAGAGAGTCCCAAACAAGAGGAACCAAAAGAGGTCCACACCAAGACAAATCACAATTAAAATGCCAAAAGTTAAAGACAAAGAGAGAATCTTAAAAGCAGCAAGAGAAAAGCAGTTAGTTACATACAAGGGAGCACTCATATGGCTGACAGCTGATTTCTCAACTGAACCTTTGCAGGCCAAAAGGGAGTGGCAAGAAATATTCAAAGTGATGAAAAGCAAGGACCTACAACCAAGATTACTCTACCCAGCAAACCTGTCATTTAGAAATGAAGTCCAGATAAAGAGCTTCACAGATAAGAAAAAGCTAAAGGGCCCAGCTGGTGTGGCTCAGCCGTTGAGCACTGACCTAGGATCCAGGAGATTGCAGTTCGATTCCCAGTCAGGGCACATGCCTAGGTTGCGGGTTCAATTCCCAGTTGAGGGTGTGCAGGAGGCAGCTGATCAATGACAACTCTCTCATAATTGATGTTTCTATCTCTCTCTCTCCCTCTCCCTTCTACCCTCTGAAATCAATACAGATATATTAAAAAAAAAAAAAAAAAAAGCTAAAGGAGTTTCAAACCAGTATTACATGAAATGTTGAGGGGTCTTCTTTAAGAATAAGCTAATAAACAAAAGAATCTGACAAACAAAATAGAGCCAGAGACATCGAAGCATGCAACAGACTCTTGTATCTCAGAGGGAAGAAGGAAGGAGGTTAGGGGTGGGAAAAGACTAACCAAAGAACTTATATGCATATATGCATAACCCATGGACACAGACAATAATGGGTGAAGGCCTGGGGAGGGGGTGGGAGTGATGTGGCGGGGTCAATGGGGGAAAAAACAAATGGGACGCCTGTAATACTTTCAACAATAAAGGTAATTTTTTAAAAAAATGTCTGATGGGTGACTAAATAAAAAATGAACATTGAAAAAAAATAAGCACAAAAAAAGGGAAAAAAAATAGAAGAGAAACAAAACAGAAAAAGAAAAAAGAAAAAAAAATGAGTATTGACATAATGGTATCCCTTTACAAATGAGCATCAAATATTAAATACAAATTAAATATATTTAATGCCTGGATTAGCATTAAATATAAGTCACTGCTCGAAGCTACTCTAGCACATTTAGTCCTCAACCCACTGCCTTTCCTCTCTGGTGTCCTAGAAGGAAGCTAGTATAGACAGTGCTTGTTTACGTTCTTTCACTAATCTGTCTAAACTTGGAGTTCCTTCCTTTGCCAATTTATGGAGTTACATGAAGAGATAGGAGCAAAAAGTCTCAGGACAGCTATTTACAAACATGAAAATATCTGGGTTCCTCAGAACACTTAAACCTAATAGCATGCTGTAAGGACAGAAAACAGTCCCTTTTCTTTGCTGTGGCCTTCCACAATTTACCTGGTAATTAAACCCTGAGATTGTTGGCTCCTTTGACTCAAATAGCTCCTCTGTTCAAAACTGCAGAGAAGATAAGCTACTCTCAAGGCTACATTCTTGCATCTCCCTCCTCTCTGCTGTTTTCACGACTCAGGGATAATTCCCACCTAGGAGTCTCTAGTTAGTTGAAAGTTCCCTTCCTCCCTACCCTTCAACAAGCCTCTTTTGAACTCTATAACTTTTATTCTAAGCTTGTTTTATAGGCTTGGGGAAAATACTGATGAAACCCCCTTAGGATATCTGCCAGACTGTCTCCTGGAAAGCAAACTAGCTTTTCAAGACAACCCCCTTAGTATCTGCTCAACTTCAACACAATCCTCTTCCCTTCCTTGTGACTTAGCAGCCCGTGTCACCAGCCAAACCCTAATACATGCCAGATTTTTAAAACCAACTTAGAATTCTTAAAATAGAGATGACATTTTTAATATTCTCAACTAAAATTCAGGCAAGTGTGTCAGCCATGATAATTAGTAAATAAACCTAACGCATGGCCATAAAGCAAGTTATTTATTCTTTTTTAAATGTTAAAACTATTCTACAAGCTACTAAATCTAAGAGAACCTAAATACATTCATATTTTTAAAAATATGTCATCTATATTGTACAAACACTAGTTGATTCAACCTGCAGAAACCTATAAAAATTAGGAGCAGTTCTGTTGATCTGGAGGTTAAGTTCTGAAAGTGCTTCATTTCTGAAACTTATTGTAGAGGAAGAACTGCAGGTGGTTCCATAAGAGACACATGCATGTACCTGAAATGAGACCCAAAGCAAGTTCAGCATGAGCCAAAGACTTCAGTTTTGTAAAATCTCAGTTAGGCCACAGAAAACTTTCTAGTAGTTTTAACAGAAAGGAAAGAAGGTAGCTGATGGTACATACTACAAGCTAATTATAAATCTATGTCTCTGAACTTATTTTATTTTTCCTTTGTTTGATTTTGTTTGTTTTTAACTGATTTTCTTGATTTAACATACAACCTTGCTTTTCCAGCCTAGCACCAGATATACAGTTTGTTCTATTTTTAATTCTGATATTTCTATGACCTATTAAAGCTTTAAAGCTTTAAATAATGAGTGTAGATAAGAAAATTTCAGGAACTTACTTTGAAATCTTATACTTCTCCCTAATTGCTTGCTGAGGTCGATGGGGTATATCAAGGCATGCTTTATGTAGCTCACTCAGGCAAGGCACAATTTCACTTAATGAATAGCCTGTAAATGCAGCAAGGGTTTCTGGCTAATCAAGACAAAAGAAAAAAGTTGTATCATATAACTTTCTAAGATATGAGAAATCTGAAGATAAAACGGTGAAATAAAGGAAATTAATCACTAGTGTCCATATGACCTGGGTTTATAGTAATCTGGATTTACCGCCCAAGGCCCCACCTGGACTCATAAGGTTGGGAAAAGAAATCCACTGAAACTCTATGATTAAGCTCTGACCTTTACACAGGGAATGTTTTCTAAATTGCCCCCAGTTCCAGGAACAAAAACTTAAGATGGTGCCTAAGATAAACTGACTAATGCTTGTTTCGGCTTCTGTACCCAACTGCTTTCGCAAGGCCATTAAAACAGCTCATCCCCCTCCAGCCAAGGAGGATATGATTTTTTGGTGTAAATACTGCTAGTGTAGGGGGTGGGGAACAGCAGATTTGGGTGCGGTGCCCCTGTTGTCTGCTAGCGCAATAAACTTTGCTCCTACATTTGACCCTGAGTGTGGCTTTCTCTGTCGTTCTTGCTGTTAAGCTATAATGTTTGGAGGCCCCAGTGAGATCTGGTGCTCCGTGTCACCAGACGACAGATACCTCATGCCGACATAGCGGTGCCTCCGGCCTGGCCTCCAGACCTAGGGGGACTCCAGGGGAGGCGCCCCCTGAGACGTTCCAGGGCCGCGGAGACTGGCCCCGGGGGCTCGGGAAAAGGTCCATTGAGAGCACCATCATATCACACAAACTTTTTGGAGCAACAGCCTGGAAATCCTCCAGAGGTGAGCCTGGTTTCTGTTTCTGAACCGCTGGTCCTGGTTAGCGGAGCAGCCGGAGGCGCTTAGACCTCCGCTAAGAGGTCACCTTCCTCCAAGACATAGGAGTGAAGCCTGGATTTCTTGTCTGTGTTGGCCCTTCCTGTATGCGGCCACGGTGTTTGTTGTCTTCTTTTTGTGGATTCATTCGCTCTATACTAGGGGACATCAATTGGTTTTATCCGACTTCCGTGACATTTGATGGTATTTGTGAATGGATAACTCACCTTTTCTTTCAGGGCACTTTGAGGGATTATTTCCCTCTCGAGATCACCTTGTTCACCTCCTTCCTCCTTTTCTGTCTGTTGTCTCAGTGATAAGTCCGGTTTTCTTTTATTCCAGAGTCCGGCCATGCTCCTCGGAAGACTTTGGACAATAAAACCCAAGTGGCTATCCCTTTTCTGTCTTTTGTCCCTTGTCGTTGTCTCCCTCTCTCTCATCATAAGGGGAGGTTTTAGTTGCCAGGAAAACCCCCTTGGGTGCCTCCTCAGGTACTTCAAAGAAGGGTTTGAGGAGGAAGGGGGGTTTATTATAAAATGGTCGAAGGGGTTCCTGCGAACCCTGTGTGAATTGGAATGGCCAAAATTTGGAGTAGGGTGGCCAGACACTGGGTTCTCTGACCCCAGGTTAGTTGAAGCTGTGTGGGACACAGTAACAGGGAGCCCGGTCACCCAGACCAGTTTCCTTACACTGACCAATGGTTTAACCTGGTAGACTATGCACCCCAGTGGCTGCAGGCCTGTGCTTTAAAAACTGGGGCCCGAGTCCTTGTTCTCAGGTCAAAGGCACCGAGGGCAAAGGCAAGGACAGAGCCCCCTGTCTTGTCCGCTCCCCAGGAGGAGGCTGATCTTCTTCCGCCATACAATCCTAGTCTCCAAGGGCCCGGAGAACAAGAACCCAGGGCCCAACACCAGGGACCCCTACTCTCACCACCATATACCAGAAGCAGGTCTGAATATGGTGAAGAGAAAGGGCCATGGGGGACTCCCACTGTCCTCCTCCTTAGAGAGGTGCCTCCTGTAGGTGCAAATCCTGGGGGAAAGCCCTTCATGGTTTATGTCCCCTTTTCCACCAGTGATTTGTGTAATTGGAAGGCCCAGAATCCCCTTTCTCAGAAAAACCTTAGGCTCTGATCAACCTGCTTGTGTTTCAGACCCATAAACCAACATGGGATGATTGTCAGCAGCTTCTCACTACCTTGTTTACCTCGGAGGAGAGAAATAGAATAAAACAGGAGGCAAAGAAGGCGGTCATAGGGCTGGGAGGAGGTTCGTTAGAAGAGAATCGGGACTGGATTGAGGAGGTCTTCCCTTCTCTCTGACCCTGCTGGGATCCCAACACTGCAGGTGGGAAAAGTTCCCTGGACACTTTTCACCAGTTTTTGCTCTTAGGGCTGAAGAGAGCAGCCCAAAAGCCCACAAATCTGTCCAAAGTTTCTGAAATTGTTCAGGAGCCTCAGGAATTGCCTGCTGCTTTCCTGGAGCATCTGTATGAAGCGTACTGGGTTTACACCCCTATAGATCCAGACGCCCAAGAAAACCAGAGGGCAATAAATGTGGCCTTTGTCACTCAGTCTGCCACAGACATCAGAAAGAAGCTTCAGAAGTTAGAGGGTTTTGAGGGGATGAACCATTTTCAATTAGTAGAGATAGCCCAGAAAGTCTTTAATAATAGGGATACCCCAGGAGAAAAGCAAGACAGGTGAATAGCTAAGGTGGTAGTAACTGCACTTAGAGAAGCAGGATCCCCCAGCAGGGAGAGACTCAGGGAGGGAAGGCTGGGGAAGGAACAAGGAAGGCAGACCCAGGCCACAACTAGGCAAGAATCAATGTGCTTAATGCAAGGAAGAAGGGCATTGGAAATGGGAATGTCCGAATCATCTGGAAAAGGGAGGGAAGAAGGGAGAACAAACACTGGCTGTCCTTAACCTTGAGGATTTATGGGACCAGGGCTCCTTCCCACTAAGCCCCTGGGAGCCCAGGGTGACTGCACAAGTAGGGGGCAAGCCATTGAGCTTCCTGATAGACACTGGGGCGGCTCATTCTGTCCTGACCAAGCCCTTAGGCCCGCTAACAGGAAAACAAACCCCAATATAGGGAGCAACAGGTCAAACAGCCCACTACCCGTGGACTACTCACAGGACTGTTAACCCTTTGTGGTCGTATTAAATTTGGACATGGGTGTCATACTGGTCGGAATTAGTTTCCATTGAAAGAGCAGTGATACATAATATGTAAGATTATGAAGGATAAACAAGAGAAATTATGAACTGATACATGAATGAATAGAGTTAAGATTCGTTCGGTTCCTTGCTGTGGTGGCTGAGAGCAGACATATGACCGGAACGGTAAAAAAGCTTTGGTGGCTGAGAGCAGACAAACAACCACAAAGGGTTAATCTTGGCAAGTGCACGGTGACACATTCCTTCCTAGTCATCCCTGAGTGCCCATATCCTCTCCTTGGACGGGACCTTCTCCAGAAATTGCAGGCGGTCATATCTTTGGAAGAAGAAGCCCATCTCTCTGTGGCCCCCCAGGAACCTGAAGGACTCCACCAGCCACTCCTTTCCCCAGCTCACCTCTTACTCACCTGTCCCCTGTCAGAAGAGTATCTCCTACAGGAAAGGAATGCTGAACCTCAGAGCCCAGATTCTAATGAGTCAAAGTACTTAAGGCACCTCCAGGAGCAGTTCCCAATGGTCTGAGTGGAGAACAACCCTCGGGCTGGCAAGCCATCAACCTCCAGTTGTAGTCCAGCTGACAGCAACTGCCACTCCAGCCCCGGTTAAGACAGAACCCCATGAGCCTAGAAGCTAGGAAGGGAGTTGCTAGACACATCTCCCGTCTTCGGGCGGCAGGAATCTTAGTTCCTTGCCAATCTCCCTGGAACACTCCTTTATTGCCGGTCCTAAAACCAGGAACTAAGGACTATAGGCCGGTGCAGGATTTAAGGGAAGTGAATAATTGGGTCGAGACTATACACCCAACAGTCCTGAATCCTTATAACCTGTTGAGTCTCCTGACCCTGAACACCAATTTTATACTGTACTGGATTTAAAGGATGCCTTCTTCAGTATCCCTCTGGCTCCAACCCATCTTTGCCTTTGAATGGACTGACCCTGAAGAATGGTTCTCAGGCCAGTTAACCTGGACCAGGCTGCCTCAGGGTTTTAAGAACTCTCCAACCCTGTTTGATGAGGCCCTGAGCTCAGACCTTAGGGGATTCTGGCAGGAAAACCTCGGCTGTACCCTGCTCCAGTATGTAGATGACCTCCTACTTGCTGCAAGCAGTGAGGAAAAGTGCCGAGAAACTACCGAGAGCCTGCTGAACACCTTACAGGCCCTGGGTTACCGAGTCTCAGCTAAAAAGGCTCAGCTGTATTCCCCCAGCATCACATACCTAGGGTACAACATCAGTAAGGGCAGAAAGACACTATCCCTTAGCCAGGTAGAAGGAATCCTACGAATACGCACATCCGGAACAAAAAGACAAGTTTGGGAATTCCTAGGGGCAGCAGGATACTGCTGCATGCGGATTCCTGGTTCGTGGACATCGCCAAACCTTTGTATGCCAGCACGAGAGGAACACAACCCTTACAATGGACTGAAACTGAATAACAGGCTTTTGAGACACAAAAAAGGGCTCTAGCCTTGGCACCAGCCTTGGCACTACCAGATGTCACAAAGCCCTTCCACCTGTATGTAAGCGAGGCAAGGGGCATCACCAAAGAGGTCCTCACCCAGGCCCTTGGACCATGGAAAAGGCCAGTGGCCTACCTGTCCAAAAGGCTTGATCCTGTAGCGGCTGGCTGGCCTGCCTGTCTCCGGGCAGTAGCGGCTACGGCACTACGGGTAAAGGAGGCAGATAAGCTGACTCTAGGACAGGAATTAGTTGTGACTGCACCCCATGCAGTTGAGACCCTTCTCCAGAGTGCCCTGGAGCTCTGGATGTCAAATACCCAAGTCACCCAGTTCCAGGCACTCCTGCTAGACCAACCCTGTATCAAGTTTCACAAGTCCCTGGCCATCAACCCTGCCAGTCTGTTGCCAGAGGATATCCCTGAGGAGCCAGTGCATGACTGCCTAGAGGTAATTGACATCATGCAAACCACCGGCCCGGACCTCACCTATGTCCCACTGCCATCGCCAGACGAGGTATTGTTCACAGACAGGAGCAGCTACGTTCAAGAAGGCATCAGGTATGCTGGGGCAGCAGTAGTGACTGTAGACCGAGTTGTCTGGTCTCAGTCCCTGAACCAAGGAACCTTAGCACAGAAGGCCAAGCTAGCAGCCTTAATCCAGGCTCTCTATTGGAGTGAGGACAAGTCAGTGACCATCTCCAGTGACGGCAGGTATGCACTGGCTACTGCCATGTACACAGTGCCGTCTACAGGGAACGGGGATTATTGACCTCTGCCAGGAAGGACATTAAAAATAAGGAAGAAATCTTAATTTTGCTGGAGGCTATCTGGTTGCCAAAGGCACTGGCAACAGTGCACTGTAAAGGACATCAAAAGGGAAACTCAGTAGAGGCAACGGGAAACTGGGCAGCAGACCAAACAGCCCGGGGAATGGCCCTAAAACCAGTGGGGCCACTCAAAATTCTAGTGACTGTGTCTGACCCAGATTTGCCCTTGTCCCCCACTTACACTGAATTAGAACAGAAGTGGGACGAACAGAAACAGGCCACTCAAGAGGAAAATGGGTGGTGTATCCTACCAGACGGGAGGCTGTTAGTACCAGAAACCCTAGGCCAGACTTTTAATAACTCCCTACATCAGGTCACCCACCTAGAAAGTACCAAGCTTACTGAGTTGATTAGAGGCAAGTACTATGTTCCAAATCTAGGCCACATAGTAGACAGCATGGTCAAGGTGCATCACCTGCGCCCAAGTGAATGTGAGGCGAGGTAGAAAGTCCCCAGAGGGAATCAGAAGCAGGGGGGCTGCACCCAGGGAACATTGCGAAATAGACTACACAGAAGTGAAACCCCCAGGCTCAGGCTACAGGTACTTATTAGTCTGTGTAGATACGTTCTCAGGGTGGGTAGAAGCATATCCCACCAGGACAGAAATGGTTTCCGTAGTTGTGGGGAGCCGTTGTGGCCCCAGGCACGGAGGAGCTGCTTGGGTGAGCTGCAGATGTGCTCCCCTGCTCCCTGGGAGATGTGGGTGAGCTGCTGTGGCCCCAGGCACAGGTGAGCTGCAGAAGTGCTCTCCTGCTCCCTGACACAGACCTTGAGGCACCAAAGTGATACTAATTTAGTTTGCAGCCTTAAATTCTAGAAAGGCTTATTAGGAAGCTGGCCCTGGCCTGAAGGGTTAAGGGACAGTCAAGCTACATACCGAGCCAAGGACTCAATCCTTCCCAACAAGTTCCCATTAGAAGCCGAGACAAAGATAGTTACCAAGGTCTGAGCTCCTGCAGGAGGCAGGATGTTTACGCTGAAGGTGTGTTTGTGCAGCCTGGAGAGAACTACTTTGTATCTGGCAAGGGGAAGGAATGCGGGGCAGGGTGCTATTTAGCAAAAACAACAGCGCCGGTATAAATTGAGCTTGGAAAATAAACTCGGGGCTGCAGCCGTCACGAGCTGCAGTCTTCCCGACCCCATCTATTTCGTGTCTGTCTTTTCTCCATCCTCAACCCTACTCTCTGGACCGTTCGACTCTGCCGGCGCGCTCAGGCAGTAGCAATAAAAAAATTACTCCAGGAAGTAATCCCTAGGTTCAGACTGCCAGTTACTATAGGGTTGGACAATGGCCCCACCTTGGGAGCCAGAATATCTCAGGACATAGCAAAGGATCTGAATATTAATTGGAAACTTCATTGTGCTTACAGGCCCCAAAGCTTGGGACAGGTAGAGCGCATGAATAGAACTCTAAAAGAAACCCTAACTAAATTTGTCTTAGAGACTGGTGAAAACTGGACTACATTACTGCCCTTCGCCCTTCTGAGGGCTAGGTGCACCCCTTATCGGGAAGGGTTCTCCCTCTATGAAATCATGTATAGTGGGCCGCCTCCACTTCTCCCCAAGCTCCGGGAGGAAATGAAGGCCGAAATCCATAACCATTCCCTGCTCAAGTCCTTACAGGCCCTGCAGTCTGTCCAGCAGGCCGTGCATAAGCTTATCCGTGACGTCGCACCCCTTCCCTCATCGGAGCCTGTGCACCCTTTCCAGCCTGGTGACTCCGTGTGGGTAAAGAAGTTCACCACTCAGGGACTAACACCTGCCTGGAAGGGACCCTACACTGTCATCCTCACCACACCTACGGCTGTTAAAGTCAACGCCATCCCGACTTGGTTACATCATTCACGGCTAAAGGTGAAGAAGACAGGATGGACAGTCCAGGCTTCTTCGGATCCTTTAAAGATAAGACTCTCGTGAATGCCGGACTCTTGACCCTACTAATACTCTGTACAAAGGTTAAATATTGTGCATGCCCATTTCTGAGAAAGGGAGTGCTCCCCACACTGTTAACAGGGAGCCTCCTCAACCTAGGAACACTAGCCCAGGGGGCATCGAGTCCATGCCCATGTGTTTCTACCCTGACACTGACAGCCTTAGATCGGCTTCTGAAAAAGACGGCTCCTGGACCTAACTTTGTTGCATATACTTATCAGCCAGCAGCATGTTAGGAATCAGCAACTCCTTGCACTTGGGGAGAGAAACCTTATTGGATGGGACCAGTGAAGCCAAGGAATTACTAGAGCAGGCCACTAGGCATGAGGATAGTCTACTAGGAAACTGGCTAATCTGGGGAGGAATAGGGAAATGGATCATCCCCCTTATAGGACCCCTCCAACTGATTCCAATGGCCCTGATCTTGGGGCCTTGCATAATTAATTGGCTCTTCCAGTTCATTCAGAGATGAATTAATTCGGCCAAGTTATTAGTTATAAAAGAAAATTATAACCCCCTCCCCCAGGAAGATGAGTCTACAATTTGACTCAAAAGTCACAAAAACCAGTGGGGAATGACCTGGGCTCATAGTAATCTGGATTTATGGCCCAAGGCCCCACCTGGACTCATAAGGTTGGGAAAAGAAATCCACTGAAACTCTATGATTAAGCTCTGACCTTTACACAGGGAATGTTTTCTAAATTGCCCCCAGTTCCAGGAACAAAAACTTAAGATGGTGCCTAAGATAAACTGACTAATGCTTGTTTCGGCTTCTGTACCCAACTGCTTTCGCAAGGCCATTAAAACAGCTCATCCCCCTCCAGCCAAGGAGGATATGATTTTTTGGTTTAAATACTGCTAGTGTAGGGGGTGGGGAACAGCAGATTTGGGTGTGGTGCCCCTGTCATCTGCTAGCGCAATAAACTTTGCTCCTACATTTGACCCTGAATGTGGCGATCTTTGTCCTTCTCGCTGTTAAGCTATAACACATATTTATCTCAAAAGACACCATAATCCTTCTTCAGAGACGTTAGACACAAAAATATTAGAAAGAATAACCAGAGTTCTAAATTCACTCATATTGTACATTTATAATATACTTACCTGAACACCTTATTTACACAGAATACGAAAGATTCTTAGCCAAATGCAGAAAAAGAAACAAGTATTCTAGGAAATAAAAGTAGGCACCCCGCTTCTTTCAGCACAAAAGTGAGCCTTCAGAACCAAACCTAGGGGCCCATTTCCATTCTTGCCACCTTCTTGATCCAAGAGGCAATATTAACTTTCCTGTTCTCTTAAAAGCATGATCCAACCTTCCAACCATCTTAATTGTCAACAACTTTTAGGGGAAAAGTCAGCAACTTTTGCTTGAAGTGGTCAATGCTTATACTACAAGGGCCCTCCTTGCATGAGAGCAGGCATTGAGGTTTCCAGGCCTGCTTCTGTTGAATGAGCATGCCAACACCATCTTTTTGACTTCCTGCAATCTCTACTCTCCATAGAGCAAAGCCATTGAGTCAAAGCCATGAAGGCTGTTGTAGTCTGCTGGCAAGAATCGTAAGAGGACAGCCCATTCTAAGCCTTAAGGTTTACTGAATGGATTTTAGAGAGGTCTTGAATTTCATCTAGAAAAAAGTAATTAGAATCTTACCCAGAAGTGCCTGTTCACAGTATAGTTTGCCAGGCAATAAGCTGCTGCAGCTATCAATGAAGGAAGATATTTCAAGAATGGGTCAGCTTCAAGTAGACTCAGTTCTGCTACGTACTAAAAACAAGAGAGACAAATCTCATTGGAATTAGGAATTTGACTAAAGTTACAAGTAAACTTAAAAATGTCAGGGAAATTGCCCTGGCTGGAGTGGCTCAGTTGGTTAAGTGTTGTCCTGTGCACCAAGAGGCTGTCAGTTCGATTCCTGGTCAGCACTCATGCCCAGATTGAGGACTTAATCCCTGGTAGGGGACCTGCAGGAGGCAGCCAATGTTTCTCTTTCTCTCCCTTACTCTCTCTTTCTCTCTCTCAAAAAAAGTCAGGCAATAAAATTGTGTCTTATTTTTATTCAACCTGCACCAATTGTCCTTGCAATTGATGCTCAAAATTATTCACTAGGTTAATAACTGCCATGCCTGTCCACAACCAGAAAAATATTTATGTTGTAATAAATTTCAATACACAAGTATTTGGCCTATGCACACAGTATATGTGATGGGTTACTTATGCTAGTAGTACAGGTTTATGCTGGTCAGGTGAAGTAGCATTGCTCTGGCCACTACAGTGGGACTATAGACTTCAGCCAAAGGCAAACTATGACCACATTAAAGCTATTTATATCAGGCAAAATCATGTAGTTCAGAGGCTAGAACAGTACCAGTGATAATTTATCAAATTAGAAGAAACATTGGGAAATTTACATAGACTTCTTTATTACTGTTTGTATAGCACATAAATACCATATATACTAAGTCATAGTGGTTGGAAACCAAGTTTTCCAAACCAATATGACCTTTAGTGCCTTTGACTAAGTTCTATAACTCCGAATGACTAAATAATGCTTCATTGTTTAATGTGTTAGGGAGGAGATAAGAGCCAAATCAAATCACATTTACTTTGTTCCTATTCTGTACACCTCAGAGATATTGCTTGCATATGATCTGTATCCAAGAAGGGAACAGTTTCCAAGCTTAAATTTCTTTAAGAGTTGCGTGTTTAAACAACCGGTGCCTACCAAACATGATCAATAGTAATATCTCATAACCAGAAGTTGTGTTCTTAAAATTAGTTCCCTTCCATTGCTAAAAAGTTTTTCTGGGCCCAAGACAAAAGGAAAAACAAAACAAAACACAAAACCTGAAAAGGAAGGAAGAACTGAAGGATGATTGGAAAGGCTACTTTTTACCCAACTTGGCACCAACATTCTTGGCAATCACATGGCATACCTTGGCCAGGTTCTCAGTTCTGATGCACACTCCTTGTTTCCTCAAGTACTGAAGGAGAAACTGGTTGGTAGTTGGCACTGTCAGATCAAAAGCTAGGACTTTCAGGAGTAGGTGTTCCATTCTTAACAGTTGTCGTTTTGTGTAAGTATCATCAGTTATATAGACAAACTCGTCTACTTCAGGTGGATATATTTCTTCATATTTCCTGTGAAAGGTAAAGAGTCTTTGGAAGTAATGCTTGGAACCTGTGGCTCTCCTTCCTGTGCTATCAAAACCATGCCTCTCACATGGCCCTTGCAGACTTAAAAAAAATCACTAAATGGTACAGGGCCGTGAAAATACTAGGAATTTATTTCCAGAACAAGAACATGAGTATTACAAAGATATGTTGTATTAACTGCTATGGAGTAACAGAAATAATTTCCAACTAAGAATTTTAGTTTTGGCCTCTGATATACTGAAAGATTCTGAATGACAGACATACATGTAATCTCCTCTTAATTAAAATCATCTTGTGGGAAAGAATGTTGTGTTGAACACATGGTAGAAAAAAATTCCTTAAGTCAGATTTTTTAAAAGATTATGGTTAGCTTTCTCTGTTGAATTAGTAACTGATGCTATGTATCCAAGAGACTGATAAAGTTTCACTGCTATCAATTCTTTGCTTTTGCTTTTGTTTCTCCTTTATGTAGGGAAATTTTGGCAAGCTGTTAGGCATTAATAACTAGAATATCTGAGACCAGCAGAATTGAAAGGAAACTACTACTCACCAACAGGTCACTTGATTAAAGGCAGCTCAGCCACAGTCCAGCTCGTTTCCACACAATTAAATATTATTATCAATGACTGATAGTAACAGGAACTAGCTAAAATAATGTATTCACTGTAACCACATAAACTGTGTATTTACCAGATCATGAAAAAGGCTTCTATATAACCAAAATCTCCTTAAGGAAGGCTTTTACTTGTACTAGAATACAGCCAAAAGATTACACCACAAAACAGTTAAACTGCATCCTGAATTTGAGCTGACGGTTGCCTTAGTCATGAAACTGTACTGTCACTATAAATCATAAACATCTGAATTGAAGAGTGAACATGTGGTAAGATTCAGTTTCTCAGTAAATACTATAAAAGTTATGATATTTTATCAAAGAAGGCATGAATAAGTTTTAATATAAAGTACTGCATTTCTTCAGTAAATGAAGAATAAATCATGTGTTTTTACAGGTTGTAGTTTCACATTATTTAAGCTAAAGAACACTTACGAAGCCAGAAGAATAGCTGCTGTTCCTACAAGCTGCAATTTCCCTCTCAAAACAGACATGCACGAAAGAAACCTGTCTAGAAAGTTGACGGCCAGGTAGAGAGTCTCAGCTTGAAGCTTATATTCTTCTCCAACCTCAACCAGCCAGTCCACCAGAATCCTTCTCATGCCTTCTGTGATATCTGGTTGTTTCCTCATGTAGTATGCTTTGGGCCTGTATCTTATCTTTTTGGGAAAAGAGTTTTGATATTTAAATACTTGCAGTATCAGAAAGATCACACCACAGTACAGCTGCTATTTTAGAAATCTCATGAGCAAAGATTAGGTGGAAACTGACCAAGAGCCAAATAAATCTTTACTATGATACAAAAGAAAGTGTGAAATTCTGGTTTGTTAATACACTTAAGTAATAAATAAAGGAGGGAGGAAAATGGCAACATGGATTATTCCTAACAGTGAAATACTTAATATATAAACCCTTTGAGTCATAGAGGAATAGTCCACATAATTGCTACTCACTTCACAACTATTATTTTTCATAGATATTCTTATATTTAGATGTCATAAGAATGCCATTCATTAATGGTTATGGCCAAGAGTTTATAACTATCTTAATATTAAGTGCTTGGGGTGCTGGAAATTGAGGTAGAATTTGGGGAAACTTACTTCAGCTTCTCTAAGGTACTGATGAATTTCTTCAGCATATTCAGCCACATTTATGTCTGTACCAAAATCTGATGCATCTTCAGACTGAGAATGAAGAGATGAATCTACCAGCATAGGGGAAACTGCAGGTTCAACATTATCAGGTAAGACATTAATTTAAAAACTCATTCTATCCACTAACCCTCCACAGGCAGTTGTGAAAACAATCATTACTTTGTGGTTTTCTCTTGCTAGTAACATGCTATTGTAGACTGAAGGTGATTATGAATACAGGGTACCTACTATCTACTGTAGGTGAGTCAGATTACCTGTGCTAAAATCCAGCAGGAAGTGTAGGTCTGACTTGAGTGTGCTGGTGTCTACTTCATACACATCCTCAAATGTCATCCTGTCTTTCCCAGTGCAGCTGTTTTTGTCCTCTTGCTCAGGCTCGTCCATGTATATATCAAATCCTTGCTTGGCTGGCATGTGGAACCCACAGTCAGAGAGTGCTTTCTTTCCAGCTTGAGGGAAGACATTTTCTGATCCAGAGAAACACCTGACTGTTGTGATCCCCTAGAAAAAGATTAAGTTTTTTTTGTTAAAGGCCACCCCAAGGAACAATAGGTGATGTGAAGCTGTACGACTCAAACCAGCAGTCTGGAAAGATAAGAGGAATCTTAAATTAAAATATCTATTTCTGCAATATCATTTCAGAAAATGAAGCTTCCGAAGTATGACTTCTTCCTTATCTCTGTCTACATTTGACATTTGGGAAAAGAGCTACCTAAAATTTGTCATCTTCCTCACATATTTATCAAAGGGAGCTCAAGATTATAGAAAAAAGAAACTATAACTAAAATAAAAGGGGATTGTAAATTGGCTTTTATGCTTATATAGTATTACAGGACTTTGTAAGTACCCAGCACAGTTCTTGATGGATAGTAACTGAGTTCCTACAGTCCTCTGCCTTAAACAGTTAACTTTTAGTCAGCAAGCCCCTATAAAGTTCCCATTTTATACCCAGGTAACTAGAAATATGATGATTTTAGAAACTCATACCACTAAATTTTCTTAACACAGAATCTTTTTGTATGACATGATGGGGAAATCTAATAATTGCTTCTACCTTTTCTTTATTCCTATAACACTAATGATATGTACCCCCTCTGTGAACAAGCATAATGTACCACACACTATTGCAGGTTAAGGTGAGTCATGTTGGTTGGCCTGAAGGTCAGCTGAACCAGGGCAGGTGGACAAGCTTTATGAATCTAAGTAATATTTATGCAAATGCTAGGTCTAGCTACTGCTATAAACATTTTATTGTTTATAATTAATCTTGGTGTTTACTGTTGATACTCCTTCCAAATTATGTGTTTCCATAACTTTCCCTTCCATCTTGCAAGTTAAATATGTAGTTTATGTCTACTCAAGAAGAAAAAAATTATTTTTTTTTAATCTTCATCCAAGGATACATTTATTGGTTTTTAGAGAGAAAGTGGAAGGGAGAAAGAGAAATCAATGTGAGAGAGAACATCAATTCGTTGCCTCCCCCATGTGATCAAACTCGAAACCTAGGTATGTGTGTGACCAGAAATAGAACCCATAACCTTTTAGGTGTACGGGTTTACCCTCGAACCAACTGAGCCACCTGGCCAAGTCAAGAAAAAAATTCTTTATGGTAATTCTTGTAAAATCACAGGGACTATAAAGGACCCAGATCACAAGTTACTATAACCAGATAATCATAATTCCAAATTACTACCAAGTTTGACTTTTGCTACATATATATATGTACATGGGTCAAGACATACATTCATTACACATTTACTGAGCATCCACTATATGCCAGACATTGTTCTAGGTGCCCAGAATTTAGCAATGAACCAAACGTTCAAAAAGAATTGCTTTCATGGAGTTTATATTCTAGTTGGTAGGACAGCAGAAAGAAAAATAAGAAAAGACATAGTAGGTCAAATAGTGATAAGCACTTTGTAGAAGAAAAACACAGGGAAAAGAGAGTCATTGCCATTTTAAACAGTGTGGCCAGGGAAAGCCCTTATGAAGAAAATAAACTTGGGCAAAGATATGAACAAGCTAAGAGAGTAAGTCACGCAGACAGAGGAGGGAAGAGCATTCTGAGTAGAGGGAACAGCATGAGTATATACCCTGATGTTGAAGTGTGTCTTAGAGACACAGCTAGAAGCAGACAAGGCAGAGTGAGAAAGAGAGTAGTGTATGTAGGTCATGAAGTCAGAAAGAAAAGATAAGCCAGATCATGTACACCTTACCATAGGCCATTTAAGGATTATCTTCTATTCTGAGATGGGAAGCAATTGGGGAGTTTTGGACAAAGGAGTGGTGTGATCTGGTTTATGTTTTAAGAGACTCATCCTGGCTATGCAGAGTTATAGAGAGCAAGTAAGGTGAGTAAGATAACCAGTTGTGAAACTTGCAAATTCCAGGTAAGATACAATAGGGTTTTGAACCAGTGTAGTATTAATAAAGGATGAGAAATGAGGATATTCTAGACATTTTTAAAAGTAGAGCCAATAGTATTATTTTCAGCAAAATAAATATGGGGTAGGAGGAAAAGAAGAGTCAAGGATAACAAAGCTTTTTAGGCTGAATAACAGGAAGGATAGATATTCCATTTATTGAGATGAGAAGACTTGGGAAGAGCCAGTTGGGGTTAGGGTTAGTTTTGCACTGATTTGAGGTGCCTATTGTATGATCCAAGGATCCAAATGGAGCTGTCAAGTAGGCTGTTGAATATGTGAGCCTGCAATATAGCTGAGAGGTCAAGGTGGGAGATGAAAAGTATGAGCCAGCAACAGATGGATGGCACTTAATGTTAACAGACCTGGAGAGACTGCTAAGGGAGTGGGCGCAAACTCAGGTCAACCACTAAGCCCTGGAGCACTCTCACTCTGAGAAGTGGGATAAGGAAGATCCCGGGTACTGAGGGGGAGTGGAAATCCAGGATAGAGTGGTCTTCTCCAGACTGAGCGAGAAGAACATTATTTCTAGAAATACAGAATGATCAGTTAAGTATTGAAAGGACTAAGAATTGAGTCAAAAGTGAGCAAAAGAAGAACTAGAGACAGAGAGCATTTGTTCAACAAGCTCTAGCATACTACCCTGCTCAGGCATTTGCAGTGAACCTGACATCCCAAATCCTCATCCTGATGGAGGATGGGATAAGCAAACTCTTAAGAAACATTGTTACAAATGAGACCAGACACTGCGAAGAGCTTTGTAGTTGAAAGATTTTTAAGATAGAAAAATTATATTTATATGCTTATGTATTTGACCCAGTAGAGAAAGGAAAACTGAGGAGAGAAAAAAAAAGTTGCTGGAATAATGTCCTTGAAGGGGCAAGAGGTATACTACACAAGTAGGGTCACCTTGCATAAGAGTAGGGACATGAGTCATGCAGCAAAAAAGAGTACACGGCACATGGGAGCATATGGAAATTCGCTTCTGGTTGCTTTCATATTTTTAGGAAAATAGGATACAAAGCCATTAACTGAGAGTGAGGATGGAGGTAGAAGTTGTGGAGGATTAAAGAGAGAAGCAGAGGCAGAAAGTAGATTTCTAAGAAGGTTGTAGAGGAACAGAGCAGGGAAATGTAGAGGTAGTTAGTACCAGGCAACGTAAGATGTTAGAACAGTCAGCAAAGGCGTAACTGCCAATTCATAAGAACCAGGCTTTAGACTTTAAGTTCAAAGAAGCAAACATTGCTAAGAAAATTAAGTTTGTTAAAAACAACTTCACTCAATTTTTTCCAAAGCTTTAAACGAGTCTCTTTCGGTATTTTTCTCCCACTATTGAGATGCCACAAAAATGCTTGAATGATCAGGTCAGTAGATGAGAGGCTTCAATCTGGCCTCCTCCACTAAGCCCCCCACCCCCTTGAATGCATAAATAAGTGAAATAACAAATAAACCTCTCTCTTTCTCTCTCCCTCCTTCCCTCCCTCCTTCTCTCTCTCTAAAATCATCAATTAAAATACATATATTAAAAAAATGATACCCAGTCTGCCTACCTCACTGGACTACTGCCAGCATCATTCCACTACAAATGTGCATTACAGGCTTTAAAAACCATTTTTATCAGGATTTTGACTAGTAACAGACTTGGGAAAGCTTTTTTTTTTAACCTGAAAATCCATTCTTAAGGACCCAAACCCCTCATTTGTATTTAAATATCTGATTTTGTTTTCTGTCTGTTAAGGGATCAGTTTGAGCAGTATCTAATTTGCTCTCTATCTGTTTGCCCAACTGCCCTTTGAAAGAATCTAAATCCAGCCTGATCCAATCCTGATTCTAAGCACTCGCCAATGAACACAGCAAAGATCATCCAGGATTGCTTCAGGCACATCTATATCAATCTGCATACCACTCAGGCCTGGAGTAACACCAGTCCCAGAGTTTCTTTGGGGGCACTCACATTTCCTTGCAGCCAGACTTTACATACACTTAACCCAAACAGTTCCTAGACCTATTTCATCAGTTTTGGAGGGGAAAAAATTATTCACTATTTCTAGCTGGAAAAGGGACCCAACAAGATGATCTTAAAATAGTCAATGTCCCAACAGTACAGATTCCAGGGTTGGAATACTCAAGGAGAGTTTATAGGCAAAACTGAGAGAGAAACCTACCTCCCACCAGGACAGGAGAGCCCTTTCCCAGTGCTTCTTGGTCATTACCTGGTCACAGGTCTTCCTGTACTGCGCATTCTCAGTTAGCACCCCTAGCACTGTTCTTTGTGGAGGATCCTGGCCAAGCTGGGCTCTGGTTGTCATCTGACAGGCATCAGGACCTCGGGACACTGGAGCCAGGACTACTCTGCTCTTGGAGCTGCTGAGATGCATCACCTCAGTCTCCAAAGGCTGCTGCCTCAGGGAAGAAGAAATAGACAAGCCAGTTAGTCAACCTCTTCCACCAGGGACTCCACCAAGGCTAGGATCTTCCCTGCAGTTATTAGGACCGAAAGGGCAGGAGCCACGGGGAGTGAACTATCAAAGCGGCTTTGAACCGAAACAGCGACTTGCATCTGTTGAGGCTTTCCTCCAAGACGTGGCTGACAGCCAGAAGAGGAGAGCAGCCTGACAGACGTCCAAGCCAGGATACTAAGGCGCCAGGTTTCTTGGGGGTCTAAACCTACAAGGACCAGTCTGTCTCCTCTGCGAGGCTTATCCCCCCGCCCCCCACTTCCTGCAAGCAAAAGACCGAGAATACATCTCTACGGTAAGAACGTCGCCTTCCCAAGGGACAAGCAGGGTGCTCCTCCACCGCCCTCGGTCCTTCAGGCAGAGGGCCCCACGAGGGCCTCGCTCTTTTCAGCCTTATATCTACCTGTATCTATATCTATATCATCTATATCTATACCTATTTATATCTATGGCTATATCTTTGTCTATGTTTATATCTATATCTATATCTGTATATCTATATCTATGTCACCTATATCTATAGTGTCAAACAATTAGCAAGTGCACCGGGAAATTGAGAACGAGGGGGTTCCCCGGGTGTGGGGCTGGGGCGGGGCCGGAGCGGAGGGCGACGCCCGGACTCCCAGGGGCTGCGGCCTGGGGCGCTCAGCGCTGATTAGTTTCACCGCCGCTTCCACCGCTCCCGCGTCTGTTGAATCGGCCAATCAGCGACGCTCCCGGGCCTCGCGGGGCCGCCTCGGTGCGGACGGCAGCGGCCCGCCCGCCCCCGGGCCCCATCTCCATGGCGACCTGCTCGCTCGGCTGCTCCGGGAGGCTGCGCAGCGGCCCCTGGGCGGTCGGGGCGGAACGGGGCCTGCGGCCGCGGCCCCGGCCCCTCCTGCGCGGCCCTGCCGGGCGTTCCTGGCGGGCGGCCCAGCGCCCCTGCTCGCCGGCGCCCGGGCCTGGGAGGGAGGAAGGCGGCCCACCCCGCGACGGCCCCGGCCTAGGAAGGGACTGTTTCCGTGAGCCCGTTTTCCCAACAGCCGCTAACTCCTCCCGCCAACGTCTTTTCCGCGGCCCGCTCCTGAGAACCCTGGCTCGGGAGGGCGACGCGGGCCCTGCCGGCGCCACACGAGAGCAGGCTCGCTCGGCCGCCGCCTGCGCACACCCCTTGGCGTCCTCCCCGCGGGAGGCCCGGCGGCGGCCCGCGCGTCTGCTCCGCCGGGCGGGCGCGCCTGCTGTCCTGCTGGGTTCTTGAGCACCGGAGGCGGCGCCTGGCCGCCCTGGTTTTTGTGCACGAGACCCGGCAGGGCGGGAGAGGAGGTGCAGAGTTTCAGGGTACCACTTGGTGCTCGCAGTGCCCGCAAGAGGCCTTCCCGGCGGCTCTGGCAACCGCGGCAGCGAGGGCGTGAAGCAGGCCCAGGAGCGCCGAAACAGTGCCCAGGAGGAGGAAGGAACGCGGGTGGCAGCGAGGGGCCTGGGGCCTTGGGGGGCACGGTGCTGAGGCTCCGAACTGAGGGCCAGGCAGGCGGCCTGGCCCTGAGGGGAGGGGGGCCCATGGACAGAGGAGGGAACAAGGGGCTTTACGTGAGGGTAGAGGCGGGGGTAGGAAGGGAGGAGAGTAGGTCCTTACAACCTGGGAGCCCTTGCATCTGCTGAGGTGAGGCACCTGGCAAGCCAGGTAAAAGGAGCTTATTATTATTATTATTTAATGCGGACAAAAGGCTTTGATTGAGTCAGATGTTGGTGGAAAGTTGAGAAGCATCTTGGAAATCAGTGCTGGATGCAGGAGGAGCGCAGAAACGGGTCTTGTTCCATATGAAACTAACCTTGATGCGTTTATCGCCGAATTTCACTCATTGGGGGGCAACAATACGCTTGCACACCGGATTTCTATGCCTTTGAATAGAAGGCCACGGGGGAGCTCCAGCAATGTGAGTGCTGCAACAGCTGAGTCAGAGGCAGGCAGGCACCAAATCAAATCCTTTGTTTTGCAAGGTGCCTGGTGCCTAGTAGTGGAGGAAAAGAGCATTTCTGACCTCCTCCCGCCTTGCACTGCTTTTGGAAGTCTTTCTGGGAGTCTCCTCTACCCTGCAACACTGTGTTGTGATTTCTGGAGACACTGAAGGCCTCTAGGGTGAACTTCTCAGAGACTCAGGAGCAAGTCTTGCCAAGAGCCAAGGTTGCTTTGGTGGGGATAAGATCTCCTTGCACTCATGTGATCTGACCCTTTTGATCTGGTTTTCTCCATAGAAATGACAGGAAACCTCATGCTTTTTGCCTTTCTTCCAGGACAAAGGAGCCAGTGCAGTGTTTTTTTCTGGAGCCTTTTTTTTTTTTTTTTTGATTTATCTTTATTGTTGAATGTATTACAGATATCCCTCTTTTTTCCCCATTGATCCCCTCCACCCCTCCTCCAGGCCTTCAACACACTATTGTCTGTGTCCATGGGTTATGCATATATGCATATAAATTCTCTAATTAATCTCTCCCCACCCCCACCCCCACCTTCCCACTGAGATTCATCACTCTGGATCTATTTTGCTCCTCAGTCTATTTTGTTTATTAGATTCCACATATGAGTGAGATCATGTAAAACTGAATCAGGAAGAATCAGAAAATCTAATTGAGGAAATTGAAGCAGTAATAAAAAATTCTAAAAATAACTCCCAGCAAACAAAAGCCCTGGTCTGGAGGGCTTCACAGGGGAGCTTTCTAATTCTTTAAGTTCTTGAAACTTGTCCTTTTGATCTTTTCTGAGGTCGAAACTCAAGAGGGGAAAGGTAGAGCTTGGCTCCTGCAGAGGCAGCTATTTGAAGTTGGGTGTTACCACTCAAATCTGGTAAGGACCAGAAGACAAGAGTACTAAATTTTCCAATGTCTCTTAACTGTCTTTAGTCTGAAAAATGCCTTTAAAAAAAGAAATAACTCTTAACCAGGTGGGACCCTTGGCTTATTTCATACCCCCTTTTCTCTAACTCCTCTCGTGTGAATAGCTACAGCCTAATCTTAATACAAATAAAATATAATTATCATTACATGTGTGGATGAAAAAGGGGCCACACACTAAACCTGACAAGTTCAGGGGAAGCCTACATGGAGGATCTTAAACTCAGAGACCTAACTAAAGTAACTACATATGTTGGTATTGTTACTGGGCAACCCCAGTGGGGTTCAGGCTGCCTGTCACTGTGCCCAATTTAGTGGAGGCAGGGTTGAATCATATAAGACATTTATTGAGAAGGCCGGCCAACCAAGAAGACAGGGAGCATATGAGCATACGAAACCTGTCTTAAGGAATGGCCTGAGGGATAGATAGGGTTATAGAGGGAAATGGGGTAAACTGAGTCTGGGAATGGAATGCAGCTGCATGCAGTCTCGCTAGTCCACAGACATCATCGTTTTGTTCTTGGTCATCTGGAGATGTCTTGATAAGATGATATCTTGATTTCTTGTTGAGTCAGCTTTACCATGCCTGTTCACTGATACATTGTTCATAGCTGCATCACCTCCTTAATTACTTTGCCCGAGATGAAGGGGAGTGTAGAGGCCCAAAGGCCTAGGAAAAAGAAACTTAAGGAAAAAGAAACTTAAACCCCTGCTCACATAAGTATATGTGTTCTACAATTTATAAGTAATATAATTATATTTCAGATTAATTCAGGTGCTTAATCTTTGGAAATTATAAGTGCCCCTTATCAGTATGAAATTCAAATTTCTTAACTAAAAGCAAGTCATGATGGGTAGTGATGTCCTAGGCTGGTATCTTCCTTGAAAAATGTCAATCTTTACCTTAACTGAGCCTACTATTTTTTGCATCTATGATAATATACCTTTGGAATGTCAGGGGTATTTCTTTTTTCCAGACCCCTCACAGCACAATCTCCCATCCAAGCAAGAGACCACAGAAGCCTCTCATTGTTATTGTTACCATGTTAATTGTTAAGTAACCTATACCCACCTATGTAAAAGAAGTGTCTATTTGTTTTACTTTTTGTCCAATGCAGGGATTTCCCGCTTTACTTTCTCCTGCCTCCCTAATCTATCATCAATGAATTTCATGTAACATCCTTATGTCTTCCCCTTTGATTCTGATGTATAAAATAAGTGGTAAAACTGCCACTTTCTGGAGCATTTTCTCAATCCATTGAGATTTTGCTTTCTGGCAATTGTCAGTTTGGCTCAAATAAACTTATAAAAATCCTTGAAGGTGTGAATGTTTCTTATGTTGACATGTTACTGATACCGTCCAGCAGCACCCCAAGAACTCCACTTCCATGAGCAACTTAGGGAGACAAGTCCCTCTCCTGTCCTGTAACAGATGGTGATGCAGATGGAACAAGGAAACCAGGAAAACTGAAGCATCAAAAGAATCCCTTCTCTGCTCCTTCCCTACCAAAGCCCAGTTGCAGCCCCCAAACCAAAACTCAGAGAGCAAAATAACAGCAGAAGAAGCAGCTGGCCTGGACCATGGTGAGAAATGGAATTTGACTTCCCTATTCTGGAAATTCAGTAATTCCTCTCTCTCTCCCCTATACTGATTAACATATGGACAATTTTATTACTTTTTCTGCCTTCTGCTACCTGTAAGCTGGTTTCAGACCCAGACCCAGGACTGGCTTTGTGGGGATGGGGTATCTATCAGTGCCCTGGCCAGGGCTACAGCTAGGGCCATAGCTGCAACCATCCCTGCCCTACCAACAGTGGGGCCAATGCCCACACTCCCCCAGTGCCACCATCACAGTAGAGTGGCTAGGGACCCCCTTGAGGCAAAAGGAAAGTGTGTGCACACTGAGTGCCAATTTCATGAATTCTGTGCCTGGGCAGGTGGCTTTGGACCCACCTCAGGCTCTTTTCCCTATTCACAGTGGCTGCGCACTCAGCACTCAGATTAAGAAATCTTTCCCAGACCCAGTGCCTGGCAGAGCTGAGTGCTCCCTGGGCACACAAATTCATTCCCCTCTGGCAGTTTCTCACCTCCATTCTGGATGATTGTTTGCAGGGTTCCTGTAGCCAGGACCTACACATCAGCAGTGCTGAGCCCAGAGCCCCAGGTGACTTAGGGAAGGGCCCCCCACAACACTGCTTGGAAATTTCCCCTTCTCCAGCAGCTGCACACCCATGTGCCCTCACCCAGCCCTGCAGGCTTAGGGGCACAGATTGGACCTCATGGCTGAGCCCCTGGGCAGGGGGGTGGGGGAGTAAGGAGGTGAGGGGACGTGGCACAGAAATCCTGGACTTAAGGCATCTGAGAAAAGCTGTTGCCAGGGCCTTGCCCTAGCAATCCCAAAATGCTGGCTGCATGGTCCCTCCCCCACCCTTGCTCATTGCTAAGGGGTGGGGAACCACAGTGATTGCTATGCCAAAGAGCACCACCCTAGCAGCCATATTCCTTGAGGAAATTATTGTAGCTGTCCTTGGCAGCCGTGTTGCTTGGAGCAGAAGTTGTAACTAGGCAACGGGACTAAAAAGCTACAGCTCTTTTCACTTGATACTCGCTATTGACACTGTATGTTTCTGTTACAAACATAACTGCTATGTATTTCTGCTCAAGCAAACATTGCTGCTTGTCATTAATGCTTCTTCCACAGGTATAACTAATAGAGAAAAGCCTCATGTATAGATGCCCAAAGAAATAAAAGGTTTTTGTTACCTAATCTTGAAAACTGACTGCAAACAGAATTTAACCCCAGGGCTCAGGTGTTAAACCTCTGTCTTGCTGAATTATCAGGGAATTCTCACTCCCCTCTTAGGGAGTAGACTGTCTTACACTGCCAAGGCTCTTAAGGGATATGAGACAACAACAGATTCCTAGCCCAGCTGTTAGAGGCCAGTAAAAAAGGCCAGAATTTTTCTACCCAAGATAGTAAAGGGTGAAAGCCTTCAAAAACATCAGAAGCCATCACAATCTCTCCTGTGTAAAGGGCCCACAGGTGGGCAGTTGTGTCACTGTTTTGGGAAGAGTCTCTGTCCCAGGTGTGGGAAGGGACTTTGGGCTGTAGGCAAATATGAATCCCCAAGTCAGCTTAAGTAGGATGGGTCATAGGACTGCATGACCAGCAAGGGGTAACAGGCCACTCAAAATTCTAGTCTGTGACAGGAGGCTATCATGCCTCCCTCAGCTATCAAATCTTCTTTTTCTTTTTCTTTTTTTAATATATCTTTATTGATTTCAGAGAGAGGAAAGGAGAGGAAGAGAGAGAGAGATAGAAATATCAATGATGAGAGAGTCATTGATCGAGCCCACAACCCGGGCATGTGTCCTGACCAGGAATTGAGCCCCAATTGCCTGGATCCTAGGTCGACGCTCAACTGCTGAGCCATGCCCGGCTGGGCTCGAATCTTCTAATCCAGAGGACAGGACGAAAGGTTGGGTTTTTTTAGATTTTTCTCCCCAAAGTCAGTAAGTAATACAACCTCCATTCCTCAAAAGTGCCTACACTGGCAAGGGATTTTATTCTGGATTTGTCAAAGAAAGGACTGCCTGCCTTTAAAGTGCTAATACCTGGTCTCAAAGAACTCTTATCTGAGTCATCTGTTGGAATGCAGATTCTGAAGAATAGATCTTATCTGAGCCTAAGCTATCTAAGCCAATCAGTTTAACTCAGTTCACCTGTGGTTTGCTAAATCAGTGCGTTTTGCTATGTGATACCTGTCGTCATGGAAGTATGTCTCTTAAAATGTCAGTGTGTTTGCCAGCAAAGAGCCTATGTTTCTAAAATTCATGGAATGTGTTTGCCAACCTAGGAAATGATAATTAATTACTTTTAGCTTTCTGTCCCTACCTGATTACACTGGAATTTGGTAATTTTAATGAACAAGTCATAGCAATACATTTCTTTGCAGAAATCCAATAAGACCAGTCTTCACTTGTGGTTTTATTAGCTAAGGCTTTGACTGGAATTCCATATCTAAGGGAGACTTGCCTGGACTCTGGATATCACCAAAAAGCATTAAGGAATTAAGATTGACTTCCAATGCCAATCAAAGAGCCACTGCCGAAATGGTCTTGTACCTTAGTTGGTCACATGGTTCATGGCAGTGTTTCCAGGAAAGGAACAAAGATTGCTTTCCTTAAAGATGGCAAAAAAGGAACTTCAAGACATCTTTGGGAACCTCAAGGACTTTAGGAATTGACCTAAATCTCCAGGTATTGGAGGCAAAACATGATGGCAACTGTGGCTTGGCTTCTCCACCCTGAGGGACTGACTGTTCACTGAAGCTCAATCTACATATTCCTTATAAAAATTCCAGCAAAGCAAACTTGAAAGAGCCTGTGTGATCATTTTGATCAATTACTATTCTTGTTGTACTTGTGCAAATAATCACACCAAACCAAAGTTGGACTTAATAAAATGAGGGTAATCTTAGGGAGAAAAATTGTATTTCAGTGGAAACCATAATGCCCAATTTTAAATACTGAACTCCAATGCTGTTAAGTGTCTTCAAAGTTTTGTTTTAAAGCTGTGTCTGTGCTGTGTATGCCATATAGACTCTCAGCACCTGATAACATCACCAGAGATATTCTAACTGCAGACAATCTATCAGACTGTCACTGCTTGCTTTTATTCCAGCAAAAGCCTTGCATCTAGAAGTCTTAACTGGTTTACGATTTACTATGTGCATTAACCTTTGTGTTTTGCTTCCTCTGTTTTCATAGAATGCATGCCTATGTCCTTATTTACCTGATTGCTTGTTCACATAATATAAGCCTCACTTTAGAAACAATCTGCATGCATGTCTTGATATGAGACTCAATGGTTTGCAACTATGGTGTCAATGAAGTATGGATGGTCTATCAGCTTCATTTGAAATTGCTTTCCCTTTGTTCTGGCCACTATGGCCAGAAGAAAATACCTAAGGAACTAACAGTAAAGGTAGAACAAGATCCCTATTGTATAGGACAAGGCCCAACAAGCTAGCCCAATAATTATCCCCCCCCCCCCCCACCCATGAGTTCCCATAGAAAGAACAAACCAATCACACTCCGGCCAGGCATAACCCCATTACTCATTGTAAGGCATTGTGTTTAAATTGTTCCTTTTGTGTTGCTAAAGTTCCCCCCTTGTTTCCTGTACCAAAAGCTGACAGCCTGACAAATTATTGGAAACCCAGTTACTGAGCATGAAGTGAGAGAAGAACTGAGGAAGGTCAGGGCTGTAGTTCTGCTCTCACATGGGTGAGATGCTGCAACTGTAGCCGCTGGCCAGCTAATAAAGGCTCCAAAAATTCAAACACAAACTCTGGAGGTCGTCTGTCGTGGGTCACCCCAGAACACCTTTTTAGCCCAAATGGTTCAGACATAAAAGGCCCACAGTTTCTCATGGGGGGAATCTTATAATATTTCTCTTAGCTTAGTTTGAGTTAAATATGGTGGATAGAAGGGCTTCAGAGAGATGTGAAACACCTGCCTCCAGGGAAGCCACTCCTCCAATCTAATCTGGGACACTATTAAGTAAATCTTTTCCTTTATCACATGGGTTTTTACCTCTCACAGCTCCTTCAGTTGCTATAAGTCTCCTCACTTTTGAATTGTGCCCTTTAACTTTCTTGTCAAGTTGTCATTTCTAGAGTACAATGGGTATGCCAGCTTGTCCAATGTGTCATCCTGTGGGCATCGCTATGCTGCCTCCCAGAGACACCAGACTGACTTGGATTTTGCTGAATCCTTCTTCCCTGCATGAAATCTCCCCTTCCCTTTTGCTCCTCCTTCCCCTGGCAGACAGGGAGAACCTCTGAGCCTTAAGACAGGCAGATCTATGCCCCTTGACAGCATGAAGCAGTTATAAGAAGTTGGAGATATTTATCCATTATCCTTTATAAGATAACAAAGAGGGGAGAATTGCTCTCTCTAAGGGGGGAATTGATACCATTATAATTAGCTAGTTATTAATAATAGAAAAGGAGCAAAGGGAAGGCCAGATATCATAGGCATGTTATTTGGGCAGCTTCACCAGAAAGGTGCATCTCTGCAGTTGGGGTGACTAGGAAAGATGCCTGTCACTAAAACCTAGGGACAGAGATGGTTGGCCAGAGTGGGCATGGCCACTGCAGGCTCACAAAAATTTGGGAGTACATAATACCCTAAACAAAGGAATTCTCTCTCTTGTTGCTCTTCATTCTTGTACTCTTTTGCTTCTGCTCCTTTACATTTGCCTGTATGATCCATGGCCATGCAGAAGCTACATGCAACCAACTAATGGACCACAGTGAGGAAATACAAAATAAGCTAGTCTCATGGTGGATTGGACTCTGCTCCAATATGGAATGGAAACTCTGGACACTGGCTTCTATTTTAGCTATACTGAAGTCCTAGTTATACTTCTTGACTGGACTGAGAGAAATGGGACTTTGGAAACCCAGGGGTGTAATTCCATGGAAATAAAGCTTTCTATCATATCTCATCTTCCTGTGGGGGCCTCCAGAAATGTTTATTTCAGTGGTACTCCGAGATCCTCCTTCCATAAGCAACTGGGGTAGACAAGTCCCTCCTATCCTGTAACAGTACCATCTTCTCTCTCTGTTACTGGCAAGACAAGACCTCAGTTCTTGTCTTCTTGAAGGAAAGGTTTTAGTCAAGAGACAGAGTGCAGCAAAACAAGCAAGAATTTATTGGCCACAACAAAAGTACACTCAGATGGGATGTTTATTAAAGCTGGGACAATGAAACAAGGAAAGGCTTAACATAGAAGAAGCATCAGGAGAGCCTAGGCTGGTCTCACTGCTTTGACTCACTGGGAAGTCATAGAAAAGGGGGCCTTAGAGATAGGTTCAGGGAGTAATCCTGGGACCAGCTGCTGCTGCCCACTGCTCCTCTGTTTGCAAGTCTCATGGGGTCCCTTAGACTTTAGGAGACGCATGCCTATGGTGGAAGAAGAGGGGGAAAGCGAGATGGAAGGGAATGGTGTGGGCGTGCTCCCCAGAGGGAGAGTGTGCACTGTGTCCTTTGTGTTGAGAATATTTGTCTCTTGCAGGTAGGAATCTTAGGAGAGGCCTCAGAAGAGAATCTCATAGAATTGTCAATGTAGGAAGCATTCAAACCTGTAGAGAATTTTTATGAGTTCATTTGAGCCAAACTGGTGACAATTGCCAGGAAGGAAAACCTCAATAGATTGAGAAAATGCTCTGAAAAATGGAAATTTTGTGACTTATTTTATACATTACAATAAAATGAGGATGCTAAAGTGGGTTACATGAAATCCATTGGTGATAGATTAGGGAGGCAGGAGAAAGTAAAGTTGGGGAAAGTGGGATTGGATAAAAAGTGGAATGATAGCCTTGACTGTGTGGCTTGGTTGGAGCATCATCCTGTACACCAAAATGTGAGGGTTCAATTCCCAGTCAGGGCACATACTAGGTTGTGGGCTTGACCCCTAGTTGGGGTGAATATAGGAGGCAACCCATTAATGTTTCTCTCTCACATAGATGTTTCTCTCTCTCTCTCTCTCTCTCTCTCTCTCTCTCTCCCCCCCTCTTTTCTTCCCTCCCTCCTTTCCTGTCTAAAAATCAATAAAAAAAAAAAACACATGTCCTTGGGTGAATATTTTAAAAAAGTAAAATGATAGACACACACTTCTTTTAAATAGGTAGGTACAGGATACTTAATAGTCAACAATTAACACAATAATAATAAAAATGAAGGAATTTGTGGCCCCCACCCTGGGAGTTGTGCCAGGAGGGGTCTGGAAAAAGGAAAGTTACCTTGACATTCCAAAGGAATGTTATCATAGATGGAAAAGACAATAGACAGGCTCAATTAAGATAAAGATTGATGTTTGTCAAGGAATATTCTAGCCTAGGAAATGACCACCTGCCATGACCTGCTTTTAATAAAGTTTTCATTTCAGACCATCCTATGTGGTTACTTTAGGTCTCTGAGTTTGTAAGGCTGCAATGCAGGCCTTCCCTGAGCTTATGTTTAGTATGTGGCCCATTTTTATCCACAGAATATTCATCAGCTTTTCAGGTGTGTCCTTTCAGGGTCATGGTCTCCACTGATTGGTTGGTGCCAGAGTAGGGGATCATTAGTCAATGCAGCTGGTCCTGAGGCGGCCGTGGCATTGCTTGTCTGGTTTTGCTGGTTTTGGGGGGCCTGCAGCCGAAATAAAACCAAGACCTAGATGTTGTCCTTAAGGAAGAAAGGTCAGGGGGACTAAACCACATGACCAGTGATATGAAAGATCAAGGAGTCCAAACTGCATCACCAGTTATATGAAAGGTTAGGGGTTCCAAACCACATGATCAGCTTTATGCTATGGGAGGAAAGATTACATTGGGGGTGAGGTCCTTGTTTTCCCAGTTTTTCTCATTGTCAGGCATCTGGGGTTTCCGCCCTAGTGAACTTCTGTACCTGGCCCATTGTCTTTGCATTGCTCATGTCTGTCTAACTGCATACCACATCTTCATCTACTTTGTTAAACTTGGCAAAAGGAAATGACATGTGGCTTATGATATTGGCTGCATTAGAAGTGAGTATTAAGTCGTCATAGTTCTCTAGCTAGATCTTAAATTGGAGATAAATTCAGATGAACTGATATATTTTTTTTCTATGCATGTACACATAAACTCAGATATTTTTATAACTTGTGCAATACTTATGGCTTTCTTTTAAAAAATCTTCACTAAATATTTGTTGGAACAAGTAATGATTTATGGCATAAAAACAAACTCAACTGATAAATAGGTGCACAATTTTTATCAAAAATAAATAAACACTTGGTCTTACAATCAAGAAAAATAGAGTAGAGAATATAAAGGACTTCCTCAATAATCATGCAGTTTCAGTGAGATGCATAATTATAATTTTTATAACAAAATCAGGATTAGAATTCAAGTAGATTTTTAACATCTTCATATTTAATGTAAACTATGTATTTGGTAATATATTGAGAGATGAACAATATAATTATAAATACATCTTTAATGTTTAAAATATTTAGTGCAATTTATATATGAACATAACACTTTCTTAACCTAAAAAATTACTTGGTTAGCCCTTTTTGCCTGATATTCAGTGTTCAGCTAGTTTTGAAGCTAGGAGTTATTTTCATAATAAAGGAGAAAGCTGAACTCTTTACTAGGGATTTTCAAAATTCAGTAGTTCTATTAAAATTGACTCCTCTCCCCTCCAAATTACAATTCAAAGAAAATCTTTTCTGTTTGTCAGGAATTAACTGGCATTTCAAAAACTGTTATTACTTGTAATACCTTTGCTCATTGTAGTTAGTAATTAACCTTCTGTTCGAATATTTCAGTTTTCATTTATTCCTATGAAATTAAGTTGATTTTCACCATAAGACTGAAATAGAGTAGAAAAAGTAGAAGAGCCAGTTTTTAAGAACATAGGTCCATTTGGGGATATATTCAAGGGCATGATTCTGCCATTCTCAGGTATACATTTAATTTTAGAACATACTATATGGTAAGAGGAGGGACAGATGTTGGGACTGACAGGCAATTTGTGACATTTTAGTTCATAGCTCCAGGAAAAAGGACAGAAGAATCCAGTAAGTCCAGTTTGAGAAGCAGCCCAAAATTTACTGTGGTGTAAAGTGGATCCCTTAGTACATAACAGGTGAAGTAAGTATTCATTAAAACTTGTAAAGTCACTTTTTTCTGGGCAAAAATAGTTTGAATACATACATGAAAGTAGTCAAAGTCTATTAGTCATTCATTCATTTTACAAAATTTTTTTGAGCATCCAGGCTGTAGCTACACATGGGACAAAAATTAGAAAATGATCTCTGCCTTCAAGGGACTTTTTGATCCAGGCAAGAAAAAGGTAAACAGATAGTTAAGGTGCAGCAAAATTAGTGTTTATTTTACCAGGTGGGCACAGCTGTATGAACAGGAAGCAGTTGGAGCTTAGAGAAAAGGAGTAACATTGCTATGAAGATCTGGAAGCAGTATCCAGATCTGGAAAATAAAGATGGCTAGAGTAAAAACAAAACTGACAAGGGAGCTGATAATGTTACTGGACAGGGGACCTGACCCTGTGTGGTCTGCCTAGGGTCAGCCGGCGGTATGCAGGTTCTTGACTTCACGCAAGAAAGATTTCACAGTGTGAGTCCAGGTGACTATAAAGATATGTTTACTAAAGCTGGGGGCAATGAACCAAGGAAAGGCTTAGCATAAAAGAAGCAACAGGAGAGCCTAAGCTGGACTGTATTAGCTCACTGGGAAATCATAGAAAAGGGGGCGTTGGACACAGGTTTAGGGGCTTAGTCCAAAAAGAGCTGCCACTGCCCACTGCTTCCCTGTTTGCAAGTCTCATGATTCCCTTAGAGTTTAGGAGTAGCATGCCTGTGAGGGAAGAAGAGGAGGAAGGGAATGGCATGGGCATGATCCCCAGAGGGAAAGCACTCACTGGGTCCTTGTGTTGAGTTTTTATCTCCCTCTTGCAGGAGGGAATCTTAGGGAATGTCCCAGGGGAAGGTTTTAGCAGAATATTCATCAGTTTTCCAGGTATGCTTTTCCAGGGTTGTGGTCTTTACTGATTGGTCAGTACCAGAAGAGTGGGTCATTGGTCACTGAAGCTGGTACTGGTGTTATCTACCTGGTGTTACTGCTTTTCTGCACCTGGATATCAGATACAGCTGAGGCCTAGATGTTATTTCTAATGAGGTGTCCTGTATCTGGCTGCAAATTGCTCAGCCAATTTGTTTAACTATCTGTCTCAGTTTCCCCATTCTGCTTGCCAAGGAATTTTCCTAGCTTCTTACTGTCCTGCCTAAGTACTAGTCTATACACAGTGTATCCTAGGAATGAAGAGCCCAAAGAACAAGAATTTTCAGCTGTGGGACAGAGGAAAGATGGCAGCACTGTGAGAAGCAGCAGAGCACCCCCACTCCCAGCCATGGACTAGATTTATTCCTAAAATACTATGTAGCCAGCTTGGAAAAGGCAGAGAAACATACCTGAGTGGACATATTGCAAGTAGGGAGCACTGAAGAAACATTAGAGTCCAGTAAGAGGTGGGGGTCATAGAAAAGGAGTCTCCCCTGAAGTCTGTGTTGGGCTCCGAGCCCTGAGGCTTGGAGCCTGCAGGGTTCCCTTCCTTTGGGAGTGTGGACCAGCAACTGAAAGTGGGGATCTCATATCCAGAGCAGAAAAGAGGGGAAGGAGTGACCCCACAGAGGGCAGAGGGACCCAGGGGAGTGGGCAGTCCATGAGGAGGGGACTGTGCCTTTCTAGCAAAACAAAGCTTCTAAGAGTGGCTGTGACCAGCGTCTAGTGCTCAGGGTGCTGACCATAGGAAAGGCTGTACCAAAGTGTACAGCATCCAAGGAGTGAGGGACCAGAGGTCTGCACAGAACAGCCACACACAGAAGCCCTCTGCCTCCTTGTAAGGCATTGTGTTGATCCCCAGAAAGCATTTAATCTGTGTGGCACAGGAAGAGGAGGAGAGCCCTCCTGCCCTGAGCTCCCAGTAAGGAAAGCCTGGGATTTCGGACCAGCCCTGAGAGATGCTGTGGTGGGGCGCATGGAGCTGCCCCAGCTTTACTGAGAGCAGGGGTGTAGGGAGCTTCATGGAGCTGACTTTGGGCCCCCTCCTGTGGGGCACTTTGGCTTGCCGGCAAAAGAAACTTGCAGGGCGACTCTCTGCTTGTGTGTTCCTTTGTGTGTTTTTGAGTTTTTGATCTCTGAACTGGCTCCCACCTTCCTGGTGTGCGCTGGGCAGACAGACCAGCAGAAGCTGAAATTGGTGTCTGCATAGTAGACTGTTTTCGGTGCACGCCTAGAGCAACCAGCAACCTAGATCTGGGAAGGGAGGGGCGGAGCACACCTGCCTCTCCCACAGCCAGGCAGCACCACCCCCAACAGAAAAGGGGCTGGTTCAACTCACTGAGGATCCTGATAGCCCAGCAAGGCACAGTCTTAAGGGGGAAGGGAGAACAGTTCACAGGAGGACATTATAAGAATAAGACACTAAGGGACTGTTTGGGAACTGGAGGAAAAGCTGAAAACCCCTGCTGGGGGCTGGGCAGGCAAAGGTCTCACTGGAATGTTTTTTAATCAAACCCACTGAGCCCAGGCTGCTGAAATAGCCCATACAGAAAAGGCAACAGGATGAAATCAATTTGAAACTGCAACAGGTCAGTGCATGGTGAACTAGAATCAGAGTATAGGGTAGGGACTGAGGAGCTGGCTGCGGAGCAAAGAACAACTCTCTCACAGTGAGTGCTTGACAGTAAAATCTCTAAATAAGGGGTTTTGAGCTAAACTAGCCATCCTGCACCCTAAAGACTCTACAGAAGACTCTGGAGTAAGACCAGGCAACTACAAAGTTGCAAAATAGCTGAAAAGAGGAGGTGGTCCATGAAAAGCCTCAGATCAACCACCTACCTAAGGACACCAGAGCCAAACCTAGACAGCTCCTCACATTGGCTGATACACAAGTACCTCCCAGAAGAAAGGAAATCAGCATACAAAACAGTAAGCTGCAAACATAAGCTGCCCAGAAGAAACTCACCTGATTGACTGTCCTTTTTATTTTTTTTCTGTTTTTGGTTTGTTTGTTTGCTTTTTCTCTTTTTCACTTAGGAAAAAGAGAAAGGAAAAAATTATTATTTTTTCTTTTTAAATTTTATAATTTTTTTTAATTTTTAAAAAACTTTTAATTAATTTTTTCTCTTTTTTTTAGAAAAGAATTTTATTTTGCTTAGCTTGTTTTTTGTTCTGTTTCTCTGTTTTGTTTATCTTCTTTGTTTTGTTTTATCCTGGCTTCTATCAAGACTTTCTTCATATTCCTGCATAACTGCTTGGACTTTAACGTTATAACCAACAAGTTTACTGCTTTTCTCTATAGTTTCCCCCAAATCTCTTATTAGACTCCTTCACTGTCCAGGCTTTATCCCTCTCTTTCTATCTCCCTTCTTGATTCACTGGCATAACTTTTCTTCTTCTTCTTCTTTTATTTTTTTCCTTTGTTTTCCTCCCATCTGTCTTCCTGTCTTTTTGTTCAATTGTTAGTTTCTCTTATTCTCTTTATTGTATTTTTATTTTTTCATCTTCAACTATTATCCTATTCCTATTCTCTCCCTTAATTTTTTGCTGGCCTTTCATTCAGAATCTTCCCCTTTCTCTATTATCTCCTAGTAGCTTCTCTGTTTTTACATTTTAGTTTATTATTATTATTTTCTAAGTTTTCATCACTTTTAACAACAATATAGTTCTCTCTAAGCTTTACTTTTCTTTCTCTCTTTTTAAAAAGCTTCTTTTTTCTCTAGAATTTGTGTTCTCCCTTCACTCTCCAAGTACAATTTTTACTTGGGTTGTTTTCATTGTGACTGTCAAGATATTTTGTAAGATACCCCTTGTTTCCTGGAAGTTTAGTTGTGTATTGTCCAGCCTTGCCAGTACCTGTACAGCAGCTTATACAACAAGGTTGGGGCTAAGACACACAGTTAGCCAACCTGAGAGGAGAATCCTCCCAAGAACTGGTCAACAACAATCTAGACCCAACCACAACAGGAGAACCCAAAGAACCCACAAAAGGGGCACCCACAAAAGGGACTTGCCAGAGCAAAGAGCTCAGAAATATAAGGAAAACACACCTCTGGGCTCCACTGGTCTCACAATACAAAGTCTCACACCACAAGCCTGAGAGACAGCAAATATATCTAATATATAGATACAAACACTAACACCTACCAAAATGGGGAGACAAAGAAACAACCCCCAAATTTAAAAAAAGGAAAAATTGCCAGAAAAAGACTTTGATGAGATGAAGTTAAGCAAGTTATTAGAAACAGAGTTCAGAGTATTGATAACAAAATGTTCAAGGAACTTAATGAGAAAAACAAGACACTAGATGATAAAATCAAGGACCTTAGTGAAAACATGAAAAAAGAGATACATAATATAAACAAAAATCAGACAGAAATGAAGAATGCTGTATCTGATTTCAAGAATACACTGCAAACAATTAAAAGCAGGCTCACTGAGGCAGAGGATAGAATAAGTGACTTAGAAGACAAGGTAGAAAATCAGAGCAGCCAAAAGAAAAAACACTTAAAAAGCATGAGGACAGTTTAAGAGAGCTTTCAGACAACATGAAAAGGAAACAACATTCACATTGTAGGAGTGCCAGAGGGGGAGGAAAGAGACCAAGGGATAGAGAACATGGTGGAGGAAATTATGACAGAAAACTTCCCTATACTGGTGAAGCAGAAATCCACACAAATTGAGAAAGCATATAGGGTTCCAAAAAAGAAGGATCCAAAGAGATCCACTCCAAGACACATCATAATTACAATGGCAAATGTCAAGGACAAAGAGAAAATATTAAGGGCTGCAAGAGAGAGACAAGCAATGACCTACAAGGGAGCCCAAATAAGGCTGTCAGTGTATTTCTCAACAGAAACACTTCAGGCCAGAAGGGAGTGGTATGAAGTTCTCAAAGTAATGAAAAGCAAAAATATATAACCAAGATAGCTTTATCCAGCAAGGCTATTATTCAAAATTGAAGGTGAAATAAAGAGCTTCACAGACAAAAAAAAAAAAAAAAAAGGCTGAAGGAGTTCATACCACCAAATCAGCATTGCAAGAAATGCTAAAAGGACTACTTTAAGAAAAAGAAGGAATAGTGAGAGAAAGGTACATCAGTATGAAGAGGGAATATGGCATTAAATAAGTTTGTATCAATAGTAACCCTAAATGTAAATGGAATAAATGGTCCAATCAAAAGACATAGGGTAGCTGAATGGCTAGAAAATAAGACCTAAATATATGCTGTCTACAAGAGACCCACCTGAGAGCAAAAGATTCACACAGGCTAAAAGTGAAAGGATGGAATAAAATATTCTATGCAAATGGAAAGAAAAAGAAAGCTGCAGTAGCAATATTTATTTCTGACAAAATAAACTTCAAAGTAAAGATCATAATAAGAGACAAAGATGGTCACTACAAAATACTAAAGGGATCAATCCAACAAGAGGAAATAACCCTTATAAACATTTATGCACCCAATATAGGAGCACCTAAATATATAAAAAAATTCTTGGTGGACTTTAAGGGGGAGAATGACAGCAACACAATCATAGTGAAGAATTTTAATACCCCACTGTCAGTATTGAACAGATCATCAAGACAAAAAATTGGCAGGGAAACACAGACCTTAAATGATTCACTATACCTAATAGATTTGACAATTTACAGAACATTTCATCCCAAAGAAGGAGAATACACAGTCTTCTCAAATGTACATAGAACATTCTCAAAAATGGAAGACATGTTAGGGCACAAGTCAAGTCTCTACAAGTTCAAGAAGATTGAAGTCATACCAAGCATCTTCTTGAATCACAATGCCATAAAACTAGAAATCAACCACTATAAAAAAACTCAAACATATTCAAACACATGGAGACTAAATAGTATGCTATTAAACAATAGGTTAACAAAGAGATCAAGGAAGAAACCAAACACTTCATAGAAAAAAATAAAAATGAATAGACAACAACCCCAAATCTATGGGACACAGAGAAGTCAGTCATGAGAGGAAAATTCACAGCATTGCAGGCCTATCTCAGGAAACAAAAAAAAAACTCTAATGAACCATCTAACACAACAACTAAAAGAGCTAGAATGAGAACAGCAAGAAAAGCCCCAAGGAAGGAGAAGGAAGGAAATAATAAAGATCAGAGCAGAAATTAATGACATAGAGACTAAAAAAAATACAAAAAATCAATGAAACCAAGAGCTGGTCCTTTGAAAACATAAATAAGATGGATGCACCTTTAGCCAGACTCACTAATAAACAAAGACAGAAGACTCAAATAAAATAAAAAATGAAAGGGGATGTAACAACCAACCAAGCATAAATACAAAGGATTGTAAGAAAATACTATGAGCAACTACATGCCAACAAATTGGACAACATAGGGGAAATGGAAAAATTTCTAGAAGCATACAACCTTCCAAAGCTGAATCAGGAAGAGACAGAAAACCTGAATAGGCTGATAACAACTAATGAAATTGAAACAGTAATCAAAAAACTGCCAGCAAATAAAAGTCCTGGATCAGATGGATTTACAGGTGAGTTTTACCAAACATTCAAAGAATGAATACCTATTGTATTCAAACTATTCCAGTAAAATCAAGAGGAGGGAAAATTCCCAAACTCATTTTATGAGGCCAGCATCATCCTAATCCCAAAACCAGATAAAGACAATACAAAAATAGAAAATTACAAGCCAATATCCCTGAGAAAGATATATGCTAAAATCCTCACTAAAATACTAGCCAACCAGATCCAGCAATACATTAAAAATATCATACAGCATGACAAATTTGGTTTTATTCCTTGGATGCAAGGCTGGTACAACATCTGCAAATCAATCAATGTGTACATCACATAAATAAAATGAAGAACAAAAATTATATGATCATATCAATATACACAGAAAAAGCATACAACAAAATCCAGCACCCATATCTGATAAAAACTCTAAGCAAAGTGGAAATAGAGGGATGATACTTCAACATAAGCAAGGCCACATATGACAAACTTACAGTCAACACCATACTCAATGGTTAAAACTAAAACCATTTCCATTACAAACAGGAATGAGACAGGGATGTCCACTTTCACCACTCTTATTCAACATAGTGCTGGAAGTCCTAGCCACAGCCATCAGAGAGGAAGAAATGATAAAAAGTATCCAAATTGGAAAGGAGGAAATAAAACTGTCATTATTTGCAGATGAGATTATATTGTACAAGAAAACCCTAAAGACTCCATCAAAGTACTACTAGATTTGATAAACGAATTTGGCAAGGTAGCTGGATACAAAATCAGCATCCAGAAATCAATGGCATTCTTATACACCAACAATGAACTTTCAGAGAGAGAAACTAAAAAAGCAATACCATTTACCATTGCAACTAAAAAAATAAGATACCTAGGAATAATCTTAACCAAGGATGTAAAAGACTTCTACTCAGAAAACTACATGACACTGAAAAAAGAAATAGAGGAAGATTTAAACAGGTGGAAGAAGATACCATGCTCATAGATTGGAAGAATTAATATCATTAAAATGTCCATACTACCCAAAGCAATTTATAAATTCAAAGCAATTCCTATTAAAATACCAACAGCATATTTCACAGATCTAGAACAAACATTTCAAATATTTATATGGAACCAAAAAGGACCCAGAGTAGCTGCAGCCATTTTGAGAAAAAGAACAGAGTGGGAGGGATCACATTACCAGACTTCAAACTGTATTACAAAACCACTGTAATCAAAACAGCCTGGTATTGGTAGAACAACAGGCATATAGATCAATGAAACAGAACAGAGACCCCAGAAATAGACCCACAATATTATGGTCAGTTAATATTTGACAAAGGAGGCAAGAGCATCCAATAGAGTAAGGACAGTCTCTTCAATAAGTGGTGCTGGGAAAATTGGACAAAGACATGCAAAAACATGAAACTAGACCACCAACTTTCACCATACACAAAAATAAACTCAAAATGGATAAAAGACTTAAACATAAGTCACGAAACCATAACAATCCTGGAAGGAAACATAGGCAGTAAAGTCACAGACATCCCAAGTAGTGAAACTTTCACTGATACATCTCCTAGGGCAAGAGAAACTAAAGAAAAAATAAACATATGGGACTACATCAAACTAAAAAGCTTCTTCACAGGAAAAACAACAACAACAAAAAAAACAGCCTCAAAATACAAAGGAAACCCACAGTCTGGGAAAACATATTTGCCAAACATGTATCTGATAAGGGGCTAATTTCCAAAGTGTACAAAGAACTCATACTACTCAGCAAGAGGAAGACAAACAACCCAATTAAAAAATGGGCAAGGGGCCTGAATAGACACTTCTCCAAAGAGGACATACAAATGGACAAGAGACATATGACAAAATGCTCAGAGCTGCTAATCATCAGAGAGATGCAAATTAAAACCACAATGAGGTATCACTTCACACCTGTCAGAATGGCTTCCATCTACAAATCAACAAATGACATCTGCTGGCAAGAATGTGGAGAAAGGGGAACTGTAGTACACTGCTGGTAGGAATGCAGACTGCTGCAACCATTATGGAAAACAGTAGGAAGGTTTCTCAAAAAATTAAAAATGGAACTGCCTTTTGACCCAATGTTCCCACTTCTAGGAATATATCCTAAGCATCCTGAAACACTACTCGGAAAGAATATATGCACCCCTATGTTCATAGCAGCACAATTTACAATAGCTAAGATCTGGAAACAGCCCAAGTGCCCATTAGTAGATGAGTGGATATGAAAGCTGTGGGACATATACACCATGGAATACTATGCAGCTGTAAAGAAGAAAGATCTCATACCTTTTGGGACAGTATAGATGGACCTGGAGAATATTATACTAAGTGAACTAAGCCAGGGAGAGAAAGACAAACATCACATGATCTCACTTATATGTGGAATCTAAAGAACTTAAGAAACTGATGAGCAGAATAAATTCAATGACATGAAAGTATAGATCAGACTGATGAATGTCAGAGGGATGGAGGAGAGTGGGTGGGTGGAGGGGGAGAGATTAACCAAAGAATTTGTATGCATATATGCACAACCCAAGAACACGGACTATGGTGGGGTGAGGGGCTGGGGAGGAAGAGGGGATGGGATGGAATGGGTCATTGGGGAGAAAAAGGGACATCTGTAATATTTTAAACAACAGTAAACAAACAAACAAACAAAAGAATTTTCAGCTGTGTTTATTTAGTTCTCTCCAAGGTGAAAAAAAATTGTGATGTTCCAAAATTCCCCTCAGTACTGTCTCTCCTTGCTCTAGGACATGCTCCCCAGAAACTATTTCATGTAAAAGTCAATCTCCCAGAAACTTTCATGAGAGGATGAAGGTTCTGGTGACTAATAATATACTCAAATAAAGGTACACTATTAAGGTCAGATCCCTTTTACTGCAGAGCTGAGACCTCTGGCAGTAGCTGCCAAGATTCTGCACCAAGAGAGAAAAATAAGAGTCACTGTGATGATGAAGTGATCATGGTTTACATAATTTGAAAAGTTTTAAGGTGCCAGCCCTTAAAATCTATTATAAGAGACAGTAAAGAAACTGGACATTACACAATTTTTCATAGATCTAAAATTCATGTGAGGACTTATATATTGATATAAGTTCATTGAATCATTAAAATTCTCATTTATTGGTTATATCTTTTAAATTAATAGTCCTGCATATACCAGTTTTTCTGTGCAAATCAATTATTGTACCATTAGTTCTATGATACTATTTTCCTATTTTGCATTAATCTCTATCACAATTATCTCAATATTCAATTATCTCAATACTCAATTACTATTTGAAAATATTATGAAATTTTCACATCACCTGCCATAGTCTTTGATTGCCTGAATGAATCCCATATCTGAGGACAGGCTCATCCTGTTCACTCTAGAAACTATTTGTTAAAATGGACTGCCTATTAATATTTTTGTTAATTAAATCCTACCAGTAAATAACAAAATATTTGTAAAATATTTTAGCATTGCCTCAATGTGGTTTGGGTTTTTTTGTTCATCTGTAAATTAATATCAACAGTGATAACAACAAATGATATTAGTTTCCATTCTAAACTTCAATATTTACAAAAACAAAGTTTTTCATGCTAAAGACAAAAAATTCCAAATTTTGTTGCAGATTTGGTTTTTTTATTAATATCAGAACTGTCTAGCCTTCAGAATTTATATAGTCTTCAGTTGTGAACATACTATTTGAATAGAAGAAATCTCAAGCACAAATAATTTTTTCTTATAGTAGAAATGAGTTACAAAATTGTCTGCATGTATTTGTGTTCTTTTTCATTTTATTTATTTATTTATTTAAATATATCTTTATTGATTTCAGAGAGAGGAAAGGAGAGGGAGAGAGAGAGAGATAGAAACATCAATGATGAGAGAGTCATTGATTGGCTGCCTCCTGCATGCCCCCCAACTGGGGATCAAGCCCACAACCCTGGCATGTACCCCGACCCGGAATTCAACCCTGATTGCCTGGATCCTAGGTCGACACTCAACCACTGAGCCCCACCCCGCCAGGCTGTGTTCTTTTTTAGGCATTTAATACAGTTTCTGACTAAATGAGTCATCTTTATGGTTTTGTCTATATTACGAAAATTATCATTAATGAACATTTTGCCTAGTCAATAGTCCATCAAAAACACCATGTCCATCTGAAGTGCATTGTGTTCTGTATATAAGAGCAAACATCTTTAATTGTTGCGATAGACATAGAGGTTATGTAAATGAGTAAGAAAGAGTCTTACTCAAAGTTCAGTTTTATAGAGGAAGAGAAATATACAAATGGTTGGCCACAAGGTAGAGCAAGGCTGTTGTTGAAGAAGCCCAGAGAAAGTTCTGGTTAAAAATCCATGTACATTTTCAGTCCATTAAGGAAATCAGGAAAGGTTTCTTGAAGTTGGTGACTCTCCGTTTAGCCTTAGAAGTTAGATTCAGTTTTGATAAGCAAGGTTTGGAAATATTTTAAAAAGAGAAAACTGCATGAGTAAAAACACAGAAGAAAATTGCAAAACATGTTCTAGGGAATGCTTGTGTTCTATACCACCTGAGTTATAATATAGGACACAGGTTGGTGATAGTGGACAATCAAGAACATTGAGATAACATTGTGTAGGGTCCTGATTGTCAGAGTAAGGAGTTTACTGTAGGGTTTTTGTACAGAGGAATGATGATATTGCAGTTATGTTTATACAAAAACAATCTGAGAGCAACGAATAGCCAAAGATTTGGGAGTAGGAATTGCATTAGGAAACAGTTTCTAGAGAAAACATAGACCTTAACCCATACCATGCCATGGGCCCAAGAAGGAAAAGAGGCTGAAAAACCTCTTGACTTTAGTCTACTGACAATAAGGTCATTATGGCCATAAAAGCTACATGATTTAGCAACTGATTGTATATTAGGTTTGAAAAAGACAATGGAGGAAGACATAATTTTCAATATGTAGGTCAAGTTAATGGGGCAATTGTAGGGTTGACAAAAGTAGAAATTTCAAATTTGCTGGATTCAGAAGAAAAAGGAAGTGAGAAATGAGTTTAATTTTGGACATTATCATGATAGAAGTCTTTTCAAATAATTGTCCTGGACCACCAACTTTTCCCTCCACCTCTATCCCTGTGTATGTATAAGTTATAATAACACTGAATTGTACTTGTTTTCAGGGGTTGGTGATAGAGTTGGAGGTAAAGGTTTAATGTAACACATTTTTCAAGTGTTTTTCTAGTATTCCCATTGTAAAATAATTATTACTAGTTAGGTGCTTATTCCAGGAAAATCCATAAAGAATAAAAGATCAACAGCTTCCTATCTACTGTTTCAGAGTTCCACTCTTCCATTTAATAGGCCCTTTTCCAGGAAAATAATAACCCCTTGAGGTCAAAGACTGCATCTTCTTCAACTTTGTAAGATGACTTCCTGGCATAGTGCCCAAATATAGTACACATTTAATAAAAGTTTGTTGATTAAATAATTGAATAATAAGATATAATTTACATGTTACATAAATGAGCCAAAGATGGCCCCATGTTGTTTACTTCTTCAGAGAAGGTCAGGACCATTAGCTCAGAAGCTCACTGGAAACAAACTGAAATTCTATCACATACAATTGTTTTAAATGTCTCAAATAAAGGTACTTTTAGTCATTTAGAACCTGCCTGTTTTGCATAGCCCATAAAACTGCACTCAACATTGGTTGACCTTAGATAAATAAATCCTGGAACAATAAAAGCCCCTAAGTCATTGCTGCCCTTCAGAGCTATTCTGATGCAGAGTAACATCAGCACCCCAAAAAAATTTTTTTGCACTCTTCCTATTTGGAGTGGTTTCCCCACACCATTGTCTCTGAAAGTTCAAATGGTTGTAGGGACTTTCCATCAACCTCTCCACATCTCCATGCAAACATCTCAAAGTACCACCCAAATGAAGCTCATTGTATGCTACTTCCACATTGTGGTCATATCTTCTCCCCTGACCAGCTCCCAAATTCTTGATCTCACTGTATCTGTGCAAGAGAGGAAACACTGGTTTCTTAAAATTATTTTCACAAGCTTGTGTGTTTATTTCTTTTATTGCTTTTTTAATATTTTATTTTTTTTCAATTACAGTTTATAATCAATATTATTTTTGTATTAGTTTTAGGTATATGCATGGTGATTAGACAATCATATACTTTACAAAGTTTTCACCTGATATTTCCTGTACCCACCTGGCAACATACCTAGTAACTACCATCTTATTGACTATATTTACTATGCAGTATTTTACATCCAAATGACTATTTTGAAACTAAATATCTGTACTTCCTAATACTTTGCCTTTTCCACCAAGTACCCCAACTCCCCTCCCCTCTGACAACACTCATTCTGTTCTCTGTATCTATGAGTCCTTTCTGTTTTGTTTGTTCATTTATATTGTTCTTCCGATTCCACATATAAGTGAAATCATATGGCATTTGTCTTACTCTGATTGACATTTCATTCTGTATATTGCCATCTAGATCTACCCATGCTGTTGCAAATGATAAGAGTTTATACTTGGAAGGAAGATGGTGGAGGAATAGGTGAAAGCAATACACACCTGCTCCCAGCACTGAACTGGAGTTACAGTGAAAACTTACAGCAATTAACCTGAATTAACAACAGGAACACACCTGAACAGGAGTACTATATCCAAGGAGTGAAAACAAGAAGCTACACAGATACTGGTAAGAGGGGCGGAGACATGGAAAGGGCTGGTACCTCCACCGGGGGGTAGTGGCTGTGAAGCCAGAGAAATATGGTGGTGGCAAAAGCCCCCTCAGAGGAAAGAGGGATCTCAATCCTATGCCAGGACCCCCAACCCAGAACACCAGGGCCTGAAAGAAGAGCCTGCATAACACGTGGCAGCAAAAATAAGCAAGAAATTGGCTCACTGGAAAGGAGTCTGCTTGAAACCTGGGCATTCTCCATAAAGGCTACCACACAGGAACTTACTCTCAGACACTCACCTAGGGCTCTGGTAAAGGGCAAGAGACTCAGGGCAGGAGGAAGCTATAAAGAGATCTGGGTGGCATAGCACTGGAGATTGGGAAGACAGGTTTCTGTGGTCTCAGTCCTGAGCCAACATCCCACATCATCCCCAAACACCATCTCCCAGGGTCCAGTACTTCTATTCTTACAGCATGCTTGGGAGCAATTGCACTAATTCTGTCCTCCAAATACTGGTGACACCAACCTGCCAAGCTTGAGAATGACATAAAGAACTGCAGGCTGTACCCAAAAGGGACATGAACAGTGCTTTTTCTTCTGGAGAAATTATAGACAGCCTTAGGAGAACACTGAACTGAGTGAGTGGGAAATAAGAGCCAATCTTCCCTCCCTCTCATGGGTTAGGCCAAGTGTAATATCCAACTGAAGGCACCCTGGACAAGACCTCAGGCTGAAGGCAGCTGCAAAATTAGGGGGAGAAATGTACTTACAAGCTTCCCTTCAGGATCTTTGGCAAAATAGAAAGTCAACAGCTAACTAACCTGCTGAGGTCCTACACCACCCCAACAAGAGGCTGCCTGAATTTGCATTCCCAAAGCCTGGATTTGCATTCCAAAATCTGCCTGCACATCAAGCCAAGCCCAGACCCACACCAGGAGCAAAGTACAAACCATAACTGGGACTTTGGATACATCACCCCAACACCCACCCCAGAGGCCTTCACCAGGGCCTTTGGCAGTGTTCTGCAGGGATTGACGGGGGTGGCAAGCCCTCTAATCCTCCCACAAGAGCCAGAACAATCCCAAGCAGAGGGGGCTGCCTTGCTCTATTACTCCAAACCCCATCTGCAGGGGCATACACTCAGGGAAAAGGGGCCACAAATCAGAACTGTGAAACCTGGTGTGGCCCCCTAAGAGCTCCCCTTCAAGAGCTCAGGTGGGGTGCCACTGAGCTGTAGAGCAAGCACCTAGCTCCCTTCTTGAGGGCTGAGGACCTGCACCACCACCAACAAGGGGCTGTCAGGATTTGCATTCCCGAAACTTGCCCCACCACAAGCCAAGCACAGACCTATAACAGGAACAAAGTGCAAACCAGAGCAGGATCTTTGGAACACCCTTCAGAGGCCTACACTAAGGCATCTGGCAGTGAGCTTCAGGGATAGAGGGGGGTGAAAAGCTCTCTACTCCACTGACAAGAGCCAGTGTTAACCCAAGCAGAGGAGGCAGCCTTGATCTATTACTCTAACCCCCACCTTCACTGTACTGCAGGTGAAGTCTTGTAGGGTAAAGGGATCACAAACCAAAACTGTGAAATATGGTGCATTTACCTAGGAGTCTCCCTTCCAGAGCTCTGGTGTGAACTTAAAGGAGAGCACCTACCTCCCCTCTTGATGGCAAAGGACCTGATCCACATCAATTGAAGGGTGGATTAAACTAGCATCCCCAGACTTAGCTGACCACACCCTACTAATCTTATATCCACTGGGGGAGGGGAAGATAAAACAGAGCTTGGACATTGGACCTGACTCACTAGGAGCACTCTAACAGGGCCTCTGGCAGAGCACTGAAGAGATAGGAGGTGAGCAGCTCTCTCTATCTTCCCAAAGACAGGTGACACCACAAGTGGAGGGAATAGCATTGTGCTCTTCCTCCAAGCCCTGCTGGCACATACCCTCTAATATAGCCTTAAGGTAGACAAGAGACATAACCCTGAGCTGGGTCATCTGATGTGACCCCCTCAGAGCCTCCCCCCAGGGTTTCTGACTGAGCACTGCTGAGCTTGAAGTCAAGCAGCTAGCTCACCTTTCAAGGTCTGAGGACCTGGGTCACCTCAATCAAAGGGAGGACTGGATGTTCACTACCATTTCAAGCTGGCCCATCCTGTTAGTTCTTTTATTTGGGGTGAAAGTAGATCCCACCCACAAACAGGCCAATATCAGCTCCCAATTACAATAGGAGAGTCTACATAACCCACACAGGGGACATTACTAGATCATTCAGTTCAGGAATTCAAGGAGACTTTAACACTGTGTCCCACAGAACACTTATACTATGAGACTATGCCATAATGACTAGGAGTCATAGTAGTTCTAGATTACATATAGGAACAAAAGAAAAGAGAGCAAAAATGGGGCTACAAAAAAATCTCCCCCAAGGAGATTCCAAGATGGCGATGATTGAGTGAAAGTTACACTGACACTCTCCTAGGACCAAATTGGAATTACAACTAAAATATAGAAAAACAGCCTGAATAGTCAATTGCAATTGTAGATGCACTGGAGAGAACCCTCATAACCCAAGAGGAAAAGTAGAGACTGCATAGAGATTGGTGGAAGCACCCAAGGGCTGGTTGGGACACCACAGGCAGCAGCTGACTGTCCAAAAGTATAGTTCAGTTGTGGGGGTTCCACTGAGAACTATGCAGCCTAAACCCCAAGCTGGGCTTACCAGCCCAGAGCACCAGAACTGAGAAAAATGCCCACATAACATCTGGCTGTGAAAAGCAGCAAGATGTCTGCCTGACCAGGACAAATGCCTATAATTGCAGCACACTCTGAAAGGACCAAGGCACAATATTTAATCTGCAGCCACTCAACTTGGGCTCCAGCAGGGGGAGGGCAGAGTGGACTAGAGTGGTGTGAAAAGAATCTGAGGTTTCAGGTCCTGGAGACTAAGTTCAAAGGGCAACCATCTAAAATCCTGTGCTGAGTCATTCCTCCATACTTCAGAGGATGTCTTTCTCAGACAGACCATTGCCAGCCACACAGCTTTTGCCCTGAGGGGGGGAGAAATTGCCCCATTGACTGCTAAACCTCTCACCCAACCCTGTGGAGTTTAGACCTTGCTGTTATATACAGCTTGACATTCATAAAGAGACTAAAATAAATCAGCCTGCAGGCAGAGGTGGACTTCTGAGATCTTTGAATCTTTTCCTCATCTGCTTCTGGACATGGGGAAAGCAGACATTGGTGAGCATCTTGGTTTTGTCCAGCCCCAACAGAGGAGACCTCAAGCCTTGGGTTGTTGATAGTTCCAAACATGGTACTCAAGACAAGTCACAAAGAGCGTCTGACATTGATCTGCACCAGAGACCTACGAAAAAGGCTGAGAGTCCTAGCAGATCCACCAAATACAAGGAAACAACCCAAATAGGCAGCAAAAATGGGGAGACAAAAAAAAAAATCCAAATGAAAGAACAAGAGAAGTTTCCAGAAAAAGAGCTAAATGAAATGGAGATAAGGAATCTATCAGATAGAGTTCAGAATACTGATTGTAAGGATGCTCAACAGCAAGAGAAAAGAGAAGGAAACTATGAAAAATGACCAGGCAGAAGTGAACCATGACATAGCAGAAATAAAGAATACACTGAAAGGAATAAACAGAAGACTAGAGGAAGCTGAGGATCAGATTAGTGAATTAGAAAACAGGGTAGAAAAAATTACTGAATCAGAGATATAAAAGAAAAAAAAACAATTTCAAAAAGGGAGAACAGTTTAAGGGAGCTGTACAACAACATAAAACGTAAAATCATTCACATTCTAGGAGTGCCAGAAGTGGAAGAAAATAAGCAAGAGATAGAAAATTTGTTTGAAGAAATAATGGCAGAAAACTTTCCTGACGTGGTCAAGGAAAAAGTCACACAAGTTCAGGAGGCATGGAGAGCCCTAAGCAAGAAGAACTCAAAGAGGCCTACACAAAGATAAATCATAATTAAAATGACAAAAATTCAAGACAAAGAGAAAATCTTAAAGGCAGCAAGAGAAAAGCAATCTGTTACCTACAAAGGAGCTCCTCTAAGGCTGTCAGCTGATTTCTCATCAGAAACTCTACCAGCTAGAAGGGAATGGCAAGAAGGATTCAAGGTAATGCAAAACAAGGATCTAAAACCAAGACTACTCTATCCAGCAAGGCTCTCATTCAAGATAGATGGTGAAATAAAGACCTTCTCTGACAACAACAAAAAAAGGCTAAAGGAGTCCATCACCACCAAAAAGCATTGCAGGAAATGTCAAAGGGACTGCTGTAATAATAAGAAGAAATAGAGAGAGAAATATGGGCATAAAGAATTGAAATGGCAATAAATAAGGACCTATCAATAGTAACCTTAAGGACTTTAAGGGAGAGATCAACAGCAATACAATCATAGTCATGCACTCTAACACACCACTGACTTCACTGGATATATCTTCCAGACAAAAATTCAACACAGAAAGAGTGACTCTAAATGGCACACTAGGTCAGATGGATTTAATTGACATTTATGGAACATTTCACCCAAAGCTGCAGAATATACAGTCCTCTCAAGAGCACATGGGTCATTCTCAAAGATAAACCACATGTTAGGACATAAAAACAGTCTCTACAGGTGCAAGATTGAAATCGTATCAAGCATCTCAGATCACAATGCATGAAATTAGAAATCAACTACAGTAAAAAGATTCAAAAACATTCAAACGCATGGAGGCTAAATAGCATTTTATTAAACAATGAATGTGTTACCAATAAGATCAAGAAAGAAATCAAAAACTTCCTGGAAACAAATGAAAATGAACAAACAACAACCCAAAACCTATGGGACATAGTGAAAGCAGTCCAGAGAGGAAAGTTCATAGCACTTCAGCCTAACTCAAAAAGTAAGAAAAATTTATTAGAGTATCTTACCCTACAATTTAAAGAACCTCCCAGGGCTTTTGTTTCCTGGGAAGTTTATTTTATTACTGCTTCGATTGCATCAGTTAATTAGGTTTTCTGATTCTTCCTGATTCAGTTTTACATGATCTCACTCATATGTGGAATCTAATAAACAAAATAGACTGAGGAACAAAATAGACCCAGAGACATAGAAGCATGGAACAGACTGATGAATCTCAGTGGGAAGAAGGGGGTGGGGGAGCGAGTGAGGAGAGATTACTGAAAGAATTTATATGCATTTATGCGTAACCCATGGACACAGACAATAGTGTGGTGAAGGCTGGGGGGGGGCGGGTGGCAGATATGGGGTAGAGGGGATCACTGGGAAAAAGGAGGGATATCTGTAATACTTTCAAAAATAAAGATAATTTTTTTTAAAAAAAAGAAGAAACAACCCCCAAATGAAAGAAAAGAAAAAAATCTCCAGAAAAAGAACTAAATGAAATGAAAGTAAGCAATTTATCAGACACAATTCAAAATAATGGTTATAGGGATGCTCAAACAACTTAGTGAGAACAACAAAAAACTGAATGACAACTACATCAAAGTGAAAAAGGAGATAGAAATTCTAAATAAAAGCCAGATTGAAAAAATTAATACCATATCTGACATCAAGAACACACTGGAATTAAAAGTAGGCTGGATGAAGCAGTAATTTGGAAGACAATGTAGAACAAAACACCCAAGCTGAGTGACAAAAGGAAAAAAGAATGAAGAAAAATGAGAGACTTCATTTAATGGAATTCTGGGACAACATGAAATGTAACATCTACATTATATGGGGACCAGAGGAGAAGAAAGTAAGCAAGGGACAGAGAACCTGTTTGGAGAAATAATTGCAGAAAATTTCTATAACCTGGTGAAAGAAAAAGCTACACGAGTTCAAAAAGCACAGAGATACCCAGAGAAGATGAACCAAAAGAGACCTAAACCAAGACACATCATAATTAAAATGGGAAATGTTAAGAACAAAGGGAATCCTAAGGGCCACAAGAGAGAGACAACCAGTGACCTACAAGGGATCCCAAATAAGGCTGTCTGTATTTCTCAACAGAAACACTTCAGATCAGAAGGATTTGGCATGAAGTTTTCAAAGTAATGAAAAGCAAGAACATGAAACCAAGACTACTCTATCCAGCAAGTCTATCATTTAAAACTGAAGTTGAAATAAGAGCTTCCCAGACAAAAAAGGACTAATGGAGTTCAGTACCACCAAACCAGCATTGCAAGAAATACTAAAAGGATTGCTTTAAGAAGAAAAAGAAATATTGAAAAGTTCCTCTTTCTCTCTATTTCTATTTCTAATTACAGCAGTCCCTTTAACATTTCCTGCAATGCTGGTTTGGTGGTGATGAACTCCTTTCGCCTTTTTTTGTTGTTGTCGGAGAAGCTCTTCATTTCACCATCTATTTTGAATGATAGCCTTGCTGGATAGAGTATTCTTGTTTTGAAATCCTTGTTTTGCATTACTTTGAATTCTTCATGCCATTCCCTTCTAGCTGGTAGGGTTTCTGGTGAGAAGTCAGCTAATAGCCTTATGGGAGCTCCTTTGTAGGTAACAGATTGCTTTTCTCTTGCTGCCTTTAAGGTTTTCTTTGTCTTGAGTTTTTGTCATTTTAATTATGATTTATCTTTGTGTGGGCCTCTTTGGTTCTTCTTCCTTGGGACTCTCTGTGCCTCCTGTACCTGTGTGACTTTTTCCATCACCAGGTTAAAGAAGTTTTCTGTCATTATTTCTTCAAACAGATTCTCTAACCCTTGCTTACTTCCTTCCCCTTTTGGTGCTCCTAGGATGTGAATACTGTTACGTTTCATGATGTCCCACAGCTCCCTTATACTGTCCGGTTTTTAATTGTTTTTTTCTTTTTGGTTCTCTGATTGAATTACTTTTTTGTATCTGGTCTTCTGATTTGCTGATCTGATCCTCAGCTTCCTCTAATCTGCTGTTTATTCCTTCCATTGTACTCTTTATTTCTGCTATGTCATGCTTCATTTCTGACTGGTCACTTTTTATAGTTTCCATCTCTTTTCTTATGCTATTGAGCATCCTTACAATCAGTATTCTGAACTCCATATATGCCAGATTCCTTATCTTCATTTCATTTAGCTCTTTTTCTGGAAACTTCTCTTGTTCTTTTATTTGGAGCTTTTTTTTTTTTTTTTTTTTTTGTCTCCCCATTTTCGCTGCCTATTTGGGTTTATTTCTATGTATTAGGTAGACCTGCTAGGACTCAGCTTTTTTGGTAGGTTTCTGCTGCAAGCCAATGTCAGGTTATGTTTGTGACAGGCCTTGAGGAGCCTATTTGGTGCTATGAACAACCCATGGTTTGAGATCCCCTCTGCTTGGGCTGGGTGGGTTTGGACAGGAATAAGACACACACTGAAGTCTGCTTTTCCAAGGCCCAAGTCCAGAAGCAGATCCGGCCAAGACTCAAAGCACTCTGATGTCTGCCTCTGCCTTCAGGCTGATTGATCTGATTCTCCTAATGAGCCTCAGGCTGTGAAATCTCCACAGGATGGGGCTGCTGATTATTATCAGTCTCTTAATGAGCCTCAGGCAGTAGAATCTCCAGTGAATATAGTGAGAGATTTACAGCATGTTGGGGCAATTTCTTTCCTCTAGGGAAAATATACTTGGAAGGTAAGTATCTGCCTGTGAAAAATGCCCTTTATCATATGGGGAATTACTGAGCACAGGAATCCAGATGGGTGCCCTCTGAGCTATATCTTCAGAGCCCACAACCATAGATTCTCCTCACACAGCCCCAGTTCACTCTGCCCTCCATCTGCTGGAGGCCAAGGTGAGTGGATGCATATGAAACTCTGTGCATTGGCTCTTTAAGAGTGTGCCTGCATTTCCAGCTCTTTCTCCCTTGCACATAGAAACTCAGCTGCTTTTCACAGCCATATGTTATGTGGGCACCTTTCTCAGTTCTGATGTTCTTGGCTGGGGAGTGCAGCCTGGGGTTTAGGCCCCAGAGGCCTCACTGAGAACCCCTTACAGCTGAGATATCCTTCTGTACTTTTGGCTGCTGCCTGTTGGAACCCAGCCAGCCCTCTGGCACCTCTACACTTCCTACCACCCTCTATGGGGTCTCCATTTTTCCTTCTTGTTTAGGAAGGTGCTCTCTAGCTCATCTTCAGTTTCAGTTGATTTTTCAGGATGGTTTTTATATATTTTAGTTGTAATTCCAGTTTGGTCCTGGGAGAGTGTCAGCATAGCTTCTACTCAGTCTGCCACCATTTTTAATCCTCTCCAGCACCCATTTTTGATTAAAAAAGTCTCAGCAAAGTGGGAGTAGAGGGAGTAAAGATCAACATAATAAAGGGCATATATGACAAACCTATAGCCAACATCATACTCAATTTCCAAATAAAAACCCATTTCCCTTCAAAACAGGAACAAGACAGGGTTGTCTGCTTTCACCACTATTATTCAACATCAAACTGGATATCCTTTCCTCAGAGATCAGACAAGAGGAAAACATAAAAGGTGCCCAAAATGGGAAGGAGGAATTAAACTGTCATTATTCACAAATGACACGATATTGTACATAGAAAACCCTATAGACTCTACCAAAGTACTACTAAATTTAATAAATGAATTAAGTAAGATCGCAGGATACAAAATTAACATCCAAACATGATGGCATTTTCATACACCAATAATAAACTCTCAGAAATAGAAACTAAGAAACTATAACACTTACCATTGTAATTAAAAAAATAAGATACCTAGAATAAACCTAACCAAAGATATAAAAGTCTTGTATGCAAAAACTATAAGACACTAAAAAAAGAAATAGAGGAAGATAAAAACAAATGGAAGAATATAGCATTTTCATTGATTGGAAAATTAATATTATTAAAATGTCCATACTACTCAAAATAATCTACAGATTCAAAGACATTTATATTAAAATACCAACAGCTTATTTCACAGAACTAGAACAAACATTTCAAAAATTTATATAGAACCAGAAAAGATACCAAATAGCCTCAGCAATCTTGAGAAAGAAGAACAGAGTTGGAGGGATTACTGTACCAGATATCAAACTATACTACAAAGACATTGTCATAAAAACAGCCTGGTCCTGGCACAAGAACAGGCATATAGATCAAAGGAACAGAACAGAGACCCCAGAAATAGACCAATGTCATTATGGTCAATTAATATTTGACCAATAAAAGCAAGAGCATACCATGGAGTAAAGACAGTCTCTTCAATAAATTGTGTTGGAAAAATTGGCCAGATAAATGCAAAAAAAATGAAATTAGACCACCAACTTACACCATACACAAGAATAGATTTAAAAGTATAAATAACTTAAATGTAAGTCCTGAAACCATAAAAATCCTAGAAGAAAACATAGGCAGTTACATCACAAACATCTCACATAGTGAAATTTTTGCTGACACATCTCTTAGGGCAAAAAACAGAAAAAGAAGCAAGTGGGACTACATCAAACTAAAAAGCTTCTGCACAGCAAAAGAAACCATCCTCAAAATGCAAAGGGAACCTGTCTTTTGGGAGAACATGTTTGCCAACCATACATCTAATAAGAGATTAATTTCCAAAATATACAAACAACTCAACAAGAGGAAGACAAATAATCCAATTTAAAAATGATTAAAGGACCTAAATAGACAGTTCTCCAAAGAGGATGTACAAATGGCCAATAGACATTTTGATTACTGAATGTCACTATTATCAGAGAGATGCAAATTAAAACCACAATGACATATCACTTCACACTTGTCAGAATGGCTACCATCAACAAATCAACAAACAAGTCCTGGCAAGGATGTGGAGTAAAAGAAACCCTAGTACACTGCTGGTGGGAATGAAGATTTGTGAAGCCACTATGTACAACAATATAAGGTTCCTTAAAAAATTAAAAATTAAACTGCCATTTGACCCTGTGATTCCATTTCTGGGAATATATCCTAACAATCCCAAAACACCAATCAGAAAGAATATATACACCCCTATATTCATAGCAGCATTATTTACAATAGCTAAGATCTGGGAAGAGCTCAAGTGTCCATCAATATATGAGTGGATAAAAAGCCATGGGACTCACACCATGAAATACTATGCAGCTGTAAAAAAGAAGGATCTCTTACTCTTTGGGAAATATTGACAGAACTGGGGAGTATTATGCTAAGTGAAATAAGCCATTCTGAGAACAACAAATATCATGTGATCTCATTTATATCTGGAACCTAAGGAAAAGAATAAATTGATGAATAAGATTGGACCACAGTCATGGAAGCATGTAACAGACTGACAGATCTCAGTGGGAAAGTGGGAAAGAAGTCAGGAGGAGATTGACCAAAGAACTTATAAGTATATATGCACAGCCAATGGACACAGACAATAGACAGGTGAAGCACTGGGGAGGGGCAGGAGTCGAGAGGGGGATAAATGGGAGAAAATGGGAAACATCTGTAGTACTCTCAACAATAAAATAAATTTTAAAAAAATTTTATTCTTTTGCATGCCAAGTAATATTTCATTGTATATCTGTACCACATTTTTTTTCCACTTCTCTATTTATGGACTGTTGGGTTGCTTGCATATGTTGGTTATTGTAGATAATGCTGCAATGAACATAGGAATGCATGTATTCTTTTAAATTAGTGTTTTGGGTTTCTTTTGATATATATCCAGAAGTGGAATCGCTGGATCATAAGGCAGTTCCATTTTTAACTTTTTGAGGAAACTCCATAATGTTTTCTATAGCGGTTGAACCAATCTGCATTCTCGTCAACAGTACATGAGTGTCCACTTTTCTCCACATCCTTGTCAACTCATGTCCTTTGTGGATTTATTGATGATAATTATTATTACATGTGTGAGGTGTTGTCTCCTTGTGATTTTAATTTGCATTTCTCTGATTATTAGTGATGTTGAGCATCTTTCCATATGTCTATTGGCTGTCTGCATGTCCTCTTTGCAGAAATGTCTATTCAGGTCCTTTGCCCATTTTTAAATTGGATTATTTGGGTTTTTTATGTTTACTTGTAAGAGATGTTTATAAGTCTTAGATATAACCCCTTATCAGACACATCATTGGGGAATATGTTGTCCCATTCAGTGGGTTGTCTTTTTGTGTGTGTGTGATGTTTTCCTTTTTTTATTTATTGATTTTTAAAGAGAGAAGACAGAAGAGAGAGAGAAACATCAATTTTGTTGTTCCACTTATTTATGCATTCATTGGATGATTCTTGTATGTACCCTGACCAGGGATCAAACCCACAACCTTGGTGCATTGGGATGATGCTCCAACCAACTGAACTACTTGGCCAAGGCTGTTGTGGGTTTCCTTTGCTGTAGAAAACTTTTTAGGTTGATATAGGCCCATTTGTTTATTGGTTCTTTTGTTTCCCTTGCCCCAGGAGATATAGCAGAAAAAATGTTGCTAAGAGAAATGTCCAAAATTTCACTACCTATGTTTTCTCTTAAAAGTTTTATGGTTTTGAGTCTAATATTTAAGTCTTTAATCCTTTATGAGTTTATTCTTGTATTTGTTGAAAGAAGGTGGTCCAGTTTCATTGTTTTTATGAATCTGTCCAATTTTCCCAACACTATTGATTTAATAGACTATGTTTATCCCATTGTATGTTATTGCCTCCTTTGCCAAATATTAATTGACCATATAGATGTGGTTTTATTTCTGGGTTTTCCTTTTCGTTCCATCAATCTATGTGTCTGTTTTTATACCAGTACCATGTTTTGATTACTATGGCCTTGTAGTGTAGTTTGACATCATGTAGCATGATTCCTCTAATTTTGTTCTTTTTTCTCAAGATTGCTGTGGTTTTTCATGGTTCCATATAAATTTTTGTATTATTTGTTCTAGTTCTGTGAAATATGCCATTGATATTTTGAAAGGAATTGTATTAAATTTTTAGATTGCTTTGAGTAGTATGGACATTTTAACAATGTTAATTCTTACTATCCATGACCACCATGTGAGCTTCCATTTATTTGTACATTTTTTAGTTTCTTTCTTCAGTGTCTTTTCATTTGCTGAGTTACAGGTCTTTTGCTTCCTTGGTTAATTTTATTTCTACTTTTTTTATTATGCAATTGTAAATGGGATTATTTTCTTAATTTCCTTTTCTGATAGTTTATTATTGATGTATGAAAGTACAGCTGATTCTTGGATATTTATTTCATATCTTGATACTCTACTAAATTTATCAATTCTAGTGGTCTTTAGAGTACTCTACAGTTAATTGCAAATAATGACATCTTTACTTCTTCTTTTCCAATTTGGATGCCTTTTATTTCTTCTTGTTGTCTGAGTGCTGTGGCATGCATTTCCAGTACTATGGTACTATGTTGAATAAGAGTAGTGAAAGTGAACACCCCTGTCTTGTTTCTAAAATTAAGGAAAATGCTTTTAATTTTTTCTCATTGAGTATGATGTTAGCTGTGGGTTTGTCAACTATACCCTTCATTATGTTGTGATACATTCCCCCTATTCCCACTTTGCTGAGAGTTTTTATCATAAATGGGGCTGGATTTTACCAAAGCCTTTTTCTGCATTTATTGATATAATATGATTTTTATCGTTCATTTTTTATATGGTGTATTACACTAATTGATTTGCAGATATTGTACCAACCTAGCATCCCAGGAATAAATTCTACTTGATCATAAAGTATGATCATTTTAATGTATTGCTAGATTAGGTTTGCTAATATTTTGTTGAGATTTTGGCATCTATGTTCATCAGGGATATTGACCTATAATTTTATTTCTTTTCATTGCCTTTATCTGGTTTTGGAATTTGGATAATGCTGGCCTTGTAAAATGAGCTTGGAAGTGTTTCTTCTTCTTAAATTTTTTGGAATAATTAGAGAAGAATAAGCATTAATTCTTCTTTTAACATTTGGTAAAATTCATTTGTGAAGTCATTTGGTCCAGGACTTTTGTTTGTTGGGAGTTATTCGATTACTGCTTCATTTCATTTGTTGTGGTTGTTCAAATTTTTTGTTTCTTCCAGATTCAATCTTGGAAGGTTATATATTTGTAAGACTTTATCCATTTTATTCAGATTTTCCAATTTGTTGGCATATATAGTTATTTTTAGTATTTTCTTATAATCTTTTGTATTTCTGTACTGTCACTTGTTATTTCTCCCTTTCACTTCTGGTTTCATTTATTTGGGTCCTCTGTTTCTTAATGAGCCTGGTTAAAGGTTTGTCAATCTTGTCTATCTGATCAAAGAACCATCTCTTGGTTTCATTGATATTTTGTATTGTTTTTTAAGACCCCATTTCATTTATTTCTGTCCTGATCTTTATTTTTCCTTTCTTATACTCACTTTGGTCTTTGTTTGTTGTTTTTTTTCTTGTTCCTCTAGGTGTAAGGTTAGATTGTCTATTTGAGATTTTTCTTGCTTACTAAGGTAGGCCTCTAATGCTATGAATTTCCCTCTTAGGACTGTTTTTATTGTGTTTCATAGATTTTGGGTTGTGCTCTTAGTTTCATTTGTTTCAAGGTATCTTTTTATTTCTTCCTTGATCTAATTTTTAATCCATTGTTTAGTAACTCATTATTTAGTTTCCATATGTTTGTGTGTCTTTTAGAGCATTTTGGTAATTGATTTCTAGTTTCATATCATCATGGTCAGAGAAGATGCTTGATATTATTTTAATCTTCTTAAATTTATTGAGATTTGTTTTTTATCCTACCATGTGGTCTATCCTAGAAAATGTTCAATGTTTGTACTTGAAAAGAATGTATATTCAGTTGCTTTGAGGTGAAATGTTTTGAAGATGTCAATTAAATACTTCTGATCTAGTGTGTCATTTGAAATCTTAACACCTCATTGACATCTATGACTACATTCCTGTTGATCTCCCCCTTTATGTCCTTCAAGATTTGCTTTATATATTTATTTTTTTAACAAAATTCACATTTTATTTATGTTAAAATAAACTATACAAGATTGACTTTCTTCACCAAAAATAACAGCAATTATTTTCTGTATAATTTCTAGATAACTACAAAACACATTTTTTTTAGGTTTTCCAGGTTTTGCTTATAAATCAAGATGAGGCAGTAGATATAGTCATGGAAAAATACAGAATAAAACAGACAAATCAGTTGTCAGTATTCATGGCCTCTGACCCCGTTTTGACCATGAAACAGAAGTGTTTTACATATAGTTGCTAAAAAGCTTATGAAGTTATGGGCTCAACAAAGAATGTAAAAATCAATATTCAGGTGTGGAATAACAATGGCAGGCTCTTCATGCAGTCTTTAATTGTAACTTGCTTGTTTAAGATCACTGAATAAAGACAAAATCTACACTGAAATTGTTGTTTGGCAAGCCCACATGTTCCTTTCACTGTCTGGTAATTTCCTTAACTTTCCATTTCAGATTTTTAACAGCATACTTAAAACTCTTGCTCTTCAAAGATTCATTGTAAGATTTTATAAAATGTATTTTTCTTCCTCCCACACTGCCTCAAAATTTATTTCAAAGAACTGATAATATCTGACAACTGAATCCACAGTGATAATAAATGTTATGTCTAAAATGACTTAACTAAAACAATTCCAAAGTTCCACTAACAGAGGTCACACAGAATTGCAACATGACACTTTCAATGCTACCTTCTGGAAGAACAGTTAGTTCTCCAAAGCATGAGAGTTCAAATAGGGGCCATTTAAACAGGTAGATTATCAATGGATAATGTACTCAAGATATTCAGTGGTTAAGTGGCCTACATGCACCTTATAGCATTTCTGTGGTTCCAAATTTCTTGTAGATTTTTTTCAATATCAAATATAAGAGAAACCTTATTTTTAAAGTCACTCAGGTATTTTTGATGGTTTTGGAATTATCTGTAGGAAGCACTAACTTAGTTGTACAGAGTTTTATATATGTGCCCACCATTAAATCCAATTCATGTTTTATAACAAAATTTATGTTAAGCAAAGCTAAGTTACTTGACCTTTGGTCTGTCAAAGTGTTCCCCAGGTATGCTTTGAGATGCTTTTGCCCATTTTCATAGCGTTCATTCTTCATCACAGGAAGGATACATAGGATCTTCAGCAGTGTATAAACATTAGGAAAAAGCTTGATGTGTGACAGGTGGAGGGCTTCATAAATTGTGAATGGAAACTCTACATCTTTCACTCAGTGTTTCCAATTGATTCTCCAATAATGCAGCTCAGCTGACAGTGTACAGTGGTACCTCAGTTTTCAAGTGCCTCCACTGATGAACATTTCGGTTTACTAGCACCATAAACCTGAAAATAAATGCTTCAGTTTTTGAACACACCTCGGAAGTCGAACATGTTACGTGGTTTCCGCTGAGTGTAAGATCCTGAAGCCTAGCTGTTGGCTGCTGATCCCTCAGTTTTCAAATGTTTCAGAACTTGAACAGTCTTCTGGAATGGATTACATTAAAAAACCAAGGTACCACTATATTTGGATTGGGTAAGTCGCTTCTGTACATGTCAGCATGGTACTCCTCCAATGTATTGAATTTGAGCTGTCTCATGACAGAGGGTACTAGAGATAAGCATTTAAGAGCCTTGAGGTGCTGTTCGAGAATACATCTTTCAGTTTCTGAATAATGTGTTCCACTGTTGGAACACTTAGAGCTTCTTTGTAATAACCCTCAGAGGTCAGCTGAGATTCCAGGTTCCCTTGCTGAGACCTACTGAATTTCCCAGGGAAGTTCATGTGAATATCATTTGGCTGCCAAATTGGTGGCTTCCAAAATTCAAACCAAAATTCATGATAAACTTCAATATTTCCATCACTTCATGTAGCGAATGCAGCACTGCAACCAAGCTTCTGGCTGCAAAGAAGACATCAGAAGTTTGCCCCTGGAGGTTTTTCCCAAAGGCTCTTGTAAAACATAGAACATTTTTTAGAGTGATAATGGTAACAATAAAATCAAAATCTGTTTCTACACTACAGAGTACAAATGATTGGCCCTCTATACAGTTATGCTTTCTAGTATTTGTGGCATTATTTATACCATCTAAACTAGAACAAGTGCTTGTAAGAGGTCCACTAAAATTTCAAAAGCATCATGCCTGCCTGTCCATTGAGAATAGAAAATTTTCTTCAGTTCTTTACTCCTTTCTTCACTGTTCTGAAAGAGGACAGAAATTACATTGTCAAGCTCTAAAAGCAGTTGTGGTGATCAATGGAAAAAAACTTCCTCAATTGTTCCTAATGCAACAGACATTCCCATATCAGGCACCAATTTTGCCAACCACATATTTAAGGCACAGCAAGAGCAGAGTGTGTAGACAACTTGGTGATATGGCTCTAAAAGTCTAGAAGCAACAACTTTCATTTTGGAAGAAAATCCACTGGACATGACAATATTCCATATTTAATATCCACTTCTCAGTTACCATAGTGTGAAATTTCATAGCCAGAACTTTGGCATCAGCTTCATAATGCAGGAAGCCCACAAATACCTCTCTCAGGTTATGAGCTTCATTAACAAACCTCACCAACACGGGCGGGTGCTCTTCCTCTGCTATGTCTACTACATCATCAGTGATAATAAAAAAGAAGTGAAAGTCTCGCAATTCCCTGAGGGTTTCTTCCTGAATGCAGCTCTCACAGATCTCTGGCATCTGCTTTTGCTGTGTTTTTTAACAGAACAATGTGTTGGCTGCTCAAAGTGCTTTCTTAGAACCTATTCACCAGAATTTGTCTGGCACTCCAGTAGTGCTTGAAAGTTATCAGGAGTAAAAAGAGATCTTCTGGGATTTCATCAGCCTCATGTCCATCCAGAGGTATAATTTCTTTCCCATAAGAATCAAAATTTCAAATTAAGATTTTAAATATTCTTTGTTTTCCTTCTCTTCAAGGGTTAAAGGTGAATGTCTTCATCCTGTTCTCTCTCCCCCTCCCCCCCCGCACTGTGTTCTGAGCATTGCTGTTGTTGATTTCTTTATTTTTTTTCCTGTTCAGAAGTTTCATCAATTTTTTTCTGTTTCAGTGCCCTAATTTCATCTTCACTCAATTCTTTTATTTGTTTTCTATGTCTACTATGTGGATTGCTCAAATGACTGGTAAGATCAAATATTGTTGGTATTGCATTATTTCAAATAACTGTCCTATAAGGACTCGCCAATGACTTCACAAGTATCTGCTTCAAATAATTTTGAGAAATAAAATAACCCAATCATTCTTTAGTTTTCTTGTGCCTCTGCAAAATGTATACTTCTATAGATTATAAAGGTCTCAAAGTGTTTGGCACATAATCGATAATCTTATTTAGTTGATCAGGTGTTTTATCTTCTAAGTCTGCTCCCCTACAATTTTCCACCCACTTCTGGCACCTGGCCAGATTCCACAGGAACCTGAAGAAGGCCATGCTTGACTGCATGCTCTTCCTTGTGCAACTGAGGGACAGCACAGAAGTTCAGCATCCCTGCCCCCCCACAGGCTGGTCCAGTGCTCCTCTCTCCACCTCCTCAGGGCAGCCCACACACCTGTAGGGTCCCTGCTTTATATGTTTAGATGCTCCTATGTCAGGTACATACATGTTTACAAGGGTTATACCCTCTTTTTGGAATGCTCCCATTATCATTATATAATACCTTTTTTTTTTATCTTACTGTAGGCTTTGTTTAAATTTCAATTTTTTCTAACATACGTGTTGCCACCCCAGCTTTTTCTTCATTTTCATTTGCATGAAATATTTTTTTCCATCCCTTTACTTTTAGTCCATGTGTATATTTTGTTCTGAGGTGGGTCTCCTGTAGACAACATGTATATAGGTCTTGTTTTCTTATCCATTCAGCTACCCTATGTCTTTTGATTTGAGCATTTAAGCCATTTACATTTAAAGTGATTATTGATAGGTATGTGTTTATTGCCATTTTATTATTTATAACTATATTCCACTTTTTCTCTTTTTCTCAAAGAATTCCTTTTAATGTTTCTTGTAATACTGGTTTGGTAGTGATGATCTCCTTTTGATTTTTCTTGTCTGGGAAGCTCTTCATTTCTCCTTCAATTTTCAATGATAGCCTTGCTGGGTAAAATGGTCTTAGTTCTAGATACTTGCTTTTTCTTACTTTCAGTATTTCATGCCAATCCCTTCTGGCCTAAAATGATTCTGTTGAGAAATGAGCTGACAGTCTTATGGGAACTCCTGTGTAAGTAATTGTCTTTCTCTTGCTGATTTTAAATTCATTGTCTTTAACATTTGCCATTTTAGTTATGATGTTTCTTGGTGTGGCCTTCTTTGAGTCTATCTTGTTTTGGACTCTGTACTTCCGTGTTAGGAAGTTTTCAGTCGTTATTTCTTTAAATAGGTTCACAAACCCTTGCTCTCTCTCTTCTCCTTCTTTAACCCCTATGATGTGTACGTTGTTACACTTCATGTTGTCCCAAAGGTCCATTAAAATACCCGCATTTTTAAAAATTCTTTTTTCTGCTTTGATTGGGTGGGTTTTTTTTTTTTCTACCTCGTCTTTCAAATCATGAATTCATGAATTCAATCCTCTGCTTTATCTAACCTATTTTTATTCCTTCTAGTGTATTCTTCATTTCAGATATTGTATTCTTCAATCTGACTGACTCTTTTTTATGGTTTTTATGTCCTTTTACAGCTGTTGAAGTTCTCACTAAGTTCTTTGAGCATCCCTATAACCATTGTTTTGAACTCAATATCTGGTAGATTGCCTTCCTCCATTTCACTTAGTTCTTTTTTTGGAGATTTCTCCTGTTCTTTCATTCGGGGCATGTTTCTTTGTCTCCTCATTTTAGTTGCATCTCTTTTTTCCTTCTATGTATTAGGTAGATCTGCTATTTCCCAGGCTTGGTAGGGTGGCCTTATGTAGTAGGTGTTCTATGGGACCCAGTGGTTCAATTTCCTTGATTACCTGTGCTAGGAGCTTCAGAAATATCTGTTGTGTGAGCCCTCCTGTTGTAATTTAATCTTGATTATTGGCTCATTCATGCATGGGGTCAATCCTCAGGCTGCCTGACTGTGAAATCTGCTATGTGGGTCCTGACCACATGAAGCAGAATTTGCTTCAGCAGGTTCTGGTGCCTTCTAAGATCACCCTTTAGATATCCCATTTTTGGAGTTAATTGGATCCCGCTCTAATATTGTGTGAAGCTCACAACTGGGTTTTTTGGTTTGGGGGCCTCTTGGGAGCGACTCCAGTGCAGGTCAATATCAGACACTGCCTGTGATTGGGCCTGGGCAACCTGTTTAGAACTACAAAGCACTCCACAGTTTTTTACTATCTCTGTTGGGCCTCGTTGTGTGTGGAAAGAGCCAAGATGTACACTGAGGACAGCTTTCACCAGCACCTAGCCCAGACCTCCTGAGATCTGCCTCTGCTTGCAAGCTTCCCATTAGTCCCAGTCACTGAAAGAGGCTCTGGTGGTACATAAGTTGAATGAGGTAGGTTCTCAGTGAGATGCCAGGTAATGCTAAGTGATGTTCACCAGACTGATACAGATTCAAACTTGGTGCCAGTGCTGTGTTTATAGCCCTTTAGCAAAATTCCCAGGGTACACCAAGGTCAACAGCCACCCTCTGTTTTCCCACAGACCTTTGTGGTGGGGCAGGGTCTCAGATGGTCATCAGGGGAACAGCAGGGGTTATCAGGCACAAAGAGACCAAGATTTGGTAATGTGAAGGGAGGACTCTGTACTGGTTGGACATGTGAGGGAAAACTGGCCTTCATTCTAGAGCCAAACAATTCAGTCTGTCTTGAATTTCAGCCAGCCCTCTTGGAGAGCTGGAGCTTCATAGGGCAGGGCCACCTGGTGTCAGGAAGGTGGGGTTAGTGGATCTACCATGATGAGATGGTACCAGTCAGACTCTCAGGAAGATGGCTGAAATGACCCCTGCCCATAGTCACAAAACTCAGTCTCTGATATCCCAAGTCCATTCAGATCTCTACACCTCAGGCCCAGGCAGCTGACCTCTCTACAGGGCATGAGTACTGCACAACTGGGTGACAGAGTCAGGAGAGTGGGGCTATTGCATTTTCCCAGGCTGATGCCTTATGAAGGAGAGTGCTTGACCCAAGAAAGATGGCATATGTGGTGTGGCAGAACTCTCTCTGCAGACCCATAAAACCCAGCGTCTCTTCACTAGACTCTATTCCACTTCTATCCATTCTGCTGGAGCCCAGGATAAGTGGATGCAAATGATATTTTGTTCATTGGCCCTTTAAGAGGTTGCCTGATTTTCTAATATACTCCCATGTCTCCCTGGCCATCAGACTCCCTGATGATTTTTACAGCCAGGTGTTATGGCTCTGGTGTTCTAAGATGGGGAGCACTGTGTGGGGTTAAGATCCCACACATCTAAGGGAAACCTTTGCAGCTGAGATATCCCTCCAGATTCTCAGCCACTGCCTATGGGAGCAAGGTCCACCCTTTTTGCATCTCCACCTTCTTACCAGTCTTGATGTGGCTTCTTGTGTAAATCCTTGCTTATAAGACTTTTGTTCAGTTGGTCTTCAGTTGATTATTCAGGTTGATTCTTCTCTATTTTAGTTGTAATTCTAATTTGGTCTTGGGAGGAAGTGAGTGTCATTTCTACCTACTCCACCACCATCTTGGATTTCCTATAGTCCATGTGCTTTTTTCTTTCTTCCCTTTTATAACTTTAGATGTTGGCACTCATTGGGAAAATTATAAGACCTGGAAAGCTAGAAGGGTATTGGGAGGTCATTTAATTAAGTCTTGTCCTATATAGGTGAGGACACTTGGGTTCAACTCCTCTTTGTTTCAAAATTCTATTCCTGAAAATGAAGTTTCAGAAATAAATTAACAGGGATGAATTATAATTTCATAACGTATGCTCAAAAAGTGATTATAAATAGCTTCACAGATAGTAATAGTCTAAATAATTATTATGCAGCATGTAAAATAATGTAGGTTTAAAAATACCATGCCGAAATGTGTGTGTATGTATATATATATATGTGTATATATATATATACGTATATATATACACCTATCTTTATTGTTGAAAGTATTACAAATGTCCCCTTCCCCCTCCCCCCATTGATCCACTCTCCCCTGCATCCCTCCGGGCCTTCACCACACTAGTGATTGTGTCCATGGGTTATGCATATAAGTATATAAGTTCTTAGGTTAATTTCTCTCCACCCACCCACCCCTGCCTTCCCTCTGAGATTTGTCAATTTGTTCCATGCTTCTATGTCTCTGGGTCTATTTTGTTTATTGGTTTATTTTCTTTATTAGATTCCACATATAAGTAAGATCATGTGGTACTTGTCTTTCTCTGACTGACTTATTTCGCTTAGCATAATACTGTCCAGGTCCCACCATGCTGTCTCAAAGGGTAAGGGATCCTTCTTTTTTACAGCTGCATAGTATTTAATGGTGTAAATGTCTGAGAAGATGTTGATGTGATTTCAATCTTCTTGAATTTGTAGGGGCTTGTTTTGTGTTCTAACATGTGGTCTATCTTTGAGAATGCCCCATGTGCACTTGAGGAGAATGCATATTCTGCAGCTTTGGGGTGAAATGTTCTGTAAATGTCAATTAAAGTCACCTGATCTAGTGTGTCATTTTGTTTGTTTTTATTTGTTTTATTTTTATTTTTTTATCTTTATTGTTGAAAGTATTACAGATGTCCCCCTTTCCCTCCCTATTAATCCCCTCCACCCCACCCCCAGACCTTTCCCATACCAATATTCGTGTTCATAGGTTATTATGCATATGAGCATATCAGTTCTTTGATTAATCTCTCCCCACCCACTCCCCGACCCCTGCCTTCTAGTGTGTCATTTAGAGTCACTGTTTTCTTGTTGAATTTTGTCTGGAAGATCATAATATATTTTATGAGGTAAAAATCAGTGAGGTTAGCGTGTTGTGTTTTTGTTTAAAAAATTTATATGCTTATAAAAAGAACCAACAATATCATGTGGTTATCTGTAGGTCAGAGGTTAGCTGATTATAGTTGAATTTATTTGGCTTATTTATAGTTTTGAAATTTTCTGTAATAAACAATATTAATTATTTAGTAATAAGAAAAAATCATTATGAAAAAAATAAATTATCCTGGCAGTATCTGAGCAACAGAGCTATCCAATAAAGCTGTCTGCAATGATGAAAATATTCTATATCTGTACCATCCAGTACAGTAATGAATGGCCAGCTATTGAGCATTTGAAATGTAGCCAGGGCAATTGAAGAACTGGTTTTAATTTAATCTGATTTATATAGTCACATGTAGCTAACAGGTATCATATTTGTCAGCATGAGATCAAATATTTGGTAGTTGAGAGCAGTCACAGTGCACTAAGAGACATTACGGACATAAAATTTTACTGTATGTGCAAATCTGAATGTTTACCTTGACTAGCTTCTTCCTAAGTTATTCTACCGTGATTTTTTTGTTTTCTAATTTTTTTTATGTCTTTATTGATTTTAGAGAGAGGAAGGGAGAGGGAGAGAGAGAGGTAGAAACATCAATGATGAATCATTGATAGGCTGCCTCCTGCATGCCCCTCACTGGGGATCAAGCCCACAACCCAGGCATGTGCCCTGACTGGGAATTGAACTGTGATTGCCTGGATCATTAGTCAGTGCTCAACTGATGAGCTACCCCCCACAGGCTCAGTGTAGGTTTTTTGAGAAACATTGACTTCACCACGTGATTCATAAGGATAACCCATTTATAAATGAAAAGGAGAGTTTATCCAGAAATTATATTTTTCATGTTAAAAGAAAATGCTCATTTTTTTGTCTCTGGTCAGGCCATCTAGCCAGAGAACCAAAACAGCTGAAAGATCGAGTTGGATTCTTTTAACCTGGTTACTTAATTTAACTTTCACCATTTTATTTTATAGATATAACTATTTACCTAGATTTGCTGAATGCTAGTCTTATATAATAGTTATTGTACATTGAAGCTTAAGTTTCATTTTTGTAATTAAAGTTATATGTTGAGTTTGTGGCCAAATACACACTCTCCTTCCCTAACTTAAGAGTTCACCTTTTAGAATAATAGTGGTGTTTGTGAATATCTTCACCTCCATACCAGTCCATCATTAGCACCCAAAATCTGTCCTTATTTGCGATCTATTGTTTTGATTTTTTGCTTACAGACTGAGGAGACACTGTATCTGTAGGAATAAGTTTTCACTTTCTGAAAAATTAATAGTTAACTTATGCAAAAGTATGCACACAGTTCTGCTTTTTGATATTGTTGGAAACAAATAATTTTAATCACTAATTTTCTTAATTGAGTAAGGTTGCTTTATGATAGATTCCATACTCTTTTCCTTCATATGTTAATTTACTTGATAAAGCAGGGACACTATAGTGATTAAACATTCTAGCATTGTTGTGCTGGACATTATTTAGATGATGAGTTTTTCAAGTAGAAATTTTTTTGCAAGAAATTTTTACAATTGTAGTGTATAGAGAAGTTACACATCTAGAATTATGAGTTATTTTGGCTTTTAAACCCAAGAGAATTAATTGATAACAAATTACAAATTTTTACTGAAGATGGCAGAAATAGTTGCTAAAAAGAAGAGAAATGGGCTGAATGATCCTGCCGCGCCTCCCGCCAAGACCTCACCAAAATGCCCTCTCAAATGGAACATCCCCTGAAACCATGATGTTCGCGTTTCATAAATTTGCTTGGGATAAAGGCTACTTAACAAAGAAGGACCTGAGAGTGCTCATGGAAAAGGAGTTCCCTGGATTTTTGGAAATCAAAAAGACCCTCACCTTAGACAAAATAATGAAGGACCTGGACCAGCGCGGAGATGTCCGAGTGGGCTTCCAGAGTGGCTTTTCACTAATTGTGGGGCTCACCACCGCGTGCAATTACCTATTTGTAGTACACAGAAGCTGAAGGGAAGGAAGTGAGCAGCACTGAGCTGTTACTTCCCTCCTGGTAAGAGTTATCCCAATAGGTCACCTAAGGAATCTGTGTTCCCCACAGCTTCCCCCTGTATGAGGATTTCATGAGCAGATCAGGACTCTTAAAAAATGTACAAATAAAATCCCACCCCCACTCAACAAAAGAAAGGAAAGCCAATAAAAGCCAGATAAGCTTTTGATTTTTGTATTGCTTGTATCCTCTTGCCCTCAATAAACAAATTTATTTTTTAGTCCAAAACAAACAAACAAAAAACAAAGAAGAGAAAAATGATGAAGAGAAATGGAAAGTTTGTAATTCAGTTTGGAGGAAGCGAAAGGAAGCCAGTGAGCTAGATTCATCAGCCTAACAGCATGTTGCTGTGCCAATCCTTTGGGAAAATAATTAGGAGCTTTATGTACCTGGTTAATGAAAACAAGCTCAAATAAACAGTGATGAAGTGATGTGTACTTTATAAATAAGATTTGGAAATAAGTTAATACTCTGAGCAATATCTGAGGTGATGATTTTTAATAGATATTTTCTTTGCTTCTGTTTTCTTGCTTTGAATTCACAGACAATATTTTATCTCACAAGAATTGAACCATTTTTAAGGTGTTTTTGTTTTGTAGGAATCTGGTTTTTGGTCCTTTTACTGAATAAACACAGGAAAAAAATTGTTTTATTGGTAAGTCAAGAGAAATGAAACAATATGGAAAACTCTAAAATTCTGCTTAAAGTTTCTATTGATTTCAAGCAAAAGCCAAAGAAATAGTAAAGGGAAAATGCTCCAAAGAATTGAAGTAAAGAGAATTAAAGGAGAAAAGCTTCTGAAGCCAGAGGAGCAGAGCTGGTCATGTCCCCCAAATATGTTGGTGTGCAATGTTCTACCCTCCTTCTAATGTTAAAAAGTTGCAATCTGTTGAAGACTAACCATCTGTCAGTTCAACAATAGTAATGGTTTCTATGTAATAAATAAAATTCAAATTCTAACCCATATAAGTAAATTAGTAATTTGTCACAATATATTCAAAGGGTGTTTCAGGGTGGAACTGATTTAAACAACCCACTTAAATTTTGATTTAAATCATTAATTAAGAAGAGTTTGTTTAATCATTTTTTATGCAGGCCATATATCACCCCTATCTCCATTTTCCACTTTGAAACTGCACTTTTTCAGTAAACATTTATTGGGCACCTACTATGTGCCAGAAACTTTCTTAGGTGTTGGGAATGTAACAATAAACAGGAAATACAGAAGTTCCAATTATCACAGAAGAATTTACAATCTACTCCCTACTTTTCTAATAGTGGCTGTGCATTAATCCTACCAGTTGTTTTAAATTCTATATAAAGCTTTAGCTGTTTTGGCTCAATGGATGAAGTGTCAGTTCATAGACTGAAGGGTCCCAGGTTCAATTCCAGTCAAGGGCATGTTCCCTGGTTGTGGGCTTGATCTCTGGTCCTGGTGGGGCGCATGCAGGAAGCAACCAATCAATGTGTCTCTCTCACATCATTGCTTCTCTGTCTCCCTTCCACTCTCTCTGAAAAGTAATGGAAAAAATACTCCCGGGTGAGGATTTTTAAAAAATTCTATATTAAGCTGTAGATTTAAAAGAGTGACATTTTAAAAATAACCTTTGCTCTTGCACAAGGGCCAATGCTCGTCCCTCTGGAACACATTTGGTTCCCAAGACCATAAGCTTCTTGATGATGCCTAACATGACAGGGTACTGCATTGACTTCACACTGAATTTACTCCTAGAGAGAGTTACTTCTTCCATTGGGAAGCCATTTCTAGTCTGGATCTAAGGTCTCTCTGGCCAAAATTAGCCATGGATATTTAGAGGCATAACAGAACAGCCCAATGCCAGAGCTGTAACCAGAAGTTTAGTGCAACTCTGTACTCTGTGAGAACAAGACTACCTGAGAGTCTTTGCTTGTGGTGCTCCTCACCTCTCATCATCCTGCTTACCCCAACAGTTGCAGGCTCTAGCTTTCTGCTATCTGAAGCCTAATCTTCCTATGGTGCTTAAAATACTTTTCTAATAAAACTTAGAATATTTTCACACCACCACAAAATATATATTTTAACTCTAATTTTATGAGGATATTATCTTTGAAGCTAGATCCTTTTTTCTTCATTAATCTAAAATTGTGAATATTTTTTAATCTCCACCCAAGAATTTTTTTTACTGATTTTTAGAGCTAGAGGAAGGGAGGGAGAAAGAGAGAGAGAGGGAGAGAAACACTGATGTGAGAGAGAAATGTGGATTGGTTGCAGGAATTGAACCCACAACCTAGGTATGTGCCCTGACTGAGAATCAAACCTGTAACCTTTTAGTGTGCTAACCCACAACCTTCAGTGTACAGGATGACACTCCACCAACTGAGCCACCAGACTAGGGCTAAAATTGTGCACTTTTAAATTCATTCAACATTATTGAACTGCTACTTTGTGCCAGACACTGTTACAGAAACTCAGATAGCATAGCAAATTAAAATAAGCAACATTCTTTCCCTTAAGTACTTTACTTCCAAATAGACAAATAAATATATAATTGTAATAAGTGCTAGGAAAAAATCTAAAGCAGGGTAAGAGGTTAAGGAATCAATTAGGGAAGAACTCTGATGAGGGGACATATGAGCATAAATCTGAATAAAGAAAGATAACAATCCCCATGGCTTTCTGGGAACAGAAAAAAACTCCAGGTAGACAGACTAGCAAATACAAAACCCCTGAGAGAAAGCATGTTTGGCATGTGTATTAGTTTGCTCAGTTTCTCATAGCAAAGTACCATAGACTAGGTGGCTTAAACAACAGAAAGTCATTTTTTCACAGTTCTGGAGACAGGAAGTCTAAGATCAAGGTGCTGGTCAGTTTGATTTTTCCTGAGGCCTCTATCCTTGTCTTGCTGATATGTGCCTTCTTGCTGTATCCTCACATGGCCTTTCCTCCATCCTATTCTTACAAGGACACTATCTGATTGGATTAAGGCCTCATCTTTATGACCTCACTTAACCCTAATTACCTCTTTAGAAATCTTATTTCCATATATAGTCACATTGTGGGTTAGGGCTTCAAACATATGAATTTTAAGGGAACACAGTTCAGTCCATACAGCATATTTGAGAAATAATGATGTCAGAAAAAATAGATATCAGCATTGTCATCTAAAATTGGAAATTTAATTTATTTTTACTCATATTAGTGTGTTTAAACATTTACTCTGTATAAAATACTATGTTTAGGGCTGGGAAATGTAGTCTTGAACATAAAAGAATTTATTGGGAAACATGAGAGGTAATACCAACATGCTTAACACCACAAAGCACATCAGAAAACTGTGGTTTACAAGAAGGGGAGACTGTGCCAGTTTTTAATTCAGTGCCCTTAACCTTGCGTTTATCTTGTTTTCTTACGTTCTTATGTCATTCTTTATCTTTGAGTTATTCTTGAGTTATGCTCAATGAACAACAGTTTTATTTTTCCTAATAAGGAAAAACCTCAAAAGAAGACATTTTATTTTGATCTGCACAGCCTCTAACAGAAATTTTATCTCCTCAATCTTTACTTATTTTGTCATAATCATTCTCTTTGGAGCAAGATGTGCACTATTCTGTAACCTAAGATCTGTGTATATTGGTTTCCCACTGCTGCATAAATCAACTCAAAATTTAATATCTTAAACAACAACAAGATTCATTTTGCTCTAAAATCTGTAACTTGAGCAAAGCTTGAGGTTGGCTGGAAAATTTCAAAGGCTTGAGTCATCTGATGGCTCATTCACTCATGTATGTGGCAGGTGCTGCTGGATTATTGGCTAGGACCTTAGCTTAGGGCCTGTTGGCCAGAAGAACATATACACAGGACTTCCCCATGTGGCCTGAGCTTAATCACAACATGGTGTCTGGTTTAGGGAAAGCTTAGACAGAGAGAGACAAAGAAAGAGAACTAGGCAGACACCATATCACCTTTCCTGACCTAGCCTCAGAAGTCACACAGCATAGCTTTCAAAATATTTTATTTGTTAAAACTGAGTCACTTAGGTTGTCCATATTCAAGAGGAAGGGAATTAGATTCTATCTTTTTATGTAAGCAGAGTGAAAGAATTTGTATTTTAAAACCATGATCCCATGTATCTGTTAAATAGTATGGATGATTTCTGTGGCTTCAATGACTGAAAATCCCTAACCTAAAGAATAATCATATTAAAGCCAAGATATAACTATATGTGGGAGATTCCAAGATGGTGGAAGATTAAGTGCAAGCTACATCGACAAACTCTCCAGGAGCAAACTGGAATTACAACTAAAATATAGAAAAAAACAAAACTGAATAATGAACTGAACACTACTAGCTGGAGAACACCCTTGCCAGAAGCCATTCCATCCTTGCTGCTTGACACAGTCCTTCAAGGAGAAGACATCTGTACAGCAAATGCTCCATGGGACTTGGTGTATGGCATATCCTTCTTTCTATGCTTGTTCCCCTTCCTGACGCTCTGTGTCCTTACCCAAGTCACTTCACCATAAAAGGGTTTTGCCCTAGCTGGAAACTTTTCCCTAGCAGGGGGATTGGATGGGACTGGAAAAGACAATGATTCAGTAAAAGCCCCAAGGAGTACTGGAAAATCATGTGCTGCTTATGAGGAACTCAGACTGTCAGCAGAAAGTTTAGGACTTACTAGGCCCACTACCACAGGAAGTTCCCTACTGAGGAAAATGCCTGGGTCTGGGCACCTGTTGATTCGCCGGTGCAGGGCAATCCACAGGGAGGCCACCAGTGAAGAATGTATTACTGGGGGATGTTTACATTAATGGAAAACTTTGTTAATCCCCACAAAGAGCAGTCTAGGAAAGAAATTATTTCAATCTACACATGAACACTTATCATACACAGAATAATCATACACAGAATATTACAATGAGGACGGACTGCTGCAAGGAATGTAAATGGAAAGATTAAGGCTAGGTGCCAGACAGGCAGTCAATCACCATAGCTAAAAACAATCACACGCAAGCTACATAACCCTTACTTAGGACTTGCATAACCTTTACATAAGAAAAGCTGGCTTAGTTATTCTCCTTTTAGCTATGCGATAGAGCAATAAAATAGTAACTTCAGAATATAAATAACAAACTAGATATTAACCTGTAGAATAGCCTATAGAAATATAAACAATAGGTAAGACTAAAAATTAACATACCTAAACAGATGTAAATTCTTTAGCAAAGGTCAGATAAGAAGGTATATTCATTAACTGTGAAAGACCAAAACAGAAACTGGAACAAAGCATGATGTCATGCTGTTTAACCAGCAATAAAATCAAATAGTATAAATACAGTTGTAACAAGGCAATAAAGATAAAGCTGATTCTCCTGTTGCTCTGAACACTGTCTCTGTGTCCTTCCTTCACTTTTTGCCAACGCCATCCACACCTTTGGGGACCCCTGGACTGCTGGGGCTGAACCCTGGCAGTACTCCTATGAGGTGAATATTGCTATGTTTCGTGTTGTCCCACAGCTCTCTTAAAATTTCCTCCTGTTTTTAAATTGTTTTTTTCATTTTGGTTCTCTGATTAAGTGAGTTTCTTCTACCCTATCTTCTAATTCACTGATTCAGCCTTCAGCTTCCCCTAATCTACTGTTTATTCCTTCTAGTGTTTTTTAATTTCTACTACATAATTCTTAATTTCCCTAATAGTTTTCATATATTTTCTCATGCTGTTGAGCTTCTGCCCAGGCAAAGGCTGCTTGGATGGTAAATGTTTGCCTGAGAAAGATCCCTTTTGCTGTATGGAGTAATGACTCAGCACAGGAATCTGTAAGACTCCCCTGATCTCTTTCCCCCAAGCCAGCACCTCAGGATTCTCCTCACACAGCTCTAGTCTACCCTGCCCTCTCTCCTGGAGCCCAAGTTGAGTGATTGCACAAGAACTTTTATGCCTTGACCCTTTAAGAGGGTGCCTGCATTTCCAGCCATCTGTCTTCTGGCAGACAGAAACCACACTGCCTTTCATAGCCAGATGTTTTGTGGGCAACTTTCTTAGTTCTGGTGCTCTAGGCCAAGAAGCCTAGCTTGTGGTTTAGACTCCAGAGTTACCTTGTAGAAATCACATATTTGGGTCATGTTTTCATATCCATTCAGCTACCTTATGCTTTAATTGGAAAAATTAATCCATTTATATTTAAGGTTATTATTGGTAGGTACTTATCTATTGCCATTTTATTTCTTTATGCCTATGTTTCTCTTTCTCTCTATTTCAATTTCTTATTACAGCAGTCCTTTTAACATTTCTTGCAATGTTGGTTTGGTGGTGATAAACTTCTTTAGCTTTCTTTTGTCTGTGAAGTTCTTTATTTCACCTATTTGAAATGAAAGCTTTGCTGGATAAAGTAGTCTTGGTTTTAGATCCTTGCTTTTTATTATGTTGAATACTTCTTGTCATTCCCTTCTGGCCTGAAGAGTTTCTGATGACAAATCAACTGGCAGCTTTATGGGAGTTCCTTAAGATGGCAAAAAATATATATATATACTGATAATAAGTATCAGTATTCTGAACTCTATATCTGATAGATTGCTTATCTCCATTTCATTTAGCTCTTCTTCTAAAAAATTATTTTGTTCTTTCACTTGGGGCTTGCTTTCTTGTCTCCATGGCTTGGTTGCCCATTTGGATTTATTTTTTTGTATTAGATAGATCTCCTCCTGAGACTCCCAGTCTTTTGAATGGTCCCTGGTGCAGGCCAATGTCAGACACTTTTTGTGACTGGCTTTGAGTACCTGTTTGAAGGTTTCTAGACTCCATAACTTGTGGTTCCCTCTGCTGAGGCTGGGTTTGTTTGGTAAGGACCAAGGTGCACACCAAGTTTGCTTTTCTGAGCCCCAGGTTCAGAAGAAAATCAGGCAGTCTCAAAGCACCCAGAGGCTGATTGTTATTCAGTCTCTTAATGAACCTCAGGCTATAGAAACTTTGAAGGGTCAGGTGAGAGGTTTTCAATGGGTGGGGCAATTGTTTCCCTCAGGCAAAGGTTGTTTAGCTGGTAAATATCTGCTTAAAAAAGATGTCCTCTGTTGTATGGTGGAATGACTCAGCACAGGAATCCAGATAGCTCTCCTCTGAGCTCTATCACTGAAGCCACCTTCCATGGATTCTCCTCACACACCTCTAGTTCATTCTGCTTTCTCTCATGCATTGTCCAAGGTGAATGACTACACACAAAACTTGTGCCTTGACTTCTGCATTTCCAGTTGTCTCTCCCTGCCAGACAGAAACCCATCTGCTTTTCACAGCCAGGTGTTATGTGGGCACATTTCTCAGTCCTGGTGCTCTATGCTGGGAAACCCAGCTTGTGGTTTAGGCCCCAGAGTTTTCAATAAGAACCCCCCACAGCTGAGATATCCCTCCAGACCTTCAGCTGCTGCCTGTGAGAGCCCTGCTGGCCCTCTAGAACCTCTGCACTTCTTACCAGTTTCTATGTGGTATTCTCCCTTGGTTATGAGGGTGCTCTCCAGCTAGTCTTCAGTTGATTATTCAGGGTGGTTTTTCTATATATATATTTTAAATATATTTTTATTGATTTCAGAGGGAGGAAGGTAGAGGGAGAGAGAGATGGAAACATCAGTGATGAAAGGGGATCATTGATCAGCTGTCTCCCACATGCCACCTGCTGGGGATTGAGCCTGCAACCTGGGTATGTGCCTTGACTTGGAACTGAACCATAATCTCCTGGATCATACGTCAATGCTCAACTGCTGAACCACTCCTGCTCAGTGGTTTTTCTATATTTTAGTTGTAATTTCAGTTTGGTACTGGGAAAATTTTAGTGTAGATTCCACTCAATCTGCCATCATCTTCCCATTGCCTGTGATTTTTGTTTTGTGCACCCTTTCACACCCTTTGCAACATTAGCACACTTGGTGGTTTCTTTATGTTTTAAAATTTTGCTAATCATGGATTTTACAGCAACAAAAGCATTCTCTCTTTTTTGTTGCATGAGGGATGCTTTTGTTGTGGTGAGGTACTTGAATGAAAATGCTGTCATGTCGAGAACTGAAGTTTTGGTCAACAACTGAGACATTTTTTCTGTGAATAACTTTGTCAAGAACCAAAATGTTCAAGATAGGAGACATTTGAGAACTGATGTTTGACTGTATTTCTAAATTCACATATTTTATAAGATAATTTTAAATATTATTATGTAACCAAAATTATATCATATAGTTCAAGTAAACATTGACTATATTATATCTATGTTCATTATGTTCATTATGTTTATATATTCATGTTGACCAAAAACCTTTTGGTAACTTTTCATTATGAAAATAGAGGGTCAGGAGAGAGACAACAAGATGTCAGCATAGGTAAACCTGGTACCTGCCATGTCCCACAACCACATCAAAATTACAATGAAAATACAGAACAACCATCATTCAGAACCTCCTAAAATCTAGCTGAACAGGTGTCCTACAACTAGGGAATTAAATAAGCACATTGAGACCAATAAGAGGGGCAGAGACACAGGGTGGAATCAGGTGGAATTGCAGAAGCCAGGAACCTGGGACCCAGGTCAGCAGTTTAAAACCAGGAAAGATATCTCAACTGTGGAGGTCTCCCAGAGAAGCAAGGCATCCCAGCCCCACATCATACCTCCATCCCAGGGTTCTAGTGAATGGAAGAAAAGTGCCCAGAACCTCGGGATGTAAAAACCAGTGGGGATTGTGGCTGAGTTATGTGGAAGTTGCTAGAGTCCCAGGTAACTCCTCCTCTTAAAGTGTCCGCACATGGACTTACTCAGACACACTCCGTCTGAGCTCCAGAGCTGGAAAGAAGCTTGAAAGCAACCTGGGACATTCAAGGAGGAACTAACTTGCCTAGAATCAGGGAAAGAGATGGATGGGCAGCTTTCTCTCAGACAGAAGAGGGGACAGAGACCATTGTTCCTTTGACCAGCTCTCCCCACACAGAGACATCAAGTAGGTGCCACATCTGAATCTCTATCAATCTGGCTCACACTTTTCACCCAGCCCTGATGATTCCCAGAGACCCCACTTCTCCCTACTTGCAAGCTCATCCAAGCCATTTCCAGTGGTTTTTCTATGCAAGTGGCCCCTTTTGTGTCAGGCTTAAGACTTTCTTAAAATCTCTCAAACAAGCAGCAGCTGGCCTCAGCATGACTCATACTTCTCGATAAGTGGCCCCAGGCCAAGCATTAGTGCAAGCCTACATTGTTTCATAGCTTGGCCTCTCCTGGGCACCTCCAAGCCCAACACAAGTAGCAACCATCTACAGATTGCTGTGTAGCTCATACTGAGTGGCCCTGAGCATGGCACAGGTAGAGGCTGACTTTGCACCTCATAGAAGGCCCCACAGACAGTACACCTGGTGGTCAGCTTCAGACCATGCCAGGTTACAATCCTACCACATCCAAAAGTGACACACTCAAGGGGCGGACTCAGTGAGCACCAAAGCCCCACTGAAGTAAATCCTGCTCCATAGGGGTGTTTCCAGCACTCCAGCTCTTCAGGTATAGCTGCAGCTGGTCCTCACAGCCAATTGGCCTGGGGCTCAATTCCTCTCAGTGATGTCAACAGCATCCAAGGCTCAACTACAACAGGACAGTGCACACAGCACACACAAGAGAGCACCTAGAAGGCCAAATTCATGTGACTGGGGAGACTGAGCCACTGGGCCCTACAAGACACCTATTACACAAAGCCACTCTACAAATTCCAAGAGACATATAAGATCTACCTAATACATAGAAACAAACACCAGGAAGCAGACAAAATGCCAAGGCAAAAAAACATGTCACAAAGGAAAGAACAAGAAATCTCTAGAAGAAGAACTAAATAAAATGGAACCAAACAAGCTCCTAGATAGAAAGTTCAAATCAATGGTTATAAAGATGCTCAAAGATCTTAGTAAGACTTTTAAGGAAACTAGTGAGATCATCAATGACATAAAAAAGAACCAGTCAGAAATGAAGGCTACACTAACTAAAATGAAGAATAATTTACATGGAATCAACAGTAGAGGATGCCAAAAATCAAATCAGCCAGTTAGATTATGAAGAAGCAAAAAACATCCAACTAGAAGAGCAAAAAGAAAAAAGAATCTAGAAATATGAAGATAGTGTAAGAAGTCTCTGAACAACTTCAAGCGGCCCAACATTTACATTATGGGGAAACCAGAAGGAGGAGAAAGAGAGCAAGAAATTGAAAACTTATTTAAAAAAATAATGACAGAAAACTTGCCCTACCTGGGGAAAGAAATAGACTTACAAGTCCAGAAAACTCAGAAAGTCCCAAACAAAAGGAACCCAAAGAGGCCTAAACCAAGACACATCATCATTAAAATGCCAAAGGTTAAAGAAAAAGAGAGAATCTTAAAAGCAGCAAGAGAAAAGCAGTTAGTTACCTACAAAGGAGCACCCACATGACTGTCAGCTGATTTCTCAACTGAAATTTTGCAGGCCAGAAGGGAGTGGAAATAAATATTCAAAATGATGAAAAGCTAGGACCTACAACCAAGATTACTCTACCCAGCAAAGCTATCATTTAGAATTGAGGGTCAGATAAAGAGCTTCACAGATAAGAAAAAGCTAAAGGAGTTCATCACCAGCAAACCAGTATTACATAAAATGTTGAAGGATCTTCTTTAAGAAGAAGCTAATGAACAAAAGAAACTGACAAACAAGTTAGACACAGAGACATTGAAGCATGCAACAGATGGTCTTATCTCAGAGGGAAGGAGGGGGGTAGGAAGAGATTAACCAAAGATTTTTTATGCATATATGCATAACCCAAGGACACAGGCAATAATAGGGTGAAGGTCTGGGCAGGGAACAGAAGTGGGGTGGAGGGGGTAAAGAGGTGGGGGAGGAAATGGTGCACCTATAATAATTTCAACAATAAAGATAAATTTAAAATAAAAAATAAAATTAGCCAGTCACTGAAGGAAAAAATAAAGAAAATAAAGGGTCAGCTTACATTCAGGGTTGCTTTTTCATCAGTGTATACAATGTTTTAGTATTAGCTCTCATTTATTTATTATCCTCAAGTCCAAATCCATGAATAACATAGTCTGAGTTTTTGCTAAATCGATTTTTATTTCATTTTGTATCATTGTGTGAGAGCTAATACTTATTTTTAAGGAGTAAATGCATTATAAATATGATTAATCTTTGAATACAAGCAACTCAATAAAGTACCATATACACAAAGACCCATTCAACATACATTCTACTGAATTAATTCAGTAGGCCCAATGAGTAGCACAAAGAAATGATGAGATCCTTGATAGAGAAAGCTCTCTTCTCTGTGAGGTAGTAAGAGCTCAACAATGGATGAACCAAGTTGTATTCAGAGTTACTATCTACAAAGGTCTAGATCCAGTATAGACTGTCTTCTGTTGAAAAAGAACTATGAATCATGCACCTGTGCAAACTCAAATAACACTATAAGCCCATCTGTGTGAATTTGCATTTTTCTTGTGCTGAATTAAATTGATTTTCTTTTTATGCACTTTAATGTATATATATTGTTTATATCTATTATAATGAAACTAAAAGTATACAGTTTCTTTTATTTTTCATTGTAATGTTAGAATTTAAAAGAAAAATACCCATCCATGCAAGGGCTTGCATTAAAATTACTTGCCTAGCCTGGCAGGGCGTGGCTCAGCTGTTGAGGGTCGACCTAGGATCCAGGCGATTAGGATTCGATTCCTAGTCAGGGCACATGCCCGGGTTGCGGGCTCGATCAATGACTCTCATCATTGATGTTTCTATCTCTCTCTCTCCCTCTCCTTTCCTCTCTCTGAAATCAATAAAGATACATTTTTTAAAAATAAAATAAAATAATAAAATAAAATAAAATAACTTGCCATTTGAATGCAAGATTAATAGTCCTAGAGATTCATTGTACAACATAGAGCCTATAGTCAACAATACTGTATTATGTACTTAAGTTTACTAAGAGATTAGATCTTAAGTGTTCTTAACAAACACACACACACACACACACACACACGGTGTCACCAAAAAATGTATACACACTTTAACAGCTGATAACTTACTTAATTTTCACTCTGTTTCAGGTTAAACTCATTTGAAATAATGGGTGAAGCCAGACTAAGTTTTGAACAAAGAAAATTTATCCTAAAGTGCCACTAGACTTTTTTTTTATGGGGATACATAAAGTTTACGGTACAAAACCAGCAACAGTCCACAAATTGAAGGCACACAAATATTGAACAAAATTATTCTTGATGTTTGCAATTCCATTGCTTTGTGTTATCAGCAGTGCCTGGACCAGAATGGTCATCAGTTTGAAAACAGGCATTGACAAAGTAAATTATTCATGTCTGTAGATTCTTTTAGATTTTGGAAATGAAATATATGTTAATAAACACTGACTTTATAATCATTCAAAGTGTGTATACATTTTGGGGGGGCCATACACACACACACACACACACACACACATACATGACAGAAGGAAGCTTTTGGCAGTGAAATTCCAAAGCCAATGAACAAATAGGTCAGTTGAAAAAATGCCTATTTTGGGGATAAATTACTGCTCAGAAATGAAGCAGTAATTTATTTTATTTTTAACAAAGATTTGACGAATGTGCTTATTTTTTAACTTAACAAAAACATCAGTTACCAATGAACAATGAATAAAGGATATAAGATAGATAACCTGTTTCTGGAAATAGGGCCAACGTTTTTGGGTTTTTGTTGTTTTTTAATCCTCCTGCAACAGAACACCTAGATGCCAGATAAATTTCACAAAAAAATATTTTACATGTGTAGCTGAGATCATATAAAAGTAAGAGAACACCTAGGGATCTTACATAAAGAAGGGACTAATATCTGATTGCTAACCTAGTTATGAGGCCTCAGTTGACCTTAAGGTATCTGAACAGTAGGGAACTAGAGCTTTGTTTCTTTAATCATTGCTATTATTACTATTTCATAGAATTAATTTATTAGTGAGCACACTGAAAGTCTACATGTGTTTCAGAATTATTGTTTACAGAGGAGCTTTTCACCTTGCTGTATTAGTATTCCTCACCACTCCTTGATAAGCTTTGAAACATATACTGAAATAAAGAAGCTGGCTCATGGGACTCTGTTCCTAGCCTCCTTTGGCCCAACATAAATGAGTTAGTGGTTCCCCAAAATAAATCTAAACTAGATATCTTTAGGAGATTTTTGGTTAATTTATTGCTGGACTGTATCCTGGAAACTGACAGAAAATTCCTAGAGAGATATATAATCTTCACCAAAATATTAAATGAAAAATGGCTGGTTTTCTTCCATTTAATAGCAATCTTCACAAAATAAGTGGTACCATCTAAAATGTGTCATGTCCTTCACCACTCTATTGGTAACAATGGAATTTGCATGAAACATCACAAATTAAATTATAGATGGAGCTTGTACTAAATGTCCTTTAAGGGACAGTAAGCTCTTTTTCAGTGGAGTTTTTTTCAAGGAAGATATGTGTTATCTTCACATGGTTTAAATTAACAATTCTATGGACTACTCTCAATGTTTATATGTATATACTCATGCATAAGAGCCAATTTTCTATAACAATATATAAAATATAAAATTTTAGGGTGCTGAACACTTCAATTTCAGTAATAATATTTATTAGTAAGTATCAAATTGCACTTTAGTCTTGTGGCTATCATACTAGAATATGTTCTGTATCTGTATTGTCTTAAAATAAAACTCTTCTCAGAATTTTATTGCATATATCAACTAGGTTATATTTTTGTTCTTTACCAAAAAAGATACTAAGGAAATTATAAGCAGACTTTACATGGTTTTTAAATCATAACTCCTGATTTCTTTACATATTTAATATGAAATTGTCCAGGAGTTATATTCATTGTTAAAGGCTTTAGTTCCTTGAATAATATGGCACATACTGCAAAATCAACTATTCCCACAAAAAACACCTCAAATATAGTAGAAAAACACCTTGGATTTTAATAACTGTTCTGGAATAAGAATGGAAGGCCTTAGGCTTGAGCAAAGCAAAGTTGAAAACAAGGTCCCAGGAAACACTGGTGCACTCAAAAGATTACACCCTCATCAAAATGGTAAACTAGAAGAAAAAAATTGTCCCTAGGAAAAAGGGGCAAAATCAGGAAACTTTGATTTCTGACTCCTGTTCTGGATAGAAAATTAAAATAAAAACTGGGAACTCTCACTGGTGACCTTTACACTTGGATTTGTGATTCTAACTACACTACTTAACAGCATCCAAGGAACACCAAACACTTAAAGGAGTATCAGGTTGGTAGTGTCATGAAGCACTTGGCAGAAGCAAATACAAGTCCTCTATGGAGAAATAGGCCTTCAACCCAGAGCTCAGGATACCCCAGATCAGCCAATCAGAACACAAGTATTCAGAAACTAAAAAAAGGTGAACAAGATATCAAAATATTTCAGGTATTGAAATAATCACATAGATAGCATGAAATAAATTAGGTCAGTTGTCAGTTTCAATGTGGTTCTTCTAAAAGCATCAAAAATACATATAAAGAATAATAGTATCATAAATAATCAGGAAGTTTTAGGAAAAAAAACATAAACTTCTAAAAATTAAAAAATAGTATTATTGATAGAAGCGACCTAAGTGTCCATTGATGGATAAATGAGTAAATAAAATATGGAAATCTTGCTATTTGTGACAACAAGGATGGACTTTGAGGGCATTATGCTAAGTGAAATAAGTCAGAGAAGGCAAATACTATATGATCTCACTTATTTGTGCAATCTTATAAAAAAAAAAAAAAAAAGAACTTATAAATACAAAGAACATGGTGGTTGCCAGAAAGGTAGGTGAAATGGGTGAAGGGAGTCAAAATTCCAATTATAAAATACATAAATCCTGGGGATTTAATGTACTGCATGGTGACTATAATTAATACTACCATGTTGTATAGTTAATAGTTGAAAAGAGAATAGATCTTAAAAACTCTCATCACAAAAAAAAAATATATCAATTTAGTATATGAGTTAAATAGCAGAATAGTCACAGCTGAAAAGAAATTTATTAAAGTTAAAGGTAGAACTGAAGAAATTATATACAGTATAGTACAAAGTGACAGAAAAATATAAATGTAAAATAAGAGTCAAGAGGGTAGAATAAAAAAATCTAATATAAGTTGGAGTTTCTGAAACAGAGAATACGTAGAATAGGACAGAGACATTATTCTAAAGTACAAGTGAGGCCACTGAATTATTCACTTTAAAATGGTTACTTTTGTTATATCAATTCTATAGTGTGAAAAATATATCCTTCTGATGCTGACAATAATGTCAAAGTAGAATAATTTATCTAGCTAAACTGTGCCTCAAGAATGTGAGCATTGTCCTGAGGATATACTTCAGAAAGTTGTAAAATTATTCCTGAGGGAAGAAATGAGATAAAAAAAGGAATAGTAAACACAGAAATTTACAAATGTGGATAAATCTATACAAACATTATAACATAATTTGAGGGACGAAATATGGCAGGATTATCAAAGCATTTTAATCTGCTTCAGAAAATTCTCTCCCATCATCACAGTCCTTTCTCCAGTCATGGGAATGTTCCAATATCTGAGCAGTCCCTAGCTTCATCCTTCAAAGATTAACATGTAGCCCCCCTCTTTCTTCCCTTCCCCCCTTTCTCTTTTCAGTACTGTAGACTGAAAATTCATAAATTTGGGGCTTTTATTCTTGTTTTCAACAAACATTAATTGAGTATTTGCTATGTGCCAGTGACTGTGCCAGGCACAAGAGATAAAAAACATTTTAATGTCTAGACAGATATGTGAATAAATACAGAAAATTCAATGTTGGAGATGCTGTGATAAAAATATTCAGACAGGACAACGAAGGAGTGATTGATTCCAAAACCTGAGGACACTGAAAAAGACTTCAAAAAAAAGTATTTCCAAGAGAGCAGGGGAAACTAAGGCCATTTCAGGCAGAAGGATGCATGTGTGGGCTGAGAGGATTGGTATGAAATCATATGATATGTTAGAGGAACCTCAAAAATGTTTCACATGGTCTTAGCATGAAAAAGGAGAGGTTGGGGCCACAGTTAAAGATATGGCTGGAGAGAAAGGTAGGGGTTAGCTCATGAGGTGTTTGGTCTGCACCTTAAGAAGTTTGGGCTTTAGCATCTGGGCAGTGGGAAACACTGAAGGGTTTTTCACCTGGGAAGTTACATAGTTATATTTGTCTTTTAGATATATCATGTGCCATCGATGTAGCAGCTAAACCATAAGATGAGATTTCCAGTTGAATACTAAGATACATAGCCAGTCTGTAGAGTAGCACAAGAAAACATCTAAAAATTTAGGGGTAAGTTTAGAAAATATGACCCTCTAAAATGAAAACCATGAAAAACTGGCAAAATGTTAATTAGACCCGTCAACCTCAAAGTATTTTTTATTATTTTTGCACACATAAAGTGAGACATTTATTATCCTAAGAACAGATTTTATTTTTCATTTTCTCAAAACACTAAACAGTGCACAGCATAGTAATCAAGCACACAATATAAACTGATATGTGCAAACCATAATCCGGAAAATGGTTGTCTTACTTTGAGACTCCTTAAAAGCTTATACTTTTTTTTTTTAATTTTATTTTTGTTTAAAATATTACAGATGTCCCTTTTTCTCCCCAGTGACCCACTACACCCCACCCCACTGCCCTCACCAGTCCCTATCCCCACCATTGTCCGTGTCCTTGGGTTGTGCATATATGCATATAAATTCTTTGGTTACTCTCTCCTCCTCCACGCATCCGCCCTCCTCCATCCCTCTGACATTCGTCAGCTGATCTATGCTTCCATGTCATTGAATCTATTCTGTTCATCAGTTTTAAGTTTTTAGATTCCACATATAAGTGAGATCATGTGATGTTTGTCTTTCTCTGCCTGGCTTATTTCACTTAGCATAATACTCTCCAAGTCCATCCATACTGTCCCAAAGGGTACGAGATCCTTCTTCTTTACAGCTGCATAGTATTCCATGGTGTATATGTCTCATATATTCTAAGAATCCTGAAACACTAATCAGAAAGAATATATGCACCCCTATGTTCATAGCAGCACAGTTTACAATAGCTAAGACCTGGAAACAACCCAAGTGCCCATCAGTAGATGAGTGGATAAAAAAGCTTACACTTTTAAGTGACCTTTAGCAAAGTTATCAACAAACAACAAAAAAGGAGTTATCCCAGAAAAACCTTAGTGTAAGACATACCTCAACTCCTAGAAACTGGAATTTTTCTGTAGAGGAAATACTTGAGGTGCCTCTCTATGACTGAGTTGCACACTCACTTTTGCTTCAGATAACATTGCTAGGGCTCCCAGTTTGAGAAAGGGTTATTCTAAAGGTAAGTTTAATATTTCAATTTTCATCATAAGGCCTCCATTAAAATTGCATTTCAAGTGAAGGAAAGGGAGATGAGAAAAGAAATCAAATTTTGCTGCAGACCAAAATTATTCTACAAAATTCAGAAATGGTACGTATAGGGGGCTGATGTTTACAAATACCCACTTCCATTAGCTATCAGACAACCTGGAGAGAGAGCATAAGGGACATAACTCTTCAGAATGCGCATTGAAGGTATGTAGAGAACTTTATGTTAAATCTTTATGGTCTGATCTGATATTTATATAGGATATATTCATGTTCTCCTGGAAATGGTCACCAATCCTGCAGGTGTTTCAAGTACAATTTAAAACATGCTCAAAAATTTCCTTCTGCATCAACCAGCTTTCCATGAGTTTAAATTCCACTTGAAACCTGTCTGGATATAGAAACCAGAGCAGGAACTTCGTGGCTGCACTATTTGTATCAGACTTCATGGAAAGAAACCGCGCTAAGACAACTTGTAAAATTAATCTCACTGTTTTTATTGTTCAGTTTGTACCTTAACTATGGCAGAATGGCTTTGCTACTTCAAAACCTTGCACAGCCAGATATCCCAGTGTTATCTGCAGATCATGTGAGGTACTTTCACACTTAGAAGCATTGCCCTGTATTCTGTTGTTTGCTCTGAAATCATGGCCAGGGGAAACACTGTCTCATTGTTCAGGAATACTTCAGGATGTGTGTGTAACAGTGTAGACAGAACAGAATTCAAGCAATATGGTTCCAACTCAGCGCCTCTAGCCTGAAGAAAAGCAGGTGGTTCATCCTAAAATATTCCTGACCCGGAAGTCTCTCCTGTGCGGCACCGTCCTTTGTGCTGTTGGTGGCCCTAGGCCTCCTCACAGCCAGTCCCTCATAAGGGCCTCCTGGACACCGCAGGATACCCCAGCAAAACGCTCTTCTGCAGGAGCAAGGAACAGATCCACAGTCTTGCTCTGAGCCACTGTGGAAGAGGAATTTCTTCGTATTGATTCTTTTAAATATCGAAGCACTTTGCTGTCATCGTGAAGTAGGGGTTGGAGTCAGATCACTCTTCATTTCCAATGATAAACGTCTCGTTTTGTGAATTTCCACTTATTCACCCAGGAAGGTGCACCTGATGGGCGAGGGCTCTCCTGTGTTAAACGGCTACAGAACAGCTGCACTTTTGCAAGGAGGTGCCCAATGTTCCTCTTTGATGCTGTGTTCTCTGATGCGGTGATGCCCAGGACGGTGGAAGGTCTTCAATAGAGCTCAATATGAACCTGCAGGCAGACGCTGAGCATCATGGAAGCCACTATGTAGAGGCAGGGAAGGTGATAGCAGCAGCCAGGCCAGGTCGAAGATGAGCAGCCCATGAGTCAGCCCCTTACAGAAGACCCCGCAGGAGCAGGCGGCGGCCTAGCGCATGAGTGGGACAACGAACCTGGACAGAGCCGCAGCTCTATAGACCCATGCCTGCCCCCGCGGGCTCATCGGCACGCCGCCCCCGGGCCGCCGCCCTGGCTACCCACCTCTCTCTGCCGCCGGGCGTGAGGGGGACTGCAGCGACGCTGGCGGGCCGGCTGGGGGAGGCGAGTCGGGGTCCGCACTTCATGCTGTGGGAAGCGCCTCCAGGAGACACCCAACCTCAAAATATTTTAACCATATATGTTTCATCAGCCAGATAAGTTTAGTAGAAATGCAATATACATATATTAAGGAGACTAGACAGGCACTTCAACTACCTGAGAGACCAGGTTAAAGAAGAGACAATATTTAGATACTTATGTCCCCAGAGTTGCAAAGAGCGTTCCTCACTGGTCAACATCTCACTCTTTTATTCCACCTCTGTGCTTAGCCTCTGCTGGACACTTCTGAGCAGATTCCAGGATGGAGTACCCTGAGTAAAGGGCAGGTACCCAATTATCCTGTCAGTTATTGCTCTCATTGTAAGTTAATAACTTAATTTTGGTGTTCATTAGTTTCCCTTTTGGTTTAAATAAATCAACCCCCCAGAATTTCATCAACTTCCTTGTTTCCGACTATGGATTCATTCAAGGTAATGCTCACCTGCTATCAAGTGTCCTAAGAAACACCCATCCTCCTCTGAAATCCTCCAAGCTATATCCAACTATACAGCATTAAAAAAGGCACAAATTTCTGCATTTCTATTACTGGAATACTGTGCTCATATTTAGATTGGAAGAGATTAATCAAAGAAATTACATACATATATCCATAGCCAATAGACACAAACAATAGTGCAATAGCGTGGTGAAGGCTTGGAGTGGGGCAGGGGCTAGTAGGAGGGGGGAAAGGGTGGAGGGAACTGAAGAACATCTATAATGCTGCCAACAATAAAAAACTTTAGATTGGTTGAACAGCTAGTTGCCTTTTACCCAATAAAACAATGTTGAGATTTTATAACTCGCTGGGAGATTTTTACAGATACCTCTATTTGAATCTATGGGCTTTTGAATCTGAGGGCTTTAACACAAAGTAGAACCAGGTTCATCCTTTCTTTTAATCATTTTTTTAATTTTTCAATTACAGTTGACATACAATATTATATTAGTTTTAGTTGTACACCCCAGTGATTAAAAATTATAAAACTTATGAAGTGATCATCATGAAAAATCTCATACCCATCTGACACTATGTGTAGTTATTAGAATATTGTTGACTATATTCTCACTATAACTAGTAATTTGTACTTCTAAATCCCTTCACTTTTTTTAGCCATCCCACCAACACCTCTCCCATCTAGCAAAATGTTCTGTGTCTATGTGGCTGTTTCTGTCCTGCTTGTTAGTTTATATTAATTTTTAAATTCAATTTTTGGTAGAAATGTATTTATTGTCATTTTATTCATATTTTTCATCTCTTTTTTTCTTCATAAAGAAGACTAACATTTCATGTAATATTGGTTTGGTGATGATGAACTCCTTTAGCTTTATCTTGTCTGTGAAGCTCTTTATCTGACCCTCAATTCTAACTGATAGCTTTGCTGGATAGAGTAATCTTGATTGTAGGTCCTTGCCTTTCATCAATTTGAATATTTCTTGCCACTCCCTTCTGGCCTGCAACATTTCTGTTGAGAAATCAGCTGACAGTCATATGGGTGCCCCCTTATAGGTAACTAACTGCTTTTCTCTTGCTGCTTTTAAGATTCTCTCTTTGTCTTTAACCTTTGGCATTTTAATTGTGATGTGTCTTGGTGTAGGTCTCTTTGGGTTCCTCTTGTTTGGGACTCTCTGTGTTTCCTGGATTTCACCAGGTAGGGGAAGTTTAGTGTCATTATTTTTTCAAATAAGTTTTCAATTTCTTGCTCCCTCTCTTCTCCTTCTGTAACCCCAATGATGCAAATGTTGGTAAGCTTGAAGTTTTCCCAGAGACTCCTTACACTGTCTTCATATTTTTGGATTCTTTTTTCATTTTGCTGTTCTGATTGGGTGTTTTTTGCTTCCTCATATTCCAAATCACTGATTTGATTCTCAGCGTCCTCTACTCTACTGTTGATTCCCTGTAAATTATTCTTCATTTTAGTTAGTGTAACCTTTATTTCCAACTGGTCCTTTTTAATGTTGTTGATGTTCTCACTAAGTTCCTTGAAGTTCTCACTAAGTTTCTTGAGCATCCTTATAACCATTGTTTTGAACTCTGTATCTGGTAGTTTGCTTGCTTCAGTTTCATTTAGTTCATTTCCTGGAGATTTCTTATGTTCTTTTAATTGCAACATATTTCTTTTTCTCTGCATTTTGGCTGTTCCCCTATGTTGTTTCTATGTATTAGGTAGATCTGCTATGTCTCCTGGAATTTTTAGAGTGACCTTATGTAGTAAGTGTTCTGTAGGGCCTAGTGGTGCAGCCTCCCCAGTCACCTGAGCTGGGTGCTCCAGGTGTGCCCCTTTGTGGGCTTTGTGCACTGTCTTCTTGTAGTTGAGCCTTGATTGTTATTGGCATCACTGGGAGGGATTGACTTCCATTGCTAATCAGCTGTGAGGACCAGCTGTGACTATAGCAGAATCACTGCTGTGCAGAAGCTGACCCTATGGATCAGGACTTACTTCAATGGGGCTTTGCTACTCACTAAGTCTGTCCCTTGAGTTTGTCACTCATGGAGGTAGTAGGGTTGTAATCTGGCATAGTCTGAAGCTGACCACCAGGTGCACTGCCTCTTGGGCCTCATGGAAGGGTCAAAGTCTGCTACTGCCTGTGCCCTACCTGGAGCCACCTGGCACAAGCTACAAAGCAATCTGCAGATGAGTGCTACTTGTCTTGCTCTTAGAGGTGCCCAGGAGAGGCCAAGCTGTGAACCAAGGTGGGCTGCTCCTAGTGCCAGGTCTGGGGCCACTCATCAAGCGGTATGGGGTATGATGAGGCCAGCTGCTGCTTGTTTGAGAAATTTTATGAAAGTCTGAAGCATGAGCCACATCAGGCTATTCATAAGGAAAAGTCACTGGAAACAGCTTGGATAGGCCTGCAAATTGGGTTGGGCTGGATCTCAGGGAAACGCCAGGTCAGGGCAAACAGTTTTAGCCAGGTAGATGGAGACTCATATATGGCACTTGCCGGTCAGCTCTGTGGCAGGGAGAGCTCAGCAAAGGAACAATGGCCTTTGCCAGCACTTCCATTTGGGAAGAAGCTGCCCATCCTCCCCACCCCCAGCTCTTACCCTGATGCCAGGCAATTTAGCTCCTCCTCACATGTCCTTGGTTCCTTTCAAACTGTTACCCCAGTGCTGGAGCTCAGAGCAAGTGAGTTTAAGTAAGTGCATGTGAGGGCTCTTTCAGAGGAACTGCCTGGGACTCCAGCAGCCTCTGTCTTTCTCAGCCAAAATCCCCACTGTTTTTTACAGCCCAAAGATATGAGGACTTCTCTTACCAGCACTGGCACACTGGGATGTAGGGTCTGGTGTGGGGCTGGAACCCCTTGCTCCTCAGGGGAGACCTCTGCACCCAAAATATCCTTCCCAATTAAAAACTGCCACATGCGGGTGTAAGACCAGCCTGTTCCACACCTGTGCACCTCTTACCAGTCTCGATGTGGCTTCTTCTTTAATTCCCTAGTTGTAGGACTCCTATTCAGCCATATTTTAGGTGGTTTTTAATTATGGTGGTTTTGAAGTTTAGCTGTAATTTTAATATGGTTGTGGGAGGAGGTGAGTACTGCACTTACTATGCCTCCATCTTGATCAGAAGCCCTTGAGGTTCATCTTAATAATTTCTGTTCACTGGTCATTGTCTGGAATACTTTACATTAGCATTCCATAGATTTTAATAAAATTTTTATGAAGCAGCTTTAAAATTTCTAGACTTATACTTTAAAAACTTTTTAAATATTTACTTTTAAATATCCTCAAATTTGTCATGTTACAACACATAGCAAATTTTTAAAATATTGGAAACATTTCAAACATCATCAGTCAACCTCCTTCTTTTGTTGTAACAAAAGAAGTTACAACTTTTGTGTATAATTACATTTCTATAGCCAAAATCAGATTTCTTTTTAGTTATATTGTAATATATAGTACTAATTAATTATCAGCTTCAGATTGTACCTGAATCTTGTCAGTTTTAAAAATTGTTAATGAGCATGATAGTCTATAAAAAACCAATGCTTAAAATAAATAATTATCATACTAGTAAGTTTTTCATCCTGAAATTATCACTTAATTGCTATTACATTTTTTTCTTTATTTCACAGCTATAGCATAAATTAGCAAATATCAGATGCATAGTTGATCTGTACCTCATTTTCCTTTAATTCCTTCTCCAACCCACATACCATTTTCAACACTCACTCTCTTACCTACGTGACCCTTTGTGCTACATCCACCATCATATTTCCAAATTGTATCTGTTATAGGACAATGAAAAGCTAGGAAAATTTCAGGGCAAGTGGAATAGGGAAACAGAGAGGAAAATTAAAGCCAAAAATCTTTGTAGGCTGCTTGTAGCAAGACCTTATCTTGAGAACAAAGGGTTAAAACCTCTCCTTCTCACAAAAGAATGCAGAGAGGAGGGGGAAAGAAGAAGAAATCTTAATGCAGCTAGAAAATAGACAGCAGAGAGGAGGGAGGGGGGGAAGGAAGAGTGCAGTCTCATCCCACTGTTTAAACACAGAAACCAACAATCTCAGGATTTACTTGCCATGTGCTTCTTATAAATTGTGGAAAAGCCATAACAAAGAGTTAATCTGTACCAAGATATCTAGCAGAAGAAATTTTTAAAAATCTAGACAGGAGGGTATGTAAGGCAGAAACTCCTCACCCCACTCACCCTTCAGAGTAGCTGAAAGCCCATTTGCACTTCATATGCCAGATAATAGATTTACTTGCTTTGCTTCTTTAATAAATTTGTTTGCTTTAATTGCTTTAATAAATTGGCTTTATGACAATCAGGGTGTCTTGTTTAAATTCATTTATACAATCATGACAAGAATGGAGGCAGGGACAGCTCTCTCCCTCTGACTCAGGTGATAACACATTTTCTGGGGTCTCCAGGCTTCCTATAACAGATGAACTGCTGCTGATTTTAGAACTGTTGACATATTGCAAAAGTGAGAACAAAAATTCTTTTGGACTATCTGAATGTGTTGTAGTTTAAGTAGAAGCCAAAGGATATTTTTTTCTGCTCCAACTACTTTTTATAATCTCAGTGATTTCTTACTCACCCCTGATACCTCCATGAGGCAGGGCTTGGTTGCAGAGAAGCAGGAGATGATATGAATGCAAGTGGTGTGCAGTTCCATTCAACTACAAGTGTTTATTGAGTCCCATTTCCTGTGTAGCTTGTTCCGACATTATGGGCAGTGAGATGTTAGCCTGTCCTATTTTTAAGATTATGCAGAGACCTTTCACCTGCTTCCTTAGTAATAACTGCTATGAGAGTTTCAGGAGAATCTCCAGCTAAGAAGGAATTGCTGTACAATCAATGCCTGTTATTTGCAACAACATGAATCAATCTAGAGGATATTATGATAAATGAAATTAGCCAGACAAAGACAAATAGTATTGTATTATCTCACGTATATGTGGAATCTAACAACAACAAAAAGAACTAATAGAAACAAATAGTAGAATGGTGATTACCAGGAGCTGAAGAGTTAGGGAGATGGAGAAATTCTAGCCAAAAGTACAAGCCTTCAGCTATAAGATGAAAAAGCTCTGGGAATATAATTTATAGCATGGTGACTATAGTTAATAATACTGTGTTGTGTACTTGAACTTTGCTAAGAAAGTACATCTTAAGCATTCACACACAGAGACACACACACAGAGTAGTATATGAGATGACAGGTGTGCTAATTAACCTGATTTTGGTAATCACTTCACAAAGTATGTGTATGACAAACAATTATGTTGTACACTTTAAATATGTACAATTTAATTGTCAATTATACCTCAATAAAGATAAAAAATAAATGATGCAGACTCTTCTGATTGGGGTGAGATATTCACATATCCATAGAGATAGAGATTGCATTAACTATTAACATGGGTATCATCCTTCTAGAGTTTACAAAATATCTTCTTTATTTAACTTTTTCTTAATTTGAGAAGTTTGCAAAAGTTAAATAACTGACCTGAGGTTGCCCAGTGTGGTGGGCTGAATAATTGTGCCCCAAAGTTGTCCATATCTTAATTTCTGGAACCTGTGAACATTACCTTTAATGGTAAAAGGGGACTTCATAAATGTGATTAAGGGAAAGATTTTGAGATGAAGAGATGACCCTGGATTAACTAAGTAGGTTCAATGGAATAACTAGGGTCCTTATAAGAGAAAGCAGTAGAAGACGTGATGAGGGAAGTACAAGATTGGAATGATGGGAGGAAATAGTTATGAGCCAAGGAATCTGAGGAGCCTGTAAAATCTTGAAGAGGCAAGGAATGAATTGTCTCTGGCATATCCAGGAAGAACCAGCACCGGGGACACCTTCTTTTTAGCCCTATAAGGCTCATTTTGGGCTTTAGAGCTCCAGAACTGTGAGAGAATAAATGTGTGCTATTTTAAGCCACTAAATTTGTGGTAATTTGTTATAGCAGGAAATGTTTGTGTCCAGTGTTTTCAGTTCTAGGGTAGAATTGATATGCCTATTCTTCAGTACTCAGTGCTTGTGTTGTTGTTGTCTTCTGAATTTTTTCAAAAAATTCACATTGTCAATTAAGTTCCAGTCTTTTTCTAAGGAGAAGGCAAGAAGTTTTTACAAATATATGGTAATTTAGAAATTTTCTTTCACAACTCACAGCTTCAAAAGGAAATTTCTACTTTTTTAGTTATCCAAAGAGGCAACCTCTTTGGGCTTGGGTAAATTTTAGTTACTCCTTGACTAATTACCATTCCTATAGTAAGGGTGACTAAAATTTCATAATTTTTTTTTTTTTTTAAATCAAGGGGGATGAATTCAGTAGATCCTGAAATCATCCTGCTACTTTAGCATCTTAATTCCAGCAGGGATTGTCTTTTTTACATAGTTTCACTGAATTTATAAACAGCGAAAATACAGTTTATGTTGTAGTTTCTAAACAATGGTCCCATTTTTGCCTCCAATAAATTCTAATGTGATAATAAATTATCCTCTTGCCAAAATTCCTTTATTCAATTCCTAATTAGTATAGCTGAGCCGCCTTCTCCCAAAATTGATTTTTTTTCTGCAAGGAAGATTGTAAAGCTAACTTCCTTAATGTCTGATGATTCACATAAGCCAAAATTAAAAGATTATGGATATTCAAATTTCAGAACTTTAGTGATTACTTAGGTTTCCTGATAGAGTTTCAGAAAGAGAAAAGAAGAGCAGTCAATTCTATTTGGGGCAGACAAGTTACATTAAACTTGTTTAAATAAGGAGATTTCTTTTTTTCACAAGACTTTACCTATGGACGTTGTTTGGGGTGGATGTTCGGGGTGCGAAACTGTCAGAAGGCAAAGAAATGGCCTAAGAAAGAGGTAGAGGACTGTTTAGACTGAGATTAGGAGGAAGGTTTCCACTGTGTCTGGCCACTTTGGCCATCCTCAAACAATGTCTAGAAATTTTAAGTTTTAGGAGGACCTGGGGTCAAGAATATTTCATATGAAAACAAAATATAAACTCTAAGAACAGAAAGGAAAGAAAAGAGAACCTCAAGCTCACTCCATGTGTTTGCCACTGTAACTATAGTTTCCAGAACAGTACTGGACAGATGGTAGACAGTCAATAGCATTTGTGGAATGTGCGTGTGAATGCATAAATGAATGAATATGAAAGGGTTGCTTCCCTGAATATTTTTTTGAGAACTAATGGCATATCCAAATGACACTAAGCTTTTTTACTTCTAGAGAAATCACCATCACTCGAAACAAATATTTGAGATGTCAAGATGTATGGGATACTTTATCAAGCCAAAAATACTTTCATTATCAAAGATTTTGCTCTGAAAGGAATGCTTTCTCTAACTGAAAAGATAACAACCTATTGTTCTTTTAGTAACAATGAATCATATTATGGCTTAATATGTTTCATAACTACTAGTTGTTTTTGAGACTCAATGGTCTAAGAAGAGAGAGAACAGAACATTTAGATCCAACAATTTCTGTACCTACAATAAAGATGTGTCACCAGTATGGGGATGTAGTTTTTCCAACCAATATAGGTCATGTAATATCTTACATTATAAATGAGTTCAGATTATTTTAATACCATATGATATAGATGAAGAATATGGTAAATATAGAACTTCCTCCTAAATTTTAGGTGCAATTTCTCCATAAAAGTCTGAATCTATTGAGAAGAATGTGATTTCAAGTAGAGTCTTCAGCCTAACTTCACAGATGTGATATATTGTCTTGGGAACAGGGAACAGTAATAAGGCAGAGGAAGTGTGTTGCACATTGCATCTGTTCTCTCAGCCTTCAATGTTGACAGTTGAACAGGGCAGCAAAGTTGAACCCCTACAGGAAGTAATCTAACGCAGAAAGAGAGAGTAGAGCATGATATATAATCCCCTAATCATAACCATAGTGACAGGGACATAAATGAAGAGTGCAAGATTCAGGGAAGAGAACATTCCAGGGTGCTAGGTAAAGTCAAATGAAGAAGGTGGGAGCCTGACTGGTCAGGGAGTTATGGGCTTGAGCATGATTCTGGCACATACATGGTTGAGGTGAGTATGCAGAGTTCAAGACAGAGGCAAAGAAATTGGCAAAAAACAAATATCAGAAAGGATAGTTAAGATTTGAAAATGGTAAGCTGGCCAACAGAAGAACACAAGATTGATCTTGGTTTTGCGGTTTTTTAAATTGTGGTAACATAAAATTTACAATTTTAACTATTTTGTAAAATGTTTTTATTGATTTTAGAGAGAAAGAAGAAGGGAGAGGGAGAGAGAGAGAGAGAAACATCAATGAAAAAGAGAAACATCAATAGGCTACCTCCTATAGGCCACCACCACCACCCACCCTCACTGGGGATCAATCCCTCAATCCAGGCATATGCCTTAACCAGGAATTGAACTGGTGACCTCTGGGTACATGAGATGACCCGCAACCAACTGAGCCACAGTGGCCATAGCTAAATATTTTTAAGTGTAAAATTCTGTGGTATTAAGAACATTCACAATGATTTGACAGCAAGAGCAAAGGCAACAAAAAGAAAAATAAACAAATGGGACTCCATCAAACTAAAAAGCTTCTTCACAGCAAAAGAACCATCAATGAAATAAAAAGACAACCTACTAAATGGGAGAAATATTTGCAAATCAAGTACATGATAAGGGGTTAATATCTAAAATATACAAAGAATTCATATAACACAATAGCAAAAAAAAAATCTTATTAAAAAATGTGGGAAAGATCTAAATAGACATTTTTTAAAGGAGACATACTAATGGTCAACAAGTGCTCAACATCACTAATCATTAGGGAAATACAAATCAAAACCATAATGAGACCTTACCTCATTCCTGTCAGAATGACTATTATCAGAAAGACAATAACAAGTGCTGGAGAGGATTTGGAGAAAAGAAAACTGTTGTGCACTGGCGGAATGTAAATTGGTGCAGCCACTATGGAAACACATTTTTGGAGGCTTCTCAAAAAGTTAAAAACTACCATATGATTCAGCAACTTTACTGCTGTGTATTTTTCCAAAGAAAACAAAAACACTAATTCAAAAAGGCAAAGTTGGAGGAATCACAATACCAGATATCAAGTTATACTGCAATAAAAACAGCCTGGTACTGGCACAAGAAAAAGCATATTGATCAATGGAACAGAACAGAAAACCCAGAAACCAACCCAAGCAATTGCACTCAATTAATATTTGACAAAGGAGGCAAGAGTATACAATGAAGTAAAGACAGTCTCTTCAATAAATGGCGTTGGGATAATAGGAGAGGTACATGCAAAAAAAAAAAAAATGAAACTAGACCACCAACTTACACCATACACAAGAATAAACTCAATATGGATAAAAGACTTAAATGTAATTAATGAAACCATTAAAATCCTAGAAGACAACATAGGCAGCAAAGTCGCAAACATCTCATGTAGCAGAATTTTCACATATACATTGCATAGGTGGTATTTAAAGCCACAGGCCTAAGTGAGGTTACTTCAAGAACTGTGTTGCTCTAGGACAGAGTGGCCATTAGGACAGACTCCTAAAGTGCTTCAACATCAAGAGATTAAGTAGAGGTGGAAAGGTCAACAAAAATTATGAGAAAACAATGAGAGAAGAGGAAAGAATGTGACTGTTAATGTGATAAGGGAAAACTAGGTCTAAAATGGAGGACAGTGCCCCCCACCCCTCACCCCAACTTCCCCTATTGCCATCCTGCTATGTTCCCGCATGTGCCAAACAAGAAAGGGCTTTTCCCTGCCCTAAGCAAGGTATAGCTGCCATGTAGGTGGAAGCATATAAGGTATATAACTCTTTACCCGATTGTGTTCTGGGCTCAGACTTTGGAGTTGGACTCCTCTGGGCCCACCGGTGTAAAACAAACCTCCTGAACCCCGAGCCTCCAAGTGCCACTTGATCTTTCTGTAAGGTGAATGTCTTCGGATCCACAACATTTTGGTTCCCTGACCGGGAAGCCCAACTATGCTGGCCCCTTGCAGACACCGGTTTGGGTGGGAGTGCAGGGAGGCGGACAACAAGGAGTCTCAGAGGAGAAGGTGATTTGTCAGTCTCTGATTCAGCTGCCTCCACTCAGCCCCGCACGGTGGTCCCTACTGGACTGGAGGACAGGACAGGACCAGGGCCAGAGCATCAGACACGGTAAGGCCCTGGGGCCCTGACTGAGTTAGGCCTGCCCAAATGGGTGGAAGGGGAGACTGATCACCTCCCAAGAATCTCTAGTGGTACCCAGGTAGGGTTAATCAGGGAGGGAAGGTAATAACCTCCGAATGACCGTGAGAGTGAATGTGTCTGTGATCTCACGGTGCTAGCCACGGGATCTGAGTGGGCCCTAATCCATAGCCATAGTCGGCCATAACGACATAACAGTGACTCAGCTTCAGCTGACCAGGCGTGGGAACTATACAAGTACACCTTAGTCAAGGCCGGCCCAAGTCACTGCAAGGCAGCGGATGGATGGGCATCTGAAAGGTCCCTCCGGGGACCCCCCACCCTTTGTCTGTATCCAACACCATACATGGAAACATGGGAGGATGTTAGGGAAAGTCCACCACCCTAGACTGCATGCTGAAAAACTTTGAGAAGGGCTTTTCCAGGGACTATGGCATCCCAGCACTCTGCACTTTGTGTGAACTTGAATGGACCACCTTCGGGGTAGGTTGGCCCTCAGGGGTAACCTTAGGTGTCCCCACAATCCACCGGGTCTGGCAAGTTGTCTCCAGAAACCCCGGCCACCCAGACCAGTTTCCCTGTATAGATTCTTGGTTAGAAATAGTGTAGACTACCCCCCCCTTGGGTACGGTTTTGCACCAATAGGCAGGGAGAGGCTAAGGTCTTTGTTGCTCAGCCTGAAGGAAAACAGACCCCTCGAGTTTTTGTGGGAGACCAGGAAGATGAGCCTCCCTTTGGGACACCCCCCCCATCCCAGAGGAGAATCTACGGCCCCTCTGGTGCCAGATGTTAATACTCCACCACCGTCAGTGTCACCTCCACCCCAAGGAAAAGAAGGCCCTCCCACACCTGGATGGGCTGGAAGACTTCGCCCACTCCAAGGAGCCCTCCAGATGCCAGAGAATCTTGAGAACCCGAGAGGCTCAATGGGGATGGTACAGTTAAACCTGGCCGCTCCATGATGTACTACCAGCCCTTCTCCACCACTGACCTCCTCGATTGGAAGCATAACACTCTGCCATATTCCAAAAAGCCTTCAAGAGTTCCTAGGGGCTGCGGAGTTTTGCCAGATCTGGATTCCGGGCTTCTCGGCAATAGCAAGACCCCTTTATGCTGCCTTAGCCGGTCCCAATCAGAGTCCTCTGTGTCAGACAGAGGAGGCAGGGGAGGCATTCCAGAGCATCAAATCAGCCCTCAGACAAGCCCCTGCATTGGGATTGCCTGACATTGAGAAACCATTCAACCTGTTCATCCATGAAAAGGACAAGATAGCTCTAGGGGTACTCACACAGCCTGTCAGTGTGTGGCAAAGGCCCATTGCATACCTGTCTAAGAAGCTGGACTCAGTAGCCACTGGATGGCCCCCCCATCTCTACACCCTAGCAGCTACCATCCTCCTCATCAAGGAAGCTGACAAACTCACCCTCAGACAGGAATTGAATATCAAGGTACCACACTTGGTTGTGTCGCTCATGAACAACCAAGGGCACCGGTTCCTTTCAAACTCCCACCTAGCTCAATATCAGGGGTTATTCTGTGAGAACCCCCGCATCACCCCGTGTGGGAGCCTCTGTGGCCCCAGGCACGGAAGAGCTGCCTGGGTGAGCTGCAGATGTGCTTTCCTGCTCCCTGACCCAGACCTTGAGGCACCAAGAAGATACCAATTTAGCTTGTGGCCATAAATTCTAGAAAGGCTTATTAGGAAGTTGGCCCCGGCCTGAAGGGTTAAGGGATAGTTAAGCCACATACCAAGCCAAGGACTCAACCCTCCCCAAAAAGTTCCCATTAGAAGCCAAGACAAAGATAGTTACCAAGGTCTGAGCTCCTGCAGGAGGCAGGATGTTTACTCTGAAAGAGCATTCATAGGGCCTTGAAGAAATTACTTTGTATAGGGCAAAGGGAAGGAATGTGGGGCAGGGTGCTATTCAGCAAAAACAACAGCGCCGGTATAAATTGAGCTTGGAAAATAAACTTGGGGCTGCAGCAGTCACGAGCTGCAGTCCTCCCGATTCCATCTTTTCTGTGTCTGTCTTTTCTTCATCCTCACCCCTTCCTTGGGACTGTTTGACTCTGCCGGCGGGCTCCAGCAACCCTGGAGACTGTACGCATGTTAAACCCGACCACCTTCCTCCCCACAGAGGAAGGCAAACCAGATCATGACTGCGCAGAGGTAACTGATGAGGTCTATGCAAGTCGCCCGAACCTGCGGGCTCAGGCCATCCAAAACCTGGAGCTAACACTGTTATGTGATGGTAGCAGCTATCTCCAAGAAGGCATCCACAAGGCTGGGTATGTAGTTACCACATCTGAAGATATCTTAGAAGCAAAGGCCTTGCCCACTGGGAGGTCAGCCAGAAGGCTGAATTGCAAGCTCTGATCCAGGCCCTAACCCTGGGCAAGGGCAGGAGGGTTAACATCTACACTGACTTCCGCTATGCATTTGCCACGGTCCACATACATGGGGCTATCTACAAGGAAAGAGGCCTCCTCACAACAGCGGGAAAAGCTATTAAGAATAAAGCAGAAGTCTTAAAATTACTAGAAGCTGTTTGGCTCCCAAGGGAAGCAGCCATTCTCCACTGCAAAGGACACCAGAAAGGAACTGACCTCATTGTGAAGGAAAACCGCTTAGCAGACGAGGCAGCAAAAGCAGCCGCCCAGAAGGAACCATCCCATCCAGACCCAACTTCGATCCTTGCTCCAGTAAAAGACTCTCGCCAGCCTAAGTACACCCCTGAGGAGACTAAATGGGCCAAGGAAGAAGGGGCTACCCTCACAGCGCAGGGCTGGTTTTAGCTACTGGATAGCCGCATCATAGTCCCGGTAACCCTTGGGATTCACCTGGTATCTGAGTACCATCAGCTCACTCATCTTGGAAAAACTGCCCTGGAAGCCCTTCTGAAAAAACAGTATTATATCAGCCACCTGCCAGCACTGTGCCAAGCAGTAGGGGAACAGTGTGCTACCTGTGCCAGGAATAATGTGCATTCCATGCCTCGGCCCTCCCCTGGAGTCCAGAGAACAGGAAATACTCCTTTTGAGGACCTAGAGATAGATCTTACGGTGGTCCTGCCCAGTTGCAGGTACAAGTATCTCCTGGATTTAGTTTGCACATACTCAGGATGGGCCGAAGCATTTCCCACCAGGACTGAAAGAAGCAGAGAAGTCACGAAGGCCCTCCTACAAGGAGGTCATCCCTAGGTTCGGCCTACCGCTGAGTATCCACAGTGACAATGGACCGGCCTTCACAGCTGAAATCATCCAGATCCTGTTGAAGGCCCTCGGCATATCATGGAAACTCCACGTGGCATATCGGCCTCGGAGCTCAGGGAAAGTAGAGCGCATGAACTGTACCCTTAAGGAAACATTATCCAAATGCAGCCAAGAAGCCAGTTTCTTCTGGGGAGATCTACTGCCCTTGGTCCTGCTATGTACTCATTGCACCCCTGGAAAGTTAGGCTTTTCCCCTTTTGAGTTAGTATATGGAAGGTCTCCTCCAAGTTTAGGAAGCATCCCGGGAGACCTACATCAAGTGGGAAACCAGAGCCTGAAAACCAGAGCCTGACAGAACAACTCCAGGCCCTGGGAACTACCCTGTCAGAACTACAGCAGTACACAGTTGAAAGGGCCCCCATCCCTCTAAGGACCCTAGTCCATCCATTCCAGGCTAGAGACCTATTATGGGTCAAGGACTGGAAAAAGGAACCCCTCAAGCCATACTGTAGTTTTAACCACCCCTGCTGCTCTTAAAGTTACAGGTATCACCCCGTGGGTCCATCAATTCAGAGTCAAGAAAGCCCACAATGTTCCTGAGGAGGAGTGCTCAGATGATTGGAGAGCCAGCCTGGACCCAGGTGACCCCTTTAAGATCCTGCTAAGGTGGACAGCTACCTGATGAGCACAGAAGACCCCTGGTTTCTAGTTGTAGCTGTATTCATCACCCTGATCCTTGGACTTGGACTTGCTGTGACAGCCCCTCCTGACTGGACTTTACTTGCTAGAGTTGTATTGTTTACTATTTACTATACTCTGGCATCATGCATTTTCTTAGGAGAGGAATGCTGCTACTTCACAAATCAGTCAGGAATAGTAGTTACCAAAGTAAAGGAACTCAGGGAGAGAATCAAACAATGGAGGGAGCAAGAAACTGCCAGGGGATGGTGGAGACAAGGGCAATGGTCTCCTGGTTACTCCCCCTTGAGGGGGTCACTCATCACCATTGCCCTCCTTATCACAATAGGTCCTTGCCTCCTCAACCTACTAATGAGGTTCATTGAAAATTCAGTCTCCCGCCTAACCATGGCCAAGGTCCTAGCTTTACTACAGTATTGGCTGCTAGATGACTTTAATGATGCCCTCTGAGGCTCATCGCCTCCGGGGCATCAAAGGGGGGAATGATAAGGGAAAACTAGGTCTAAAATGGCCAACAGTTGTCTCCTCGGGGCTTTCTCTATCGCCATCCTGCTATGTTCCCACACATGCCAAACCAGAAAGGGCTTTTCCCCTCCCTAAGCAAAGTATAGCTGCTACGTAGGCGGAAGCATATACCATATATAACTCCTTGCCTGATTGTGCTCTGGGCTCAGACTTTGGAGTTGGTCTCCTCTGGGCCCACCAGCATAAAATAAATCTCCTGAACCCCGAGTCTCCGAGTGCTGCTTGGTCTTTCCGTAAGGTGAACATCTCCAGTTCTGCAACATAAGAAGCATTCAAACCTGTGAAGAATTTTTTTGTTAGTTTACTTTAGCCAAACTGTCGACACATGTCAGGGAGCCAAATCTCAACAGATTGAAATAATGTTCCAGAGAATGGCAGTTTTGCACCTTGCTTTATAAATTGCAATCAAAGGAGAAGACAAAAGTGAGTCACGCAAAATTCATTGGTGATAAATTAGTGAGGTGGGAGAAAGCAAAGCCAGGGTGGGGGGACCTCTGGGGCTGGATAAAAAGTAAAATAATAGACACATACTTTTCTTACATAGATGGGTACAAGAGAGTTAACAGTCAAGTTAACAAGATAACAATAATAATGAGATTTGTGGCCTCTGCTCTGGTGCATTGAGGGCCTAGAAAACGGGGAAATTACTTTGTTTTGCAAAGGCACGTGTTAATTAGGTATGTTATCTTAGGTGCAAAAGACAACCAACAGGCTTAGTTAGTTAAGGTGAAAATTAACCTTTGTTAGGGAAAAATACTGCTTCAGGACATGGCTACCAACAATAAACAGCTTATATTTTAAAAGTTTTAATTTCAGACCATCCTTTGTGGTTATTTTAGGTCTCTGAGTTTGCCACCCCTGAGCTTTTCAGTGGTGAGCCTTTTTAGGTTTAGTATGTGGCCCCTTTTCATCCAGCACTGCAATGTCATGAAAGTCAAGAAAAGAAAATGTTTCAAGGAGAGAGTGGTCAATTGTGTCAACTGTGCTGAAACGGCAATTAAATGAAAAAAAGAAATCGCCATATCATTGATGATACCATGAATAGTGGCCCTGATGTCTAGGAGGATTCTGGATGCAGTCCAATTTCATGTGGTTCTGCTTTCCATTCAGTGAAAAATTAGTGAAATTCTACTTGTTGCCAGTTACTTGGCCAGGTAAAGGGATAGAGATGAAAAAATCCTGGGGCTTTGACTGGAGGAGAAAGACATGGAAACAAATAGGTATAATTCAGTATAACAAATTATATAATAAAGCATCATATCAAGATGATGTGAGAATTGCAGTGATTAAGATGCAGATGCATGAAGTCACCATACTACTGCTTATTAGTAATGTGACAATTGATAACTATGTCGTTTTCTCTTTCTTTTTTCTCAACCTTCTGAAGAGAAGAAATGCCTTTATTTATTTACAGGGCTTAGGAAAGGAAAAAAACTATAGAAAAAATATTTTCAAAATAGGCCTTCAGTGAGGGCCTGGGTGCAATGAGTGGTTCTGGTAGGGTCCAGGTTGGAATCTTGCTCTTACTGGTAGTCATTTCCAAGCTGTGAGGACAGTTATCCCCAAGCTTCTCCACTGGCCCCCTTTGGATCTTGGTGACTGGCCCAAATGACTTCTCAGCTCTTTGACAGCCCCGTCATTGACAGCTCTTCATCGTACAGAATTTCATAATTGCCAGGAACTTCCTTCTGGGAAACGTGTTCCATTTATAGCCTGGAATCAAGTTATACTTAAGGATTTAATCATTGGTGGTGCTGGAGGTGAGAGATGGGGATACGTTAAAATCCATCAACCAGGGTTTCATCTATCATCTATGATGATGCCATAGTCTTAGTGCTTGAATCAGTGCTTTTCACTGTTAATCCCCAGGACCACGGCCCTCAGCAACTGCACAGTGGTCCAATGGATCTCATCAAGCAACTTGCTGGTCACTTCCTTGCCTCCAGTGCTCTCCAGGTACAGTCTCAGGTTGTTCATAGTTCACTTGCCTCTGTGGATGTGGTTGTAGACTTCCCCATGTTTCTGAATGTCATCATTGGTGAGCTGAACAAACATGTCCAGCTTGCTGGTATTGGAGGTGGACTTGACTGTGCAGAAATGGAAAAACCCAAGCCTATACAGGTAACAGCACAGCAGACCTAAGGAGACACCAGGACACAAGCGCAGGTTGAGTTCCTCCAGCCAGTTAGTAACTGGTTGTTGATATAGAGAGAGATCATGAGTAGATAGGCTTCCTTAGTAGATTGAGACATAAGTGAAGATGTTGTGCTGCCCCAGGACCACTTTTTAATTTGATCAGAAAGATGCCCTTGACCTGGGCTTTGCAACAAAGTTTCATGATCTAGGTGCTGGAGGGGCTTTTCCTGAACTCCTCCATAAGCAGTTTGTAAGTGAGCAGGCAACATGTAGGTGACCAGGACAAAGTCCAGATGGAAGTATTTTCCATTCTCATCTTTTCCTATATCTTTTACTAGCCTCCACCAAGAGACTCTTCAAAGTCAATTCACAAGTGGTTCAGAAAATGACTATTTGATCATCTAAGACCCCATAGCCAGTTTCAACATTAAAGACTTTTTCAGATGTTTTGCATGTTTGCATGCTCATCCAGTAAAAATTTCAATTCTCATTTTCTGTCACCTGGAACCATCCTCTCTTTTAAAGTTATTTATCAGCATTTCTCGATATCAGTGTCCTATTTCACTTTTCCTGCCATAAGTCATAGGTACTTATGGAGCCAACAAGAATGTCCAATTCTCTTCAGTTTCATGACTCTTGCCTCAGGTTCTTACCTATGTCAGATCCTTTTTCCTGTTGCTTCCTCCTGTGGGCACAGACCTCTGAGTAGGGCAGCCCTGCACCATTTCCAGGCACACTCCATTGCTTGCAGGAGGACTCTCACTGCCCCTACATTATTTTATTTTATTATTTTATTTCATTTTATTTTTTAATATGTCTTTACTGGAAAGAAGAAGGGAATGGGAGATAGAAACATCAATGATGAGAGTCATTGATCAGCTGCATCCTGCATACCCCCTACTAGAGACTGAACCCGCAACCCAGGCATGTGCCCTGACAAGAAATCAAACAGCAATCTCCTGGATCATAGGTCAATGCTCAATGCTGAGCCATGACAGCTGGGCCTTATGTTATTTTCTTAAGGTGGGCCTAGTAACACCAATCTGAACACATTGAAACATAGCAAGCATTTGTAAAAATCAAATAAAATGGAAACCAAACCTGAAAAATTCCATGAGCAAACAGAACCAATTAAGCCAATGCAAGGAAACAATTTAGTTTATTCTACAAAGCAAATGAAACTTAACTTGTGCCATTTTTTGTAAATGCCTTTGAACATCATAAACAAAACTTAAACTGTTACCCAAGTTGCCATGAGGTAACTAAGCACTTTTAACCAGTCCCTTATCACTAGTGAAGTTCTAATATTATAACCAATCATTGTGAAAAGCCTCTGCATTTTCACTATATAAGCTCTTACTTATGACAATATACCTCTGAGAAAACAGTATGGAGCTTCCTCAGAAATTAAAAATGGAGCTGCCTTTTGACCCAGTGATGCAACTTCTAGGAATATATACTAAGAATCCTGAAACATTAATCAGAAAGAATATATGCACCCCTATGTTCATAGCAGCACAATTTACGATACCTAAGACCTGGAAACGGTTTAAGTGCCCATCAGTAGATGAGTGGATAAAAAAGCTGTGTGACATATACACCATGGAATACTATGCAGCTGTAAAGAAGAAGGATCTCGTACCCTTTGGGACAGTATGGATGGACCTGGAGAATGTTATGCTAAGTGAAATAAGCCAGGCAGAGAAAGAAAAACATCACATGATCTCGCTTATATGTGGAATCTAAAGAACTTAAAACTGACAAACAGAATAGATTCAATGACATGGAAGCATAGATCAGACTGACAAATGTCAGAGGGATGGAGGAGGGTGGGTGGGTGGATGGGGAGAGAGTAATCAAAGAATTTATATGCATATATGCACAACCCAAGGACATGGACAATGGTGGGGATATGGACTGGGGAGGGGGATGGGACAGGTTGGAATGGGTCATTGGGGAGAAAAAGGGGCATCTGTAATATTTTAAACAAAAATTAAATTAATATATATATGTATATATACCTCTGAGCCTTGTTCCACTGTTGGCTTGAGAACTCCCAGTTCATGAACTGTTATTATATGCACAATAAATTCTTACAAAATATTAGTTTACTGATCTGATGGTTTTAATTTTGCTATTTTTGAATTTTTGACAGATTTTGTAAATTTCAGCCATGGAATATCGACTAAGAAGAAGAAAGAGATATGTTTGAGATAACTAAGATGTCACTGAACTGATATTTGAAACTGGTTCCTGAAAGAGTGGTGTGAGTCTATCAGGCTTACAATAGACATAAGGAATTCCAGGCTGAAGAAAGAAAAGAGAAAAGAAAAAGAAGAAAGAAGGAAGAAGGAAGAAAGAAGAAGGAAGAAGGAAGAAGGAAGAAGGAAGAAGGAAGAAGAAAGAAGAAAGAAGAAAGGAGAGAGAGAAAGAGAGAGAGAAACAGAAAGAGAAACAGAAACAGAAAGAGAAACAGAAAGAGAAAGAGAGTTGGAAGTGCCTGGCCAATATAGGGAAACATGTAGTGTAGTGTGGCTTGTCGTGGGGTGTAGAGAATATAGAGTTGCATCACTTTGGCTGGGACTAAGTAGATGTGAGGAGTCATGTGAGCCATTTTCCAGATTTAGATCTTGATCTTCAGGCAGTGGAATTTCAGAAAATGTTCTTAGTGAGAGGCATGGAATAATTAGAAAATGTGTTTTAGAAATTTTTGCAGTCTGAAACATGGATAAAGGAAGTCAAGTATGTTAGCCCCTATAGAAACATTGATGTGTGTGTGTGTGTGTGAGTGTGTGTGTGTGTGTGTGTGTGTGTGTAAAAAATACTTTGAAAATAAGGCAAGTCTAAGAAAATTTGACTTTGGTGATCCCAGAAAAGCTTGAGTTTGCTGATTCACAGGAGGTTCAGACAGTTTAGAAGCTGTTGGAATGGTGGTAGTTAGTGGCTGACAATGACAACAGTGATAAGAGGAAAAGAACTGGAAGAGGAGAGCTGTACAGACACAGACATAAGGGTGAAAGGAAGAGTTGAAGCAAGCCTGGGAGTCCTTGATCTGCAGGTGACCCCTAAAATGGTATGGATATAGAAAACCCTGGGCTAGGACAGTCTGAAAGGCACATTACCCATGTAATCTTTATAACACCTTTTGATATAGCTATTATCACTACATTGCATATAAGAGTTGAATGATTAAGAGAATTGCTCAAGATCCTGATATAGCTAATGAGTTCCAGAAGGGATCTCTAGTCTGTTTTTCTAGAAGCCCAGTGAAGACTTCTTTCTATATTACCGCAGCCTGTCTGGAAGCAGGAGCCTGTGCTATACCAGGAACACAGAAAATCAAATATTTGTTTTTAGTCAAGCTTCTTCTTATAGAAGAAGAAGTCATTTTAGTTTGGTCCCGGAGCAATGTCATGTTGACAATAAGAATAAAATATGATTTATATTATCTTTCAGATTTATAGAAGTTAAGGTTTGCCCAATTTAAACTCCATATGTATAATCCAATGTTCTGGACTATAAATGAGTGTCCTTCATTAAGAAAAATGTATTTGTTATTTGGTTCACAGTGTAAACTTGAGACCATGCCATAGGACTCTGTACATAGGACAGACACATGAAATGAAATATAAGGTACAAATAATGGGATGGGGGATGGGATTGTTGTTTCTTTTGTTATTAGGCACTTTCTTAAATACGGTGGGCATAAAAATGCAATAAGTACAATGAGAGTAGCATAAGATAACATGTTATTCCTTATGAAATACCTTCTTGAATCACACATCATCAATTATAAGCCCTCCCCCAGGTATACAGAATGTCTGATACAAAGCTGGACATTTGGAGCAGTGAATTATAAAAGAAAAAAATTGAATATAAAAAAATCTGCCAAAAATAATGGTAAAGCTGTTGAACCCTGAACTTTCACTCCAATAGTCTACTAAGATAGAATCCACAAATACAAATAGAAGAAAGAGGTACAACTTTTTTTTTACATGTCTTTATTGATTTCAGAGAGAGGAAAAAAGAGGGAAAGAGAGAGATAGAAACATCAATGATGATAGAACCATTGGTGAGCTGACTCCTGAGTGCCCCCTACTGGGGATTGAGCCCCAAACCTGGGCATGTGCCCTGACTGGGAATGGAACAGCGATCTCCTGGCAAGGCCAAGAAAGTAATACTTTAGAGCAAAAGCTGGAATTGGCATATGAGCACAAAAAGCTATTTTATATACTCTGGTAAGTTTTCTTTATGTAATTCACTTTTTCATTAAAGTTATAAACATCCAAATTGTTATTAAAAAGAAAAAGAAGAGGGGACTCCACAGCCATCAGACAGGAAGAAAACATAAAAGGTATCCAAATTGGAAAGGAGAAATAAAACTGTCATTATTTGCAGATGACATGATATTATACATAGAAAATTCTAAAGACTCCACCAAAGTACTACTAGAATTCATAAATGAATTTGGCAAGGTAGCTAGATACAAAATTAACATCTAGAAAGAGCATTTTTATATACTAACAATGAACTCTCAGAAAGAGAAACTAATAAAACAGTACCATTTACAGATGCAACTGGAAAAATAAGATACCTAGGAATAAACTTAACCAAGGATGTAAAAGACCTGTACTCAAAAACTACAGGACACTGAAAAAAGGAATAGAGGAAGATATAAACAAGTGGAAAAATATACCATGCACAAGGATTAGAAGAATTAATATTATTAAAATGTCCATACAGCCCAAAGCAATCTATAGATTCAATGCAATTATTATTAAAATATCAACAGCATATTTCACAGAGCTAGAACCAATATTCCAACTATTAATATGGAAACAAAAAAGAACCCAAATAGCTGAAGCCATCTTGAGAAAGAGGAACAAAGCAGGAGGGATCACTTTACCAAATATCAAACTATATAACAAAGCCATTGTAATCAAAACAGCCTGGTATTGGTACAAAAAAAGACATATAGATCAGTGAAACAGAACAGAGACCCCAGAAATAGAACCATGCAATTATGGTCAGTTAATATTTGACAAAGGGAGCAAGAGCATCCAATGGAGTAAAGACAATGTTTTCAATAAATGGTGCTGGGAAAATTGGACAGGTACATGCAAAAAAATGAAACAATATCAACAACTTACTCCATACACAAGAATAAATTCCAAAAGGATAAAAGACTTAAATGTAAGTTGCAAAACTATAAAAATCCTGGAAGAAAACAGGCTGTAAAGTCACAGACATCTCACGTAGTGAAATTTTCACTAATACATCTCTTATGGCAAGAGAAACAAAACAAAAAATAAACAAACGAGACTACATTGAAATAAAAAGCTTCCACACAGCAAAAGAAATAAGCCTCAAAATACAAAGTAACCTCATGGTATGGGAGAACATATTCACCAAGGATACATTTGATAAGGGGCTAATTTCCAAAGTGTACAAAAAACTCATACAACTCTACAAGAGGAAGACAAATAATCCAATCAAAAATGGGCAAAGGACCTGCATAGACACTTCTCCAAAGAGGACATACAGATGGCCACGAGACATATGAGAAAATGCTCAATGCCACTAATCATCAGAGAGATACAAATTAAAACCACAGTGAGGTATCACTTTACACCTTTCAACAAATCAACAAATGATATGTGCTGATGAGGATGTGGAGAAAGGGAAACCTTGGTACACTGCTGGTGGGAATGCAGACTGGGGCAACCACTATGGAAAACAGTATTGAGGTTCCTCAAAAAATTATAAATAGAACTGCCATTTGACCCAGTGATCCTACTTCTAGGAATATATCCTAAGAATCCTGAAACACAAATCAGAAAGAATATGTGCACCCCTATGTTCATAGCAGCGCAATTTAAAATAGTTATCTGGAAATAGCCGAAGTGCTCATCAGTAGATGAGTGGATAAAAAACTGTGGGACATTTACACCATGGGATAGTAGGCAGTTGTAAAGAAAAAGGATCTATTACCCTTTGGGACAGTATGGATGGACCTGGAGAATATTATGTTAGTGAAATAAGCCAGGCAGAAAAAGACAAATATCACATTATCTCACTTATATGTGGAATCTAAAGAAGTTAATATACTGATGAACAAAATAGTTTCAGTGACATGGAAGCATGGATCAGACTGACAAATCTCAGAGGGAAAGCATGGGTGGGTGGGGAGAGATTAAAGAATTTATGTGCATATATGCATAACCCAAGGACATGGACAATGCTGTGGTGAAGGACTGTGGAGGGGGTGTGGGTGTGGGATGGAAGGGGTGAATGAGGAGAAAAGAGGACATCTGTAATATTTTGAACAATAAAAATAAAATAAAATAAGAAGAGGGAATTCCAAGATGGCCACCAATCGAATGGAAGCTACACTGACACTCCCCAGACCAAACTGGAATTACAGCTAAAATATAGAAAAAGCATCCTGAAATATCAACTAAAGATTAACTTTAGAGCATCCTCATAACCAAGTATGTAAAGTGGAGACTGCATAGAGACTAGTAGAAAGTGGAGAGGCATGAGAGGGCTGGCAGGGCTCCCATGGGCAGCAGTTGAAGGTCTCTATGGATATCTCAGCTGTGGGGGGTTCCCACTAAGAACTCTGGGGCCTTAACCCCAAGCTGGGCTTCCAAACCCAGAGCATCAGAAGTGAGATACCCATAAAACATCTGGCTGTGAAAAGCAGCAAGGTTTCTGTCTGCCAGGGAGAAACAGCTGTAAATGTAGGCAGCCTCTTAAAGGGCCAAGGCAAAAAGTTTCATGTGCAGCTGCTTATCTTGGACTGCAACTGAGGGAGGACAGAGCACACTAGAGCTGTATGAGGAGGTTCCAGGGTTACAGACTCTGGAGGTAGAGATGATAGGGCAGCTATCAGGATTTCTGTTCTGAGTCATTCCCCCATACAGCAGAGGACATCTTTCTCAGGCAGACATTTGCCATTCAAGCATCCTTTGCCAGGGGGGAAGCAATTGCCCCACCCTGCTGGAAAATCTTTTGCACTACTCTGTGGAGATTCTGGCTCATTAAGAGAATAAATAACAATCAGCCTCTGGGTGCTTTGAGTCTTTGCCTGATTTGCTTCTGGATCCATGGCTTGGTAAAGCAGACCTTGGAGCACATCTTGGTCCATTCCAAACACACCCATACCCAGCAGAGGCAATCACAAGCCATGAAGAAAGCTTCAAACAGGGTTCTCAAAGCCATTCACAAACATCGTCTGACATTGGCCTGCACCAGAAACCATCCAAAAGACTGGGAGTCCTAACAGATCTACCTAATAGATAGAAACAAATCCAAACAAGCACTAAAGTCAGGAGACAAGAAAGCAAGACCCAAGTGAAAGAACAAAAGAATTTTCCAGAAGAAGCACTAAATGAAATGGAGATAAGCAATCTATCAGATATAAAGTTCAGAATGCTGATCATAAGTATGCTCAACAGCATGAGAAATTATATGAAAATTATGAAGGAAATTAAGAATTACATAGTAGAAATTTTAAAAGCACTGGAAGGAATAAACAGCAAATTAGGGAAAGCTGAGGATCGAATCAGTGAATTAGAAGACAGGGTAGAAAAATTAACTCAGTCAGAGAACCAAAGAGAAATAATTTAAAAACAGGAGGAAAGTTTAAGGGAGCTGTGGGACAATATGTAACACAACAATATTCACATTATAGGAGTACAAGAAGATCTACAAAGTAAGCAAGGATTAGAGAACCAGTTTGAAAAAATAATGGCAGAAAACTTTCCTAACCTTGTCAAGGAAAAGTCATTCAAGTTCAGGAGACACAGAGAGTTCCAAGCAAGAAGAACCCAAAGAGGCCCACAAGCAGACACATCATAATTAAAATGCCATAAGTTCTAGACATATAATCTTAAAGGCAGCAAGAGAAAAGCAATCTGTTACCTACAACGGAGCTCCTATAAGGCTGTCAGCTGATTTCTCATCAGAAACTCTACAGGCCAAAAGGGAATGGCATGAAGTATTCAAGGTAATGCAAAACAAGGAGCTGAAACCAAGACTACTCTACCCAGGAAGGCTATCATGCAAAATAGATGGTGAAATAAAGAGTTTCCCTGACAAAAAAAAAAAAAAGCTAACGGAGTTTGTTACCACCAAACCAGCATTGCAAGAAATGTTAAAGGGACGACTGTAATAAAAAGTTGAAATATACAGAAAGAGAAAGATAGGCATAAAGAAATAAATTGGCAATAGACAAATACCTACCAATAATAACCTTAAATATAAATGGATTAAATGCTCCAATCAAAGGGCTTAGGGTAGGTGAATGGGTAAGAAAATAAGACCCAAATCTTTGCTGTATGCAAGAGACCCACCTCAGAACAAAAGACTCACACAGCCTTAAAAAAACATCTGGAAGACTTTAAAGGAGAGATCGACAGCAATACAGTCATAGTAGGGGACTTTAACTTTGCAGTGACTTCATTGGATAGATCTTCCACACAAAAAATCAACAAGGAAACAGTGACTCTAAATGACACACTAGATGAATGGATTTAATCAACATTTACAGAACATTGTTTCACCCCAAAGCTGCAGAATATACATTCTCCTCAAGTGCACATGTGACATTCTCAAAGATAGACCACATGTTAGGACAAAACAGGCTTCTACAAGTTCAAGAAGATTGAAATCATATCAAGCATTTTCTCAGACATTTAAAGCATGGAATACTATGTAGCTGTAAAAAGAAAATGATCCCTGCCCGGCCGGGCGTGGCTCAGCGGTTGAGTGTTGACCTAGGATCCAGGCGATTGGGATTCGATTCCTGGTCAGGGCACATGCCCGGGTTGCGGGCTGCAGCCAATCAACGACTCTCACATCATTGATGTTTCTATCTCCCTCTCCTTTCCTCTCTCTGAAATCAATAAAGATATATTAAAAAAAAAAAAAAAGAAAGAAAATGATCCCTTACCCTTTGAGACAGCTTGGTGGGACCTGGAGAGTATTATGCTAAAATGAAATAAGCCAGCCAGAGAAAGACAAATATATGATTTTACTCATATGTGGAATCTAAGGAACAAAATAAACTGATGAACAAAATAGATCCAGAGACAAAGAAGTATGAAACAGAGTGATGAATCTCAGAGGGAAGGCAAGGGGGAGGGGGGATAAAATAACCTAAGAACTTATATGCATATATGCATAACCCATGGACCCAGACAGTGTGGTGAAAGCCTGCATGGGGGGAGCAGGGAGGAGGAGATCAATAGGGGGAAAAGGGGACATTTGTAACACTTTCAATATATATATACACACATATTGTAGGGTCTCCATTTCTCTTAGAGACCAAGGCTTTGAAATTTGACCTAAATCTCCCCAAGAGAAGTCATACTTCAAATTATGCCTGTCTTGTATACTTGGTTGACTGTCAGAGTAGTCAGACAGAGCAAAGGAAGGAGAGGATGAAACACTCAGTGTCTCACAATAAAGGAATTAACCTGAAGGCAGTCTGAGTATCAAAGTCAAATTTTGCTAATTTACCACTTTGCCTGGGGCTGGCACCACCAGTCTTGATTTCAACAAGTCCACAGTGCTCCCTGCAGGATAGGAGAGCAGGGGTTTGGAGTTGGTTTTGTTTAGGTTTTTCCACTTTTAGTTTCTGTTTTGATGGGAGCAGGATGAGGAGAGAAGAAAAGAATATGAATTGTCTCAATCTACCAGATTAATGGGAGTTTAGTTTTGCCAGCTTGAGCTTGAGTTTGCAAAGCTTGTGATCAGCAGAACCAATACACCTGGGAATGACAATCATTGTAGCAAAAGACAAGTCATTTAAAGTTTAAATAACCTTAGAGAAAAATATAATCCTCTTCCCTTTACCTTAGTGGAAATATTTTGCATCTTTATGATTTTATAATTTTTAATCTGTGTGTGCTTAGTTTTAAATGGTTATAATATGCATATTACATTTCATTTAATTTTATCAATTATTATTTTCTGTGCTTCAATGGCTACATAAGTATATTAAGTTGCTGGATAATGATTTTCTTAATCATATTTATATCTTGTGCCTCAACACTGACCAGTATTTACTCTACATGATGTATATAAATGATTTGTTTCCTTTTAAATTAATTCTTTAGGATAACAGGCATAACGACTAGTGACAGATGTACAGACTTTGGAGGAAGAAAGATTTGAATTCAAATCCTGACTTTTAGATTTTTAGGCAAGGTGCCCACGGGAATATTAATTATTTTCTCTGAAGCTCAGATATCTCTTCTTTATAATGGGGTTAGTGAGACTTAAATGATAAAACACAAATATAGTATCCAAAAGATGGTTATGTGTGGTAATGGCATAATGAAGGGCAGCTATTGTGCTAAAGCAATAATTATTAACTATAAAAATTAAGAAGGATGTCTTTTCTGATCCTCCACTTCCAAAACCCAATCCAGTAATCCAGTTAACACAAGGCCTACCTAGCTATCTCCTCTTTTCCACTTAAAAAAGACTTTTAAAATAAATTTATTGCTGTAATAGAGCCAAGGTAACTACCACAATAAGAGCAATAAAGAAGAGAAAAGGTTCATTGTAACACAGAGACTGCAGGGACAGTTTTAGAGCATTGACATAGAAGAGACCCTGGAACATAAGGGAAAATAGAGGGGAGGAAAGGGTTTTTCAAAAGGTGTTTCCCCACAAATCATAGGCTTCTAATGTTCTTCAATAAATAAAATTATGTAATCACTTTTTAAAATTTCCTATGGCTGCTAAATTTTACCTCCGGAATGTGACTTTTTCTGAAAATAAACAATGTGGATCCCTAGATGTATAAGATTTAAGTCATCATCATTATTTGTTCACAGACTTGAGATTACAGGATGAAGGGGTAATCACTTTCATTATTAATAAAATTTTTCTGTTTTGAAGGACTTCTCTGATTTATAGTAGTCTGGCTCCCATTTGAAAGAATTGCCCAGACTCTTTCCCTGGTCGTCTTATGTACCATGGGAATTCCTCATTCAGCGTCTCCTCTTGGGAAAATTGAGAGTGTGGCTGGGCATGCTGATGATGAAAGTCAATCTCTGGGGAGGAGATGCTTCTGGAGAAGGTTATTTTTTTTCTCCAGGAACAAAAGCAAGGCCAGTCCTTGTTCTCACCCAAGTCCCTTCCTTTGGCCCCTCTGGCAATCATATCATGGGGTGCAGGGCAATCCTTAATGTTTATTTTTTCCAGAGTAAGTGTACACAACTAAATTTACCTAACTGATGGGGACAATAGTTTCAGCCTTGAAGGGATCCAATTCTTAGAAAGCTTTTCATATGGTTCTGTTTTCAGAGTTCAGCCAGGGAATCTGTTATCTTCTTGACCTGAATCCCTAATAAAAAGCTAAAAACAAACACACAATATCTGTATAAGCTCAAGATTACAATTAAATGGAAAGCAAAATTTAGACAACAAAACCATGATGCAGATTAGTTCACAAGACTCATATAACATTATCAGCTCTACAAATAAATAAATAATGCCCCTGGTCATAGTAAGTAATTAAGAAGTATCTATCTTTGCATTATAAATAGCAATAGAAAGGAGGATATTCATAATTACAAAATGAATGGCCATGCCAGTACCTCAGTCTAATTAAAGAATAAAATAAAGTATGAAAAAATCTAGAAAACTAAATTTTTAGGTTACCACCAATCTATACTGATAAAAGTCATGGAGTAATACTACAGCTTCTGCCCACAGTAATAATTCACAACACAGCCACTAGAGTCAAGGCAATGCATTAAGTTTTGTGTAACACTGGAATCGCTTTACTAACATATGCTAGATATTTCTGCAAATGCGAGGTGTCAATGATGTTGTTAAGTGAGTAACTTTAAAAAAAAGAAATTATCTGACATATTTAAGCCATTTTAAAGGGAGGCTTGAAATTCTATTGAATAGATTAAATTTAACAAGTGTAGTGACCCTTACCTCGAACACACACACACACACACACACACACCCCATGCTGCAAAAATACATGCAAGTTTAAAAATATATCATAGACAATGAAGAATGGGAAAGAAATGCCTTAGTACCTAAGAGGGTCTTTGGGTGGACTGTACTTGGGAGGGCTGGGATATAAGTCAGTTTCAGCAAACTTGTGTGCAAAGGAAACTTGGAAATTTTTAGTACCAGGATAAAATTACCCCACCCAACACAATCACCACCAGCAGTAGACCTCTGTCCTCTGCTCCCCTGGCCTCCTCCTGAGTCATTCCTCTCCCTGCAAAATGCCCAGGCCATGTTTATGGGCAGGGAGGGAAGTGAGGAGGAGGAGCAGGTAACAAGGGAGTGGACCTTGTTTCATCATCTTGAAGTAGGGCTGCAAAATAAACCTTGGGAATTGTTTTGTTCTGTTTTGTTTTGTTTAAATGCTTGCACTCTAATAAGGCATCAGGCTTAATGCCTTACATAGGCTGTTGAAAATAGGATAGGCTATAAACCTATACCTCTTTGACAGGTGATAAGCCTTTAAATAAATTAAGTCATATAAGTACCTTTTTAAAAATATTGTTTTTATTTCATACCAATAAACACCCCTTCTTTCTCTTCACGTGCTATCTCACAAACTTCCCAGAATAATTTATTCTTTAGATTCCTCTTAGAAGACAGGGACCTAAGAACACATTGATTATAAAGAAGCATTAATTGAAGATCATTTCCTGTAGATAGGGGTATAAAGCTGTTTCTATGTTACTAAGGACTATCTACCCACAATACATTTTTTTAAAAAGAATCCTTCCTTCTGCACTCTTAGGCTCTTTTCCTGCTTAAGACAAATGGAAACTTGGGACACCAGACACCATGCTGTACCTCTATGAGCATTAGCTAAAGGCACTGCTAACACTGCCTCAGCACCCTGACTTGAGTGGCCTCTCATTCTTCCATTTATTGTGTTCTGGGCAGCACAGAATTTCTGGCAAAGAGTTTTAGACTACAATGGCTAACAGATTAAAAAGAGATATGCACTAGTGGTAGTTCTTACTCTGCTGCAAAAGTAAAAGCAAAAAAGGAGAATGTGCCATGCTAGATAATAAAATACAAGCCATAAAGTGGCTTGAAATCCTTTCAAGGAAATAAGGGGGAACAGAGAAGTCAGAAGAAAATAAATTAGGAATAGGTGGAAAGTGCTTTAACATGAAGTAAAACACCATTATCTATTATCATCAGGCCTTGCTGACAGTTAAAAATTAGTTAAGGGGAGAAACCATTGACTGAGGTACATCATGACTTCAAGGGATTTGCAGAGAACAGACACTGGAAATATGTCTCCATGGAAATTATACTAAAAAGCAGTAGCTCTCAAAGTGTGGTCCTAAACCAGTAGCATCAGTATCACTTTGAATTTTTTAAAAACATCAATTCTTAGAGATTAAAGATGGCTGCAGACTGAGTGGAAGCTATGCTGACACTCTCCTGGAACCAAACTGGAATTACAACTAAAATATAGAAAAACCATCCTGAATAAACAACTGCAACTGAAGATGAGCTGGAGAGCACCCTCATAACCAAGGAGGGAAAGTGGAGACTGCAAAGAAACTGGTAGGAAGTGCAGAGGCATGAGAGGGCTGGCTGGGCTCCCACAGGCAGCAGCTAAAGGTCTGGAGGAATATCTCAGCTGTGAGGGATTCCCACTGAGAACTTTGAGGCCTAAACCTCAGGCTGGGCTTCCCAGCCAAGAGCACCAGAACTGAGAAAGGTGCCCACACAACATCTGGCTGTGAAAAGCAGCAGGGTTTCTGTCAGCCAGGGAGAGATGCCTGGAAATACAAGCACCCTCTTGAAGAGCCAACACTAAAAGTTTCCAGTGCAGCCACTCACCTTGGGCTGTGGCAAGGGAGGGCAGAGGGGACTATAGCTGTGTGAGGGGAGTCTAGGATTGTGGGCTCTGGAGATAGAGCACAGAGGGCACCCCTCTGGATTTTTGTGTGGAGTCATTCCCCCATACTGCAGAGGCAGACATTTACCTTCCAAGGAGTTTTTGCCTGTAGGGAAAGCAATTGCCCCACCCTGCTGGAAAACCTCTCACCCTACCCAGAGGAGTTTCTAAAGCCTGAGGCTCATTAAGACAATCAGATTACTCAGCCTACAGCCAGAGGCACATATCAGAGTGCTTTGAGTGTTGGCCTGACCTGCTTCTGGACCCATGCCTTGGAAAAACATACTTTGGTGTGCATCTTGGTCCTGTCCAATGGCACCCAACCCCAGAAGAGGAGACCTCAAGATGAATGCTCTTGATAGCTCCAAATAGGGTACTCAGGGCCAGTCACAATCTGTGTCTGACATTGGCCTGCTCCAGATACCCTCCAAAAAGACTGAGAGTCCTAGCATATTTACCTAATACATAAAAACAAACCCAAACAGGCAGCAAAAATGGGGAGACAGCAAAACAAGCTCCAAATGAAAGAACAAGAGAAGTCTCCAGAAAAAGAGCTAAATAAAATGGAGATAAGCAATCTATCAGATATAAAGCTTAGAATACTGATTGTAAGGATGCTCAACAGCATCAAAAAAGATATGGAAACTATCAAGTAAATTAAGAATGACATAGCAGAAATAAAGAATACAGTGGAAGAAATAAACAGCAGATTAAAGGAAGCTGAGGATCGGATGAGTGATTTACAAGACAGGGTAGAAAAAAATCACTCAATCAGAGGTCCAAAAGAAAGAAACAATTAAAAACAAGAGGGCAGTATAAGTGAGCTTTGGGACAACAGGAAACGTAACAATATTCACATTATAGGAAAGCCAGAAGAGGTCAAAAGTAAGCAAGGGTCAGAGAACCCGTTTGAAAAAATAATAGCAGAAAACTCCCCTAACCTGGTCAAGGAAAAAGTCACACAAGTTCAGGAGGCACAGGCCCAAACATATAATTAAAATGCCAAGAATTCAAGACAAAGAGAGAATATTAAAGGCAGCTAGAGAAAAGCAATCTGTTACCTACAAAGGAGCTTCATAAGGCTATCAGCTGACTTCTCATCAGAAACTCTACAGGCTGGAAGGGAATGGCATGAAGTATTCAAGGTAATGCAAAACAAGGATCTAAAACAAAGACTACTCTATCCAGCAAGACTATCAGTCAAGATAGATGGTGGCCTGGCTGGGTGTGACTCAATGGTTGAGCATCTACCTGAGATTCAGGAGATCACTGTTTGACTCCTGGCTGGGGCACATGCCTGAGTTGTGGGCTTGATCCACAGTTGAGGGCATGTGGGAGGCAGCCTATCAATGATGACTCTCTCATCATTGATGTTTCTATCTCTCTCTCTCCCTCTCCCTTCCTCTCTTAAATCTCTGAAATAAAGATATATATAAAAAATAAATAAATAAATAATAAAAAGATGGGGAAATAAAAAGCTTTCCAGACAAAAAAAGGTTAAAGTAGTTTATTACCATCAAACCAACATTGCAGGAAATGTTAAAGGAACTACTGTAATTAGAAGTAGAAATAGAGAGAAAGAGAAACATGGGAATAATGAATTAAAATGGCAATAAATAAGTATTTATCAATAATAACTGTAAATGTAAATAGATTAAATGCTCCAAGAAAAAGACATAGGTTAGCTGAATGGATAAGAAAACATTACCCAAATATATGCTGTCTACAAGATACCCACCTCAAAACAAAAGGCTCACACAGGATGAAAGTGAAGGGTAGGAAAAATATTTTCCATGCAAATGGAAATTTAAAAATCCTGGAGTAGCAATACTCATATCGGACAAAATAGGCTCCAAAATGAAGACCATAATGAGAGACAAAAAAGGTCACTAATACATAATACTAAAATGATCAATCCAACGAGAGGCTATAACCCTGATAAACATGCATGCACCCAATACAGGAGAACCTAAATTTATAAAAAAAAAACTTCTAGAGGACTTTAAGGGAGAGATTGAGAGCAAGATAGTCATACTAGAGGACTTTAGCACCCTACTGATTTCACTGGATAGGCCTTCTAGACAAAAAATTAACAAGGAAACTGTGATCCTAAATGACACACTAAATTAGGATTTAATTGACATTTACAGAACATTCCACCCCAAAGCTGCAGAATATACATTATTCTCAAGCGAACATCAGTAGATGAGTGGATTAAAAAGCTGTGGTTCATTTACACCATGGAATACTATGCAGCTTTAAAAAGAAGGATCACTTATCCTTTGGGATACCATGGAGGGAACTGGAGAGTATTATGCTTAGTGAAATAAGCCAGTCAGAGAAAGACAAGTACCACATAATCTCACTCATATGTGGAATGTAATAAACAAAATAAACTGATAAACAAAATCGATCCAGAGACATAGAAGCATGGAACAGATCAAGGGATCTCAGAGGGAAGGTGAGGGTGGGGAAGTGGGTGGGGAGAGATTAATCAAAGAACTTATATGTCTATAAGCATAACCCATGGACACTGACATTGTTATGGGGAAGGCCTTGAATGGATGTCTGGTGGAGGGGATCAATGGGGGAAATGGGGGAACATCTGTAATACTTTCAACAATAAAGGTAAATTAGAAATAATTAATTAATTAATAAAATCATCAATTCTTGGTCTCTGCTTTACCAAATAATTAAATAGGTGTAGGGGAGCTCAGAAATGCAATATAGCTCCAGCAGTAAAGGCATCTGGAAAATGTTGACCTCTCTGTGTTTAGCCTTCTGTGACTATTTAACTCTGTAGCATGAGGCTTGGCTGACTACCCAGGATACCAAATGCCACCCAAAGATAAATGCCATGCCCCAAGAAGGAGGTTAATGAGTGTATAGGGTGAAATAACTGCCTGATGTTATCTATTAACTTAGGAATGCATTGTTCTTTCTGGTGGTCTAGATGACTATGCACCATATGGTTTTAATATTAACCCCCTATGAAAATACAACCCTGTCCTGGGATGGTATGAATTTTTTTTCCTGGCTGGCCACCACTGGGAACAGCTGCTTTGGCTGTTTATGTAAGTTTCTCCTATTAAAACATGAATTTGAAAAAGGCTATGTGTCAGTTGTTTGGAATCAATACTGAACTTAGACTTTTGGGGCTTTCCTCCAACAGTAGATGATTCTAATGTCTGCTAAAGTTTGAAAACCACTGGAGTTGTGTTTTAATTGTGCTTTCATTTCCAAGCTGTATCATTCATGGTGAGTGTATATGTGTTTCACATTTAGGAAGGGACATTAACCTATAACCTATACATTTTTGCTTGTTTTAAGCCAGGGGTGTTGGTTGAGGAAATAATAAACACAAAAGTTGTGTCAATAAGGAACCATAAGTAATCTAAAATAATAGAGAAAGGCCTACAGGAAAATATACAAATAATTTTTATATAATTTTTCTTAACAATTAATTGTGAGTCTCTTGAATTTCTACTGATTTAAGCATCATATTTAGAAGGAACCTTAGGAACATCTGTTACCACATCATTTTATAGATGAGGTAGGGATTTACTGACACACTCAGGTCAAACAAAAATTTACCATTCTGGATCTAAGAAAAACAGATTGCAGGTAAAAGCTTGAAATGAGTAGATATTCCTGAATTGAAGGAAAAATAAAACATTTACCCACATTTTATAAAATTAAATGGCTCATTTAACTGTCTTTCCATCTCCTGGTTGCTGCCAGAGGATGGTGGCTAAGAGTTGTATCATTAGAGAAATACATGCTCTCTCAGGAGGACATGGATTAGCAGAGCAAACTGGATCATGGCCCCAGTTGCTCAGCTGCCTTTGCCAAGGAAATGAAAGAGTCTTTTCACTTCTTGTTTCTTCCCTCCCCCATGCCAGGCACAGCACCAGCACCAGTATTGCAAGAAATGTTAAGAGACTGCTGTAATAAAAAGTAGAATGCTTGGTAAAGCCCCCTGTGAAGCCATCTGAGCCAGTGCTTTTGTTGGCTGGGAAATTCTTGAAAGCTGCCTTTATTTCATTGGATGTAGTTGGCTTCTTCAGGTTTTGTGATTCTTCCTGATTCAGTTTTATATGATCTCTCATATGTGGAATCTAATGAACAAAATAAACAGATAAACAAAATAGATCCAGAAACATAGAAGCATGGAACAGACTGATGAATCTCAGATGGAAGATGGGGAGTGGATGGGAAGAGATTAATCAAAGAACTTATATGCATATATGAATAACCCATGGACACAGACAATAGTGTGGTGAAGGCATGGAGGGTGGTTGGATGTGGGGTGAAGGGGATCAACAGGCGAAAAGGGGATACATCTGAAATACTTTCAACAATAAAGATAGATATGTATATATATATATATTGCTGAATCAAATTTGCTAATATTTTGTTGAAGTTTTTAGCATCTATGTTCATCAGAGATATTGGCCTTTAATTCTCTTTCTTTGTACTGTCTTTACCTGGTTTTGGAATTAAGATAATGCTGGCCTTGTAAAACAAAACAAACAAACAAACAAACAAAAAAGCTTGGAAGTGTTCCTTCCTCTAGGATTTTTTGGAATAGTGAGGAGGATATGTGTTAATTCTTCCTTAAATGTTTGGTAAAACTCCCCTGTGAAGCTGTCTAGACCAGGGCTTTTGTTTGCTGGGAGTATTTCAATTACCGCTTCAATTTCATCAGTTGTTATCACCCTACTTAGGTTTTCTGTACTTCCTAATTTGGTTTTGGAAAATTGTATTTTTTCTAGAAATTTGTCCGTTTCATCCAAGTTGTCAAGCTTGTTGGCATATAATTATTCATAGTATTTTCTTACAATCCTTTGTATTTCTGTGGTGTCAGTTGGTACTTCACCTCTTTTATTCCTGATTTTATTTATTTGGGTCCTCTGTCTTTATTTCTTGATGAGTCTGGCTAAAGGTTCATCAATCACGTCTATCTTCTCAAAGAACCAGCTCTTGGTTTCATTGATATTTTGTATTGTTTTTTAACTCTCTGTCATTTATTTCTGCTCTGATCTTTATTATTTTCTTCCTCTTACTTACTCTGGGCTTTTCTTGTTTTCTCTTTCTAATTCTTTAGGTTGTTATAGAGTTTATTAAAAATTTTTCTTGCTCTGAACTTCTCTCTCAGAACTGCTTTTGCTAGTCCCATAGATTTTGGGTTGTTGTGTGTTCATTTTGATTTGTTTCCATGAAATTTTTATTTCCTTGGTCTCATTGGTAACTCATTCATTGTTTAATAACATGCTATTTAGTCTCCATGTATTTGAATATTTTGAGTGTTTTTATTGTAGTTTATTTTTTATTTCACACCATTGTGATCTGAGATATTTGATATGATTTCAATCTCCTGAACTTGTAGAGAATTGTTTTGTGATCTAACATGTGGTCTATCTTTGAGAATGTCCAATGTGCACTTGTGGAGAATGTATGTTCTGCACCTTTGGGGTGAAATGTTCTATAAATGTCAATTAAATCTATTTTACCTAATGTTCACTTCGGCAGAACATATACTATAATTGGAACAATACAGAGAAGATTAGCATGGTCCCTGCACAAGGATGACATGCAAATTCATGAAGCCTTCCATATTTTTAGAATGTGAACAACAAGAAAATCCCTGAGCAAGTAAAAGGAAGGAAATAATAAAGATTAGAGCAGAAATTAGTGGCATAGAGACTAAAATAAAATACAAAAAAATCAAAGAAACCAAGAGCTGATTCTTTGAAAATATAAATAAGATTGATGCACCTTTAGCCAGACTCACTAAGAAACAAAGAGAGAGGACCCAAATAAATAAAATCAGAAATGAAAGAGGTGATATAACAACAGACCCAACAGAAATACAAAGTATTATAAGAAAATAATACAAGCAACTATATGCCAACAAATTGGACAACATGGGTGAAAAATGGACAACTTTCTAAAAGCATACAACCTTCCAAAGCTGAATCAAGAAGAGGCAGAAAAACTGATTGGCCGATAACAACTAATGAAGTTGAAGCAGTAATCAAAAAACTCCCAGCAAACAAAAGTCCTAGGCCAGATGGATTTACAGACAAGTTTTACCAAACATTCAAAGAAGAATTAACACCTATTTTATTCAAACTGTTCCAGTAAAATCAAGAGGAGGGAAAACTCCCAAACTCTTTTTATGAGGCCAGCATCATCCTAATCCCCAAACCAGATAAAGACACTACAAAGAAACAAAATTACAGGTCAATATCCTTGATGCACATAGGTGCTAAAATCCTCACTAAAATACTGGGAAACCGGATCCAGTAATACATTAAAAATATCATACTCCACAACCAGGTGGAATTTATTCTGGTCATGCAAGGCTGGTATAACATCTGCAAATCAATAAATGTGATACATCACATAAAAAAAAAGAAGAACAAATATCATATGATCATATCAATAGATACAGGAAAAGCATTCAACAAAAACCAACACCCATTTCTGATAAAAACTCTAAGCAAAGTGGAAATAGAGTGATCATACCTCAACATAATAAAGGACATATATGACAAACCTACAGCCAACATCATACTCAATGGTCAAAAACGAAAACCATTTCCATTAAAAACGAAAACAAGACAGAGATGTCCACTTTCACCACTCTTATTCAACATAGTACTGGAAGTCCTTGCCACAGCCATCAGACAGGAAGAAAACATAAAAGGTATCCAAATTGGAAAGGAGGAAGTAAAATTGTCTTTATTGGCAGATGACATGATACTGTATATAGAAAACCCTAGAGACTCCATCAAAGTACTACTAGATTTGATAAACAAATTTGGCAAGGTAGCTGGATACAAAATCAACATCTGGAAATCAATGGCATTCTTATAGACCAACAATGAACTTTCAGAGAGAAAAAAACTAAAAAAAAAATACCACTTACCATTACAACCAAAAAAAAAAATAAGAAACCTAGGAATAAACTTAACCAAGGATGTAAGAGACCTGTACTCAGAAATTACAGGACACTGAAAAAAGGAATAGAGGAAGATATAAAAAAGTGGAAGAAGATACCATGCTCATGGATTGGAAGAATAAATATCATTAAAATGTCCATACTACCCAAAGCAATTTATAAATTCAACGCAATTCCCATTGAAATACCAACAGCATATTTCACAGATCTAGAACAAACATTTCCAAAATTTATATGGAATCAAAAAAGACTCCGAATAGCTGTAGCCATCTTGAGATATAAGAACAGTGTGGAAGGGTTCACATTACCAGACAAAAAGCTGTACTAAAAAGCCATTGTAACCAAAGTGGCCTGGTATTTGTATAGATCAATGGAACAGTACAGAGACCCCAGACATAGACCCTCGCCATTATGGTCACTTAATATTTGACAAAGGAGGCAACAGCATCCAATGGAGTAAAGACAATGTCTTCAATAAGTGGTGCTGGGAAAATTGGACAGATACATAAAAAAAAAAAAAAAAAAAAGAAAGAAAGAAACTAGACCACCAACTTTCACCACACACAAAAATAAACTAAAAATGGATAAAAGACTTAAATGTAAGTCACAAAACCATAAAAATTCTGGAAGAAAACATAGGCAATAAAGTCACAGACATCCCACGTAGTGGAATTTTTACTGATACATATCCTAGGGCAAGACAAACAAAGGAAAAAATAAACATATGGAACTACATCAAACTAAAAAGCTTCCACACAGCAAAAGAAAACAGCCTCAAAATACAAAGGAAGCCCATGGTCTGGGAAAACTTATTTGCTAAGGATGAATCTGATACGGGGCTAATTTCCAAAGTGTAGAAAAAGCTCATACTACTCAGCAAGAAGAAGACAAACAACCCAATTGAAAAATGGGCAAAGGACCTGAATAGACACTTCTCCAAAGAGGACATACAGATGGCCAAGAGACATATGAGAAAATGGCAATGTTGCTAATCATCAGAGAGATGCAAATTAAAACCACAATGATGTATCACTTCACACCTATAAGAGTGGCTACCAACAACAAATCAATAAAGGACTCCTGCTGACAAGGGTATGGAGAAAGGGGAATCCTAGTACACTGCTGGTGGGAATGCAGACTGGTGCAACCACTATGGAAAACTGTAGGAAGGTTCCTCAAAAAATTAAAAATGGAGCTACCTTTTGACCCTGTGATTCCACTTCTAGTAATATTCTAAGAGTGAAACACTAATCAGAAAGAATATCTGCACTCCTGTGTTTATAGCAGCACAATTTACAATAGCTAAGATCTGGAAACAACCCAAGTGCCCATCAGTAGATGAGTGGATAAAAAAACTGTGGGACATATACACCATGGAATACTATGCAGCTATAAGAAGAAAAATCTCCTACCATTTCGACAGTATGAATGGACCCGGAGAATATTATGCTAAGCAAAATAAGCCAGGCAGCGAAAGACAAACATCAGATAATTTCACTTATATATGGAATCTAAAGAACTTAATAAACTGATGAACAGAATAGATTCAATGACATGGAAGCATGGATCAGAATGATGAATGTCAAAGGAATGGAGGAGGGCAGGTGGGTGGAGGGGGAGAGAGTAACCAAAGAACTTATATGCATATATGCACAACCCAAGGACACAGACAATGGTAGAGAGAGGGACTGGGGAGGAGGGTGATATAGGGTGGAATGGGTCATTGGGGAGAAAAAAGGACATCTGTAATATTTTAACAAAATTAAACAATAAATAAATAATAAATAAATCCATCTTATCTAATGTGTCATTTGGAGTCACTGTTTCCTTGTTGATTTTTTTATCTGGAAGACTTATCCAGTAAAGTTAGTGGGGTATTAAAGTCACCTACTGTGACAGTATTGCTGTTTATCTCTCCCTTAATATACTCCAAATTTTTTATATATGTTTTAAATATATTTTTAAATTAATTTTAAGGAGAAAGAGGAAGGGAGATCGAGAGAGAAATAGAAATATCAATGATGAGAATCATCAATCAGCTGCCTCCTGGACTCCTCCCAGAGTATCAAACCTGCAACCCAGGCAGGTGACTTGACAAAGAATAAAACAATTTCTTTATATATTTATGTGCTCCTATTTTGGGTGCATATATGTTTACCAGGGTTATATGCTCTTGTTGGTTCATCCCTTTATTATTATATAGTGACCTTTATTGTCTTTTTAATGACTTTCATTTTGAATTCTATATTGTCAAAATGAGTATTGCTACCCCAGCTTTTTTTTTTTTTTTTTCATTTCCATTTGCATGGAAAAAATTTTTCTGTCCCTTCACTCTCATCTATGAGTCTTTTGTTCTGAGATGGGTCTGTTGTAGACAGCATATATTTTGGTGATGTTTTCTTACCCATTCAGCTACCCATGTCTTTTTTTTTTTAATTTATCTTTATTGTTGAAAGTATTACAGGTGTCCCATTTATTCCCCCCAACTGACTCCTTCCACTTTTCTCCCATCCGCTCCCCAAGCCTTCACCCTGTTATTGATTGTGTCCATGGGTTATGTATATATGCATATAACTTATTTGGTTAATCTCTTCCCACCCTACCCCCCTTCCTTCTTTCCTCTGATATATGATCATCTGTTGCATGCATCAATGTCTCTGGATCTATTTCGTTCATCAGATTTTTTTATTCATTAGCTTCTTCTTAAAAAAAAACATTCAACATTTTCTATAGTGCTGGTGTGGTGGTGATGAACTCCTTTAGCTTTTTCTTATCTGTGAAGCTCTTTATCTGACCCTCAATTCTAAATGATAGCTTTGCTGGGTAGATCAATATTGGTTGTAGTTCCATGTTTTTCATCACTTTGAATATTTCTTGCCACTCCCTTCTGGCCTGCAAGGTTTCTGTTGAGAAATCAGCTGACAGTCATATGGGTGCTCCCTTGTAGGTAACTAATTGCTTTTCTCTTGCTGCTTTTAAGATTCTCTCTTTGTCTTTAACCTTTGGCATTTTAATTATGATGTGTCTTGCTGTGAGCCTCTTTGGGTCCCTCTTGTTTGGAACCCTCTGTGCTTCCTGGACTTGTAAGTCTAGGTAGAGGAAGTTTTCTGTCATTTTTTCAAATAGGTTTTCAGTTTCTTGCTCTCTTTCTTCCCCTTCTAGCACCCCAATAATATGAATGTTGGGCCTCTGAAGTTGTCCCAGAGACTCCTTATACTATCTTCATATTTCTGGATTCTTTTTTCTTTTTGCTCTTCTGCTTGGGTGTTTTTTGTTTCCTCATGTTCCAAATTGCTGACTTGATTTTCAGCATCCTCTACTATACTGTTGATTCCCTGTAAATTATTTTTCATTTCAGTTCATTTAGCCTTCATTTCAAATTGGTACTTTATTATTTTATCTATTTTCTCAGTTATTTTCATAACAGTATGACTTAAACATCCTTATAAACAAAACTCTGAACTCTGTATCTGTTAGCTTGCTTGGATCTATTTCATATATTCCTCTCTAGAGATTTCTTCTGTTCTTTCCTTTGTGACATGATTCTTTGCCTCCACATTTTGGCTGTCTCCAGGTGTTTATTTCTATGTATTTGGTAGACCTACTATGTCTCCTGGAATTTTAGAGTGGCTTTCTGTAGTAGGTGTCCTGTAGGGTCCAGTGGCTCAGCCTCCCCCGCCACCTGAGCTGGGCCTTCTAGGTGTTCTCCTGTGTGGGCTGTGTGCACTGTCCTGTTGTAGTTGAGCCTTGGTTTCTGTTGGTGTCACTGGGAGAAATTGACCCCCCAGCCAACCAGCTACAGCTACAGCTACAGCTAAAGAGCTGCTGTGTTGGAGACACCCCTCTGGAGCAGGATTTACTTCAGTGGGGCTTTGGTGTTCACCAAGTGCTCCCCTGAGTGTGTCACTTGTGAATGTGGTAGGGTTGTAATCCAGCATGGTCTAGTCTGACCACCAGGTGCACTGTCTCTGGGGCCTCCTGGGAGGTGCAAAGTCAGCCTGTGCCTGTGCCTTGCCCAGGGCCACCCAGCATGAGCTAGTTGGCTGCTACTTGTGCTGGGCTTGGAGGTGTCCAGGAGAGGTCAAGCTATAAACCAATGCAGGCTGCTGCTAGTGCCAGGCCTAGGGCCACTCATCAAGCCGCTGCTGCTTGTTTGAGAGATTTTAGGAAAATCCTAAACATATGGCTTGAGAGGCCACTTTCACGGAAAAGCCACTGGAAATGTCTTGGATGAGCTTGCAGGTAGGGAGGAGCAGGGCCTCCAGGAATCACCAGGATGGGGCCAAAGGTATGAGTGAGGTGCTGGATATTCAAATATGGTCCTGGGACCCCTCCCTCCTCAGGGAAACTTTCAATGATAAGATATCCCTCCAGGGTTTAAATCGCCGCACCAGGTGTGGGCCCCCAGCCGTGTCTCTGTGATCCAGTTCTGATCCACCCAAGTCTCTGCCCCTCCTACTGGTCTCAATGCTTCTTCAGTTCCTTGGTTCTCGGCTTCTGTTCAGCTAGATTTCAGGAGGTTCTGAGTGATGATTGTTTTGTATTTTAGTTGTAATTTTGATGTGGTTGCAGGAGGCGGTGGGTACAACTGTTACCTACACTGCCATCTGGATTCTCTCTTCCTACCCTATGTCTTTTGATTAGAGCTTTTGATCCATTGATATTTAAAGCTATTATTGTTAAGCACTTATTTATTGCCATTTTATTATTTATGCCTATGCTTCTCTCTATATATATTTCTTATTATTTTTACGGTAGTTCCTTTAACATTTCTTGCAATGCTAGTTTGGTGGTGATAATCTCCTTTAGCCTGTTTTTGTTTAAAAAGATTTTTATTTCACCATCTATTTTGAATGACAGCCTTGCTGGGCAGAGTAATCTTGGTTCCAGATCCTTGCTTTTCATTACCTTGAATACTTCATGTCATTTTCTTCTGTACTTTAGAGTTTCTGATGATAAATCAGCTGACAGCCTTGTGAGAACTCCTTTGTAAGTAACAAATTGCTTTTCTCTTGCTGTCTTTAGCATTCTCTCCTTGACTTTAATTTTCAGAATTTTAACTATGTGTCTGGGCATGGGCCTCTTTGGCTTCTTCTTATTTGGGACTTCTTGTGCCTTCTGAATTTGTGTGAATTTTTCCTTCACCAGGTTAGGGAAGTTTTCAGTCATTATTTCTTCAAGTAGATTTTCTATCCCTTCCTCACTTTCTTTTCTTTCTGGGACTCCTATGATGCATATGTTGTCACATTTTATGTGATCATCCAACATCTCCCTTAAATGGTACTCCTGGTTTTTAATTGTTTTTTCTTTTTGGTTTTCTCATTGAGCGATTTTTTTCTACCCTGTTTTCTAATTTGCTGATTCCATCCTTAGCTTCCTCTAATCTGCTATGTATTCCTTCCATGGTATTCTTTATTTTTGCTATGTCATTCTTCATTTCTGACTGGTCATTTTTCATGGTTTCTATGTCTTTTCTCATGCTATCAAGCATACTTATAATCATTACTCTGAACACTATGTCTGATAAATTGCTTATCTCCATTTTATTGAGCTCTTCTTTTTGAAAATTCTCTTGTTCTTTCATTTAGGTCTTTGTTCTTTTTCTTTCCATTTTGTCTGTCTCTTCTGGTTATTTCTATGTATTAGATAGATCTGCTATGACTCCTAGTCTTGGGTGGGTGGACTTTTTTAGTGGGTGACCTGTAGGACCCAGTGAAACAGTCTTCCTGATCACCAAACCTGGATGCTCTAATAATGTCCCTTGTGTGCATTTTGTGGACACTTCTTTTGTAATTGAGTCTTGATTGCTATTGGCTTGTTCATGCATTTGCTCAACCATCAGGCTGCCTGACAGTGAGGTTCAACTCCTAACACAATGTGCAATTTGCTGTGCATTTGCGTATTACAGGAAGCAGAATTCTCCACTGCATTGGTTTGGAACCTGCCAATATCTCCCTGTTGTTATACTGCTTATGGAGCTTATTAGATTCTGATCTGTTGTCTGAAGCTGGCCACTGGGTTTATTGGTTTTGGGTCTATTCAGACGGTCCACAGTACAGGCTCATGTCAAATGCCATTTGTGACTGACCCTCAGTACCCTGTTTAGAGCTACGAATGATCCACAACCTGTGGCTCACTCTGCTGTGGCTAGATGCCTGTGTGAAGAACCAGGCTGTGCACCAAGGTCAGCTTTTCTTTGCCCAGGGCCTAGAGGCAGGTCAGGCAAAGACTCAAAGCACCCAGACACCTGCCTCTTCCTAGAGGCTGGTTGTTGTCTCAGTCACTTAATGAGCCTCAGACTGTAGAGCTCAGCCTGATATAAACTCTACAGGGTGCACAAAGAGGGTTTCCAATGAGTGGGGCAATTTCATCCCCCCAGGCCAAAGCTGCATTGATGGGAAATCTCTGCCTGAGAAGCATGGTTTCTGCCATATGATGGAATGACTTAGCAAATAGATCCTGAATGTTGTTCTCTCTGCTCTCTCCCTGCTGAGCTCACATAGCTCTACTCCACTTTACCCTCCCACTGATGGAGCCTAAGGTAAGTGGCTCCAAAAAAATTTAGTGCATGGCCCTTTAAGGAGGTGCTTGCATATCTAATCATCTATCCCTGTCACACAGAAATCCCAGTGCTTTTCATAGCCAGATGTTATGTGAACACCTTTCTCAGTTCTTGTGTTCTGGGCTGGGAAGCCCAGCTTGGGGTTTAGTCCCCAGTGGTATCAGTGGGAATCCCTCACAGCTAAGATATCCCTCCAGACCTTCAGCTGCTGCCTGTGGGGGCCCAGCCAGCCCTCTCATGTCTCCACACTTCCTACCAGTCTTGATGCAGTCTCTTCTTTATGTCCTTGGTTATAAGGATTCTTTCTAGCTAACCTTCAGTTGGTTATTAAGGATGATTTTTGTGTATTTTAGTTGTAATTTGAGTTTGATCCTGAATGTCAGGGTAGCTTTCACTTAATCTGCCACCATCTTCCTTCTCCAGATTAATTTTTATTTGGAAGCTCATACAAACCTAGTGATGGCAGGGGACATGTCTATGTTGTTTATTTCCATATCTTTAGCAGTTAATAAAATGCCTGACATATCTTAGTAAAATGGAAGAGAGAAAGGAAGAAACAAAAGAATTTTTGTTAACATATTTAAAACATTCTTCACTGATCGTTGTTTGAAAATAAAGCAGTAAGTCTTATGATCACTTTACAAGTGGCCAGGGTTTATGAATAGTAACTTATGAGTATTGAATCCTTTTCTTGTATATAATATTAGATGAAAATTGTGGTGCAACAAGAATAGGGAATGCACAAATAAATCATGAACCATAAAATTTCACAGGCAGATGATGATTAATTCTTATTTAGGGAATGAATTCTTATTAAATAATACATTTAAAAATATTATTTTTTAAAGCCTAATAAAAATAATTTTAATATTATGTCTATTGTTATTTTTGGACCAAAAATTCTTTAGGATATATTTATTTGAACTAGAACTCTATACCCAGTGATGATATAATCACAGTGGTGAGTGAGAAGATGGTACCTGGGAAGCAGCAACTCTGCTCCTCCTTTGCCTGGTTAGCTAATATTGGGAATAGGTTTCGACTGTGCCCCAAATAAAGACATAAGAAATCAAAAATAACTTGGCTAGGCAAATTTTACTTCTTCAGAAGGGTGCAGAGCTACCTAAATCAGGCAAGCAAGCACTCAGAATAGAGAGTCCATTTGGCTTTTACCCCTAACGCAAATGCCACTGTACCATACCCTATTGGTTAGGGTGAGGCTTCACAATATAAAACAATTGGCTAATTTGGAAAATGCACATGGGGGCCTACCCTTGGGTTGGGCACTTGCTTACACATATACTAAGTACAAAATGGAGGCTGCTACAGTGAAATGGAGGACGCTAAGGTGGACATTTATTCAGTTCAGCCTATTCTAATCCCTTTGACAGAAAAAATTATTTCCTTCTTACACTAACAAGACTGAGGAAACACTGCCATTTACCTACCTGTTTGTTCTCAGATTCCCTGTTCTAAAAGAAGCTGAAATTCCACTGGATAAGGGGGAAAAAAGTGTGTGCAAGTTTTCAGCCTCTTATAACTGATATATTTTTAGAACTCAGCTGCATTCAAAATTCCAACTGGAAACTGAGTATCATAAATGGAGTCAGTGCTTTGCATGTAATAGGCATTTACTCAAATATTTGAATGATGCCTTAAATTACTGTTCCAGAATTCCCATGCAGGCAGGAATTTGGAATGGGGATAGAAATATAATATTATCTTTGAAATAATGAGGAAATGTAGAGGTTTAGAGGGAAGTGTGCAAAGCAAGAATGGTAGTGGTGATGATGGTAGTGCTGATGGTAGTGACATTTGTGTGATCATTTGTGGGGAGAAATAGGACAAAGTTCCATGGAATTTGTGACATTTGAGAGATCTAGAAAGCAAAGAGTTGTGAAAAGCAAGATGTTTCAAAACAGCTGAAAGTGTGGTGTGTTTGGGACATAGAAGACATAAAAAAAGGAAAGGAAGAGATGGAAAGTCTGATCAGATTTTATGGAGGGTTTTGGTTGCTTTTCCAAAGAGTTTAGATTTATTTGACAGGCAATATGGAATCATTAAAGGGTTTTAAACAGGAGACTGAAGTGAATATTTTTTGTTTTAGAAAACTCTGGTCACAGGTGGAGAAGTAATTAGGTTAGAAGAGACCAGGGACAGGAGGCTGTTGCAGAAATCCAGATAAGAAATGACAATAGTCTAAACTAGGGAAGCAATGTTGGGACTTTTAAATACATGATATGTCTTTAGTCCACTCATTCATTCCACAAATATTCTTTGACCACCTATTTTTGGGGAGGCATTGCACTAGAGTCTGGTGCTACAGAGATAAAAAGATTTGGTCATTATTCTAAACACATTAAGGGCATATAAAATTATATCACTACAACTTACATCTTTACAAAGTCAAAAACCAAAAATAAAATTGAAAAAATATTGTAACATATATGACCAGCACCCATAGTATAAGCTCAATAGAGAAGTGGGTAGATATCAATAGGCAGTTCTAAGGAGAAGAAACACATGAAGAGATACTTGGCCCTCCTAGTAATCAGAGGTGTGCATTAAAACAACAACAAACATTTGGATTAAAAAGTCTGGTAGAGCCTTGAGCATCAACCACTGACCCAGGAGATCACATTCAATTCCCAGTCAGGGCACATGCCCAGGTTTTGGGTTGGATCCCCAGTAGAGGGTGAGTAGGAGGCAGTGGATCAATGATTCTCCCTCATCATTGATGTTTCTATCTCTCTCTCCCTCTCCCTTCCTCTCTCAATGAAAATCAATAAAAAGATTCTTTTTTAAAAGTCTGGTAGATTGATAAAAATAAGAGACAGTAACACCATAGTAACATATTCCAATTTTATAGAGTAAACATACTACCATGTAGGAAAAATGGAAAGTGTATGCACTACATTGTTAATTAGTGGTTCTTCCCAATGGGGTTATAGTCCTGGTAGTTCATAATTAATTCTTTGTGCTTTTTTTTTGTATTATATACTTTTTTATTTTAACTGTATATGACTCCTATAAGCTAAAAATAACTAATAAATCTATTTCTACTTTGGAAAAAATGATGAAGAGCATTGAATGTAAAGGGGATGGGAAGAGAGCAGTCTTGGCAGTGGGAAGGGAATGTGGAAAGTGTGGAATATTGGAGACATCCATTGGAAGTTCAGCATCACACAGCATTAAGTGTCAGAGACAGACTAGAAGTCATTCAAAAGAGTTTAACACTACTGGAGAGAGGAAGATGGCGGCCCTGTGAGAAGCAGCATCGCCCCCACTCCAGCCATGGACTTGATTTCCTCCTAAAATCCTATGTAACCAGCTTGAAAAAAAACAGAGAAACATACCTGAGTGGACGAAGTGTGAGAGGGGAGCGCTGAGGAACCATCACGGAGTCCAGTAAGAGAGGGGGCCCTTGGAAGGGGGAGTCCCCCTGAAGCCTGGACTGGGCTCTGAGCCTGAAGGTTTGGAGGCTGCAAAGACCCATGGAAGGCATCCAAAAGTGGGGATCCCACACCCGGAGCAGAGAGGGGAAGCAGCGCCCTGCCCACAGGGCAGAGGGACCCAGGGGAGTGGTGAGTCCGGGAGGAGAAGGTGCCTTCCTAGGAAACAAAGCCTCTAGGGGCGGCTGCAACAGGGCATCTGGTGCTCGGAGTGCTGACCATAGGGAAGGCTGTCCCAAGGCCTGTGGCACCCAAGTAGTGAGGGAACAGAGGACTGTGCTGAGCACACACACACGGGGACCCTCTGCCTCCCTGTGGGGCACTGTGTTGAGCCCCAGAAAGCACTGAATCTTCATGGCACGGGGGAGGGGAGGAGCCCTCCCGCCCTGAGCTCCCAGTGCCGAGAGGCTGGGTTCTGAGACCAGCCCTGAGGGTGTCTTCCCGCCCTGAGCTCCCAGGTGCCAAGAGGCTGGGATTTGTGACCGGCCCTGAGGGACCCCATGGTGGAGCGTGAAGCCCAGCAGTGTGGAGAGCTGCGTGAAGCTGACTTTGGGTCCCCTCCCACTGGGTGCCTTGGAGCAAGGGCGGCAGGACCTTGCAGGGCGGACTCCCTGCCTCTGTGTTGCTTTGTGCTTTTGTGAGTTTGATTGTGGAACTGGTTCCCACCTTCCCGGCGTGCACTGCAAGGACAGACCAGCCGAGGCTGCCTTTGGGGTCTGCATGGTAGACGGTCTGAGGGGTGGGACTGGTGCTACCAGCCAACCAGAGCTGAGCAGGGAGGGGTGGAGCCGGCTGGCCTCTCCTGCAACAGGGAGCACCACCCCCAATAGAAAAGGGGCCGGTCCCGCTCCCTGAAGCCCCAGACACACCCACAGGGCACAGTCCTGAGAGGGGAGAGCAGCTCATAGGAGGACTCTGCAAGAATAAGACCCTCGGGGATTATTGTTTGGGAACTGGTGGAAAAGCTTAAACCCCTGCTGGGGGCAGGGCAGGCAAAGGGCCTACCAGAATGTGTTCTTAATTGAACCCACTGGGCCCTGGCTGCTGAAACGGCCCATACAGAAAAGGAAACAGGCTGAAATCAATCTGAAACTGCAGCAGGACAGAACCTGGGGAGCTAGAATCAGAGGACAGGGTAGGGACTGAGGAGCTGGCAGTGGAGCAGAGACTAACTCCCGCAGAGTGAGCACCTGACAGCAACACCTCTAATGGGCTACACTAGCCACCCTGCACCCTAAAGACTCTACAGAAGAATCTGGAGCAAGACCAGGCAGCTACAAGGTTGCAAAATAGCTGACAAGAGGAGGTGGCCCACAGAGAGTCTCAGATAAGCCATCTACCTAAGGACACCAGAGCCAAACCTAGACGGCTCCTCACATTGGGTGATACACAAGTACCTCCCAGGAGAACTGAAATCACAAAAAACAGTGACCCTCAGACAACATAAGTTGCCCAGAAAAAACGCACCTGATTCACTACGGTTTTCTCTGCTGTTTTTTTTTGTTTGGTTTGGTTTTGGGGTTTTTTTTGGCTTTGGGGTTTTTTTTGTTTGTTCTTTGTTTGTGGGTTTGTTTATTTTTTCTCTTTTTTCCTTAAGAAGAAGAGAAAGGGGAGAAAATTTATTTTTTCTTCTTTTTTAAATTTTATAAAAATCTTTTTTTTTAACCATTTTTTTAACTAAATTTTTTTTTTTCTATAAAAGATTTTTGTCTTGCTTAGCTTGTTTTTGGTTTTGTTTTCATTATTTGCTTTCTTTTGTTTTATCCTTGCTTCTACTATCAACACTTTCTTGATATCCCTGCTTAACGACTGGGACTTTATCATTATAACCAAGTTTACTGCTGTCCTCTACAGTTTCCCCCAAATCTCTTACCAGACTCCCTGCCTTCCTGGGCTTTATATCTCTCTCTCCTCTCAATCCATTGACATAACTTTTTTCTTCTTTTTCTTTCTTTTTCTATTTCTCTTTCATTCTTCCATTTTGCCCCCCTCTGTTTTCCTGGCTGATTGTTAGTTTCTCTTATTCTCTTTATTGTATTTTTGTTTTCTCATTTTCAACTATTATCCTATTCCTATTCTCTCCCTTAATTTTGGGCTGGCCCTTCTTTCAGAATCTTTTCTCTGCTTCTGTTATCTCCCAGTAGCTTCTCTATTTTTTACATTTTAGTTTATTATTATTTTCTAAATTTTCAACACCATCAACAACAATATAAACCTCTGGGCTCCACTGGACCCACAAAACAAAATCCCATCCCACAAGACTGGGACACAGCAAATATATCTAATATATAGATATAAGCACTAAGACCTACCAAAATGGGGAGACAAAGAAACAACCCCCAAATTAAAGAAAAGGAAACATTGCCAGAAAAAGACGTTGATGAGATGGAGTTGAGCAAGTTATCAGAAATGGAGTTCAGAGTATTGATGATGAAGATGTTCAAGGAACTTAAGAAGACCATAGTTGATAAGATCGAGAACCTTAGTGAAAATATGAAAAAAGAGATACATACCATAAATACAACTCAGAGATAAAGAATTCTGTATCTGATATCAAGAATGCACTGGAAGGAATTAAAAGCAGGCTCAATGAAGCAGAGGACAGAATAAGTGACTTAGAAGACAAAGTAGAGAAAATCACACAATCAGAGCAGCAAAAAGAAAAAACACTTAAAAACATGAGGACAGTCTAAGGGAACTTTGAGACAACATGAAGCGAAACAACTTTCACATTATAGGAGTACCAGAGGGGGAGGAAAGAGAGCAAGAAATAGAGAACTTGGTGGAAGAAATAATTATAGAGAACTTCCCTAGGTTGGCGAAGGAGAAAGCCACACAAGTTCAGGAAGCACAGAGGATTCCAAACAAGAGGGACCCAAAGAGACCCACTCTGAGACACATCATAATTAAAATCGCAAATGCCAAGGACAAAGAGAAAATATTAAGGGCTGCAGAGAGAGACAACCAGTGACCTACAAGAGAACCCCCATAAAGCTGACAGTGGATTTCTCAACAGAGACTCTTCAGGCCAGAAGGGAGTGGCATGAAGTTCTCCAAGTAATGAAAAGCAACAACATGCAACCGAGATTGCTTTATTGAGCAAGGCTATCATTTAAATTTGAAGGTGAAATAAAAAGCTTCCCAGACAAAAAAAAAAAAAAAGGCTAAAAGAGCTCAGTACCACCAAACGAACATTGCAAGAAATGCTAAAAGGACTGTTTTAAGAAAAAGAAGGGATAGTGAGAGAAAGGTACATCAGCATAAAGGGGGAAAATAGCATTAAATAAGTTGATATCAATAGTAACCTTAAATGTAAATGGAATAAATGGGCCAATCAAAAGACAAAGGGTAGCTGATGGATAAAAAAACAGGACCTAAATATATGCTGTCAACAAGAGACCCACCTGAGAGCAAAAGACTCACACAGGCTAAAAGTGAAGGGATAGAGTAAAATATTCCATGCAAATGGTAAGAAAAAGAAAGCTGGAGTAGCAATTCTTATTTCTAACAAAACAGACTTCAAAATAAAGACCATAACGAGAGACAAAGATGGTCACTACATATTACTAAAGGAATCAATCCAACAGGAGGAAATAACCCTTATGAACATTTATGCACCCAATACAGGAGCACCTAAAAATATAAAAAATCCCTTGGGGGACTTCAAAGGGGAGATTGACAGCAACACAATCATAGTGGGGGACTTTAACACCCCACTGTCAGCATTGGACAGATCATCAAGATGAAAAATCAACAGGGAAACACAGACCTTAAATGAATCACTAGACCTAATGGATTTAATTGACATTTACAGAACATTTCACCCCAAAGCAGCAGAATACACATTCTTCTCAAGTGCACATGGAACATTATCAAAAACAGACCACATGTTAGGGCACAAGGCAAGTCTCTACAAATATAAGAAGATTGAAATCATATCAAGCATTTTCTCAGATCACAATGCCATGAAACTAGAAATCAACAACTATAAAAAAACTCAAAAATATTCAAACACATGGAGGCTAAGTAGCATGTTATTAAACAATGAATGGGTTTCCAAGGAGATCAAGGAAGAAATCAAACACTTCATGGAAACTAACAAAAATGAACAGACAACAACCCAAAACCTATGGGACATGGTGAAAGCAGTCTTGAGAGGAAAGTTCATATCATTACAGGCCTATCTCAAGAAACAAGAAAAAGATCTAATGAACCATCTAACACAACAACTAAAAGAACTAGAACGAGAACAGCAAGAAAAGCCCCGAGGAAGTAGAAGGAAGGAAATAATAAAAATCAGAGCAGAGATTAATGACACAGAGACTAAAAAAACAATACAAAAAATCAATGAAACCAAGAGCTGGTTCTTTGAAAAGGTAAATAAGATTGATGCACCTTTAGCCAGACTCACTAAGAAACAAAGAGAGAGGACCCAAATAAGTAAAATCAGAAATGAAAGAGGTGATATAACAACTGATCCAACAGAAATACAAAGGATTGTAAGAAAATATTATGAGCAACTGTATGCCAACAAATTGGAAAACATAGGGGAAATGGACAATTTCCTAGAAGCTTACAACCTTCCAAAGCTGAATCAAGAAGAGGCAGAAAACCTGAATAGGCCGATAACAAGTAATGAAATTGAAGCGGTAATCAAAAAACTCCCAGCAAACAAAAGTCCTGGACCAGATGGATTTACAGGCAAGTTTTATCAAACATTCAAAGAAGAATTAACACCTATTCTATTCAAACTATTCCAGAAAACTCAAGAGGAGGGAAAACTCCCAAATTCTTTTTATGAGGCCAGCATCACCCTAATCCCCAAACCAGATAAAGATACTACAAAGAAAGAAAATTACAGGCCAATATCCCTGATGAACATAGATGCTAAAATCCTTAACAAAATACTAGCAAACCGGGTCCAGCAATACATTAAAAAGATCATACATCATAACCAAGTGGGATTTATTCTGGGGATGCAAGGCTGGTACCACATCCGCAAATCAATAAATGTGATACATCACATAAACAACATGAAGGACAAAAATCATATGATCATATCAATAGACGCAGAAAAAGCATTCAACAAAATCCAGCATCCATTTCTGATAAAAACTCTCAGCAAAGTGGGAATAGAGGGATCCTACCTCAACATAATAAAGGCCATATACGACAGACCTACAACCAACAGCATACTCAATGGGCAAAAACTAAAACCATTTCCATTAAAAACGAAAACAAGACAGGGATGTCCACTTTCACCACTGTTATTCAACATACTACTGGAAGTCCTCGCCATAGCCATCAGACAGGAGGAAAACATAAAAGGTATCCAAATTGGAAAGTAGGAAGTAAAACTGTCATTATTTACCGATGACATGATACTGTACATAGAAAACCCTAAAGACTCCATCAAAGTACTACTAGATTTGATAAACGAATTCGGCAAGGTAGCTGGATACAAAATCAACATCTGGAAATCAATGGCATTCTTATACACCAACAATGAACTTTCAGAGAGAAAAATTAAAAAAGCAATACCATTTATCATTGCAACTAAAAAAATAAGATACCTAGGAATAAACTTAACCAAGCATGTAAAAGACCTGTACTCAGAAAACTACATGACACTGAAAAAAGAAATAGAGGAAGATTTAAACAGGTGGAAGAACATACCATGCTCATGGATTGGAAGAATAAATATCATTAAAATGTCCATACTACCCAAAGCAATTTATAAATTTAATGCAATTCCTATGAAAATACCAACAGCATATTTCACAGATCTAGAACAAACATTTCTAAAATTTATATGGAACCAAAAAAGACCCCGAATAGCTGCAGCCATCTTGAGAAAAAAGAACAGAGTGGGAGGGATCACATCACCAGACTTCAAACTATATTACAAAGCCACTGTAATCAAAATGGCCTGGTATTGGTACAACAACAGGCATATAGCTCAATGGAACAGAACAGAGACCCCAGAAATAGACCCACGCCATTATGGTCAGTTAATATTTGACAAAGGAGGCAAGAGTATCCAATGGAGTAAGGACAGTCTCTTCAATAAGTGGTGCTGGGAAAATTGGACAGATACATGCAAAAGAATGAAACTAGACCACCAACTTTCACCATACACAAAAATAAACTCAAAATGGATAAAAGACTTAAATGTAAGTCATGAAACCATAAAAATCCTGGAAGAAAACATAGGCAGTAAAGTCACAGACACCCCACATAGTGGACTTTTCACTGATACCTCTCCTAGGGAAAGAGAAACAAAGGAAAAAATAAACATATTGGACTACATCAAACTAAAAAGCTTCCACCCAGCAATAGAAAACAGCCTCAAAAAAAAAGGAACCCCACAGTCTGGGAAAACATATTTGCCAAGGATGAATCTGATAAGGGGCTAATTTCCAAAGTGTACAAAGAACTCATAGCACTCAGCAAGAGGAAGACAAACAACCCAATTAAGAAATGGGCAAAGGACTTAAATAGACACTTTTTCAAAAAGGACATACGAATGGCTAGGAGACACATGAGAAAATGCTCGATGTCGCTAATCATCAGAGAGATGCAAATTAAAACCACAATGAGGTATCACTTCACACCTGCCAGAATGACTGCCATCAACAAATCAACAAACAACATGTGCTGGCGAGGGTGTGGAGAAAGGGGAACCCTAGTACAGTGCTGGTGGGAATGCAGACTGGTGCAACCACTATGGAAAACAGTATGGAGGTTCCTCAAAAAATTAAAAATGGAGCTGCCATTTGACCCAGTGATTCCACTCCTAGAAATGTATCCTAAGAATCCTGAAACATTCATCAGAAAGGATATATGTACCCCAATGTTCATAGCAGCACAGTTTACAATAGCTAAGATGTGGAAACAGCCCAAGTGCCCATCAGTAGATGAGTGGATAAAAAAGCTGTGGGACATTTACACCATGGAATACTACGCAGCTGTAAAGAAGAGGAATCTGGTACCCTTTGGGACAGTATGGATGGACCTGGAGAATATTATGCTAAGGGAAATAAGCCAGGCAACGAAAGACAAATATCACATGATCTCGCTTATACGTGGAATCTAACGAACTTAATAAACTGATGAACAGAATAGATTCAATGACATGGAAGCATAGATGAGACTGATGAATGTCAGAGGGATGGAGGAGGGCTGGTGGGTGGAGGGGGAGAGAGTAACCAAAGAATTTATGTGCATATATGCACAACCCAAGGACATGGACAATGGTGGGGAGAGGGTCTGGGGAGGGGGAAGAAACGGGGTGGAATGGGTCATTGGGGAGAAAAAGGGACATCTGTAATATTTTAAACAATAATAAAATTTAAAAAAAAAAAACACAAAAAAAACAAAACACTACCCTGGCCAGTGTGACTCGGTTGGGCATCGTTCTGTGCACTAAAAGGCTGCCAGTTCTATTCTGATCAGGACATATGCTTGGGTTGCAGGCTCCATCCCTGGTAAGGGGCGTGCAGGTGGCAGCTGATGGATGTTTCGCTCTCACATTGATGTTTCTCTCTCTCTCCCTTATACTCTCTCTCTCTCTCAAATCTATAAAAACTATTTTTTTTTAAAAAAGTTTAGTACTTATCTTAAAAGTAATAAGGTACTAGGTACAGTTTCTGTTCAGGAGAGAGACATGGCCCCACATGCCAATCCATCTGGGGTCAGAGTGGAGAATGGACTGAAGGGCGTTGGTTAGTGATCAGGAGATCACATAGGAAGCCAAGAGGTGATGGGACCTCCCATGGCAGGTGGAGCCTGGTCAAGTTAAGCATGCAAACTTTCTATGCCTCACTTTTTTCACTGTATAAAGGAAATAAGAATAGCAACTGCCTCAAAGTCAGATGCATCATGAAACTAATGAATGTCAATTTTCAGGACCCCTCACTTGAACCAGTCCAAGTATTTACTTTTGTAACAACTAATTTTGGTATTTGTAATTTTTTTATTTTAAAATTTTGTGTTCTTATGGTAAGAACACAAAATTTAAGTGTACAATACAGTATTGTTAACTATAGGCACAATGTTCTATAGAGCTCTAGAATTTATTTATCCTGAATAATTGAAACTTTCTACTCATTGATCAGCAACTCCCCATATCCTTCTCCTGCCAGCCCCTAATAACCACCCTTCTACTCTCTTATTCTATGCATTTAACTATTTCAGATATCTCATATAAGTGGAATCATGCAGTATTTATCCTGTTACTTGCTTATTTCACTTAACATAATGTCTTTCTTTAAGGTTCATCCATGTTGTTGCATATGTCAAGATTTCCTGATATTTGTACTTTTCGGTTTTGTTTTTCTTTTAAAAGGCCCTAAAAACTATACAAATTTCAGGCCTCAGGAAACTTGGGACTGTTTCTGATAATGCTTAGGACTGCTCTCAGAATAAAATGAGCTTATCTATGTTAAGTGTGTGGCACACAGTACCTGCCATAGGAGTGTCAGCTGTGCTTATTATGTGGAGGTGGCATATGGCTGATAGATACATCTAGAATGACCTCTAGGTACTCTTTCTTGGGCTGCTGGGTGCTGTTCCCCCATGTAGAAAATATTTAGTTTAAAAATGAGGGAATACTGGTTCCACATTGGATATGTTGAAATTTAAAATGATGATAAAGTATTTAGTGGGTATCCAGAAGTAGGCACTGAATTGGTTAGATATAGGACTTAAGAGAGAGAGGTTACAGTTATCAATTTAAGAATTATTCAAATATAAAAGATTTGTAATTTCTTAGTTATGGATGAGAAGGTCCAAGGAGAGTATGAAGAATGAAAATTATACAGGGCTCAGGGCAGAATTCGGGGGGACACCACCTTTAATAATTAGTCAAATTGTAATGGTGGTTACATAAATCTATAAAATTTCCCCCAAAAAATGAGTGTATGTAAAAACTGGTAAATTTTAAATAAGATCTGTAGTAGATAGTCCTGCCCCAGTGTAAATATCCTGGTTTTGATAAGGTACTATGTTTATGTAAGATGCTATCTTTGGGGACAGCTGGGTGATGGGTATATGAGACTACTATTTTTGCATCTTCTGAGTCTTTATTTCAAAAAAAAAAAAAATGGCCAAAAAAAAAAAAACCCACAAAAGAAAACAGAAAAACAAATTAAAAACAACAACTATACTGCAGCCAAATCACTGTGATTGCCTTGGATTTACCCATTTAGATAGAGCTGACTCAAAGCTGCCAGATAATTGAGAGTAAGATACTATGTGCTGATATTATTTTATGGCTCTCTTGAGTGATCTAATTTCAGGCTAACTTGAAAAGAATGCAACCAACTGCACAAACTAAAACAGCTATAACATTCTAGTCAATAACAACCCTAACACTTTATAGGAAAAAATATCAGGCAAAGGCAAAGACAGGACTAGAAATTCTAAGAAAGGGTGAACCAGGAGGCAGCAGCTCTGCATTGCTCTGTGGCATTGGGGATTTGAAAGAGAAACACCTACTCACCCCAACACCAGAATCATTCCCAGACACTAAGAAAATTAATTCCATTTCATTCAGATGCTTCCATAGAAAACTTAATAAAGGAAAATTATATTCCGCTAGATTTTTTTTTGGTTGTTACTTTCAGGAAAAATAAAAATCATTAATAATTTTAGATTTATCCTATTCTCATAGATTCTTGGGGATGTAAGGACTGTTTGAAGAGGTTTAGTTCCTTAATACTCAAAATGTTCCCTGTGGACCAGCAACATTAGCATCCCCTTGGGACTTGCCAGAAATGCAGAATCTCAGGCCCCACCCCAGGCCCACTGAATCTAAATTTGTAGTTTTTTACAAGTAGTCAGAGGATGTGTATGCATGTTAAAGAATGCAAAGCCCTGGTGTATCCAATCCTGCCTTTTTACCATATTCATCATCACCAACAATAACTAATTAAGAGGACAATTACAACACTTGGGAAAATAACCTCACATAACTAAAAAGAGCAATGAAATAAGATATTAATTTTCAAATTCCCTAGAAACAAAATCTCATTTTTAACAAAGTCTTCCTTTTTTACATTATGATCTTCTTTCTTCCTGCTTCTTTTGGGTTATCTGAGAAGCAGCAGGCTGGGGTACTTTCTCAGGCACCAAGCACCCCTGTGGGTGAACTTGGTGGACAGGAAAGGGCCCACACCTGTATCCCTTACAGATTCCACCTAGCCAAGGCCCTGATATTCCTCTTTACTGTGGTGTGGAGGCCACCTGAGAGAGGCTGGAGTGCAGGAAGAGCCCAGAGAGGAAGCAGGCATTCTACATCCTTGCTATGTCCGTGACAGCAATGTCTCCTTCAGAATTTGATATTGAAATGCTTTTTTTTTTCTTCAATAACTGAATCACTACTGGACAGGTTGTTTAACAGAGATTCAGTGAATGCATTGCACTCGGGTCGCATGAAATCAGGGTTTGGCCAAGCCCCTCCATAGCTAGCCACCTCACTGAGCCTCCACTTTTTCCCCCATAATACATGGGTAATATCTGCCACATGTCCAGCATAAGGGCTGTAGTGATAATAGCACCTGTCTAAAATGAAGGGTCGTAGGGATTGTACAAGGTAACATCTGTACTAGCATGCTGACAACTGGGAAGCATCACACAAGCATTAAATATTTATATTATTGATATTCATGATATCAAGAATTGATCTTAAAACCAGGAGCAAAAAATATCAGTTGTAAATATATCTGTTATAATTGGTATACCTTGATTATAAGAATGTTGTAATATAATTTTAAAAGTAAATACTACCAGTGAATACTTGGTAAGTTTAGAAAGTTTTCTGTTTTGGGTTTTCATCAGAATTAAAAGAGGGCTTTTGAAAGATGAAGGGATTTTAAAAATAACTATGGCAGTTAATGTTATGAATTATGCTCTTTATGATCTATTATGTGGAAGTTTTCATATCAACACTTTCATATGGTTACATCTAATATTTGCACTATAGTAAATTGAAAAATGAATGGCAATTTCCTCTGGTAGTGATTTTCTTTGAAAATTTCATGTTTTCTATAATTCAGAACTTGTTTTTATTTTTGTTGGAGTTCAGAAATATCACCCTTAAAAAGACATTACTTTGACCTTTTGAAGTTCTGCTTGGTTTAATGAGTTTGTTCCCAAAAGTATGAGTTAATACAGATGCCATGCATTATTCAGAAGATTGGAAGAGAAACATATGTACCTTGATTTGTTTCCAGTTGAAACCAGTTACATTATATTAACACCAAAGTTGATAAAGACATTACTAGGTTAATATGCAATATTTTTACATTGTGAATTTTAGCCCCATGATAGTATGCTGTGCCTAATGTAAATATTATATATTATGTAAGTATTAAAGAAATAGAGCCAACCCCACGATATTTCTGGGCAGAGTAATCTAACTATTACAAATTTCCAAGTTATTTCCAAGGAACCTTTAGAGACTGCATGGCATCTGAAAAGATTCCTTGTCTATGGAGGTCTTAAAAGACTACAGGGAATAAAATAGGGTTGCTTTGGATTGAAAGTGGTGACTAACCTAACACAACAATGTAAGTATTGTTGGGAAAATTCAGAATTTAAGAGCAGAGCGGGGTGGGGGGGAAAAGAATTCTTACCACTTTATGCAAAAAAATTTTATTTGACCCATTGATTCACTTGCCTATATGGTACAACACACTTCTTCAGAGATTTTTACAGATCTGTAAGACACAAAGAGTAATACCCATAGGGTGGTTCTGAGAGTGAAATGAGGGAATATGTACACCAAGCACACAGCACAATGCTTGGTATCTAGGAGATACTAAACAATTATTAGTTCTCTTTCTCCCCCTTTTCTCATATGTATAATCATTCTCCAGTGTCCCCCACCTCAGTAAATAGCACCCAGAGGCACATCTAGTTGCTTACCCAAATTTGAAAGATATTCTTAGAACCTTCCTCTCCACCTCTCCTCCCCACTCCCCAACTCATGAGAAATTTTACATTTCTTTAATGGCAATGAAAGAATTTTCTCCAAAGATCAAAATTTTAAATTCCATTAATATATATATATACATAATAATAATATTTTTATTATACATAGAGTTGAAAAATAATAAATGGAACCAGAGCTGCCATCCCAGAGGAACTGCCTTTCACATCTTATGTCTCAAATCTTTGGAATGTTAAAACAGGGCAAAATAACCTTTGAACTAGGTCTAAAGCAACATTATGTACCAAAGAACTGTTTGGAAAGATAATAAGAAAGCAGATATGACTGCTGGACTGATGACCTGACTGAAAATTAAAAACGTTAGTTAGAATTAACATCATTATGTTGTGTTATCTGCACCAATAGAAATACCTTCCTTCTACTGATGTAATTGTTCCCCTTCCCTTTCTCATAAATACCCCTTGCCTTTGTCTTCTAATTGGTACATTATTTAGGCTTCTACCTGAGTCAATGCTTTCTGAATAGCTATTCCTTGATCTCAAATAAATGCTTTTTGCCTCTCTCTTTGAAAGACCAGACACATTTAATTTAATGGAAACAATTTTTATCCTAAGCACTTTACACATAATGACTCATGAGGTAGTTATTATCATTACCTCTTTTTACCAGTGAGGAAATGGATAAAGTAAATTTGCCCAAGATCACAAAGCCAACCAGTGGCAGACTCAGTGTTGGGAACCGGTGGCGTGCCTGGACATGGTCCATGTCGCCTGAGGGTCTGGAGTTAAGACCCTTCCCCACAATTACCCTTGAGGAGGTTTGCTTGCTATTGGAGATAAGGAAATTACCAAGGTCTGGGCTCACCCAGGAGGCAGGATATTTACTCTGAAAGAGTGTTTATGCAGCATTGAAGGAACTACTTTGTATCACGCTCACCTCATTACTAATTGTTTGTTACTTACTATATAATAAAGGCACTGAAGCCATTTGGGGTTGCTCCTCACCAGAGGGCAGTCCTCCTGATCTCATAACTTTGTTTGTCTCTTTCATTCCCACCACTGGAACTCAGGTTTGTTCATTTCTCAGGCTGGTTCCTGACAACACAGAACTTGAGATCAGGCAGCTGGTTTTAGGGTCTGTATTCTTAACCACTCCAATCTCCTGCCTTTTGTAGAGTACAGAGTATTGCATACATTATCTTATTTATTGTAAGCTCAGCCATATGACATAGTCATTGTTGTCCCGGTTATGCAAAGGTGAGAACTGAAGCCTTGAGGGTAAATTGTTCAAATTTATGCAGTTAGCAAGATTGCTAGGATTCAAACACAAATTCATTTGGTAGTCCATGATTCTAAGTGTATATTTTTAGAGCTAAACTAAAGAAACCACCAAGTGTATAGTCTTGGCAAAATTTCTCTTTTTTAGAAATTAAATTTATTGGCAAAATATCTCTTTACTAGGATATTTCAGATTCTTCCAAAGTACACTAGGTTTTTTGTTAGGTCTTGGGAACTGAATAACCAACAATAAGACACTGTATTGTAATAGAAAATACTAAGGCTTTAAAGTCAAAAACTCCATTTTAAATATAGCTCTACTACTTACTAGCCATGAGATTTTGATCATGTTACTTATTGTTAATAAACCACATTCCACATGGTTTGGGGGAGAATTTAATGGTAATACATGGAAATTACTCATCCTGAGCATACAGTGTTAGTTTTTCAATAAAACATTAATTTCAAAAAAACAATTCTGAAAACAATATTTGAAACTCTTGGCTTTGTCGGGTATTTGCTGCACAGCTTGGAATATGTTACATAAACTTTCTGAGCTTCCATTTATTTATCTGAAAAGAGCCTTCTTATTGGCTCATTAACTAGGTGGTGAAATAAAATGAGGTAGGTAAAATGGCCAATAGAGGACCTTCCACATAGTTGGACTTCAAAAAGTGATAACTATTACTATTTTCCAAAATTTAATTTTTCAAAAAAATTTAATGAAACTACTTTTATCTAAAAGAGTTAATCAAAATTTTAAAAGTCCTTACTTGACTTATTTCAGCTGTATTCTGGGCACCAATGGTCTTTGACCAAAGGGCACTGACATTTTCTTTAAGCCTCCACCTCTACCTCTTGTAGAAATTGCACTACTATCTTCAAAATGTCCAAAGATTCCCTAGGGGTATACAGTCTTGAGGACACCTTTGATCCTGAGCATCTGCTTCCCCTAATTTAATTCAGTTAATGAATTCTCTCAGCATCATTCACATATTTATATTTTTCTGGACCATACAAACAAGGTGGGTATTGAGCATCTTTCCTAAATTTCTCGCCAAAACAAAAACAAAACACATATCATTTTTTGCAAGCTACAATAAAGTATTCAGGAAATTTAGGCTTTTTACATCACAATAGCAAAAACAAACTCAAATTCAAATTTAGGCAACTTTTTTCTTGAGTCCTTTTTCAATCTACCACATTGCTTGGCTTCTCCTCTTTTGTCTTTTCATTGCTTCTCATTCCCTATTCCACCTGCTGCCAATCTCTGATCATTTCTGAAGCAGTAACAGTATTACAAAATACTGTGAGTATTCTATTATTTATTTCTTATTTGCCTGTGTCCTTGGGGACTCACCTTGACTCTAAGTGGCTCACCAAAGTGTCCAGAAGCAAAGAAGTTGTTATAAGAATTTTGATGTCTGGTGTTAAACTCCACCTCATCACCCTGTTATGCATATAACTATAGAAAAAATAAGGCACTTTATTGAACAAGCAAAACTAGCCTCTTTATAACAATATAAAAACTATTAATTTGGCTAGAACAAAGCCAAATCAGGTTAGTAAGAGACATTAAATGAATTGTTAGTAAGAAATGTTAAAGGAATTGTTTTCCATGATTTAATAACTAGGCTGTTGAAAATAGCAGCAGATTGAGTGGAAGATACACTGACACTCTCCCAGAACCAAACTAGAATTACAACTAAAATATAGAAAAACCATCATGAATAATCAATTGCAACTGAAGACTAGCTGGAGACCATGCTCATAACCAAAGACTTAAAGTGGAGACCCCATAGACATTGGTAGAAAGTACAAAAGTGAGAAAGGGCTGGCTGGGCTCCCACAGGCAGCAGCTGAAGGTTTGGATGGATATCTCAGTTGTGGGAGGTTCCAGCTGAGAACACTAGGGCCTAAACCCCAAGCTGGGCTTCCCAGCCAAGAACACCAGAATTGAGAAAGGTACCCACATAACATCTGATGGTGAAAAGCAGTGGAGTTTCTGTCTGCCAGGGAAAGAAGGCTGGAAATGAAGGCACCCACTTAAAAGGCTAAGCACAAAGTTTCATGTGCAGCCACTCATTTTGAGCTCTTACAGAAGGAGGGCAGAATGTACTGGAGCTGTGTGAGGAGAATTTAGGGCTACTGGCTTGGGGGATAGGGCTCAGAGGGCAGCCATATAAATTCCTGGGATGAGTCATTCCCCCTTATGGCAGAGTACAACTTTCTCAGGCAGACATTTACCATCCAAGCAGCTTTTGCCCCCACCCTGCTAGAAAACCTCTCACCCCACTTTGTGGAATTTCTATAACCTGAGGCTCATAAAGAAACTGAATAACAGCCTCTGGGTGTTTTGAGTCTTTCCCTGATTTGCTTCTGGACCAAGGGATTGGAAACACAGACTTGGTGATTATCTTGATCTTCCCCAAACAAACCTAGGTCCAGGAGAGGGAACCACAAGCTGCAGAGTGTGGAAAACTTTAAACAGGGTACTCAAGGCCAGTCATAAGCAGCATCTGATATTGGCCTGCACTAGAGACCATCCAAATGACTGGGAGTCCTAGCAAATCTACCTAGTACATAGAAACAAATCCAAACAGGCAGCCAAAGTGGAGAGACAAAAAAACAAACCCCAAGTGAAAGAACAAAAGAATTCTCCAAAAGAAGAGCTAAATGAAATGGAGATAAGCAATCTATCAGATATAGAGTTCAGAATACTGATTGTAAAGATGCTCAATAGCATGAGAAAAAAGTGGAAACTATGAAGGAAATTAATGACATAGTAGAAATAAAAAAGAAAAAACAGTCCAGCTGAAAAAAACAGTTCAGCAGTTGAGCATTGACCTGTGATCCAGGAGATCGAAGTTCGATTCCTAGTTAGGACACATGCCTGGGGTGTGGGCTTGATCCCCAGTGGGGGGCATGCAAGAGGCAGCCAATCATTGACCCTTTCATCATTGATGTTTCTATCTCTCTCCCTTTCTCTCTCTGAAATCAATAAAGATATATATATATATAAGAAGTAAAACAAACATTGAAATGAATAAACAGCAGATTAAGGAAAGCTGAGGATCAAATCAGTAAATTAAAAGACAAGATGAAAAAAATCAGTCAGAGAACCAAAAAGAAAAAAAAAAATTTAAAAACAAGAGGACAGTTTAAGAAACCTGTGGGACAATATGAAACATAAAGATACTTACACCATATGAGTACAAGAAGATTTAGAAAATAAGCAAGGGTTAGAGAACCTGTTTGAAGAAATAATGGCAGAAAAGTTTCCTAACCTGGTCAAGGAAAAAGTTATACAACTTCAGGAGACACAGAGTTCCAAGCAAGAAGAACCCAAAGAGGCCTATGCCCAGACACATCATAGTTAAAAATGCCAAAAAGTCAAGACAAAGAGAGAATCTTAAAGGCAGTAAGAGAAAAACAATGTTACCTACAAAGAAGCTCCCATAAGGCTGTCAGATGATTTCTCATCAGAAACTCTACTGGCCAGAAGAGAATGGCATGAAGTATTATTCAAGGTAATGAAAAGCAAGGATCTGAAACAAAGACTACTCTATCCAGCAAGACTATCATTCAAAATAGGTGGTGAAATAAAGAGCTTCCCTGACAAAAAAAAAAAGGCTAATGGAGTTTATCACCACCAAACCAGCATTGCAAGAAATGCTAAAGGAACTGCTGTAATAAGAAGTTGAAATAGAGAGAAAGAGAAATATAGGCATAAAAAATAAAATGGCAATAAATAAGTACCTATCAATAATAACTTTAAATAAAAATGGATTAAATGCTCCAATCAAAGGACATAGGGTAGCTGAATGGATAAGAAAACAAGGCTCAAATATATGCTGTCTACAAGAGACCCACCTCAAAACAAAAGACACACAGCCTGAAAACACACACACACACACACACACACACACACACACACACACAACACCTACTGGAGGACTTCATGGGACAGATAGACAGCAATATAGTCATTGTAGGGGACTTTACCACCCCACTCTCACTGGATAGGTCTTCCAGACAAAAATCAACAAGGAAACAGTAATTCTAAAAAACACATTAGATCAGATGGATTTAATTGACATTTACAGAACATTTCACCCCAAAACTGCAGAATATGCATTCTCCTCAAGTGCACATGGGACAGTCTCAAAACAGACCACATGTTAGGACACAAAACAAATCTTAATAAGAATATTGAAATCATATCAAGTGTTTTCTTAGAAATGTACACCATGGAATACTATGGAGCTGTGAAAAAGAAGGATCCCTTACCCTTGGAGACAACATGGTGGGACCTGGAGAGTATTATGCTAAGAAAAATAAGCCAGTCAGAGACAGACAAGTATCACATGATCTTACATGTGGAATCTAATGAACAAAATAAACTGATGAACAAAATAGATCCAGGGATATAGAAGCATGGAACAGACTGAGGAATCTCAGACAGAAGGCAGGGATGGATGGGTAGATGGGGAAAGACTAACCTAAGAACTTATATGTATATATGCAGGAAACATGGACACAGACAATAGTGTGGTGAAGGCCTGGAGGGAGGGGTGCAGGTTGAAGGGGATCAATGAGGGGGGAAAAGGGACATTTGTAATACTTTCAACAATAAAGATAAGTTTTTTAAAAAAACCAAAAAAACATTGCTGCAAGAAGCACAATTCTATATATTAAAACTATATATATAGTTTGTTTTAAATGGTAAACAGAATAATTTGGAAATATGGAATTTGGAAAGCCTACATGTGTATTTCCAATTCCATTAGTAAAAAATAACTTTTATCTGTTTATTATTCAACTTTAAAATGATGCTTTTGTCTATCCGCTATATGGTCTGAAAGGGGAAAACTGTACTGTACTAAAAACAACTATTAATCTCTTGTCAAATGCATGCTTTTCATATATGAACAGTTTAAGGAAGAAAAATGTAATGAGATCATAGATTGAAATCAAGCCTCGTGTAGATCTTTTAAAATATTATCACATTAGCCCTCAACATAATGTACTTACCAGGAGTTTCATTTTACACCAAGTCATCCTATTGATTTCAACATTAGCATGGAGCAATTAGGTTATCTCACCAGTGATAACCTAAATCTTAATGTTCATGAGATGGATGAACTTACATCTAACTCAATTCATGTCTAAAGTATTTGAACATTTTCATTTTAATGATATTCATAATTATTTGCTCTAGGCTTTCTAATTGTTATGCAAATTGCTGAAGTACCAGAAAACCTCAGTTATTGTTTGTGGATTCTAAAGAAATAACGAAGAGGACTGGTTGTCAAAGACATGGGTTTATTAGTACCTATGTGCAAACCAGTGGTGGCCAACTGGTGAAGTTTATAGCCTATACTGGCTGCCACCAGTGAAGTTCCCTGCTAAGTACCATCTGGCCTGTGGAATGGCCAGACCAGGGGTGGCCAGCTGGTGCTATTGTTTTGCTGTCTCTAAGACATTCCCAACACAAAGTTTATTGGGTACAGAAAATAGAGAAAAACAGAGCATACAGGGGTAGGGGTATGTGCATGAAATAAAAAAACTAGCTGTTTACAATCCAGGCTCACATCTAGAAGCAGTTTCTCTTTGGCCTTTCTTAGACCAAGTTGCTGGTCAGGTTCCCAAAGTCTCACCAGCCTGCTTACAGATGGCTTTCACTATATTTCCCACAGGGTGGGATGGGGAATTGGAGCATGGGAAAGGGCCCATGTTTCCATTTACCATACATTAATCTACCTTGACAATATTATATAATAGATGTAGAGAAAAACTACACTATATTTTTAGCATGTGGATAAAATAAACTGGAAAACCCAAATGAAATTAAATCTAGTATAATTTATGATAAAGCTTTTAGCACATTTATCTCACTGAAATGCAGGCTTCTATTCAAAACCTTTAATATTATCACCCAAGAATTATAATTATAATGGATATTATATGTATCAGCATGTGTCATTTCTAAAGTCCACTAAAAATTATTCTTCTGTGAACACTTATGTTATCAAAATAATGCTATATAGAACATTACTGGGGCTTTTTTAGTGGCATTGTGACAGGGTTAAAAATAGTACTCACATTTACTTTCTTTACTGTGAAGTAAATTCTTGGTTAAAAGAAAATAACTTATTACTCTTAACAAAGACAAAAAGTATTCAAGTTTGCTGAGAATAAAACCATTCTTTGCTAATCATTAAAGAATTTTATTGAGAGAATATCAAAGGTCATTAGTGACATTTATTGAGCACCAACTTTAAATGAGTTATTTCAGTTAATTTAAGTAACTATTCTATGAGATAGGTCTCATCCCCATATTACAGATGAGAAACCAGGCTCAAGTGGTTAATTAAGAGCAACAGTGAGATGAAGGTGGATTTCAACCTAATAACTTCTGTTCCAGAACCAATGGTTGTAGACACTCAGCTACAGGTATATGATATGAATTAACATCTGAAGAGTTGGGCAAACATAACACTTAAAGTATGGAAAGATATTATAAGAATAAAGGAGTTTCCAGATAGTCAGTTTCCAGATTTTACTTTCTTGTGTGATATTTCCCAGCACCTCTTTTTCTATTTCTCCTTTCATACTAACATTTTTTCCACTTTACGCAAGAAAAATAGAGTTCTCATCTCCCCAAATCTTACTTGGGTGCATTGCTCAGGGAGTAAAAATTTTCAAGAGTGCCAAGCAAAAGGAAAATTAAAAATACTATTTGTGAAGAACCCATCTCTATATCACATTAACTCAACCTTAGGGCTCCTGTCTTTCCCCGTTTTACACAGCCATATTTCAGGTAAGGCCTTAGAAAATGAGGGAGTATTTGGGGGATGTTATTAAATCAGACATGCCATAGAGTGTGGGGAGGATGTGAAAATGGTAATTTTCATATAAAGACATTACCTACCTCTTCTATCTCCTCACTATTGTTGGAGAATGCATTACTTTTGAGAAGAATCTAATGAGAACAAAAGACAGAAGAAATAAGTTGGAAGTTAAGTACTAGTGGGTGATCTGTAACCAGTTACTCCTATCATTAGATGCCCAGGTGGAATTGACCAAATCAGATCTCCTTGCAAACATGCTAATTGGACAAAGGTATATACTGGTGGAAAGATAATGGAGAGTTCTTATCTATGAAATGCTTTTAGAAGGGTATATGTGATCTGTGCAGATGGTTTAAGGTAAATAAACCTGGAATTTATGGATGTACATGGAATGGCCCACTGGAAAATATCAGTGTCAGTCATAAAATTATCTAAGTATAAAATAGAGCTACTTCATGACTGAGATAGTTCCATTTATGTAAGTGATACCTGACATACCTTACTTGGTGACATCAAGTGCTAGATCATAGCCAGTGTGCTTTCTTTTTAAAAAATATTTATCTTTATTGTTCAAAGTATTAAAAATGTCCCCATTGATCCCCTCCCCCTTGCACCCCTCCCCCCAGGTTTTCACCACACTATTGTCTGTGTTCAGGGATTATGCATATAAATTCTTAGGTTAATCTCTCCCCACCCACTCCCCATCCCCACTTTCCCTCTGAGATTGGTTAGTCTGTTCCATGCTTCTATGTCTCCAGATCTATTTTGTTCATCAGTTTATTTTGTTCATTAGATTCCACATATGAGTAAGATCATGTGATACTTGTTTATCTCTAGCTGGCTTATTTCTCTTAGCATAATACTCTTCAGGTCCCACCATGCTGTCTTTTTTTTTTTTTTTAAATATATCTTTATTGATTTCAGAGAAAGGAAAGGAGGGGGAAAAAGAGAGGCAGAAACATCAATGATGAGAGAGTCATTGATCAAGCCCACAACTGGGCATGTGCCGTGACCGGGAATTGAACCCCGATCTCCTGGATCCCAGGTTGATGCTCAACCACTGAGCCACACCCGGCCGGGCCCACCATGCTGTCTTCAGGGGTAAGGGACCCTTGTTTTTTACAGCAGCATAATATTCCATGGTGTAAATGTCTGAGAAGATGTTTGATATGGTTTCAATCTTCTTGAACTTGTGGAGACTTGTTTTGTGTTCTAATATATGGTCTATCTTTGAGAATGTCAAATGTTCACTTGAGGAGAATGTATGTACTGCACCTTTGGGGTGAAATGTAAATGTCAGTTAAATCCATCTGATCTATAGCATCACTTAGAGTCACTGTTTCCTTGTCGATTTTTGTCTGGAAGATCTATCTAGTAAAGAGAGTGGGTTGTTAAAGTCCCCTACCATGACTATGTTGCTGTCTTTCTCTCCCTTAAAGTCCTCCAGAAGTTTTTTTTCAGCTTGTCTAAGTCTTTTGTTCTGATGTAGTTATCTTGTAGACAGCATATATTTGGGTCTTGTTTTCATTTTCTTTTCTGTTGTTGTTGTTAATCCTCACCTAAGTATTTTTTTCTTTCTTAGAGACAGTGGAGGGGAGGGAGGAAGAGGAGAGAATGAGAGAGAGAAACATCAATATGAGAGAGACTCATCAATTCGTTGCCTCCCCCATGTGTCCTGACCAGTGCCAGAAATAAAGTCTACAACCAAAGTATGCACTCTTGACGAGGTATGAAAGGTCAACCCAAGGACCCTTTGGGCTGAGGGCCAACACTCTAAACATTGAGCTAAACAGGCAGGGCATGGGTCTTATTTTCTTATCCATTCAGATACCCTATGTCTTTTGATTGGAGCATTTAATCCATTTATATTTAAGGTCATTATTGATAAGTACTAATCTATTGCCATTTTATTTCTTTATGCCTATGTTTCTCATTTTCTCTATTTCAACTTCTTATTATAGTAGTCCCTTTAACATTTCTTGCAATGCTGGTTTGGTGGTGATAAACTCCTTTAGCCTTTTTTTTTTTTTTTTTTTTTTGTCTGAGAAACTATTTCACCACCTTTTTGAAAGATAGCCTTGCTGGATAGAGTAGTCTTGATTGCAGATCCTTGCTTTTCATTACCTTGAATAATACTTCATGCCATTCCCTTCTGGCCAGTAGAGTTTCTGATGAGAAATCATCTGACAGCTTATGGGGGTTCCTTTGTATGAAACAGATTGTTTCTCTCTTGATGTTTTTAATATTCTCTCTTTGGCTTGAATTTTTGCCATTTTAATTATAATGTGTCTGGGTGTGGGTTTCTTTTGATTCTTCTTGCTTGGGACTCTCTGTGCCTCCTGAACTTGTGTGACTTTTCCTTGACCAGGTTAAAGAAGTTTTCTGCCATTATTTCTTCAAATGGGTTCTCTAACCCTTGCTTACTTCCTAAGTCTTCTGGTACTCATATGATGCGAGTATTGTTATGTTTCATGTTGTCCCACAGATTCCTTAAACTGCCCTCCTGTTTTTAAATTTTTTTTCTTTTGGTTCTCTGAATGAGTAATTTTTTCTACCCTGTCTTCTAACTTGCTGATATGACCCTCAGCTTTCCCTAATCTGTTCTTTATCCATTCTAGTATGGGGGTTTTTATTTCTACTATGTCATTCTTAATTTTCTTTATAGTCTCCATATCTTTTCTCATGCTGTTGAGCATCCTTATGATCAGTATTCTGAACTCTATATCTGATAGATTGCTTATATCCATTTTTTTTTTAGCTCTTCTGAAGAATTATTTTGTTATGCCCGGCCGGGCGTGGCTCAGCGGTTGAGCGTTGGCCTAGGATCCAGGCGATCGGGGTTCGATTCCCGGTCAGAGCACATGCCCGGGTTGCAGGCTCGATCAATGAATCTCTCATCATTGATGTTTCTGTCTCTCTCTCTCCTTCTCCTTTCCTCTCTCTGAAATCAATAAAGATATATTAAAAAATAATAATAATAATTCTTTTGTTCTTTCATTTGGGGCTTCTTTTTCTGTTTTCACATTTTGGCTGCCTGTTCGGATTTGTTTCCATCAGGTAGTTCTGTTAGGATTCTAACCCAGTCATTTGGATGGTCAATATCAGATGCTGTTTGTGACTGGCTTTGAGTACCCGGTTTGAAGTTTTCCACAACCCACAGCTTGTGGTTGCCTCTGCTGGGTCTGGGTGCATTTGTAAATGACCAAGATGCACAACAAGGTCTGCTTTTCTAATCCCTGGTTCAAGGAGGAAATCAGGCAAAAACTCAAAGCACCCAGAGGCTAATTGCTATTTAGTCTCTTAATGAGCCTCAGACTATAGTAACTCCACAGGGTGAGGTAAAAGGTTTTCCAGTATGGTGTGGCAATTGCTTCACTCTTAGGCAAAAGCTGCTTGGATGATAAATGTCTTCCTGAGAAAAGTGTATTCTGCCATATGGGGGAATGACTCATCCCAGGAATTCGTATGGCTGCCCTCTGAGACCTATCCCCCAAACCGGTACTTCTGACTCTCCTCACACAGCTCCAGTCCACTCTGCCCTCCTTCTGCCAGAGCCCAAGATTGGTGGCTGCACACAAAACTTTGTGCCTTACCCCTTTAAAAGGGTGCCAGCATTTCCAGCCTTCTTTCCCTGGCAGACAGAAATCCCACTGCTTTTCACCACCAGGTGTTATGTGGGCACCATTCTCAGTTCTGGCACTCTGGGCTGGGAAGCCCAGCCTGGGGTTTAGGCCCCAGAGTCCTCAGTGCGTACCCCCCACAACTGAGATATCCATCCAGACTTTCAGCTGCTGCCTATGGGAGCATAGCCAGTCCTCTCATGTCTCTGCACTTCCTACCAGTCTCTATGCAATCTCCATTTTGCACCCTTCATTATGAGGGTGCACTCCAGCTAGTTTTCAGTTGCAGTTGATTATTCAGGATGTTTTTTTCAAATTTTAGTTGCAATTCCAATTTGGTCCTGGATAAATGTCAGTGTAGCTTCCACTCAATCTGCCACTCTCATGGAATCTCGATTTAAAAAATGGGCCAGTGTACTTTTTTAAGTGGTTTGGGAATACCCTGGGAAGCTGGGTTGGTTTTACAAACATATATATATTTTAATATATTTTATTGATTTCAGAGAGAGGAAAGGAGAGGAAGAGAGAGATAAAACATCAATGATGAGAAAGAATCATCAATCAGCTGCCTCCTGCACACCCCCTACTGGGGATTTAGCCAACAACTCTATCACATTCTCTGACCGGGAATCAAACTCTGACCTCCTGGTTCATAGGTGGATGCTCAACCACTGAGCCACACTGGCCAGGCATCTTTATTATTCTTATGTATCATAGTCATCTATATTATTTTTAATTATTAATAAAGTTCAATCCTGGGTAAAAACTCTGAACCTTGTCAGTCTGTTTATACTACCTAACTCTATATTTTATCTCAGTAAGATATAATGAATGTTAAAAATGGCTTTTAAATATAGGAAATTATTTCCTGCTACTCTTAAGTACCATTTCAGCCTAAGCAGCAGTTGCAGATCCAGATTGTGTGGTGCTTGCTGCTTTTACAATTTTGGTGCTCCTCTGTGAGAAAATACAAGATTAAAAAACATTTTTTATTTAAAATAAATGTTTAAGAAATTTTTATTTTGAATAAAAAAGTGAATATTTATTTTGAATAAAAATAAGTTTAAATATTTATTTTTAATAAAAAATAAACTTAAAAAATTACAAATTTTAAAAAGCTGACAAATACTGTAGACATCACAGAATTAAAAAGAGATGTAATTTTTTATTAATTAGGTGTTTAGCATGAAACTTTTTCTTACCTTTTTTGTCTCTATACTTCATCATATGAAAAGGATTTTGCAATGTATTACATAGAGAGAACAGAAAGAGAATTCAGTTTTCTCCTCTAGCATAATTTATTAAAATTAGTTTTTAAAATATAATACAGGAAAGTTCATTTCAGCTTTATAATTAAATATTAATACAGTCATATAAATTTTTACAATTGTCAAACTTATGAGAACTACTAATATGGGCTTTGACTAAGCATTGATAAGATCCAAATAGTTGATGATAATTTTACAAATCTGATTACTGGAATAATGTTCTATAGATTAGCTTCTGGCCCCATATATTTCAAACCCATTTTCTTATCCACCCACATATTTCTGATGGTGTACACTGTAAGACACATTTGTAAAACAATATAACCCCAGGCTGACATTTTTATGAGAGAGTTCTAGATAAGTCAGCAAAATATGACAGTTCCTGGAAGTCAGTACTACATCACTATGGCTAGTAATAACTAACCCACACACAGATGCAACTTTAAACATAAATATAGCGAATAAAACAAAAATTAAGCATACACCCAACTTAACTTCTTCTATCCAGATCCCAAAAGTTCTACAGACATTTCAACACCAATAGTAGGAAGGGAAGGTAAATGTAAAGAGCAAGTGGTCTTAAGTAATTGTGGCTAAAATCATTTTTAATGTACATTTTACTAAAATATATATGTGAAGACACTTCAAGGGCTGCCTTGGTAGAAGCTTGTGCAAATAGGGGCCCTGATGAATAACTAAGTAACACATACTATGCTGATCATTTTAAATATAGTGGTAATGTTTTTCATGGCTAACAAATTAATCAAATAGGACAAAACACAGAGATAAGATTTTTAACATGACTTTAGATTTGTAGTTTATTTTTAATAGACAATTAAAACCTAGTTTATTGAGAGTTCCAATTCTGCCATAACAGTGTGAGGAGCTCTGCAGACTATTCCCTAGAGAAACTGGTGAATATTAATTTTCTAAATAACAACTTAAACACTCTCTAAAAGGTCCTAAAAGCATGTAGTAAATGAAGAAATATTTATTTTGTAAAAATCTAATATAATGTAAGAAGTATGGTGGCATGAGAGATCCCCTTGGTTTCTCCCCCTAAAATTTCAACAATTTAACCAACTATAATTCAACAAAAAATTTCCTACTCAATACAAAGGCATGCTAAAGAGATCCATGTACTTAAACAGCTAAAGTTGGAAAACCAGGAATAAGCAGGGAGATGATAAGGGAGGAAAGTTCACACAGGTGGCTGCAGTTGCAGCCCTGCAGTTGGGACCTCTCAGCTCATCTCGGAAAGGGGAGAAAGCCAGCAGTAACAGGTGCTTCATTTGGCTGGGAGGAACAGAGAGCTGTGGGTAGCAGTCCAGCGGGGCAAGTTGAGTTAACAGTAAGTGACTGAGCCAGCAGATGCCTGAAAGACCATAGGGTTCTTGTCACATGGCTGTTCATTGTCAGCCAGTGGTGTTTCAGACAAAGAAATGGTACTACAGAGCCCTGCCACCCCCTTAATACTCAAAACTCACCTAGTGTTGCCCTTGGTATTGGGTTTAGGAACACACTATTGGTAAACCAAGAGCTATTGCAGTAGAACCGATTTTTCCCTCAGTCACTGATCCCCAGGTGGGTTGCTTGGGATGAGACTCCATGGAGGTCCAGGCTCACCATTCAGCACCTCCAAGCAAGCAAGCTGTACTGTCTTACAGAGGTAAAGTCTTGGCTATTACAGAGATTAAGAAAAACACATCTGATTCAATGCCACCTACTGGAAAATAATATAAAGACCACTTCAGAGAAAGCTATTATAGAAGGGCCATTAATATAAACATATATACATGCCTACACAAAGGAGAGCATCAAATACCATGAATCATCATGGTAACAGAGACGATCAGAAAAAAAAAAAAATGAAAAATCCCCAGAAAGCAAGCTGGAAGGCATAGAAATATGTGATAAAAATGACAGACTTTTCAAGATTGCAGTTCTGAAAATATTCAACAAGATGTGAGAAAATACAAACAGGCAATTCAATGCACTCAGAAAACAAATCAATGAACAAAACAAGTACTTTACCAAAGATGTTGGCACTTTAAAAAAGAACCATTCAGAAATCCTGGAAATGAAACTTGCAATTAAGGAGATTAGGAGTGAGCTACTGAGCATAGAAAACAGAGACAACCAGATGGAGGAAAGAATTAGTGTTATCGAAGATAGAAATCTAGAAGTGACACAGAGAGAAGAAGAGAGAGACTTGAGAATAAAGAAAAATGAAAGAATTCTACAAGAACTACCTGACTCCATCAGAAAAAGCAATAATAGAATTATAAGCATTCCAGAAAAAGAGAAAGAGAAGGAAATTGAGAATCTATTCAAACAACTGATGGATGAGAACTTCCTAAACCTATGGAAAAAACTAGATCCTCAAATCCAAGAAGTAAACAGAACACCTAGTTACCTCAATCCAAAGAGGCCCTCTCCAAGTCACATTGTATTAATACTCTGGAAAATAGTATAAAGACCATTTCAGAGAAAGCTGTTATACTATTATATTTGACATTATAATATTATACTGTTATATTTGACAGTATTAATACTGTCAAAAACTAATGACAAAGAAAAAATTCTTAGAGCAGCCAGGGAAAAGAAGGAAGTGACCTACAAAGGAAAACCAATCAGAATTTTGTATGATTTTTCAGCAGAAACTATACAAGAGAGAAGAGAGTGAAACCAAATATTCAAACATCTGAAAGAAAGAAATTACCAGCAATGAATAATATATCCAGCAAAAATATCCTTTAAATATGAAGGAGAAATAAAGACATTCCCAGATATACAGAAGATAAGAGATTTTATCACCAGAAAACCACCATTGCAATAAATACTCAAGAGTGTTATTCTACCTGAAACAAAGAACATAATGTCACAACACTATGAGTAAGATTACCAAAGAACTTACAGAATAAAAGGAAAAATTTTTGACAAAAAAAAAAAAAAAAAAAAAAATGATAAAAGGGGAAGGAGTAAAGGCCTGAACTGGCAATGGAGGATGAACATCAGATACACTCAAAAGAGAAAGAAAACTATTGTATATATGCAACTTTATTTTTTATAAGCCTAATGGTAACCACACACAAAAATCCCCAAACAAAGACATATAGCTTTAAAAAAGAGGACACAAAGGAAAGAAGTATGAAACACCACCAAACAAAGAAACAGACAGAAGTACAAAGGAAAAGAACCAATGAAGGCACAGAGCTACCAGAAAACAAAAGAAAAAATGGCTATATGAAATCCTCATACATCAATAATTACCCTCAATGTAAATGGTCTGAATTCACCAATAAAGAGGCAGAGTAGCAGAGTGGATCAAAAAACAAAACCCAACCATATGCTGCCTAGGAGAGACACATCTAAGCTGCAAAGACAAATGTAGATTAAAAGTAAAATGGTGGAAAATTATTTTCCAAGTAAATAAAATCCACACAAAAAGGAGGTGTGGACATACTTATATCTGAGAAAATAGACGTCAATATAACAGAAGACAAACATGTAAACTTTATGATGATAAAGGGGACACTACATCAACAAGACACAGCACTTAATATATATTCACCAGCCCAGCCTGGTGTGGCTCAGCGGTTGAGCATCGACCTAGGATCCAAGAGATCGGGGTTTGGTTCCTGGTCAGGGCACATGCCTGGGTTGCAGGCTACAGCTGATCAATGACTCTCTCATCATTGATGTTTCTATCTCTTTCTCTCCCTCTCCTTTCCTCTCTCTAAAATCAATAAAGATATATATATATATATATATATATATATATATATATATATATATATATATATATATATATATTCACCAAACCAGTAAGCACTGAAATATATAAAGCAACTACTCACAGAAATAAAGAGAGAAACAGATCAAAATACAATCATAGTTGGAGAACTTAATACTCCATTGAGAGCACTAAATTGAACAATCAAACAGAAAATCAATAAAGAAATATTTGCTTTAAGTGACACACTAGACCAAATGGACATAATTGACACTTATAGAGCTTTTCATCCCAGAACATGATATTTATACATTCTTCTCCAGTGCACATGGAGCATTATCAAGGATACAACATATGTTGGGTGACAAAACTAGCATCAACAAATTCAAGAAGATTGAAATTATACCAAGCATATTCTCTGGCCATGATGGTTTGAAATTATAAATCAAATGCAAAAAGGAATAAAGAAACCCACAAATATATGGAGATTAAACAACATACTACTGAAAAATGACTATGTCAAAGAAGAAAAATTGTGATAAAAAGGTATATAGAGACAAATGAGAATGACAATACAACTTATCAAAACTTCTGGGATGGCCTTTCCAAATGCACCCTGCCCTAGCAGTGGAAGCCACAATCTGTGGAGTGTGGAAAGCTTCAAACAAGGTATTCAAGGCCAGTCACAAAGATTATCTGATATTGGCCTGCTCCAGAGACCATAAAAAAGACTGGCGGTCTAGCAGATCTACTTAGTATATAGAAACAAATCCAAACAGGCAGCAAAAAAAAGGAGATGAAAAAGAACCCCAAAGTGAAAGAACAAAAAAATTCTTGAGAAGATAAGATAAATGAAATAAAAATAAGCAATCTATCAGATATAGAGTTCAGAATACTGATCATAAGGATGCTCAACAGTATGAGAAAAGACATGGAAACTATGAAGGAAATTAAGAATGATATAGTAGAAATAAAAACTACATTGTGGTGGTGGACTAGGTGGAAACTACACTGACACTCTACTGAGACCAAACTGGAATTACAACTAAAATATAGAAAAAGCATCCTGAATAATCAACTGCAAATGAAGACGAGCTGGGAGGTACTCTCGTAACCAAGGAGGAAAATTGGAGACTGCATAGAGACTGGTAAAAGAGCAGAGGTGAAAGAGTGATGCCTGGGCTCCCACAGGCAGCAGCTGAAGGTCTGATGGAATATCTCAGCTGTGAGGGATTCCCACTGAGAACTCTGGGGCCTAAGCCCCAAGCTGGGCTTCCCATCCAAGAGCACCAAAACTGAGAAAAGTGCCCACATAATATCTGGCTGAGAAAAGCAGCTGTTTTCTATCTGCCAGGTAGTAACAGCTGGAAATGCAGGCACATTCTTAAAGAGCCAACACACAAACTTTCATGTGCAGCCACTCACCTTGTGCAGCCACTCACCTTGAGCTCGAGCACATGGAAGGCAGACTGGACTGGAGCTTTGTGAAGAGAATCTTGGAATGTGGGCTCTGGAGATAGAGTTTATAAGGCAGCCATATGGATTCCTGTGCTGTCATTCACTCATACAGCAGACATCTTTCACAGGCAGACATTTACCTTCCAAGCAGTTTATGCCAGAGGGGGAAGCAATTGTCTCACCCTGCTAGAAAACATCTCCCCCAACCCCATGGAGTTTCTACAGCCTGAGGATCATTAAGAGAATCAGAGTAATCAGCACACTGACAAGGGCAGACCTCAGAGTACTTTGAGTCTTTGCCTGATCTGCTTCTGGTCCCAGGCCTTGGAAAGTCAGGCTTTGGTGTGCATTTTGGTCCTGTCCAAATGCACCCAACCCCAAGGGTGGGGGCCTCAAGCCATGGGTTGTTGATAGCTCCAAACAGGGTACTAAAGGCCAGTCACAAACAACATTGGCCTGTACCAGAGGCCACCCAAAAGACTGAGAGTTCTAGCACTCCTATCTAATACATAAAAACAAACTAAAATAGGCAGCCAAAATGGGGAGAGAGGAAAAAAAAAAAATGAAAGAATAAGAGAAATCTGCAGAAAAGAGCTAAATGAAATGGAGACAAGCAATCTATCAGATATAGGGTTCAGAATAGTGATCATAAGTATGCTCCACAGCATGAGAAAATATATGGGAGCTATGAAGGAAATTAAGAATAACATAGTAAAAATAAAAAATATATTGGAAGGAATTAACAGCAGATTAAAGGAAGCTGAATATTGTATCAATGAATTAGAAGACAGGGTAAATAAAATCACTCAATCAGATCCCAAAAGAAAAAACAATTTAAAAACAGGAGGACAATCTAAGGGAGCTGTGGGAAAACATGAAGCATAAAAATATTTCCATTATAGAAGGGCCAGAAGAGGTTGAAAGTAAGCAAGAGTTAGAGAATCTGTTTGAAGAAATAATGGCATAAACTTGCCTAATCTAGTCATGGACAAAGTCACACAGGTTCAGGAGGCACAGAGAGTCCCAAGCAAGAAGAATCCAAAGAGGCCCACAACCAGACACATCATAATTAAAATGCCAAAAATTCAAGACAAAGAATCTTAAAGGCAGTAAGAGAAAAGCAAGCTGTTAAATACCAAGGAGCTCCCATAAGGTTGTCAGCTGACTTCTCATCAGAAACTCTACAGACCAGAAGGGAATGGCATGAAGTGTTCACGGTAATGCAAAACAAGGATCTGAAACCAAGACTACTCTATCCAGCAAGGCTATCATTCAAAACAGATGGTGAAATAATGAGCTTCCCAGACAAAAAAAAAAGGCTAAAGGAGTTTATTATCATCAAACCAGTACTGTAGAAAATGTTAAAGAGTCTGCTATAATTAGAAGTAGGAATAGAAGCATTACAAGAAATGTTAAAGGGACTGGTGTAATAATAAGAAGAGATAGAGAAAGAAACATAGACATAAAGGATTAGAATGGTAATAAATAAGAACCTATCAATAATAACCTTAAGGACTTTAAGGGAGAGATCAACAGCAATACAATCATAATCATGGACTTTAACACCCCACTGACTTCACTGGATAGATCTTCTAGGCAAAAAGTCAACACAGAAACAGTGACTCAAAATGGCACTCTAGATCAGATGGATTTACTTGATATATACAGAATATTTTACCCCAAAGTTACAGAATATACCTTCCTCTCAAGTGCACGTGAGTTATTCTCAAAGATAGACCACATGTTCGGACACAAAACAAGTCTTTGCAAGTTCAAGAATATTGAAATCATATCAAGTATCTCAGAACACAATGGCATGAAGTTAGAAATCAATTACAGTAGAAATAGTCAAACACATGGAAGCTAAATAATAAGTTATTAAACAATTAATGGTTTACCAAGAAGATCAAGGAAGAAATCAAAAACTTCCTGGAAACGAAAATTAACACACAACAACCCAAAACCTATGGAATACAGTGAAAGCAGTCCTAAGAGGGAAGTTCATAGACCTGCAGGCCTATCTCAAAAAGCAAGAAAATTTTTTAGTAAGCTATCTAACATTAATACTTAAAAAATTAGAAAGCTCCCCTGTGATGCCATCCACACCATGGCTTTTGTTTACTGGGAGTTTATTTATTGCTGCTTCAAATTCATCAGTTGTTATTAGCTATTCAGGTTTTCTGATTCTTCGTGATTCAGTTTTACATTATCTCCCTCATATATGGAATCTAATAAACAAAATAGACTGAGGAACAAAATAGATCCAGAGACATAGAAGCATGGAACAGACTGATGAATCTCAGTGGGAAGGCAGGGGAAAGGGAGTGGGTGGGTACAGATAAATCAAAGAACTTATATGCATATATGCATAACCCATGAACACAGACAATAGAGTGGTGAAGGCCTCTGGGGGGGCGGGGCAGATGCTGGGAGGAGGGGATCAATGGGGGGAAAAGGGGTTATCTGTAATATTTTTTACAATAAAGATGAATTTAAAAATATACATTGGAAGGAATAAACAGCAGATTAGGGGAAGCTGAGGATCACATCAGGGTAGAAAACATACACTCAATCAGAGAACAAAAACAAAAAATAATTTAAAAACAGAAAGACTGTTTAAGGGAACTGTGGAACATGAAATGTAACATTATTCACATCATAGGAGTGCCAGAAGATGTAGAAAGTAAGCATGGGTTAGAGAACCTGTTTGAACAAATAATGGCAGAAAACTTCTCTAACCTGATCAAGGAAAATTAACACAAGTTCAATAGGCACAGAGAGCCCCAAGCAAGAAGAATCCAAAGAGGACCAGGCCCAGACACATCATAATTAAACTGCCAAAACAACAAGACAAAGAGTCTTAAAGGCAGCAAGAGAAAATGAATAAGTTCCTAAAAATATATAATCTTCCTAGACTAAGTCATGAAAAACTGGAAAATCTAAATAGACCAATCAGCAGTGAGGAAATTGAAACCACCATCAGAAAGCTCCCAACTGCCCTGCCACGTGTGGCTCAGCAGTTGAGTTCTGACCTGGGATCCAGGAGATGGAGATTTGATTCCTGATCATGGCGCATGCCCAGGTTGGGGGCTTGATCCCCAGTCAAAAGTGTGCAGGAGGCAGCCAATCAATAATGACTCTCTCATCATTGATGTTTCTATCTCTCTCTCTCTCCCTTTATCTCTCTGAAATCAATAAAGATATATATTTAAAAAATTTTTTTAAATAAAAAAACCTCCCAACAAGTAAAAGTCATGACATGATGGCTTCACTAGTGAATTCTACCAAACTTTCAAAGAAGATTTTAAACTTACCCTTCTCAAACTCTTCCAAAAAATTGAAGAAGAGGCAATACTTCTCAACACATTTCATGAAGCAAATATAACCCTGATACCAAAACCTGACAAGAATAACACGCAAAAAAGAAAACTACAGACCAATATCTCTGATGAATACAGTGCAAAAATCCTAAACAAAATACTAGCAAACCAAATATCACAATACATCAAAAAATAATACAACATGATCAAGTGGGGTTCATTCAAGGGGTACAAGGATGTTGCAACATATGCAAATCAATCAATATAATATACCACATTAACAAAAGAAAGGGTAAAAGTCATATGATATTATCAATAGATGCAGAAAAAGGTTTGATAAGATACAGCATCCATTTATGATTAAAACACTCAATAAAATACAAATAGAAGGAAAGTACCTCAACATAATAAAGGCTATGTATGATAAGTTCTCAGTTAATATCATATGCAATGGTGAAAAATAAAAGATCTTTCTCTAAGATCAAGGACAAGAAAAGGATGTCCCCTCTCATCCTTCTTATTCAATATAGTTCTTGCAGTCCTAGCCAGAGCAATAAGGCAAGAGAAAGAAATAAAAGGCATCCAAATAGAGAAGGAAGAAGTTAAACTGTCAGTTTTTGTGGATGACATGATTCTGTATATAGAAAACCCTAAAGACTCCACCAGAAAACTATTGGAAATAATAAACAAATACAATAAAGTTGCAGGATACAAATCAATGTATAAAAATCCATTGCTTTCCTTTATACTTAAAACAACAAAATTTTAGAAAAAGAAATGAAAACCACAATTCCTTTTGCAATTGCAACCAAAAGAATATAATACCTAGAAATAAACTTAAAGAATGTGAAAGACCTATGTACTGAAATTACAAAGCATTATTAAAACAGATTGAAAAAGACACAACAAAATGGAAAAATATCTCATGCCCATGGATTGGAAGAATCAACATAGTTAAAACTACCATGTTACTCAAGCAATATACAGATTTAATGCAACCCCATCAAAATACCAACGTCATTTTTTAAAGAAATAGTAAGGAGAAATCATCAGGTTTGTGTGGACTACAAAAGACCATGAATAGGCAAAGCAATCTTGAGAAAAAAGAAAGAAGCTGGAGGTATCATGCTACCTGACTTCAAATTATACTACAGAGCAACAATAACCAAACAGCATGGTATTGGCGCAGAAACAGACACACAGATCAGTGGAACAGAATAGAGACCACAGATATAAAACCACATGTATATGGGCAGATAATTTTTGACAAGGGAACCAGAAATACACAACGCACTAAAGATAGTCTCTTCAATAAATGATACTGGGAAAACTGGAAAGCTACATGCAAAAGAATGAAACTGGATTACAGTTTGTCACCATTACAAAAATTAGCTCAAAATGGATCCAAGACCCAAATGTAAGACCCAAAACAGTAAGTTACATAGGAAAACATAAGCACCTAATTTATGGACCTTGGCATAGAGAACATTTTATGAACTTGACCCCAAAGGCAAGGGAAGTAAAGGCAAATATAAATGAATGGAGCTATATCAAACTGAAAATTTCTGCACAACAAAAGAAATACATCAAAAGAAAGAGGCAGCCAACCAGATGGGAGATGATATTTGCAAACAGTAGCTCTGACAAAGGTTTAATTTCCAAAATATATAAAGAACTCATAAAACCCAACACTAAACAAACAAACACCCCAATCAAAAGGTGGGCAGAGGACATGGACAGACACCTCTCTCAAGAAGCCATATGCACAGCCAATACATATATGAAAAGATCTTCAACCTCACTAGCAATTAGGGAAATACAAATCAAAACTACAATGAGATACCATCTTTCACCTGTTAGGGTGGCTTTTACCAACAAGACAAGTAATAACATGTGTTGGAGAGGTTGTGGAGAAAAGGGAATCCTTTGGTGGGAATGTAGACTTGAACAACCACTGTGGAAAGCAGTCTGGTGATGCCTCAAAAATTAAGAATAGAGCTACCATGCTACCCAGCAATCCCTGTCTTAGATATATATCTGAAAAGCTCGAAAACATGTATTTGCAAAGATATATGCACCCCTGTGTTTATTGAAGCATTATTCTTTGTGGCCAAGACATGGAAACAACCAAAGTGTCCTGCAATATTGAATTGGCTAAAGAAGATGTGGTAGATGTACACAATGAAATGCTACTCAGCCATAAGAAAGGATAAAATACTTCCATTTGCAACAACATGAATGGACCTTGAGAAAATTATGCTGAGTGAAATAAGTCTGTCAGAAAAGGCTGTGAAGCACATGGTTTCACTCATATGTGGGATATAAAACTGAAACTCATGGACACAAAGAGCAGTGTGGTGGTTTCCAGACAGAAGTGGATGAGGAGTAAGTGGGGCCCAATATATGGTGACAGGAGATTTTACTTTTGGTGATGTGCTCACAGGACCATATACAGATCTTGTAACATAGAAATCCACACCTGAAACCTGTATCATCATATTGACCAATGTCACCTGAATACATTTAATAATAAAAAAACTAATACTTCATAAGGACAGTCAGTATCTGTGGTATATTAATCAGTAGCCACCCCTCCTCCCTCTCCACTCCCAGCTCAGTGAGGCAGAAACTCCTCTCCTGACTAGTACAACCAAGAACTCAGTGCTCCCTCTTCCCTCAGCTAGCAGTGGGAAGGCTATCTGCCTAGGAGGGGCAAGGTACCAGCATTTCTCCTCCTGTCCCCAGCTACTATACATTTATCATATATATCAAACCTGCTACTTATTGCTGAAACTAATATCTGGGTGAGTGTGGCAAACTTCTTCCCAGTCACTACTCGTGGGATGGAGACACTACATTGAGCATTGCATCACTGAGAATATTGGGGCCTCAATGGTCTCAGATAATCAATCTTAGCAAAGCCTTTTTGGTCTTCTTCCCAGAAACTGAGGAAGTGAATAACCATAACAACTTGGCAACAAATATTTTGGCAGTCAAATTATTTTTATTTTTTTTAAATGGAAGAAAGATCTATTGGATTAAAAAAGAAATTTGAATGCTATTGTAACATGATTTGGAACATATGATCTTGAAGTACAGATGCTCCATAACTTACAGTGGGGGTTACATCATAAGTTGAAAATACCACAAATCAAAAGTGCATTTAATACACCTAACCTACCAAACATCATGGCTTAGCCTAGTCTATCTTAAATGTACTGAGAACACTTATCTTAGTCTACCATTTGGCAATTATATTGAGCTTCACCTCAAGAATAATTGCCTTCTCACCAAAAGCAGGAGACAGGCATTTGTAGGCATAATGAGATGTGAACATGCAAAACACAACATCCAAAGAACACTGACTACACAGTACATTCTAGAGTATCAGTTGTTTATCCTGGTGATGGAGTGGCTAATTGACAGCTGAAGCTAGATCTTACCACCCAGCATCATAAGAGAGTATCATACCACATATCTCTAGCCCAGGAAAAGATCAAAAATCACAATTTGAAATAGTCTCTACTGAATATGTATCACTTTTGCACTATTGTAAAGTCAAATCACCATAAGTTGAGAACCATCAAGGAATGGAGTGCCAATGCTGTTATAAAAGTCTGTTGATTTAATTTTATTTACATGGAAGTTTCTCAATTTTTACATTTATAAAAATTAAAATTAGAATAGGATGGATGCTAAATCCTGTCCCAGTCTAGAAATAAATTATAACCATCCACAAATATGTGAATTAGTTGAAAAAACCCCATTCACCTCATCAAGATATATTTCCAATAAATATATATTTTAAGAAATATTTATCCAAACTTAGAGTACACATGATAATTATAATAATCACTCAATTCAGGAGTTATTTTTAATGTAATTTACAGACCCTAAAAATTCACTCATTTTTTTCTTTTTTATTGAATTTATTGGGATGACATTAGTTAATAAAATTATATAGGTTTCAGTTGTACAACTGTATATCAAGTCAAGTCTCCTTCCATCACCATTTATCTTCCCTATACCCTCTCCAATCTCCCCCATCCAACTTTCAAAAATTCACTCATTCTAATCATACAATTCAATGAATTTTATTATATTACAGAGTTGTACAACCATCATCACAATCTAATCTTAGAACATCCATTACCCTAAAAACTTTGTGCCCATTTACAGTCAATTTCAATTTTCAACCCAGCCTAGGCAACTACTAATCTACACTCTGCCTCTGTATAAAAATTAAATCATACAACATATGTTCATTCCTGGCCTCTTTCACTGAGCATAATGTAGTAGCATAGATAAGCATTTCACTCACTTTGGGGACTGAACAACTTTCCATTGTATAAATATACCATTTTCTTAAAAACCTATTCATCAGTTGATCAATATTTAGATTGTTTTTGCTTTTTGGCTTTTTGAAAAACTGTTGTTATTTCTGTCAAGTATACTTTTATACATTTTGTATACGTGTACAAGTATGTGTATTATTGTTTGTATTACATATATTCTATTTCCAGACCAAGATAGGTTTAGCATCAATTCTATTTTAATATTTATAGATGTGAAAGCTGAGAAACTCTATCATCCACCTAAGCAAAATAAATAAACAGAAGGGAAAGGAGTTTTATAAAACCACCATCACTTGATTTTTTTCAACTAAGATAACTGAAAACATGTTTACACAGTTCCACCTATTCACACTAGTTTATATATTATCTATGTATAATGTTTTAAGAAACAGTCAAGTTGTTTCCCCAAAAATGGCTGAATTATTTCACATTGCTACCAGTAGTGCATGAGGGTTTGAACTTCCCCACATCCTTATCGACACTTATTAGTATCTATTTTTTTTTAAATAGTTTTATTAATTTCAGAGAGAGGAAGGGAGAAGGAGAGAGAGAGATAGAAACATCAATGAGAGAGGCTTTGCATGCCCCCAACTGGGGATCAAGCCCACACCTGGGCATGTGCCCTGACCCGGAATCAAACTGCAATCTTCTGGATCCTAGGTCCACATTCAACCTCTGAGCCATGCCCGGCTGGGCAGTATCTATTTTTTTAATTACAGTCATTCTAGGAGTAAGTAATGACATCTCAGTGTTTTTCATTTACATTTCCTTAAAGCCTAATGACATCAAGCATTTTTTCATTTTGAATATTTTTTTTGTTTTTCAATTATATTTGAACGTACAATATTTATGTATATTATATTACTTTTAGGTGTATAACCTAGTGATTAGACATTTATATAACTTATGAAATAATCACCTCAATAAATCTATTACCCATCTAATGCCATATGTAGTTGTTACAATATTATTGATTATATTCCCTATGTTGTACTTTATATCCCCATGACTATTCTGTAACTACCAATTCATACTTCTTAATCCCTTCACCTTTTCCATCCATTGCCCCACCTTCCTTCCCATGATGGCAACCATCAAAATGTTCTCTGTATCTATGAGTCTGTTTCTGTATTATTTGTTTGTTTATTTTTTTTTATAGATTTCACATATAGGTGAAGTCATATGGCAGTTTTCTTTCACTGACTTATTTCACCCAGCACAATATCCTCTAGATCCATCCATGTTGTTGCAGATAACAAAATTTTATTCTTTTTTATGGCTGAGTCATATTCCATTGTATATATGCATCTCTTCTTCTTTACTGATGAACACTTAGGTTGTTTCCATGTTTTGATTATTGTAAATAATGCTTCAATAAACATATAAATGTACATATCTTTATAACGAATGTTTTGTTTTGTTTTGTTTTGTTTTGTTTTGTTTTGTTTTGTTTTGTTTTGTTTTGTTTTGTTTTAGAGAGGGAGGAAGGGAGAACGGAGGGAGAGGGAGGGGGAGAGAGAGAGAGAGAGAGAGACATTGATGTGAGAGAGACACATCAATCAGTTTCTTTCTGTATGTGCCCCTGCCAGAGATAGAATCCACAACCTAGGTATGTGCCCTTACCAGGAATCAAACCCATGAAATTTTGGTGTATGGGATGATGCTACAACTAACTTATCCACACTGGCCAGGGCATAACCAATGTTTTGAACTCTGCATCTGATAGATTGCTTGTCTCTATTTTGTTTAGTCCTTTTTCTGGGGTCTTTATTTATTCTCTTCACTTGAGACATACTTATTTGTCTCCTCATTTTGGTTACTTTCTTGTGTTTGTTTCTGTCTATTTCTCCTGGTCTTGATAGAGTGGCCTTATGTAGTAGGTGTCTTATAGGGCCTAGTGCTGAAATCTTCCCTGTCACCCAATCTGTGTGCTTCAAGTGCACCCACAGTGTGTGTTGTGTGCACCCTTCTGTTGTAATTGAGCTTGTGCTTTGAAGCCAGATAATTCAGTTCCTCTCCCTATGTTCCTGGCACCTTTGGAGCTGCTGCCCCAGTGCTTGAACTCATAGCAAATGAGTCCAAGTAAGTCTGTGTACAGGCCCTTAAAGAGAAATGCCTGAAACTCCAGAAGCCCTCCATCTCACTCAGCCACAATCCCTACTGGTTTTCACAGCCAGGAGTTATGAATACTTCTCTTCCAGGCCCTGGAACCCTGGGTTAGGAGGCCTGGTGTGGGACTAGAACCCCTCACTCCTCACAGGTGACCTCCACAGCTGAGATAGCGCTTCCAATTTTTAACTGCCATACTTGCATGTGGGATCAGCTCCTTCTGTGAGTCTACCCCCTTCAACAGTCTCCATGTGGCTTCTTCTTTATATCCTTAGTTTTAGGAATTCTCTTCAGCTAGATTTCGGGGGTTTCTTAATGATGGTTATTCTGTAGTTCAGTTGTAATTTTGATGTGGCCATAGGAGGATGTGAATATCACATTTACCTATTCCATCATCTTGACCTGAAGTGTCATTGAGCATTTTTTCATGTGCTTTCTGGCATTTGCATATCTTTGGAGAAATGTTTATTCAAAGTCTGTGCCCATTTTTTTAAATTTACTTTAAAAATTTTTTTAAATATATATTTATTTATTTTTAGTCCTCATCCAAGGATATTTTTCCATTGCTTTTCAGAAAGCCTGGAAGTGTAGGGAGTGAGGGGGTTGGGAGAGAGAGATAGAAACACATTGATTGTTTGCCTCCTGCTCGCATGCCCAACCAGGGCTGGATGGAGCCTGCAACTGAGGTATGTGCCCATGGCCGGAATCAAACCTGGGACCCTTCAGTCCATGGGCTGATACTCTAACCACTGAGCCAAACAACCTCGGGCTAAAAAATATTTTTTAAGATATGCTTTCATTGATTTCAGAGAGAGGGAGGGAGATATAAGAAATACCAATGAATCATCGATTGACCCCTGCCCAGTTTTAAGTTGTATTACTTATCTTGTCAATAATTGAGTTATAAAAGTTCTTTATATACGCAGTGAGCAAAAGTAGGTTTATAGTTGTAATACAAATAATACAATAATTAATAATAATACAAGAATAAACTGTTTCATGAACTCACAACTGTAAACCTACTTTTGCCTACCCCTGTACTCTAAATATTTGTCAAATATAGTGATTTATAAGTATTTTCTCATAGTCTATCGGTTGTATTTCCAGTTTCTTGATGGTATCTTTTGAAAATCAAAAGGTTTTCATTTTGATTAAGTACAATTTATTCATTTTTTCTTTTATTGGTTATATTTTTAGGTCATATCTAGGAAAATGTTGCTTAATCCAAATTGTACCTATGCAGAAGCTTCATTTATTTAATATGTCCTTTTCTCCTTTCCTTTTGATTCAAATTGGCCTCATCCAGCATTCTGACTCACCCACCTCCCTCTCCCTTGCACATCCACTCCCTTAATCATTAAGCCCTCCGGACAATGAGGCTGTGGTAATCTTAGGAACAAAGCCTCAGGTCTGTTGACCACAGAGACAAAGTTTCAGTCAAATTATAGATGACATCTAGGCCTCAGTTGTGTTTCAGCTCCAGAAGAACCCCACAGACACATCCTTGTGAAACCAGATGAAGCAACACCTTGGCAAACATCATGACAAGATGCAGTAATCAGCTACTCCCTATCCTAGTGTTGACCAATCAGTAGAGACCATGAACCTAACTTCCTTAGTTCCCTATATAACCCATCCTCCTGAAGTCATCAGGGAGCCAGGTCTTTTCAGCTTTTGTTGAAAGTTAGTTGACTATCAATGCAAGCGAGGGATTATTTCTGGATTGTTAATTCTATTCCATTGATCAATTCTATCCCATATATGTCTGTCCTTATTCAGTAAATCACTGGATTTACTGAATACTACTGCAGCTTTGTAGTAAATTTTGAAATTAGGAAGTACAAGTTTTCCAACTTTGTTCTTTTTCAAGATTGTTTTTGCTATTCTAGATCCTTTACCTTTGTATATGAATTTAGAATTAGCTTGCCAATTTCTGTAAAACAGTCACCTGAGTATAGGTTGGAAATGTGTTGCATCTGTAGGTTAATTTGTGGAATATTCCCATCATAACAATATTAAGCCTTTTATTAAAAATATGTTTTTATTGATTTCAGAGAGAGGAAGGGAGAGGGAGATAAAAACATCAATGATGAGAGTCATTGATCAGCCGCCTCCTACATGCCCCCTACTGGGGATCAAGCCCAAAAACTGGGCATGTGACCTGATTGGGAATTGAACTCAAATCTCCTGGATCATAGGTCCATATTCAACCACTGAACCATGTCAGCCGGGCACATGAATGGCTTTCCATTCATTCTTTTTTTTTTTTTTCTTTTTTTAAAATATATCTTTATTGATTTCAGAGAGAGGAAAGAAGAGAGAGAGACAGACAGAAACATCAATGATGAGTCATTGGGGATTGAGCCCGCAACCCGGGCATGTGCCCTGACCAGGAATCGAACCCCGATCACCTGGGTCCTAGGTTGACGCTCAAATGCTGAGCCATGCCTGGCTGGGCTCCATTCATTCTTTAAATCCTCTTTGCAATGTTTTACAGTTTTGGGGATACAAGTCTTGCAGTTATATTGTTAAATTTATTCTTAAGTATTTTATTCTCCTTTACAGTATTGTCAATGAAATACTTAACTTCATTTTTGGAGTGTAAGTGTGTGTAAATAATGTCTTTTTTTGTATATTGACATTTTATCCTGACACCTTGATGGACTTGATTAGTTTTAGTAGCTTTGTAGTAAATTTTAGGATTTTCTATATATCAGATGATATAGTATATAGAAATTTTAGATTTTGAACACTTTAATCTTTATGGTTATTGCAAAATTTTAAAATTAGATTTAAATTTAGATATTTATAATTCAGAGAAGTATGGTATGTGATCAATAAAAGACTTCCCAGAATAAAAAAATATTACACTGGGATAAAAATTCATGAAGTGATATGGAAATATGAATTCAAGAAGCAAAAAAATTATGTAAAATTTCCTATTAAAGAAAAGCTTGTTATTACATAGAAAATCCTAAAGACTTCACCAAAAAACTACTAGATCTAACAAATGGATTTGGCAAGGGAGCAAGATACAAAATTAACACCCAGAAATTGATGGCATTTTTATATACCAATAATGTACTCTCAGAAAGAGAAGCTAAAAAAAAAATCCCATTTATCATTGCAACAAAAAAGTTTAGATACTTAGGAATAAACTTAACCAAGAAGGTAAAAGAACTATACTCAGAAAACTATAGGACATTGCAAAAAGAGACAGAGGAAGACACAAACAAGTGGAAGAATATACCATGTTCATGGATTGGAAGAATTAACATCATCAAAATGTCCATACTACCCAAAGCAATCTATAAATTCAAGGAATCCCTATTAAAATACCAACAGCATATTTCACAGATCTAGAACAAACACTCCAAAAATTTATATGGAACCAAAAAAGACCCCAAATAGCCACAGCAATCTTGAGAAAGAAGAACAAAGTTGGAGGGATCACAATACCAGATTCCAAGTTACACTACAAAGCCAGTGTTATCAAAACAGCCTGGTACTGGCACAAGAATGGACATATAGATCAGTGGAACAGAACAGAGATCCCAGAAATTGACCCATTCCATTATGGTCTGTTAATATTTGACAGAGGATGCAAGAACATACAATGGAGTAAAGACAGTCTCTTCAATAAGTGGTGTTGGGAAAATTGGACAGGTACATGCCAAAGAATGAAACTAGACCACCAACTTACACCATATACAAAAATAAACTCAAAATGGATAAAAGACTTAAATGTAAGACATGAAACCATAAAAATTCTAGAAGAAAATGTAGGCAGCAAAATCTCAGGCATCTCTCCTAACAATATGTTTGCTGATACATCTCCTAGGGCAAGAGAAACAAAGGAGAAAATAAACAAATGGGACTACATCAAATTAGAAAGCTTCTTCACAGCAAAAGAAACCATCAACAAAATGAAAAGGTATCCCACTGTATGGGAGAACATATTTGCCAATGACACATCTGATAAAGTGTTAATATCCAAAATATACAAGGAACTCCTACAACTTAACAAAAGGAAGCCAAACAATCCAATTGAAAAAAGATAGGGAAAGGACCTAAATAGACACTTCTCCAAAGAGGACATACAGATGGCCAAGAGACACAGGAAAAAATGCTCAAAGTCACTGATCATCAGAGAGATGCAAATTAAAACCACAATGAGGTATCACTGCACACTTGTCAGAATGGCTACCATCAATAAATCAATGAACTACAAGTGGCGGCGAGAGTGTGGAGAAAAGGGAACCCTAGTACACTGCTGGTGGGAATGCAGACTGGTGCAGCCCCTGTAGAAAACAGAATGGAGTTTCCTCAAAAAATTAAAAATTTTCCTGCCATTTGACCCAGTGATCCCACTTCTAGGAATATACCCTAAGAAACCCGAAACACCAATCAGAAAGAACTTATGAACCTCCATGTTCATAGCATCACAATTTACAATAGCTAAGATCTGGAAACAGCCCAAGTGCCCATCAGTAGATGAGTGGATAGAAAACTGTGGTACATTTACACCATGGAGTACTATGCAGCTGTAAAAAATAAGGATCTCATATTCTTTGGGACAGCATGGAAGGAACTGAAGAGTATTATGCTAAGTCAAATAAGCCAGTCTGAGAAAGACAAGTACCACAAGATCTCACTCATATGTGGAATATAATAAACAAAATAAACTGTTGAACAAAATTGATTCAGAAACATAGAAGCATGGAACAGACTGACCAATCTCAGAGGGAAACTGGGGATAGGGGAGTGGGTGGGGAGTGATTAATCAAAGAACTTATGTTTATAAGCATATCCCATGGGCACAGACATTGATATGGGGAAGGCCTGGGGGTGGGGTGGATAGGATCAATGGAGGAAAAAAGGGGATATCTGTAATACTTTCAACAATAAGATTAAAAAAAAGAAGGAAAAAGTTTTATTCAAATCACACCCTGAAGACCAAAAATATATTACCCTCTATCAAGAAATTAGTACAAACCTGACTACAAATATGTGTGTGGGTCTTTTGCTGCCTTAATTTGCTAATGTCTATGATTTACCTGGGCTAAGAAATGATTATATTATTTATTTTTTGCTTAGATTTTATTTAAATTGTACAAGATTTCACATGTTGATTAGTAATCTTACTCAAAACCCCACACTTTCCTTCTTAATTCCCTGTAAGAGGAGCAAGGTTCTAATTCAGCAGCTAATTCTCTGTGCAGACGGGGTGAAAGCCAAGACTGAGTTAACAGCAGAGGGACTGTCCTTGACTCACAGTCCATGTCTTTGTGCAAGGTGATTCCTGTCCCCTAAGAGGCTGTAAGCACTACCTGCAGAAGCACAGAAAAAGACAGAGTTCTACAGTAAACCCACGTTGGACTATTATGAGTTTGCCTTACCCCTTCAACTGACACACTAAAACTACTTAGTCAGCTTACACCCCAAATCCATATCATCACACCAGGCACCAAACTCATATGTTAACTAGTATGGGTTAAAGCAACCTAGAAAGGAAAAGAAAATAAAAGGAAAAAAAAGAAAAAAAAGAGGGAAAAATGGGCAAAGAACCCGAATAGACATTTTTCCAAAGAGAACTTACAGATGGTCAACAGACGTATGAAATAATGCTTGATGTTACTAATCATCAAAGAGATGCTAATTTAAACCACCTCACCCCTGTCAGAGTGGCTACCATCAACAAATCAACAAAGAACAAGTGCTGGTGAGGATGTGGAGAAAAAGGAAGCCTTGTAAAAAAAAAAGAAAGAAATAAGTTTGTCAATGTAGTAGTTTTAAAAATTGATGATGGGTATCAAATTGTCTGGAATGGGTACATTTAAGAGTTATGTAACATTTAAAGTGTCAATATACAATAAAACAATTTGCATTCCTTGCAACTATTTAAGACAGATGAAAAACTTTGATCAATCTAAAATATGAGGGAGAAGGTACACAATCACAGTTTTTCAGAATTCTTTTAGGAGGGTATAAGAGCAAAATCATTTAAAACGTCTGTATTAATGTATACCTTCCTAACAGATTTTTCTGTTTGGGATGACTGTTACATGTAAAGGTTTGGGCAGGTAACAAGGGCTGTGAAAGATTTCACAACTGAGATAATAGATGCAGAAAGAAAGTTTATTTTTACTTTCCCTGAAAAGGGAAAGGGCCAATGTATTGCTAATAATACAAGGTCAAGAAACAAGAGCCAGCCAGCTTTTAAGCAGGTAGGTTGCTAGGTGACAAGGAAGGGAGGGGTTTGGGTTATCTTGAAGTCGAGCAGATACCAAGGAGGTTGTCTTGAAAAATTATACTTTGTTTACTTTCCAGGAGACAGTCCAGGAGATATCCTAGGGAGGCTTCTTATCAGTATTTTCCCCAAGCCTGTAAAACATACTTGGAGCAAAAGTTATGAAGAGTTCAAAAGAGGCTTGTTTGAAGGGAAGGGAGAAGGGAAATTATCCCTGAGTGGTGAAAACAGCAGGGAGGACAGGGATGCAAGAATGTAGCCTTGAGAGTAGTTCCTCTGAGTCTGAACAGAGTGCCTGTTTGAATCAGAGGAGTCAGAGTCAGCAATCTTGCCGGTTTAATTACCAGCTGCTGCTTATAAATTGTGGAAGGCCACAGCACAGGAAAAGAGAGGCCTTTTTTTTTCCGTCCGTACATTACCTTTCTGAGATTTGTGGAAACTACCAAACAACCCCTAATTTTACATTTAAAAGCCTCCCCTAGTAGTCGTCCAACAGTCCAAATCATTAATTTTGATTGAGAGGAATAATAATTCATCTGGAATTAAGTTAAACAAGGCATTTAGCTAATCTTAAATGCACAGGGCCGTGTGTGTGTGTGTGTGTGTGTGTGTGTGTGTATACACTCTTGTGCATACTCTTGAATAGACTTGGTATTTTACTAACTTTAAAGGACTTTTGAAAAAAGAGTATGTTCACTTTGATTTCCCCCTTTCAGCATTCGATAAGCATCAAGAACACTTGAGAGCAAATGGTTCACACCTTCCTCCCTAACCAGAAAATACAGTACTTAAATTGCCCTCACCTGGGAAAATAGAGAGTAAAGACCCAATTGATGCCATTTGTTCCAGCTAAACCCAAGGACAGATAAAGGTGGGGAACAAATAACAAAAACCCCATTAAAGGGTTTATCTTAGACAGATCTAAGGGGTTATCTTAGACCTAAGATAAAAGTAAAGCAGTAAAACAGACCAAAGAATAATCCAAAACTCCCCTATACGCTCATTTTAATGCACCAGCATATTTTAAATGCACTTGATAAGCTAATGAATATTCTACTGAAACCCTCCCCTAAGATTCTCGCCTGCAAAAAAGAAAAAAACATGGATAAAAAGTCCTCAGGACAAAGTGTCAGTGCTGTCTCACACCAGAGCATGCCCATGTCCCTTCCCAGGCATGAATTTTTTATTTCTAAGGGTCCCCACAAATCTTACAACCTGGGGAGTAGTGGGCAGTGGGAGCTCCACCCAGGCTCACCACCTGATCCTGTCTCCAAGGTCCCCTTTTTCACTTACTTCCCAGTGAGCTAAAGCAACCCTGCCCAGGCTCACTTCTATCTCTGTGACCTTCACGTCCTACTGAGCTAACAGCAGCCCGGCTTTGGCTCACTTCTTTCCTATAACATTTCTAGAGAGTCAAAGCAGAGCACTGCCTAGCCTCTCCTGTTGTTTCTTCTACCCTAATTTCTTTGTTTCACTGTCCCCAGCATTAATAAACATACTCTCAAACCCATCTGGTCCCCTGTTGTGAAACCTTTCGTATAGGAAGTCAAAGACCCACACACCACAAGCCAGCCTGAGGCAAACCTTGTCCTGGTGGTCTCTGTCCTGTCCAGTAACAGATACATTAGTCACAAAGGTTAGGTTCCAGAACACTTAATAGACCAGCCTTTGTTCTCCCATGTGCACTGTGCCCAGGGCTCTCTCTAGCCCTCGGGGCTCTCACTGCCCACTACACTTTCCTCATTCCTCCAGACCCCCAGGTTCTGTCCGGGATTGCTCAAGCTCAGGGGCTATCCACGTGGCCCCCGAGACCCTAGCTGGGGTCCGCACTGAGTCCCAGGCTCACGTGGCTCTCTCCGAGCTTTCCACCCTCCTTTCCTATTCTACCTCCAAGGGTTTTTAGGGTGACTCCAGGATTTACCTCCCCCCATAGACTATTAATAAGGGTCACAGTGTACAGAATTTTGGCTGCGTGACGGCTTTGATGAGTCCTTGGGAAAGACGCCAGGGAGAACGTCACGCGCACGCGGAGCGACGGCGCGCCAAGAGCCTGAAGGCGAGCGAGGGCTGACGGGCGGGGCGGGGCGGCCGCCTGACGTGCGCGCTCGGGAGAGCTGGGCTTGGAAGGCTTTGTGAGTCCCGCGGGCGCGCGCGTCCAGAGTGTTGAGAACCTCCGAGCGGGTTTGGGCGGTTGCTTGACGTCCGGCCGCGTCTGAGGAAGCCGGACTCTGGGCCTCTGCGGCCGGGCGGGGAGTTTTTCGGGTGGCGCAGAAGCGCCCGAGGTCTGCAAGACACAGGTGGGGCGGCGGCGGGCGGGGAAGCTTTCGCCCCAGCGCGGGCCCAAGGCGGGAGGGTGGCGTGAGCGCCCGGGGTCCTGCGGCCTAGTCGGGCAGACGGGGAAGGACGAGGGCAGTGAAGGTCGGGGGACCCTTATCTAAGTCTTGGAAATGACATTTTTTGTGAAGGGAGCAATTTTCAGAGAAAGTAGTTTGAGAAGTTCTTGGTTAATCCTCATCACACATTTCTGGAACCTTCGCGCTCCGTTCCCGACCTCCTCACATTTATTGTTAGGATGGAGAGCGCTGTCCCCCTCCCCCTTCGGCCTTTGATCTCGTCTTCCTGGAGCTTAGGTTGACCATTCTTGTTGCCCTGCCCCCACTGTTTACTTTGGATTCGAAAATCACATCGATTTTTCTCCTTGACCCAGCGCTTACAGCTTTGTGAGAGTTCGGCACCCTTTCTTTACGAAAAGGTCAGCAGCCAACAGCAATGATAGTGAGAAAGGATAGTGCGCGATTTTAATCTTTTGAATACATTCGTTGCTGAATACATTTGTACCGTTGAGCACAGCAGAGGACTCCTCCGACCTCATTTGTGTGCCTGGGAAAAGTTTCTCCTGGAATTCGCAGTTTGTGACGCGGCATTACCGCCTCACGGAAGGTTGGCCTAGTTCGCCTCTGTAATTGTAATGAATTGCTTTACTCTGTCTTTTGAGGATCATCGACATTGGCTTTATTGTGTTGTAATTTAATGAAGTTGCGTACAAGATTGTTGTTGTCCTTGAAATATGGCCTTAAATAGTTAAGAACAGGTTTTCTTTGAAATTTCCAAAAAGTAATATAAGAATGTTCCCAATAATAAAGAGGTGTTTTTTGGTTCGTCTACTTTTCTAATAACAAATTCATTTGGCGATTTTATATGAAACCTGTTTGAAACTGGAAGCTTTTCACTTAAGTGAGTTCCTTCTCATCTGTGGGGCTTTCTGAAATGTCATTGCGTATAGCTTACCCAACTAGCCAGTATAGGGTGGGAGGCTACAGGGAGGGAATTGCATACAGCTATTTGGAGAAAATTCCCTCCCCCTCCCCCCTTCCCTCCCCCCCCTTTTTATAAATAAAGGGCGTTAGAACAACTTCTGCTCTCTGTAGGTAGATGATGCTATATTATTAAAGACTACTTGTAATGTTAACCTTTGGAATGGTGGTTACTACTTTCAGTGTTTATGGGACTGAATTAACTTGCCAATTGTTTAGTTCAGAATTTTACTTTTGCTCCTGAATGTTTTTTAAAGCGCGTCCGCTCGCACATTCACACGCTTGAAGCATACATTTATTTTACTTCTTTTATGAGAACACTTAAAAAATAACTTAAATGCACCGTTGGTGTCTGGAACCAGATTTTGCTTTGTGATTTAAGACAATTATGTTAGTGTAGGTAACTTTTTTAATGTTTTGTCTGGAGTTCCTTAATCATGCCTGCCTTCTGCTTTTCAAGTGCTACTACCTATTAAGGCTTAAACCTAATGCCTTTCTACTAAACACCCCAAGTTTCCTTCACCCCTCCCTCACTCTGTTAACTTGTAAGCATAGTAACAGCTTTAGCTTTGAAATTAGATATTTTATCTCATTTTCTTGTCAAATATCTATGGAACCTGACTCTCAGTCTCCTCCATTTACTAGCTCTGTGCTTGGGCAGTAAGCTGCTCAGTATTTGTAAAATATTTTCTGTCAGATATTAACTTCCAAGGATTAAAAAATTAATCCTTAGAACAGTGCCGAGTACATACAAAGAGTTTAATAAAAGGTGATAAATTATGGTGCTTCTAAGGGTCAGAGGTTATGTGCATTTTATGTTTCCAATCTATAGTAGTAAATGGTTTTAGACCAGTGCTTTTAATTTGCTTGTGAACCTCCAAAATAATTTTTGTGAAATTGTCCCCTTGCACATGTTTAGGTTGATTTATAACATTTTACATCATACTTTTACATAGTTGCAAAGGATGCATTTTCCCACATGGTATTAACATTTATATAGTGTAAAATTGGTACGTCACTTTTAACTGTATCCAGGGGAGTATAATATTGCACTTTTATATCCATCATCATCATTTTTAAAAATACATGATATTTTATTTATACTTGAAAGCTTTTCTCTGTTATAGGTGTCTTTAATAAAAATATTCGTATAAGTTGAAACTAGTTATAAAAATTTCTTACGACTTTTTAACTTCAGGAGTTATTTTTCTTCAGGATTTAGAAGTGGTAATAGTTGGTCAGAATAGCATAATGCCTGATGGATTTTTTTGGTTGGTTGTTTTGTTTTAGTTTTAATTTATCTTTATTGTTGAAAGTATTACAGATGTCCCCATTTTTCCCCGTTGATCACCTCTACCCCACATCCACCCCACCCCCAGGCCTTTCCCATACCAATGTCTGTGTCCATAGGTTATGCATATAAGTATATAAGTTCTTCTATTAATCTCTCCCCACCCACTCCCCCAACCGAGCCTTCCCTCTGAGATCCTTCAGTCTGTCTCATACTTTTGTCTCTGGATCTGTTTTGTTCATTAGATTCCATGTATGAGTAAGATCATGTGATACTTGTCTTTCTCTGACTAGCTTATTTTGCTTAGCATAATACTCTCCAGGTCCCACCATGCTGTCTCTAAGGGTAAGAGATCCTTTTTTACAGCTACATAATATTCCATGGTATAAATGTCTGAGAAGATGCTTGATATGATTTCAATCTTCTTGAACTTCTAGAGGCTAGTTTTGTGTCCTAAGATATGGTCTATCTTTGAGAATGTCCCATGTGCACTTGAGAAGAATGTATATTCTGCAGCTTTGGGGTGAAGTGTTCTATACGTGTTAATTAAATCCATGTGATGTAGTGTGGCATATAGAGTCACTGTTTCTTTGTTGATTTTTTGTCTGAATGATCTATCCAGTGAAGCCAGTGGGGTGTTAAAGTCACCTACTATGACTGTATTGCTGTCGATCTCTCTCTTAAAAGTCCTCCAGAGTTATTTTTTTAAATATATTTAGGTGCTCCTATATTGGGTACATATAGGTTTACCAAGGTTATATTCTCTTGTTGGGTTGATCACTTTATTATTATGTAGTGACTTTTATTGTTTCTTATTATGGCCTTCAGTTTAAAGTCTGTTTTGTCAGATATGAGTATTGCTACCCCAGCTTTTTGCTTTTTTCCCCCCATTTCTGTTTGCATGAAACATTTTTTTCCATCCCTTCACTCTCAGCCTGGGTCAGTGTTTTGTTCAGAGATAATCTCTTATAGACAGCATATATTTGGGTCTTGTTTTCTTATCCATCCAGCTACCCTATGTCTTTTGATTGGAACATTTAATCCATTTTTATTTAAAGTTATTATTGATAGGTACTTATCTATTCCCATTTTAATTCTTTATTGTGTATATTTCTCTATTTCTTCTTATTACAGCAGTCCCTTTAACATTTCCTGCAAAGCTGGTTTGGTGATAAACTCCTTTAGCCTTTTCTTGTCTGGGAAGCTCTTTATTTCACCATCTGTTTTGAATGATAGCCTTGCTGCATAGAGGAGTCTTGGTTCCGATCCTTGCTTTTCATTACCTTTAATACTTCATGCCATTCCCTTCTGGCCAGTAGAGTTTCTGATGAGAAATCAGCTGACAGCCTAATGGGCGTTCCTTTGTAGGTAACAAATTTCTTTCCTCTCGCTGTCTTTAAGATTCTCTCTCTCTTGACTCTTTGGCATTTTAATTATGATGTGTCTGTTTGTGGGCCTCTTTGGATTCTTTGCTTGGGACTCTCTGTGCCTCCTGAACTTGTGTGACTTTTCCCTTGACCAGGTTAGGGAAGTTTTCTGCCATTATTTCTTCCAACAGGTTCTTTATCCCTTGTTCACTTTCTTCAGGTTATGGCATTCCAATGATGCAAATATTGTTGTGTCATGTTGTCCCACAGCTCCCTTAAACTGTCCTGTTGTTTTTTTAACTGCTTTTTCTTTTTGGTTCTCTGATTGAGTGATTTATTTTATTTATTTATTTTTTTACCGTCTTCTAATTCACTGATCTGATCCTCAGCTTCCCCTAATCTGCTGTTTATTCCTTCCAATGTAATTTTTGTTTCTACTATGTTGTTCTTAATTTCCTTCATAGTTTCCATATTTTTTCTCATGCTGTTGAGTATCCTTATGATCAGTATTGTGAACTCTATATCTGATAGATTGCTTATCTCTATTTCATTTGTCTCTTCTTCTGGAGACCTCTCTTGTTCTTTCATTTGGGGCCTGTTGTTTGTTTTTTTTTTTGTCTACCCATTTTGGCTGCCTGTTTGGGTGTGTTTCTTTGTATTAGGTAGATCTGCCAGGACTCCCAGCCTTTTTGGAGGGTCTCTGGTGCAGGCTGTTGTCAGATGCTGTTTGTGACTGGCTTTGAGTACTCTGTAGCTATCAGCAATCTGTAGTTTGTGGTTCCTTCTGCTGGGACTGGGTGTGTTTGGAAAGGACCAAGATGCGCACGAAGGTCTGCTTTTCCAAGCCCTTTGTTCAGAAGCAGATCAGGCAAAGACTCAAAGCACCCGGAGATCTGCCTCTGCCTGCAGGCTGATTTTTATTCAAAGTCTCTTAATGAGCCTCAGACTGAAGACCACAGCAAGGTGTAAACTTCTTGGGGTGGGGGGAGAGGTTTTCAGTAGGTAGGGCAATTGCTCCCCTCTACCCCCACCGCCAGGCAAAAGCTGCCTCGATGGTAAAGGCCTGCCTGAGAAAGGTGTCCTCTGAAGTATGGGCAAATGACTCAGCAGAGGAATCCAGATGGCTGCCGTCTGAGCTTCATCTCCAGAGCCAATAACCCTGGATTCTCCTCACACTGCTGTAGTCCACTCTGCCCTCTCTCTCCCAGAGCCCATGGTGAGTGGCTGCACACGAAACTTTGTGCTTTGGCCCTTTAAGAGGATGCCTGCATTCCAGCCCTCTCTCCCTGGCAGATAGAAACCCTGCTGCTTTTCACAGCCAGATGTTATGTTGGCACCTTTCTCAGTTCTGGCGCTCTGGGCTGGGGAGCCCAGCTTGGGGTTTAGACCCCAGAGTTCTCAGTGGGAACCCCCCCCCACAGCTGAGATATCCCTCCAGACCTTTAGGTGCTGCCTGTGGAAGCCCAACCAGCCCTCCAGTCCTCTTACATCTCCACAGTTCGTACCAGTCTCTATACAGTCCCCACTTTAGGTACTTGGTTATATGGGTTCTCTTCAACTAGTCTTCAGTTGATTATTCAGGATGTTTTTTCTGTATTTTAGTTGTAATTCCAGTTTGGTCCTTGGAGAGTGTCATTGTAGCTTCCACTCATTCTGCAGCCAGCTTGGAGTCTCTCCCAGCCAGAGGCACATCTGGCCTCAATGGTGACACTCCTGTTGTGCAGATCTTGTGGGGACCCATGGCGGAACTGCGGATTCATTGGGTGCTTGGGCCCCACTCACCATCTGACTGTGAGCTGCTGTTGGTGCCCCACTCCTCAAAGGAGACAGGCCCTGAGTAGGCCTGAGCCAGGGTGGCTGCTGACACCAGCTGAGGCTCTTGCTTTGGCCCAGGGAGAAATTTGGAGAAGTTGGGATTCCCTTCATTGAGGAGTTTGCCCTGAGGAAATAGTCTGCCTGGTGGATTTTGATAATTAAATATGAAAAGTAGTTTAGCCCTAGCTGGTTTGGCTCAGTGGGTTAGAGCATAGGCCTGCTGACTGAAGAGTCTTGGGTTTGATTTTGGACAAGGGCACGTGCCTCAGTTGCAGGCTCGATCCCTAGCCCAACTTGTTTGGGAGGCAACCAGTCAATGTGTCTCTCTCACGTCAGTGTTTCCCTCTTTCTCTTTTTTTCTCTTTCCCCCTCCCTCTTCCACTCTCTGAAAAGCAATGGAAAAAATATCCTTGGGTGAGGATTAAAGGAGAAAAGTAGTTTAGTGTTCATTTGTCTTAATGAGTTGGAGTTGCCTAAACTAAAATCAACATTGTTATTGAACAGAAAGAGTTTGTTCACCTGGCACTAGCATAGCCAAACACTAAATACTAAGATACGTTGGCTATTTTATTATGAATGGCACCACTCAGGAGAATGGGAAGCTAATGCTAAAAAGTCAGAACCCTCCAATGGCCTGTAGATGAAAGATTATATAAGGCCAAATCACAAGACATATGGGTGAGGGGTTAGAGGTCATGTTGGGAGCAGATTGGTCAGAGGTAAGGTAAGAGTAATAAACCTTTTTTTTTTTTCAGGTCTTGAGGACAGTTCTGATATTCCTCTACCTAGTTTCATGGGAAAGTAGCCAGGGGGTCAGTCCACCTTAGGATTTAGGAGCTTAAACATAATATAGGTTGAGACGTTGTCTTTAGCCTGCCAGAGGTTCTTACCATGTGATTGTTAGTCTTCTACTTCCTGTTGCCTTCTGCTCCCTGGGGTCTTGCTGATTATTCAGTGGGAAAGGCTAGGGCTCTGAGGGGTGTGTACATGGGGGTGGGGTGGGAGAGAGGGGGAGAGGGAAGAACGGAGAATGATTTTTAGAGCTAGGATTTAAAGCTAAATTTAATCAAAGTCATAAGAACCTTTGATTTCAACACCTTTGACTTTTTTGGGGGCAGTGCCATTCTAGGAAGTTTTTTTGTCCTGGGGTAATGAAAATAGAAATGGGTGAGAGAGAGGACTTTATTTTGTAAAGTGGGAAGATTGTGAAAGGAGCCTGGGAGAGAAAAGAACAACAGCATGGTAACTGGTAATATCCCCAGGCAGATCATTTTTAGTGAGGGGTACCAAATGGAAGTAGAGGAATCTGGAAGCTTTTTTCTTAAAATTATACATGTTGGAACACATTCCCTTGAAAAGTCTTCATGTGCCCCAGGGGTACACATTCAGGTTTGAAGACCTTTTAGAGCAGTGGTTTTCAGCAAGGATGGTTTTGCTGCCCACGGTACATTTGGCAACAGTTAGAGGGATTTGTGGTTGTCATAGGGCATCTGGTATATAGGGATCAGTGAACAGGACAACCTTCCTTAACAAAGACTTAAGCAGCCCAAAATGTCAATCATGCCGAGGTTGAGAAACCCTGATTTAGAGGATTAGTTATGGAATCAGACTATTTAATACTGTACTCTAGAGCAATGGGTTAGTAGCATTTTTTTGTTACATTACAGATGAATATTTTAGGCATTGTGAGCCACAAAAGATCTTTGTTGCATATTCTATTTTTATAATCCTTTAAAAATGTAAAAATAATTCTTAGGTCCAGGGTCTTTCAAAAACAGGTGATTTAGGGCAATTAATGCCTTCAAACCTCAATTTTTTTTCTCTGCAAAGTAATAATAGTAATAATGCTTCCAGTTGTTTGTAAGGATAAAATGAGATAAACATCTAGCATAATGTCCAGCATACATTAAACACTCTGTAAATGGTGCCTGATAATAGTAGTGTGCTTGTAGCATGTAGCAGAAAAGTGGGTACTAAGTCACAGTGTTGTATTTAAGTCAACTGGGCAAACTTAGTAATGTTGGTTAAGTTCCCAGATCAGTTCACGCAGAAGCTTTTTTAAATTTTTTTTTTTTACTTTCTGAAGTCTGAGCCTCCTTGAGGAGGGTGGAGTGCAAAATTCCTGTTCCCTGTTTTCTGAGGGAAGAAAGAGTTGGGATCTGTGGAAATGGGAGGCATTCTAATGACACAATAACATAGAATTCCATGGAGAGGATTTGTCAATTTTGATAGGGGGTTTGGAGTAAGGCAAGTAAGGTAGGTCTGTATATGGTCAATTGTATATAATGTTTTCTAAATTGGGGACTGAATATATTCTCTCTACTATTAAGTTGCTGCATTATAAGGCAAACCAATGGTTTATTTATTTTTCAGATTAGAAAAGATGGTTATATTAATCAGAAACTAGGCTATAGATTCTGTAATGTCTTTGTAATGTAGATTATTGCTGAAACAGTCTTAAATTATTTAAATTATCCTATTATTATAAATTTTAATGAGATCACAGGAACAGGATCTCTACAATTGCAGTGTCCAATAATAGTTAGGCACATGTGGGTACTGAGCTCTGGAAATGGGGCTAGTTGGAATTGAGATATGCTTCAAGTGTACAATATACACTAGGTTTCAAAGACAAGGCAAAAAGAAGGCAAACTATCTTATTTATTTTTATATTGAAACAATGGTTTGGATGTATTTTGATAAGTAAAATGCTATCACTGAAGTTAATTTCAGCTGTTTCTTTTTACTTTTTTAATATGGCTATTAGAAAATTTAAAGTACATATGTGGTTCACATTATGATTCTATTAGATAAAGCTGCTCTAAACCTTCACTTTTTAAATCGATAATTTTTTAAATTATGCACATTGTACTAAAAATTGAATATTTTTATGAAGCTTCCAATGAAAACCAGATGTCCCACCACCCCAGACTTACCTCTCCCTCCCAAAGGCAGATTGTATCAATTTTCTTACTCATTTTTTTTGGTCTGTCTAAATCTCCAAACAGGATGCTTGTATTGCTTCTTATTATTTTTCAGTTTTAGGTATTGTCCAGTAACTTCCTAGTAGGAAAGGTGAAATTTTAGTTTCATCCTTTACCCCATGAGCACAAACTTTTGTTCATCCATATTCCCGATATGATTATATCATAATTTTGCCTGTATCAAGATTCATTATTTACATTATTATGACACTAATCAAAACTGAAACATGTAGTACATTATGATTACCTTTTCTTTCTAGCTCAGCATCTTTTTCTCCCGGTTTTTATTTCCTTAGTTTTACATGAATTGATTGATTGATCACTGATTAAACTCTTGAGCCCTCACAGTTAGAAACACATTAGGGTAGTCTATCAATTAATTTTAGTTTCTTGAAGAAATGTCTGGAGTTCTGTCTTCTCCAGTGACAACTGGCTGCATCATTGTCGTCTTGGGCGCTCCCATCATTAATTTGGGGATTTCTTTCACCAAACATGGAATATAAGCAACAGAAAATGTAATATCTGAGCAATCATTTGGCTGAGTTTGAAAGTTAGTTTTGCTCAGAATTTTGAATTTATTGTACTATTTTTTTCTAACTTCTGTTGTTTTTAAGGAGCTTCTTAGTAATTTTGTCATTTTTTTAAGAGGGACATTTTGAGCATAGTGTTCTGAAATTTTTGGTGTACTCCTTGGTGTAGGTCTTTTTTTATCCTTTGACAAACCATTAATCTTTTTAAATCTGGGAATTCATGTTTTCTAGTTCTGGGAAATTCTTTGCATTGTTTCTTCAACTCTTTTTTATTTTTTACCTATACTCTATTTCTGAAGGTTTTATTTATCAGGTGTTGGACCTCCTAGACCGGTTCCTCTCTATTCTTATCTATTCTTCCCTACTTTTCATCTTTGTCTTTTTGCTTCTCTTTCCAGGCATTTTCTATAATTTATCACCTTATCTTCTCATCCCTCTATTGACTTTCCAGGTATTTTATATGGAGTTTGTAAAAGTTCCTGTAGTTATTTGAATGTCTTTTTGTGTGTGTATATATCCTGTTTTTATTTTATGGATGCAGTATTTTCTTTATGTTGACATAGATGATAGGTTATTTTGAAGTTTTCTTTTCCCTATATGTTGTCCATATCAACCAAATTGCATTGCTCTTATTTTTTTCTCAATTTCTAGAGATGTTTTTCTCACATGTTTTGTGATCCTTGGCTATCTGCTTATATATATGATTGGAGCACTAGAAAACTAATTGGAGACTCTGTAGGGTAGAACATAGCAAGTGTTGCTTCTCTCAGGAGGTTTTGCCTAGAGAGTTTTCCTTGGGGGGGGGGGGAGATAGTGTCACTATCTTTAGGTTTTTCCTCTTGGTGGTGATCAGATACCTCAGAGAAGACACTTTCCAGTCTTCTTTCAGGAGATGTACCGAGCTGCCAGAACTCTTAAGAATCAAGTTTGGGAGAGAAGGCTAAGTGTCTTGATATTCGTTTCATCCTCCTGCTTTTGGTATTTACCCTGATAATCCACTGTTCAAAGACATTTTAGTGTTCTTGAATTAAAATTCAATCTTCTTTCAGGGCTGGAGAGAAATAGTGTCCTGGGTGCTTGGTGTGGGAGAGGTTCAAGGGTCTTAATGTGTAAATTAGCTTTTAATCAGTCCTTTTGTTCCAGCTCTACCTCTACTCCCTCTTCCAGAAGAAGATTGAATTTCATCAATTTCCATGCCTTTGGGAGGTTCTGTGATGTTCTATAAATGGTGCTGCTTCTCAGATTTCCTTACTGACAGCTGAGGCTTCAGCTTTCTCTTATCTGTTTTGTGAGTTACCACTTGTCTGTCTTCTTTTTCCAGTTCATCATCTTCCTTTGTCCTTCTGATTTATGGCTTTATTTACCTTTGTTTTTTTTAATTAAGGGATAATATAAAGTGCATATAGTTCACTATCTTAAATTTATAGTCTAATGATTTTTTATATATGCAGTCATCACTCAGATCAAGATAAAGAACACTTCCATATACAATAAGGTCCTTCTGTGTCCTTTCCAAATCTATATCTACCACCTCTGAGCACTATTTTTATTTCTATCACCATACATTAGTTTTGCCTATTTTTCAACTTTACGGAATCATTCATGTATTTTGTAGTCTCAATATGAGGTCTTTTTTCTCTGGCTTCTTTTGCTCCAAGAATTGGTGAGATTCATCAGTGCTGCAGGCACTGGTTTATTTATTTTTTAGTTCCTGTGTATTATTGCATTGTATAACTATACTACTACTTATTCCTTCTCCTGTGAGTGGGCATTTGGGTTGTTCAGGTTTTTGGCTTTTGTGACTAAAGCCACTATGAATATTATTGTACATGTTTTTGATGTGTAATTTCATTCATTGCTTTTGTTATATACTTATGAGGGGATTGCTGGATCATAGAATAAATATTTAGCTTTAGTAGAAATAGCCAGTCTTCCAAACTGTCTGTACCATTTTTCACTTACATCAGCAAAGTATGAGAGTTCCAGTTGCTGTCTTCTCTAACACTTGCCAGTCTTTTCAATTTTAGCCTTCTGATAAGTGTGTAAACATACTGCTGTGGATTTTAGTTTCATTTCCCTGAGGGACTAATGTGTTGAATTATGCCATTTAAATTTTTTGTGTGTGTGTGAAGTACCTGTTCATGCCTTTTTCTCATTGAAAATAATGGTTATGTTTCTTTGCCTCCACATTTTGGCTGCTTCTTGATGTTTGTTTCTGTGTATCAGAGCTGCTGTGTCTCCTGGAATTGGTAGAGTGGCTTTGTATATTAGGTGTCCTGTAGTGCCTAGAGGAGTTCATCACCACCAAACCAGTACTACATGAAGTGTTGAAGGGTCTTCTTTAAGAAGAAGCTAAGGAACAAAAGAAACTGACAAACAAAATAGATCCAGAGACACTGAAGCATGCAACAGACTGTCATTTCTCAGAGGGAAGGGGGAAGGGGGAAGGGGGAAGGGGAAGAGGGATGGGGGTGGTAAGAGATTAACCAATGAAGTTAGATTAACCAATGAAGTTATTCGTAAACCATGGACACAAACAATAATGGGGTAAAGGCCTGGGGAGGGAGTGGGGGAGAGGTGGAGGAGGTCAGTGGGGGAAACAATAATAGATAAATTTTAAAAATTTTTTTAAAGAATAGCTATGCCTTTTTAATAATCTTGTTAGAATCATTTAAATGGCATTTTGGGAGGGAGCAGGGCTTATCTGCATGTGAGTAACCTGCCACCTTTAAATGGAAGTGAGGTAACTTTAAAGCTTCATATATTTTTTCTCATTTCTGTCATCGCCAATGTGTGATTTAACCTCATTTTTAATTAGGTGGGCATAATCTGTAATTATATTATAATGAGTTTTAGAATGACACTCTTTGGTTCCAATATTAAAGATATCAGATATGAAATTTTTATTTCTTATAAGAAACTGGAACAAGAAAATTATTCAGTAGCTGTAGTCTGCCTATTCCTTTCTGTTTTTAATTAAAATGATATTTAGGACCAAGAGCATTGTTTATTTATCCATTCAGCACGTACATGTTGTGTGCTTTCTCTATATCCTATCTAATAATAGGCTTAGGGAATACAATAGTGAATAAGACAAGCAAAGCTCCTCTCCCCTTGAAATATATTCAGGTAGGAGAAATTCATAAGTAAGTAAACAAATAGCTAAGTAAGATAATTAAAGATAATTTCCTGTTTTGCAGAAATGGAGCAAGAGCCACAAAATGGAGAACCTGCTGAAATTAAGATCATCAAGGAAGCACACAAAAAAGCCTTTTTATTTGTTAATAAAGGACTGAATACAGATGAATTAGGTCAGAAGGAAGAAGCAAAGAACTACTATAAGCAAGGAATAGGACACCTGCTCAGAGGAATCAGCATTTCATCAACAGACCCTGAGCACACAGGTCCTGGGTGGGAATCTGCTAGACAGATGCAGCAGAAAATGAAAGAAACACTTCAGAATGTACGTACCAGGTTGGAAATTCTAGAGAAGGGTCTAGCCACTTCTCTACGGAATGATCTTCAGGAGGTGCCCAAGTTATATCCAGAATTTCCACCTAAAGATATATCTGAAAAGTCACTGGCACCTCAGTCATTTAGTTCACCTCCTCAGCATACTGAGGTAAATGGAAACACTTCAACTACAAGTACAGGGTCGGTTCCTGCACCTAGTTCCCTGTCCTTACCATCTCAAAGTCATCCAGCAGAAGCACCTCCTGCTTATACTCCTCAAGCTGCTGAGGGTCACTACACTGTATCATATGGAACAGAATCTGGGGAATTTTCATCAGTTGGAGAAGACTTTTACAGAAATCATTCTCAGCCACCACCTCTTGAGAACTTAGGGCTAGATGCAGATGAGTTGATTTTGATACCAAATGGAGTACAGATATTTTTTGTAAATCCTGCAGGGGAGGTTAGTGCACCTTCATATCCTGGGTATCTTCGAATTGTGAGATTCTTGGATAATTCTCTTGATACAGTTCTAAACCGTCCTCCTGGGTTTCTTCAGGTAAGCCAAAGAAAAATGTAAACATAATTTGAAATACGTGTAAAATACATCATTTTTGTTTGTTGATATTTATAATGTGTCTAAGACAATAAGTGCAAAAAGATCATTATAAATTCTAGTTCCTTTTAAATATATTTATGAAATTTATGCGCTTTGAATGTTTCTGATAGCCTACTTTTTTTTAAACATACAGAGTCTTGTTTTAGTGTTAAATTTGTGATGATAGCTCTTAAATTTTTATCTGAAGAAGAAGCCTAGTAACTTTAATTTCAAAAGGAATTTATGTAACATGAGGATGTATAACGGTAAATATCCAGAAATGAGGCCAGGCTCCAGCTGAGGAGCTGAACTGGGCTGAACCCCTGCCCAGTATCTAGAACAGTGGATCTCAACCAGGGGTGATCGCCCCTCCTCCTTCCCTGGAACATTTTGGCAATGTCTGGAAACAATTTTCTTCTTCTTCTTAATTGATCTTTATTGTTGAAAGTATTACAGATGTCCCCTCCCCCCCATTGACCCCTTCCTCCCGCATCTGCCCTACACCCAAGCCTTTCCCATACTTTTGTCTGTGTCCATGGGTTATGCATTTATGCATATAACTTCTTTGATTAGTCTCTCCCTACCCACTCCCCCACCCCCACATTCTCTCTGAGATTCATCAGTCTGTTCATGCTTCCATGTCACTGGGTCTATTTTGTTCATCAGTTTATTTTGTTCATTAGATTCCACATATGAGTGAGATCATGTGATACTTGTCTTTCTCAGACTGGCTTATTTCACTTAGCATAATACTATCTGGGTTCATCCATGCTGCCCCAAAGGGTAAGAGATCCTTCTATTTATAGCTGCATAGTATTCCATGGTGTAAATGTACCACAGCATTTTTATCCACTCATCTACTGGTGGGCACTTGGGCTGTTTCCAGATCTTAGCTATTGTAAATTGTGCTGCTGTGAACATAGGGGTGCATAACTTCTTTCTGATTGGTGTTTCAGGTATCTTAGGATACGTTCCTAGAAGTGGGATCACTGGACCAAATGGCAGTTCCATATTTAACTTTTTGAGGAAACTCCATACTGTTTTCCATAGTGGCTGCATTTCCACCAGCAATACACTAGGGTTCCCTTTTCTCCACATCCTGGCCAGCACTGGTTGTTTGATTATTGATGATAGCCATTCTGACAGGTGTGAGGTGATATCTCATTGTTGTTCTAATTTGCATCTCTCTGATGATTAGTGACTTTGAGCATTTTTTTCATATGTCTCTTGGCCATCTGTCTTCTTTGGACAGTGTGTATTTATGTCCTTCGCTCATTTTTTAATTGGATTATGTCATCTTTTTGTTAAGTTGTATGAGTGAAAACAATTTTCATATTCACAAGTGAAAAGGGGGAGTATGCTACTGCTACTGGCATATAATGGGTAGAGGCCAGGACTGTTAAACATCTGAACAGGATATCTCCCATCAATTAAAAAAATTTTCCAACCCAAACATCAGTCATTCCAAAGCTGAGAAGCCTGGGCTAAAAGAAGAGACTGATGATAATTGAGGATACAATTCTAAAATTCCAAGCAGATCAATTTACCAGGATACCCTTGGTCCAAGAGCAAAGACTGCTGCTAAGGTTGTTGTTAGGGCATTGTTGTATAATTACGGAGGTATTCTGAAGGTGGTGGTATAATAATTTTCTGATTTTGGAAGTCGGGATGTTGATACGGGGAGATGGGTTCTAGAGATGAGGACTAGTGTACATTGTATATATAACAAAAGAGTTTACGTGGAAGGGAGATTATTTGAGCAAGACAGGTGCTTTCACCCACAGCCCAAATGTGGTTTAGTTACAGCACTAGTTGTCTAGATTCTTTTTCTTTTATGGTGTACTCTATTTTTAATTCGTACACAGCTTTTACATAGAGTCAACTTGAATGTTGTTTAAAGATAGTTTGATACTTACTAGGGATGTATGAAGTACATACTTTGGGGCATTGTTGAAATGAAGACTTAACTATTAGACAGAAAGAATATTGTGAATCCTGTAGGTTATTTTAGGAAAGAAGCCTTGAGATTAAAAAGAGTAGGGTTATTGATTGGGTTTGTGAGGAGGCTGATTAGAGCTATTAGTTTCTGCTGATCTGGTAATAGAGCTGGATTGCAGTAGTGGAATTTTAAAAACCTGGGGCCTAGGCTACTGGAGGTCTGAGAAATGAACATCAGAAACACTACCTGGTTACATGAGTTCGACCATTAGAAAAAAGTTGTCCTATCTTAGTGCTTTTAATTTTGTTTTTAATCTTTTTATTATCTCCTATTTTTGGTCCTAAATAAAAAATAAACTTAACACCCAAAATTTAATTTGTCTCTTTAAGAGGCTCTCATTTGCATCTATTCAGATATTTGTAGCATTCTTCTAAAAGAGTTATCATGTGTTGACTGAATAAATGTTTGTATGTTCTAAAAAACAAACACTAAACCAACTTAGTATTGGAAGTTAGATATAATTTCTTAGGCTGAAAAATCACTATTGGCCTACTTTGAAATTAGAAATTAATTTGGTTTTAAGTAGGTAGACTTGGAATTTTAGGGCTTCTAAAAACTATTTTTCTCTTGATTTTAGTTTTAATATACTTTTTAAACCTATTAAATTTGTAGTCAGTTCGTACAGAACTTGGACATGAGATTGCCCTCTGAAGGTGAAACTGGGTGAAATTAGACTGTGGTAGATGAGCTCATCAATCCATAATAATCTACCCTGAGAAAGGTCTGTAACATTTTATTTGAGAAGATCTGGGGATACTCCAGTTCAGTCAAGGTGATGAGAATGTAGTTAATACTAGAGGAATCATGGCATAGTAAAAAACCTTTCCCAAACTGTCAAACTTTAGGCATTTAAGTATAACCTTTACCTTTTTTTTTTTTTTTTTGTCAAATCTGTATCTCTGCTATTACTTTAATATTTTTATTTGGATGTCTCAGCTAATTTTATCCTAAACAATAACAACTATGAAATTGAGGGAAAGATGTGTTTTTTTCCTAATACATATTAAAATGCATAAATACTCAAATTGAAATAGTTTGTGTATTACTTGAAGTCGTTTCACATACCACAGATGGTTATATATCATACTTCGGAAAAATAAGTTTTATTGTAACTTGCCTGAAGTTTGACTTTTATAAAAGATGGAGAGTGACTTTTGAGACAGCTAGAAAAAGGAGAATTGTTAAAAGAAAAATAATTTGAAAGTGTTTATTAAATACTTTCCAGGAAAGAGTCACACCCAAGTACTCTGATCCCTATACATTTATATTCTGTTGGTCAGAGATGATGGTAGTCTACTAGAATTTTCCATTTGTTTATATGAAATCTTTCGTGCTCTTTGACTTATGTTCACCACATAGCATTTTGATAATAGATCATTCCAGCAAGTTTTTTAGTATTAGGAAGAGTCCTGTCCTGGGTGAGGGGCACAATTAATTATATTCTATTCACTCAAAGAATGTATCTCAATGGAAACAATACATTTGGTTATTCAGATTTAAACTTAGTCTCTTCTGAATTTAGATCTCTAGGAAATTAGCTTAAGTCTCAGATCTCAGTGTACTAACATTCTGACCTCTCAGATGACTTTGCCAGGCAGCTCTGTGTCATTTGGACTTTACTTCACAATAGATAGTGTCAAATGAACATCGTGGGCCAACAGGACTCCCTGGTTTGGGGTACAAGGGAAGAAGGAAACTTTATGCTGCTGAAGTACCTCAGTTGTGACACAGCAGGGGCTGTGAAAACAGTACTATCAGGTAGCCCTGGAGCCAGGCCCCTTTCACGATAGACAGCACTGCTCTCATCTGCTCCACCTTTTAGTCTGTGGTGGAAAAGGAAAAGCCCTTCTAGAACTACAGGGAAGCTGACTTACACACACCAAAGCTCCCACCCCTGGTCCCTGATTGGTTTGTCCATAGAAAGGAGGACTCCAAATCCTTTCAGTTTGATTGGGCCAGAAAACAGTCCTAATTGGTCAGAATGGAGCCACTCTGATTGGGTCTGTGTGGAAGCTGAGGTCTGTAGCTGCACAGCTCCAGTTGGATGGGAAAGCCTCAGTCCAATTGGTTGAAATAGAATTCCAGGAACTCCTTTATAAGAGTTGGCCGACTATTTCAGGAACACTGTGCAGCCGGGCAGTTCAGTGCAAGAGGCAGGCTGCTTGGTGCAGGCTTCTCCCTGAAGTACAGTTTGCCTGAGAAGCCTATACAGAAATGGCTGCTAGGGTCTGTTTTTTTTAAAATTTGAGCCCAGTTAGCCACCAGGAGCCCTTCTTAGGAGGCATCTTCTTTCTCAGGGTCCCCAATAGTAAATCCAATAAACATAACTCAGTGGTTATTTTTAGTCTCTGTCTTGTGAATGCCGAGTTTCTAATTAAATACTAACCAACTTCATGGAATTGTTGTGAGAATTAAATCAGTAAGTACATGTAGAGTACTTGAAAACAGTTTGATTTTATTTCCACAAAGGATGTCTAATTTACATAATAGAGAAAACCTTAGTATCTTTGACCGTTACTTACTTAAAGTTAGACCGTTATTGGTTAACTGGGCTATTTACGGGCACCAGTTTTAAGACTGTATTAAAAGATGGATCAGTAACAGTTTTAGCACAGTTCTTGTGAATAGTTTGCCGGAAAATCAGACTAGTAAATTGCTAATTTTTATTGGGGACTTGTTGATGCTAATGGTTCTATAAAGCCTTATAAAACGAATTTCAAACTTTGAAATGTTTATTTTCTGGTATAAATTTTAAAACCTTGGTGAAAACCTAGTTTCTGTTCATTGATATATATATATATTTTTTAAACTAATCCTTTCAGGTTTGTGACTGGTTGTATCCTCTAGTTCCTGATAGATCTCCAGTTCTTAAGTGTACTGTGGGAGCCTACATGTTTCCTGATACAATGTTACAAGCATCAGGATGCTTTGTTGGGGTCGTCTTGTCTTCTGAATTACCAGAAGATGATAGAGAACTCTTCGAGGATCTATTAAGACAAATGTCTGACCTTCGGCTCCAGGTAACTTGTGTGGTTGTTTTTAGGATGAAAATCTACTTTAACGTAAGCCTAGGCATTTTCACCCCAGAGTTCACAATCTTAGTCAATATTTATAGCAAATTCCAAACTTGTATTTGTGAACACACAAGCAAATTAGTATATAATACGTTAGAAGAATATAAGAGCTACAGAAGAAAACGGAGCATAAGATTATAGGAAACAGGAATTCTGGTGTGGGTGGGGCAGGTGCAACTGTAAATACAGAAACAAGCATTTGGGGGGGGCGGGGGAAGCATTTTTTTTCTGATATTTATAAAGGATTTCAGAATTGTAGAGGGCAATTATTCAGCCAGTGCTTTTGTTAGAAGGTAACCCTACAGAACGGGATTTGCTATATCTGCCCTTTGGTGCCTGCTGAGTTCACTCACTCTATGGATGTATCTCTTATGTGCCAATTGGGTATTGCTCTGGTCTGGCTTGAAGCTGGCCACCAGATGTGTTGGTTCTCTTGGGGGGTACTCTGGTATTTGCCAAAGTCAGCTGCTGCTTGCGCTCAGTCCAGGGCTACCTGGTAGGAGCTACATAGTTATCTGCTATTGGTAGCTGCCTGTGTTTGGGTTTGGGAGGAGCCTGGGAAAGTCTATACTGGGAACTGAGGCTGGCTGCCACCAGTGCCAGGCTTGGGGCCACTTAGCAAGAGGTACAGGGCATGCTGAGGCCATTTGCTGTTTATTTGAGGCTTGTGGACTTTTGAGAGATTTTAGGGAAGTTTGCAGTATAGGCAGAGGCCAGTTGCCTGTGTAGAACAGCTGCTGAAAGAGAGTAAAGAGGTGCATGAGTTGGGTGGGGCAGGATCTCAGCGAATCATGAGTGTTGGGGGAGAAAGATGTTATTTGGGTTAATAGAGACTTAGATATGGTGCTCAACGGTTGAGGGGAGGGCTAAACTAAGGAACAATGGCACCCTGCCAGCACTTCTATCTGGGAGAAAGCTGTCCTTCCAGCCCTCGTTCTGAAGCCAGACAATTCAGTTCTTCCCTATATTATGTTCCTGGTGTTTGTCAAGCTGTTGCCCCTTTGTTGGAGCTTAGGGCAAATGTTTGTGAGTGAGTCTGTACCCAGGCACTTTAAAAGCATGCCTGGATCTAATCTCCACTGATTTTCATAGCCAGCTGTTGTGGGGACTCTTTGCTCCTCAGGGGTAGCCTCCACACCTGAGATATGCCTCCTGTTTTTCAACCACCACATGTGAGTGTGGGACCAGCCCATTTTGAGTCTCTGCCCATTTTACCAGTCTTGACATGTCTTCTTTATATCCTTAGTTATAGGCGTTCTGTTCAGCTAGTCTTCAGGTGGTTCTCAAGTTGGTTGTTCTATTATTTATTTGTTTATTTATTTATTTGTTTGTTTTTATCCTCACCCAAGGATATTTTTTCCATTGATTTTCAGAGAGAGTGGAAGGGAGAGAGAGAAAGAGAGAGAAACATCGATGTGAGAGAAACACATCGATTGGTTGCCTCCAGCTCGCTCTGGACCAGGCTGGGAATTGAGCCTGCAATTGAGGTACATGTCCTTGGCCAGAATTGAACTGGGACCCTTCAGTCCAAAGTCCGATGCTCTAACCACTGAGCAAAACTAGCTAGGGCTGTTATATAATTTAGTTGTAATTTTTTTTTTTTTAATCCTCACATGAGCAATTTTTTCCATTGATTTTCAGAGAAAGTGGAAGTGAGCAGGGAAGAGAGAGAGAAACATCGATGTGAGAGAGACACATCAATTTGTTGCCTCCTGCACGTGCGCCAAATGGGGCCAGGGATCAAACTTGCAACCTAGGTACTTGTCCTTGACCGGGAACCAAACCAGAGACCCCACAGTGCATGAACTGATGCTCTAACCGCTTAGCAACACTGCCATGGGCAATTTAGTTGTAATTTTGATGTGGGCATGAGATGAGGCAAACACAGCTTTTGCCTACTCCACCATCTTGACCAGAAGTACATTTACAGTATTTATTGAAGAAAACCCACATATAGGCAGGAACATGGTGAAATATATATGAGGGTAAGTCTTACTAGCTTTACTGTTTACTGGCAGAATGAAGTGACATTCTTTAGTACTCCAGACCTATCATGGAGCTGTTTTTCCTTTCACCCCTACATTCATTGGACCTATATTACTGGGACTTTAGGAAAGAAATTAAACTGATTTTTAGGTTATATATATATATATACTTCTTTTTTGAGTTCCATTTTTTGGTTGCATGTTGTTTTCAGTTTGCTCTGTTTTCCCAAAACTCCAGCTGTAAATAAAAATTAGTTGTAGCAATAATTTTGACCTATCTTTTTTACTCTTAAGTATTCATTCAGCAAAGTGTATGCTAGCAGAATACCTTTAGTATTAATTGGAAAAAAAAATCAACAGTTTTCCAACAATGCAGAGTATATAAACTGGACATGAGTTTTGTTAATTGCCTTTAAACTTACTTAGTCTTACATATGTTCCCTAAAACTTACTAATTATTATATAATTAAATTCAAATGTAGCTGCATTTGACTGAATGATAGCTTATACCACCAACAAATTGCTGTAAGTTTTTAATTCTTTGTCTTTTGAAATTTCGCTTAGGTTTGTACGCTATAAACTAATGAACTCAAAGGTTTGAGGTTTGGCGATGAGATAAAACTGAAGTATAGGGGAAAGACAAACAAAAGTAACTATTTAAAATGAGACTTATATTATTAGAACACTGTACTGTAGCTTAGAGGAAGGTCACCTGGGAAAAGTCATATTTCATCTAAGCTTAGTCCTTTACTTCCTAGGCGAACTGGAACCGGGCTGAAGGAGAAAATGAATTCCAAATCCCTGGTAGAGCAAGATGCCCCTCTGACCAACTAAAGGAAGCCACTGGCTCTGATGTGAGACAGTTGGGTCCTTCAGTGGACCAAGACAGTAAAGATGTACGTCATAAAGGAAAACGGGGTAAAAAGGTAAGAAAAAGACCAATGAGGTGTGTGTGTGTGTTCTAATTGAAGGTACCTTTAACCAGTTTCAATTATTTTAAGATCTTATCCCCATTTACTAAAAAAAAACAACTCATGGAGTCACAGAGTGATCATTAGTAAACATAATTAGCAGCTTTAATATTTCCCTTTCCAAGTGTTTGTTAAAGTGTTTTAAAAGATATTCCATGTTTTGAGGGATAGGTTTTTTTTTTTTGCAACTATTTGAAAGATTTTTATATTTACCTTAATAATGCACGTACTTTTTTGTTTTGTGTTGTTCTCCACCTTCTTATGTACACCAGGATCTTGGGGCTAGGTATGCTTTTTCTTAGACTGCCATTTTTTTTTTTAATATATCTTTTTCAGAGAGAGGAAGGGAGAGGGGGGAAGAGAGAAAGAGAGAGAAAAAAAACATCAATGATGAGTTATTGATCAGCTGTCTCCCTCCTGCATGCCCCCCACTGGGGATCGAGCCCAAAACCCGGGCATGTGCCCTGACTGGGAATCAAACCAGGATCTCCTGGATCATAGGTTGATGCTTAGCCACTGAGCCACACTGGCCGGGCAAAACTGCCATTTTTATTCCATTCCTTAGTTCTTAATGGATAGTCAACAAGACAGGATGGGTAATTTAACATATTTTGTAGTTACTTAGTAGTTTATTCTTTTATTTCTTAGATTCTGAGTATATGGTATGCTATAAATGATAAATCTGGATTAGAGTTAGTAAGTAGTAAGTGCTAGAATGCTGAGCATAGCTGGAAAAGTTTAAATTTCTCATCTCAAGGAATTGACCATCTAGTGGAAAGGACCCGTTAGCAAAGAGATCATTTCTATCTTGTGAGATTATTAGATGAAGGTACATAGACTGTATAGAAAGCTAGGTTGTACCTTCTATCTAATGTATTACCTGGCCTCAGAAAAAAGTGTGGGCATATTGCTGATGTGAGGAGCAGTCAAGAGGCTCCTCCTAGAGGACATGATGGCTAAGATTAGTCCTGAAAGATGAAGAGTTGGCCGTATAAATAGCAGGTTGAAGGGTATTATAGGCAGAAGTAGTAATATAAACAAATGTATAAAGAAAGAAAATAGCATTGTGTGAGTATTGAATTATAAGCAATTTGGTATTGTTTACTGTTGTATTCCATATTGTAAGTGCTCAATAATATCTTTGGAATTAATGATTGTCAGGTGAATATTCTATATTTACTTGAAAAGTGTCACTGTGGTTTATATTGAACATCTTAGACTAGTTTTATGAGGACATTGGGAGTCCAGAGTGGTTCCAAGAAATATATTTATTAAAAAAAAAATTTTTTAAGTTAATGCACCAAAAAACCCAACTAAATTCAAAAGGTAAAAAAAGATACATAAGTGAAAAGCAAGTTTGCCTCTCCTTCCTGTCCCCCATCCTCCTAGCTCCCAGCTCTACATTGTTATTAGCTTCTTATTTTTCCAGATATACTTTATGCGTATTAAAATACATATTTATATACATATTTATTTCATGGGGATATATATATATACATGCACATATGTATAATCTTTACTACAAATGGCGGAATGTAAGATACACTATTTTGCTCCTTGCTTTTTACTTCACAGTACACTTGGAAATTTTTCCACATAAGTTAGAACTTCATTTTTTAAAAATTTAATATTGCCCAGCCAGTGTGGCTCAATTAGTTGAACGTAGGCTCATACACCAGGAGGTTGCTGGTTTGATTCTGACCAGAACACATGCCCAGGTTGCAGGCTTGATCCCCCAGTAGGGACTGTGCAGGAGGCAGCCGATTGATGTTTCTGTCTCATTCATGTTTTTCTCCCTCTCTCTCCCCCCTCCCTCTCTCTGAAATCAATGAAAAATATTTAAAATATAAATAAATAAAATAAAAAATTTAATATCTTGGTTAAAAAAATCAAATTATATAAAAAGCATTGAACAGCTTTACCCTCACCTTTGTCCATGTCCACAACAGTTCACTGCCACTGTAGGCAGTCACATTTATTAGGATCTTGTATTTTTTCACTGGGTTTCTTGAGGCAAATAAAAGCACATAAAGCTTACTATTTCTCACCCTCTCTTTACAAAAGGTAACATCATATAGAGTGTCCTGTGTTTTTTTATTTGATAAAAAATTGGGGGGATCATTCCACGTCAATAAATAGAGAACTTCCTCAATTTTTTTCCCAGCTACTATGTATTTCATTGTGTGAATATGTCATAATTTCTTTTACCAATTTTTTGTTAACAGGTATTTGGCATGATTCCAGTTTTTTGCTATTATAAACAATACTTCGGTGAATAACTGTAAATCTATTGATTTATACATTTGTAGGTAATTCATCAGACAAATTTGTAGAAGTGAGGTTACTGAGTCACAAGATAAATGCATTTGTAATTTTGATAGATTTTGCTAAGTTGCCCTCCCTAAGGATTATACTGTTGAGCACTCCCACCAGCAGTGTATGAAAGTACCTTTTCCCATAGCCTGGTCAACAGAGTTTGGTGGTCAGCATTTCTGTATTTTGGCAGTCTGATAGATGAGAAATGGTATATTGGAATATCTTAATTTGCAATTTTATTATGAGTGATGTTGAGTATCTGCTTAAGGGTTCCTTAAATTTTGTTTTCTCTATGATGTCTGTTAATGTCCTTTATCCATTTTTATTACTGAGTTCCTAGTCTTTTTCTTCTCAGTTTCTAGGAGCTATATATATTTTACAGATACTGGCCCATTGTCAAATATTTTCTTAAATTTGTATTTAGTTTTTACTTATGAGTGGCTTTTCCCCCTTGTAGAAGTTTTTGTTTTGTTTTTAATGTTTTATATTTTAAGTGAAGTTCTCTTTGATTTCTGTTGGGAAGTTTGATTTTCAAATTATAAGGTCTGAGTTAGCCTGCTCCTAAGCTCTTGAAATGAATAAATTTAGTTTTGAGATTTTGAGTGTTGGCTCTAGCTCTCATAATAACTATTCAATTAGCAAATTACAGGTATATCTGTTCCCATTTCTGTTCGAATGGAATGTCAGGTTGTTCTGTGTTTATATATTTTTTACTTGCTTTTACTTGGGTTTTGTCAAAACCAGTTTATTTGGATACATCTTCCTCATTTAACAAATCTCCTAATCTCACTGAGTACTGTGTGCATGCTAATATCTAGGGGGTGATAGCAATATGAAGGAACTCATAGTCTCTTCAAGGAAAGAAAAATGTCATTTTAAATATGATTTGATAGATGCTGTATTGGAGATATGTTGGTATTTAAATCTTACCACTGGGACTGTATATAAGACCATAGTTTTTATCTTTATGGTATTTCACCTTATGCTATAAAATGTACTGGTAACTAGGTTAGCCGGAGATATTTTCGTTAATTATATGGAGTATTTGTTGGCTTAATATTTTATTACATAAGGCTTATAATTTTTCCCCCTCTTAGTACTTTACTGTTTCACATTTGAAACATGTTTACTATTTAGGCTAAAGGTACTTCAAGTGAAGAAGTTAATCTGAGTCATATGGTACCCTATGAGCCAGTTGCAGAAGAAAAAGCAAAGGAATTACCTGAATGGAGTGAGAAAGTGGCTCAAAACATTTTGTCAGGTATTACAGTAATGCTAACTTTTTCCCCTTTACTGTGAAACCTTTGGGACCCATAAGAGAATATTTAGAAAGATAACATTTTATATTTTGGTTATAAATGGTCAGTTTATAAACACTTAGACAAAAATAAAAGGAACATATTGTCATATAGGTGTAAGTTCTTGGTCTGTTCTCTTTTACTCTTAGGAAAATTGATAGTGAAAGGCTTTAGGAATCTCCAAACTCTCAAATAGTTTTGAACGTGAAATTAGTTATTTTCCATTTCCCTTTGAAATTTCCCCTTAATCCTTTTATTTTCTCCCCTTCTTCCCTCTACACAACCAAAAAATGGTAAGATATTCGTCTGTCTTTGGAAACAAAGCAGCACTCCCTAACCACAGAGCAATGCAAGCATGAGAAGATCTGAGGATTACAGCCAAGCTGTTTTGGAAGTAGGCCCTGCTATTTAATTATGGTTAGAAAGGGCTTCAGATCAATTATTTTAAAACTTGAATGGTTATTACTGATATATATCTTTCTTTAATTAATATTTTAGCTTTTCAACTGTAGTAGCTCTCAGATTTAGACCACCTATTTTAGTTTTAAAAAACATTGCCAGTTACTATTCAGTAACCCAAATTCATGACTCAGTAAAGGGACCTGCACCAGTCATTTAAAGGACTTATCAATATAGGTTTCCATCTGTAGTAAAAATTCATTAAACTAATAAAGGTGTTTAAAGCAGAGGAAATCAACATGAAAAACCAACAAGCTAAAATAAGTGAAAAAGAACCAGTTAGTTGGGAGCTAACAAATTATTTTGCCCAGTGTCAAAATGCTGCTTGAGATAAGAAGGAAAGATAAAGCCAGTTCTTTAAGTTATAATTGTAACAGTTAAAATTGATCCTTGAAAGAGATTTTCAAAGAAATTGTAAAGAAAAACCTTTATTCTTACTACCCTGCCCCTTACCTTTATAGGCTGCTAAGCTGTTATTAGGTCAATAGTCATGTGTGCCTGTATTCACACCTGTAGATAATTACATTCAAAGCTTATTTTCTTAAGTCTTTTGAGTTTATACTGCTATAAGATTATCCACTTACTATTAGTGTGTAACAGACTATCCCAAACTTAATCTCATGAAACGAGAAACATTTGTTTATGCTTAGGAATTCTGTGGGCCAGGGATGGCTTGTATCTGCTTCATGATGTCAGGGCCTCAGCTAGGAAGACTCTGGCTGACTAGTAACAATAGCTGGGGGGCTGGAATCACCTAAAGCTCCTTCACGTACACATCTGACACCTGGGCTAGGAGAACTCAAAATCTAGAACTGACAAATGGAGTGTGTGCACGTGGCCTATCCATTCAGCTTGACTTTTTCAGTATGATGGCCTTAAGGTAGTCTGGTATATGTGGTAACTCAGTTCCAAGTGTGAATGGTCCAGCAAACAGGCAGAAGCTGCATTACCCTGACATACTCTTTGTAAATTTCCACATCACTCATTACAAGCAAGTAAGAAGCCTGCTTAGATTCAAGGGGATAAGACATAGACCCCACTTCTCAATGGGAAGAATGTCAAGATCATGTTGAAAGAACAGGTGGGAATAAGAAGACACTGTTTTTGGACATCTTTGGAAAATATCACCTACCACAATGTCTTAGGCCTCCTAGGTACCACACAGATTCTACAGACTGGTTCTACTCAAGGAGGTGAAGCATCTTTAGAACCATCTAATCTTGGGGAGTGATCTCTTTAGAGCTTTCAAAATAACTCTCAGTGTCTTCAGGCTTGTAACTCTTTTCCTTTTCATACTATACTCTTAGGAGATCTAGGAAGACCCCTAACAGTTGCTCACATTAAAATCATTTAAATGTCAGTTAGAGTATATGTCTCCTTATGTGCTTTTTAATAAGTAGAATGAAAAAACACTAGCTCACCAAATACTTAAGGCACAAGTAGCAAAGAAAGGTGCAGAAAATACTGAAGATTTACCCCAGGGAAAATTATCTGATTTGTCAAGAAAGTATTCTATCTGACTCATGCAGGCTCTGTACAAAGATGAGTAATCAGGTATCTAAATTGAGTTCATTCACCATAGCCCAAGATTGATTCCTGTTCACCTGTCAAAGGATGAGTAAAATCAGTAAAATTTACAGTCTTTTATGAATGTAAAAGCTGAAAAATAAAATAACTGCTTAAAATTTACCTGTGTAAAATATTGGCTTGAGAAGTCTAGAGTTACATTTTAAGAAGGCAACTGCCAAACATTTTAGATGGAATAGAGTCTAATAAGCTAATTTGGGAGGAGGTAGAGGATTGGTGATAATAGACTGAACCTCTCATTTATTTAGCAAACATTCATGGCCTGGTATCTCTCAGCATAAACTGGGTGCATAGGATGTGAACATGGATAGATTAAATGTATATCTGGCATTACACATGCCATTTAAAAGCTCTTAATGGCTACCAATGAAATGCTACATTTCCTTATCTTCTATTGCAATGTCTACAGTTTTAACGTATTTACTACTCTATTATGCTCTTCCACGGTAATGGCTTGTTTATAACTTGCATCTAGTATTTCTCATAATTAGTCCTATGACTTTTCATTTATCTCATTTCCATTTATTTTTCTCAGTCATCAATCGACTTCATCCCTCATTTGTTAAAGAGTTTCATTGTAGCTGTTCAGTCTCCTTGGGCTCTCCTTTGTTTCGTTATCATTTATTTTATGGTATCTCACTCTTCCTTTTTCACGTTCAGCTGTTTTTTACTTCTTAAAACTTTTCAATCTATAACTTAACTCTAGAAACACATAATTATTTTTTGAATAGACATCTTCAGTCCCTTTATTGTTACGGTAATTCATGGATGGAACCTGTTTGCCTGGGTTTGAGACCTGATCCTCTCCGCCAAGGGTAGGACAGTGGTAGCAGGGTTGGAACTGGAGGTAGACATGTTGACTGAAACTCATCAGTTTTTCTAATCATTTATACTTGGCACTTTTCATTGCTAGCACTTTTAAATAGGTGTGGATTTCACATGATCACTGGATACTTGCTCACTCATAGGTTGAAGTAATTATGTAAGAGCCATGCCACAGACCTTGGGAGAAGATACTTAAGTATTTTATATGTGCAGTTTTAAAAACTTGTTTCAGGGTATTGCCAAAAAGGAAATAGTTAAAATGATAAGCTCTCTTCAGGGCAGGGTAACACTTTCCTCCCCCTCTTAGGGGGAACCTTTCTCCTTGTGTATCTTATCTTGCTTCTCCCATTTCCTTCCCACTTCTTTCGCCACATGCCCCTTGGGAGCCTTTTCACTAGAGAAGTTTCTGGCATCCTGCTTTCTCTCTGACAGCCTCTTTCTGTACAAGAAACCCAAGCAAAGCAAAGGACGAGAACCTACTCTCATGAGATATGGTTATACCATCTAGGCCTCTCAATTTTCTTCTCTAGGTATTTCTTCTCATGCATTCCTTGGGTGTTTTCATGTCTTTGTCATTCAGATTTATGTTGCAAGCTAAAAAGTGCTGAGACCCAGAGGTTTGGGTTTAGGATTGAGGGAGGAACAGGACCCCCTGCCTTATGCCTTTAGGCTAAAGCAAGTAAGCAAGAGTTCTGCCTTGGTGTTTGAGATATAGGTTCCTTGGTTTCCAGTTAGCATTCTTTGTGTCTGTCACCCTAAAGGACTCAATGGGGAGAATGTGGTGCCTGGACTAAGGCAAAAAGAACAAGGATACCTAGGTCCTCTAGCCAAGTACTATCTTAATGGAACCACAACCCCAAATTAGTCCCTAACAATAGTATATTGTGGTATGCAGAGAGACCTACAAGTTGTAGTGGCAACAAAGAGTGCTACAGAACTCTTATTGAGTGATATATGATATAAATATTAAAGATGAATTTACTTAGAATATGTCTATATTCCAGGCAGAAAACTGTAAGTGCAAAGTTGGCTTGAATGGCATGTTTGGAATCTGATATTTGAACTCCTTGGATTTTTTCCTGCTTATCAGTTAGTTAAAGGGTTTAAAGGAACAATCAGCCTATAATATTATGTGCTTCAAAATTTTCTTTTAAAAGGTGCTTCCTGGGTAAGTTGGAGTTTAGTCAAAGGTGCTGAATTTACTGGCAAAGCAATCCAGAAAGGTGCCTCTAAACTCCGAGAACGGATTCAACCAGAGGAAAAACCAGTGGAAGTTAGTCCAGCTGTGACCAGGGGACTTCATATAGCAAAGCAGGCTACAGGAGGAGCAGCGAAAGTCAGTCAGTTCCTGGGTAAAGTAACTTGAGATGTCTTTACTTCTTTTCAGTTAAATGAAAAAGAATCAAATTAATATGAATGCTCAGTTTAGATGGTTTAACTTTAAGAGTAAATAATTAGGACAAAACAGTTTCACCTTCCAACTCATAGTAGAATCTGTAGAGCAGCAACATCAACCTGTCAGAAAGCCTTAACAATATTTCTGAAGTTGGCATATCTACTGCATTTTTATGCGATCCCTAGGTGATTCTTACTTGCATATAGAGAGGATGAGAAACACTGGTTAAAGTTGTTTTGATTATGTTGGAGAGGAGAGCGTCTGTGCCTTGGAAAAGGAATGGTCCTGAATATGTGTTTGCTGTCCTTGAATATTACACTTCTTTTAAGGACTATTCACTGCATGGTAGTTGAGGGTTAAAAGAAAAGGGATACAGTATATTGTTTCAGTAAAGCTGATTTAGTGATTCTGGTGTCAGCCTTCCCAAGCACTATGCTTCTAACCCCTTTTCCTTTGACAGCTCTAAAGTATGGTATTTTAAGATGGTTAGATAGCTTCTTAATGGATTATCTTTAAATTTTGTAAGATTATCTTTTTGGTATCTAGTTTTCTTTTGAATCAGATTTTGGTTTGTTTACTTTTATGTAGACTTAAATATTTTATTACTATTTCAGTGAGATACTTGCTGATATGGAGGAAAAATACAAATACCCTTAGATGGAAAACCTGAAAGGTGGAGCTACCCATCTTATATTGCAGCAATCAGATAGAAAAGATAGATCATTTTCTTTTAAGCAAATTGCCAAAAAGAACATATATTTGAGGCAGGATTAAAAACATCAATAGGCTCTGCAGACATATCCTTAAACCAAACAATAGACTTTGTTTAAAAAATAGCCAGTCTTGGTTCTTATCCTTAAACAGAAATGGTAACATGCAGTAAAACAACTTTAGATGCTTGTATAAGAATTTTGCTAAATAAGAATGGTAAAATCAAGGGAAGAATACATATTTTTTAAAGTTTTGTGTTTTTTTACGGTTATATTAGTTGATGGAGTTTGCACTGTAGCAAATTGTGTTGGAAAGGAACTAGCTCCACATGTCAAGAAGCATGGAAGCAAACTTGTTCCAGAATCTCTTAAAAAAGACAGAAATGGGAAGTCTCCCCTGGATGGCGCTATGGTTGTAGCAGCAAGTAGTGTTCAAGGTAACTAAAGGCCAGAAATTTAAACTAGGAAGATCTATTTGCTGTGGGCTAGTTTTACTTACTTTTAAATGTATTTGCAGGATTTTCAACTGTCTGGCAGGGATTGGAATGTGCTGCTAAATGCATTGTTAACAATGTTTCAGCAGAAACTGTACAAACTGTCAGATACAAGTAAGTTGAATTTTATCATTTCAATGACTAAATGTCTTACAGCATTTGTAAAATCCAGAACAGTTAAAATGATTGCGTAGTTATTTTTATTAAGTATCTGATAACGTTTTTCACTTGCTATTTTTCTCAAGTAAGGAAAATATTTTTAGCAAATAATAGAATTACTGTGATTTTTTTGCCTATTACTAATTGTTATAAATATCTGTTCATTAATGCAAAAACATAGATTTATTTTTTAAAAGCCTAGAGTTTTTGTATACTTAATTAACTGCATGTTCTTGATGGGTGATATTTGTCTGTAGTTTTGATGGGAAAAACTGAATTATAATTAAACTGTTGTACTTTGTTAATATTAGCTCTTTCTGTATATGTATGAAGAATGTTAAATTTTGTCACATCTTATTTGAATCTACCACTATACATTTATATTGGAATGGACAGACATTAATGATTTGCCCAAGCTCATCTGAATAGTGCTGGTATTAAAAATGAGACTTAAAACAGGATCTTCTGATTTTACCTCTTTATTCTGTCTTCATATATATAAAGGACCTGAGTTGCTTTCTTAGCTTTGAATTAGTTTAGATCTTAATATTTAATGTTTTTATAATATTAATGGTGTTCTCAACTTCTAGTTATTTGTGTTAATTATCTACTCACTGACAACATTCGAGTTCATACTTTTGTATTAGATATTGTACTTAATGCTTTTCATGGGTACTGTATTATTTAATCTTTAAGGCTATTATCTCCATTTTACAGATGAGGAAGCCAAAGCATAGAGCTGTTAAATACCTTGTTAAAGATTATACCCCCAGTAAGTAGTAGAGCTGGGATGTAAGCCAGGTGTCCTTTGTCTGCAGTGGACAGATGATAGAGAATGGCCACCACTACCAGACATCTGTGCAAGTTTAGTATCTAGAGTTACTTTCTACCACTACCTAGCATGTATTTAGATTCCTTCCCAACACAGTACATTACCACTGGCTTGGGAAATACTGTCTTAGTTTCCTATGTTGATTTGATTTGTTCAGTCTGAGGCATGCATACCTTTGAATTAAAGCAACTTAGCACGTCATCTTGGAGTGTCAGTTTTACCAAAAGATTTGGAAAAGAAAATACAGAGCAGATCTGAGAATCTTTTGATGGAAATGTAAAATCCAAGTCTCCCTGCTCAGTTCTTGCTACTTGTGGCATTGATTTTTGACGAATACTCTTTGTGTTATGCCTCTGAGGTTACTTTGATGGATCAGCTGTAATTAGAAAAATAGTTTCTTTTGTTGCAAGAGCAGAAGGACAGAAGTGCTTTTAGACCCAAAGTGAATTATTTTTAGATTAACGGTATCATTTGTTAGCACAGATACTTAGGCAGCCGTATTAGAATGTAGGAAATGCTTTATTGGTTTTGTCCATTTCCTACTTCAATAGGAAAAAAATGCTTGCCTAAGTACCATTAAGTAGAGCCTTCTTAAAGCTTCTTAAAGCCTCACATAACTAAGGAAGTACAGGTTTTGGTGTGGATTTTGTACATTGAGTCCTTAATAAAGAAACCTTAATATGATAAATAGGATATTTTAGCAGTGGTTCTGAATTAATTTATTTCTGTTATGATGTGTGTTGCTATTCTTTTTATCCTTTCCTCCAAAGATCCATGGAGTGATAAAAAGCAGGAAAGTGGGAATTTAGTTAGGTAGGTTTGTATTTCTAACTATAAGGGTACTTTAATCTTAACAGTGATTTGAATAGAAACTTGGAAAGATGGATGGGACAGCGGGGGAATAAAGGGTTTTGTCCAAGGAATACTGTTTTAGCACTCATTAATAATCTGGCCCAGAACTAGAAATTGTCTTTTAAGAGAAGAAACTGCAAGTATTAAACCGGTCATTTATCACTGAAGAAATGGAAGAGCTAGTTGTTCTTTCATTTAATTTTGTTGTCGTTTATTTGCATAAATTGATATTTATTAACATGTGTGAATGTAAAGTAATAAATTGATATTTACATTTGAATTTTCATTTATTTATACTATGAAAAAGTATGTTTTTCTACTCTAATCCAACTGATGATAGTATAAAAGAAAATTTGCATTCATATTACCTACGATAAATTTCTCTCCCAGTAGTTATTTTAAATTTTCCTTAATTCTATTCCTTGTACTTAGGAGAAAGACACATGCCTTATGTAAATTTTCTTAATCTGATTTCTGGTGGTATAAACCAATACAGAGGATTATCTTTTTCTTTTAGACATATTTAGAAGCAGATTGTGTTAAGAATAGTATATTTTCTATGTCTTTTATGCTTTTGATTATGGATCAGGACCATGTTCATTGATTATGAATGGTTTGTTTACCTGAGGATCTATATAGTTAATTACACTCTTAAATTTTTAGGTAAATGTATAGGAACTATTCGTTAAGACTATTTTTGTCAGTTACATTAATACTTTTGTCTTATTTTAGATTTAGGAACATGAAGAGCTGCAGGAACAATGAAAAGCAATAAGTAATTTGAAACCTGCTGTACTTAATTGCAGTATAGTATCTACTAAATAATTCAGGGGTGGGGAACCCTTTTTCTGCCAAGGGCCATTTGGATATTTATAACATCATTCGAGTGCCATACAAAATTATCAACTTAAAAATTAGCCTGCTATAATTGGTCAGACATTAATTAACTCACCCCTGATGAGATGGCTGGAACTGCTTCTCTTTAGTGAGGCTTTGGCAGGGCCAGACCAAATGATTTCCCCCGAGAGCTGGATGTTTCCCATCCCTAAAATAATTCATCACTGTTCTATATAGCTTCTGAATTTACTTTTAAGCACCTTTTTTTCCACTTTAAATTGTTTAGAGGAAAATAATTTAAGTAAGTTAGGTTCGTTTTTGCTCTCCCCTCAGTAATATTTTATCTTAGAACACACATTTGTGAAGAATAAACTTAGTAAAAATATTTGCCTATAAGGAATTTACTCTTTTAAGGTATAGTGTTCTATTGCTTTGTTTAGTGAATTTTAATTAAAATTCCTCTTAAATTTGCACTGGGTAAAGGGGCAAATTCAAGTCCATCGAGGGTAACTCTTTTGGCAGATGCCGTATTATCCAAAACCAGTACTTTATAACATACTCAGGAGTTATATCGGATCAGTTTACTCTTTTCTGTTGGTAACTATACAAATATTTAGACACCATCATTATATCCTTCACTTATTTTTTTGTCTTCTAAATACTCTCAGTTCCTTGAACAATTTCATACACAGTATGATTTCCGTATCCTTTATTCATCAGCGTTCTTTTCAAAATATGGAACTCAGAAGTGAATCTAATATTCCAGATTGAATGCAGCAGGATTTGCCACCTTTGTTTTGATCACATTTAGCATTTGATAAATGCAGCACCCAAGACAAAGAGTATATGTTTTTAGAAGCTATTATTTTATTGACCCATATCAAAGTTGGTTTGATGGTTTTAATGATCCTTTTATTGAAAATCTAAACTTACATCTTATTTTTGGACACTTTGATATTTGTACCTAAAATTAAGAACTTCACATTTACACTTACTTAATTCCACTTTGCTAATTTTGACTCATCGTTAAGTTCTTCATTTTGGCTTCAGATTTTGATGTGTGTCATATTAACCTTCATTTTGTGTTATCTGTAGATTTGAAAGACATGTCTTTTTTACATCTTAGAGTTTTTCCCCTCAACTTCCATGGATAATATCTATGCTTACTATAGCCTCTCCTCCTGATTGATCTTTCTCCAAGATTTAATTCTTTCTAAGATTGGTGTTTACAAACCTCTTACCAGTATAATCTCATGTAGCTTACTTTTCTTTCTTTTATTTATTTATTTTTTAAATATATCCTTATTGATTTCAGAGAGAGGAAAGGAGAGGGAGAGAGAGATAGAAACATCAATGATGAGAGGGTCATTGATCGAGCCCGTAACCGGGCATGTGCCCTGACCGGGAATCGAACCCCGATCGCCTGGATCCTAGGTCGATGCTCAACCACTGAGCCACGCCCAGCCGGGCTCACCTTTCAGTTTTGTCTTAGAACTACTACTCAAGGTTGTTGTCTTCCACACTCATTTGTTAAATATTGGTTCTAAGGTTTACTCTATGCTCTATCCTTTCTACTTTTCCTGGATATCATATATACCTATGACTACAGTTACCACCTATATACCAGCAACTCTCAATTCTATTTCTTATTAACTTTTCTCTTAATCTTCAGGCTTATATGTCCCAACCACATAACCACTACAATCATTCAGTCACCAGGTTTTTTTTGGTGTTCATCCCTTTTTCTCCAGCCTCTTTACCAGTACCTTAGAATATAACTCGTCCAGCTCACAGCTTGTTTCCTTAAATCCTTACAATTCACAATGCAGCCTGAGTGATATCTTTTTAAAACATAAGTTCGGTTATGCCATTCCCATTGATTTCAAGATAAAGTTTAAACTCTTCAGCTTCATTCTTCATAAATTGGCCATAGTCCACGTGCCATTAGTCTGTTTGGTGGATAGACTAATAAGCTGTTTCTATTTTAATTTTTTAAGGTTAATAGTTCTGAGAATAGTTATGACGTTTGTATGCAAAGTGAATTTTAGGCAGATTTGAAAGTTATTATGACTGAGATTTTGTTATAATTAGTGAAATTTAGAATTACTGCCAATGTGCTCTTTGTATACATTACTGAATGCACTGGAGAAAGTTCTGAAAAATGTCATTCAAGTTATAAATTGAACCCCATTGACTTATTTAGAGCATACTTTATATTCATTTTTTATTCTTCAATTGGTATGGTAGTAGCACTCTGTATATAAAATCTATTTTAAAAGCTCTAATTAAAATTAACTTTTTAAAAAGTAACAAATCAAAAATAAGCTTTATATTTTTGCCAGAGATAGGCTTTTTAGGAGTTTTCAGCAGTGTAGTTTGAATCTGAATGAAGAAAAGCACTGATGGATAGTATCTATAAGGTTATTTATCAAGGAAGAGAATAACAGATGCCTTCCAGGAATACTGGTTCTAAGACATATTGGGAAGCAGAGGTGATAGGTGAGGATATATTAAAAAAAATAACCCAACTGCTGAGCTATTTTACAAGGTCTTTAAAAATGTTTAGTATTATGGGAATTTTAACGTGCTTTAACATATCCCACTCATGAGATAAAGAAGAGGAAATTGATGAAGTGCAAAGAGGTTGAGACTTCACTAAGGTCATACCATTAGTTGGTATTAGAATCTAGTTTTCTGACTCTTAGTTTGGCACATTTTTCCAAATTAACAGGAATTGCTACTGAAGTGGAGATAGCATGGAAGAAGAACAAGCAAAATCAGGGCACCAACACAGACTGACTCCCTTTTTAGGACCTTATTAAAACGAATGTAGCATTTAAAATTGTGTTACATATAGAAATATTATGAGAGCATTTAGAGGTATTAAACTGAGTGGGTAGAATAGGGAACAGTCCAAATATTCAAAAGTGAAAGAAGATGAATCTGCAGAGGATTTCCTGTACTCAAAAACACTAAATGTGGCCAGATTCATAAGTTACCATGTCACTTCATTATAGCTTACAGTCCTGGAGAGATAAGCCCTAAGAGAAAGCTGCTTGACCAAGAATTGTTATGGTCACTTTTCTGTTGCTGAAACTGCTGCTGCCCCTTTCTTCTCATTCAGTCTTTGCCATTGCCATCTGATGACAGTATTGTGACTGGGTCTTGGCTGACAAGGAGAATGCCGATGTGTTTTGCAATATCAGCAAATCCTCTGGAATACTGAGGGATTGCAAAGCAACAGGGACTGGCAGGAAGCATTTCAGGAAGCTTTTCTGTCTGGTAACTAGGGAGAAAGCCCTAATCAAGACTGGTATAGATGTAAAGTTTGACAGATTGTAGGTTCTGCTATAGCAAAGGACAAAATGGAATCATCATTCAGGAGCATAGTAGATTACTTCACTTTTCTAACACTGAGATTGAAAAAAATCAAGCATGAACAAACTGGTAGGATCACAAAGCACCTGTTCTAGGCCAGGCTAATAGTAATAGAGGATGTGTTAGTTCAAAGGACAGATCTGGTGTTAATATAAAATGTCCAGGTCACAAAGCACCTAGGAAACTTCAGTATGTCCTGGAGAAAATTATAAAAATTTGCCTTTTTGTCATTTCTTGTTTAAGCAATCCTTTACTTGGAGAAGCCCATGAACAAGAAAATCTTTAAAAGTCTGGTATTTGAAAAAAGGTAAAGAGTAAAGCAAAACAGGTTAAATTTTAGTATTCTTGTATAGTATCTCAAATTATTTTTTCTCATAGAAATTGTATTAAATATATATATTGATTATTGCAGTAATAACTACTTTTGTATAGTGCTTGATAATTCCCCAAGTACTTTGCTATACATTTGATGCTTAAGAAACTGTGAGATGAATAGGGCAGGAAATGCTCATTTCATTTATTCAGCAAATAGTGAATGTCAGGTACTGTTCTGAGTGCTTAGGATACATTAGTGAACAAAGTGAAGAGTCTCTTTTTTTTTAGTCAGGTTTATATTCTAGTGAGACAATAAGCAAAACAAAAACAGTGGGCATAAATAAGTTCTATAGATATAGCAGATGGTAAGTTACAGAAAAGAACAAAGAGCAATTGAAGGGTGTAATTGGCAGTGGGGTGGGGCATGTGGGATAAAGCGATTTTAAATAGGTTTAAAATTGATAACAGACTTGAAGGTGAGGCAGTTAGCCATGTTGAATAGCTGGGATGAGAGTAGTCTAGGCAGATCCAGACAGTACAAAAGTCAAGGTGGCACATGTGTGCTTGGTAGGAAATGCTCATTTCATTTATTCAGCTCATTTCATTTATTCAAAGAACAGCAGGAGGGCCAGTGAGTACAGTGGGGTGGAGTGAGGGGAGACAGTGTTGAAGAATTTCTGCTTAAAGACGAACACAGATTCTGATAATTTAAAAGACTTAACCAGTCTAGTTAAGGTAGAACTCAGAACATTTATAATGACTTCAGATTCTTTGTGTCCTGCAGTTGCTTCAATGGAAATTCTCTCATATTTCCAGAGGGGATGATAAAAAAAGGAAATAATGACTGATTATCAATCTTTATTATAATTCATATTTTATTCTTCAACATAAACAGTCTTTATTACATTAATCTCAGCTAACCTTGGAGCTTAATTTCATACACAAGTTTTGCTAAAGGAGAAAATACAGCCTTAGGATAGTGTGATTTTATTCTTTCCTGTGTTTTAAGTTATTTATTAAATTGAAGCCTAACCTTTGATTTTGCTTTGAGGGATAACATGCTAACCATGTGACTTATTTAATAGTAATTCAGAAGACCTTAATTTATAATTTCATTGTACTTTCTCTAATCTTTCTTTTAAAGATATGGACATACTGCAGGAGAAGCTACACACGATGCAGTAGATTCTGCCATCAATGTTGGTGTAACTGCCTATAATATTGACAACATTGGCATCAAAGCAATGGTAAAGAAAACTGCTAAGCAAACTGGACAGACAATCCTTGAAGACTATAAAATAGCTGATAATTCAAAGGGGGAAAACCAAAGAGGGGGAGCAAATGTAAACATGAAAGGGGAGAAGGATGAGCAGACAGAGGAACTAGAGAAGAATGAAGCAAAGAAGAAAGATAAATGATGGATGGGCTGTGAATCACCAATACCAAAGCCTTACAAGACGGATACAATTGTGTTAATACGCAAATGTGGAATTCCCCACGGATTAACTAGTATTTTTTAAATGTACTCATTTCTACAAAGTGCATGTTTAATAAGTTTTATGACGTATTCTACTTATGAGGAGAATAATTGGTATTCTTTCATCTGGCTCTTTATATTCTCAGTAAGTGTATTTTTTTCTAAATGTGGCTAACATTTTTCCAGTTAAAACAAGACTAATAATACATTTGCCCTCATTAAACCTAATGTTAAACTATTTTTGTATTTGCTATCTTTCAGAAAGCAAAGTAGGAAATTATTATATATTTACATGAAATTTGGCATTTAGTAACCTTAGTTTTAATTGTACTGGGAAGGAATGACGTAAAATATTGTTTCTTCCTTTTGTACTAATTGTGTATTTTTTTTAGGTGCTTGTCAGTATTTCCAGTATATAAGCTAAACAAAAAGTATATTCCTAAACTAAAATATTTCTCAGATAACATTTAAAAGACTTTCTCAAAACAGGGAATAGACTAATCATGAAAAATAAAATGAGGCTCTATAAAATTATTTAGTAGCTTACCTTTTCATTAGGAAATGAGATGCTCTTTTAGACTTAAAATGAATACGGATAGATTATTAAGTCTTCTGGATTTAGACTGGTGTTGATCTATTAGGAGCCTGGGAAATTTGGGGGTATGATTGGTATTGCATTAAAATTTGAAGTGATTAATAATCAGCTTAACTGGACAAAAAAGTACTTTAAGAGATCATTTTGCCATATCTACTTCTGTAAGTTTTTCCAAAAGGCTACACTTTTGTGAAAACAAATATAAACAGTAGTGAGTTTATGGATGATAACTTTATTTTTATTTTGGAATTCATTGAATTTTATATATTAAAAAGCCAATAAATTATTAAAGGTTTTATTCATAATTAAAGTAAAGAATGTGAAGATGTTAGGCTTAATCCATGGTCAGTGGGCATCAGTTTCTCCTTTGGTAGAAGACAGGATATTCACAGACCTATAAACTAATGGCATTTTATTTTTGTTTAATGATTTTAAAAGATTGCTATTGGTTTTTATAGCTATCATCAGTTCTAATATTTTTTGAACCTCTAATGTCTGTCTAGTTTATTAGACCTTATTTGAAACTGTAAATAATGCACTTTGTGAATAAACTGTCTCTGAATTACTTGGCCTCAAAAGTATTCATGGAGTTGTGTTTTGGGAACACAAAATTGATGGAGTCTTTTCCTAAGGCCAAAGATAATGTACTAGTTAAAATGGAAATCAAATTGAACTGGTAAATAGCTCCCAGTCAGCCTCTACCTTAAGAAATGTAATGACAAATAGTGGAGCTTACAAAGTTTAAAAAGTAACCTTAGACCAGATGTCAGCAAAATTGGATTTGTCAATAGGTATCTAGATGATTGTTTTACTTCATCACTATGTTCACTTGGTTGTGGATTGCCTTTTCAGGTTAATAGCTACACAAAATTTTGATAAGTATAGCTTCTATATTAGAGTTCAGCAGAATATATGTGTGTATATATATAATGAAAAAGGGGCCACATACTAAACTTGACAAGCCCAGAGGAGGCCTACATTGTGAGCCTTACAAACTCAGAGAAAGTAACTACATAGGATGGTCTGAACATAAAAATTCCTGACTAAAAGCAGGTCATTGTGTTGAGTCCTGTCCTAGGCTGGTATCTTCCTTCACAAAGGTCAGTCTTCACCTTAACTGAGCCTGTCTTGTCTTTTTGCATCTAGGATAACATACCTTTGGAATGTCAGTGTAATCATTATGCACAATTGCCCACCAGAACCTGAGACCCACAGAGCCCCTCATTGTTATTTCGTTCCCCAAATACCATCTCTATGTGGTATAAATGTTAATTGTTAACTGTCCTATACCCACCAATGTAAAAGAAGTATGTGTCTCTCCACTTTACTCTATATCCAGTACCAGAGATTTCCCCACTTTGCTTTCTCCTGCCTCCCTAATCTACCACCAGTGGATTTCATGTAACCCTCCTTAATGTCTTCTCCTTTGGTTCTCATGTATTAAATTAGCAGTAAAACTGCCATTCTCCAGAGTGTTTTCTCAATCTGTTGAGATTTTCTTCCTGCAGTTGTCATTAGTTGGCTCAGATAAACTCAGAATTTCTCTACAGGTTGGGATGTTTCTAACATCGACACACATAGACTCACACTCACACATTGATTGATTTACTTGGCCTCAAATATATTCATGGGCTTATAACTCACCCAATGATTACAGAGGCTGAGTGTTGTGCTCACTGGACGCGAAGAAAACTCGAGACACGGAGAATGTAGAATTTAGGTGGAGATGCAGACAACTTAGGTGGAGGCTCTGCAACAACTCTCCTCACCATCCAGCGATTTTTATTGTGAGCCACAGAAAGGCAGGTGTGAGAGATAGTGATCAGTAGGAACTATAAAATGCGCATGGACAAGTGCCTTTGTTCTGTGCTAATGGTTCACATTTGTCCTTACTGCCGTAACTCTCCTGGGGACAAGCTTCCCAGATCAATAAGGATCTGTTTTCAGTTCTGGCAGAAATTACTCCCTCGTTTTCAAGGGGACATCTGCGATTCTGGGAGCTTGCTACCCAACTCCTTCAGAGTTCATTTGTTGTGTGCTGGCCTTTTCCTACAGCTGAGAAGTCCCAAGGATCTGCAGTCAGTGAGCTGAAGAGCCAGGAGAGCTGATATGTTTGTTCCAGTCCAAGTCTGAAGGCCTGAGAACCAGAAGAGCCAGCGGTGTCAGTTCCATTGTGAAAGCTAGCAGGCTAGAGACCCAGGAAGAGCCCCTTGCAGTCTTGAGCCCCAAGGCAGAAAAGACCAACATACTAAAGTCCCCAGGCAGGAGTTCCCTCTTATTCAGGCTTTTTGTTCTACTTTGGTCTTGACCCTAAAGCTGGGAGACCAACCTGCTTTACTCAGTCTACTGGTCAAAATTGAAATGTTAATTTCCTCCAGAAACACCCACACAGACACAGACACACCCAAAATAATATTTCGCCAAATGTCTGGGCACTTGATCAGTCAAGCTGATCAAATTAATATCAAGCTTCTTCGCTCAGTTTTCATTGTCCAGAGGCCTTTCACCTAGCTCTGCTTGACTCTGAGACTCAACAAATATAATAGAGTGTGAAAAACAAGAGTTTTCAATATTTACTGCTACCAGGGTTTTTAGTCACTTTGACTCTACAGACAGTCCTCCCTGGGTACTGGGTAGTTTTCTGGGAGTGCCTCCAGGAGGTGACTAGCTGTAGAAGTAATGTTTATGTAGCACCACTCTGAACCAGTAGTGTTCTAAGTGCTTTTATATGGATTAATTTTAACTTCACACATTCCTGAGGTGTATACTATGCATGCTACTATTATCTTTATAATAGATATAGAGAAGTAGCTCCCAAGATGGAAGAGAACAGTATGAAAGAAGTCACACACTAGCCTCAAAAAGGAGGAACCCTATACAGGAGAGTGGTGGTTAGGCCAGACATCTGTCTTGTCCTTCCTAAACAGAGGTTGGTAGAGAAGGATAAATGGTCTTTATAGATTTCCTCTAATTTTAGCTGCTTAACGATTTTAGTGTCTTTTATTATAATTCCATTGGCTTGATGATAGAAAATTCCCCAAGATACTGGCAAATAGATCATAAGTCCTAGATTTTGATAATAGTATGAGCTTTAGTCTTTCTCTGCCTTCATAGGTATTAGCATAAGCTAAAAAAGCCAGCCTTAGGGCTTGTTAGCTAGAAATCAGAAACCAGTTTTCTGGACTTTTCTTGCTAAATTCAAGTCTAGGTGTTTTTAAGTGGACTTCCTAATGGATTTTCCCATTTTGTATTTAGCAACAGAAATGCTTATTCAAAAAATTTTTTCTATTCACAATATATTTTACAGAACCAGAAAGGTGAATAAGAATATATTTTAAGAACATAGATCAGATTTTTAAAAAAAGAAACTCCAAATAATGTCTTTAAATGCATTGTGCAAAATGTTGTCATGTGAAGAAAGAGTTTGTTCATCCTAGAGATTATTAACTGGAGGAAACAGTGACTAGTAGAGGAAAGTGTTCTCTGCACCCTCTCCCTCCCTCTTCCCAGTCTGTCCTGTTTAAACTTAGAAGACAAATTTGGAAACCAGCTAAAGAGCAAATTGCTCGAGTGCTATCAAAGAAGCAACATCTTTGAAATAAGGGACAGGAGTCCCAGCCAGCATTTGCATGTTGCACAGACAACATCCTAGTTAATAAAATACGGCTTTGGTAGACAGTGGTTTTTAAATTTAAGGTTTTTGAGCTAAAGCCACTCTGATGACAGGATTAACAATATAGCTGTGGAATTGGAGTGGAGGTTAAAGTGAGAGTTTCAAATTGAAGGGGGAGGTGATGGTGGAAAGGCCACTTTCATTATCAAAGTCAGTAGAAAAGTGAAGCAAGGAGTAGAAAGTGTCACAGGAGGAAGGCATGCATATCAGAGGAGTGAGGTGTTTTTACATGAGGTTGGAAGAGTAGTGATCTGGAAGTATTAGAAGTGGAGAGGATTCTTGACTCTCCTGACCCAAAAGAGTAGGGGGTTCTACAAAGAAACCAGAGAACAAAAACATCAATTCTTGCTTTTTGATATTTCAAAAGCTATGATTTTTGTATGAATCACAAAGATTTGCAAGAAAAATACATAACTACCCATCTACTATCCCCAGTGCACTCCCACCCTAACCCCCTCAGTCTGTCAGAGAACTAAGCAGCCTTGCTGGGGAAGGAAGAAAGAAAGCCACTATGGCAAAGAAGAAACTTTCAAAGTGCCTAAGAGAGCAACACCTTGCTTCCCACAGTCTGCCTCCGGCTGAGCTCAGAAGTGGAAATACCACAGGATTTTGCCATACCACATGACTTACGTACTGACAAGAGTTCTTTCGAATGACACCTCTTTTCAGTGAAACTATGCTCTTCGAAAGCGGTGAACATATTTATCTCTTACACATCACTTTGTACACAAACCCTCAATTGTTGTTAACTGAACTGATTCCACAAATTGCTTCAAAGTATTTTGCCTCTAAATCTGGGTGTGTTTTTGGTCATTAAACACACCATCAGTCTAATGTGCAACTATATTTATTTTCAATTCCAAACTGCTCCCATGCTTAAAACCTCCAAGAGAGATTCTCCAAATTTCCAAAATCTCTTTCAAAAGCCACTTTCTAGATGAAGGCTTTCCTTAGCTCCAGCATGTATCTTGGGAACCATTCTACAGTTTATTTTATTACAAATTTTTGCTGTCAGTTTCTAATATTTTTTCCATAAATTATCAGTTTTCCAAAAACATGTTGGTCAACAGAAAACATGAGAGTTTTGTTTTACAGGCATGTATAGCCAATACATATTTACTGACCGCTGTCACTCCTCTCCGCACTGAATGCAGCAGTAAACAGAATAAAGGAATTCTTGACCAGACAGGCTACTTGTACTGTGAGAAAACATGGTCCCACGCTCACACTTCTCAAATGACTGAGACTGGAAAATGCACCACAGAAGTCAGAGATAAAGGCAGCGAATATTTCTACTCAAAGGTGAATGGGAGCCAGGGTGGTACTAACGCAGACATATCAGAATGCAAAATCGGCGATTACAAAGTGAAATTTCAAGTTGTAGTGGGCAGCTTTGAGTTATAGCTGTGGACAGTTCTCAGATTTGCCTAAACTCAAAGAATAATCTGGATTGGAAACCCAGAGTCAGGGTTCGGGGAGTGCCCTCAGGTCCGCCCCTCCTCACACACCCCTCGCCAGAGCCTCGGGTGCGGTCATCTGAGGCGGCCCTTCTCGGGCTCAGCACTTCCCCAGACAAGGGAGGGCTAAGAGAAGGCGAACAGGCGGCGCGGGTCACCGGGCTGGAAAACAACCAAGGCCGGCAGTTCTCGACCCTCTCACTCAGTCACCGGCCGGCGCACACCCTCCCTCCCTCGCCGCTCCCGGGTCCGGGAGGAGGGCTGAGCCCCGGCCTTCCTCCACAGCGCGCTTCCCGCCCGGGGGCCTCCCGAAGCTTAGGCGACGCCCCGCGGCCCCGCCTCGCCTCGCCCCCATTGGCCCTCCAGCTGGCCGTGCCCTGTGACGTCACCGCGAGGCGCCGGCGCCTGTGCTTCTGTTCGCCAGGGCGCCTGCTTTTAACAGCTTTTCCCCCTTGTTGGTGTCCCTTCAAGTCTTGTGTTCCAAGCTGTGGGAGGGGAGGGCGTGGGCGGTCTCTCATGTGACACCATGGAGGAAGGAGGAGGCGACAGCGTCGACGGTGTGAGCGCTGACCGCCTCAAACGGAGTTCCCGGAGGAAACCCGCCTGGAGTGCGCGGGGACGGGGCGCGCTGCCGCCCTGCGGGCTGCGCTGGTCAGGGCGGGGCGCTGGCGGCGGCGTCGCGGCGGTGTGGCCCACCGCGCAGGCCTGGCGGCGTCTCAGACCTTCTGTAGGAAAGATTCCTTTGCTTGTTTGATTAAGCATTTGGTATCATAAATAGGCAGGTTTTGAGGAAGGATGTTCTTCCTTTAGGATCAAATCCAGTGACGTGTGGTGTGTGCATATACTGTAATGCTAAAATATGCGCTTGGTTTTGATGTGCCACCAAATTTGGCTTTTCTGTTTCAAATTACAAAGGTCTCGTTTAATTATGTTTTTCTTTCATTCCTTTAGCAAAACGTAAGAAATAGTGACATTTTTGAAAAATGATGCACCTCCTAAATACTTTTAAAAATACTTTTAAAGATTTTTGTATTAAGTCTTTGAAACATTTTAAGTATTTTTTTTTAAGATGCCCTCAACCCCAGCCACACGCCCCATGAGAATTACACCCTCCTGTGTGTTTCTATAACTTACTGTGCTTCCTGTATGGTAGCTCCAAGCTCACTATTTTAATAGCTGGGTTAGTTCTTGGTTTGGTTCTTACTAAGTTAAGCTTGCCGAGGACAGGTTCTGTATTCCCTGAGGCAGTAGAATATAAGAGCAGGTGCTTGAGAGGAATCCCATATAAATGTAAAAATTCCCAGCTGTTATTCAATAACTGCATGACCTTGAGCAAATTAATGAACCTCTTTAAGCCTCTGTTTTCTTAACTCTAAGATTGGTGTACAAATTGTTACCTCATACCTCATGTACTTGTTCCCAGGACTAAATAAAATGTATGTAAAGCTCTTAGCACTGGCTTGTAATAAGCACTCAGTGGAAGTTAGTGCTGCTATTGCTAGTGTTCTGTTCACTTATTCACTGTAGTATTTTCAGCACTTGGCACAGTGCCTTGAACATAATAGGCATTCAAAAATATATATTGAATACATGGTTCTGTCATCATATTTTGATAATTAATGTACTATTTACTGATGCTGTAAGTAGATAATCTCTGGAATGGTGTGTGTGTATTTTTTAATTAGTGTTTCTTTTTACTTCTTTGTTTTTGGTTGTCAGTTGTTATCTGTTTCCCTAGCTATTTATATATAATATGCAGCTAATTTGCTGGGCTTTGAGAAACCAGATAACCAACTTCTTGGGATCATATTTAAGAGTAAAGGGTTTCTAGTGGTTACCTGGGGGACTTTGAACTTTAGTGCATGTTAGTGTCCTTCTGGAACTAGGTTATCAAAACCTCCATTTGTCTGATTCCTGATTTTCAACCATGTATTCAATAAGTGATGTTTCATAGTAAGTTGTTCCTGATGTAATGGTGGGTTACTCTTTGTTATTCTCATGTTATTTTTTAGTTGTATAATAATTAACAAAATATTTTTAATAATAGAGATATAGTGTAACTCTCAGTGCTTGAATTAAGAAACAAGATAGAGGAACTGGAAGTCAAACTCAATACTGATGATGAAGGTATATAAATAAATATTTTTATATGTGACTCCTGTATAGTTATTGTTCATTTTACCAAGATACCTATAGTGCATTAAATTACATATGGGGAATAATAGCACTAAGATTTCAGTATTGCTTTTTGGCAGCATTAGTAATAATTTATTATACAGGCTTTTAAAACTGATATTTCAGAGTATCAAACCTATTAACCGTATATATTCTACTTACGAGTTCAAAATGTTTGTCCAACACTTAGCAAAACCTTTGTTATATGACATGAACACGTTATTTTCTTAGTAAATAACAAAATATCAAAAGTTTTCTGTTTAACTCAAGTAGTACCCTTCATATCTTAACTTCTGGATTTGGGGTATAACTTTAAAATTCTTATCTAGGTTTTGTCTATTTGTGTTGGAAGAATGGGGGGAAGAGTGTTGCACACAAATACATATACACACATACTCATGTATCCTTAAAATTTATAATGTATGCAAGATGTTCATTCATTCCACAAGTACTGATTGAGACCGTGCCACATTTTGAATGGAAGAACTTTCTTTCCCTTGTTCTAAAGAGGTTCACTGATTATTGGGAGAAAGTGTCAACCTAAAATATGAATATGAGAAGTGATATAAGTTCTGCATAAAAAGAAATGGAAACTCAGGTATGGGGAACTTAACTCGTATGAGAGCATAAAGTCAGCCATTTGAGAGGAGGCAGTGCTTGAACAAATTCTAAGAAACAGCAAGAGTTTAATAGGGTTATGGGGGTAGACTTTGGTTCTTAAAACCATTTATACTTCTCTCTTTTATTGGAGAAGCCATGAACAAAAAGGATTAGTAGCCATATGAGAAATAAAACGCTACTTTTCATAAGTACTCAATGATCTGCTAAAGCTTGATAAGGGAACACTGCTTTGTCCTAAGACTGTAAAGTAGCTTCTTATGTTTCCTTATCTATGTCTTAGATACAACTGGGTCTGTGGGGGCAGTCTGTGAGTACACTTAACATTGGCAAGGCTAGCTGGAATTTCCTCATCTATTTAGTTACAGACAAAACAGGTTATGCTCACAGAGACATAACCTGCAATGCAATAACTATATGCACTAGTAAAATGTAAGCCCAACAAGTTGTATTATTAACAAGTCTTCTCATGGGGAGGAACTGGTATGTGGATGTAAGGAGAAAGGGTAAAATGGTAGGCGAGAAAGTTCTTTCCTCAGTGAGCCAAAGCTAAAACCTGAGGTGATGGGCAGAAATATTTACCCTTTTTAAAAATTAACTAAGGTCAGGAACTGTGTCAGGTGAGGTGATTATTACTATCCCCATTTATGGAAAAATGAAATTCAGGAGTTTAACTTGCCATGGTCATATAGACAGGGAGTGGCAGAGCCATGATTTTACCTAGAACTACTATCAGTCAACCACTACCACTATTACTAGGACAACTGCTGCCTACCACATCAGCACTCAATAGTTCTGGTTATCCACTGCTGCGTAGCAAACTACCCTATAACTGAGGGGCTTAAAATAACAAATTCTCTCCTACAATTCTGTGGACTGACTAGGTTCACCCAGGAGAGTCTTAATTGGTGTCTCTCATGTGATTGCAGTCAGATGTTGTCTGGGCTTCAGTCATCTGAAGGTTTGACTGGGCTGGGAATTAACAAGATGACTCACTCATACAGCTGGCACCTGATAATTGGCTGTTGGCTGGGAGCCCAGCTGGGACTGCCTATCAAAAGGCCTACACATGACTCTTGTAGCTTTTGCTTCTCACAGCATGGTGCTTCACTTCCAAGATGATGTATTCCAAGAGCAAGAATTCCAAAAGGCGCCCGGCCGGGTGTGGCTCAGCGGTTGAGCGTCGACCTAGGATCCAGGCGATCTGGGTTCAATTCCCAGTCAGGGCACATGCCCCGGTTGCAGGCTGATCAATGACTCTCTCATCATCGATGTTTCTATCTCGCTCTCTCCCTCTCCTTTCCTCTCTCTGAAATCAATAAAGATATATTTTTAAAAAAAAAAGAATTCCAAAAGGCACAAGTGACAGAAACTGCCAGGCCAGCTAAGGGCTACTGCCAGAACTGGCACCCTGTAATTTCTACCACATTCTATTGATCAAAACAGTCACAGATTCATGGGCTGGGGAAGTAAACTCTACTTATGAAGGCCACAATACAGAAAAACATGTCAAATGGGATATATATAATTATAAAAGCAGTGTTTATTAAAATACATTTCATTTTCAAAATTGAGCTGTCAGCTATTAAAGTGTGTATACATTTTTGGAGACACCCTATATTACTGAAGTCATCTTTGGAAAATACAGTCTGCCACAGGGAGCATTAAACAATGCCTTTTGAGAATTCTTAAGTAATTGATAAAGATGGAATGTAGATTGTAATGAGACTGTGACAGGAGATGAGATTAAGGTTTATGAAGAAAACAAATGAAGTTAATATGTATGCTGCTAATCAATTTATATTTATTATGAAGGCAATAGAGTGAAACTAAATGAGTTTTAAATTTATTATTGTTTTAACCTTATAAAAGAAATACATGCACAAGTGACAACTATAGGTACATCTGTTAGATAACTGTTTCACACTTTCCACTCTTTCCTCAAATCTCTACCATCTCTCTCCCCCCATTCTCACTCTCAGCTAATGAGCTTATCTTCCTATTTCAAAAAGAAAAGAGAAGCAATCAGAAGAGGATTTCCACATGTTTCCTCCAAGAAAGCTTCCCACCTGCCTGTATCTTTGCTCATTCTTTTTCTTCCTGTTTGCATGCATGGTTTGCCCTTATTCTTACCTAAGGTTAATCCCTTCATTTGTACCACAGATCTCTCACCTGCTCAGTGATATCACTCCAGCTATCATCCTATCTCTTTTTTGCCACCATCACTTTTCCCTGCTTCCCTGCTCCCAACAGCATATAAACATGTTGAATTTATTTTATGTAAAAAACAAATGACAAGCCTCCTTTGGCCGACATTTTCCCTTCTGTTACCCCCTTGCACTGCTTCATTTACAGCAGGGGTGGGGTGCCTTTTTTCTGCCAAGGGCCATTTGGATATTTATAACATCATTTGTGGACCATACAAAATTATCAATTTAAAAATTAGCCTGTTATATTTGGTCAGACATTTAATTGAATTTATTGAATTTTGAGTCCCGCCTGCGGTTGCCTTGGCAGAGTCAGACATTTAACTGAGTTTACTGAATTTTGAGTCCTGCCTGTGATTGCCTTGGCAGTCAGACCAAATGATTTTGAGGGCCATATATGGCCTGCGGTCCGGACATTTCCCACCCCTTATGTACAGCAAAACTTTTCAAAACCATAGTTTTCGATTTCCACTCTTACTTACATATTCTTATGTAATCTATATAGATTAATTGTAACTAGATTAATTTTTAGATGAAACTGAAAACAGTAAACTCCAAAGAGATTCATAGTCCCATAGTGGCCTCTCAAAGTCCTTTAGGATTCATAAGAAACTATATAGAAAAAGTGGTTTATGTTTTAATTAAATCTGAATTTCATCATCATAAAGCTCAAAGACAAGACAAAGAACAGGAAAGAAAATGTTTCAGGTGACTTTTTTTTAAGTGAGAAGAGTCAATATTTGTGTAGAGCCTTAAGTGCATTTTTAAGAATTAAAACATCACAACTACCCTTTGAAGAAAGTATCATTACCTCATTCTATAGAAGGGAAAACAGAGACTTGGGGATTCTAAATGGCTTTACAAGTTGGTGAGTGATAGATATGGAATTTGAATCTAGGGATTCTGGCATCAAATCTTACACTCTTAACCTCTACTTCTTTTCACCTCTTAAGCTTATGTTTGGTTATCTCTATCTCTGTATCTCTCTCTCTCGTCATGTAGAGAATAGAACCTTGGTTTACTGAGCTTTTGTGACACTTGCTCTTCTAGGGGTAGAAATGGGTGGGATTTGCCCCACGTAAGAATGATTGTCTCATTCTCTCTTGAACTCATCTCAATCAGAAATTGTGCGTCTAATCAACTGAAACTGCCCTTGTCAAAGTCATCGGTTACTTCCAGTTTGCTAAATCCAATGTCAACTCTCAGTCCTCATCTTATTAGCAGTATTGAGCACCCTCATCCTTGAAACCTTTTGCCTTAGATTCTGGGACACCGCACTCTGTTGGTGTCTTTAGTCCCTATTGAGCACTCATTTCTCTTCATCTTCATGATTTCTAAAAACTTGGAGTGTCCCAGGGCTCAGTCCTTTGCTTTTCTTCAATACATGCACCCACTATTTAGGTGATCCCTGGTCATATGGTATTAAATATGACTGTATATTGACAACACACAAATTTACATTTTCATCCTGGACTTCTCCTTTGAGCTCTTTTGAGCCTTCATTTATAGGCTGATTTCCATCTTCCCACACTTCTTTGGCTATTAAATGATAGATTAATAGGTCAACTTTTTTTTTTTTTAATTCAGTAAATGCTAAGTGTTTTGATAAAATTCAATTAGTTTTCCTTATTTTAAAACAAGAATATAGTTATATTTATTTCAAGCTGGCAAAATACTTAATGATGAAACATCAGAGGAACTCAAGATGCCTGCTGCAGCCATTGATACTTAATAATGTTTTGAAAGTTCCAGTGTGAAGCAAAAAATAAACAAATAAGAGTCATGGCTATTAGACACTAAGAGATAAAGTTATTATAATTTTCAGCTTATAAAACTTGATATCCAGAACCTTCCAGGAGACTAATTAAAAAACTAGTATATTAGTAAAGAATTAGGAAATGGGTAGGTATACTAACGGAAGAAATGTTTATTTTTTAAAAACTCGAAACACCAGCAATAACCAATTAGAACATAGGGTTTTTAAATGATCCCACCCACAATTCCAGCCCAAACCATAAAATATCAGACACTATCCTTGATAAGAAGAAATTTTCAGGGCTTATACGAAGAGACAGAAGAAGGCTATGACTATAAGGCTATAACTAACAAGCCAGAATTCTCACCTTATTCAATATAAGAGATTTCATACTGGAGAGAAAATTAGAAAATGAAATTGGGAAAGTTTACTGTCATAGCATATGCCTTGCTGAGCTTCTGAGCATCTTTATTGGTAATGGGTGACACAAATAACACCAAAAAGTCATTGCGAACCTGCTTATAAAGTTAGTGAGCTAAAGTTATTGCTTGCTAGATGTCACGAAATTTCTACTGTAGAGGTACCATGTGAGTTAGTGAATATGTAACAGCTTCAGCAGTGTTTAAGTCCCTGGGCTTTTGACAACCTGTACTAGAGAGAAAATTCTAGAAGTTAGCCTGTATAAAGAACGCAGGCCTTAGAATAAGCCTCAAGGTTTAAAACACAGCTATGGGATGTGTAACTTTGAACAAATTATTTAAAGCCCACTTGGTCTCCATTTCCCTATCTGTAAATTGGCGAAAAAAATACATAAGGAGATTCCAAGATGGCAGTGGATTAAGTGGAAGCTACACTGACACTCTCCCAGGACCAAACAGGAATTACAACTAAAATATAGAAAAACCATTCTGAATAATCAACTGAAAACTAGCTGGAGAGAACCCTTAAAACCAAGGATGTAAAGTGGAGACCACATAGAGACTGGTAGGAAGTGCAGAGGTGTGAGAGGACAGGCCAGGCTCCCACAGGCAGCAGCTGAAGTTCCTGAGGAATATCTCGGCTGTGCAGGGGTTCACACTGGGAACTCTGGGATCTAAACTCCAAGCTGGGCTTTCCAGCCCAGAGGACCAGAACTGAGGAAGGTGCCCACATAACATCTGGTTGTGAAAAGCAGTGGTGGTTTCTGTCGGCCAGAGAGGGAGCAGGAAGTGCAAGAACACTCTTAAAGGGCCAACACAAAATTTCATGTCCAGCCATTCACCTTGAGTTTTAGCAGAGGGAGGGCAGAGCAGACTAGAGCTGTGTGAGGGGAATCTAGGGTTGGGAGCTCTGGCGATAGAGCTTGGATACCTGTGCTGAGTCATTCCCCATATGGCAGAGGACATCTTTCTTGGGCAGATTTTTCCCATCCAAGCAACTTGCTTCCGAGTGGGAGTAGAGGAAGGAATTGCCTCACCTTGTTGGAAAACCTCTTGTCCCATACTGTGTAGTTGATTCCTTGCTGTGGTCTACAGCCGGAGGCTCATTAAAAGACTCAGAATAACAATCAGCCTAAGGCAGAGGCATATCTCTGGATGCTTTGAGTCTTTCCCTGATCTGCTTCTGGACTGAGGGCTAGGAAAACAGTCCTTGGTGCACATATTGGTCCTTTCCCACACACTCAGCCTCAGCAGAGGGAGCCACAAGCTGTGGATTGCTGAACACTCCAAACAGCATACTCAGAGCCAGTCACAAACAGCATCTGATATTATCCTGCACCAGAGATGATCCAAAAAGACTGAGAGTCATAGCAAATCTACTTAATACATAGAAATAAACCCGGATTGGCAGCCAAAATGGAGAGAAGAAAACATAACAACAAAAAGGCCCAAATGAAAGAATAAGAGAATTCTCCAGGAGATGAGCTAAGTGAAATGGAGATAAGCAATCTATCAGATACAGAGTTCAGAATAATGATCACAAGGATGTTCAACATCATGAGGAAAGATATAGAAACTATGGAAAATGACCAGTCAGAAATGAAGAATTACATAGCAGTAAAAAAGAACATATTGGAAAGCATAAATGGCAAATTACAGGAAATCAAGGATCAGATCGAAGAATTCTAAGACGGGGTAGAAAAAATCAGGCAACCAAAAAGAAGAAAACAATTGAAAAACAGGAGGACAGCTTAAGGGAGCTGTGGGACAACATGAAACATAACAGTATTCACATCATAGGAGTGCCATAAGGTAAAGAAAGTGACCAAGGGATAGAGAACCTGTTTGAAGGAATAATGGTAGAAAACTTTCCTAACCTGGTAAAGGGAAAAGTAACACAAGTTCAGGAGGCACAGAGTCCCATGCAAGTAGAATCCAAAAAGGCCCATGCCCAGGCATATCATAATTAAAATGCCAAAAATTCAAGAAAGAATCTTAAAGGTAGCAAGAAAAAAGAAATCTATTACTTACAAAGGAGCACCCATAAGGCTGCCAGCTGATTTCTCATCAGAAACTCTACAGGCCAGAATGAATGTCATGGAGTATTCAAGGAAAGCAAGGGTCTGAAACTATGACTACTCTATCCAACAAAGCTATCATTCAAAATAGATGGTGAAATAAAGAGCTTCCTAGAAACACAAAAAAAAAAAAGGCTAAAGGAGTTTGTCACCACCACACCACCATACAAGAAATGTTAAAGGGGCTGATACATTAAGATGAAGAAATAGAAAAACATAGGCATAAAGAATAAAAACGGCAATAAACAACTGCATTAAATGTAAATGTAAATAGTGCTCCAATTAAAAAACATAGGGTAGCTGACTGGAAAAGAAAACATGACCCAAATATATGTTGTCTACAAGAGACTCACCTAGGAAGAAAAGATTCACACCAGATGAGAGTGAGGAGATGGAAATTTTTTTTTCCCATATGAGTAGCAATACTCATATATGACAAAATAGACTTCAAAATGAAGGCCATAATAATAGTCAAGAAAGGTTACTTCATGATACCAAAGGGATTGATGCAACAAGAGGGTATTACCCTGGTTTACATATGCACCCAATACAGGAGCACCTAAATATATAAAAAAACTTCTGGAGGACTTTAAGGGAGCAATCAACAGGAATACAGTCATAATAGGGACTTTAAACACCCCACTGACTTCAGTGGTTAGATCTTCCAGTCAACAATTCAACAAGGAAACAGAGACCTTAAACGACACACTAGATAAGATGAATTTGACATTTACAGAACATTTCACCCCAAAGCTGCAGAATATACACTCTGTTCAAGTGCACACGGGTCATTCTCAAAGATACACGAGATGTTAGGGTACAAACTAACTTTCTACAAGCTCAAGAAGATTGAAATAATAACAAACATCTTCTCAGATCACTATGACATGAAACTAGAAATCAATAATGGTAAAAACACTTAAAAACATTCAAACACATGGAGGCTAAATAGCATGTTATTAAACAATGAATGGGATATCAATGAGATCAAGAAAAAAAATAAAATACTTCCTGGAAAAAATAAATAAAATGAACACACAGCAATGCAGTATTTATGGGGCATGGTGAAAGCAGTCCTGAGAGGGAACTTCATAGCACTACAGGCCTACCTCAAAGTAAATAAAAATTTTTAATCAACTATATAACCCTACAACTTAAAGAATTAGAAAGAGAACAGGAAGACCCCAGAGTAAGTAGAAGGAAGGAAATAATGAAGATTAAAGTGGAAATAAATGACATAGAGACTTAAAAAACAATGCAAAAGATCAATGAGACTAAGAGCTGATTCTCTGATTCTCTGAAAAGATAAAGAAGATAAAGAAGATCGATGAACATGAGGCCCCAAATAAAATCAGAAACAAAAGAGGTGAAGTAACAACTAACACCACAGAAATATAAAGGAGTGTAAGAAAATACAATGAACAACTATATGCCAACAAACTGGACAATGTGGATGAAATGGGCAAATTCCTAGAAAAAAATACAGTCTTCAAAAACTGAATCAGGAAGAATCAGAAAACCTGAATAGGCCAATAACAATGGAGGAAATTGAAGCAGTAATAAAACAAACTCCCAGTAAACAAAAGTCCTGAACATATCAGCTTCACAGTGGAGTTTTACTAAACATTCAAAGAACTAACACCTATCCTCCTCAAACTATTCCAAAACATCCAAGAAGAAGGAACACTTCCAAGCTCTTTATACAAGGACAGCATTTTGCTAATTCCAAAACCAGATAACGACACTACGAAGAAAGAAAATTATAGGCCAATTTCCCCGATGAACATAGATGCTAAAAACCTCAACAAAATATTAGCAAATAGGAATCAGCATTATATTAGAAAGATCATATACCATGACCAAGTGGTATTTATTCCAGGGATGCAAGGCTGGTACAATATTCAAAAACCAAAAAATGCGATACATCACATAAACAAATTGAAGGACAAAAATCACAAGATCATATCAATAGACACAGAAAAAGCATTCAACAAGATCCAACACCCATTTTTGATAAAAACTCTCAGGAAAGTGGGAGTAGAGGGATCATACCTCAACATAATAAAAGCCATATACAACAAACCTACAGCCAGCATACTCAATGGGCAAACCTAAAAGCATTTCCCCTAAGAAAAAGAACAAGATGACTGGCCCCTTTCACCACTTATTGAACATAGTACTGGCAGTCTTAACCATAGCAGTCACACAAGAAGAAAACATAAAAGGCATCTAAATTGGAAAGGAGCAAGTAAAACTGTTATTTGCAGATGACATGATATTGTACATAGAAGATCCTATATGCCACTGAAAAACTGCTAGATTTAATGAATGAATTTGTCATTGTAGCAGGATACAAAATGAACACCCAGAAATCAATGTCATTTGTATACACCAACAATGAATTCTAAGAAAGGTATATGAAAAAAAATTCCCATTTACCATTACAACAAAAAAATTAGGATACTTAGAAATAAAGTTAATCAAGGGGGTGAAAAACCTGTACTCTGAAAACTACAGGATGTTGAAAAAACAGAGGAAGATATAAACAAGTGGAAGAATGTACTGTGTTCATGTATTAGTAGAATTAACATCAGTAAAATGTCCATACTACCAAAAGCAATCTATAGATTCAACATAATCCCTGTTAAAATACCAACGGCATATTTCACAAATCTAGAACAAACACTCCAAAAATTTATATGCAACCACAAAGACCCAGAATATCTGCAGCAATCTTGAGAAAAAAGAACAAAGTTGGAGGGATCACAATACCAGATACCAAGTTATACTACGAAGCCATGGCAATCAAAACCACCTGGTACTGGCACAAGAGCAGGCATATAGATCAATGGGCCAGAAGAGAGAACCCAGAAATTGACTCAAGGCATTAAGCTCAATTAATATTTGACTAAGGAGGCAAGAACATACAGTGGAGTAACAACAGTCTCTTCAATAAATGGTGTTGGGATAATTGGACAGGTACATGCAAAAAAAAAAACAACAAAAAAAAACTAGACCACCAATGCCATACACAAGAATAAACTCAATATGGATAAAAAAAAAACTTAAATGTAAGTCATTAAACCATAAAAATCCTAGAAGAAACCATAGGCAGCAAAATCTCACACATCTGTTGTAGCAGCATGTTTGCCGATACATCTCCTAGGGTGAGCAAAACGAAGGAAAAAATAAACAAATATGACTACATCAAAATAAAAAGCTACAAGCAAAGGAAACCATCAACAAAATGAAAAGTGAGCCCACTGTATGGGAAAATATATTTTCCAATGATACATCTGATAAGGGGTTAATTTCCAAAATATGTACAAACTCTTACACCTTAATAAAATGAAGACAAACAATCCAATTTAAAAATGGGCAAAGGATCTAAATAGATAGTTCTCAAAAGAGAACATACAGATGACCAAGAGACATCTGAAAAAATGCTCAAAGTCACTAATCATCAGATAGATGCAAATTAAAACAACAATGAGGTATCATCTCACACTTGTCAGAATGGCTACCATCAGCAAATCAACGACTGACAAGTGCTGGCAAAGGTGTGGAGAAAAGGTAACCCGAGTACACTGCTGATGGAAACGCAGACTGGTACAGCCACTGTAGAAAACAGTATGGAGTTTCCTCAAACAATTATAAATGGAACTGCCATTTGACCCACTTCTAGGAATACATCCTAAGAAACCCGAAACACTAATCTGAATGAATATTTGCACTCCTGTGTTCATAGCAGTGCTATTTACAATAGCTAAGATCTGGGAACAGCCCGAGTACCCATCAGTAGATGAGTGGGTAAAAAAGCTGTGGTACATTTACACCATGGAATACTATGCAGCTATAAAAAGGAAGGATCTCTTACCCTTTGAGACAGCATGGTGGGACCTGGAGGGTATTATGCTAAGTGAAATTAGCCAGTCTGAGAAAGACAAGTATCACATGATCTCATTCATATGTGGAATATAATGGACAAAATAAACTGGTAGGGGTGGATGGTTGGGTGGGAAGAGAATAACCAAAGAACTTATATCCATGGACACAGACAATAGTGTATTTAAGAACTGGGATGGGGGTGGGGCGAATTAGATGGGGTCCAGGGGGTGGAAAAGGGATATCTGTAATACTCTCAACAATAAATATAAATTTCAAAAAATATATAAGCTATCGAATTGTTTGAGGAATAAATATGTCATGTGTAGAGATTCTTATTACCTTCATTATTAAGATTTTCATATGAAGGGGGTCATATATAAAAAAGTATAAGGGAGAACTGGATATTATAAATACGTTCATTCTCATTAAACTAATTTATTATGTAATACACAGCTGTTTTTTCTTAACTTGAATAATTTATCCTAAATTTAACTGGATGAATAAATAGAGATAACTGATAAATTGCCTGGGTAAGGGGGGGGACTCCTACAAGATATAATAAAGCTGTAATTATTAAAACTGGATACCTATCAATAGAATGTGTATTAGTTTGTAGAGCTTCCATGACAAAGTACCACAGGGTGGGTTAGACCACAGAAATATATTTTCTCACAGTTCTGGAGGCTAGTCGTCCAAGATCAAGCTGTTGGCAGGATTGGTTTTTCTGAGGCATCTTGCCTTGGTTTGTACATGGCTGCCTTCTTCCTGTGTCTTCACATCTTGCCTCGTACCTGTTTTTGTTCTAATCTCTTCTTATAAGGAGATCAGTCATTACATTAGGTCCACCGTATGACCTGATTTTACCTTAATTACCTCTTTAAAGACCCTTTCTCTAAATACAGTCACATTCTGAATATGGGGGTTAAGACTTCAACATTATGAATTTGGGGAAATGGTGGGGACACAATTCCGCCCATAAGAGGTTGAGTAGAAACAGATTCTAGTTTTGTGTCATAATACTATGAAATTCAGGGCCAGGTTATTGTTAATTTTAAAAAAATATCTTCTCTGTTAGTGTTTTATTTATGAAAAAAAGAGGAAAACCATTTTAATTTATGAAAATTGTAGAAAATAGATTATTACAAACAAAATCTGCACCTTATATTGAAATGGGCAAGTGATACTTCTCTTAGTCTGTTCAGGCTGTCATAACAAAATACCATAAGCCAGGTGGCTTAAGCAACAGAAATTTATTATAGTTCTGGAGGCTGAGAAATCTAATACCAAAGTGCTAGATGATTCCTAGTGAGGGCCCACTTCCAGCCTTGCAGATGGCCAGTTTCTCATTATGTTCTCATATGACAGAGTGAACTAGGGTGTCTCTTCTTCTTTTCTTTTTTTAATCCTCACCCGAAGACATACCTTCAGTGATTCTACAATTCTACAGAGACAGGAAGGGAGAGGGAAAGGGAGAGGAAAAGAGAGAGAGAGACATAGATGTAAGAGAGAAACATTGATGGGTCCCCCTCCACTCCCCACCCCCCACTCCCCTGAACAAGCCCTGATGGAGATCAAACCGCAACCTGGGCATGTGCCCCAGCCCAGAATCAAACCCGTGACCCTTTGGTGCACTGGATGATGCTCCAAACAACTAAGCCACACTGGCCATGGCAGCTCTTCCTCTTCTTATAAGGACAGTCACCCTTATGACCTCATTTAATACTTATCACTTCCTAACAGTCTCGTGGGGGTTAGGGCTTCAACATATGAATTGTTAGGGGGACACAAATATTCAGTCCCTAACAATCATGAAGCTATCACTTTCTAATTGCTATCTACCCCTTTTCCCACCACCAAGATATAAGAACTTCAGTCTGTCAGCCTAAGTTTTTGGAAAGAGTTTCTGGTCAGAGAACTGGAACCAAGGAGCTAATTAGCAGTAATGTTTTATTGGAATTTGTATAATCACAGGGATCTTTAAAGGAGGGAAAGGAAAAGTAATGAATTAATTTGTAAGTTCTGTCTGGGAAAATGGTATAATATTTACGAAAAAAATCTTTTAGATCTTCCTTGTATATTTAATTCTAACATCTTCCAGATGACTTATAGAGTTAAATACAACAAAATTAAATGAGAAAATAATAGATGAATATTTATATATGTTTATGGGTAAAGAAGATCTTTTTAAGTTTAAGAGTATTAAAATCACTGAAGAAAATATGTTTACATTTGACTTCAGAAAAATTTTCTTTTTGATAAAAAATAAAGACTAATATGAGAAGTTAGACAGCAATCTGAGAAAGATATTAGTAGCTGGTATGATGGATAAAAAGATCACTATTTTACTACTTTTAAATCCTCTGCAATTCAATTAGAAAACATTATGTTCCCAGTGAATAAATGAGTAGGATATAGAACAATTTGTGATATGGAAAAATATCCAGCTTGTTTTTAGTCAAAGAAATTTGAATTGAAAAAGATACAATTTGTTACCTATTGAAGAAGTAGAGATAAAAAAAAAAAAATGAAATAGGAACTTTATACATTACTGGTAGCAGTATAGGGCTAACATTTTGGAAAACAATTTTACATTAAATTGTTTTACAATTTTACATTATAATGATGGGGATGAAAATCATATCAACTAACTTTCAGAGCATTTTTTAGCCCTTCATTGTTCTAAGCATTTTACATGTTTTAATTATTCTTATTTTACGGATAAGAAATCAAGGCACAGAAAAGGTAACTTCCTCAAGATTACATAAATAAGCTAGTAATTGGTGGAAACATGACTCAAACCCACTAGTCTTACCTTGGGGATTTTTTTATGCATGACATCTTCTGAAAATTTGGTTGGGGACAAAACAACTTTACCCACAAGAGATACTCTTTGTACCAATGTGTCCACTCTTTTTTTTTTTTTTTTTTTTTTGACACATTGGTATTTTTGTTCATGCTGCTTTCTCAGCTTGAATATCCTTTCTCACCTTCTCTGGCTTAAAACAGGTATCATTTCCTCCAAGAAACATTTCTTGACCCTCTTCAATCTTGATCTTTCCATTCCTCATTCCCCTTTGTCACCTTCCAGATTGGATGTCCTTCTGAGTGTTACATAGCATCTATTTAACCAAATTTTTTTTCAAATGCCCCCCCATCCTTTCCTTCTGGTGATTGACAGCAGGTACTGTGTCTATTTTATTTTTTATACTTCGTGCCTATGGTGACAGTTATTAGGCTTTTTCCTTTCCTTATTAACATTTTATTATTTCACATAGTTGTGTGTGTTTTTTTTAATTAACATAACTTTATCACTTTTAATCATAGTGAACAACACAATTAAACATGACCAAGTTTTACTAATGTTCATGTAGGGTCAAATTTCAATCAACTGTATTCTTTTAAAAATTTCAAAATGTATTTGATTTTGTGGGTTAGTGGGGCTTTGTTTGCTTTGTTTTTGTTAACATTGCTGTCTCTCATTAGCCAAAAAAAAATCCATATTTAAAAGATGGGGTTCCACTTAATTTTCTCCTGCTTTTATGAACCTCCCCTTCTAAGGCCAATTCATAAAATTGACCATGAATCAAACTTTAGAATTTCTAAAGTTTTGGTTTGATTTTGCTTTTCATTGTACTCATCCTTGCCAAGATCCCTCTTTGAGATTGTAAAGCATTTAATTTGTCCTTTAAAAAGTACAGTGCTTATTTTTTTTGTTTTTTTGTTTTTTTCCTGTTGGTTTGTTTGTTTTTGGTTACTGCAGGAGCAATGGTTTTATGGAGTCATTGCTCAGGCTATTTTTTTCTCAAGAGAAACAAATGTTTCTGCTAAATTTTTATTCCCATAATCTGTATTTTAAGTAATGGCTTATTATAAGTATACCTTAGGCTTTGATAGGTTGACTGCTGCTATTGTGCTCACAGTCAGGAATCATCTTTCTTGGTGTCAGATTTATTGTGGGCTGTTTTCAAGTGGCTCTGAACTTCCGTTAGTATCAAAACTATTCCTAAAACTTCCTATTTTTAACTGCCAATCTTATTCCCAATTGAAAAAGTATTGCATTTTAAAGACAGGTGAAGAATGACACAAAAATTATAAACCTTAGTATTTTCAGTATTTTGGGGTCATCACAGAACAAAGTGTAGCAGGGAAGGTAAAACACCATGTGGTCCTTTTCTAAAAAAATAGTTGATAACTAGGAAGTTGACCTAATCTATGGGAGTCAGTGCTGTTTTTTGAAGAAAAAAAAAAAAAAGGATTAATATTCAGTTTTGTGAGCCTCCATTCACTTGCTAAGGAATTAGAAGTTCTAACACATTTACTTTGGCATTAGCCATGTAAATCAGTGATAGCTCTGGATTTTGGTAAGTTATATAGTCTTTATGTTTATGTAATTGAATGTTAATTAGTTGATTAATTACTAGTTAATGCATTGTTAATAATGTACACATTATCTTACGATGGTTAGGGACATAATTGACTTGAAACAAATCAATAATATTGATTTGATAGCTCTGCCTTATCTTTCAAACAGCAGAAATTAATCAGGCCCAGTTTATGTTATTTAAGATTTTTCTAAAGTAGTTTCTCCTTATTTATATATATTCTGCCTCATAGTAAAATCAAAACAGCAATGAATGCAGTGTCAGGTTAACTTTGGCAATGTGCCAATAATTAGTTCAGTATAGGTAGAATGTCAAACAAAGATATTCCAAAGTAATTCTGGAAACCAGCCTCAGTGATTACCCATAGTCTAGATAGTTTGAGAACAGATTTATTCTTTGCTTTAAACAATTAGTTTGTATTTTTTATTAGGAAGTTGGCCTGGAACTAGTTAAGTTTGCATTCACAGTTACCCTGCAACTGACTTATTCATTAGGCATAGAAGGCACATTATGAAGGCCCATGATACTGTTATTTATTTATTTATTTTAAATTTATCTTTATTGTTGAAAGTATTACAAATGTCCCCTTTTTCCCCCCACTTATCTCCTCGACCCTGTGCCCCAACCCCCAGCCTTCACCTCACTATTGTCTGTGTCCATGGGTTATGCATAGATGTATATAAGTTCTTAGATTAATCTCTCCCCACCCACCTACCTATCACCACCTTCCCTCGGAGATGCCTCAGTGTGTTACATGCTTCTATGTCTCTGGATCTCTTTTGTTCATCGGTTTGTGTTGTTCATTAGATTCCACATATGAGTGAGATCATGTGATACTTGTCTTTCTCTGACTGGCTTACGTTGTTTAGCACAATACTCTCCAGGTCCCATCATGCTGTCTCCAAGGGTAAGAGATCCTTCTTTTTTAGAGCTGCATAGTATTCCACAGTGTAAATGTCTGAGAATATGTTTGATATGATTTTAATCTTCTTGAACTTGTAGAGGCTTGTTTTGTGTCCTAAGATGTGGTCTATCTTTGAGAATGTCACATGTGCACTTGAGGAGAATGCCTATTCTGCAGTTTTGGGGTAAAATGTTCTGTAAATGTCAGTTGAATCCATGTGATCTAGTGTGTCACTTAGAATCACTGTTTCCTTGTTGATTTTTTTGTCCGGAAGACCTATCCAGTAAAGTCAGTGGGGTGTTAAAGTCCCTTACTATGACTGTGTTACTGTTGATCTCTCCGTTAAAGTCCCCCAGAAGATTTTTGTTTGTTTGTTGTTATTTTTTCCAGCCTGTGTGAGTCTTTTGTTCTGAGATGGGTCTCTTGTAGACAGCATAGATTTGGGTCTTGTTTTCTTATCCATTCAGTTACCTTATGTCCTTTGATTGGAGCATTTAATCCATCAAAGGTTATACTTAAGGTTATTATCGATAGGTACTTATCTATTTCCATTTTTATTTCTTTATGCCTATATTTCTCTTTCTCTCTATTTCAACTTCTTATTACAGCAGTACCTTTAACATTTCTTGCAATGCTGGTTTTGTGGTAACAAACTCCGTTAGCTTTTTTTTTTTGGTCAGGGAAGCTCTTTATTTCACCATCTATTTTGCATGATAGCCTTGCTGGATAGAGTAGTCTTGGTTTCAGATCCTTGTTTTGCATTACCTTGAATACTTCATGCCATTCCCTCTGGCTTGTAGAGTCTGTGATGAGAAGTCAGCTGACAGCCTTATGGGAGCTCCTTTGTAGGTAACAGATTTCTTTTCTCCTGCTGTCTTTAAGATTCTGTCTTTGTCTTGACTTTTTGGCATTTTAATTATGATGTGTCTGGGCCTGAAGGCCCATGATACTTTTAGAGGCCCATAGGATGTTTTAATTTCTTTTGAAAGCAGCAGAAGAAAAATGAATATGATCCAGCCTAGACTATATTCGTCTTTATCCCAACACAGTGGTAAAATAGAATTTTAAATATATATATTTTTTATGAGATAGGAGTTCCACAAAGGCTAAAGTACCTAGGGCCCATGAAAGTCAAAATATGCCCCTAAAGCCACATAAGACTATATCTTTCCCATTTTTTATAGCCACTATTGTTTTAAAGTTTTAAATAGTCCATATGCTTTTGTTTGCTCTTTTGTCCTCTACAGTTCAGAGCCATCTGTGTTTATTGAAGGAATTATACATTTGAATGTATACATTGGAGGTCAGCTCACGACCCTGGAGAACATGAATATTGACATCATTACTTCCAAGGCTTTGCACTAATTAACATTAATATATCATAGTATACTATGATAATCTTTAGGTTAATAGTATTTTAATGTAAAGTAGGATCATATGTTTATAAAAAATGAATTGTATTCTTAATTTTTTGGTAACTGTTATCTTGCTCTAAAGGCCCCATTCTTGTGGTGGGGAAAGGGTTCTGATTACAAAGAGAAACTTCGGCTAGTCAGTTACAAAGATAATTAGATCTGTTTGGGCCCAACAGTATCTTTTGAATAAATGTTTAGTCTCTCAGGGCTTTTTCCTTCCTTCTTGTTCTCTAAAGCATTTGAATTGACTTTCAACCTCAGATTGGGAGGGTGGTCCCGCTCTTATCTTTGGTAGACTGTTTGCTGAGAAATGAGGATATGGAGACCTGTGGCAGGGTTGAGGAAATTGGCAGTGGTGTGTGCTGATATTCTTTCTGCTTAGACTGCTCTATCAACTATTATGTAGCAGAAGTTGCCTCACATAAGTAAAGAGCATTTAAAGTATAGAAACAAGCCATATTTTTTTCTCACTATAGAGCATGTCTTTCAAGGCTCCAAAAAATTAGCTTTGGGCCTTGAAGCTGATGAAAGACAGTTCAATTGTAGGCTGTGTTTCCTTCTCTCTTAGAGCAGTAAGACAAATATTTTGGTCTTAATAGCCAAAGGATTAGTGAAAGAAACCTGATTAGGGATAAGAGAAAATGCCTGAATAGGTAGCTAAACGTAAACAGTCCTATCTTAGCATAGCAGTTAAGAGGACAGACTTTCAAATCAAATAAAATTGAGTTAAAACTCTAGTTCCCCAATTTATTAGCATTGTCATCTTAAGAATGTTATGTGACATCTCTGAGCCTTGTTTTCCTGATCTGTAGAAAAGGTAAGTAAGTTTTTTTAAATGAGGATTAAATTAGTTAATATCTGTAAAGCACTGTGTGCTTTACACATTGCAAACACATAAGTGGTATTGTTAAACAGAGCAGAATTATTTTGCAAAGGAAAAAAAATGAACATAATATTGCATGGGAAGCTAGTACTATTTAGACTCTTATATGTGGATATTTCAAGATTCAGTGAAAGGAATATGTTCTGGATAGTACCTATAATAGAAAGACGCATGAAATAAAGGGAAAAGCATGGTAGGGACTGAGAAGACCAAGCATCACAATAGTCCTAGTGAGGTCTGACTGGGTGGTAATCTGATTATGAGTCTAGTGTCTGCAATCTGAAAGATTTTAGCCAACAGAGAAATACTTGTGAAAAATTAGTTCACTCAAGTTCATCTGTATTGCTAATAAAGTCAAGTACAGTAATAGGGTATGATTGAGATGATTAATGCTATTTTAATAAATAAATGAGAGGTGGTGAGGTCATCTTGATTTTGCCCTTTTTTCACTTAGATTGTGAATGGAAAATTCATTATGAGACACAACTTGAAATGAATGACTAACTAGAAAAGCAAATTGCCTTTCCATATAAACTTTAGAATTAGTTTGTTGGTATCCATAAAGTAACTTTCTGGAATTTTGATTGGGATTGCATTGAATCTATAAATCAAGTGGGGATGAACTGACATCTTGACAATATTGAGTCTTCTTATCCATGAACATAGAATATCTCTCCATTTGTTTAGTTAGTTGATTTTATTCATCATTATTTTGTAGTTTCCCTCATACAGATCTTGTATATATTTTGTTAGTTTTATACCTAAGTATTTCATTTTGGGGAAGATACTAATGTAAATGATATTATGTTTTTAATTTCAAATTCTGCTTGTTCTTTGTTGGTACATAGGAAAGTAATTAACTTTTATATATAGGGTGCCCCCCCCAAAATGTATACACACTTTGAATAATTATTAATTCTAATGGGTTAAATCTGGAAAGAAAGAAAGATAAATTGAGCTATTGGCTGTTAAAGTGTGTATTCATTTTTTGGGGACACTCTGTATGTATATTAACCTTATATCCTGCAGTCCTGCTATTATTACTTATTAGTTCAACAAGGTTTTTTGTTGATTTTTTTGGATATTCTACATAGATGATAATGTCATCTGCAAACAAAGACATTTTTATCTCTCTCTCTAATCTATATACATTTAATTCCCTTTTCTCGCCTTATAGCATTAATAAGGACTTCCCATACAAAGTTGAAGAAGAAATATCTTTGTCTTGTGCCTGACTTTAGTGGAAAAGTTCAAGTTTCTCACCAGTAAGTATAATGTTACTACAGTTTTTTCTTAGATATTCTTTATCAATTTGAGAAAGTTTCCCCTTAATCCTGGTTTATTGAAAGGTTTGTGTGTGGATTTTGTCAAGTGCTTTTTTTGCATCAATTGTTATAATCATGTGATTTTTTTTCAGCCTGTTGATGTTATAGAGTATATTAATCGAGGCAATTTATTTTATATTTGCCTTATTCCCACGAGATTTGCCCAACGAACCATCCTAATTCCTTAAGTTACAGCATAATTTCAAATACAATATGTCTAAAACTCAGTTTGTAAGAAGCAGGTAGAGGGGAGGAGAGTAAGATGGGTCCCAGGAATTCTGCTTGTGGGGGCAGTCCTGAGGCTAACCAGAGTAGATAAAATACTTGTTGTCTCTAGGCTGAGCCTAGAGGAAACAACCAAGCACAGAGATGGAAGACAAAGTGGTGTGTTAGAGGCTGGAAGGAGAAGAAATCAAAATGTTAAAGTGAAGAAGGCGGTAATGAAGAAAGTTAGAAGGAGCCACATCTGACAAAGTTGCTTCTGAATACGTTTTCCACGTGATATCTATAAGGTTTATGAGATTAATACATTGAAAAAAATTTCAAACTAAAAATTTTTAGGAATTCCTACCTCAACTACCAGGACAGGTCATTAACATCTCACATGTAATCTATTTGACAAGTCATAGGGTTTGAGTATAAACTTATTGATAAAATATTATTGAAGTAAAAGTAATATGGTGCTTCAAAAATGTTTGGTTTTGGTAGAGTTTGAGGTGTCAAGAAAATGTTAGGAAAAAGCACCCAGTACTCTATTTTTTTATTTGGATATGATATTTATTAGCAGAGAAATGATAGTTGATAACTGAAGTGAATGGATAAAAAGAATAGAGATGTCAGCAAGCAAGAGATTTAAACAAGTTAGAAGAATAGTCATTGACTTGACAGAGTTGAGGAAGCAACAACAAAGTGCCTGCAGAGAGGAATTCATCAGTGAAAGCAAAGCAGTCACTCTAGAATTGCTTAGTGCTTCAGAGCTGGCAGCACCCGGTCTGAAGAAGGTGGAGGTGAGTAAGGACCTGGAAACTGGATTATTGGTTGAACAAATATTTATACATGAAGCAGGAGGCCACTAGAACTCCTCTGCCACCCTACATAGTCAGGATACTCTCCTTTAGTCAGTAGTCTATTTTCTGGAGAAATTAAGCTGCATTATCTCTGGACGCTAGGGTTTCAGGCATAGAGAAGGGTGAAAATGAGATACAGATCTAAGAATAATGTAATTAAATGAAAATATGAGGTCTGAATAATGGAACTTTCAGCTCTCTTCCGCTGCCCAGAAAACCAACAGCTAGTATTAAACCTCACAGGGAGGAAACTGGAGGATTCCTCAGCTGAAAACTGAAATGCCTTTAAGAAAAGAGTGTGGTGGCCCAGAGAATTTATCTCACAGTCTTCCCGGAACAGGGAGGTTAACTGACTGAGGATCACAGGTGCTGGGCTTCAAAATCCATTACTGCTTTTGCAGCAAGACCAGACCTCCCTCAGACTATTTCCTGCCTTTGATTGAGTGCAGTGAGAATATTAAGGCAGGTCCATTCCTGGAGCCGTGGGGCTCCACTGTCAGCTGATGTGGGCTTAAGAATTTCCTGATGGCTTTGACACATTTTCCTTAGGCTGCATGCCAGCCTAGGATACTTCCCCTTCCATACAACAGTCTCTTCCTCCCCTTTCCCTAGACTTACATTGCAACAAACTGCTTTCCCATAATCCTTTCACATTTAATCTCATCTCAGTGTCTGCTTCTCAATAGACCAAGTCTAAAACTAGAGGTACTGAGAGTGTCATGAGAAAACAGGATAGATAAGATGGAGACTTGGGTGGGCACAGGATACTGTCCTATTTGGTAGATGTGGCACCAATAGATCCTGGCCCAATGTGGCAGTTCAGTTGCTAAAGACTTCACTGATGGTGACCTTGGAAAATGTTCTGGTGGATGAGAGTACTGTGGAAGCCATGATGTAGGTATTTAGAAAATATGGGGTTATTGCTAAGTTGCATTGATCCCCCCCAAAATGTAAGAATAATGAAAGACTGACAATAGTTAACAAGCACTTAATATCGAAAGGTAAAAATCGAAAGGTGAAAACCAGAGAGTTGGAAGGGCAGACACAATAGAACAGCAAAGCTGAAGACCTGGGTATGAGAGCCCCAAAGCTCCAGAGGCATTTAAATGCTCAGGCAATGCAGGTCTGTTATGTGAAGGGCAGAGCCCTGGCAGAGATAACCAGGGATCCTGAAAACTGTGACAGGACATTTAGATGGATGCCCCTGAGGTTGTTGAGTCTACAGCTCTACTTGGACCCTCTGGGTATACAGAGGTGACCCACCTCTAGCTCTAGTGAGGGCTAGAACCCTCACCACCCTGGAAGATGCAGTAGAGGCCTCTCCCCAACAAGGCAACAGGTCACCCCTAGGAGCTCCCTCCACTTTCTCTCCTGGCTGCCAGACCCATTAATAAGGGTGCTGTTCAACATCTATAATCCAACAAAAATAAAGAAAGAAGAAACAAAGAAAGAAGGAAAGGAAGAAAGAGAAAGAAAGGAGAAAGAATTTGGGAAACTGAGGGTAGTTAACCCAATAGGAAGCATAATTCTTTGTTTATCTCCCAGACCTGAACTAATTTTTAGATCCAGAAATTGACCAAAGAAGTGGCTGCTGGATTCCTAGGAGGAAGGACCTTGTAATGCCAGTCCAGGTATACACTATTACAATACCCTCAGACTTACATAGGTGGCTTTAGGCTGTGGGAAAGGAAATAACCAGACATTTTGAGGTCTGAGTTGACATTGACTCCCAGAATGGGAATCTATGCCTAAAGTCCAAATGATACTGGGCCCAGTGTGCTCATAGACTCCCATACTCCACAGTCCCCAAGTACATAATTGAAATAGATATACTTAGCAGTTGAAGTTAACCACCACATTGGGCCTTTATATCTGAGTAAAAGCTATGGTAGGGAAGACCAAATGGAAACTTTAAAAATTGAGCCCTCCCTATTCAAGACCACATCATAAACCAAACACAATTTCTTCTACTAGGGAAGACAGCAGAAATTAGCTGCATAAAGACATGAAAGATGTAAGAGAGCTGGTTCCAATCTGAGCTCTGTTTAATTTGCCGGTCTGGCCCCTTTAAAACCTGGATGGATATTGGAGAAAGCCTGTAGGCCACCACAGACTTGACTAATTAGTAGCCCCAATTGCAGCTGCTTTGCCAGATGTATCACTGCTTGAGCAAACTAATAAGTCTTCAGGGACAAAGTATGCAACCATTGATTTGGAGAATGTGTTCTTTCCCTTCCAATTAGAAAAGAGTATAAAAAACAGTTTGCAGCTTCTGGTTTTACCTCCAATATGGTAGTGTTTGACAGTCACCCATCTTGCCATTACAACATCAAAAAGTGGATAACCTGAAAACCAGTGACTCTTCTTGATCCATTAGAAAACTGAATTTGCAGGGCAAACTCCCACCCTGAAATCTGTATAAACAGACAAATCCAGTCTGGAACAGAAGCTGTTGGAAACAAACTGGTAGCAATACTTAAATGATAATTGTGACGAATTACTGGAGGAAAGTAGACAAATCTATTATTAAAGTTGGAGGATTCAGTACCTCTGTGTTTGAACTGATCAAACAGGCAGAAAAATCAATAAAGATATATTTGACCTGAATAGCACTATCAATCAACTTGACCTATTGACATTTATAGGTCGATAGCAGAAACAGATTCTTTTCAAGCTGACATGTAACATTCACCAAGATAAACCACATTCTGGGCTCCTGTTAGACTCTCAGCTTCATGAGGACAGGGTAGGTTTGCAATTCCCCAGCACAATGCCTGGCACATAGGAGGTACTTGACTTTTTTTGAATAAATGAATGAATTGTAAAATTAGGTAACAAGACAAGGAATCTAATCAAGATGGAAATAGCAGCAAGATATAGTCTAACAGAAAGAAAATATATTTAAAATGGTTAAGCCTCAAATGTTACAACTACAAATCCACACCAATAAATAATAAAACATACTTCAGTTATAGAAACTGCCATTTGATTAACTGTGGGGAGCCATTGTAGCCCCAGGCACGGAGGAGCTGCTTGGGTGAGCTGCAGATGTGCTCCCCTGCTCCCTGGGAGATGTGGGTGAGCTGCTGTGGCCCCAGGCACAGAGGAGCTGCCTGGGTGAGCTGCAGAAGTGCTCTCCTGCTCCCTGACACAGACCTTGAGGCACCAAAGTGATACTAATTTAGTTTGGGGCCTTAAATTCTAGAAAGGCTTATTAGGAAGCTGGCCCTGGCCTGAAGGGTTAAGGGACAGTCAAGCTACATACCGAGCCAAGGACTCAATCCTTCCCAACAAGTTCCCATTAGAAGCCAAGACAAAGATAGTTACCAAGGTCTGAGCTCCTGCAGGAGGCAGGATGTTTACGCTGAAGGTGTGTTTGTGCAGCCTGGAGAGAACTACTTTGTATCTGGCAAGGGGAAGGAATGCGGGGCAGGGTGCTATTCAGCAAAAACAACAGCGCCGGTATAAATTGAGCTTGGAAAATAAACTCGGGGCTGCAGCCGTCACGAGCTGCAGTCTTCCTGATCCCATCTTTTTTGTGGCTGTCTTTTCTCCATCCTCACCCCTACTCTTGGGACCGTTGACTCTGCCGGTGGGCTCCGGCAATTAAGATTAAACCTCTGCTTTCTCATGTCATTTCTTTAATAATTTCCTGTAGCTCTCAGTGTTTAGACTCCCGAGCTGAACATTCTTAGCCTCATATAACCAAGTCCTTCCCTAGTTATCTTACTTTGCCTCTTTATTGCTCAAATATTTTGCTTCAGCTCTACCAATACCACTAAACATTTTTTTTACAGTTTCTTTATCTCTATTGTTGAGAATATTACAGATGTCCTCTTTTTATCCCCATTGATCCCTTCTACCCCGCATCCATCCCACCCCCAGGCTTTCCCCATACCAATGTCTGTGTCCATGGGTTATGCTTGTAAACCTGTAAGTTCTTTGATTAATCTCTCCCCAACCACTCCCCCCTTCCCGCCTTCCCTCTGAGACCTCTCAGTCTGTTCATGCTTCTGTGTCTCTGGATCCACCTTGTTCATCAGTTTATTTTGTTATATTCTACATATAAGTGAAATCATGTGGGACTTGTCTTTCTCTGTCTGCTTATTTCACGTAGCATAATACTCTCCAGCTCCCTCCATGCTGTGCCAAAGGATAAAAGATCCTTCTTTCTTACAGCTGCATAGTATTCCATGGTATAAAAGTTCCACAGCTTTTTTATCCACACATCTACTGGTGGGCACTTGGGCTGTTTCCAGATCTTAGCTATTGTAAATTGCACTGCTATGGACATAGGGGTGCGTAACTTCTTTGTGATTGGTGTTTTGGGTTCCTTAGGATATATTCCTAGAAGTGGGACCACTGGGTCAAATGGCAGGTCAATTTTTAATTTTTTGAGGAAACTCCTTACTGCTTTTAATAGTGGCTGCACCAGTCTGCATTCCCAACAGCAGTGTACTAGGGTGACCTTTTGTCCACACCCTAGCCACCACTTGTAGTTCGTTGATTTGTTGATAGTAGCCATTCTGACAGGTGTGCAGTAATACCTCATTGTGGTTTTAATTTGCATTTCTCTGATGATTAATGACCCTGAGCATTTTCTAATATGTCTTTTAGCCATCTGTATGTCCTCTTTGGAGAAGTGTCTATTTAGGTCCTTTGCCCATTTTTTAATTGGATTGTTTGTCTTCCTTTCATTAAGTTGTATGAGTTCTTTATGCATTTTGGATATTAACCCTTTATCAGATGTGTCGTTGGCAAATATGTTCTCCCATACAGTGGGCTTCCTTTTCATTTTGTTGATGGTTTCTTTTGCTGTGCAGAAGCTTTTTATTCTGATGTAGTCCCATTTATTTTATTTTTTGTTTCTCTTGCCCTAGGAGATGTATCAGCAAACATATTGCTAGGGGAGATGTCTGAGATGTTGCTGCCTATGTTTTCCTCTAGGATGTTTATGGTTTTATATCCTCATTTAAGTTTTTTGTCCATTTTGAATTTAGCTTTGTGTATGGTGTAAGTTCGCGGTCTAGTTTCATTTTTTTCATGTACCTGTCCAGTTATCCCAAAACCATTTATTGAAAAGACTGTCTTTACTCCATTGTTCTTGCCTCCTTTGTCAAATATTAATTGACCATGATGTCATGAGTCAATTTCTTGGTTCTCTGTTCTGTTCCACTGACCTATGTGTCTGTTCTGATGCCAGTACCAAGTGTTTTGATTACAGTGGCTTTGTAGTATAACTTGATATCTGGTATTGTGATCCCTCCAACTTTGTTCTTCTTTCTCAAGACTGTTGTGGCTATTCGGAGTCTTTTTTGGTTCCATATAAATTTTTGGACTGTTTGTTCTAGATCTGTGAAATATGCTTTAATAAGGATCACACTGAATTTATAGATTGCTTTGGGTAGTATGGACATTTTAATGACGTTAATTGTTCCAATCCATGAACATGGTATACTTTCCCATTTGTTTTTATCTTCCTCTGTTTCTTTTTTCAGTGTCCTTTAGTTTTCCAAGTGAAGATCTTTTACATCTTCGGTTAAGTTTATTCCTAGGTATCTTATTTTTTTAGTTGCAATGGTAAATGGTATTATTTTTGTAGTTTTTCTTTCTGAGAGTTCATTATTGGTGTATAAAAATGCCATCAATTTCTGGGTGTTAATTTTGTATCCTGCTACCTTGCTGAATTCATTTATTAAATCTAGTAGTTTTTTGGTGGCATCTTTAGGATTCTCTATGTACAAAATCATGTCATACTATTTGTACATAGTATTCTCTATGTACAAAATCATCATCTGCAAATAATGACAGTTTTGTTTTCTCTTTTCCAGTTTGGATGCCTTTTATGTTTTCTTCTTGTCTGATCACTGTGGCTAGGACTTCCAGTACTATGTTGAATAAGAGTGGTGAAAGTGGACACCCCTGTCTTGTTCCTGTTCTTAGGGGAAATGGTTTTAGTTTTTGCCCATTGAGTATGATGTTTTCTGTAGGTTTGTCATATATGGCCTTTATTAGGTTGAGATATGATCCCTCTATTCCCACTTTGCTGAGAGTGTTTATCAAAAATGGGTATTGGATTTTGGCAAACCTTTTTTCTGCATCTATGGATATGATCATGTGATTTTTGTATTTCAGTTTATGTGATGTATCATATTTATTGCTTTGCAAATAATGTATCAGCCATGCATCCCTGGAATAAAACCCACTTGCTCATGGTGTATGATCTTTTTAATATATTTCTGGATCTGATTTGCTAATATTTTGTTGAGGATTTTAGCATCTACGTTCATTAGGGATATTGGCCTGTAATTCTCTTTCTTTGTAGCGCCTTAATCTGGTTTTGGGATTAGGATAATGCTGGCCTCGTAAAAAGAGTTTGGAAGTGGTCCTTCTTCTTGAATTTTTTGAAATTGAGGAGAATAGGTGTTAATTCTTCTTTGAATCTTTGGTAAAACTCCCCCGTGAAGCTATCCAGGCCAGGGCTTTTGTGTTCTGGGAGTCCTTTGATGACTGCTCCAACTTCATGAACAGTTATTTGCCTATTTAGGCTTTCTGACTTCCTGATTGAGTTTTGGAAGGTTGTGTTTTTCTAGGAATTTATCCATGTCATCCAGGTTGTCCAGCTTGGTGGCATATAGTTGTTCATAGTATTTTCTTACAATCCTTTGTATTTCTGTTGGGTCAGTTGTTATTTCACCTCTTTTGTTTCTGATTTTGTTTATTTGGGTCCTCTTTCTTTGTTTCTTGATGAGTCTAGCTGAAGTTTCATCAATTTTGTTTATCTTTTCAATGAACCAGCTCTTGTTTTCATTGATCTTTTGTATTGTTCTTTTAGTCTCTATGTCTTTTATGTCTGCTCTGATCTTTATTATTTCTTTCCTTTTACTTACTAAGGGCTTTTCTTGTTGTTCTCTTTCTAAGTTTTTAAGTTTTAGGGTTAGAGAGTCTATTAGAAGTTTTTCTTGTTTTTTGAGGTAGGCTTTAGTGCTATGAACTTCCTTCTCAGGAATGCTTTCATTGCATTCTATAGATTTTGAGTTGTGTTTTCATTTTCATTTGCTTCCAGGAAGTTTTTTTATTTCTTTCTTGGTTTCTTTGGTAACCCATTCATTGTTTAATAGCATGTCTTTCAACCTCCAATTGTTTAAATGTCTGTTAGTATTTTTTTTGTAGTTGATTTCTAATTTCATGCCACTGTAGTCTGAGAAGATGCTTGATATGATTTCAGTCTTCTTGAACTTGTAGAGACTTGTTTTGCTTCCTAACATGTGGTCTATCTTTGAGAATGTCCCATGTGCACTTGAGAAGAATGTATATTCTGCAGCTTTGGGGTAGAATGTTCTGTAAATGTCAATTAAATCCATCTGGTCTAGTGTGTTATTTAGGGTCAGTGTTTCCTTGTTGATATTTTGTTTGGAAGATGTATCCAGTGAAGTCAGTGGGGTGTTAAAGTCCCCTTGTAGGACTGTATTGCTGTTGATCTCTCCCTTAAAGTCCTCTAGAAGTTTTTTTTATAAATTTAGGTGCTTCTGTATGTTTATCAGGATTATATTCTCTTGTTGGATTGATCCCTTTAGTATTATGTAATGGCCTTTCTAGTCTCTCCTTATGGCCTTCATTTTGAAGTCTATTTTGTCTGATATGAGTAGTGCTACCCCAGCTTCTTTTTCATTTCATTTGCATGGGAAAATATTTTCCATCCTTTCACTCTCATACTGTGTGAGCCTTTTGTTCAGAGGTGGGTCTCTTATAGACAGCATATATTTGGATCATGTTTTCTTATCCATTCAGTCACCCTGTATCTGTTTATTGGGGCATTTAAGGATATTATTGAAAGATACTTATCTACTGCCATTTTGTTTCTTTATGCCTATGTTTCTCATTCCCTTTATTTCTACTTCTAATTATAGCAGTCCCTTTAATATTTCCTGTAATGTTGGTTTTGTAGTGATAAAGCCTTTTAGCCTTTTTTTTTTTTTTGTCTGTCAAACTCACTATTTCACCATCCAGGTTGGTTGATAGTCTTGCTGGATAGAGTAGTCTTGGTTTCAGATCCTTGTTTTGCATTACCTTGAATACTTCATGCCATTCCCTTCTGGCCTGTAGAGTTTCTGATGAGAAGTCAAACAACAGCCTTATGGGGACTCCTTTGTAGGTAACAGATTGTTTTTTTCTAACTTCCTTTAAGATCTCTCTCTGTCTAGGATTCTTGACATTTTAATTATGATGTGTCTGGCATGGGCCTCTTTGGATTTTTCTTGCTTGAGACTCTCTGTTCCTACTGAACTTGTGTGACTTTTTCCTTGACCAGGTTAGGGAAGTTTTCTGCCATTACTTCTTCAAACAGGTTCTCTAACCCCTATTTACTTTCTACCTCCTCTGTCATTCCTATAATAGAATATTGTTATGTTTCATTGTGTTCCACAGCTCTCTTAGACTGTCCTCCTGTTTTTTAATTGTTTTTTGTTTTTGGGTCTCTGACTGAGTGATTTTTTTCTATCCTGTCTTCTAATTCACTGATCCGATCCTCAGCTTCCTCTAATCTGCTGTTTATTCCTTCCAATGTATTCTTTATTTCTGCTATGTCATTCTTTATTTCTGATTGGTCATTTTTCATAGTTTCTATATCTTTTTTCATGCTGTTGAGCATCCTTACAATCAGTATTCCGAACTGTATATCTGAGAGATTGCTTATCTCCATTTCATTTGGCTCTTTTTCTGGAGACTTCTCTTATTCTTTCATTTGGTGCTTGTTTTTGGTTTCCTCATTTTGGCTACTTTTGGGGGTTTGTTTTTAAGTGTTAGGTAGATCTTCTAGGACTCTCAGTCTTTTTGGAGGGTTTTGGTATAGGCCGATGTCAGAAGCAGTTTGTGACTGGCCATGAGTAGCCTGTTTGGGGCTATCAACAACCCCAGGCTTGAGGTCTCCACTCCTGGGGCTGGGTGTGTTTGGACACAACCAAGATGCACACCAAAGTCTGCTTTTTTAAGGCCCGGGTCCAGGAGCAGATCAGGCCAAGACTCAAAGCACTGTGAGGTCTGCCTCTGCCTGCAGACTGATTAATCTGATTCTCTCAATGAGCTTCAGGCTGTAGAAGCTCCACAGGGTGAGGTGGCAGGTTGTTATCAGTCTCTTAACAAGCCTCAGGCTGTAGAAACTCCTCTGGGTGGGGCAAGAGGCTTTCCAGTTGGGTGGGGCAATTGCTTCCCCTTTTAGGGAAAAGCCAAAAATTAGTCACCCAAGAAAGATGTCCCCCACAGTCCGATAGAATGGCTCCATGGGAATCCAGATGGGCCTCCCCTGATCTCACTTTCCAGAGCCCACAACCCCAGACTCTCCCCACACAGGTCTAGCTTACTCCACTCCCCCTCTGCTGGAGCCCAAGGTGAGTGGCTGCACAGAAAACTTTGTGTGTTGGCTTTTTAAGAGAGTACCTGCAGTTGCAGCTTCCTCTCCCTAGCAGACAGAAATCAAGCTGCTTTTCACAGCCAGATGTTATGTGGGCACCATTCTCAGTTCTGGTGCTCTGGGCTGGGAAGCCCAGCCTGGGGTTTAGACCCCAGAGTCTCAGTGGGAATTCCCCTCAGCTGAGGTCTCCTTCCTGACCTTCAGCTGCTGCCTGTGGGAGCCCAGCCAGCCCTCTCCTGCTTCTGCACTTCCTACCAGTCTCTGTGCAGTCTCCACTTTAGGTCCTTGGGTATGAGAGTGCTCTCCAGCTAGTCTTCAGTTGCAGTTGATTATTCAAGATGGTTTTTCTATATTTTAATTGTAATTCCAGTTTGGTCTTGGGAGAGTGTCAGTGTAGCTTCCTCTCATTCTGCAGCCATCTTTAATCTCTGTATTCATCCTTGCGTAGTCATAAAAACTTTAAATTATAACTCATTATTTTTGTACATTTTTATCAGTGGAAACTTAATGTGGTTAAAATATTAAAGTAAATTGTGAAAAAGGATTTCCTTTTGAAAAGTATGATACCTCTGTGTTGGAGGGCCTCAAGACTACTTCTATGTTCAGTGATGCACTAGAATAACTTACAGGAGTTAGGAGATATTTGTGCACATGACTAAGATTTATTTTAGTCTAAGGGTACAAAGCAAAGTCGTCAAAGGAAAAAGGTGTGTGGGATGAAGTTTGTTGAAAACCAGATGTAAGCTTCTGAAAGTCCCTCAGTGGAGTCACATAGGACACAGTTTCTCCAGCAATGAGATTTGACAACATATGTGTGACAACACATGAAGTTTTATCTTCCAGGGAAGTTCATTACATACTTAGTGTCCAACTTTTTTATTGGGAGCTGATCATGTTTTCCTAGCACACATCAATATTCCAGACTCCCAGAAGGTAATCAGTTGCTCATATTTTTATACAGTGCAGGTACATTGAGCCATTCTTTTCATTTAAGGAAAATTTTATATTAGTGTAGGGAACTGTTTACTACTAAGTTCCCAGACTCCAGCAAATAGCCAACATTGCCCTCAGTCCTTTCTAAGGACTAGAAATCTGGGACCTGCTATGTTAACTCTTTCTGCAGTGACTCTAAATATTTTATTTTTATTTTTACATTTATCTTCAGTTCAAATTTATTTTAAAAAATAATGCCTCCTATTTAAATTTGCTTAAATATTGAAAGGAGAGTTTTTGGTAAATAAAAACAAGACTTTTTAATTCTAATCATATACTAACACACATATAGTTATATATTGCTAGACTATAGGTCTGCGAGGACAGTTTTGTTTTCCATTGAATACTGTGGTAGGTTGGATCTCTCAAGGAGTTTACTCTGAAATGGAATCAGCATATAGGCTACTTTACTAATGAGCATTCTTAGAATTAGTATCCCCAGAGGAAGAGAAGAAAACAGGTTTGGGTAGTGGGAATACGACTGGAGTGTAGTTGCAGTCCCACATACCAAGCTGAGTCATCACTGAACCAAGTGTGGGATTTCTCTTTCTCTGATGGGATGACCTAGACCCTTATATTTGAGAGTCTGAGCTCTCTTTGCCATGCCCTTTCTAGGCCATGTCTAAGGTACTTGTCCACTTACTGTCAAATTTGGGCAAGGTAGTACTAAAGAACACTCAAATAGATCAACTCAGGCCAAACCCATTCCTCCTTTTCTCCTTATGTGGCAGAAGCTCCACATAACCCTGATGATCAGTTTGTCTGTGAGGCCCTCCATCCCATAAGTCTGAACTGAACTTGAGGTACTGGTGTATCAGAGATGGATGACATAGTCTGGGATACTTGCTCAGTAAACTTGTTTGTGCTCTCTGGTACTGGTAATGCTTGCTCTTGGATGTATCACTTCTGTCTTTGATAAAACCTAATGTCACCCGGCTGGCCTGCTCAGTGGTTGAGCATCGACCCATAAACCAGGAGGTCATGGTTCAACTGGTCATTTCTCCTGGTCGGGGCACACACCGGGGTTGCAGGCTTGATCCCCAGTAGGGGGCATGCAGGAGGCAGCCAGTCAATTACTCTCTTTCATCATTGATGTTTCTATCTCTCTCTCCGTCTCCCTTCCTCTCTTTGAAATCAATAAAAATGTATTTTAAAAAAACTAATGTTGTATACAGTACCTAGTAGAAATATGTATTTAATAATTTTTTAATGAATGTATGAGTGAATGAATGGTCACAGAAATGTACAAGAACCCTTTCATTTTCTGCAAATATTAATAACCCAAATAAATCATGCAATAGAAACATTTCTATATACCTTTAGCCTTCCATTTTACTACCTTAAAATATTATTGTTTTGAGTTACTAACTCTAGAATTTAGTGTACTTCTGTAGATGATTCAAATTCTAGTCTTAAAATTACATTGTGTTGTTAGACACCTCACAGAAGATGATATCCAAATCACCAAAGGAAATATAAAATGGTACTCAACACCATTGCTCAGTCAGCAGAATGCAAATTAACATTACGAGATGCCACCACAAATTTTAAAGATTGATGATTTCCAAGTGTTGTCAAAGACATGGAGGAATAGAGGACTCTCATATGCTTGTGGTAGGAGTGTAAATATATTCAACCACTTAGAAATACTGTTTAGTATTATTTTCTACATTTAGCTAGTTATACACTTACTCTGTTACCCAACAATTCCACTCCTAGTTATGTATCTAGCAGGACAGTGCATACATTTACACCAAAAGACCTGTACAAGAATGCTGACAGGAGCTTTATTTATAATGGACCCAAACTGAAAACAATTCAAATGTCTATCAACAGTAGAATGGATAAAAAATGCTGAACTTCATACATAGCAATAAAATCAAATATTTATGTATATTAATAATAGCATGAATATATATGAATAATAATAGCAATAGAAACAAACTACAGCACATACAAACATTATCAGTGTGGCCTTAAGAAAGGCCAAAAATAATGGAACACATACCATATGATCTTATTCATATAATGTTCAAAGACAGAAAAAATTAAACTGTGGTGTTAGAGGACAGGACAGTAATTTCCACTGGGAAAAAGAAAAGGAATGATAATTGGGAGTGACGTGAGGAGGTCTTCAGTGTGATGGCAGTGTTAACCTAGGTAGTGGTTACATGAGCATTTGCTTTCTTATAATTCATGGAGCTGTACATTTATGTTTTGTGTATTCTATATGTGTTGTATTGACAGTGTTTTAAAAATCAAGTTTTAGTTGCTTTTAATGTTTGCTTTGGTTGATATTCTCATATATACTATTAAAATATTGACTTACGAAGTTTTCCTAATGTTCACAATAAATGAAAGCATTAGAAAATATCCATTTGACTGTGAAATTCTATTTTAAAAAAATCTATCAAAGAGCAATAGTGCCCAATTGAATATTAGCTATTATATTCATACTTTGTGGAACCATGGCTACAAATGCACAAGATATCTATATTGTTATTGAAAGACATATTCTAAAGAACTTAATGTATACTGATTTGAAAAATAAGACTCTTTAAGATAAATAGGAGAAATAATCTCATTAGGATGAAGTTTGGAAGTTTCAGAAAGCTTTTGGACAAGTTAATAGGTAACCATATTGACTATGACCCATGGCATGTATTAAGTATAAAAAACCATATTCCTGTAAGCAAGGATTTCAAAAGCTGATACCACAAGCAGTGGTTCCTTAGAAAACTGTAACTTTTTTTTTCCAGTGTGCAGTCTCATTTTTTTTTCTGCTCATGAAGTGTTTTAGAGTGATTATAGGCCTCAGAGAAAAGAAATAACAAGAGAATCCTCCTTGCCCTGGAATCTAAGGACGTGAGGGAAATGAATTCTAGGACTCATTGCCAGACAGATTGTTGTCCTTTTGATAAGAAAAGTAGCTGGGGTAGAGAAAACACATAAAAATATTCAACATTAAGGGAATGATTTAATAAACTATGATGATACTATGAAGTTACAAAAAATTACATTCTAAAAAAATATATAACTGAGAGGAAAATGTTCACCATAGTAGTAAATACACCAAAAGGTTGTGGATTCAATTCCTGGTCATACCACATACCTAGGTTGCAGGTTTGGTTTGGTCTCTGGTTGGGGTACCTACGGGAGGCAACTGATCAATGTTTCTCTCTCACATCGATGTTTCTCTCTCTGTCTCTGTCTCTGTCTCTCTCTAACATCAATAAAAACATATCCTCTGGTAAGGGTAAACAAATAGTATAGTGGGATTATGGATGACTTATATTTACACTTTTTAGTATTTTCTATAAGAATATGTATAATTCTAACACAAGTTAAAATACCCAGCTCATAAAAGGTATTCAAGAAATGGAGTTATTTTTATAAGGTTCTTCTGGCTCTACTAAAGAAAGAACAAGAAAAATTTTAAATAGGTGTAGAAAAGAATTTAAACCTTGAGAACTTCTTAATTTGGGACTAGATATATATAGGAAAAGTTAAGGTAATAATGAAATACTTGTGTCTAATTGTTGATAATGTCTGTTTGTTTTTGTAGGGTAGGACTGGGGTGGCCAATAAAAGAATAAGTGTAGTTTGTAATAATTTATTTTATTTTATTTATTCAAAATATTACAGATGTCCCCTCTTCTCCCCATTGACCCTTTCCACCCTGCACCCAGCCCCCTCCCCAGTCCCTCTCCACACCATTGTGTCCTTGGGTTATGCATATATGCATATAAATTCTTTAGTTACTCTTTCCTCCCTACCCCGCCACCCCCACCTTCCCTCTGAGATTTATCAGTCTGATCCATACTTCGATGACACTGAATCTATTTTGTTCTTCAGCTTATTAAATTCTTTAGATTCCTCATATAAGTGAGATCATATGATGTTTGTCTTTTTCTGCCTGCTTATTTCACTTAGCATAATATTCTCCAGGTCCATCTATACTGTCCCAAAAGGGTACGAGCATAGTATCCCATGGCGTAAATGTCCCACAGCTTTTTACCCACTCATCTACTGATGGGCACTTGGGCTGTTTCCAGATCTTAGCTATTGTAAACTGCGCTGCTATGAACATAGGGGTGCATATATTCTTTCTGATTAGTGTTTTAGAATTCTTAGGATATATTCCTAAAAGTGGAATCACCGGATCAAAGGGCAGTTCCATTTTTAATTTTTTGAGGAACCTCCATACTGTTTTCCATAGTGGCTGCACCAGTCTGCATTCCCACCAGCAGTGTACCACGGTTCCCCTTTCTCCACATCCTCGCCAGCATGTCATTTGTTGATTTGTTGATTATAGCCATTCTGACAGGTGTGAAGTGACACCTCATTGTGGTTTTAATTTGCATCTTTCTGACGATTAGTGATGTTGAGCATTTTTTCATATGTATCTTGGCCATCTGTATGCCAAGGATGTAATAATTTTTAATTACTTTATATTAATAGAGAAAAAAATCAAGAAAAAGTCCGTCTACTAGATAGACTGTGGAATCCCTCAAGTCCAAATAACTGTATATATTTGTGTAGCTAATATAGTACAGTATTTTTTAAAAACAGTGAAAAAAGTAAGATGGTAAGTGAAAGTTTGCAATGGCTTTGGAGCAGATAGACTTGAATCAATTTTTGCTTCTGCTACTTATTATTTAATGTAGTGTTATATAAGTAACCTTCCTCCAGCTTAGTTCATTTACCTACAAAATGGGGATGGTGAAACCCAAATTGAATGGTTGGTATGAGAATTAAAGATTATTGAAAAATTCCTAGTTCAGTAGGTTGTGGGTTCCATCCCGAGCTGGGGCCATGCAGGAGTCAGCCAGTCAGTGACCCTCTCTCATCATTGATGTTTCTGTCTCTCTCTCCCTCTCCCTTCCTCTCTCTGAAATCAATAAAAACATTTTAAAAAATGTTGCTATTATTGTTTGTAGTTTAATCAATCACTAGTTAAGTCTCTACTTCTCTTCTCATTACCAACTGCCATCTTCACTTTCTATATCTCTTACATATCACAGACCATGGTAAATTATAGTGTCAATTTTATTATAATTTTAGGTAACTTACATCTTTGGCTTACTCATGGTTTTTTTTTTTTTTTTTTTTTTTTATTGTCCATGCTCTACTTCATGGCTTCTCTTTATATATATATTTTTAGCTTTAATTCCAGGGGCAAGTATCAGAATGATTAATCTTATTCCTCTTTGTACAGAGTTCTCCACATTAGGCCACTTCATGGGCTTCTTCCAGTCCTTGGGTTATATGCCCTGAATTGGTTGCCTCTCTAGCTGTTATGAGATGATATAGTATAACATATGGCAGTTTAGGATGTACTATAAGCAGAAAATGTGCACAGGGAGGTTTCCTTGTGATAGACTGGGTACAATATACAATGAAACAGGTACAATATACAGTTCTCCCTATGTGCCATGTAATGTTTTTATTGTATACAGTAGTGACTGAGAGATTTCCTGGGAGCAAGGGGTCCCAGCCCCACATCAGGCCTAGGGTTCCAGTACCAGGAAGAGAAGTCCCCACCACTTTGGGCTATGAAAACCATCAGATATTGAGGCTGATTGATGTGGAGGCTGCTGGCCCCAGACAGTTCCTCTTGAAGAGCACCCCTGCACGTACTTACTCAGGCTCACTCCCTCTGAGGTCCAGTGCTGGGGCAGCAGCTTGAACGGAACCTGGGAAAATCAGGGAGGAACTAACTTGACTGGAATCAGGGCCAGAGCTGGAGGGGCAGCTTTCTCCCAGACATAAATGCTAGCAGAGGCCATTGTTCCTTTGATGAGCCTTCCTCCACAGAGCCAGTAGGCAGGTACCACACCTGAATCTCCATCAACCTAGATCACACTTTTTGCCCCACCCTGGTAATTCCCTGAGACCCTACCCCTCCCTACTTGCAGGCTCATCCAAACCATTTCCAGTGGCTTTTCCATATAACTAGCATCTTACCTCATGCTTCAAACTTCACTAAAATTTCTCAAGCAAACAGCAGCTGGCTTCAGGGTGCCCCATATCTCTCTATAAGTGGCCCCAGGCTTGGCACTAGGAGCAGCTTTCCTTGATTCATAGACTGGCCTCTGCTGAGCACCTCTAAGCCCAAAACAAGTATCAGCCATCTATAGATTGCTGTGGAGCTAATGCTGGGTGACTCTGGGGAGGGCACAGGCAAAGGTTGACTGAATCCCCTGGGAGGCCCCAGAGCCAGTGCACCCAGTGGTCATCTTCAGCTGTGCCAGATTATAACCCTACTATGTCCATGAGTGACACACTCAAGGAGCAGACTTGGTGAGCACCAAAGCCCCACTGAAGCAAATTCTCCATAATGGTGTCTCCTGCACAGCAGTTGTTTGGCTGTAGTTTCAGCTGGTCCTCACAGTTGATTAAACTGGGGGTCAATTCCTCCCAGTGACGCCAACAGTAATTATGGCTCAACTACAACAGGACAGTGCACACACCCCACACAGGGGAGCACCTAGAGTGCTCAGCTCAGGTGACTGGGGAGGATGAGCCATTGGACTGTACAGGACACCTACTGCACAAGGCCACCCCACCAATTCCAGGAAACATAGCAGCTCTACCTAATACATAGAAACAAACACCAGAAGCAACCAACGTGCAGAGGCAAAGAAATGTCACAAACGAAAGAACAGAAGAAATCTCCAGAAAAAACTAAATGAAACGGAGCCAAGCAAGCTACTAGATACAGAGTTCAAAACAATGATTATAAGGATACTCAAGGAACTTGAGAATTTCAAGGAAATTAGTGAGAACATCAACAACATAAAAAAGGACCAGTCAGAAATGAAGAATACACTAATTGAAATGAAGAAAAATTTACAGGGAATCAACTGTAGAGTAGAGGGCACTGAGAATAAAATCAGTGATTTGGAATATGAGGAAGCCAAAGACACCCAATAAGAAGAGTTAAAAGAAAAAATAATCCAAAACTATGAATATAGTGTAAGGAGCCTCTGGGACAGCTTCAAGGTTACCAACATTTGAATTATAGGGGTGCCAGAAGGAGAAGAGAGAGAGCAAGAATTTGAAAACCTATTTGAAAAAATAATGACCCAGACTTTCCTTACTTGGTGAAAGAAATAGATACACAAGTCCAGGAAGCTCAGAGAGTCCCGAACAAGAGGAACCCCAAGACACATTACAATTAAAATGCCAAAGGTTAAAGACAAAAATTCTTAAAAACAGCAAGAGAAAAGCAGTTAGTTATCCACAGGGGAGCACCCATATGATTGTCAATGATTTCTCAACTGAAAGTTTGCAGGCCAGAAGAGAGTGGCAAGAAATATTCAAAGTGGTCAAGAGCAAGGACTTACAACCAACACTCCTCTACCCAGCAAAGCTATCATTTAGAATTGCAGGTCAGATAAAGAGCTTCACAGACAAGATAAAGGTAAAGGAGTTCATCACCATCAAACCAATTATTACATGAAATGTTGAAAGGTATTCTTCTTTTTTGTTTTTTTAATATATATTGATTGCAGAGAGAAGAGGGAGAGGGAGCGAGAGATATAGAAACATCAATGATAGAGTCATTGATCATCTGTCTCTTACACCCCCACTTCCCCACTGGTGATGGAACCTGCATCCCAGGCATGTCCCCTGACCGGGAGTCGAACTGCTGTCTCCTGGATCATAGGTTAATGCTCATCCACTGAGCCATGCCAGCTGGGTTGAAGGGCCTTCTTTAAGAAGAAGCTAATGAACAAAATAAACTGACAAACAGGATAGACTCAGAGACATTGATGCATGCAACAGACTAACATATTTCACAGGAAAGGGGTGGTTGAGGAGAGATTAACCAAAGAACTTATATGCATATGTAAAACCTGCCTATATATAAAACGACAGACAGTAATGTGGTGAAAGCCTGGGGAAGGGGCAGGAGCGGGGTAGAGGAGGTCAGTGGGGGAAAAAAGGGATAGCTGTAATACTTTTAACAATAAAGATAAATTTTTAAAAAATAAAAAGTTGAAGATTTGCAAAGATTCCAACCTCTAAGAAAAACTCTAGCTTTAAGCTTTCTACAAATCAACACAAAGGAAGGAATTTTACAGCTCTCATTTTTTTAAAAGTACTATACATGTATAAAAAAGCTTTACTTAATTCTAACCTCTGAAGGAAATTTTTCACGTGACATTTTGTAAGAAATAACCAGTGCAGAAATGATCTTTTAAAAAAAGTATTTTTGATACTGAAATATGTATTAATATCAGCATTTGTTTTCTCTGAAGAGTTCAGAATTCATAAAGCAAAATATAAGCAAACAACATTTAATATATTTAAAAATTTAAATGTCTAAATGCATTACAAAATACCAATAAATACTATTTACAAAAATGTTACTATCATTACAAAGAACAGATAATAATGAGTAATTATGAGAATGTGGAGAAATTGGAGCCCTTGTACATGGCTGGTGGGAATGTACAATGACACTCTACTTTGAACACAGACTGTTGAACCTCCAAAGATTAAACATAGAGTTAACAGAAGAGTCAAGGTGGCTCCAGACTAGCTGGAGGCTGCATGTCCTTGCTTCTAGCCAGGGAATTGATTTACAGATAAACTACAGCACAATAAACTTGAAAAGCCAAGTGAAGTGTAGTTGATTTAAAATATTATATCCAGGGAGCACCAAAGAAGCCACAAGAACAATGATAAGAGGAGCTGAGTTGTGGAAGGAGAGAACCCCCTTGGAGCAAGTGCAGCTGCTGAGAGGTTGAAAGGATATCGCAGTTGAAAAGCTCCCTTCCTCTGAGAGTGTGGGGTTTCAACCCCATGCAGGAAACCCAAGCCTAGAGCAGCAGAGATAGGAAGAAGAGCCTGTGTAGCATTGGGCAGAGGGAATCAGGGTATTCTGTGTACTTGGGAGACTCAGACCCCACCTTCCCAGTGAAGGAGTGATCCTATTGTTAGCATCCCAGCCTGAGAAATTCACTCTGGGCTCTGACTGCTGGAGAGGCTGTATTACTGTGTTTGAGTCCAGCAGAAGGGTCTGAGGGTTGAACCCAGCAGTGACTTTGAGGGACTCTTTACTTGCTCGAAAGGCATGATGCAGAGCCCCAGTCAGTGACTAAACTGTTTGGCTTGGGGAAAGGGGAAAGCTTTCTCCCTTATAGAGGGCAAGGTTGGAACACCTCCTCCACCTGTGGAGCCACCCAGCCTGCCACATCTTGCTAGGTTGATGGCTTAGGGGAGTGGTGCAGGTCTTGGATTTTTGGCCCGCACTGTGGAGTTTGGAGCCCGAGTGGAGCTGGGAAGTTCAGTCCCTGCTTTGTTGAGACCACCCACATGGAGAAATCAGAGTCTTGTGTGGGGCTGATTTTCTACCCTTTCCTATGGTGTGGTTGTGCGAAGGTGTCAGTGCCACACAGCCGGAATTTTTGGACTGTATCCCCTGGGGAGGCTTCTGTAGGGGAGACAGATGGACAAATGTTGAGCTCTGTGACTGCCTTGTGGGTGTGCTGATCCAAGTTTCCTGTGAGTTTTGCCAGGCAGCCCTGGGAAGGAGACATAGACCCCTTTGCCACCTCTTTCAGGCTATGGGCACCACCACCACCAACAGACTGTGTGGTTCAGCTCTGTAAAATCCCAGATACTCCGCTGGGTGCAGGTTTATAGTTGGACAGGAGAGCACTTCAGAGTGGGACATGAAAAGTGTGAGACCCTCAGAGGCTATTATCTGGGACAGAGAGGAAGTGCTTAGCACTCTCCTGTGTGTTTGCCAAGCAACATCCTCAACTGGACTCTTTTGATCTTTCCCCCTGAGCACAGTTGGCTGAACCTCCTCCAGCAGAGGACACTGCAGGATGTACCCAACCTGAACCTGCAGCAAGCCCCTTTAGGGGGAACTAGAGTAGTGTCTCTGATAGAGATTGAGGAGTTTGGCTTTGAAGCAGAGACTAATTTCCCCTCATTGATATCCTGACTGACTAATCTTCAAGCAAGGGGCTCATGGGTCTGAGCTAGGCTAGCCTGGGTTCATCCTACAGACTCTCTTCGGAAGGTTTTGGGGGAATACCAGGCAACCTCAGGGGGAAGGCATAATAGCTGAAAGGTAGAGGCAGACCTCATTGAGCCTTGACCTGACCGCAGATCTGCTCTAAGCTAAAAGAAGCTGACCCATTTACATAGATTGGTCCCTCCCACGCACACACAGATCTAGTATAAGTAGGCACAAACAGTGAACAAGGGGGTAACTACACACAGGTAGCCCAAGACCAGTTACAAGCAACATCTGACAGTGACCTGCATCTGAAACCTACCCAAAAGGACCTGGAACTAACACAACCAGTGGTGGGCCTCAGGTCAGGTCACACCAGATCTTGACTCAGCTAGTCACACAAATGGCTCACCCAAAGGTGGATCCCAACGGACTCCAGACTCTGCTGGGAACGACTCTACCTTGGGGGGCAGCCCCTGCACAGCATCTCATACATGATGATAAAGGTTTACCTCTATAGATACCCAGCCCAAAGGGTTAATGATTGTGCCACTGAGCCCATCAAGACACCTCGGACTGCATCTGCCCATCAGATTGCATGGCATAGTCAAAGTTGAGCCTCATTGTCAGCCAGCCTGAGGGTTGATCCCACCCACCAAAGGGCCATCAGCAATCACGATTCAATTACAACAGGAGGGCCCAAACAACCTACAAAAGAGACATTCCTAAAGCACCAAGCTCAGGAGATCAAGGAGACTGCACCACTGGGTCCCATAGGACACCTACTACAGGCCATCCTACCAAGACTGTTAGTCATAGCAATGCTATGTAATACATAGAAACAAACACGAAGAGGCAGCCAAAACGAGGAGACAAAGAAACAAGCCCCAGATGAAAGAACAGTAAGAATTTCCAGAAAAAGAGCTAAATGAAATGGAAGCAAGTAATTTATCAGATATAGAATTCAAAGTAATGGTTATAAGGATACTCAAGGAACCTAAAACAACAAAAGAATGAAGAAGGATATAGAAACCATGAAAAATAATCAGAAATGAAGAATGCCATATACGCAATACAGAATACACCGGAAGGAATAGCCAGTAGGCTGAACAAAGTAGAGGATTGAATCAGTAAATTAGGATATGAGATAGAAAAAAATCACTGAGTTGGAGCAACAAAAAGAAAGATCAGGAGTATAGTTTAAGGAACTTTGGGACAACATGAAACCCAACAACATCCACCTCATAGGGGTGCCAGAAGGAGATGAAAGCAGGCAAAAAATTGAGAACCTGTTTGAAGAAATAATGACAGAAAACTTCTCTAGTCTGATGAAGAAAAATGTCACACAAGTTCAGGAATCACAAAGAGACCCCCCAAAAAACACATCATGATTAAAATGTCCAAGGAGTTTTTAAGATGCCAGCAGATTAGGTGAATCTTTATTGCACCTTCCCCGAGAAACAAACTGGAAATAAAAGTAAATTGAGGAACATTCACCCTGAATTACCAACTAAAGACTAGATGAAGAGATTTTTAACAAGAAAAGTCAGAAGCCATCTTGAGACTGGTAGGAAGGGCAGGTCATGAGAGGGACTGGCCCAGCTCCCATAGGTGGAAAGCTAAGGGTGAGGAGGGAACTTGCAGCTTTGGGGGGTTCCCTGAGTAGAGCATGGTCCAGGCCCCAGGCTGGGCTCCCCAGGCCAGAGCACCAGAGCTGAGAACAATGGCCCATGAAACATCCAGCCATGAAAGGTGGCAGAGCTTCTTTCCACAAATTTAGATTTTTAATTGTTAAATACAAGAATAACAATTATGACAACAATGCTAGGATTTTGGGATTTAAATAGAGGAGAGTATATTAGAATACTAAAAACTGCTGTTAAAATAAGTAAGCATGATTGAGGTTATTAAACAGTATCTTAAAAATATTAAAGAACTGTCCTTTGTAGTGTGCCTCAGCTGTTTGGAGCATTGTCCTGTGAACCCAAAGGTTTCCTGTTTGATTCCCGGCCAGAATACATACCTAGGTTGTGAGTTCAATCCCCAGTGGGGGCATGTACCAGAGACAACCCATTGATGTTTCTGTAATACCTCTCTCTCCCCCCTAACCTCACCCCCTTTCCCCTTTCTCTAAAATCAGTAAAATATCCTTGGTTAAGGATTTAATTATATTAAAGGACTATTTAAACATAAGATCATTTCATTATGACAGTTGGGCACTATGTATAAAACAACTTAACATCAGATTTATCTGACCTATATATTGGAAAAACCTTGAATTTATAGAGCATCCTTTAACTGTATCAAAGGAATTTCAATACATACTATCTCAGTTACAGAAAAAGTATTATTATCTGGAGAACTGCCCAATAGTGAATTTATCATCATTGGACTTATTCAAGTAAAGGCTAGGTGACCCTTTGTCATGGATATTATAGAAAGAATTCCTGTAGTGGCTGGAAGTTGGATTTGATGATGGCCAAGGTCCCTTCTGATGCTAAGATACTGTGATTCCGTGCTCATATATCATTTATCACTAAAGACTAAAATAACTCCCTAAAATACATGTTGATTGCATCATATAGGCTGTAAATAAGGACTTTGAAAAATGTTGTCTTACCAGTAGCCAAAACTAACAAAATCAGATATTATATTATTAATGGCCATTACTTAAATGTAAACTAAGTTTAGATGTCACTTTTCATCTATAAAATAAAGAGGGTTTTAAAAAAATGATTTTAATGCTAATATGAATTTTAAAAGTTATGATATACTGCTGGTAGTAGTATAAATTAATATAATTCCTTTGGAAAACAATTTGATTAAATCTTGAATAGCCTTAATATTTATACATTGTACCTCTAGCAATCTATTCTAATGAAAAATCCTGCATAAAAAAAGACAAAACAGGGAGAGTAAAGATGGCAGCAGACTGAGTGGAAGCTACACTGACATTCTCCCAGGAACAAACTGGAATTAAAACTAAAATATGGGAAAACCATCCTGAATAATCAACTGCAACTGAAGAAAAACTGTAGAGCACCCTCATAACCAAGTGGAGACCGCATATAGACTGGTGGGAAGTGCAGAGGCTCGAGAGGGCTGGCTGGGCTCCCATAGGCAGCAGCTGAAGGTCAGGAGGGATATCCCAGCTATGGAGGGTTCCCACTGAGGACTCTTAAGGCCTAAACCCCAGACTGGGCTTCCCAGCCAAGAGCACCAAAACTGAGAAAGGTGCCCACATACATCTGGCTGTGAAAAGCAGCAGGGTTTCTGTCTGCCATGGAGAGAAGGCTGGAAATGCAAGCACCCTCTTAAAGAGCCAATGCACACAATTTTGTGTGCAGCTACTCACCTTGGCTCCAGCGGAGGGAGGGCAGAGTGGATTGGAGCTGTGTGAGGAGAATCTAGAGTTGTGAGCTCTGGAAATAGAGATCAGAGCACATCCCACTGGATTCCTGTTGAGTCATTCCCCCATACTGCAGAGGACATCTTTCTCAGGCAGACATTTTGCTGCTTTTGCTTGTGGGGGGAGCAGTTGCCCCACCCTGGTGGAAAACTCTCACCCTACCCTAAGGAGTTACTATAGCCTGAGGCTCATTAAGAAAATCAGATTAATCAGCCTGCAGGCAGAGGCAGACCTTAGAGTGCTTTAAGTCTTTGCCTAATTTGCTTCTGGACACACCTTGGAAAAGCAGACTTTGGTGTGCATCTTGGTCCTGTCCAACTGCACCCAGGCCCAGCAGAGGAGACCTAAAGTGGAGAGTTGTTGATAGTCCAAAACAGGGTACTCAGGACCAATCACAAACTGTATGTGACATTGGCCTGCACCAGAGACCCTCCAAAAACACTAAGAGTCCTAGCAGTTCTACCTAATACATAGAAACAAACCCAAACAGACAGCCAAAATGGGAAGACAAAAAACAAAAAAAAACCCCTAATGAAAGAACAAGAGAAGTCTCCAGGAAAGAGCTAAATGAAATGGAAATAAGCAATCTATCATATATAGAGTTCAGAATACTGATTGTAAGGATGCTCAACAGCATCAATAAAGATATAGAAACTATGAAGGAAATTAATAATGACATAGCAGAAATAAAGAATACATTGGAAGGAATAAACAGCAGATTAGAGGAAGCTGAGGATCGGATCAGAGAATTAGAAGATCGGGTAGAAAAAAATCACTCAGTCAGAGATCCAAAAAGAAAAAACAGTTAAAAATTGGGAGGACCATTTAAGGGAGTTGTGGGAAAACATGATACATAACAATATTAGCATTATAGGCGTACCAGAAGGGGAAGAGAATAATCAAGGGATAGAGAACCTCTTTGAAGAACCTCTTTGAGGATAGGGCAGAAAACTTCCCTATCCTGGTGAAGAAAAAAACCACGCAAGTTCGGGAGGCACAGAAAGTCCCAAGCAAGAAGAATTTAAAGAGACCCATGCCCAGGCACATCACAATTAAAATGCCAAAAATTCAAGACAAAGACAGAATATTAAAGGCAGCTAGAGAAAAGAAATCTGTTACCTACAAAGGAACTCCTATGGGAGTCAGCTGTCAGCTGACTTCTCATCAGAAACTCTTCACGCCAGAAGGGAATAACATTAAGTATTCAAGGTAAAGCAAAACAGGGATCTGAAACCAAGATTCCTCTATGCAGCAACGCTAACATTTAAAATAGATGGTGAAATAATGAGCTTCCCAGACAAAAAAAGGCTAAAGGAATTTATCACCACCAAACCAGTATTGCAGGAAATGTTAAAGGAACTACTGTAGTTAGACGTAGAAATAGAGAGAGAAATATAGGCATAAAGAATTAAAATGACAATAGATAAGCATCTATCAATAATAACTTTAAATGTAAAACAAGTCTCTACAAGTTTAAGAAGACTGAAATCATATCAACCATCTCAAATCACAATGACATGAAATTAAAAATCAAGTATAGTAAAACTACACTTAAAAACATTCAATCACATGGAGGCTAAATAACATGTTATTAAACAATGAATGGCTTACCAATAAGATCAAGAAAGAATTCACAAACTTCCTGGAAACAAATGAAAATGAACACACAACAACCCAAAATCTATGGGACACAGCGAAAGCATTCCTAAGAGGAAAGTTCATAGCACTACAGGCCTACCTCAAAAAGCAAGAAAAATTTTTAGTAAACTATCTAACCCTACACCTTAAAGGATTAGAAAGCTGTCCAGACCAGGGCTTTTGTTTGCTGGGAGTTTTTTGTTATTGCTGCTTCGATTTCATCAGTTGTTATTTGCCTATTCAGGTTTTCTGATTCTTTTTTATTTTGTTTTACATGATCTCACTCATATGTGGAATCTAATAAACAAAATAGACTGAGGAACAAAATAGATCCAGAGACATAGAAGCATGGAAGAGACTGATGAATCTCAGTGGGAAGGTGGGGGTGGGGGAGTGGGTGGGGAGAGATTAATCAAAGAACTCATATGCAATATATGCATAATCCATTGACACAGATAATAGTGTGGCCTGGGGGGGGCTTGGATGCAGGTTGGAGGGGATCAGTGGGGGGAAAAAAGGATATCTGTAATACTTTCAACAATAAAGATACAGTTTTTAAAAGTAGTAATAAAAATAAACAGAACAATCATTTTACCAGCATTATTTATAATGCCAAAAACTGGAGACTTCCTCAGTTTACAGTTTTCGGGGATTATGATTCATCCGCATGGTTAACATTATGCAGCAGTTGGTTAGCACTTGCTATCTTAAAGTTCTTTCTTCTCATCTATATTCTGTATTCTGAAGCACTTCAGTGTCATTTATGTCCAGACCTTTAATGCAGTGAACAATATTACTCATTATTTCTCACCAGCTATTCTAATACCTAGTACATGACAGGTATTTAATACAGTTTGTTTCACTTAAGTGAATGTTTGCAAAATGAAGTTTTAATATCATGGGAGGACTTAGAATGTTAACAAGATGAAAGTCATACATGCTGTATAATTTTATCTATTTAAAATATCTATAAAATTGGTTACAAAAAGGGCACTTTAGTCTACTGATAATGCCAAGAGTTGTGTTTCTGGTATACAACTTTGCAGAGAGGAAGGTGAGTTAGACTCCAAATGAGGATCTAGAGATAGGTGGAAAGGGAAAAGAGACTTGTGGAACAGAAAGGAACATGCTTTACCAAGCTATATAACTTAGGGAAACTTACTTAACTTCTCTGTCTTTAAATGTTTATTTGGTACAATGAAGATAAAACTAATTGATTTCAAAGATACATTTATATGTGTGCGGCATGGGATGAGGAGGAGTAGAAAACCTTTTTATTAAAACAATTCTGGTATCTAGAAAATATATATTAACTTAGTGGTGTGTAACTAGTTAAGAAAGTCTTGAAAACAGATGACAGCACTACAATAATTTGTCAAGATAATATTAAAGGAACTTGAGAAAAGAATAAATAGTGGGAAAAGGTCAATGAAATAACCACACTAGGATTTAGGAACTTTCAAGAATATTTTCATTTACCTTCATCCTTTTGTTTTATTCTCATTGCTACAACTTATTCAAGGCCTTTATTATAGCCATTAGCTAACCAAATGAGAGAAAAAGGCATAAATATGTCATACTGGAGTGTTGAGAGTCCGTTAATAATACTGATGATGGACATGGAAAATCCTTTAATCTCCTTAACTAGAATTTAGCTCTTATTAACTGAACTCCTATACTTAACTTCCTGGCTTATGCCACTTTTGGGGTTTTAATGACCTTCTATCCTAAACAATAAGTTTATTTTATGTTTTGAATATATTTCTCTGTTACAAGAGAGCTTCTGGGGCAAGTGGGAGGGGGATAAGGCCATGTCTTATATCTCCATCAGGACTTAGTCCAAGAACATGTATATTTTGAACACTCCATAAGTATTTAGAATGAAAAAGTGGAACTAAACACAAGCTAAGGGTTATATCAGTATCCTTAAGGAACTATGTAATTAAAGAAACTTGCAGTGTAATACATATAAGAATTGAGTAGCTAAGTATGAACTAACAACTCAAGGATCAAGGCCTTAAGAATAGGAACTCTAGCTTGGGAGTAAAACTAATAATGATGATCTGCCTAGAGCTAAAGTGAAATGAGAAATATGGGAACATGCACTAAAATAATTTTTCATATGGAATATAGTTCTTGTTTGTATGATGTGATAAAAAGAGTGTTACTGCAGACAGTCATTTGAAACACCAGAGTCTTTCCCATTGTCCAAAATGGCCCCGGGCAAGGCTCTTAACTGAGCATGCCAAAAGCTAGAGAGATGAAAGGACGTGTCCCAAGTGCGCCAAAAGGTAGAAAGATGAGTGGCGTAGGCCCAAGTGCACCAACAGCTAGTAAGATATAATTGGTTATAGAAAAAAGAGTTCTCTGCTCTCTATCCATACAAGAACTGCTGGCTTGAGCAGGAAGGGGAGATGGTTTTAGAGAAGGGAGTCCATCCACCATTCTCCCAGGTCTTAGCACCTGAATAAACCTTCCTTTTGCCCCAGAATCTGTCTAATGAGTTTGGCTTTCATTGCAGCAGGCAGCTGAACCTGTATTTTTGGTTACAGTTTTTGGCAACTCTGCTGGGACAGAGTGGACCTCAGGAAGTCCAGGAGGGCCCAGGCTGAGGTTCCAGCTGCCTGTGGTAGGCTGACCCTGGGAGCAGGACTATGGGGACTTCCCATCAGATGCTGAGAGCTTTCCTTGGGGAATTTCTCTGCATTCCTTCTCAAGGCGTCAGCTGCCTGAAATGCTTGACTGATAAAAGGAAATGGGTTTCTGGGAGTAAACAAACTCCAGGACTGGCTTAGTTGAACCAGCATGCATACCAGTGATCCTCTAGCCCTGCTGCTTGGGCTTTGTGACACTTGGGTCCAGGTCGGACCATTTGCAGTACCGGTTGGCAGACTATCCCTGCCACTTGGGCTTCATGACACTTGGGTTTCCTGCCACTTGGGCTTTGTGCCATTTGGGTCAAGTCAGGACTATTTACAGTACTAGTTGGGGGGCTATCCCTGCTGCTTGGGCTTCATGTCACTTGGGCTCCATGCCATTTGTGTCAGGTCAGGGCAACTTGCAGTATAGGTTACCAGGAGATAAGATGCTAGGACTTGTTTGTGAGTGCTTGTTTGGACTAATGGAATTATGGATCCAAGGTATGTTCATATGTTCCCACTTTGTCTGGGGTCTGTCTGTGGTTAAGGTTTTGGGTTTGTACTTTCATGCCATCAGGGCTTGTTCTGTTCCAACCCCTGAAGGGAGCCTACTGGACCTAATTTTAGCAGATTGGTCTATAGCTATGATCCAATGACTAAGAGGTAATTGGTTTTCTAGTGTAACACTGCTTGGCTTACGCATACTTTAGACTATGAGGGAAAATGGCCCCTAAATAGTTCCCTAAAGTACTACACCGTCATGCAGTTGGAACTGTTTTGCCAATGGTCAGGAAAATGGTATGAAATCCCTTATGTCCAGGTGTTTATGTCTTTACACACTAATGATTCAGCAAAAAAAGGGGGGGGGGGACTAATGATGCAGAGAAGGGAATTGGCTTCAAAACCCCTCCTTGATAGTAAGACACAGGAAGAAACAGAAAATGAGGAGATGAGTCTCTTTAATGCCCTGAACTTGGGAAACCCAGGATTAGCAGCAGAAAGATTTCCTCATCACCCCTGCCTGCTGTTAGATATCCCTGAAATAGAGCCTAGAGGGTACAGACAAAGTGGGAACATATGAACATACCTTGGATCCATAATACAGCCTCACCCCTGTATGATGGGTGATCTCCCCATCAAAGACCCAGCAGGACACCCAATTTGGTCAGGGAGCATCCCTATCTGAAGTGGGACAATTCCCTTTGAGGCAATACCCTTTAGGCAGAATAAGCCAGGAGGCCAGTCTGTTGGGCCCATACTCCATTTTTCACCTCAGCTTTACTGAATTGGAAGAATTCTGACCTCTCATATAGGGAAGATCCTCAGAAAATGGCAGATATTATTACTTCCATTTTTTGCTACTCACCATCCAATCTGAGCAGATGTACAAGCTATCCTTAATATCCTGCTGACAACATATGAAAGGTAGCTAGTTATAGATAAGGCTAGTGAAGAGGCTCATTGCTTCCATCAAGAGAATTCCAACGGGACCTCCAACCCAGCCAGGGCAGATCCCTTGACAGATCCCAACTGGGACCTAAATAGTGGGGACCTAGCCTTCCTAGAACATTACAAAAGGTGCATATTGAAAAGGCTTAATAAAGGGGTCCCTAAACAAAAGCCTGAATATGATAGTGCACCATTCAACAGAAACTGAATGAAGACCCTTCTGAATTTTTGGAAAGGATCTATCAGGCCTATGGAAAGCACACTGATGCTTTCATGGGCACCAGAAAATGCTCATATAGTAAACATGACTTTTATTGGACAAAGTGCCCCTGATATCAGAAGGAAGCTCCAACATTTATGTATTTTATTTATTTTATTTAATTTTATTTTAAAAAATATATCTTTATTGCTTTCAGAGAGAAGAAAGGAGGGGGAGAGAGACAGATAGATCGAGCCCACAACCCGGGCATGTGCCCTGACTGGGAATCGAACCCCGATCGCCTGGATCCTAGGTCGACTCTCAACCCCTGAGCCATACCTGGCCGGGCAGAAGCTGCAACATTTAGAGAGGGCATTGGAAATGAATCCCTCCTCCCTCAAGTTGGTAGACATAGCCTTTAAAGTTTATCATGTCCAGGAAACAAGAAAATGAAAGCAGGCCACCATTATTCCTAGAAACCCGAAAGAGAAGTGGTACATGGAAGGAAAAGGGAAAGGCCTGCTAGGTACCAAACAATGTGCATGCTGCAAAGAGGAAGGCCATTGGAGAAAGGACTCCCCAGGACTCAAAAAGAAAAAAGATAGAAGTACTCACCAATAAATTGTAGAAAGGAGTGATGAATTTGGTGATGAACAGGGTGGGCCAGGGGCTCCCCTAGACACCTCTCAACCTATAACTATTTCCCCACGGGAGCCCCGGTACAACTTACGGTGGGAAACAAGCTAATTGACTTCCTCATAGATACGGGAGCTACATACTCAGTGTAAAATAAAAAACTAACGAAGAAAAGTTTAGCTAGTGTCTCTTACTGGAGTTACCACACAATGACAAAAACAGACATTCCTTCACCCTCTAGAATGCTAGCTTGGGGATCAAAATCCTATGCAAAGTTTTCAATTTAAATCCCATTATACAGAACAAGATGAGGAACAGGCCCATGAATGCGGATTTTATAATAGTGACCCCAATTCTGTATGGAAGATCAACACTCATGGTATGATCTTACTCTCTGAAGCTCTTGTATATACCATCCTCAAATACCTACAATGTTACATTGTATTTTATTATTATTTTTTGTCAATTGCTATACTTTATGCCCATACTTGGACTTTATCTGTATTTCCCAGACAGTGACTTCCTCAGCAAACATCCCACTGGTGGTTGTTCCACCCAAAGCCCCACTCAGGATTAGATAATGGGGATCCTTTAATCTCTCCATGTTATGATTTCACTACAATTCCTCCTGCACTACTAGGCATACCCCTCCCTGAATACTTGATTGCTTGTCTACACAACAGGTCTCACTTTGGAAGCCCATCTGCAATATGAAGATATGCAGCAGTCCACTAGCTTTGCTTGTTCATCTTGAAATACGAAGCAATCTACCAACTTTGCTTGTTCATTAGTGTCATCCTCTAGACACCACGTATGCCACCTTCTGAAGACAGCAGTCCTTCTCATTCACATAAAAACTTCCCTCCAGCACAGCTGGGCATGGCTCAGCGGTTGAACATGGACCTAGGATCCCGGAGATCATGGTTTAATTCCCTGTCAGGGCACATGCCAGGGATGCAGGCTCGATCCCCAACCGGGGGCCTGCAGGAGGCAGCCAATCAATGACTCTCTCTCATCATTGATATTTCTATCTCTCTCTCCCTATCCAATCTTCCTCTCTCTGAAATCAATAAAGACTATTTTTTTTTTATTTAAAAAAGCAAAAGCTTCCCTCCATTCTTAATCCCCTTCTTCCTTTAGTAGGTAGCAGGAATCTCTGGACCTGGGGGTAGGTAAGACTACACCCCTTGACAGCAGGAAGAAACTACAGAAGATGAGACCTCTATCCATTTGCCTTTGTAAGATTACAAGGGTTCAGAGTTATGAAGGGGGGAATTGTTACAATAGATAGCCAAAGCACTCGGGAGTCTCCCCTATTGGCCAAGATAACACAGGGAGGAGGTGCTTAACACTGAGCATGCCAAAAGCTAGAAAGATGAATGGATTGATCCCTAGTGCACCAAAAGCTAGAAAGATTTATGGACATGGCTTGTGAGCACCAAAAGCTAGAAAGATGAATGTATAGGGCCCAGAGCATGCCAAAAGCTAGGAAGATAATTGGACAGAAAAAAAAACCCTCTCCTCTTTACCCCTATAAGAACCAGGGGCTTGAGCAGGAAGGTGAGATGGTCTTTGATATGGGAATCCACTATTCCCCCAGGTTAGGCACCTGAATAAACCTCTTTTCTTTTTTAATCCTCACCAGGGGATATGTTTTCCATTGCTTTTCAGAGAGTGGAAGAAAGGGAGAGAGAAACATCAATGTGAGAGAGACACATAGATTGGCTGCCTCCTGCCTGTGCCCCAAGCAGGGCCAGTGATCGATCCTGCAACTGAGGTACATGCCCTTGACCAGAATTGAACCCAAGGCCCTTTAGTCCTTGGGCCAACACTGAGCCAAACCGGCTAGGACTAACCTCTTTCCTTTTGTATCAGCACCTGTCTAATGAGTTCAGCTTTCATTGTGACAGGCAGCCAAACCTGCATTTTTATTAAAAGAATATTGAAGAAGTTAAAAGTGAAACTACGAAGGCAGGGATAACATTCTTAAAAGAGAACCTTCCACTCTGGCCAGGTGGATCAGTCAGTTGGAGCACTGTCCCATACACCAAAATTTGTAGGTTCAATTCCCAGTCAGGGCACATACCTAGGTTGTGGGTTCAATCCCTCATTGGGAGGCAACCAATTGCTGTTTCTTTCTCACATCGATGTTCCCCCCCCCCCCCAAATCAATAAATATATCCTTGGGTGAGAATAAATAAATATGTAGATAAATAAAATAAAAATAAAAGAGAAATCTTCCCTTTTCCCTTGAGAGGTGGCACAAAATTATTGATTATGCCAATCTTCCATTTAGTAACTACACTGGATCTTTTGTGACACTCTTAAAAGAGGTTCTGGCACATAATAAGTGCTGTATAATTGTTTGATATTATCATCCCCTCATTTACCCCATTGTGAGAGTTAAGCCACCTGAGAAGTTAGAAGGAATAGTAGTCCACAAAAGACCGCCCTCACTTCTGACACCAGTTGCAAGTTCAGAGGGTTGCCATAACCACCTTCATGTTAAAAAATTTAGGAAGTGCTCATAGACTCCCATGAAGTGCTGTTGCACTCATGGTTACAGTTTATTATAGAGAAAGAATAGATATTAAAATCAGCAGAGGGAAGACACACATAGGGCAGGTTCCAATAGGGGTCCAAATGGATTTCCTAGTTGTCCTCTCATCATGGAGTCTTAGACTTCCCAGCCATGACATGTGACAATATACATTGAATACTGTCAACTAGGGAAGCTCACCAGAACCTAGGTGTCCAGAGATTTATTGGGGTTTAATTACATACTCCTTACATGCCTGATCTTGAGTTTCCAGCCCTTCTAGAACTAGAATTGATACTATGTGGCCCAAAATTTACATCATAATTTACATTCCTATACTATCTGGAAGCCAAAGCCACTAGAAAACGAAAATACTTCTATCAGGCAAAATGTTCTATGGGCCTAGAAATCACCTCCCAGTAGCTGAGAACAAAGGCCAGACCTTTCTTTGGGTAATGTTAATTCTTCACTACACACCCATCCATCAAATGCAGATGGTAATATCTATCTTATAGGTTTTATAAGGATATAATACATTAATGAATGTGAGAGTGCTTGTAAACTCAAGTCTAATCCAATGTGACTTTTTTGTTTGAGTTTTTAAATTGCTTTTATTATTCAAAAAAGCTTCATTTTTTAAATTTACCTTTCTGACTCTGTGCTTGTGCCTTCAATACTTTCACAACGATTTTCTGATCCTCAATAAGGAATGCACACTTCATCCTGTCACGGACACATTTAGCACACATGGATCCACCATAGGCCCTGCTGACATGTTTTTTTGTTTTAGACAACCTCATTAGAACTTTAGGTCTCACAGCACGAACTCCACGAAGTTGGCCTGGGCACAGGCCACATGCAGATTTTGGTGCTTTCCTTTGTATAAGGGTAAACTATTCCATTACCAGGGGTTTGGGACAGCCTAGTTTTGTTAGAGGCTGTATTGTAGACAGCCTCCGACGGTATGTCAAACACTGGGCCATTGTGAATGCCTAAAGTTACCGTCCCCAGAAGAGGAAAAGGACCAACATGACTTTTTTGATCAACTTTAATCCCACTTTTCTAATGAACCTCAGTAACTTGCCTTGGAATTCCATCCACTTTTATGTACTCACATATTTGTCATTTATGGCATTCTTTAGTCCCTTGCATAGATCTAAGTTTCCATCTGGCATTATTTTCCTCCCACTTGGAGAACTGTCTTTAACACTGTTTCAAGTGGTCTGCTGGAAATGAATCTTCTTTTTGTGCGTCTGCAAAGTCTTTATTTCACCTGTATTTTTTAAAAGATATTTTCACTGGTGTGTATATTCTAATGGTAAACTCTACAGAGAAAGGAGTAGAGGTTGATTCCAGGGGTTGGAGGAAAGGGAGATGAGGAATCTGGAATAGAAGGAACATGCTAGGTTGAGAGTTTATATTTCAGCACATTGAAGATTACATTCCACTGTTTTATGGTATTCAGTTTCTGATGAGAAGTATGTAGTTTTATTTCTTTATATATAATGTGGCTTTTATAAGTAGCTAATTTTAAGGTTTTTTTTTATTATTGGTTTTCAGGAATTGCTTATAATGAGCCTTAGTGTGGTTTTGTGTTTATCATACATAGGTTTATTGGATCTGTTAGGTTTGGGTTTTCATCCAATTTGGAAAATTTTGGGTCATTTTCTCGTTATTTTTCTGCTCCTTTCTTCTCCTTCCAGGACTTTAATTGCAACCTGTGTTAGAGAATTTGATGATGTTCCATTTATTCATTTTTTATATCTTCTATTTCTCTCACTGTATTTATCTTTTCCTTCAAATAATTGAATATAGTTATAATAGCTGTTTTAACATGCTTATTTGCTAATGCTTAATCTTTATCTCTGTCAGTTCCAGATCTGTTTCTAATGAATAATTTTTCTCCTGTTTTGGGGTCTCATTTTCTGCTTGTCATATCTACGAAATTTTTACTGATGCTGAACTTTGGTAACTTCACATCATTGGTTACAGATTTACATTGGGCTCTGTTTTTATAGATAGTTAAATTACTTGCAGTTCAGTTTAATCTTTTCACGCATTGTTAGGGTGGGTTATAGAGTAATCTTTAACTGTAGAGAGTGTTCAGCCCCATTATTAAGGCATAGCTGTTATGGTTTCTACTAAATGTTGTTGAGTGATCAATGAGGACACTCAGTTCTGGCTGGTGGGAGCTCAAATGCCTCTTAGCCCTCTGTGAGCACTCTGCCTCATCTTGTAGAGTTTCAGTTTAAGCTTATGTGTCTTGGTGTCCAGCAAAGACTCCAGAGGCCCCTGTGTAGATTTCTGGAGTTCTGTTTTTGCATAGTTCCTTACTCTTCAGTACTCTGCAACTTCAACCACTTAGCATAGTGAACTCCAGTCTCTGTTGCCTTACCTATGAAACTACCATGCTTTGCTTGGGATCGTCCTCTATGCTCTGAGGTCTGGAATGTACCTCAAGGCAAAAATCTAGAGTGATAGTAGGGCTCACTTTGTTTCTCTCAGGGATCACAGTCTTGTGGTGCTTGTTTTTCAATATCTGCAAATAATTGTTTCACATACTTTTGTCCAGTTTCCTATTTGTTCACAGCAAAAGGCTAAATCTTGTCTGTTATACTTTATGAAGGCCAAAAGTAAAAGACCCATCCATTTTCATTGAAAACAGCAAAAAGTTTTTAAATACAATATAAAAATTCATTTTACTTTGAGTCTATAACATTTTCTTTATGTTATCACCTAAGTATATTTTTCTCACCTTAATCACTAAAATTTGCACTGGATAAAGTGGACAGGGCTTTATCTTGTGTTTCTTGGTGGGGAAGTAAGTACATTCTGAAAAGAAAGGAACAAAAGGACATTTGGTGATTAAACTGATGGACTGTGGCAAAAACTGTTATGTGCTTACCAAATAATTTCCTTTTTCCTTGGGATACAGACTAAGCTACATTTTCCACATGTAAAATACCTTGTTTACCAGTGCATGGTGCACACACTACTTTGTTTAGTGATATATGTGTTTCATACATATTAGTATGTAGTGTATTAATTTGTAGTGTATTAGTATGTAGTGTATTAGTATTAGTTTAGTAGTGTATGGTATGTGCGCTATGTTTAGATATATAGTTGTGAAACACTATGTAGCTAGGTGTAGCCCTGTGACTGACTTCAAGCCAATATAGTCTAGGCATATATGATATGTCATTTCTGTGACTGGCATATAAAAAACTCCCAGGTGATGCTTTTTGGCTGTGTTCTTTTAAATTTTTGATTTATGGGTACATGTGGAGGGTCTAAAAGTGAACTTCAAGACTCCAGGGGATGGCCAACCCACAAGATGGAAATAACTTGGGTACCTGAATCACTGCATATAGCAGATCCATTTTTCTCACCTTGCTAACCCTCGTCTGACTGCGGTGTGTATGACAGGTAAAATTGTTTTGTGAGTGAGTGTGTGTGTGTGAAGTTACTCAGATTTGGGTTTTATTTCTTGAGGCAGTCACAGTATACTTACTAATATAATTTAAAACAATATTTTTAGTAAGGATATTTTTTCAGTAGATATCATTTTAAAAACTACATAGAGATAAATTTAGCTTTTCATTGATAGGGATGGCCCCTGGCCTGCCTGATTCGTTAAGTCAGATTCTAACATTTTGACTGATATTTTATTTTATTTTTTAAAAAATACATCTTTATTGATTTCAGAAAGAGGAAGGGAGAGAGAGAGAGAGAGAACATCAATGATGAGAGAGTCATTGATCGGCTGCCTCCTACATGCCCCCAACTGGGGATCGAGCCCGCAACCCGGGCATGACTGGGAATCGAACTGTGATCTCCTAGATCCTAGGTCAAAGCTCAACTGCTGAGCCACGCCCAGCTGGGCTTCACTGATATTTTAAAATTCAAAGGATAGAAGCCTCTTTATTCATGCTGCCTGAAAAGACCCATCTCCTAATTTTCCTCCTTTGACTTTGTCACTAGCTCCTGTCACCAATATAATAGAGGCTACATTCCAAAAAAAGATTACTATGTAGTCCAACCTCTATCTGGCTTATATTTTCCCTTCAGAAACACACTGATACAGCCAGGGACAGCTTTAAATATATCCAGTATCTTTTATTTTTATCCTCCTAAACAACTCTGCCTGGCTACAAAATCTTGGACTCACAGAGCAATGACAGCATTAGTCAGAAGACAAGTGTCAGTTCCAATATAAGTTCAAAGGTCACATAAACAGTTTTTTTTTACCACCTCATCTGCCACACCTTTTTTCTTGTCTCATTATCTTGTCAATTATTTCATTTGGATTTCAATCCTCTGAGCTACATTCTGAGCATCAAATTTTTTGACCAATGAATATCAGGCATCCTCATAATCTTTTCGTAAATCTAAGTTATCCTGTCAGGACTAAATGGGATACCAATTAGACCTGATCAGACTAGAAAAAGGAGGTAGTAGGCTCCAGCTTACCACTATTTTATAGGAAGGACTCTTACTGTTGACAGATCAAAGTTAAGTTTTTCCATTAACTGCCAGATGATCTTAATGGCAGCTCCCACCTGAGGTGTAAAAACTCCTCCCCCTCCAATGCCTCCCCCTCTTCCTCCTCTACGTCCTCCACCTCCTCCTCCCCCTCCTCCCTCCCACCTCCTCCATCTCTGTCTCCTCCTCTTCTGTCTCCTACTCCTCTGTCTCCTCCTCTGTCTCCTCCTCTTTTATCTCCTCCTCCTCCCCCTCCCCCTCCTCCGCTTTCTCCTCCTCATTCTTATTTTTATTCCTATCAGGCAGTGTTTCTGAGTATTACTCAGGTATGGGTATATCATCATCACACATTATTATGTGTATTTCAAAATGAGGGCTTTCCTCTACCTACAGAATGTGATGAATAAAAGCAGTCTAGTTACCCAGTTACAAACACTCTGAAAATATCTGGTCTCTCCCAACTACCACCTCTTTGCCCTCTTCATTCCAGTCTCACCAGACTTCCTTCAGTTTCTCTCATATGTCATGTTCCTTTCTACATTTATTTGTGTTGGATGTGTGTATCTATAGATCTATATTTATATACATATATGTATGTATGTATGTATTTGACAGGTTAAGGAAGAGTGTGTGTGCAGGTGGTGTGTGTGTGTGTGTATACATGTGCATATATGTGTGTATGTATATGTATAATTAACTATTGTGTTCCAGTAGAACATTAGAAGCTCCACTGAATATGAAAAAAATATGTGTGTGCATACACATGTGTACAGATGTCTGCATTTGATTATTTGTTAAAAGAATGACTTTATTTCCAAACTGTAAGTTCCATAAAGACAGAAATTGCATCTATTTTGCTCATTATTACATCTCCAGTGCCTACCACTGCCTACACATAATACGTACTCAAAAAACATTGTTATATTAGGGCCTCTGGGCTATACTACATTTAGGCACATTATAAAGTATGCTACGTGAGAAGAGATCTATTTAGGCCATGTTTGGGAGTTGTTGAGGGCATTTGGAAGTTTATGGAAAATGAACCTAATATCAAATAATCAAACAAAACTCAGAATACAAAAGAGAACAATCCCCAAGTTCTGCCAAATCTTGCACATTCCTTCACTCACCAATTATAGGAACTTTAAATTATTTTTTTTGATTTAGACTGAGGCCTAATCATTTTTCTTAGTGTTAATAAGAGAAGTTTACTTAAAAAAGATCCTTTTTTGTGGAGAAGATATGCACATATAATTTGGGGGTTTTCCATTTCTTCTCAATATTTTACAATTCCTGCTTTTCTCTATAATGATAAACTTGCTTGGTTAAAAAAATTAACCTTTATCTTTTAAAAATTAATTTTTCTTTTAAAAATTACTTTTATGTTCCTGAGAAGCATAAAAATATTTTTAAGAGATAAATCCATTCTTAACTTTGAAAAACTTATACTGAGATCAAAGTACTCAAAATGAGATGCTTTATACTGTTGAAAAATAATTCTCCCCAACTTTTCTACTTCTCCTCCTCAAACTTTTCTGCCAAAAAACGTAAAAGCTACATGCCTAGAACCAAATCAGTCCCACTTTCCATTTTCTTCTTCCATCTTGAACTTCTCTCTTACCTTTCTGAGCATTGGATGCACAAAAAGGGTAGATCGAATGACCGCTTTCAGAGGAGGAGAATGGAGGTACCAAAAGATGGGTTAAATCTAGTAACATACCACAACTTCCTTAAATTCTTGGGTGTCTTCCACAAGCATCTTTTTGACTGCTTCTTCATTCTCCTTGATCTCTTCCTTTACAAATTTTTATTCAGGTAAGTCTGGAGTTGTCTTATTCTGTGGTCCCATTATAGAGAACAGCTCTAGATTAGAATGAGCCTCTTTTACAGATAACAAAAAATATAGTGCATTCTCTGTGAGCTGTGGACTAAAGTGAGCCTGTATCTTTTTTTTCTCTTTTAAAAGACATCTACTTTTGATCAGAAGGATAAGAAAAACATAAGACATGCATGTTCAATAATTTCTACTCTTGCTTAAGTTGTACTATCTGAATGGTGATAATTTTCCTAGGTTTGAATATGTAAAATAAAAATACTCTTCAATCTTAAAAAAATAAATAAAATTTAAATAAAATTGATTCTAGCTCAGATATTTGCTAGTCTGTTGAACATAACCAGAATCTTTTTTTGCATTTTTTTTTTTTTTTTTTTACTAAACAGAATTTCTTGATTTTTTCATCAATGTCTTTCTAGGATACCGCTCTTTTAAATCTTGGTCCAAATGTTCTACCATCTGACAGCCAAATACAGGCTGGGCCCAAAAAACTATGGAATGTACCAATCAGTGTCTGAACAGGGAACGATATCCATAATCATTTCACTCAGAAAAGGAGGCATACACAATGTCACTGGTCCATAGCATCTATGGGATCCCATTGGGCAGGCATGATGAAAACTTGGTTCCTTGATCAGGCTCTGATTCTACTTTCTGAGAAGAATTTTCTTGTCCACTTTCCCCAGTGGTCTCTGGCTCTATTCCCTGGAAGTTTCTTTCTGTTCAATCATCTTGCCCATATATGGAGTGGTGTTGGAGGTTACCACCTGCTTTGGGGATGCACAGATTTCAGACTAGTTTTTCTGTTTAAACACACTTGGGTGCCAGAGGTGGCTTTAGAGTGCAAGTAATCAAAAGCTTTTTAGTCCAAGTTTATAGTTTCTTGGATAATATAATTCCATGAAAATTATAATTAATTTCATATATAATAATAATATCACAGCATGATTTTTTCCTTTGGCCTATATTTCTCTCTATCTAATGACATCTACCTTGCAGCTTATTTGAAATAATGGGTTGGGATGTGAAATTAACACCCATGATCTGATCTTTCCACAAAGCTGTCTTAGTAGCCTTTTGTTGCTCAAAATCCTTCTCAGTCTTAACCTCTTCCTTTTTGAGATCTAGAAGTCATTGGCCTTTCCAACTCTTTGATGCTTTCTTTTAATTGAAGTTATTGGGGTGACATTGGTTAATAAAATTATATAGATTTCAGGGGTAAATTCTGTAATACATCATCTGTATATTGTATTGTGTGTTTGCTACCCTAAGTCAAGTTTCCTTCTATCACCAGTTATCCCCCATTTGCCCTCTCCTACATCCCTACACCCACTTGCACCTCTGGTAGTCACCTACTGTAGTGTGTCTATCAGGTTTTTGTTCTTGTATTTTACCGAGTTTTAGAGAGAGAGGAAGGGAGAGGGAGAGAGAGAGAGAAACATTGATGTGAGAGTGATACATCAATCATATGTGCACCCTACTGGCGATTGAGTCTGCAATCTGGGCATGTGTCCTGACTGGGAGTTGAACTGGCAACCTTTTGGTGTATGGGATGATTGATGCCCAACCAACTGAGCCACAACAGCCAGGGCCAGGTTTTCTTTTTTCTTTCTTTCTTTCTTTCTTTCTTTCTTTCTTTCTTTCTTTCTTTCTTTCTTTCTTTCTTTCTTTCTTTCTTTCTTTCTTTCTTTCTTTCTTTCTTTCTTTCTTTCTTTCTTTCTTTCTTTCTTTCTTTCTTTCTTTCTTCTTCTTTCCCTTCCTTCCTTCCTTCCTTCCTTCCTTCCTTCCTTCCTTCCTTCCTTCCTTCCTTCCTTCCTTCCTTCCTTCCTCCCTCCCTCCCTCCCTCCCTCCCTCCCTCTCTCTCTCTCTCTCTCTCTCTTTCTCTCTTTCTTCTTTCTTTCTTTCTTTCTTTCTTTCTTTCTTTCTTTCTTTCTTTCTTTCTTTCTTTCTTTCTTTCTTCTCTCTCTCTCTCTCTCTCTCTCTCTCTCTCTCTCTCTCTCTCTCTCTCTTTCTTTCTTTCTTTCTTTCTTCTTTCTCTTTTCTCTTCCTTTTTCCTCTTCTCTCTCTCTTTTCTCTCTTTTTTTTTTGCTTAATCCCTTCACCTTTTCCACGCAGTCCCCCAACACTACTTCCCACTGACAGCTGCCAGTCTGTTCTCTGTATCTATGAGTCTGTTCCTATTTTGTTTATTTTGTTCATTAGATTCCACATGTAAGGAAGTCATATTGCATTTGTCTTTCTCTGACTGGCTTATTTCACTTAGAATAATATTCTCCAGGTTCACCCATGATGTCCCAAAAGGTAAGATTCCTTTTTTTAAATGGCCAAGTAGTAGTCCATTGTATAAATGTACCACAGCTTTTTAAAAAATATATATATCTTTATTGATTTCAGGGAGAGGGAAAGAGAGAGATAGAGATGATAGATGATAGATAGACAGATAGATAGATGATAGATGATAGATAGATGATGATAGATGATAGATAGATAGATGATAGATAGATGATAGATAGATGATAGAAACATCAGTGATGAGAGAGTTGTCACCTATCAGCTGCCTTCCACAAGCCCCTAACTGGGGATCGAGACCCCAACCTGGGCATGCGCCCTGACCGGGAATCAAACCTCGATCTCCTGGATCCTAGGTTGATGCTCAACTTCTGAGCCATCCCCAGCTGGGCACCACAGCTTTTTTATTCACTCATCTACTGATGAACACTAGAGCTGCTTCCAAATCTTGGCTATTGTAAATAACATTGCAATGAACATAAGTTTGAATATATTCTTTTGAATTAGTGTTTAGGGTTTTGTGGGCTATGTTCCCAGAAGTGGAATCACAGGATCATAAGGCAGTTCCATTTTTAATTTTTGAAGTACCCCCATATACTGTTTTCCACAGTGGCTGTACCAATCTCAATTTCCACCAACATTGCACGAGGGTTCCCTTTTCTCCACATCCTCACCAGCACTTGTTGTTTGTTGATTTATTGATGATAGTATCCATTTTGACAGGTGTGAAGTGGTATCTCATTATGGTTTTAATTTGCATTTTTCTGGTGATTAGTGATGATGAGAATCTTTTCATTTGTCTATTGGTCATCTGTATGTCCTCTTTGGAGAAGTGTCTATTCAGGTCCTTTGCCCATTTTTAAATTGAATTGTTTGCTTTTTTGGTGTTGAGTTTTGTAAGTTCTTAAAAATTTTGGATATTAACCCCTTATTGGATGTACCATTGGCGAATATGTTCTCCCGTACAGTTCCTTTTCTGTGCAAAAAACTTTTTAGTTTAGTTTGATGTAGTCCAAATTGTTTGTTTTCTTTTGCTTCACTTGCCCAAGGAGATATATCGGAAAAATTATTGCTACAAGAAAGGTCCAAGTTTTTATAGCCTATATTTTCTTCTAGGATTTTAATGTTTTTGAGTCTAAAATTTAAGTCTTTAATTCATTGTGAGTTTATTTTTGTGTTTGATATAAGGAGGGTTTCTAGTTCATTTTTTTGCTCATATCTGTCCAGTTTCCTCAGCACCATTTTCTGAATAGACTGTCTTTACTCTATTGTATGTTCTTGCCTCCTTTGTCAAATATTAATTGACCATAAAGACATGGGTTTATTTCTGGGCTCTCTATTCTGTTCCATTGATCTATATGTCTGTTTTTATGCCATTACCATGCTGTTTTGTTTACTATGGCTTGTAATATATTTTGATATCAGGTAGCATGATTCATCCAACTTTGTTCTTTTTTGTCAAGATTTCTGTAGCTATTCTGGGTCTTTTGTGATTTCATATAAATTTTTGGAATATTTCTTCTAGTTCCGTGAAATATGCCCTTGGCATCTTGATAAGAATTACATTGAATATGTAGATTGCTTTGTGTAGTATGGACATTTTAATGATATTAATTATTCCTAAACATGAACACAATATATGCTTCCATTTATTTGTAGTTTCAGTTTCTTTCTTTGGTGTCTTATAATTTTCCATGTACAGGTCTTTTGCATCCTTGGTTAAATTTATTCCTAGGTATTTTTTTATGCAATTGTAAATGGGAATGTTTTCCTAGTTTCCCTTTCTGATAGTTCATTATTGATGTATAGGAATGCAACTCATTTCTGATATTTATTTTGTACCCTGCTACTTTACTGAATTCTTTTATCAGTTCTAGTAGTTTTTTTGGTAGAATCTTTAGGGCCCTTTATATACAGTATTATGTCATCTGCACATACTGAGTTTTACTTCTTTCTTTCCAATTTGAATGCCTTTTATTTCTTCTTCTTGTCTGATTCTGTGGCTAGGACTTCCAGTACTGTGTTGAATAAGAGTGGTGAAAACAGACACCCTGTCTTGTTCCCAATTTTAAGGGAAACACCTTTAATTTTTGTCCATTGAGTATGATGTTGTCTGTGGATTTGTCACATATGGCATTATGCTGAAGTATCTTTCCTTTATTCCCACTTTTATGTGAGCTTTTATCATAAATTGGTGCTGGATTTTATCAAGTGCTTTTTCTGCATCTATTGATATGATCATGTGGTTTTTACCCTTCATTTTCTTTATGTGGTGTATCATGTTGATTTCTGGATATTGTACCAAACTTGGATTCCAGAAATAAACGCTTTGTGATCATACTGTATAACCTTTTTAACATATTGCTAGATTTTTGACATATTGTGATTGTTTGAGATTTTGACATATTTAGATTGTTTGAGATTTTTCTTGTTTCTTGAGGTAGGCCTGTAATGCTATGAATTTCCCTCTTAGGACTGCTTTCACTGTGTTCATAGATTTTGGGTGGTTTTGTTCTCTTTTTCATTTGTTTAAAGGTATCTTTTTATTGTTGACCCATTCATTGTTTAGTAAAATGTTATTTAGCCTCCATGTCTTGTGTGTTTTTCTTTTTTTTAAATTGTGATTTATTTCTATATTCATACCATTGAAGTCAGAAAAAATGCTTGATATTATTTCAATCTTCTTAAATTTATTGAGACTTGTTTTGTGTTGTAATATGTGGTCTATCCTAGAAAATGTCTGTGTTGCTTGAAAAGAATGTATATTCTGCTGCTTTGGATTGAAATGCCCTGAAGATATCAATTACATTAATCTGACCTATTGTGTCATTTATGGACACTCTGTCCTTGTTGGTTTTAGGTCTGGAAGATCTATTCCTTGATGTCAATGGAGTGTTAAAATTCCCTACTATGACTGTATTACTGTCCATTTCTCCCTTCATGTCCATCAAGATTTGCTTTATACAGTTAGATGCTCCTATGTTGGGTTCACATGTGTTTACAAGGGTTATATCCTCTTTTTGAATTATTCCCTTTATCATTATGTAGTATCCTATTTGTCTCTACTATATAGCCTGTGTTTTAAAGTCTTTTTTGTCAGATATAAGTATTGCTATTCCAGCTTTTTTTGTTTGTTTGTTTCATTTCCATTTGCATGGAATATTTTTTTCCATCCATTTACTTTTAGCTTGTGTGTATCTTTTGTACTGATTTGGGTCTCTTGTTAACAGCATATATATAGGTCTTGTTTTCTTATCCATTCAGCTACCCTATGTATTTTGATTGGAGCATTTAAGCCATTTACATTTAAAGTGATTATTGATAGGTATGTATTTATTGCTATTTTATTCTTTTAACTCAGTTCCTCTGTTTTTCTTCCTCCCCCTGCCCCTTCTCCTCCCTTCTTCCTCCCCTCCCCCTTCTTCCTCATCTCCTCCTCCTCCTCCTCCTCCTTCTTCTTCTCTTTCTCCTCCTCCTCCTCCTCCTTCTTTTCTTCTCCCTTTTCTTAAAGAGACCCTTTAATATTTCTTGTAATACTGGTTTGGTTGTAACAAACAAACTCCTTTAGCTTTTTTTTTTTTTTTTTTTTTTGCATGGGAAATTCTTTATTTCTCCTTGAATAAATGATATACTTGCTGGGTAAAGTAGTGTGGGTCATAAGTCCTTGCTTTTCATCACTTTGAATATTTCATGCCAGTCCCTTCTGGCCTTTCATGTTTCTGTTCAGAAATCAGCTGGAATTCTTATGGGTGCTCCCTTGTAGGTAACTAGCAGTCTTTCTCTTGCTGCTTTTAAGATTCTCTCTTTGCTTTTTACCTTTGCCATTTTAATTATAATATGTCTCGGTGTGGGTCTCTTTGGGTTGATCTTATTTGGGAGTCTCTGCACTTCCTGGACTTATATGTCCTTTCCTTTTCCAGGTTAGAGATGTTTTTAGTCATTATTTCTTCAAATAGGTTCTCAATCCTCCTCTCCTTCTGGTGGTACCCCTATGATGGGGATGTTGTTACACTTCATGTTATCCCAAAGGTTCTTTAAACTTTCCACATTTAAAAAATCTTTTTTCTTTTTGCTGCTCTGATTTTTTTCCTACCTTGTTTTCCAAATAACTGATTCGACCCTCTGCTTCATCCAACCTACTCTTTTTTCCATCTAGTGTATTCTTCATTTCTGACTAGTTCTTTTTTTTATGATTTCTATGTCCTTTTTAATGCATACTATTTCTTTGTTTAAGTTCTCCTTTATTTCATTCATTCTTTCCCTAAGTTCCTTGAGCATCTTTATAACCATTGTTTTGAACTCTATATCTGGTAAATTACTTGCTCCATTTCATTTAGCTCTTTTTCTGGAGATTTCTCCTGTTCTTGCACTTGAGGTATGTTTCTTTCTCTCCTCGTTTTGGCTGCCTCTTTGTGTTTGTTTCTGCATATTAGGTAAATCTACTATGATTCTCAGTCTTGGTAGGGTGGCCTTATATAGTAGGTGAACTGTGGGACCCCTTGGCATAGTCTCCTTGATCACCTGCACTGGGTGCTCTAGTAATATCCCTTGTGTGGGTTATGTGGTTTAATTGTCTTTGATGCTCAAAATTTTTAGATTCTCCTTTAGACTCTCTCTGTTCCCTCTTATTTCTCTTTGCAAACTGGTTAATTATATCCCAACCTCATCTTTTACTTCTCCCTTGTCAAAGGCAGCCAGCAACACCAAACACAAATTATTATTAGTTTTTTTCAACATCTTTTCTTGGCCCACATGTTTAATAAAGAGCTGGGCATAACAGGGATCTCTGGGCTTCCACCTCCATGTCTCCTTCCTTCCTTCACTGCAGATATGCCAAGTTAATGCTATACCACTTTCTTTTAGTATTTTGTTAACATAGCACCTAAATTCAAGTTATCAATCTTTGTATTATTACTATAAGAAACGAAAAAATTAAATAATCCTTATATCTTGAGAGAGAGAGGAATGGGAATGGGAGAGGCACATAAGGGATTTCAAAATCATTGAAAGTGTGTACGCTATATTGTATATAATATATGTAGTCTTGGTTATGCATGAAATTCTTCATAAGAAAAACAAATGAATCCAATTGAATTAAATTATGCTGGTATACATCTAAGTATTCACAAGTAAAGTGTGAATAACATATTATCTTTATCACCTCATTCCCCCACCCTCACATACCAGAAACTTCTCTCCTTTAAGATTGTCTGACTTGCTTATAATATTTAAATTCCTCCTAATTCAAGTCAGAAGTCATTGTGGCTAAAGGAAAATTACTTTGTAATTACCAGATCTCCTCAGGTAGTAGAGCCTTAACGAATGACTTCAGGGGAGCTGGTAGGATGTCCTTGAAGTTAATCAACATGGCAGTGCTTAGCCTCACTCTAGACCTATGTGACACAGCCCCCTCATCCAGAGTGTCACTTTTGTTTAGCTCTACATTTCCTAGCAAAGTCTTGTGGTTAAAATGAGGCAGATTTAGAACTAAACTTGCTGTTGAAAGTGAATTGGTATATTGGATGAGGAGAAAACTGTCACATCTTAGTGCAGTCGGTTGCAGGGCATCATGCGAAGTTGGTACTCTTCTTTGACCTTTATCACTGCCCAAATGGCAATGGTTCCTAACTCATTGGGGAAAAGACATATTTATTGACCATGTATATATTGATATTGAAGCATTTATCTCTATGTAATAGATACCAGAATATGATGAGGTCTAGTAAAAATGATATTTGTGTTATCATGCTACTGAAATAGAGTTCTAATTGTTGAGTAGAGATGTGAGGTGAAATTAGTAATACTTTGAGAATTTTCCTGTTGTCTTTCCAGACTGACCACAAAAAGAAAGTGTGAGTCAGAAGGTAGTGTGGGAGAGACCCCAAGCCAGGACAAATGAAATGTTACCCAAATAAATTCAATTAAATAAATAAATAAGAAAATGCTCAGGTGTAAGTGTGCTAAACCTTACACATTGCAGTTGTCCCAACTGTACTTGTAGGTAGGAAAACTGAGCCAGAGGAAGAAAGGAGGCATGTGAACAGGAGTCATAGCCTCTTTGACTCAGGGATAATGGGACAGGAAAAGATTTGTGGCTGAGTTCAGAACCAAATAAGACCAAGAGATAAATGAATTAGCTGTTGGGAAGGATCAGAGTAAATATCCATGAGAGATCCCAAATCAATGAACTATGCTTGGAGAAGTCTGCTGGCAAATGCTATTCTTTGAGGGTAGCTCAGGACTTCTTAATTCACCCCATCAGCACTACAGTTCCAAGGAAAGAGGTGACTTTTGTTGTGGGGATGCTACACTGGGGACTGTTGGGGAGAATCCCAGGACACTTATAGGCAAATAGAATCTAATCAACTTGATTAAAAGCTGAATCTAGATGAGTGGGAAAAAAGCCTGTGGTACATTTACACAATGGAATACTACTCTGCTATAAAAAGGAAGAAAATTTTACCCTTTGCAACAGCATGGATGGACCTGGAGAACATTATGCAAAGTGAAATTAGCCAATTAGAGAAAGACAAGTACCATATGATTTCACTCATGTGTGTAATTTAATGAACAAACTGAACTACCAAGCAAAATAGGGACAGACTAATAGAGAGCAGGAATACATCTCCAGGGTGGGGGTGGAGGGGTGGAGGGATTGAGCACAAAATTTTAAAAAATAGACAACTCAGGGACATGGACAATAGTGTGGTGACTGAGGGGGTGAGGGAGTGGGGGTAGAGGTGGAAGAGGGCATAGAGGGGATAAATGGTGATAAAAAACCTAAAATTAAATTAAATTTTTTAAAAAAGGTTAGCCCTTGCCATTTTGGCTCAGTGGTTATAGCATTGGCCTGCAGACTGAAGGATCCTGGGTTTGATTTTGGCCAAGGGCACCTAACTTGATTGCAAGCTCTATCCCTGGCCCTGGTTGGGGAGTGTGCAGAAAGCAACCAATCAATGTGTCTCTCTCACATCAATGTTTCTCCCTCTCTCTCTCTCCCTTCCACTGTCTGAAAAGCAATGGAAAACATATCCTTGGGTGAGAATTTTTTAAAAAAGGGTTAATATAGAAAGCTAGGTTAGGGAAAGATAATGTGGTTCCTGATGCTGCACAGAGGAGAAAACTTAATTTGATAAGCAGAGGAACCCTGCACATTTTTAGATAGGGAAAGGACAGGATTAAAACTGATCTTTCTGCCCTGGCCAGTGTCTCAGTTGGTTGGAGTGTCATCCTGTACACCAAAAGGTTGTGGGTTTGATTCCTAATCAGGGCACATACTTAGGTTGTGGGTTTGATCCCCCATCAGGGTATGTATAGGAGGCAGTTGATCAATGTTTCTTTCTCACATTTATGTTTCTCTCTCACATTTATGCTTCTCTCTTCTCTCTCTCTCTCTCTCTCTCTCTCTCTCTCTCTCTCTCTCTCTCTCTCCGTCTCTCTGAAATCAATAAACATATCCTTGGTTGAGAATAAAAAATTAAAAAAAAAAGTCCTAGCAGGTGAGGCTCAGTGGTTGAAGACCCAACCCATGCACTGAAGGGTTGCATGTTCAACTCCTGATCAAGCGCAGGTACTTGGGTTGCAGGATTGATCCCTGGCCCCAGTTGGGGTACGTGTGGGAGGCAACCAATGGATGTGTCTCTCTCACATTGATGTTTCTCTCTCTCCCTGTCTCTGTCTCTCTCGCTCTCCCCTCCCCCCTTCCACTTTCTCTAAACATCAATGGAAAAAAATATCCTTGGGTGAGGATTAACAAAAAATAAGATATAAAACAACAATAACTGATCTTTCCTGTGCCACCACCAACACAATTTACTCTAGCTCCATCCTTAGGCTACCTAGCTTTTCATTTTGGTGTATGCAATATTTTTTTCTATTCTTGTCTTTTTCTTTCCACTACAAAATGAGTGGCATTATGAAATAGAGGATGGATCATAGGCTTGGAGAGAGAGAGACCTAAATCCAAGTTTATATATACCAATCAACTACTGCAATAACTTTAACTCATTCATTCATTCAAATGTTTTAAGTGCCTGCTACAACCCAGGTGATTTTCTAGGCCAAGATGATGGTAATGAATAGCACAAATAATCTTTTCTGGAGAGTGGAGTTTGACAAGAAAAAACAAGTACATATGGTATATAACATTAGAAAAATGATATAAAGAAGAATAGAATAAGGGGTTGGATTCTGATGGGAATGTTCAAGGAAGTGATACCATAACAGAAATCTAGATGAAATGAAGAAATATGGGAAAAAACGGGGAAGAACATTCCAAGCAGAAAGAAGAACAAGGGCAAAATGTAGCTTTGCACTTACCTGGTTTTCCAGGAAAAAGAAGGCAGTGTGACAAGAGGTCATAAAAGGTCTTAAAAATGGCAAGAGATAAGGTTGGAGAGGTAGAGTCATATATATATAAAGTCTTGTTGGATGTGGAAATAAATTTGGATTTTTTCTGAGTTCATGGTTTTAAGAAAGGAAGTTAATATTCTGATTTATATTTTAGAAAATCGTTCTGGCTGTTCTATGATGAATTGTCTGAAAGGATGAGGGGAAGATGGCAAAAGTAGAAGCAAAAATCACCTTCCTTAGTCAGTTAATATTTGACAAAGAATGCAAGAACATACAGTGGGGTAAAGACAGTTTATTGAATAAAAATTGTTGGGGAAATTGGACAGATACATGCAAAAAAATGAAACTAGATCACCTTATACCACACACAAGAATAAACTCAAAATGGATTAAATATTTAAATATAAAACTCAAAATCATGAAACTCCTAGAAGAAAACATAGGCAGTAACATCTCTGACATTTCTCTTAGCAATTTTTTTTTTTTCTTTCTGATATATTGTCTCAGGCAAAGGAAACAAAAGAAAAAAATACGTGGGACTAGATCAAACTAAAAAGCTTTTGTATAGCAAAGGAAACCATCAACAAAACAAAAGGGCAACCTGCTAAATGGAAGAAAATATTCACCAGTGATACATCCAATAAGGGGTTAATATTGAAAATTTATAAAGAACTCACACAACTCAACACCAAAAAAACAAACAATCCAATTAAAAAAATGGCAGAGGATCTGAATAGATACTCCTCCAAAGAGGACATACAGATGGCCAATAAACGTATGAAAAGATGCTCAATGTCACTAATCATCAGAGAAATGCAAATTAAAATCACAATGAGATATCACCTCACACCTGTCAGAATGGCTACTGTCAATAAATTAAGAATTTTTGTTAGGCTCAAATAAACTCACAAAATTAAGAATTTTTGCAAGTTCATTTGAGCCTAACTGTTGAAGATTGCCAGGAAGCAAAATCTCAATAGATTGAGATAATGATCCTGAAAATGACAATTTTGAACCTTATTTTATACATTACATTCAAAAGAGATTATGTGGGTTACATGAAACCCATTGGTGATAGTTTAGGGAGGTGGAAGAAAGCAAAGTGGGGAAGCCTATGGGATTGCATGAAAAGTAAGATGATAGACACATACATCCTTTACATAGGTGGGTATAGGATAGTTAACAGTCAACAATTAACATGATAGAACAATGAGAGAATATACGGTCTCCACTCAGGTGCACTAGTTGTGCCCGTGGGGTCTGGAAAATGGGGAGTTACCCCGATATTCCAAAGGAATGCTAAGATGCAAAAGAAAATAGGCTTAGTTAAGGTAAGATCGACCTTTGTCAGGGAAGATAGGGGCCTAGGAGGTGACCATGGCTGCTTTTAGTTAAAAAAGTTTTAATTTCAGACCATTCTTTGTGGTTACTTTAGGTCTCTGAGTTTTCAGGCCACCACGCAGGCCTCCCCTGAGCTTGTTAGGTTAGCATGTGGCCCCTTTTCATCTACAATAGTCATGGGGATGTAAAGTACAGCATAGGCAGTGTAGTCAATAATACTGTAATAAGTATGCATGGTGCCAGGTGGGTACTGGAAATATCAGGGAAACACTTTGTCAAGTATATGATTGTCTAACTACTATGCTGTACACCTGAAATAATACGAAGTAATATTTTTTAAAAACTGGGAAAAAATAGTTTTTAAAAATCAACTTCCTCAGTTAACATTAAGAAAATGTCCTTGTTTATTATTCTATAATAGAACTTAATGGTTAATTAAGTTATGGTATATTGTTGGATTTAATATTCCAAAGATAGTGCAAACATGGAGTTTTAAAGTATATGTACTTATTTTGTTAAGTGTAAAAATGATTGAAGTGAGTTAATGCCCCACTTTCAACTTTCGTGGTTGAAATGAAAACACTCTCTGGACCTGAATATCTTTGAAAGAGAAGGACAGTTAGGACATCTCTAGGGTCCCATCGAATTCTAAATTTCTTGTTAATTCTGAGAACAAGCCAGGTAAGGAACAATTTGGATATAATTTATATATAACAGTTCTGAATAAATAGCTGGATGGAAAATTTCTAAATGTTTTAAGCATATGTTCTTGATAAGAATTCATTTGAACAGACCATCTATAATATATTACTTCATAGAACTGTTGTAGGCAGCTGGAACGGCATCGGGTATTAGACTTGTGGAATCGGACTGGACACCTGGGTTCAGCAATCTTAGTACTTGAGTTCTGACTAGGAAAGATTCAGAGCGGAGGCTCTAACTACAAGAGAACCTTTATAAAAATCATAGAGGTGCAAGAGTTAATTGGTAGAAGATATGGGTGTAGGAATCAAGTTATAGAGGCAAAGGAAGGGCCCTTGGAGCTTGGGCGTGTGGAAGGTAATGGTAACATGCCTGGTGGGGTGAGGGAGGGAAGGAAAAAGGAAAGGGAAAAGGAAAGGCAGGCATGTTATTGTGAGGGAGAGAGCTCATTGGATCTTGGTTCTAAGGGTTTTAAGGGTGGATATTTTAGAGGTGGTCTGGGGAAGATCTCAATAGACTATTCAGCAGCTTTACAGGTGTGTCCTTTTAGAGTGTAGTCTCCACTGATTGACTGGTCTGTGCCAAGGCAGGGGGTCATTATTCAATGCAGCTGGTCCTGAGGTCAGCTGTGGCTGGTTTTGTTCTCCTGGTCCCTGAGCTGAAATACAACTGAGGCCTAGATGTTACCTCTAGGGAGGAAAGGTCTGGGGGGTCCAGACCTCATGACCAGGGATATGCTAGGGGAGGAAAGGTCACCCTTGGGGTGAGGTCATACCCTACACCTGTCCTTTGCTAGGTACCCAGGACTTTCTCCCCTGGTGACCTTCTGTACCTGGCCCATCATCCTTGCTCTGCTTATTCTGTCTCACTGCCTACAACAGAACTATTCAGGGTATAGGAATATCGTCAAAAATACAAATTATAATTTCATTTTTGGGGAAAGTAATGTAAAGCCTATACTATGAATTCTAATAACTTTAGGTGATCTGAAACTATTTTCTAAGAGATGATTTGAATCATTAATTTTGCATGCAACTTTTTAAATGTATTTCTTTATGTAGACTTATTCTTGTCATATTTAATAATTCATAGTATTCAGGGTTCCATCAAGAGCATAAGTAGCATATTTTACTCTTGGGAACCACAAAGTACATCCATCTGCCCACTTGTCTCTAATGATGTAAGTAAATATGATTCGAGAATGTTACAGGTGACAAAGATTGGAAACTATTAAAATTCTGTTTGATTCTTGTGAATCTTGGATACAGAAGAGATTTGTTATCTTTTTGCTTCCTGCAACACAGGAATGATTACTTCCTCTCACATATATTTAGGGGCATTGAGTCTGTGTCAGTTTCAACAATGTCTTTGTCTCTGTTAGCATCAGGTTTGCTAATCTAGACCTCTGAAGCAATGCAAACCTGATTATCATAAAAAGGGGAAATGCTCAAAGCTGCCCATTTAACACTTCACACTGTACCTGAGCGGGACTTCACCTTTGTTCTATATTGATAAGCAAAGTAATTGCCTCGCTGACATTTAGCTAGATATTCTGTTCCTGATTAAAGGAAAAAGTAATAAATAGCCCAAATTCATATCTATTAAAACCTGTACATTTACTTCCAAAAATAATGCAGAATGATCTCATCAGAAATTTATCTGCACCTTTTCTTCCCATGAAAATCATACAGAACCACAATAATAATTTTGCATGCTCTCAAGATTTAAATCAGGCTCCCAGAACACACCATGACTTGCTCAGGAAATAGGAGTTTTGCCCTGAAATATTGGTGGTTCAAGTGAGATCAAGAGTTTAGGCAATCCAAAGTGACAAACGCTATCAGATACCATCCTCTCCCTAAAGGCCCCCCCCCCCCCCCCTTTAGCAATGGGAAAATCAGGAACAGCAGTAAAGACCTACAAGAGGTCCTGGCACTGAACAGACTTCAATAAAATGTCTAGTGAAGGCTGAATAAACTGGGTCACATAGCAGCAGCTTCCAGGAGACTTACTGGCTCACTTTCACTTGAGAAAATGGGGATAATATTTGTTAAATGACAGGACAGAAATGAAACGCTTCTACAATTTTCAGTTTCTAAGTGGTATGGAAAGAATGCAGCATTTGCCTTCCCTTTCCAGTATATACTTTTGTCGAGGAAAAATAAAAATATAAAGTGTTTGCTAATTCCTAATATTTAAACTTGAAAGATTTCCTGGAAGATACTCATGATATTTAGACCAGCCTGCGGCCGGGAAGTGGCAGTTCTAGGGCCTGTGTAATCTGCCTCCTAGGGAATGGGCCAGGCACAGCGTCCAGTCTCCCAAGGCCCTCCAGGGCTCCGTGGGCAGCTCCCTCCCGGGTGGCTGTTCCGCCCCCACCTCAGAGCCTTTTGCCCCTCCCCCAGGTTCCCAGGCCTGGGCTGGCCGCGGGGTGGCCGAGCTGCCCCTGCGGGGAGGCTGCCCCAGCACCGGCACGTGGGCAACGGCGGCCTCAATGACCGGCCAGGAGCCCAGCAAAATACCTGGTCAGATAAGAGGCAAGAGGCGGAGGAGGAAGGAGGGATGGCAGCTGCGTTTTTAAACCCCGCGGGCCCTGGGTCGTGGTGGCCCCAGCGGCCGGCCGCGCCGCGGGGCTCAGCGTCCCGCCTTCCGAGGACCTACACCCGCGGCGGGCGGGGGAGGGCGCGGGAGGGCGCGGGAGGGCCGCTCCCCAGCGCGGGAGGGCGCGGGAGGGCGCGGGAGGGAGGGGGAGGGCCGCTCCCCAGCGCGGGAGGGCGCGGGAGGGCGCGGGAGGGAGGAGGAGGGCCGCTTCCCAGCGCGGGAGGGCGCGGGAGGGCGCGGGAGGGCGCGGGAGGGCCGCTTCCCAGCGCGGGAGCGAGCCTTGGGCGGGCGCCGGGGGCGCAGGGTGGGCCGCGCTCCCGGGGCTGTCGGGGCCCGCGGTCCTGGGGCCCCACGCTGGGCACCTGCCCCACTCGAGGTTGGGGACCGGGCTGTATCCTCCCGGGAAAGGAGGCCGAAGGAGGAGGGTGTGTGAACTGTTTTACAAAGAAACCGTTCTCTAGCCCTGACACCTGCCAAGTCATTGTTCAGGCGGGAGACCACCGGTAGGTAGTTACATAGGAGCAAAAATTAGTAGGTAGTTGGGGCTGACGGCCAGGAAAAGTGTAAATGACAAATTTTAACGAGTATAGGAAAGTTTATGTAATGTAGAAAGGCTTATTTTCAGGTGGTTTCAGCACAACTTGCGCGCTCTCCTTTAGTTTGCTGACCGGCGCAGCGTCACCCGCGGCGGGAAGCGGGGCAGATGGTGTCGGCTGCTGCTTATCCGCGCGGAGGGAGGCCTTTTGGGCTTTGTGAAATTTTGTTACCTCTGAGAATGTTCTACATACTTCAGTGTCCTCACTCCCTAGGAGCAAGCCTTCTGAACTGGAATTATGACCTTTTTGAAGTGGACTAATTTAATTGATTTTCTTAATTATTTCAAAATGGAGGCACCTATTTATACTCAAAGGAAAAACAGTATTTTGTGGTGCAGGATTAGGCAGGGCTGCACAAAATGGAAGTTTGAATAAAATGTCTGATTAGTAGTAAAATAATTGTGGTTTTCTACCGTTAAGACAGTCTGAAGCCCCACATAAGCCTTTTGTTTGCATTTGAAGAGCAACTTAATCTCTCAACATAGAGCTAAATGTTTAAGCCCCTTGACTCTTGGGGAAACTGGAGGCCACGGATTGTCCTGTGAGAGCATCAGCCCTTCCAGCTTCTGTGTCAGTGCTGCTCCTGGAGATAGAGGGACATAAATAACAACTCACTTAAATGTAGAAGTGATTTGCTTGAAGCACTTATGTACCTGCTGTTACTAATTAAGGGTTTTTAGCCTGGGGCAGCTTGCAAATGGAAATCTAGTGTTTAAAAAACTCTAGACTGGAGTGCCCAGTGTGTTACTGTGATCTCAGAAATCAGAGGGAGTGGGTCGAGAGCATTGCTGACAAGGATGCTGCATTATAAAAACTGCCCGCAGTGCGCGGCCAGGCGTGGCTACGCGGGGGAGCATCTACCTAGGATCCGAGGGATTGAGGTTGGACTCCCTGTTCCTGCGCATGAGGGGTTGGGAGCTCCATGCCCTGTCGGGAGCGAGCAGGAAGCCTCCCTGTGAATGATGACTCTCTCATCATTGATGTTGCTGTCTCTCTCTGCCCCTTCCTCTCTCTGATAAAGATATATTTAAAATAAAACAAAAACAAAAAACTGCCCGCAATTAAAAAATCTACGCCAAGGTGTTGGTAGTGTTTATTCTTGAGAGGTGGAATTATAGATATTTTTATTTTCTCATTAGGTAGTTTGAATGTTCCAGTGTTTCCCAATGAATATGTGTTGCTATTATTTTTTTTAAAAAAGGTGCAGTAAGCAATTTATTTTTTTAATTTTTAAAATTAATTTTTCCCCTTACTATTTATACCTTCTACGCCCTCTTCCATCTCCACCCCTCACCCTGTACCCCTCAATCACCCAGTCACCACACTTGTCTATGTCCATGAGTTCTTTCTCTTTCTTTTTTTTTACTCAATCTTTCCACCCACCTCAACACTCCCACTCTGTCCTGAGCTATCTGCCTTCTCTCTATGAGTCTGTCTCTGTTTTGCTTGGTAGTTCAATTTAAATAGAAAAAAAAAAAAATTCTGCCAAAGGAAGCTTAGTATTGGTTCAAGTTGTGGTACTTACAGGTGGAAATCTTAAGTGCACTAAAAGGCAGTTTTCCAGAGCAGCATATCCTAGAAAGTTTTATTCATTTTCCTTTTATTATTCTTACCAGTGGATCCTCCTCATCACCAGTTCATATTATACCATCAACAAGATATTTTTAACTGAATAAATATGATTTAAGTTGATTAGAAGCTATTGAGTTAATTCAAGTTCCCTTGGGATAGAGGGCTAGGGCAGTGTTCTCATTTGTCTGATTACTAACATTACAAGTGTGCTCTGGCACTAATTTTGTAGGGCAGGGAAGGACGCCTTTGGCAAGAGAGCAAATCAGTTCTTCCCAACGCTACTTTATTTAATGTTCCCTCTGTGTTCTGGTGCAAGGCACTCTGCAAACTTTAGACTTGTGGCGTAGAGGGCTGCTTAGTGATGTTTCACTTCCTCTGTTTCTGGATCCTTTTCCCACATCTCAGATTTCTCCCCACTCTCCAGGACCCGTGTTCTGCTCTTTACTCCACAAGACTAGCTGAGGAAATAGGTAACTGAGCTTCTGAGGTGCACACTGTAGTCGGAAGGACCAGGACTAGCTAGCTTAGGGATGGGCTCAAGTTAGCAGCTGATGTCTGTTATTCAAAACTTACCTTTGCTTCTCAGTAGGCCCAATTTCCCAAACCCTATGGCTCAAGAAATGCAGAGAGCAGTTTGATTTAGGGCTGTTTTCACTGCCTGAGGTGGACACATTTTCCTCTCTAATTCTACCTCTCCTCTTCTCCATCAAGTTGATTTGTCATTTTCTGTACTCTTTGTGTTTAAGTTTGGTATCACTTGAGAGAATGTGACAGTAACTACCACATGCAGGGCATTGTACACACATTTCTTCTTGCAAAGTATTATCAAGTATCTTCCTCAAAGCCACTAGTAAGGGGCTGAACTAGGGTGACAGACCCTGGTTTGTGTGCCTTAAAAGCCTTTGTTCTCTTCTCTGCATCAACCTGTTACAAAAGGAGCAGTGGTAACAGTTTTGGTAGAACTGAGGCTCATACACAATTCTTCATGGGTTCCGAGGATTAAAAGCCATACTTACTTATCAGCAGAAAAAAGACTACTAGAATGTAAGCTCCATGGTGGCAGGGACCTTGTCTAATTGTTCAGTTTATATTTCCAGCACACAGCATCTGCCCTGTAGTAGGGCTCAGTAAATATCTATGGAGACAATAAATAGATTTCAGCCATATTTAAGCAGATGCAAAGTGGCAGGATCTTTTAAAGGAAAAGAAAATAAACCTTTCTAATAGAGGATTTTACAAGTTATTCATAGCCCAGGATACCCTGGTTTATATGTGTTGTTTTAGTGTAATTATTATTATTATTTTTATGTTTTAATTTATTTTTACTGTTGAAAGTATTACAGATGTCCCTTTTTTTCTCCCTATTGGTCCCCTCCACCCTGCACTCCCCTGCCCCCTCCAGGCCTTTACCACACTGTTGTCTGTGTCTATCAGTTATGCATAAATGCATATAAATTCTTAGGTTAATCTCCAGCTGCCGTTCCCTCTGAGATTTGTCAGTCTGTTCCATGCTTCTTTGTCTCTGGATCTATTTTGTTCATCAGTTTATTTTGTTCATTAGATTCCACATATGAGTGAGATCTTGTGATACTTGTCTTTCTCTGACTGGCTTATTTCAATTAGCATAATTAGTATTCTCCAGGTCCCATCATGCTGTCTCAAACGGTAAGAGATTCTTCTTTTTACAAGCTGCATGGTATTCTGTGGTGTACATGGTGTAAATGTCTGAGAAGATGCTTGATAATTATTTCAATCTTTTTTTTTTTAATCCTCATCCAAGGATATTTTTCCCATTGCTTTTCAGAGAGAGTGGAAGGGAGAGAGAAAGAAAGAGATGTAAACATGAATGTGAAAGAGACACATGGGTTGGTTGCCTCCCGCATTCTCCCAGACTAAGGTCAGGGATTGAGCCTGCAACTGAGGTGTGTGCCCTAGGATGAATCAAATCTGGGACCCTTCAGTTCGCAGGCTGATGCTCTAACCACTGAGCAAAACTGGCTAGGACGACTGCAATCTTGAACTTGTAGAGATTTATTTTGTGTCCTAACATGTGGTCTATCTTTGAGAATGTCCCATGTGCACTTGAGAAGAATGTATACTCTGCAGCTTTGGGATGAAATGTTCTGTAAATGTCAATTAAATCTATCTGATCTAGTGTATCGTTTAGAGTCACTGTTTCCTTGTTGATTTTTTTGTCTGGAAGATCTATGCAGTGAAGTCACTGGGGAGTTAGAGTCCTCTACTCTGACTGTATTACTGTAGATCTCTCCCTTAAAGTCTTCCAGAAGTAGTTGTTTTAAAATATATTTAGGTGCTCCTATATTGAGTGCATAAATGTTTACCAGGGTTATATCCTCTTGTTGGGTCAAACCCTTTAGTATTCTGTAGTGACCTGTATTGTCTCTTGTTATGGCCTTCATTTTGAAGTCTATTTTGTCAGATATGAGTATTGCTAACCCAGCTTTCTTTTTTTCATTTCTATTTGCATGGAAATGTTTTTTTCATCCCTTCACTCTCAGCATGTATGAGTCTTTTGTACTAAGGTGGGTCTGTTGTAGGTAGCATATATTTGGATTATGTTTTCTTATCAATTCAGGTACTCTGTGTGTTTTGATTAGAGTATTTAATCCATTTACATTTAAGGTTATTATTGATAGGTACTTATCTATTGTCATTTTGATTCTTTATGCCTGTGTTTCTCTATTTCTACTTCTTATTACAGGAGTACCTTTAAAATATCTTGCTGACTGGTTGTTTTGAACTAGAACTCATCCATGAAAGCCAGCTACTTTGGTCAGCAAGGTATTTAAAATTACTTAAATTAATGTAATTGCAGACACGAGTTATTTTGTGACCAGTCAGCAACATTCGAACACAGAAACACGTGTATACTCATGACCAGTCAGCAAAGTGTTTAACATTTCTTGCAATGCTGGTTTAGTGGTGATAAACTCCGTTAGCCTTTTTTTGTCTGGGAACCTCTTTATTTCACAATCTATTTTGAATGATAGCCTTGCTGGATAGAGTAGTCTTGGTTTTAGATCCTTGTTTTGCATTACCTTGAATACTTCATGCCATTCCCTTCTGGCCTGTAGAGTTTCTAATGAGAAATCAGCTGACAGCCTTATGGGAGCTCCTCTGTAGGTAACAGATTGCTTTTCTCTTGCTGCCTTTAAGATTCTGTCTTTGTCTTGACTTTTTGGCATTTTAATTATGATATGTCTGGGCATGGGCCTCATTTGATTATTCTTGCTTGGGACTCTTTATGCCTCCTGAACTTGTGTGACTTTTTCCTTGACCAGATTAGGGAAGTTTTCTGTCATTATTTCTTCAAACAGTTTCTCTACCCCTTGCTTACTGTCTAGATCTTCTGCTACTCCTATGATGTGAATATTGTTATGTTTCCTGTTGTCCCATAGCTCCCTTAGACTGTCCTGTTTTTAAATTATTTTTTCATTTTGGATCTCTGATTGAGTGAATTTTTCTACCCTGTCTTCTAATTTGCTGATATGATCCTCAGCTGTTTGTGAGTAGCCTTGAGTACCCAGTTTGAAGCTTTCAGCAATCCACAGCTTGTGACTCTGTCTGCTGGAGATTGGTGCATTTGGAAATGACCAAGATGGGCACCAGGATCTGCTTTTCCAAGCCCTCATCCAGAAGCATATCAGGTAAAGACTCAAAGCACCCAGAGGATGATTGTTATTCAATCTCTTAATGAGCCTCAGGCTGTAGACCACACAGCAAGGTGTAAACTCCACGGGGTGGGGGGAGAGGTTTTCCAGTGGGTGGGACAATTGCTTCTGCTCCAGGCAAATGCTGCCTGGATGGTAAAGGTCTGCCTGAGAAAGTTGTTTTCTGCCATATGAGGAAATGACTCAGCACATTAATACAGATGGGTGCCCTCCAAGCTCTATCACCAGAACCCACAACCCTAGATTCTCCTTGCACTGCTCTAGTCTACTCTGTTTTCTCTCTACCGGATCCCAATTTGAGTGTCTGCACATGAAACTTGCGTCTTGGCCCTTTAAGAGGGTGCCTGCATTTCCAGCCATCTCTCCCTGGCGCTCAGAAAGCTAGCTTCTTTTCACAGCCCTGTGTTATGTGGGCACCTTTCTCAGTTCTGATGCTCTTGGCTGCTGGGAAGCCCAGCTTGGGGTTTAGACCCTCAGAGTTCTCAGTGGGAACCCCCACAGCTGATATATCCCTCCTGCCCTTCAGCTACTGCCTGTGGGAGCCCAGTCAGCTCTCTTGTACCTCTGTGCTTCCTACCAGTTTCTGTGTGGCCTCCACTTTACATCCTTAGTTATAAGGGTTCTCTCTAGCTAGTCTTCAGTTGATTATTCAGGATAGTTTTTCTATATTTTAGTTTTAATTCCAGTTTGGTTCTGGGAGAGTGTCAGTGTCACTTCCACTTAGTCTGCTGCCATCTTGGAATTCCCTAGTGTAATTATTAATAGCATCCCCTTTGACTCTCAAAAATGTCTCAGTTTGGAAGGTAAATGCAATGATCACACTATCTGTAGCGGATAGGTTACTTTTGGACATTTGTAGGTTGCTTCTGTTAACCAGGTTAATTCAAAACCAAAATTAGAATCACTTCTTTTATGACCATTTGTTAATGACTATGTTCAATGCTTAGTGCTTGGCTCACAAAGCCATAATGGCAATTCGCAAAGTCTGCACTAAAAGTATCCAGGTGGCTCAGAGTCCCATGTCATTCCTAAAGTACTATTGGAAATGAGGAATATTTATAAAATGAAAAGGAAACACTCTGGGAAAGTGTTTCAGTCATTAAGTAAGGGTCCTGATATTCTCTACTGTTGAAATTCAAAATTTCAAAGCTCATTTGAAACTGTTATGGGGGAAAGCAGCTTGGCTTCTAGTCACAGGGACTGCTAGGGTGATATTGATCCTCAGAGATCTTTAAGAAATAGTCCTCCCAATGGGAAAACAATTGCCTCCTATGCAGGGTCCCCATCACCAACACTGGCTCCTCTACAGGTTAGGTACTCAGGACCCAGCTATGTGAGGACAATGGTCCAAGGCAGGCCTCACCCACCATGGCAGCAGTGCCCAGAATACTGTATGCTTGACACTAACAATTGGCTAAACCAGATTTAACCCAACATTTGATTGCCAAGACTTCACAGGAAGGGCTGCAGTATAAAAAGGAACCAATGGAAAGAAGGATATTTGAGGGAAGTAGGAGGGAATAAGACTGGTGACATGGTTTGATATTAGTCTGTGAAAAGCCATACTACAGAGTTTGAATTTTTGTCCTGTTTAAAACAGGGTGGGACAGGTGAGTGAGATTGGCTCATGAAGGTGAATTGAGCACACATGTCAATGTCTCAATCTACCCCAGATTCCAAGGCAGGAGATATTTTAAAACATAAATACTGTAGAGAAGAGAATAAGCTAGGGGCAGGGGGCATTCCAAATTAAAAGTCCAAGGAGACATAATAGCCAAATGCAATGCGTAGTCCTCAATGGGTTCTTGGTTTGAACAAAGTAGCTTTTCTATGAACACTAAAAAAAAAAAAAAAAAAAAAAAAATCCACAGGAAAACTTGAAATTTAAAAAGCAGATAGGATCAAATTGCCACTAAAATAAAAGTAGAAAAACCACAGCTTAAAATATGCGGAGAAGAGAAGAAATGAGAGGTCAAGCAATTCTAGTGACAGCTCAGACAGAATGTTAGATGAAACAAAGATGAAATGGGCCAAATGGTACTCACCTGGTAATGAAGAACTGCATACTGAATACCTGGGCCAGTCAAACCCCTGAATTTCTTTAGCCCTTGGATTCTTCCAGCTCACTCCCACTACAGCTGGAGCCATAGTCCTTTTAAACCCAGGATAACCCCCAGGAACTGCTCTTTCCAAAGAAAATGAGCTATATGTAGTACAACTATATACAGTAACAACCAGTTCCTGTTAGTAATTTGCAGAACTCTATAACTGAAGACGATTAAGGGAAAGGCAGCTCTGCCCAGGAGGAAAATATTGGGCTTGGTTTTAAGAGTAAAGCTTGCTGTTTTTTGAAAAATAGTTAGTCCCCGCTTCTGTTCTTTGCTTCCATTTTTCCAGCCACTCACACCAAGGTCACAGTCAGTTGTTCCTTTGAAGGAATCAGTCACTGGGGAAACAGACCATGTCAACTGCAGGGGAAACTGCTCATACCCCTTGACTTAATCTTTGATTCATTTTTATGTTTGGATAACCAAGGATCACTGGACATTAACAGCATAGATATAATGCACAGACATTAGACACAACTATTCCAGGAACAGATTATGAAAGGGATAGAAAAAACTTCTAAAATTCTAATTTTTATTATCGGAGAGGATATAATATCATAAAAATTGTATGTATAAAAAAATTACCAAAAAATCTGAGAAATGAGCAATTTTCATTAAATGAACTGAAATTGTAAACATTTTTAGAGGAACTGAAGACTGAGCTGGTATTGATATGAAAAATAAAGTTAAGGAAGTCTCTCAGAAGTTGAGACATGAAGGATCAATTTAGAATTTTTTAGAATGTATAACATGTAATGGAAGATTTCCAAGGAGAGACAAAGACACAAAGAGGAGGGAATGAAGAAATAATAGAAGGACATTTCTAGAGCCAAAGATCCACTGAGTGCTAAGTAGAATTAATGACACCCAGGCCCAACACATCCTAGAAAACTATCAGAACCCACAGCATAACAGGAAAACACCAAAAAACCCCCAAACAGCTTATTTTTTTCATCAAAAACTTTGGGTGCTAGTGTTATTGGTGGGAGTGGGGTTCCTGAGGTGCTGCTGGAATAAGAATTTCCGGAGGCCCTGATGGGAGGACAAGTTATTGTAGAAAGCTTTATTTCTGTGGACTTATACCCTGAGTTTCCAAAGTCCCATTTCCCTTTGTCCTGCCAAGAAAAAAGTCCCATTTCGTTTTCACCAGGGCTAAGATCAAAGCCAGTGTCCAGAGTTTTGCTCCATGTTGGAGACAGGTCCATTCCAGCATCAGGCTAGCTTAATTTGTGTTCCCCACTGCAGTCCATTAGTTCATTGCATGTGGAGTCCACAGGGCCACATGGCTATTGGGCGAACACCGGCAGGAGCAAAGCCCGAGGAACAAGAGAGCCAAGAGAGAATTCCTTTGTCTAGGGATTCCCCAATTTTTGTGGGCTTGCATTGGCATTGCCCCCTCTATCCAATGATTTATCTTGCCACATTAGATCAACAACAAGCACCTTCTCTACATCACCTCAACTTCACTGCATATGCCCCCATCTCCCCATTTGTCCAGTCCCTCTCCCAGTGTTTCACAGGGAATGGGCCAGTGGTTCCCTGAGGAGTGTGCAGTTATGGCTTCTTGGTGAAACTGCCCAAATGATATGCCTATAATGCCTGGCTTTCCCTTTGCTCCTTTCCTATTATTAACAACGAGCTAATTACAATGGTATCACCAGAATAAATTGTCCCGATATCTTGAAAGTTCAGAGACAGAAATTTTGACCATAGGAGTACTTATCAGGTAAAATTTACACCGAATTATGAGCCCTAATGCCACTTAAAGAACAGAAATAAGAGGTTTAACTCCCAGAATATTATATGAGCAGCAAGAGGGAAAAGGGAAAAATTGGATAAGCCTAAGAGAAGGCATGGGAGAAAAGAAACAAGATTTCAATAAATGGGAAATTTGAAATAAGAGAAATGAAACCATTCACATTAAGCTGCAAATGGTTCACAATTAATAGTTAATTATATTACATTAATAACAGTTAATGCCATTAATGTAATGTATAACTTAAATTCTTGTTTTAAAAACTGAAGTCTCAGATTGTGAAGAAAAACTAAAAATTCAAATGTATATGTCATTTCCAAAATTCACACAAAATCAAAATAATATAGAAAGGTTCAAAATAGAGGGATATGCAAAACTAAATGCTTTATATCAGGAAAAATATATATAAATTTCAGGTGAAAGGGTTTAAAAAGACAAAAAGGTATATTTCATACATATATATGATATATATGATATTTAGGCCTAATTAATATATGATATTTATATATTATTTAATATGTACATTGTAGATCATATTGTATGTATTAAATGTTATAATTATATATTTATATGAATATGTATAATTATGAACCTCTATGTACCCATAATTTGAGTCCATAGTTAGAGAAATTGATAAACTGACAAACCGTAATTAAAGAAGGAAGTAGACTTCTCTAATTTATTTCATAAACTGAAAGATCAAGTAGATCTAAAGTAAGCAAGAAAGCAATGAACAACTTCAACCTAAAATATATAAAGAGAATATATGCTGAACAGAAAATATACTTTGTTTTCAAGTATCTGTAGAACATTAACAACAGTTGATTGTGTGTTAGGCTACAAAGAAAATACCAACAAATTCTAAAGAATAGAAGTCATGTGGGGTACACCTACTGTTGATGATATAGTAAAATAACAAATGAGCAACTAGTTAATAGCCTAAAATAAAAAAACAGAACCAGAAACACTGTTCTCTTAAAAGTTAAAAACATCTTTATATAAGTGTTTAATATAACTTAGGGTAATGTAGAAATATGAACTGAAGTCACAAACTAATAAAGAATGAACAGAATGCAATATACATCAAAATCTGTGGGATACAACCAAGTGCCACTTGGAGGACTGTGTCATCTAACAGAACTTTCTGCAGTGATGAAAATGTTCTATAATTATGCTGTAATATGGTAGCCACTTGCCATTTGTGAATATTGAGCACTGGAAATGTGGCTAGTGTTTCTGAACTCAATTTTAAACTTTATTTAATTTTAATTAACATGAATTTATATAGCCACATGTGGCTACCGTATTGGACCACACAGTTCTATATAGTCTCCAATAAAGCATTGCCAGAAAAAGAAGATAGATAAAAATGTATATATTAATCTCTAGTTAGAAAGCAAGATGAACTCAATGCAAGTAATAAATATTATATAAATTTAAAAATTAATACATTTGAAAAAAGTTATGTGAAATAGCTTTTAAATATATAAACAAAATTAAGAGAAGGTAGAAAACCTAAATTTTCTAATACTAAGGAACTATAAAAAGTAGTTAAAACCTTCCTCTCTAACAGGCTTCAGGCCCAGATTTCACAGACATGTTTTACCTAACCTTCAAGAAGCAGATAATTTCTTTGTATTATAAGATATTTAAGACCATAGAATAATATTGAAGCTTTCTATTTCATTCTTTAAGGTTGGCATAACCCTGGTACCCAAAACAGATAAGATAATGCAATACAAATTGTATCTGGTTTCACTTATGAACATAGATGCAGAAATCTAAAATAAAATGAATTCAATTCATTATACATTATGTACAGGTTTATCCCAGCAATGCAATGATGGCTTGACATTAGGAAATCTATTAATGTAATTCACTACCTAACAGATTTTAAAGGAGAAAAAAATATTATGTTGTCTACTAAAAAAGCATTTGGTAAATTTTAACACCTATTTCTGACTTAAAATTCTTAGCCTTCAAGTAGAAAGAAACTTCTTTGACTTGATAAGGGTTATTTACCAAAACCTTCTGTATCATTTTTAGTGGTACACACATTTGAAATATTTCCACTAAAGTTAGGAACAAGGCAAGAATACCTGTTGTCACTTCTGCTATTCACCACTGTTCAGAATGTTCCAGCCAATGCTTTAAGATCAATAAATAAAAGGCATATATTATGGAAACAGGGGCAAAAATGTCCTTTTCAAGACAGTATGATTATCTGCCTAGGAAAGTCAAAAGAATCAACTAAAATGTATTGTGACTAAATAGAGAGCGCCATAAAGTACTAAAAGCAAATTTCTTTTACAGAAATCATTAGCATTTCTCTGTCAGCTATAATCAATCAGAAAATGTAGTGAGAGAGAAAAGCTATGCCCTCCACAAAGACTCCAAAATCTTGAGATAGCTAGGAATAAATATATGAGGACACACGCAAAATGTGTATGAAGGAAACTATAAAATTGAAGGGCATTAAAAAAGGCCTGAATTCTCTGAGTCATACTTCTTAAATAGAGTGATTTGATACAGTAACGATATTTTCTAATCAATCTTTAAAACAAATGAAATCATAACCAAAAACTTAACAAGGTTCCTTATGGAACTTGAAAAGCTAATGATTTCACTCATGTGGAATCTAATGAACAAAACGAACTAACCAGCAAAATAGTGATAGACATTGATAGAAGGAAGGCTGACAGCTGTCAGTGTGGTGGGGTGGAGTGTGTGGGGGGGTGGAGGGATTGAGTAAAAAAGATAAAAACTTCATGGACTACAGTGTGGTGATTGCTGGGGGAAGGGAAGGTGGAGGAAGGTGGAGGGTGTGAGGGAATAAATGGTGATAGATGGAGACCTGACTTGGGGTGGTGAATACACAATACAGTGAACAGATGATGTGTTGTAGAATTGTGCACCTAAAACCCGTATAATTTTGTTAACCAGTGTTGTCCCAATAAATTGAATAAAAAAGAGAAAGACATGTCTTGAAAAAAAACAACTTATGCTAAAATTCTGTTGGGAGAGAAATTGTGAGAATATATCTTAAGAGCCAAAATGAAAACAGCAAGTACAGAACCAAGTGCTCTATCTAATATAAAACATATTATAAAGAACTAGAAATTAAACAGTGTAGTATTAACCAGGAACAGGGAAAGAGATCAATGGATTAGAATGAAGCCCTGAAAAACATAATACTGAGAAAAGTTTAGCCTATTCAGTAATCCTGTTGGAGTAATTGACTCTGTTTGAAAATGATGAAACTAGATACCTCCTACTTTGGGTTAATCACTAAATAAATTCCAGATAGGATAAAAAACTAACTGCTAAAATAGCACCATAAAAGTATACACTATCAAAGCATATCTTAAATTAAAAAAAAAATTTTCAATTACAGTTGACATACAATATTATATTAGTTTAAGGTGTATAGTATGTAACTTGTAGTGATTATCCCGATAAATCGAGTACCCATCTGACACCATCATAGTTATTACAATATTTTTGTTCTCTTTATCTTTGAGTTCTTGTTTTGTCTGTTTATTTTGTTTTTAAGATCCCACACCACATATAAGTAAAATCATATGGTATTTGTCTTTCTGCGCCTGACTTATTTCATTTAGCATAACACCCTCTAGGTTTATTCATGTTGTTCCAAATGGCAAGATTTCATTCTTTTTTATGGCTAAGTAATATTCCATTCTATGTATGTACCACTTTATCCACTCATCTATCCATGGACACTTAGGTTGCTTCTGTATATTTGCTATTGTAAATAATGCTGGAGTCAATATAGGGGTGCATATGTCTTTTTGAATTAGCATTTTGGATTTCTTCAAATAAATTCCCAGACGTGGAATTGCTGAGTCATATGGTAGTTCTATTTGTAATTTTTTGAGGATCCTTCATACTCTTTTATATAGTGGCTGCACCAATTTGCATTCCTACCAACAGTGCACAGGGGTTACCTATTAATAGGTATGTACTTATTGCCATTTTTTTGTTTTCTGGCTGTTTTGTAATTCCTTTTTTGTTATCTTGCTTTCTTTGTAGTTTGATGATTTTCTGCAGTGGTATGTTTAGATTTCTTTCTATTTATCTTTTGTGTATCTAGTATAAAGTTGTGCTTTGTGATTATCACGAGGCTTACATAAAACATTTTATCTTTATAAGTTTGTTTTACATTGATAACAACTGAACTGTGAACTCATACTCAGCTCTACATTTTTACTTCCTCTATACCATTTTATGTTTTTGATGTCACAGTTTACATCTTTTTACCTTGTATATCTTTTAACAAATTATTGTAGTTATATTTAATACTTTTGTCTTTTAACCTTCATACTAGATTTGTAAGTGATTTACTCACCACCTTTAAACATTAGGGTATTCTGAATAGCTATATTTTTACATTTACCTGTGGGATTTATACTTTCACGTTTCCCTGTTACTAATTAGTGTTCTTTTGTTTTGGCTTAAAGGCGTCTCTTTAATATTTCTTTATTTTTCTGTATTTTTTATTTTTCAGTTACAGTTGACAATATTATATTAGTTTTACATGTACAACATAGTGATTAAAAATATATATACTTTATGAAGTGATTACCCCAATAAGTCTAGTACCTATCTGACACCATAGAGTTATTACAATATATTTTTCAATTCTCACCCAAGGATATTTTTACTATCGCTTTCCAGAGAGAGCAGAAGGGGAGTGGGGGAGAGAGCAAAAGAGAAACATGGATGTGAGAGAGGCACATCAATTGGTTGCCTCCCAAATGTGCCCTGACCACGGAGGCCAGGGATTGAGCCTGCATCCGAGGTAAGTGCCGTTGGCTGGAATCAAATCTGGGACCCTTCAATCCTTGGGCTGATGCTCTAATCAGCGAGCCAAACTGGCTAGGGCACAATATTTTTTACTATATTCTCTATGCTGTACTTTACATCCCCATGACTATTTTTATTATTGGCAATTTGTACATCTTAACCCATACACCTTTTTCACCAGCCCCCCAAACCACCTCCCATTTGGCAATTATCAATTTTTTCTCTATCCATGAGTTTATTTCTGTTTTTGTTTTTTTTTATTTATTAATTTTTGTTTTTTAGGTTTCACAAATAATTGAAATCATATGGAATTTGTCTCTCTGTCTGACTTATTTCACTGAGCAAAATACCTTCTAGGTCCATCCATGTTGTTGCAAATGGCAAGGTTTTATTCTTTTTTATGGCCAAGTATTATTTCATTGTATATATGTACCACCTCTTCTTTATTCATCTGTCGATGAACACTTAAGTTGCTTCCATGTCTTGGCTTTTGTAAATAATGCTGCAATGAACATAGGGATGAATATGTCTTTTTGCATTAGTGTTTTGGATTTCTTCAGATACATGCCCAGAAGTGGAATTGCTAGGTCATTGGAGGTTCTATTTGTAATTTTTTGAGGAACTTCCAAACTGTTTTCTATAGTGCTGCACCAATATACAGTTCCATCAACAGTGCACAAGGATTCCCTTTTCTCCACATCCTCACCAACACTTGTTGTTTGTTGGGGTTTTTTTTTAGCAAGAGAAAATAACCAAATTTAATACATACATATAGGAACCCCCCATACATGAGAGAGTCAGAGATAGAAAATGAAAATGGGTATATAAGACATCCCGAGCTAGGGATAAGGTAAGGTGCCTTTTGGGCTTCAAAGAGTCAATGCAGGATGATAAGAAGTGCTGTTTGTTGAAATAGCTTTTCTGACTGGTGGGTGATATTGTGGTTTTTATTTGCATTTCCTGATGGTTAGTGATGTTGAGCACCTTTTCATATGTCTATTGACCATCTGTATGTCCTCTTTGGAGAACTGTATATTCAAGTCCTCTGCCCATTCTTTATCTGATTTTTTTCCTGTTAACTTGTATGAGTTTTTTATATGTTTTGGATATTGACCCCCTGTAGGATGTATCATTGGCAGATACCTTCTTCAATTCAGTAGGTTGCCTTTCATTTTGTTGATGGTTTCCTTTGCTGAACAAAAACTTTTTAGTTTGATTTAGTCCCATTCGTTTATTTTTTCTCTTGTTTCCTTTGCCTGACGACACCTATTCAAAAAATATTGCAAAAAGCACTGTCAAAGAGTTTATTGCCTATGTTTTCTTCTAGAAGTTTTATGGTTTCAAGTCTTATATTTAAGTTTTTAATCCATTTTGAGTTTATTCCTATATATGGTATAATAAGGTGGTCTACTTTCATTTTTCTTGGCATGTGCCTGTCCTGTTTTTTCAACACTGTTTATTGAGGAGCCTGTCTTTATTCCACTGTATATTCTTGACTCCTTTGTCATAGATTAATTGACCGTATAGGTGTGGGCTTATTTCTACATGGAATTTGTCTTTCCCTGGTGTCTTTCTAGGTTCTTGATTCTGTTCCACTGATCTATGTGTCTGTTTTTATGCCCTTATTATACTGTTTTGATTATGATAGGATTGAAGTATGGTTTGATATCAGGTGGTTTGATACCTTCAACTTTGTTCTTCATACTCATGATTGCTGAGGCTATTTGGAGTCTTTGGTGGTTCCATATAAATTTTTTTTTTTAATCTTTTTTTTATATATATATCTTTATTGATTTCAGAGAGAGGGCAGCAGAGGGAGAGAGAGAGAGAAACACCAATGATGAGAGAGTCATTGGGGATGGAGCCCGCGACCCGGGCATGTGCCCTGACCGGGAATCGAACCTCGATCTCCTGGATCCTAGGTCGATGCTCAACCGCTGAGCCACGCCTGGCCGGGCCATATAAATTTTTTGATTGTTTGTTATAGTTTTGTGAAAAATGCCATTGCTATTCTGATAAGGATTGCAATGAATCTGTAAATTGCTTTGCATAGTGTGGAGATTTTAAAGATGTTAATTTTTATTCATTAGCATGGTACAGTGGAATCTAGGTACATTTTAAAAAAAATTAATTAATTAATATATATATTTTAAATATTACAAATATCCCTTTTTCCCACCAATAACCTATTCCACCCCATCCCATCCCCCTTCCCAGTCCTTCTCCCCACCTTGTCCGTGTCTTTGGGTTGTGCATATATGCATATAAATTCATTGGTTACTCTCTCCCGCTCCACCCACCCGCCCTCCTCAATCCCTCTGACATTTGTCAGTCTGATCTATACTTCCATTGTCATTGAATCTGTTCTGTTCATCAATTTATTAAGTTCTTTAGATTCCACATTCTAGCGAGATCATGTGATGTTTGTCTTTCTCTGCCTGGCTTATTTCACTTAGCATAATCTTCTCCAGGTCCATCCATACTGTCACAAAGGGTACAAGATCCTTCTTCTTTACAGCTGCATAGTATTCCATGGTGTATATGTCCCATAGCTTTTTTATCCACTCATCTACTGATGGGCTCTTGGGCTGTTTCCAGACCTTAGCTATTGTAAACTGCACTGCTATGAACATAGGGGTGCATATATTCTTTCTCAATAGTGTTTCAGGATTCTTAGAATATATTCCTAGGAGTGGAATCACTGGGTCAAAAGGCAGCTCCACTTTTAATTTTTTGAGGAACCTCCATACTGTTTTCCATAGTGGTTGCACTAATCTGCATTCCCACCAGCAGTGTACTAGGGTTCCCCTCTCTCCACATCCTCGCCAGCACAGTCATTTGTTGATTTGTTGATGTCAGCCATTCTTACAGGTGTGAAGTGATACCTCATTGTGGTTTTAATTTGCATCTCTCTAATGATTAACCATGTTGAGCATTTTCTCATGTGTCTCTTGTCCATCTGTATGTCCTCTTTGGAGAAGTGTCTATTCAGGTCCTTTGCCCATTTTTTAATTGGGTTGTTTGTGTTCCCCTTGCTGAATAGTATGAGTTCTTTGTACACTTTGGATATTAGCCCCTTATCAGATACATCCTTAGCAAACGTGTTTTCTCAGACCCTGGGGAAACATTTTGTATTTTCAGGCTGCATCTGTTGATAAGATCATATAATTTTTATCCTTTCTTTTGTTAGTGTGTATTACAGTGATTGATTTAAATATGTTGAACCTTCCTTGTGCTCCTGGAATGAATCCCACTTGATCATGATGTATTATTTTTTCTATGTACTGCTGTATTTGACTTGCTACTATTTTGTTTAGCATTTCTGCATCTATATTCACAAGAGGTATTGGTCTGTAGTTTTTTTTCTTTGTGTTATCCTTGCCAGGGTTTGGTATCAGGGTTATATTGACCTCATGAAATGTGTTAGGAAATATTGCCTCTTCTTTAATTTTTTGGAAGAGTTTGAAAAGGTTAGGTTTTAAGTATTCTTTGAATGTTTGGTCAAATTCACTGGTGAAGCCATCTGGCCCTGACTTTTATTTTTTGCATTGTTTTTGATGGTTGTCTCAATTTCCTTGCTTCTGACTGGTCCATTTAGATTTTCTAATTCTTCGTGGTTTAGTCTATGAAGGGTATATATTTTTAGGAACTTGTCCATTTCTTCTAGGTTATTGAATTTAATGGCATATAGTCTTTCAAAGTACTCTAGTATGATCCTTTGTCTATCTGTGATGTCAGTGGTGACTTCTCTCTCATTTCTGATTTTGTTTATATGGGTCTTTTCCCTTTTTTCCTTAGCGAATCTAGTAGAAGTTTGTCAATTTTATTAATCTTTTCAAAGAAGCAACTCTTTGTTTTATTAATTTTTTGTATAGTCTTTTAATTCTCTATTTCATTCAATCCTGCTCTAATATTTATGATTTCTTTTCTTTGCTGACTTTGGGTTGTCTTTTTTGTTGTTGTTGTTCTTTAAGATGTAATGTTAGGTTGTTTACTTGAGATTTCTCTTGTTTCTTGAGAAGGCCTATAATGATATGAACTTCCCTTTATTACTCCTTTTGCTGCATCCCAGATATTTTCATATGTTATATTGTCATTCTCATTTGCTTCTATATATCTTTTAATCTCATCTTTTATTTCTTCTTTGACCCAGTCATTTTTATTTTTATTTATTTATTTATTTATTTAATATATCTTTATTGATTTCAGAGAGAGGAAAGGAGAGGGAGAGAGAGGTGGAAACATCAATGATGATAGAGTCATTGATCGAGCCTGCAACCCGGGCATGTGCCCTGACTGGGAATCAAACCCCGATTGCCTGGATCCTAGGTTGATGCTCAACTTCTGAGCCATGCCCAGCTGGGCGACCAGTTATTTTTAATAGTATGATGAGCTCCATGTATTTGTGGGTTCCTTTACTTCCTTTTTGCAGTTGATTTCTAATTTCAAGGCATCATGGTCAGAGAATATGCTTGGTATAATTTTAATCTTCTTGAAATTGTTGATGCTAGTTCTGTGACCCAACATATGATCTATCGTTGAGAATGTTCCATGTGCACTGGAGAAGAATGTGTAATCTGATGTTCTGGGATGAAAGGCTCTGTAAATGTCAGTTATGCCCATTTGGTCTAGCATTTCACTTAAGGCCGATATTTCTTTATTATTTTTCTGTTTGGTTGATCTGCATAGAGCCATCAATGGAATATTAAGATCCCCAGCTATGATTGTGTTTTGATATGTTTCTCCCTTAAGTTCTGAGAGTAGTTAGTTGCTTTATATATTTTGGTGCTCCCTGGTTGATTGTATATATATTAAGAAGTGTTGTTTTCTTCATGTAGTGTCCCCTTTATCATTATAAAAGACTGATCTTTGTCTTTTGCTGTTTTTGTTGTCTTGAAATCTATTTTGTCTGATATAATAAGTATGGCTACACCTGCTTTTTGATGGATGTTATTTATTTGGAGAATCATTTTCCACCCCTTCACTTTGAATTTACCTTTGTCTTTGCACCTTAGATGTGTCTTTTGTAGGCAGCATATGTTTGGGTTTTGTTTTTTGATCCACTCTGCTACTCTGTGCCTCTTTATTGGTGAATTTAGACCATTCGTATTTAGGGTAATTATTGATTTATGAGGATTTCCTATAGCCATTTTATCTTTTGTTTTCTAGTAGCTCTGTGCCTCCATTGGTTCTTTTCCTTTGTATTTCTGTCTGTTGTTTTCATTTGGTGGTGTTTCATACTTCTTTCCTCTGTATCCTATTTTTTAAAGCTATGTGTCCTGGTTTGGGAATTTTTGTGTGTTGTTACCATTAGGTTTATAAAAAATAAAGTTGCAAATATAAAATAGTTTTTTTTTCTTTTGCGTGCATCTGATGTTCCTCAAGCTCCCTGCCGCAGGGGCTGTGTCTGCGGGCTGTATGGGCTTTCCTCCCTTCTCTTTTCCCTGATTCTCAGTTGCCCACCTTTAGATGTTTCAGTGTGCAGGTGTCTCAGACATGCCTCTGTATTGAGTAGGGAATTCTTTGTTGAATTATAGTTGGTAAATTTGTTGAAATTTCAGGGGGCAAGGCCAAGGGTATCTCTCACATCTTCATTGCTTTGACATCTCTCTATTGTTTTTATTTAGACTCTATTTATTTCTTTTTTGATATTTATTATTTCCTTTCTTTTACTCACTTTGGGCTTTTTTTTGTTTTTTCTTCTAGTTCCTTTAGGTGTAAGATTAGATTACTTGATATTTTTCTTGTTTCTTCAGGTAGGCCTGTATTGCTATAATTTTTTTTTTTAGAACTGCTTTTGGTGTGTCTTACAGATTTTGGGTCATCGTGTTTTCATTTTCATTTGTCTCGAGGTATCTTTTGATTTCTTCCTTGATTTTTTGTTAACCCATTCATTGTTTAGTAATGTGTAATTTAGCCTCCATGTGTTTGTATGTTTTTCAGTTTTCTTCTTGTAATTGATTTCTGGTTTCATACCATTATGATCAGAGAAGATGCTTGATATGATTTCAGTCTTCTTAAATTTATTGAGTCTTGTTGTGTAGCCTAACATGTCTATCCTAGAAAATGTTTCATGTGCACTTGAGAAAAATGTGTATTTTGCTACTTTTGGATGAAATGTTCTAAAAACATCAATTAAGTCTAATGTGTTGTTTAAGGCCACTGTTTCCTTGTTGATTTTATACCTGGTTGATATATCCACTGATGTCAATGGGATGTTTAAGTCCCCTACTATGAATGTATTACTATCAATTGCTACCTTTATGTCCAACAATATTTACTTTATATATTTAGGTGCTTCTGTGGTGTGTGCCTAGATGTTTATGAGTTATATCCTCTTGATTAATTGATTGCTTTATCATGAAATGCCCTTGTCTCTCTTTTTTTTAAGTTTATCTTTATTGTTGAAAGTATTACAGGTGTCTCATACCCCCCCCCCCAATTGACCCCCTTCACTTCGCTCCCACCCCTTCCCAAGGGCTTCATCCCATTATTGACTGTGTCCATGGGTTATGCATATATGCATAAAACTTCTTTGGTTAATCTATTCCCACCCTCCACCCCCCTTCCCTCTTTTCTCTGAAATATCATTGTCTGTTGCATGCATCAATGTCTCTGGATCTAGTTAGTTCATCAGATTCTTTTGTCATTAGCTTAAAGAAAACCCTGCAACATTTCCTGTAGTGCTGGTTTGGTGGTGATGAACTCCTTTAGCTTTTTCTTATCTGTGAAACTCTTTATGTGATCTTCAGTTCTAAATGATAGCTTTGCTGTGAGAGTAATCTTGGTTGTAGTTACATGTTTTTCATCACTTTAATATTTCTTGACACTTCCTTCTGGTCTGCAAAGTTTCTGTTGAGAAATCAGCTGGCAGTCATATGGGTGATCCCTTGTAGGTAACTAATTGCTTTTCTTTTGCTGCTTTTAACACTCTTTGTCTCTAACCTTTGGCATTTTATTTTATTTTATTTTATTTTATTATTTTATTTTACTTTATTATTTTATTTTATTTTTAAATATATCTTTATTGATTTCAGAGAGAGGAAAGGAGAGGGAGAGAGAGAGATAGAAACATCAATGATAAGAGAGTCATTGATCGAGCCCACAACCCAGACATGTGCCCTGACCAGGAATCGAACCCCTATCACTAGAATCCTAGGTCGATGCTCAACCGCTGAGCCACACCTGGCCAGGCAACCTTTGGCATCTTAATTATGATGTGTCTTGCTGTGGGCCTCTTTGGGTTCCTCTTGTTTGGGACACTCTTTGCTTCCTGGACTTGTAAGTCTATTTCTTTCCCCAGGTACAAGAAGTTTTCTGTCATTATTTATTCAAATAGGTTTTCAATTTATTGCTCTCTTTCTTCTCCTTTTACACCCCAATAATATGAATGTTGTACCTCTTGAGGTTGTCCCAGAGGCTCCTTATACTATCTTCATATTTCTGGATTCTTTTTTTTCTCTTCTGGTTGTGTGTTTTTTGTTACCTCATGTTCCAAATTGCTGATTTGATTTTCAGCATCCTCTACTCTACTGTTGATTCCCTGTAAATTATTCATTTTAGTTCATGTAGCCTTCATTTCAAATTGGCACTTTATTATGTCATCGATTTTCTCAGTTATTTTCATAAAACTCTTACTAATATGGTTGAGCATCTTCATAAACAAAATTCTGACCTCTGTATCTGTTAGCTTGCTTGGATCTATTTCATTTAGTTCCTCTTCTAGAGATTTCTTCTGTACTTTCCTTTGTGATATGTTTCTTTGCCTCTACATTTTGGCTGCTTCCAGGTCTTTGTTTCTATGTATTTGGTAGAGCTGCTATGTCTCCTGGAATTGGTAGAGTGACTTTGTGTAGCAGGTGTCCTGTAGGGTCCAGTGGCTCAGCCTCCCCAGTCACCTGAGCTGGGCCTTCTAGGTGCTCCCCTGTGTGGCTGTGTTCACTCTCCTGATGTAGTTGAGCCTTGGTTGCTGTTGGCATCACTGGGAGGAATTGACCCCCTGACCAGTCAGCTGTAAAGACCAGCTGCAACTACAGCCACAGGGCTGCTGTGCTGGAGACACCCCTATGGAGCAGGATTTACTTCAGTGGAACTTTGGTGTTCACCAAGTGCACCCCTTGAGTGTGTCACTCATGGATGCAGTAGGGTTGTAATCCAGTGTGGTCAAGTCTGACCACTGGGTGCACTGTCTCTGGGGCCCCCCGGGAGGTGCAGAGTCAGCCTCTGCCAGTGCCTTGCCTAGGGCCACCCAGCATGAGCTACATAGCAAAATGTAGTTGGCTGCTACTTGTGCTGGGCTTGGCATTGTCCAGGAGAGGCCAAGCTATGAATCAATGCAAGCTGCCACTAGTGCCAGGCCTGGGGCCCCTTATCAAGCCGTATAGGGTATGCTGCTGCTTGTTTGAGAGACTTTAGGAAAATCCTAAACATACTGCTTGAGAGGCCACTTGCACAGACAAGCCACTGGAAATGGCTTGGATGAGCTTGCATGTAGGGAAGGGCGGGGCCCCTGAGAATCGCCAGGGTAGGGTGAAAGGTGTGAGTCAGGTGCTGGTGATTCAAGTATGGCACCTGCCTGCTGGCTTTGTGGGGGAACTTGCCAAAGGAGCAATGACCTCTGCCAGCTCTTCTGTCTGGGAGGAAGCTGCCCCTCCACCTCTTGCCCCAATTTCAGGCAGGTTAGTTCCTCCTCAAGTGTCCCAAGTGTCCCAGTTTCCTTTCAAGCCACAGCCTGGCGCTGGGGCTCTGAGTGAGTCCATGAGCGGGCCCTTTAAGAGGAGCTGCCTGGGACTCCTGCAGCCTCCAAGACCCTCAGTGACATTCCTCGCTGGCTTTCACAGCCCAAAGTTGTGGGGATTTCTCTTCCTGGACCTGGAGCCCTGGGCTTGGGGGCCTGATGTGGGCCTGGGATCGCTCACTCCTCTGGGAAACCTCCATCTCCAAGATATCCCTCCCCGGCTTAAACCACCCCACTGGGTGTGGGGCTGCAGCTGCATTTCTGCCCCTTCTACCGGTCTCAGTGCTTCTTCAGTTCCCTGGTTGTAGGGCTTCTGTTCAGCTAGATTTCAGGATGTTCTGAGTGATGGTGGTTCTGTATTTTAGTTGTAATTTTGATGTGGTTGTGGGAGGAGGCAGGTGCAGCTGTTACCTATGCTGCCGCCTTGTTTCCTCCTTTTTTTCTTTAAATATATTTTTATTGATTTCAGAGAAAGGAAGGGAGTGGGGGAGAGATATAGAAAATAGAAACATCAATGATGAGAGTCATTGATTGGCTGCCTCCTGCACGCGCCCAACCGGGGACTGAGCCCACAATCCGGGCATGTGCTCTGACTGGGAATCAAATCTCAATCTCCTGGATCACAGGTTGATGCTCAACTGCTAAGCCACACTGGCCATGCAGACTTGTTTCTTAATTTGTTTTAGTGATTTGTTGAAAATCAAACTACCATAAATGTGTGAGTTTAATACTGGGCTATTGTGTTCCATTGATCTGTCAACCTTTACCCTGGTAACATACTGATTATTGTAGCTATCTATATACTAAGTCTTGAAATCAGATAATTTAAGTCCTCCAACTTTGTTTTACTTTTTCAAGGTTGCTTTATCCTAAGTCTTTTTATCTCCTAAGTCCTTGTCATACATTTAAAAATCAGATTGTCAATTTTTACCAAAAAAAAAAAAAATCCTACTGGGATGGGATTCTGATTTAGTTATATTCCAATTTAGTAAGACCTGATATCTTAACAATAGTACTTTTTTTTTATTCCTCACCCAAGGATATTTTTCCATTGCTTTTCAGAGAGAGAGAGAGAGAGAGAGAGAGAGAGAGAGAGAGAGAAGAAAGAAAGAAGAAAGAAAGAAAGAAAGAAAGAAAGAAAGAAAGAAAGAAAGAGAAAGAAAGAAAGAAAGAAAGAAAGAGAAAGAAAGAAAGAAAGAAAGAAAGAAAGAGAAAGAAAGAAAGAAAGAAAGAAAGAAAGAAAGAAAGAAAGAAAGAAAGAAAGAAAGAAAGATAGATATGAGAGAGACACATTGACTGGTGGCCTCCCACATGCATCCCAATCAGGGCTAGGATTTTGCCCTTGGCTGGAATCAAACCTGGGACCCTTCAGTCCATGGGTCAATGCTCTAACTACTGAGCCTAACCAGCTAGGGCAATAGTGAGTCTTTCAGTTCACAATTATGGTATAATTTAAGATTTAGGTTTTCTTTAATTTCTCAGAGCAGTATTTAGAGTGATCAATGCACAAGTTGTGTGTTTTTTGCATATTTGTTCCTACGTATAATAAGCCGTTTTTACTCTATCATAAATGTCATTATTTTAAAATTTCCATTTTTCAATTGTTTGCCGCTAATATACAAAAATGTAATTGTTATTTTGAATATAGATATTATATTCTACAACCTTGCTATATTCGTCTTTTAGTTCTAGTAGCTGTTTTGTAGGTGTCCTAGGACTTTATACATAAACAATCATGCCATCTATAAACAAGAGTTTTGTTTTTTCCTTTCTAATCTGTATTTTATTGCTTTTTCTTAGCTAGTTGAAATTGCTAGAAAAACTTATTCAGTGATCAATAGAAGTGGTATGAATGGGCACACTTTTTTACAGATCTTTTTAAAGTGGTCAAAATTACATCATTAAGTACAATGTTAGCTACAGATTTTTTATAGATGCCCTTTAACAGATTGAGGAGATTCTCTTCCATATCTAATTTGCTGAAAGGTTATTTTTAATCTTGAAAAGGTATTTAATGTTGCTAAATAATTTTCCAGAATTTGCTATCATATTTTTTCTCCTTTATTCTGTTCAATGTGGTGAATTAAATTTTTTTTTAAATGTTACACCTACCTTGCTTTTCTAGGATAAAGTCAGTGTGGTCATGACAGATTATATCTCTACACATGATTTGCTAAAATTATGGTAAGCATTTTTATGTCTCAGTTCATCAGTGATTCTGGTCTGTAGTTTTCTTTTTTCATAATGTCTTTATCAGGTTTAGGGTTCTGCTGGCCTCATGAAATGGGTTAGAAACTACCCCCTCCTCCACTTTTTTCCTAAGAACTTGTTTAAGATTGGTATTAATTTTTCAAATATTTAACAGAATTAATTAGTAAAACCATGTGGGCTTGGTGTTTTATCTTTGGTAAGTTCAATATCTATAATATATAGTGCTCTTCATATTTTCTGCTTTATCTGGTATCAGTTTTGATAAATTGTTTTTCAAGAATTTGTCATTTCATCAAAGTTGTTGACTTTACTGGCATAAAATTATTCAAAATATATACCCTTTTATATTAAAATGTTTATAGGATCTATAGTGATAATCCTTCCTTCATTCATAATATTTGTAAAATATATTAAGTCTCCTCACCTGTTTCCCTTGCCCCTTTCTACTTACCTTGGATCTATTTCACTTTCTTTTTTCTACCTTCTTAAGATGGATCCTTTTTAGACCTTTGGCCTTTTCTAATATAAGCATTTAAGACCATAATGTTTTCCATAAGCTTTGCTTTAGCTGCAACTTACAAAATTTGAATATTATGTTATCATAATCTTTCAGTTGAAATATTTTCTAATATTTCTTGTGATTATTTTCTTTTACCCATGAATTATTTAGAAGTTTTAAAAATTTCTAAATATTTAAGATTTTCCTTTATATCTAATTCTTATTGATTTCTAATTTATTTCATTGTGGTCAAGGAACACACTCTGTGAGAATTCAAATCTTTTAAATGTATGAAATCCCCCAGCATGTACCATGTGCCTTTGAAAAGAATGAGTATTCTGCTGCAACTGTAGTGTATAGTGTTCCATAAAAATCTGTTAGGACAAGGTGGGCAATAGTGTTCACATCTTTTATATCTTATAATTTTTTGCTATCTAGCTGTTGTATCAATTGCTAGGAGAGGGATGTTTAATCTTCAACACTGCTGATAGATATGTACCTTTAATTCTATGAATTATTCTTTGAATACTTTGAAGCTTTGCCATAGTCACATACTATTTGTGACTATCACATCATTTGATAAGTTAATACTTTCATAGGAATGAAATGACACTCTTTACCTCAAGTGTCAGTTTTTGTTGAAGTCTACTTTATCTGGTATTTACATAGGTAATCTGGTCTTCTTATACTTACTACTTCTTATACTTAATGCTTTACCTTACTGTGACTTTATATTTAAAGTTGGTCTCTTAAAGAGAGCAGATAGATTGATCTTACTTGTTTGTTTTTATCCATTCTAATAATCTCTGCCTGTTAGTTAGGTATAATTAAATGAGGTATACCATTTTACCTATTTTTTTTCCTGTAGTCCCTTTTGGCTTTTATGTTCTTCTGTACATCCTTTCCTGACATCCTTTTGAATAATTTTTTAAATCCAATTTTAATTTGTCTACTGACCTCATAGCTATGCCTTTTGCAAATTTCTGTAGGGTTGCTCTAGGGATTACTATATATATCTGTAATTTTTCACGGTCCATTTAAAGTTAATATTTTACAACATCATATAAAATACATAAATGCTGCTGTCATGTAAGTACATTTATCCCACTCATCCTTCATGGTATAGTTCTCATATGTGTCACAAAGCCCACAAAAAAATGCTATAATCTTTACTTATAATAATGTGAAGCATTTTATGGATTAAAGACTTAAATGTAAGACCTAAAACCATGAGACTAATAGAAGAAAATGTAGGTAGTAAACTATTTGGTATCGGTATTGAGAATATCTTTTTGGATATATCCCTCAGAGCAAGGGAAATGAAAGCAAAAATAAACAAATGGACTTTACCAAACTAAAAAGCTTCAGCACAGCAAAAGAAACAAAACAAAAAGACAACCTACTGAATTAAAGAAAATATTGGCAAATGACATATTAAATAAGGCGTTGATATCCAAAATATATGAGGAGCTCATAAAATTCAATAACAAAAAAATTAACAATTTGACCAATAAATTGGCAGAGCACATGAGGAGACATACAGATGGACAACAGACACATGAAAAGATGCTCAACATCAGTAATCATTAGATAAATGCAAATCAAACCCACCTGATAACAGTCATCATGGTTATGATCTATAAGTTAACAAAAAACATGCTGGCAAGAATATGGAGAAACCATTGTGCACTGTTACAAACTGGTACAACCACTATAAAAAATAGTACGGAGATGCCTCAGAAAACTAAAAATAGATCTATCATACATGCAGCAATTTCACTTCTGGGTATTTATCTGAAGAAAATGAAAACACTAATTTAAAAAGATATATGGAGAGAGGAAGATGGTGGCCCTGTGAGAAGCAGCATCGCCCCCGCTCCAGCCACGGACTTGATTTCTTCCTAAAATCCAACATAACCAGCTTGAAAAAAACAGAGAAAAATACCTGAGTGGACGAAGTGTGAGTGGGGAGCACTGAGGAACCATCACGGAGTCTAGTAAGAGAGGGGGCCCTTGGAAGGGGGAGTCCCCCTGAAGTCTGTGCTGGGCTCTGAGCCTGAAGGCTTGGAGGCTGCAAAGCCCTGAGGATGGCACCCAAAGACGGGGATCCCACACCCGGAGCAGAGAGGGGAAGGAGCATCCCGCGCACAGGGCAGAGGGACCCAGGGGAGTGGTGAGTCCAGGAGGAGACAGTGCCTTCCTAGGAAACAAAGCCTCTAGGGGCAGCTGTGACCAGCGTCTGGTGCTCAGGGTACCAACCATAGGGAAGGCTGTCCCAAGGCCTGTGGCACCCAAGTAGTGAGGGACCAGAGGACTGCGCTGAGCACCCACACACGGGGACCCTCTGCCTCCCTGTGGGGCACTGTGTTGAGCCCCAGAAAGCACTGAATCTGCGTGGTGTGGGGGAGGAGAGGAGCCCTCCCGCCCTGAGCTCCCGGTGCTGGGAGGCTGGGATCTGTGACCAGCCTTGCGGGGCCCCATGGTGGAGTGTTAAGCCACTCCAGCTTTGCTGAGACCAGCGGTGTGGAGAGCTGCGTGGAGCTGACTTTGGGTCCCCTCCCGCTGGGTGCCTTGGAGCAGGGGTGGCGGGACCTTGCAGGGAGAACTCTCTGCCTCTGTGTTGCTTTGTGCATTTGAGAATTTGATTGTGGAACTGGTTCCCACCTTCCTGGCATGCGCTGCAAGGACAGACCAGTGGAGGCTGCCATTGGGGTTTGTGCAGTGGACAGTCTGAGGGACGGAGCTGGTGCAGCCAGCCAACCAGAGCTGAGCAGGGAGGGGCAGAGCCCACCGGCCTCTCCTGCAGCCGGGAGCACCACCCCCAACAGGAAAGGGGAGGGTCCCACTCACTGAAGCCCCAGACACACCCACAGGTCACAGTCCTGAGGGGGAAGGGAGAGCAGCTCACAGGTGGACTCTGCAAAAATAAGACTCTCGGAAACTGTTGTTTGGGAACTGGAGGAAAAACTGAAAACCCCTGCTGGGGGCTGGACAGGCAAAGGGCCTACCAGAATGTGTTCTTAATTGAACCCACTGGGCCCAGGCTGCTGAAACGGCCCATACAGAAAAGGAAACAGGCTGAAATAAATCTGAAGCTGCAACAGGACAGAGCCTGGGGAGCTAGAATCAGAGGACAGGGTAGGAACTGAGGAGCTGGCAGTGGAGCAGAGACTAACTCCCACAGAGTGAGCACCTGACAGTGACACCTCTAAGGGGAGTGATATCCTGGGCTACACTAGCCACCCGGCACCCTAAAGACTCTACAGAAGACTCTGGAGCAAGACCAGGCAACTACAAGGTTGCAACATAGCTGACAAGAACAGGTGGCCCACAGAGAGTCTCAGATCAACCATCTACCTAAGGACACCAGAGCCAAACCTAGACGGCTCCTCACATTGGGGTGAAACACAAGTACCTCCCAGGAGAACTGAAATCACAAAACATAGTGACTTTCAGACAACATAAGTTGCCCAGAAGGAACGCACCTGATCGACTACCTTTTTCTTTGCTGTTTTTTCGTTTGTTTGGTTTTGGTTTTTTTGGTTTTGGGGGGTTTTTTGTTTGTTTTTTGCTTGTGGATTTGTTTATTTTTTCTCTTTTTTCCTTAGGAAGAAGAAAAAGTGGAGAAATTTTGTTTTTTCTTCTTTTTTAAATTTTATAAAAATTTTTTTCTTTTTTTTAAATTTTTTTTAAAAACATTTTTGAACTAATTTTTTTTTTTAATAAAAGAATTTTGTCTTGCTTAGCTTGTTTTTGGTTTTGTTTTGGTTATTTGCTTTGTTTTGTTTTATCCTTGCTTCTACTATCAAGACTTTCTTGATATCCCTGCTTAACAACTGGGACTTTATCATTATAACCAACTTTACTGCTTTCCTCTATACTTTCCCCCAAATCTCTACCAGACTTCCTGCCTACCGGGCTTTATCTCTTTCTCTCCTCTCAATACATTGGCATAACTTTTTTCTTCTTTTTCTTCTTTCTTTTTCTAATTTTCTTTCATTCTTTCATTTTGCCCCCTTCTATCTTCCTGTCCAATTGTTAGTTTCTCTTATTCTCTTTATTGTATTTTTGTTTTCTCATTTAAAACTATTATCCTATTCCTATTCTCTCCCTTAATTTTGTGCTGGCCCTTCTTTCAGAATCATTTTTCTGCTTCTATTATCTCCCAGTAGCTTCTCTATTTTTTACATTTTAGTTTATTATTATTTTCTAAAATTTCACCAGTATTAACACATTGTTTGCGGGTAGTCTTTATCGCACGCTCTACTACCAGTCAACATAAAACCTATAAATACATTTCCCGCATACAATGTGTTAGCAGCAATATACACCTCTGGGCTCCACTGGACCCACAAGACAAAATCCCATCCCACAAGACTGGGACACAGCAAATATATCTAATATATAGATATAAGCACTAAGACCTACCAAAATGGGGAGACAAAGAAACAGCCCCCAAATTAAAGAAAAGGAAACATCGCCAGAAAAAGACGTTGATGAGATGGAGTTGAACAAGTTATCAGAAATGGAGTTTTGAGTATGGATGATGAAGATGTTCAAGGAACTTAAGAAGGCTATAGTTGATAAGATCAAGAACCTTAGTGAAAACATGAATAAAGAGATACATACCATATATACAACTCAGACAGAGATAAAGAATGCTGTATGTGATATCAAGAATGCACTGGAAGGAATTAAAAGCAGGCTCAATGAAGCAGAGGACAGAATAAGTGACTTAGAAGACAAAGTAGAGAAAATCACACATCAGAGCAGCAAAAAGAAAAAACACTTAAAAAGCACGAGGACAGTCTAAGGGAACTTTGGGACAACATGGAGCAAAACAACATTCGCATTATAGGAGTGCCAGAGGGGGAGAAAAGAGAGCAAGGGATAGAGAACTTGGTGGAAGAAGTAATTATAGAAATCTTCCCTATGCTGGCAAGGGAGAAAGCCACACAAGTTCAGGAAGCACAGAGGATTACAAACAAGAGGGACCCAAAAAGACCCATTCCAAGACACATCGTAATTAAAATGGCAAATGTCGAGGACAAAGAGAAAATATTAAGGACTGTAGAGAGAGACAAGCACTGACCTACAAGGGAACCCCCATAAGGCTGACAGCGGATTTCTCAACAGAGACTCTTCAGGCCGGAAGGGAGTGGCATGAAGTTCTGCAAGTAATGAAAAGCAAGAACATGCAACCAAGATTGCTTTATCCAGCAAGGCTATCATTTAAATTTGAAGGTGAAATAAAAAGTTTCCCAGACAAAAAAAGGCTAAAAGAGTACAGTACCACCAAAACAGCATTGCAAGAAATGCTAAAAGGACTGCTTTAAGAAAAAGAAGGAATAGTGAGAGAAAGGTACATCAACATAAAGGGGAAAAATAGCATTAAATAAGTTGATATCAATAGTAACATTAAATGTAAATGAAATAAATGGGCCAATCAAAAGACATAGGGTAGCTGAATGGATAAGAAAACAGGACCCAAATATATGCTGTCTACAAGAGACCCACCTGAGAGCAAAAGACTCACACAGGCTAAAAGTGAAGGGATGGAGTAAAATATTCCATGCAAATGGAAAGGAAAAGAAAGCTGGAGTAGCAATTCTTATTTCTCACAAAACAGACTTCAAAATAAAGACCATAATGAGAGACAAAGATGGTCACTACATATTATTAAAAGGGTTCAATCCAACAGGAGGAAATAACCCTTATGAACATTTATGCACCCAATATAGGAGCACCTAAATATATAAAAAATCTCTTGGGGGACTTCAAAGGGGAGATTGACAGCAACACAATCATAGTGGGGGATTTTAACACCCCACTGTCAGCATTGGACAGATCATCAAGACAAAAAATCAACAGGGAAATGCAGACCTTAAATGAATCACTAGACCTAATGGATTTAATTGACATTTACAGAACATTTCACCCCAAAGCAGCAGAATACACATTCTTCTCAAGTGCACATGGAACATTATCAAAAACAGACCACATGTTAGGGCACAAGGCAAGTCTCTACAAATATAAGAAGACTGAAATCATATCAAGAATCGTCTCTCATCACAATGCTGTGAAACTAGAAATCAATCACTATAAAAAAAACTCAAAAATATTCAAACACATGGAGGCTAAATAGCATGTTATTAAACAATGAATGGGTTACCAATGAGATCAAGGAAGAAATCAAACACTTCATGGAAAGTAACGAAAATGAACAGATAACAACCCAAAACCTATGGGACATGGTGAAAGCAGTCTTGAGAAAAGTTCATATCATTACAGGCCTATCTCAAGAAACAAGAAAAAGATCTAATGAACCATCTAACACAACAACTGAAAGAACTAGAACGAGAACAGCAAGAAAAGCCCCAAGGAAGTAGAAGGAAGGAAATAATAAAAATCAGAGCAGAGATTAATGACATAGAGATTAAAAAAACAATACAAAAAATCAATGAAACCAAGAGCTGGTTCTTTGAAAAGGTAAATAAGATTGATTCACCTTTAGCCAGACTCACTAAGAAACAAAGAGAGAGGACCCAAATAAATAAAGTCAGAAATGAAATAGGTGATATAACAACTGACCCAACAGAAATACAAAGGATTGTAAAAAAATATTATGAGCAACTGTATGCCAACAAATTGGACAACATAGGGGAAATAGACAAATTCCTAGAAGCATACAACCTTCCAAAGCTGAATCAAGAAGAGGCAGAAAACCTGAATAGGCCGTTAACAACTAATGAAATTGAAGCAGTAATCAAAAAACTCCCAGCAAACAAAAGTCCTGGAGCAGATGGATTTACAGGCGAGTTTTACCAAACATTCAAAGACGAATTAACACCTATTCTATTCAAATTTTCCAGAAAATTCAAGATGAGGGGAATCTACCCAATCCTTTTTTTGAGGCCAGCATCACCCTAATCCCCAAACCAGATAAAGATACTACAAAGAAAGAAAATTACAGGCCAATATCCCTGATGAACATAGATTCTAAAATCCTCACTAAAATACTAGCCAACCAGATCCAGCAATACATTAAAAAGATCATACATCATGACCAAGTGGGATTTATTCCGGGGATGCAAGGCTGGTACAACATCTGCAAATCAATAAATGTGATACATCACATAAACAAAATGAAGGACAAAAAACATATGATCATATCAATAGACACAGAAAAAGCATTCGACAAAATCCAGCACCCATTTCTGATAAAAACTCTCAGCAAAGTGGGAGTAGAGGGATCATACCTCAACACAATAAAGGCCATATACAACAAACCTATAGCCAAGATCATACTCAATGGGCAAAAACTAAAACCATTTCCATTAAAAACAGGAACAAGACAAGGATGTCCACTTTCACCACTCTTATTCAACATAGTACTGGAAGTCCTTGCCATAGCCATCAGACAGGAGGAAAACATAGAAGGTATCCACATTGGAAAGGAGGAAGTAAAACTGTCATTATTTGCAGATGACATGATACTGTACATCGAAAACCCTAAAGACTCCATCAAAGTACTACTAGATTTGAGAAACAAATTTGGCAGGGTAGCTGGATACAAAATCAACATCCGGAAATCAATGGCATTCTTATATACCAACAATGAACTTTCAGAGAGAGAAACTAAAAAAGCAATACCATTTACCATTGCAACTTAAAAAATAAGATACCTAGGGATCAACTTAACCAAGGATGTAAAAGACCTGTACTCAGAAAACTACATGACACTGAAAAAAGAAATAGAGGAAGATTTAAACAAGTGGAAGAAGATACCATGCTCGTGGATTGAAAGAATTAATATCATTAAAATGTCTATACTACCCAAAGCAATTTATAAATTTAATGCAATTTCTATGAAAATACCAACAGCATAATTCACAGACCTAGAACAAACATTTCGAAAATTTATATGGAACCAAAAAAGACCCGAATAGCTGCAGCCATCTTGAGAAAAAAGAATGGAGTGGGAGGGATCACATTACCAGACTTCAAACTATACTACAAAGCCACTGTAATCAAAACAGCCTGGTACTGGTACAACAACAGGCATATAGATCAATGGAACAGAACAGAGACACCAGAAATAGACCCATGCCATTATGGTCAGTTAATATTTGACAAAGGAGGCAAGAGTATCCAATGGAGTAAGGACAGTCTCTTCAATAAGTGGTGCTGGGAAAATTGGACAGATACATGCAAAAGAATGAAACTAGACCACCAACTTTCACCATACACAAAAATAAACTCAAAATGGATAAAAGACTTAAATGTAAGTCATGAAACCATAAAAATCCTGGAAGAAAACATAGGCAGTAAAGTCCCAGACATCCCAATTAGTGGAATTTTCACTGATACATCTCCTAGGGCTAGAGAAACAAAGGAAAAAATAAACATATGGGACTACATCAAATTAAAAAGCTTCTGCACAGCAAAAGAAAACAGCCTCAAAATACAAAGGAACCCCACGGTCTGGGAAAACATATTTTCCAAGGATGAATCTGATAAGGGGCTAATTTCCAAAGTATACAAAGAACTCATAGCACTCAGCAAGAGGAAGACAAACAACCCAATTAAGAAATGGGCAAAGGACTTAAATAGACACTTCTCCAAAGAGGACATACGGATGGCGAAGAGACACAGGAGAAAATGCTCGACATCGCTAATCATCAGAGAGATGCAAATTAAAACCACAATGAGGTATCACTTCACACCTGTCAGAATGGCTGCCATCAACAAATCAACAAACAACATATGCTGGCGAGGGTTTGGAGAAAGGGGAACCCTAGTACACTGCTGGTGGGAATGCAGACAGGTGCAACCACTATGGAGAACAGTATGGAGGTTCCTCAAAAAATTAAAAGTGGAGCTGCTTTTTGACCCAGTGATTCCACTCCTAGGAATGTATCCTAAGAATCCTGAAACATTCATCAGAAAGGATATATGTACCCTGATGTTCATAGCAGCACAGTTTACAATAGCTAAGACGTGGAAACAGCCCAAGTGCCCATCAGTAGATGAGTGGATAAAAAAGCTGTGGGACATTTACACCATGGAATACTACGCAGCTGTAAAGAAGAGGAATCTGGTACCCTTTGGGACAGTATGGATGGACCTGGAGAATATTATGCTAAGTGAAATAAGTCAGGCAGTGAAAGACAAGTATCACATGATCTCGCTTATACTTGGAATCTAAAGAACTTAATAAACTGATGAACAGAATAGATTCAGTGACATGGAAGCATAGATGAGACTGATGAATGTCAGAGGGATGGAGGAGGGCGGGTGGGTGGAGGGGGAGAGAGTAACCAAAGAATTTATGTGCATATATGCACAACCCAAGGACATGGACAATGGTGGGAAGAGGGACTGGGGAGGGGGAAGGAACGAGGTGGAACGGGTCATTGGGGAGAAAAAGGGACATCTGTAATATTTTAAACAATAATAAAATAAATAAAAGATGTATGGATCCCATGTTCTTTCAGCACTATTTACAAGAGCCAAAATATGGAATCAACTTAGATGTCCATTGATAGATGAACGGATAAAGAAGATATGGTGCACATATACAATGGAATATTAGCCATAAAAACTAATTAAATGTTGTCATTTGTGACAATATGGATGGACCTAAGGGTATGATGCTCAGTGAAATAAATCAGACAGAGAAAAACAAATGGTTTCACTTATATGTGGAACCTAATAAAACAAAACAAATGAACAAACAAAACAAAAAACAGACTCATTGAAAGAGTGATCAAACTGATGATTGCCAGAGGGGTGTGGAGTAGGGGATAGATGAAAAGATGAAGGAGAATATAGTCAATAATATTGTGATGAATTTGTATGGTGACAGATGTTTACTAACTAGACTTAGTGTATATAAATATCAAATCAGTATATTATACACATGAAACTAATATAATATTGTATACTAATACAATTTAATAAAAACAATCTGAAGTGTTTTAAGTAAAAAGGAAAAATGTTTCTTTTCTAATAGTTACTCACATATTTATCATTTCTGATGTTATTCAATCCTTCATGGACCATTTCCCTTTAGCCTAAAGAATTTATTTTAGGTTTCTTACCTTGTAGGTCTGCTAGTGTCAAAATCTCTAAGTAGCCTTTTATCTAAAAATGTCTTTATTTTACTATTTGCTGTTGGGAAACAATACCTGATGGAAATATAATTTAAAACAAAAACGACAATATGAGATTGATAACACAGGTAAAAATAAATGTATTGCAATAACAAAAAATATGACAGAGTAAGTGGAAATATAATGTTGTACATTTAGTGTCATAATGTCAATTCAAAGTAAACTACAATAAGTTAAGGGTGCATACTATAACTCTAGAACAACCACTAAAAAAAAAAAGTTTTAGCTAAAAAGCCAGTAGAGAAGATGTGAAAAAATGCTGCAACATACTTGATTGTTTAATCCAAAAGAAGGCAGGCAAAAAGAAATAAAAAAGAAATTGGACTAAATAAAAACAAATAGAAACATCATGGACTGAAAATCAAACTTAACAGTAATTATATGTAAATAGACTAAACACTCCAATCAAACAGAAGAAATTGTCAGAATAAGCACAGGAAAAAGAAAAAAAGGTTAAACTACATGCTAGTTACAAAAGACACTCTCAAATATAAATGCATATATAGGTTATTAGAAAATCACGCAAACATTAATCACATGAAAGATATATTAATATCAAAGTAGACTTTAAGACAAGTATTTGCATAGATAAATTACCATTTATTGTTTCCTAATGATAAATGGTCAATTCAAAGGAAGGCAGCCACCTCACAGCAGTGTGTCAAAATACACGAAGCAAAAACTACCAGAATAAAGTGAAAAACAGACCAATTTATAGTCATCACTGAAGATTTTAATCCTCAAAAAAAATCAATAAGGATACAGAATATATATTTTTATAGAACACTATACCCCCAAACAATGGAATATTCATCAAGGAAGATCATATTCTGTACCATAAAACAAGTCTTAGAAAATATTAAAAAATAGAAACCTCACAGAGTATTTTCTCAGATGATAACTGTAATTAAATTATAAGCCAACACCTGGAAAATCTCCAAACATTTAGAAATTAAGTTACATTCTTATAATCATTGGTCAAAGAAAAAAATCACAAGAGATATGAGAAAAATATTCTGAACTGAATGGTAATGAAAATATATCAAAATTTAAGAGCTGCAGCTAAAGTACTTCTAAAGGTAAATATATAGTTTCAAATGCTTATATTTGAAAAGAAGTAAAGGTTAAAATCAATAATCTAAGTTTCTACCTAAGAAGATATTTTAAAGGACCAAAGTATAGAAAAAAGGAAATGGTAAAAAACAAAAATCAATGAAATAAAAAATGGGCAAATAATATAGAAAATCAATAAATAGAAATCTGGTTTATTGAAAAAAATCAATAGAACTGATAAACACCTTGCTAGACTGATCAAGTAAAAAGAAAGAAAACATATATTTTCAATAGCAGGGATTAAAGAGGGAATATCATCAGAAAACTGACAAACATTAAAATGATAAGAAAGTATTGTGAACAAAAAGTGTTTTAGTAAATTTGACAACAGATTAAATGAACAAATTTCTTGAAAGACATAAATGAAATCAAATGGATACAGGTAAAACATAAGAAACCTAGTCTTAGAATCATTAAGGAAATGGAGAATGTAATTAAAGCCTTCCAAGCCTAAATGACTTCACTACTGAATTCTATTCAATATATCAATCCTACTCAAGCTCTTTTAGAAAACAGAAGAGAAAAAAAGACTTTTTATTTCATTTTATGAAGTCTGCATTTCCTTGACACCAAGATCCAATGACGATATCATAGGAAAACTACAGACCAATATCCTCATTAACACAGATACAAAAACTCTTCACAAACTATTAGCAAATCTAATTTAATAATTTTTTAAAAAAAGAGTAGCCCTGGACAGTGTACCACAGTAGTTAGAGCCTTGTCCTGTGCACAGAAGAGTTGTAGGTTCAATCCCTGGTCAGGCCACATATGGGAGGCAACTGATTGATGTTTCTCTCTCACACCATGTCTCCCTCTCCCTCTCCTTCTCCCCCTCCCCCTCCCCTTTCCTCTCTATAACCAATGAAAAAAACATCCTCAGATGAGGATTAAAAAAAAAGGAGCCCATCCAGAGTGGTTGAGCCTTGACCTATTGCTGGAGTCCGCCAGCAGAGTCGAACAGTCCTGAGGAAGGGGTGAGGATGGAGGAAAGACAGACACAAAAATGATGTTGCAGCCCTCCCCATCCCATCTTTTTGCAGATGGCGCCTGAACAGGGACCTGAGAGTGAGGAACCGGTGAAGGACGTCGCGGAAGGGACGCGTCAGAGAACAAAAGTAAGAGGTTGGTGCGCGACGATTTACAGTCGGGAGTAATAAATCATGGGACAGGGAAATAGTAAAGAAATGTTTGTTCAGGTGTTGAAAAGTATGCTTAAAGCCAGGGGAATTAAGGTCACTAGTGCACAAATATTTAAGTTTCTGAGCTTTGTAGAGGAGATCTGCCCCTGGTTCCCCAAAGAAGGCACAGTTAACATGGAAACATGGCAGCGAGTTGGAAAACAGCTGCAGACGCACTATTTGCTCCATGGGCCCTCGGAGGTGCCGGTAGAAACATTTTACCTCTGGACCCTGATTAGGGACTGTCTAGATCTTAACCCAGAAGGCAAGCGGTGGGAGAGAGCCACAGAGGATGGCAGTCCCAGGGCTGCGGCTCCAAAGAATAGAGAGAAGCCTCCGCCTGAGAATCCTTATCCCCAGGCTTTAGAGGCTTTAGCACAAGTTAATGGGGGTTGTGAGGATGGCGATGAGATCCATCCGTGGGACAAGGCAGACTTAGAGGACCCTGCGGCTCGATACCGCGAGGAGGATGAATGGCTCATGGTAATGGAGGAAAAGCCCAAGGAGGAAGGGTCTGGAGGATGGCTAGGACATTTAGAGCAGCAAATTCAAGGGTTACAAGAATGGATGCAAAAATTGCATAGCTGTCTACAAGGGGGCATCCTAAGAAAACACCGCAGGGAACATCAGAATAAAACTGTCTTTTTAGAGCAGTAAAGTGGTAAAGAGGAGAGGGTGACTGGAAATATATGGCATAGCTTGTGACAATTAAGGACATTGTAGTAGAACAGCATGTGCAGATCTTAATCTTACCAGTTTCTAGGCAGCTGGTTCACCCAGGTAAGCAAGGGCTGAACAGCAAGATGAGAAATGGACTTTTTCACCTCTCCTCCCCAGTAATGACCCCTTGTTTATTGTGATTTATTTCCTACTTCTGAGTTGACTTTCCCTGGAAAGGAGACTGCTTAATGTGCAAAGTTTTGCCGAAGAGTAGGGTGCATGAAAGATGCTGAGTTCTGGGCTGCACTCACACCAAGGTCTGCTATTGTAGATGATTGTAAATAGCATATTAAAATACATATATTAATGCCAATAGTTTAATTCAACAATATGTAATTTAAAGTGACAGCGCTTTTGGCAGGCCAAGTCTTGGTCTACCTATGCCCTTGTGTGGTGGAAAGATCTACTCATGGGGCAGTGGCATGGTCCAGACCCAGTACTCATTTGGGGGTGAGGGCATGTTTGTGTTTTCCCACAGGATGCTGAGGCAGTGTGGTGGCTCCCAGAGAGGCTGGTGCAGTTCACGGGGAACCAGGCGACTGACCGACGGGATGCAGCTAGATGCAGACTTAGATTTGTTGGTATTGCACCAACCTCCATTTGTAATGCTTCTGGTTAAGATGCAAGGACGCTGGTATACTAATGAAGGACGTGAAGTATTGCAAGAGTTAAATGAACTGTTGGGGAGACCTAAAAGATTCTTGGGACTGTTGATAGCCAGTGTTGCTGCTTTAGTTTCTATTATTGCTACTGCTGTTATTGCTGTTATTGCTCTTACTCAAGAAATACATACAGCGAGTCTTGTTAATGGGTTAGCAAAAAATGTATCTAATGCTTTGGGAGCTCAAGAAAGAATTGATAAGAAATTAGAGGATAAGTTGAATGCCTTAGAAGAAGCTGTGTTACTTATAGGAGATCAAATTCAAAGTGTGAAGGTTAAAATGTCACTGCAATGCTCAGTTTCAATGAATGGGGGGGGTGGGATAGGGTGAAAAACCATCTTATAAGGACATGGTTCGCGGGCAAGGAGGGACGCTTCCTGCCACAACCATCTTCTTGGCCATGTTAGCGCTCTTGATGAGCCAAGCTCCTGTGGCATGGGCCAAAGTATATTGGGCTTATGTGCCTGATCCCCCAATGCTCCATGCTGCAGAGCCCTGTTTATACCAACTACACATAGGGGCTTGGGGGGTTCAGCAGTGGCCACATAGCTGCCTTCCGTCAGTCCAATTTCAGCTTTGCAGGGACTACTGGAGGGCTGCCCATTTGTCTCTCTGCCATCACTGAGGCCACAGGGTGTGTCACTCTTGACACAACCACGCACCAGACATGGATGCCTCAGTGGTACCTTGATGTGACTATTAATAACTCCACCTACAGAATAAGAGCAGGAAATTACATCCGGTGGAGAGTAACCCTCATGGGACTACAAAACAATGGGGCTCCAAAACAGGACAGTGGGGAAGCCCCTGATGTCCCTCTGTGTGAGCCAGACACTAAGAACCATACCAGGGGGCCTGTATGGGCTACCTGCAGGAAGGATAAGGCCACGGTGTGGAGCATACCCGGGGTCAATGAGATCTTGCAGGACTGGAGCCCCTACAAGGCCAACCTTACTGAGCTTGGATCCACTCATCGGTGGACTGTTGAGGGCCTTTGGACAATTCCCAGGGGAAGGCCACAAACACAGCTGTGGGGGTTGGCTGCAGCCATGGGACCTAATATGTCCATAACAAATGACGAACGAGACCACATCCAGGTTGGCAGACTCTCAACTGAGCGGTATCAATAGGCTCAGGCCTGCGTGCCACACCCTTGGGGGCTTGTCCTCGGGACTGTAAAAATTACCAAAAGTGATTGGGGGTATAATGTGACCTGTAACAGCTGTACTCTTGCCAACTGTGTAATGGGGGTGGCCTCGGGTACTCAGGTCTTAGTGGTGCAACAACCCGCCTTTATGATGTTGCCTGTCAATGTGTCAGGTCCGTGATATCATGATGAGGGGCCCCAGCTGTGGAGAGAAGTAGAGCATGCTTTAGCACCACAGACGCGCCAACTCTTCGGTCTCCTGATAGCGGGCATCGCCGCCCTAGCCTCCCTCATTGCCATGGCTGCCACTGCTGCCGTGGCCCTCACAAAAGAGGTACAGACTGCCCATGCAGTCAACCAACTGTCTAAAAGCGTGAGCATGGCCTTAGGAACTCAGGAGGCCATTGATATCAAGTTAAATGACAGAATTAATGCCTTATTTGATATAGTTAATTATCTAGGGGATGAGGTGCAGGCATTAAAAATGAGAACTTCCTTTACCTGTCATGCTAGATAAAAATGGATCTGTGTCACCCAGAAGGTATATAACAAAACCGAGCACCCCTGGGGAAAAATCCAACGCCATCTCCTAGGGGTTTGGCATGACAGCAATGTGTCCTTAGATATCCAGAGTTTACACAAGGAGATCTTATATATTCGTAATGCTCTGCAGCTAGATGAAGACTTAGGGATAACAGCAGAGAACATGATTAACAAAATCCTTAGCATAATGCCATCCATGGGAAGTGTTACACATTTAGCTATAGGACTGGCTTGCTTGGCTTTCTTAATCCTTACAATAATGCTATGTTTACCCCTCTTCCTAAAATTGGGTATAAAAGGGATTAAAGAAATTTGCCGTGATCGCCACATGCTGCACCTGCAGGCAATAGAAACCGGTGTCTCAAAGTAATAAATAGGGGGAAGATGTGGGGAGCCGCTGTGGCCCCAGGAACGGAGCTCACCCAGGCAGCTCCTCTGTGCCTAGGGCCACAGCAGCTCACCCACATCTACCTGGGAGCAGGGGAGCACATCTGCAGCTCACCCAGGCACTGTGCCTGGGGCCACAGTGGCTCCACACAACCTATGAACCAAGAAGTCACAGTTCAATTCCGGTCAGGGCACATGCCCCAGTTGTGTGTTCTATTCCCAGTAGAGGGTGTGCAGGAGGCAGCCAATCACTGACTCTCTCTCATCATTGATGTTTCTACCTCTCTCTCCCTCTCTCTTCCTCTCTCAGAAATCAATAAAAAACATATTTTAAAAAAGGATAATATATCAAGACAAAGGGGGGTACAGCATTTTTATTTTTTATTTATTTAATTTATCTTCGTTATTGAAAGTATTACAGGTATTCCATTTGCTTTTTCCCACATTGACCCCCTCCACCTCACTCCCACCACTTCCCCAGGACTTCACCCCATTATTGTCTGTGTCCATAGGTTATGCATATATGCATATAACTTCTTTGGTTAATCTCTTACCACCCACCACCCCCCTTCTCTCTTCCCTCTGAGATACAACTGTCTGTTGCATGCTTCAGTGTCTCTGAGTCTATTTTGTTTGTCAGATTCTTTTGTCATTAGCTTCTTCATGTAGTGCTGGTCTGGTGGTGGTGAACTCCTTTAGCTTTTTATCTGTGAAGCTCTTTATGACCTTCAGTTCTAAATGATAGCTTTGCTGGGTAATCTTGGTTGTAGGTTCTTGCTTTTCATCACTTTGAATATTTCCTGCCACTCCCTTCTGGCCTGCAAAGTTTCTGTTGAGAAATCAGCTAACAGTTGTATGGGTGCTCCCTTGTAGGTAACTAACTGCTTTTTTCTTGTTGGTTTTAAGATTCTCTTTTTGTCTTTATCCTTTGGCACATCATTTTAATTATGATGTGCCTTGGTGTGGGCCTCTTTGGGTTCCTCTTCTTTGGGACTCTCTGTGCTTCCTAGATTTGTAAGTCTATTTTTTCCACCAGGTAGGGGAAGTCTTCTGTCATTATTTTTTCAAATATTTTCAAATTCTTGCTCTCTTCCCTTTCTTCTCCTTCTAGTATTCCCATTATGTGAATGTTGGGCCACTTGAAGTTGTCCCAGAGACACCGTACACTTTGTTGATATTTCTGAATTCTTTTTTCTTTTTGCTCTTCTGATTGGGTGTTTTTTGCTTCCTCATATTCCAAATTGCTGATTTGATTCTCCTAAAAATTATTAAACCACCATCATTAGGACTCATGGCCACACAAACAAAATGATGGCACCACTTTGAAAAGCATGTAACTTACCAAGATAGACATACATATTTATGTTCTTAAAACAAATTAAAGAGATTTCACCAAGAATATTAGAATTAGGCATCTAATTTTTTTAAGTGGTTCTGATAAGGAAAACAAAGATGTTAGAAATGTTTTAAAAAGAAATTCTCAAATGCAAATATGCAAAGCCATCTGCTGAGACCATTACTTCCTTAACATTAGCAAACATCATGTTACCCTATGTAACTTAAAAACAAAATAGAGCAAAATGAAACAAAAATGACAAAACCGTATGTAAACAGTGGATTGGGAGGAGGAGAAGGAAGGGAAATAGACTAGAAGCATCTATTTGAAGATTCACAAGCATAATCAGAAGGGTTAAGAGGAGGAAAAGGCAAAAAGATAATTATGAATGGGTTGTTTACTTTCTGGTATCTCTTAAGCAAAACCCTAAAGGAGAACAGAGCTTTTCTTTTAGGGAAACCAAAATGTCTAGCCCTTTAAATAATGCCACAGAAATGGACATCTCCCAAAGTATCAGTTTATAGTCTACTAGATAAGTGGTTCTCCAATTTTAGTTTTTATCAACCATTAAAATTAAAAAAGAAACAACACAGAACGTTGGGGGAACCAATAAAGAATTGCCAACATTAGATATGAACATGAAAAATAATGAACGAAAGGTACTATCTCTCAATATCATTTTGTTGTAACCATATACTAAAATCACAACAATTTTAATACCAAATAAAGTATGGAAAACATAATTTAAAAAATATTTTAAAAATATAACTTAAAAAATACTCATTGTATGCTTTATTCATTTCACTGCAGATCAGTGAACTCTATAGGATAGCACTGGCCAGCAGACTTAAGTCTTTAATTACTTGGCCAAGGCATAGGACATATGAGTGAAGGCCTTTTGGAATAGACTAAACCCATCCTCGGGCCCATTTTATCAAGCTCAAAACCCTACCATCTTCCCATTAATCTTCAGCAGATAATGGAAGCCATTTGGCAGAACTTGCTCAACTTCCTCCCCCTTTTTAACCCTAATCAAAAGACTCATTTCTATCCACAGTTAGTTTTAGCTGCTTCCCTACATTTTCTGTGGAAAAGGCTTCTTTCACTTGGTTCCACAGCCTTCTGACTCCTCAGACATGCTAAATCCATAATCAACCTCCTTACCAAGTGTAGGGGATTAAAATGCTTTGACATTCCTCCCCCTGAGAGGTGGAATCTATGTACTCTTCCCTTACACCTGGGTAGGCTCCATGACTGCCTTGACCAACTGCATAGGTAGAAGTGGCACAGGTTTAGTTTCTGATCCCAGGCTTTAAGAGACTGGCAGCTTCCTCTTCATGTCTCTTGGAATAATCTCTCTAGGAACCCTGGGCTGCTGAAGAAGCTTCAGTTGATGGCCCTGATAATGTCTTGGAACCGTCTGACTAGACCATCCACCAGCTGAATTCTAACAAGTGACCCCAGTAATGTCATGTAGGTAGGAGAATTGCCTACCTGAGCCCTGCTCAAACTAATCCATAAAACCATGTATTAAGCCAATAAATTCTGGTTTCATTTTTTTTATATAGCCATAGATAACTAGAACATGAGTATCTGCAAGACCTCTGTTTCTCTTCCAGCTATTTTCTTTTGGAATATAAACATATTCAAGCCTTCTTAAAATTTTCCATTTTACCCTAAATCTCCTTTTATATACCATTTACCTTTATTTTCTCTTTCCTTTCATCTATGCTCCCACCTTTCATTCTCCATCTTTCTGCAACGGCGCTTCTTCCCTAACCATGCTGTCAGCATAGGTAGCTAGTTACTGACATAAGGAAGAAAGCTAGTTATTGATATAAGGAAGAAAGTAAAAGGGAACTAAATCTTAATAAACTGGAAAGCTGAAGCAGTAGCAGGATAGCATTCCATCTATTGTACTGGTAAAACACTCATTCACACACTCCAGGAAACTGGAAACAGACAGGAAAACCTCCTCAGGGTGCTAAAAGCCCAGCACTAGAGGGAGGGGAGGGAATTCCTCTGCTGGGCACATGAGCAATAGAAACTAGATGAAGTAACTAAACTTTTGGACATGCACAGTGAGAGTCAGGATGACCAAGTAGAGGGGCAGGGCCTACCCTGGTAATAACTGGGCAGGTAATCAGATTGGATAAAAGATGCAAAACCCCAATAGAATTTCCTGGGAGGAAGCCTGAGAAAAGTTAAAAATTTGGGTTGTATAGTTTGAATGATTCTTTGTTCTTTATCTGAACCAGTGCCTGCCCACCCTCCACATCCCTGAGGGTGTATTAATTCCCCTTTACTCACAATAAAATCTTGCTGTCACATTTAAACTTCTACACATGCGAGTTTGAAATTATTTTCCCATGACACCACAAAAGAACTCATCACCTTTACTGGCAACAACGCCAATAAAATTATTTTTGCCAAGATCAGTAATGCTTAGGTTTTGCCAAATACAAATAGTGAATTATCAGTTCTTACCTTACTTGACTCCTGAACACTCATTGCTTTAGAAAACTCTCTCCTCCCCTGGTCTCAATACGGCTCCCTCTTGCTTTTCTTCTTATCTTACTTGTAACTCTTCTTACCCTGATCTCTTCTTGGCTGCTGTGCCTTAAATATTGAGATTTCCCCCAAGGTTCTCTTGTTTTCTTGTCTCTTTACTACATGCTTTTCAAAGTTACATCAATGCTATTTTCACACTTTATATAGATGCTGTATCCTGAGAGCTTTAAGTCTGTATTTCTAACCTAGACCTTTCTCTAGAACCTAATGGCCAACTCCTTACTGGACAGCTAGCCCCATTTAAACCTGGAGGTGTTCAAACTCAACAAAAGCAAAAATCACCCCCTACAGCCAGACTGCCATTCCACTGTGCTTCCTAGTTCCACCATCTACTTGCAAGTTACATTTGAGTCCTCCTTTAGCCATGCTCATATTGATTCTACCAACTTAATATATCTAAAGTTGGTTTATTCCTTGCTATCCTATTTCTAACACCATAGTTAGAATTTTGTCATTTCTTATTACAGACCCTTCTGGCCTCCAGAGTCAATTCACTCTCGAATGTCATGGGAAAGTGTTCATCCTAAGGTACAAATCTTATCAGACCACTCCTTTGCTAAAACCCTTTAGTCCCTCCCCAGCAGCTCAGGTTAACTTCAAATTCCTTAACATGGCACACCCAGCCCTTACCTATACCTCTAATCTCTTGGCTCTTTCACTTGTGCCCCTATAGTCAACTATATGAAAATACTTGCAGTTTCACAAATTCACTGTACTTTCTCATAGTGCCAGCCTCTGTACTGCTATTCCCCCACATAAAAGTCTCTCCCTGATTTCTAAACCAAATTAACAGTAACTTTTGGTTTAAAGCTCAATTTAGCTCTAATCTTCTCAGGAAAACTCTCCTTGCTCCCCCATTCTGTCTTAGATAACTTTCCTATGTGTTTCCTGTGTGTTCCTCTCTATGAAAACATGTATTAAAACACAGTGTTCTATATTTAATAGCTGCTTATATAGAAGTCTGTCTGAGCATTAGACTAAGACCTCCTTGAAGGCAGGGATTTAATTTTTACCTCAATTCTCCAAACATATTCTGGCACACAGTAGATAGTCATAGCTACTTGTTGAATGATGAAATGAATGAATGAGTAGCCTGTGTATTTAGTTGCCAGATTTACTAGTTTCACATAGACTTTAAACAATATTACAAAAAAATTATAAGATTCATGAAAGTATTTCTTTCCACAAGCAAATAATGCTAAAAGGGCTGTATCAAAATTCACCTTCTCAGCTTTCCCTTGCTTGAATGAAGGACAGAAATCTTTTTTGCTTGTTTTGAAACCAGTAAATGGAACCTTTAATTCAAGCCCAATGTCATTTCTTAGAGACTCAGAGCTAGAAACAAGAGAAACAAGAGAAACAAGAGAAAATCATATCATACATTTAAGAGGAAAATTGTCAGGCAATATTAAACAATAAGCACCAGTACACTAATCAAAGGGTGCTTATCTAAGTCTCTTGCTTCATACAAAAGTGCAGTAAATATCAAAGCATTAAATATGTACCTTACATATTTGGTACAGAATATTTTATTTCAAAATTTCAAAATAATTTATTATCAAGATATCATAAATTCAGTGACTGACCAATATTCTAAAATATACAGATAAAGAATAACAGATACAAGCAGGATTAAAATAATTACAACCTCATTGATTACAACTACCCCAAATTATATAACTGTATCTAAAGGTGTATTACAAGAAACAGAAAAATGGATTAGAGGGCCAACTTGATCAGCAAAGGTAGGTTCCTTCCATATAAAAATTTGTCAATTGCCCAGCTGGAGTGACTCAATTGGTTGAGTGTTGTCCTGTGCACCAAAAGGTTGCCAGTTGAATTCCTGGTCAGGGCACATACCCAAGTTGCAGGTTTGATCCCAGGTCAGGGCACGTATGGAAGGCAAAGGATCAATGTTTCTCTCTTATCTCTGTCCCTCTCTCTCTCTCCCCTTTCCTCTCTCTAAGCATGTCCTCAGGTGAGGATTAAAAATGAATAAATAAATGAATAAATAAACATTTGTCAATTATTAGACATTTTCTAGTTCTACCATTTTTCTAGAACTTCTCCAGGATTTTGATTAACTAATTTGACTAATTTTTATAAAATTTCCCTAAGAAACTTAAAAACCAATATTATCTCCTTTATTCCAAGGGATATAACTTGATTTGAAAATTTACTTGTATTTTTAGTAGTAGAGTTCTGAGGAAGAATAAAGATTCAAGATGAATGAGACTCAAAAAGCAGTTGCAAGTAATACAAGAAAATCACAAAGCCTTCCAAAACCTTTCTCAACTTCGTATCCCGGATAAGGTTTAATATAGTAAATCTCCTTGAGGTTAAAATGTTAAATAAGACCAAGAAAGCTGCTGATATTGTTGCACTTATACTCACTTAAGTATAAGTGAGTGCATCTTTGGCTTAACCCATTTATTGTTTGCCAAATCTCTTCCTTGTTCAAAATAGTAAATGGTTACATTTCTACAAATAGTAGATAGTCACATTCTACAAATTCTGGAAGTAACTGACTCAAAACTCCCACCATCATCACACATGTCCTCAGCAATTATGTCCATTGTTTGTAGCCTTATGCTATATTTAAAACCCCCTTGAGAATCAACTTAAAGGGAAGAAATTAACAAAAACTGAATTTTTAAAAGCATAATACAATGCTAGCATTAGAAGGGTCTGATCACCAGTTAAACTGCCTATACAATGCAAGTTTGAATGCCAGTTCTAATATCTCTCAGATAGAGAAACAAAACCAGAAACTGAGAAGGGAGACAGAGAGAGATACCTTTTTAAGCGTTATTTTCAATAATTGGGGGTATAGGTTAATGAGTTCAAAAAAGTCATCAAGGAGAAGAGAAGATTAGTAGTAGGTGGATAATAGCTGAGGCTGCTCTTGTGGTTTAATTATTGAGGTTTACGTAAAATTTTTGTTTAAAGACAAGATTTTGTTTTAAAAAAGCTTGAACACCACCACTATTTAATTTTGATTAGTGATCATCCAGACTCTACTTTAACATGTCCAATGATGGGGAATTTACTACCTTACAATTCACCTTGCTCCCTTGCGGTCAAATATGATTGTTATGAAGTAGTTCCTTATATTTAGTTGAATACTCTGTAATGTGTACCCATTGTCCCAGCTCAGGATTCTGAAATACATAAAAAGTTGTAATCCTTCTTCCACAAAATAGCCTCTTCTATATTTTGCCTCATCCCCAGCACTTGAGCTAGTGTTCCACAACCAACAAGTTCTCCATACTTTTTTAATAAAATGTATACAGTTAAACTTGCTATTCTGAAAATGTGAAAAAAAACTAACCAAGCAAATAGATCAGTAGAAAAACATCCCAGGTGCTCACTGCAGGACTTCTGCAGGGGCAATCCATATTGTTCAGGCTTCATAGAACTTTCATTCTTAGCTGAAAGTTTTAAAAGGGGGACCACTTTAATTCTACAATCACTCGTGCTGTTGATGTTAATCACACATACACACCCTAATCAACAGCAGTTGTCACTTTTTACTCAATAGACTTTACAAAACAGTATTTTTTGAAACAGAAAACAATTTATCGATTTCAGTGATGAATCATGAAACCACCTAGGTTTCTATCCTTTTTCCACCAGATTCTAGAAACTTAGAAATAAGTTTGCTTAGAACACATTCAACTGAGTTTACTTATTAAGTTCTTATTTATAGATGAATGGCAGGGATAGGAACTATGTATGATTCTTCAGTAAGCAGCTACATTGTCAAAACATGGCATCTGATGTTTTTATTTGTGTGTGTGGTTTTTGCTTTTGTTTTTGTTCTGTTTTGTTTTGCTTTGCTTTGTTTTTTGCAGCTGCTCATCCTCAGAGCAAAGATGAGACAACTGGAAGCAGGCGTGGTTATGATCAATAGGAAGGGTGCTAGACAGGTGGTAATGAGCAGCTCTCTATTTTATTGGGAATCACATAAGAAGAAGATGCAGAAAGAACTTTGGTCACTATGGTAAGCCATTCCAGGGAGAACCCTGAAACTGCAGGGCCTGGGAGCCACTGGAATGTTATAAAACAGACTCACTAATCTTCCTTGAATATTAATAAAGAACATTAAAAAAGAAGGGGTATACTGAATCTTGTATCATCTGAAGTATGAGATTATACAAGATAATCTGAAAGTGTCTTTCAGCCCATTTTAAGAAAAATATTACCTTAATTTGAAAAGATTTCCTAGCTAATATCCCAAGCCTAGAAAAAACATAAATAGGCATTGACCAACAATAATTCCAATAGAATTTAATTTCAGAAATTGGAGTATATCCTTTTACAAGCCGAATTAAAGCTAATTTAATTAGCTTAAGTATTTGGATGTTGGTGAAACACTATAATACAACAGAAGTGAAGAATTTAGAAATGTGAGGTGGAATTGAAGCACTGACATTATCTGTGTCTAAAACAGAAATAAAACCACTCTATTAACTTAAAGAAGTAAAATAATTTATATGCAAGTGTTTTTGCAAAGCACAAAGTAAGGTACGATTCAAGGTAGTGGCCCTGGTTTTTAGGCAATCAGATAAGGACACAACATGGTTAATTCCATTTTAATGACTAAGAAATAGTGCAGTAAGTAGCTAGACTACCAAAAACAAAATAACAGTTTTACTGTGAATAAATAACCCTTGTGCCTACCACAATGCTATATTGGTCCTGTATACACATCTTAATCCCAGGAAGACGTCAGTCTTTTCTTCATAGGTAGAGAACATGTTTCCCTTCATTTTATTTACACTTGTTTTCTTCAGACTATGACCAGCAAGGATTACATGTTCTTTAAAGTATACAACATATAGTTAATCCTTAGCAAAAAAAAAAAAAAGGCATAAGTGAAAAACCAACTTTAAAAGGTATAATTTTCATAGTACTGTAGTTAGAAATTTTCAAATCTTTGGAAACTTGTTTTTCACTCACCAGTATTTGAGAAATATGTTTTCCAGTATTTTACCACAATGCTAAATTTCTTCATAGTCAGTAGTTCAGTTAAAGTAATATCAGTTCCATGCCCTGAAATACAACCTAAGAATATTTGTATTAAATATTTACCTACAGTTTCTGTTTGGAGAAAAAACAAATAATATGTCCAGTAGGCACATACCTTTAAAATTTTCAGGGATTATAAAAACAAACAGCAAATGTGCATTTTTCTTCTTTCCAAATCTGAGAGAGAAAAAAAATGTCACTTTGAAGCAAAATCATCATTCAAAAAAACTGAGATTCAATAACAGCTTATTAGGAACTGAACTAGAATTTAGAATTTAAAATGGTGGCATTAATATAGAAATTTAGTAAAAGTAGTATCTCAAATCAGTGAAGGGAAAGATAGATCACTTTAACAACTTATAAAGAAAGGGAATGTATTTTTATTTCAAACAATTGCATACAGAGAATTCTGAAGTGTTTTGCTAGGGTGGACAGTACAATTACAGATTATTTGAGAAATACAAGGGGAGAAGATACTTTGCTAAAACTAATATTTACTGCATTTAATACTTTATTTATGACAGATGCTTAAGGTTCTCTATTTCAGTTTAATGGGCAAGGAAATCCAAATTCTGAGTCTTTAGTAAACCCATGGCTTATCTGAGCAGGGATTCAGTCTGTTAATAAGAATAGTCTTTTTATTATTCATAACTATGGCAACCATTAATGCTTCATTCTTTACAACTAGGGAAGGGGTGAGTAGATGACTTTAAAGAAATAAAACTTTAATTTTAAAATAATTTTATATTTACAGAAAAAATATGAAAAATAATAGAGTTCCCATAGATACCCAATTTCCTGTATTGCTAACATTTTACATTATTATTGCATATTTCTCGCAATTAATGAGCCAATATTGATACATTATTATTAATTTAAGTTCATACTTTTATTCAAATTTCCTTAGTTTTTACTTATAATCATTTTTTCATATCCCAGGATTCCATACATTTAGTCATCATGTCTCCTTAGTGTCCACCAGATTGGGATACTTTCACTGACTTTATGTTCTTGACAGTTTTGAGAATATTCCTTAGCTACAGGTACAATTTAAGATGGTCCACTTTTATTCTTTAATTGTTTTAATTTATCTTTACTGTTGAAAGTATTGCAGATAGCCCCCTTTTTCCCCCCATTCATCCCCTCTACCCTGCATCCTCCCCCCCCCCTTTACCACACTTGTCTGTGTCCATGGGTTATGCATATATGCATATAAGTTCTTTGATTAATCTCTCCCCACCCACTACCCCACCCCCACCTTCCCACGAGATTCATCAGTCTGTTCCATGCTTCTACGTCTCTGGAAATATTTTGTTCCTCAGTCTACTTTGTTTATTATATTCCACATATGAGTGAGATCATGTAAAACTGAATCAGGAAGAAACAGAAATCTTGAATAGGCTAATAACAACTGATGAAATCAAAGCAGCAATAAAAAAAACCTCCCAGCCCGGCCGGGCGTGGCTCAGCAGTTGAGCATCGACCTAGGATCCAGGCGATCGGGGTTTGATTACCGGTTGGGGCACATGCCCGGGTTGCGGGCTGCAGCCTATCAATGACTCTCTCATCATTGATGTTTCTGTCTCTCTCCCTCTCCTTTCCTCTCTCTGAAATCAATAAAGATATATTTAAAAAACAAAACAAAACAAAAAAAACCTCCCAGCAAACAAAAGCCCTGGTCTGAACAGCTTCACAAAGGAGCTTTCTAATTCTTCAAGTACTAATGTTAGATAGTTTACTAAAAATTTTTCTTGCTTTTTGAGGTAGGCTTGTAGTGCTATGAGCTTCCCTTTTAGGACTGTTTCCACTGTGTCCCATAGATTTGGGGTTGTTATTCATTTTCATTTGTTTTCAGGAGGCTTTTATTTCTTTCTTGATCTTATTGGTAACCCACTCATTGTTTAATAACATGCTATTTACCCTTTATGTGTTTGAATGTTTTTGTGTGTTTTTACTGTAGTTGATTTCTAATTTCATGCCACTGTGATCTGAGATGCTTGATATGATTTCAATCTTCTGGATCCTAGGTCGTTGCTCAACAGCTGAGCCACGCCCGGCTGGGCTGAAGTTCTTTAGATTCCACATAGAAGGGACATCATGTGAAGTTTGTCTTTCTCTGCCTGGCTTATTTCACTTAGCATAATATTTTCCAGGTCCATCCATGCTGTCCCAAAGGGTACGAGGTCCTTCTTCTTTACAGCTGCACAGTAGTCCATGGTGTATATGTCCCACAGCTTTTGTATCCACTCATCTACTGATGGGCACTTGGGCTGTTTCCAGATCTTAGCTATTGTAAATTGTGCTGCTATGAACATAGGGGTGCATATATTCTTTCTGATTAGTGTTTCAGGATTCTTAGGATATATTCCTAGGAGTGGAATCACTGGGTCAAAAGTCAGCTCCATTTTTAATTGTTTGAGGAACTTTCATACTGTTTTCCATAGTGGTTGCACCAGTCTGCATTCCCACCAGCAGTGTACTAGGGTTCCCCTTTCTCCACATTCTCACCAGCACATGTCCTTTGTTGATTTATTGATGGTAGCTATTCTTACAGGTGTGAAGTAATATCTCATTGTGGTTTTAATTTGAATCTCTCTGATGATTAGCGATGTTGAGCATTTCCTCATATGTCTCTTGGCCATCTGTATGTCCTCTTTGGAGAAGTGTCTATTCAAGTATTTTGCCCATTTCTTAATTGGGTTGTCTGTCTTCCTCTTGCTGCGTAGTATGAATTCTTCATATACTTTGGAAATTAGCCCCTTATCAGATACATCCTTGGAAAATATGTTTTCCCAGACCAGAGGGTTCTTTTGTATTTTGAGGCTGTTTTCTTTTGCTGTGCAGAAGCTTTTTAGTTTGATGTAGTCCCATATGTTTACTTTTTCTTTTGTTTCTCTTGCCCTAGGAGATGTATCAGTGAAAATTCCACTAATTGGGATGTCTGGGACTTTACTGCCTATGTTTTATTCCAGGATTGTTGTGGTTTCATGACTTACATTTAAGTCTTTTATCCATTTTGAGTTTATTTTTGTGTATGGTGAAAGTTGGTGGTCTAGTTTGATTTTTTTTTTTGCATGTATCTGTCCAGTTTTCCAGGCACCACTTATTGAAGAGACTGTCTTTACTCCATTGTATGTTCTTGCCTCCTTTGTCAAATATTAACTGACCATAAGGCATGGGTCTATTTCTGGGATCTCTGTTCTGCTCCATTGATCTATATGTCTGTTCTTGTACCAATACCAGGCAGTTTTCATTACAATGGCTTTGTAGTACAGTTTGATGTCCAGTAATGTGATCCCTCCCACTCTTATTTTTTTCTCAAGATCGCTGCAGCTCCTCTGGGTCCATTTTGGTTCCATATAAATTTTAGAAATCTTTGTTCTAGATCTGTGAAATATGCTGTTGGTATTTTCATAGGAATTGCATAGAATCTATAAATTGCTTTGTGTAGTATGTATATTTTAATGATATTAATTCTTCTAATCCATGAGGATGATACATTCTAACACTTCTTTAAATCTTCCTCTATTTCTTTTGTCAGTGTCCCATAGTTTTCTGAGTACAGGTTTTTATATCCTTGGTTAAGTTTATAGCTAGGTATCTCATTTTTTTAGTTGCAATGGTAAATGGTATTGTTTTTTTAGTTTCTCTCTCTGAAAGTTCACTGTCGGTGTATAAGAATGCCATTGATTTTCTGGATGTTGATTTTGTATCCAGCTACCTTGCCAAATTCGTTTATCAAACCTAGTAGTACTTTGATGGAGTTTTTAGGATTTTCTATGTACAGTATCATGTCATCTGCATATAATGACAGTTTTACTACCTCCTTTCCTATTTGGATACCTTTTATGTTTTCTTCCTGTCTGATCGCTGTGGCAAGGACTTCCAGTACTATGTTGAATAAGAGTGGTGAAAGTGGACATCCCTGTCTTGTCCCTATAAGAGAAATGCTTTTAGTTTTTGATCACTGAGTATGATATAGGCTGTAGGATATATGGTGTTTATTAAGTTGAGGTATGATGACTCTATTCCCACTTTGCTGAGAGTTTTTATCAGAAATGGATGCTGGATTTTGTTGAATGATTTTCCTGCATCTATTGAGATGATCATATGATTTTTGTCCTTCATTTTGTTTATGTGATGTATCACATTTATTGTTTTGTGGATGTTTTACCAGCCTTGCATCCCCAGAGTAAATCCCAGTCGGTCATGTTGTATGATCTTTTTAATGTATTGTTGGATCTGGTTTGCTAGTATTTTAGTGAGGATTTTAGCATCTATGTTCAACAGGGATGTTGGCCAGTAAATTTCTTTCTTTGTAGTGTCTTTATCTGGTTTTGGGATTAGGATGATGCTGGCCTCATAAAAAGAGTTTGGGAGTTTTCACTCCTCTTTAATTTTCTAGAATAGTTTGAATAGAATAAGTGTTAATTCTTCTTTGAATGTTTGGTAAAACTCCCCTTAAATCCATCTGGTCCAGGGCTTTTGTTTGCTGGGAGTGTTTTGATTACTGCTTCAATTTTGTTAGCTGTTATCACCATATTCAGGTTTTCTGTCTCTTCTTCATTCAGCTTTGGGAGGTTGTAGACTTCTAGGAATTTGTCCATTTCACTCAAGTTGTCCAATTTGTTGGCATATAGTTTCTCATAATATTTTCTTACAATCCTTTGTATTTCTGTTGTGTCAGTTGGAATATAGCCTCTTTCATTTCTGATTTTATTTATTTGGCCACCTCTCATTGTTTCTTGAGGAGTTTGGCTAAAGGTGCATCAATCCTATTTATCTTTTCAAAGAACCAGCTCTTGGTTTCATTGATTTTTTGTATTGTTCTTTTAGTCTCTATGTCATTAATTTCTGCTCTGATCATTATTATTTCCTTCCTTCTACTTCCTCGGGGCTTTTCTTGCTATTCTCGTTCCAGTTCTTTTAGTTGTTGTGTTAAATGGGTCATTAGATCTTTTTTTTGTTTCTTGAGATAGGGCTGTAATGCTATGAATTTTCCTCTCAGGACTGCTTTCACTGTGTCCCATAGATTATGGGTTGTTGTCTGTTCATTTCCATTTTCTTCCATGAAGTGTTTGATTTCTTCCTTGATCTCAGTGGTAACCCATTCACTGTTTAAAAGCATGTTATTGTTTAATACCATGTTATTTAGATTCTATGTGTTTGACTATTTTTGAGTTTTTTTATAGTGGTTGATTACTAGTTTCATGGCACTGTAATCTGAGAAGATGCTTGATATGATTTCAACCTTCTTGTATATGTAGAGACTTGTCTTGTGCCCTAACATATGATCTATTTTTGAGAATGTTCCATCTGCACTTGAGAAGAAGGTGTATTCTGCTGCTTTGGGATGAAATGTTCTGTAATTCAGGGATGTCAATGAAATCCATTAGGTCTAGGGAGTCATTTAAGGTCTGTGTTTCCGTGTTGATTTTTTGTCTTGATGAACTGTCCAGTGCTGACAGTGGGGTGTTAAAGTCCCCCACTATCATTGTGTTGCTGTCAATCTCCCCCTTAAAGTCAACCAAGAGATTTTTTATATATTTATGTGCTCCTATATTGGGTGCATAAATGTTTATAAGAGTTATTTCCTCCTGTTGGATGGATCCCTTTATATTATGTAGTAACCACTTTTGTCTCTTGCTATGGTCTTTATTTTGAAGTCTATTTGTCACAAATAAGAATTGCTACTCCAGATTCCTTTTCCTTTCCATTTGCATGGAATATTTTTTTCCATCTCTTCACTTTTAGCCTGTGTGAATCTTTTGCTCTCAGGTGGGTCTCTTGTAGAAAGCATATATTTGGGTCCTGTTTTCTTATCCATTCAGCTACTCTATGTCTCTTGATTGGAGCATTGATTCCGTTTACATTTAAGGTTACTATTGATGTAAATTATTTAATGCCATTCTTCCCCTTTGTGCTGATGTACCTTTCTCTCACTATTCCTTCTGTTTCTTAGAGCAGTCCTTTTAGCATTTCCTGCAATGCTGGTTTGGTGATACTGAACTCCTTTAGCCTTTTTTGTCTGAGAAGCTCTTTATTTCACCTTCAATTTTAAATGACAGCCTTGCTGGATAAAGCAATCTTGGTTGCATGTTCTTGCTTTTCATTACTTTGAGAAATTCATGCCACTCCCTTCTGGCCTGAAGATTTTCTGTTGAAAAATCAGCTGTCAGCCTTGTAGATCACTGCTTGTCTCTCTCTTGCAGCCCTTAATATTTTCTCTTTGTCCTTGACATTTGCCATTTTAATTATGATGTGTCTTGGAGTGGGTCTCTTTGGGTCCCTCTTGTTTGGAACCCTCTGTGCTTCCTGAACATGTGGGGCTTTCTCACTCAGCAGCCTAAGGAAGTTTTCTGTCATTATTTCCTCCACCAAGTTCTCTATCCCTTGCTCTCTTTCCTCCCCTCTGGCATTCCTATAATGTGAATGTTGTTTTGCTTCATGTTGTCCCAAAGCTCCCTTAGACTGTCTTCATGCTTTTTAAGTGTTTTTTCTTTTTGCTGCTCTGATTGATTTTTCCTACCTTGTCTTCTAAGTCACTTATTCTATCCTCTGCTTCATTGAGCCTGCTTTTAATTCCTTCCTATGCACTCTTGATATCAGATACAGCATTCTTTATCTCTGTCTGAGTTTTGTTTATGTTATGTGTCTCCTGTTTCATGTTTTCACTTAGGTCCTCCATCTTATCATCTAGTGTCTTATTAAGCTCCTTGAACATCTTCATAATCAATACTGTGAACTCTGTTTCTGATAACTTGCTTAACTCTACCTCATCAAAATCTTCTTCTGGCGATTTTTCCTTTTCTTTAATTTGGAGTTGTTTCTTTGTCTCCCTATTTTGATAGGTCTTAGTGTTTGTATTTATATATTAGGTATATTTGCTGTCTCCCAGTCTTGTGGGGAAGGATTTTGTACTGTGAGACCAGTGGAGCACAGAAGTGTGTTCTCCTTATATTTCTGAGCTCTTTACTCTAGGTGTGTCTTTTTTGTGGGTGTCCCTTTTGTGGGTTCTTAGGGTTCTCCTGGTGTGGTTGGGTCTAGAGTGTTGTTGACCATTCCTTGGGAGGACTCTCCTCTCAGGTTGGCTGTGTCTCAGCCCCAACCTCATCATGTAAGCTGTTGTACAGGTGCAGCAAGGCAGACAATACCCAACTAACCTTTCAGGAAACAAGAGGTAACTTATAAAATATCTTGACAGTCACAATGAAAAAAACCCAAGTGAAAACAGAACTGGGAGAGTAAATGGAAAACACGAATTCTAGAGGGGGAAAAATAGCTCAAAAAAAAAAAAAAAAAAAAAGAGAGATAAAAGTAAAGCTTAGAGAGAGAGAAACATAGTGTTGTTAATAGTGATTAAAATTTAGAAAATAATAATAGACTAAAATATAAATAATAAAAAAGCTACTGGGAGATAATAGAGGCAGAGAAAAGATTTTGAAAGAAATCCAGCAAACAATTAATGGGGAGAATAGCAATAGGATATTAGTTGAAAGTGAAAAACTATAAATACATTAAAGAGAATAGGAGAAACTAACAATCAAACAAAAAGACAGGAAGACAGAGGGAGGAAAACAAAAGAAAGACAGAAAAGAAGAAGAAGAAAAAAGAAAAAGAAAATGCTATGCCAATGGAAGGAGAGGAGAGGAGAGGAGAGGAGAGGAGAGGAGAGGAGAAGAGAGGAGAAAGAGAGAGAGAGAGAGAGAGAGAGAGAGAGAGATAAAGCCTGGGCAGGAAGGGAGTCCAATAAGAGATCTGGGGGTAACTATGGAGAAAAGCAGTAAACTTGTTGATTATAATGATAAAGTCTCAGCCATTAAACAGGAATATCAAGAAAGTCTTGATATTAGAAGGATAAAAAAAGCAAAGAAACAAAACAAAACAGAGAAACAAAACAAAGAACAAGCTAAGCAAAATAAAATTATTTAAAAAATAAAATAAGAAAAAAATTAATTAAAAATTTTAAAAAACTTAAAAAGAAAAAACAAAAAACTTTTCTCCTTTCTACTCTTCCTAAGGGAAAAAGAGAAAAAACAAATGAACAAACAAACAAAAGACAGTCAATCAGGTAAGTTTCTTCTGAGCAGCTTATGTTGTCTGCAGCTCACTGTTTTGTGTGCTGATTTCCATTCTCCTGGGAGGTACTTGTGTATCAGCCAATGCGTGCAGCCGTCTGGGTTTGGCTCTGGTGTCCTTAGGTAGATGGTTGATCTGAGACTCTCGGTGGACCACCTCCTGTTGTCAATTATTTTGCAACTTTGTAGTTGCCTGGTCTTACTCCAGAGTCTTCTGTAGAGCCTTTAGGGTGCAGGATGGCTAGTGTAGCTCAGGGTATCACTCCCCTTAATTAGAAGTTTCACTGTCAGGCACTCACTGTGAGGGAGTTAGTCTCTGCTCCACAGCCAGCTCCTCAGTCCCTACCCTGTCCTCTGATTCTAGTTCCCCATGCTCTAGCCTGCTGCAGTTTCAGATTTATTTCAGCCTGTTTCCTTTTCTGTATGGGCAGTTTCAGCAGCCTGGGCTCAGTGGTTTCAATTAAAGGACATTCCAGCGAGCTCTTTGCCTACCCGGCCTCCAGCTGGGGTTTTCTGCACTTCCTCTAGTTCCCAAACAACAGTTCCTGAGAGTCTTATTCTTGTAATGTTCTCCTGTGAGCTGTTCTCCCTTCCCCCTCAGGACTGTGCCCTGCGGGGTATCTGGGGCCTCAGTGAGCTGGCCCATCCCCTTTCCTGTTGGTGTGGTGATCCTAGGCTACAGGAGAGGCAGGCGGGCTCCGCCTCTCCCTTCCCAGATCTAGTTGGCTGGTCGCATCAGGCCCACCCATCATTCTACTGTGCAAATGCCAATCCCAGCTTCTGCTGGTATGTCTGCTCAGTGCACACCGGGAAGGTGGGAGCCAGTTCTGCAATCAGAGATTCAAAAACACACAAAGCAACACACAAGCAGAGAGTCTGCCCTGCAAAGTTCCCTGCTGGCACACCAAGGCACCCTGCAGAAGGGGACCCAAATTAAGCTCCATGCAGCTCCCCTCACTGCACTCTCAATAAAGCTGGGATGGCTCCATGTGTGTCACCACAGTGACCCTCAGGGCTGGTCCAAAATCCCACTCTCTCCTCACCGGGAGATCAGGGTAGGAGGGCTCTCCACCCCTTCCTGCCTCACACAGATTAAATGCTTTCTGGGGCTCAAAGCAATGCCTTACAGAGAGGCAGGGGGTTCCTGTGTGTGGCCACTCAGCCCCAACCTCTTGTCCCTTACTACTGGGACAGCCTTTCCTATGGTCAACACCCTAAACATTAAACACTGGTCATTTCCACCATTAGAAGCTTGGTTTTGCTAGGAAGGCACCATCCACCATTAGAAGCTTTGTTTCCTAGGAAGGCACCATACCCTCCTTGCAGAGTCACTGCTCCCCTGGGTACCTCTGCCCTCTGCACAGGGCACTCCTTCCTCTCTCCTCCCCTCTGGGTGTGAGATTCCTGCTTTTGGATACTGGTCCGCACTCCCGAGGAGAGGGAACTTTGCAGCCTCCAAGCCTCGAGGCTCAGAGGCCAGCACAGGCTTCAGGGGGTACTCCCCCTTTCTATTACCCCCTCTCTTATCAGACTCTATGATGTTTCTTTAGTGCTCCCTACTTGCACTATGTCCACTCAGGTATGTTTCTCTGGTGTTTCCATGCTGGCTACATAGTATTTTAGGAGTAAATCGAGTCTGTGGCTGGGAGCCCGAGCACTCTGCTTCTTCTCACAGTGCTGCCATCTTCCCTCAAAAGGTTTGCTTTTGTTTTTCAACTTAGGTATTGCCAAATTGTGCTCCCCAAAATATACAAAAATTTACATCCATGCCAACATTATATATGAGTAACCATTTCCCAAAATCCACAATTTGACTTAATTATTCTTAATCTTTTTTTTTTCTTCATTTTTGGGGTAATGGTACTTAGACAAACTACTTTAAAACTATGGCTGTAAAAAGAGACAAGGGTGGAAGAAACAAGATGGTGCCGTAGGTAATTGTACCCACTGCCTCCCACAACCACATCAAAATTACAACTAAAATACAGGACAACCATCACTCAGAACCTCCTGAAATCTGGCTAAAAAGAAGCTCTATAACAAGAGAACTGTAGGAGGAGTGGAGACGCAGGCAGATGGGGACTGAGTCACAGGGATGCAGACACGGGCCCACACCCTGTGCCTTGGTTTAAACCAAGGAAGGATATCTCTGTGGTGGAGGTTTCCCGGAGGAGGGGTCCCAGACCCACATTAGGCTCCCCAGACCAGGGCTCCAGGGCTGGGAAGAGAAATCCCCACAACTTTGGGCTGTGAAAACCAGCGGGCACTATTGCTGAGGGACTCGGAGGCTGTGGAACTCCCACGCAGCTCCTCTTAAAGGGCCTGTTCATGGTCTCACTCAGACACGCTTCCTCTGAGCCCCAGCACTGGGCAGCAGCTTGAAAGGAACTTGGGACACTTGGAAAGGAACTAACTTGCCTGAGATTGGGGCAAGAGGTGGAGGGGCAGCTTTTTCCCAAACAGAAGAGCTGGCAGAGGCCACTGCTCCTCTGGTGAGCCCTCCCCCACACAGCCGGCAGGCTAGCACCATATTTGAATCACCAGCACCTAACTCACACCTTTGGCCCCACCCCGGTGATTCCTGGAGGCCCTGCCCCTCCCTACGTGCAAGCTCATCCAAGCCATTTCCAGTGGCTTGTCTGTGCAAGTGGCCTCTCAAGCAGTATGTTTAGGATTTTCCTAAAGTCTCTCAAACAAGCAGCAGCATACCCTATACGGCTTGATAAGGGGCCCCAGGCCTGGCACTAGTGGCAGCTTGCATTGATTCATAGCTTGGCCTCTCCTGGACAATGCCAAGCCCAGCACAAGTAGCAGCCAACTACATTTTGCTATGTAGCTCATGCTGGGTGGCCCTAGGCAAGGCACTGGCAGAGGCTGACTCTGCACCTCCCGGGGGGCCCCAGAGACAGTGCACCCGGTGGTCAGACTTGACCACACTGGATTACAACCCTACTGCATCCATGAGTGACACACTCAAGGGGTGCACTTGGTGAACACCAAAGCTCCACTGAAGTAAATCCTGCTCCATAGGGGTGTCTCCAGCACAGCAGCCCTGTGGCTGTAGTTGCAGCTGGTCTTTACAGCTGACTGGTCAGGGGGTCAATTCCTCCCAGTGATGCCAACAGCAACCAAGGCTCAACTACATCAGGAGAGTGAACACAGCCACACAGGGGAGCACCTAGAAGGCCCAGCTCAGGTGACTGGGGAGGCTGAGCCACTGGACCCTACAGGACACCTGCTACACAAAGTCACTCTACCAATTCCAGGAGACATAGCAGCTCTACCAAATACATAGAAACAAAGACCTGGAAGCAGCCAAAATGTAGAGGCAAAGAAACATATCACAAAGGAAAGTACAGAAGAAATCTCTAGAAGAGGAACTAAATGAAATAGATCCAAGCAAGCTAACAGATACAGAGGTCAGAATTTTGTTTATGAAGATGCTCAACCATATTAGTAAGAGTTTTATGAAAATAACTGAGAAAATCGATGACATAATAAAGTGCCAATTTGAAATGAAGGCTACATGAACTAAAATGAATAATTTACAGGGAATCAACAGTAGAGTAGAGGATGCTGAAAATCAAATCAGCAATTTGGAACATGAGGTAACAAAAAACACACAACCAGAAGAGCAAAAGAATCCAAAAATATGAAGATAGTGTTAAGGAGTTTCTGGGACAACTTCAAGAGGCCCAACATTCATATTATTGGGGTACCAGAAGGAGAAGAAAGAAAGCAAAAAATTGAAAACCTGTTTGAAAAAATAATGACAGAAAACTTCTTGTACCTGGGGAAAGAAATAGACTTACAAGTCCAGGAAGCAAAGAGTGTCCCAAACAAGAGGAACCCAAAGAGGCCCACAGCAAGTCACATCATAATTAAAATGCCAAAGGTTAAAGACAAAGAGAATCTTAAAAGCAACAAGAGAAAAGCAGTTAGTTACCTACATGGAAGCACCCATATGTCTGTCAGCTGATTTCTCAACAGAAACCTTGTAGGACAGAAGGGAGTGGCAAGAAATATTCAAAGTGATGAAAAACATGGAATTACAACCAATATTGCTCTACCCAGCAAAGCTATCATTTAGAATTGAAGGTCAGATAAAGAGCTTCTCAGTCAAGGAAAAGCTAAAAGAGTTCATCACCACCAGACCAGCACTACAGGAAATGTTGCAGGGTCTTCTTTAAGAAGAAGCTAATGAACAAAAAATCTGATGATCTAAATAGATCCAAGGACATTGACGCATGCAACAGATTATCATATTTCAGAGGAAAGAGGGAAGGAGGATGGAGGGTGGGAAGAGATTAACCAAAGAAGTTATATGCATATAAGCATAACCCATGGACAGTCAATAATGGGGCGAAGGCCTGGGGGGAGAGGGGAGAGCGAGGTGGAAGGGTCAGTTGGGGGGGGGGAATTGGGACACCTGTAATACTTTCAACAATAAAGATAAATTAAAATAAATAAATAAATGATAAAGAAATAAAAAAAGGAAAGAAAGAAGTCTTCTCTAAATAGTGCTGGAATAACTGGATATTCATATGGAAAATCAATGAATTTTTGAATTAATATGAAAATTAATTCAAGGTGGAACATAGAGCTATAAGAAAAACTATAAATCTTCTATAATAGCTCTGTTCAATAGAACTTTTTGCAGTGTTAGAAATGGCTCATATCTGCGTTGTTCAATAACTAGCTACAGCAGTTATTTGAAATGTGGCTATTGCAACTCAGGAACGTGCTTGCTCCTTATTCAGGATGAGATTGACTGGGAATGCACACAGGGAAATTTTGGAGATTATGTTAATGTTAATTAGGGTTTGTCATACCTAGTACCTTACTGATGGTCCCAGCTAATAATTAGCAGAGCTACCACTTGACACTACACGTCTCAAGGTAGTATTCAGCAAAAAACAGGTGATTAATAATGTTTATTAAGTGAACTCATGGAAAAATGAAGGTATCAAAGGCTTAGATCAATTTAGATTTATATTTTCTATATATTACCCTTCACAACTAAGAAACACTTAGATTAGGTTTTTTTTTTCTGATACCAGCCTGGATGTTCTCATTTGCCTGTTGGTTTATTTGTTCTGTTCATACCTATCACTTCTGATTTTCCTTTGGCTGAGAGCACAGAGTTAAATGTAAAACCCATGCTAATTGATCTGTTGGAAATATGGTCCAAGTTACAGTGGCACTAATGTTCTGACTACTCTTTGTCTTCTAGGCTTCTAGTGTGAATTGCAAAAGGATTTACTTCATGTAATGTGTGATTCTCTCTTCTGAAGGAAGAGCTGCCTGTAGGTTTCCACAGGCAGAATGGATAAGTACATTAGTTCCCCATCCCTGGAGCATACATTCCAAGGCCCCCAGTGGATGCCTGAAACCACAAATAGTACTGAACCCTATATCTACTATGTTTTTTTTCAATACATACATACATACCTATTATGAAGTTTATAAATTAGGCACAGTAAAAAATTAACAACAATAATAAAATAGAACAATTATAACAATATACTGTAATAAAAGTTAAGTGAATGTGGTTTCTCTCTCTCTTCCTGTCATAACCAGTCAGAGACAACCTACTAAGTAACTAAGGGGCAGGTAGCACGTGCAGCATGGATACACATGGAAAGGGATGATTCATGATATTCCAGGCGGGGCCAGAGTGAGATGGCATGCTATCTTATCATCCTATTCAGAACAGTGCACAATTTAAAATGTATGAATTTTTAATTCTGAAAATTTCCACCTAATATTTTTGGACCATGGTTGACTGCAGGTAACTGAAAACGCGGAAAGTGAAACTCCAGACGAGGAGTGCCTGCTGTATTCCCCCAGTGTCTGGGCACCCTGCACACGGCAGCAGCCTGGGGTGAGGGAGTTGGAGCTGCATCAGCACAGGTATTGTACTTTGCAGCAGTGTAAGTGGGTGCCCCAGGTTTTGATTCCAGAGGTTGTGAAGCTGCTGGCTTGTGGGGACATGGCCTTCCTCTGAAAGGGAGACTGGATATGGAGGTGACAGCTCCTTTACAAACAGACCCAAGAGGAAGAATTGTGTACCAGGGGGAGAAATGAGGCTAATTATTCCTTATTTATTACCATTCCTTGCTCAGAGAGTGAATTAAGTATTGCTGTGAGCAGCTGTGTACTCTGGTGCAGTGTATAAAGGGGAGAAAGAATGATGTGGCTTCAGTTCTTGAGGCCACAGTTGATTATGTGAAGTATCTCTGAGAGAAGATCCCTTTAGATGCTATCATCCAGTTATTCAACTCCCAAGCCCTTTAAATGTATCCTTATAGATAATGCTTTAATGCCATAACTCTATTTCTATTTTTATCATTGGAAACGTATGTGTTTGTATATATGAAAAATTAGCTGTAAATAGATCTCTACCTCTCTATTTTTTAGATTACAGAAGTACTTCAGAGCAATAGGAAGTTTTGTAACAAACAGCAAATGCCCATCCAGTTATCCCTCTCAGGTAGAATCGTGGCACAAAGGTATGATAAGGTCCCTTGTTATTTTCCACTGGTACTAATGCTGGAAGTGTAGACAGGCACTGAACCCATCATAATGAACACAGGCATTTATTAAGAACCAGTGAACTTTTCCCATTGCTCATGTATATCATTTAATTACAATGATAAAATATATAATATTTTCTGACCCATGATTCTGTCATCTTTTGCCTCATCTCCGTTTGTTATTTCTGAGGATCTTGAAATGGGGCTTTACCAGTAGTGATGGTTGTGATTATGGTTATCCAGTAGGAACATGATGGGTTCTAGCATCCATTCCTTTGTCACGGGAAGTCACAGGCTTTGGAGCAGTCCAGTTCTACTTCAGCTGGGAGTCCTTAAATAAATTGTTAGTACACAATGTGACATGCCAAAGAGATGCTTCCTATTTAAATTTATTAGGGTAGGTAAATGAAGAAAAATTATAGAGGAAAAGCAGGTCATTCTTTCACATTCTAAAGAATTACCCTCAGTCCTGTTAACAATTGGTTCTTATATTTAAATAACCCATAGTTTAAGCTCTATGTTTTTTATAACCAGCGTGATAGAAGAACAGTTGAGTTCAGCAATGTTCATATGGTCATCCTTGAGAAATGTGTATTTTTTTTCTCTCCTTTTAAGGGAAAACTGTATTGACAAGCATACATTCACCTATGAGAGGAATCAGTTTCCTGGCTAATAAGTGCTTAACTGTGTACTCTGTCCTGCCTCAGGGGGCTTCTTGGATGGAACTGTGAGAGGTCAGCTCCATCTGACACCCTGGGTGGTTGTAATATGCTTGGACCTGTGTACATGTCTTGTGCACTCCTGGGATCCTATGCATTCACTGCTGTAACCAGGGAATGGCTCGAGGCTTGAAGATTCCACCATGAGTAATTCTGATGTTATCTGCTTGAAGTACACAAACTAGCCATAGGCACCAAAAATGGGGCCTAAAATTGACCATCATTACCAGATACCTCATCTTACTGATATATGGTAAGCATACTGGTGACTTTATTTATGTGAGTAGAATCTAAAAGGAAAGAAAGTATTCATAGTAATTCAGTACTCATAGTAATTCAGTACTAATTCGGTACTGAGCATTTAACACATTGGTTTATTTACTTTCTTCACATCTTTGTTATCTTCTCAGGGAGCCCAACTAAAACTGGACACTCCTTCCCAGCATCACATCTTGTATGGGGTTCTTTATCCACTTTCTCTGCCGTATTTTCCTTGACAGCACTTATCACCTTCTAATATTCTTTACTTACATATTTTGCTTATTGCCCATCTTCTTCCACTAGAATATCAACTCCATGAAGACAGGGATTTTTTTTTTTTTGCCTGCTTGGTTCATTGCTGTATTTCTAGTACCTAGGGCAACAACCAACTCACAGCAGGTGCTCAAGAAACATTCATCATATGCATATTCATTATGAAACAAACATTTACCCCCCATGAGGCATTTTTGTTATTTGTATTATATAGCCTAGGCATGCCCATGGACTTGTAGAAATTAAAAGGTGGAAAAAAGCAAGGCCAGAGTAAAAGAACAGAGCTACCAGTTTGTGACTTAGTATTCCTGAAGGTTACTCTTCATTGAGAAACCAATCCTTAATGTTGTGCTCCTAACCTTCCTGTCAGACTCTGGATGACAGACACCCCTACGCATCTCCTTGGTGTCCTAGCCTGAGGTCACCCTTCTGCTGACTTCCTGCTCTCACTTCAGCACCTTCCCTGTGCTGGGAGTGGCCTTTCCCACACTCTACCTGGATAACTCCCAATTCATCCCTTAGTTCCAGCTCAAATATCTAGCTCAGATGGGGACACAAGGAGGAACAAGATGCAGTTCTTTTTCTTACAGAGCTCATATATTAGTAGCATAGAGGGTCACCATAGCAAAATGTGATTCCTCTAGTAGTTGAAGTGCTGTCATAGAGGTACTGTGCCTATTATGGGGATATGGTGGAAGCCATGGGCACCGAAAAGGTTACTAGGGATGGCATCTGAAGTCAAAAGAGAAAGGGGGCCAAAAATAGATTATAGCCCTCCTTGTTCGTATAATCAAGTCTGCCTCAGGGTGTTTTATGAGTCAGTTTAGACTTTTCTCCTGACTTAAAGAGAGAGAAGAATAGAAAAAAAGTAGCCATGAGCTGGCTGAACATCACAGTGAATGATGAAGTCAGCCTGGATTAAATCATAGAGATCAGGCCACAGGCAAATGCCTGTAAATGTTACCTCTTGTACATACATTACTTACTTCTGCATTCTCACCATTTATATTCTGCAGAAACTCTGAAATACTCTTTCTGAGGTAGTGAGTTCAGGCCTTTCTGAGCCCCAGCATCTCTTGATATTGCTTCATCTTAACCAGCTGCTCTTGGGACAACACAGATACACTAGGACCATAGGCTGTGGCATGTTTAGACTGGAGGAGAGCTTGAAGATCATTAAGTAAAAATTCCTATTTTTATTTTATTTATATAGTTTTCTATTTTAAAAGCAATATTAGTCCTTTACTAACCCAACAAAGATAATAACTATTTTTAAATGTTTTTTGTCATCTTTTTTATGCATATTTTTCTACATTAGTAATCATATTGAATGTCCAATTTTGTCTCCTGTTTTTGTTACTTAACATTGTGTCTGTCATATATAGTTTAATTCTTTACTATGCAGTCCCCATCATCATTTTAATTGTTTTAGTAGTTTATCAAATGCTTTATAGAATAATTTTCTTAGCCATCCACCCATTGCTATATTTAGTGTTTCCAGTTTTATGGGGATATATATATACATAGCAATATATTATATATAATTATATATATAATATATTGTTATATTTTATTTTATATGTAATATGATAGGAAATAGTATTCCCCACATATGGCTTTTCCATATTTTGATCTTTTGGGGGGGCTGGATACCTGGAAGTCTGCAATGAGTTTGAGAACGTGAGCCAAAATGTTTTTGAAAAAGGATTGGAACAGTTGAAATCAGTTAAGTCCTTCAGATTTTGCTTTCATCACCGACATTGGTAAATTGAAGGCTGGAGAACTTAAACAACCACCTGATGTCACCAGGCTTCTTTGCTAAAGTCTGACCTCTGACACAGAAACGCTGATCCGGTTCAATGTTTATACTTCATTAGGTTGCCTTTACTTGTCCTTTTCCATCAATAACTGTACATGTTTGTTGAAATGCAAATATTCACAAATATTCCAGATGCATTTATTTTTAAAGTAGAAATAAAATTACTTTACTTTTATTATTATTAATGTCTAGAAGAAAATAAATAGGTATTCACAGCATGCCTTGAGATTACATTGTTAACATTCATTATATATTTTAAAATGTTTTTCTGCCTTCTAGGTACTGTACAGAGTATAGATATATAATAATATAACCCACTTTACTGATAGAAAATTTTATTCTATTTTATTCATGGATGAATGGGGTTCTTTCCAAGATTCTTCCTTGCTTCATAGGGATGGTCACAGTTTTTATTATGATGGAAGCAACACACACACACACACACACACACACACACACACACAAAGGCACAGAGATCCAATGCTTCTCTAAAATCTCTGTCTTTTAATGACACATGAACTAATTTTTAGTGTATGTATTGCATTAAATGTTGCTACTAAAATATTCACTTTGTTTTTCCAACAGAATTTAAGTGTAGCAGTAGTATAAGTTTGAAATGTGAGGAAATGACAAAGAGGACAATTTGTTTCAAATACAGCAGTTCAGAGTTACAGAGTTATATACTGACAGTTATTTGTTTTCCTTTTTATTAAAAGTCAGTCTAGCTCTACTTCAGAGAATGCTATTGGTGATGTGTATAAAACTCGAGTTCCCAGCACAGCCCTTTCTCTTAATTCCTTCCATGCTGTTAAATACTATTCTACAGTCATCTCTTCCTATGATGCAGCTGCCGTAACAAATCAGAACATTTTAGTACATTTTCCATCAGTTATACCCAAAGTCTCAAAGTTTCTTCCTCAGCATTGCAATTCTGTGCTGAGCCAGACATGCACAATACATCCCAACTGTCTGGTAAGTTTTCTGGGGTCTTGGATCAGACTGGACTATGTAATTCCAGCTAGCAAGGGCCTTGGTTTACATTCTGCTGTGAATATTCTGGCCAGGATTTCTTAGACTTAGGACCAGGTGCAGTTAACCCAGGCTCTTGTTCCACATGCTACAGGACTGGTATCTACATATCCAGAACCAGTGGGTCTGGATGTGGCTCTGCTGGTGCAACCGTTAGTAACCAGATGGAACCTGAGATCCTTCAGAGCCCCTCCCTTCTGCCCCTCTGCTTCCATGATGCCACATCATATTTCATAGCCTCACACTCAGCAGGCCCCATCAGTGGCTGCTGCTCTGTCTCTTAGGGTGCTAGCCATCACATTGTATGAAAATCTGTTCTTACGATACCAACCAGGCAGACTTCAGATCCCAGATGTCCTCATATCACAAATATTTATTGAGCACCATGTTTTGGCATTGCACTGACCACTAAGAATGTAGTGCATGTATGTAGACACAATTCTTGCCCTCATGAAGCTCTAGTGTCATAGGGAAGCAGGCAATTGTGATCCATATTGGAGCATGTAGGAGTACCCTGGTACCTATAATATAATCTAGACTTGTGAGAGGTTAGGGATTGCTTACACCTGCAAGAAGTACTGTCTAGGCTGAGATGTGAAGAGTAAGAATTGACTATGAAGAGACATGAAGAGTGGTTAGGAGCTGGGAGTGAGGAAGGGAAGAGCATTCCAGGCAGATGGATCAGCATATATAAGTAGTAATGCCTTCATGTTTTGGAAGAACTGTCCAGTTCTAGAGGATGACCTAAACCAGACTGGCCTACTCAAAGTGTATTTCTGATAACCTTAAAATAGTTGTTAATACTTTTGCATAATAATAATAGCCAACATGTTTTGAGCACTCATTAATTAAAGAATTTGCCAAATGCTTTATGTCCTTAATGTGGATGATCTAATGACTCTCAGACACAATTCTTTGGGGTAGGTACTATAATTATTTCCAGATGACATCTATAAAATGGGAATAATAGTAGCCTCGCAAAAAACATTTATGTGAAACATATCCTATGTGAAAGAAATTTTAACATATAAAGTATCTACAAATATGATACTATTGCTAATGAACATCGGTATACCTAAAGGAAAACCAGAGTAAATGAAAAAAGGATTGCAATATTATTTTTTATTTTTGACCTATACTTACTGTGTGTAGTTTTTGTTGTAAGAAAAAAATTACTTTTAATAATAAATAATATATATTTTAAAACCTTCAGGTTTACTCAACAGAATATTTCACATGGTTTTGCAATATTTCATATTGCTTTAGAACATAGGAAACATATTTATGACTTTATAAGTAAGAACAGGCCAGGATTTAATTAATGCGGGTCTTTTTTCCCCTTTGCAGCAACAGTTTTGGGCCTATCAATAGCACATGTTTAAAATTCACACTCTAGACCACCTTTTGGGCACAGCCTGACAACACAGGAAGAATGGAACAAAGAATGATCTTGAGAGCTACCTCCAGAGACCTAATATCAAAAGAGTTTGCATTGTATGTCTTCTGATAAGCTTCTGCAGATTGAAAACAGACAGAAAAAGTGCTAGACACATGCTTTCCCTTACCTTCATACATACCTAGATCTCCCCCACCCAGAAAGCTACAAGAACAAATGGCCGCCCGGCCAGGCGTGGCTCAGCAGTTGAGCGTCGACCTGGGATCCAGGCGATCGGGGTTCGATTCCCGGTCAGGGCACATGCCCGGGTTGCAGGCTCGATCAATGACTCTCTCATCATTGATGTTTCTATCTCTCTCTCCCTCTCCTTTCCTCTCTCTGAAAGCAATAAAGATATAAAATAAGTTAAAAAAAAAAAAATGGCCTACATGACCTAGACTCTTTTTTCCCCTCAAAAAATATTCCACAATTTATGAAAAAAGTACACTATAAAGAAGATCCACATAGACTTGATAAAGTGATATGACTGGGGAGGTATATGTATACTGGTGTCACTGAGGACACAGATATTGCAACTTGATTATTCCCAGTTTCATAGAATTACTGTCACTTATTTCTAGGTGTGTTTTTTTCCCCCTAGATTTGACATTTTAGAGAGCTTCCTTTGTTATTCACCTTTTAAATAAGATATCTTAGTTTGAAAGAGGTGTTTGCTTTCCCACTTGACTACTAATGAGTGAATTGACGTGCTTATTTTTGCATTTCATAACCCCTTGGATGAAATAATGGCTAATAGGTAAATTTGTCCTTAGAATCTTTTGTTAAAGACTTGCAGGTGTGTTTTTTTCATTTGTTTGTTTGTTTCTCATTTCCTCCTCTCTATAGGTATTAGAAAAAGCTATTGAAAATAAGGAGAGAAAGATTTTTGTTTTATATTTCCTTAAAATGTTCTTATGCATAATGTTTTATAATTATTCACCTTCACCCTGAAAATGGTAACCCATTTTTGTTTTGTTTAATAAATATGTGTTCCCTCTTTTAGTAGTACTACGTAGAGAATTTTATTTTACCAGATTTTTTGAGAAGTTTAAAATTTACTTTAGGAACCTAATTTTCATATTAAATTATATAACTTTCCTTTGAGGATGCCATGATGATGGAATCTGTAGATACTTGACAAACATTATAAAGAAACTAGAAGTTTCCAACTAGGTTTCTATGCTTATTATCACAAATCTGTGCTGACTCTTCATATTCTTGCCTTTAGGATTAATTGCTTTGATATTGTAAGAGAACATGTTGAAGTGTTTGGGCACTGAGATGTCTTTCTACATTCACAGCTGGTCTTAATTGCTACTAGAACTTTTGCTTTGCATCATAATTTCCCTAGATCCACATGTGGATCATGAGAGACAGCCTGTAGCTGGTAATTCAACAGAGGGCCTATAGAGTACAAACCATGGATCCTGTCTACTAGCTAGTCTTAGTCTTCCTTTTCCTTTCAACATGAAGAGGAGGCTACCAGATCTATCGTTAAAGCTCTGTGTGTTTTTTCAAAGCTGGTTCCCATGATCTCAAACTTTATGCAATGTCCAAATTCATTTCTGATACTAAAATTTAATTTTTAATAAATTATGTTCTTCTGATACCATTTTAATTAGCTAGTTATTAATAATAGGAAAGGAACAAAAGAGAGGTCAGACTTTATAAGCATGTCATTTGGGTAACTTCACCAGGAAGCTGCAATTTCACACTCCCCAGGGACCCAGCAGACCATTTCCTGCAGAATCACTGGGGGAAGGGGTTCAATAAAGGGGAGATAGATGCATGCACAGTGAAGTTGGGGTGACTAGGAAAGGTACTTGTCTGTCAGTCAAGCCTGGGGAACCATGATTGACTAGAATGGGTGGAGCCAGTGCAAGCCTGCAAAAATTTGGGAATACATAATCCCCTAAAAAGGGAATTTGCTCTCTCTTGGCTCTTGGCTCGTGGGGTTCTCATGTACCTGCTTCCTTTCATTCATCCATATGGCCCACAGCCATGTGAACCCCACACACAATGGACTAATGGACTGCAGCGGGAAACACAAATTAAGCTAGCTTGGTGTTGGACTGGAGGATGCAAATACGGAAAAGAAATTCTGGAAGTGGCTCTGCTTTTAGCCCTGCTGAAGGCAAAGTGGGACTTATTCCTGGGTAGGACAAAGGGAAATGAGACCTTGGAAACTCAGGGGTATAATTCCAGAGAAATAAAGTTTTCTACCATATCTCATCCTCCTGTGTGTGTCTCAGAAAATTCTTTTTCTTGAGATGTCACAAGAATTCCACTCCCATGAGCAACAGGTATGGACGAGGACCCCCCACTTCCACCAGTAACACTTCCAAGTAAGTACAACTCTCAGCCACGGAGGAAAGCCCATAGAAAAAGAGAATTTTCCATTATGAACTCAAGTTGACTAGTCTTGAGATGGTTGCAGTGTTATTTTCACAATAAAAAAGGTGTAAGGAGTTTGCCTAGAAAATGTTCCAACTCGCAGGTTTCATGCTGATGGTATAGCAGTCCCTGTCTCTGACTGAAAAGGGGCTATGGAAGAAACAAACGTTCATTGATACCTTTCTGTGGCCCAGGAAAATTATTACACAGTTTCTTGAGGAGAGGGATTTAGCCTTATTAATTTCTGTATTCTCAATGTCAGCCATGTTGCTGGTTGGATCAATGAATGCACAGATTCTTAGATGGATACATAAGTAAATGAGGAGCCAAGAGGAAGGAAGGGTATGAACTTCCGAATGACTGAAAAAGGAAAGCAGCAGACATAGTTGAACACTTTGAAGTCAAAAGAGAGGGCCGAGTGAGAGTTGATATTTGACCATCTAGTTTTTATTGATGTGTATCAATCTGTTTATACCTATTTCTTGCCCCTTCCCACATGGCAGAAATGACAGGAATTCGTAATGTGTGTTCAGTGGAGAACACTCAAACGTTGAAAACTCAAATATCACTCAGTTTATTAATTTGTTCAGTTACTATTTGAGCAGCATTGTTGAGTGCTGGTAATACAACTTACAGGGTATCCCAAAAAGATGTATATACATTTTAACAGCTGATAGCTCAATTGATGTTTCTTTCTTTTCAGCCAGACTAAGTTTTGAACAAAGGAAATTCTTCCTGAAATGCTATGAGAAGTTTGAAAATGCAGTTGAAGTAGAAACACTGCCTGTATAGTTATTCTGGGTGTCCAAAAAAAAAAAAAAAAATGTATACACACCTTTACAGCTGATAACTCAATTTTCACTCCTTTTCAGGTTTAACTGATTTGAAATAATGGGTGAAGCCATACTAAGCTTTGGAAAAAGAAAATTTATCCACCAGACTTTTTTATGGGAATACATAAAAGATAAAGTTTTCAATAGAAAACCTGTAACAGTTGATGAATTGAGGGTGCACAAATACCAAACAAAATTATTCTTGATGTTTGTGATTCCATTGCTTCAGTTATCAGCAGTGCCTGGACCAGAACTATCATCAGTTTGAAAACAGGCATTGACAAAATAAATTATTCATTTCTGTAGATCCTTTTAAATTTAAAAAAAAGAACTGTATGTTAATAAATACCGACTTCATTCAAAGTGTGTAAACATTTTGGGGCCACCCTATATATAAAGCATAGTCCTTTTTACTTTCTATGTCTAGGAGTTTAGTCTATTGGAAGAAGCAGGTAAAACGGAAGTGTAACAGTTTGTTGAATGCTATGAAAGGAGAGAATATCAAGTATTACTAGGGTACTTAAAAGCATCATTCACATCATTCTAGAAATACATGCAAGGCTTTGAGGGATAGTGACATTTGAGGATAGTGACATAGCCGTCCTTATCTCTAAAAAGTGATAGCGTGCTTCTTCTTCAGATTGTTGTAAAAATTAAATTTGTGTAAAAGTCCTTAGAACAGTGCCTAGCACATAATAATCATTTAATACATGTTAGTTATAATTGTGTGGTGGTGATGATGGGATTTTTAAGGACCAGTAGGCATAGCTAATCCAAGAGTTCTGGTTCAGGAGAGAGTTTTTTAGGCAGAGAGAACTGCATTTCCAAAGGTACCAGGGAATGGACAAAGTAACACATTTGGAGAAGTGAAGGTAATTCCACATGGCTGTGCATAGATTTCAGGTGTGGAATGGGGAAGAATGGAGCAAGAAGATAGGCAAGAGTAGAGAGAGACAGTCAAGGGCCACATGATATTGCCCCGGTTGAACTTGTGCCTCATTGCTGTCATGATATTGACATACTCAGAGAGTGCCTTTTAGGATGACTACTCCAGCTTCAGTGAATTTATAGGCAGAATGAATTGAAGGGAGCTAAAACCAACTGGGGAAGGGGTGGCCATCCTAGTAATTCTGGCAAGAAATGGCCCAAAATAAGTTATTGGCAGTGGGAATGAAGAGAAGTAGACAAAGTTAATCACTGTTAAGAGGGCAGAATTAACAAGACTTGGTAGATGATCCGATATAAGGGTTGTAAAGAAGTAAGGTTAACACCTAGCTTTCTGGTTTTGGTAGTTGGATTGATAGTATTGGTATTAACTGAGGGAACACAAGAGCATTTGGAGGGATGGTGCTGGAAGATGACAATTGTATTTGAGGACATTCTGCATTTGGGTATTTGTAGGATACCTAATGGAGGTAGCGAAAATACATTCAGATTTAGCAACACAGGCAGGAGATATGGATGAGTGATGACATGGTTTGGGGAGTTTTTGCCCTAGAGTGGGTGAAAGCTTAAAGGGGGGGATCAAATCATTATATGGTGGGATTGTTGTGGATGACCCACAAAGACTTCTAACCCAAATTTTTACTGTAATTCATCATAAGTCACTTGGTCAAGCTCCCAGTGTCATATGGCATTACAAGTTACCAGAATTTCAGGTACATGGGTAAAACCCTTAAAGGCAGAGGGCACAACTTTCCTGTGGCAGCTGTGTTTGTTTACTGGTTATTTTTTGAGTTGTGAGAAATTTAATATCTCTGAATTTCCAGCTTAAGTAAAAATAAAAACTTAGGCAGTACTAGATCTTTTCCTACTAGCAAAACAGCAACAAACAGGTAAGTATTGCCTACCCTTTCATACAAGGCATTCCCTGTGGTCACTCCCACCCAGCTTGCCTCATTCATGCAAGTGACTTGGCTGGTCCCTGTAGGTATTCTAGTATGACTCCTAAACAGGGGAATCACTTGGGGGAGTGGTGGGTGGCAACATGCTAAAATGCAGATTCCCAGGTCATACACCACAGGTTCAGATTGGTAGACTTAGCAGGGCTGGTACCAGGGAACCAGCATTTTAACAAACACAGCCAGATATTTTCCAAATATCTGATTATCCTAATTATAAACACTCAATGCACATAAATGAATACAGATACCCATAAGGGACACAAAAATAGAGCACACACACACAAACTAAAACCATAGTTATTGACTTCCCAACCTGAGTGCTTCAGAAGCACTTGTAGCTTTATGAAAACCAATCTGATTTCATAGTTCTAGAATGGGGCCTGGTACTCTGCATAGAACAATTCTGATATGTAACCAGGTTGGGAGCCACTGTCAGATTTACAGCATGCTAATCACGTGGCATATAAAGAGCTGACATCAGGAAGTGAAGCACAAGGAGCAGAGCTCTCCTGAATCTCCACAGCTCAGCACGGAGAGAATAATTACTTCCACACTGGTTTATGGAGGTAAGTTTTGCTGAGGAGATGTTTCAGAAACAGCTTTGGTTACAAAGATGATTAGTAAAAACATCCCATGCCCAGATTATAGTTGCATGGAAATTAAGAGATGTGAGCAGACCCAGGGAGTTTGAATTAAGTATAACTAAGATAAGTGAAAAACCAAGAGAGAGGCAGGTAGGGACACACTCACTTTGGTTTACCTAGATGGCAATGGAAACAGGTTCTGTGAAGGGAGGATTTTTCTCATTTTTGTTAAATCTTTCGTGTTTTATAAAATTATTCTCAAGGCATTGTTAAAAGCAGAATAATGAACATTGGGGAAATATGTCATTTCTCTGCATACTTGGCAGTGACATACCATAACAAAACTTTGAAATCAGAACCTAAGCCTCTTGGCAGTTTTCCCTCCAGCTATCAGGCATGTCGTTGGTTTTCCCTTTCCTTCTGGCTAGCTCCCTATTACATGCAATGAGGAAGTAAGAAGCCCATGATCACCTTGTGTAATCATTGTCAAGAGTTGGTTTCATCCCTATGGAAACATGACACCCTTATGGAAGAGAGTGAGGCCTCTTATCTTCACCCTTTTCAAGGTTGTTTTACATTTTAGAGTAATATTCTTTCTGAAAACAAAAAAAAGGAAGGTACACACACACAATTACATTACATATAATGTTGTACACTGTTGAATTTTAGTCATAAGAATCTAGTATTCTTCACAGAATTTTTGTTCAAAGCAAAGATTTTGAGAAGTCAGATTACAAACTAGATGGGCTGGAACACTACTGAGAGAAACTTCAGGGAAATATACTTCTAAAATAAACAGATAAACCTGTACTGAAAAGAGGTCTGCCAAAATTGTGTATCCAAAGAAGTCTTTGCCAAAAGATATTCCTCTTTACTTATTCCCAAAATAGTCAAGGCTATGTGAAGATGTTAGGAATGGTGTCTTATCTGAAAGACTGAAGTCCTCCTTTCATCCTGTCTCAGGCTATATTCTTGTGCTCTTCAAAATAATAGACAAATTTTAAAAATTCTCTGGATTAGGCCTTAGGAGATTCTATGCCCTTTTTAATCACCCCTACCCCCCAGTAATAGGTCTCAACATTGCAAGCACTGTGAAAACTCTGCACTGTATTCCCCCATAGATCTAGAGTTGATCTCAGTTTTAAATTAGAAACTATTGGGAAGTACAATATATTTCCCATAGCCACGTGTATATTAGGATGGGTGCACAGAAATAAGAATAACATGGAAGCACAAACCTGTTGCCCTGACCTGCTGCACCTGACCCAGCAGGCCCAGATGACTGGCCCCACCACCTTGACATGATGTGCCTGGCCCTGCCATTGTGACTCAGGGCCCCCAGATGCATGGACCTCCCATTAGACCTGGCATGCCTGACCTGGCTACCCTGACCTGGCTAAAAAGGCCCCACCACCATGGGCCCAGCCCCATGACCTGATGTCCCCGAAAACATGGACCTGCTGCCACTACCCAGCGTACCTGACCTGGTGCCCTTGGACAGTCTGCCCTGGCTCCATTCATAGGTGAACCAGGCACTGCCTCTGCAACCCAGAATGCCCATACCTGCCGCAAAGACCCAACACCTCTTGAGGCATGAACTCACCACCACAACGAGGTGAACCTGACCAGGCGTCCCCAGAAGACTGGACCCACTAAAATGTGGAGACAAGGAAACATTCCCAAATGAAAGAAAAGGAGGAATTGCCAGAAAAGGAACTAAATGATATGGAGGCAAGCAATTTATCAGATAAATAATTCAAAGTAATGGTTATAAGCATGCTCAAACAACTTAGAACTACAAGAAACTTAATGAGAACTATAAGAAACTTAATGGGAACTTCATTAGCATGAAAAAAGATGTAGAAAACATGATTAAGAATCATCAGACATGAAGAATGACATAGCTGAAATAAAGATTACCCTGGAAGGAATCATCAGTCGATTAGAAGCAGCTGAGGACTGATCAGTGAATTAAAAGACAGGGTAGAAAATAACACCCAATCAGAGTACCAATTAGAAAAAAAATTAAAAGCAGGAGGGTACTTTAAGAGACCTGTGGGACAACATGAAACACAACAATATTTGTGTCATGGGGGTACCATAAGGTGAAAAAGTGAACAAGCCATAGAGAACCTGATTGAAGAAATAATGACAAAGAAACTTCCCTGACCTAGTGAAGGAAAAAGTCACTCAAGTTCAGGAAACACAGAGAGTCCAAATCAAGATTAACCCAAAAGACCCACAACTAGACACACCATAATAAAAATGGCAAATGTTAAAGACAAAGGATCTTAAAATCATCAATAGAAAAGCAATCTGTTACTTACAAGGGAGGTCCCATTAGACTGTCAGCTGATTTCTCATCAGAAACTCTACAGGCCTAAGGGAATCATATGAAGTATTCAAGGAAATGAAAAGCAAGGATCTGAAGCCAATACAACTCTATCCAACAAGGCTATCATTCAAAATAAATGGTGAAATAAGAGCTTCCCAGACAAAAAAAAATCTAGAGTTTATCACCCCCAAACCAGCATTGCAGGAAATGTTAAATGGACTGCTGTAATAAGGAGTAGAAATAGAGAGGGGGACAGAGAAATAAAGAATTAAAATAGCAATAAATACCTACCTAGTAATAATAACCTTAATGGTAAATGGCATAATGCTCCAATCAAAAGACATAGGGTAGCTGAATAGAAAAGAAAACATGACCCAAAGATATGCTGTCTACAAGAGACCCATCTCAACAAAAGACTCACACAGGATGAGAGGAAAGGATGGAAAAAAAAAAAAAAATCATGCAAAAGGAAAAAAAAAACTGGGGTAGCAATACTCATATCTGACAACATAGACTTCAAAATGAAGGCCATAACAAAAGACAAAGGTCAGTACACATTACTAAGGGGAAGAATCCAACAAGAGGATATAACCCTGGTAAACATATATGCACCCAATATAGGAGCACCTAACTATATAAAAAAAACCTCCTGGAGAACTTTGAGAGATCAATAGCAATGCAGTAATATTAGGGGACTTTAACACTCCACTGACTTTCCTGGATAGATCTTCCAGAGGAAAAATCAACAAGGAAATAGTGGCTTTAAATGACACACTAAATCAGGTGGATTTAATTGATATCTACAGTATATTTCACCCAAAGCTGCAGAATATACATTTTTCTCAAGTGCAAAGAGGATATTCTCAAAGAGAGACCACATGTTAGGACACAAACTAAGTCTCTACAAGTTCAAGTAAATTAAAATCATATCAAATATTTTCACGGATTACAATGGCATGATACCAGAAAACAACTACAATTAAACAAATACTCAAAAACTTTCAAACACATGGAGGTTAAATAGCATGTTATTGAACAATGAATGGTTATAAATGAGCTCAAGGAAGAAATAAAAACTTCCTGGAGACAAATGAAAATGAATACACAAAACCCATAATCTATGGAAGTCAGTGAAAGCAGTCCTGAGAGGGAAGTTCATAGCTGTATGAGCCTAAACTAAAAAAAAAACAAGAAAAATATCTAATAAACTATCTAACCCTACAATTAAAGAATTAGAAAGACAACAAGAAGAAAAGTCCAAAGTAAGTAGAAGGAAGGAAATAATAATGATCAGAGTGGAAATAAATGACAGAGAAAGTGAAAAAACCAAAAACAAAAGAAACAAAAGATCAATGAAACCAAGAGATGGTTCTTCAAAAAGATAAAAAGGATTGATGAATTGTTAGCCAGACTCATAAGGAAACAAAGAGAGAGAACCCAAATAAATTAAAGCAACAAAAGAGATGAAGTAACAACTGACCCCACAGAAATTCAAAGGATTGTAAGAAAATACTATGAACAACTATATGCCAACAAGTTGGACAAGGTAGATGAAATGGAAAAATTCCTAGTAAATACAGTCTTCAAAAACTGAATCAGGAAAAATGAGAAACTTGAATAGGCTAATAACAACTGATGAAACTAAAGCAGTAGTAAAAAAAACTCCCAAGAACAAAAGCCCTGGTCTGGACGGCTTCTCAAGTTTTTACCAAACATTCAAAGAACTAACACCTATCCTCCTCAAACTATTCCAAAAAATCCAAGAGGACAGAACACACCCAAGCTCTTTTTGTGAGGCGAGCATTATCCTAATTTAAAAACTAGATAAAGACACTAAAAAGAAAGAGAATTACAGGCCAATATTCCTGATGAACATATATGCTAAAATACTCAACAAAATATTAGCAAATCGAATCCAGTAATATATTAAAAAGATCATACATCATGATTAAATGGGATTTATTCCAGGGATGCAAGGCTGGTACAATATTCTCAAATAAACATGATACATCATGTAAACAAATTGAAAGATAAAAATCACATGATTATATCAATAGATGCAGAAAAAGCATTTGATAAAATCCAACACCCATTTTTGATAAAAATTCAGCAAAATGGGAATAGAGAGATCGTACCTCAACATAATAAAAGCCATATATTACAATCAACCTTACAGCCAACATCATACTCAGTGGGCAAAAACTAAAACCATTTCCATTACAAACAGGAACAAGACAAGGATGTCCACTTTCACCACTCTTATTCAACATAGTACTGGAAGTCCTTGCCACAGCCATCAGACAGGAAGAAAACATAAAAGGTATCCAAATTGGAAAGGAGGAAGTAAAACTGTCATTATTTGCAGATGATATGGTATTGTACATAGAAAACCCTAAAGGCTCCATCAAAGTACTACTAGATTTGATAAACAAATTTGGCAAGGTAGCTGGATACAAAATCAACATCTGGAAATCAATGGCATTCTTATTCACTAACAATGAACTCTTTGAGAAACAAAAAAAACCAATACCATTTACCATTGCAACTAAAAAAATAAGATACCTAGGAATAAACTTAATCAAGGATGTAAAAGACCTGTACTCAGAAACTACATGACACTGAAAAAAGAAATAGAGGAAGATTTAAACAGGTGGAAGAAGATACCATGCTCATGGATTGAAAGAATTAATATCATTAAAATGTCCATACTATGCAAAGCAATTTATAGATTCAATGCAATTCCTATTAAAATACCAACAGCATATTTCACAGACCTAGAACAAACATTTCGAAAATGTATATGGAACCAAAAAAGACCCGAATAGCTGCAGCCATCTTGAGAAAAAAGAACAGAGTGGGAGGGATCACATTACTGGACTTCAAACTGTACTACAGAACCATTGTAATCAAAACAACCTGGTATTGGTACAACAGGCATATAGATCAATGGAACAGAACAGAGACCCCAGAAATAGACCCACGCCATTATGGTCAGTTAATATTTGACAAAGGAGTCAAGAGCTTCCAACGGAGTAAAGACAGTCTCTTCAATAAGTGGGCGAACTGGACAGCTACATGCAAAAAAATGAAACTAGACCACCAACTTTCACCATACACAAAAATAAACTCAAAATGGATAAAAGACCTAAATGTAAGTCTTGAAACCATAAAAATCCTGGAAGAAAACATAGGCAGTAAAGTCACAGACATCCCAAGTAGTGGAATTTTCACTGAATTTACATCTCCTAGGGCAAGAGAAACAAAAGAAAAAATAAACATATGGGACTACATCAAACTAAAAAGCTTTTGCACAGCAAAAGAAAACAGCCTCAAAATACAAGGAACCCCACAGTCTGGGAAAACATATTTGCCAAAGATGTATCTGATAAAGGGCTAATCTCCAAAGTGTACAACGAACTTATACTACTCAGCTAGAGGAAGACAAACAATCCAATTAAAAAATGGGCAAAGGACCTGAATAGACACTTCTCCAAAGAGGACATACAGATGGCCAAGAGACACATGAGAAAATGCTCAACATCGCTAATCATCAGAGGGATGCAAATTAAAACTACAATGAGGTATCACTTCACACCTGTCAGAATGACTGCCATCAACAAATCAACAAACAACATGTGCTGGTGAGGATGTGGAGAAAGGGGAGCCCTAGTACACTGCTGGTGGGAATGCAGACTGGTGCAGCCACTATGGAAAACAGTATGGAGGTTCCTCAAAAAATTAAAAATGGAGCTGACTTTTGACCCAGTGATCCCACTTCTAGGAATATATCCTAAGAATCCTGAAACACTAATCAGAAAGAATATATGCACCCCTATGTTCATAGCAGCGCAGTTTACAATAGCTAAGATCTGGAAACAGCCCAAGTGCCCATCAGTAGATGAGTGGATAAAAAAGTTGTGGGACATATACACCATGTAATACTACATAGCTGTAAAGAAGAAGGACCTCGTACCCTTTGGGACAGTATGATGGACCTGGAGAAAATTATGCTAAGTGAAATATGCCAGGGAGAGAAAGACAAATATCACATGATCTCGCTTATATGTGGAATCTAATGAATTTAATAAACTGGTGAACAGAATAGATTCAATGACAGGGAAGCATCGATCAGACTGACGAATGTCAAATGAATGGAGGAGGGCGGGTGAGTGCAGGGGGAGAGAGTAACCAAAGAATTTATATGCATATATGCACAACCCAAGGACACAGACAATGGTGAGGAGAGGGATGGCGAGGGTGATGGGATGGGGTGGAATGAGTCATTGGGAGGAAAAAGGGACATCTGTAATATTTTCAACAAACAAAAAAATAATAATAAGGAAGCCAACTTTCAAATTGGCCCCTAAAACAAAACCCAACTCTGATACCTACAAAGAACATAGCTAAAGCACCTCTGTTTCAAGCAGAAACATTTATCAATGAATGCTGTATGCAGAGAATACTTGTAATTCTATTCCATGGTGGTAATACTCCCACTTAGCCCAGTGCCTGGCACATTGAAAACACTAAAAAATTATTGGATAAATGAATGAAAACTTGTGTATTCTATAAAATACTCATCACCTCAAAATGGCACCAAAGTCAAGGATGTATTCTTAGATATAAAAATGTGAATTTTAGTTATCACTGGATCTCTAGATATTTGTTTGCTGTAGAGAAGTTAATCTCTGTAATGCTCAAGTACATTGAGAAAGTCATTTGTGATCAACTGTCAACCTGGAGAGAGATTCTGGGCAGTGAGCTGTTGGAGCCTGCTGTGGTCATGTTCTTATTGAAAGTTTTTATCAATAGCTGAGATGAGGATATTGATGCAGTGGTAATCATCAGACTGACTGGAAGCTCGAGGGATCACTCCTGTGTAAGGCGACAATGTGTCCAAAAGGATCTCACTCAAAGGGTTAGGAAGTGGATCAAATAACAATACACAATTTAATAAGGAAAATATAGGGCACTGGACTTAGGTCCCCCAAATATAATTGAACAGGATGAGCAAAACATGTGAAACACATGGAGGTTTTGAGTCAATGGTGGGGCATGCCTTGCCAGGGACGATGATTTGATGTTAGCTTCCTTTAATAGAAACAATGCACCCAGAAGAATTGAGTTACCAACCCCCCCCCCCCCCCCCGGGTCAGACAACCCTTGCCATGCCAGGTCCAGTTCTGAGAGATGAATGTTGAAAGAGGTCCTGAAAGTTGCCTGTCACCGACACTTGCAAATCATGTCATATGAGAAAAAGTTAAAGAGCTAGAGATTCTTAATCTTAGTTAATGAGGAGTAGAATTTGGTAGAATATAATAGGCTATCAAGTAAAAGGCAGGGCCATTAGATTGTCTATCCAAATGATGTAGAGCCATCAGGGAAGTTCCAGGGAAGTGGGTCTATGCTTAATTTGAGGAGCTGCCCAGCAGGATAGGGGGCTATGCTGAGTTCCCCTCTATTAAAGGAAATCACACTTAGTCAGCAAAGGGGGAAATTAGCTTTGGGAAGTTCTGTCAGCTTAGGGAAGCCATCTCAGGATAGTAGAGTTCTTCCTTTGTACAAGTCCAGAACTTTATGTAGTTTGGACCCTCAGCAAATTTGGAGTGCCAAGCCATATATAAGTGGTCAGTTACAAATTATATTTAGATATCTCATACATTATGTTTAGAGACTCCTGATCTATCCTAACTCTCCAGATAAATCTTTTCTCATCACTTTTGTCACATATGCCACCTTTAGAAGCAACAGAGTGGAGGCTGAAAGACCACTTGCAGTACAGGGCATTCATGCAGGGGATAAAAATCAGACAGGCTGCTGCTAAAGTCCTTCATCATGGAGCTTCTGCCATTCCAATGGAAGACAGAAGTATGTGTTCTGTAATTAGGGGCAATTATGACATGATGTGGGAAATGTCATAAGGAGCCTTTACCAAACAGAAAGAAATACAAAGGAAAGTTAGAATGATGATCATATTCTATAAAACTGTACCTCACAACTGTGGCGGGCACTAAGTATGCTTGGAACCCCAGCCCAGGAGTACTGCACACCCTTGGCCTCAGAGGAGGACTGAAGAGAGATTATGAATGGTACTGAATAAGTTTCCCCTCGTAGACGGAAAAAACAGTAAGTGCATCTATTCCTGCTCGTACCCTTTATTCTGTAATTCTCTTTGAATCTAAATGATTAAGCACATTTTCTATGAAGAAGCCAAAGGTACCTGAAAAGAGATACATGGTCAAAGAAAAATTATTATTCTTTGATTCTGTTTCTCTTCCTTGGTTTGTGCCTGGTTTACTTTCTGGGGGAAACAAAGCACATATAGATCAGATTATCCATCAACTTTGTGTCAGAGGGTGAAGTGAAAATGTTCTCATGAAAATTTTAGCTCAGAATAGACACATTTGATGGTTCCCATCACTACAGGAAGCAGTGTTCAGAATGGCAAGAGTTGTTTTCTCTCTGTTATGAAACAATAAATTCATTGATTAAAAGACTCCATTTTTCTAAAGAGGTTAAACTTCACTCTAGAATTTGGTATTGCTTTATGAGCATAAGGCCAGAATTGAAAAGCTGACTTGAATTTTAAAGCATAAGGAAATTTAAAAAATAGAGTTGGACTCTACATTCATTAGCTGTGTGACTATTGGCAAATGAGGTAAACTTCCTATGCCTAAGTTCCTTCATCTGTCAGATGAGGATAATAATGCCTACCTTGAGTGGTTCTTGTGGGAATGAAATAAAATATATAAAAGTCCCCAGTGCAGCAAAAAGCTAGCAGAGCTAATAGGAGCCACTGACAGAACTGTGACCAAGCCAATTGTCATCTTGCAGGATGCAGAGCTGTGACTGCTCAGAACAGCAAGTGGGGTCCACAACTGAAATAGCATTAGCTTTTTGAAGTTAGAATGAGATCTCTGTTAACTTCAGATTTCATGGGAAAAGGATGCATTAATCCCAGTCACTTGTTTGATCAGTATCCTAGTGATGTAAAGGAAGTAACATCAGTTTTTGAAAATTACTTGAATTAGAGTTTCCTGGTAATTTTCATTTCAGGTAAGAATCATTATTGAATAGGAGTTAGATTTGCCAAAGGCTACCCTGGATGGAACTAACTTTGGCACTTCTGTAGATACTTCTGTCAGGTCACTGAGTACCATTTAGTACCAGCCTGATGTCCTGCCTAAATGATATGACCATAGTGTAGTGTGCTCACCTACTTAATTATTAGTTATCCAATTATTAGATGTCCTGAAGGGTTAATGATGCTCAACTATCTTTAGTGAGAACACATTGCAACAGAGAGAATCAAACTCAAAGGTGTTTCTTTGAACACATTAACTGCATGTCCCAGGTAGAAGATCTAGGAGAGAGATAAGATATGGTTGAATTACTTAAAGTGCTTAAAAAATATTCCTCATAGAATATCCACAGGGCTTAGGAGATGGAATTTATTTCCTGGTTTAGCATTTGGCAGAAATTGCTTAGCATTTGTCAGTGGAAAGATAAGCAGAAGCTCTGATTTCTGTTCTCAAGAAAACACACTTGGCTCCATACTTTCTCTATAATTACCCCTTGACCCTCATTTTGCATTAGAATTTGAAGGAATAGGTCCAGTACTTTGCATTTAGTTAATTTGGTAAGTTCATTGTACTCTCCTCCCTGGGCTATTCAATAGTTCAGAAATAAACATTGCAGCACTTGTTATATATGTAACATGCAGCTGGAGCTGCGTTTATAACAAATGGTTATTATTTAATTTTTACATAATACTTTGAAAGTATTTCAGAATAGTTCTTATTAATAATAATTAGTCAAATATATAACTGAGTTCAATGGTTAAGAGAAAAATAAAATTCTGATTTTCCATTGAAAGGTGCAAGCTCAGGAAGAGAGAAAAATACTTATCTGTTTTTATATTGAAAAACAACGTATCCGGACAAATACATGTCTCAAGCAACATAACCCAAAGTCAACAGATTAACTGGACCAAAATTCAGGCTGCCCCCTGAAGCAGGTTAAAGTTCACAGAAGTCTGCCATCTGTTCCCACTTCCTGAACTTTTGAGCAAAAACCAAGGAAGCTGTGAACAGCGTGCTCTCTGCGAACATTTCTGCCTCCAGGAATGAGCAAAGGCTTGTGTGAGCTCATGGGGCTTTGCAGCGCTGACAACCGGTGTTGGCAGCCATGAGGTGTCCAACAGTGAAACCTGACTCTTTAGTTAGCAAGGGCCTATTGTGACATACTTGGCTCCAAGCAGAGGTCACTTGAATTTCAAGGGTGACTCAAGTCTTGGAGTCCAGTGGAGATGAAGGGTGGGATCCAAGCGTAGACCTGCCCCTTCCAAATTAGTGGGGCCGAGGGTGACACTACAGTGTACAGGTTAGGAGGATCCAGGTGGGTCCTCTCAGGAGGTACCGCACGGATGTATCTTGGCTTTCATAATCCTGGCAAAGGTGTCAAACCCTGAAGGCACATCACAGTGTGTGTACGGAGGTGGGGAGAACTCGTTACCGCCGAGCCACACCTCGCCGCTCAGCCTTGCACATTGCTTGACTCAGACCTAGCCCCATCCACGTTCTCTTTCTCTGTCCACCGTCTGATCGGCCCCTATTTCCAGACGATCACTCCTGGGGACTGGGGAGGTTTAGCGGTTCGCTCAAGCCGGTTGCACTGAGGTCGCGGCGCCCGGCAGCGGGTGCGGGGAGGAGACGGGCTCCGGGCGCAGCCGCGGTGCGTGCGCCCTGCCAAGAAGGGCGGGGGAGCAGGGCGCGCACGCGGAGGAGGAGAAGGGGGAGAAGGCCGGGCTCGTGAGCGAGACAGCCGGCAGAAAAGGGAGCGCGCCCGCTGCCGCCGCCCTCCTCCAGAGAGAGGCTGGAGTGAGGCTGTGCGGAGCGCTGCATTTCAAAGAGGACGGGCCGAGGCTCATCCCCGCCCTAGCCGCCGAAGCCCAGACGCCCACGCTCCCTCAGCTGCCGCAGGCCGGCCCGCGCCCCGCCGCAGCCCCGCAGCCCCGGCCGCGCCCAGCCGCGGCGAGGACAGCATCCGGAGGTGGCCCCGCGCTAGGCTACAAAGACCCCCGGCAGCGCCTCTCAACTGACTGGTGCGTGGTTTGCCGTTGCTAGGGAAGGGACCTGCGGGGAGGGCGGGCTGCGGGGTGCCGGAGATGGCGAGGAGCTGCGGGCAGGGCGGACGCTCTGCTCAGCCCGCCGCTGCCCTGCCCGCTGTTCCTCGAAAGGCGCTGCCCATCTGGCCAGCCCGGCGCCGGCCGGGGGCGGTGTGCGCCGGCGGTCCCGGGGTTGCTGGCACCTGCCTCTTTTGTCTGCTGCTACGCGGCTTAAAATGGGGAGTCGGACGAGCGCCCCCCCACCCCGCCCCAGCTTTTCGCCGCGTTGTTAGTGGAGAAGGAGAGCCAAGGCGGAGGAGCTGGTCGAGGTGTTTGTCATTGTCACAACTCGCCCCCGAACGGGGAGCAAGTCTGCGCCCAGAAGGAGTGGCCAGGCCAGGCCTCTTATTGTGTGCTCTCCCGTGGGCCCGGGAGGGTGTTGTGCGCTGGAGGATGGGGCGATCTGTCGTGGTGGGTGGCTGCAGTGTGGGTGTTGCAGGTGCATTTGCAGGGCCTCAAGTTCCTTGGGGACAGTGAGGATGCTCATATACAAATTAGTTCCTGTAGTGCTAAAAGCACGCGGAGAAGAAATGGCATTTTCCTCCTAGTGGGAGCGCACGCACAGCCCTGCATTGCCCCACAAAAGAGGCTGCTTTTGCAAACCAGATTTGCTAGGAATCGCTGCTGCATTTGGCAAGGAGATGCTGGTAGAAGATGGAGCTGGTGAAAGGTTTCATTCAAACAGGCTCAGTCTCTCGGCACCTGTGAACGTGTGTCCAGATTATGGTGCACACGAGTTGCGCCGCCACACTGCAGGCTGTTCTGTGAATAGGTTTTACCAATGTTCCCAAATAAATCGCCTTTGAAAGGGAAAGGAAAGTAGGACAGCGTTTTAACTATGAAATGCCACATGGATGCGGGTTCAGGAGGGATTTTAAGAGAGGATATATGTAGGAACATTATGGAGGATCCATGCACATCCTGTGATGTCTTCCTCCAGGGTGGTGCCAGAACTCTGAAGGTGTGTGTGTGTCTCTAATTCTAATTCCAGTCCATCCACCTGCATTCTCATCCACTGGCAGAAATATGCCTTGAGACTTCCAGGTTCAGCATCGATTTAGATATGGTAGTATTTATAACAAATTATGTGGTGGTGGTGTGTGTGGGTGTGTTGGGTGGAGGGGAGACCTTGGAAATAGAAACTTAGAGGCTCATCTAGAGGATGAACACAGGTTCTTCAAAATTGTGAGGAGTCCCACAGAGAACAATGGAGGATGCTGATTTGTTGGCCTGAAAGTATTTATAGGAACATCTGGGATAAGAGCCATGCCCCCCTTCTTCTCACCCAGGTGTCTGTGATCTCTGTGGCCATGGCCCTGTGGTTACTGTCTTGGTACCACCGTACATGTGGCTTAGGCCCATAACCACCTATAGTCTGTGAACATGTGGTTATGTGCTTTAGCCGGCTGCCTGTGCAGAAAGTGGGAGCTTGTAGAGGCCCTGTGAGTCTTCTTGGTTCAAATATATGACTAAGCCATCTGGAGAGCTGAGCCAGCCTAGGCAAGAGAAACACACTTATTTTGATGTCTCATGTAATTACCAGAACACTAAGATGTGTAATGTGGTTTGTGACATTCATTTAGTGGTAGCCATAGTCTTGAAAATGATTTCACTTTGAGTATGGTTTTTCTTTGTTGCCAACATCAGCCCCTAGCTTTGGGCAGGCTCAGTGAAGGGAAATAGAAGATATGGATGGTCTCTGCCCTGGTTGAACGTGTGATCCAGTATGAGGATATATGCAAAACAACCCAAATCAACTTTTCTCTATTTATTGAACTTTTTTTCATTTGCTTTGGAATTCTTGGTTTTAAACACCTGTTCCCTCTAAGGAATTCCAGTAATTGCTATCTGTTTTGGTCTTTGCAAATTGTGACTCAACAAGAGCCCTTTCAAACTAGACTTGCACTCTCCGGTCACACAACTGTTCCATCCTTTACTAGGGTCCTACTTGTTTTCTTTGGGCTTCTATAGATTTGGGGGGAAATCCTAGTGTTGGAGGAATGATCGCTGGCTTTAAAAAGAAACAAAATATTCAAAAGCCAATCTGGCCTTTATGACTTACAAAGTTTGAAGAGGTTAGGGAGTTGGCATGACTACTGGCAGTACCATCTCCCCAATCCCCCTTTGGAAGACAAAGAGCTTTTAAAAACAAATACATTTTTAAAAGTAGGAGCAGTTATGATATTTTGGGCAAAATATTGGTTTTATTACTCTATTAATAGCTGTCAGAGGGTGGGATGTCAACTGGTAATTGTTTTGTAATTATCTAACTTCAGTGCAACTAGTTCGTATCTACCTATATATGCTGTAACTTTTCCTGGAAAATACAAATGGAGAGGCATGAAGTAGTTTTCATATCTGAAAGAAAAAAATATACTGAACTAATAATCACTTCAGATTTAAATCACACTCCACTGCCCCTTCCCCACCCCACTTGGGGTCAGCAATAGAGTAATGAGCAGGTGAAGGAAGACATCAGAGGCCTGCTGACCACTGTATTCTCTTCAGACGTCTTCAGGAGTTAAGTCGCCTGCCCAAGGTCACAGAGCTATATAGGAGTGAGGGCCAAAAAAGTCCCTACTGTATATGCAAGGAGGGTCTAATTTCAGGGGGGGTCTAAGCCTTTAGAACACAGAACACATGGGGTGACAACGAGAGAGTGCCAGCTTTAGAGTTATTCATAGTAAATCTGGGTTTAAATCCCAACTCCCTCATTTATGACTTTGGGGCCCTGGATATATCCCTCACCCTCAGGCACAAATATTACCTACCTCGTTGGATTGTCATGAAATTTAGAAGAGAATATTAGGACATTACACAGTTGATTGCTGAGTAATAGTGGCAGGCACATCATAGATATTCAGTAAATATTAGCATTTTCTACTTCATTCATTTCAGGACACATGCTTTTGAGCATGAATTTTTAGCCGTTCTGAATGGTTCATAGGTCACGGAAAGGTCAGGGAAGCTTGGCAGTGCTTTTGGTTTATTTGGACTGATCTTCGGAAAGGGGACATCACTTCTGTGGTGGGATTTTGGGAGCACTCATAGGTTGTTGACCTAAATTTTCCATTTCCCTTATATTTTATTTCAACATTCCTGAAATTTTGTCTTTAGAACTTCTTTACTTTGCATTCTGAAGGTTTTTTTCCATTTTCTAGATTGACCTGATAAAACATGCATCCCCCAAAGGAGCAACACCACAAGCCTTTATCAACTAACCCCTTAGCAAGGGTGAATTGATTCCTGAGGCAGCTTGCTGATAGCAGGCTCCACAGAAAGTAAAATGGGGACCGTAGAGTGCAGGCATACCTTTCGGAGGGTCATGAGTGGAAATCAGGAGGATTCACCAGGAGCCTCCCTTACCAGAAGGTGGAGATTCTATTCCTATTAGTTCTTTCTTTGACAGAATCAGGAACAGAAAAGCAGATGTTATTAATAAAAATATTAATACTTATCACATGCTAGACACTATCTTAAGTGCTTCTTGTATATTAACTTATTTGATGATTAATATTAACCCTGAGGTAGGTACTATTATCATTTCCATGCATAGTTAAGGAAATTGAGGCTTAAGGATGTTGACTAAGTAGATTTCTCAAAGTTGCACAGTTAGTACCAGGTCAGGTCTGAATCAACATCTTCAAGCCTTGATTTCTCCAAGGAAAAGCAAAAACCCTTTATCCTTTGTTGTTGTTTTTGTTGATCTTATCTCCCTCCGCCCCTTCTTCCTCCTTCTCCGTCTCCCTTTTCTTATTTTTTAATCCAGTTTTTCTGAAGCACTAATGTAAATAAATGAGTTATGGTGCATTAACTTTTTAAAATAATTCCTATTGAATATGTGAGTATGTTGGAAAATCTTCCTTAAGTTGGTAAAATTTACAGATTAATTCCATTTGCTCTCCATCTGGCCGTGGGGACTACAAACACTAAGTAATATAGACAATCTGATTATGAAATGCTGCCCACTGTCTCTTTTTCCTGGCCCACCACCTCTCTTTAACTGAATGGTGATGTGAAAGCTTTCTTCCTGCCTACCATCAGGGTTAGCACACTGCCCTGCAGGCAGTCTGGAGCTTTGGAGTCAAGCAAATCTGGGTCAGAGTTCTTGGTTCAAGCATTACTCAACTGTCTAACTTTGATAAATTTAGGAGAATTTTTTTCTCTGTTTCAGTTTCTTTGTTGGTAAATAAAGATCATAATACTTTGAAAGGTTTGTTGTGACCATTGGAAATAATAGTTGTTCAAAGCCTGATACATTGTTAGGTGATCAGTACAAAGTAGCTGTTTCTAATAAAACTCAGGATGATTAATAAGCTCTTTCCACGGGGCCTGCCTCTTCTTTTTCTTCGTTGTCTTCTTTCTCTCCCAACTCAATGATTCATATTAAATATATTATCATTTCTAGCACTGTTTCCACCAGCTGCTCTCAAGCTGAGTCTCTCAAATCATAATCTTAAATAACATGTGTCTCTGTTTTTATTGCTGTGCCTCATAGATTCAACTTGAACTGCGTCATGTCCTTCGGCAGAGACATGGAGCTGGAGCACTTTGATGAGAGGGATAAGGCCCAGAGATACAGCAGAGGGTCGCGGGTGAATGGGCTGCCCAGCCCCACACATAGCGCCCACTGCAGCTTTTACAGAACCCGCACGCTGCAGACGCTCAGCTCCGAGAAAAAGGCCAAGAAAGTTCGTTTTTATCGAAATGGAGATCGGTATTTCAAAGGGATTGTGTATGCCATCTCCCCAGACCGGTTCCGATCTTTTGAAGCCCTGCTAGCTGATTTGACCCGAACTCTGTCGGATAATGTGAATTTGCCCCAGGGAGTGAGAACAATCTACACCATTGATGGGCTCAAGAAGGTTTCCAGCCTGGACCAACTGGTGGAAGGTGAGCATTATGAGATAACTCTCCAATGACCTTGGAGGACAGTTCTCATATTTCCACATTGCTCTAGCCAGCTCCCACTTGATCTTTAAGAGGCAGCATTCTGCCTTGTGGTGCTGATTCTTATTGTTTCACATGTTTGCAAGCTCACGTTGCTGTACTTACCAAAGTGTAAAAAAGAAAAAAAGAAAAAAAATGGAACATACTGACAAATCTCAGAGGGAAGGCAGAGATGGGTGAGTGGGTAGGGGGAGAGATTAACCAAAGAATTTATATGCGTAAATGCATAACCAACACATGAGCACAGACAATAATGTGATGAAGGCCTGGTGGGGGAGTAGGTGTAGAAGGGGTCAAATGGAGGAAAAAAAAGGGGACATCTGTAATTCTTTCAATAATAAAGATAAATTAAAAAACAAAAAACAAAAGCTAATGGTATTAGGTTAGCTAGCTCCTAGTAATGAGTTTAGAGAATGAGTGTCTTAATTCTGCAACATACTGTATTTTTTTATCACACATATGCTACATTAATTTTAAAAGTCCATTTTTATATATCTAATCACATAGCTCATCTTCATTTCTAGAAGGAAACTTAACTTTTGCTATCACGATGTCTGAAAGTACTTGAACTAAAAATAATGAATGGATCATGAAATTTTAGAGTTGAAAGGAAGCTTTCAAACCCAAATTTTAAGTACCAAACCCATTGATTATATCACAGGAGACTGAAGTCCAGAAAATTCAAGTGACATGTCTTTGGTTATAGAGCAGTTAGTGGTGATGCTGGACCAAAAATTAGGTTTCTTGGCAATTCTTTTCAATATGATGCTTCCTTTTAAGTTTTAAAGGATTGTTATCTTTCTGTGATATTTGAGGATATAAAGGAATTGATCTGTTCAGCTTATTATTTAAGTCCAGTTTAGGTTAACAGTAATTACCTGTTTTAGACGTTTCATGTGAAACTAGGACTACTTAGATCTACCGGTGAGGCTTGGTGTCTTGTTCAAGCAGAGTGTGTTTCTTATTTTGAGCTACTCAGTCCCAACCCCACTGGAGCAGAGCATAACCATAATCACCTTAGAAATCCTAATCAAAGGAAAATAACTTGGAGAGAAGTAACTGGGATTAAAGTCATGCTAAGGTGTAAAACAAGATAGCTGATCTTTGGAGAGTAGGTTTTTCTAAGATTGAAGTTTTAAGGTCCTAGTGAAGCAATACACAGCACAAACGAATGTGGAAAGGAAGTTTGTAGGTTGTAAGTGCTTGATTTCACCCTGAGTTCACCTTTACTCCAGAAATACTTGCCCAGGCCCTGTTTTCTTATTGGACCCAGGAGGAATCCTTTGCATGTAATGACCTATCTCTCTTGTGCAGTAATAGGAAGCATCTCTTTCATCCCCCCTACCTTCCCATCCCACCCCGTGGTGTTTTGGATTGCTCTGTCTTCACCACACACAGGCAAGCCCGCTTGTCCTCCTTTGGAGGCAGAGTTTGTATGTAATTCAAGGCTGAGAGCTTCTGTGCCTTTTTCTCATTTTCCTTCCCTTTACCCTTTGGCAGCATGTCAGTGCAGTCACAGTATGACTGGACTTGAGAGAATGTAGAGGACCTGGCTTTGGTGTGTTTATTTTGTGAAAATTCACATCTCTTTTTGATGACTTGTCATCCTGCCAAGATGCCTGTAGACTTGGCCTTTGTCGTTCTATTCAGATGTTGGAACTTCCAGTAAGTTAAAGGGGAAGAATGAACATGAAAATTTTCTGCATCAGCTTTGACCCTATCCTTTTCATGACCCTGGAAAATACAAGGATAAAGAAAACATTTGGTGGGATATTCCAAGGTATCTGAATAAAGATCAAATACAAAGTCAGGTGCATGGCTAGTCACCAGACCATCCCTTTGAGGGCTGATGGTATTGTGAAGAAAATATTCCAAAATCTCAAAGCACATGCTAACAGAGCTGGGCCTGACTCCTCACTCTGTTCTAGAATCACATGTGCAACATCTATGATGGGAGGGGCACTTAAATCAGACCCCCCCCCCCCCAGGATTGAGAGGTAGCCAGAGATATTCGTATGATTCCCATCCATCAAGGAGAAGGTGTGAGAGATGGGAAATGATGACAGTACTTTACATTCAGGGACCAGCAAAGCCATGACATGCTTCCCACAACCTTCTTTGTCAGTTTTTTAACACAAAAGAATGCCTGCTCTGAGAAATTGCTGTCCTGACTGAGAATAATAATGATAGCTCACCGTTATTGAGCATGTGTCTTACATACATGAACACACTTAATTCTCATAGTGATTCTAGGAGGTGCTGTTATCACCCTAATACTAAGGTGAGAAAAGTGAGGCACAGTGTGGTTAAGTGATCTGCTCAGAGTCACAGCAAGAAATGGTAGAGTTCGGGTTTCAACCCAGGAAAGCTGGTGCCAAAGCTTGAGCTCATATCAGCCACAAATAGGAAGCTGAGTGAGGTAGTTGTAGTGGCTTTTAAATGAAATTTTATTGTATTAGCTTCTTCTTGAAAACAAATGTTTTTAACTTTGATTTAATTCCAGGAATGACAATACTGCTCCTAGAAACACTTTAATTTTTCATTTGCCTCCAAATACATTTCTTTCCAATCAATATGAAGTAACTGCAGATTGAATGTTTTGATGATAAATAAATTACTTTTGGAAAAAAATACTTTTTATCTGATTGACTGAATGCTAACTTCAGTAGTGTATAAGTCCATATATTGGCTGCATTTAAAAAAAATTCAGTTTAAACATTTTTTTCTTATGTAGAACACTGACAGTTAACATGCAGCTGGAGTGTTGAAATAGCTGGAAATTCATTTAGATTTGCTTCTTTATCAATTACATTTTTGCTTAGTCTGTTAAAATGCAAACCATTGCTTCATATTCATCATTAGGTTCATAGCTCTTACTTTACATACTAATTTGGTGTAAACTTCAATGCATGTTATTAGCTTCTAGTTTCCTCTTCCAATATGATGACCTTTGAGTTTTAAATTAAATCTGTTTAGTGGGTGCGGTGACAAGTGAATATACCTTGTAAGTTTTTTAAACTTTGTTCTTTCTCACTTATCTCAGACTAAAAATTCCAAATTACAATGACATATGTGAGGTTCTTTGTGTATAACAGTCTGAGGTCACCTTTACTATTTTATTATTATTATACACAGATTATTATACCTAAACTTGTTTCCATGTGTTGAAAGAACTGGTGTTTAGCCAAAAGTATGCATGTATAAGTGTGTATACATGTTTGCGTATGATTGTATGTATGTCTATCTATGCATGTATGTATATATATATACATACACACACATGTACACACAGACTCTTAAGAGTAAACAGTGGATGATATTTTGAAAACCATCATGCTCAATAAGGAAAAGTGAATTGCAGGCTTATTTCTGCAGGTGACTGACCTTGAAACTTGGCTGCATTTTCCCAATATTCCCTCTCTTTCCCCAATTTTTACATTATTTATACTCTACTGTAAGTATGTAAATGTTGTGAATCAAAGTCCTTTATCTAGTGATTTTGTTTATTGTGTTTGATGCCATGCAGATTTAGAAATTTTATATAATCAAATGTATCAGTCTTTTTATTTATGGCTTGATTTTTCATGCCTCTTGGGCCCTCTGCACACTGAGATTATAAAACTGTTTCCCTCATTTTTTCTAGTGTTTTTATGTTTTCATTTTAAATTTTTTATTTATTTTTTATATTTTAAGTATATCTTTATTGATTTCAGAGAGAGGAAGGGAGAGGGAGAGAGAGAGAGAGAACATCAATGATTAGAGAGTCATTGATTGGCTGCCTCTTGCATGGCCCTTACTGGGGATCGAGCCCACAACCTGGGCATGTGTCCTGACTGGAATTTAACCACTATCTCCTGGATCATAGGTTGATGCTTAACTGCTGAGCCACTCCGGCTGGGAAAAGTTTTTTTTTTACTTTATTGATTGATTTTAGAGAGAGGAAAAGAGAGAGAGAGAGAGAGAGACACACTGATATGTTGTTCCACTTATTGATGCATTCATTGATTGATTCTTGTATGTGTCCTGACCTGACCTGACCCAGGATCAAACCCACAACCTTGGCGTATCAGGGCGATGCTCTAACCCACTGAGCTACCCGGCCATGGCTTTTATGTGTTCATTTAAAAAAATATTCTAAGGGAAGTCGTATTAGTACAATGTGAATAAGAATTCAATTATTTTTTCCAGGCTAGCTGCCTCATTTTTAATTTTAATTTTGAAATTAATTTGGACTTAATAGAAGTGTCACAGAGAGAGTTTCCATATGCCCTTCACCCAGCTTCCCGTAATGGAACATTTTACACAACCATGATACAATTATTAAAAGTAAAAATTAACTTTGGAAAAATGCTAGTAACTAAACTAAAAGCTTTATGCAGTTTTCATCAATTTTTCCAATAATGCCCTATTTTTCTTTTGTTCCAGAATCACACATTGCATGTAGGAACCATGTCTCCTTCTCTTCCTCCAAGTGTGACAATTATTCAGTCTTTCCTTGTCTTTAATGACTTGACATTTTTTAAGAGTATTGGTCAGTTACTTTGTAGAATGTCCCTCAATTTGGGTTTACCTAATGACTAAGTTGAAGTTATGTGTTTGTAGCAAGAATTCCACAGAAGTGTCCTTCTCAGTGCATCATTTCCAAGGTACATGAAGTTGCTGTGTCTCATTACTGGTAAGATTAACTATGATCAGTTGGTTAAGGTGGTGTCTGCCAGTTATCTTCACTCTAAAATTACTATTTTCCCCTTTGTAATAGATAACTATTTTGAGGAGAAACTTTGAAGCTATGTAAATATCTTGTTTTTCTTTCAACTTTTGCCCATGTTGGCATTTGTTTATTGGTGGATTTTGCCTGTAATAATTATTATTGTGGTGTTTCAATGTGACTTTCTATTTCCCTTTTTTCTTGCCTCACCTTTAAACACTTTCCTGTCTTTGGCTCATCTACTATGATGTCATCAAGTCCCATTATTTAACTCACTCTTTTAAGGACAATTACTTCCAAATCAGACCTTTCTTCTGCATGCCAACCACCTGGATATATTAAACGGGTACTCCAATCCTTAGTCCTTTCAAACGTAACATGATAAATGTGAACTCATTATTTTCCATTATCTAGAATTTATTCTTCTTCTCATGTTCTGAATCTCATTAAATGGTGTCACCATCTAACTTAACATCACCCTGACTTCTCCTTCCCTGCTTCCCTCAAATCCAAGCTGTCAATAGATTCTTTTGATTCTACTTAAGACATTTCTTTAGTTTGTTCACTCCTCTCCACCACCATTATTGTAGTTTTCAAGGTCTTATTGTTTTAACAATGTTACTTTTGTTGACTGAAGAAGTGATACATTTTTTTTCTACAGTGGTGAGTGCTGTAGAAAATTTTGAAGGATGAAAAAAAAAAGTAAAAAAAGAAAAAGAAATAACTCCTTGTATTCCTACCATTGATCTCTTGGTGTCTCTCCCCTGTACTGTTGGAATAGGATTCTAAAGTAAAAATGCTTATCTTAGTTTTTCTTTTCTTTATAGAATCTGTATTTACCCCTGCTTTTCCATTCCCATTACAGCCTCTCTTAGATCAGGTCCTTTAGGACACATGTGTCCCAAACAGTAGTCTTCAAAGAAGTTTTCCTGCCTATAAACCTAGCCATAGACAAAGCACTTTATGTCATATCTTTGCTTCATAATGGCTTTCCTGCTTACATATGGGATAGATGTACCCTCAATCTTTAATGTGCTCCTGCCCCTTCCTTCTGTCCTGGCCTTGTCTCCTATGGCTCCTTGATGCACTCTGCACTGAGCTCCTTGTGCTGTCCCAGTCTGGGTTTCCCTCTTCTGCATAAGGAGGGTAAGATAGGTGCCCTCCAGAGGGTGCATGGCCTCATAGTTAAGCCATGGCTCTGGAGTCAAACCACCTACATTTGAATCCTGATTCCACCTTTGCTAGCCCTGTGACCTTGAGCAAACTGCCTAACTCTTTGTGCCTCTTTGTGCCCTGTGATAAGTGGTGGGTTTACACTTAGCTCATAGGATTGTGGTGAGGGTTAGAATAGGATCTCCTACATGGCAAACATTCAGATAACCTTTTCCACTAATAGTAAGCATCTCCATTCCTATCACCTCAGCTTTGCCTTGATCTTGCTGACCTCTCAAACCCAGAGCTCTTTCGTGAGAACATCAGCATTTGCTTTCTCTACTTCCTCAACTTCCAATCATATTTCAAGCCCTCAATTAGTACTCTTACACTGTAACATACTTATTTACTTTATATCAAAGTCTCTAGATGTCAGGGAACCATTGGAGTCCTCACTGTCTAACAGGGTGGCTGCAAGTACTCAATAAATATCATTGAAAGAAAAAAGAGTATAAATGGTATAAATGGATAAATTAATTAATGAAAGCAATCTGGCATCACTACTGAATTGGCCATTATAAGACCATGTGTGGCCTACTAAAACCCAGGCCAGTGATCTCTTAAGAATCCTTATCCTCACTTGCTGTTCCTGGAGCATTGAATGCTGATGTCTGGATCTCTCCCAGTCATATCCTTACCACCCCTTGGTTTTCATGGCTCCAGGAGCCTGATTTCTCTCAGTTCCCTTCAATGGCTCTTCCATCTCTGAGCACTCTTTAAAAACTGGAGTTACCCTGGATTTTATGTTGTCCATCTGGGCCTGGTCTTCCTGAGCATTTTCTTTAATCTCCATAGCTGTGGCTGCCACCTGTATCTCCCTTCCAAACTCCAGACCTATATTTCCATCTGCTTGCTGGAAATCTACAACTGGTTGGCTTCTAGGAACTTCAAATTCAATATGTGCACAACCAAATTAATTTCCTTCCTTACCATCTAATCTAAACTTGTTCCCCTTTGTACTTGATCTATTGTGGTATATAGGAAGTTGGCCAAAATAGAAGTTTCAGTGTAATCTTTTCAGTGTCGTGAACTCACATCGCCTTGGACCTCACATCCAATTAATTGCCAATTCTGGTTCATTCTATCTGCTAAGTACTCCTTATAGCATCCACTCCTCTCTGTCCCTAGTTCAGGTGTGTAAACTTCTCCATCTACCCTTGGTATTTTAGAATAGCTTTCTAAATGGTATCTTGACTTCTGTCTCCCATTTAGTCATTCCTTCACACTGCTGCCAGTGTGATCTTTCTAAAACCCAGATGTGATACATATAACTTTGACCTTGTTGCTACTACAGTCTTATTCTGTTTGTCCCTAGAATCACTTTTATTTTATTTTTGAGAAAGACATAATACTATCTCACCATCCCTTTACTGTACTATGCAGTAGAGCATATTATTATTTTATTTTTATCTGGAATGCTGTCCTCTTTCTTTTCTGCCAGTGAAAATCTTACCCCTTGCTTCACTTCCCAAGCCAGCAAGAATTCTATTTCCTCTTTATTGATTGACCAGTGGGAAATAAGAAGTGCTTTTCTTCTCCTTTGAGTTAGAATTGCCTGGATCACTTATTTAGCAATTATCACTTATTCCCTTGTGGTGGAATCTTTCATATAACACATCTTGCCTTCTAAACTCTTTGAAGACAAATTCATGACTTAGGATTCTTTTCACTTCCCAGGGTGACTAATTCACATCTTGTATATTGAGGATTTAGGATGTTTTTAATTTTTATGTGTTGTGGCCAATGTTGTATATACTTGTTTCAGTTTTGTTGTTTTCTGTTATTTGTTTGGATAAACTTTTAGCCAAGAGATGAACTTTTCATGGCTTTCAATACAGTTTGTCATGTTGCTTTCCAAAAGGATTGTTATCAATTTATAATGTCTCTAGTGGTATTTTATATTTAAATTTTATTGTGTTTTTATCTTTTGCCATATATTTTAATATCTCGTATTTTATTAAATTATAAAATGTTTGTACATTATATTAACCCATTGTTGTATTATAGGTCCTCAATCTGTTTTCCCCTTTTTATTTTAGTTTCTTTAATTTTCAATTGTATCAGTTTTAAATTTTAAAAATTTTAACAATTGGATCTCTCCAATTTTCCTTATAAGTTCTTTTTCTGTTGTTTTGAATGGAGAAGTCAACATTTTCCATGGGTCTGACAAACATATTTAAATTTTATTTTCTATAAGCTTATTTTTATGTACTATTCTATTATGATAGACTTCCAGGGAACAATGATCTATAAGTGCCTTTGGGAATCTTTTTTCTTACCTTTAATAGCGCTATTAAAATTGTGTTTTTAAACCATTGTCTTCCAGGCAGTTTATGAAATGTTGCTGCGCATATCTGAGACAGCCTCATATAACAGAATATCCAGAAGGCACTTTATGATATTTTATTCTGTAAATAATGTCTTTCATATAATTTACCCTCGTTCAGTCTCAGAAAGTTCAATATATATTTGAGCTTTCCCAGCTTTTACTATAACTCGCAATAGTAAATTTTAATTGCCAGAGTGTTCAATGAGAAGATTTATACTCTGGAAAAATGAAATATATTATGGACATCTTCATTTAAGATACTGTTGAACATGCCATATGTAGAACTTAAAGGAATCTAGAGGAGGTAGCAGGCAGCTTTAGTAATGTGAACCATACAGATTAGGTCATTTTCAGGCTGAGGTCAAATGATATTACAGCTGCAATTTACAAGTCACAACTCTTAGCCAGTGAATAAGCAATAAGAAGAAACAGGGCAAACTTCTGTGTCATCTTGTGAAGGAACACATCCCTGGTTGACTCACCACAGTCCTGGTCAACCAGGAAGCTGGTATCATATTACTGGAAGTTTTCAGTAGTGACTTAGAGAATTTCTTTTAGGTGGATATCCTCTCATTTCATAATGAGAGTCTATGGCCAAGTAGAATTACCTTTGCAGATTTTTAAATAATAAACTTTGTTAGGAAAATTTATTTTCATACTTTGAAGAATAAAGGCAAATATAATAATTTAAAAATGTATATGTGATTTTTTGAAAACAAGACACGGACTCTTTACCTTAAAAATTATCTAATATCTTACACAGAAATTATTCCATTCTCTGAAGTCCCAAAAAATACCTAAACCATTCAGGGAAGAACCTATTATATTCTGTTATTTTAGGAGTATTGGTTGGATCCAAACATAATTTCATGCCTTATTTTCTTACTTTTTTGTTGGTGGTGTAAACTGTCACTTTCTTTATCTTTGTCTTTGCTTAGAAGCAAGTATTGATTTTTCTGGCTTTTGTAAATGTCACAGCAATTCAGACAGGTGCTGCTGTTGCAGTTCTTGATATTTGTTGGGATGTCTTGGACACCCAGAGTATTAAATTTCAAGTTGAGGATCAGTCTTAACACAAAGACTTTGCTTGAATAAACTGGAGTAAAATTGGCAGTATCATAACCAACTATCAAGTCATTATGTGTAGTATTTGCCAGCCCCATCTCTAAATAAGTTTTTATACTATTTACTTTAAATGGTCTATGATCTTTGCCATTTTTTGCCCTTGTTTTACTTCACCCCCAGTAAATAATCTAAAACTTCCAAAACAAATTTTGGGCTATACGATTTCCATGTTTTTGGGGTTTCCCCCCATCCAAACATCCAAGCAATTCTCGGTGACATCAGCCGAATGCCCTACAATTCAACTCAATTCTGGCACTTTCTTCCTGGAGATAACATCAGATACCATAGATTAAGGGCTCAGTCCTACAAGACTGTACCCACAGATGCCATTTGCAAGTCCAGGTTGTCATATGTGCTTCTTATAGATTGGCTAATAGATAGGAAGGTCCCATGACCCCCTCCTTTGCTGGAGTGGCTCACAGAACTTAGAGAAACATTTTACTTATTGAAATACCAGTTTATTTTAAAAGTATACAACTCAGGAACAGCCAAATGGAGGAGACCCACAGGGCAAGGTATGGGGAAAAGACTTGGAGCTTCTATGTATGCCCTCTCTGAGCATGATACTCTTGCTGAATCTCCACATGTCCACTGAGTGGAAGCTTTCCAAACCCTGTCCTTTTTTTTAATGGAGGCTTTATTAAATATTTAATAAAAAATGTAATACATAGACTTATTGATTAACTCATTGGCCATTGGTGATTAATTCAACCTCTACCTCCTTTCCCTTCTCCCAGGTCAATAGAGTGGGACTGGAAGTTCCAATCCTCTAATTACATGGTTGGTTTCTCTGGCATCCAGTCTGCATCCTTAGGTGCTTCCAAATGTCACTTCATTAACATAAACTCAGGTGTGGTACAGAGGGGTTTGTTATAAATATTAAGACACAGTTATTGCTCTTATCACTTAGCAAATTCCAAGGGTTTTAGGAGCTTTGTGCCAGAAATGGTATGAAGACCAAATATATATTTCTTATTATAAATCACAATATCAACGCTATTTTGTTCAAGTATACCTTGGTTTAGATAGATTAACTTTCTTTTCTTTAAATTTATCTTTATTGTTGAAAGTATTACAGATGTTTCCTTTTTCTCCCCATTGATTCTCTCCACCGGCATCAACTCCCACAACCTCCCAGGTCTTCTACACACTATTTTTTCTGTCCATAGGTCATGCTTATATGCATCTTAGTTCCTTGATTAATCTCTCCCACCCCAATCTCCACTCCCACCTTCCCTCTGAAATTTGTCTGACCGCTTCATGGTTCTATATCTCTGTATTTTGTTCATCAATTTATTTTGTTCATTATATTCCACATATGAATGAGATCATGTAATACTTGTCTTTCTCTGACTGGCTTATTTCACTTAGCATAATCTTTTCCAGGTCAATCCATGCTGTCCCAAAGGGTAAGAGGTCCTTCTTTCTTACAACTGCATAGTATTCCATGGTGTAAATGCATCACAGCTTTTTTTATCCTCTCACTTACTGATGGGCACTTGACTTGTTTCCAGATCTTAGCTATTGTAAATTGTGCTACTATAATCATAAGGGTGCATAAGTTCTTTCTAATTGTTGTTCCGGGTTTCTTAGGATACATTCCTAGAAGTGGGGTCACTAGGTCAAATGGCAGTTCCATTTTTAATTTTTTGAGGAAATTCCATACGGTTTTCCAGAGTGACTATACCAGTCTGCATTCCCACCAGCAGTGTACTTGGTTCCCTTTTCTTCACATCCTCGTAAGCACTTGTCATTTGATGATTTGTTGATGGCAGCCATTCTGACAGGTGTGAGGTGATATCTTGTCGTTTTAATTTGCATCTGTCTGATGACTAGTGACTTTGAGCATTTTTTCATATGTCTCTTGGCCATCTGTATTTCTGTTTTGGAGAAGTGTCTATTTAGGTCCTTTGCCCATTTCTTGATTGGATTGTTTGTCTTCCTTTTGTTAAGTTGTATGAGTTCCTTATATATTTTGGAAATTAATCCTTTATCAGATGTGTCATGGCAAATATGTTCTGCCTTACAGTGGGCTTCTTGTTTGTTTTGTTGATGGTTTATTTTGCTGTGCAGAAGCTTTTTATTTTTATGTGGTCCCACTTGTTTATTTTGTCCTTTGTTTCCCTTTCCATAGGAGATGTATCAGCAAACATACCACTGCCAGAGATGGCTGAGATTTTGCTGCCTATGTTTTCTTCTAGGATTTTTATGGTTTCACAACTTACATTTAAGTCTTTTGTCCATTTTGAGTTTATTCTTGTGTATGGTGTGATTGGTAGTCTAGTTTCATTTTTTTGCATGTCCTTGCCCAATTTTCCCAGTACCATTGTGTGTTCTTGCCTCCTTTGTCAAACATTAATTGAGCATAAAGACTTAGCTCGATTTCTGGGTTCTCTTTTCTGTTCCACTGATCTATATTTCTATTCTGGTGCCAGTACCAGGCTGTTTTGATTACAGTGGCTTTGTAGTATAACGTGATATCTGGTATTGTGATCCCTCCAACTTTGTTCTTCTTTCTCAAGATTGCCGTGGCTATTCAGGATCTTTTTGGGTTCCATATAAATTTTTGGAGTGTTTATTCTATATCTGTGAAATATGCTGTTGGTATTTTAATAGAGATTGCATTGAATCTATACATTGCTTTGGGTAGTATGGACATTTTAGTGATGTTAATTCTTCCAATCCATGAACATGGTGTATTCTTCCAGTTGTTTATATCTTCCCCTATCTCTTTTTTCAACATCCTGTAGTTTTCCCAGTACACGTCCTTTACATCTTTGGTTATATTTATTCTTAAGTATCTTACTTTTTTTTGTTGTAATGGTAAATGGGATTGCTTTTTCAGTTTCCCTTTCTGTGAGCTCACTATTGGTGTATAAAAATGCCACTGATTTCTGGGTGTTAATATTGTATTTTTCTACATTGCCAAATTCATTTATTAAATCTAGTAGTTTTTTAATGTAATCTTTAGGGTATTTTATGTACAATATCATGTCATCTCCTAATCTTGAGAGTTTTACTTCCTCTTTTCCAATTTGTATGCCTTTTATTTCTTCTTCTTGTCTGATTGCTCTGGCTAGGACTTCCAGTACAATGTTGAGTAAGAATGGTGAAAGCAGACATCCCTGTTTTGTTCCTGTTCTTAGGGGAAATGCTTTTAGTTTTTGCCCATTGAGTATGATGTTGGCTGTAGGTTTGTCATATATGGTCTTTATTATGTTGAGGTATGATCCCTCTACTCCTACTTTGCTAAGAGTTTTTATCAAAAATGGGTGTTGGATTTTAGCAAATTCTTTTTCTGCATCTATTGATATGATCATGTGATTTTTGTCTTTAAATTTGTTTATGTGATGTATCACCTTTATTGATTTCCAAATATTGTACCAGCTGTGCATTCCTGGAATAAATCTCGCTTGGTCATGGTGTATAGTCTTTTTAATATATTGCTGGATCTGATTTGCTAGTATTTTCTTAAGGATTTTAGCATCTATGTTCATCAGGGATATTCACTAGTAATTCTATTTCTTTGTAGTGTCTTTATTTGGTTTTGGAATTAGGCTAATACTGGCCTCATAAAAAGAGCTTGGAAGTGTTCCTTCCTCTTGGATTTTTGGGAATAATTTGAGGAGGATTGGTGTTGGCTCTTTGAATGTTTGATAAAACTCCCCTCTGAAGCCATCTGGACCGGGGCTTTTGTTTGCTGGGAGTTTTTTGATTACTACTTCAACTTCATCAGTAGTTATCAGCCTATTCAGGTTTTCTGACTCGTCCTGACTGAGTTTTGGAAGGTTGTATTTTTTAGGGAATTTGTCCATGTCATCCAGGTTATCCAGCTTGTTTGGTTTATAGTTGTTCATAATATTTTTTTACAACCCCTTGTATTTCTGTTGGATCAGTTGTTACTTCAGCCCTTTTGTTTCTTATTTTGTTCATTTGGGTCCTCTCTCTTTGCTACTTGGTAAGTCTTGTCAAAGGCTCATCAATCTTGTTTATCTTTTCAAAGAACCAGCTCTTGGTTTTATTGATCTTTTTATTGTTGTTTTTTTTAGTCTCTGTTATTTATTTCCACTCTGATCTTTACTATTTCCTTCCTTCTACTTATTTGGGCTTTTCTTATTGTTCTCTTTCTAATACTTTAAGTTATAGGGTTAGATAGTTTATTAGTATTTTTTCTTGTTTTTTGAGGTAGGCCTGTAGCACTACGAGTTTCCCTCTTAGGACTGCTTTCACTGTGTCCCATAGATTTTGGGTTGTGTGTTCATTTTCATTTGTTTCCAGGAAGTTTTTGATTTCTTCCTTGATCTCTTTGGTTACCCATTCATTAGTTAATAACATATTACTTAGCTTTTATGTGTTTGAATGTTTTGTAGTGTTTTTATTGTAGTTGATTTCTAATTTCATTCCATTGTGATCTGAGAAGATGCTTTATATAATTTCAATCTTCTTGAAATTGTGGAGACTTGTTTCGTGTCCTAACCTGTGGTCTGTCTTTGAGAATATCCTTTGTGTAGTTGAGAATAATGTATATCCTATATCTTTGGGGTGGGATATTCTGTAAATGTCAATTAATTTCATATGATCTAATGTGTCATTTTGGATCATTGTGTCCTTGTTGATTTTTTTGTGTAGAAGATATATCCAGTGATGTCACTGGGCTGTTAAAGTCTCCTGTATGATTGTATTGCTTTCAGTCTCTCCCTTTAAGTTCTCCAGAAGTTTTTTTATACTTGGGTGCTCCTAATACTGGGTGCATATTTGTTTACCAGGGTTATATCTTCTTGTTGGATCAACCTCTTTAGTATTAGGTAGTGACCTTCGTTTTTTTTGTTATGGCTTTCATTTTGAAGTCTATTTTGTTAGATATGAGTATTGCTACCCTAGCTTTTCTTCATTTCCATTAGCATGGAAAAATTTTTCCCACCCCTTCACTTTTATCCAGTGTGAGTCCTTTGTTCTGAGGTGGGTCTCTTGTAGGCAACACATATGTGGGTCATGTTTTCATATCCATTCAGCTATCTTATGTCTTTTGATTGGAGCATTTAAGCCATTATTATTAATAGGTTCTTATTTATGGCCATTTTTTCTTTATGTCTGTGTTCGTCTCTTTATATTTCTTCTTCTTCTTACACCACCCCCTTAGCATTTCTTGGTGGTAATAAACTCTTTTAGTCTTTTTTGCCTGAGAAGCTCTTTATTTCACCTTCAATTTTTAATGGTAGCCTTGCTGGAGAGAATAGTCTTGGATTCAGTTCCTTATTTTTAATTACTTTGAAACCTTCATGCCGCTCCCTTCTGGCCTAAAGTGTTTCTATTGAGAAATCAGCTGTCAGTCTAATGGGTCCTCCCTTGTAGGTAAGTTTGTATCTCTCTGTTGCTGCTTTTGAGATTCTTTATCTTAAATGTTTGTTGTTTATTATGATGTGTCTAGGTGTGGGTTTTTTGGGGATCATTTTGATTGGGATTCTCTGTTTTCTGAACTTAAGTGACTTTTTCCTTCACTAGGTTAGGGAAGTTGTCTCTCATTATTTCTTCAAACACGTTCTCTAACCTTTGCTTGAATTCTTCTCTTGACACCCCATGATGCGAATATTGTTACATTTCATGTTTTCCCAAAGCTCCCTTAAACGGTCTTCCTGCTTTTTAATTTTTTTTCTAATTGCTACTCTGATTGGGTGTTATTTTCTACCTTGTCTCCAAATTCACTGATTCGGTCCTCAGCTTCATCTAATCTACTGTTGATTCATTCCAGTGTATTCTTTATTTCAGCTATGTCATTTCTCATTTCCAATTTATTCTTATTCAAGCTTATGAAGTTCTCATTAAGTTGCATGTAATTTTCACTAAGTTGCTTGAGCATCCTTATAACCATTATTTTGAACTCTATATCTGATAAATTGCTTGCCTCTATTTCATCTAATTCTTTTTCTGGTGATTTCTCCTTTTCTTTCATTTGGGTGTTGTTTCTTTGTCTCCCCATTTTATTGTGCTGGTTGTCCAGGGTACCAGGTCAAGGCTGCAGAGTGTGAACAGGACCTCGTTTCTGGTCGTCCTGGGGCACCGGGTCTGGGAGCCAGGTCCTGATGGCAGGCCTGTGTGTCTGAGAGACCTTGGATCAAGATGGCAGGGCCAGGTGCACTAAGTCAAGGCTGTAGGCCAGGTTGGAAGGCAGGCTGGTCATGCTACATCAAGGAGTCAGGAAGGCAGGCAGGCAGACCTGGTGGGCTGTGTCAAGGAGACACAGTAGCAGGCAAGCAGGCAGGTTGGCAGGCCGTGCATGCTGCATCACGGATGTGCCACTGGTGGTAGGGGTCAGCAGGCCGGTCATGTGACCCCATCAAGGAGGCGGTCAGACAGGCAGGCAGTGCACACCCTGTTAAGGAAGCAGGCAGGTAAGCTGTGTGCCAGATCACTGAGATGATACATTTGTCCCCAGGCACTAGTTCAGGCCCACCAGGTCACAGCATCAGGCCTGTGCGATAGCATATCTTCAGCCTTGGTGTCTGTGCTCTGGTCTCTGGTTTGGGGACACTGGGTTGGGGCTGCTCCCCACAACCTCCTCCTAAGGAGGACCGTGAGGATTCTCCAAAATGCATGCTCTCCACTCCCAATCAGAGAGAAGTTCCTGGCTGAGCAATGTGGCCACAGTGGCACCTCTTCCTGAACCCCCGGGGAGCTCCCACACTGACTGACAGATGCCCCCCCTCCCACACCTATGCACACACTCCCTCATGCACACCCAGTCTCATTCTCAGCTTTGGTCAGGTCCTCTCCACCACCCTTTTGGAAGTCCTATTTAGATTAACTTTCATTTTGTTGTTTCAGTATGAATTACACCATAAAACTTTGTTATGGCTGTGTACGTGACAAGAAGTATATAATTATACATTTTATAATTATCAGTTATAAGTTTTTATAAGTAATTATAAGTTTTACTTCTTTTGTTATTTTTCAATGACCTTTAACACACATATCTCATGTTAGGAGTTGAATACAATCTCTGATGGTTTTCTACTCAAGAATATAACATATCTCTTAACTATCAGCCACAATAAGAAAGAGATTAAATAAATACTGAATATTCAAAGCTATTTGAACAAATCAAGACTATGTATTCTTCCCATTCAGAACAATTACAGTTTGTTAATATACAGTTATCAGTGACATTATCACATTTTTAAAAAGCTATATATTGTTTTGCAAAATCATAACTGAGTTAAAACAAAAACAGGATCTCTAGTGGTAGGGAAAAGTTCAGAATTATGACTAAAATAAAAGTAGCTAAGTCCGGCCGGGCGTGGCTCAGCATTTAAGCATTGACCTATGATCCAGGAGATTGTGGTTTGATTCCTGGTCAGGGCATATGCCCAGGATGCGGGCTAGATCCCCAGTTGGGGGCATGCAGGAGGCAGTGGATCAATGACTCTATCATTATTGATGTTTCTATCTCTCTCTCCCTCCCCCTTCCTCTCTCTGAAATCAGTAAAGATATACTAAAAAAATAAAAATAAAATAAAAGCTAAAATGTGGGGTAAAATATGTTCAATGTAAATTTATTTGCACAATTAAGTAGAAGCTTATTGACATAAGGAAACCCATCTTGACTTTTTCTGAATTCCTGAATAATACAGTAGATTTTAAACTACAGTACTGCATGGTGTATGATGTGGGTTTGGTGACCAGCTCCTTCCTCTCCCTTTAGCCGTCATTTTCCTCTTAGCACAATATTATTCATTATTGGGATCTCAGACTCTTCTCTAAGATTTCATTCCAGTCTTTTAGTCTGATAAACCAGCCGGAGGACCCTCAAAGTGACAGAACAGTTAAGTACAAGTTTCTTCTCATTGCCATTACTTGAAACAAACCAGTATTACTTTCTCAAAGTTGTTATGCTTTTAAGAATTTTCAGTGTGCTTTATTTAAGAAGGCGTGAAAAAAGAGTTTTCTCTTTCAACAAACCCATTCCATATTTTATGTGAGTACTTTAAAATTCTTCCTTTTTCTAATTTTTTTCTTTTCTAAAGTTAAAAAGTTTTCTTTGTTGAGGTATATACCACTCCATTCTTTTGTTTTAATTATTAACTGTAGTATATAAACTTAACAAATGGTTAGTTAATTGTGTATCTCCGAATAGCACAGAATTCTGACAGACTGGTTTTGCCAGCTACAGTATGGGTTGTGTGTCTTGTTGGGGAATGTTTGGGGCATTCTCACAATGAGGTGGAGCCAAAGTGATGTCTACTGGTAACTACATAACTAGAAACAATGAACACATATAATATAAAACCTGCTTACTGATTTCTAGTAATCTAATTTTTAATTTTCCTTTCAGGCTTACTGCAGCCTCAGATGATTTTCATTTGTGTAGCAATTTTATATATGAGATCATTTTGACCTTTACTATCTTATTTGATCTTCACCAAACCTGGTGAAATAAAAATGGCCACTGGGATAGCCTTCACTGACAGAAGAATAAGCTACCCCCAAGAAGACTAGGGGACTTGCCACAGTCACATATGTAGAGAGGCCAGGTATTGAGCCCAGACTTCCAGTTCTCTCTTCCCTGTCACATGCGCACTGTATCTCCACAGAGCTTTCAGAAACACCACTGTTCTTTCAGTCCCCATATGTTTGTTTGTTTATTTTTAAATACGTTTTTATTGATCTTAGATAGGAAGGGAGAGGGAGAGAGAGAGAAACATCAATGTGAGAGAAGCATCGATCAGCTGCCTCCTGCATGCACTTGACAAGAGATGGAGCCCACAACCTGGGCATATGCTCTGTCCAGGAATCGAAATGGCGACCTTCTGGTCCATGGGACAACATTTAGCCAACTGAGTCACGCAACCTGGACACCCGTGTGTATGTTTTTGAAATCTGCATAAATCGTGAGAACAGCATTGTTGGGACCAATCATGATCTGCTAGGTGAATGGAAAAGGGGATTGCTAAAGTGGTACTATTTGTACCACTCCATAGTGTATAAACATGCATTAGAGTATATTTTTAAAACATTTGCAAAATAAATATTTGATAACCTGTATAACTGTGCTTTTCTATTTTTGAAGCCCTAGTTCAGTTATCTTTATGTGAATACTTATCCTGTGACCTTGGATGCTTGCACTATTAATTTTAAAATAGGAAAAGGGTTTAGGTAAAAGTATATAGGCTGTGTAGCATTAATCTAGGTCACTTTACTTGCAATTATGAAGGCTTTTTTGCATTTTTACATATTTCCAGTTACAAAGACTTATTAACACAGAAAAAATTATAAAAATCTTTAATTTCAAAATGCTTTGACTAACTTTATGAAATATGTGTATATAAGATCAGTCATTTTATAATTTGTCATTGCTTGGAAAGTGTATTACTTTTTGTGTGTGTGATCCACATCTACTTAGTAGTCTGAGTAGTATTCTCATTGAACTTCTCTATTAAGGAGTCATTTTTAATAAAATTTTTATTTATTTTCTTTTTAGCTTTATTGGGGTATAATTTACAAATAAAATGGTAAGATATTTAAAGTGCACATTGTGATGATTTGATATATGTATACATTGTGAATCCCCCCTACTTAACTAACATATTCTGTCACCTCACATATTTTATCTCTTTTTGTGAGAACATTTAAGACCTACTTTCTTAGAAAGAACTCTCTCTTTTATACTATATAGTGTTATCAACTGTAGTCACCATGTTTTACATTAGTTCCTCCGTTCTTATTCATCTTATATAATTATATATGTTTTAGAGTCAGTTTATGATACGACAGTTTGTAAGCTGACCACTCTCAAAACCTTTTATCTATAAACAGTTGTGAATTGGCTTCCTAGTGTGTGCGATTCACCGTGCTTGGCCCTGCCTAAGTGGGAGAAGAGGAAGGGTGATTATTTTGCTTACTTTTAGTTTTACAAAATGTTTAGCAAACAGTCCCATCAAATTTATAAGTTACATAGCTATTTTACGAAGTGTTTTTCTGACCCAGTTTTAGATTTTACATTATTTCAGGTGACAAATATAGGTACCTCTGATTTTGAAGTTTTCTGCAAATATAAATATTTCTAAATTTCAAAGAATACTTTCTATTTTGAATTCAGTTTTATACCTTTCTGAGGTGTACTGATTAACAATATTTCCATCACCAATCTGAAGATGAAGAAAGGGAGGAATGATGATCCCCCTCGTCCCCCCACCCCCAGGCTACCAATCTGTTTCTGACAGACTAAAGTAGAAGCCAAAAATATCTCTTTTGGCCCAGCCGGGCGTGGCTCAGCGGTTGAGCATCGACCTAGGATCCAGGCGATCAGGGTTCGATTACCGGTCAGGGCACATGCCCAGGTTGCGGGCTGCAGCCGATCAATGACTCTCTCATCATTGATGTTTCTATCCCTCTCTCTCCCTCTCCTTTCCTCTCTCTGAAGTCAATAAAGACATATTAAAAAAAAATTTCTTTTTCATTAAGTATTAATCATGTTTCCATTGTTTAAAAAGTCACAACTAACTCTTCCTTCTAAGTAGAAAAGAAAAAAAGAAAGACTATGAAAAAAGGAGTTTACTTTAGAGTAAATTTAAATATATTTCTCTTTCTTAGGAGAGAGTTATGTGTGTGGCTCAATAGAGCCCTTCAAGAAACTGGAATACACCAAGAATGTGAACCCCAACTGGTCTGTGAATGTGAAGACCACCTCAGCATCCCGGGCAGTGTCATCACTGGCTACTGCCAAAGGGAGCCCTTTGGAGGTGCGGGAGAATAAGGATTTCATTCGGCCCAAACTTGTCACCATCATCAGAAGTGGGGTGAAGCCACGGAAAGCTGTCCGGATTCTGCTGAACAAGAAAACCGCTCATTCCTTTGAGCAGGTTCTCACTGATATAACTGACGCCATCAAGCTGGACTCGGGAGTGGTGAAACGCTTGTACACTCTGGATGGGAAACAGGTAAGAGAAGTGATGTGACCTTAACTTTATAGGCAAGAACCAGGGAAGTGGGGAATTTATGTGGCATGTGGTGGGAATCTGAAACATACATTTCCTGACTTTTAAAGAGCTGAGTAATTTAGTCAACAAATACATAGGTGTTGGCCTCAAACCAGTCCAAGAATAGTGTTAGACAGGATTAACCATAGGAATAAAGTAAAAATGCCCATCTTTGAAGCTTAAATAATTATCCGGAGATTTCTGCTTTTTCAGTTATTAATTGCTTAACATATGGTGCTTTTTAGCCATCTGTTTTTAATTTTGTCATATACTAATGTCTTATAGCCTTGAACATGTCTGAGATTTAGAGGTAAACTAACCAATAGAGAAAAATCTAAATCCTTTCTTTGGCTTAAATCTTTTATAAAATTTACTGTCTCAGTAATGTTTACTAGTGAGATTTATTTAAATTTTATAGATTTTAAGTACGTATCTAAGGAATAAAGTATTTCCATCTGGATGGAATATTTCTAGAATATTATAACCTTATTTTGAAAATATAATTTCAGAATTAAAATGAAGGGAGTCTCTTCAGCTATGGAATATACATCAATTGACTTGTATGACTGGATATTTTAATGTGAAGTGCTCAGATGAATTTAAAGGAAGTCTTATGTGAACTTTTGCAAAAGCTTGACCAAACCTTGATGTGCACTGAATAAAAAAATACAAATATATGTACAGTGAGATTCTCTAGTCTTTGAGAGTTTATCAATATTTTTTTGTTTAAGATCATAAGTTTTAGCATACTATCTTTGCTTGAAATTTAGTTTTTAATGTGGATCTATCCAAATGCTTTTTAAAAATTATTTTGAGGGATAATCGGAATAATTTGTACATACAGTACATATTAAAAATCAAATCTAGATTCATAAATTAAAAGGTTGATTTTATTAAATAGAATAATGTAAGTTCTTGAAGGCTAACACATTCAAACTATGAATTAGAAAGAGATACAAATACTAGAAAGAATGTTAGTTGTGAAAGAATTCTTCCCCTGGGGATCTATTCAAATGTCTAAGTTATAAACTTGATTAGGAAAGAAGGAATATCTGTGAGTTGTTTGTTTATATTCACCAATCTTCTGCTTGTCTCATAAAACTTCTCCCACGTGTCATGTGGATAAGGATTCTATAGAATGAAACTCTTGGTTTTCTCGATCTAGGACAGTCATAGCCTGAATGTCACCAATATATCAGTGATCAAAAAGTCCACTGCTGGATTGTCAGTTATAGCAACAATAAGATGGTCAGGTTTGCATTTAAACATTTAAGCCCTTCAGAGGTTCCTTCTGTAATGAGTGACACAACCATTTCGTAGTTCTGCATCTTCGTGTATTGAGTTTCTCAAGATGGGAGTTACCTGTTCTCATAAAAGTAAAATTTACAACGAAGAATACATGTTGGTAAATCCTCTTCCTTCCCATTCACCTCAGAGTTTTGTAGGCTCCAAAATGCTACACACTGAATTTAAAAGTCAGCTTTAGCTATTTTAGTAAACTTTGTCATTAACTGATCACTTGTGTATTCTAAAAATGAGTTTCTAGAATAAGTACTTTGATGTTCTTAATTGTTTTCTTCTTTTTAGAAATTTATGTAGTGTCTGTATTTTATAATGGCTGATTTTTCTGTGGTTTACATTTAATAACCCAATGTAATGAGAAAAAAAAAGTCAAGGTTTAATATCAAAAGACCAAGATTCAAATCTCTATTCAGCCACAGATTATTTATGTTTTTAACAAATTACTTAATTGAGCATCATTATACACATCAGTAAAACATGGATAAAATGATCATCTCTGTTTCATAGAGTACTTGAGGGATCAACATGATAATACATATGAAAGTAATTTTTAACTATATTAATAATATGATAGCTTTCTTGAGCATTATTCTATTTTTTAATATCTTTTTATTGATTTTTAGAGAGAGAGGAAGGGAGAGGGAAAAAGAAAAACATCGAAGTGAGAGAAAAACATTGATCAGTTGCCTCCTGTATACACCCTAACCAGAGACTGAACCTGCAACCTGGGCACGTGTCCTGACCGGGAATTGAACCTGCAACCTTGTGGTGCAAGGGATGACGCTCAGCCAACTGAGCCACACTGGTCAAGGCTTTAGCATTATTCTAAATGTTTTGTATGTATTATCATGATGAATCATCATAGTTTTGATTATTATCCCTATTTAACAGAACAGAATAGTAAGGTGCAGAATTTGTTAAAAAAAAATCCTAACATGTCTAAGACCACATAGATATAAATGACAGAGTTAGCATTTGAACCAGTCTCTCTCCAGAGCTTGTGCTCATAACCACTGTGCCATAAGCACCAAACAGATGTACTGAGAAGAGTTTTTAAATGAGTATTGTGTCCAAAAAATATCATCTGAAAGATGTTCTCTATGTGTTTTTCTCCTGCAGTCATTCTACTGACCGTTGTATTCAACTGTTGTTGTTTTGTTGTTGCTGAGCATTCAGTTTGCTGTTGTGGTGTTTTCTTCATTGTGGCATGCTCTTTTCCTAGCAAGAATACTGAAAAGCTGCAGAGGAGTTGGATGATAAAGTGGAAAGAATATAAAACGTTTTGCTTAAAGGAACAAAAATGCTTCCTCATGGGCCCCAGGAATCTTTAGAATTGTTTCTGTTCAGAAGAGAAATCTGCCTCCCATGAGAGGTTTGTTAGGATTCATTGACATCCTTGCAGAGACCAAGGCCTAATAATTCTCTTAGAAGAAACCCAAGCCTTCCTGTGTCTTGAGGCTCTGCCATAGTAATGGGGGCACGTGGTGCTGCCACCATCTGACTTTGCCCACAGTGGCGTAGGGGTCCATGTGCTGTCATAGGACATCGCCCTTAAGATCGCTTATTCCACCTCTTTCTTTCTTTAATAGTGTAACTGAATCCTTGTACCAACTCTATAAACAGCATGGGAAATCCAGTGCCCAATAAAGTTTTTAAAGGTAAATTTTGGGGAGGATTGAAAATAAAATTGTTTTAAAAAAAATCAGTTGCTTGAGTGCTTTGTGTAAATGAGTAGAGAGTAAGATATACAACCTTTTCAGATTGCCTCATGCATCCTGTAGATGTGTCCACTGGATGGAAACCAGTGATGCTGGGATTCCTGGCAATGGCACTGTGGGAGCTGTGCCTGCTGATACGTATGTTACGCAGAGATGGCACCAGACCCTGTGCCATTTTCACTCCTCCCTGCTCCACTCAGCCTCTTGGGTTTGCTTTAAGCCCTAACCTTACACAGTGCTGTTTTGAGTTTTTTCTCTGACATAAGGAATCATTGTACTGGAAATGCTGTACCACTTAGAAGGCATTTTGCAGGGAGCTGCAATTTCTGCACAGGACCCTGGTGGCTCATGAGAGGCCTATTTGTGAGCAAACTCTTTCTAATTATTTCAACTCCATTTTCTTATTCAGGCCATTGAAGCTTCAATGAAAGTTTGCCTCCTGCTTCCCCTCCCCTTCATACCTCTTAGGGGGCCTCTGCTCACCTTGTGATCAGGCACTTTTGCTAGAATGGCTGGGAGGTCAAATAAATACTTGCTGTGTCTTAATTTTAGTGGTGTAAGCTTATCTGGGTCTTGATTAAGGACCCCCAAAGAAGGAAAGAAGCCATTTTCCAGCTGTAGGTTACAATCCCATCCCCTTCCTCCACATCTGAGGGGAGGCTTTGTGAGGTGTAATAATCATTCCCTTTTGTCCCGTCCAGGCTGCGGATGTTGGGATTTTCCGTGGATTATTCACTCACCCTGCCAGACAGCTACTCCCAGAAATCATTTGGAGTGTGATTATTTTTTAAGTGATCAAAATAGCTCAAAAGTATAAGATTTGCAGCAAAGATATACTTGCATATCTCCTGACTCCTTTTTTTGGAACAGCTAATCTGGCTGTTTTGAGCTGCTAAATCTTCTAAATCTGTGATTCCTGAATCCTTGCTTAGAAATATAAACCACAGCAAGTCTTAGAACAGCTAGTGCCTAAGCAGGCAATTTATACTGTAAAGTTCATAGAAAAGGCACTTCCTAATGATCCCTCTTTCCCCACTAAAATATAGTAAGAGTTCAAAATAGTATCGAAATTGTATAGCAATTTTGATAAACTAGATTGCTCTTTAATTGGAAAATACATGCATATTCTCATCTACTCATCAACACTGAGGATCTGTGCAAAATAGTGTATTTTAGTGGAAGAGGAAGAACTCAAGGCTGATATATTTTTATCTTATAGGCATTTCATGTGTCATGTACTTTGTAAAACCCACCACTGCTAACATGCTAGAGTAAGCAAACAATCTATTGTCTTTCTGATATAGAAAACACTAGGAATCACTCAGCTGAAGTAAAGATACCCATAAACTGATTTAGATGATAAACTGTAAGAACAGGCATTATATATGCTGCCTTAGTCCATTCGGGCTGCTACAGCAAATACTACAGACTGTGTGGCTTATGTATAACAGAAACTTATTTCTCACAGTTCTGGAGGCTGGAAGTCTAATATCAAGGAGTCAGAGATTTGGCCTGGTGAGAATGCACTTCCTGGTTCATAGAAAACCACTCTTTTGCAGTGTTCTCTCATGGCAGGAGAGGCTAGGGAGCTCTGGCACATTTTTCATGAATGGGATTTTGCACTAATCCCATCCATGAGGGCTTCATCCACAAGACCTAATCATCTCTCAAAGGCCCTGTCTCCTCCTAATACAATAACCTTGGGGGTTGTGTTTCAACGTGTGAATTTTTGGAGGCACAAACGTTCAAACCATAGCAGCTGCCAAGTAAAGGAAGTCCCAGTATCTGTCAATAAATTAATTAGTTACTATGTCTTCTCTGTATGTTTTGATCATTGATTCCCTTTCCCTATTATAAACATAAAGCTCAAAAGATGCTTGTAAATGAGTCATAATAATTTCAGCAGTTTATTTTATGTAACTAGTATATGAGTTTGGTAGTGATGATCAATAGGAATCTATCAACCAGATATCACAAAATGGTCTTTGGTTTTCCTTTTGGTTTTTAATACCTAATTCTAATCTGAAGTGAAAGTAATTTGGCTCACACTTGAGTTTAGAGAGTCAAGAATATTTCTACCCCTTACAAGTTAAAAAAGTGGTATACATTACTGCTACATCTGACCTTGGCTATGGCAATTAATGAACATAGAAAATGGGAAAAACAGAGGTTTCCAAATGAAAAGGAAGGAAATTAGGATGTGATATGATTTGGTTGGACTGGAAAAGGAGATTTTCTGTAGCTGTTCTATAGCTGTTGGTAATAGTGGCTATTTTAACAATAAAGCTGTGACAGCTCTAATTAACACTTTTCCTTTAAGCATATTTAAACCGTCATTCTTGGTATACAGATGTTTTACTATTATGATTTGGTATATTATCTATGTTGTGAGCATGAATGTAACACCTTTTAGTTTTGTTTGCAATTGATGTAAAAAACAAACAGTTGATACATATTATTTATTTAGCTTACATTTTAAAATGTCAAATTAAAAAGTTCTACAGAAGCTCAGAGCATATGTAAAACCATCCTCATGATTTGCTAGATTTCTGAATTGATGGAAAATCAAAGGAAAAGGAGCTGAAAAATAATTATGATACTTTACTTAGGGAATTAACTTGTCCAGAATAGAATGTGTTATTTTTGGTTACATACCTTTGGTTGATTTTCAGGATTTATAAGCTATACCTGTCCTTATGTAGATAGTAATCCCCCCAAGCTGGGAAGAGTTAAGGCCTTTTTTAACAGTTTGAGCTCCTCTGGCAATGTAATTAATTATGGGCACTTGCAGTGATTTATATTTTTAAGGCTCAGATTAGTTTTAGCAAAAGTCAATTTTCTTTAAATTGAATTCTAATTTACTATAAAACAAATTCAAACTTACTGAAGTTGTGCTCCCTGAAGCACCCCCTCTAGTATGCTGCAGGCAGTTTGGCCACTTGTTTAAGACTGTGGACTGTGTGTTTTGGTGACTTCTGGTTTTGCAAAGGGTGAGAGCCTTAATTTGGCCTATGAGCCTCCTCTCCCCTGAGGGAGCACGTTTGAGTGACTGAAAGAACTTGGACTTTCAAGTCTGGGCCTGCACTCAGATTTCAGTCTGAACAATCCAGCTGGATTAAGTTTCTTATTCAGGCCTGGAAAATTAAGTTAGTTCCCCAGTTAACTAATTATTGAAATTTTAAAATTCTGTACATTAAATTTGTTTAGATATGCTGTAATTTACACATAGATATGTGCACAACATAATATAGAGGAAAAACACTAGTTTTTATAGACTAGTTTCAAACATACATTTAAGACTGATAGACTTAAGTTTAAGTCTGTCCGCTACCCCTAACCACAGTGGAATCTATTCTCCCATTGGGAAGAGTTAATTCTTGGGTACTTCTCAGTTTTCTCATCTGTATAATGGGAATAATAATGCCTGCTTTATAAATTGTCATGATGATTTAACGAAACAATCCATGTGACAAACTTATACATCTCATTGAATCATCACCACAGCTCTGCAAAGCCAGAATCTTCTCATTTCTCAAGATTCAGCTCAAGTGTGGCCTCATCTATGAAACATTTGCTGACTTCCCCATGCAGAACTGACAGCTCCCTCTCCTGGGGCTCTGCTAACAATCCACTATAGGCAGCCCCACAGTTCTTGATTATGCTGCTGACTATTGATATGCCTGTCTCTTCCATCAGAATTCATAGATGAGGCTAGGGTCAGTGTTCTATCGGCCTCTGTATCTCTAGGACCTGACCTGGTAAGTGCTTGTTCAATAAACAATTGAATGACTAAATGACTGAGCAATTGACCAGTTTCCCATGGGTTATACCTTTAGTGCAGTGCTTCCAGAGTACTAACAGATCATGGCCATTTAGGAGCTGATTCATCACCCTGGTGGTACTCTCTGCAGGGGACCCACAAATTGTAAGTTGCTTATCATGGTGCTTCTTTTCTAGCTCAGTCTCTTGCTTTATTAATGATTCTAGGATAACTAAAAGAACACACATCAAACTTTAGAGCATTTTCTCTATAGAAAGATCTTTTATACTACAGGAAAACAATAGATAACCTGTTGGAAAATTTTCACCATCTGAGTCAGGAGAATTGCTCTAAATCTTCCTAATATTGCTTCAGTTATCCAATGAATATGAGAAGAACTAGTCAATATGGTCTATGAGTTTAAAAATTGGTGATAGGTCAATAAGAGATTTGCATGAATAGCATCTGGCCCAATGATTTCAGAGACACAAACCCCCAGTGTCTGGAGGTTTGTGCTGCTAAAGTACAATATGTTGCAGTAGACTTTTCTGATAAGTTTAAATACTTGAAACTAAATTGAATGAAAGAGGCAGGTTTAGAAATTAAGTGGAACTTAAAAAATCCAATTTTAAATCTGAACGATGTTGTAAACAACATTCCATAGAAAGAAAAGATGAAAGATTTAGGTTTTAATTGTCTTTTTCCATTGAAAGATTAATATATGTTTATTGTAAAGAATCTTGAAGCAAATGAGTAAATATTAAGATAGATTAAGATGATTTATAGTCTCATTGACAAGATGGCTCTTGTTAATATTTTGGCTTATTTCCTTTGCTTTTTTGTTTAAAAAATTTATATCCTACTCTGTGTAAAGTTTGTTTTTTTGCTTACAATTTCATAAGATACTATGTACATGTGGAAATGTCTTGAAATTATTAAGCCATCTCTTTTCTAACTTTATTTTATTGCCCAATGTAAGATCCTCAGAAGGCAAGTTGCCCAGTTTGCTTTCCTTTTTAGTAATTCATCTGCAGAACTTCTCTTGTGTGCTCTGACATATGGATGGAGAGTGACTCTTGAGATGTTCAATGTAATCAGTTATCAGAAGTTAAAATATATCTCAGAACTTAAAACCCTCTTGGGAAAAAAAAAGTTTAGACATATTTCAAAAAGTGTCTGATGAAATAAGTCTAGCATTATTCATAAATACCAGATAACTTAGGTTTTTAGGTCAATAAGAGCCTAATTACCATGGTCCTTTAGGAGTTTCTCCCTGATGGAAAAAACATAAGGTATTTCTCTTTCTGTGTCTACTCAGTTCTGCTTTGTGTTATAACAATTTGTGCACTTGTGTAAGACCCAAACATCCTGGAGAAAGAAGACAATATTTTATTGACTTTTATATTCTTTTCAAAATGGAATTTATTAGATATATATGTAACATTTTAAAATATTGAAATATTAAAAACAAAAAAGACATTAAAAATGGTAATGTATATCTCAGGTACATGATGCTTCTCATAGCTATTGCTACTTCTTAATTTAATTTATCCCTCATTTTCCTTCTGGAAAACCTGCTTAACTGAAATTTTGCTTCATGTCATGAATTCTGTTTTCTTGACTATCTTTATTAGATGCTTAATATTTATTAAGTGACATTTATTGATTTTAACTTGTGGCTCAGATTCTGATCAGTAGAACCACAGAATTACAGGGCTAAGAGTGTCCTTTGGAGAGATCTTTCCAGTCTCTTTTTCTCTACCATGAACTAAACATACTTTGGCAGGTAGTAAGAGAAAATCAATATTTTATTTTAAAAATATCTCTTAGGAAAAAAATGACTCAAGGCAAGCATTATCTTTTTTAAAAAGTAGATGTTTTATTTCTGATGCTTTTTCAGAGTAATAGTTTGGGAACTGGCAATTAGTTATACAACAGAAACAAGTCATAAGAAGTCCTACTATATACTCAGGTATATGCTTTACGCATGTTCTTAAAAGCTTTGCTACCAAGAGTGTTCCGAGGACAGCAGCAGTAATGCCACCAGTACGATTGTAGAAATGCAGACTCTCAGGCTCCCCTAGACCACTGAGTCAGAATTTGCATTTTAGCAAGATCGTCATATGATCCATATTTACATTTAAGTTGAGGAAGCACTGCTTAGGTAACTGAACACTATGAATGGGACATCAAAATCCAAAGACCAAAAGATGGTAAACCCCTGGCTGTCAGTTTTAGCTTATTTAGTAGTTTCATTTGTGTCCTCTCAATGTCAGTATTAATATCAGATGGCAAGATATGATTGCCATCAACAATGTTCTGGAAAGCAGCCAGTCCATTAGTATGAAATGTGTGCCCACTGCAGTCTAGCCTCAATGAGTTGCTTGTGAGGAGGATGGATAATTTCCTATGTGGAGAATAAGTGAAAGTTAAGATTCAGGGAAGGCTGAATAATTACTGTGGAAATGCTGATTCCAATGAAGAGATTAAGGCACATGGTTACCACAAAGTCCACACACATGCTGTTAGAAGCTGTCTATATGATCTCCACAATAGGTTGCACAGATTTAATATTTTCCTCATGATTCTTTTGGATAACTTTCATGGGGATGATTGGGAGTCATTAAACTCTTTTTCTGAGTTGATTTGAGATCTCCAACTGTGCCAGGAAGAGTCCTTATGCAGGAGAAAATTCACAACATGGAGGATATCCAGAGGAACACAGGGGAATTTTTAATATGTACAAGACATGGAGGGGTAGATTTTGAAAATTTCCAGGTAGCATGCCTAGAGATTTAGTGGCCAAGAGTCTTAAGTCTCATATACTTGGCTGTTGAGAACAATAGTGCATGGGGTAAAGTGGTGTGAAATAATTAGAATTGGGGTGGTTTACTTACAGTGCAGCCTGGGAGGCTAAGAGACTGAGGAGATATCAGATATTTAATTTGACTGTCAGCTGACAGTGACTACACACTACTTAGGCACATGTGGCTTTGCAAACAACCACACAATGCCCAGTGACCACATCAACAGGGACTTTTTAAATGGGAAGGTCAACTCTATCTCTGGGGTTAAATCTCCAAATTGTGGAAAACAATAAGCTCTAAAAACATGTGGGGTCTCTATATGGAAAAGCAGTAGAAGGTTCATTTCTGTCATTGGTTGATGCAATGACCCTCGGGAAGATATAATTATATATTCCTCAGGTCTTTTCTGGGATTAGTGTGCTGGGAAGGAATTGTACAGATATGTTGGCCATTTTGTTTCTTAATAACACCATTGGTTTTCTTCTATAGCAAAAATACCTTTTCTCCTTTATCTACATTTCATGTCACATTGGTAGGTTTGGCCATTGTGTATTTAAAAAATTCCAACCATTTATTGAACTCTTGTTGTAGTTGGCAACAGTTTTTAACCTTATAGGAAAAGAGAGGATCTCAGAATATCATGTGCTGATGCCTCTGGGATACTCTTAGGAAATCTAATCTCATACATTATTTTATTGTGCAGAGCCCATTGTTGATAGTGGTCATAGAAACAAAGACCTGCAAAGTCTGTTAGGTGAACAGACTATTCACAGAGTCATCTCTGATTTTGCCAAATGGGATCAAGTTTCATGTGGATTCTATTGAGGTGGTTCTGTTTTAACGCTTCAAGTGCTTTTAATATTGAGAATATATATGTTCTTGTTAATTTGTTAGATCAGTAGACATCTGTTGAGCATGATCTCTGTGCCAGGTGTTGAGTAGTCAGAAGACTTGGTAGAGTTCCTCACAAGATCCTAATGGGGAATCCAAGTCCTTTACGGACTCCCTGGATTCACTGCTAGAGAAACTTGCATTTTCATATTTGTATGTTCAAATAAATAGGAGATGATTAATAGAGTTCACTTCATTTGAGAATGTCTTGCATTGTTTGCAAATGTGACTGTCAAAATACTTTTAAGCAATACTACCTTTATATTTTAAATAACTAAAAGACATGTTCTATTTTATAGTTTAATAAACACTAGCACATTTAGAATCTGAGTAATAGTAAAAACCTACTTTTGTGTACCTAGGTGCTAGTAAACAGCCTTACATTTAAATTAGTCCCTGTGCTCAAAGAGTATGGCATAATTTAGAAGGTTTGAAAATACTAAATATACCAGCCCGCAGCTTTGCTAGCCTGCACTATCCCAGTGAGGTGTGCTGCCAATCAGATCTGTAAAATCATCATTCATTTTCTTGCATCAATTAAAGTGAAAGGAAAGTTATTTTCAAGACTTTACAAGATTATCAAGAAGTATGGAAACATGACTTTGGGGATTTTTACCTTCCACATACATACATTTTGGGACCCAAGAGATGAGGTGAAGACCTGAAGGAAATGATATGTTTTGAGAATCAGCAACAGTAATAACATTGTTCAAGTTGTTAAAATTTCTTTTTTTGACAGGAAAAAGAATTACCCTATGCATTTAAATTATTGCATATCTCTTATGCTTCTCTCATCTGGAACAAACTCACTGTAAATTGTCCCACTGTAAATGGATTCTGTTCCTCTGACTTTTCCTATGTCCTATTTGCCTTATAATTTGGTTTACCACTGGCTGAGGAAAGTTATCAGGCCAGTTAGTTCTGAGATGGAGCCCCAGCTCTGTGCCAGCAGACAAGCAATGACAGTGTAATGATTCAAAAGTTGGAAGATATTTTCTGTTACAACAGCTGGAAGCAGTTAACATGAACATTGCTGAGTAATTGGCTATTCAGGAAGGTAAAGGACTAAAGTGGTCCCTGGATGTGAGGTCTGTAGAAAAGAGAATAAAATCATCTTGTATATTGAGCCCAACCCAAGGATAATAACATCAGCAAGAATGAAATAGCAGCTAGCATGTCTTGACTGTTTACCATATGCAAAGCCCTGACTAAAGATTTCTCTTTTAGTATTTCAACAGTTTTATGCCATAGATACTATTGTCATCTCCATTTACAGATGCAGAAACAAGGGAAAAGTAATTGGCCCACCCAAGTATGTGTGATGAAGGTGGACTGACAGTCTTAACCACACTTGACTTTATGTGCTTTGAAAAAAATTTGAGTCAAAAAAATTAATTTGCATCCTCTTTTAGTAAGAATGTTTATGAATCATTGATGCTTTATCTACTTTACCCAGTAGAGTTTAAAAATACTTCTGAAATTATCAAATTCTGGTGACCTGTCAATACTAAAATTTGAGTGGGTTGCCAAAGAGTAGTAAATGTTGAGAAAGCTACTGAAATGTCTTGCTTTGATTTCTTCTAAGTTTTTCTTGCTATTTTGATTGTTAGTCATGGAATGAATTCATTTCAAGTAATTTTAAAAAGAGCACCTGAAAATCTTTCAAAAAAGTTATCATAACGATTTTCATTCCTAACAGTGGAAAAAGAATGTAACGTAACTCATCACCCAGCAATACAGCCATTTTAGAGAAAATGAATATTGTTGCATTTTAAAACATGTTAACTTTAAACTTTTAAATAAATGTTTATAATTTTAATAAATTATAGCTTACATACCATAAAATTTACCCATTTTAAATGTACTATTCAATGATTTTAATAAATGTACAGTTGTGCAGCCATCACCACAATCCAGTGTTAAGACAGAAAGTTCCCTCGTGTCCACTTACAGTCATTCCCCACTCCTGCTCCCAACCTGGCAACCTCTGATCTGTTTTTGAATTGCATTAACTTTTTTTTTTTTTTAATTTTTTAAATTTAAAATTCTTTTATTTTTTAAATTTATTTAAAAATTTATTTTTAAATGTATCTTTATTGTTGAAAGTATTACAGAATTGCATTAACTTCTAAGTGTTGCTCACATCTTCCTGTGTGCATTTATGGAAAAGACTTTTCTACCTCTGAAGTCATGTGTATAATTACTAAGTACATCACTCTTTAGCCTTTAGTGTGATCTTCATCCTCTGCAGCTCAGTGTGAATAGCACTGGATTTCAACTGAAGTTTTATAAGTAATTTATAGCAAAGAATGTTATGCAGCCCCTTTTAGCACAGTGGACTTCTTACTGTCTTTGCACTCTTTGCACATATGGTATTTCTGAATTAATTCCAAACTCAGGCAACAAAGGGGAAAAACATTTACTGTTCATGGCAGAATGGAATAATAACTGTTGTCCTTTAATGTCCTAGGGCTGCTCCTCAGACGCCTATTTGTCACTACTGCCTTCTCCATACTCCATTTGGGGACTCTTTCTCTCTGTAGTCCAAAATACTGTTTATAAGCTGATTAGATTTCAAATTATATTAACATATTTCAAGCTCTATATCTTTTTGCTTTTTCATAGTTAAAATATGCTTTCCATGTGTTTCGTCTTTTTCTTGGGTAAGATCTAATTATGTAATCTCTTTTCTCATGGCACTTTTCCCACTTGTCCTTTCATCACTTTACTATTTAAGATCTTTGAGGACTTTTTTTAAATGATCTGTTTCTCTCTTCTCAAGAAAAGAAACTTCATCATGAATTCCAATATCCTGTAATACAGTAAAGCTGCACCTGGGGGGATTCTGGTCATCGAACCATTGTTGAATGCCTTCGTAATTCATTGTTCAGATGCTTTTGGCTTTTGGATTCCAGAGTTGTATATTCACTTTATGAGTTTTCCCATTACTCAGAAGCAGATGTTTCTATGAAATCTTTCATAAGCCAAAATGGTGTGAAGCACAGAAACAATTACAGTGGCCGACCTTATCTGCAGGAGATACATTCCAAGACCCCCAGTAGATGCCTGAAACAGCAGATAATACCAAACCCTATATATATGTTTTTCCTATACGTACATGCCTATGATAAAGTTGAATTTATAAATTAGGCACACTAAGAGATTAACAGTAATAACTAATAATAAAATAGAACACTTATGGCAACATACTGTAATAGAAGTTATGTTAATGTTGCCTTTCTCTCAGGAAACTAGCACGAATTTCTTTATCCTTCACAATTTTGCTGATGGAAGATTCCTTCTTACCATAGATCTTTGCAACCTCAGCATGTGATTTTTTTTTTTCTTTAAGTCGAGAACTTTCACCTTTTCATTAAATGAAGTACTTTACAGCTTCTCTTTGGCATATTTATAATGCCAGCATCATTACCCTTGTGCTTCGTGGTCATTATTAAGTAGAGTAAGAGTTGCTTGAATACAAGCACTGAGATACTGAGACAGTCTATCTGATAATCAATATGGCTACTAAGTGACTAATGGGTGGGGAGCGAATACAGTGTGGAGACAAAGGGATGATTCACGTCCTGGGTGAGACACAGCGGGATTTCGTGAGATTATATCATGCTATTTAAATTTAAAACTTATGATTTTTTATCTGTGGAATTTTCCACTTACTATTTTAAAACCTCAGTTGACCATGGCTAACTGAAACTGGGAAAAGTACAACCATGGATAAGGGGAGACTTCTGTACCATTAATTTATATGGAAAATTTGTTAGTGTTCCCAGATCATCACGATCAAAACTTTTAATTATGTACAGTTTTATGCTAAGCATAACACCCTTATGGCTTTCCTAGGCTTTTCTGATAACCTTAGGACTCATCTTGCTAAAGGATGCATGAAATAAAGCTCTGGCAGCTCGATGATGGGTGCTGAGCGTGGTTCCCAGGGAAGGAGCTGGGTGGGGCCACTCTCCATGCTCCCGGTGCTCTTGTCTCTCTGAGGGCTTACTGCAAAACAAATACTGAATACTATTTTCATTTCATTTTCCCCCCATAAAAGCAAAAATTCTCAGGATTTGTTTTGGTTAGCAAATTCAGATACTAATGTGGATCTTTCTTAAAGTGACGTGGTGTAATGTTCAAAACACGGGGCATACCTGTATATCTGTGTATATATATCTATATGTCTGTAGATATGTAGATATATGGATATCCTTTTTCTTGTTCAAGGCCATCTTCAAATTCCTGAACAAGATTTAATCTTTCTCATAAGGTTTCTCCCAGGGTGATGAAGAGAAGCTGGTCCAGGCTTAGATCCAGAGGCCCTGGGCTCCTTTCTGGGCATAATTATGAGGTTGAGGATATGCTGAGATTGCTTTCCAGGTATTTCTCCCTTTCTTACCTCCTTCTTAGTGATCTGTCTATTAACAGAACCAAAGAATTTATGATGGTGGGTAGCTACATTGAAGAGAATTATGTACAGAAGATGCATGTCAAAACCAGTGGTTTACAGTTTTTAAAGCCCCCTTTTGGGGATTGGTTTTCTTACATACTAAAGTGGACGGTCTTTATTATAATTCCCTTTAGCTAAAGCTGACCACAGAGATTAAGAATAACACAACGGGGAAAAATAAAAAAGACTAATTCTGATCATTTAAAAGAAATCAAAACCCTGTATCTTTAGCTGAGATTTTTTTCTTTTGTTTGTTTTAAACAGTGGCTCTTAATTTTGTGGATCACATTTCTTTCTGGGACTCTTACAAATGTTATGACTTGGGAATGCTATCCCCAGGAAAGTTGCACTTCGCAAGTGAAGTAGCATTAAATTTTTTTAAGATGTGCTTATCAGTGTTCAGTCTTTTATTCCTTTGAAGGGAATTTATATGTCCTTCATATTTATTCATCAAGTGACAAAAATCAAATCTGTTTTAGATCACTTTTAATTTTCTTGCATTTAGTAATGATTTTCTTGAAGCAACCAGGAGATGGAGCCCACAAAGAGAGATGAGAAGGTGAATTCTGCCACCTGTCTTCTTTCACGCATTTGATTACTAAAATGTCTGGTTCTTGACAAACATTTCCTACTCATAGGGAAATTATTTATTTAGATCATGGGCTTTCTTTCTTTCACTTGCTTCTTTATTAGAACAAAAATCTAGTGCTTCTGTACACAGTAAGACAAATGGTATGATCCTTCTTTTTACCATCTCTGTCTCCTTTTATCTTCTCTTCATTCCTTTACATCTTAATTTGAGTTTTTAGTTTGTGTGAGGTAATTTTATTTTTCTTCTTATCTAATTTTTTTCACTTGTAGAAAATCATATTCCTGACTTTTAATTGTTCTTTTTTCTACAACAGATGCTCTCCAGGACTCTTCATTTTGTCCTGGGCAGTACATTTTCAAACTGGTGAAGTGTTTTCCAACTGATGGTTCTAGAATCCCTGGGTTCCCATCCAGGTGTTCCAGTAATGATATTTGTTTTAAAATCTTTTAAAAACTACAAGTATTGTTGCTTAAAAACTTTTCCCTTAAAAAGGAATCCGTCTCAGAGCTACTGAGTGTATCAAGTAGCCATGCATAGCAGTTAGTGGAGATCATGACAGGCTTCTCAGTTGGTTTATCACTCAGTGGAACACCACAAGTTGATAGTGTGTTTTTGACTATCATATAGCTTTAAATTGGTTTTATTCTAAGCCATATATTGTTAAACTTATATTCACAATGAACCATTGGTTAAACATAAGAAATTAATGAGAAGGGTATAAAGAGATGATGGTAATGCTAGCTTTTATATAGCACATCAAAGTGGTTCCAATACTTAGGAAAATAATATTAAAAAGAAAATACAATGTAATTTCATTCAATTTAGTTTTTATTTACTGAGATTAAAATTATCTACAGTACTATATTATTAAACAGATGATTTTTTTGGCACAAAATGTACATCTGGTCACAAAAGGCATTTTAAAATATAACATACATTTTAATTTACATTTTAATAAAGATTGTATTCTAATACCAAATAAAATATAGTCACTTTTATTTGTTGTTATCAATTATGAATTTGTCATATAAATTTAAATTACTTGAAAACATATAACAGGTTGATTGAGAAGAATAAACACTTATATTTCATAAATATTATCCAAGTTCTATTAATATCATTTCTAACTTAAAAGATTTGTTGAAAGTAACTGTCATTCAAAAATGTCAAAATTATTTAAGAATTCCTTAGAGTGTTTAATAGGTTGACTAGTTCTGTGAAGAGATTTTTTGGGGAAAAAGGATTGGAAACATAGGTAGCTGAATTATAGAGGGGTGATTGAATATTGGGGAGCCAATAAGTATCTCAGTGTCTCTAATATGGTACTTTGAATTTATCAGGTGCTTGGCAAATATTTATTAAGGGAATTTTAATTTAATATATGGTACTTTAATACTTTGTTTTCATTAAAAAACACACAAAAGGAAGTCATACAACCATATACGGAAACTTAACTAGATGACTTGTAGCCACTATGGAAACTTTCTCCTGGGAGACTCATTACAGCAAAATATCTGTTCACCCATTCCAAGACCTAGAATTACTGAATGAAGTGTTGTTTTTACCCACATAATAACATCTGTTAACCGAAGTGAAGAATATGCCTATTTTATTATTCCAGGAGACTTCTTAAATAATTTGCGAATCTGTTCCAAATAAGGTACATTTTTAAAAGTCAACGATGTGAGCACTTCTTCCTCCACTGTAGTAGGTAATGTAAACCAGTTATTTATTTAAAGTTTAATATAGAAGTAAGACTTTCAAGAACATCTCATATGAGTCAATGTATTACAGTTTTGAAGCACTGTTACTGTCCCTTATTCAATAAGGCTTAATTATCAATGATGTTAATAATACCTTTCTACCTAAAGCCACTTTTTCCCTTGACTTGTCTTATTTTCAAGGTCTCTTTTATTCAGTTGATGCCAACTTTTGTGGTCTGGACTATTGATGATTCTGCATGGAATATTTGGAAGACAGAATTTATAGAATTAGTATCTGATTGGATGTGGGAAAGGAGACAGAAAAGTGAAGAAAATGAAAAGGAAAGAAAAGGCATCTCAGATGAATGAGGGATATGCCTTGTGCACTAAGTGGAGAGTGGTGATATTAAAAGCTAAACAATATACTATGTATAACAACTGCAAACATTTATTCAGCAATTTGCTTTGTGATTGTTACTGTGTTAAGTACTTCCCATGCATTATAAAATTTTATCCTCACACCAGCCCTATACACTAAGTTCTATATTTTCTCTTTTACAGATGAGGAAACCAATATGTAGAGGAGTTATATAATATGTTCATTATAAGTGAAAATAATTCAGAAGCCAGAACTCTTACTTTCTAGTGGGAAGTTGAAGCAGCTTTGGAGTTGTGTATAGTTAACAGGATTCATACTGCTAAATAATTAAACAAAATAAAGACTGACTGTAGAGTATTGGCAAGTAGGAAAGATAGTGAGATGGTGAGAGGACATCTTAGACTAAAGGAACAATGTGGGATAGTGACCTCGGGTAAGAAAGCATATGGACTGGTCTAAAATGAAAATGGATATATTGAGTTTTGGGAGGGGTGGTATCTAGGACATAGGAAATAGATAGATAGATAGATAGATATGGAAAAGTAGGTAGAAAGTGATGCCAGTGGCAGGGGGAATGGATAGGTAGTGGAGAGAGTGGAAGGGAAGATACAAGTTAATAAGACACACAGCAACCTTCTTAATGTTAACTTTGAGTGCTTTATCATATGAAGCATATCACCCTAGGAGTGATGGCTACTTTCTTTATCTCCCTTGACTCAGATATTATACGTATTTACACCACTGACGTGTTGTGGCTGAAAGAAATTTTCTAGACTAACTTTATAAGCATATAGAGAAGCAAACATATTTCTCTGAAGTTTGGGTTGTCATTTCCCATTTTTATGGCCAAATGCAGATTAAAAGTTTAAGATCAGGGAGTTGTTACATAACAAGACATTATGTGCCAGTGTACCAGGCACTGAGAATGCAAAACTGAATAAAGTGTGCCTCCTGTCCTGAGACACTCATAGAACAGGACAGGAGACAGAAATTTCAACAAAGGATTGCAATGCCATGGGCTAAGTACTGAGTCTTGTAACAGCAAAACAGAAAGAGGTACTGGCTGCTGGCATGGGGTGGAGTAGAGCCTGGGGAGTAAGACCAACAAGATAATTATTAAGCTCCGCTGCTGTTTCTCTAAATTGCCTCAGTAGAAACCTGAGCATCATCCTGCCATCTTTCCTTTCCCTACAATGCTCCCTTGTCCAGTGAGTCCCTCCATGACTTACCCAACCAGCCCCAGAGCAGCTTTGGGAATCCAATTCCCCTTCTCTGTGGGTGTGCTCAATCACCTGGACTGTAGTAATTGAAAACACCCAATCTGTGTTACTAAAACTTGTTAATCCTCTCCAGTTGACCTCAGTAATGATTAGGTTACTAGCAGAGTAAAAAGCTTTGGTTCCCTCATGGTGCCAAGTAGAGATCAAAGTGTCATCCACATTTTCCACAAGCTATTGTGGGAGTCACTCATGTACCAGACAAAACAAAATTTTGTCTTGTTTTGTGTTTGGTTGGAGAGAAAAAAAATCAAATTGGGCTAAATGTTATTGGGTGCAAGAGTCAGTGCCTCAGAAACAAAAAAGAAGTTAGAGACATTAAATTCCCAGAACTGCCTATTGTACATTTCTTTGTACAGGGAAAAGTAAAGAAAAAGGCAAATGTCTTCACCAGAGAATTGAGGTGGAAAGAGGAGGGTGATGGGAAACTCAAAACAAACAGGAACATTTGAGAAATGGAGAGCCTGGCATCCATTCAGTGAGGGAGTGGAATAATTACACAGGAAAAAACATACAGATTGACTTGGAACAAGATTTTTGTTTCCAAAAGTAGTTAGAGTTATATTAACTGCACAAAGCACACCAGGAAAGTCCTGTATTTCTATCTAGCTGAAACACTGGCTTGTTTCTCTTGGGTCACCCAACTATTTATAATATGAGGTTTTCTGGTCAAGTAGGGACAAACTTACATATCTACTCATAAATATATGAAATTACAGAGAGGAGGAGTATTTTGAAGTAAGCCAGAAATTACGCCTATTGAAGATATTAGAAAAATATATTAAAACTTACATCTACCCTGCCCAGTGTTGCTCAGTGGTTAGAACATCAGACTGTGCACTGAAGCATCTCAGGTTTGATTCCCAGTCAACGTACCTGGGTTGCAAGTTTGCTCACCACCCCAGGTCGGAGTGCATGTGGGAGGCAACCAGTCAATATGTCTCTCTCACATTGATGTGATTTTTTTTTTTACTCTCTGAAAAAGCAATAGAAAAAATATCCTCAGGTAAGGATTAACAAAACAAAAAACACACACCTACTCCTGAATCATATTAATAATTTGGGTAAAAGCCATTTTAAACAGATTTCAGACTTTTTAAATTCCAAACTTGCATAAATAAGTAGCAACCAATGATGACTGAGAATGTTTTTTTAAAAACATAACATGCAACTTATTCCATTTATTGGTTATTGATATTTTATGTATTTTTTAAAAAGTATTAGTAAAAATTTAGAATCCATGGGGACATTGAAATAGAGATTAGAAGTGAGAAGTTATAAGAAACGGAAGATGGCAGCACTGTGAGAAGCAGCAGAGACCTCCACTCCCAGCCACAGACTCAATTTACTCCTAAAATACTACGTAGCCAGCTTGGAAAAACCAGAGAAACATACCTGAGTGGACGGAGTGTGAGTAGGGAGTACTGAAGAAACATCATACAGTCCAGTAAAAGAGGGGGGCATAAAAAGGGGGAGACCCCCTGAAGCCTGTTTGGAGCCTGGGCTCCAAACCCTTAGGCTTGGAGGCTGCAAAGCACCCCTCGGGAGTGTGGACCAGCCTCCAAAAGCAGAGATCTCATACCTGCAGAGGAGGAGAAGGGAAGGAGCACCCTGCTCAGAGGGCAGAGGGACCCAGGGGAGCAGTGAGTCTGAGAGGAGGGGACAGCACCTTCCTAGCAAAACAAAGCTTCTACTGGCAGATGCAACCTGCATCTAGTTCTCAGGGTGTTGACCATAGGAAAGATTGTCCCAAAGTGTGTGGCACCCGAGTAGTAAGGGACCAGAGGACTGCACTAAGCAGAAGCACACAGGGACTCTCTGCCTCTCTGTAAGGTATTGTGTTGAGCCCCAGAAAGCACTGAATCTGCATGGTGTGGGGGAGAGGAGGAGCCCTCCCTACCTAAGCTCCCGGTGCCGAGGGGCTGGCATCTGTGACCAGCCCTGTGGCACTGAGCTCCTGCTGGGGTGAGTCTGGGATCTGTGACCAGCTCTGAGGGGAATCCCTGGTGGCAAGTAAAGCTGCCTCAGCTTTGCTGAGATCAGGGGTGTGGGCAGCTGTGTGGAGCTGACTTTGGGTTCCCTCCTGCTGGGTGCCTTTGTGCACAAGAGGCGGGACCTTGGGGGCAGACTCTCTGCATGTGTGTTGCTTTGTGCATTTTTTGATTCTGATAGTGGAACTGGCTCCCACCTTCCCAGCGTGCACAGGACTGATAGACCAGCTGAGGCTGGGATTGGGGTCTGCACAGTGGACTGTTTGAGGGGCAGGCCTGGTGCAGCCAGCCAACCAGAGCTGGGAAGGGAGGGGCAGAGCCCACCTTCCTCTTCTGCTGCCTGGGAGCCCCTCCCCCAAGAGGAAAAGGGCTGGTCCCACTCACTGAGGCCCCATACACACCCACAGGGCACAGGCCTGAGGGGGAAGGGAGAGCAGCTCACAGGAAGATTTTACAAGAATAAGATTCTCAGGGATTATTGTTCGGGAACTGGAGGAAAAGCTGAAAATCCCTGCTGGGGGCTGGGAAGGCAAAAGGCTCACTGGAATGTTCTTTAACCAAACCCAATGAGCCCAGGCTGCTTAAATGGCCCATGCAGAAAAGGAAACAGACTGAAATCAATCTGAAACTGCAGCAGGCCAGAGCATGGGGAACTAGAATCAGAGGAGAGGGTAGGGACTGAAGAGCTGGCTATGGAGCAGAGACTAACTTCTCCACAGTGAGTGCCAGACAGCGAAACTTCTAAGTAAGGGGAGTGATACCCTGAGCTACACTAGCCATCCCACACCCTGAAGACTCTACAAAAGACTCTGGAGTAAGACCAGGCAACTATGAAGTTGAAAAATAGCTGACAAGAGGAGGTGGTTTACAGAGAGCCTCAGATCAACCATCTGCCTAAGGACACCAGAGCCAAACCTAGACAGCTCCTCACATTGGCTGATACACAAGGACCTCCCAGGAGAATGGAAATCAGCACACAAAACAGTGAGCCTCAGACAACATAAGTGGCCCAGAAGAAACTCACCTAATTGACTGTCTTTTTTTCTTCTGTTTTTTTCACTGTTTGTTTTGGTTTTGTTTGTGTGTTTGCTTGTTTTTTCTCTTACTAAGAAGAAAAGGGGGGGGGGATTTATTTGTTTTTTTTCTTTTTTAAATTTTATAATAATTAAAAAAAATTTTTTTTAAACTTTTTTAAAAAATATATCTTTGATTTCAGAGAGAGGAAAGGAGAGGGAGAGACAGAGATAGAATCATCAATGATGAGAGAGTCATTGATCGGCTGCCTCCTGCATGCCCCTGACTGAGGATCAAGCCTGCAACCCGGGCATGTGCCCTGACTGGGGATCAAACCCCGATCGCCTGGATCCTAGGTTGACACTCAACCTCTGAGCCAAGCCCAGCCGGGCAAACATTTTTTAACTAAGTTTGTTTTTTATTAAAGAATTTTGTCTTGCTTAGCTTGTTTGTAGTTTTGCTACTCTGTTTTGTTTACTTGCTTTGTTTTGTTTTATCCTTGCTTATACTATCAAGACTTTCTTGACATCCCTGCTTAATGACTGGGACTTTATCATTCTAACCAAGTTTACTGCTTTTCTCTATAGTTACCCCCAAATCTCTTACCAGACTTCCTCACTGCCCAGGCTTTATCTCTCTCTCCTCTCAATCCAGTGGCATAACTTTTTTCTTCTTATTCTTTTTTCTTCTTCTTTTCTTTTATTCTTTTGTTATCCTCTTTTAAGCCTTCCTGTCTTTTTGTTCGATTGTTAGTTTCTCTTATTCTCTTTATTGTATTTTTATTTTCTCATTTTCAACTATTATCTTATTCCTATTCTCTTCCTTAATTTTTTGCTGGCCCTACTTTCAGAATCTTTTCTCTGCTTCAGTTATCTCCCAGGAGCTTCTCTCTTTTTTATATTTTAGCTTATTATTATTTTATAAATTTTCATCACTATTAACAATAGTGTTACTTTGCTTTCTTTCCTTTTTTAAAGTTTTTTTGTGTGTGTGTTCTTCACTTTCCAAGTTCTGTTTTTACTTGGTTGTTTTCATTGTGACTGTCAGGATATTTTGTTTGATACCCCTTGTTTCCTGGAAGCTTACACAACGAGGTTAGGGCTGAGACACAGTTAGCCAACCTGAGAGTCCTCCCAAGGAATGGTCAATGAAAATCTAGACCCAACCACAACAGAACATAAAGAAACCATAAGATGGACACCCATAAATGGGACACGCCTAGAGCAAAGAGCTCAGAAGTATAAGGAAAAAATACCTCTGGGCTCCACTGGACTCATAAGACAAAATCCAACCCCACAAGACTGGGAGACAGCAAATATATCTAATACATAGAAACAAACACTAAGACCTACCAAAATGGGGAGACAAAGAAACAACCTCAAAATTAAAGAAAAGGAAACATCACCAGAAAAAGTCTTTGATTAGATGGAGTTAAGCAAGTTATCAGAGTTCAGAGTATTGATGAAGACTTTCAAGGAAATTAAAGAAAAAATCAAGGCAATAGATGATAAGATAGAGAACTTTAGGAAAAACATGAAAAAAAAGATACATAACATAAAAATCAGACAGAAATAAAGAATGCTGTATCTGATATCAAGAATACACTGGAAGGAATTAAAAGCAGGCTCAATGACAGAGGATAAAATAAGTGACTTAGAAGGCAAGGTAGAAAAAATCAATCAGAGCAGCAAAAAGAAAAAACACTTAAAAAGCATGAGGATAGTCTAAGGGAGCATTAGGACAACATGAGGTGAAACAACATTCGCATTCTAGGAGTACCAGAGGGGGAGGAAAGAGAGCAAGGGATAGAGAAATTGGTGGAGGAAATAATGACAAAAAAATTTCCTAGGCTGGCAAAGGAGAAAGCCACACAAGTTCAGGAAGCACAGAGGATTCCAAACAAGAGGCACCCAAAGAGACCCACTCCGAGACACATCATAATTAAAATGGCAAATGTCAAGGACAAAGAGAAAATATTAAGGGCTACAAGAGAGAGACAAGCAGTGACTTACAAGGAAACCCTCATAAGGCTAACAGCTGATTTCTCAACAGAAACTCTTCAGGCCAGAAGGGAGTGGCATGAAGTTCTCAAAGTAATGAAAAGCAAGAACATGCAACCTAGATTGCTTTATTCAGCAAAGCTATTATTTAAAATTTAAGGTGAAATAAAGAGCTTCCCAGACAAAAAAAAGGCTAAAAGACTTCAGTACCACCAAACCAGCATTGCAAGAAATGCTAAAAGGACTGCTCTAAGAAACAGAAGGAATAGTGAGAGAAAGGTACATCAGCATAAAGGGGGAAAATGGAAATAATATATATCAATAGTAACCTTAAATGTAAATGGAATAAAAGGTCCAATCAGAAGACATAGAGTAGCTGAATGCATAAGAAAACAAGACCTAAATATATGCTGTCTACAAGAGACCCACTTGAGAGCAAAAGATTCACAAAGGCTAAAAGTGAAGGGATGGAATAAAATATTCCATGCAAATGGATAGGAAAAAAAGCTGGAGTAGCAAGCAATACTTACGTCTGACAAAATAAACTTCAAAATAAAGACGATAACAAGGGACAAAGATGGCCACCACATAATACTAAAGGGATCATTCCAACAAGAGGAAATAACCCTTATAAACACATGCACCCAGGATATGAGCACCTAAATATATAAAAAAACTTCTTGGCGGACGTTTAGGGGGAGATTGACAGCAACACAATCATAGTGGGGGAGTTTAACACCCCACTGTCAGCATTGGACAGATCATCAAGACAAAAAAATCAGCAGGGAAACACAGACCTTTAATGACTCACTAGACTTAATGGATTTCATTGACATTTACAGAACATTTCATCCCAAAGCAGCAGAATACACATTCTTCTCAAGTGCACATGGAACATTCTCAAAAATAGACCACATGTTAGGGCACAAGGCAAGTCTCTACAAATACAAGAAGATTGAAATCATATCAAACATCTTCTTGGATCACAATGCCATGAAACTAGAAATCAACCACTATAAAAAAACTCAAAAATATTCAAACTCATGGAGGCTAAATAGCATGTTATTAAACAATGAATGGGTTACCAGTGAGATCAAGGAAGAAATCAAACACTTCATGGAAAGTAACAAAAATGAACAGGCAACAACCCAAAATCTATGGGACACGGCAAAAGCAGCCCTGAGAGGAAAATTCATAGCATTACAAGCATCTCTCAAGAAACAAGAAAAAGATTTAATGAACCATCAAACACAACAACTAAATGAACTGGAACGAGAACAGCAAAAAAACCCAGAGGAAGAAGAAGGAAGGAAATAATAATGATCAGAAAAGAACTTAATGACGTAGAGAATAAAAAAAAAAAAAACACAGAAAATCAATGAAACCAAGAGCTGGTTCTTTAAAAAGATAAATAAAATTGATGCACCATTAGCCAGACTCACTAAGAAAGAGAGAGGACCCAAATAAATAAAATCAGAAATGAAAGAGGCAATATAACAACCGACCCAACAGAAATACAAAGGATTGTAAGAAAATACTATGAGCTACTATATGCTAACAAATTGAACAACATGGGTGAAATGGACAAATTCCTAGAAGCATACAACCTTCTAAAGCTGAATCAAGAAGAGGCAGGAAACCTGAATAGGCCAATAACAACTAACAAAATGAAGCAGTAATAAAAAAAACTTCCAGCATACAAAAGTACTGGACCAGATGGATTTACCAATGAGTTTTACCAAACATTCAAAGAAGAATTAACATCTATTCTATTCAAACTATTCCAGAAAATTCAAGAGGAGGGAAAACTCCTAAACTCTTTTTATGAGGCCAGCATCATCCTAATCCCAAAACAGGATAAAGACACTACAAAGAAAGAAAATTACAGGGCAATATCCCTGATGAACATAGATGCTAAAATCCTTAACAAAATACTAGCAAACCGGATCCAGCAATACGTTAAAAAGATCATATACCACAACCAAGTGGGATTTATTCTGGTGATGCAAGGCTGGTATAACATCCACAAATCGATAAATGTGATATATCATATAAACAAAACGAAGTACAAAAATCATATGATCATATCAATAGATGCAGAAAAAGCATTCAACAAAAAACAACACCCATTTCTGATAAAAACTCTCAGCAAAGTGGGAATAGAGGGATTATACCTCAACATAATAAAGGCCATATATGACAGACCTACAGACAACATTATTCTCAATGGTCAAAAACTAAAACAATTTTCATTAAAAATGGGAACAAGACAGAGTGTTCACTTTCACCACTCTTATTCAACATAGTACTGGAAGTCTTAGCCACAGTCATCAGACAGGAAGAAAACATAAAAGGTATCCAAATTGGAAAGGAGGAAGTAAAACTGTCATTATTTGCAGATGACATGGTATTGTACATAGAAAACCCTAAAGAATCCATCAAAGTACTACCAGATTTGATAAACAAATTTGGCAAGGTAGCTGGATACAAAATCAGCATCGAGAAATCAATGGCATTCATACACACCAACAATAAACTCTCAGAGAGAGAAACTGAAAAAACAATACCATTTACCATTGCAACCAAGGAAATTAAGATAACTAGGAATCAACTTAACCAAGGATGTAAGAGACCTGTACTTGGAAAACTACGTGACACTGAAAAAAGAAATAGAGGAAGATTTAAATAAGTGAAAGAATATAACATGCTCATGGATAGGAAGAATTAGTATCATTAAAATGTCCATACTACCCAAAGCAATTTATAAATTCAATGCAATTCCTATTAAAATACCAACAATATATTTCACCGACCTAGAGCAAACATTTTGAAAATTTATACGGAACCAAAAAAGACCCCTAGTAGCTACAGCTATCTTGAGAAAAAAGAACAGAGTGGGAGGGATCACATTACCAGATTTCAAACTGTACTACAAAGCCACTGTAACCAAAACGGCCTGGTATTAGTACAACAACAGGCATATAGATCAATGGAACAAAACAGAGATCCGAGAATAGACCTACACCATTATGGTCAATTAATATTTGCCAAAGAGGCAAGAGCATCCAGTGGAGTAAGGACAGTCTCTTCAATAAGTGGTGCTGGGAGAACTGGACAGATACATGCAAAAAAATGAAACTAGACTACCAACTTTCACCATACACAAAAATAAACTCAAGGTGGATAAAAGACTTAAATGTAAGTCATGAAACCATAAAAATCCTGGAAGAAAACATAGGCAGTAAGGGCACAGCCATCCCACATAGTGGAATTTTCACTGATACATTACCTAGGGCAAGAGAAACAAAGGAAAAAATAAACATATTGGACTACATCAAACTAAAAAGTTTTTGCCTAGCAAAAGAAAACAACCTCAAAAAGAAAGGAGCCCCATGGTTTGGGAAAACATATTTGCCAAGGATGAATCTGATAAGGGGCTAATTTCCAAAGTGTACAAAGAACTCATAGCACTCAGCAAGAGGAAGACAAACAACCCAATTAAGAAATGGGCAAAGGTCCTGAATAGACACTTCTCCAAAGAGGACATACAGATGGCCAAGAGACATATGAGGAAATGCTCGATGTCGATAATCATCAGAGATGCTAATTAAAACCACAATGAGGTATCACTTCACACCTGTCAGAATGGCTGCCATCAACAAATCAACAAACAACCTGTGCTGGTGAGGATGTGGAGAAAGGGGAACCCTAGTACACTGCTGGTGGGAATGCAGACTGGTGCAACCACTATGGAAAACAGTATGGAGTTTCCTCAAAAAATTAAAAATGGAACTGCCTTTTGACCCAGTGATTCCACTCTTAGGAATATATCCTAAGAATCCTGAAACACTAATCAGAAAGAATATATGTACCCCTGTTTTCATAGTAGCACAGTTTACAATAGGTAAGATCTGGAAACAGCCCAAGTGCCCATCAGTAGATGAGTGTATAATAAAGCTGTGTGTCATATACACCATGGAATACTATGAAGCTGTAAAGAAAAAGGATCTCGTGCCCTTTGGGATAGTATGGATGGACCTGGAGAAAATTATGCTAAGTGAAATAAGCCAAGCAGAGAAAGACAAACATCATATTATCTGACTTATATGTGGAATCTAAAGAACTTAATAAACTGATATACAGGATAGATTCAATGACATGGAAGCAGGGATCAGACTGATAAATGTCAGAAGGATGGAGGAGGGTGGGTGGGTGGAGGGGGAAAGAGTAACCAAAGAATTTATATGCATATATGCACGGCTCAAGGACACGAACAGTGGTGGAGAGAGGGTCTCAGGAGGGGGTGAGGATGGGATGGAATGGGTCATTGGGGAGAAAAAGGGACATCTGTAATATTTTAAACAAGAATCAAATTAAATAAAAAAGGAATCAATAACAACAACAAAAGAAGTGAGATGTTATAGACTGTGCTGAGGACATGATCGCACTAGAAATCTAGGTTAAGACTAATTAACATCCTCGAGTTATTATGAGGTAAGACTTAAATGGAAATGGAGTTGTCATGGGGCTTATTAGCAATAGAATAAAATTTTTAGGTTTGTCTAGAGTTACAGGTCTTTTCTTAGCACTAATGTTAAGGTTCTGCTCCCTCAGAATCTCCTAGTCCCTCTGGGAACCCTCACCCTTTATTCAGACCCACCTGGTGGGTTCTCTTTCCCTCAGCTCTCCTTCTGGGGCATGGGCTGCCCTGCCTTCCTGCAGGTCATGTTTTACCATCTTACAAACTGCCTTCCAGCACTAGTTATTCCCCAGACTCTATATTTTTATTCTCCACAGTAGAGCTAAGGCCAAATTATGGTATTTAACAAAGATATTGAGAAGCCTTTTACATGAAATAAAAGTTCGGGACAAGCTTTGAGACTGGATCCTTCAGGGCACTGCTCCTAAAGTTCAGAGCCAAGTGCCTCAAGCTATGTGGCAGCACCCCAAACCTCAGACCCTCCTAAGTAAAAAAAAAGTTTACTAAAAGCAGACACTGTCTTCAGAGCTGCACCCCATCTAAGACACCCTTTAATTATTGTGCAGGGAAGCTCATGCATCCTAATCATGAATTCCATTCCAGAATAGAATATTTGCTTTACTTTTGAATAACCACATGGCCCTTAAAGTGTTTTCCACCATATGTCAGTGATCAGTCTGTAAAGGTGAATTTGAGTTTTTAATTCTGAAGAAATGGGAACCATGTGTAACTTCACCATTTTCACACATCACATTAAAAAATACATATTGTTGTTCAGACCCAGGCAAAGCATCCTTTCTACATGGCACTCTGGTACTACCCAATGGCCACCCTGAAATTTTTGCTGAAAACGAGGACCACAGGTTTTGTGTTTCTTTCTCTCTGGTCTCTGAGCACCTTCATTGTCCTCTCCGTGTTTCCCAGGGGACCTTTTTCATCATCCCTGAAGGAGCTGGGAGAAAGGTGTGTCCTCAGCAGGATGGATGTTTTCTCATATTAAAGATTCAGTTTTTCCTTGCCTACCCCAAACCAAGCCCCTCCTATGTTGGAAGAGAGTGAGGAGAAGAGAGGCACCAATGTTGGCCTCCAAAAGTCTTCTCAGTGGGATAAAGAAATTGATATCCTCAGAGCATCTCCTGTGTGAAGCAGTCCACGTGGCCTTGTATTCTGGTCACATCTTTACACGTCTATATCTGTCCTTAGGCTCCAAATTTTTTATAGTCAGAGGATGAGTCCTTCCATGTTTCTGTGCCCACCAATGGTTGCCTCTAGAAGATGCTCAGAAATTGATTATCAACCTACTGCCTAACACCATCACCAACTCTGTTAATCGCAACATGGGCTAAGGGATCACAGGTTCCTTTACCAGGGCTTATTTTCCTTTTAGGGGCATCTATGCTGAAAGATCAGTGCCCTGTTTTGTGGCAAAATTTGCATCACACTTACATAGACATGTAACTAGTGTCTATCACTTAAAGTGTCTTAAAATCTGTTAAGGAAATAGTTCACTTCCTGCTGAAGTGGGAGGCATCAAGGCCATCTTATGTAGACTTCTCTGGAGACTGATAGTTTCTCCCTGTGTGCTTTGCCCCAGGGGATCCAGGTTATACAAAGTGGATTCCAGAGGGGCTAGTTCAGGTAGTATTTTCAATCATAAGAACAGCTCATGACATTGACTTGGTTTGTTGAAGGAACTAATTAAATAATGCTAATAACTGGCAAATAGTGATGTCAGATGATGAAACAATTACCCTGGCTGCTGAGTTGAATGAGGAAAGAAGAAAACAGGGGAAGAGGATCTAACTATGGCTGATAGAGGGTGAGCATTGTATATCTCATATGGATAATAATAATTTTTATTAGAAGTATTGAACCTTTTGCTGAGTGACACAAGGTGTGGTTTGTGTTGAGATTTTTCTTTAAATATTTCTTCACAAAAGTAATATATTTTATTTCTGGGTAACTAACTGAAGATAAACAATATTCAGATGAAATGGTCAATGTTGAGTTCCTGTCTATTGAAACTTACCAAAGCACCAAGAAAATAGGAATCCAAAGAAAGAATGGACTTCAGGAGTTAGTGCCATACCATTCTTGAGATGTCCATTGTGCTGATCTCATCTTGACCTTTTCAAAGCTTCTGTAGCAGCAGCAAGCTTACCATGATTACTGGCAGGTTGTAGCTTTCTTGGTTTACCTTAACTGTGACTTAACTTGATAACATTCAGAATATTGGTACAGTGGTACCTTAGTTTTCAAATGTGATCCATTCCAGAAGACCATTTGAGTTCTGAAATGTTTGAAAACCAAAGGATCAACAGCCAACAGCTAGGCCTCAGGATCTTGCACTCAGTGGAAGCCGTATGGCATGTTCAACTTCCGAGGCATGTTCAAAAACCGAAGCATTTACTTCTGGGTTTATGGTGTTTGTAAACAGAAATTTTTGTCAATGGAGACTTTCGAAAACTGAGGTACCAATGTAGTTGTTTCCTCAGTTACAAAGACAAGTGTGCTGTAATTTAGGGGATTAATTTTTGGTAGACAGTGGTAGGGTAAATTACGACAAGCCTGAGCAGTCATGGGTTGAAGTTTTAAAGTTTATTCCAGATAGAATTTTATCTCTTTGGGGACAGTGGTACAGAGCTGGCTTTTTACTTTTGTTTATTATTGGTAACTTTTACCTTTACTAAAGCAATTTGCAGGATATGTACAGTATGATTTACTTCATAGTGAAAAAACCTACCTATCAATTATATAAAATACAAAAAAAGGTTTAGAAAACACCATAACAAATTGACAAGAGATTTACCTCTGAGAAGGAAAATGGGATTGGAATCTATAAAGGATTCATTTGTTTTATATAATTTGATTTGTTCACAATATAAATGTATTTTAAGTATAAAGATAAAATGTAAAAGTGTACAAGGACAGCTTTTAGAGCACATAGGCTTTTGTTTCAAATTCTCTTACAAGGGATAAAAGAGAGTCAGTGTTTTTATTTATATGATTTTGAGATAAAAATTATTATTTAAAAATACATAAAAATAATACTTTGGGAGTCTTCAGGCATATTTATAGTATCTAAGTTTATTTCAAAGTCAGTACTTAAAGAAAACATCAGTTATTAATAATTCATTTTTGGCTATAGGTGATAATAAAACATTTGCTTTTCTCAACAAATACAAATTTGCAGGGCAGTTTTGTTTTCAAAGTCACATCTTGATTTATATAATCGCATGACTTTTGAAAACTATAATGATAATTTCTGATGGGAAAGTGATTTATATAAGTCTACCATAAGAGTAATTTTTAAAAAACTAAACCAGAGCCCACATGGCCAATAATAATGAAGACTGTTTTGCATAGGCTTGTTGCTCTCACATCAGGTTTTACACCTTATTTGTTTTCATTTTTCTTCACGTGACAGACTGATTCCTGCAGGTAGTCTTTCTAATAGGGATATAGGAGAAACATAGATAATAGCAGAATGATTGTAGCTTTCATGAGTGTAATTAAAATGTCACTTAAAGTACAGTTCTACAGGCCAAATCCTGAAATAGAATAACTATTTCCAGAACTGGGCTTTGATTCCCCTGCCTTTATACTTTCCACTTCTGTGCTGTCAACCTAGTGATTCTTCTAAGAAGACTTCCAAATCTTCAAATTTGTTTCTTCCCTCTTTTTTTTTTTTTTTTTTTTTTAGCTATTTATTTTCACAAACTATGCATAAGAATTTTTAAAAGATTTCTGCAACACATGATCCCTATGCTCCCACTGATGTATGTAACTCATTTGAAAAATCAAATATGCAGCTGTTGCCCCTTGTGGTCCAATTTGTAAAACCAAGAATCATTAACTGTCTGGTAATAAAGGAAATGGAAGAAGATGAATCTAGTTACTGTCTGGCGACCCTTGCTTGTAGTCTTTTTCTGTACTCTTCTCTCTATCAGGAAAAAGTCACTCATAGATGTTTACTGACATTTCTGCATGTTTTTTAGTGCCTCAGGAATTATTTGACTTTTCCTTTGTGATAGTCTAATCATAAGTGTTTCTTTGCCCTCATCTATTGTTAATGTCAAGGGAAAATTAAATTTAGTCTTCCTCCTTTTGATAAAAACAATTGTTTGAGAAAGGGAAATCTTAATTTGACTCTTCTCTAAGCTTTTCTAGCACATTCTAATTAGTTATAAAAATAACAACAAAAATCTTACAGAAATTCAGTGTTTACTTGGACACTACAAATATATCTCACAAATCCAGTGCTTAATAGAATGCCCAGAGCATGTTTAAGAAACAAATTTCCCATCCCCATCTTAGAAAAGCAAGTGTAGGCATAAGAAGCCTAGCTACTAAATACCACAGTGGATGGCTCACAATGGGTCCTTAATAAGTATTTGTTGAATTTAAAAGAAAATGCGAAAACTCACAGGAAAATACTGTTTCTGGAGGAGTTCTGTAGATCATTCATTTGTTATATGATGATATGGCAGGTTGGCTGGGATGTGAAGAATACAATTGTATGTTTCATAGAATCTGTTCCATGTTCTATCTTGTTGAGTAATATTTGTACAATTTACAGTACCTATGTTTTGATGATTGCATAAGCAGTATTTGACAACAGAGGCAATGTTATATAGCAATTTAAATTTTATAGCCATTTAAATTTTCATTATTATCATCTGGATGGTGACTGCCACTCCATATGTTCCAATCTGCTAGACTAGGGATTGGAGTTCAGCTGACAAAGGAGTCAACAGAGTATTTAATCATAAAATGGAAGAGAAATTGCAGAGACTTGTACCCATGGGTCAGGTAAAAACAAACTAAAAAATTTCAGTATATTTTTGAGAACTTCCTAGCTTTTTGAAGTCACTGACCTAAGGCTTAAAGGCTCTGACAAAAACCATTTAGGACTAGAAACCACCATCTTGATCTGTTAAGATAACCTAGCATTTTCCTCCTTAAATATGATGCTTTCTTTTGGCCTAGTGAAGAATGGTTTGTTTACTTTTTAACTGCCCTTCTATAAGGACTTTTAAATATAAGTTTGGCATGTGCGGGTAATTAGTTAACAGGTGGTTGGAGTAATTCAACTGAGATTTCAGAAATTCTTATGCTCAGTAGATGTGTAAAGACATAACTTTTGTTAGAGCTCATTTCCTGTAACCATAATAACTTTGACTCATTAGGAGCTAGATTTCTGAGGCAACTATTGCCTTTTTCTAACTGTGGCCATCTGCTTATATTCCCTTCTCTTCACAGGGTAGCAAGGAAGCACAGTGAGGGATGCAGAAGAGAAAATACTATATGGGTGGCTAGGGTCATCTGGCTCAGGTTTTTGTCTAAACCAGTGCATAGATTTGACTCTTTTTATATGCAAATAGTTTAGCAACTTTAGTGCTTTCTGCCAACTTCCATTTCAATGAGGTTTGGAAACTGTGCTCTCTTAGGGTGGTCTAACTGAGGACTGTAACTGTCCAGCTGATGTTCCAGGAGAGGAGGTGTTTGCTGACATCATCAGCCTTTCTTGATATAGTGCGTTTGAGCAAAATGGCTCATCCGTATATACTTTTTTTTTCTTCTTTTTTTTTTTAAGTTTTATTATTGTTTAAAATATTACTGATGTCCCTTTTTCTCCCCAGTGAGACGTTCCACCCCATTCCTTCCCCCTCCCCAGTCCCTCTCCCCACCATTGTCCATGTCCTTGGGTTGTGTATATATGCACATAAATTCTTTGGTTACTCTCTCCCCCTCCACCCACCTGCCCTCTTCCATCCCTCTGACCTTTATCAGTCTCATCTATGCTTCCATGTCATTGAATCTATTCTGTTCATCAGTTTATTAAGTTCTTTAGATTTCATCCGTATATACTTTTTAAAAAAATTTAATTGACAAATTGTTATTAGAGAAAAGCATGGATATCTTTCTCTGTTGCTGGTAGGAATGGAGTTCTTGGGGTACCCTTAGAATAAGCATTTCTGGAGTCCCTCATGGAAGGATGAGATGTGGTAAAAAGCTTTATTTTCAAGGAATTACATCTCTTGGTTTCTAAAGTCCCATTTCCCTTAATCCAGTCCTGGAAGTTGTGCAGCTAGGGATTCAGTAGAGCTAGAAGCAAAGCCAAAGTCCAAAGTTTCCGTTCCATGGTGGGGCTGGGTCTGGTACAGCATTAGGCTAGCTGTAGTCCATTAGTTCATTGTGTGGGGTCCATGTGGATAAATGCAGGAGCATGAGAGTCCTGCAGGCCAAGAGTCAACCAAGAGGATCCATGAGTGCAAGAGAGCAAGAGCACAAGAAGAGCAAATGCCTTTGTTTAGGAAATTAAATATCTCAAACCTTCCCATGCTTGCAGTGACCATGCCTACTCTTGCCAATGACCTGTTCCCAGGTGTGAATGACAGACAAGTACCTTCCCTATGTCACCCAGACTTTGCTGGGCATATGTCTGTTCTTCCCTGTCCAGCCCTTTCTCTCAGCGATCAGTGGGGAAGGCACTGGTGGCTACCTGGGGAGTGTTAAACTGCAGCTTCCTGGCAAAGCTGCAAAAATGGCATTCGTATAATATTTGGCCTTCCTTTTGCTCCTTTCCAGTTATTCATAACTAGGTTAATTACAATGGTATCAAAATGACATGTCCAAGTAAGTGTTAAAAGAGCAGTGCTGGAAATAAGATTATCTAGAAGGGGCAGATTGCAAGCCTCTCCACCTTCCTTAGCTAATGCTTATCCAGTGCCTGTTGTTGGTAGGATTCTACCAGTTCTCTTCAAGTCACTTTGGACTGATAGCATTGTTGTTACTTACTTCAGTTGACTAAAGCAAATGGAATGTTAAAGGAAAACAAACATTTTCTTCATAGAATACCTATGTAAATCAGTTTCTCTGCTTAATTTCTGCAGTCTTTCTACTTAGGTTGAATTGAAACCAGACAAAAATGGGTCTGGGCTGCCTGTAACCACTTGAGCCAATTAAGCAGAGACAGGGTTGAATCATTTATGAACATTTATTCCAATATTGCCAACAATAAGGGAGAGCAGTAATGGTCATCCATGAAAATCTGCTCTGCCACCTCCCCCATAAGCCAGGTACTTATGTAGAGGGACAAAGATTACATGGGAAAGTAGGAATTACAGGCATGGGAAAGTAGGCAAGTTGGGCTGGGGTTCCCAAAAGGCTTTGCAAAAGGCAGGTGTCTCAGGGACTCCAGGGCAGGCACCTCTGGGACCAGATTACAGGCAATGTGGACTGGGGGTTGCAAAGGGCAGGTGCCTTGGGATTCCATCATTTCAAGAACAAAGTTGTTAATCTTTCCATGATGATAGGCAGTTCTTGGAAAAGGAGAATGGACTGTATTCCAAGGGTAATTACCATGTCCCGGGCAGTACAACTCCCAGCGAGGTTAGAATGTGCTTTTTCTAATTAGTACAGAACAAACACAGTTAACTGAACATGATTAATATTTCTTATAACTATAGCTAATAATCAAGGTCAACAGAGCATGATCAGCATCTCTGCCCCTAACAGTAGCACATAGGCTTTTCTGCTCTGGCAAAACACACAGGCCCTTTATATCATGTGTTTTGATGCCATGTCTTGTTCCTTTGTTTAGTTTTTCTCCCTGATTGAAGTGCCCCTTTTCTCAGAATTAGTGTTCATAATGTCCTTCATTTTCATCTTCTCTAAACAGCCTTTTCTAAGTGCAGTGGGTCTCATTTTATAGGAGAGATGTCTTCCTGAAAACCTAGTCAAAATGCAAAATTCACAAAATTCAAGCTCGGTGTTTCTCCTAAGAAGTGATTCACATTCTATAAAATTGCAGAATTAAGTGACAACTTTATTAATGTTTTATATCACAATATTTTAAGTTCGCACACTATAAGGCCATTTGGGAACTCCATCAAAAGCTAACCTGACTTTGGATTTCCATCAACACTACCTGCAGTTGTGGTGTCTTACCATCCTCTTGCTCCAGTACTCAGATTCTTCCTTTACAGATAACTCATCTCTCCGAATACCCTGAAAATTTTTCAGTATTCATCTTATAGGTCACTGCAATATTATGATTTCTCATATATGTTTAGTTTTAGTCTGTCTACAATTCCTGGTCACAGCTCTTGAAACCCTTGGAATTTCCTAAATGATGAAAGCCATAAAGGCATCTTGTGTTATGTAAATGAGATGACTTTTGGAAAGCACCTAATGGTGGGGACTGGTTGCCTGTAATGCCAACCATGTGATTATAGGGTTGGAACTTTCAGTCCCCATCCCCTTCTGGGAGGGGAGAGGTTGAATCAATTGCTAATGGCCAATGGTTTAACCCATCATGCCTATGTAAGGAAGTCTCCATAAAAACCCACAAGGACAGGATTCTGAGAGCTTCTGGTGGTTGGTGACACATGGAAACTGGGGAGAGTGGTGCCTTTGGAGAGGTCATCAGAGCTTCCCACCCTTTCCTACAAACTTCATTGTATGCACCTCTTCCATATGACTGTTCCTGAGTTATACACTTTTATAATAAACTGGTGATCTAGTAAGTCAAATGTTTCTCTGAGTTCTATGAGCCACTCTAGCAAATTAATTTAATCTGAGGAGGCGGTCGTGGGAACCTCTGATTTGTAGTCAGTCATTCAGAAGTATAGGTGATAGCGTTATGGTTTCAACTGGTATCTAAAAGGGGGAGGTCAATCATGTAGGACTGAACCTTCAATCTGTGGAATCTGATGCTATTACCACCTGGTAGATAGTGTCAGAATTCTGTTGAATTCTTGGACACCATCCTGGTGTTTGAGAATTGTTTGCTGGTGGAGAGACCCCCCCCCCACACACACACATTAGAATAGGATCCAGAAACTTATTTAATCACTTTTAATAGTTTTATAGAATATCATGGTAATCTTGAGGTTGAGATGAAAGATTAGGGAGATTTCTACCTGGTTGAAGAATTCTAGCCAACAGTTCATTAGCAACTTGGAGGGGCTTCATCCAAGGTTGTGACCCTGTGAGCATTGTTTAGAGCCACACTTTGGCCTGAGTGTTGGGAGAAGGCATATGGGGTATGCTTTATTGTGTTAGTCAGTTTGAGCTGCTATAACAAAATACTCCGGACTAGATATCTTGAACAATTTGTATTTTCTGGAGGCTGGGAAGTCCAAGTTCAAGGTTCCAGAAGATTTGGTGTCTGGTAAGAACCCACTTCCCAATTTGCAAGCAGCTGCTTTGGTTGAGAGGGAGAGAGATCTCTCTAGTGTTTATTCTTTAAGAGCACTTACCTCATCATGGCAACTCCATCTTCCTGACCTGTTCTAAACCCAGTTATCTCTCAAAGGCTCCACCTCCAAATATCACATTGGGATTAGAACTTCAACATGAATTTTGGGGAGACATATTCAGTCCATAGTACTTATGTTATTAATGTACTGGTTAGTGAGAGAATCAGATAATTATGACACACGAAAATGATGTGTCAGAGCTCATAAATTCATATTCATGTTTGTGACATTGCAAGTTCTCCATTTATGTCCCCAATATCAGTTATGCAAGTATTGACTAGGGAAGTAGCTTGGCATTATTAACTCATGGAAAAATAGTATGAATTTTGTTAACAAGAATGAAACAATGGTGTGTTATGATATGTTAAGGCAAACACAGACCCAGACTGGGGACATATGCAGCAAGGTGTGTGGCCTCGAGGGGGTGACAGGTTCATTGCATTCCTCCAAGTGATCAGTCTGTATTTGCAGTGCCAACTGAATCTGGCCCTCTTTTCACTTCCTTCCATTGCACTTTGTTCATGCCTTTAGCTAGCAATTTTCTTTATGTCATTTTTTCCTATTTACACGTCTTTTGCTTTAATAGATTTTTAGCTGCCTGAGGACAAGAATTGTCTCTTCACCTTCATTCTCTCCAGTGCCAAGAGAGTAGTTGGTAATTAATACCTTCTTAGTAGACAGTTACTGAAATGTTTTAGTGACTCATTTCCAGGAGGTCATTGGCAAGGAAGTGTGCATTCAAAGGGGGGCAAGTAGGTTGCTGAAAATTCTTGAATGTAAATACTTTAAAAGTAGTTAATGGTCTGGAATTGTTTAGGCTGGGAAATAATTATATTTACATAATATATTACAAATTGGGGAACAAAGAGCATGAGATAAAGAAAGAAGATAGAGCATAGTGGTTAAGAGTTATAGCAGTGCAATCTTGGGCAAGTCTGGGTGTGTCTGTTTATAAAATGTGGCAGAACAAAATGAGTCCTAGCTGAGATACACTTAGCACTTGTAGATGTGCTGGTACCAAGTGTTCAGTAAGTGGCATCACTTTCTCTACTTCTCTTCCTAATTTCCCTCCTTCCCTTCTTTATCTCCTCCTCTTGCTGCTCTTCAGCCCTCCATAGGGGGATTATTTCTATTTTATAGAAAGGGAAGCTAAGGTTAGAGGGGTTAAGTGATTTGTTTGAGATTTTTTATGAGGATGTGAAAGAAGGAACAACAATCTAGATGTTGGTCTATTATTCTTTCTTGGACAGGATGACCATCTTCAAACATTTGAGAGAGCATCATGGAGGTATCTTGGAGTGTGCTGCTTCAGAGGGCAGAGCCAAGACTAATGAGTAGACATAACTCATGTGAAGTATAGAGCACAGGTGCAATCTGAACTTCTGTTTATGCAGAAGCTGGGCAAATGGAATGACAGCCCACAGGGCTGGACAGGGGATTTCCCCTCTGGGAGAGAGAATTGTACTAAATGCCTCTCAGCCCCTTCTAAATTTAAATTTCTATTTGTCTTGGGTCCTTCTCCTTCGATAGCATCTGGAATGGCACTCCACAGATCACAAGGACTCAGCAAATCATTAAATTATATGTAACTTCACTACTGATACAACTGAGGTCTTTTTATATTCTGCCAGGGAGAGCCAGGTTTGAAAAGTTGTCTTCTGTTAAAATATGTAGAGGAAGCATTCTCAAGACTACATAATCCAAATGGCATGCGATAGCAGAGATGGAAGCAGAACTCAAGTGTAATCAGAGCTTTTTCAAGAAGTCAGCCAATGACTACTTGCCTTAATTCTCAGATTATTTTTGACAATTGAGCCATCAGCAGTTTTTAGGAACTGGTTTTACTCAGTAAGGAAGACTGCGGGAAGTAAAGATGGTATTTGAAAATAGGGTATATAACAGTTGTGAATATGCCCATAACTACTACTGTAAATTCTACCTGTTCCAAAAAGATGAGAAATATGACATCTGCTACATTATTAATGTACTGAATTGGTAACCTTGTCTCGCTCAGCATTTCTTTGCATACATTTTGAAACATAATTTTCTCTTTGTTAAACATTTTGTTTTTCCATACGTCAATTCCTATTGACTCTATTTACTCTTAAGAAAAAGAAAGTAGTCATGGATTTTTTTAAAAGTATGATGAGGATAAGAAATATAAGATGTACTGAAAGGGGGAGGGACAATAAGACTAAAGTAGCATTTATTAAGTGTCTATATGTGCTTCGTCTATTATTCATGCAATATCATTTAATTCTTATTAATTCTCTCCACATTATGGATTAAGATTTGAAGTCATAGGTTAAATAACTCACTCATTACTCTGGAGTAAAGAAGTGGTGATCTATCTTATGAGGCAGACAATATAAATTTTTCACAGCAAAGATTTAGTCACTTGCCTTTATAAAATTGTTTGGGAGCTCTAAGTTAGAAGTAGTTGGTGGCTTATGACATGTGCTTGATCTCCCAATATACTCAATGTAGCTTATGTTTTATTGGTTTCATCATCATTCATATATTTCCCTCATTTTGTGCTCCCACTTATTTACCTCTACATGGGAAAACTTTGTTATTCAAGAAGCCATAGTAATAGTGTATAAGAACTAATGGAAATGAAACTGGAAGAGATACCTACTTGTTTTATTCAGGAATGTAGTCAATTGAATTCTGTTTGTGATCTGGAAGGAATTTATACTTTGCAGAGGATTCTAAAATATCCTTCACCTTTAAGAACAATATATTTTAAAAAACATAAATAGTTGATGCTACTCTTCATTTGAATCCTAATAATATATTTGCTATTATTTTTCAGAAAGATGTAGAGGACAGGGAATGATATAGTATACTTAAAAAAATAGCTTTTATCTTTAAACATTTAAAAATAAAATATTTATACCACTTCACTGTCAGGAATTCAGTAGCAATAATGACAATAGTTACCCCTCTGTTTAATGTTGCCTTTACGGTTGCTTGGTTCCTTTGTTTCATAGTTGTATAAATTGGGCTTCCTGGTTTCCTTGGGAACCCAGTTGTCGAGATTGGTTGCTATGGAGCAGTCTTTGCTGCACAAAAAATAGGAGCTGTGAGTCTGCTACTGAGTGACTTCATTCTTGGCAGGGACAGGCAGTGGGAATCATAGCACTTGTTCAACTGAGAACTCCATCTTAATTTCAGCCTGATGGGTTCTGATGGATTTTTCTGACCTTTATTATCTAATAGTTATGCTTAGGTATAGGCTCTTATGGGAACTGACAATTGTGTAGCATTTTAGAGCATCTCAGTTCTCATCCCTATTTCATCAATCACTTGATGTCAATGACTTATTCAACAAAGAGAATCTATTGTTACAAGATGCCAAATAAGCTGTATATCTTCTTTGTTAAATTTAGCAGTGGGCAATCACAGAAGGAAGCAAGAGTGTGGTAGCATGACACTGATGGCTGATCTACATTTGCTAATATTCTAGTTGGAAGCACTAGTGATTATAGCACATGAACTTGTACCATAACTAAATGATCAGTCTCATTAAAAATATTACCCTCAGCCAACCCAGCTCTACTGAGATCAGCAGTGCAGGGGAGCTGTGTGGAGCTGACTTGGGTCCCCTCCTGCTGAGTGCCTTGGCATGTGGGCTGTGGAACCTTGCAGGGCAGATTCTCTGCTGTGTTACTTTGTGTGTTTTTGAGTTTTTGATCACTGAACTGGCTCCCACCTTCTTAGCTTGCATTGGTTGAACAGGCCAGCAGAAGCTGGGATTTATGTCTGCATAGTAGACTGTTTGAGGTGCATGTCTGGTGGGACCAGCCAACCAGATCTGGGAAGGGAGGAGTGAAGCACACCTGCCTCTTCTGCAGCCAGCGAGCACCATCCCCAACAGGAAAAGGCTGGTTCAGCTCACGGAAACCTCAGATACCCCCCACAGGGCAAAGTCCTGAGGTGAAGGGGAGAACAGCTCATAGGAGGACATTACAAGAATCAGACACTAAGGGACTATTGTTTGGGAACTGGAGGAAAAGCTGTAAACCTCTGCTGGGTGCTGGACAAGCAAAGGGCTCACTGGAATGTTCTTTAATCAACTGAGCCCAGGCTGCTGAAATGGCCCATGCAGAAAAGGAAATAGGCTGAAATCAATCTGAAATTGCTGCAGGCCAGAGCATGGGGAACTAGAATCAGAGGACAAGGTAGGGACTGAGGAGCTGGCTGTGGAGCAGAGACTAACTCACTCAAAGTGAGTGCTTGACAACGAAACCTCTAAGTAAGGGGAGTGATACCCTGAGCTACACTAGCCACCCAGTACCCTAAGGACTCTACAGAAGACTCTGGAGTAAGACCAGATAACCACAAGGTTGCAAAATAGCTGAAAAGAGGAGGTAGTTTACAGAGAGCCTCAGATCAACCATCTACCTAAGGACACCAGAGCCAAACCTAGACAGCTCCTCACATTGACTGATGCACAAGTTCCTCACAGGAGAGTGGAAATCAGCATACAAAACAGTGAGCCACATCTGCAGACAACATAAGCTGCCCAGAAGAAACTCACCTGATTGAATTTTTTTTTTCCTAAGAAAGGGAGAGAAAAAAAAATTTTCCTTCTTTTTAAATTTTATTGTGTTTTTTTTTAACTTGTTAAAATATTTAATTAACTTTTTAAAGAATTTTATTTTGCTTAGCTTGTTTTTTGTTTTGTTTCTTTGCTTTGTTTTGTTTTATCTTTGCTTCTACTCTCAAGATTTTCTTGATATTCCCTGTTTAATTCCTTGAGCTTTATCATTATACCTAACAAGTTTACTGCTTGCTTTTTTCTATAGTTTCCCCCGTATCTCTCACTGGACTCAGTCCCTGCCCTGACTCTATCTCTCTCTTTCCTCTCCATCCATTGGCATAACTTTTTTCTTCTTCTTTTCTTTATTACTTTTGTTTTCCTCCCATCTGTCTTCTTGTCTTTTTGTTCAATAGTTAGTTTCTCTTATTCACTTTATTGTATTTTTATTTTCTCATTTTTAAATATTATCTTATTCTTATTCTCTCCCTTAATTTTCTTCTGGCCCTTCTTTCAGAATCTTTTCTCTGCCTCTTTTATCTCCCATTAACTTCTCTATTTTTTACATTTTAGTTTAGTTTATTATTATTATTTTCTAAATTTTTGTCACTATTAACAACAACATACTTTTCTCTCTCTAAGCTTTACTTTTCTTTCTCTCTTCTTTTTTTATCTTTTGTTTTTCCTTTAAAATTTGTGTTCTCCCTTCACTCTCCCAGTTGTATTTTCACTTGGGTTGTTTTCATTGAGATTGTTAAGAAATTTTGTAAGATACCCCTTGTTTCCTGTAAGTTTAGTTGTGTATTGTACTGCCTTTCAAGCACCCGTACAAAAGCTTACATAACCATATTGGGGCTGAGACACACTGCCAACCTGAGAGGAGAGTCCTCCCAAGGACTACTCAACAACAACCTAGACCCAACCACAATAGGAGAGCCCAAAGAATGAACAAAAAAGACACCCACAAAAGGGATATGCCTAGAACAAAGAGCTCAGATGTATAAGGAAAACACACCTCTGGGCTCCACTGGATTCACAATACAAAATTTCTCCCCATAAGACTGGGAGACAGCAAGTAAATCTAATATATAGATACAAACACTAAGAGCCATAAAAATAGGGAGACAAAGAAACAACCCCCAAATTAAAGAAAAGGGAAAATCTCCAGAAAAAGACTTTGATGAGATAGAGTTAAGTTATCAGAAATAGAGCTCAGAGTAATGATTATAAAGATGCTTAAGGAAATTAATGAGAAGAACAAGGCACTAGAAGGTAAGGTTGAGGAACTTTGTGAAAACATGAAAAAAGAGATGAATAACATAAATAAAGATCAGATAGAAATAAAGAATGCTGTATCTGATATCAAGAATACACTGGAAGGAAATAAAAGCAGGCTCAATTAAGCAGAAGATAGAATAAGTGTAAAAAGCATGAGAACAGTCTAAGGGAGCATTAGGACAACATAAGGTGAAACAACATTCGCATTATAGGAATGCCAGAGGGGGACGAAAGAGAGAAAGGGATAAAGAATTTAGTGGAGGAAATAATGACAGAAAACTTCCCTAGGCTGGCGAGGGAGAAAATCACACAAGTTCAGGAAGCACAGAGGGTTCCAAACAAGAGGGACCCAAAGAGACCCACTCCAAGACACATCATAATTAAAATGGTAAATATCAAAGACAAAGAGAATATTAAGGGCTGCAAGAGAGAGACAAGCAGTGACCTACAAAGGAATCCCATAAGGTTGATACCAGATCTCTCAACAGAAACTCTTCAAGCCAGAAGGGAGTGGCATGAAGTTCTCAAAGTAATGAAATGCAAGAACATACAACCAAAATTGCTTAATCCAGCAAGGCTATTATTTAAAATTGAAGATGAAATAAAGAGCAGACAAAAAAAAGGCTAAAGGAGTTCAGTACCACCAAACCAGCATTGCAAGAAATGCTAGAAGGACTGCTCTAAGAAACAGAAGGAATAGTGAGAGAAAGGTACATCAGCATAAAGGAGGAAAATGGAAATAATATATATCAATAGTAACCTTAAATGTAAATGGAATAAAAGGTCCAATCAGAAGACATAGAGTAGCTGAATGCATAAGAAAACAAGACCTAAATATATGCTGTCTACAAGAGACCCACTTGAGAGCAAAAGATTCACAAAGGCTGAAAGTGAAGGGATGGAATAAAATATTCCATGCAAATGGATAGGAAAAAAAGCTGGAGTAGCAAGCAATACTTACGTCTGACAAAATAAACTTCAAAATAAAGACGATAACAAGGGACAAAGATGGCCACCACATAATACTAAAGGGATCATTCCAACAAGAGGAAATAACCCTTATAAACACATGCACCCAGGATATGAGCACCTAAATATATAAAAAAACTTCTTGGTGGACTTTAAGGGGGAGATTGACAGCAACACAATCATAGTGGGGGAGTTTAACACCCCACTGTCAGCATTGGACAGATCATCAAGACAAAAAAATCAGCAGGGAAACACAGACCTTTAATGACTCACTAGACTTAATGGCTTTCATTGACATTTACAGAACATTTCATCCCTTAGCAGCAGAATACACATTCTTCTCAAGTGCACATGGAACATTCTCAAAAATAGACCACATGTTAGGGCACAAGGCAAGTCTCTACAAATACAAGAAGATTGAAATCATATCAAACATCTTCTTGGATCACAATGCCATGAAACTAGAAATCAACCACTATAAAAAAACTCAAAAATATTCAAACTCATGGAGGCTAAATAGCATGTTATTAAACAATGAATGGCTTACCAGTGAGATCAAGGAAGAAATCAAACACTTCACGGAAAGTAATGAAAATGAAGAGACAACGACCCAAAATCTATGGGACACAGCAAAAGCATTTCTAGAGAAAAATTCATAGCATTACAGGCCTATCTCAAGAAACAAGAATAAGATTTAATGAACCATCTAACACAACAACTAAAAGAACTAGAATGAGAAGAGCAAGAAAAACCCTGACATACAGACTAAAAAAAAACACAAAACACAACAACTAAAAGAACTAGAATGAGAAGAGCAAGAAAAACCCTGACATACAGACTAAAAAAAAAAAAAAAAAAAATACAAAAAATTCAATGAAACCAAGAGCTGGTTCTTTAAAAAGATAAATAAGATTGATTCACCTTTAGCCAGACTCACTAAGGAACAAAGGGAGAGGACCTAAATAAATAAAATCAGAAATGAAAGAGGCGATATGACAACCGTCCCAACAGAAATACAAAGGATTGTAAGAAAATACTATGAGCAACTTTATGCCAACAAACTGGACAACATGGATGAAATGGACAAATTCCTAGAAGCATACAACCTTCTAAAGCTGAATCAAGAAGAGGCAGGAAACCTGAATAGACCAATAACAACTAATGAAATTGAAGCAGTAATCAAAAAACTCCCAGGAAACAAAAGTCCGGGATCAGATGGATTTACAGGCTAGTTTTATGAAACATTGAAAGAAGAATTAATTGCTATTCTCCTCAAACTATTCCAGAAAATTCAAGAGGAGGTAAAACCCCCAAACTCTTTTTATGAGGCCAGCATCATCCTAATCCCAAAACCAGATAAAGACACTGCAAAGAAAGAAAATTACAGGCTAATATCCCTGATGAACATAGATGCTAAAATCCTCACTAAAATACTAGGAAACTGGATCCAGCAATACCTTAAAGAGATCATACACCACAACCAAGTGGAATTTATTTCAGGGATGCAAGGCTGGTATAATATCCACAAATCAATAAATGTGATATATCACATAAAAAAAAAAAAAGGACAAAAATCATATAATCATATCAATAGATGCAGGAAAAGCATTCGACAAAATCCAGCACCCATTTCTGATAAAAACTCTCAGCAAAGTGGGAATAGAGAGATCATACCTCAATATAATAAAGGCCATATATGACAAACCTAGAGACAACATCATTCTCAATGGTCAAAAACTAAAACCATTCCCCTTAAAAACAGGAACAAGACAGGGATGTCCACTTTCACCACTCTTATTCAGCATTGTACTGGAAGGCATTGGCACAGCCATCAGATAGTTAGAAAACATAAAAGATGTCCAAATTGGAAAAGAGGAAGTAACACTGTCATTATATGTAGATGACATGATATTGTACATAGAAAATCCTAAAGACTCCACCAAAGTACTACTAGATTTGATAAATGAATATGGCAAGTTAGCTGGATACAAAATCAGCATCCAGAAATCAATGGCATTGTTATACACCAACAATGAACTTTCAATACCATTTACCATTGCAACTAGAAAAGGTACTTAAGAATAAACTTAACCAAGGACTTAAAAGACCTTTACTCTGAAAACTACGGGACACTGAAAAAAGAAATAGAGGAAGATATAAACAAGTGGAAGAATATACCATGATCATGGATTGGAAGAATTGATATCATTAAAATATCCATACTACCCAAAGCAATTTTTAAATTCAATGTAATTCCTATTAAAATACCAACAGCATATTTCACAGATCTAGAACAAACATTTTCAAACTTTATATGGAACCAAAAAAGACCCCAAATAGCTACAACCATCTGGAGAAAAAAGAACAGAGTGGGAGGGATCAATTTACCAATATCAAACTGTACTACAAAGCCATTGTAATCAAAACAGCCTGGTATTGGTACAACAACAGGTATGTAGATCAATGGAACCGAACAGAAACCCCAGAAATAGACCTACGTCATTATGGTCAGTTAATATTTGACAAAGGAGGCAAGAGCATCCAATGGAGTAAAGACTGTCTCTTCAATAAGTGGTGTTGGGAGAATTGGACAGATACATGCAAAAAAAGAAACTAGACCACCAACTTTCATCATATACAAAAATAAACTCAAAATGGATAAAAGTTTTAAATGTAAGTTGTGAAACTATAAAATTCATGGAAGAAAACATAGGCAGTAAAGTCACAGACATCTCACGTAGTGGACTTTTCACTGATACATCTTCTATGGCAAGAGAAACAAAAGAAAATATAAACATATGGGACTACATCAAACTAAAAATCTTCTGCACAGCAAAAGAAAACAGCTTCAAAATACAAAGGAAACCCAGAGTCTGGGAAAACATATTTTCCAAGGATGTATCTGATAAAAAGAGCTAATTTCCAAAGTGTACAAAGAACTCCTAATACTGAGCAAGAGGAAGACAAAAATTCAATTAAAAAATGGACAAAGATCCTGAATAGACACTTCTCCAAAGAGGACATACAAATGGCCAAGAGACATATGAGAAAATGCGCAAGGTCACTAATCATCAGAGAGATGCAAATTAAAACCACAATGATGTATCACTTCACACCTGTAAGAATGGCTACCAGCAACAATTCAACAAAGGACAAGTGCTGGCGAGGGTGTGGAGAAAAGGGAACCCTAGCACACTGCTGGTGGGAATGCAGACTGGTGTAGCCACTATGGAAAAGAGTATGGAGGTTCCTCACAAAATTAAAAATGGAGTTTCCTTTTGACCCAGTGGTCCCACTTCTAGGAAAATATCCTAAGAATCCTGAAACACTAATCAGAAAGAATATATGTACCCCTATTTTCATACCAGTGCAATTTACAATAGCTAAGATCTGGAAACAGCCCAAGTGCTCAGCAGTAGATAAGTGGACAAAAACACTGTGGGACATTTACACCATGGAATAATATGCAACTATAAAGAAGAAGGATCTCGTACCATTTGGAACAGTATGGAAGTATGTGCAGAATATTATGCTAAGCGAAATTAGCCAGGCAGAGAAAGACAAACATCACATGATTTCACTTATATGTGGAATTTAAAGAACTAATAAACTGATGAACAGAATAGATTCAGTGCCATGGAAGCATCAATCAGACTGACGGATCAGACTGAGGGATGGAAGAGGGCGGGTGGGGGGAGGGGGAGAGAGTAACCAAAGAATATATATGCATATATGCACAACCCAAGGACAGGGACAATGGTGTGGAGAAGGACTGTGGAGGGGGATGGGATGGGGTGGAATGGGTCAATAGGGAGAAAAAGGGACATCTGTAATATTTTAAACAAAAATTAAATAAATAAATAAAGAAGAAAGAAGAAAGAAAAGAAGAAAGAAAAAGAAAGAAAGAAAAAGAAAGAAAGAAAGAAAGAAAGAAAGAAAGAAAGAAAGAAAGAAAGAAAGAAAGAAAGAAAGAAAGAAAGGAAGAAAGAAAGAAAGAAAGAAAGAAAGATCCCAAAGCCAAATATATATATAATCACCCTCATACTGTAACCAACCTTTTCTGTATTGACATACAACAGACATAGTTCTTGTAGAAATACATTCTTAATTTGGCTTATACAGAATTTTGACCATTACTTCATAAGCTGTTTGAGACACAGTAATTCAGGTGTAAACTTGCCTTCTGTGGTCCACGTGGGTGTTTGTTGCACATGGATGTCAGTGATGACAATTCTTTGAGGTCAGAGGTAGCAAGGTCCTTATTTTCAATGTAGGTGCTAAGGATAAGTGCAAGTTCCATTTCCATAGCTCAGGTGTGAGCCATCTGGAGTCATCCTCCTTAGCTGTCAGGATTGGGGGGCTAATTTGTGTTATGGTGTGTTGGTGGTGGTAGTGGTGGACTTAAATCCTGGCTGAGCACCATTCACTCTCCTTGCTTGGTTTTGGATTATAGTATTTTGTAAATTCATCTTATTGTATTAATTATTTATTGAAGATCTTAAAATACAGGCAGTTCATTTTTATAGCCCCGAATGTTTGAGACTATTGTTCTTCCTTAGACAGGTTAGTTACTCTTTCTGAGCCTCAGATTCATTATCTATAGAATTGGGCAAATAATATTTCAAATAATATTTCATTGTTGTAGAACTAAGTGACATAACATGTGAAATATTTAGTTAAGTATCTGGGCCATAAGGAATCCTTAAAAATACTGTCTGTTTTCCCAAAAAGGTAAATTTATAATGATATAGTAGATTAATGGTTGTCTGGGGCTAGAGGTAAAAGCATAGAGTAACTGCAAACTGGCATGAAGAATCTTTCTGAGGTGATGAAAGTTCTAAAACTGGATTGTGGTGATGTTTGCACACTGTATATATATATTGACTGAAGTCATTGTAAACTTAAAATGGGTGAATTTCATGATTAAAAATCATTGAACTACACATTTAAAGTGGGTGAATTTTATGATATGTAAATTATACCTGAATAAAGCTGTTTTAAAAAGTAGTAGTTATAAGTAGTAAATATTTCCTTTTCTCATTGAATTATTTATTGCTTAATTTGAATTTATTATAATTTAAATGTAGATGATATGTTCATTAATTTCTGAATGAATTTTAATGTGCATATGTAAAAATAAATATGAGTATATTTCTATTTCTCCAAATATGTTAATCCTGTAGCAAGAATGATTAATGCATTTAAGTTGACCTAATACTTATTAATTTTTAAAGTAAGTCACCTTGATAGGGCAAAATACTTCTGGATGTGAATGGATAAAAAGGTGTGTGTGTGAATCATATCCTGACACAGTGGGAGATCTTCACTGTGCCATAATTGAAAATTAAATCTAGTTTCTCATAAGCTGTCTTTGATGTACTACTAATATCTTAGAGGATGTCGTTTAAATCAGGTTAATCCATGTAATAATGAGCATGAATTTAATGAAATCCTATGATATGTATATATTATGATACAAGAGAATATAATTACTCTTTGTGATTATCTTATATTATGCAATTTCCAATTACATAGAAACCTTAAATTTTAATGACAATGAGGGTAGCATAATCATTAATGTGTTTTTATAACTAACTCAGACCAAATCCTTTTAAGGAAGTTAGACCTGCAAGTTGTGGAGTATGCTAATGTGATTCTGCTTTAGCAACTCATTTTTATATGACTATGCTGTATCTATTCATTCAATTCACTCATTTCATTGAGCACCTAAGTTATATGGGTGATTTTCTAGATGTTGGGTATAGAGCTGTGAAGAAGATAGGAGTTCAGTTTTAGATGTGCTAAGTTTGAGATCTCTGTTTGTCATACACAGGGAGATACCAAATAGGCAGTTGATTCAAGCCTGGAGTTTGGAGAGATATCTTGGCTGAAGATATAAATTAAGAAGATATTACTATATAGATACTATTTAAAGCCATGAAACTGGATGAGCTCACCAAGAAAAGTAGTGTCATTAGAGGAGAGAATTCCAAGAAATAGCCTTAATTTTGGAGTACTCCAAAATGAAGAGATTAGGCAAAAGGAAAAGTCAGACCCCAGAGGGCTCAGGAGTGACTGGCTAGATGGGAAACATCAGCCATGTGGGGCATCCTGGAAGCCAAGTGAAAGCAGTACCCAGGAGGAGAGTGATACCTGGCATGCTGCTCATGGCTAAGGAAAATGAGGCCTGAGAACTGACAACTGAATGTAATCACCTCCAGGTCATTGGCGATATTGACAAGAACAGTTTTGTGGAAAGGTGGGGTTAGAGCCTGATGTAGATGGTGGCTTTAGGTAAAAATGAGGGGCTAAATTGGAATAAGCATAGACAACTCTTTAAAGGAAAAAATGAGTAAAAGCAGAGGAAACTGGAGAGACAAGTAGGATAATAAGGATGGCTTTAATCAGATACTTGAATCTATTAATATTGAGCCTTTGGTTGGTATAGACTGATTTAGATTTTAATTTCTTTGTTATACTTATCTTGATAAATCATTAGTGTGTTTTGAGTTTTTATTTGCAAGTTGTCAGTACCTACAATAAAATTTAAGTTATCCTGTTGTATGTAGATTAACTAATGTAAATATTTTCTGATAATCAAAAAACAGTACATCTTGTGGTTCAGACAATGAACAACATGTCATTCAAATTGGAATCTGTGTCTGTTCTGCTCCTTCTCAGCTGTGTGAGCTGGGACTAAGGCTTGGTTTCCTCTTCTGTAAAATTGAGATGGCAGCAATTCTTACCTTGTACAGTTGTTGTGAGACTTTAGTGAAATAAAGCAGTTAAAGTGCTTAGGCCAGCACTAACACCTGTATAAACTTCCCAGTAAAGCTTAGCTGTTATTATAGCTATTAGTTTGTATTTTGACACAAAGTAGCATAATGTAATAGAAAGAATATGGGGTTTGAAATTGGCCATACTTGGGTTTCTAGTCCATTCCATCACTCACAATCTGTGCATGGTACTCAACATTGCTGAATTTATTTCCTTATATCTGAAATGGAAGTAATAATAATAATAAAACAACAATAATAAATAGCTAACAGAAAGATTAAATGATATATTTATAAAATCACATTGTATCTTATAAAGTTCCATACAAATATTAATTTATTTATTTAAAATGAGATTTTCTTTTAAATATATTAATTCTCTTCTATTATATTTAAATATTAAGAAAAGAGAAATCTTAATACACTTTAGCAGTTTTAAATGTTTAATGTCATGGGAAGTTTAGGTTCCAAAGAGAATGGGTTCCAAAGCTATCCAATGGCAATGTAAGAAGATGTATTAACATACTATTTTTGGTAAAATATTTTAAAGTTAAAAGTGTTTCAAAATAGAATAGGAATGTACACTCTATTGCACATATATCCAATTATATATATATATATTTTTTCATATGGGCTAGCTTAGGTGAACTAGCTTACCTGTGAATAAGCAAGTGTCTTTTATCTGCCAGAATACCACATCCCTTAGGTCTCTTTATAAAGATGGAGAAAAATGATACATAACAGTTGGTAGAAAACAAATACTAAAGGGAATGAGGTTAGCCAATCATCTAAGAAACCTTCCAAGTAAGAATAACCTATAGAAAATAAGTTTAGTGTGAACTTCTTTGATACAAACTCAACCTGACTTCATATAAATTCTCTGCTTGAAAACTGAAGTGACTGAAATCACTTTGGAGTCCTCTTTGTCATCATTTAAGGATGTGTAATAACTAATACTAGTATTGGTACCACTAGTTTATATTTATAAACTATGCTTTCCAGGGCTTTGTTGCCAGTAACTCTCAGAAGCATCCCATGAAATCAATTTGGGAACTAGCATTACATCTACCTTTAAAAAGAACAAACTGGATTCTCTGGGAGATTACATAATTTCCTTTGGGTCAGAGCTGGGACTGAAGCCACTTTAGAAAGTTGTTGGAGTATTTTTCCTTTTTTGGCCTTTTCAGGCACTGCAACAAATGTGAGTTGTAAAGTTCTGAGCTTCCGTTGATAAGTGAAGGTTTTATTTTCTTTAATAACACAGACCTCTTGAATCAAAATTACATCTATGCTCTCTTTTCACCAGACACAATTGGTCCTCAAAAATCTTTGTAGACTAGCCAATTGCAGTATTCCGCTGGAGCACAGTGATAATGGTAAATTTGTTGCTGCTGATGGATAGAATGTTCAGGAATTATTTTAAAGAAATAAAACTGAATTCTAGCATTTAAATTTTTTAGATTGTATGCATTGCAGGTCACTATGGAACATACATAACAAGTTAAATAGTGATAGAGAGGGAATATCCAAACAAGAGAGAGCTAGATGATAATTCCAAAGCAACATGAAAATAAGCATTGAGGTTTTGATACAGCTTGAATGAATGCAAGATGATGGTGGTAAAAGTGGCTGGTTCAGGGACAGAAGGCTGGGCCTATTTCTTGGAAGGGGAGTCAAAGCTGATGCATAGAGAGGAAGGGAAATTTCAGGGGAAGGGAAGGGGGAGAGCAGTGGTGCACGTGGAACTAATAAGGGGAGGTGCTGCCAAGTTGCGGGAGGTAAATGCAGAAGTCATTTCCTGCCACTTCCTTAGTGACTGAATATCACCTTAAAAGCAAGCTTTGCTGCTTTCATGTAGCCTAATATTTGGACTCTTGGGGTAAAAACTAAAATACATTTTAACAAATTAAGTCACATGCTTACTGAAGAAAGAGACGTGAGTAGCATCTTCATTTCTTGTTTTCATTTGTTGCATATTGGCAACATTATTCAACATTATTTCTGCTTAATTTATACTTAATCTGATATCATTTGGATTTGTGAAGAGGATTATTATTTTTAAATTTATCTTTATTGTTGAAAGTATTACAGATGTCCCCCTTTTTTCCCCATTGACTGCCTCCACCCTGCAACCTCCCCTTCCCCAGGCCTTCACTACACTATTGTCTGTGTTCATGGGTTCTGCATATATGCATATAAATTCTTTGGTTAATGTATCCCTGCCCACCACCCTTCCCTCTGAAATACATCAGTCTGCTGCATGCTTTAATGTCTCTGGATATATTTTGTTCATTAGATTCCACATACAAGTGAGATCATGTGATAATTGCCTTCTCTGACTGGCTTATTTTACTTAGCATAAATACTAACCAGATCGCTCCATGTTGTCTCAAAGGGTAAGAGATCCTTCTATTTTTTTTTTTTACAGCTGCATAGTATTCCATAGTGTAAATGTACCCGGGTTTTTAATACATTCATCTACTGATGGGCATTTGGGCTGTTTCCAGATCTTAGCTATTGTAAATAGTGCTGCTATGAACATAGGGATGCATATAATTATTTCTGATTGGTGTTTCATGCTTTTTAGGATATATTCCTAGGAGTGGGATTACTGGGTCAAATGGCAGTTCCATTTTTAGTTTTTTGAGGAAACTCCACATTGTTTTTCATAGTGGTTGTACCAGTCTGCATTCCCACCAGCAGTGTACCAGGGTTCCTTTTTCTCCACATCCTCACCAGCAATTGTGGTTTGTTGATTTATTGATGGTAGCCATTCTGGCAGGTGTGAGATGGTACTTCATTGTTGTTATAATTTGCATTTCTCTGTTAGTTAGTGACTTTGAGCACTTCTTCATATGTCTCTTGGCCATTTGTATGTCCTCTTTGAAGAAGTGTCTATTCAGGTCTTTGCCCATTTTTTAATTGGGTTGCCTTTCTTTTGTTGAATTGTATGAGTACTTTATATAATTTGGAAATTAACCTCTTATCAGATGTATCATTAGCAAATATATACTCTCAAAGAGTGGGTTCCCTTTCCATTTTGTTGGTGATTTCTTTTGCTATGCAGAAGCTTTTTAGTTTGATAGTTTAGTAGTCCCATTAGTTTATTTTTCCCTTTGTTCCTCTTGCCCTAGACAATGTATTTGTGAAAATTCTGCTACATGAACTGACATTTTACTGCCTACATATTCTTCTAGGATTTTTATGGTTTCATGACTTATATTTAAGTCTTTTATCCATTTTGAGTTTATTTTTTTGTATGGTGTAAGTTGGTGGTCTAGTTTCATTTTTTCTTTTTCATGCACTTGTCCAATTTTCCCAACACCATTTATTGAAGAGACTGTCTTTACTTTATTGTATATTCTTGCCTCCTTTATCAAATATTATTGAGCATAATGTCTTGGGTCAGTTTCTGGGTTCTCTGTTCTGTTCCATTGATCTATATGCCTGTTCTTGTGCCAATACCAGGCTGTTTTGATTACAATGGCTTTGTAATAAAACTTGATATCTGGTATTGTGATCACTCCACTTTGTTCTTCTTTCTCAAGATTGCTGAGGCTATTTGGGGTCTTTTTTGGTTCAATATGAAATTTTGGAGTATTTGTTCTAGATCTGTGAAATATGCCATTGGTATTTTAATAGGGATTCAATGAATTTATAGATTGCTTTGGGTAATACAGACAATTTAAGGGTGTTAATTCTGCTAATCCATGAACACAGTATATTCTTCCACTTCTTTATATCTTTTTCTGTATCTTTTTTCAACGTCCTGCAGTTTTCTGAATACAGGTCTTTTACCTCTTTGGTTAAATTTATTCCTAAACATCTTAATTTTTTGTAGCAATGGTAAATGATATAGATATATATATATTTTTAGTTTCTCTTTCTCTTCTTTAAAATTGATTTCAGGGAGATGGAGAGAGACATAGAAACATCACTGATGAGAGAGGGTCGTTGATCGACTGCTTCCTGCATGTGCCCTGCTGGTGATCCAGCCCAAAACAGGGGCATGTGCCCTGACCGGGAATGGAACCGCAATTTCCTGGATCATAGGTCAGTGCTCATCCACTGAGCCACGCATGCCAGGCTAGTTTCTCTTTCTGAGAGATCGTTATTGGTGTATAAAAATGCCATGGATTTCTGGGTGTTAATTTTGTATCCTGCTACATTGCTGAATTCATTTCTTAAATCTAGTAACTTTTGGTACAATACCATGTCATCTGCAAATAATGACAGTTTCATCTTTTCCAGTGTGAATGCCTTTTCTTTTTTCTTTTTGTCTGATTGCTGTGGCCAAGACTTCCAGCACTATGTTGAAAAGAGGTGAAAGTGGACATTCCTGTCTTTTTCCTGTTTTTAAGGGAAATGTTTCTAGTTTTTGCCTATTGAGTATGATGTTGGCTGTAGGTTTGTCATATATAGCCTTTATTATGTTGAGGTATGATCCCTCTATTTCCACTTTGCTGAGAGTTTTTATCAAAAGTGGGTGTTGGATTTTATTGAATGCTTTTTCTGCATCTATTGATATGATCATGTGATTTTTGTCTTGCAATTTGTTTATGTGATGTATCATGCTTATTGATTTGCAAATATTGTACCAGTCTTGCATCCCTGGAATAAATCCCTCTTGGTCATGGTGTATGATCTTTTAATGTATTGCTGGATTCGATTTGCTAATATTTTTTTGAGGATTTTAGCATCTATGTTTATCAGAGATATTGGCCTGTAATTCTCCTTCTTTGTAGTGTCTTTATCTGGTTTTGAATTAGAATAATGCTGGCCTTGAGAAAAGAGTTGGAAGTGTTCCTTATTCTTGAATTTTTAAAAATAATTTGAGGATGATAGGTATTAATTCTCTGAATGTTTGGTGAAACACCCCTGTGAAGCCCTCCAGACCAGGGATTTGTTTGCTGGGAATTTTTTGATTACTGCCTCGATTTCATCAGTTGTTATTGGCCTATTCAGGTTTTCTGATTCTTCTTGATTTAATCTTGGAAGGTTGTATTTTTCTAGAAATTTCTCCATTTTACCCACGTTGTCCAGCTTCTTGGTATATATATAGTTGTTCATAGTATTTTGTTACAGTCCTTTGTATTTCTGTGGTGTCAATTGTTTATTCACCTCTTTCATTTCTGATTTTATTTATTTGAGTCTTTTCTTTTTGTTTCCTGATGAGTCTGGCTAAAGGTTCATCAATCTTGTTTCTTTTCAAAGAACCAGATCTTGAGTTCATTGATCTTTTCTATTTTTTTTAATTTTATTTTTTAGTTTCTCTGTCATTTATTTCTGCACTAATTTTTACTATTTCCTTCCTTCTGCTTACTTTTGGCTTTTATTGTTATTCTCTTTCTAAGTCTTTAAGTTGTAGTATTAGATACTTTATTAGGGACTTTATTAGATCTTTTACTTGTTTCTTGAGGTAGGCCTTTAGTGCTATGAACTTCCCTCTCAGGACTGCTTTAGCTCTGTCCCATAGTTTTTGGTTTGTTTTGTGTTCATTTTCTTTTGTTTCCAGGAGTTTTTTTATTTCTTCTGTGATTGCTTTGGTAAACCATTCATTTTGTGATAACATGCTATTTAGCTTCCATGTGTTTGAACGTTTTTGAGGTTTTTATTGTAGTTGATTTCTAATTTCATGCCATTGTGATCTGAGAAGATGCTTGATATGATTTCAGTCTTCTTGAGATTGTAGAGACTTGTTTTGTGTCCTCACATGTGGTCTATAATTGAGAGTGATGTGCACACTTGAGAAGAATGTATATTCTGAAGCTTTGGGGTTCAGTGTTCTCCAAGTGTCAATTAAATCCATCTGATCTAGTGTGTCATTTAAGGTCTCTGTTTCCTTGTTGATTTTGTGTGTGGAAGATCTATCCAGTGATATCAGTGGAGTGGTTAACTCCCCTGCTATGACTGTATTGCTGTTGATCTCTTCCTTAAAGTCCTTTAAGAGCTTTTATAAAAATATATGTAGGTGCTCCTATATTGGGTGCATATATGTTTACCAGGGTTATGTCCTCCTGTTGGATTGATCCCTTTAGTATTACGTAAGACTTCTTTGTCTCTTGTTATGGTCTTTGCTTTGAAGTCCATTTTGTTAGGTATGAGTATTGCTACCCCTGCTTTTTTGTTTCCTTTTGCATGGAAAATATTTTCTATCCTTTCACTTTCAGCCTGTGTGAATCTTTTATTCTGAGGTGGGTCTCTTGTAGACAGCATATATATGGGCCATGTTTTCTTGTCCATTCAGCTACCCTATTATGTTTTTCAGTTGGAGCATTTAATCCATTTACATGTAAGGTTATTATTGATAAGTACTTATTCACTGCTGTTTTTTTCCTTTATAACTATCTTCCTCTGTCTCTCTCAATTTCTTCTGTTTTGTTTTTTGTTTTTTTTAAATATATCTTTATTGATTTCATAGAGAGGAAAGGAGAGGGATAGAGAGATAGAAACACCCATGATGAGAGAGTCATTGATTGGCTGCCTCCTGCACTCCCCCCGACTGGGGATCGAGCCCACAACCCAGGCATGTGCCCTGATCAGGAATCAAACCCCTATCGCCTGGATCCTGTGTCCATGCTCAACCACTGAGCTACACCTGGCCGGGCAATTTCTTCTTCTTAAAGCACTCCTTTTAACATTTCCTGCAATGCTGGTTTGAAGGTAATGTACTCCTATAGCTTTTTTTGGTCTGAGAAGTTTTTTATTTCCCCTTCAATTTTAAATGATAGCCTTGCTGCATAGAGGAGTCTTTGCTTCAGGTCCTTGTTTTTCATTATTTTGAATACTTCAAGCCAATTCCTTCTGGCCTGAAGTGTTTCTGTTGAGAAATCAGCTGACATTGTAATGGGTGCTCCCTTGCAGGTAATTTCTGTCTCTCTCTTGCTGCCTTTAAGATTCTTTCTTTGTCATTAATGTTTGTCATTTTGACTATGATGTCTCTTGGAGTGGGTCTCTTTGGGTTCATCTTGATTGGAACTCTCTGTGCTTCCTGAACTTGTGTGCCTTTTTCCTTCACCAGGTTAGGAAAGTTTTTTGTCATTATTTCTTTAAACAGGTTCTCTAGTCCTTGCTCACTTTTTTTTCCTTCTGAATCCCCAAAGATGTGGATGTTGTTACATTTCATGTTGTCCCAAAGTTCCCTTAAACTATCCTCTTGCATTTAAATTTGTTTTTCTTTTTTGCTGCTCTAATTGGGTGTGTTTTTTCTACCTTGCTTTCCAAGTCACTGATTCCAACTTCTGCCTCATTTAGTCTACTTTTGATTCTTTTCAGTGTGTTCTTGATGTCAGATATGTTATTCTTTATTTCCAATTGATTATTATTTCTGGTTTCTATTTCTTGTTATATGCTGTTGTAGTTCCCACTGAGTTCCTTGAGTATCCTTATAATCATTACTTTGAACTTTATATCTGATAAATTGCTTGCCTCTATTTCATTTAGCCCTCTTTTTGGAGCTTCCTCCTTTTTTTTACATGGGAGTTCTTTGTCTCCTCATTTTTGCTGTCTCTTTGTATTTGTTTCTATGTATTAGATCAAATTACTATGCCTACAAGTCTTCATGGGTTGCCCTGATATAGTGAGTGCTTTGCGGGACACAGTGGTGATCTCTCTTTTAGGTCTCCTGAGCTCGGTGCTTTAGGAATGTACCTTGTGTGGATTATTTTGACTCTCCTGCTATAATTGGTTCTTGAATGTTGCTGTCCTATCCATGGGAGGAATCTCTTCTCAGGCTGGCTGAATGTGAGGCTCACCCCAACCACATTGTGTGAGCTGTTGTGCAGGTGGTGACAGAACACAACACAACAAAACAAGAAACAAAACAAAAACATACACAAGATCCCTACAACAGCCACAAAAGCAAGCACAAGAGAAGAGAGAATTAGGAAGGAGAAAAGAGAACACTAATAGAAGAAATGAATAAAAATATGAGTAAAAAAGGGTAAGAAAAAGGAATATGAAAGACAGAGATGAAAGAAAGAAAATAAGAATAAAGAATAGGTAAAGGAAAATGATGTAAAAGAGGAAGAAAATAATTATTAAAAGGAATATAGAGAAGAAAGAAGATAGACAAAAAATAAAGAATGGAAAAAGGAAGAGAAAACAGGAGAAAGAAGGAAAAATAAGATAAAGAAGGGGAAGGGAAAAATTAGATCTGTGAAAGAAGAAAGAGAGACTAAAATTAATAATAAATCAGTAAAGAAGAAAGATAGCCTGGCCAACATGGCTTGGAGGTTGAGCCTCAACCTGTGATCTGGGGAATCACAGTTTGATTCCCAGTTGGGGCACATGCCAGGGTTGTGGGTTCAGTCCTCAGTGGGGAATATGCAGGAGGCAGCCAGTCGATGACTCTCTCATCATTGATGTTTCTATCTGTCTCTCTTCTTCTCCCTTCCTCTCTCTGAAATCAATAAAGACATGTTTAAAAAAATAATGAAGAAAGATGAAGATAAAGAAAAAAAGAAATAAATTGACATTCTTCTCAGCAGAGTTTAGTGCCTCCTGGGAGTTCCCTTTGGATCCTGTTCTTCTGATGACTGAGGCTGACTGTTTTGTCTGCAAATTCTGGGCTTTTTGGAGATACTTAGGTGCTAACCACTGTCAGAAACTGTCCTCCTTTGGCTCTCAGCAACCTGTTTGAAGCTTCAAGGTATCCACAGTTTGTGTCTTTCTCCACAGGACTTGGCTGCAAATTGGGAGGGGCCATGCTCCACTTTAAAGCAGGTTTGTTAGCAACAAGGGGCCCAGTGATGGGTCAGCAAAACCCCCAGGTTCCCCAGGCTCCACCTCTGCCTGTCGTCATCTGCCAGCCAGCTGCCAATCTTAATTACTCAAATTCTGTTTCTGAAAGGTCCTTAGGCAGAATCAGGAGTCTAGACCTCTGAGTCTCCCATGATGGGGAGGTGCCATTCAGATTTCAGTGAAAGTGATGGGTGTGTTTCCTGGCCCCAGAGCTACTCCTTTGAGAATGTCCCAGAATATTTCCCTGCCCTTGGCTGGGCAGAGATCTTCATATGCAGTCCAGTGGGATCAGCTGGAAACCCTGGAGTTTCTATCAGCTCTCCTGTGAGAGGGAGGCACCAGTCAGGTTCCTGGGACAGTGGGGTGGACAGCCCCACACCCAGTCCAGTCACTGACACTCCCAGAGAGTGTTCAAACCTGGAGGCTTGGCCTCTGCTGCTGTCTCCTCTGTAAAGGTCAAGAAGGAGAGTGTGGCAGGCAAGGATCCTGAGGGTGTTGTAGGCTGTATCTTCTAGTGTATTTTTTTCCTTTTCCTGAGCTGTGGCTTCTGGAAGGGGCCAGTGCCTCTTAGGAAAAATGGCCATTTTGGTTTGGGGGCTTGCCACCGAATGGAGGTCTCCCTGCAGCCTCTTTTCCATGTCTTTCCATGCCTTTCCAAGGCATCCCACCCCAATCTCTCCTCAGGCACCTCTAGTCCGCCCCTCCCTCCCTCTACTGAGGCCTTGGGTGAGTAGCTGCAAACAAAAATCCTGTACTCTGGTTAATCTCTCCCCCTGATGGGTCATTGGGGAGAAAAAGGGACATCTGCAATATTTTGAACAACAAAAAAGAAAATCTTGTGCTCTGGGCTTTTTTTAAAAAAACAACAACAAATGTGGCTTTGTCTCCTACAGGCTACGGACTCCTGGGGGGGGGGGGGCAGAAGCCCTGCAGCCTTTCATGGATGGATGTTACATGGGCTCTGGTGCTCTGGGCTGTGGAGCCCAGCCTGGGCTGTGGGCCTCAATCTTCTCAGGGAAATAACTCTCCCATAGCCAAGAGATCCCTCTTCACTCTCAGCCTGCGGCCCGTGGAAGCTGGGTCAGCTCCTCTCACAACCTTGCCCTTCCTACCAGTCTCCAGGTGTTTTCTGTCCTTCTTTGATGTAAATCTCCTCTTCAGCTGGACCTCAGTTGGTAATTCCGGGTGAATGTTCCCCAATTTAGTTGTATTTCCAGTCTGGCCCTGGGAGGAGCTGCAAGAAAGGTCTGCCTATTCGACCACCCTTCTCTAAGAGGATTACTTTTTAAAAGAATTAGGATCCCCTGAAGCTTCTTTTCTTCAGTTCAGTGCGGTTTAAAATATTTTCCAAGCATTATTTTCTGAACTGTACTTTTCCAACAAAATGTTGTGTTTGGTTTCTTTCTCCATCAGTGCTCAATTCCAACAGTGCCTCAGTTTCTTCTGGTGACAGATGGAAATTGATGCTAAATATCTCATGTGATTATTATGGAGATTAAATTATTATGATGTAATGTGAAAAATGTGTACACTGAGAGGTACTTTAGACTACACTAAAGTGACAGTATATTGTTAAATCTTAGACTCTAACTTTTGTCTGACAGCTATATTTGACTATATTATACTGCCAGAAAGCCATATTATATTATGAAATGTAAGTCTGATAAAAGGTGTGCTTTTACCTAACTGCTATACTTGGTAATAGTAACATATACTTTATTATTATTTTTTCCCTTTGTCTGACTTATCTTCACATCATTCTGGAGTTTTCTGTGCATCCAAACTACTTTAGTGTGTTTTGAAAGACCATGCACTTGATAGCATTCATCACTGTTTTGAAACTAATGAAATGAATTATGGATTTTCTCCTCCTGGATTTTAAAAAAGCATCCCAGAAGGTTATTGTTGGGAACACATTTAAGTTGTTGTGTCTCATAAGAATTTTTTTTAAAGCTTTCTTTGTTTATTAAGTTAAGTAGTTATTAAATATTGGAAATTTATTTGTAAAAGAATTGTGAAAAAATTTAAAGGAGACTGAGCCTTACCAAGTTTCAGATGTAAAGAAAGATTAAGATCAGAATTTAAAAACTAAGCATTTAATTTTTGGCCTGTAAAAACTGTATTATACAAGATTTATGTAGAAGCCATTCAAAGCTGAGTTTAAGATTTATTAAGAGAGGCTTATATTCATTGAATATCAAGTAGTTATTTTTATTGTGGCTTTGTTTAAAGAGTTTAGGATTGATTTATATGGCTCCTTATTTATAACCTGAGACCAAGACAGTGGAACCAGCCAAAACAATGTGCGGTATCAAAAGCATTTAAACTAGACACAGAGAAATTTATCTTTTTTCCCCCAGCATGAAACTAGCCAGGTCATCTACTGCCAAAATAATAGGCACAGTATGTTTTTACAAGCCTATTAAATTTGGCTCTGTGCTTTTATAACCATAAATTTTAAAGAATGACAATATAAAATGCTGGAATTAAAAGACAGTATTGTGGATTTTTAATTTTTTAAATTTTCATTGCCATCTGTTGTTATTTCTTAGCATTGAGACACATTCTTTGTGATCTGTTTAGTTTCTCAGTTCAGTAATCCCCCCAGACAGTTATTTATTTATTTATTTATTTATTTATTTATTTATTGAATTTACCAGGATGACATTGATTCTCAAAACCATACAGGTTTCAAGTGTGCACCTCAATAAAACATCAGCACACGGTATCACTTGCCCATTGCCCCAAGCAGTCTCTTTCTATCCCCATTTCCTGCCCTTTGTCTATCTCCACCTACCCCCAACCCCTTTTCCTCTGGCTATCACCACACTGTGGTCTGTATCTCTTTACTATGTATATATGTTTTGTGGCTAATCCCTTTACCTTCTTTCGTCTAGTCCCCACATCCCCCTCCCCTGTGACAGCTGTAAGTCTCTTCCATGTCTCCATGACTGTTTCTATTATGTTTGTCAGTTTATTTTGTTCATTAAGTTCCCCATCTAAGTGAGATCATATGGTATTTGTCTTTCTCCGACTGGCTTATTTCACTTAGCATAATAATCTCCATGTCCATCTTTGCTGTCACAAAAGATAAGATTTCCTTCTGTTTTATAGGCCACTTAGCATTACATTGTGTAAATGTACCACTGCTTTTTATCCACTCATCTACAGATGGGCACGTGGGCTGCTGCCAAATCTTTGCTATTATAAATAACACTGCAATGAACATAGGGGCACATATATTCTTTTGAATTAGTGTTTGGGGTTTCTTTGAATATATTCCCAGAATTGGAATCGCAAGGCAGTTTCATTTTAATTTTTTGAGGTAACACTATACTATTTTCCACGGTGGCTGCACCAGTCTGCATTCCTACCAGCAGTGTACTAGGGTTCCCTTTTCTCCACATCCTCACCAGCACTTGCTGTTTGTTAATTTATTGATGGTAGCGATTCTGGCATATGTGAGGTTGTACCTCACTGTAGTTTTAATTTGCATCTCTAATGGTTAATGATGTTGAGCATCCTTTCATATGTCTATTGGCCACCTGTATGTCCTCTTTGAAGAAGTGTCTATTCAGGTCCTTTGACTTTTTAAAAATATTTTTATTATTATTGATTTTGGAGATAAGAAGGGAGAGGGAGAGAGAGAGATAGAAACATCAATGAGAGAAACAGATCAGCTGCTTCCTGCACACCCCCTATTGGGCACTGAGTCCGCAAACCTGGCTTATGCCTTGACCAGGAATTGAATCCGTGACCTCCTGCTGCATGGGATGATATTCAACTAAATGAGTCCATTTTTAATTGGGTTGTTTGTCTTTCTGGTGTTGACTTATAGAAGTTCTTTATATAGCTTGAAAATTAACCCCTTATCAGATGTATCATTGGCAAATATGTTCTCCCATTCAGTGGGTTCCTCTTTCATTTTGTTGATGGTTTCTTTTGCTGTGCAAAACCTTTTTAGTTTGATGTAGTCCCATTTATTTATTTTTTCTTTGTTTCTCTTGCCCTAGGCAATGTATCAGTGAAAATTCTGCTATTGGGGATGTCTGAGATTTTGTTGCCTCTTTATTCTCCTAGGATTTTTATGGTTTTATGACTTACATTTAAGTCTTTTTTCCACTTTGAATTTATTCTTGTGTATGCTGTATACATTGGTGGTCTAGTTTCATTTTTTTGCATATATCTGTCCACTTTTCTCAATACCATTTATTGAAGAGACTGTCATTACACCACTGTATGTTCTTGCCTCCTTTGTCAAATATTGATTGACCATAAATGCCTGGTTTATTTCTGGGCTCTCTTTTCTGTTCCATTGATCGATATGCCTGTTCTTATGTCAATACCATGCTGTTTTGAATAATATGGCCTTGTAGTATAATTTGATATCAAGAAGGTAATACCTCCAGCTTTGTTCTTCTTTCTGAAAATTGCTGAGGCTTTTTGTGTTTTTTGTAGTTCCACATAAATTTTTGGAATATTTGTTCTATACCTGTGAGATATACATTGGTATTTTAATAGGAATTGCATTGAATCTGTAGATATCTTTGGATAATATGGATATTTTAATTATGTTCATTTTTCCTACCCATGAACATGATATATATCTCCACTTATTTTTATCTTTCTCAATTTCTTTAGTATCTTATAAATTTTTGAGTACAGGTCTTTCATCTCCTTGGTTAAATTTATTCCTGGGTATTTTGTTTTTTCTGTTGCAATAGAAATGGGATTGTTTTCTTAATTTCTCTTTCTATAGTTCATTATTGGTATATAAAATGCCTCTGATTTCTGAATATGAATTTTGTATCCTGCTACTTTGCTGAATTCATTTATTAAATTTAGTAGGTTTTTTGGTGGAGTTTTTAGGGTTTCCTGTGTACAATATTATGTCATCTGCAAATAGTGACAGTTTTACTTCCTCCTTTCCAATTTGGATGCCTTTTATTTCTTCTTCTCATCTGTGGCTAGTACTTTCTGTACTCTGTTGATTAAGAGTGGTGAAAGCAGACATCCCTGTCTTATTCCTGATCTTAGGAGAAAAAGCTTTTAGATTTTACCAAGTGAGTGTGATGTTGGCTGTAGGTTTGTCATAAATGGCCTTTCTTATATTGAGGTATTATTTTGAAGGTGCTGGGTTTTATCAAGAGTGCCCCTTTCTCCCCACCAGTGATGTAGCTGCACACTCCAGGACTCACCTGTTTGGTTCCCAAATCTGTTATGTTAGATTTTAGCCATTATTTCTTCAAACATGTTCTCTATCTCTTGCTCCCTTTCTTAACGTTCTGGTACCTCTATGATGCAGATGTTGCTACACTGGATGTTATCCAGAGATCCCTTAGACTTGCCAGGGCTGATCCAAGCAGTCTCCGATTAGGAATGGTGTCCACAAGCCTGTAGGAGGGAGGCAGACATTTATTCCTCTTCCTGCGGTAGCACTGGCTGAGCTAGCAGGTGAAATAAGAGCGCCCCTTTCTCCCCACCAGTGATGTAGCTGCACACCCCAGGACTTACCTGTTTGGTTCCCCAAAAAAAGTTTCTGCAGGAGATATGCTCCAAAAGTCCCAGCACTGCACTGCACTGTGGTACCCCTGTGCCCCTGAACTCAGCAGAATGGGGCCGACCAAGTCATTCAACAGGTGGGGGAGGGGTGCCAGCTGTTTGCTTGAGGTGCAAGAGACTGCCTTCTTTCCAAAGTCACACAATTTAGTCACTGAGTCTTCGCAAAGAGCCTCCCCAGAAAAAGAGGGCCTTAAAAGTCACTGATGGTTGCAGCCAGCAGACCCCTCTAAAGGACCTGAGCACAGCAGAGTGACCTCGCCAGCAGTTAGAACCAGGCAGTGCACTCCCCAGGCTGGTGCTATAACAATAGGGGTGCCAGTCCCTGGGATGGTGGCATTTGGGTCTCCCAGGTGGACTGAATCTCCACTGATTTTACCACCAAATGCTGTGCAGTCTCCTCTTCCTGTCTCTGTTGCTCTGGGTTGAGGATCCCTGAATGGGGTTTAGACACCATGCTCCTGGGAAAAGGGAGCTTTGCAGCCACAATATTCCTCCAGCTTCTCAGCTGTCAGCATATCTGGGTGTGGGAGCTAGCCCTTTCCTTGTTTCTGCCCTTCCCACCAGTCTCTATGTGGCTTCTTCTATAAATCCTTGGTTATAATATTTCAGTTCAACTAACTTTCAGCGGGTTATTAAGATTGATTGCTCTGTAATTTAGCTGTTAGTCCAGTTTGGGGGCCACAAGCAGATGAATGTAGTTTCCACCTACTCTGCAGCCATCTTGGACTCTCCTCAGTATTGTGGATCTTTAAAATGTTCATCACTTTGGCCATACTTCCAAATTATATTCTTCTGAATGTGTATTTTTTTTCTTTGTACACTTTAAAAAGATGAACACTTTTGTATATGTAGGTATTCCTTTTTGCTCTCTAATGCCTAGACTGCTAACTTTTGGTTTTCCACCTAAAGCAGATGTCCAGCTCTCTTACAAAACATTTGGCTGTAGAAAAAAACTCATTTGTTTTCTTTGGGGAAAGGGAGCTCTTCTCACTTAGTATAGTGGTTTTGGAGAAGGGAGCAGAGAATGCTCCATGTCATGTCATTTTCTAAGGCAGAAGGAAATCAACCTCCCAGAGGCAGATTGGAAAACTAATGGAAAGACATTTTGGTTGCACCATACCCTGAAGAAGGTAGAGCTTTGTTATGGCATCAGAACCTACATTCCTCAAACCTATTTAATGCTGCAATTTCCGAATTATGGTGCAAAAAAAAAAAAAGAAAAGAAAAGAGGGAAGGAGGGAGAAAAGGAGGAGGGTAAAAAAGAAGGGAGGGAGGAAAGAGAAAAGGAAGGAAGGAGGGAGGGAGGGAAGGAAGGAAGGAAGGAAGGAAGGAAGGAAGGAAGGAAGGAAGGAAGGAAGGAAGGAAGGAAGGGATCTGTTATTAGCACAGATTCTGTCCAAACTTCCTGATTGGTGATGGAAGAGGGTGTACATTCCTAATTTATTTGGACCATTCTGAGTGGTGTCACTTAGACTCATTTTGCAGCCTAGGAAAGTAGTGCTTAGTAGTTTTTTCCCACTGATAACAAGGCAGCTATAGCCATGGATTCTAATGTTCCAGAGGCCCCCTTGGGAAGAAGTGTAACCCGGATGGGAAAGCCCTGGGTTGACCTCAGACCTCTCTCCTTACTCACTGCATTACTGTGGAAAATGACTCAACCTTTCTAACCTTCAGAAGATGCCTGCTCTGACAATAGTGTAATGTGTTTAATACACTTCATGAAGTTAATTGAGGTGTAGATGACACAGTGTATATTGTAACTGTTGGCAAATTGAAAAATGCTATTCAAATTAGAAGTGATGAAGTCGTTATTGTAATATCTGGGACTTACATTTTGTATTGTAGTTTTTCCTGTACAAATACAGCATTTGGTACAAAGAGGAAAATAATAAAACACCTCAGACCGTTGCTATTGCTGTAAGCATTTTGATATATTCATATATAATTGATTAAGAATGTTATAGGTATCCTTCTATATTCAATTTGATATTTTTGTTCCTTTCCCATATATAATGGCATAAGCATTTTTCCATTTTACAATATACTTTTAATGATTATTTAGTTGTTAACAGATTTTGCAAAATTTTTAAAAGATGTATCAAATTATCCAGATGAATCTTTGCCTAATTGTCTTAAGTGTTACAGATAGGTTCTTAGAAGTTGAGGGGCCTTGAGTCTCCACATCAGTCATTGAAAAGTTGTCGTCCTGAACCATTCTTCTTTTCCTGTTTTCCTTTTATATAGGAAGAACAACCCAAATTCCACTTCACAGGAATGCTAACCAATATTTACTGAATGCTTATTCTGTGCTCAGTATATGTTTAACACATAATACCTGTTTATCATTTACAACAACCCTAAGATAGGTGCTGTTACAATAGGTGGTGTCAAATTTTATAGATAATAAACTTAGGCACACAGAGGTTAAGAAACTTAGTTAAGATCACATAATAAGTGAATGGTGAAGCTGGGATTTAAACTTAGGCAATTTCTCTGGGAAGTCCTAGGCATTACATGACACAAGTCTGCTGAGAAACCATTGATTAACCTGTCATGATCTGTGTATTGTGTTTGATTATTACATATTTACAACCTGTCTAAAGCCGACATTTCCAGAGAAAGAATTGAGTGAGTGTTTGGAGATAATTTCAGGTGTTATTAGGGCATCTGGATGAATCTTTAGTACCACTGACTAATAAGGTTAGGAAATTAAAGAAAAGTTAATGAACTCAAAGTACTGGCATTGCAATCCTGTTTTTACTTGAGAGTAAATGTCTGATAATAGGAGATAGGTACCATTATTATGGAATAAATATGAAGATTTAACACAGAATTTTCATGTTTCATTATTTTTGTACCATAGATCCTGTTATTCCTTGTAAAAAGAAAAGATGAGGTTACCCCATTTTTGGTTTATTTCTTAACTTCTTATAAATTAAAGTTCAGTGGACCTTTGTCTCATCTGTAGCTAAGTGGCATTAGTATTCAGCAAGAGCAAGTTTATGATTAACAATTTGCTATACATATTTCTTTCTAGCCTTTTGTTCTACTTCAGTATACTCCGTGGTGCTTAAAGCTTTGTGGGTTTTCAGATTAGTGGGCACCTCGTTTTACTTTATTTGTGAAATCCAATGAATGCCTATTGTCAGTCTTGTTCATAGCATGAACATGGTGCATGGATAGTATTCATCTAATCTCACGGGACTCTTCTTGGTGTACTCTTACCTTTTCTGTGAGAGCTGTTTTGCATATCTTTATTATTTTTCATTTTACTTGATTATTACAGATTAAATATAGCTGTCAATATGCCAAAGCCTACCCTGTAAATCATGCTTTAAAATATAATAATCTGTTTAGTGGATTTATGAAACTCTTTGTAGAGATTTCTTGTAACAATGTCAACTCATCATTTCATTTATTCATGCAGTAAATATTTACTGCCTGTATTTTATGTGCCAAGCTGTGGGTTAGGAACTGGACATATGTTAATGAATAAGCTAATAATTTAAAATTTTTTTTAAATGGCTGAATTCCTAACTAGATTCTCTAAAATACACACCAGATATTATTATCCAATAAATAAACAGTTCTGTTCAGCTCTTTTCATGTTATTTTTGTTTGTTTGTTTTTCAAAAGGGATACCCAGTACCCTCCCTCTTAAGGTGAAAAGAAACAAATTTCCCCTACACTGACCTTTTCCCTAATTTCCATCTAGCAGAGGGTGGGCACTCTGGCAGGCTTCGTGACTTCTGAAATTTGGGGCACACCTTACCCCTTTCCCTGGTAATTAATGCCACACCCTCTTCAAAAACAAGAGTCTAGGGGCATTGAGGTTGCTGGGAAACAGTCAACTGTGCATATTTTTCCTTCATACATTTTGAAAATGGTCAGAGTCTAACTGAAGCCATGATTCAGTGATGTGACTTCTTTGTTAGGCAGAAGTTATTTGGAGGAAAGAAGATACGGAATCCTCTCCAGTTTTTTCCTTTCTCTTTTATGCTTTGTAAAATTCCTGGGATGTCTGGGATCATTGAACTTGAGAAGGTATCATCTAGAACCTTCCTAGGAGTCAAATCCAAAGGCACTTTGCATTATTCTGGTGACATTGGAGGAACTTTCTGTTAAAAGTTAATAACTTTTATCATTAGCTTAGATCATGATCTATATCAAAATCATTTTGTTGCCACATGCACGTGGTGCTGTATTGGCCAGAGGCAAGTCAGGTTAAACAAACTCGGGTCCTGTTCTCAGGAGGTCACTGGCAGCATTGTTAAAAACAAGCAACCAAAAGACATCAGATTCAGATGTCAGCAAACAAGTCCATGAAGACCTTGCATTATTTGTGGTCATCTGAGGAAATATACTCATTAATTTTTCAGATAACAACTGGGTCAGGGTTATTGACCTTTTGAGATTAGGTGATAGCAGAGTGACCTGAACATATTATGAAACTGGAATATCAAATCTGAATGATGGTTTGTATCTTCAACATTTATTTAAGGTAGATCAAGTTTAGTCCCAAAGAAGTTTCCACATTGACTCCTATCTGTGATCAGTTCTTTTCTCTGTTGCTTTTTAATCTGCACCATCAGAGTTTGCATTTGCCGTTCATCGCTCTCCACATCCACATCCTTATAGTTGTCATTTGGATGTCTTTGTGTGTCAGGCAGCCACTTTATGTAATTATCTCTAATTCTCACAGAAGCTTTGGTGCAAGGAGTTATTATTTCTATTTTAAGAATCAATAAACAGGTTTGACTTTGAAAGGGGCATATTAAATGATAGCTGAGATTCACATTGTCTGGACCCAGCACCCATGCCCCTCTCACTCCAGTACAGAAGGGACTTCCTCATACTTCCCCGTATTGTTCTTCACTTGTTTTGTGTTTTGTTGTGAACCCTGGCTGCTCTGCTGGGAGTTTAGAGATGATCCATTTATTCAGTCAATTAGCAGCAATTTACTGGGTACTGTTCTCAGCATTAGCAATACAGCAATAACCAAGATAGAAAGTCCCTGGCCCCATTGTGGTTGTGCACATTCCAGTGGATACCAGGCAATATGCAGTTAGCCATAGGAAGGCTTGGGCAAGGGAACACGATTAAGGGTTGTCTAAATCTTTCTACATACACCATTGATGAATGAAGTTCAAAAACATTTCTGTAGTTCCTGGGGCTCTTAAGATTAATTTCAGTGTTTCATAAACATCAAAGCCACTATACAAATACATGTGGGCAGAAGAACTGGAGTGTTCCCAGACAAAGATGACAGTTTAAAATGACAGGGAACTCAACTGAAGTGTGATTTACAACCATGACTCGTACAGAATTGTACATGACAGAAGCATTACAAGTTTAGATGGAGTTCTCAGAAAGCTGCTTAATAGATGAAAAATAGGACATTTGGGTTGCCAAGGCATTGTGAGGACTTAAATGGTATTTTATGAATATGACACATTGATGGTGGACATTGAATTTTATTATGGTATGATTTAGTGCCAGAAAATCTCTGGCTGCCACTTCATTTTGAGTAGATGCTAGGTAACTGTATTAAATGTTTTCTCATTTGGAATATTGATGTGTTGAGCTCTTTTTCAGGCACTAAACTGAGCCAAACACATCTTCCCTTCACTTCTATTTGTGTTGCAGTATTTAAACTAGAAACCATTTCTGCCAGTTTTTCCAGGTAAAATATTATTCTTAGTGTCCTATGGATTAGTATATCCTACTGGAATTATCTGTGAGTCATTCTTTAGGTGAAAGGACAGACAGTAGCTAAAAATAGAAAAAGAATCCAAGTAAAAATCTGTGGAGAGTTGGGACCTGAAAATGTTTTGGTTACAGTTTTAGTTCTCTACCAGTCATCAGAAGTGAGTCCATGAGTGTGGGTGAACAACTACCTAATTTTCTAATTTCAAAAAAGAGAATAAACATTTGTCTTTAGATGGCTTTTATTATAACAAAAAGACGTGTAACAGTGTACATACTTTTTAATGTGCAGCGACTTATTTCAAGGTTGGATCATGTATTTTGCCATTGATGAGAAGAAATTTCAGTTCTCAGTTTAAAAAAATCAAGAAGGGACTAGTTAGTTTTCCATTGCTCTGAATTTGCTGTTGTGAGCTGATGACCTCGGTTTTAAGAGTTCTTTCCAGCCTCATTGCTTTACTCCTTTGCACAGCCATTACTAGCCCCACATACTTTCTCAAGGTCTTCTGAAGTTTCTTATCTGAGATCTTGGTTGTGTTATGATCAATCCCACATGCTTCCTCTTCCCTGTGGCCTTGCACAGTTTTCTACTTGTGATTCTTAAGCAAGTGTTGCATTCACCACAACTGACATAATTGTTGCCTCCTGATCTAGACTATGAACCATTTCTGCCAGTCCCTACAGTCACTGAATCCTGGTGTTTGTGGGGACCCAGGATAAGTGCTATATATATCTTCCTACCGGTATTCTTGGTTGTCTGAGTTATGGCAACAGCTACTTAGTTGTTGATTGACATCTTATCTTTATCAGTTTATGTTATTAAGTTTTTTGGTTGGGATGTTTGTTGCAATCTAGTTTTTAAACACATCTTTTAAATTATATCATTAACTGTTTGTTACTTTGTTGCTCCATGCACTGTCTGAGGGCAAGCTTAAGTATAAGTTGGAAGGATTTTTAGAAATCTGTGCCAATCAACTCTCTGTCTCCCTCTTCTCCCCCCAACCTCTCTCTCTCTCTGTCTCTCTTTTATTCTCTGTCACACACACACACACACACACACACACACACACTCACACTGTAGTAGCATGTAATTCAAAATTAATGATTACATATTTACCAGCCAAGTAAAATATGGAACATTCCTGTTTGATGAACATCTTGACGTCTGTATTTGCATAGTCAAGGAGGGCTCAATGATGAACTCTTCTGGTCATGAAACTGATAGAACAGGAAAAGTGTACTTTCTGGTCATTATACCCCTGAAAGTAGAAAGTTGGTATTTAAAAGGCAGACAATCAACTGTCAGCAATGACAAAGAAACCTGGCACAGAGTGAATAATAAATGGTTGAATGAATTGCTAATTAATCACCGGAAACACATGTTAATGTACTTATACTGCATGTGAACTGAAGATTGATATTCTACCTCTAGAAAGAATTTTTAAAATTTTAATTCATCTTGATTATGGAAAACATTATAGGATAATTATAGAACAGTTCTTCATGCTCTTCCATGCTCTGAAAATCAGAAGGGACTACATGGTTTAGAACAGTAGAAGCAAGATAGTTTCCCCCATATTCCAGCTACGTACAGTCCATCTATTTAACCACTATCAGTGGTGAGTGGAGTTAAGGATTACAATGGTAAACCTGTCAGAACTCCCCTTCAGTTCTTCTCTCCTTTTCTGTTGGTTAAGCTCTCCATATTCTAGAGTAAATGCCTCAAATAAAGATTAGTGGGGAATTTTTTGGTTAGATTTTTTGTCTCTGCAGCTGGCAGCTGGCCACTGGGGCCTAGTGGAGAAAACAGTTTCCTGGAGGAACGAAGACCTTGATTTTATTTCCCAGCCCACTGCGATGATTTCACAGAATATGGGCTTATAGCCTGCTCTTGGCTTCTTGGGAGAAAAGTATTATTTAATGCCAAGTTTCTAACATTAAGATTTCTCTATGCAGTGATAAAGTGTATGTTTCTATTGTTGTATGAAGGAGAAATGGATGAGAGAATGGAGCAGTGCTATAAAGACTGGCAAGGAGAGAGTGTTCCTAGTTTCCATCTTCATCTGACTTAAAAGATATTTCTATACAAATAACTCCAAGCATATAATGGCATCATCCTGGGGTATAGCCCCTAATTTTATTTGGTTTCTCATTAGCAAAGAAGCAGTATGGCCATACCACCATGACTGGTGGGGTTTAATGATGCGTTTTGCAAAATGTGATTTGCTGTTTAATTTGGAGTGTTTGTGCCGATAATTCAAAACCCAAAAGATGATCTTCCTATGAAGGCAGAGTTTTGGAGGTGGAAAAATTTAGAAAAGTAATGAAATCAGTCAAATATTACCATTATTGCCATGGTTGCTAATTGAGAAATCTAATAGATTTTCTAATCATTAATAGCCTATTCCTGAGAAAATTAAGGGACATTGGACCTCATTCCTGAACCGCTCAGTGAATTCCAGCACTATATCTTTGATTGGCTGAATTAAATGTTGGCCCGGAGGTCTCATTCAACATAAATACAATCAGATTCTCCAAGTGGTCTTCCCTATCAGTGGGGTCCTAATACTTCTAAGCCTCAAGTCCTTGAAACGATTCTTGCTTCCTCTTTTTCTCCAAATTGCCACACAAGTATCAAACTCTTGATCGAGCTTTATACTCAAGTCTCTCCTGTATGCCCCTTTTAGACATTTCTTATACCTGTGGCCTTCTAATATCCTCACCTTATTCTCAGCCTATATCTAGAATTGCTTCACCCTTCCTCAGTTATTGCTTCACTCCAGACAAATTTCAGATGTTAGCTTCACATTGCTTAATTTCCATTCTGATTATATCTCTTTCTGAGCCCTGAGTTTTGATGCTGCCTTTGGCATTGATCTCTGGTTTTCATCTTCTAAAATTCATTTTTTTTTCATCCTCATCGGAGGATACTTTTTCCATTGCCTTTTAGAGAGAGTGCAAGGGAGGAGGGGAAGGAGAAAGAGAGAAACATTAAAGTGAGGGAGACACATTGATTGGTTGCCTCTGGCATGCACCCCAAGGGTGGTTGGGGATCGAATCTGCAACCCAGGTACTTGCCCTTGACCGGTAATTGTACCCGAGACCCCTCGGTGTGCAGGCTGAAGCTATAAATTCATTCTTGCTCCTGACACAGCCCTGCTCTTAATGACTCTGGAGAAGTTTCCTTTCTCAGTCCTCCAGGCATCCAGAAACCTGTCTTGCCTTAGACACTGTGGCCAGTATTACAAGGAGTTTGGCCCTGTCCATTGAATGGGAACTCAACTCTGTTCTTCTCCACAGAGATGTCTCTGTCCCATGTGTGTTTGTCTATTTTCCACTTTTCTTTAAAAACCTATTTTAAATGTCATCTGCTCCATTCAATTTCTCAGCACCAACAGCTCACAGATTTCCTCTCTCCCTGAATGCTTTATAGAGCATGTATGAACTGTCCTGTTCTCTTGATATTTACTGCTGTTGTTTTGGATATGTCTAGGCACATGGATAAAATAAAGTGGTTATGTACATGCAGTTTGTCTTACCCCCTAAATCTGTACCTGGGTGGCAGCAGCCATACTATACATCTTCACATTCTATATAGCCTTTATCACAGGACTGTACATTTAACCGACAGATATTCATAACTGGCTAACTCTCTGAACCCTTCTCAAAGCCAAGTGGTCATAGGCAGAAAGATAAGCTTAGCCTGAATGCAGAGCTTTGAAATGCGTCTTCCTCTCATGCTTTATTCTGTGAACTAAAAGTCCATGCTGGCTGGAGTACATGCCTTTAGTCCATTTCATGAATTTAATATCCTGAATCTAGTCCTCATCTGAACTCTGATTGGGCTAAAAGTACAAATAATTTTTCATAGGTGCCTTGGAGTGAAGATTTAGATCTCTTTAAAGCGGAAAATATCACAGCTCATTTTCCCTATCCCAGGGGTTTTACAATGGAATTTGTATTCCTTACTTACCAGTTTGTTTGAATAACTTGTGTTTGCCTTAACTGTTGTTCATTCCCAGTGTGTATGGTACACATACATTTAAATATGTAATTGCTAATATTGTCAGGATTCAGATCTCTGGGGCTTCTTTAAACTTACCTATGTCTGCAGGTGTTTTTTGTTTGTTTTTTAAAGGGTTTTATGGAATTTAGTTTTTTTATTATTATTATTTTTAGAGATATAGGAAGGGAGAGGGAGAGAGAGAGAGAAACATCGATCGGTGGCCTAGTGTACACACCCCGACTGGGGATCAAACCTGCAACCTGGGTATGTGCCCTGACTGGAGATTGAACCAGTGACCTGTTGGTGCATGGGAGGATGCTCAACCAGCTGAGCCACACAAGCCAGGGCTGTCTGCAGGTTTTTAGAAAAAGAAATTGAACCAGTGACCTGTTGGTGCATGGGAGGATGCTCAACCAGCTGAGCCACACAAGCCAGGGCTGTCTGCAGGTTTTTAGAAAAAGAAAGTAGAGATAGGAGTGAAGTTACTCATTTGAAAATATCAATCTCTTTAAAGAATAGGAAAAGGGGTCGGAAGAGTCGTGTTGCTCTCATGGTTCTGATTTATGATACTACAAGATAAGTCAGATTCATTTGGCAAACACACAACTGATTGTAGCTTACAGAATGATAATGATGATGACGACGACGACAATAAAAGATAAAAAGAGAAACCTACTTTAAAACAATATTAAAATTTTAAATATTGACCATATTTCATCTGTCTGAGTGTGTGTGTGTGTGTGCATGCTTGTGTGCATGCCTTCCTATGGAAGTAGTTCTAAAGTAGTATGTTTTGATCCTCCAGGTTTGGATGATATGCTGCCACTTAGGGTAAAAAGGATAAAATATACACATTTATGCATATAAACACATACATGTGTGTAAACATATATACATATACTTTTATTATGATTTTGAGTACACTTTGATCTTTGGATGTTATGACTTTATTACCTGTTTACCATTTAATTTTAAAAAGTTTATATCTTCTTGTATTTTTAATATTTCTTATTTTTAAAATTCTGCAATAATTAGAACTGTTTTAAAATAGAAATAAAAGATATCTTACCTGACTGTAACCCTAGTGTGCTCTGGCAAGCTCTAAAGAGGTTAGAATACAGTTAGGTAGTCCTACAGTCAACACAAAGGGATAAAATGTGACATGGATTTATGACAGTGTGATGTCTGAATTTATTTTACTTAATATAAGTAAGGAAGATAAACACCCAGTACATTGGTGTTCTTTAGCAACCCATGAAAAGAAGCACTGGGAAAATAATGTTTTATTATTTGGTTCCAAAGGGAAATAAACATGTAAAATATATTAAGAAGAAATAGGCACTGAGTTTGCACCTCAGTTTATTGAAAGAAAGAGAGTTGGCTGTTTAGGAACAACCAGCATGGGAGAGTTAATTTTTTCCTGCTGGTTTTCTAATTGGGTCCAGTGGCTGGGACACAAACAGAATTTAAACATGACAAAAGTAGCAGTCAGTCTGTAGAAGAGCAAAGTCCATGATATCTTAATTCTGAGGTAAAGTTTCAAAGGCTATTTGGCTAATGCATCAAGCTTAGTATGTCAGAACCTAAATTATTATTTCTCCATTTACCTAGCCTCTCCTCCTTGAGTCCATTTTCAGTAATAGCCATTCTCCTGACCATCCCAGCTCGAAAGGCTTCCATTCCTCCCTACCCTCTTTTTCTGTGCCATTCAAGTGAACCTAGTGGCCAGTTTTGTGAAATCTGTCTCTCATCGTCTTTTGTATGTGCCACTCTTGTAAACCCTCTTGCATTCCCATGGTTCTGGCCCTTGTTATCCCTTACAGAGATGAGGATCCTCTGACTTGGTCCCCCACCAGGGAGTATAGCATGGCAGTAGGAATGCTGGGGCTACAATCAGATCCCTAGGTCAATATTCCCACTCCACTACTCGTCAGTAAGGGTGAGGCCTCAGTAAGATAGTCTCTCCTAACTGTAGTGTCCTCAGCTCTTAAATAAACATAAAAGTGGCAGTTCCCTCAGTCTTTTTCAGGCCTTGGCTCAGATTCACCTTCTTAGGGAGGTTTCCCCCACTACCCTACCTCAAATAGCATTCTCATCACTCTGTCCCTCTACTTTGTTTTATTTTTCTTAATGACCACCTAACATTTTATCAACATCTTGTTTGGTTGGTTGTCTTTCTGTATTCCTTTCTAGAACATGAGCTCCACAGACACAGGAATCTTGCCTGTGATTTTTTTCATGGTTGCATCTCAGTGCCTAAAGATAGTATGTACTCAATAATTACATGTTGAATGAATGAATGAATGAATGAATAAATAAATATATAGTTTATTGTGAGTATTAAATGAGATCCTTTATCAAAGCGCTTGCCAAGAAAGTATGGATTTTCAATCCCTATCACCATTTTCTCCTCTAGTTGATCTTAAGTCACCCCAGATAATTTAATCTTAACAAACATTGTTCTGCTTAAAATAGATCACTGACTTCCCTTGCCCCCTTCCAAGTTGAATGAAAGTTCTCAGCTCAGTGTTTGGCTCTCACTATAATAAAAATCCAGCTATGCTGTGAAGGTTGAGATTTTACCCTACTTACAACCTAACATATTTGTCTGCAGAAGTTTCATAGATGCTGGCTGATAAGTCTTCCAGGTCACAGGAAAAGGACTTTATTTCTCCCAGCACATCGGAAAGGTAGCATTGCCCCCCAACTCTACCTTTCCATATTTATTTCCCACGTGTCTTACACTTATTCCATATCCCACCAACAGGCAGCATATGCCATTTTCCTTTATATCATGTGGTTTCCTTGCTCTAAGCCTCAGTGTATGTTTTTCCTTTTAATCTCTTCTAGTCTCATCTTTAAGATCCATCTTTTCCCCTAGATATTTGCAGAGCCCACCCATTTCCTTCCTTAAGCTCTCATCAGTGAGGCCTTTCTCTTACCTAAGATAGAAGCCTTCCCCACCACACAACACTACCCTCTTTATCATTATCACTCTATCACTCTGTGACAGGTATTTACATGGTCTGTCTTCCACTTCTAGAATCTAAGTTCCTTGAAAAGAAAGATTTTGAATGTTTGATATTCTTCTTTAACCTCAGAACCACAAATGATACCTGGTACATAGTAGGTGATAAATAACTATTGGTTGATTCTGCAAGTTAGTTTGTATTTCACTTTCTTCATAACTCCTTCCAGGTTTCCTAAGTAGAATGTGATTTGTCTCTGCTGAACCTTGGTTCTACTTTACTTGTTCTTCTCCATTAGACTGAGTTTGTTGAGGGCAAAGCTTTTCTCTTATTCTCATAGCTTCTTAGTATTTTCCATAGTCCCTTTAATATAATAAGTAGACACTCCACAGATGTGCATGATATTTCAGTCTAAGTGGAGAGACCAAGTAGGCTGAAGTATAGTACACCTTTTGGTGCTGGTTAACTCAGCCATGCAACTTGGGTAATTGCAATTCACTTTAACAAATTGGAGGAAAAACTGATGTCATTTGGTAGAAGCTAAAAGAAAAGAGGTTTTATCTAAGTAAAAGAGAAAACAAATGGAATTTTCCAAAGGTAAGGACTGCCGCAAAAGTGGTAAGCACCACACCCTTGAAGAGCTCAGTCACAGAACTTGGACCAGGCTGACCACTTAGCAGAAGGTTTGCAGCAGATTCACATACAGAATTAATTTGGGGAGTGTTTTTGTGATTCAAGGAGGTTGCTTCCACAGTTTAGATTCTATGACTATTCTATGTGTACATACCCCAACTTATCCCATCATCACATAAGCATATGGAGTAGCACATTCTGAGCCTGGAGGTACAGTTTCCTTTTCCATCTTTTAGGGTAAGCCTTTGATTCTTTTGTCTTTTAAATCACACAAGATTTTAAATATACCTCTTATGCTTCTCTCCTTTTATTTCCATATTTGTTTATATGTTTGACTTTTTAAGAGACTTATCAGCTTGAGTAAAAACCATGTCTTATTTAACTTTCTGTTCCTAGTGAATTGCCTAGTCTTAGTTGGAGGTTATTGGACTTTCATAGAAGGAATGAATAAATAATCTGAGGTTGGCCTTTTCTATATCATTGATGCTCAGGTTTCAGGGCTTTATTTTTGCTATCTGGACTTGTTGAGTGACCCAGAAATATTACTTTTCTCTCCCAAATGTTATTCCCACTCCTAAAACAAATTCATCCTTGCATTTGATGAGGATGTTTTTGTTGCTGCTGATAGCAATGCCTTTTGAAGAGGACAGTCCTGTTATTAAGGCAAGCAAGGAAGTTCAAGAAAAAAAAAGAAGCACCTCAAAAGACTATGGATGATGGTGGGATATTTTAAAAACTCAGTTCCATGGACTATCTTTAAAATGATAGGAACGAGCAGGTGGAATTGTATTCCAAATCACCTAGTAGGCTCAGGCTTCTAAGAACATCAACTTTTAATTCTAAGGAGGTGATGGAACTTCATTAAAGGTCTTTTTCCTTTTACATAGGATAAGGCCTCTTTTTGAACAGATTAATTTCCTTCTAAGGTTCTTTTTTTTATTAATCAGTAAACATAGGCCTCTGGATGACTATCACTATAATAAATTATTGAACTTCAGAAAGTTGCTATTGACAAAAAAAAGGAGCATTGTACTTTTAGTCTAAAGGAAGATGAAGGTGCATAGTACCCTAGTGTTCATTCTCAACATTACTTTGTTTTTTTACTACTATAAAGTAAGCTACCTTGCTTCTACTTAAATCTGGGTAATCTCAGAGTAAATCCAGTGCCATGTACTAGATGAGATTTAGTGAATGAAAGAACAGAATGACAAGAACAGAGAATTTCAAAAAATTGTCATGATTATTAAACTAATTGATAGTGCACGTAAGATTGGGGATAGAGATAACTAGGCAATACAGAGGCTTTTATGACTTAAACTGGGAAGGATTAAGTGAGACAAATGTACATATGTGTTATTAAAGAAAAAAAAAAAAAACTTCCTTGTTCACACAGAGATATAATCCTTTGCTACTTGAAGATGTGAATATGGTTGAGCAGTGAGGTGATATGAATTAGTTACTCAAGTGGGATGCTTGGTGAGGTTTGACAATTGAGGAATCACTGGGAGATTTCATTCTGATGTGTTGAAGGACTGGAGGTTTTCTGGAGACCTTGATGACCAGATAGACAAAAATGAATTCTTAAAGATTATACAAATACGAGCTGGAAGGATTAGTGTCTAAGGAGAGTATATTATCTTTGCCCTAAATATCTAAATATCTTAAATACCTACCTATTTGTTTTGTAATAAATAATATGAAAGGAAATATGTTGTACTTTCCCATTAAACACATTTAGTGCGTGGGGGGCATGAAATGTGCTTCTGCCTCTGTAGCATCATCCTGCACTGACTGAGGTATTCTTGTTTGATGAGCTTTGAAAAGTCATAGTGCTCACAGGCCAAGTCCGGAGGTTTAATTTTTCATGTTTTGTTTTGTTTTTTTAATTATATGATCCTACTGGCACTCTTCACTCTAATTGACTCTTTTATCAGTTCACTAGACCACTAGGGAGCAGGGTATCTGCCCTCCAGAATCATCGAATCTTCAGGGCCCGACCTAACAGGAGACACTCAGTAAATGAAGAAATGAACTGGATTGGATTAATCACAAGGAACACTGGTCAAGATAGTGAGCACCAGTGCAAATCTCATCATCTGAAGGAAAATTCAAACCTCATAATGGAGGAAAGGATTAACTTAATCCTTGGATACAGAGGGAAAGCATATTTAAAAAACAAATGAAAGAATGGAGCCTGATCCTCCTGGGTCAAGACTGACTGGATGGGTAGATTTTATGGCAGATAAAGGAATTAGCATTGGGATTCTTAAAGGTTTCAAACCAAATTATGATTTTTGTCATCTTCTAAGGTGGTTGGTCAGAACTCAATGGTTAGAAGCAATGTTAAAATTAAAATTAATTATTCCCGATTCTCACTGTTGATTTTAATTTCTGCTACATTGTTGTCATTCAAGTTCAGTAATGATTTAATATCAGTGAACATCAGATTCACATGCTATGCCTGAGTTGAGACTTCTATTCATTGATATGCTTATTTAACTCATGTCTGCTTTCAAGTAGCTTTTTAGTATATCAAGATCCTTGAGGTTGACTAAGAAATCCTAATTTTCCCTACTGCATAGATTTAATTGTTTAAAAGTTATTATTAAATAGTCAGCTACTAATGGGCCAAAAGATTCTAATGATGACCCTAGATATGAGGTAAATTTTTAATCAATTATCAAGTGAAAGTTTAACAGTGCTTTAAACACAGTACTCACCAATTATGTGCTGGAGCTGGCTTGTACCAAGCAGGTTGCTGGAGTTGATTATTAAAATTTCAAGAATTTTCTGAGGCAAATTTTAAACAGCAGCTTTGAAATTGGCCATAGATTTCATAGTGGGAGTATTTACACCATTGAAATCAGCAGTGGCTAAAAATCATATCCCCAGACTCAACCCCCATACCCCCACCCAGAAAACCAGCTATTAAATATTATCAACTCTCCACTGATAGTAAGTCCTACTTTTATTAAATGATTTTTAAATTGAGCATAATATGTTAGAGCATTTGTTTTCTATTTTTGTTATGACAGTTCTACCATTATCACCACTTTGCTATCTTCCATAATCAATTTCTTGAGGGTAATGATTATACATTAAAAAATAGTTTGTATCAGTCACAAATATAATTTTAGAGAAAATTAAATAAATTATAAAACAATTTTCAGAATTTGAGGGCATATTTAAGTTAGGATAAAAATTTAAAGAGATGAAATCTGGTACACAAAAAAATAATGTAAAAGGGTAATAGATCATTAAGGTAGGAAAGCATAAATTTTCATTTAAGTTTTAAAATGTAGTTGGCAAAAAAATCTGTTAGGTCACATGGAACAGCCTGACAGCTGGGTTAGAGGAGTTGGAGCATGAGAAAGTAGAATGGACAAAGAATTAGGAACTTTATTTTAGAAAATAATACTTTAATGGAAGCGACCTAACAGCAACCAGATTTTCACAGTGCATTCATTGAATGTCTCCTGAAAGCTTGCTAGATGCTTTCAGATATTCATTTACTCTTTCAGATCATTAGGGTTTGGAGGTGGATTGGCAGATTCTTAGAAAGTAATAAGAATATGCTCATGTTTCTTAAGCAACCACACTTGCTTGAAATGGTCAGGTGCAATACAAAACAATCTAAAATAATATAGTCTCTTCAACCTAGCATCATACAGTCAGTTCAGACAACAATGGCTTGCATTTTCTGCAGTGTTTTGTTACATTTTCTCGGGCTTACCATTGTCTTTGGAAAGTTGTGTGCAGGACGATAAGATGGAAAGTGCAGCCCGGCCTGGCATGGCTCAGCGGTTGAGCATCGACCTGGGATCCAGGAGATCGCAGTTCGATTCCTAGTCAGGAAACATGCCTGGGTTGAGGGCTTGATCCCCAGTCGGGGGCGTGCAGGAGGCAGCCGATCAATGACCCTCTCATCATTGATGTTTCTATCTCTCTCTCTCCCTCACTTTTTCTCTCTCTGAAATCAATAAAGATATATTAAAAAAAAAAAAAAGATGGAAAGTGCATGAAAGTTATGAGACAAAGTTTAAAGGGAGAAGGTAGGAACATTTTGGGGTAATTGGAGGAGATAGAGTAAATAACTATGGGTAGGAAATTATATGTGAAACCTCTCCTGGTCCCCTTCCACTTCCATCCTCACAACACAACTGAATATATTTACAAAGCCAGGGCTGTTTCCAGAGCAGAAGGAGGCAGAGAATCAAGTCCTGAGAACTCTGACGTGATTGCCTATAAGTGCTGTGATCCTTGGCTTACAAACGCTGAAGAATAACAGTCATGAACTTGAACACTATAAGGGCTTTTGAGCATCACAGACAAAGAAGGAAAGAAAGCATCTTCCTTTCTCAAGAGCTCACAGCACAGCTCTTTACTAATAAAGCTGAAACTAAAGTCTCTCATTTTCTAATTTAGTGCTGTTTCTAGTGTCTTATGCTTGCACATCACTGAATTTAGTGTACAGCCTCATTTTTCTTTTTTATCCTTCCCAAGGATATTTTTTCCATTGCTTTTCAGAGAGAGTGAAAGAGAGAGAGAGAGATAAAAACAATGATGTGAGAGAGACACATTGATTGGTTGTCTCCCACGTGTACCCCGACCATGGATGGGGCATGTAACCAAGGTATGTGCCCTTGGCCAGAATCAAACCCAGGACCCTTCAGTCTGAGGGCTGATGCTTTAACCACTGAGCAAACCAGGCAGGACTATAGACTCATCTTTTTACTTCTGAAAATATCCTGGAAATTATTATTAAATTGAGTGAGACATTCTGCTAAATGTCTCTTTGGGGTCAGAACCTCACTACTGTGAGAGAAACACAAGACAGAATATACAGTCTATATCCACAAGGGAATATTCTGAGATCAGAAAGGCAAAATGTAATTTATATTCCAAAAATGTGCAAAGGGAAATATAAACAGAATTACTTCATGTAAAGTAAAATAATATTGTATTCAAGTATATATTAAGATATATAGTAATTGTTGATTCCCTGAGCAATAAAAAATAATATAATACTTTAGTTGTTTATTTCTTAAGCTAAAGTATAAAATATTCTCAAGATCTTTACCAATAAAAGCATCTTCCCTTGTTAAGGGTTTCCAGTTTTAGTCCATATCCAGTGCTGAACCTATAGGTTGGCTCTAGCTTGGCTACAATGGAACATTTAGCCCAAGAAAGGCATGAGTTTAGCAGTGGGGCATGGAGTTGAGTTGCTCATGAAAAATTGTCCATGGTTCTGGTAATCCCTCCATAGGTAGGTGCCCTGTCTTCTCATTTGACAGCTGATTTTCATGCATGTGAACTTTTACCGACACTGCTGGATTTTTTGTTCCATATTTATGGTTTTGGAGGTTCAAATTTCCATTTTATTCTGTTGGTCTGATCTCATTAGTCCCAGTTCTTCCCGAAGTTAGTTATTTCATATATTGTATTGTGAAAATTTTCATTTACTAAAAATAGGAGATGAAAAATCATTAACTTGAAAGGAATGGGGCCATCACACACTCCCCTGGGGGCTCTGAGTTTTGGATTTCTCTGTAAGAGATTTGATGCAGCCACTTGGTACAATATCCCCCTTAATTTTCTTTGCTATCACTTGTCTCTCATGTGCTCTACACTGACACAGCCATCAGAATTTTAGAGCAAAAGGTTAATAAAATTTTGAACTACTGATTTACTTTTTGACTTCTGAGAGGAGATATGACTTATAGATCTGGGCAATGTCATGAAATCATGGAAAAATTTTAAGAAATGTGCTAGATTTAGCACAAATCTGTTAAACCACAGGCATAAAATTATCACTGTTCAGGCACTCTTTGGCTGAGCATGTTATAATTTGTATTAATTTAGATGCTGTTGAATAATTAAAGAACCATAAAATTCCATTAAAATTACTTTAGCAATTTGTATTGTGACATTCAAGGTAGTTACATGTTTCTAACTAAATGTTAAGCCACAAAAATATATGTGTTTGCTACTCTAAGCTTCCTAGGCAAAGAAGGAAATTCCTATTAATTTGCTTGACTTTTTATTTCTTTAAATTTTTTGTTCTAAGGCATTTATATGTGTGTTGAAGTATTTAGGGAGAAATTTATACTGATGTCTGCAATTTTCTTTGAAATGCATCAAGAAGAAGATGGAGTTTAGACAGACAGAGCAATTAATAGATAGGTATTCATGAGACCAGTAAATGTCAATGGCAGAATCTGGGTGTTGAGAATACAGCTGTTCACTATAAAAATTTTTTCCACTTTACCCAATGTGTTTGAAAATTTTCACGATACAATTTTGGAAAAGATCATTAATACCCTTACTCAATATTATTACTGCCTAAAGCCAGTATAATTTTATTATAAGGGATATGTTTATTCTTATTCATAACAAAGTGATAAATACATGTACTTAGAAATCAAATAGTTCTAAAAGATTGACTACAAAGGAGAGGATTTGTTGTCCCACTTTTCCATGCAAGTTCTGTTCCCCAGACTTTGATTTTTCAAAAAAAACTATATTCTGTATTTACCTCCATATTTCTTTAAAAATATGCCTATTTTTCGATTTCTTTATTTTTCAAGTTTTGATATTATTTTTGAATTTTTTGGTGAGGATTTATCTTATTTATATTTTCCTCAATTCACTCCCTCACATTGAGGCATTCATATCACAAATGTTTATTAAGTAAATAAAGAGTCTGCATTTACATTTTATTGCTGAGACAAGTAGTATACTATTATTGCTTCATTTGTTACACAATTTACTGTCTTTGCTTTGAGTTTTTAATTCATTTTCAATATTTGCTTAATTTTTTATGTACCTTTCTAAATGCTTCGGAGGTATGTTAAACAGCAATCAAATGTTCTTCATATGCTTAAATACATCAGAGTATCTATTAACACGCTCTTTTGAAAACCTTTCTTGGAAGCTCCTATTGTTTTATTCAATAGATCATCTTGAACTATTGGCTTTTTACACAACCATTATACACTTTATCAGTTTCTTGTGACCCTCCACTTAACAATTAAAAAAATTATTTATTTATTGTTGAGAGTATTACAGATGTCCCTCATTTTTGCCTCGTTTGACCCCTCCACCCAACCCTGCACCACCCCAGGCCTTCATCACATGGTTGTCTGTGTCCATGAGTTATGCATATATAATATATATTCTATGCTTAATCTTTTCCTGTCCCCTCCACCTGTCTCTCCTCTGAGATCAGTAATTCTGTTCCATGCATCCATGTCTCTGGATCTATTTTGTTCATGAGTTTATTTTGTTCACTAGGTTCCATATATAAGTGAGATCATGAGATACTTGTCTTTCTCTAACTCATTTATTTTGCTTAGCATAATAATCTCCAAGTCCATCCAAGCTGTCACAAAGAGTAAGAGCTCCTTCTTTTTTACAGCTGTATACTATTCCATAGTGTAAATGCACCACAGCTTTTTTATCCACTCATCTACTGATGGGCACTTGGGCTGTTTCCAGATCTTAACTATTGTAAATAACACTGCTATGAACACAGGGGTGCATATATTCTTTCTGATTAGTGTTTCAGGATTCTTAGGATATATGCAAAGAAGTGGGATCACTGGGTCAAAAGGCAGCTCCATTTTTAATTTTTTGAGGAAACTCTATACTGTTTTCCACAGTGGCAACATGAGTCTGCATTCCCACCAGCAGAGTACTAGTGTTCCCTTTTTTCCACATCCTCGCCAGCACTTGTCACTTGTTGATTTGTTGATGGTAGCTGTTCTGACAGGTGTGAGGTGATATCTCATTGTGGTTTTAATTTGCATCTCTGATGATTAGTAACTGAGCACTTTTTCATAAGTCTATTGGCCATCCGTATGTCCTCTTTGGATAAGTGTTCGTTTAGGTACTTTGCCCATTTTTATTTGGATAGTTTGTTTTCCTTTTGTTCCGTTGTATTAGTTTTATGTAGATATTGGAAATTAACCCATTATCAGATGTATCACTGGTGAATATGTTCTGCCATACAGTGGGTTCCCTTTTCATTTTGTTGGTGGTTTCTTTTGCTGTGCAGAAGCTTTTTAGTTTGATGTAGTCCCATCCGTTTATTTTTTCCATTGCTTCTCTTGCCCTAGGAGATGTATCTGTGAAAATACTGCAATGTGTGATGTCTGAGGTTTTACTGCCCATGTTTTCTTCCAGGGTTTTTATGGTTTCTTGAATTGCATTTAAGTATTTTATCCATTTTGAGTTTATTCTTGTGTATGGTGTGAGTTGGTGGTCTAGTTTCAATCTTTTGCATGGACCTGTCCAATTTTCCCAACAGCATTTATTGAAGAGACTATACTCCATTGTATGCTCTTGCCTCCTTTGTCGAATATTAATTGAGTGTAATGGCTTGGGTCAGTTTCTGTTTTGTTCCATTGGTCTATATGCCTGTTCTTGTGTCATTACCAGGCTGTTTTGTTTACAGTGGCTTTGTAGTATACTTTGATATCTGGTATTGTTATCCCTCAAACTTTGTTCTTCTTTTAAGATTGCCGAGGCTATTTGGAGTCATTTTGGTTCCATATAAATTTTTGGAGTGTTTGTTCTAGAGCTGTGAAATATGCCACTGGTATTTTAATAGGGATTGTGTTGTATCTATAGATTGTTTTGGGCAATACAGACATTTTAATGATGTTAATTCTTCCAATCTATGAAAATAGTATTTTACTTGTTTGTCTCCTACTCTATTTCCATTTTCAATGGTTATAATTTTCCATGTACAGGTCTTTTACCTCCTTGCAGAAGTTTATTCCCAGGTATCTTTTTTTTTTTTTTTTTTTTTTTGCAATAGTAAGTGGAATTGCTTTTTTAGTTTCCCTTTCTGAGTGTTCATTATTGATGTATAAAAATGCTTTCAATTTCTGGATGTTTATTTTGTATCTGTTACTTTGCCAATTTATTTTATTAAATCTAGCAAATTTTGGTGGAGTCTTTAGGGTTTTCTATGTACAATATCATGTCATCTGTGAATAATGACAGTTTTACTTCCTCCTTTCCAATTTGGATTCCTTTTATTTTCTACTTCTCTGATGCTGTAGCTAGGACTTCTAGAACTATGTTGAATAAAAGTGGTGAAAGTGGACACCCCTGTCTTGTTCCTGTTTTTAGGGGAAATGCTTTTAGTTTTTGCCCATGCATATGATGTTGGCTGTAGGTTTGTCATAAATGACCTCATTATGTTGAGATGTGTTCCCTCTGTTCCCACTTTGCTGAGAGTTTTTATCATGAATGGGTGCTGGATTTTGTTGAATGCTTTTTCTGCATTTGTTGATATGAGCGTGTAAGTTTTATCCTTCATTTTGGTTATGTGAGGTATCACATTTACTGATTCTTGAATACTGTACCAGCCCTGCATCCCATGAATAAATCCCACTTGATCATGGTGTAGGATCTTTTTAATGTTCTACTGGATCCAACTTTCTAATATTTTGTTGAGGATTTTAGTATCTATGTTCATCAAGGATATTTGCCTGTAATTTTCTTTCTTTGTAGTGTCTTTATCTTATTTTGAATTAGAATAATGCTGGTCTTGTGAAGAGAGCTTGGAAGTCTTCCCTCCTCTTGAATTTTTTTCAATTATTTGATAAAGACATGTGTTAGTTCGTCTTTAAATGTTTGGTAGAACTCACCTGTGAGGCCATCTGGTCAAGGACTTTTATTAGCTGGGAGTATTTTAATTACTGCTTCAATTTCATTAGTTGTTGTTGGTTGTAGTTGCAGCCTATTGAGGTTTTCTGACCTGTCCTGATTAATGTTGGAGGGTTGTATGTTTCTAGGAATTCATCCATTTTGCCCAGGTTCTCTAGTTTCTTGGCATGTAGTTTTTCATAGTATTTTCTTACAATCCTTTGCATTTCAGTGATGTCAGTTTTTACTTTGCCTCTTTCACTTCTGATTTTGTTTACTTGGGTCCTTTCTCTTTGTTTCTTGATGATTCTGGCTAAAGGTTCATCAACGTTTTTTTGTTGTTGGTGTTGTTTGTTTTTTAATCCTTACCTGAGGATATTTTTTCCATTGCTTTTCAGAGAGAGTGGAAGGGAGAGAGAGAAACATCAATATGAGAGAAATACATCAATCGGTTGCTTCCTGCATGTGCTTGACTGGGGCTGAGGACTGAGCCTGCAACCAAAGTATGTGCTCTTGACTGGAATCTAACCTGAGACCCTTCAGTCTACAGGCCGAGATCTTGGAAGAGAAAAGGTAGATAAGGTAAGAATGGAGGAAACCTGGAGAACATTATGCTAAGTGAAATAAGCCAGTCAGAGAAAGACAAACACCATATGATTTCACTCATGTGGAATTCTATGAACAAACTGAACTAAAAAGCAAAATAGAGACAGACACATAAATAGAGAGCAGGCAGGCAGCTCTGGGGGGAGGCGGCTGGATGTTGGAGGGGTAGAGGGATTGAGCAAAAAAGAAGAAAAAAAGACAGATAACTCATGGCCACAAACAACTGTGTGGTGACTGTGAGAAGGAGGGGGCGGGTATAGGTGGAAGGAGATAAGTGGTGATAGGAAAAAATAAAATAAAAATTAAATTAAATTAAATTAAAAATAAATAAAATAAAGGGAAAAACTAAGGAAATCTAAATAAAGTATATTGGACTTCAGTTTAAAATATTGGCTCATTCATTTTAATACTAATGCGAGACATAATACTAATACTAATGTAATACTCATAGAAGATATTAATAATAGGGAACTGGTAATGGGGTATATAGAAGCTGTGTTGTATCATTGAATTATTTTCTGTATATATAAAACTGTTTGAAAAATGAAGTTTATTTTTTTCCAAAAGATAGGTGACTGGACTTTCACAGCAAAAATTAAAAGAATAAACAATGGATGTATATGTTTAGTTTACATGTGAGACTCTTCTTATTTAAAATAAGAAAAATATGTTAAAGTATATTGGAGAAATCCCATCTAGAAAATTCCATAGATTGCAATAGATGGAAATCCCTTCTAGATATTCACTTTTCCTAAGATACTATTGGTACAATAAATGAAATCTAAACATTGTTAGTTTGCAAAACCAAGGGTCTGGAGTCTTGAGTTTTACAAAATTAACTTCAGTACCTTAATTGACAAGGTAAACTTAAAGAAGACTTACTATGTTATATTAATGCCTGTTACTTAGTAGAGCCATCTCAATTTTAAATTTAGGGCAAATAATGTATGTTTTATTAGATACTGTATTTAGAGGCATTTTGCAGCAAACAATTCACTTTATGTAGCAATATATTTTTGGCTCTCAGTCAGACCTTTAGTATTTTGTGATAAAATTAGGTCTTTAACTGAGTCAAATATTGTTTTTTGGAACTGTAGCTTGTTTTAAAGCTGGAAAGGCAATGAATTTGTGTGTGTACGTGTGTGTGTACACACATGCATGCTAACCCTGACTATGCAACACTGCAAACCAAGAAAATTCATTTAAATTTAAATTGAAAAGGAATTTTTAAAACATAGTGTTTGCCTCACTGGTTTAGCTTTAGAAGAAAACAGTGCTGAAAAAAATCACCGATATTCACACATTTTGAAGAGCGTGAATTTTATTCACCAATTTCTTTTTATACCAGAAGCCAGCTGCTACCTTTTGGAAGAATGAAACTTTTCAACCAGAATTGCCTGCAGTCCAATATAGCTCTAATGGCAGAATAAATTTTACTGGATTATGTCCTTTGATTTTCACAGATTTTATTCAAAAGATCTGGCAGTGGGTTGCAGTTTCACACTTCAGAAATTTGTGGCTGGCCAATAGTTATTTCTGGAGTTTTCTTTTAAAGACATTTATTTTTTAGATTCTTTGTGTTCTTAAATCAAATTCCCTGGCCATTTCTTACATGAAGTGAGATATTTATATCTTTTTAAACTAAGTCACTTTTAAAGTTGAAAAGTTCATTTTCTAGGACTATACAAAAGACCAGAGCCAGCTGAATATCTGAAAGGATTCTCTGTTGGTAGGCACCTTGACTAATGACTGCCACATCACGTAAGTCACTTTCTTTCTTTGTGAAACATGGTGAGGTGAATCATAAAATGTTAGGCATAAATTCTGCCCACAGGGGATTCCTTTAAAACAGGTGACTGAGGTGCTTGGCTCTGGAGGCAGAAAAACTTCGTCTTGAACCTGCTTCTTCCTGGCTTTGTGAACTTGGGGACATTCTGCTTAAACTGTCTACACTTCAGTGTCGAGTGAAAAGAAAGAATAGTGTCTAACTCATGGAGTTGTTTTTAGTATTGATGAGGTAGCTTGCACTGTGCTTTCAGGGCATATAGTAAAAATTAAGTAAATGTCAGCTGTTTTCATCATCACGCTGGCATTTACGGAAAACATGCCAGGACCTACCTGAATAGTGCCTCCAAGTACAAGGCTTCTGAAAGGACAATTGTGTCTCATTTGCTGAGGAAGGCACACTAGAAAAGCCTCTGAGATTATGTGTTTATTAAAAGAAAAAAAATGTCTGTAAGCAATGCCAGTGCTTCTTTGGATCTTGACTTCCGAGAAAGCGCTGCCCACAGCCTCGGTGTTCTATTTCTTGCTTCTCTCCCCCAACCAGAGATAGGCTCTGGGGCTCTTGACACTGTGTTTGGATTTTGGGATTTTATGCCTCATGCCAGGGAGGCCTTCATTCCTTTAAGCACTTAGCAAACATTTTGGAAGACTCAACCATCCCGTGGTCCTGGAACCCGCCTTGGGGGCAGAGGTGGACCCATAACACACTGCCCACCTCCTTAGCTCTTGCTCCTCTAAGCATGGAGGACCCTCTGCTTCTCTGGGCCATGCCTGTCACTAAGGGCTCAGCTTAGCAAGGTAACAGTGAGTAAGCCACTGTGGTTTTCTGTTTTCCTCCTTTGTAAGATGAGAAAACTGCAAAAGATGAGGTTGATGGTGCCATGCCTCTCCAGCATTCTCTCAGATTCAGTAAATTGTTAGATTTATATTAAGTAAAAATGACAGTCAGCTACCTTTAAGAGGCTTACTTTCCCCATGAAAGCTCGCTTTCTCTGCCACCTCAGGCTATAGGTCACTCTATCTTAAAATTCTTAATGTATCTATGAAACCCAATTTTGTACTTTCAGTGTGTATTTCATTTCTTCAGTTCCTTCACGAGTATAAGTCTTATTTCCTGAGCAACACTGGAAGTTCTTTAAGAGTAGGGATAACACATATTACCCCCTAAGGAGACTTACCAAACTGACATTCAAAATGAGCTTGTAATTATTATAACTTATAATTTATATATAATATAACTTATAATTTATACTAAAAATTATAATTACCTATGTAATACATAGCATTTAACATATATAAAGTATGATAGTTTAACATGAACATTCAATATGATTCTATACACACACATACACACACATCCTTTTTGGTTCTAAAACACATTAAAACATAAAGAGTCATTGTTATTAAAATCTGTAGCAGGTGGTAGCCCTGCTGGTATGGCTGAGTGGTTAGAGTGTCAGCCTGAGCACGGAAGGGTTTTGGATTCCACTCCCGGTCAAGGGCATGTCATGTATCTGGGTTGCGTGTTCACTCCCTACCCCCGGCGTGGCCAGGGTATGTGCAGGAGGAAGCTAGACAACGTGTCTCTCACATTGATATTTCTCTCTCTCTCCCCTCCCTACCTCCCTTCCACTCTCTCTAAAAATATCAATGGAAAAATTATCTGGTGAGGATTAAAAAAAAAGTGAAATAAAACAAATAAAATTTTAAATTGTATGAAATTGTAGCAGTCAGAGAAAAAGCAAACAGTCTGAACTTTAACATTTTTGCTTCAAGCTTTATTAACGGAAAATTTTCCCAAAATACAACCAGCCTATTTTCCTGCTAAGTATAGTTAGCAATTTCTCTTGTTCCAGTCACTGATTTAGACCATTGTTTTGGTAGCATTGCACAATAAGTTCTTCTGACATACTTACTTCTCACCCTTACCTTTTTCAATGCCTTCAGTTACTGACCCTCTTTTTGAGTATTTTTGTGAAGTGCCCTAAGGTTAAAAAGGTTAGTGAGGCCTGGCCTGTGTGACTTAGTGGTTAGAGCTTTGGCTGAAGGGTCTCAGGCTCCATTCCCTGTCAAGGGTACGTACCTGGGTGTGGTTCCCTCCCTGCCCCAGGGCAGGCCAGGGTGCGTGCAAGAGGAAACCAGTTGATGTGTCTCTTATATCGATGTTTCTCTCCCTCTCTCTGTCTCTCTGCCTCTCTTCCCCCTACCTCCCTTCCACTCTCTCTAAAAAAATCAGTGGAAAAATATCCTCAGGTGAGGATTAAAAAAATAAGTGAAATAAAACAAATAAAATTTTATTTTAAATTGTATGAAATTGTAGCAGTCTTAGAAAAAAAAACACCTGACTCAAAATGTCCTTAATATAAAGTAGAAAAATATGAATGACACAACATACTCCTACCATCATAAAATACCAAACAGCTTGATAAGTAATTATCAAAGTGGAATGTTTTTGAACAGACTGATTTTTAACATCCTAAAAAAGGGGCCCTTTAACATCCTAAAGTAGCTGGCCCTCCTCTCTACTCATCACCTAACAGGACCACAGGCCACCTCACTCCCACATGGATGGGTCTTCTAACTCCACATGTCCTTTTCACTCATTTCATCCACTCAGAATCAGAATCATCATACTTCTTAGATACCAAACTCTGAGAACCTCTCTCACCACAGCCTTCCATATTTCCACCCTCCCTCCTCCTTCAGTCTGCCCTCTGGTTCTTCATCCTTATCATGGCTTCGTCATGGCTTCTGTCTGGGCCCCATGTTAAGCCACTTTAATCATATTTTCTGTAGCAACCAGAGAATCTCTCACCTACTTACCCTTTTTTCATAATCTCTAGCTCTAGGTAAATGCCATCATCTTGAATTTGGGGCTGGAAAATTTTTACTGAAAAAGCCAAAATGGGATCACCCCTCTCTCCTGTAAATCCATGAACTTCAAACTGCATCTCAGCTGGGCTCCCATGATCTTCATTTCTGGGTGACAACGCATCGCTTTCATCAGCTGTTACCTACCTACAATACCACTGTAAGGATTCAACTTCATCTTCACAAACTTGCTTTTCCTCCTTCTAACGTTTCCTTGAATTGTTATTTACCTTCTTCTCCTTCCTTCTGATTTTGGAAAGTGACATGTCCCTCACCTTCATAAGGTGAAATCCTCAATGTGTGCCCCCGATGTCCCCTTCCTACTCATCAGGAGTCCTTTCTCTTTTCTCTTTCTTCCTCAGACAGTGCAGTTGCTTACATCTCTCTTATCCCCCAAAGAACTCTCCCTTCAGCCTGTCTTGCCCCTCAAGCTCACTTCAGTTTTGCCATCAAGCCTTCCATTCCACTCACCGCGTCCTCCCTCTCAACCCCTGAAAACATGGCTTCCTTTAGCACCATTTTTTCTTCACCCTCACCAGTTAGGAGCCTTATGTCAAGGATCTAGTTGAATTTGCCTGAACCCAATTCCCGACCAGGTGACAGGTGACAATCTAATGTGCTCCCTGCTCCATACCTTCCCACACCTTCTCCTGGGCTTCTACTTGGCTTTCTCGGAACCTGCAGGGGATTGTGTCTGCTCCTGTACTGGTTTCTCACCAGGCATTTTGTGACAGAGATTTTACTGAACTTTTGAGGGTCAAGAAAGGGGTACTTAATTTTGCTCCACCTCAACTCCTTCCCTCTCTTCCTTTTCTGAGCGGCCAAAAAATTCTTCCCTCTCTCCTTACCCTTTAGGCTATCATTTTTTTCCTCCATAGAAACTAGCTTGGCACCATGCACATGGTAGACATTCAGTAAATATCTGCTAAACAAAAGTGAACATAAGTGTAATTTTATTGTGTTAAGTATCTTGTGGGGCTTTTTAAAAATCAAATTATGAACATGATTTGATTTGCTAGAATAGTATCAAGAGGGTGAAGAGGGTGTAAGAAATTCAGTGTGCTCCATCTGTGACTATACAGTGAGGGGTTTCTCCCCGCACCTAGATATACAGAACAGGCTCTGACAGAGCCTTCACTCAATGATTGATTGTTGAGTGAATGAATAACATATCAAGCTTGCTTTAGAAGAAAATCTCTCATAAGGGTTTTAAAAACTCATTACTATTTTTATTAAAGGTACAGTGCATGATTGAAAGATTACTATTAAAATTTTACATTAGATAAGGTATTGTTGTTTTGCTTTAACAGAGAAGGTGTCCTTACCTTTTTAAAGTTACACTGCAAAAATACTTCCAGATGGAATGAAAATGTGCAGTGCAGAAACAGCTGCAGTAAACACAGTTGGAATTATTAATGGTTTTACTACTAGAGTGTATTGAACATGTACTGGTTTCTAGGTAGTAAATCCAAAATATATGGCTACAAGATGAGTACTGATTTTAATAGTGATAAAGGACTTTGTTTCTCAGGTATGCTTTTAAAATTCCCCTAATAAATTTCTGGTACCAAAATTAAATGTGCACAAGGACACTACATATACTCAGCATAACTGGGAGGCTCGTATGTCCACAGCTACGGTGGGCTGAACTCAAATCTCTTAAATCTAAAAGTTGCCAACACTCTAGCTTGAGATGAAAGTCAGTGGTGGTATCAGTGACCTCACCCTTTCTTCCTTCTCTTCTTTTGTCTCTCTCCTTTCAAAGACATTTGAAATAGCAAAGCACTCCCCTTTAATCTCAGGTCCAGCAGGAAGCTGCCTTCTTCCACCTGACTGAGCAAGGCCACCCTCCTGCTGGCTGTCAGGGAGACAAACCTTTATCCTCAGGCCTCTGACTTTCCTTCTGTCCAGCTTTGTTTTTCTTGTCACAAGCAGAGAGCCATTATGAGGCTGAAATTTAAAAACAGTATATTGAAATACACTAAATTCCTTTCTCCTTGTTACTGATACTCAAATGTCTTATTATGCCCTTGTAGCAAACTCTTCTGTGAGGAAATTGGTGAAAGAAGACCTCTTGGGAGGTGGTCTTGAATAATGATGCTTGAGAATCTGGGGACCAGTCAGAACTAAGCCTGGACTGTTGTTTATAGAACTAGTGAGATAAAAAATAACAATAATTGCTGAAATCTCCCAATCTACCCCCAAATTTCCTAAACTCCCAGGAGCAATGCTTTTGTGTCTGGGACAGTGATGTTTCTCTCTTTCTCTCCTATTCTCTACCTCCCTTCCACTCCCTCTGAAAAAAGGAAAGGAAAAATCCTCTGGTGAGGATTAACAAAATAAAATCTGTAGCAGATGGTAGTGTGGTGTTATAGACAAAAATGAGGTATTATCAAGTTTGTCATTCACAAATCCAAGAAAAAATGTATCATAGCTATGAAAGTACTGTTTGTAGGACAGTGTTATTATCTTTAAAAGTGTCAGCATATGGCCAAGAAGAATGATGGTCCATCTTCTTCCTATAGCACTTTTATGCAGTACATAACTCACATTGTCCTAAAATCCATATTGACTATAACTGAACACTTCTTGGAGTAAAAAAGATGCATGAATAAGTCAGTGGCATAAATATCAATTTGATTTCCTTTTGCAGCAAAATGATAAAACCACAGATTGAGTATTAAACAATTGGATTCAAGCTTTAAATTATTTCAAGCCCCCAATACTACTGAACATCCGTATTAATGAAAAATGCTGGGAGACAGGCATTGGGGGTAGATGTGGAAAAAGCAGAGGCCAGGAGACCTGTGATTGTCCATTCCCATCAGACTGCAGCAGGCATTTTTCCTGAGTGGCAAAAGATCCTCCTAGCAGCAAAGCCCCGAAGAAGCCAATACTCTGCTCTCAGGGATTCAGCTCACCTAACCATCAGGAATCCTACTTCCACATCCTCAGGAACCCTGCTTGCCTTACCCTGCATCTTGATCCCTACTGAGGGGGCAGATGCACGGCCAAGCTAGTGGGTCTGCACAGTCTCAGGAGGTGTCAGTGACTGGCTTTGGGGTGGGGCCACCCCCCACTATCAGGGGAACCTAACTGGCCCTTCTCCTTCACTAGAAAGCATAGGAAGAGCTCCTCTGTATCAAGAGGTCAGGGAAGTATTCTGGGACAGACTCAGATTTGTGTTATGGGTTGCGGCACGCACCCAACATGCGCCATCTTCCCTGAAATCTGAACAGCTCCTCTCCTCATGGGACACCCAAAGGTCTCATCCTCCCGATTCTTCCAAAACCCTTTTCAGAAACAGCCTTTTCAGTGACTAAATCAGGCAGCTGGCTCGCAGGCAGAGGCAGGCAGAGGATGATGCTGAGGTGCCTTGGAATGTTTGCTGACCAGACCGTGGGTCCGGTGCTGCAAACAAGCCAGCCTTAGAGTGCACCTTGGACCTTCCCACACACAGCCAGGTCCTGTGGAGCCAGCCACAAACTGTGAATCAATTGATACTTCGAACAGGTTGCTGAGAGCCAAATGTGGACAGCTTCAGACAGTGACTAGCACCAAAGTAACTTGCAGAAGACCCATAAATGGCATACAAAAGGGTCAGCCTCAGTCAATATCAGAGCAAGATCCTAAGGGAGCTCCTAGGAAGCACTAAACTGTGTCGAGACAAACTCCCCTTCTTTTTTCTTCTTGTTTTGCATTACATTTTTTATCACTTTGTTATTGTTATTGTCTCTTTTTTTCTTTCTTATCTTTTATTTTTCTGTTTTCTTTCCTTTTCTTTTTAAAAAATATATCTTTATTGATTTCAGAGAGAAGTAAGGAGAGAGAGAGAGATAGAAAAATCAATGATGAGAGAGAGTCATTGATTGGCTGCCTCCTGCATGCCCCCAACTGGGGATGGAGCCCATAACCCGGGATTGTGCCCTGACAGGGAATCGAACCTCAATCTCCTGGACCCTAGGTTGATGCTCAACCACTGAGCCACTCCTGGCTGGGCTGTTTCCTTTACTTAGTGTATTTTTTCTTGCTTGCTTTTTCTCTTTTTACTCTTTTTCATATTATTTTCTTTCTTCCTTTCTTCTTTTTTTTTTTTTTTTTTTTTTTTTCATGTTTTGCCTTCCTCTTTTCTGGCACTTTCTTTTTCCTATTCTTTATTATTATTTTTATTCTCTCTCTTCTTTCATATTCTTTTTTCTTTTTTATTTTTCCTTTTCATCTTTTTCCTTTTCCTTTCATTTAAAAATTATTCTTTTTCTCTTTTCTCTGTCTTAATTCTCTTTTTTGTGTATTTATGTTTGTTGTATGGGTCTTTTGTATGTTTTTGTTCTGTTTCTTGTTTTGCTTTGCTCTGTCAGCACCTGCACAGCAGCTTGCACACTGTGGTTGGGATTGAGCCTCACAGTCATCCAGCTTTTGGGGCGATCCCGTGCACTACCGGGACAACAGCAATTAAGACCCAATTAGAAGAGGAGAGCCCAAATAACTCACACAAGGGACATTACTAGAGCATCCAGCTCAGGATATCCAGGACACTGAACCACAGGGTACCACAAGACACTTACTGTGTAAGACCAACTCTTGAACACTGGGAGGCATAACAGTTCTATCTAATACATAGAAACAAACTCAAATGGAAAACAAGAATGGAGAGATAAAGAAACAACCCCCAAATGAAAGAAGTGGGGGAAGCTCCTGAAAAAGAGCTAAATGAAATGGAAGCAAGCAATTTATCAGATATAGAATTCAAAGTAATGGTTATAAGGATGCTCAAACAACTTAGTGAAAACTACAAGGAACTTGGAATTACAACAGCATGAAACAAGGAAATAGAAACCATGACCAACAACCAGTTGGAAATGAGGTATACCATGTCTCACATCAAAATACACTGAAAGGAATGAACAGTAAATAGAATGAAGCAGAGGATGGAATCAGTGATTTGGTAGACAAATAGAAAAAACACCCAATTAGAGCAGCAAAAATAAAAAAGAAATTAAAAATCAGAGGATAGTTTAAGGGACAGCATGAAACACAACATCCGCATCATAGGGGTATCAGAAGTAGAAGAAAGTGAGCAATAAGTAGAAAATCTTTTTTAAAAATTCATGACAGAAAACTTCCCTAATCTGTTGAAGGAAAAAGTCACACAAATTTAGGAAACACAGAGAGTCCCAATCAAGAGGAACCCAAAGAGACTCACACCAAAACATATTATAATTAAAATGACAAACTTTAAAGACAAAGAAAGAATATTAAAGGCAGCAAGAAAGAGACAGTTATCTACAAGGGAGTTCCCACTAAATTGTGAGCTGATTTCTGAACAGAAACACTACAGGCCAGAAGGGACTGGCATGAAGTAAAGTAATAAAAAGACAGGACCTGAATCCAAGATTACTCTATTCAGTAAGGCTATTATTTAAAATTGAAGGTGAAATAAAGAGATTTCCAGACAATAAAAGCCCAAAGGTGTGTATTACCACCATACCTGCACTGCAAGAAATGTTAAAGGAACTGCTGAAAGAAGAAGAAATTGAGAGAGAAACAAGTATAAACAAAAAAATGCTAACAAATAAGTAACTCTCAATAATAACCTTAAATGTAAATGTTCTAAATGCACTAATCAATATACATAGGGTAGCTGAATGGATAAAAAAACTGACCCAAATATATTTATATATATATATACTGTCTACAAGAGACCCACCTCAGAACATAAGATTCACACAGACTAAAATTGAAGGGAGGGAAAAAATATTCTGTGCAAATTGAAAAGAAAAAAAAAAGCTTGGGTAGCAATACTCATATCTGACAAAATAGATGTAAAAACAGGCTATACAAGAGACAAAGTAGGTCACAACATAATACTAAAGGGATCGATCCAACAAGAAAATATAACCCTTGTAAACATATACACACCCAATATAGTAGTACCTATATATATGAAAAATACTCTTAGTGGTCTTTAGGGAGAGCTCGATAGCAATGCAGTCATAGTAGGGAAATTTCACACCCCACTGACATCACTGGAGTGATTTTTCAGACAATAAATCAACAAGGAAACAGTGACAGTAAACAACACAGTAGATAAGATGAATTTAATTAATATTAACAGGATATTTCATCCCACAGAGGCAGAATATGCACTCTTCTCAAGTGCACAAATAACATTCTCAAAGATAAGCCACATGTTAGGACACAAAAATAAGCCTTAAGGAATTCAAGAAGATTGAAATCATATCAAACATCTCTAATTACAATGGCATGAAACTACATATCAATTACATTAAAAACTCAAAAACATTCAAACACATGGAGGTTAATTAGCATATTACTCAACATGAATGGGTTACCAATGAGATCAAGGAAGAAATCAAAACATCCTGGAAAAAAACGTAAATGAACACACAATCACCTAAAATCTATAGGATATGGCAAAAGCAGTCCTGAGAGGGAAATTCATAGCACTACAGGCTGACCTTGAAAAACAAGAAAAAGTTCAAATAATCTATTCTTACCACTAACAGAATTAGGAGAGCAACAAGAAAATCCCAGAGTAAGTAGAAGGAATGAAATAATAAAGATCAGAGTGGAAATAAATGACATAGAGATTAAAAAAACAACACACAAAGTCAATGAAACCAGCAGCTGGTTCTTTGAAAAAATAAACAAATTTCATGGATGTTTAGCCAGACTTATCAAGAAACAAAGAGAGAAGGCCCACATAAATAAAATAAGAAATGAAAAAGGTAAAGTAACAACTGACATTACAGAAATACAAATGATTGTAAGAAAGTATATGAACAAATATATGCCAAAAAACTGCACAAGGTGGGAGAAATGGACAAATTCCAAGAAACATACAATCTTCCAAAACTCAAATCAGGAAGAAGCAGAAAACCTGAGTAGACTGATATCAACTAATAAAATTGAAGCAATAATAAAAAAAATTCCCAGGAAACCAAAGTCTGGGACCAGATTGGCTTAACAGGCAAATTCTACCATACAGTCAAAGCAGAACTAACAGCTGTCCTCCTCGAACTATTCCAAAAAATTCAAGAACAGGGAAGACTTCCAAGCTCTTTTTATAATGCCTGCATTATCCTAATTCCAAAGCCAGATAAAAACACTACAAAGAAAGAAAATTACAGACCAATATCCCTGATGAATATAGATGATAAAATCCTCAAAATATTTGCAAACTGGATGCAGCAATACATTAAAAAAATCAAACACCATGTCCTAGTTGGATTAATTCCAGGGATGCAAAGCTGGTACAATATTCACAAATAATAAGTGTGATACATCACATAAACAAATTGAAAGACAAAAATCACATGATCATATCAATAACACAGAAAAAGCATTCGACAAAATCCAACACCCATTTTTGATAAAAACTCTCAGCAAAGTGGGAAGAGAGAGAACACACTTCATTATAATAAGGGCCAACATCATACTCAATGAGCAAAAACTGAAAGTGTTTCTCTTAAGATCAGTAACAAGATACGGATGTTATTCAACATGGTACTGGAAGTCCTAGCCACAGCAATAAGACAAGAAAAAATAAAGTAAAAGTCACCCAAATCAGAAAAGAAGAAGTAAAATTGTTAATATTTGCAGATGACTTGATATTGTACATAGAAAGCCCTAAATATTCTACCAGAAAACAACTAGATTTAATAAATGAATTTGGCAAAGTAGTAGGATAGAAAATTAACATCCAGAAATCAATGCCATTTTTATACACCAATAATGAACTCTCAGAAAGAAAAACTAAAAAAACAATGCCATATACCATTACAACAAAATAGTAAGATATCTGGGAATAAACTTAAACAATGAATTGAAAGACCTATACTCTGAAAACTATAAGACTTTGTAAAAGGAAATAGAAGAAGATACCATCAAGGGGAAGCATTTACCTTGTTCGTGGATTGGAAGAATTAACATCATTAAAATTTCTTTATTGCCCAAAGTGTCTACAAATTCAGTCCAATCCCTGTTAAAATATAAATAGCATATTTCACAAAACAAGGACAAATATTCCTAACATTTATATGGAACCAAAAAGACTCCAAATACCTTAGCAATCTTGAGAAAAAAACAAAGTTTGAGGGATAACAATACAGGATATAAAACTATATTACAAAGCCACTGTAATCAAAACAGTCTGGTACTGGCACAAGAACAGGCATATTAATCAATGGATAAGAACAGAGAACCAAGAAATTGATCCACACCAATATGGTCAATTAATATTTGACAAAAGAGGCAAGAATATACAATGGAGTAAAGACAACTCTTCAACAAGTGGTATTAGGAAAATTGGACAGGTACAAGCAAAAAAATTAAACTAGACCATCAACTTACACCATACACAAAGATAAACTCAAAATGGTTAGAAGACTTAAATGTAAGTCACAAAACCATAAAAATCCTAAACATAGGCAGTAAAATCTCAGATATTAGACATTGCAGTATTTTCACCTATACTTCTCCTAGGGCAAGAGAGCAATGGAAAAAATAAACAAATTGGACTACATCAAATTTAAAAGCTTTTGCACAGCAAAAGAAACCACCAACAAAATGTAAAGGAAACCCACTACATGGGAGAACATATTTGCCAATGATACATCTGATAAGGGTTTCATTTCTGAAATATACGAAGAGCTCATACAGCTCAACTCCAGGAAGATGAACAATCCAATTAATAAATATTCAATGACCTAAATAGACACTTCTCCAAGGAGGACATTCAGATGGCAAATATACATTTGATAAAATGTTCAATGACACTAACCATCAGAGTAATGCAAATTATAACTACTATGTGGTATCACCTCACATCTGCCTCACAAGAAGTGCTACTGAGGATGCAGACTTGTGCCACCACTGTAGAAAAAAGTATGGAGTTTCCTTAAAAAATTAAAAATGGAACTGCCATTTGACCCTGTTATTCTACTTCTGGGAACATATCCTAAGAATCCTGAAACACCAATAAGAAAAAATATATGCACCCTTATTTTCATAGCAGTGTTATTTACAATAGCTAAGATCTGGAAACAGCCCAAGCGCCCATCAGTAGATGAGTACAATGGAATACTATGTGGCTGTAATAAAGAAGGATCTCTTACCCTTTGCAACAGCATAGATGGACCTGGAGATTATAAGACTGAGAGAAGTAAGCCAGTTAGAGAAAGACCAATATCTCATTATCTCAGTTATATGTGGAATCTAATGAACAAAATAAACTGATGAACAAAATATGTCCAGAGGTATGCATACATGGAACCAAATAACAGATCTCAGAGAGAAAGAGGGGTGGAAGTGATGGGAAGAGATTAATCAAAGGTCATGTATGCATATATGCCTAACCAATAGACATTGATATTAGTGTGGGGAAGACTGAGGGTGGGGCAGGGCTGGGTGGAGGGGGCAAAGGATGTGAAAATGGGGGACATCTGTAATACTGTCAACAATAAATAAATAAAGCGGAGAAAAAGAGATAGACTTCTGTTCTAAGTTAAATTTTCTTGAAAAGCCAAGACAGACCTGAAAAAATGACTCAAAATATGACTATAGTGCAGCCGGCATGGCTGAGCAGTTGAGCATCAACCTATGATCCAGGAGATCATGGTTCATTTCCTGGTTGTGGCACATGCCTGAGTTATGGACTCGATCCCCAGTAGGGGGGTGCAGGAGTCAGCCTATCAATGACTCTCTCATCATTGATTTTCTATCTTTCTTTCCCTCTCTCCTCTCCCTTTCTCTCTCTGAAATCAATAAACATATATTTAAAATAATATGACTATAAACATTGTCAAGTACATGTTTTGGGAAAGTGAGAGAGGCAGAAGTGTGGGAATATGTGAGTAGGAAGAGAGGGAAAGGAAGAAAAGGACAGAGACCAAGGGAGAGGAAAAGCGAGAGGAGCAAAGATGGTCAGACACGTGGGGAAAGAGCAAAAGAGACACAATAATGGACAAAGAAGCAGAGATGAGGGCAGTTTGCTTTGTTGGGCTGCTATTTCTGTGGTCACATAGAGAGGTGGTATCAACAAAAGATGAAAACACAGTAATTTTATGCCCAGTAAATATATGCTGCAGGTGAGATGTTCCTCACACGTCTGGGCTTTTTTGCTTTTATAACTGGCTCCTTTTCTGTCTCTCTCCTCCTAACCTTGCAGCTTACTTTCTAAAACCTTTTATTTCAAAAGGTAAATAAATGGCAGTAGTGTGTTGACACTCACTCTTCTCTGGCTCATGGTAAATATACAAAAATTTTCTGAGGTGGTCCTTAACTGTTGTTAGTTTGAAATAAACCATGGTGGGAGTATTTACATTTTGGAAACTGGCAAAGGAGAGCTCCCCTGCAAAACCAGTTTACCAGCATACCAATGAGAGAGGACTTGGCTGGATAAAACTGCATGAAACTCATTTTGTTTTCTAGCTAATTTTTATGTGTGATTCATGTCATGACTTACATTCTTAAAAATGAAGGGAATAGAATTGAGCATTGGGCCAATTTTACAGTTTAAAACAGCATGCAAATCCAAGGCCCAAACTTACCTGCATTTAGTATTAACATTAAATGCATATTTCCAGGAGATCATTTCAAAGAAAACAGGGTAAATCAAGAAGAACTGACTTCTCTTATTTTAAAAATTAAAATAGAGCCCCGCCGGGCATGGCTCAGTGGTTAAGAGTCGACCTAAGATCCAGGCGACCAGGTTTCGATTCCCAGTCAGGGCACATGCCTGGGTTGTGGGCTGCAGCTTATCAATGACTTTCTCATCATTGATGTTTCTACCCCTCTCTCTCCCTCTCCTTTCCTCTCTCTGAAATCAATAAAGATATATTTAAAAAAAAATAAAATAGAGGTACAGGAAAAGTACATTGCACAAGAATTATTCATATTTATTTGGATGTGAAGATTTGAATGTGTAGTACCTTGGTTGTGGTAATGGTATCACAGGTGTATGGTGTATGCAGTCCAAACTCATCAAGATGAATACATAAAACTTGTGCAACTTTTTGTATATCAAGCATACCTCAATAAAACTGAAAAGAGACCTTTTTACATTTAAATCAAACTCACAATGCTAATTTTAATAAGCAGTTATGTAAACATTCTAATTTAATTACTGTTGGTTCTATTTTAGGTGAAAACAACCAAGACATTTCTAATTATCTTAACTTCCATTTGTTTCTTTTCAGTCTTACAATTGCTTTACTATACATGATACATTTTTTAATTATAGATTTTAATTTGTTTTAAATTTTTTATATTCATGACTTCAATGATAAAATTTTGAATTGGGTTTAAACTAACTCTCTTGTTCACTAGCTGCCATTCCTGGACCAAAACCATCACTTTCTGACTGCTTTTTCCATGATGCCTCACATAGATTTAAAGGATTGTCAGTTGCACATTGACTTATTAATCTTATGTTATTTTCCAGAGACGTTCAAAATACTTTATATTTGATAAATGCTTATACAGTGGTACCTCTTTTGTCTAATGTAATTCGTTCTGGAAGACTGTTAGAGTTTTGAAACATTTGAAAACCGAGAGATCAACAGCTAACAACTAGGCCTCAGGATCTTGAACTCAGAGGAAGCCCTCTGGCATGTTCGACTTCCGAGGTGTGTTTGAAAACCAAGTCGTGTTCAAAAACCGAAGCATTTTCTTCCGGGTTTGCGGTGTTTGTAAACTGAAATGTTGGTCAATGGAGACGTTCAAAAACTGAGGTATCACTGTATTTTAAAATAGGACTAATAGTTATTGGGTACCAACTCTAACAGGCTCTGGCTGGCACTCTGTGTACTTTGTCTTTCTAAAACTTTACAACACTCCCATTAAGGTAGGCCCTATTACTCCTCCTACCCCCTCATCCCCCCCAAAGTTAATTGTTCAGGGTTACACCTTTCATTTTATTCTTTCTCACTTCTGCCCATAATGTCTGGCTGTGCTTGCAGCCCAATCTTCAGCTTTTGATTCCTCAGATCTAACAGGTGGGCCCAACAGGGAGTAGGGGGGCTGTTCTGACTGTGCAGAAGATGTGCAAAGTTGTTCATCACACCAGGCGAGATGGCGGCCACAAATTTTATCAAAAACAATAACAAGATTGCAGGGGAAACCTGAAGACCATGCTATAGGGTTTCACACTATCCAGTTAACAGCACCATAAATAAGACCATGGTGACAAAGTTCATCTTTACAATTTAACAGGTCAAAATTGACTTAATTGTCTAATAAGAATAAGAAGCCTCCTTATATTATCATATTTCCTACCAGGAAAGAGTTTAGGGTCTGGTAACAATAAAATATAGGAGTGAGCTTTTAAAAATAAACTTGATAACTTACATATGCATACACATATACATGATGCATATTCTGTATACATTATACATGTAATTTATATGTATCTAAGTGAGCCCTGATCTTTTTGAAACCATCACTACTGCAGAATTCAAGCTTCTTACAACCACATTGTAGAAAAATATTTTCAAAGCTCCTTTTCATTGGTCAACATTGGAGCCAGTCCATGAGCTTCACAAGAAATTTACTCTTGTATTTTTTATTTATTTTAGCCTAAATGGAATTATTCAGTTGGATCACACACATTATTTGCCAATTTAATTTTGGCTATTTTCCAAAGTCAGCCAGATTCAAAGGATGATAACTCACCAATCTTTAGAGTTTTAAAGAAAAGAGCCTGGGCTAGAAGGCCTACAACTCCAGAGATGCAGTCTGAATAATCATGGTGGCATTGGTGAAGTTCTAGAGGTGATTGTTTTGTATAGATGATGGCATGTTTGTACTCATATGTTGATTACAAATAAGTCATATGGCTTTTGATTTACACTTTCAGAACACAAAGTAATATTTTTTTCTTCAAGATATTAAGGGAATAGTACCTCCAAAGACACAGAGGTCTGAAATAACAAAGTGCTAGCAGGTGCTATAAGAAGGTTGGTGTGGAAAGATCACATGAATGAATAAACAGGAAGAGCTGATTAGGTAGTCTGGTGCCCTGGAAACTGTATTCTGCTGCAAGCAGAAAATCTGAGAGTTCTGTTTGTATATATAGTTTGGCCATTGTCTGCTTGTATAATCGGTCTGTCACTGGGTCTGTTATACTTTTTCTTTGCATTACCCAGGGTTCTGTACTGAACCAGGAAACATTTGTTGAATTAACATGTCCATCTAATATTGTTCCATTACATAAAATTTTTATCAGCATTATGCCAAGGTAAAATTTTTTTTAATGTTAAATGTTAGACTCTACCAAATAAATACCCTCATATTACTTTTACTTAAGATACAGTCAGTATCCCAATTATCTCAAAGAATCTGATTTTGAGACACAATCATAACAAAAGGAAAAGGATAAGAGAATCAGATTGAGAAAGAGCTGTTAGGAGGCACCCCTCTATTTGTGGCCACTATCTTTTGGTTATAAGTTTATCTTCATTGTATATTGGAAACCAGAAAAAAGAGTTGCTAAGTAAAACTTACATTTCAAATAACATTTTTAGGCATTCATGTGTTTAGTGATAGCTGTGTTTCATTTTCTAATTGGGAAAAGACTATCTGAACTCCTCCTTCATGCCAGAAATCGTCATGTGCTTACACAAATTGTTAACTTCCCTGTCATCTCCACATTACCTGGAAGACAAAAACAATTAGCATAGTTTTATAAAGTGCTTCATAAAGGTTAAGCAACTTGCCCAAGATTATGCAGCTAGCACTCCATTAAACTAAGGCATTGACCCAGATCTATAAGTGTAGAGGCAAGAACTCTTTCATTGAGTTATAAATGCTTGAAATGAAGTACATCCAGAGGAGGGTTCCCCACTCAAAATCTTACCAACGTTAACTGAAGCAGAGTGTGAAACAATCATTATTTTTCTTAATTTAGCATCTCATCCAGATTAAAGAATGTACTTGCCTGAACCATACAGTCACACTGCACATGTTCATATTCAAACATTTAAGAGTTATTAAGTAACCAAAAGTCTTTTACTTGATATATTTTTTCTGTTTCTTTGAAACAAACTAAATCAACATTGTACTTAACCATCAGGGGACTAGTATCTTCTTTTTTTAGCATTTAGGGGAAGTATTTCTCTAGAAGTAAATATTCAACTCCAATGCTACTCTTTTCATAAGAGAAAAGCTTCCCTTTTTAGCACTTTGAAGCTTTTCCATTCCTTGCTCTGCTTTTGAGTCTCTGCTGAAACACAAGTGACATCTGCAGATTCCTTTTCTCTAGCAAGCACAAAATAATAGTCTCTCTTTTCTCAGTTGATTGGTTTTCATTTAAGTCCACGCCAGACTGCAGCCATGACATCAGAAATTGTTTGGGAAAAAGAGACATCATTAAATAGCACACAAATAAATGTATAACTGTTATTATGACTGATGTTATGAAGAAAACACACCTGAACCAAGGCAACAGCATGTGCACCAGCTGGAGACCTCAAGACAAACAGAGGGAACAGAGTTCAGTGTGGGTAAACTTGGGTGAGCAGGCGGGTACCCAGGTAGCTGGAGAAGTAACAAAGGTCAGAGAGTAGGGGCTCTGTGATGGAGCAAAGGGAAACCATTGAGCATTTAAGCCCATGAGTGATGTGGTCAGATCAGTATTTCAGCAGGCCAGCATGGAGTCTCCAGTAGGGCTTTTGGAGAATCATAGCAATTAGTGATATAGAATATAGGAATATAGAAATGACACAGAGGAAAGAAGAGAGAGACCTGAGCATAAAGGAAAATGAAAGCTCTACAAAAACTATCTGGCTTCATCAGAAAAAGCAATAATAAAATAATAGGCATTTCAGAAGAAGAAGAAAGGGAAAAGAGAACAGAGAGTTTCAAACAAATAGTGGATGAGAACTTCTCTAAACTATGGAAATAACTAGATCCTCAAATCCAATAACAGAACACCTAGTTACCTCAATTCAAAGAGGCCCTCTTGAAGACACAATGTATTAAAACTGTCAAAAATTAATGACAAAGAAAAGTTTCTCAAAGCAGCCAAGGAAAAGTAAGAAGTGACCTACAAAGGAAAACCCATCAGAATTTCATCCAACTTCTCAGCAGAAACTCTAAAAGCCAGAAGAAAGTGGAACCAAATATTTAAACATCTGAAAGAGAGAAATTACAAACCACATATAATATATCCAGCAAAACTATCCTCTAATTATGAAGGAGAAATAAAGACTTTCCCAGACATGTAGAAACTGAGAGATTTTATCATCTGAAAACCTCCATTGTGGGAAATACTCAAAGGAGTTATTTGTTCTACCTAAAACAAAGAACATAAAGTCACAACACTATGAGTAAGATCGCCAAAAAACTTAGAGCATAAACAGTGATAATTTGTGACAATAGAAAAATAAGTGGGTGGGGGTAAAAGTCTGAACTGGTAAAAGAGGATGAACATCAGATGCACTCAGAAGAAAAAAAACACTATTATATATATTTTTTCATAAATCCAATGGTAACAAAACAAAAATCCCCAAACCAGGACACATAGCTTTAAAAAAGAAGAAAGAAGTAAGAAACACCACCAAATGAAAACAGACAGAAGTAAAAAGGGAAAGAAACAATGGAGGCACAGAGCTACCAGAAAACAAAAGATAAAATGACTACAGGGATTCCTCATATATTAATAATCACAGTAAGTGTAAGTGGTCTGAATTCACCAATAAAGAGGCACAGAGTAGCAGAGTGGAGAAAAAACAACAACAACAACAACAAAACACCCAATAATATGCTGCCTACAAGAGACACATTTAAGCTATAAAAATAAAAGTAGATTGAAAGTAAAAGGGTGAAACTACATGTCTGTTCTTGTGCCAGTATCAAGCTGTTTTGATTACAGGGGCTTTGTAGTATAACATGATATCTGGTATTGTGATCCCTCCAACTTTGTTCTTCTTTCTCAAGATTGCTGTGGCTATTTGAGGTATTTTTTGGTTCCATATAAATTTTTGAAGTGTTTGTTATAAATCTGTGAAATATGCTGTTGGTATTTTAATAGGAATTGCATTGAATTTATAGATTGCTTTGGGTAGTATGGATATTTTAATCATATTAATTCTTTCAATCCATAAACATGGTATATTTTTCCATTTGTTTATATCTTTCTCTATTTCTTTTTTCAGTGGCCTGTAGTTTTCTGAGTGAAGGTTTTTACATCTTTGGTTAAGTTTATTCCTAGGTATCTTATTATTTTAGTTGCAATAGTAAATGGGATTATTGTTTTAGTTTCTCTTTCTGAGAGTTCATTACTAGTGTATAAAAATGCCATCGATTTCTGGGTGTTAATTTTGTATCCTGCTACCTTGCTGAATTTATTTATTAAATTTAGTAGTTTTTTGGTGGAGTCTGTAGGATTCTTTATGTACAACATGTCATCTGGAAATAATGACAGTTTTGTTTCCTCCTTTCCAATTTGGATCCCTTTTATGTTTTCTTCTTTTCTGATCGCTGTGGCTAGGACTTCCAGTACTGTGTTGACTAAGGGTGGTGAAAGTGAACACCCCTGTCTTGTTCCTGTTCTTATGGCAATTGGCTTTAGTTTTTGCCCATTGAGTATGATGTTGGCTGTATGTCATATATGGCCTTTATTATGTTGAGGTATGATCCCTCTACTCCCTCTTTCCTGAGAGTTTTTATCAAAAATGGCTGTTGGATTTTATCAAATGCTTTTTCTGCATCTTTGATATAATCATATGGTTTTTGTCTTTCAATTTGTTTATGTGATGTATCACATTTATTGATTTGTGAATATTGTACCAGCCTAGCATATAGATCAGTGGAACATAACAGAGAACCAGGAAATTGACCCATGCCATTATGGTAAATTAATATTTGACAAAAGAGGCTAGAACATACAATGGAGTAAAGATGGTCTCTTCATTAAATGGTGCTGGGAAAACTGGGCCCATGCAAAAAAATGCAAAAAAATGAAACTAGACCACCAACTTAAACCATACACAAAAGTAAATTCAAAATGGATAAAAGACTTAAATGTAAGACATGAAACTGTAAAAATCCTAGAGGAAAACGTAGGCAGCAAAATCTCAAACAACTCTTGTATCAATATATTTGCTGATACTTCTCTTAGGGCAGGAGAAACTACAAAGAAAATAAACAAATGGGACTGCAACAAAATAAAAAGCATCTGCACAGCAAAAGAAACCATCAACAAAACAAAAAGGGAGCCCACTGTATGGGAGAACATATTTGCCAAGGATACATCTGATAAAAGGTTAATATCTAAAATATATAAGGAACTCATACAACTTAACAAAAGGAGGATGAAGAACCCAATTAAAAAATGGGCAAAGACTTAAGTAGACACTTCTCCAAAGAGGACATATAATTGGCTAAGAGACATATGAAAAAATGCTCAACATTGCTAATCATCACAGAGATGCAAATTAAAACAACAATGAGGTATCACTTCACACCTGTCAGAATGGCTGCCATCAACAAATCAATGAACTACAAGTGCTGGCGAGGGAGTGGATGAAAGGGCACCCTAGTACACTGCTGGTGGGAATGCAGGCTGGTGTAGCCTCTATGGAAAGCAGTATGGAGTTTCCTCAAAAGATTAAAAATTGACCTGCTATTTGACCCAGTGATCCCACTTCTAGGAATATATCCTAAGGAACTCAAAACACCATTCACAAAGAACTTATGTTCCACTATGTTCATAGCAGCACAATTTACAATAGCTAAGATCTGGAAACAGCCCAAGTGCCCATAAGTAGATGAGTGGATAAAAAAAAACTGGCACATTTATACCATGGAATACTATGCAGCTGTAAAAAAGAATGATATTTTATCCTTTGGAACAACATGGAGGGAACTAGAAAGTATTATGCTAAATGAAATAAGCCAGTCAGAGAAAAAAAAGCACCACATGATCTCACTTATATGTGGAATATAATAAACAAAATAAACTGATGAACAAAGTGGATCAGGGACATAGAAGCATGGAACAGACTGAGGGATCTCAGAGGGAAGATGAGGAGTAAGAGTGGGTGTGGAGAGATTAATCAAAGAACTTATACTCTTATAGGCATTATCCATGGATACAGACAATGGTATGGGTAAAGCCTGGGGGTGGGATTCATGTGGGGTGGAGAGGATCAATGGGGCTATAAAGGGAACATCTGTAATATTTTCAACAATAAAAATAGAGGAACTTAAAAACAAACAAACGTGAATAATAAAATAGCAGTAACTACATATCTATCAACATTCTTTTAATGTAAATGATTTAAATGCTCCAATAAAAAGACATAGGGTGGCTGAATTGATAAGCAAATAATAACCATCAATATGTTGTCTACAGGAGACTCACTTCAGATTGAAAGACACACTGACTGAAAGTAAAGGGATGGAAAAAGATACTCCATGGAATTGAAAACAAAAAAAAAAAAAGTTGGGGTAGCAATACCTATACCAGATAAAATATACTTTAAAGCAAAGGCTATAACAAGAGATAAGAAAAGACCACTGCAATTCCAAACAAGCCCAAAACACTAATTTGAAAATATGTATACATCCATATGTTCATTATTTACAATAGTCAAGATATGGAAGCAACCTAAGTGATTTAGGTTTTTTATATGAAAAATCATATTATCTGTAAATAGAGATAGGTTTTTTAAATTTATTTCTAATCTGGATGTCCTTTATGTCTTTTCATTACCTAATTGGCCTGCCTAGAACCTCCAGTGCAACACTGAATAGAAATGGTAAGAACAGACATCTTTGTTATGTTCCTGATCTTAGCGGGAAAGCCTTTACTCTTTCACTAATAAATGTGAAGTTCTCAGTGTTTTTTGTAAAATGCTCTTTTCTCAGATTGTGAAGTCTTTTCTAGTCCTTTTTTTTTCCTGTATGTATCATGAAAGAGTGCTGGATTTTGTCAGATGCTTTTTTTCTATATATATTGAGATGATCGATTAGATTTTTCCTTTATTCTATTAATATAGTATTACATGGAGTGATATTTGGATATTAAACCAATCTTGTGTTCCTGGGCATAATCCCAGTTAGTCATGGTGTGCAATCCATTTTATATGATGCTGGATTCAGTCTGTTAGTATTTTGTTAGGCATTATTGTACTTATATAGTTGGTCCTCGAAAAATATCATTTTGTTCAACTTTATTTTATTATAACATTGATGATATGTCGTGAAACTTAACTCTTGTTTATATCAGTTAGTCTGTGGTAAATTGGTTCTTTCAAAGCACTTCCAAGAAGTTATTCACAATGTTAAGTAAAGGTTGACTATTCATAAAGGATATTAGCCTGTAGTTTCCTTTTCTTGTGATGTTTATGTCTATGTCTTACTTTGATATCAGGATAATACTGGTTTCATAGAGTGAGCTGGGAAGTGTTCCCTCCTCCTCTATTTTTTGAAATAGTTTGTGTAGTATTGGTGTTCATTCTTCGGGGTGGAAGGGGACAATGGGAGTGGGGGGGAAAGGGGGTATCTGTAATAATTTCAACAATAGAGATAAATTAAAAATAAATAAATAAATAAAATGGTAGAATTTACTAGTGAAGCCATCTGGTTCTGACATTTCCTTGTGGAATGTTTTTTGATCACTACCTCATTCTCTTTACTGACAGATCTCATAAGATTTTCTAGTTCTTTGGTAGTGTGTTTGTTTCCTGGAATCTATGCACTTCCTCTGTTTTATCTAACTTATTATGTTATTACTGTTCTTAGTATTCCCTTATGTTTTTTTATTTCTGTAAAGTTGGAAGTGATGGCCCCTCTTTTATTCCTAAAGTTTAGAAATTTGAGACTTCTCCATTTTTTTTTCTTGATAATTTAGCTAGAGGCTTATCATTTGTATCGATCCTTTAAAAGAATCAGTTAGTTTCATTGATTTTCTTCATTTTTTATAATTCTTTTATTTGTATCCACTCTGATTTTTATTATTGATTCCCTTCTTGCTTTGGGTTTAGTTTGCTCTTTTTTTCATTTTTTTTAAGTGGAATGTTAGGTTATTGATTTTAGATCTTTCTTCTTTTTAAGTATAGGGCTTGACATCTATGATTTTTTTCCCCTAAGTACTGATTTAGGCCCATCCCATAGACTTGTGTTGTGTTTTCATTTTTGTTTTTCTCAAACTATTTTTTAATCCCCATTGCAATTTCTTTTTGGCTCATTGGTTATTTAGCAGTGTACTATTTAATTTCCACACATGTGTAAAATTTTCAATTTTTCTTTTTTATTAATTCCTAACTTTCATTTCAATGTGATTAGAGAACATGTTTTGTATGATTTTAATTATCATATACTTGTTGAGGATTGTTTTATGGATTAGAATATGGTCTATCCTAGACAATATTTCATGTCAATATTAAGAAGAATGTTTATTCAGCTTTTCTTGGGTGGAATGTACTATATAGGTCTGTTAGTTTTAACTGTTTTATAGTGTCCAACTCTTCCATTTCTTTTTTGGTTTTCTGCCTACTTATACTATCTGTTATTGAAAGTGGAGTATTGAAATATCCAATTATTGTTGAATTATCTATTCATCCTTTAAATTCTGTTCATTTTTTTCTTCACATAGTTTTAAGCTCTAGTCTTAGGTGCATATGTTTATAACTGTCATATTTTCTTGGTAAATTGACCCTTTAAAATTTTTGTCTTAAAGTTTTTTGTCTGATATTAGCATAGCAACTCCAGTTTGCTTTTGGTGACTGTTGGCATCTTATGTAATTTCTTATCTTTTTATTTTCACCCTATTTGTGCCTTTGATTCTAAAATGTGTCCCTTATGGACAACAAACAGTTGGAACATGGCTTTGTAAATTCATTCTGCCAATCTCTGCTTTTGGATGGGGCTAGTTTATTTCTGTTTACTGTAATTACTGATAAAGTAGATCTTGTGTCTGGCATTTTGATATTTTTAATATATATTTAAAGTCTTGTTTTTGTTCTATTAATCTATTAGTTGTGTATTTTCAGTTTAGCGTGAAAGACTCCCTTAGTATTTCTTTCAGGTCATAACTGTTAGTGAGAAATTCTCTCAATTTTTGTTTATCTCTTTGAGGTTTTTTGGAGGATAGCTTTGCTGGATATAGAATTCTTAGTTGGCAGGTGTTCCAGCATTGTAAACATGTCATCCCACTCCTTCTGGTCTCCATTGTTTCTGATGAGAAGTCAGATATTGATCCTAAGTAATGTTTAAAAGATCACTTTTCTCCTACTTCCTTCAAGAGTCTCTGTGTTAGACTTTTAACATTTTGACTCAGATGTGTCTGGATGTTGAATGGATTTTCTCCTAGGTGGAGTTTATTGAGTCTGTTGGGTATGTGGATCAAGTATTTTTTAAAATCAATTTTGGGAAATTTTCAGTCATTACTTCTTCAAATATTCTTTCTGCCCCAGGTCTCTCTTCTTGCCTTCTCAGGTTCCTATTAAGTGTATGTTGGTATGCTTGCTGGGTCCCACAGGTCACTGAGACTGTTCATTTTTCTTCATTCTTTTTCCTTTCTATTTCTCAGGCTGGATAATATTAGTTGACCTGTGGAGAAATACAGGGGTACCTTGGTTTTTGAACGTCTCTGTTGACCAACATTTCGGTTTACAAATGCCATAAACCTGGAAGTAAATGCTTGGGTTTTTGAACACGCCTCAGAAGTCAAACATGCCACAGGGCTTCCTCTGAGTGCAAGATCCTGAGGCCTAGCTGTTGGCTGTTGATCCCTTGGTTTTTGAATGTTTCACAACTCCAACGGTCTTCTGGAATGGATTACATTTGAAAACTGAGGTACCACTATAGAGGGATATAGGGCAAGAAAAATACCATGAAGCATTTTATCAGTTTTTATGATAACTAAAAAAACACTATCTGTAAAGATAAAGAAGCAGCTTAATTAAAATTGGAGAAGGGGGAAACGACAGAGTTAATTTTGAGAGTACTTTTGACATTAATCATGGGGAAAAATGCAGCTCTTTTTGATGGAGTATTTAGAAAAAGAAAAATTAAAATAAATTTGCATACAAATTTGATAAGAAGATACCACACAGACATCAAGATAAATTTAAAACCTACAAACAAGCAATTGAATGTTGTAATAGCACATCCATTTGGATATGTGCTATTTGCATTTTTAGTAAAAGGAAATGCATTCAGTCAAGGGCGAGATGAAAAGTACTATCAACAATATTATCTAAGTACTAAACTGAACTTTGAAAACATTGTGCAAGTTCACTTATAATTTATGTGACAGCAAATTAACCATGAATAAAAAAGAAACATTTTGATGGAAAAGGATAAAACTTTTAAAAGTTTTGTTTATTATTTTATAATTGTTGATAGTTTATTTTTTTCTTTAAAAAGCCATATTTTCTTATATATAATTACTCATGGGAAAACTTTTACAATAGTCTATGAAAATATCTGTAGTAAATTAGCATACTTGAAATCAAAATTTAAATGATCTCATTGTGTATAAATGGAAAATGTAAATATTGATTCATGAAATTTGTTCAATTGACCAACCATGAATTATGTAAAAGAATTACATAAATCAGCTTTGGCTGGTGTTGCTCAGTGGTTAGAACATTGGCTGTGAACCAAAATGTTGTGGGTTCAATTCCTGGTCAAGGGTGTGTACCTGGTTTGCAGGTTTGATCCCTGGTCCTGGTCCGGGCTCATGCAAGAGGCAACACATCAATATGTCTCTCTCACATTAATATTTTTTTCTCTCCCTCCCTCCCTCTCCCTCTCCCTTCTATTCTCTCTAAAAAACAATGGAAAAAATATCCTCAGGTAAAGATTAACAAAAAAATAAAAAATAATAATAATTACATAAATTTTTGACAGACTCAGTTTGAGATGACTCAAATATGACTGATAACTTTTAAACAGTCATAAGAAATATTTTAAATTGAGTTCTTAATAATGCTTAAAATAATTAGTTAACTTAAAGTTATAAACTCTATAAGAAAATGAATTATACATTTTTAGCCATGAATCAAATTTGTTCCCTTAAGAAATATTTTTATATATATTTAATTAAAGGAAAATAAAACAGAATCAACATAGTGATGTAGGGGATGTGTAAACACTCAATCCATAAGGCATACATGACAGCTAGTTCTGATTTTACAATCATAATTGTGTAGTATAGGTACATCACTGGAATGAGAGAGTCGCCCTAAATCTAATATTAGAGTTCTTGTTCAAATACAAGAGATTCTCCTATTGAATAACAAACTTTAAAAACTTTTCAGTGGTAAAAGACATGATAAAGTTTTTCTGGCAACAGCAAATTGTGTACCTCCATTATCAGTGGCAAATAGAATAAAAATTGCCAGTATCCTACAATTGACCTAGTGTACCTGGGAAAATAAATCTTCTAGTAACAAATGGTTCTCATAAATCAGAAAGGTGATGCTAGTAAGGGGTTAGTGTTTAAAGTCTTTTCTATGACAAAAATTTTTAACTGTGTATGTAAATGTGTGATGGATGGGTGCTTTGAGTGGTGCAGTATAAGAAATAAAATGCAGCCTGGCTGGCATGGCTCAATGGCTGAGCATCGACCTATGATCCAGGAGAACATGGCTTGATTCTCAGTCAGGGCACATGCCTGGGTTGTAAGCCCAATCCCTGGTAGGGGGCATGCAGGAGGCAGCTAATCAATGACTCTCCTTATTGATGTTTCTATCTCTCTCTCTCTCCCTCTCCCTTTTTCTCTCTAAAATCAGTAAAGATATATTTTTTAAAAAAGAAAAAGAAAGAAAGAAAGAAAGAAAGAAAGAAAGAAAGAAAGAAAGAAAGAAAGAAAGAAAGAAAGAAAGAAAGAAAATGCAACAGCTTTTTAAACAGAGAACAGAAAGCTGATTAAACAGCAAATTCTGGTGTCTGACATAGTAGGTAAGGAGTTCTAGTAATCCTTTGTTGTGTTTAGTGAAACATTGCCATAAATAGACAACACCAACCACCTGTTTCTGAGATTGAAAAGAATTAAATGTCTAGCATAAAATGACAGTGAATAGCACTTAATTTTTTTATGATTCTGAAGTCATATTTGGCTCATGTAATACCCCAGAGTAATCACTACAACATTAGTTACTGAGTTATTCATTTTTATAGATGTGTTGGTTAAAAGAGAATTCTAGTCTTCCAAAATGCTAGATATCAAACTCTACACTGCACTGGATTTCATTTCATTCCTAACCTTGTGAACTTTCCTGGTTGGGTTACAGTCTGTCTTCATCGGTCTGAAATGACACTTTATTCATGATATTCTGTTCTCCTATGTCTAGCTTTGTATTTTAGGTCCCTAAGGATATGATCACTTCCTTCTGAAAGGTTGTGGAAATCATTCCTCCATGTTAGAACCTTCTGTTGGGAGATACTTTTATCAGAAGCTACAATTTTGTATTAAAAGTTGCTATGACCAGTTTCAGAGACTGAGAATACAATTAAATAATTGTAATTAGTAATTGTCCTCTTTTTAAATTGTTTAAAAAATTTTTATTTTTCCAAAAGAATATATTTTCACTTTCACAGACATTCATGTTTTTATATCAAGCTGCTTAGTATTCACCTTCTTGGAGTACTATTCATTTGTTGGTATTTTTCTGAAAGGAAAAAGGAACAACCTTTCTCACTTTGCTGTGTGTTTTTATTTAGAGTTGCTCTGTCTAATGTGATAACCACTATCCATATGTGGCTGTATAACTCTTAGACTGTAGCCAGTCTGAATTGAAATGTGCTGTAAGTGTAAAATATGTACCAGATGTCAAAGACTTCAGACAAAAGAAAAGAAGAGAAAATATTTCAATAATTTTTATATTGACTACATGTTAAATATGTTGGGTTAAATAAAATACATGATCAAAATTGATTTCATCAATTTATTTGTACTTTTTTTAAGTGGCTACTAGAAAATTTAAAATCACATATATAACTCATTGTTTCTGTTGAATAGCTCTGGTTTATAGGATTAAACAAAATGTGTCCAGGTTATTGGGGGAACACATAGACTCACCTCTTTTTCAAGGTTTTTATTGATTTTAGAGAGAGAAGAAGGGAGAGGAATAGAGAAAGCCCCCCACCGGGAACTGAGCTCTAAACCGGGCATGTGCCCTGATTGGGAATCCAACCAGTGATGTCTTGTTTCATAGGTCAATGCTCAACCACGGAGCCACACACCAGCTGGACTTACCTTCTTAATGCCAGGTGCTTCCATTGGCAGGCTTCTTCAGTGAGACAAATGGTAGGGAAGAGGAAGTCCTGATAAAAGAAAGTTACTTGTTTGGTAATTACTGGTCATGCCTTTCTTTTATACCTTAATGTGTGTGTTCACTGAGCCTGATTTGCTTTGTTTACAATCACTCTGTTGGGAAGACTGCTTAATAGAGGATGGAATAGAATCACTGGGGTCTTTAGGGCTGCTTTTAAAGGTGATCCTTTAACTCTTTGGTCGTTACTAGTTCACTCATATGACTCTGGGAAACATGAAGGCAGGAGAGGAATACAGAAGGTTAGCATTAAAATATGGCTAAATCAAATAGAAAATATGCTACATTTTAATTTACTAGAGGTTGAATTTATAACTTATTCTAGAGTAGGCATGTAGCAGTTCGTGTGTTGGTATGTATAAGTCTGGGAGTGTATCTATGAAAGAATAGTTCAACTAGATCAGTAGTTTAGCCATTTTAACATGAGTTTTACCCATAATTGGTCACGTTGTTTACATTAGTATCTGTTGGCAAAGTATCTTAGAGAAGTAATTTCTCATGCTCTAGTCCACTGATTGCTTGCTATTCAGAGTACCCAAATAAATATATGGAAAGTATTCAGTGTCCTGGCTACTGAGTGATTTGCTAGTTAACTGAACATTTTGATTTCCAAACCCATTTATACTTAAATTTTCAGAAGTGTGACAGAATTTATATGGTCATAAGGGGCAGACTTCTAACCAACTAATATTTTTCATCTCTAATCTGAATACATACAGTGAAGATCTGAATTAGTTTATGAGAAAGATGGAGAAGGCAGTTGGATCAAAAAACACTTAGAAATTTAGTCAGCCACCTTTTGGAATGTTGAACTGTGGGTGGGTGAGAGAAAGGAGTATATCCCAGGTAAGTCCCAGACTGGTAGCATGGGTGAAAGCATGGATACCAGTGCCTTATACAGAGTGAGAGCTGCTTTCAGGGCAGCAGCATTAGGAAACGTGACAGTTTCAGTGTTAGTCATATAAAGATCATAAAATCATAAAAGTTCTGGGTTGGAAGAATACTTAAAGTTTAATATAATAAAGATTAAATGCCTTCTGTCTTCAAAACTGTGTTAGGCACTGAAATTCACCACTGGGAAAACAATTAAAAAGCTGTTTAATTTTATGATTTCATTTAGTAAAGTGCTATGTACTAAGGCTTCATTATAAAACAACTTTGGATGATTCCTCCTTCCTTCTTTCACCCCCGAGACTTGTTACTAAGGAGTCTTACATAGGGAATCATTAACCCTCCAGCTAAACCAGAAACCTTCAGAAAATACAGGATTCAAACACACTGCAAATGAAAGGCAGCTTTACACTCTTAAAGAGATTTTGAGGATGTTGGCATAATTAATCTTCATTAATGTATTGAATATCTGTTATATGCCAAGAGCTGTGGTGAATGATCAGACATAATCAATGTCACATGGATCAGCAGACACAATCAAATAAACTGTGTGTGTGTGTGTGTGTGTGTGTGTGTAGGAATGAGAGGGGGAAAAATAATTTGAATGTGAATGAATGAGAATGGAGAGTGAATAATTGGATTGTGGTAAAGAGAAGTGATGTTTGAGCTAAAATTTTAAGGATGAAAAAGAATCATGTGAAACATTCTTCTGTGAGTAATTAGAAAGGAACAAGGGTGAAAACACATGAGGTTTATGTAAATTGCCTTTCTTGTGAGTCTGCAGTTTAAATTTAAACATCTGGCTTGCTTTAAAATATAATCTAAATGTGCTATTGTAGGGAATAATTTGATTAATTTTTCTCAATAATACTTGTTCTTACTGGAAGGCTATTTTTTGTGTGCAGGATAGTAAAAAGATTGAGAATTATGATCAATTTATACATGATTTACGTGCTGCTTTTTCCTCCCCCAAAATTCCAAGAACTTGCATGGGCTTTGATAGCTTTTGTCCTATGGATAAATTTACTGAAAACAGTAACCAAAAATTGGCCTTTCATCTATATTACATTCATTAGTCATTCACAGGTTATTAGCTTACAACTCTAGTTTGCAAGCATTTCAGGTGTGACAAAATAAGGCAAACAGCTTACCACTGTAATTTAAAATTGCAAATGCAGTAAAATAGTTGCTCTCTGGAATATCATAACTCTGAAAAATAATGCAAAATAAGTTTTATTTGAATTGTAAAGTCTTTCGAATGGCAAAAATGAAACCTGTTGATTCTTTTCAACTTGCATTTTGTTTATACAATCTTCACCTCTCTATGAAGTATTGGGGAACCAATTGGTGTTGAAAATAGAATCCTGTTTGTAGTTAGGTGATTGAAAATGATCAAAATTGCAAATAAGAGTAATTAGAAATATTGTGGGTTCATAAGCAGAAACCTAAATACACTTGGCGATTTTCATAAAATAATAATTTTGTATTAATTAGTCATGAGGGATTGCCTTTATAGTCTGGATGAGCCAGGGTTTATGAATGATACTCAAAATAATTATTCCTAACTTCTTGGAAGTCAAAGACAAATATGTGAATATGACCCAGTGAACTTGTATTAAAATTTTTCATGTGGCAATGTTACAGGATAGGGGACCTGGCCCTTGGTAGGTCTGCCTAGGGCCAACCCATGGTGTGTGGGTTCTTGACTTTGAAGAATTTTTGAGAGTTTGTTTGAGCCAAACTTTCAACAATTGCTGGGAAGCAGAATCTTAACAGATTGAGATAATGAGCCAAAGAATGGCAGTTTTGCACCTTGCTTTATAGATTGCAGTCAAAGGGGGAGACCTAAGTGGGGTACAGGAAATTCATTGGTGATAGATTAGGGAGGTGGGCGAAAGCAAAGCAGGGAAACCTCAGGGATTGGATAAAAAGCAAAATGATAGACATATACTTCTTTTACATAGGTGGGTTCAGGATAGTTAACAGTCAACAGTTAACAAGATGACAATTACAATGAAAGAATTCTTGGTTTCTGCCCTGGTGCTTTGAGGGCCCAGAAAAAGGGGAAATTAGTTCATTTTGCAAAGGCATGTGTTAATCAGGTGTGTTATCTCAGATGCAAAAGACAACTGACAGGCTTAGTTACAGTGAAAGTTAACCTTTGTTAGGGAAAAATACTGCCTTAGGGAGTGACTACCAACCATAAACTGCTTATGTTTAAAAAGTTTTAATTTCAGACCATCCTTTGCTGTTATTTTAGGTGTTTGAGTTTGCAAAGCCACTGTTCTGGCCACAATGGCCAGAAGAATATACCTAAGGAACTAACAGTAAAGGTAGAGCAAGATCCCTACTGTACAGGACAAGGCCTGACAAGCTAGCCCAATAATCGCCACTCCCCTTGAGTTCCCATAGAAAGAACAAACCAGTCACACTCCGGCCAAGCATAACCCCATTACTCATTGTAAGGCATTGTGTTTAAATTGTTCCTTTTGTGTTGCTAAAGTTCCCCCCCTTGTTTCTTGTACCAAAAGCTGATAGCCTGACAAATTATTGGAAACCCCTTTACTCCAGTGTCTTTGTGGTTACTGAGCATAAAGTAAGAGAAGAACTGAGGAAGGTCAGGGCTGCAGTTCGGCTCTTACATGGGTGAGACGCCCCAACTGTAGCCGCTGGCCAGCTAATAAAGGCTCCAAAATTGAAACACAAACTCTGGTGGTCGTCTGTTGCGGGTCACCCCAGAACACCACCACGCAGGCCTTCCCTGAGGTTTAGCATGTGGCCCCTTTTCACCCACAACTTCATGCAGGAAAAAATTCACAACATGAGTCCAGATGACTATGAGGGAACATTTCATAGAAAAAGCAACAGAAGAGCCTAGGCTTGGCTGCCATGGCTCTCTGGGAAGTCAGAGAAAAGGAAACCTTGGGGTCAGGTTCAGGGGACTAGCCTGTGACGAGCTGCCTCTGCCCATTGCTGTCCTGGTTGCAAGTTTTGTGGGGTCCCTTAGAGATTAGGAGATGTGTGCCTATGCAGGAAGAGGAAAGGAAAGGGAATGGCAGCATTGGGGGTGGGGTGCTCCCCAGAGGGAGAGCAAGCTGGGTACTTTGTCTTGACGAGTTTGTCTCTTGAAGGCAGGGAATCTTAAGGGAAGTCTCAGGGGAGTGTCTCAATAGAATATTCATCAGCTTTCTAGGTGTGCTATTTAATGGTCATGGTCTTCACTGATTGGTCAGTGCCAGGGGGCCATTAGTCAGTGTATCTGGTCCTGAGGCAGCCAGGGCGCCATTTGTCTGGTGGCATCACTGCTTATCTGGGCCTGGAGCTGAAATACAACTGAGGCCTAGAAGTTATCTTTAGGGAGGAACAGCTCAGAGGGTCTAAACCACATCACCAGCGATATGCTGGGGGAGGGTAGATTACCCTAGGGACAAAGTTGTTTTCACAGTTTGGCCCCTTTTTAGGCATCAGGGGCTTCCTGCCCTGGTGAGTTTCTGTACCTGGCTCATCTAACAAACCATTTACTCTCAAGTATCCCTGGTTTAGGGGAGATGGGATTTACTAGGTGGCTGCAAATTGCTGTTTAACAATCTGTCTCAGTTTCCCCATTCCACTTGTCCTGGCTTACTGGCTTGTCTCAGCGAAAGTGGTTGGGTACACATGATATTTAGAACAAATCTGTTTCATTAATTCTTTGAGTGTAATAGTTGTTTATAGTTTGTTTCAGTGGTTTAGTTTTTTTCTTTTTTTTTCTTTTGCCTTTCTCTAAGAGTTTCTTTGCCCATGAGTAGTATGGATTTGGAAAGTATTCTAAAGGAAATATTATTTTAGAAACTAGGATATATTTGATACCCTTCCAATATAGAATATATTCCAGGTCCCTTTGGGTAGCTCATCTGTCTTTCTTTGCTGCTCTTTAAGACTATTTAGATCCTTCCAGTATGGAATATTCATGACTACTTACAACCCCATGGCATTCTGAGGATTCACTAAAAGAGTATGACTGGTATTTTAGAGGACTTGGACAAAGGTTTTGTGAATTCAAGACCTGTTGTTTCTGCCTACAAGTGTGTGTTAATACAGCCTGGTAACCCACTAATAATACTCAAGAACACTCAAATTACATTTGCTGATTGGTGCTTCTACCTCTGAAGTAATAAAAATCTCCCTTAACCATTATTGATAAGAAGGCACACTGGCATTCACATGAATTTGATATTCATGATTTCAAGTGTTTGAGCCTGTTCCCAAAGGTCCATGATATACAGTAACTTGAAATTTTTTCAAGATGCAACTGGAGCAATGAACAGTCAGACTGTGATTTTTCTAGGCTGATGAACAACACACAGATGACAAATGTGACTTGTTGGACATCAGGCATCATTCTGCTCTCAGTCATGCTTACTTTCCCTAAGTGGAAAAAAATTGATTTCCTTGTGTTAACTTTTCATCAAGGGAGATAAAAATCACTATGAAAGTTGGAAAGAATTATGTTATGAATCTAAGCATAGAAAATAGCAATTCAGACATTTCCATATTTACAAATATTTAAATTAGAAAAGTACTGAGACATGTTCTTTCAAATATACACAATCTTATCAGATTCTTATAGGATTATCATTCTTCCTTTTTTTTTTTTTAAACATATCTTTATTGATTTCAGAGAGCGGAAAGGAAGGGGGAGAGAGAGATAGAAACATCAATGATGAGAGTCATTGATCAGCTGCCTAGCCCACAACCTGGGCATGTGCCCTGACCGGGAATTGAACCCCGATCTCCTGGATCCTAGGTTGATGTTCAACCGCTGAGCCACGCCAGGCCAGTCCTCATTCTTCCATTTTACAGATGGAGAAACATAAGCCAAAAGACTATAAATTACTAACTGGGGTCAGCTAGCTTTGTGCACCAGACCCAGGTCCTCTGGCTCAAAATTCCTACTCTTTTATCTTCCACAATTGCTCCTAATCCAGGTCACTTCAGCTAGAAGGTTCTTTGCCTAAGATGTTGCAAGTCAATTTCTCTGACAACAAGTGAAACAAGTTTTTCTCCTCTAAAGCATCTACTTTTAGGGCTACAGGCTTTCCTTTGTCCTCTCCTGGGGGACCCTGCCCTCCAGTGTCTCTTTCAACTGGAAAGCTGTAAATTCATTTTTGCATAGCAGGCAAAAAATTTCACTAGAGGACCATGGATTGTAAAATATAAATGTACTGTACATATAAATTTGGTAATGCCATGGTACTCTGTGTCATGTTTCTTGCTTTATTTGATAGATGTTCACATGTAGATCTGACTTTTGTGATTGTTTTGTTTCCCAGTTTAAAACAGATGTTCCCATAAAATTTTTCCAAACTTTGCCCCCAAGCCTCTCCCGCACACCTCACCTTTACTGGACTCCCTGGAAAATGTGCCTGCTTTTGAGATTTTTTCCTTTTTCTTTACCATTGTTTTTTCTAAAAGTTTCTGCGTAATCAAAACTTCATTTTCCTCCCTCAGCAACACAAGTGTGTGGCTGTGTTGTAGATCCTGTTAGCTCTCTGCTGGAACTTAGCTTGTAGCAGTTACAGCTTCTGCTATTGAATAGATATTTTCTTGCATCCTTTTATATGGTTTTCAAAAGGTACTTACAAGGTGTTAGCAGATGTCCTTATAAAAAGCACTTTGCCATCCTTTTAGAGTTTTATTATTGTTTTGTCTTTGATCTTTAAAAAGAAGTTAATAGTCTGACATATGCTTTTGTGATGCAAGATTATGTATTGAATTTTCCTTGTATGTGATCATCATTATCTCAGTTTCCTGGCATCTGAAATAGAAGGGATAATGTGTTAGAACTGCTTTTTATGACTTCTTTTCTTTTTGCACATACACTTGTGTTTGTTATTCTTTGCATTCAGAATAGACCTCCTGTTTCAGAGTATTCAGTTACCCCTCCAGATACTTAGTCCTAGCCAGTACTTTTAAATTATAATCTATTAAAATCAGCTGACATTCAAACTTTTGCTTAAGGTTTTATGACACATTTGAAAGTTATCATATTTAGAGTCTTTAAATAAATGTAGCTTTTGAAATTTATATTGTGTTTTTTCCATTGAATCGCATATTGTGGTATTTCATTTAAGTTCCATTGAGCTTTCTGGTCTCTTTTTATTAGTTTTATGCTGGTTTTCAATATTTTGATGCCACAGTTTTCTTCATCGATAAAAACATTAATACTCAACAGAGTTGGTACATAGTAGACAATAAATGATAGCTATTATTAGAGTTTTAAAACTTACAAGTAATTTTCTTATTCCATTCTGACTGTACTCTATGTTCTCTTTAAGAAAACATGAAATTTATTGGTTTTCTTGGTATATCTTTTTTTAATCTCCTATTTGTCCTCCTCCTCACACTTTATCCCTTCATTTATTCAACAAATATTTACTGAGCCCCTCTTATAAGCCAGGTCTTGTTTGAGGTTCTGGGGATTCAGCAGTGAACAATGAAAGCCCCTGCTTTCATAGAGCTGATTTTCAAAAACCAATGTGTGCAACTTTTTTGTCTGTAATTAAAAAAATATATTTGTTTAATGTGCTAAATTGTGAGGTAGTCTTAGGTAGTCTGTGGAAACCCAAAAATAATGGGATAATTTTGTGGTCATATGTTAATTATTAGAACCAGTTCAAAAACTGATTTTGTTTTTTAAAAGATCAGGTGACTGGTTTACTTGTAGTCTTCAAGGAAAGACTCAGTAAGACAGAACATCCAAGAAATGGATTATTTTGTTATTGTCAATTACATAATTTTCACAGTTAAACCTCATTTCTTTGCTTCTTTTTAGAACCATTAACATCATTTAAAAATTTATTAAATTATAATGGGGAACTAACATTAGTTTCAGAACAAAGCTAAAGTTAACAAAGGCATTAAATTTGATTACTCATTTTTAATAAGAAACTTATCATTTTTAATTGTAAAAGCAATATGTGCTTATTGTTAGAATAAAGAAGATATGTTAGAAAATGGAGATAATTAAATTTTGAAAATAATAACTACTTATGTAAATTCTCTATTATATGTTTCAAACTTTTCAATGCATCCATTTATCTTTTTTAAAAAATAGAATCATAGTTTGCATACTTTTTAATTTTTTCACTTATCAACGTGTTCAGTTTTTCATGCAAACAATCAGTATTCTTCAACAATTTTGATAGGATTTATATTTTTTGTAGGGATCTGACTCAGTTATCTGAGTTATCAAACTATTGTTACATATTTACAGTTTTTTAATTCTTATAAGCAATCTTGCCATACTTTTAGTCTTATAGCAAGTATTTTGAATATCCTCAGATATTTCTTTTTGATAAATTATGAGAACTTAAATTAGACAAGCTTTTATGGTTCTTGTTATCTGTCTTAAAATTACTTTCTCCAGAGATTTTAAAAGTTTACATTGTTTCAACAATGTATGAGACTATGTTCCTTTAAATCCTTAATAATTTAGGGTATGGCAAATATATATTCACACACAAAAAATTGAAAATGAAGTCCTCATCATACCCTTTGTAGTCCTGTGATCTTCTTCATAGTAGTCTGTGGCAGAATGACAGTCTTCAAGGTCATTTTCTCCTCCCTGGTCTCCAAGGTCGAGCTCCAGGAATAGTTAAAGCTTGGAAAATGTAGCTCTTAGTTGTCAAAGTCACATAAGATTGACTGGAATCAGTTTGGAATCAAGATGTTCTTTCATTAGTTTATACAGCTGTTTTTTCCAATATCAGATAAGATTGAATTGTTGAGAAAAATCTGAGCAGATAGCTGTGAAGAGGACACAGTGCTAGACTGTGAGGGCTCCCTGAACCAGTGAGAGAGGGCAAAGGAGCAGAGGCCAGAGCAGGGATCTGTTATGGTGAAGCTTCCTCTGCCCCTTAGGATACAGTTAAAGCTTTCCTTAAAGTTTGATTTGTTCCTTTTTTGATTACTTAAGAACTGTGGATCTTTGAGAATTTATAATTTATTTAGTTAATTTCCCATAGAATTTAAAACAATAGATAATGCAAACATGTACTTAGTTGCCACTAACATGGTAGATAATAGAATGGTGGAGTGTTGAGAGAAGCAACAATCCTGGAAGAACACATACGAGTGCGCACACACACAGACATGCACATGCATGTGCACATAAACATACACATGTGTGCATACACATCCACATTTGCAAATGAGCCAAAATATGGCATGTTTCTACTGGCCTCAATATTTATTTTGTAATTCTTGATCCTTTAACAAGTATAATTTTCTCTGTGAGCCCTAATAAAAAACTACACTTGAATTTTCCTTATTTTTTTATTGCTTAAAATGCTTCATTAGAAAAACAAAAATTTAATGTAGCATTAGCATCTCAGTAAGTTTTCAAATCTCAAAAAAAAGATTGCCATCTTTTCAAAAGAATACGTTGGTACTTAACTTTGAAGAATAAGCTCAGCTCTACGGATCATTTTAATGTGTTTGAAACTCATTTTATTCTCTAGCACATATCATTCTAGCAAGTATTTGACTTAAGGTAGATGATACAAAATTGACACTAAAAACAATTTTAAAAATTTAAAAGTTGTCATTGTGTTTATTGACTGTATTGTACTTGTTTTGGGGGGAAAAAAATTGTCAGTTCACTTGCTAAAGAAAGGACAGATCTTGAAAAGACCCAAAAGCCTTTGCTTACATATTTCTATTCTTGCTTAAACTAAGTCTTGAGTTGGCCAGTGACAAGAATAAAAATTGGATATTTTCCTTCATACATTATACCTGGCCTTGTGAGTACAGCTATTGCCTTTAAAGAGTGTGTTTTTCCTCCAACCTCATCATGCTTCTGAAAGAAGATAATGTGGATAATCAAAGCTGAACAGTTCTTTATAGAACAAAAAGGCAAGAGTGCATCAAAGCTTCATCTAGCTAATATGAAAAGAAACCAAGCAAAGCTTCCCATTAGCCTGACCTGTACAATGATGTGCTTTCTTTCCCAGTTAATTAAGAGGAATTCAGTAAGATCCAGATCATGAGTTCTGACCTTTCATCTTCCAAGAAGAAAAAAAATACTCCACCAAATCCAAATAAACTAAAATGAAAGCTTTGTTTAGAGATTCTCTAGAGTGATGAGTCTTATATATTTTATCTTTTATCAAAACAGTCCTGTGTCTCATAACTTTGGCATTTGTAGAGTACACAGCATATTTCATGCCACATGCCTTTCCCATTTAAAGCCCAGAGTCAATAAGATGTCTTCTAGCAAACAAGGAATGTGTCATCAGTTTTCCATGCTAAAGAAGTAATACAGTCTTAGAATATCAGACATAAAGAAGACCTGAAAGGTCATCTGGTCCCAGTGCTTTATTTTACAGATGAGGAGACAGAGGCTCAGGGAAGTGAAATGACCTGCACAAGATCCCATAAACCAGGAATTTCCTGGAACCCGATCTCCTTATTCATAAAACAGCCAATTTTTCCACTAAAGTCTATTGCTTTGATGATGCTGAATTTTGTCTGTTCACAAAGGTAGTGCTATTCTTTACTATTAGATATTTCTTTTAACAAATTTTTTACTGCTACAAAGGCATCAATTATGTATTCCTTTACTTTTATAGCAATGTATAGGGTATATAATGTATTGAAAATATGGATTATGTGACTAAAATTCATATTTGCTCATTCAATTAACTAACATGTATCAAACATCAGCTGTGTGCTGGCAATATCAAATCAAATTATAGAGGAAAAATATATCGAGGGATTTTTTTTCTTTCTGTTTTTTATGAAAAAAAAGGAAAAAAAAAAGGTTAACATCATGTGATTGTTCTAGATGGGTTCCTTTTATTTATGATGTCTAAATTCCTCAATAACATATTTCAACTGACCTTTTAAAGACCTTGAAGTTAGGTTACTTTCAATAATTTTACTAATGGTATGTAATGGTATATAAATGGAATATAATGCTAATTTATATAATGATATTTAAAAATGAATTCCTTTTAGATATAAAAAATATGACACTGTGCTCTTACTGCAGGTTTGCAAATGAGAATTCTTACACATCAAACAGCCATCAAGTTATGGAGCTTGTCTCATGCAATGCCTGATAGCTGCCGATGTATGGCTCAGTCAGACCCAGCCAACCTGGAGGCCTGGCTTCCGTCAGCCTCACCCTAGGACTGGCATCAACTAGGACATGCCAGAGTCTGTTTCAGGAGTTTGGGATCCAAAGAAAGATGACTTGTTTCTGCCTTCAAAATGATACTTTAAGGCCCCCAGACAAAAAGAAAAATGACAGAGAGTAAGTGCCCAATGAGGGTTTTTGGAGGAGAAAGTCATCTCTGGCCTGGCCGGGCATGGCACAGAGGTTGGGCATCAACCTAGAATCCAGGAGATCAGGGTTCGATTCCAAGTCAGGGCACATGCCCGGGTTGCGGGATAGGCAGCCAATCAGTGACTCTCTCATCATTGATGTTTCTATCTCTCTCTCTCCTCTTCCTTTCCTCTCTCTGAAATCAATAAAGATATGTTTAAAAAAAAGGAAAGTCATCTCTGAATGGCGGTGGAAGGGCCGTTATGTGGAGTATGTGGTGTTTAAGATTCACCTTGAGGATTAAATGGAAAAGAACAGGGTGGGTCAGACACTTAGAACGGAGGGATGGTGGTCAAGGATAAGAGCCAAATGGAAAAGACATTTCTTGAGGCTTGTGGCTAAAAATGACCTAGTTTCCGTCCTACTTCAGCCACATCAAATACAGGTAACCTTAAACAACACAGGTTTAAGCTGCATAGGTGCACTTGTATGCAATTTTTTTTTTTTTTCCCAATGAATACTGAACAAGTATTTTCTCTCTCTTATGATTTTCTTAATAACATTTTCTTTTCTCTAGATTTCTGTATTGTAAGACTACAATATATAGTACATATGACATACAAAATATGTGTTAGTTGACTGTTTCTGTTATCAGTAAGACTCAAGTCAGCAATAGGCTGTTAGTAGTTAAGTTTTTCAGGAGTTGAAATTTATATGTGGATTTTCAATTGCATAGGAGATCAGGTCCCCTATACTCCGCATGTTGTTCAGTTATCAACAGTAATTAGACATTCTTCTAAACATCACTGTCCCAGACACAAAAGCATTGCTCCTGGGAGTTTAGGAAATTTGGGGGTAGATTGGGAGATTTCAGCAATTATTGTTATTTTTTATCTCACTAGTTCTATAAACAACAGTCCAGGCTTAGTTCTGACTGGTCCCCAGATTCTCAAGCATCATTATTCAAGACCACCTCCCAAGAGGTCTTCTTTCACCAATTTCCTCACAGAAGAGTTTGCTACAAGGGCATAATAAGACATTTGAGTATCAGTAACAAGGAGAAAGGAATTTAGTGTATTTCAATATACTGTTTTTAAATTTCAGCCTCATAATGGCTCTCTGCTTGTGACAAGAAAAACAAAGCTGGACAGAAGGAAAGTCAGAGGCCTGAGGATAAAGGTTTGTCTCCCTGACAGCCAGCAGGAGGGTGGCCTTGCTCAGTCAGGTGGAAGAAGGCAGCTTCCTGCTGGACCTGAGATTAAAGGGGAGTGCTTTGCTATTTCAAATGTCTTTGAAAGGAGAGAGACAAAAGAAGAGAAGGAAGAAAGGGTGAGGTCACTGATACCACCACTGACTTTCATCTCAAGCTAGAGTGTTGGCAACTTTTAGATTTAAGAGATTTGAGTTCAGCCCACCGTAGCTGTGGACATACGAGCCTCCCAGTTATGCTGAGTATATGTAGTGTCCTTGTGCACATTTAATTTTGGTACCAGAAATTTATTAGGGGAATTTTAAAAGCATACCTGAGAAACAAAGTCCTTTATCACTATTAAAATCAGTACTCATCTTGTAGCCATATATTTTGGATTTACTACCTAGAAACCAGTACATGTTCAATACACTCTAGTAGTAAAACCATTAATAATTCCAACTGTGTTTACTGCAGCTGTTTCTGCACTGCACATTTTCATTCCATCTGGAAGTATTTTTGCAGTGTAACTTTAAAAAGGTAAGGACACCTTCTCTGTTAAAGCAAAACAACAATACCTTATCTAATGTAAAATTTTAATAGTAATCTTTCAATCATGCACTGTACCTTTAATAAAAATAGTAATGAGTTTTTAAAACCCTTATGAGAGATTTTCTTCTAAAGCAAGCTTGATATGTTATTCATTCACTCAACAATCAATCATTGAGTGAAGGCTCTGTCAGAGCCTGTTCTGTATATCTAGGTGCGGGGAGAAACCCCTCACTGTATAGTCACAGATGGAGCACACTGAATTTCTTACACCCTCTTCACCCTCTTGATACTATTCTAGCAAATCAAATCATGTTCATAATTTGATTTTTAAAAAGCCCCACAAGATACTTAACACAATAAAATTACACTTATGTTCACTTTTGTTTAGCAGATATTTACTGAATGTCTACCATGTGCATGGTGCCAAGCTAGTTTCTATGGAGGAAAAAAATGATAGCCTAAAGGGTAAGGAGAGAGGGAAGAATTTTTTGGCCGCTCAGAAAAGGAAGAGAGGGAAGGAGTTGAGGTGGAGCAAAATTAAGTACCCCTTTCTTGACCCTCAAAAGTTCAGTAAAATCTCTGTCACAAAATGCCTGGTGAGAAACCAGTACAGGAGCAGACACAATCCCCTGCAGGTTCCGAGAAAGCCAAGTAGAAGCCCAGGAGAAGGTGTGGGAAGGTATGGAGCAGGGAGCACATTAGATTGTCACCTGTCACCTGGTCGGGAATTGGGTTCAGGCAAATTCAACTAGATCCTTGACATAAGGCTCCTAACTGGTGAGGGTGAAGAAAAAATGGTGCTAAAGGAAGCCATGTTTTCAGGGGTTGAGAGGGAGGACGCGGTGAGTGGAATGGAAGGCTTGATGGCAAAACTGAAGTGAGCTTGAGGGGCAAGACAGGCTGAAGGGAGAGTTCTTTGGGGGATAAGAGAGATGTAAGCAACTGCACTGTCTGAGGAAGAAAGAGAAAAGAGAAAGGACTCCTGATGAGTAGGAAGGGGACATCGGGGGCACACATTGAGGATTTCACCTTATGAAGGTGAGGGACATGTCACTTTCCAAAATCAGAAGGAAGGAGAAGAAGGTAAATAACAATTCAAGGAAACGTTAGAAGGAGGAAAAGCAAGTTTGTGAAGATGAAGTTGAATCCTTACAGTGGTATTGTAGGTAGGTAACAGCTGATGAAAGCGATGCGTTGTCACCCAGAAATGAAGATCATGGGAGCCCAGCTGAGATGCAGTTTGAAGTTCATGGATTTACAGGAGAGAGGGGTGATCCCATTTTGGCTTTTTCAGTAAAAATTTTCCAGCCCCAAATTCAAGATGATGGCATTTACCTAGAGCTAGAGATTATGAAAAAAGGGTAAGTAGGTGAGAGATTCTCTGGTTGCTACAGAAAATATGATTAAAGTGGCTTAACATGGGGCCCAGACAGAAGCCATGACGAAGCCATGATAAGGATGAAGAACCAGAGGGCAGACTGAAGGAGGAGGGAGGGTGGAAATATGGAAGGCTGTGGTGAGAGAGGTTCTCAGAGTTTGGTATCTAAGAAGTATGATGATTCTGATTCTGAGTGGATGAAATGAGTGAAAAGGACATGTGGAGTTAGAAGACCCATCCATGTGGGAGTGAGGTGGCCTGTGGTCCTGTTAGGTGATGAGTAGAGAGGAGGGCCAGCTACTTTAGGATGTTAAAGGGCCCCTTTTTTAGGATGTTAAAAATCAGTCTGTTCAAAAACATTCCACTTTGATAATTACTTATCAAGCTGTTTGGTATTTTATGATGGTAGGAGTATGTTGTGTCATTCATATTTTTCTACTTTATATTAAGGACATTTTGAGTCAGGTGTTTTTTTTTCTAAGACTGCTACAATTTCATACAATTTAAAATAAAATTTTATTTGTTTTATTTCACTTATTTTTTTAATCCTCACCTGAGGATATTTTTCCACTGATTTTTTTAGAGAGAGTGGAAGGGAGGTAGGGGGAAGAGAGGCAGAGAGACAGAGAGAGGGAGAGAAACATCGATATAAGAGACACATCAACTGGTTTCCTCTTGCACGCACCCTGGCCTGCCCTGGGGCAGGGAGGGAACCACACCCAGGTACGTACCCTTGACAGGGAATGGAGCCTGAGACCCTTCAGCCAAAGCTCTAACCACTAAGTCACACAGGCCAGGCCTCACTAACCTTTTTAACCTTAGGGCACTTCACAAAAATACTCAAAAAGAGGGTCAGTAACTGAAGGCATTGTAAAAGGTAAGGGTGAGAAGTAAGTATGTCAGAAGAACTTATTGTGCAATGCTACCAAAACAATGGTCTAAATCAGTGACTGGAACAAGAGAAATTGCTAACTATACTTAGCAGGAAAATAGGCTGGTTGTATTTTGGGAAAATTTTCCGTTAATAAAGCTTGAAGCAAAAATGTTAAACTTTGCTTGGCCGGGCATGGCTCAGAGGTTGAGTGTCGACCTAGGGACCAGGGAATCGGGGTTCAATTCCTGGTCAAGGCACATGCCCAGGTTTCAGGCTCAGTCCCCAGTTGGGGGCATGCAGGAGGCAGCCGATCGATGACTCTCTCATCATTGATGTTTCTATCTCTCTTTCCTCTCCTTTCCTCTCTCTGAAATCAATAAAGATATATTTAAAAAAAAAAAAAAGTTAAACTTCGGACTGTACCACACTAACCAGAACACCTCAGACCTGTGCATTTGATTTTTTTAGGTATTTCTGCACAATGAAACACAGAAATTGAAGAGTTAATCCATGAGAAATGTGCTATGTTTTTACTTTGTTTTGTTTGTTTTGCCTCTTACAAATCTCATTTTAAGACCATTTCATTGCAACCCTCCTGGCTTATAACCTTATTTGAAACTTTCTGGTTGAGAAAGGATGTTTTCAACTATAAACTAGTCATTTCCAACCTAGTGAAAGAACCTAATCAGGCCAACACCACCACCTCATGAGCTTTGGTATTAAAAACTGTTGATATATATAAACATGTGATTGGCTGTTGAGCTGTTGTCTTTGTCAGAATGAAATCAGCCCTTGAAATTAGAGAGTGTTTGCTCCATTCACTCTGGAAAAAGCCAGGAATGTGAAAATGTCCTTTGCTCCCAAAACAAGTTTTCAACCTTCTGCTCTATCATGATTTTCTCCACCTTAAAATGGAAGATGAGAGAACAGATTACAGATATCATATCTGCTTAGATTTGGGTTGGATTGGGGCCTGTCTTCATCAATAATTTTTCTCATAATTCCTTATCATTAAAATGAACTTGATTCAAACAATATGTTTCCTGTTCAGTGGAGAGGATCATGAGATCATCTAAAATGGGCTATCTTTGGCTTTACATTTGTATGTGGATGAGTCCCATCTTGAAATTAATTTTAAATCACAGATGTGGCTCCAGGAGAGAGAAGCCACTCTGGAAACTGATTAGCTTTTACCATCTTACCTTTTACTCAAAGCTTCAGTAAACTCCTTTTCTAGCTCGGAGAAGACTATTTCCTTTCATGCTTAAGGACTTTAAAGGACTTAACATATATAGCACAGGAATCAGTGTTGTGGGTTTTTTTTTAAGCTCTAAGTATATAGCTATATATCTTTGTGGCCAAGAAAGTGAATGCTAACTCTCAGAATTAAATGTGCAAAGTTAAAATTATGCTATTCATATAGATCAGAGATTTTCAATCTGTGTACTGCAAGAATTTTAAAAACATGCAATACCTCACTACTTAGTCAGAGGCACTGACCTCTTTTCCCTTAGACTGCCAAACAAAAAAATGACAGTAGCCAACACAACAATAGCTGTCCAGTGTGAATGAATCAAAATCATACCTAGTTTTTGTCAGATCTGTAAAAATATGATATATGTTTTGATGTGCTGCAGAATTTTAGTAACTATTTTATGTGTGCCATGAGATGAAAAAGGTTGAAAATTGCTGATGTAGATGAAAGCAAGACGTGTACAGAGGATGATGTAGAGTGGATAACCCTTCAGATAATTGCTGTATTAGTCAGGTTCCCAGGAGAAACAGAACCAATAGGATGGGTAAATATATAGAAAGAGATTCATTTTAAAGAATTGTCTCAGTTGATTATGAAGACTGGTAAATTAAAAATCTTCAGGATGGGCCAACAGACTGGAGTCCCAGGGAAGAGCCAGTGCTGCACTTCAAGTCAGAAGGCTGTCTGCTGGCAGAATTCTCTCTTGCTCAAGAAGAGGTCAGTCTTTTGTTCTATTGAGGTCTCCAACTGATTGGGTGAGGCCCACTGGCTTTAATAGAAGGCAATCTATTATACTCAAAGTTACTGATTTAAACGTTAATCTCATCCAAAAACACCCTCACAGATACTTATAGTGTTTGACCACATATGGGCACCAGGACCCAACCAAGCTGACACATAAAATTAACCATCACAAGTGGGAATGAGTGGCATTGCAAATGTGCTATTTGTGGTACTGGCACAGCAGAGTGAATTCCAAAGAAGAAAAGTCTTCATCTGTTTCTCACACTTAGAGCATTGATGACTTTATTTAAAATTAAAGTAGATCAAACATACTGTTCCCCTTAAGAAAAGTCTAATTTAGAAGACATTTTAGGCAAACTGTTTTAATTTGGTTGCTCAGATTTGAAACATTTATGCTAGGTTTGTATTTACAGTATTAGCAAAACAAAGATATATGGAAAATATGATCTCCTATATCTGTGTTAATTTATACTCTTCCATGTTGTCTGTCACAGCTTGCCACTTAAAAATAAGCAATCTTCTATTATTTGCTTACTTTGGATTTAGTCAGAAAAGCCCCTGTATTCTGTCTAATGTTTGAGGAAGAGGGAAAATTTTTATTCTGAATGTTAATTTCCTGCTAATCACTGATGAACTTGAAGAGCCTTCCAAATTGTTCTTTAATACTTGAATTGGTCTCAGTAAAGACAAAGGAATATTTATATAAAATTTAAAACATTCTTATTCATTCTAATTTTTCTAATAAAGGGAAAAAACTGGTTTTCTTATCTTTGTGCCCTGTATTCTTTCCATCCCATTTATTACATTTTGGTGGGTGTCTCATTAAAAAGATTGTCCCATATTAAACAGGACATTAAAAATGTATAGCATTAGATTTAACAATAAAATAAACATATTTCACTCAAACATTAAACACATTCTCCATTGAATATGGTTAGACACAGGCAATTATATTTTATCTTTCCAATATGATATTGGAAAAATAGTAATATTGGTAATTTGATATAAAAAACAAAACTCTTATAACTTAAAGTAGCTTTGTCTATTTTCTTGATCTTATTGAAGCAAAAGTTTGAAAAGAAAAGAAAGAGACCCTATAACTAACAAGTTACCATTGAAAACACTTGGGAACAAATTGCTCAGAGCATATACTATTTGATGAAAATTCACAAATTGCTTTTCATAGCTTTCTGAATTTGTGGCATATCTGTTTTCTCAAATTAAATGAGCTACACTTACAACCTATATGCTTTGGAATGGATCCAGATGATAAGCCATTTCTTACTGCCATGCTCTGTGCTGATTTATGTCAATTGCCCTTAAATGCATTGTGGTATTTGGGCAGTGGATAAAATAGCAATGTCATCATATGCAGGTTGCTTAATGATGCAATTGCTTGAAAATTTTAAAGCCCATAAAAGCTTTAAGTCAGGTTCAGAAGTTCAAGTATAGCGACAGATATTTGAAGACTGAATCAGAGCCTTAAGTCTGTCAAAAATAATGGCATATTTGTCAAGATTGGTCTTGTGCAAAAGCTGCTGGAAGCCTCTCATTTATCTAAGCCAACCATTGATAAAGAAGCTTGAAGGATCATGAAATATCTTTTCTAAAGGAACATACGGCTTTGCCAGTTGGCTGCCTTCATTTATCTTTACTGTAATTACCAGGGGCAAACTGTCTTGCAAATTGGTACCTCATATTAGCTTAGAGTCTGTCTCCTTGAGAGTTGATGCAAGGGTGTTTTATTAGTTAAGAATATATGATTTGAGGTCAGTTGAGCTTTATTCTTTCAAGATTGTCTTGTGGGCCATAATGTGATTGGTGATTCTGGGATGTGGGAAACTTACAGAAAGAAAGCAGTTTCACAAGAACCACTTCTCTGCTTTCATGCTTGCATTTTATCGGATTAATTCGCTTGATGCCTTCCACAAACATCTGTCAATGCACAGATTTCTGCTACATAGAAAGTTCCAGAAGAGCTGTGTAGCTAGAATACCTCAATCAAGCATGAGCTGAAATTGTCGTGTGGCTCATTGTCCTCAATCTGCCCGCACTAAATGGTTTAGGGTTTTAGGGAAGAGGAGTGGAGGATACATGCTACTTTCCCCCCTTTTTAAAAAGGGTTTATCGTACTGGTTCCAGCATCTCAAAAGGGTGTTTTAAAGATGAAAGATAAGGACTTGAAAGTAGTGTGAAATGTGAGAAGAACTAGACAAGTTGGCTGGTGTCTTTCCAACATTCTCCCTGCCTTTCATATCCCACAGTCAGATCTTAAAAGACTTAAGCATATAAAAGGGGAAATAAAGTGGTAACTTTAAGACCAATATCTTTCCTAGTGCCTTTTTTATGAGTATTCAGAGAAAGCACTTGAATTTGAGTCCTGAGATATCTGCCCAGGATACAGTCAGCATAGGTCTTAATGATTAGGTTGTGGCTAAATGTCATTATTATTAGCATTATTAAAAAATGTTGATTAATTTCTCGTGTATAGAGGACTTTGTAATTTATAACAGACTCACTTTACCTACTCTTCACAACACCTGATAATGAAGGCAAGGTGGGATCATCATTATCCCCATGGCATAGACATGGAAACTGAGGATGAAAGCTTAAGCCACTTTCTCAAGGTTTCACAGTTAGAAAGCAACAAATCTAAGACAATCCAGGCTAGGTTCTGTGATTTTTTCAATATTTCAATTTTTTCAATATTGCCTCCTGCCTACCACGAGCAGACTTTAGTGGCTGTTGAAGAGAGAGAAAATTATTAGATAAGGGCTCTAATATTGGTGATCTACTTGGAGACACATAACAGAGATGTGAAAGAGACAAAGAAGTATGTTAGGTGAGCTATGCTAAGTGATTTACAGCATACTTGTTGCAGGAATGTCAGATGACTGAAGGCAGCAGACAGCAGGGGAAGCTTTAGGAAGGAAGTGAGACTCAAGTTGGGTCTTATAAGGAAAATAAGTTTTTCATCAGAGAGAGAGCAGGAGCAGCTTGAGAAAAGGTTTCACAGAAAAAGGTGCAAATGGTGGGTAGTTGAAAGCTAACAAGCAATTTTTTGACCTCTTGGGTCATGTAAGGAAGCAATTGGAAACAAGGCCTGAAAAATAGCCCGAGGGCCATAATGAGAATGATCTTGAATGCCTGAATTTGCACTTAATCCATTAAACAAGAAGAAGATGTTGAGGATTTTAAAGCAGCAGATTCATGTGTATAATTGATTAAAGATTAGAGATCACAGACGGGAGTATTATTAATGCAATTTATAAAGATGGGGGAATTGAAATGCAGAAGTAGATGACCAAGTAACATGAAGGGAAAAATGAACAGGTATGGGGTGCAAGGAGCAAAAAGAGAGTGATCTTATAGTTTATTGTGCATCTTGGGACTTTTTCCAGGAAAAATGCTAAACTGGTCAGACATAAGCTGGAACCATCCCAGGTAAACTGGACATTATGATCATACTGGTCATGAACTCTGCCAAGTTCTTGAGATGAGGACATTGTAGTGTTACTGATAGAGAAGCAAAGCCAGCAAGGAAACTTAGTTTATGGAAAAGCCAATGGTCTTGGATTTTAAGCTTTGAGATGACAGTGGGATGTCAAGTGTAGATTTCCAGTGAAAAATTAGAAATGCCACAAAGTTGTTTGTATGTCCTTCTTATTTCACCTTTCATTCCTTCTTGACCCAAGCTGTAAAAGAGAGTTTTCTCTCAAAGAAAGCAAGAGAAGTAAGAAATGGTGACTTCCTTTTGATATTGCCAACATGCTGCACCATAATTCTTCATTTTAGAAACTGAAGCCGGAAAGTACTGTCAGGAACTCAACTTCTACGTGAGTCTTTGGCTAAAGCAAGGCCTGCGCGTTTTCCCACATTAAAGGAATTGTCTCCTAACTGGATTCTGACTGCTTTAAGTTTCAAAACATCAGAATTGAATGTTGGCTGTCACCTGTTAGCAGCTGAGGTTTTTAGAAGGAAGGAACTAGAAAGGTATGAGCGTGGAAACCAAGTTACTACCTGAGCTTTAGTTGTACATCAGAAAGGATTTGGTCATTTTAGTAGATTACCTTGGAACTTTTCCGGATGGCAATTAAACCAAGATATATTCAGGCCAGTGTAATCCTAAAACATAATTTTTGTGATTGGAATTATCATTTAGGTTTTTATTTGACATTTTAGGTCATTTATGTGGCACTATCCAGATATTTTAAAAAGCTTTATCAACTCCATGTTTAAGATCTTTCTAGAATTCTTTCCAAAAAGATGAGTGGCCTATTACATGAGGTTAGAGCAGGGCAGGCAGTTTCAAATTCACAACGTATTCTTGAACCAGACCTGGATTTGCCAAGGAAAGGGCATGACTTCTTGCCCCTTCAGGAACCTAGTTTATGAGGAAAGTAGAAGCAATCACTGCACATTGCAGGAATTTGAAAATGTCATTTTTATTCTCCAGGCCTACTTTGTACACATTGTGTAAGAGAGGACCCATGAGACTCTAAACGACTTAGTTGTAATATTCAGAAATACTTCCTTTAAAAAATTTCCCAGTGTTGGAAAATTTGTTGTTTAAAAACAAATACAAAGCAATAAAGTCTTACTTAGAGTTCACAATGAGCTTAGAAATCATCTGCCCTGACCTAATCAGCAGTCAGTGAGTGCATACAACTCTATTCAGGAACTATGAGGAACCCAGAGATTTCCAGGCCCAGCCTAAAGTAGTACACATTTACCTGAGGCTACAAATCTGTATCTGGGAATCTGGGGGAGAAGTGGTGTCTGCTACACTGACAGCCACTTTCTTGGAGGGCAAGACAAGTTCAGAAAAGGAAAAAACATGGGCTGGGAATGTCCAGGAAAGGCCTGGGGTGGAGACGGCACCTGAGGGCCCTGCAGCAGATGCTGCACAGAGGAACCACAGAGACTCTCCAGGCAGAACAGAGAGCAGGGGCCAATGAACCAAATGTGATTGATGTTCAAGGGCACCGAAGAGTGTTCCTCTGTTCCAGATGCTATGTTCCAAAGTCCTGGGACATATGAGGCTTTGCACAGGATGCTGGCAGCGTTCCCACCTTAGTCAGGTATGAAAGATGCCTTCTTTCTTGGTTAGAAGAGGCACGCTTCTTTTCCACCTGTTGCAAAATTTTTCCTGCTGTCTTTCAGTACTTTAAAGTATGTTGCTGAAATTTAAACCCCTTTGCTACCCAGAAATGGTCTCTGGCCTTGATGTATTGACACAGCTGCTGAGTTCTGGAAAATCTTGGACTGCCTTTAAAAGCCATGCAGCCCAGTGCTCTCCAGGGCAGAATGTGAGGACTGTAAAACATGAATACCAGTGGAAAACTTTTTTTCAGCCCTTCACTTTTATCCTGTGTGAGTCCTTTGTTCTGAGGTGAATCTCTTGTAGGCAGCATATATATGGGTCATGTTTTCTTATCCATTCAGCTAACCTATGTCTTTTGATTGAAGCATTTAAGCCATTTGCATTTAAGGTTATTATTGATAGGTACTTATTTATTGCCATTCTTTCTTTATGCCTGTGTCCTCTCTTTCTCTACATTTCTTCTTCTCACATCAGCCCCTTTAGCATTTCCTGTACTGCTGGTTTGATAGTAATAAACTCTTTTAGCCTTCTTCTGCCTGCAAAGCTCTGTATTTCACCTTCAGTTTTGAATGACAGCCTTGCTGGATAGAGTAGTCTTGGATTCAGTCCCTCACTTTCCATTACTTTGTATACTTTGTTCAAATCCCTCTGGCTTGAAGAGTTTCTATTGAGAAATCAGCCAAAAGTCTAATGTCAGCTCCCTGTAGGTAAGTTTATATCTCTATGTTGCTGCTTTAAAGATTCTTTATCATTAATGTTTGCCATTTTAATTATGATGTGTCTTGGTGTGGGTCTTTTGCGTTCATCTTCGTTGTGACTCTGTGTGTCCTGAACTTGAATGATTTTTCCTTCACCGAGTTAGGGAAATTTTCTGTCATATGTATATAACTATACATATATATGTGTAGTTATATACACATATATATATAACTTACACACAAATATTAGGTTTTTAACATTTTGTGGCCCTGGCCAGGTAATTCAGTTGGTTGGGGTATTGTCCTGATGTACCAAGGTTGTGGGTTCAATCTTGGTCAGGGCACATATAAGAATCAACCAATGAATGCATAAGTATGTGGACCAACAAATCAATCTCTCTCTCTCTCTCTCTCTCTCTCTCCTCTAATATGTAATATGTACTAATATTAGTACATATTACATAATAGTACCTGTACATACTAATATGTAATATTAGTACCTATTAATTAGTGCATTAATAGGTACTAATACTAAATACCAAATGTCTCTCCTCCTTCTCTCTTTGTCTAAAAAAATCAATCAATAAATAAAAAATTTGTAATTTGGTATTTAGTATTAGTACATATTTTATTCTGATAGCAAACTGATTTTTATTTCCCTGCGGACAATTAACACATGGTTTTAAAAGGGAGACAGTTTTGGGAACTAAGACCTAGGACCATGAATGTATTTTTCTGTGTTATTGTAGTCTCTTTACATGTGTACTGCCTTCAGATATAATTTTCATAGTTTTATTAGACATATGGAGAATAAGGTAATTAAGACTTACCACCCCAGAGTTGTGCTTTCTTTAAGGGGAAAAAAAAGGTAATTTATGGTGTAGGCATTCCCCTTTCCTAGTTCAATGATTATATCCAGCACCTATAGACTCAGTTTATCACATATAAGTTATTTTTTAAGATTAAAGATTATTTTCTTCAAAGGTAAAAAATATTAAAAAGTCTCTATCAGGTTATTTTGAAACTCCAAAGTGTGTATCTGTTATAAAAATTAAAGTCAAGTAAACTTTTGTGGTGCACATGTATTGTAGGAAGTGGTGTGGGGGCTCCACTCATATGAGAACAGCACAGACATGCTAATGGAGGTCTTCTGGAGTGGTCTTGGCTACAGCCATTTATTTACTGTACATGAATAATGAATGAGTTGTGGGTGAAAGCTAATGGTTCAAGGTAAAATCAGAAGCTCACTTCAGCATGGGTAATGTTCCTTTATCATCTCCATGAGAACTGCTATTTATCAAGAGACATTCATATTTCAGAAGACAGTGAGAAGTAACCAGTTTTTATAACTTTGGGGTCAGCTGTTGAAAAATAGACTTTTGAACCACAGATCGAGGTAGAATGAGTAATGAGAAAGCCATCTGCGTGCTGTGGGGAAGCTCTGTTAGGCCATTCTTTTGGATTTTCATTAATGGTAAAATAAATATTAGGCTGTAAGACGTGAATCAAAATATTAGTTAATACTTTTCCTCAAAAATATCTATGATTTGCACCTGGGTGGGCCACTTAGTGAATGAGTACTCGGACATCTTCCAGGTGACTTTCCTTGGATGCCAGGGAGAGAATTGGCACAGGTGTTAAGAATGCTGAGAGCAGTTGGCTGCACAGCCCTGGTACAAAACGGCCCCCAGCCTCATGCATGAGTCACACACATTACCTACAGTCCGGGTGTGTTGTCCCCACTGTAGGCACTGATGTCAGCATGCTACTCTCATGCTGGTCCTATGAAGCATCTCATACAGCCAGCATGCATGCTGCTGAGCCCTGAGGACTGTGGTGCCCCAGTCACTGACGGAGGGAATAAATACAGGGGCTGGGGGGTGCCAGGGGAAAGAGGAAAAGTGGTGAGAAGAGGCAGGGAAAGCCCAAAAGTAGGGCCCAGAAGTGGATCCAGTGGAAGGCTGGACCTGTTATCATTAGCACAGCATGCAGTCAAGCCAGGGCCCCCTGAGGATGGGGAGGCTCCTTGGCTCTAGTGAAAAAGAAATGGGAAACAGTGAGGAAACCATACAAGAAAAGGTCTAGAAAAGTTCAGAATGAGTGATATATTAGAAAAGTAATTCTTCATGCTGTAAGCTTTTGGCCTTTGAAGCATATATTATTATTTTTTCTTTGTTTGTTTAAAATATTACACATATCCAGTTTTCCTCCCAATGACCCATTCCACCCTGTCCCATCCCCCTCCCCATGCCCTCTCCCCACTATTGTCCGTGTCCTTGGGTTATTTATATATGCATATAAATTCTTTGGTTAATCTCTTCTCCTCCACCCACCCACCCTCCTCCACCCCTCTGACATTCATCAGTCTCATCTATGCTTCCATGTCATTGAAACTATTCTGTTCATCAGTTTATTAAGTTCTTTAGATTCCACATATAAGTGAGATCATGTGATGTTTGTCTTTCTTTGCCTGGCTTATTTCACTTATCATAATATTCTCCAGATTCATCCATACTGTACCAAAGGGTACGAGGTCCTTCTTCTTTACAGCTGCATAGTATCCCATGGTGTATATGTCGCACAACTTTTTAATCCACTCATCTACTGATGGCACTTGGACTGTTTCCAGATCTTAGCTATTGAAAATAGGGCTGCTATGAACGTAGGGGTACACATATGCTTTCTGATAAGTGTTTCAGGATTCTTAGGATATACTCCTAGAAGTGGGATCACTGGGTCAAAAAGCAGCTCCATTTTTAATTTTTTGAGGAAATTCCATACTGTTTTTTATAGTGGGTACGCAAGTCTACATTCCCACCAATAATGCACTGAGGTTTTCTTTTTTCTACATCCTGACCAATGCTTGTAGTTTGTTGGTTGTTGATGGTAGCCAGTCTGGAAGGTATGAGGTGATATGTCATTATGGTTTTAATTTGCATCTCTCTGATTATTAGTGACTTTGAACATTTTTTCATATGTCTCCTGGTCTTTTGTATGTCCTCTTTGGAGTAGTGTCTATTCAGGTCTTCTGTCCAATTTTCAATTGGGTTGTCTTCCTTTTTTTGAGTTGTACCAATATTTTATATATTTTGGAAATTAACCCCTTATCAGATGTATCATTTGTTTTCCCATACAGTGGGCTCCCTTTTCATTCTGTTGATGGTTGTTTGTTTTTTGGGTTTTTTTTTTGCTGTGGAGAAGTTTTTAATTTTGATGCAGTCCCATTTATTTATTGTCTCCTTTATTTCCCTTGCCTTATGAGATGTATCAGCAAGCACATTGCTACTAGACATGTCTGAGATTTTGCTGACTATGGATTCTTCTAAGATTTTTATGGTTTCATGACTTCCATTTAAGTCTTTTATCCATTTTGAGTTTATTCTTGTGCATGGTGTAAGTTGGTGGTCTAGCTTCATTTTTTTTGCACGTACCTGTCCAATTTTCCCAGCACCATTTATTGAAGAGACTATCTTTACTCCATTGTATACTCTTGCCTTCTTTGTCAAACATTAATTGAGCGTAAAGGCTTTGGTCAATTTCTGGATTCTCTGTTCTGTTCCATTGATCTATAGCCTGTTCTTGTGCCAGTACCAGGCTATTTTAATTACGATGGCTATGTACTATAATTTGATATCTGTAATTGTGATCACTCCTACTTTGTTCTTCTTTCTCAAGATTGCTGCGGCTATCTTTGTTGGTTCCATATAAATTTTTGGAGTATTTGTTCGAGATCTGTGAAATATGCTCTTGGTATTTTAATTGGGATTGCATTGAATTTATAGATTGCTTTGGTTAGTATGGACATTTTGATGATGTTAATTCTTCCAGTCAATGAACATGATATATTCTTTCATTAGTTTGTATCTTCCTCCATTTCTTTTTTCTTGTCTATAGTTTTCTGAGTACCAGTCTTTTACCTCCTTGATGAAGTTTATTCCAAGGTTTCTCATTTTTTGTTGTTGTTGCAATGATCAATGGGATTATTTTTCTAGTTTCTGAGTGTTCATTTTTGGTTTATGAAAATGAATCAATTCCTGGGTGTTAATTTTATATCCTGCTACTTTGCTAGATTCATTTATTAAATACAACAGTTTTGGGTGGAGACTTTAGTGTTTTCTATGTACAATATCATGTCATCTGAGAGTAATGACAGTTTCACTTCCTTCTTTCCAATTTGGGTGTCTTTTATTTTTTCTTCTTGTGTGATCGCTGTGGCCAAGACTTCCAATGCTATGTTGAATAAGTGGTGAAAGTTGACAGCCTTGTCTTGTCCCTGTTCTTAAGGTGAATGCTTTTAATTTTTGCCCATTGAGTATGTTGGTTGTAGGTTTGTTATATATGAGACTCAAGGCAAGTGTCATGCCAAAGATTACACCAACTGTAGTGGCCACTCAAGGCCAGGGAGGTTCACTCTAGGTCTGGACAATCTGAAGGAATACTGGAGCCAAAGGAAGATGAGACATGCCCTGTTTATTCAGCTGGCAGTAAGGCTAAACAGCACATGGAGGACAAACCTGCTGGGGGGAACAAACTGCAAACCCACACACCAGCAGGAACAATCCACGTTTTCCTGGTGGTGGACAGCTGGGCATACAAACCACAAACCAGCACCTTTGAAAGTCCAGGGCCAGTCTTATAGGAACCAGAACAATAGTGGCTCTCAGCCAACATGGGTCAGACAAGTCAGCTAACAGGGCATCTTTTATGACTATACTATATCCTGTTTACATAACTGCAACCTTCTGCCATGAGAAGGTGGCAAGAAAGCCGAAGTGTTTTCACTTTCCCTACCTATGGCCTTTATTATGTTGAGGTATGATCCCTGTATTCCCAATTTTCTGAGAGTTTTTATAAAAAATTGGTGCTGGATTTTGTAGAATGTTTTTTCTGCATCTACTAATGTGATCATGTGATTTTTATCTTTCAATTTGTTTATGTGATATAACACATTTATTGATTTGTGACTATTATACCAGCCTTGCATCCCTGGGATAAGTCTCATTTGGTCATGGTGCATAATCTTTTTAATATATTGCTGGATCCTATTTGCTAATTTTTTTTTTTTTTTTTTTGAGGACTTGGCATCTATGTTTATCAGGGTTGTTGGCCTGTAATTCTTTCTTTGTAGTGTCTTTATCTGGTTTTGGAATTAAGATAATGCTGTCCTGGTAAAAAGCGCTTGGAGTGTTCCTTCCTTTTGGATTTTAGAACAGTTTGTGGAGGGCAGATATTAGTTCTTCTTTGAATGTTTGGTAAAACTTCCCTGTGAAGCTGTCTGGACGAGGACTTTTGTTTGCTGGGAGCTTTTTGATTACTGCTTCAATTTCATTAGTAGTTATTGACCTATTCAGAGTTTCTGATTCTTTCTGATTCAAATTTTGGAAGATTATATGTTTCTAGGAATTTGTCCATTTTGCCCAGGTTGTCTAATTTGTTGGCATATAGTTATTTGTAAGGTTTTTAAACAGTTCTTTGTATTTCTTTGGTGTCAGTTGTTACTTCACCTCTTTCATTTCTGTTTTTATTTACTTGGGTCTTCTCTCTCTGCCTCTTTTTTTTTTTTTTTTTAATATATCTTTATTGATTTCAGAGAGAGGAAAGGAGAGGGAGAGAGAGAGATAGAAATGTCAGTGATGAGAGAGTCATTGATCAAGCCCACAACCAGGCATGTGTCCTGACCTGGAATTGAACCGTGATCGCCTGTATCCTAGGTCAATGCTCAACCGCTGAGCCCCACCCAGCTGGGCTCTCTCTGCTTCTTGATGAGTCTGACTAGTGGTCCATCAATCTTGTTTATCTTTTCAAAGAACCAGCTGTTGGTTTCATTGATCTTTTTTGTTTTTGTTTTTTTTAGTGTCTATATCATTTATTTTCATGCTGATCTTTATTATTTCCTTCCTTCTACTTTGGGCTTTTCTTGTTTTCCTCTATCTAATTCTTTTAGTTGTAGGGTTAGATAGTTTATTAGAGATTTTTCTTGGTTCTTGAGGTAGGAATGAAATGCTATGAATTTCCTGCTCAGGATTGTTTTTGTGTGTCCCATATATTTTGGGTGGTTGTGTGTTCATTTTCATTTGTTTCCAGGGAGTTTTTAATTTCTCCCTCAGTCTCATATTTAATCCACTCATTGTTTAAGAACACTATTTAGCACTCATGTGTTTGAATGTTTTTTAGTGTTTTTATGGTAGCTGATTTCTAGTTTCCTGCCATTGTAATCTGACAAGATGCTTGATGTGATTTAAGTCTTCTTGAACTTGTAGAGACTTATTTTGTGTACTAAGACAGGGTCTATCTTTGTGAATGTCCCATGTGTACTTGAGAAGAATCTATATTCTGCAGTTTGGGAGTGAAATGTTCTGTTAATTCAATTAAATCCATCTAATCTAGTGTGCTATTTAAGATTACTGTTTCCTTGTTGATTTTTTGGTCTAGAAGATCTATCCAGTGAAGTCAGTGGGGTGTTAAGTCCCTTACTATGACTGTATTGCTGTCAATCTCTCCATTAAAGTCCTCCAGTATTTTTTAAAAAATATATTTAGGTGCTTTTATATTGGGTGCATATATATTTACCAGGGTTATATTCTTATTGGATCGATCCCTTTAGTATTATGTAGTGACCTTCATTGTTCTTTGTTTTTGCTTTCAGGTTTAAGTCTACTTTGTCAGATATGTGTATTGCTACCCCAGGTTTTTGCATGGAAATTTTTTTTCCCAGTACTTCACTTTTATCCTGCGTGGGTATTTTGTTCTGAGGTGGGTCTCTTGTAGACAGCATATTTATGGATCATGTTTCCTTGTCTGTTCAGTTACCCTATTCCTTGATTGGAACTTTTAAACCATTTACATTTAAGGTTATTATTGATAGGTACTTATTTTTATTCTTTTTTAAAAATATATATATTTTTGTTGCTTTCAGAGAGAGGAAAAGAGAGGGAGAGAGAGAGGTAGAAACATCAATGATGAGTCATTGATCAGCTGCCTCCTGCAAGCCCCGGACTGGGGATCGAGCTTGCAACCTGGGCATGAGCCCTAACAGGGAATCAAACCCCAATCACCTGGATCCTAGGTCGATGCTCAACTGCTGAGCCAAGCCCAGCTGGGCCTTATTATTCTTTATGTCTGTGTTTCTCTCTCTATATATTTCTTCTTATGACAGCAGTGCCTTTAACATTTCTTCCAATGCTGGTTTGGTGGTGATAAACTCCTTTAGCCTTTTTTTGTCTGGGAAGCTCTTTATTTCACCATCTGTTTTGAATGATAGCCCTGCTGCATAGAGTAATCTTGGTTTCAGATCCTTGTTTTGCATTACCTTGAATACTTCATGCCATTCCCTTCTGGCCTGTAGAGTTGCTGATGAGAAATCATCTGGCAGCCTTATGGAATTTCCTTTGTAGGTAACAGATTGCTTTTCTCTTGCTGCCTTTAAGATTCTCTCTGTCTTGAATTTTTGTCATTTTAATTATGACGTGTCAGGGCGTGGGCCTCTTTGGGTTCTTCTAGCTTGGTAACTCTCTGTACTTCCTGAATTTGCATGAGTTTTTCCTTCACCAGGTCAGGGAAATTTTCTGCTATTATTTCTTCAAACAGGTTCTTTACCCCTTGCACACTTTCTTGTTTTCTGGAACTCTTATGATGTGAATACTATTATGTTTCATGATATTCCTCAGCTTCCTTAAACTGTCCTGTTTTGAACTGTTTTTTCTTTTTGGTTCTCTGATTGAATGATTTTTTTTCTACCCTGTCTTCTCATTTGCTGATCCAGTACTCAGCTTCCTGTATTCTTTGGTTCATTCCTTCTAGTGTATTTTTTATTTCTACTATGTCTTTCTTCATTTCTGACCATTCTTTATTTTTTTTTTTTCCATAATTTCTTTATCTTTTTTCATGGTCTTGGGCATCCTTACAATTATTACTGTGAACTCTATATCTCATAAATTGCTTATCTCCATTTCATTTAGCTCTTCTTCTGGAGCATTCTCTTTGTTCTTTCATTTGTGGCTTGTTTCTTTGTCTCCCCATTTTGGCTGCCTGTTTCAGTTTGTTTCTATGTATTAGGTAGATCTGCTATGACTCCCAGTCTTTTCAGAGGGTCTCTGGTGCAGGCTAATATACATTGTTTGTTACTGGCCCTGAGCACCCTGTTTGGAGTTTTCAGTGATTCACAGCTTGTGGCTCCCTCGGCTGAGGCTGGGTGCATTTGGAAAGAACCAAGATGCACACCAAGATCTGCTCTTCCTAGCCCCATGTCCAGCAGCTAATAAGGCAAAGACTCAAAGCACCCAAGGATTTGACTCTGCCTGCAGGCTGATTGTTATTCTCAGTCACTTTATGAGCCTCAGGCTGTAGACCACAGCAGCTCATGAACTACAGGATGGGGTGAGAGGCTTTCCAATGGGTGGGAAAATTGCTTTCCTCCCTAGGCTAAAGCTGCCTGTATGGCAGAGGTCTGCCTGAGAAAGATAACATTTGCAGTACGGGGGAATTATTCAGCACAGGGATCCAGCAGGCTGTCTCCTCAGCTTTATCCCCATAGCCACCAACTCAAGAGTCTCCTCAAACATCTCTAGTCCACTCTTCCCTTCCTCTGCTGGAGCTCAGGTGAGTGGCTGCACACAAAATTTTGTGTGCTTATCCTTTAAGAGAGTCTCTGCATTTCCAGCCATCTCTCCCTGGTGGACAGAAACTCTGCTGCCTTTCACAGCCAGTTATTATGCGGGCACCTTTCCTAGCTCTGGTGCCCTGGGCTGGGCAGCCAAGTTTGGAGTTTGGACCCCAGACTTCACAGGGAGAACCCCCCACAGCTGACATATCACTCTGGAACTTCAGTTGCTGCTTGTGTTAGCCTAGCCAGCCCTCTTGTGCTTCTGCACCTTCTACCAGTTTAAATGTGGTCTCCTCTTTATTTCCGAAGTTACAAGAGTTCTCTCCAGCCCATCTTCAGTTGGTTATTCAGGATTATGTTTCTATAATATAGTTGTAATTCCAGTTTGATCCTTTGAGAATGTCAGTGTAGCTTCCACTTAATCTACCGCCACCTTCTAACCCGAGACCTTGTGAATCCTTGAATATCTTCCCCGGCTCTCTTACAATGAGAATTTGGATTTTTTACTTCTCCTTAAATCTTCAGATAAACAGGCATAGTATTAGTTCTGTGATAAGTATGAGAATTTCTTCCTGGCAAAACATCTATTTCTTCCATTATAATAAATTTCTATTTGGGACAAATATAAATTTTAGAGTGAATCTTTAATATTTTTCTAATTATCCTTACCACCTGGCCAGAAGGGAGGAAGATTCTGGAAAGAATAGAGGCCCTGGAGAGGCAACATCACAGGTTTTTCCTGAGCCAGAAGGAGCTAAGGCTCCAGGGCCCTCCCCTTGCAGTAACCAAGAGAAGGAAATATGGAAAAGCCACTTACTAGTGCTGGTCCTGGTACCTGGAGAGCTGTCAGTTACTTTTGAGTCACTTACCTACCTTGCTAATTGCAAAACAAACAACCCCTGCAGACTGCTTTTTTTCATAGCCTTATCTATTTTCCTGGTATTTATGTTTTAGCTGCTTTTGAATTGCATTTTACTTTTAACTTCTTTTTTTTTTAATATATCTTTATTGATTTCAGAGCGAAGTACTTTAATTTCTTCTCACAGTATGTATTTTAAATGTCCCAATATATATGTTTTTAAGCAGAAACCAGTGTCATTTTAAAGGGACTACCAGTACCAAACCTACTATTGTTAATCCTCCTGCCCTAAAAAATCCCTAAGGGTACCTAATACCCTTTGCAGGAAGCATTGTTTCCAGGGAGAACCAGTTTATTGGTTTTCTGCACCCCTGTTAGGGACATGGTGGAGAAAGATGATATGAAGGGGAAGTCAGCTGGCAGCGATTCTTCCTGAATCCATATTTAGAAAGATCTCTAGATTTCCCTAATTGCTGTTTTTATTCACAAAATTTCTATTTCAAAGACACATGCTCACATGTGGATTGATAAGTAATAGACCCAGTAACGGCTGTGTCTGTCTATAGTGCCTCCAAAGGCTTGTTTCCATGGTGATGGAAGGCTCTGCAGAGACAGTATTATGGGGTTACTGGGACAAGGGCACTGACACACAAAGAGGCTTTCTGTGTGTGTGTGTGTGTGTGTGTGTGTGTGTCTGTGTGTGTGTGTGTAGTGTGTTAGGGGCTATAAAGTGCCAAGATTGGAAGGGGTCTGGGCAGGTGGGAAAGGTGGGAAGGAGTTTTAACTGGTAGAAAAGTCTGGGGCAGATGAAGAAAGTTGATACTAATTCCGTTTAAATAACTTATTAGCTAATAAGGAAGGAGCAAAGGGAAGGCAAATATTGTAAGCATGCCCAATAAAGTCTGGGTGATGTAGGGATGGTACTTGTTTGTCAGTCACACCTGGGGGCAGGTGATTGGCCAGAGTAGGAGTGGCCACTGCAAACATGGGAAGATTTGAGACTCTTAAGCTCCTAAACAAAGGAATTCTCTCTCTTGCTCTCTCTTGTGTGCTGGGCTCCTGGCTCTCTTGTTGCAGGGCATGTGCTCCCCTGCATTTGTCCACATGGCTCGTGACCCTATAGACCCCACACAATGAACTAATGGACTGTGACTAGTCTTATGCTTTGCCAGACTCAACTCCACTATGAAACAGAAACTCTGAACACTGGTTTTGCTTCTAGCTCTGCTAAATCCCCAGCTGCACCTCTTCCAGGACTGGTTTAAGGGAAATGGAACTTTAGAAACCAAGGGATGTAATTTCATGCAAATAAAAATCACTCATCCTCCCTTGAAAGCCTTAAAAAATTATTTTTCTCAAGATATCATAAGGACCTGATCCCCAGGACCCAGTGGGGAAAGGGATCCCCCACTTCCACTGGTGAACACACCACTTTTACCAATAACAGTACCTGGATCAGATTTCTAGAAAATTGAAGAAGGAAGTGAATGTAAATGGAAAAAGGAAAAGGGCAAATGAAGAATTTCTCTCTCTACAGAGCATTTCCCCTCTTTTGAAAGGTTTATTGTGGCAGAATTATCCCACATGAAGATAGAGAGGAGACTGGAGGTTAGCCAGCAGAGGCAGATGGTGCAGTGGTTTGAGTCAGTGTCAGTGGAACTCCAGAGCTCCTGGTTTGCTGTCCTGGCCGCACAGTAAGTCAGAAAGAGGAGACAAACTGACCCCCTCCCCTTGGCAGTAGTCTTACAGAAGGCACAGCTCTTTATCAGAGACCTTGGAAGGATGTCCAAAGAATTCCATTATATTAACATTTATTTCTTGAACATGGACTGAAAGCCTTACCCTCTGCCAAAAGGCAGACACTCACCCTAAGGGTCAGTGACCAAAAGGGAACTTTCTGGGATTATTATGCTAGCCTCTGGTTCTAAAAAATCAATAATTTTTGAGCACTTATTGACCACCTACTGTGTGCTAGCAGTTTCCACGTGCTAATCAGCACCATTTTACAGTTGATAATATGAGATTCAAAGAGGCTGAGTGGTTCGCCCACAGTCAAGAAGGCAAGTCAAACACAGATTTCCAGATTGTAGCTCCATGCTCCTTCCTGAACTTGCTATCCCTCTTTCCTGCAAATTCTTAACTTTCTGATGGGCAGATTCAGGCTTTGAATCTACACTGAACTATGCTCTGCTAGTGGGTGTGGTAGCGGAAGGACTGAGAGACCCAGCATGTACTGAACATGCTTGGTTCCTTGCAAGGTACTTTCCAGAGGTTAACTCTCAACCGAGCCTAGAAAAGAAGCTTGATACATAAGCAGAAGGAAAAACCACTTATCCTAATGATTCTTTTTTTTTTTCCAATATATCTTGATTGATTTCAGAGAGAGGAAAGGAGGGAGAGAGAGAGAGATAGAAACATCAATGATAAGAGTCATTGATAGAGGCCGAAACCAGGGCATGTGCCCTGACCAGGAATAGAACCCCCATCACCTGGATCCTAGGTCGACGCTCAACTGCTGAGCCACTCCCGGTCCGGCTAATGAGTAGATTCCTGAAACCAATCATGTGTGAATCTCCCCCAAGTATGTGACTTAGGACTCAGTTTTAGATATTAATAAAATCATATTGTAAATATGAAAAGTGATGGAAAAGTATTCATTTGTTGAGTTAGTTGTAGTACTTTTTGTTTGGTTTTGTTAATATGCACATTGTGCTCCCATTAAGGGTTTAGAAATTAGTGGAACCACATGAATTCTGATTTAATTAAGTTGGAATTCACTTAAATTGGTTGCCCTCACACAAGTGGTTGGTAAGATTCCTGGTTCCTTTTCTTCTTTTGTGCAAAGCCCAGAGGATCCTGGGACCCCACCTAAAAGCTCCTCAATTCTGACCCAGCATCCTTCCAGGTAGTGCTGTGGAACCTGGAGGCAGGAAATGATTTAAATCTTAAATGTATGATGCATTTCTATAAACAGTAAGTACTCTTGCAGTGTTTTATAATTAGGACTTTTTCATAGAATTTCAACCTTTGAGAGAGTTTTAAAAAATACATAGGGGTCTACCTTACACCCATGACGATGACTACTATAAAAAACAAAAAACCAACATATAACAAATGTTGGTGAGAATATGGAGAAATTGGAACCTTTCTGCACTGTTAGGGAGAAGGTGAAGTGGTGCAGCCACTGTGGAAAACTGTATAGCAATACTAAAAAAATTAAGCAAAAATTTACCATTTGATCCAGCAATTCCACTTCTAGGTATATTCCCGAAAATATTTAAAGTAGGGTCTCAAAGAGATATTTTCACATTCACAGCAGCAAAAATGTGGAAGCAACTCAAGTGTCCATCAGTGAATGAATTGACAAAGAAAATGTGATATATACACACAATAGAATATTATTCAACCTTAAAAAGAAAGGAAATTCTGACATATGCTGCAACTTGGAACCTTGAGGACATTAAGCTAAGTGAAATAATTCAGTAACAAAAAGACAAATATTGTTTTTCCACTCATAAGGGGTACCTAAGTAGTCAAACTCCTAGAGCCAGAAAGTAGAATAGTGGTAGCCAGGTCTGTCTAGAGGGGGGAACTAGGAGAAGTTGTTTAATGGGTACAGGATTTCAGTTTTGCAAGATGAAAAGTGTTCTGGGGATGGATGGTGGTGACGGCTACACAGCAATGTGAATGTATTTAACGCTACTGAGCTGTGCATCCACTGGAAAGGGTTAGGATGGTAAATGTTATGTGTATTTTACCAAAACTTAAAAAAAAAATACACAAAAGGGTTTCTTTTATTAGTCCCAAGTATATGAGATTTCATTATATTTCCAGTAGCAAACTTGAGGTTGTGATGTGGTTTACCCAGCATGACAAAAAACAACAACAGTGTGCTCCCATGCAGCTGACTTGATGCCAGAGTTGCTCAGAGAATCATCTATGTCTCCTGAAGGAAGGACTGGGCACCTGCATTTGGTTGACTCTATGGAAACAAAGGTCATTTTTAACCCTACTGTAGGGCAACACATTGCAAAATCTCACTGCTCTCCAACTGTTAAGACTTGAATGAGGATGTGGAGAATAGGGAACCCTAGCACACTGCTGGTGGGAATGTAGACTGGTGCAGCCACTATGGAAAACAGTATGGAGTTTCCTCAAAAAATTAAATATGGAACTGTCATTTGACCAGTGATCCCACTTCTAGGAATATATCCTAAGAAAGCTGAAACACCAATCAGAAAGAATATATGCACCTCTATGTTCATAGCAGTTCAATTTACAATAGCCAAGATCGGGAAACTGCCCAAGTGCCCATCAGTAGATGAGTGGATAAAAAAGCTGTGGTACATTTACACCACGGAGTACTATGCAGCTATAAAAAAGAAGGATCTCTTACCCTTTGGGACAGTATGGAGGGACCTGGAAAATATTATACTAAGTGAAATAGCCAGTCAGAGAAAGACAAATATCACATGATCTCACTCATAAGTGGAATCTAATGAACAAAATAAGCTGATGAACAAAATAGGTAGAGACATAGAAGCAGGAAACAGTCTGACGAATTTTCGAGGAAAGCTGGGGGTAGGGAATGGGGAGTATTAATCAAAAAACTTATATGCATATATGCATAACCTATGGACACAGACAATAGTGTGGAGAAGGGCTGGGGGGAATGGGGGGCAGGGGATGCTGGATAGAGGGGGTCAATGGGGGGGGATTTGTAATAATTTCAACAATAAAGATAATTGGAAAAAAAAGGATTTGAATGAAGTAAATGACCATGATTGGCCTTTCAGCACTGGGATTTGTTCTTAATGAATCATTATCATTTGACCAAGGAACCAACTTAGCATCTTTTGAAAAGAAAAAGAAAATCCAGTACATTTCCTTTTAGCCCAAAATGCTATGAGTTAGTACTTTGGCACTGGGAATGGAAAGCAGTGAGAAATGGATGGGCCTTTAGGAGTCTGCCAGGAAAAGAATTATCTGGGAACAAATATCACTTATGGGTTTGCTGTTACACATCTTCCAGGCAAGGACAGTGACTATTTACAACCTTTCTGCCCCTCACGCACTTGTACATTCTCTTTCTGATTGTTTTAGTTCTGAATCTCCTGCTGTCCCTTGTCTTCCAGGAATCCTCAGTGATGAACTTCACATCTCCTGGGTCATAGGCTCTATTATCCTACCTTTAACAGTCACTGGACAGTGCTTGGCACTTAGTTTCCAACTTAGGACTGCTGCCTTTTCATGGGTGAGGCCTGCCTCCCAGCTGGACTCTAGTCCTCCAGGACAGGAACATGGTCTCTCCTTCTTTGAGGACTCATTGCTTAGCAGAGATTGAGCACTGGGGACAGCTTGATTAATTACTAAACTCTGGAGAGGTCAGAGTCCTCATTTTAAAAACAAACATCTATAACTACTGTTCATGGAAGACAGTATTATAAGACTTGGGTGAGACATATATGTAAAGCATTTGGCACTGCATTCAATAAATGGTGATTATTACTCTTTATTGGTATTATTTGTCATAGGTGTGCATAGTGTTTGGGAGTTAACCTTAGTTTATAACCCTTTTAGAAGATAATTCTGTTATGCTGATAATTTGTGGCATTCTCATTTTGTAATATTTTTGTATGAAATGGAGACATTTAAAGGAAAAAAAAGATGTAGAAATCTGACATAATCTCAGCCCAAGAATGTTGGATTTCCCTGGAGTTCTGGTGCCACCATGTGGAAAAATACGTTATTACATGTTGGCTTTTTTTGAACAGTTTTTAAATTTATTGCATTGTTAAAATGCAAAATATTCTGCTACATATCATTTCTGAGCCACCCCCCCCTTAATTATAATATAGTTTTAAGGACTAAAATTAAAGAATAGAAAGCTTATTATAAAAGTAGTGCATGTAAACTTATTGAATAGAGAAAAAGAACATTGAATTTCACAAAACATGATCAATTCTTAAGCGGGAGAGTTTTCTTCATATATTCTTTATATCATGTCAGTACCATGACATATTTGAAAGTGACACCAATTTACAATGACTCACTATTAACAGGCCATTAAGATTTCATTCAGGGCCAGTATCATTCTACTTTAAGTTAGCTACCCCAGTCTGTAATGGGGTTGGCGTTTGAACACTCACAGAATTGTTGCCAGTGCAACTAGCCTGCTGTGGAGAGTAGGTTAGTCATAGTCCCTGAGTTTTTTCCAGATTCTTTCTGCCCACCTTGAGCTTCCTCATGGGAAAGAAATAAACCACCACTTCACCATTTTCTACATTACTGGGGTGACAGCAGGGAATGGAGCTACTCCTTGACCACGGAACTGTATCCATGGGTTTATTATTACCTTAGTTATTACTGAAGTGCTGGGAGAACCTTTCTCATTATCTCACAGAATTTTGCCTCAAGCTCCCAGCTAAAGGATCATCCATAACTGTACATATAGAAGTGTCTGAGGTTGTGAGGGAACGGAGGTGAGCGCTGTGCCAGCCTTGGCAAGATGCTGGGTTGGAGAGGGGTCTGAGAGCTTTCCTTCAGGCTATTTCTGCTCTGCTGCTACCAACCCCTCCTGACCCTCATGGCCAGGCAATCTTTCCATACCCAACAAGGCTCTTCCCATCATCCTCAGACTGACCAGAGCTAGTCAAGGCACAGCTCCTTTTTCTTCATCCCCTGCCTCCAGACCTACTCCCTACGCCACTCTGAAAAAGAACTTTGTCCATGTCTCATCCTTTGGGGACCTAGCTTAGAACATCTAGGGAAACAATTAGCTTAATTGGATAAACAATTCATGCCATGGATACTACAGTTGTTTCCTGGAAGACTCTTTCTCCTCTGTGTCATTGCCAAGGCAGTGTCCCAGTTAAGGCACAGGTGCTGCTCTGGTTGGGGAAACTTGGGCTGGAGGGTGTGGTCCCCTCACATACTGCAGGAAGGTAAGCTTGGGTTTGATGCTACTGGTCCATTGCAAAAGTTTCCAAATCACATCAAGTAAACAGCCACTGACTTTACACCTGGGCAGGCTACCCACCGGAGACTTAGCACAAGAAGGTCTGAGAATAGTTGGCCCAAATGGCATTAGACATTAGGTTTCCCCAGAGCCCTTGTGCGAAGTCTGTAAGGTGACTTCAGGTGAGTGAAGACAGAGGCTGTGGAGGGATCAAGAGAAGAAAACATGAGCAAATCCATATGATACGTGAATTCAAGATTTCAAAAAGCAAAGTAGTCCTCTTGCTCAGGATATCAGACACCGCCCCTGCCCCCACGCCTTTGCTTTCCAGTTTCAAAACCATTTTAAGTGACAGTGTCAGAACTCTGGCATGGAACAAGGTAAGATTTGGGGTAACACCCAGCACAGGAGGTATAATGGCTTCGCCTTTAAGCATGTTGATGAAGGCACCCTGGCACTCCATATACTGAGTGGAGCAGAACTTTTCCCAAAAGGCTGAGTGGACCTCTTGATGTTGTCTACTTGTACCTCCCTGCCCGTGGGTTTCTGTATAGAACACTGAGATGACCTGGATGGCACGCAGTCAGAGCTCCCCTTCCTATTCTTAGTCACCCCCAGCTCTCTACTGTGGCTCATAGGTCTTCTTCCATCATTCCTAATCAAGCTTAAAGTTCTGTTGTTTTTACACTCTGGACATCTTTTGAATCTCACTACAGTATTCCCCATTATTTCCTTTCCAGGCTCCCTGCCACCCTTCTAAAATGCAACATGCTTCTGGTCACTTCTCTGTATTTGGTAACCTGCAATTATTCCACCATCTAGGCAGAATGCCACTATGGGCTTTCAAGAACCTTTGTAATATGAACCCTTTTAATTATTTGTAAATTCATTAGGAAATATTTATTGAGTTACTATATATGTAGCTCTGAAGATAGGGAGTTTCTCTCCCTCTGCCCCTCCCTCCCTGTCCCTACTACACACACACAAACACACACAGGTGAGCTGAGCACTTAGTTGGCAGTCAGTACTACATGTCCAGTGGTTGATAGATTTGCATAGTTGAGAACCTATGTGGGGAAAGAATTTGTGGAAAGATATTTGGGAGGTGCATAAAGGTCCGAAGGGAAGAAAGAGGAGAAGATGTGGTGAGGTGGTGGGTAGGGTTGGGTTGGGTTAGAAGTGTGCTGGTTCCGAAACAAATGGACAGTAAGCTGTAGAAATATCTGAGTGGGAAGAAGATAGCATCCAAGTCTGTGGTCAGCAGTCTGTGGATAAGAAGGAGAAGAGCCTGGGAGTGCAGTCAGTGAAGACCTAAAAGGGTTTAGTCTAGACATAGAAAGGAAGTCCAAGGTACAACTATTATTAGTTGTTAGAAGACAGAAGTAGTTTGTACCTTGACCCTTGTCCTGGTGCCAAAGGAAAAGAAAGTACAAAGATGGGATTTCATCCCAGGGTTGTCTTGGCAGCTCCAGAGCCCAGTCCGGGGCCCCTGGGAGAGGGCTTCTGTTATGGATGCTCTCAAAGCACATGTCATCTTGTGTCTCATCTCTCAGCGGAGCTTCACCAGCACATAATTCAGCTTACAATCAGAGAGTGTGGTTGCTGACAATAGAGCTCCCATCTGGGGTTCAGGAGCCCCTTGTTTCCTCTCTCTCAGCTCTCCAGCCACAGTGCAGTCAGTTGATCAGTCTGCCTGCCTCATTGCCCAAAAGTATTCAAGAGATAATGGACAGCTGATATAGCGTGACAAGTTGTTGAAGAGTGGAAATTGTATACCTCAGTTGGCTGTTTAAGCTACATGATGCTGAACAGATGGATTTTATCTACTTTTCTTTTTAATTCAACTGAGTGTATTCCTGAGCCATTTGCTCTTCTTTATCAAGCATGTTATCTTAACAGGAATGTAACTTGTTTCTCCATTACTGGGAAAGCCCTTATTTTGTCTGCCACTTCCATGACCTCAGAAGTTCTGTGATGCCCAATCTCATCTCTGCCCTGGGTATAGACTGAGGCCTGACAGTAACATTTAGGGCACTGACATGAGGCTACCCTTTCTGTGTTCCTACACTACCAATTCTTTCCTAACTAAAATATATATGAAATTAACTATTTCTATTATTTGGCAAAATATTAGAAGCAGGGTTGTCTAGGAAAATTCTATCTTTCAAAAAATGCAAATATCATTATAAGCTTAATAATTAAAGCAAAGTGAATGGTCTCAAATGTGGTGAGGTGGGTCATTTGCTCTCAACAACAAATTTCTGCCTCAGGCCATGGATAGAAAAAAATAATAAGTACAAGGAAGACTAGCAAAACCTGGGAAAGGTAAGCAGTTTTCTAAAAATGAGGGACTTGGTCCCCTGAAGGAAAGGAGAAAGCGGTCTCTAGATGGCAAGTAAGGTCTCAAACAGTTACATCACCACAATTTTGCTTATTTTGTAGCATGTGTTGGGTGGAGGCAGGAACTTTACAGCAAAGAGGAACTCCAGTGAGCTGTGCAATCTCTGGCTAGCAGGCTGTATTAGTCACGTAGGACTGCCACAAGAAACTAGGCTTAAAACAACAGAAAATTATGCTCTTGGATCTGGAGGCCAGAAGCCTAAAATCAGGGTGGTCACACTTTTTCCAAAAGCTCTGAAACAGAATTCTTCTTGCTTCTTCCAGCTTCTGGTGACTTCAGGCATTCTTTGGTTTGTGATCTCCAATCTCTGCCTCTATTTCCATGTGGCCTTCTCCTCTCTGTCTCCTCTTCTGTCTCTTGTGAGGACACTTGTGACAAGTTACTCATAAGGTCCTTTAAGGTCCCTTCAGTTAACCCAAGATTATCTTATCTTGAGATCTTTAATTAATGTTTTCCAAATAGTGTCACCTTTACAGTACTGGTGATGAGGATTTGGACATATTTTGGGGGTGAGGCACAGTTGAACCTACTACAGGCACCAATGGAGTTATAACTTTGGACTTTCAGATTATGTGTCCTGATTGTTGATTTCAAAACTATGCTTATTGTAGGTACAGAAGTGAAAATTCCTTGAGGCACTGCTCACCTGTTACATTGTGTGGTGATTTTTCCAATTTTACTTTCTTCTAACTTGTAGCATGCTACGGCAGAGCCAGTGAGATTTAAACTAGAGGTTTGGTTTTATTTTAAACTGAAGTGGAATGTTTTGATTCCTTGTGATTTGGCTGGCTAGTTAGGTTTGTAGGTGGGAGAACTTCTGGGATTTGGAGGACAAGTACTGTTCTGAGAAAAACTCTTTTTCTGCAGCATACTTGAAAAGACAATTTGTAGAGAAGTCCTCTGTGCTTGATCTAGATAAGGTGGGTTTATTTTCCTGTCTTGATTTGCTCTTTCGTTTTTGTTTTCTCTCAGGAAGACTGAAAATCTATAATCTAATTAAAGAATGTTTTATGAATCAGAAACTTGGTGTGGCAGTACCTAAGTTGCAACCCATCTTTGTGAGAGAATAATTTCAGCTGTTCCGTTATAATTGAGTTTCAGAGAAGTCCCAGTGGATCAACAGCCATGTTGGCCATAATATAAGGCTTTCATTTTATTTTTAATGTGGCAGCTGTTAATATTGAGCTGTCTTTCTGCCAATGCTATAGACAGTCATAATTGCAAATAGGAGTAGCCTCATGTGTTCAGGAAAGGGGAGCAAATGGAAATTCTGTTGGAGGAGGGGCAGGGCACAGAGCCTCAAACCGTGGCTGGGTGCCACTTCTGTTCCATGGAGTTTGTCCCCACTGCCCTCCCTGGAAACTCACCATTTCCAGACTAGTGGGAACTGTGAGAGGTGTTCATCAAATTTATTGCCTAGTGGCTTAAAAAAGAAAGAGGGGTGCTTCAATTTTGAGATTTAAATAGAAATGTCTCTTTCCCCCAGTATATTTTTTAAAATCTCACAAAATCCTAACAACTATGTCATATGCTTTTCTTATTAGGACTTATTCCTCAGCTTTGACTATGTTCTAGAATTGCTTTTGAAGTCAAAGTTTTATACATTATTTGGAGTTTTATTGTCCATATATTACAACATGTTCTATTGTCATCCAAATTTCATATGGTTTAGTATTTGTTCCAGTTACATCATTTAGACCTGTGGAGGTCATAAGGATCTGTTTTCCTTATTTTTTAGACTTATTTTTTAATGTAAAATGACTGTCATCTCTTGGAGAACCATCGAAAGGTATAGACCAAGTTGCCACTTAGCCCCAGGCTTAGACTAGAGGTTGGCCAATTTAGTAAACTTCCAAGGCAGCATGTGGGCACACAGACTTCTGGTTCTGTTTACTAGAGATCCTACTTGAAAAAACTCCTCACACTATTATTCATGTCTTAATGATTTTGAAATAACAGTATAAATTATAGACTCAGGGTTGTGCACACTAAATTTCACCTTTTACCGGTCTCTGTTGGCAGGACTGAAATATGGTGTGGCTAAAAATGAAACAAAGCAACGCAATATAAAAATTACATATGAGAGAAAAATAATATTGAGAGAAGGGACTGGGAGACAGGAAGGTTCTGTCTCAAAGTGAATCCAAAGATTATGTCCAACATTCATGCAGCTCCTGGTTGGCCTTCAGTGACCCACTTTACACGTAACCCTGAGGAGAAGGTCTTGAGACCACCCCCAAAGATGATGGCTTTCCATTGTGGAGCCCTTTACATCAGAGCAGTATTTAATTTTTTTTTTGTGCTTGAGAACCACCTGAGACGGCTGGTCAATCAGCTGATACCAGGCCCTACCCAATGTGGTGACTTGTTAGCACAGTGCACAGGAAACCAACATTGTCCAGGAGTCCACAGAAGACTTTGATACACAAATTAAAGACTGTGACAGAAAGAAGCTGTACAATTCCATAGTCCTGGAGACTGGTCTGGAGTGGACTCAAGGAAGCAGAGTTGGCCCCTTTCCAAGATGTGTCTTCTCACCTGCTTCCAGATCATCCCCATTTCATCTTGTTGCCTGGGAAAATATATGCTTAGCTTAATTAGCTTCTTCTTGCAAAAGTGCTGACACCTGAGGGGATGGAGGGTGGGAGAGCGGGACACTCACATTTAGGGTGGATGTTCCCAGTCAATTTCCTTCCCTCCCTTCGTGATTGAGAGGTGCCTGGGGGGAGCCCTAGGGATCAACAGATAGGCAAGGTCAGGACAATGTGAAGAGTCCCAGAGAGACAAGCACTGGAGATTAAGAAGGGGTGTCCAGGGTTGGCAGAGACTACAAACAACATACCATATCAGGTACAAATGTCAAATCTTTGTAAGCCCTTATTCCAGGAAATGTGGAAGAATCAGTGGGCCTCTGTCCCTTTGTCATACAGGACTGTTTTCCTGTCCCCAAAACATATCAGTACTTAGGATCTATTCACAGACATGGAGTCTAAGGGACTTTGAGGTGACTCTGATGCTTTTATGAAAAATGTGACACACTGGTGAGCAGGGTTGCACCTCTACTGAAGGTCATCACAACATGCCTGGTGTTCACCAAATTGTCCAACATGGTAGGGTTCCCAGAGCAGGAACCCACACATACTAGCTTAAGCAACATGGAACTTATTAAGACACAGAGAAATCCCCCAGGACCCAACTGTAGGAGATACAGACTGGCATCAAGGGGACTGGTGCTGGAAACTGGTCACAAAAATCACACTCCATGTTTTCTCTCTGTTCCCCTCTCCTCCCTCCTCTATTGTACATACTTTGTCCCCTCCCACTCACACCCCCCCACACATACCTCTGGTCTCACTTTCCCCTTCTTCCCTTCCTCTTCCTTCCCTCTTACTCACTGCCTCCATTCTTCCCCTCTCCCATCCTACTCCCTCGCTGTCAGTTATTTCCTTCTTCCCACAGTTGTCCTACTCTCCTCCCTCCTACCTTCTTCCCTTTTGCTATAGTTCTGCTCTTTATCAGCTGTGATCTAGCCTCCAAGCCTCAGTCGCCTCATTCTTTAACGAGATGCTGACACCTGGGTTGGAAATTTGTAAGAATTAAATAAAACAACACAGTGCCCTTGATCACACTGGATACTGAACCAGTGCTACTTCCTGTCCTTCTTGTCCTTAACACCATCAGGGGAGGAAAGCTCAATAGTGGTTAAGAACATTTTATTAATTATGTTTATTTTTAAATTCACTTACTGGTGATTAAACATTTAGGTTTGCCCAGGACTTAAGGGTTTCCTGTGATATGAGGCGTTCAGGGCTTAAACCCATAACATCCTGCTCTCCCAGGCAAACTTGGACAAGTAAGTCACTCATATATATGTACCATCTGAACAAATATAACCTTCCAATATTTTTTGCTTTTGTTAAAGTATATATAAATCAAATGATACTTTCTCTTTATGCATATATTGCGTCTGGACATAATCACTATTTTGTTTGACAGGTGGGTATACCACTGCTTTCTTGGAGGCCAGTTTTAGATTTCTTTTATTTTATTGTGATAAAATACAAATAACATAAAATACACTCTTTTAATCATTTTTAAGAGTATAGTTCAATGGCATTAAGAACATTCAGAGACCTGACTGAATCTAGCTGAACAGACATCCTATAACTAAGGATATAAAGAAGAAACTACAATGAGACTGGTAGGAGGAGCAGAGAGGAAGAGTGGGCTGGTCCCACACCCACTTGTGGCAGTTAAAAATTGGGAAGGATATCTCACTGTGAAGGAGTGAGAGGTCCCAGCCCCACACCAGAGCCCCCAGGCCAGGGTTCTAGTGCCAGGAAGAGAAGTCTCCATAAATTCTGGATGTGAAAACCAGCAGGGATTTTGATTGAGACAGAGAGCTTCTAGGGTCCCAGGCATATCTCTTAAAGAGACCCTGCAATGACTTACTCAAACCCATTCTCTCTGAGCTCCAACACTGGGGCAGCAGCTCCGAAGGCTCCAGGGACATATGAGGAGGAACTGAATCGTCTAGCTTTGGGGTGAGAGCTGGAAGGGCAGTTTTCTCCCAGAGAGAAGTGCTGGCAGAGGCCATTGTTCCTTTGCTGAGCCCTCCTATCACAGAGCCAGCAGATGGGAGCCATATCTGAGTCTCCGTCAACCTTGAGTGGTTCCCCCACCCAATTTGCCAGCCCATCCAAGCCCCTTTCTGTGGCATTTCCATGAAAATGACCTGTCTTGGCTCATGCCTTGAACTTTCCTAAAATCTCTCAAACAAGCAGTATCTAGCTTCAGCATGCCCTGTACCTCTTGCTAAGTAGACCCAGGCCCAGCACTATTGGCAGCTGGCCTTCATACACAGGTTGGCCTCTCCTGGGCACTTCCAAGCTGAGCAAAAGTAGAATCTATCTACAAATTGCTCTGTAGCTTATGCTGGGTAGCCCTGGGCAGGGCACTGGCAGTGTCTGACCTTGGTTTGCACTTCCTGGGAGTCCCTAGAGCCAGCAAACCCTATAGAGAGCTTCAGCCCACACTTACGCACCACCCAACAACCTTCATGAGTGACATGCTACAGGGATGGACACACTGGGCACCAGAGCCCAACTAAAGCAAGTCCTGTTCCATGGGGTAAACTTCTGCATAGCAGATTCTGCAAGGCTCCAAGGTGGTCACAGACAGTCCTTATATCTGATCAACCTGGGGGTAAATCTCTCCCATTGCTGTGCCAACAGCAATCAAAGCTCAACTGCAATAGGAGGGTACACATAGTCCACATGGAGATGGGGGTATGGGTGGGGAACACCTAGAGTGCCCAGCTCCAATGATGGTGGAGGCTGCACCACTGGGCCTTACAGAACACCTACTACATAAAGCCACTCTATCAAGACTGGGAGACAGATAGAAACAAGCACAGGAAAGTAGACAAAATGAGGAGAAAAAAACAACACCCTAAATGAAAGAACAGAAAAAAATCCAGAAAAATAACTAAACAAAATGGAGATAAGCAATCTACCAAATGCAGAATGCAAAACATCAGTTATAAAGATACTCAATGAACTTAGGGGAAGAGTTGATGAACTTTGTCATAACTTCAACAAAGAGATAGAAAACATAAAAATGGAGCTAGAAAACATAAAACAGAATCAGTCAGAAATGAAGAATAAAATAACTGAAATGAAGAATAGAGGAAATCAACAGTGGAGTAGATGAAGCAGAGGGTCAAATCGGCAATTTGGAAGATAAGGTAGCAGAAAACACCCAATCAGAACATCAAAAAGAAAAGAGAATACAAAAAAAGGAGGCTAGTTTAAGGAGCCTCTGGGAAAACTTCAAGTGTACCAACGTTCACACTGATATGAGAAAGAGAAGAGAGAAAGCAAGGAATTAAAAATCTATTTGAAAAAATAATGTTGGAAAACTTTCCTAACCTGGTGAAAGAAGTAGACATAGAAATTCAGGAAGTGCAGAGAATCCCAATCAAAGTGAACCTGAAGAGGCCCACACCAAGACACATCATAATTAAAATGCCAAAGGTTAAAGCCTGAGAAGATTTTAAAAGCAGCAAGAGAAAAGCAGTTAGGAAATAAAAAAAGGCCCAAGGTGATGGCAGATTAGGTGGATGTTGCATTCACCTCCTCTCAGGACCAAGCTGAAATTACAACTAAAATATAGGACAATCAACCTGATTAACCAACTGAATAGAAGTCCAGCTGAATAGAAGTCTTATAAACCAAGAATTTACAGAAGAAGCCACATCAAGATTGGTAGAAAGGGCAGAGATACATAAAGGGTTGGCCCTGCTCCCAAGGGCAGCTGCTAAGATTCTGGAGGGTTATCTCAGCTGAAAAGATTCACTCTGAGAAGTGTGAGGTCTCAACCCCAAGCTAGGCTCCCCAGCCCAGAACACCTGAGCCAGAAAGAAGTGCCCACATAATATCTGGCTGTGAAAATCAGCAGGGATTCTATATGCCAGGGGGAGACAGGAGTCTGATAGAAACACAGGCACTCTCCTAAAGGGTCAACACACAAAATCTTGCTTGCAGCTACTCACCTTGGGCTCCCACGGAGGGAGGGTGAAGTGGACTATGGTCATGTGAGGAGAAGTTGGAGTTTGTAGTTCTGGGAAGAGAGCTGAGGAGACAACCACCAGGACCCTTGTGGTGAGCCACTCTCCTGCACAACAGGTGCCATCTTTCTTGGGTGGAGCACTCCCCTTCTTACAGTATCAGCTTGGGGGAATGCCTTCTGGACTCCTTGTCACCCCACCCTGTGGAGTTCACACCCTGCTGAGGAGTCAGCTGGCTGGGTTGGAGTGTGGAGGTCTGGGCAAACTCAGGGGATTTCAGTGACTCAATAATGTGGCTCTTGGGTGTGGGCCATTCTCCCCACTTTCCTGTGAACCTGACTAATGCCCCCCCCCATGGGAGATCCTATACCCCAACCCACTGGGCTCCAGGTGTCCCTGCCCTGGCAAGATCTGGGCAGAATCTGGGACAGACTGAGTTGTGTGGCTTTAGGATGAAGCCCATTTTTCCCTTGAGCACCCAACTGGTGCCCAGCCCTCCCTTCATGTGACCAAATCTTGGTTTGTTTGGGCCTGACAAACTCTGCTGGCCTCACACTGATGACTCCCTGAGACCCCCACCCCAACACAAATGTTTGTGTGCACCCAGCAGGTGACAGCTAGATGTGGTATAACCTAGCTGAGTGGCCTCACACCCAGCACTGGCACTGAGTTTGAACCTGTGTCAATGTGGTGAACACCACTTGCTCTTATCTGGTGACTCAATGACAATGTTATTCATGGAACTCAAGTACCATCAGAGACTTTTTCAGTAACTGAGCCTATCAGGCATCTGGCAGGTGAAGGCAGGCAGAGGTGGATTTTGGGGTGTCTTGGGACTTTTGCTGACCTGCACCTGGGCCTGGTACTTGTTAAAGCCAGCCTTGGTGCACAGCTTGATTATTTCCATATACATCCATGCCCAGCAGAGAAAGCCAAAAACTGTGGATCATTTTGTAGCTCCAAAGAGGTTTCCCAGGGACAATCACAGGCAGAATCTGACATTGGCTTGCACAAGAACAAAAGCACCCAGTGGCCAGCTTCAGACAACATCAGAGCAGGATCCAGTTAGCTTCATAAGTGATATATCCAAAGGGAGATCTCAGCAGGAACCAGACCCTGCTAAGACAAATTCCACTTCACATGGTCCGCAACCACACAGCAGCTCACACACTGTGGTCAAGGTCTATCCTCACAGTCAGCCAGCCTAAGGGTCGACCCCACACATGAATGGGCCATAGCAATCAAGATTCAATTACAACAAGGGAGGTCACATAATCTACACAAGGGATATTCTTGGAGCACCCAGATCAGATGATCAAGGAGGCTGCACAACTGGGTCCCATCTGCTACATAAGGCCACTGCCAACACAGGGAGCCATAATAGATCTGCCTAAAACATAGAAACAAACACAAAGAGGTGGTCAAAATGGGGAGACAAAGAAATATGCCCCAAATGAAAAAACAGGAGAAATTTCCATAAAAAGACACAAATGAAATAGAGGTAATCAATATACCCAGATATAGAGTTCTCAAAAGTGATTATGAGGATGTTCAAAGAACTTAGTAACAACTTCAACAAAGAGATAGCAAGTATAAAAAAAGACATAGAAACCATAAAAAAGAACCAGTCAGAAATGAAGAATACACTAGAAGGAACAAACAGTAGATTAGATGAAGCAGAGGATCAAATCAGTGATTTGGAAGATGAGAGGGGAAAAAGTACCCAATCAGGACTGCTAAAAGAAAAAAAGAATTTAAAAAATGAGGATACTTTAAGGAACCTTTGGAATAACATGATGCATAAAAACATCCACATTATAGGAATACCAGAAGGGGAAGAAAGATAAGAGGGATAGAGAATCTAGTTGAAGAAATAATGACTGAAAATTTTCTTAACCTTGTGAAGAAAAAAGACACACAGATCCAGAAAGTGCACAGAGTCCCAAGCAAGATGAACCTAAAGAGGCCCACACCAAGACACATCATAATTAAAATGGCAAAGGTTAAAGACAAAGAGGGAACCATCTGAGAAGTAGTAAGAAAAACAGTTAGTTACCTACATGAGAGCCCCCATAAGACTTTCAGCTAATTTCTCAGTAGAAACTTTGCAGGCCAGTAGACGTTGGCACAAAATATTCAAAGTGATGAAAAACAAAGACCTACAATCAAGATTATTTCACCCAGAAAAGCTATTTGTTAGAATCAAAGGGCCAATAAAGAACTTCCCAGACAAGAAAAAGCTAAAGGAGTTCATCACCTCCAAACTAATATTACAAGAAATGTTAAAGGGTCTTCTTTAAGAAGAAGAAAACATGATACAAAGCATGAATAATAAAATGGCAATAAATATATATTTATCAACTATTACTTTAAATGCAAATGGATTAAATGATTCAATCAAAGGACATAGGGTGGCTGATATGCTGTCTACAAGAGATCCATTTCAGATCAAAAGACACACTGACTGAAGGTCAAAGTATGGAAAAAGATATTTCATGAAAATAAAAATTGAAAAAGAAAAAAAAGCTGGGGTAGCAATAGTTATATGAGACAAAATGGGCTTTAAAACAAAGGCTATAATGAGAGACCAGGAAGGACCCAGCAATTCCACTTCTGGATATTTATTCAAAGAAACCCAAAACATTAAGTCAAAGAGACAGATATATCCATATGTTCATTGCATCATTATTTACATTAGACAAGATATGGAAGCAACTTACATGTCCACCAATAGATGAATATATAAAGAAGAAGTAGTGCATATATAAATGGAATATGACTCAGCCATAAAAAAGAATGAAATGTTACCATCTTGCAACAACATGGATTAACCTAGAGGGTTTTGCACTGAGTGAAGTGGGTCAGACAGAGAAAGGCAAATGCCATATGATTTCACATATACGTGGAATCTAAAAAACAAAATAAATGAACAAGCAGTATGGAAATAGACTCATAGATACAGAGAACATTTTGACGGTTTTCAGAGGGGAGGGAAGTTGAGGGGATGGTGAAAAAGATGAAGGGAAGTACAAATTGGTAGTTACAAAATAGTCATAGGGATGTGAAGTACAGCATAGGAAATATAGTCCATAATATTGAAATAACTATGATGTCAGGTGGGTACTAGATCTGAGAATGATCACTTAGTATGTTATATAAATTTCTAATCACTGTGCTGTATACCTGAAACTAATACAATATTTTATGTCAACTGTAATTGAAAAATAAAAAATTATTTTAAAAATTTATATTATTGTGCATGATTACCACCATCCATCTCCAGGACTTTTTAATTTTCTCCAACTGAAACCCAGTACTCATTAAACAATAGATCTCCATTTCCTCTCCCCCATTCTCTGGTAACCACCATGCCTGTCTCTAGGAATTTGACTATTCCAGGTACCTCATAAAAGTGGAGTGAAAAATAGTTGGGTTTTTTGTTTTGTTTTGTTTTTTGATAACTGGCATATTTTACTTAGAATAATGTCTTCAAGGTTAATCCATGTTGTAGCATATGTCAGAATTGTATTTCTTTTTAAGGCTGAAAAATATTCCATTGTACGTATACACCACATTTATTCATCCATTATTCTGTTTCTTCTGTTGGTTGATATGGGGCTGCTTTCACCTTTTGGCTGTTGTGAATAAGGCTTCTGTGAACAGGAACTTTTAAGCCCCTGCTTTCACTCTTTTGAGTGTATACCCAGAAGTAGAATTGCTAGATCAAATTTTAATTCTTTGTTTAATTTTTTGAGGAAGTGCCATCCTGTTTTCCACAGCTGCTGCATTATTTTATGTTCTACCAGCATTGCAGAAGGGTTCCAACTTTCTACATACCTAGCAACACTTGATATTTTGTGAGTTTTTTGTTTGTTTGTTTGTTTGTTTGTTTGTTTTAAATAATAGCCACCCTAATGTTTGAACCAAATTCAGTTTTTAAATGAAATATATTTTCATTTTAAAAAAACTTCTTATACTTTTAAAAAATATTTCCTTCACTTTGAGCTCTATTTCTCTCATATGCATTCAGAAAAGCAGAACCTCCATGATATTACTTCAAACCTCTATTAATTCACCCTATGACTCACCTCTCTTTGGAATGAGAGATTCAGTTCTCTTGCAGTATTTTATTGTCCTTGTTTTTTAATCTAATGGTCATTCTTATTTCTATTTGGCCCAGAACAATATTTCTAAAGTCAGCCACAGCACAGAAGAAAACAGTTTTTGAAAAAAAGAGAGAGAAATAAATAAAAGAAAAAGAAAGCGCTGCCCTTCTTTATCCCCTGTGAGTAGATGGGGGCCCAGAAAACAGAATAATTAACTGTGGATTGAGTCTCAGTGGCTCAGTCAGTCCTTCTGAAAACAATGTGGTTTCTTAACTAGTCCTTAGCTGCTTTTGAATGAACTTTCCTTCATGGGCAGCCATTTCAAGGTTTCACTGAACAGAAAATTTTCCCTTTCTGTGCTTTGCAGAGCAACTGGTAAACTGAGATCATTTTAAAAAGTAAATACAAATGACACTTGAACAACTGGGATTGAACTGTGTGGGCCCAATTATACAAGTATTTTTCTAATTGACCTGCAAAGTTCAAATCTGAGCTGTTCAAGAGCCAACTGTACTTTTAAGTGAAGAAAATCACTTACAACCAAATGAATAAAAAACATGTTGATATCAAATGGAATTAGGGCTGTGTGTAAGCAGTATAAAATCTTCAGGGGCTCTTGCTAATTCAGTTAAATTTGAATCAGAGCAAAGAATCTCTGGAGCTGCTCTTTTGGTTTTACTGGTCAGATGGATACAGATGGTCAGCACATGCCCAGCCTGGGTCATTGGTCTGAACAGAGTAGCAAGATTTTTTATTTTGTGGTTGTTTTTTTAAGAGTAGCAAGGTTTTGGCATATACAGCAATATTTTTATAACTCTCACTGAAAGACAGGTGGATGTATTTATTTTTTAAAATTATTAACACTGTGAATGACACATTCATGAAGTAAGTTCCTACCCTGTGTTCATGAAACTGCTAGGTTTAGAAGGGTTAACAAAATGGACTGGTGATCTGTGAATGGCAGCTTCTAGTGCAGGATGCATAGGAACTTGTTGATTTCATGTAAAAGCAACTAAAACTATAACTTAAGTCAGGGATCTGGAAGCTTTTACTGAAAAGGGTCAGATAGCAAATATTGAGACAATAAGATGGCAGCCTAGGTGACCTTGGTACCCATTGCTTCCCGCAACCACATCAAAATTATAACTAAAATACAGAGCAACTATCACTCAGAACCTCCTGAAATCTAGCTGAATAGAAGCCCTACAACCAGGGAACTGAAGAAGCAATGAGACTGGTAGGAGGGGTGGAGACACAGGTAGCTCGGGGCTGAATCACAGAGACCCAGCCACCATCCCACACCAGGTGCCGAAGTTGAAAAGCCAGAGGGATATTTCGGCGGTGGCGGTTTACTGGAGGAGTGAAGGATCCCAGCCCCGCAACAAGCCCCCCAGCCCAAGGATCCAGGGCCAGGAAGAGACATTCACACAACTTTGGGCTGTGAAAACCAGCGAGAATTGTGGCAGAATGATGTGGGGGCTGAGGGAGTCCCAGGCAGTTCCTCTTAAAGGGCCAGTGCACAGATTCACTCAGACATGGTCCCTCTGAGCTCTAGTGCTGGGCAGCAGTTTGAAAGGAACCTAGGACATTCAGGAAGGAACTAACTTGCCCGAAATTTGGGTGAGAAGTGGAGGGGCAGCTTTCTCCCAGACAGAAGAGCTGGCAGAAGCCATTGCTCCTTTGGTGAGCCCTCCCCCCACAGAGCCTGCAGGCAGATGCCATAATTGAATCTCTTGCATGTGATTCACACCTTTGGCCCTGCCCTGGTGATTCCCAGAGACTCTGCCCCCCCCCCCCCCTACTTGCAATCTCATCCAAGCCATTTCCAGTGGCTTTTCTATGCAAGTGGCCTCTCTAGCCTCATGCTTAGGACTTTCCTAAAATCTCTCAAACAAGCAGCAGCTGGCCTCAGTGTGCCCCATACATCTTGATAAGTGGCCCAAGGCCTGGCACTAGTTGCAGCCTGCATTGGTTCATAGCTTGGTCTCTCCTTGACACCTTCAAGCCAAGCACAAGTAGCAACCATCTATAGTTTTCTATGTAGCTCATGCTGGGTGGCCCAGGGCCAGGCACAGGCAGAGGCTAACTTTGCAGTTCCTAGGAGGCCCCAGAGACAATGCACCTGGTGGTCATATCTGACCACAGTGGATTACAATTCTACCATATCCACGAGTGACACACTCAAGAGGCACACTCAGTGAACACCAAAACTCCACTGAAGTAAGTCTGCTTCATAGGGGTGTCTCCAGCACAGCAGCTCTTTGGCTGTAGTTGCAGCTGGTCCTCATAGCTGATTGGCATGGGGGTCAATTCCTCCCAGTGATGCCAACAGCAACCAAGGCTCAATTACAATAGGACAGTACATACAGCCCACACAGAGGAGCAGCTAGAAGGCCCAGATCAGGTGATGAGAGTCTGAGCCGCTAGATCCTACAGGACACCTACTACACAAAGCCACTCTACAAATTCTAGGAGATATAGCAGCTCTACCTAATAAATAGAAATGAACACCTGGAAGCAGCCAAAATGTGGAGGCAAAGAAACATGTCACAAAGGAAGGAAGAGAAGAAATCTCCAGAAAAGGAACAAATTAAAATAAAGCCAAGCAAGCTACTAAATACAGAGTTCAGAATAATGGTTATAAGGATGCTCAATGATCATAGTAAGACTATTAAGGAAACTAGTGAGATCATCAATGACATAATAAAATACCAATCAGAAATGAAGATGACACGAACTGAAATGAAGAATAATTTACAGGATATCAACAGTAGAGAAGAGGATGCTGAGAATCAAATCAGCAATTTGGAATATGAGGAAACAAAAAACACCCAACCAGAAGAGCAAAAAGAAAAAAGAACCCAGAAATATGAAGATAGTATAAGGAGCCTCTAGGACAACTTCAAGCGGTGCAACATTTGTACTGTTGGAGTGCCAGAAGGAGAAGAAAGAGAGCAAGAAATTGAAAACCTATTTGAAAAAATAATTACAGAAAACTTCCTCTACCTAGTGAAAGAAATAGACTTACAAGTCCAGGAAGCACAGAGAGTCCCAAACAAGAGGAACCCAAAGCAGCCCACACCAACACATATCATAATTAAAATGCCAAAGGTTAAAGACAAAGAGAGAATCTTAAAAGCAGCAAGAGAAAAACAGTTAGTTACCTACAAGGGAGCACCCATATGACTCTCAGCTGATTTCTCAACAGAAACTTTGCAGGCCAGAAGGGAGTGGCAAGAAATATTCAAAGTGATGAAAAGTAAGAACCTACAACCAAAATTACTCTACCCAGCAAAGATATCATTTAGAACTGAAGGTCAGGTAAAGAGCTTCACAGATAAGAAAAAGCTAAAGGAGTTCATCACCACCAGACCAGTACTACATGAAATGTTGAAGGGTCTTCTTTAAGAAGAAGCTAATGTACAAAAAAATCTGACAAACTAAATAGACCCAGAGACATTGAAGCATGCAACAGACAGTCATATTTCAAAGGGAAGAGGGAAGTGGGGTGGAGGGTGGGAAGAGATTAACCAAAGAAGTTATATGCATATATGCATAACCCATGGACACAGACAATAATGGGGTGAAGGCCTCAGGAGGGGTGGGAGTGAGGTAGAGGAGGTCAGTGGAGGGGTGGGGGGGATGGTGTACCTGTAATACTTTCAACAATAAAGATAAATTAAAAATAAAATAATTTTTTTAAAAAAAGAAAAGAAAATATGTTAGGTTTTGTGAGCCACATGGTCTCTGATATAGGTATTCAACTCTGCTGTTGTAGAGTGAAAGCTGCCATAGACGATACAGAAACAAATGAGTGTGGCTGTGTTCCAATAATTCATTATTCATGGACACTGAATTTGAATTTCATATTAGTTTCACCTGACACAAAATTTTATTCTTCTTTTGATTTTTTTCAATGATTTTAAAATATAAGAAATATTTTTAGGTCATGGGCTGTAGCAAAAACAAGCAGCAGGGCCAGATTTGGCCCATGAGTCTCAGTTTAGGAACCCCGTAAAAGTCAGAGTTTCCAAGAATGTTTAATTTTAATGCTTAAATTTTTGTATGTGTAGAAAAACTTGGATACAAACAAATTAAAAGTCTGTTCTAGCAAGTCGTTTATGAATATTTAATTTATGAGAGGAAAATAAATGTTTCCGGCCACATTCCTTAGTGTAATTCGGTTAGCTGCATTTAATGGCTTCAAGAAAGCAGAGATTTAGGTAGTAAAATGAGCCTGCTGAACAAGAGAGGACGCTGGAGGGTTTTAAAACCCTGGCACTTTCTATGAACTCTTAAATCATGCATTCATACAATTTGCATGTTTATTTCCTCCTTTACAAAATGCTTGCTCCTGGAATTCTTATAGTTCCATTGTCAGTGAAAGTTGTTTCTTTTTTCTCCCCTCATAGCTCTATATTATAAATTCTCAAAACATGGCGCTTCACACCACATTCCTTTTGAATGTCATTAATTCTGCAATTTTAAACATCCCCTTATCTTTAAATTTAATTTGTTTTCAGAAGTTCTACACAGAACAGGAGCCATATTCTTGATTATTCTCAAGTTTCTTCTTGTAAGTTAATATGAGAGGATTTTATTGCATTAAAAAATATCTTTAATATAAAAGAGCCATTTTCTCCAAGTTTAACTTTATAATACAGTAGTAACAATTTAACTATTATGTCCTGGCTCTAGAAGTATTTTTCTAAAATATATGTTTTTTCCCTAGTTGTTATAATACTGCAGTACTAGTTTACCTATTTCATGGTTCTAGAAACACCTAGAACATTGAAGTTTTAAAATTATTATTGAGAAGAACATGCCAAAAATTTAATAATAACCTTTAATCTCTCGATATAAAATCAATTCTTGATAATCCCAGTTTTCACACAAAACAACAAAAACAAAGCTTCCTATTGGTGTTCTGCCCTACCAGAACATTCAATAAGAGCATCTAATAACTCGTAGAGTCAATTACATTTCACTCTTTTCCACTATCCTAACTATAGAAGCTTTTTAATATGGTGATAAAGATGCATTTTCTCTTTAGGACCTCAGGCATAGTAGGCTTGCAGTAAATCTTTGCCTCCTCAGTTTGTCTATTATACGTGTTCCTTTGTAAATCATGAAAGCAGAGAGCTAAAAGAAGCATTTCCTAGGCTCATTTAGTATAATTCCTCATTTTAGAAAAGACAAAACTGGCACTCAGAGACATTAAGATCTCACTGAGAGAAATTTACAGTCAAGATTACAGAATCCAGTTTTACTGATTGATTTCATCCAGGGCCCTGTGAACAACCCACTGATTCTGGGAGCATTGTCATTAGTTCTCTCCCTGTTTCTATCTTAGAAGTCAAGGATGTATCCCATAAAGGCTATGCTGTTCTTAATACTCTATTCTGCATATGTAATGTAAAACAACTAGCTAACAATGAAAAAAAGCAGAATAGATAAAGGAAAAAATAAGAATCTGGTTAATCCAGAATCTGTGCAAACTACTCTAATACAATCAAGAATTGGTCCTTGTGGCATTAGTGATAACTTACATAAATGGGAAATGAAACCATGATAACTTACATAAATGGGAAATGAAACCATGTGGTTTGCCTTTCTTTCAGGTTTGCATAACAGATATAATGTTTTAATGGAATGTCCTAAGCTTTAGAGTTTGTCTCTAAAACCCTCTAACCTTAATTGAAGTCAATAGAAAATGAAGCTATTAACACCTGAGGTTACTAAAAAAAAGGTTTAACAATAATCTGTTATGTTTTGAGCCTTCCTTCTTATCTTCTAGTCAAAGTAAGATGAGTGTATTCTGTGAAAATTTTTTATGTTATTCCATATTTTTGTGTGCATGAAAGATACACACCTGTATTAATTGGTTAGGCCTGCCATAACACAATGTACCATAACTGGATACTTTGAACAACAGAAATTTATTGCCTCACAGTACTGGAGGTTGGAAGTCTGAGAACAAGGTGGGGGCAGGGTTGGTTGTTTCGGAGAGCTGTGAGGAAGAATCTTTTTCAGACCTTTCTCCTAGCTTCTGGTGGTTTGCTGGCAACCTTTAACATTCCTTGGGTTATAGAAGCAACACCTCGTCCTATGCAATCTTCACATGGCCTTCTTCCAATGTGCATGTCTGTGTCTATATTTTCCCTTTGTATAAGCGGAACAGTTGAACAGTCAAATTGGATTAGGGTTCCACTCTACACCAGCATGAACTCAACTAATTACATCCACAATGACCCAAATAAAGTTGCATTCTGAGATGCTAGGAATTAGGATTTCGGTGTATGACTTTTGGAGGGCACAGTTCAAACCATAGCAACACCCTCACTGAGATATTGCAAAAATAACTATTTTGTTAATGTAAAGGTTCATATAAAGACATTTCTTGAGCTAAAAAAACTTTAGCAGTTCATATGTGTGGACAGTGAAGGGCAGTATATCACTACAAATTAATGCAGAAAAGAAGTTTATAGCTCAGTTACTTTAGAAATTGAATTATTATTTTTTATTTAAATGTATTTTATAAGCATAGCTATTGTATATGGAATTTTAAGGTTATTTATATCTACTTAAAATTAGGGGCAGACTTAAAACTTGAAGTTGTCTAAATGACCAAAGAGACACTCAGTGTTGAGATTTACATTGAATTTCCTTTTCTTTTTTAAATTTAGAAACAAATTTTAAGATCTGAAATACAGTTCCTAAAATATCCCCTTTTCCAGAAAACCATGGCTACGCAATAATGCATTGCCTCTATCATGTTACAATGTGCATTAGACTCAAATGCAAAATCATGAGACAAATCACCATCCTTCAACAATGTAAGCAAAGATAGAGTGCCTAAGGAACAACATAGATGGATGGGGTAAATATTTTACTTCAAGCACCATTTAAAAAAGAGCACAAATGCATGGGTTTCTGGGTATATACATTAACTTGAACTTCTGGCACTAGGAATCAGGGCATCTTTTTTTTTATGGTTTTAAAGTTTTAAATTACTGCTCATTGTGGCAGTTTGTGCTTAGATTTCATTGCCTTTAATATCAAGGAAGTTATGATTGGCGTGGACAAGTGTTTCAGCATGGAGGGGATATTCAGTTATCTACTTGTCAGATATTTAAAAATAATGTGATTTTTCAGGGGATGTGAGGAGATAGCTTATAGTATTACATTATATTCTTCACAGATAAAAAAATGGATATTATTCAGAAGGAAATGAAATGCTATTTTTATGTACTTCGGTTAATGTTGATTGCAGTTTTAATGCCTTGTAGTTGTCTAATGTCTGACAGCCATTAGATGGAATGATTTTCAGTATAAAAACAGTACAAGGAAAAGAAAGTGGAAATTGCTGATTTGTTTTGCCTTCTATTCCATGATCATTGACTTTTCTGAGAGTAATCTTGGAAGTTTATGCTTCATCAACATTAACTTAAGGGCTATATATTATTATTTATTGAACACTTGCTCCATACCTAACACATGTCTATGCATTGTATTATTGAATTTTTTCTAACATCCTGGGAGATAAATACAGTATTATCCTCATTTTTTGTATGAAAAAAGGAAATTCCTAAATGTTGAGTGATTGGCCCAAGTCACCCAGCTAGCAATTAAGGAATTGAGTTTTAAAACTGATTTTTCTGACTCCAGAGCTACTATTCAAAGCTACACTGCTCATTTAAAGCTACTATTGTATGTTATTCTGTGTGGATGCATTGTGAAATGAGAACTGGAACATAAAAATATGTCAACATGACCATGTTCCCATCCAAACATGAAGAGCCTCTCCCTGTGCTTGCATAAGTGGTCCCTATGTAAATGGACCTTTATAGGCCATTATGGACAGTCAGAGCTAATCAAGACATTTTGAGAGAAAGTCATCAATAACTTAAGTTTGTAAAAGAAGAATCATGTAAACTTACACCTGATCTGTGAGGAACCTAATAAATAAAAATTAACCATTAGAAATTCTTTGTAAAAAGCCTTAATTTTTATCCACTCACTTGAATGTCTTAAGCCTTAAATCTATTTACCCAGGTGGCTGAGTTGTATTTACTCTGCTTCCTTCCAACTAGAGCTAACATTTTTAGAAGTCTTTAATGGTGCTGGTGATTTTTCACATTTTGACAAAGCAGATGTGACTAAAAGGAAAATTATCACATATAATCGATTTTATTTTGTATTTTGTAAAAGAGACCTTTCACTTTTAAAATTAAGCTGGTATCTTTTGAAACCCTGATTAGTTCTTGTGGTCAGGGGATGACTTAAGGGGTGGGAGAGTGAAGTGAAATGTGTGTCTGGTCTTTATTAGAGAGGCTTAATTTTGTTCTATCTGTAGTGAGGGGGGAACATTTGCTCTGAAATTGTTAAAGATTCTCCACATGGTCTGTTCCTCTCCTCTTCTCTCCCAGGAAGGTGGAAGGTTAGGCATGGGGGAAGAGAGACAGGACACAAAAAAACAATTTTGGTTGCAAAATCCACCCCTTTTCTAAGGAACCAATGCCAGCACACGTGGGCATGCCCACAAGTGTACTCAACCACACACATGCTCCAGCACACACAAACAAAACAAGTTGTATTGGTTTTCTTATGGGCTGTAAGTGATGGGTCTTGACTACATCCTACTCCACCTTTGGAAATTATAGGAGCTGGAGTCTTTTGGGAAGACTCCCCTGGAACTTTTGATAACAGCCATGGGAACCAGCTCTGCTCATATTAACCATGGCTAATGAACAGTTATTTTGGAATTTTCTCCCAGAGATTGGAAACTGCCTGCCCACAGGTTGAATCTAGGGCACAAGTGTATTTTATTTGGAGTATATAATGTTAAATTTTAAAATCAGGAACTTTCAAATAAAAATTTTCATTTTCTCTTAGGAAATCAATCAGTTGAATAACTATTGCCCTATTTAGGAGAGGGGAGAGTTCTAGTTTAATACAGTCCCCACTAATTTCCTGTGACCTGCCTGTGTTAAATGCCATTTATCGCTCCAGTTATACTGTGTTTGACTATATCTGACCCACTTCACTTTTTATGTTTCCTCACAGGCCTCTGTAGGCATTTGAAGTCATGATGCTTTACACCTATAGCTCATGCATCGTGGGGAAATAGCTGTCAGCCCCATGTATTCATTCATCTCTAATTAGAGAAGCTCTAATATACATAGTTTAGGAAAAAGACAAAGAAAAAATATTGGCCTAAAATGTTTTGTTCACCATATAAAATTTTTAAAAAGGCCATTGAATAGGAATATCACCAAGTATGTATTCATAATTGTATACCCATATCAGCATTTATGTATAAAAATACAATGTTTTGAAACCAAGCTTTTGTTTTGGACTGTAAAATTTTTTTATCTTACTATTGCCATCTCTCTCTCAGCCTTTTATCAGCTGTGTTTAGATCTTAAAACAATTATACAAAAATAGTATTATTATTCAAACAATTTAAACTTGCTCTCAAATATATTTTTTAGTAATATTTTTCTTCAGTAATATTTTTGATGTTATATAATAAAGTTTTCATTAGCTATATTTGAGTTTGAATAAAAGTAATTTTTTTAAATAGTAATTTTGGAATGTAATTTTAAGTTGCATTTGGACTGAATACTACTGGGATCATTATTCTCAATGAGAAGTGGTCAAGCATCCAATGAGAAGAACACTGACCATTATGCTGCACAGAACACATAAGAGACAAAAGGCTCTGTCCTCAGGTCATTTTTTAAAAACTTCAGTTTTATGAGAGGGGTTCCATGGTGGTGATGGTGGTGGGGATGAGGATGGTGATGGGGTGGCAATGGCAGCAGTGATGGTGGTAGCAGTGGTAAAATCATTTTGAAGATAGCTTTATGGTATTGTCATTCTTTGAAAAACATCATTTATTTGAGAAGACTAATTTGAATTGTATACAAAATCCCTTTTAATTCAAGCTATAAATTTGACAAGTAGATTATAAATAGAAATATTTAAAGCAACCAACTCCATACTTTACTGTCAAATCATATTTACAAATATTCCTGACAGAAGCATACTTCCATGGCTTTGGGAATATGTTTTTATCTGCAACCTCAAGTGAAAAGCCAGTGTACAAAAACATAAAAGGCAAAGTTATATTCTTTAAGATTTTATCTCTCAAATAGATACTATTTCTTTAGGTTGTGATTTTCTTGCAAAACTTTTTCAAATGCAGGTTTACCAAAAGGTTCATGGGAGGAATCAATGCAATGATTGATTCCACTGGGCCTGATACATTGTAAGCCTTTGCAGTGGTCTTGGGCTCCTTGAAAACATCAGGATGGAGATTCATAGCACCATGATAGTTGTGTTGTGCATGTTAAGAGTTTGTAAGAGAATATACGTTCTTTTCAAGTGCATATGGAACATTTTCTACAATAGAGCACCTGTTAGGACACAAAGTGGTCTTGATAAATTTAAGAAGATTGAAATCATATCAAGCATTTCTATGACCAAAATGGCATGAAACTAGAAATCAGTCACACACAAAAAACTGAAAAACACACAATAAGATCAGGGAAATATCAAAAATACCTTGAAAAGAATGAAAATGAGGACACAACAACCCAAAATCAATGGGACACAGCAAAGGCAGCCCTAACAGGGAAATTCATAGCACTACAGGCCTATCTCAAAAAACAAGGAAAAACTCAAATAAACATCTAACTTTACACTTAAAGGAACAACAAACAAAGCCCAAAGTGATTAGAAGGAAGGAAATACTAAAGATCAGCATAGAAATAAATGAAATAGAATCTATAAAAACAGTACAAAAGATCAATGAAACCAAGGGCTGGTTCCCTGAAAGATAAACAAGATTGACAAGACTTTAACCAGACTCATCAAGAAAAAAAGAGAGAGAACCCAAATAAATAAATCAGAAATGAAAGACAAGTAACAACTGACACCACAGAAATACAAAGAATTGCAAGAAAATATTATGAACAACTATATGCCAGCAAAATGGACATTCTGGAAGAAATAAATAAGTTCCTAGAAATATACAATCTTCCAAAACTAAATCAGGAAGAATCAGAGAATCTGAATAGACAGATTACAACTAGTGAAATTGAAGCGGTAATCAAAACGTTCCCAACAAACAACAGTCTGGGACCCGATGGCTTCACAGGTGAATTTTACCAAACTCAAAGAAGAACTAAAACCTATTCTTCTCAAACTATTTCAAATAATTCAAGGGAAGGGAAGACTCCCAAGCTCAATTTACAAGGTCAGCATTATCTGAAATCCAAAACTAGATAAAGAAAAAATATATAGACCAATATCCCTAATGGACATAGGTGCTAAAGTCCTCAACAAAATATTAGCAAACTGGATTCAGCAATATAGTAAAAAGATAAGACACCATGATCAAGTGGAATTTATTGAAGAAAGAAATTGAGGAAGACAAAACAAGTGAAAACATATACCATGCTCATAAATAGAAAGAATTAACATCACTAAAATGTCCATACTACCAAAAGCAATCTATAGATTCAATGCAATTCCAATTAAAATACCAAAAACATATTTCACAGAATAAGAAATATTTCAAAAATTTATATGGAAAGAAAAAAGACCCTGAATAGCAATAGCAATCGAGAAAGAACAAAGTTGGAGGAATCACTCTACCTGATATCAAACTATATTACAAGGCTTTAGTAATCAAAACAGCATGACATTGGAATAAAAACAAACTTATAGAACAGAGTAAAGGGCATAGAAATAAACCCATGCCTTTATACTCAGTAAGTATTTGACAAAGAACGATAGAATATACAATGGGATAACAATAGCCTAATTCAATAATTGGTGTTGGGAAAATTGGGCAGATACTTGCAAAAAATGAAACTAAACCACCAAATTACACCACATACTAGAATAAACTCAAAATTAATAAAAGACTTAAATGTTAGACTCAAAATCATAAAAATCCTAGAACATAGGCAATAAAATCTTAGAACTTTCTTGTAGCAATATTTTTTCTGATATATTGCCTTGGGCAATGGAGGCAAAAAATAAATAAATGGTGCTATGTCAAACTAAAAGTTTTTTGTACAGCAAAGGAAACCATGAACAAAATGAAAAGACAACTCACTGAATGGGAGAAAATAACCGCCAATGATACATTGGATAAGAGGTTAATATCCAAAGTCTATAAAGGACTTAGACAACTCAACACCAATTAAAAAATTGTCACAGGACCTGAATGAACACTTTTCCAAAGAGGACATCCGGATGGATGGCCAATAGACACATGAAAATATGCTCAACATCAGTAGTCATCAGAGAAATGCAACTTAAAACCAAAATGAGACATCACCTCACACCTTTCAGAATGGCTATCATCAATAAATTTAGAAACAAGTGCTGGTGAGGATGTGGAGAAAAGGGAACCCTTGTACACTGTTGGTGGGAATTCAGACTGGTGCAGCCACTGTGGAAAGAAGTATGGAGTACCTCAAAAAATTAAAAATGGAACTGATTTATGACTCAGCGATTTCACTTCTGGGAATACATACAAAGAAACCTGAAACACTAATTCAAAGTAATATATGCATCCATATGTTCATTGCAGCGTTATTTACAATAACCAAATTTGGAAGCAGCCCATGTGCCCATTAGTAGATGAGTGGATAAAAAACTGGGACATTTACACACTGGAGTACTACTCAAACATAAAAAAGAAGGAAATTTTACCCTTTGTGACAGCATGGATGGACCTGGAGAACATTATGCTAAGTGAAGTAAGCCAAGTAAGCCAAGAGGAAGACAAGTACCAGATGATTTCACTAATATGTGGAATCTAACAAATGAAATAAACTAACAATCAAAATAGAGACAGGCTAATAGAGAACAGGCTGACAGCTGTCAGAGGTGAAGGATGTTGTGGGGCTGGGTGCAAAATGTGAGAGGATTAAGAAAAAAGAAACAAAACAAGCTCATACACACAGCAGTATAGTGATTACCAGAGGGGAAGGGGGGTGAAGGAGGTAGAAGAGGGCATAGGGGCTATAAATGGTGATGGGAAGAGACTTGGCTTGGGTTGGTGAACACACAATACAATATACAGATGATGTATTATAGAATTGTATACCTGAAAGCTATGTAGTAATTTCATTAAGCAATATGACCCCAATGAATTCAATTAAAAATAGGATTAGTAATGAAAAATTGGTCACTTAAAATAGGTTGCTATCTATTTAGATTTGTCTGAGCCCATAGTTTAAGAGTGCATTTCTTTGTCAGAGAGTACATTCCACAACAGACATCCCTAGCTGATGTTCATGTATACCAGCAGCAGAGAACACACCCAAGCAGTGAATGCAATTTCCATGCTATAGTTGTTGGCGGGTTATTTAATTGACCCATCCAATTAAATTGTTTGCGTTTTAAAACAGACATTTTCTTTTTTCCATTTCTTTAAGCATTAACATCTTGTTCCAATTTTAGCTACTAGCCAATTTTGAATTTCAACAGTATTATCCACTTTTGAAAAAAAAAAGTATTTTAGAGCTCCAAATTTGTAAAAAAATAGTTTGAGGATCTTTCTTTTCCTTTCTTTATTATTATTATTGTTATTATTGTTATTTGAACAATTTATTTTCTTAATGGCTATATCTTTCTCTGAGCAAGAACCAGAGTTTCTTTAAAAGACTTTTTTATCAGAAATTCTAGCTAGAAGAACATTGTAATATAAGTTATCAGTTTCATAAGTTTATCATCAGAGAAATAGAAAGTAATAAAGGAACAATGGGGAATGAATTTTTATGAAAACATAACGCATTCTTAATATTTGGCTAGAAACATGTTGACATATTTTAGATCCAGGAATGTATGGAATTACGTGATCATGGAACAGAGAAATTCACAACGATTGACTTACATTATCATGTGGCATAATGCTCAATGCTAAGAGTTGAGAAAAGAGGCCAAGCATGGAATGAAATTGGAAGAGAAATCGCAAAATGAAGTTTTGGCAGGATGAGGGGACCCATGTGTGCCAACTTTTAACTGAAAGCTAATTATAATGGTCATATTATGAATTGGGCAGAAAGAAGAAAGTTGTTGATTCTGGTGCTTCAGAAACACAGGTGACTGGGTTTTTTTAAACAAAGGTACAGGCATCCCTTTTTGGTAAAAAGCATCCCGTTAAAGTGTGGACAACAATATTTAAGCCTATCCTCTTTCGTGTTAAAAAGAATGAGAAATTATAAATAAGACGTGGGGTTTTTTTTGTTTGTTTATTTCTTTGTTTCTTTTTAATCCTCACCTGAAGACATTTTTGATTGCCTCCAGCATATACCCTGACCCCAGCCAGGGATTGAGCCTGCAAGCAAGGTACATGCCCTTGGCTGGAATCGCAACCAGGACTCTTCAGTCAGTGGGCCGACGCTCTAACCACTGAGCCAAACTAGCTAGGGCAGTAAGTTTTTTGTTTTTTTTTAAAGAAAATTAAAACTTATAGACTACATCATGCTCAATGATTCCAATAAGTGGACCGAATTTCTTGGCTTTTATTTTTGCAATTTTTTTGTAATCTTACTTAAAATAAAAAAGTGACGGAAAAAAATTTTATTATCTAAACACGTTGAGAAACACCTGATAAAGTCACAATGATTGTGACTTCAAACAAATGAGGCTGTGGCTTCAGAGATATCCCACCTTTTGATGGTAGAGGGCGCTCTTGTAAAGAAAATATTGTTCTGTAGGCACTGCTGAGAATCTTGCCCAGCTCCCTGACGTCAGCGTTACCATGGCGATCTCATTACAATGAGGGGGAATGTATTCCACAGTCTTGCTTCAAAAAAGTGTAAACAGCAGATGCTTTTATTGCCTTTGTTTGAATCTCTGCCCTTGCAGAGCAACGCAAGCCAGAAGCTCAGAGGAGAGGAAGTCCATATTTGTTTATGTGGTGGTGTTTTTTTCTCCCTGTAAGCATCTTAATCTCCTAGGAGAAATGTGTGTAATGACCAGTTAATGGAAAATATATGAATTCAGATTTTACATAAAGAGAGTCAGAACACTGAATACAGTTATTTTTTTAGTCAAAGAATTAACTAAACTTCCTTTAAAAATTTATTAGACACTTTTTATTATAAACTATAAATGTAAAATATATGTGATAACAATTACAATGGTTTTATTTACTGAAATTTATAATACACAAACATGAGGGTACATGTTTCTGTGTATTTGAATAGACTTGTTTTCCTGCAGCTTAGCAGTTAAGAACCTGCATTTAAATTCTAACTGTCCCAGTTTCAAATTCTTACTGACCTTCTGTTTAATCTGGCTAAATTTTTTAATCTGTAAAACAGGAATAATAATTACATCTAACTCTTGTGAAATAGAGTCTGTCTTCTTCATAGCAGACAGGATTAAATGTATAGAGAACTATTTTTATTGCTATATCACACCATAAGAATTTTCATATTTTCTTTATATCTTCATCATATAATTACTGTGTTAAAATATATTAGAACTATACAGAAATGATAACTAAGAGAAATTAAGTAACATAAGTAATATGATGATTATGGCAAATCTGGGCTCAGAATTAGGTATTCTGATCCCCTTTCAAGGGCTTTTTGCATCATGTCTGGCAATTATAATCAACCATGTTTTTTGAGATACAGTGGGTATGGCATTATGCTAAGCACCATCAGAGATAAATTCCGATGCAGTGAATAGGATGTTTTTATAAGGAGTTAAATTCCGATAATAATCATAGCAATTGAAAATTGCTAGAATTGAAAATTGATAGAATATTAAGCACTATGTGCCATAAATTGATTGCCTCCTTTATAAATTACATATAATATATATACAATTTCTTTTTTAATGTAGGGACACTTTGACAGAGGACAGTTTTCTCAGAGGAATACAAATCTCTGGTTCCCACAAAACTAAAAGATGGTGACAAATCCCAAGAGGTGCTGATTTAAGACAATGGTTCATAGAACTCTTACGTACCTGTGGGAGCAGGTGAACCTACTTGCAAATGACTTTCACAGCATCCTTTTGGTGGAAGCTTAATGGAAATCAGAAGCATGGCCAGCTTCATGTTAGTAACTTCTGCCAGCTTTGCTCCAATTCCCTCGTGCTAGTTCAAAGTATGCTTTTCACCAAAATAATTATGCTAATTAAGTCCCTCTTCCCAAATGAGAAGGGACACCCATATACTATATTCTCTCCAGATCTACTTAGGAAAGAAGCTTGTTGGTACAGTGCCTCGGAACTACATACTATTTTTTTTTTTAAATTTTGTTTATATAGGCATACATCATTTTATTGTGCTTCGCTTGTGTTGTGTTTTATACAAATTGAAGGCAAGACCTTCCACCAGCAACTCACTTTATTGTGGTGGTCCATAACCGAGCCTGCAATATCTCCGAGGTACGCCTGTATTAAGTATGCATTTGATTCTTATTGATTTTGAAGTAAAAATACATTTGGGCTAATAAAAATAGCTAAAATTAATTGAGGACTTATTATTTTCCAACTCATGATCTAACTCGTCTAATCCTTAAAACAATTGATGTACTAAACTGAGGCACAGATCAATTAACATCTAAGTGGTAGAGCTGGCTTTATTAAGAACCCAGGCTTTGACAGCAGGGCTACACTCTCGAGAAATTGTGCCAGAGCAAATGTCTCCATTATGTGTAAGAACCACACCCAACAGCAGACACTGCCTCTGTCTTTCCAAAATTTAGGATCTTTTTGAAATAGGGCATGTTTCAAGATAGCTGACTGGGGCTTCCTGACTTCCCCAATTCAGCTGTGGTGGCAGAGCAGGGGCTTTAACTCATCCACCTGCCTTCAGGCTTTGACAAAACCACTGGAAACTGATGCATATTTCTCTCTGCTGAATTACTCATGCACAACAGTGTGACAGGAATTCTTTGGAGCATGAGTCCTTACACACATATACTAGAAAAGCATAGGTTAAGGATGAGGGCAGTTATATTTTCAAGGCCTAGCACAGTGACTGGCAAATAATAGGTGTTCGATAAACATATATTGAATGATGACTAAAGGTTCACAGCAAGGGTGAGTCACTTTGGATTGGAGTGGATAGAGAAGATAAGGCTTGAATCTTCAAGTGAGCTTTGAGTCATAGCAAGAATTTCAGTAGGTAAATAGTTAGGTAGGAGAGGATGTGTAATGGAGGGGCAAATCATACCAAAAACCACACAAGTAGGAAAGTAAAAGCCCTTTTCTGAAAAGAATAAGTCAAGAAGGTAAGTTGGAAAATGTTTCAGGTTAGAGCATAGTCCTTCCATCCATCCATTAAATGCTTATTAAGTATTAGGTGCCATGTCATGGCTAAAACTACTGTAGACATAAAAGTAGGTTGGAACCAGATTTTGAGGAGCTTGAAACGCCAAGCTCAGAAAATGAACTTTAACAGTGATGTTTTTCTGAGCCATGGAGAGTGATTTTGAAAGTTAACTAAGAAAGAGTAGACTGACAGGATTAAACAGGATGGATTGAAGAGAGAAGAGGTCGGGTGAGAACATTCACCAGATAGAAAGACCAAGGTCCACGGGAGAAGGGTAAGATCTGGACTGATGTGGTGATGGGTGTGAGCAGAAGGGGCCAGAAAAAGGCCTTGATTTGAGAGATGTTGCAGAGGCGGAATCTAGAGCAATAGTGAAATCATGGAGAAGACTGTACACTGACAATACCAACTCCTCTGGGGGACAGGAGAATGATGGTGAAACAGGAACACTTGGAGAGGGAGCCACTGCTTCTCCACATGTTGTTCTGTGTTTTCTCAAACTTGATATCTGTGCCTTTGCAAATCTTGATGGATGCTTCCAACACGTGATAACCTACTGAGCAGAGATTTCATGAAAGAATAGGTCAACTGTCTCTTTCCCATTGTAGCAAGGATCATGTGGGTTTTAAAAAAATGTTTTGATTGATTTTACAGAGAGAGGAAACTAGAGGGAAAGAGAAAGGGAAACACCAATCGGCTGTGTCCTGCATGCCCCCCCCCACCCCCCACCCCCCCCACCCCCCCACCCCCCCCCACCCCCCCACCCCCCCCACCCACCCCCCCCACCCCCCCACCCCCCCCACCCCCCCACCCCCCCCACCCCCCCCACCCCCCCGAGATCAAGCCCAAAACCTGGGCCTGGAATCGAACCAGAGACCTCTCAGTGCCTGGGACGATGCTCACCCAACCGAGCCACACAGGCCAGGGAAGAGCATGGGTTTTGTTTTGTTTTGTTTTTATCCATAAATGGAACTTTTTTTTTAAGCTGGTTATCACACTCAATTCTGAGAATCTGAAATTTAAAAAGGAATAACACAACATAGACAAGTAAAAATCAGATCATTATGCAAAACATTGATTTTACGTTTCTCTACCTTTTCTAATCCTTTGATTTCAGACAGTACAGTCATGCCTAAAGGAAAATTTTCAAAGTATATTGGCTTAGAGCAGAGATTTTCAACCTTTTTCATCTCATGGCACAAAAACTAATACTAAAATTCTGCAGCACACCAAAAAATATATTTTTGCTGACCTGACAAAAAAAATAGGTATAGTTTTTCTTTAGTCCTCACCCAATTATATATTTTTTATCAATTTTAGAAAGGAAAGAAAAAAGAGAGAGACACAGAGAGAAAGAGATGGAGAGAGAGAAACATCAATGTGAGGAAGAAACTGATCAGTTGCCTCCCGTATGCACCCCACCAGAGACCGAACCCACAACCTACCTAGGTTGTGCCCTGACCGGGAATCGAACCCTCAAACCCTGGACCCTTTGGTGTACAGGACGACACTTCAACCAACTGAGCCACATAGCCAGAACAAAATAGATATAATTTTGATTCATTCACACTGAACGGCTATTGTTGGCTGTTGTCATGCTTTAATTTGACAATGTAAGGGAAAAGAGGTCAGTGCCCCTGACTAAATAGTCAGGTATTATATGTTTTAAAAATTCTTGCGGCACACCAGTGTGCTAGAGAAAAGAGTTATAAGTGCTTCTCTGTGATTATTATTTGTTAGGTAATATATAGCACGGCTACCTCTAGATCAATTACAGTGTGAAAGCACAGATAACTGAAGTGCACAGATTATTCTGAATCTTTCTTTATTGTAAACTTGTGTTGAAGGTTCTTCTGCTATCAAATCTTTTACCAAGGCTTCTAACAAGGAGCAGCTTTATAAATTTGAATTTCATCTATTGACCATACACACCTTCTCTGGCAGGAGGTTGTGAGCAGAGAACTGGCTAAATGATATCAGAGCAGAGAACACAGAAAACATCACAGTTTCTGATAGTTCAACAAATTATTTGATTTCAGTCACTGAAGATTGAGAGGCAAATGAATACATGTTGCTTGAGACAAATGACTTTTCCTTGTTATTTTGTGCTGGGTGATGACAGTTACTTTTCTTTAACAATCACCATATTCCTTTTATGTTCTTGGGATCCTGGATTTGGAAGCAACATCAGAAGTTCATTATGTTTCATTTCCCACATTCTGACAGAATTATACCTAAACTGTCCAAGCTGGATGGTTGTCTGTTTTGTTCTTTGCTTGGAGGATGGTCATTGGTACCTGATGGAAAGCAGTTGGTTGGCAAGCTGCTTATGCATGTTATAGTTTTGATAATACAAGTGGGGCAAAAGGAGGTTTACAGTTGTTCATATGGAAAATAGCACAATAATTAATAAATAATAAAACAAGAATAAACTCGGTTTTGCATACTCACAACTGTAAACCTACTTTTGACTCACCCTGTAGTTATTTGTCCACTTAGCAGTAGCATAGAGCATGCACACATAGATGAACGTGATTAGTTAGCAATATGATGTTCTAAAATGCAAACGATGAAAATACATGGGAAGAAAGGACAATTGCCTTTGGAAAACAATATGTTTCATCTATCAGAGATTTGTCATCAAATGTGTAGCACAGAGTTGGCCCATCATAAATCTTTGCAAAAGTTAAAAACAAAACAAAACAAATAGCTAGAGAAATAATGTTGTTTAGGAGGAGAGCGGGTAACTGTTCTTTCCTTTGTGTGTTCCCAGAGTTACTTTCACCTATGGTTGCTGTGTGAGAAAAGAGTTCCAGAATCAAATAAGTTTGGAAAATACTGGATCTTTCTATCTCCTTTTTGGAGTTGTGATATATATTAGCACATTAAGCATTTTGAGAAGACACCTGTCTATATCTGATAAAATCAGTATTTCCTAAGTCTATTTGCACAAAACCTACTAGCCACTCATACTTTAGGAAATACTGCTCTTTAGGATTAATTGTTTACCTTTTTTGCCTGAGAGAATGACCATGTCTTACTCATTTTTGTATGTACATTCTATATGCTAACTAGTACACATAGGTACAGTACAGACTTATGCAGGTAAAATGAAAATGGCCTGCATGGGGTTGGGTAAAAGGACACCAACACTGACCAAGAAAGCTGAGTAGGGGAGCTGTGTCATGAATATAAAGATGAACAGTGTCACGGTTGGAATCAGAATGAAAGAGAGTGGTAAAACAGACAGTAGGTGCTGAATGCAAAGTACCTGTTTTTAATCTACGTGTAGGACTGGAGCTTCTGACACTGCTATTGAAAACCCTCGGTCCATCTTCCTTGATAATTACAATGTCTCTCTTAAATCATCTATGTTATCAAGCCTTTACAGACAGAGTAAGCACTGACCACCAAGGTTGTACCTCACTCATACCTAATGCTTATTATCAAACTGTTATAGATATTTCATTCTTAAAACTTCAGGCAAGTGATTATTTGGAAATAAAATATTCATTGGAAAAACTATCTGGAAGCTACACATCATTGCATTTGGGAACTTTAAGTAGTGCTTTGCTCTCCCGCCTTACTGCTGTCTTACTGCACCTTGATGTGTCAGGGTAGTGTTGCCAAGGATTGACAAAGAGTGAAACCCCAGGAGACCCTGCATATGAAACTACAAACAAATAAGGGAGCACCTAATAATAAACACAGGCGAAAGAATCTAATACCCCTGGAAAGTTTGATATCCAAGAGAAATGCTATTAGAAAGTCTGTTTCCTACAGGTCTGAATGTGTGCCTTTCATTGGCCGCTTTAAGATTTGCTCCCACTGGTCGTAGGAAATTGAAACTAGATAGAAATCAGCAGTGTTTCTGGTGCCTTGTGTTGGCATTATACACATTGTTAACAAAATATTACATCTCATATCCAAAGACAGCTATATCTTTGAAATTATTCATTTTGACCACATTTACTTGAAAAATGGCATTTAGCTTTGAAAGTTATGGGAGAATTATAAGTTGAATAACTATCAAAAGGTTATTTTAAAACTTTCCTTTTACATGACTATAAGAAGTTGGGCAGTATGAGCATTTTAAAGTTGAGCATAGCTTGAGTAATGGGCATACAGTTATCTTTGTCTGCATATCAAAATCTCAGCAATAACTGGCTTTTTCTAATATTCCTGTTATGAAGGCTTACATTTTTGTTTCAACTAGATGTAGAAGGGGTCTAAAGGATATTATATTCATATTATGATACAACTATTTTTCTTCTGTTCTTGCCCCAAACAGTGATCATCATGTACATATTATGACATCAGTTACTAAAAAACACCTTTGTGGCTAAAATCATGTGCTGACTTTTATTGCTATCAAGGAATATTACATTCAGAAGAAAAAAGGGGTACTTCATTTCCAGATGTTGCTGCATTCACTCTATTATAAAAATAAAGGGCTCTTACCTCCAAGCGTATTGATATATCAAGTAATAAATGTGACAGTTACTGGTTCTATTTCCCTTATCCAGTCTCCCTGCACAACTGCAACGTAACATGTTTCTTACTAGTAACAGATGCTGGAAACCTTCCTTTGAAATTCCTCTGGAGAAGCTGCCCTGTTGATTGCATTAGACAGGAAGTGGCTTCATGCAGATGTCTACTTGCTGGTGCATTGTTGTAATTGCTGTTCTGCTGACCCCTTGCTGAGTGCCATACTTTTCTCTTGTAGGTGATGTGCCTTCAGGACTTTTTTGGTGACGATGACATTTTTATTGCATGTGGACCAGAGAAGTTCCGTTACCAGGATGATTTCTTGCTAGATGAAAGTGGTAAGGAAAAATAAAAGTTCAAAACCAGGGGAAATTTGAGGCAGCTTTCCAAAATGAGCTGTGCCAGGCCAAGATTATGTCAACTCTAAAGCTACCAAATCAGTTTCAGATCCTCACCCAGTATGTCTTTTTCATAACTTGAATTTCTTTGATTTTTTAAATATAGAAAACAGATGAAATGATAATTGGAAAGGTTAAATCATTTGGAAGGGAAAATTACCAAGGGCTAATTTATAACAATTTAGTAACTAAATTGATTTCTATAAAAATCATGGTGTGGATTTCTACATTTCTAATTGTATATTTTCCTCAAAATTTATACTTGAGAGATTTATAATCATAAAATTATTGAGTATGTTTCTAGGCTCAGCTTTCAGGTGACCTCCTGTAGTTCCTAACTGGAAAGTGACTTGGTGTCCCTTTTCTTTTAAATACTTCAGAATTTGATGTTATCACCATCTGTGAAGGATCAAAAAAGAGCAGTGTAGCTTCCTTCCATTAAAAATGAAATGTAAAAAAGGGACAATTGATAAACAGGGAAAGACACATCTTAGAAAATGAATATCAAAGGTTGTGACTCAAGAATGATGTTTTTATAATACTATAAATCATCTCAGAATCTTGACAGCATCTTGGGAAAAGTTATTAAAGAGGTCTTCCCATGAAAATATTACTTCTAATTTAATTAGGGAAATATTACATACTTATTGACAATTCAAATTCTAGCTAGTTGGAAATGATTTTTGAAGTGAATGAATTTTTGCCTAGGTAAATGCAGATAAAACAAATTAGTGAGCTTTTGGCAAAGTGGATGGGAAATATTTGAGCACCAGCATAATAGGATGAGTGATGTAACATAATATTTTGGCTTTAACACTGCTGATGCGTATTCACATAAAGTATCTATATTATATGCATATATACATATCAGTTACACGCATTTGAACATACTAAAATTATTTCATCATTTAAAAATGACTTAGAGTGTGTAGGGGGTGATAAGAATAAGAAAGATTACCCCTTTACTGTGAAAATATCAATGCCCAATAAAAGTATATATAGATGTGTCATTTGAAAGATTGAAGTTATTTTGATTCAAAATTTTTAGCAGGGAGAGTGGTTTGGTACCTCTTTCCTTTCAAATAGATTTTCTTTTCTAAATATTTTCCATCTTTATCTCCAATAACCATGCTTTTTTAGGGCAAATATTTATGCAAATATATCAGGCATAAATATACCAGGGCCTCTCCCCATCCCACTCCTTCTTCAGGCAGCTTTGCGATTGTGTGAAGCAAGTGAATGTTAGGGGTCAGGCAGAAGAGCTGACAGCATAGTTTTGAAAAAAATAAACTGCCTTGACTTTCAATTTAAAGAAAATATCTGCTTCTAATAAAATGGTTTGAGAAAACAGGTGCATTCTGAAATGAAAGTTTCATTTGTTGCTTTGATATAGAAAACAGCTTGCCACACTGGAACTAGAATACAGCTCAGTTTCACATCAGAGTTGGCCTGGGGTTCCCAAGCCCTCAAGCTCTTTCCAGGCCCACGTAGGCCTGGCTAGGTGAAGTGTGGGTCTGGGCTTTCCCTCCTGACAATGTGCTCTGAACGCAGGATTCTGCAGCCTGCTCCTATTTACCTGCATAGATGGGCAAGCAGGCTTTCTGAAAGTACAACAGAAAAATACCAGAAAATCCCTTGTGATTTCCCAGTGAAATCCTTTCTCATTAAAAAGAATGCACACAGATTTCTACCTATCTCTGTTTATCTCTGTTTATCTATCTATCATCTATCTATCTATATCTATCTATCATCTATCTATCTATCTATCTATCTATCTATCTATCTATCTATCTATCTATCTATCTATCATCTATCTATCTATCTATCTATCTATCTATCTATCTATCTATCTATCTATCTATCATCTATCTATCTATCTATCATCTATCTATCTATCTATCTATCATCTATCATCTATCTATCTATCTATCATCTATCTATCTATCTATCTATCTATCTATCTATCTATCATCTATCTATCTATCATCTATCATCATCTATCTATCATCTATCTATCTATCATCTATCATCATCTATCTATCATCTATCTATCTATCTATCATCTATCTATCTATCTATCTATCTATCTATCTATCTATCTATCTATCTATCATCTATCTATCTATCTATCTATCATCTATCTATCTATCATCTATCTATCTATCTATCTATCTATCTATCTATCTATCTATCTATCATCTATCTATCATCTATCTATCATCATCTATATCTATCTATCATCTATCTATATCTATCATCTATCTATCTATCTATCATCTATCTATCTATCTATCATCTATCTATCTATCTATCTATTATCTATCTATCTATCTATCTATCTATCTATCTATCTATCTATCATCTATCTATCTATCTATCATCTATCTATCTATCATCTATCATCATCTATCATCTATCTATCTATCTATCATCATCTATCATCTATCTATCTATCTATCATCTATCTATCTATCTATCTATCTATCTATCTATCTATCTATCTATCATCTATCATCTATCTATCTATCATCTATCTATCATCTATCTATCTATCATCTATCTATCTATCTATCTATCTATCTATCTATCTATCTATCTATCATCTATCTATCTATCTATCTATCTATCTATCTATCTATCTATCATCATCTATCTATCTATCTATCATCTATCTATCTATCATCTATCTATCTATCTATCATCTATCTATCTATCTATCTATCTATCTATCTATCTATCTATCTATCTATCATCTATCATCATCTATCTATCTATCTATCATCATCATCTATCTATCTATCTATCTATCTATCTATCTATCTATCTATCTATCTATCTATCTATCTATCTATATCATCTATCATCCATATCTATCTATCTATCTATCTATCTATCTATCTATCTATCTATCTATCTATCTATCTATCTATCTATCTATATCTATCATCATCTATCATCATCTATCTAATCATCTATCTATCTATATCTATCTATCATCATCATCATCTATCTATCATCTATCTATCATCTATCTATCATCCATCATTTATCTATCATCTATCATCTATCTATATTTATCTATCATCTGTCTATCTGTCTATCATCTATTTCTCTATCTATCTTTTGGCACAGCAGTGCACATCACACATACATCAGGACATCTTGCCCACCATTTGTGGTTTGACCCTTTGCAGGCCCACTTTGAATTGTTTTAAAGAGAAAGTGAGAACTTCACGTCCTTTCCCCTGATGAATATATCCTAACAATTTCTTGATGTGCAATACATTTCCTGAGTAACAGTGTTCTCCCCCATCCTAAAAGAAACACATGGATTGGGAACAGGGGGAGAGTCTAAATTGAGATTTTATTTCCTTGGATGAACTTAACCCCAAGACTAAATTCACACGTTGACAACTGCAATTGCTCTGTTGCTTGTACAGCATGTTCTAGTGCTAATGTATTAAAATTTGAATCTTTTTAAAAGTGCTCTGAGCATGATTTAGCCCAGCTTATCTGTACTTTCTAAATGGTATTTGCACATTTTGGTTCATTTGGCCTGTTCCATAGTAGCTTCTTAAAAGGAGTGTCAGCGGCGGTACAGACATCTTCAGAATTAACACTTACACAGGACTGTGCTTGATTTAATGGTGCCAAGACGTGGCCTTTTGCTGCAAGGTAGCACTTTTATTTTATCTTTCAAAATTAACCCAGCTCCCGGTGTGTTCAGGATTAGCAATAATACATCCTCCTAATTACTGCTGGGAAAGCTCCTAGAGGCAACTTCTGAGGTCTTTCCAATGAGGAGTTGTACCATTAGAAACGTGTATTTCAATATTAGAAACTGTGAGGAGCCTCCTTCCTCCCTTAAGTTTTCACATGTAAAAAAACACTTTCCTGTTTCCACTTCAAACTATAACTGTTTTAGCAATATCATCATCAATGAGTGGAGTCCCAACATCTTCAAATATGGTGGAGATAGCACTAGATATAGAGACATACAGGCCAACAGGTCCATCTCCAGCATGGTTTGCTGTCCAATTTAGAATGATGAAACATAGTCCAGGAAAATGTCAAATTGGAAACAGGAAGCTTAACATGATTTTGCTCATATATTGATGATAAGTTGACAAATTAGTGATTTGTTGCCATTAAAAAGTGGCAAGATTTTGTTGAGAAATGCCTGTCTCACATCTGGGAGGTACAATTAACTCCTTGGTGATAAGTCTGTCTCAGGATGTCAACGTTTGTCCCCTGATGCTCCCCCCCGCCCCCCAGCCTTAACATCAATGCCCCGAAGTTATTTGGCCAATTTCTTCACCCACTCTCCTCACCCCTACCAGGCGCCACCTGATCAGGAGTCTAAATATCTGTCATCCTCTTTTATTTTGTTTTAACTAATTCTTTAGTGCTCTTGATTCTGATGTTAATAGGCATTACTTTAAATTTTTGCTTAGATATATCAGTTTCCTAGGGCTGGTGTAACAAAGTTCAATAAACTGGGGGTTTAAAACAACAGAAATTGATTCTTTAACAGTTCTGGAGGCCAAAAGTCAAAAATCAAGGTATGGGAAACATTATGCTCCCACCGAAGGCTCTAGGAAGAATCCTTCCAGCCTTCCTCCTGGTTTCTGGTAGTTGCTGGCAATCTTTGGTATCACTGGGCTTGTCCCATCATCACTCTGATCTGTGCCTCCATTTTTACATGGCCTTCTCTGTGTGTCCAAATTTGCTTCTTCTTATAAGGACTCCTGTTATTGAATTAGGGCCCACCCTAATCCAGCCTGACCTCATTTTAACATGATGGCATCTGCAAAGACCCTATTTCTATGTAAGGTAACATTCACAGGCTTCACCATATCTCTTGGGGGGATGCAATTCATTCCACCACAGATGTTGTTTGAACTTGTCCAGACTTTATTTGAACTTGAGTTACAAGTAAACTGATTTCTATTTGTTTGTTTTGACCTGTCTTTAGATTTGCACAGCTATAGCTTTATATTCATTAGTAGAATATATAAACAACAGATCTGTGACAAGGTTGCCCCTCATCTGACCTTTTAAAGATAGGGTCACCTGATGGATCAGAGGAACGAATCAGACCAGCTGTGGGCTGGTCTGAGCTCCTTTGACTAAAATGAAAATATATGGTCTGAATGCTAGAGGTGGTTGTATTTTTAATTGAACTGCCTTGTCCAAAACATACTGATTTCTAGGTAGATGTCAAATATGCTGGAGAAGACCTCTGTTAGAACTGGCCCATAAAGTCTCTGAAGGGAGGGATTGTTTGTTCGATGAGAGTCACAGCACAAGATTCTGCCTTGGGTCCTGTATCACTCAGCATGGTTAGATGTGCCCACTTGAGAAGCTGATCGTGTGTGGATGAAGTTCTCTGGGAGGGAAGCTTATACAACAGAAGACAAGATGAGGCTCCACAAGGATTTTTAACAGGATAGGTTGTTTCTAAGGAGATAAAATTGAATTGTTACAAACCCAAAGTAATGCTCTGGGGATTTTTTATTGTAAAAAAAGAAGCCAGTTCTACAAGCTCAGTTAGCAGCAATGTAGTTTTAACAGTAGCACATATGAAAATTACATTTAGTTTGCTGCAGGCTTATTGTGAGATGTGGCTCATTTGCTCTATGTAGTGTAGGTATATCATATATTATAAAACCTTTCAGACCCTCTGATCGAAGATGGCAAATGTTGGCTGAAATAAATTAAAATTAAAAATGTTAATAAAATTCACAAAACTGGTATAGAAGTATAATAAGTACATATAGAAGTATGGAAGAAATTTAATTAAACTCTCACATATTTTTTTTTTAAGTTTGTGACATTTATGCTTGTTTAACTGAACTAAGACTTTTTGGCTACTGTGTATGTGCATATGTGTGCATGTGCATGTGTGTGTGCATAGTATCTCTGCAGAATGCCAGTCCAGTGTCTCTCTGCACCAGACAGACCCATCTGAGTGCAGGTTCTTCCTGGGTATGTGATTCTAGAAGGGACATTTCCTCAGCTTCTCTTATGACCGCCATGGTGTTGGGTTCCCAGGATCTGCTTGGTAAATGTTTCTAGAAACATTTCTTCTGACCACTTTCCAGAGACTCATGTCCTGAATGAGATGAGACAGAAGCTGCCTCAGGCACCGCTCACCACAGGATCCTAATTGCTTTCCCCAACTCTGGGTAAAAGGAAAGCAGGGTTAGAAGCTGAAGCAGTAGAAACCAATATTAGATTAAGGTTAGAAGACACAGGTCTGGTCCAAACTCCATGTCCTACTTGCTGTGTGGTCTCTAAATCTCCACGCCTGCTTCCTATTGTGTAAAACACCCTTTTTTCCTGGGTTATAATGGACCTCAAATAAGATAATAAATGTCAAAGCACGTCCAAAACTGTGTTCCTTATTACTTAGTGACTGATGTTAGTGAGTGACACCTCCGCTGAAATATACCTCCTATTGGATTGCAGCTGGACTCAGTCACATAGATTCATTTTCAGGGCTTAATTGGAGGCAGATGTCACCAAGGTTTGCTTTTGGTGCTCTTGAGAAAGCTTTCTTATCTATTGTTTTCTTCTAACTCTCAACTTTTATTCCTGTGGTGGAGTTAAGAGGGAATTAAGGACCTTTGAAGATATTTACCCTGCTCTGGGAGAAACCTCTGGAAAATTAAATCAAACCACATTTAGAACCAGTCAGACTTCTACAACTGACAATGTTCAGGAGTCCCAGTCCTTATGTCCATGTTGATTTGGGTCCAAGGGATTTTTTACAGCCCCAGTGCTCTGTCCTTGTGTTCCTGGTGCTAGGAAACCACAGGTCATTGGGAATACTGGAAAGAGATGTTCAGAATCTGGGTAAAGACCAGATTTTCTCACAAAGTGGTTTTTGAGCACTACTAACAAAATTCATTCTTTTATGCATCCATTTATTTATTCAATAAACTAAGCTAACTTATCATGTGCCAGGCAGTGTGCTGGGCACAAATAACTGTAGATAGTAACACTTACATAAAATGTGACTTTTAACATTGCTTATGTCTAAAGATGTCAAAGGACAGCATGGATGGACCTAGAGAGTATTATGCTAAGTGAAATAAGTCAGTAAGAAAAAGACAAATATCATATGATTGTACTTATTTATAGGACCTAAAGAACAAAATAATTAAACAAACAAAACTGAAACAGATTCATAGATACAGAGAATGGGGGTTTGGGAACTGGGTAAAAATGGTGAAGGGATTAAGTACAAATTGGTATTCACAAAATAGTCACAGGGATGTAAAGTACAGCATAGGGAATATAGTCAATAATATTGTAATAACTATGTACAGTGTCAGGTGGGTACTTAAAGTATCAGTGGAACACTTTGTAAAATATGTGATTGTTTAACCACTATGCTGTACACTTGAAACTAATACAAAATAATTTTGAATGTAAACTATAATTGGAAAATAAAATTTTTTAAATGTTTAAACCAAAATAAATGAATAAGAATGTCAAATGATCTCAGGTACTGAACTTGGACTCAGAATGCAAAATGTTGCATTTTTGCTCTTGTGTGTTTTATCTCTTTGGAAAAAATATTGTGGTAAAATGCCTAATGGCTCATAAGAGACTGACAATTCTTTATAGATTTGAATTTTAATTAGATTATGTGCCAGTTTAAATTGAATTTATGGTCAGATTTCTTTGAGATGTGTAGTAGTTTACGCTGAAAAATTTTGTTGTTTCAATATGTTCAATATATTCTAAAAATGTAAAGTTCTTATTTTTTTAAAAACAAATAAACACATTAGAGCTGTTTTACTGAATAATTGCCAAGTTTCTGTCACATTTCTGTACATTTCATTGTACAGAAAATCTGGTGTGATCAGTCCTTATTGTATTGATTTATCGAATACAGTCTAATGTTTGAAATAGAAGATTTTGGAGATTTTGCTTGTTTTGTTGCAAATGGAGAATACACTGGCTAATGTGCATTGCTCTTGTTAACAAGTTCCCATTTGCCTCTTAGCAGTGGAAAAACCACAGGGGTTCTGGAGACTTTCTCCACCATAGCTACATTTTAGCTCATCATAAATATAAAATTTTCTGGAGCACAGTGATATTTTCAATTTTAATCCACTGTCAAGCAATGGAGGCATATAGAGTATTATATTTTGGAGACAGAATCTAACTCAAGGACAAGCTATTTCCTTTGCTACATAGATGATTTTCTACTTTGGAAATCAAGACATTGTATAACATATGCAATCTCTCCTTTACGCTTTCTCTTCTGGTCCTCATAGGATTCTTTTTATTATATTCAATATTAGTGACCCCTGAATTATTGATACAGACAAACCCTACAAAATATAACATCGAAAATGAATCCTGTACACTAAGAGTCTTGGAGATCATCAGCTCACCCTTCCTTCCAGTACACAAGTCTTCCCCACAGGATTGCAATAGTTTTTCATTTATCCCCAACTAGAACCCTCTGTTTCTGGAAGCTTATAACTTGTGAGAAGGCCAATTCCACTGTCCACTAGTGCTTATTTTTAATAAGTTCTTTCTTACATTGACTCTTAATTAATCTCTCTGTAGCTTGTACACAGTGGTCTCAAATTTTCCCTGCAGAGTAATAAATACCATCTACTGCCTTCATTCTTAAGTGAGCTTTCCCCCTAGAACACGGGGATGATCAAAGTCATTCACTGTAAACTATTTTATTTTTCCCTCTAGATCAAAATGACTCTGTTCCCTCTTTCTCTCACCTTTCAAGAAAGAAGACTATTTTCCTTTCTAAAGGCAACGAGAGTGTCCTTGATTTTGTCTTCCCTCTTCTTATCAGCTTTCCTTTCCTATTGTTTTTTGTTTTTTTTAATCCTTACCCGAGGAAAAATTTTTCCATTGCTTTTCAGAGAGAGCGGAAGAGAGAAAGAGAGAGGCGCATATCGATTGGTTGCCTCCTACACTCGCCTAGACCAGGGCCAAGAATTGAGCCTGCATCTGAGATGTGTGCCCTTGGCTGGAGTTGAACCCAGGACTCTTCAGTCCTTGGGCCAACACTAACCACTGAGCCAAACAGGCTTGGGCTCCTATTGTTTTTGTGGATTTGTTGTTTTATCCTTTCTTTATTGCTTCTTTCTCCTCAACCTGTGGCCATGCCTAAATTCCTCTTATACTAAAAGAGTGTTCAGTCATCTCTATCATCTTATCAAACCACAATGCCCTTCCTGTCTCTGCCAACAGCTTTTTAAAAAGTTACTGTCCTTGAGGCTTCCATCTCCTCATCCTGGCTCACTTTCTATACCTTTGGGTAAATGGTACATTGAAAACACAAGAATTATGAGGGGGGTTTTAATGTAAAAAAAAAGTCTTCCACTATCCTTTTAAATTTGTATAGTGGCAGATGTTCTTTTGCCATTGAATACTTGGGCAATATCAAGACTTTTCTGCTCCCTCCTAAGATAGTAAAAAGTGTTATGGACTTTTTTAGCTACAAATCACCATGTCAATTCATAAGTGAAAATATCTAGTCCAAGGCAATTGTCATTCAAAATTGAAGTTCTTTTTCCATAGCTACCCAGGGCTTGACGTGGTGAGTCCCTTCTTGAAAAGACAAAGGCCACGGTCAGATGATGCCTTCTCTCCTTTTCACTCACCTCTTCCCTATGGTTTTTGATCCTTTCAGGATTGGAATACAGAAAGTAGGAGTTGAGTGGGTGATGAAGAAGGGGAGGTAGGTCCTTACCTGACTGTACTGTTGTAAGATGGCTTCAGGTTCTCTGGGCCACCAGATGTTATGTAAAGCCAAATCTCTTCTGGGCATTTTCATGGTTCTTCAGGGACTCTCACTGGGAACTTTCCACTGTTCTTTTTTGATGTTATCAGTTCAGTTTCTTCCAGCTTGGGATCTTTCTCTCTGTGTTTTCAAAAGCTCTCCCTGTTGGCTTCAGATGATCTTCTTGGGAAGAATTTAAATTAGGTTCATGCCACCTCCGTCAGATTCATCAAAACCACTCATATGTCCTTTGCCCCAACAACAGGCTGCTCACTGCAGCCAAGTCTCCATGCTGCTGCCAGAGGTTCGAGGATGAGAGCCAAACATTCAAACACCAATCTCCTCTTTCCTTTTACCCATAAACGACTCTGACCAAGCTCTTCAGGTCTCCTAGTGAAGCACCAACTGAACTGAAGGAAAGCAACTCCCCTCTTTTAGAATAAGGGAATTCACAGCATAGCTTTCTCTAAAGAAAACTTACTAATCTTCCTTCTCTATAATAACTTAAGTTTTTTATAACTTTGAGGTGGATAAGAAACCTAAAGCATGTGTTTTTTGTTTATATCTACTTTGAAATTTACATCTCACAATTCACTTTGGTATCTGATTTATATGCCCTTGGAGTCTGGGTAAAAATATCATTTTGAAACCTTATTATCCAATGTTCACTTTTTTTTCCTTCTTCTACCTCAACTTCTTTGTAGCATTTGACATTTTTGATGATTCCCTCCTTGAGATTCTCTCCCCTTTGTCCTTCATGGTGTTTTGCTGTCCTGGTCTTTTGCCTACCTCCTTGACTATTCCTGATCTTTTTTCAGGTGTGTTCTTATGCCATATATCCCATAATAATTGTTCCCTAAGATTTATTCCCCCTCCTTTTTTTTTTACTTAATTGCTCTATTCCTAGCCAAGTTCATCTACCTTAATGGTTTCAGCAATGATGATGATGGTAGACAGTGATGGTGACAAATGGCAACCAGATGGTATGCAATAAGCAAAGCCTTTGAAGTATGTATAATTTTCCCAATTTTACAATTAAGGAAATTAAGGCTTTGATGATAAATAATTTGTCCAAGGCCACACAGCTAGTTAGTGTTGAAGGCAGAGTTCAAAGCCAAGTTTGCATATATTTGACAACACAGTCTCTAAGTATACCTCCTCACAAGTCTGTATCTCTAACTCAGACTCTTCTCATGAGCTCCAGAACCATATTTCCAACTTTCTATTATGAACTTCTTTATGATTATTTCACATCACCTGAAATGCAACACATCCCACAGCTGAACTCATTGCCTTCTTGGTCATCTCTATCCTTCCTCTGTGCTTCCTGTTCATGGAATCAGCATTCTACCTGACACCAAGTTTACAAAACATGAAGTTGTCTTTTACTTGCCCTTCTCCTTTACTCTTCATTAGCAATATTTTGTCTCCCTGCTTTTCAATGCCACTGCCATTATCTTAAGTGAGTTCTTCATGATCTCTTGCTTAGACTTTTCTAATGACTGTTTAACTTGCTTTCTTGGTATCAGTCTTCAATCTTTCTACTCTGGGTCTGCACAGAGATTGAGTTTCCTAAATTCACTTGACCAGCCCTTCCACTGTCCAGAGACTCCTTGGTGAGCTGTTTTAGGGAAGTCATAAGTCAGCTCTGTTGTACCTTTCCAGCTGTTATCAACTCTAGCCACAGTATTATTTTCTGGTGTTCTCAAAGCCATTTATTTCCAATATCTCTGTCTTTCCTCACATTGTTACCATCAACATGGAATGCTCCTCCTTTTTCCCATCACCACCCACCCAAATCCCTCTTGCCCTTTGAGGTTTAATTCTAAAGTTGACTTCTTTGTACTGCCTTCCTTCATCTACTTGGTTTCAATCAATTACTGATTTGTCTTTCCTCATATACATATTTATCTCACTGAATTCTCATAAAAACTCTGTGGTGTTGTTTTACAAATAAAGAATGCCGAGTTAAAAGAAGTTAAAAAACTGCTCAAAGTCACATACCCAGTGAGCAACAGAGTTGGATGAAAACCAGATATCCCAGACTCCTTGTTTTCATCTTACTTAAGTATAAGTGCCCTGAGGTTGTTCTTACATATTATTAATATCTACATCTCACCGCTCCTATCACAGTGCTCTGAGCGTAGTAAGGACCCTGAAACGTTAGCTGAATGCAGAAAGAACCTACTCCACCTGTCAACCCTTCAGATGCTTGAGTCCCAAGGCCTGATACTTCCCAGAAGCTGTTTCTCCAGGTTTCTTAGACAAAGTTTCTGCAACTGTTTCTCTTAAGACCAGTCTACTATCCTGGTTACATTTCTGCATAAACTTCATGGTCAGCAATATCTTCCTTAAATAAACCCAGAACTGAATGCAGTTTTTCTTGAAGGTTTCAAATAACCTAGAGAATATAAACTTATTTAGTAGAGACAACAAACTTGTTCAAATGCAGCCTAAGAGTGATTGTGGTTTCTTTAACCAGTTGAATAGCAATGCAGGCTCATGGTTAGACTGTGGCCAGCTGAACACTCTGGGGCCTTCTGATGAGATATCAAGTTAGGCTCTGTTTCTTTAATTGCATATTTGAACTTCCATCCAGTATTTTAATTGTATTTATGACAAATAGCATCTTATTAATTTTAGTCATTAATTCTGGTATTAAGCATCTAAATTCTACCTGAGGATAAATAATGGCAAGGGATGGAGTTAAAATAAAGTCTTTCTGATTTCCAGGCCCTTGCTCTTTCCAACTAGCTTAAGCTCCTAGTGACCTTTCTAGCCAAACACCAGTAGCATAGCTGCCTAAAAGCTCTCAGGAAAAAAGAAAAAAAAAAAAAGAAAAGCTACAACAACATATGTTTTCTCATGGGTGGCAATGGCGGGGCAGTCTGAGGCCCATCATCCACCTTTGGCTTGGTCATTCTCCTCCTGAAGCTGGGTAATAGTCTCACAGAAGAGGACAACAGGTTCTCTTGTCCACTGCACTGACCTACTCTGACCCTGAGAACAAGGGGGTACAGGTAGGACTTTCCTCTTAATGTGGGTCCACAGGGCATGTGCACTTAGGTTTTTATTCCTGTTTGAAATCTGCCAATTCAATTCCTCACACCAAGCATTTGCTAAGAGCCTACTATGTGTCAAGTGTTCTTGAGGTTTATGCAAAGGAGGTTCTAGAAAGTTAAATATCTACTTACTGAGAAGCAGATGAAGTGAAAATTAATGTGAAAAAATACTCACTGTGAAGGTAATTCTATAATCTAATTTCAAAATTGGGCAGTAACTTGATATGTATGTGGATATGTGTTGTCTTTACAGATATGTATTGTAAGTGTTCTGAATAACTGAAATATAATAAGATACTGATATGACTCTTTGCTGACTAAAGCTAGATTTTCTCTCTAAATGGTTGGAAAATAAACAAATGGATAATGCTTTTAGTCAAACCTGGCCAGTGTGGCTCAGTTGGTTAGGGTGTCTTCCTGTGCAGAAAAATGTGACTGGTGGAAGTTAGGTTCTTATGGTATTGCTGGAAGAAGCATTTCTGGAGGCATCCACAGGAGGCTGAGATATTGTAGAAAGCTTTATTTCTCTGAAATTAAAGCCCTGAATTTTCAAAGTCCCATTTCCCTTTGCCCAGTCATGGAAGAAGTGTAGCTGGGACATTAGTAGAGCTAAAATCAGAACCAGTGTCCAGAGTTTCCAGACTATCCAGTCCAATACAGCATCAGGCTAGCTTAATTTGTGTTTCCCCACTGCAGTCCATCAGTCCATTGTGTGTGATGTCCACAGGTCCACATTGTTATAGAGGAAACATGGGTGAATGCAAAGTCAGACCAAGAGAGCCCCATGAGCCAAGAGCCAAGAGAGAGAACGCCTTTGTTTAGGAGATTATGTATTTCATGTGCTTGCAGTGATCACACACATTCTGACCAATGATCTCTGTTCCCAGGTGTGATCGACAGGCAAGTACTTCCTTTATGTCACCCTAACTTTATTGGGCATGTGTCTATCTTCCTTTTTTGGATTTCTTCCACCTGTGTTTTGTAGGAAATAGGCTGGTGATTCCCTTGGGAGTGCAAAGTTGCAGCTTCCTGGTGATGATGCCCAAATGACATGCCTATAATATCTGGCCTTCCTTCTTTGCTCTTTTCCTATTGTTATTAACTATTGGCAATGTTATCTGTCCCCCTTTTAGAGACCTTAAGCCTTGTAATCTTACAAAGGTAAATGGGTGAAGGTGTGTATCTTCTTGTAATTATTACATACTGTCAAGGGGTGTAGGCTTGCCTATCCCAATGCTCAGAAGTTTTCCCCTATCTGACAGAGGAAGGAGGGGCAAAAGGGAAGCAAAGACTTCATGCAGGGCAGGGGAGAGGGATTCTGCAAAGTCTAAGCCAGTCTGGTGTCCCTGGGAGGTAGCATAGGCAATGTCTAGGGGATGACGCATGGCATCCTTGTTGGACAAGCTGGCATCCTTGTTGTATTCTAGAAATGACAAACTTGACAAGAAGGTTAAAAGGTATAATTCAAAATTGAGGGGACTTATAAAAACTAACCATCTGATGAGAGGTAAAAATCTATCTGATAAAGGGAAAAGTAAACTTTATAAGATCCTAGTTTAGTTTGGAGGAGTGGCTTCCCTGGAGGCAGGTGTGTCACACCTGTCTGAAGCCCTTCTGTCCACCATATTTAACTCAAATTAAGCTAAGGAAAATATCCTATTGACTTCTCTCATGAGAAACTGTGGGCCTTTTATGTCTGAACCATTTGGACAGAAAAGGGAAAGCAGTTTCAAACAAAGCCAATAGACCATTCATATACTTCATTAACTCAACCATAAGTCCAAACCATTGACTCTCATTTCAGGAGACAGTGATACAGATGGCTTCTAAACTGAGGATTATATTGTGTGAATAAGCAACCAGGTAAATAATAACATAGGCATACATTCTATGAAAACAGAAGAACACAAAACACAAAGGTTAATGTACACTGCAAATTCTAAATGAGTTGAGAAGACTTCAAGATGCAATGCTTTTGCTAGAATGAAATTAAGCCATGGCAATCTGATAGATTTCTGGCAGTTAGAACATCTCTGGTGATATTAGGTGCTGAGGTCTGTAAGGCATACACAGACACAGCCTTAAAAACAAAATTTTGAAGACATTTAACTGTAGTGGAGTCCATATTCACAATTGGACATTGAGATTTTTATTGAAACAGTTTTTCTCCCTAAAATTGCCCTTATTTTTAAAAATTTATTTGATTGTTGAGAATAGTACAGATGTCTCTATTTCCCCTCTTTGCTCACTTCGACCAGTCTCCCAACCTAACCCAGGCCTTCAGCTGTCTGTATTTTCTGTGTCCATGGGCTGTGCATATATGCTTACAAGTTCTTTGATTAATCTCTTCCCAGTCCTCATTCCAGCCTTCCCTCTGAGATCTGTCAGTCTTTTTCAGACTTCCATGTCTGTGGTCCTATCTTGTTCATCAATTTATTTTCTTCCTTAGATTCCACATATAAGTGAAATAATGTGATATTTGTCTTTCTCTGACTGGCTTATTTCTCTTAGCATGATATTTTCCAGGTCCATCCATGCTGTCCCAAAAGGAAAGAGATCCTTCTTTTTTTACAGCTGCATAGTATTCCATGGTGTAAATGTACCACAGCTTTTTTATCCACTCATCTACTGATGGGCACTTGGGCTATTTCCAGGTCTTACCTATTGTAAATAGTGCTGCTATGAACATAGGGGTGCATATATTCTTTCTGATTTGTGTTTCAGGATTCTTAGGACATATTCCTAGAAGAGAGATCACTGAGTCAAATGGCAGTTCCATTTTTAATTTTTGGAGGAAGCTCCATACTGTTTTCCATAGTAGCTGCACCAGTCTGCATTCCCATCATCAGTGTACTACAGTTCCCTTTTCTCTACAATCTCAGGAGCACTTGTCTGTCATTTATTGATTTGTTGATGGTAGCCATTCTGACAAGTATGAGGTAATACCCCATTGTAGTTTTAATTTGCATCTCTCTAATGATTAGCGACATTGAGCATTTTTTCATATGTCTGTTTGCCATCTGTATGTCCTCTTTGGAGAAGTGTTTATTTAGGTCCTTTGCCCATTTTTTAATTGGATTGTTTGTCTTCCTCTTGTTGAGTTGTATGAGTTCTTTGTATATGTTGTAAATTAACCCCTTATCAGATGTATCAGTGGCAAATAAGTTCTCCCATACAGTGTGTTCCTTTTGCAATTCGATGGTAGTTTCTTTAGCTGTGCAGAAGTTTTTATTTTGATATAGTCCCATTTGTTTATTTTTTCCTGTTTCTCTTGCCCAAGGAGATATATAAGTAAAAACTTAGCTACATGAAATGTCTGTGATTTTACCATGTATGCTTTCTTCTAGGATTTTTATGGTTTCACAACTTACATTTAAGTCATCCATTTTGAATTTTTTTTATATGTCTTTATTGATTTTAGAGAGAGGAAAGGAGAGGGAGAGGGCACGAGAGAGAGAGAATGATGAGACAGTCATTGATTGGCTCCTCCCACATTTCCTCCACCGGAGATCGACCCCTGGCATGTGCTCTGACTGGGAATTGAACTGTTATCTCCTGGATCATAAGTGGATGCTCAACTGCTGAGTCATGCCAGCTGGGCTGAATTTATTCTTGTATGTAGTATAAGGCGGTGGCTTAGTTTCATTTTTTTGCATGTAGCTGTCCAATTATCCAAACACCATTTATTGAAGAGACTGTCTTTACTCCATTATATGCTTTTGCCTCTTTGTCAAATATTAACTGACCATAATAGCATGGGTCGATTTATGGGGTCTCTGTTCTGTTCCATTGATCTATATACCGGTTCTTGTTCTAGTACCAGGCTGTTTTGATTACAATGGCTTTGTAGTATAGTTTGATATCTGGTATAGTGATACCTCCAACTCTGTTGTTCTCAAGATTGTTGCAGTTATTAGTGGTCTCTTGGTTTGATATAAATTTTTAGAATATTTGTTCTAGTTTTGTGAAATACACTGTTGGTATTTTGATAGGAATTGTGTTGGATTTATAGGTTGCTTTGGGTACTATGAACATTTTAATGATGCAAACTCTTCCAATCCATGAATATGGTATATTTTTTTACTTGTTTGAATCTTCCTCTATTTCTTTTTTCAGTGTCCTGTAGTTCCCTGAGTACAGGTCTTTTAGATCCTTGGTTAAGTTTATCCTAGGTATCTTATTTGTAGTTGCAATGGTAAATGGTACTCTTTTATGAGTTTCTCTTTCTGAGAGTTCATTATTGGTGTATAAAAATGCAGTTGATTTTCAGATGTTAATTTGGTATCCTGCTACATTGTTGAATTCTTTTATTAAACCTAGTAGTTTTCTGGTGGAGTCTTTAAAGTTTTCTATATACAATATCATGTCATCTGTGAATAATGACAGTTTCACTTCCTTCTTTCCCAATTGGTTGCCTTTTATGTTTTCTTCTTGTCTGAACACTGTGGCTAGGACTTCCAATACTATATTGAATAATAGCAGGGAAAGTGGACAACCCTTCCTTGTTCCAGTTTTCAAGGAAGTGGTTTTAGTTTCTGTCAGTTGGGTATGATATTGGTTGTAGGTTTGTCCTATATGGCCTTTATTGTGTTGAGGTATGATCCCCCTATTCCCACTTTGCTGAGAGTTTTTATCAAAAATGGGTGCTGAATTTTGTCCTTTTTTTCTGCATTTATTGATATGATCATGATTTTGTCCATTTTGTTTATGTGATGTGTCACATTTATTGATTTGCAAATATTATACCAGCCTTGAACCCCAGAATAAATCTCACTTGGTCATGTTGTATGATCTTTTTAATATATTGCTGGATCCAATTTGCTGATATTGTATTGAGGATTTTAACATCTGTGTTCATCCAGGATATTGGCCTACAATTTTCTTTTTTTGTAGTGTATTTATCTGCTTTTGGGATTAGGACAATGCTGGCCTCAAAACAAAGAACTTGGGAGTTGTCCCTCCTCTTGAATTTTCTGGAATAGTTTGAGAGGAGCAGGTGTAAATTCTTCTTTAAATGTTTGCTAACACTCGCCTATAAATCCATCTGATCCCAGACTTTTGTTTGCTGCGAGATTTTGATTACTGCTTCAGTTTCATTAGTTGTTATCAGCCTATTCAGGTTTTCAGATTCTTTCTGATTAAGTTTTTGAAGATTGTATGTTACTAGGAATTTGCCCATTTCACCCGGGTTGTTCAGTTTGTTGGTATATAGTTGCTGGTACTATTTTATTACAATTTTTTAATTTCTGTGGTGTTAGTTCTTATATCATCTCCTTCATTTCTGTTTTTATTTATTTGGGTCCTCTCTCTTTGTTTCTCAGTGAGTCTGGCTAAAGGTTCATCAATCTTATTTATTTTTTCAATGAATCAGCTCTTAGTTTCACTGATCTTTTGTATTGTTTTTTCAGTCTCTGTGTCATTTGTTTCTGCTCTGATCTTTATTATTTCCATCCTTCTACAACCTCTGGGCTTTACTTACTGTCCTCTTTTTAATTCTTTCAGTTGTAGTGTTAGATAGTTTATTAGAGCCTTTTCTTGTTTCTTGAGGTAGGTTTGCAATGCTATGAACTTTCCTCTCTGTACTGTTTTCACTCTGTCCCATAGATTTTGGGTTGCTCTTTGTTCATTTTCATTTGTTTCGAGGAAGTTTCTGACTTCTTCCTTGGTCTCATTGGTAACCCATTCATTGTTTAATAGCATGGTATTTAGCCTCCATGTGTTTGAATGTTTTTGAGTTTTTTTATAGCGGTTGATTTCTAGTTTCATGCCATTGTGATCCCAGAAGATGCTTGATATGATTTCAATCTTCTTGAACTTGTAGAGACTTGTTTTGTGTCCTAACATGTGGTCTTTCTTTGAGAATATTCCATGTGCACTTGAGAAGAATGTGCATTCTGCTGCTTTGGGATGAAATGTTTTGTATACATCAATTAAATCCATTAGATCTAGTGTGTCATTTAAGGTTTTTGATTCCTTGTTGGTTTTTGTCTGGATGATCTATCCAGTGAAGTCAGTGAGGTGTTAAAGTCCCCTACTATGATTTTATTACTGTCAATCTCACCATTAAAGTCCACCAAGAATGTTTTTATATATTTAGGTCCTTCTATATTGGGTGCCTATATCTTTATAAGGGTTATATCCTCTTCTTGGCTCGATCCTTTTAGTATTATGTAATGACCTTCTTTATCTGTTGTTATGGTCTTTATTTTGAAGTCTATTTTGTCAGAAATAAGTATTGCTACTCTAGATACATATATTTTTTTCATTTCAATTTGCATGGAATATTTTTTTCATCCCTTCGCTTTCAGCCTATGTGAATTCTTTGTTCTGAGGTAAGTCTCTTGCAGACAATATTTATATGGGTCATGTTTTCTTATCCATTCATGTACTCTCTGTCTTGATTGGACCATTTAAACCATTTACATTTATGGCTATTATTGATATATACTTATTTAATGCCATTTTTCCCTTTATGCCTATGTACCCTTCTCTAGCAGTCCTTCTAACATTTCTTGCAATGCTGGTTTGGTGGTACTGAACTTCTTTAGCCTTCTTTAGTCTGGTAAGCTCTTTATTTAGCCTTCAATTTAAAATGACAGCCTTGCTGGATTGAGCAGTCTTGGTTGCAGGTTCTTGCTTTTTATTACTTTGAAAACTTCATGCCAATCCCTTCTGGCCTGAAGTGTTTCTGTTGAGAAATCTGCTGTGGCAGCCTTATGGGGGCTCCCTTGTATGTCACTGATTGTCTCTCTCTAGTGGGCCTTAAGATTCTTTGTCCTTAACATTTGTCATTTTAATTATGATGTGTCTTTTTTAGGGGGGTCTCTTTGCGGTCATCTTGATTGGGACTCTCTGTGCTTCCTGAACTTGTGTGGCTTTTTCTTTCATCAGCTTACAGAAGTTTCTGTGATTATTTCTTCAAACAGGTTCTCTATCCCTTCATTACTTTCTTTTTCTTTTGGTACCTCTATGATGCAGATGTTTTTACATTTCATGTTGTCCCAGGGTTCCCTTAAACTATCCTCATCCTTTTTAATTCTTTGTTCTTTTTTTGCTCTGTTTGGATGTTTTTTCTACCTTGTTTTCCAAATCGCTGATTCTGTCCTCCACTTCACCAAGCCTACTTTTAATTCCTGTTTCCAGTGGGCCAATTTCCTGCTTATTTTTGCTGCCTAATGTTATGCAAGCTCTTCTTTCAGGTGTACTGGGTTGAGGGTCCTGACATGGGATTGAGACCCGTCTTTTTTCTGGGGAGGCTTTTTCAGCCACAATGTTTCTCTGGCTTCACAGCTGGTTTAGATAGCTTAGGCTCAGATAAGATCTATTCCTCAGAATCTGCATTCCAACAGATAGCTCAGATAAGAGTTCTATTGGAGACCAGGTATTAGCACTTTAAAGGCAGCCAGTCCTTTCTTTGACAAATAGAGAATACATTTCTTGCCAGAGTATGCATTTTCAAGGCATGGAGATTGTATTATTTATTGACTTTGGGGAGAAAAATCTAAAAACAAACAACCTTTTGTTCTCTGGATTAGAAGGAGATTCATAGCTGAGTGAGTCCTGAACGTCTTCTATGTTCTCTAGTTTCCTCTCACCTAGCAGAATTTGGAGTGGCTTGTGACCTCCTTGATGGTCATGGTGTCCCATGACCTGTTCCACCTAAGCCTGCTGGGGGATTTGCATTTGCCCACAGCCAGAAGCATTTTCCTACCCTTGGGACAGAGACCCTTCCCAAAATAGTTATACAGTTGTCCAGGTGTGGGGCCTTTAACTCCACACAAAAGACTCTGATGGCCTCTGACCTTACTGAAGGTCTCCACCCTTGTGTCTGCACAAAGGATGTCTATTGTCTCCACTGTCTCAGGTAGAAAAATTCTGTTGTGTTTTTTTAAACTTGTCTCTAATAGCTGGGCTAGCAATCTATTGCTGTCTGTCTGTTATATTTCTAACAGCCTCCTTCCCTTAAGAGGCTTGGAAACATGAGACAGCTTCCCTCCCCTAAGAGAGGCAGCAGTATTCCCTGTTAATCTGTCTGGACAGAGATTTAACACCCAGGCCCTGGGGTTAAATTCAGTTTGTAGTCAATTTCTAAGATTAGGTAACAAAAAACATTTCATTTCTGAATATTTGTACATTTGAGTTTTTTTCTATTGGTTATATCTGTGGAAGAAGCATTGATGACAAGTAGCAATATTTGCATAAGCCAAAAAAGTAGCAGTTGCATTTGTAACAGAAACACAGTATCAGTAGTGAGTATCAAGGGAAAAGAGCTGCAGCTTTTTAGTCCAATCGGCCTTAATAATGAGCAGCAGCCAGGGAAACTGGCCCTGGGATCCAGCAGATAACCAGCGCCACTACCCCTCCCCAGTGCAGAGCCATGAGGTCGATCCACACACCCTATGCCTGCGGGCTGGGGGGAGGGATTCGAGTTCAAGGCTGATGAACAGGGGGAATTATGGCAGGGAGAGGAGATAGGGGAATGAAACTGTATGCTCACAGCTCGCTGAGCACCAAGACCAGGCTCCCATTCCTGCACAATGTAGGGGATGGGGGTGAAGCCACTGGGTATGTTGCAAGCTGTTTGGCTGTAAGCCATGCCCTAAATCCCCCCAGGGCCTGGAGATCAGTACCACTGATGTGTGGGCCACGGCTCTGTGGAACACTGGCAATAAGTTGCCAAAATGGAGGTGAAAAGCTGCCAAAGAAGAGTGAATCTGTGTGCCCAGGCCACAGACAGCTCTGCCAGGTATCCTAGATGAGGAAAGCTCCTGCCCCTGAATGCTGGACTGAGCATGCCGCCATTGCAGAGAGGGAAAGGAGTTTGGGGAGTGTCCAAAGCCTCCTGTGCCAGGCACAGAATTCACAAAATTAGCACCCAGTGTGCACACACTCTTCTTTCACCCCGCAGGGGCCCATAGCCCCTCCTGTGGTGGTGGTGCTGAAGAAGTGTGAGTGCCAGCCCCACTGTTCATTGGGGCACAGGCAGTTTTTGCAGCAGCCGTGGCTGCGGCCCCAGCCAGGGTCACAGCAGGACTCCCCACTCCCATGAAGCCAGTCTTGGGCCTGGGTCTGAAATTGCAGATTCCAAGGTGGCAGAAGGTGGAAAAAAAGAAGAAAGCTGCCCAAAGAGAGAGATTGATGAATTATAGAATTCCCAGAATAGGGAAGTAAAATTCCATTTTCACCATGGTTCAAACCAGGTTCTTCTTATCCTACTGTTTCACACTTTAAGTGCAGATTTGGGGGTTGTGAGTGAGCTTTCTGAGTAGCAGGGAAATGACAATGACAGAGAATGATGCTTTCCATGTGCCACTTGTCCTTCAAGTGTCCATCCCTTCTGGGTTGCAATCTGTTACTGGTGGAAGTGGGGCTGTTGGGGTAGAACTGTGATATGATGGAAAGCTTTATTTCTGTGGAATTAAATCCCTGAGTTTCCAAAATCCCATTTCCCTTTATCCCGACATAGAAGAGATGTAGCTGGGGCATTAGCAGACCTCAAATCAAAGCCAATGTCCAGAGTTTCAATTCCATGTGTGCACTGTCCAATCCAGCATCAGACTAGCTTAATTTGTGTTTCCCCACTACAGTCCATCAGTCCATTCTATGTGGGGTCTGCAGGTTCACATGGCTATGGAGAAACATGGGCAAATGCAAAGAATTGGGACCAAGAGAGCCTCACAAGTCAAGAGCCAAGAGAAAGAACTCCCAAATATTCACAAACTTGCTGTGGCCACACCCATTCTGGACAATGATCTCTGTTCCCAGGTGTGACTGACAGGCAAGTATCTTCTCTGTGTTTCCCCATCTTTATTGAGCATGTGTCTATCTTCTCTTTGTTGGATACCTTCCCCCAGTGTTTTGCAGGGAATAGGCAGAGAATTCCCTGGGGAATGCAAAGTTGTAGCTTCGTGATGAAGCTGCCCAAATGACATACTTATAATGTCTGGCTTCCCCCTTTCTCCTTTTCTGTTATTAATAACTAGATAATTACAGCAGTATCCAAACGGTAACAGGTTCAGTTCCGGGGCGGGGCTCATGTAGGAGGCAACCTATCGATGTTTCTCTCTCTCCTTCTCCCTTCCTCTTTCTCTCGAATCAATGAAAAACAGATCCTAGGTTGAGGATTAAAAGAAAAAAAAAAAGTGATTGTATGAGTGATATATTTTTATGCTTCAATAGGGAGAATCACTGTGAAATCATGAATTTCACTTTCCTTGGAGACCATGAACAGATCTAAATTCCTATGAAGCACATAGTGCAAAGTCTCAGAGGGCCTTGGAGGTGGAGCTTCCGTGCTCTCTCCCTGTGGAATTAGGACACATCACACCTCCTGACACACTGATGTGTTCACCAACCAGAACGTCCCACTGAACTCAATATATGAGCTTTTATTGGAGTTTCATTACATAGGCTTGGCTGACTGAATCACTGGCCACATGATTGAACTTAGCCTGTAGCTCCCCTGAGAAGTCAGCCTTAAAGCATCACCCTCACATCACATGGTAGGTCTTTTTGGCATGACCAGTGCCATCTTGAGCCATCTCATTAACATAAACTCAAGGGGCTTTCCGTGAATGGCATGGATGCTTCTATCACTTGGGAAATTGTAAGGATTTAGAACCTCCTTCCCACAAACCCAGGAAGAAGATCAGACACATTTTTTATCATACAACATGAGCCCTGTCAAGAGCTGGGGAAACATCCATTCTCATTCTGTAATGATAACAATGCCAACCCCTTGTAATAAGAAGAAAACAAGCAGAGTAACAAAAACATGAACTCATCAAAGACTGGATCTTTGCAGAGAAAGACAAAATGACTAGCCCCCGCCTCAGGAGAAGCTGACAGACACTCTTATCTGAAAAGTTTGATTTGTGTAAAGGTGATAGAAATGTTTTAATAATTGTGTAGGCAGTCAGCTTTTAGTGAACTATGCTGATTGAGAGTGACCTGTGGCATGAATCATCTAAAAATGTGTAAATGTAAAATCCTTTTCATCTGCTTGTTGAGTGCACTTTCAGACAGATCATTTGAGAACTGGATTACTTTTGGTCAATAAGATTTCTAACTGTTGGAGATGAAAGAACTTTAGGGAATTTCTAGTTTAGTTTCTTCCTTTTCATGTGTGAGACAGCCAAAGTTGAAGGGAAGGGAGGATTAGGTTGATTGCCCAGGATCAGTCAGTAGGCAGGTATTGGAGCTGAGGCCTGAAGACAGACTGCTGGTGTATAGTCCAATATGTGAAGTTACATAAGTCAGTCAGTCAGTCAGTCAGTCAGTGCATCAGCATCAGCCCAAAATGCAGCTTCAGAAGAGCACCAATTCTGAAGATAAAGGTCATGGGTCAGACCATTTCCTGCCCTTATCACCTGTATGACCCTCTGTAACCTCTCTGAGCCAGTGTCTTCTGGTAAAATGAAGACAAAAGTAGTACCAATTACAAAACTTTTCCATGAGGAATAAATGTGAAGATGTGGGTGAAATTCATGTTGAAAAGCTGTAATATAGCAGACAAATGGCACATTTTATATTATTACTATTATTTCAGTGCTTAGAAAACCTCATCTCTTGATTAAAGTGGAACAGATTTTAGATCTTAATTTTGAACCTTTTAACATTTATCTGAACAATACTGTATATTAGTGAATATGGGAGATGTTAATTTATGATGAAAAATTCTGCCACAACTCAAAGAGGCCGTCTATGGTAGGCTGCAGATAAACTCAGATCAGAATGTGGTACCAGGCCGCATGGCAACCCCTAAGGGAAAAGCTCAGAAGTTCAAGCCTCTGATGATGCTCTGTTGTGTGGATTAAGACTCCTAGGGGTCCTTAACATTAAGATTAAATTTGGAGATATTTATTCCCCTCTGACTAACTGTTATTGTTTGTCATGCTCTCTCCTAGCTTTACATGCAAACTGCAAGGTTAGGTAAAGCATCCAGTTCTGGAGGTTTCAAGCATGGAGGCACTAACAGAATAAGCGACACAGCTTGAGGTTCATGTGTAGTTCTACTTGCTGTAGTGTCTGTTTGCTTTGTTCATGTACATAAACTGCCAGTAAATAGGTCAGACTGATGAGAGCTATCCAAAACACCAACAAATATACATAGAAAAATAAGTATTGGCTTAAAGATAAAAATGAAGATACTGTTAATCAATATACTGGAAATATGCAATTTAAAATGTATTAAAGTGGAATAAGGTTTTTGCTTAACTTATTTTGTAGCCACAGAAAAGTATTCTATCAAACTGATATCATTTTTTTTTTGTTTTGTTCCTCAGTCTATTTTGTTTATTAGATCCCACATATGAGTGAGATCATGTAAAACTGAATCAGAAAGAATCAGAAAACCTGAGTAGGCTAATAACAACTGATGAAATCAAAGAAGTGATAAAAAGACTCCCAGCAAACAAAAGCCCTGGTCTGGATGGCTTCACAGGGGAGCTTTCTAATTCTTTAAGTTGATGGGTTAGATAGTTAACTAAAATTTTTTTTTTGCTTTTTGAGGTAGGCCTGTAGTGCTATGAACTTTCTTCTTGGGACTGCTTTCTCTGTGTCTCATAAATTTTGGGTTGTTGTGTGTTCATTTCCACTTGTTTCCAGGAATTTTTTGATTTATTTCTTGATCTTATTGGTAACCCATTCATTGTTTAATAACATTCTACTTAGCCTCCATGTGTTTGAATGTTTTGGGGTGTTTTGCTGTAGTTGATTTCTAATTTCATGTCACTGTGATCTGAGTTGCTTGATATGATTTCAGCCTTCTTGAACTTGTAGAGACTTGTTTTACATTTAAGGTTATTGCTGATAGATACTTATCTATTGCCATTTTAATTCTTTATGCCTACATTTCTCTCTCTATTTCTTCTTATTATCACAGCAGTCCCTTTAACATTTCTTGCAATGCTTCTATTTCTACTTGTAATTACAGCAGTTCCTTTAACATTTCCTGCAATGCTGGTTTGGTGGTGATAAACTCCTTTAGCCTTTTTTAGTCTGGGAAGCTCTTTATTTCACAATCTGTCTTGAACGATAGTCTTGCTGAATAGAGTAGTCTTGGTTTCAGATACTTGTTTTGCATTACCTTGAATACTTCATGGCATTCCCTTCTGGCCTGCAGAGTTTCTGATGAGAAGTCAGATGATAGCCTTATGGGAGCTTTTTTGTAGGTAACAGATTGCTTTTCTCTAGCTTCCTGTAAGATTCTCTCTTTGTCTTGAATTATTGGCATTTTAATTATGATGCGTCTGGGTGTGGGCCTCTTGGGATTCTTCTTGCTTGGGACTCTCTGTGCCTCCTGAAGTTATGTGACTATTTCCATGACCAGGTTAGGAAAGTTTGCTGCCATTATTTCTTCAAACAAATTCTCTATCCCTTGATTATTCCCTTCCCCTTCTGGCATTCCTATAATGCAAATATTTTTACATTTCATGTTGTCTCATAGCTCCCTTAAACTGTCCTCCTGTTTTTTAATTGTTTTTTCTTTTTGGATCTCTGATTGAGTGATTTTTTTCTACCCTATCTTCTAATTTGCTGATCCTATCCTCAGCTTCCTCTAATCTACTGTTTATCCCTTCCAATGTATTCTGTATTTCTGCTGTCATTCTTAATTTCCTTCATCATTCCCATATATTTTTTCATGCTGTTGAGCATCTTTACAATCAATGTTCTGAACTCTATATCTGATATATTGCTTATCTCCATTTTATTTAGCTCTTTTTCTGGAGACTTCTCTTGTTCTTTCACTTGGGGCTTGTTTTTTTTGTCTTCTCATTTTGCTACCTGTTTCCATTTGTTTCTATGTATTATGTAGATCTGCTAGGACTCTCAGTCTTTTTGAAGGTTCTCTAGTGCAGGCCAATGTTAGACACAGTTTGTGACTAACTCTGAGTACCCTATTTAGAACTGTCAACACCCCTCATCTTGAGGTCCCCTCTGCTGGGGCTCGGTGCGGTTGGACAGGACCAAGATGCACACCAAAGTATGTTTTTCCAAAGCCTGGGTCTAGAAGCAGATCAGTCCAAGACTCAAAGCACTTTAAGGTCTGCCTCTGCCTGCATGATGATTAATCTGATTTCCTTAATGAGCCTCAGGCTATAGAAACTCCTTAGGGTAGGGAGAGAGGTTTTCCAGGTGGATGGGTCCATTACAGGCAAAAGCAGAAAAATGTCTGCTTGAGAAAGAAGTTCTCTGCAGTATAGGGGAATGACTAGGCACAGGAATCCAGAGGGGTGCCCTCTGTGCTCTATCTCCAGAGTCCACAACCCCAGGCTCTCCCCACACAGCTCCAGTCTACTCTACCCTCCCTTTGTTGGAGCCCAAGGTGAGTAGCTGCACGCAGAACTTTGTGTGTTGGCTCTTTAAGAGGGTGCCTGCATTTCCAGCCATCTCTCCTTGGCTGACAGATACTCAGCTGCTTTTCACAACCAGAAGTTATGTGGGCACCTTTCTCAGTTCTGGTGCTCTTGGCTGGGAAGCCAGCCTGGGATTTAGGCCCCAGAGTCCTCAGTGGGAAGCCCTCACAGCTGAGATATCCCTCTGGATCTTCAGTTGCTGCTTGTGGGAGCCCAGCCAGCCCTCTTGTGTTTGCACTTCCTACCAGTCTCTATATGGTCTCCACTTTTCCTCCTTGGTTATGAGGGAGCCCTCCAGCTCACTTTCAGTTGCAGTTGGTTATTCAGGATGGTTTTCCTATATTTTAGTTGTGATTCCAGTTTGGTCCTGGGAGAGTGTCAGTGTAGCTTCCACTAAGTCCACTGCCATCTTTAATCCCCTGATATCATCATTTTTAAAATACCTTTAGGATGTTTCTCTTTATTTGTACTGATCCTATAGGCTAATTAATAGATGACACTATTTCTGCAACTTTGCCTTAACATGGTGAGAGCATTAGCATATTTTATATAGTCTTTTAAATCTGCTGCAGATAACTGTATAATTTCTCATCTTTGGTTTGTAGTCAGCAGCAGGACTCTGAATTATTTAGAGTGATGATAATTCTCTTACTTAACCATCTCTTTTCTAGTAGTTTGCAAAGGAAGCTTGACCCAGGATGCCTATGGCAGGGCCACCTTGGAAGAATTTTAGCTAGTCTCCTTCTTGGCTACTATTCTTTCCAGTAGATCTCCACAGAGGACAGGAAGAGGGTCAGTTTATATATAGTACATTAACTAATCTATGAAGTTGCCAATTAGAGCAGGGAAACTGATTCTAAAATTATTTTCTCACCTTTGGATTTTGATTGTGAATTATTACCAAGCAACAGCTCAAGCATAGTGGATAGTTCTAAAATATATTGTCTAAATTGGGGGTCAGCACTTTTTTCTGTTAAGGGCCAGATAATAATTATTTTAAGCTTAACAAACCATACAATATTTGTTGCAGTCTCTCATCTCTACTGTTGTAGTGTGAAAGTGGCCACAGACAATATGTAAACATGGGAGCATGGCTGTGTTCTAATAAAATTTTATTTTTAAGAACAGGCAGTGGGATGAATTTGGTTTACAGGTTATAGTGTGATAAATCCTGGTCTGAATCATTGATATTTAGCCTTCTGAGGAATATGCTCCCTCATGAGAATTTAATGAGAAATATGGACCCTACTCCAGAAAAAATAAACATTTTCACACATAGGTGTGTATACATGAATATACAATTCATACACACAAGCTGTCATGGGTCCAGGTCAAGAACTCTTTGTCTAGGTGGTATTTTTCTGACAGAGAGCCTTTGTAGTGACCTATTGGATACTCTGGGATAGCTTTTTTTTTTGAAAAAAAAGATGTTTTGCTCCTACTTACCTCATATCAGAAGCTCCAGGCTTTAATCAGACTCTGCAGTTTATATGGAGACAAAAGTTTATATGTTGCACTAGGGGCAGTGTCACACATCAAAAGGTTTTAAAGGGATGAACCTCTGGACATGGAAAGACAGAGGAGAAACATACTTGGGGAAGAGATGGGTGTTGGAGGCAGTTCACTTGTGATGCTTAAGTAGACAGCGGGTGACTTGGGTATAGGCTTATTATTTTAAACATGGCTCCAACCCCACATCCTTATGACCCCTCTGGACTGTCCTGGTCACATTTTCTACTCTTTTTGCTAGAACAGAGTCCAATCTAACATCTACATTTGTTCTGCTTTTTATTTTTCTCTCATTGTCTCTTCGGAGTTAGTGTCAAGATTCCGCAAATTTATTGTGATTTTCTTGAAAGCAAGAATTTAGTATTTTATATATTCTTTTAGCTCCTCATTATTATCTTTGCTCCTCACTTCCTCTGCCTCAGTCCCCTCTCTACACCCAACTTCCCAGACAAGAGCCTCATTCTTCAGTGAGTCCTGTACTCTTGCCCATGTGGGTTCACTTGGCTCCTTCTCCCACCCCATTAAGAGCCAGGGCAGCGTCACCACTTCTAAGGAATCTCTAGGAACTTCCCCAACCCAGAGCTGGAACTCATGGCTGTCTCTTGTGTTACTATGGCACCTTGTGTTCAAGTGTGCGGCCTGATCATACTGGATTGCAATTGTTTGCATCCCTATTGGTCCACTTTAGGAGACTGTGAGCAGTAACACAGCCTAGGTACCGTTGGTAGAGTAAATGGCTGGACAAAAAATGGTAGGTATTCAGTAAGCAGAAACTTTATGAGGATAACTACAAGATGGAAGGAAAATTAAAAAACAAAACAAAACACCTTTAAGAGAAGAAAATTGATGTTTCAAGTGTATTTATTTTCTAAGATTGTCCCATCAACATTTCTCTTTTTTGACTTAGTGGTAATTATAAAAAAAAAAAAAAGTGCTGAACCCAATAGCATGGAAGTGAGGCTGAATTTCCCCTGGGGAAATACCTGCACTACTGTACAAGTCACTCTCCACATAAGGGCTCCCACATCCTGACCACCTAGTGACGCAGTCTCTTATAAACCAAACTGGTGCAGCTCCCTGCGGGAGATAAGAGGTAAGATCTGAGAGTCAGTATTCCAGAAGTAATGCTGATTGGGTGGTGGTTGTGTGCATTTCCCATGGCAAGTAGCACAAGCACTGGCAGGATGACTACCAGGGTTGGTTAAGCAGGGTCTTGAATCTGCTTGACCGCTAAGGAACTGAACCCAGCTGGAATGATGTTCTAGTACTGAAATTACCTGACTAACACAGGGGTAGATGGATTCAAAGTCCTAAGAGTTTATTGCCCTTCTGTTACCTATTGCCAGTGTTGCAAACAGGTAGGCTTGAGTGTTTATTTTCATACTCCCAGCTTTCTCTCTGGTGAAAAGGTAGCAGTAGAATAGCGAAATGGCTAAGTGCATGGGGTCTGGATTGCTTGGTTTTAATCTCAGCTCCAACCCACACTAGCTTTGAGAGTTAATTGTTCAGTGCTTCAGTTTTTCCCTTTCTAAGTTGTAGCCTACAATAGCCTGTACCTCATAGGTTTATTGTGAGAATTAAATAAATAGACCTATAGAGAATACTGCCAAGTTAAAGTAACATTCAATAAATGTTTCATTATTATTAATGTGTATATGCATATATGAAACATATATACATAGTAAATTTGCTTTTGGTACCTCTAAAGTTCTACTTCTTGGCAGGACACTATGAAAGTAAATGGAGTGGGCAGAGTGTGTACTCCAGCTGTAACCATCTGGCTATTTAGTCTAGAAGGAGTTGAACCCTGGACACACTGAAGCCTTTATGAACATGAAGCAGTAGTAGACATTCCAAGGTCTCCTTTGCCTTTCAAAAGCATACTTTCTAAAACTGGCTCATGTATAGGAAAGGTATGGAAGACTTATGTCTAACACATTGATGCTTCCAATCCAGCCATTGCAACATATAGGAAGAAATATATAGCATTGAAATATCGTTGCTACCACTCTTACTACTAATAAAAACCTGTTGTCCTTTATTGACTGATAATTTGCTAGGCAGTAAGTATTTCTTTATCTGAGGTACTTCTCATTTTTCTCAAGAATAAGAATGAGGAAATCAAGGGTCAGAGAGACAATAAAACCTCCACAAGATTGCAAAGTTAGTATATGGCAGAACTGGAACATGAACCCAGGTCTGCCTGCTCCCCTACCCCCAACACATTATCTTTGCCTTGAGGCCATATCTTATTGTACCAATTATAGCTCTTGGTGATTTAAAAATTGGTCAAAATATTGCATGACTTTTAATTAATATAAATGTTTAGCCTCTATTTATTTACTGCTGGTAATAATTGTTCTTTTTGCTTCTGATGATAAAAGAGAAAACAGAGACCTTCTGAAAGTATACCTTACTGTCCTTTTCTAAAGCATAATTAAAGGCTGTGCTTTCTGATGGCAGACTATGACTCACTGGTGAATCAGAGGCTGAGCAAGCTTGTGTCCTTTATGTTCAGTGCCACCAGCTTTATCATTCTCCCTGTAGCCTCTCTGCCCCCCGCACCCCCCACTACTCTCTCATAAGGCTCCCAACACCCAGAGAATCGATTGTTTCTTTCTTCATGCTGTTTCTCAGGCCCAGGGCAACTTACTAAGTCCTGGTCATCTTCCAGGTGACTCAGATGCCCTTCAAACAGCTCCAGGGAAGGAACCGTGGTGAAATAGTGAAGCTGGGGATATCTTGGACTGGGATACGGACCCGGGTTAGGAGTCCTGGGTCTTTTCTAAACCAAGCTAGAGTGTGAGCTCTCAAAGGTCACTTGAGACCCTGGTTTCTAAGGTCCTTGTGGCTGTCCTCATCTGTTCACATTTTTTAAAATATGGGTGTAGAATGTTGGGAGATCTTCCAAGCTGCTTTCTCTTCTCGAACTCTTTTCCAGTCTTTCACTGGTTAATTTACTGGCTGATTGACCTAGTCACTTTCCTTATGTTCCCTATTCATGGCAGTTAGTCCAGTTCTTTCAGGTTCCAGTGTAGAAGCTGAGTCATTTTCAGGAACAAAGGAAAGGTTACTAGGCATTCTATTTCCAGAGTTACAGTTTCCAAGCCCTGCCTCTGTGCATCGGCCACATGAGGCAAATCTTTGGGCCACTGCTTCTTCAGGTCTAAAGCAAATGGTGCACTAAGACAAGCTTCGAGGTGCCCTGAGATGACAGTGGGCTTTGGGCCACTTGAGTCTGTGTGACTTCGGGGAAGAATCTAACAGTTCAGAGCCTTAGGGTTCTTTTGAGGATTGAAAATGATAACACATGCCAGGTGTTTGGCATAGTCCTTGACCTGGATTGATGCCTAATAAATGTCAATTTTTTTCCACCCCCCTCCATTCTCTTCCAGTGTTAAAATTCCAAGCTCTATTAATAATAACGGAAAGCATGCAGTTTTGTATTCTTACAGCTTGCAAAGTGATTTTATGTGTGCTATTTTCTGAAGCTTTCAGGACAACCTTGTACTGAGATAGAAGTTTTTGGTTACATTGTACAGCCTAAGAAATAGATTCAGAACCCAGATCTGACTTTGAGTCAATGAATATTTATTGATCATCTGCTGTATGCTCACTTCTGAGCATGCTCACACTGTGCAGAGAGTTAGAGGATGTGGTTCCTCTTCCCAAGGAGATCATGGGTGATGGGGTGTGTGTGTGGGAGGGGAGTGTGATAGGCAGAAGATACCTGAAACAAGCTGCCATCACACCAAATATTTATTGGGCACCAACTGTGTGCAAAGCTGTGAAATTACAGTACCTATTATTTACTTTTTAAAATGAGACTCATTTTTCTCAGTCACTTTTTTATAATCTTAAGAGAAACAGAGTTTGAAAGTGAGGCTTGATTCAGTGCAAACCATAATTTAGAAACACAAACAAACAAACAAAAACTTTAGCTGTGTGTTTCAAGGTCAGGCTAGGGTTTCTAGCTTTGATAAATTTTTTTGTTGTTGAACAGAGTTCATCTTTACCAACAAGGACATAGTTCACATTCAGGGTGGTAGGCACAATATTCTTCTATTCATTTTTACCTATGACCTCAAAATCAGTTTCTAGTCCAGGCATTTATCATTGATACCATTTTCTCCCAGCTCCTGAGGTGGCAACTTTATCCCTGCTTTGTCTTCTGGTCTTCTCTTTACTTCACTAGCCCCTTCCCACAGTCATCATCAGCTTTATCCATGTACCATGTATCTTCCCAAATGTATCTAAATCTTTCTTTTATTCTCTGAGTCACTGTAGGAGCCTCTTAAGTGATCTTCATTCCTCTCTTCATTCCACAAATGTTTATTGAGCACTCATTTTGACCTGGCACTATTCTAGGTGCTGCTATCATGATAAAACAGACATAATCTTGCCAGGTGGAACTTAAAGTCTAGTGTGAAGTACAGACATTAAATGAGAAATTATAAAGATCATCTGTATTATGACAAAGGAAGTATGGGGGCTGTGAAACCATGCAATGTGGACCTAATATTTGGGCTTAGAAAAGGTTTCTCTGGGGATGTGGCATATAAGCTGAAGCCTTACAGATTAGTAGGTGTCTACCAGATCACTGAGGTGTAGTTGAATGAGTCAGTAAGTGTGTGGCAGTGAAGTGGTGGTGTGGTGGGTGTGGGTGGGGTGAGAGAAGAGTGTTCAGGTGCAGAGAAAGCATGGTTCAATACCAAAATTAAGGAACTGCAAGAAATCCAACAAGGTTGGAATGGAGGAAAGGAGAGAAAAAGTGCCAGGAAATGAGATTGGGGTCAAGCTGTAGTGAATCTTCTAAAACCATTTTAAGTATTTGGGACATCCTGGGAAAAATAGGAGCCAAGGTGTGGCATGATCCAATTTAAATTTTTAAGATATCTCTGGAAGCAGAGTTGAGAATGGATGAGAACCCAAGAGTGAATGCACAATGACCAGTTAGATAGCAGCTAGGATAGTCATTGTAGAGGTGTTGGTGACCTGTTTTGGGTTGCTGGCAGTGGGGACAGAGAGCAGTAAACTGATTTAAGAAACATATAAAAGCAGAGATGAGCAGTCATGCTGACTTACTGAATGTAGGGAGTGGGGGAGAGATGGGTTCAGGAAATTGGCATCTTCTTTGCTTGGGGGTCTCATTGGGTGGTGGTGCTATTCACTGCTACAGGCTGTGTAGGAGGAACAGGTAGGAAGAAGATACGCTCAGCTCTTTATGTGTGGGAGGCTTTGGAAAGAGATGCCTCAGAGCAGGTGTTCCTCCTCCTATCACTTCCCACCCTGGTTCTCTCTACACACACACACACACACACACACACACACACACGCACACACACACACACACACACAGTTCCTCCAGTGGCCCTCAAACTCGGTTTTAACCACATTTTCCCACTTTTAGGAAGCTTTCAATTAACTACTGTTAATTGAAACCAAGGCCACTGTTATTGACTTTCAGGATCTCAAGGCCACTTTCAGAACCAAGGCCACTGTTATTGACTTTAAGGATCTCAAACTGTCTTCTTAGTCCCTCTATAAAGTTCACTGGGTTTCTCTACAGCTTATATGTATTTTCCTTAATGTTGCTCATCCTCCTTCCAATTCCTGATTCAGCCTCCTCAAGAACACCCTTACCAGCTCTCCCAGCCTATTTACTTTAAGCTTTTGTTCTTGTTATTCATTTTGTAACACACTCCCTAACACGCCGGTTATTTTCTTTTTTACGTGTTCTGCCTCTCTGATAATGAGTTTATCTTATCTGCCAGGCTCTGTGCCAAATTCTTTATGTGAATGAATTTATTTCATTCTCAGAAGTGTCTTATGAGAGTGTTACTGTCAGAATCCCTGTTTTACAGAGCAGGAGTATCTGGTCAGAGAAGGTAAATTATTCATTGGAGGAGCCAAGATGCAAGTCCAGCCTGCCTAACTTGAGAACCCATCTTCTTAACCATTATGGTATAGTGTCTTGGGCAAGAAGAAGAAAAAGGGAGAAGTCCAGGTAGTGTCAGGAATAGAGAGTGATTTTCAAACATTCAGGATCCTTAGGGTTCCAGAAAGAGCTTTAAGAACCTACAACCAAGAGGGAAAACACCCACGTCAGCCAGAGCAGCCCCACAGGCATCTGTCTAAATGTTCTTGCTCTAAAGAACGTTTGAAGAATTGATCTCCTACTTAAAAAAACACATATAAACAACTTTGAAACTGCTGGATTCAAGGATTTTAGTAGTTTTGCTTGTTGAAGGTGCTATAGAACTAGTGCCAGGCACTGCTGTAGATGCTATAAGCCTAGAGAAGTCTTCCTGAGACGAAGGAAAGGCTACTTATTATTCCCAAAGAAATGAATTTGCTAGCTCTAGATTAGGGTAGGGAAGCATTTTTAAAAAACTTAAATCAGCAACAAACTTGTTTACTTATTTTTGAAACTCTTAGGAAGGAAAATTTCTTTCTGGCTTTTTCAACAAATTATGTCAACTTATTAAACAGGAAGACTTGCATTGTTATCTACTTTTGCCATTTTCAGAATACTTTCATACACTTATTTATTTGAGCCTTACAACTACCTGTGAGGTAGGTAAGGCCAGTCACTGGTGCCTGTTTTACTCTGCCAGTAAAAGGCTAAGAGATTTGCTCAGAGTTGCTGCCTGTTTCATTCACTGCTGCATGTCCACTGTATAACACATAGTTGCTGCTCAACTACTGTTGAATGAGTGAACATAGATAGTAAGTGGTAGAGTTGCAATTCAAGCCATTTTAAATCTAGACTAGTTTTATTATCCCACTCTGCTTAAAATATGGCAAGAGTCCATCCATGGCAAGTCACCACTGCAACCGATATAAATACAACATTAGAAATCAATTACCTTTTTGTGATTTTCATTTATCAATTTAATATTTGAAATACTCCTCTGTCACATAAGCTTGAAAAATCTCCCCCCACAGTTCCTCACTCTGCCACATTTCAGGTTTGCATCTATGTGATCTCCTAGGTATTAGCTATTATTGCAAATACCCATAACAATGATATGTTCCTTTGATTACAATTCTTGATGCAATTTATAGAGCAAATTGTATCCTAACTTTTGTGAAGGAGTGTAATATTCCAAATCTAATGCATTTTTAGAAAGAAAAAGAAAAATGTTATATATGAGTTATATGAAGATATAGAATGGGGGTCCATTCCTTTTTGCTTGTCACTTGAAATGATCACATCTTAGCATGCATATTAAGACTAAGCATAACATTTGACTGTAAGAATGTTAACAGAAGAGAATAAGGGTTGATGGCAGGGTTTGGACATGATCTCTATTTGTTTTCTGGTCTCTTTGGCTTTAAGGGGAGTGAGCCAGCAAGCTCTGGAAGAGTCTACACATTGGCCATGGCTGCCTCACTCTCTGGAAATCTCAAATTCTGAAATGTGTATCGGGCTAGTTGTGGAGTCTCCAGCTGGCTAGAGAACACTCCCTAGCTGGTGACTTCCCAAGGAAATGCTACACTAATCTCTGCTGAAAATATTCTCAGGATAACTAATTACTTTACAAATGCTATGGTAATTGAAACATGTAGATGGAGAGTCATGCAGTTGGGATTCAAATTAAGTCTTCAGGTTATAAACTTCCATTTCTTTATTTTCGGTTTACATTTAATTTGAATCATGAGAAAAGGATCGAAAACATGAAAACAAAGCTTGGCTTGCTTTCTCTTTTGCTTTCCTCCTCTTGGCAGCTTAGCCCTCCACCTCCTAAATTTCTGCAGGTGTTCTGGTTAGAGGCAGGACAGATTGTTTGAAAGCTTCCACAGGTGGGGCACTGGGTGTGAAGTGCCTCCAATGAGGCATCGCTTGAGGCAGGATAGTAAGAAGCTCCAGTAACACAAGGACCATAGGAAAGTGAGCCAAGGCTACAATCACACAAAGAAAAACAAACAAAAATCCTGCCTCAGTCTAGTGTAGCTGCTTTAGTTATATGCAACCCAATGATATTTATTATTTATTTATTTATTATTTATTTATTTATTTATTATTTCTATTTTTTAATTGAATTTATTGGGGTGATATTGGTTTCCAAAACCATACAGGTTTCAAATGTACAACTCAGTAAACATCACCTGCACATGGAAACATGCATCCATTGCCCCAAACAAATTCTCATTCCTTCCCTACTTCCCCCCACTTTGCCCAGCTCCATCCACCTACCTCCACCCCTTTCCCTTTGGCTCTTATCACACTGTTATCTATGAGATTACACACACACACACATACACACACACACATATGTTTATGTTTTTTCTTAATCCCTTCACCTTCTTTCATCCAGTTCCCCAAACCCCCTCCCCTCTGACAGTGTCACTCTGTTCCATGTATCCATGCATCTGTTTCTATTTTGCTCATCAGTTTATTTTGTTCATTAGATTCCACATGTGAGATCATATGGTATTTGTCTTTCTCTGACTGGCTTATCTCACTTAGTATAACTTGATTTTATATTTGGACATATTAGAGAAAAGATATCTAGAAGGACAGAGAGAGAAAGAGGGAAGCATAACTGAAGAAGAGCAGAAAAATAAAAGGAAAAGAGGAGGGCAGGATTAGAGGATGAAGGCTAAAAATTGTGGAGCATCACTATGCTACTTGTTAAAGGCAGGCTGGGCATCTCACAGGGAGAACAGAAGGAAATCAGGACTCAGGAATAAAGAGACAAGCTTACCCAGGGGGAGATGGGAGAGCCTGAGGGGAGCAGAGAGCTGCCTGGAGAACCAGAGTTCGTTCTTGAAAGTTTGGACTCTATACCTATTGTGTGTAGCAGGGCTCTGGGTAGCAGAGTTACTAGAGTTCAGAGAGTCCTTTTAAATGCCCAATAACTTTCTGTGCTGGGAAAAAGCTGATTGATTTTTGTGTTCAAATGCAAAGGTTATGTATGGTGTGTGTTTTTATGGATGTTTTGGGGTTTTTAGCCCATGGGAGTCTTAGGGGTTTGCTCCCTGTGTTATCAGATACAAGTGTGGATCGCCTTTCTCCATTGCTACTGGCAGCGGAGTTCTTGGGAACTGATGGAATAAGAATTTCTAGAGGCCCCCATGGGAGGATGAGATGTGGTAGAAAGCTTTGTTTTCATGGAATTACATCCTTGGGTTTCCAATGTCCCATTTCCCTTAATCCAGTCCTGGAAGATGTGCAGTTGGGGATTCAGTAGAGCTAGAAGCAAAGCCAGCATCCAAAGTTTACTTTCCATAGTAGAGTTGCAGTATCAAGCTAGTTGCAGTCCATTAGTCCATTGTGTGGTATCCACATGGCCATGAGCCACGTGGGCCAATGCTGGAATGTGAGAGTCCCCCACAGGCTGGGAGGCAAGAGAGCAAACTTCATTGTTTAAGAGATTAAATATCTCAAATCTTCCTGTGTTTGCATTGACCATGCCTACTCTAGCCAGTGACCTGTTCCCGGGTGTGACTGACAGACAAGTACCTGCCCTATTCATCCAGACTACTGGATTTGCATCTATCCTCCCACTGTTCAGTCCCTTCCCCCAGCGATCTGTGGGGAACAGACTGGTAGCTGCCTGGGGAGTGTTAAACTGCAGCTTCCAGGCAAAGTTGAACAAATGACTATAATATTTGGCCTTCCATTTGATCCTTTCCTGTTAGTTAACAACTGGGTTAATTACAATGGTATCATTCCCCACTGAGAAAAAAGGAACCTCTTGTAATCTTACAAAGGAGAAATGGACAAAGATATCTGTCCTCTGTAGCTGCTTCCTGCTGTCAGAGGGGAGTAGGATCCCAAGGCTTGGAGGTTCTCCCTGTCTGACAGGAAGGGGGAAGCAAAAAGGGAAAGGAGTCTTTAGGCAGGGAAGAGGGATTCTGCAAAACCCAGGTCAGTCTGGTGTCCTGGGAGGTGACATGGGCGATGTCCAGGATGATGACACATTGGACAAGCTGGCATCCTTATTGCGTTCCAGAAATTACAAACTTGACAAGAAGGTTAAAAATCATAATTCAAAAGTGAGGAGACATAACAACTAAAGGTCTAGTGAGAGGTAAAACCCTTGTGTCAAAGGGAAAGATTAACTTACAGCGCTCCCACTTAGGTTGGAGGAGTGGCTTACCTGGAAGCAGGTGTGTTATACCTGTCCGAAGCCCTTCTGTGCACCATATTTAACTCAAATTAAGCTAAGGGAAATATCTTACGAATTCCCCCAAGAAAATCTGCGGGCCTTTTCTGTCTGCTCCATTTGGGCATAAAAGGGAAAGCAGTTTCAAGCAAAGCATCAGGCTAGCTTAGTTTGTGTTTCCCCACTGTAATCCATCAGTCCATTGCATGTGGGGTCCACAGGGCCATGTGGCTATGGAGGAAACATGAGCAGGAACAAAACAAAAGAGTCCCATGAACCAAGTGGGACCAAGAGTAGGGAGCAAGGAGATAAAGAATTTCGAACCATGGCCGTGGCTGCATTGGCGGTGTGGGTGCGGCTGGGGGTGTGTGGCGCGAGGGCCATGCAAGCCGGAGGCCTCAGCTCCCACCGGTCAGATCATTTCAGCTCCGACTCGGGAGCGATCAGGGAGGCCGGTGGGGCCTTCAGGAAAAAAGAGAAGGCTGAAGAGGACCCATACTTCCGAGAGTGGAGTAAAGAACAACTGGCAGCCTTGAAGAAACACCATGAAGGTGAGATCATTCATCATAAAAAGGAGATTGAGCGTCTGCAGAAAGAAATTGAGCAGCACAAGCATACCATCAAGAAACTAAAAGATAGTGTTGAAGATTAAATGCATGCAGTTCCCCATAGAATGGCTATATATTGCCCATTTCTATGAAGACATAGTTCTGGTAATTAATACCAATCTGTGCTGCCAACAGATTATAATAAATTGTGATCAGTGAAAAAAAAAGAAAAGAAAAAAAAGAATTCCTTTGTTAGGAGATTATGTATTCCCAAATTTTCATGGGCTTGCAGTGATCATACCCATTCTGGCCAACCGTCTCTGTCCCCAGGTTTGAGTGACAGGCACTTTCCCTAGTCACCCCAACTTTAGTGAGCATGCATCTATCTTCCCTTTGTTGAATCCCTTCCCCCAGTGTTCTTCAGGGAATAGGCTGGTGGTTCCCTGGGGACTGCAAAGTAAGTTGCAGCTTTCTAGTGAAGCTGCCCAAATGACATGCCTATAATGTTTGGCTATCCCTTTGCTCCTTTCTTATTATTAGTAACTAGCTAATTACAGTGGCATCACTTAGGAAGAAAAATGAAAAAAATTTAAATTCCATACCAAACGAAAGTATAAGAGAAGTGCTAAGTGATAAAGTGTTAGAACATTCACGGTTAGGCACAGTTTCAGGAAAATGTTCATTAAGATATGAATGCAAGAGGAAATAATTTAACATATGAATACTGTATACTAAGGGAAAGTACGTTTTATATAGGGTCTGGTAAAAGAATGTACAGTCTTTTTTTCCCTGGTCTTCTTTCCTTCTGCATTTTTTCCTTCTGTCCAAGTATCTGGGCAAACATTATGGGACCTGGCTTTGATGTTTTTGGAGGTTCACTTTATGTTTTCAGCTGTATCTAACTAAGACAAGGCCTTTTGGGCAGACATTAATGAAAGCCACATGGCTGTCGTCCAGGACAGTTTTACATCTCCTTGTGTGGTATGGGACACTTCCCTGGTGTAGCTCACCCACCTTCAAGCTCTTTGCAGCCAGCCCAACATTTCACAGTCCCTCCCTGTCAGCTCTATCTATGCTGCAGACTGTGAGGAGGATGTAAAGAAGAGAAGGAAGGCATTAGGAAACAAAGGTTGAGATTGAGAAAGCTTTACTGTGGCACAGACACCGCATGAAATATATTTCATTGAATTCACAACCACTCTGGAGGCAGGTATAATGATCCTTATTGCCCAGGTAGAATTGTGTTGGCAAGGGGAGGATCCCATGTCCGAGAGAGCCAGGCAGGACTCATGGGATGTGCCATAAACTCCCATACCACATCTTTCTTCCAAGAGTGAAACTCTTTGCCCTGTGTAAGAGCTAAACACTGTTTCACCCAATCTGTTCTCTGGATCCCCTTGTCAGTTAAAGCATGTGGGAACTCTGAGATGATTGGCCTGTATGGCTCTAAAACATTTCCTGTCTGATCAACCTCGGCAGAAGAAACTGTGCACATCCTGGTAGTAGTTCTGCTTCCCCAAATACAGGCTGACTTAAATTGAGAAACTAATTTTCTGACTGGCAGAGGCACTAGTCCCAGAAGTCCCCATTGCACCAACTTCTGGCACAAATATCACAACAGCAGGGCCATCCTAGAGTTATGCCTATGGAAGGTGGCTCTACTGGTCTGAGACTCACATGTCTGATGCTCAGGCTCCAGGAAAAACCTCACAGAATTTCACCGTCTTCTCTCAAAGAGCACATCTGCCATTGTGGCACTGTGGGCATGGCAGACATCTCTGGAAGGGCCACCTTCCCTTTCTCTTAAGTACAGGTGTTTATCTCAGAAAAGTGGCCATTGCTGGCAAAATTTAGCAATCTTTATAGATCTATTTTCTGAGGTTTGAAATCACTGAAGATTTTTTAAGAAATTGCATTTGAACTTTTCCATCTGTTCTCACATCCCTCTGTTAGCAGATTATGAATCAGTGTCTTTTGTTAATTTCTAAAAAATGATTAATTGCACAAGAAACAGAGATAGCATTTTTGAGTGAATGATACTCCTCTTTCCCCCTCACCTCCCCTAACTCTCCCATCCTTCACTCCAGTAATTTCTGGCCTATTTCCTAGAGGTTGGCTTATTACCACATTAAAGTGTTCACTGCTCCTCTGTGCCAGGAGGGTGCTACCAGTGGCCTCAGAAGGTCATCACAATTCTAGTTTTCTCTGTAGATCTGGCCACCAGAGACCTGTGAGAGTGGAAAGGGATTGGTCTTTCAAGAAATAGTCTGTTTTAAGGAAAGGTTGTCAACCTTTCTTATTTCCAGTATGGAAGGAAAAAGGGGAAAAAAGGAAAGAAATCTTTTAATTACTTTGGTGGTAGTCTCTCATTTCTATTAGACACAGAATTGATAGTTCCCTTTCAAATGGTTACTGACTACACAAAAAGATTGTATATATGCAGGCCAAGTACTATCTGTTTTTCTTTTTTCTTTTTCCCCAAATTCTTTTTTCTTTTACTTTCTTTTACTCATCTTTTATAAAGAGTCAGAGCACAGATTGATTTTAAAAGATATAACAGTGTTTCCTCAATATTTGCTGAGTAATACAGAATTTTATTATTTATGGGCTATTGATGCTTTTTTAAAATTATTGTTGGTTTCAATAGCATGTAATTTTCATCGGAAAATAGGTTGCAGACAGGTAAGGGAGTCACAGGTAGCCTGTCCTGTTTTGTTGCCATGGTAAACCAAGCTCTGTTAGAGAAGCTTGGGACAGGACACTGAGTGCTGGGGCCTTTCCTTTTCTCCACATTAAAATAGCTGGAACTACATGGTATCGAATATGTGTATTGTATAGTGCTAACACAATACTGACATAAGAGTGTTCATAACTACTCAGGAGCTCCAGTCTCTGCTTGCTGAAATATGCAAACTACTGGAAATATGTTTTCTTGTTCCTATTGCTTTGTAGAGATATGTAATTTTTTACTGCAAAGCTTTATGGTTTCTTGTTCAAGAAAATCTGTGCATCTGAATACTATCTCCCTGCACAAAACTGTAAGGAGAAAGCAAACTTTTTTCACTAAATCATCAATAGGAGTTGATTACTTATAGCATGCCCCACAAATTATACCACCACAAGGAATGGCAAATTAAGGAGCCTCCTTGTCTAATCTAGTTAGAATTAGCATAATCCATGTTCCTTTTGTTTGTCCTTAACCCAAGATTTTCTCCTCCTTTATTTGGATAACAAAATGGCCTGTCCTCTTTGGATAATAAGAACATTTTCATCTTTTGTTGAGAATTGAAATGTGGTATTGGCAGAGATTTCCTGATTTCTTTGCCTTATTAAAAATGTCTTAGCTCTTTTATATTAATACCTATACAACATTTTATTTCCTTCCATAATTTATCTGTTCTGTATTATCCATCTCTTACTAATTCAAACATCATCAGGAAAGAAAAAAAGAAAAAAGTTCACCCAGCCATTATTCCTTCTGGAGTTTTTATTACTATGTCAGTGCAGATCTATTTTAAGATTCTAAACTCAAAAGCTAAATTTTAAAGGTGTAAATCTGTCTAGACTAAAGTTTCAAAGTGGCTCTGGAATATAGAGAAAAAATTTAATGTTCTTAGAACTGTTATTTTTAAACATAAAAAGATAATTTATATAATATACCAATTTTCAATTCTGAAAGCTCCTACCTGTAAATAGGTAATCTCCAAAATGTTGGTCTTAGTCTGTTCTTTTGAAAATAAAAAAGATGGTTTACTCATGGAAATGACATTAAAAGTGAGAATCCTAGGCTCACAAAATACTGTTTCACCTTCACTGAACCTGCGTCCCAAACTACCCTGAGCCCTGTAATGGTGAGGGTGTGAGCAGGTGGTGGGACAAAAACCTTGCTAGTGTCCTCAAAAAGTCCAACCGATCCTGGTTTAGGCTTCTGTGACTTCTCCCCTTGACCATTCTTCAGGGCACTGCCAAGTCAATTTGTCCTAAAACTTCAATGAATTCCCAGAGACAGTTGAATTGAGATAGGACTTCAGTTTCCTGTACAGCTGCTCCCAACCCACATTTCTAGACTATATCAATAGTTTCCTCCCTCAACTAGCACATACTCTGTATTTATACCCACTTTACCTGGCATATTTCAAGGTTTCATTCCCTCCCTTCAGCTCTACCTGTTGTTCACATCTGCCCTTCAAAATCCAGTGCAAATGCAACATCTGTGAAGTCTTTCCAAACCTTCAAATCAGAAGTTATCATTGATTCTTCAGAAATCTCATAGCTCTTTAAATACATTTTTCATGCATTGCTTTCTTTCAGTTTTTTATTCATTCAACAAGTAGCACAACACTTTGCTGTAGTTCTGCTGTTCCTTGATTTTAAATAGTGGGATATTTGACCAATTAATACAGTGAAATTAGAAAATATCTACTTCCTAAATTTATACCTGAGTGCTTCCTTCTTTATAAATCCCAGTTATAAGGATGAAGAAAAAGGAATGAGTGCTGTGTGATTGCAGTGCTGATTCTATTTTTCTCTCTCTGGATCCTTAGGTAATCAGGATGGGGTTCAGTGGGCCTGGAAACTAGCAATAAGGTCAGTTGAGGAGGAAAAGAACAATGAAACTGTCTGTGTCTCTTTTATTTTTTGTACGTTTGCTTCAAATTTTTGTTGTTAATCCTCACCTGAAGATATTTTTTCCATTGGTTTCTAGAGAGAGTGGAAGGGAGGGAGGGAGGGAGGGGCAGGGAGAGAGAGAGAGAGAGAGAAACATGGATATGAGAGAGACAAATTGATTGGTTGCCTCCCACATGCCCCCAGACTGGCAAAGGATCAAACCTGCATCAGGTACATGCCTTTTGACCAGGAATCAAACCCATGACCCTTTGGTGCAAGGGCTGATGCTCTAGTCACTGAGCCATGCCAACCAGGGCACAGTTTGCTTCAGTTTTTGAATAAGAAATAATCTCTGGGTGAGTTAAATCTCATCTATATTGTGCTATATTCAATTAATCAAATGGTACTTGCAGGGATCTATAATGGGAATTGGGCCTTCTGATTGGGATAAGTATGATTTAGGAAATCCCACCTCTAACAGGCTTAAAGCCCTCAGGGTAGCTTTGAGCCAGAGGTCGAAGTATTGTGACTTGGTTTCTTTGAAAATCTCTTCACTTTGTCATTCTCTGTGTGCCAACTTTTGACCTCCTGGAAGTGCGATGGCTACCCAGAGCTGCCAGGGCTATACATTTCCCACTTCCTGTGGAAGAAGAGGGAGGGAAATACTCCTCCTTCCCCAACCATTGAACAAAATTCATGGGCTTCTCTCTGATTGTACCAAATTATATCACATGCCTACCTCTAACTGCCAGGAGAAACTGTGATTGGCTCCCGCCACTCAGTCTTGCCTCTGGAGCTAGAAGTGGTATTGATCCTACCCAAACTACACAGATGTTGATGAGTGAACACAGGGTCCACCCCAGGCCAGGTTGGAGGGTAGGCCTTATGGGGAGCCTTTGCCTAACCAGAGGGCAACACAAAGTCATTGTATCTGTAAGCTGGGGAGAAGAGGCAGGGAGTAGGCAAGGGTTTTTTGTTTTGTTTTAATATATTTATTGATTTTTATAGAGACAGGAAGAAAGAGAGAGAGTGAGAGGGGGGGAAAACATCAATGTGAGAGTGAAACATTGATCGGCTGCCTCCTGCATGCCCCTTACCAGAGACAGAGCCCACATCCCAGGCGTGTGCCCTGACCAGGAAATGAACAAGAAAACTTTCAGTGCACAGGATGATGCTCAACCAACTGAACCACACTGGCCAGGACAGCAAGGAAAGGGGTTCCTTTGTCTTTCTGCAACCTCTCGTTGAGTACTGCTATGTACCAAGCATTAGTCTAGGTGCTGCAAGGTAAACAATACAGGCCAGGTCATCGGGGAAGGGAACAATGAACAAAAAATTAAGTAAATAAGATATTTTCATATTGTGACAAGTGCTATGAAAAAATGGCAGAATTACTTGCAGAGATGAGGGGTAAGCTATTTTAGAAAGGACGACTAGATTTCAGAAAGAAAAAGAGGAGGGGGGTGGGGACTGCTCCTTTGCAGGTTTGCTGACTTGTTGCCCAAGGGAGGCTGTTAACTCCAGGACAGAGGTGTCCCAACCAATCTGGAAGGTCACTTCCCCAAATTCAGCCAGGTCTTGACAATCCCCGCCAACCCAGATCAATCTTCCTGGCTGTCCCAGTGTCTCCCTTTCTTTCTGATACAGAGAAGGAAAGGAGGCAGAAGTAGAAGAGGAGCTGAAACCATAGCCCTTGTTATCTAGCTAGCAACCCACTCCTTCCCATCTTCTTTTTCTCTGATCAAAGCATCAAGTCCAATGTTCAATAGAGGTTCTCACTGAGCAAGGTCTTTAGAAGAGTTCCCTACCAAAAATACTGCTTACTGAAATTTCTTTACTACTGGAAATGTCCTATGACAATTTGAGCTGCTTGAAATACTGTGTAAATATTATTTGGGTAGAATAACCATAGCTTTGTGGTGCTATTTGTATACAAACAGTATGTATACAAACAGTTTGAAATTTTTCAAAAATATGTGTAATTGAGACCTCTTCTATGGATTTATACCTAACAATAAATATATATGGCTCTGTTTGATCTTTGCGTCACTGGAAATGACACTAACCATATGAAGAATTCTTGAGGTCAAAATATCCTTTCATATTAATAATTCACTTAAAGTACAGAGAAAATTGATATTGGTAGGCTCATCAGTGAACTTGAAGAGTATTTGGGGTGTTGTGGGGTTTTTTTGATAAATGAATCACTAGTGATTTTATGCCTTTAAGTAGAAAATGTATAGTCTGTGGTTTTTAATAATTTGTTTGAAGAGCATTTGGAATTGTTGGTATTTTCTCAGGCCATATATCAAAGCTTGGCTTTGGAAGGGGTGAACAGTCTCCATTCTAGAACATGTGTGTGTATGTAGCCTTCAACATTTTTTAAATTAAAATATTTCTGAAAGAATTAACTACAATGTCCTGTTACTTAGAAAACATTAAAGACTCTTTGGCCATATGGTGCCAAATGTAATCATTATAACTTGATTTTAACTAGATTTTATAACTTGACAGAGACATTCATAAAGTTGATGGCAATGAAATAGGGAAAAACAAGCTAAAGATAAACCAAAAAAAAAAAAAAAAGAAAAAAAAGCCAATATGAAAACTGAATGCTAAATAATAGAAAACACATCTATTTCAAGGTTAGAAAATTCTGCAAGTTATCTATCCAGGTTTCCATAAGCAGCATTCCTGCCTCCTACTATAACCAGACCTTTTTTGTGGTGTTCTGTTCAATTTTCCATGTGTGCTTGACATAGTGAAGTTTAAGGAACGTTATGGACTGATAGAAGGCCTTGCATTTTTAATCTTATGCTGAAGGGTAACTGATAAAAGCAATTCATCAATATCCCCTTTAAGTAAAAACATCTGGTTGTGATTAAGCATTTAAATTTAATAATTTAGTTTGTGAAGTTTTCAGAAATTATTTCTAATTCTCATTGTGGAAGTTACTGAAGAGCCATTTTCTCTTCACTGTTCCCCTCCTTCCATTTAAATGGAATCTGGCACATGGAATTCACATTTTTATTATTTGGTGATTATTTTACTTATAGGAGAATTTTCTTTCTTCACAAAATGATCCATAGTAGTGTCTTTTAAATCAGGACCTTGGAACCTCATTATTTCATCTCTTCTAAAAAGGTTTGGCCAGTGTCTTTTGGATATATACTTATGGGATGCACAACCATTGTTTGTGGGGCTGAGATCACTAGACTCATCAGGAGGCCCTGCCTTTTTTTCTCTGAACAGCCTCCTTCAGGGGCAATTGTGATAGCCCCTTTCTTCATTATGAATTCAACACATCTAAAATCACATTCATAATAACACTTATAGCTCTGCTGCTGCTCCCAGCTCCATTACTTCTGTTAATAGTGCCATCATCCCACTGGTAACTCAGACTTAACTCCTCAGTAACTCTTGATATATATATATATATATATATATATATATATATATATATATATATATATATATATATATATATATCCTTCCCCCCAGCCCACCCCCGAAACTACTCCCACAGCTGCCAAGTGACCATGGTTCTGCCAGCAAAGCATCTCTACCATGTCTTCTTCCTTTCTGTTAGAGCAATAATATGTAGGATACAGAAAAGTTAAATCAGGGTTGCTTTCTGGAGCTCTGTCTTCCAGATTCTGAGGCTATATCCAAGCTGTTGGTAGGAAATTAATTAGCAATGTCTGCAGTGGTAAAGAAATAGAATTAGCATATATGCCACAAATTTGTTGTAACTACTATAGTGAATGAAGACTTGGGTTTTGAAATTAAGGAGACCTGGATTTCATCTTTGGATCATGAGCAAGTCACTTAGCTTCACTAGGCTTTATTTTCCTCATGAGTTAAATAGGGATCATAGGTTAATTTAAAGCGAATTGAATCAAATAAAACTCAACTAGTATTTATTAAATATTTCCTATGCATAAGGAAAATTGAAATGTTTTGTTGACTGTTAAAAAAAAACAAATAATGGATATTACCCTTCAGAGTATTATACAAAAGGTAAATGGTTCTATTATGTTCAGCTTCTTCTGCCAACACCCACATTTAGGCTTTTATCTCCTTTCTCTTGAAAGTTAGTTTCCTCACTATTTTCCACACAAATGCTCCTTCAAAAAAAAAAATTTGTTCTGTATGCTAAAGCTAGGCATTGATCATGTCATTCCTCAATTTCCAAGCCTTCTGTGACAGTCATTGTTCCTTTCTTGGCAGTGATTCTCCCTTGTTTTCTAGTCTGTTATGCCAACACCTTCCTTCGCAGACAGTGATCAGCTGGTCAAGTCTGAGGAGAAGGATGTTGGCTCAGGGTCTAAGAAGAGAGGGCTGAGAAAAAGTAGAGATGGAGGGCCAAGGGAAGTGCCACTTATAACTTACCAATCTGCCTGTCTCTCTTCTAAAGTTTTGCCTCATTACCATCCCCACTGCCATCTCACCTCCACCATCTTATCTATTCTGTCTTTTCCTACTTATGTCTCCTCTGTTTTATCTTTGTTTTCATCTCCCTATTTAAACCATAATATGGAACTGAAGTATATATATATATACACACATATATATATATACACATATGTATGAGTGTGTATAAATATGTTTTTATTGATTTCAGAGAGAGGAAGGGAGAGGGAGAGAGAGAGAAACATCAGAGATGAGGGTCATTGATCAGCTGCCTCCTGCACTCCCCCTACTGGGGATCAAGCCTGAAACCCGGGCATGTGCCCTGACTGGGAATAGAACCGGGATCTCCTGGATCATACATAGGTCAGTGTTCAACCGCTGAGCCACTCTGGCCAAGATGAAGTATATTTTTATAATCTATGTTTACTGAATTTATTTCATGTGCTCTGTTTTTAATTTTACAAGCAAGAGAGAATATTTCCTTATTTCTTGTTTCTTTCTCACTCTCTCAAAACCTACCCTAAAAAAATAATAAAACACATTTTGTTGAGTTTTTCCTTTTGCTGAGTTTAATTTTTTCCTGTGGCTTGAGAATTCTTATCAAAGAAAAAGTTCCCTATTCTTGTTTAAAATGGTGAACTTGTCTAGTGCATTTAAATTATAATTACATTAACAGAATTTTTGATTTTTGCACATCTTTTCACATTCTATAAAGCAGTAGTTCTCAAAACGGAGCAGTTCTGCCACCCAGAGGACATTTGGCAATGTGTGGAGAGATATTTGCTTGCCACTATTAGGGGTAGGAGGTACTGCTGCTGGCAGTTAGTGGGTAGAAGCCAGGGCTGCTGTTAAACATCCGGTAATACAGAGGACAGCTCCCACAACAAAGAATCATCTGGCCCAAAATATCAATAGTGCCAATGTAAAAAACCCCAAAACCATTAGGGTAAGTCTGTACAGTGCTTACAGAAAACTTGGTGAATAATGTCTATAAAATGTTTATTTATTTGAACCTAAAAGCTAAAGAAATTGGCTTTTTGTCTCCCCTATAACCACATTTCTTTAGTCATATATTGTATTACCCAAATTATCTAGATATGTCCTTTGCTAGTATTCAGAGATTTCTTCTTATTTATTTTAGCATTACTTCATTTTAATTCTTATGACATATTTTCCATAATGTTGTTGTTCTCATTAATGAATAAAAAAATTAGTAAGTGTATTTAATACAATTTATTATAGAATTGGTATGATTTTAGAGAAAGCTCAGGGTATTTTTGATGGTTTTAAAATTTATATTACAAAAATACCTGTCAAACATTCTTAGGAATTTAATTATAAAATTTGCTAGATATTTATTCCAATGTTCATTTTTCCAAAACTCTCAACACATCTAAGGTAAATTTCATGTAGAAATAGCCTGTGATATAGAATAGTGAGCACATTTTTTACCAGTAGCTGCCTCTTGTCCTTATTTATTTATAAGCCATTTTTTCAAAAATATTACTTTAAATATAAATATTCATTTGATTCCTTCCTCACCTTGTCATTTCTTATAAGCTTCCAAGATTTTTAAGTTATGGGCCAATGACTATACTAAAGAAGTGATAAATTATGAAGATAGACTATACCTTAACAGAGTTCAATGTTGTAGTTAAAATGTGCACAAGTTAATTCAACACATATATAATGATTTACATATTCATCACTGTGCTGCCTGGTAATTAGGCATGTGGTAAGCAGTTCAAAGCAGTTCAAAGAAATTATTGTAATTAGTGTTCCTTCTTAATGGCCAAACCACATTTTTGTAGGGCTTTCTTCCCTGCTTGCTTAGTTAGTTCTCCAGGGTCTGCAGTGAGTATCAGTGTTGATATTCTTTCTCATATGGTGCTGTACACACTTTCTGTACTCTTTAATTGACTTCTCTTTTTCTTTCTCTTACACTTTTTTCATTCATATATACTTACTTGAAAGACTAGGATATTCGAGCTGCTCCCCATCTTGTATTATTATCCTGAGAATATTAAGAATAAAGAAATGATTGGGAGATGACACTAGAATCTCCTCTTTTAATCATCATTTTGATAGTATGGTTGAAATCATTGCTCTTGTTTGGGAAAAGGGAGGACATGAACTGGATCCCAAGGTATACTTCAGTGTTAATTACCGTATATTTGTGTTTCCCCACAAACAGAGCATCATTTTCTCCCTGTAACTTAACGAAGTAAAACTTTATGTTTTAGAGCCCAAGACCTTAAAGCTGTTACTAGACTGTGGCACAAAAACAAAATGGCACCAACGGGCATACCAGCCAAGAACTGACTGGTGCTTATTTTGCCCATTCACTATTGGACAAGTTTTAAAATTATAATTCACAATTCCTTTTAAACCAACCAGATAGTACTAAATTTTTTTCCTTCACTGTTGTTGAAAATATGCTAAAATAGTGAGACTGCAATCAATTTGGAATCTCATTATTTATTAACTAAATCAAATGCACTCCCAAGACATACTTAAATATCTTGGGGTATTTAAGGGCTTGGGATAATGAAAAATATGTTTCATTTCTTTTGCAAAGCTTTTCCTGGAAAACTGAGCAGGGACCACTATTTAGCTGACAAGTGAAGAGATCTTGCTGTGGCCTGCTTTCTTAGGATAAGACATTTATAGGCATAAGGCATATAGGATAAGACGTTTTTAGTTTCAGGAAATAATATTTTACCTATAATTGGAACTTATTTAGGCTTTCATAGACCTTAAGTGTGTGTTCAAAGTTGACCTTGAAAAGTAGTAGTAGAAGGGAATTAAAGAAAACCAAACTAAAAGAAAATAACCTATTCAGCCACATCTTATGCCTCGTGCTGTTTTAGATCATATATTTTAGACCCAGGTAATTTAATGTTTTTATATATATATTTGAAGACCTCTACAATATTAATAATCTTATTTGCTGGCGATATAGATGGTCTCTCAGTTCTAAATGAAATTTTATTATTGTAAACATAAAACTTAAGAGTAAAAATTAAAATGTTTAAAATATAGTAAACCAATTCTCTAAGTACTTGAATGTTAAATACAATTTTATCAGTTATACTCTCCTTTCTCAGGTGTGTATACTTTTATAGTATTTCCTGAATCAAATTTATCATTGATCTCAGTTTTATTTTCAAGTGGGTGATTTGGAATTTTTATCTTTTACTTACATAAGAGGGGGAGACTTAGTTCACTGCGTACCTACCATAACCGCCAATAACATTCCCCAACTGACTAATGACAAAAGTTAATTGATGTACTACTTTAAAAATGTGTCTAGTTCTCATTTCTCTTGATGGTTTTATAGGCTTTAATGGGAAAAAAGTTCCCATATAATCTGCATTATTTTGCTTGCCACCACTTGAGCAACGTTGCCAAGTTATTCATTCTGCACACTGCTTCATTTATCCCATCATTGAGCTCCCGAAACATCGTTCTCGCTTTTTCTCACAGTTGGTCCCTGTCCTCTATTTTTCCTTCAGTGGCTGGATCAGGTATTCCTCATTTCACATGACACTAGGAGCAATCCCCTGGCTGGTTTTATTGCTTCCAGCTTTGCACTCCTCAAATTCATCCTTCACATTGTTTGTGTTCTCTCTAAAATACAGTGATCAACTCATATTCTTTAAAATACTTCAACAGATTAAGAAGCCTCCTTCTCACCTTTTCCCTGTCCCCTAAAGATAAAGTCTATGTTCTTTTAAATGTCCACAATGTCCCTACATCATCTGGGCCTTACCTTCCTCTCCAGACTCTTCTTTCCTTCCAATGTTCTAATTTAATGACTCAGTGATAAATGGCTTTAGTTTCCCACTCCACACATCCTGCGCTGCTTACACCATCTCCTCTCTTCACCCAGTTTATCTCAATAGGTTCTACAAACTTTACTTCAAGATTGACCTCTTACACGTGCTTTTCACTTACACCCAGATGGAATGTGTTCTTTTCCTGAGCTTCTAACCCCTACACACACCTGTCTTTTATCTCAGCACACTTTATGTTGAAATGCTCTGTGTCCAGATTTGTCTTTCCCTCTAGCTGAAAGGTTTACCTGAGCTAAGGCTCACACTGCCTTCGTCATGCCATGCTAGTACTGAGCGCATAGGAGAAGCAGGAGAGTTTCTTTGTGGAGCCTTCTTTACCAGGTTCCTTGATAAGGAGAGCATTTCTGGCCCTAGCCAGTTTTGCTCAGTGGTTAGAGCATCGACCTGCAGACGGAAGGGTCCTGGGTTTGATTTCGGCCAAAGGCACGTGCCCCTTGGTTGCAGGCCAAGAGCAAGTGCACCTCTCTCCAATCAATGTTTCTCTCTGTCTTTCTCTCTCTCTCTCTCCCTTCCTCCCTCAGTCCCACTCTCTCTGAAAACCAATGGAAAAAATATTCTCAAGTGAGGATTAAAAAAGAAAAGAGCATTACTGTTTTCTATATACTTTCAAAGAAAATATCTTCACTTGTTTTTTTCCTACTTATTAAGTTTTAATAGGATATTTAAATTTTTTCACTCTCTCTTATTGTTGCTGACATACAGTTTAACAAACTCTCTCAGAAACTTCTGTCGTCTAGCAGCAAATTCCATCAGTTGTATACCCTGTTTCAAAATAAATATTATTTTAAAATTTTCCCTTTGGGGTATACATATATGTTTAACATCTCTTCTCTGAAGTTTCCTGAATGATAATGTCAAAATAATGCACTCTGCTTGTATTCTTCTAAAAATTTTTGAGAGTAATAAAATGTGGTTAAGTTATGGAGAAGAAAGAGCAATTTTTGTTAGGAGAGGTTTAGGTTTAAGTAAACTAGAAAAAAACATTCTTGAAACATGCTTTGAAATTGTGTCTTTTGTGGTATTTGTAGATTTTTAAAATAAATTTAGGTTGGTGTTAATAAATGTAATAGTCCATTTTTTCATTAAAATAATGTGTTCTACTTTTCCTGAAAGTCATATGCATTATGATAAAAGTGAATTTATCCTCAAATTTACACAGTGCAGGCAATTCCTGATTTTTTTTATCTTCTACATGGATATTGAATTATAATGATCACTGTAAATGGTTATAGTTTATCATAAAATAGATGCTTTCTTGTATTCTCTAAAATCTTGACATAAAATAATTCCTACAGATAGCTAACCACATGCTATAAATACAAAGATATGACTAACCATTTCTGATATCATTAAAGGAGGATAATTAGCTGAAGGAAAGTAAGAATAAGGGAAATGTGTAGATTGATTATATAGAAGACCCACTGTACTTTAAAAATAGATGCAGCTTAGAGAAATACACCTATCTAGTAACTTAAATGCTGTCCCGAAGAACCATGAAGCCTCTAACCATAATTGGTCTTCTGTTGTTATTATTTATAAAGGTGCATTAAAAATAATTCTGAGTGACCAAAACATATTTGAAAACACAGAGAATTTTCATCACTTCAGTTTTTCATTCCTATAAGAAAAATATACATTCAAGATTACTTGAATATGATTGGTTTTTCAGTCATTCTTGAGTTTGGAATCACTCTTTCCATTAATCATCACCGCTGTGTCTAGATATTTGAAAATGAGGGTCATTGTTTAGGAGAGTTTGGAGATAAATGTTGCTGAAATCTGAGCTCTTGGCTATCCTCTCCTTCGTCCTCTCTGCTCCTCATGACCACATTTCAATGGCAGGCTTAGGAGGCAAGAAGAATCACAAGGAAGAATCCAAGGTTCTGATGCACAGGGCTTCACAGGGCCTTATTTTCAAGTTCAGTTGCTCCGTGAAGTTTCTGTGCTATCACGTTTAGCTTCTTACCACTTTCTTGTGCACTTTTGTGCCTCTGTACAATTCCTCATAGTGCTTCCTCTTTTTGTTGAGAAAACTCTTATTCCTACTTGTGGTCCCAGCTCCAATATGAGAATGGATAGCAGAGGTTAGGTGCTCCATGCACACTAGCTTTCTTCTCCCCCTTTTTTCCAGGGCTGAGTGGTCCCCTTTCCTTTCTGCTATGAGAGCCCTTTCCAGTGTAAAGTGACAGTTACACTCTGGGGCTTTGGCATCAGACTGTACCAAGTTCAAGTTCTGGCTCAGATACTGTGTGGCTGTATGGCTCTGGGTAAGTCCCTTGCCATGTAAAGCCTTAATATCTTTGTTGACATAATGGGGATCACTCATATAAAGGAATTAGTGTAGTGCCTGGCACACATGAACTGCTCAATGAATGGTAACTATTAATGACTTTGTCAAAGTTGTTAATGTGTCTGCCTTTCTTCTTTAAGCATAGAGATGGAGTTTTATTCCTCCTTGACTATCTATAGTGTCTGGCACATGGTAGATGCTCAAGAAATATTTGCCAAGTGAATGAATTAATAACTAACTTTGGAGTGGTGATTGTGAATGAAACGCAGGAATATTTGAAATCCTTCTGGAAAAGCTGCCCGCTCCTTTCACCTCCTTTTCCTTTGCCTGCTGGAGTCCTTGTGCCCCCTCTTAGTAGTTCAGACTCCCTGAAAGAAACTACCAAGATAGGGTAGATGTCCTTGTTTTGAGTGTTATTTATTCAACATTTATTAAACAAGCACTACTGGGCTCCTCCTATGTGTTCAGGCACAACTTTCCATTTTTACATTGCTGAAAATGAATTATGTTATGTCACAGCTGAGTCCATGCACTATCATGTTTTAATATATTTTAGTGATATCTCTTACTTCCTCTGAGATATCAGGAACTTTCTATTTATCTTTCCGGCCAAGAAAAGTTTATTTACCTTATGCTAAAATCACCAAATGAACAGATAAAAATCCTGAGGCGTTTAGCAGAAAGGGCTACCAGACAACGTTACATGTGTGGAACAGGGAAATAAGATGTGGCTAAAGCAGAAACAGTCACTGATACTAAAATAGTTGACCGCCCCATTACCATTAAAGAGCACCTTTATATGGCAAAGGTGGACTAAAGCTCTTATGGATTTTGAACTCCTTGAGAACAGAAACTGTATCCTGGAACCTTTGTGGAGTCTTCCAGAATACTTGATAAAATTTGTTAATTGTCCGATCACTTTCTATTAGATACTAACTGATATCTATCTAACCTTTTCCTAAGTTTAAGGCACAGGAACACCTCACACAAATATATTAGTAAATGGAATTGAAAAACTTGACAGTGTTTCTCCAGTTATGTACACTCAGGATGATTTCACTGAATTAAATTAGTTTTAGCTTTTTGCTCATCACTGGCTCATTTCAGATTGGTGCAAAAAGAGAAAGGTTGTTTGCTGTGATTTTGACTCATACCGTGGAGTTTAAGAATTAATGATGAAGGTAATAGTCATCAAAAGTTGCTGGAAATAATGTAATAGTGCCTATGGTTTTATTATTTGTATTGTGTTTTAGTGAACAATCTTAAAGAATAAAAATGTAAAAGGCAAAAACTTCTGAATAATTGTTGTAGGCATTGTGATTGAACAGCACATTATGTCACATTCCCCTCAGTAAGATGAGGGCACATTAGAGCATAAAATTCTCTTAAGATATGTCCCAGGTGGTACCAGGCAAGCTAAATTTCCTTGACTCATCCAAGGCTATTATTTACTTTCTGCTAAAATCCACACTGTAATGTACTATGTTATAGAGCATCTACATTGAAGTAAAGTGATTTAATCCCAGGGACCAGAAGAATAACAAAAATTTTTGAGAGAAGGTTGGGAAATCTCCATTTGCCCTGACCTCTACCCCAATCAAGAGAATCTGAAAAGGGAAAGAGGGCAGATGAGAATAAAAAAGAGGGAAAAGATCTGCAAAGGTGAACCCACTGACAACCTGTTTCCTAATGAAGCATTTTCCTAGTGGATACAGAGATGCTAAGGACAATTCAGTGACAAACCACAGCAATTTATTTTGCACACAGCTCTACTCAAGGCTCACCACAATCTCACAATTTAAATTTTTTAGCAGCTTTATTGCGATATGATTCACATACCATACAATTCACCCACTTAAAATTTATGTATGACTCAGTGGTTTTCATTATATTCACAGAATTGTGCAATCATCACCACGATCAAGTTTAGAAAATTTTTATCACCCCAGAAATAAATGCATACCCATTAGCAGTCCTACAGTTCATTTTTATTCAAACAGAGAGAGAAATCCTATATGTATTTATAAACTTAGATTTATAATGCAGTCATTTTGTTTTACAAAAGTAATGTTATAATTGGGGATGAAGCAACTGGGATTGTTATAAATCTTACAAGGAAATGATAACTTTATTTTCTTTACATTTATCTTTATTGTTGAAAGTATTACAGATGTCCTTCCCCCCCCCCCCCCCCCCCCCAGTGACCCCTTCTACCTCTCCCTCCATCCCAGGCCTTCACCACACTATTGTCTTTGTCCATGAGTCATGCACACATGCATATAAATTCTTTGGTTAATCTCTTCCCACCCACCCACCCCTGTCTTCCCTCTGAGAATTGTTAATGGTCACTTTAAAGGCTGAAAGTTTAAATTATAATCCAGTTTGGTTCTTTGTAAACATAGTTATGATTTTTAAAAATTTTTATAAAATTCAACTTTGTGTGCTACTTCCTTGAGGCATAACTCCATTGCACAATCATGTGCACTAATGGTCATTTCCAGAACCTACATTGTCATCTACCTAATGAGAACATTCCTTGAAAACACTTTTTGACCTTTTGTTTAAATATCATATTGGGCCTGGCCGGGCTTGGCTCAGCGGTTGAGCATCGACCTAGGATCCAGGCGATCAGGGTTCTATTCCCAGTCAGGGCACAGGCCCAGGTTGCGGGCTCTATCCCCAGTCGGGGACATGCAGGAGGCAGCCGATCAATGACTCTCATCATTGATGTTTCTATCTCTCTCTCTCCCTCTCCTTTCCTCTCTCTGAAATCAATAAAGATATATTTTAAGGGGGAAAAAAAACAATAAATAAATAAATAAATAAATAAATAAATAAATAAATAAATAATAAATATCATATTGGATGGGTTTCTTATAACAATTAATTCCCAGAACACATAAAGAAAATGTTGGCCAATCAGAATGTGAAACAATTCTGAATGGCAAAACACTATAAAATTTAAAGTCAGGAGACAAAGGTAAAAATACTGTTTGTAAAACATATGCCCTATTAACTGCTAAATTTCATAATATACAAATAATATTTACCAGCCAATAAAGAAAAAGACAAATAACAGAAAGAAAGTGAATGAATGATATGGACAAGCAGTTCATGAGAAAGTCCCAATGACTTACAAATATATGGGAAAAAAGTTTTCAATTTTGTAGTAACAAAATATAAATTAACACAGTAGTGAAATCCCGTTTTTACTTAACAGGTAAAGAAAGTATTGTGAAGGCATGAAAAAACTCATTCTCATACAAAGTTTATAAGAGTGTGGATACTGCCAAGTGGCACCAATGTGTAAAAATTTTTAAAGGCACTTCTGCCTTTGATCATTGATCCATCAACTGTGTTTCTAGAAATGTTGTGTACAAGTGTATAAAAGTATATTATAAAGTTTATTGCAGTTTATTTGTCATCAAAAAATCTAGAGAAATAAAAAGTAAAAGCTATTAACTGAGATCTGGCTAAATAAATTATGATATAACTATTTAATGAAATACTTCACTGTCACTAATAAGAACGAGGTCAACTTAAATGGGACAATATGGTAAGTTGTCCAATATGTATTGTTAGGTAAGGAAAAAAAATCCAAATGTCAACGTTATGTATTATATTCCATTGTAATACAAAAGAATACATATGCACATACATATACATACGCTTATGCATATTTGTGCATGCTTACATAAACACTGACATTTTATGAGACACCCAAGAAATCATCAGTAGTTACCTTCGGGGTGCTGAACTGAGAGTCAAAGGAAGTGCAGGAGAGACATTTTTTACTTTATGCCCTTCTTTACCATTTGTATTCGTTCTAAAAATTTTAAATTTCGTAAAATTTAAGAACATTTTTCCATTTAAAAAGCAATATTCATATAATACAGAAAATTGGAAATTCAGAAAATATTACATGCAATCTTTTGACCTAGAGAAATAAATCACTGTTAAAACTTACTCAGAAATATCCTTTTAAAACATTTGTTTGCATACATGTGCACACTATACTTTGTTTTATAATCCACTTTTTTCATTCATAAACATTCCATATCATTAAATATTCTTTTACAGTACTTTAAAAAAACTTTTTTTTTCTTTATTGTTGACAGTATTACAGATGTTCCCTTCCCCTCCCTATTACCTCCTTCCACATGGTTCCCACCATGCCCCAGTCTTTTACCACCCTATTGTCTGTGTCCAGGGGTTATGCATAAGTTTTTTGGTACATCTTTTCCCGCCCTCCCTCCCCCCTTCCCTCTGAGATTCCTCAGTCTGTTCTATGTTTCTGGTTCTATTTTATTGGTCAGTTTATTTTGTTCATTAGATTCCACATATAAGTGAGATAATGTGATAAATACATTTCTCTGATTGGCTTATTACAGTACTTTTAAAGAAATGTATCATTATTAATTGTAAGGCTATGATAAGCTGTTTGTGCATTTTCTCTTCATTTCCTTTCATAAATTGAAAGGGAAAGGTTTGGGAGAAAGCAATAATCAAGGTGGTAAGAGGTTTGTAAATGTTTATAACATTATAAACAAAAATGTTATAGGTGAGAGTTGGATGGTGAATCAGGTAATTAAAAACTAAGTTTCTTCTTAAAAAATATATATTGCCCAGTATTTAAAAAAAAAAAAAAAAAGACAAGGAATGAATCTGAATTGTACAATGTCCTCCACTATATTCTTAGCAAAATTAACAAAAAGTAATTTAAATAATTAAAAGGAAACAATGAAAAAATCAATAAATCAACTGCATCCATACAAAGAGAAGCAAGTTTAGTTCATAAACTTCAAAAAGGGCTGCCAAGGAAAGACACAGAAAATTCTAGTGTGTCACAGCACGGCATAGCTTCTAACTCCCAACTTAAAATAATTTATTGTTTTCTTTTAACTCTTTTGCACTGTTTGAATTTTTATAATGGATATGTCAATGTGAGAAACATTCAAATCTGTGAAGAATTTTTGTGAGTTTATTTGAGCCAAACTGTCGACAAATGCCTGGAAGCAGAATCTCAAGAGATTGAGATAATGCTCCAGAGAATGGCAGTGTTGCACCTTATTTTATACATTACAATGGGAAAAGGAGACTTAGGTGGGTTACATGAAATCCATTGGTAATAGATTAAGGAGATGGGAGAAAGCAAAGTGGAGGAACCACTGGGATTGGATAAAAAGTAAAATGATAGACACACACTTCTTATTTAAGTGTGTGTAAGATAGTTAAGGGTAACAGTTAACTCAATAACAGTAAGGGGATTTGTCTTCACAGAGCAGTGCCTGTGGTTTGAGGGGTCTGGAAAAAAGAAAATTACTTTGACATTCCAAAGATATGTTATCATAGATGCAAAAAGACAATAGACAGGCTTCGTTAGGGTAAAGATTGACCTTTATGGTGGATATGACTATCCACCATAAGCTGCTTTTAGTTAAAAAGTTTTGATTTCAGACCATCCTTTGTGGTTGCTTTAGGTCTCTGAGTTTTCAACCACCATGCAGGCCTTCCCTGAGCTAGTCAGGTTAGCATGTGGCCCCTTTTCTTTCACAGGTATATGTCATCTTTATAAAAATAATAAATCCAGTATAAAATATGATGTTAGGTTAATTTCAAAGAAAAAGTGGAGAATGATGCATTATGTGCTTATATTTTGCTAGTGTAAACATGTTTTCTAAGTGAGGCTCAATAAACCTCACTAGAATTCTGTAGTTGCTAAAAGACCATCTTGTCCAATGTCTTCTCTCTTAGCTTAAATGATGTTTTAGGCTTCTTTAATGTTTATCAGGTATATGATGTGCCAGGAAGAATGAGGAGAACAAGATTAGTTGTCCGTTTTTTAACAAAAACAGATTTACAAAAGTTATTTAAATATGTTTCTGCTAATATTTTTGGGAAGAAAAAAAATTCTCTCTGTAATTGAATTTCTTTAAACATGGCTTGGCATTTTCCTCTTTGTTTTGGAAATAGAGGGCCAAATTAATTATAAAAATATAAGTTTATCTTAGCTCTACATTGCAGTTTCTTGGGTAAATATTTGAAGATGATAAGTGTAGCCACAAAAAGCAAGTTATCTACTGAAATCATTTAGTGAATTACTTTGCCAGGCATAACTACATTGTGGATTGCAGTAATGACTCATTTGTTTTATGGCAGAGGGCCAAATGCAAATAGAATATCAAGATTTCAGGCAGTTTCCCCACAAGTCAACCATATCTCCCTTTTAACTGGGCCATTCATTGAAAGACCACAATCACTCCAAAATCTTGTATACTGTCATTTTAGATGGCTGCCTTCATATGACTACAATATTTATTAGCCTTGAAATACTATAACCCAGGGACTTACATAAGTACTGCACAGGGAATTCATTTTAAGTCACATTTGACCGCTTGTTTTAAAGGTGATCTTCAAATAGGCTTAAGGGAAATAAATCAAGTTTTCAACTCACAGTGTGCTTTTTCCTAATAAAAAGGAAAAGCAAAGGCACTTTAAATGCTTCAAACCTTTTTCTTCTTTTCTTCACTCTGGCAAAGATGATTAATCACATCTACTCAGAGATGTAATTTAATGTCTGCCATTTGGAATAGAAAGGAAAATAGATAAATGGATCATGAAGAGAATACTTTAAAATTAAACTATACAACCAAAGATTTTATTAGGCAGTTGATGTGAAGGATACTTTTCATTAAAAGGAAAGTCAAGAAGGAAACATGAGAAATAGGATAATAAATATTATACTTTTTGGCAAAAGTGAGGAAAGGAAATCTTAAGTTTTCAGAGTAATATATGGAGAATTACCCACAAATATCAACTCACTCTTAAAATGTCTCCCTTATATTTCATGAATGTGAAAGAATTTAGAAAGAATTTGTACAGAAATTTGTTTGATCCATGAAATCTTTGTCATTCATATTTTACATTCCTTATATATGTGTGGACAAACTCTAAAGGCTTATATATGTATTGATATAACTCTTCCCTTAACAAATAGCCTAAGTATAAGACACAGATGATCAAATTATGCTCATGAGATCAGTTCCTAGATAAAGGTCTTCCTCAGATTTTCAGAGATTAAGAAACTGGGAATTTTGTGTGTGCTTTGTTTTTTTGTTAATCCTCACCCGAGGGTATTTTTTCCTTTGCTTTTTCAGAGAGAGTGGAAGGGAGAGGGAAAGAGAGAGAAAGACATCAACAATGTTAGACGCATCAATTGGGTGCCTCCCACATATGCCCCAACCAAGGCCAGGAATTGGCCAGGAATGGAGCCTGCAACTGAGGTACATGCCCTTGGCTGGAATCAAACCCCAGAACCCTTCAGTCCTAGGGCTGACACTCTAACCACTGAGCCAAACAGGCCAAGGTGGAATTTTGTTTTAAAAATGGTAAAAATGGCCTGTCCCCAAATTCCTAGTTCCTTATCATTCTTCCTCACAGTCTTTTCCTTCTAAAAATTGACTTATTTGAAACAAAGTGAAGTGAGAGGGTTGAGAAGCTAATACACCATTGTTGGCCCTAAACAAATAGATATTTCTCCAGCAAAGTGTGGTTATTTGGGAACAATGGAAGACTGCAAGTAGGGATATGTGATCTAATTCCATGAGCCACATGCAAGTCCAGAGAAACAAAGGGGAGGAACTCTCTTTTATAGTCTTTGGAAGGGGCTGTTGTAAACCAAGTATAGGTTGGAGGAAACTGAAAGTTCAAACTAAAGTTACTTTCAATCAGCTGAGTTACTGCAGTATGCCATTGGTGGAACTGTTATTGGGCAAGGTGGAATCTTTTCTTCCTCCCCCTGAGGTAGTAAAGAAGTACACTTCCTGTCTGAGATGCAAGGTATCATGTCTTCCTGTTGGGGTCAGTAGTGTGCTCTGATTGACACCTAAATGAGAGTTCTCTATTCTAGCTTCCTGACTACATTTTATTTATATTTATTTATTTATTTATTTATTTATTTATTTATTTATTTAATTGAATTTATTGTGGTGACATTGGTTAATAAAATTTCATAGGTTTCATGTATATAATTATATAATACATCGTTTGTATATTGTATTGTGTGTTTACCATCCCTAGTCAAATCTCTTTCAATCACCATATATTCCCTCCTTGACTCTCTTCTATTTCTCCCATCCCCTTTCCCTCTGGTAATCAGCATACTGTTCTCTGTGTCTCAGAATCTTCCTTTTTTTTCTTTCCTTAATCCCTTCATCCTCTCACCCAGCTTCCAACCCCTTCCCCTGAGACAGCTGCCAATCTGTTCTCTGTACCCATGAGTCTGTCTCCACTTTAATTTTGTTCATTAGATTCCACATATGAGTGAAATCATATGGTCTTTCTCTTACTGGTTTATTTCACTTAGCATAATAGTCTCCAGGTTTATTCATGCTGTTACAAAAGGTAAGATTTTCTTCCTTTTTACGGCTGAGTAGTATTCCATTATGTGAATGTACTGCAGCTTTTTTATCCATTCATCTACTGTAGGGTGCTTGGGCTACTTTCAGATCTTGGCTATTGTAAATAATGTTGCTATGAACATACAGGTGCATATCTGACTCCTTTTTTTTTTTTTTTTAAAGTTTCTTTATTTTTATTGTTGAAAATATTACAGATGTCCCCATTTACCCTCATTGAATTTATCCCCTCCACCCCACATCCATCCCACCCCCAGGCTTTCCCCATACCAGTGTCTGTGTCCATAGGTTATGATTATAAACATATAAGTTCTTTGACTGATCTCTCCCCACCCACGCCCACCTCCCCACCATGCCCCTGAGATCCATCAGTCTGTTCCATGCTTCTATGTCTCTGATCCATTTTGTTCATCAGTTTATTTTGTTTATTATATTCCACATATAAATGAGATCATGCAGTATTTGTCTTTCTCTGACTAGCTTATTTCACTTAGCATAATACCTTCTAGTTTCCCCCATGCTGTGCCAAAGGATAAAAGATCCTTCTTTTTTATAGCTGCATAGTATTCCATGGGGTAAATGTACCACAGCTTTTTTATGCACTCATTTACTGATGGGCACTTGGGCTGTTTCAAGATCGTAGCTATTGTAAATTGCAATGCTATGGACATAGGTGTGCATAAGTTCTTTGTGACTGGTGTTTCGAGTTCCTTAGGATATATTCCTAGAAGTGGGATCACTGGTACAAATGGCAGGTCAATTTTTAATCTTTTTATATATTTTTTTATTTTTGTTTAAAATATTACAGATGTTGCCTGAGCGGACGTGGCTCAGCGGTTGAGCATCAACCTAGGATCCAGGTGATCTGGGTTTGATTCCTGGTCAGGGTACATTCCCAGGTCTCGGGCTTGATCCCCAGTCAGGGGGGTGCAGGAGGCGACCGATCAATGACTCTCTCATCATTGATGTTTCTATCTCTCTCTCCTCTCCCTTCCTCTCTCTGAAATCAATAAAGATATATTAAAATAATAATTAAATTAAATTAAATTAAATTAAATTAAAATAAAATAAAATAAAAATTATAGATGTCTCTTTTTCTCCCCAAAGATTCATTCCACCCCACCCCATCTCATCCCCCTCCCCAGTCCCTCTCCCTACCATTGTCCATGTCCTTGGGTTGTGCATATATGCATAGAAATTCTTTGGTTAATCTCTTCCCCTCCAGTCACCCGCCCTCCTCCATCCCTCTGACATTCATCAGTCTGATCTATGCATCCATATCATTGAATTTATTCTGTTCATCAGCTTATTAACTTCTTTAGATTACACATATAAGGGAGATCATGTGCTGTTTGTCTTTCTCTGCCTGGCTTATTTCACTTAGCATAATATTCTGCAGGTCCATCCATACTGTCCCTTCTTCTTTGCAGCTGTGTAGTATTCCATGGTGAATTTTTAATCTTTTGAGGAAACTCCATACTGCTTTCCATAGTGGCTGCACCAGTCTGCATTCCCACCAGCAGTGTACTAAGGTGCCCTTTTCTCCACACCCTTGCCAGTACTTGTAGTTCATTGATTTGTTGATGGTAGCCATTCTAACAGATGTGAACTGATACCTCATTGTAGTTTTAACTTGCATCTCTCTGATGATTAGCGATGTTGAACATTTTTTCATATGTCTCAGCCGTTTGTATGTCCTCTTTAGAGAAGTGTCTATTTAGGTCCTTTGCCCATTTTTTAATTGGATTGTTTGTCTTCCTTTTGTTAAGTTGTACGAGTTCCTTATATATTTTGGATATTAATGCTTTATCAGATGTGTCATTGGGAAATATGTTCTCCCATACAGTGGGCTCTCTTTTCTTCTTGTTGATTGTTTCTTTTGCTGTGCAGAAGCTTCTTATTTTGATATAGTCCCATTTGTTTATTTTCTCAGTTTCTCTTGCCCTAGGAGATGCATCAGCAAACATATTGCGATGAGAGATGTCTGAAGATTTTACTGCCTATGTTTTCCTCTAGGATTTTTATGGTTTCATGTCTCACATTTAAGTCTTTTATCCATTTTAAGTTTATTCTTATATATGGTGTAAGTTGGTGGTCTAGTTTCTTTTCTTTTTTTTTTTTTTGCATGCCCCTGCACAATTTTCCCAACACCATTTATTGAAGAGACTGTCTTTACTCCATTGTATGTTCTTGCCTCCTCTGTCAAATATTAATTGACCATAATGGCATGGGTCAATTTCTGGGTTCTCTGTCCTGTTCCACTGATCTATATGTCTGTTCTGGTGCCAGTACCAGGCTGTTTTGATTACACTGGCTTTGTAGTTTAACTTGATATCAGATATTGTGATCCCTTCAACTTTGTTCTTCTTTCTCAAGATTGCTGTGCCTGTATGAGGTGTCTTTTGGTTCCACATAACTTTTTGAAGTATTTGTTCTAGATCTGTGAAATATGCTGTTGGTATTTTAATAGGAATTGCATTGAATTTATAAATTGCTTTGGGTAATATGGACATTTTAATGATATTAATTCTTCTAATCCATGAACATGGTATATTCTTCCACTTGTTTAAATCTTCCTCTATTTCTCTTTTCAGTGTCGTGTAGTTTTCCGAGTAAAGGTCTTTTATATCTTTGGTTAAGTTTATTCCTATATATCTTATTTTTTAGTTGCATTGGTAAATGGGATTGTTTTTTTAGTTTCTCTTTCAGAGAGTTCATTACTGGTGTATAAAAATGCCATTGATTTCTGGGTGTTAATTTTGTACCTTGCTACCTTGCTGAATTAATTTATTAAATTTTGTAGTTTTTTGGTGGAGTCTTTAGGATTCTCTATGTACAATATCATGTCATCTGCAAATAATGACAGTTTTGTTTGCCCCTTTCCAATTTGGATACCTTTTATGTTTTCTTCTTGTCTGATTGCTGTGGCTAGGACTTCCAGTACTATGTTGAATAAGAGTGGTGAAAGTGGATACCCCTGTGTTGATCCTGTTCTTAAGGGAAATGGTTTTAGTTTTTGCCCATTGACTATGATGTTGGCTGTAGGCTTGTCATATATGGCCTTTATTATGTTGAGGTATGAGCCCTCTGTTTCCACTTCGCTGAGAATATTTATCAAAAATGGATGTGAGATTTTATGAAATGCTTTTTCTACATCTATGGATATGATCATGTGATTTTTGTCTTTCAATTTGTTTATGTGATGTATCACATTTATTAATTTGCGAATATTGTACCAGCCTTGCATCCCTGGAATAAATCCCACTTGGTCATGGTATATGATTTTTTAATATATTGCTGGATCTTATTTCCTAATATTTTGTTGAGGATTTTAGCATCTATGGTCATCAAGGATATTGGCCAGTAATTCTCCTTGTAGTGTCTTTACCTGGTTTTGGAATATGGCTAGTACTGGCCTTGTATAAAGAGTTTGCAAGTGTTCCTTTCTCTTGGATTTTTGAAATAGTTTGAGGAGGGTAGGTGCTAATTCTTCTTTGACTGTTTGGTAAAACTCCCTGTGAAGTCATCAGGGCCAGGGCTTTTTTGCGCTGAGAGCCCTTTGATTACTGCTTCAACTCCATCAGCAGTTATTGACCTATTTAGGCTTTCTGACTCTTCCTGATTGAGTTTTGAAAGGTTGTAGTTTTCTAGGAATTTATCCATTTCCTCCAGGTTGTGGAGCTTGGTGGCATATAGTTCATAGTATTTTCTTAAAATCCTTTGTATTTCTGTTGGGTCAGTTGTTGTTTCTCCTCTTTTGTTTCTGATTTTGTTTATTTGGGTCTTCTCTCTTTGTTTCTTGATGAGTCTGACTAAAAGTTTATCAATCTTGTTTATCTTTTCAAAGAATCATCTCTTGGTTTCATTGATCTTTTGTATTGTTTTTTTAGTCTCTATGTCATTTATTTCTGCTCTAATATTTATTATTTCTTTCCTTTACTTTGGGCTTTTCTTGTTGTTCTCTTTCTAAGTTTTTAAGTTGTAAGGTTAGAGAGTCTATTAGAAGTAGTTCTTGTTTTTTGAGGTAGGCTTGTAGTGCTATGAACTTCCTTTCAAGACTGCTTTCATTGTGTCCCATAGATTTGGAGCTGTTTTGTGTTCATTTTCATTTGTTTCCAGGAAGTTTTTTTTATTTCTTTATTGATCTCTTTGGTAATCCATTCATTGTTTAAAAACATGCTTTTCAGCCTCCATGTGTTTAAATGTTTTTTAGTGTTTTTATTGTAGTTGATTTCTAATTTCATGCTACTGTGGTCCTAACATGTGTTCTATTTTTGAGAACTTCCCATGTGCACTTGAGAAGAATGTATATTCTGCAGCTTTGGGGTAGAATATTTGGTAAATATCAATTAAATCCATCTAATCTAGTGTGTTCCCTTGTCGATTTTTTGTCTGGAAGACCTATCCTGTGAAGTCAGTGGGGTGTTAACATCCCCTAGTATGACTGTATTGCTGTCAATCTCCCCTTAAAGTCCTCTAGAAGTTTTCTTTATAACTTTAGGTGCTTCTATATTGGGTGCATATATGTTTATTAGGGTTATATCTTCTTGTTGGATTGATCCCTTTAGTATTATGTAATGACCTTTCTTGTCTCTCATTATGGTCTTCATTTTGAAGTCTATTTTGTCAGATATGAGTATTGTTACTTCAGCTTTTTTTTTTTTTTTCCCATTGCATGAAATTTTTTTTTCCATCCTTTCACTCTCATCCTGTGTGAGTCTTTTGTTCTGAGGTGGGTCTCTTGTAGACAGAATATATCTGGGTCATGTTTTCTTATTCATTCAGCCACCCTATATCTTTTTATTGGGGCATTTAATCCATTTACATGTAAGGTTATTATTGAAAGATACTTATCTACTGCCATTTTGTTTTTTTATGCCTGTTTCTCATTCCCTTTATTTCTACTTCTAATTATAGCAGTCCCTTTAACATTTCCTGTAATGCTGGTTTTGTAGTGATAAAGTCTTTTAGCCTTTTTTTCCTTGGAAGCTCTTTATTTCACCATCTCTCTTGAATGACAACCTTGCTGGATAGAATAGACTTGGTTTCAGATTCTTGTTTTGTTTTACCTCGAATACTTCATGCCATTCCCTTCTGGACTATAGGGTTTCTGATGAGAAGTCAGCTGACAGCCTTATGGGAACTCCTTTGTAGATAAAAGATTGTTTTTCTCTAGCTGCCTTTAAGATTCTCTCTATGTCTTGAATTTTTTGCATTTTAATTATGATGTATCTGGACATGGGCTTCCTTGGATTTTTCTTGTTTGGATTCTCTGTGCCTCTTGAACTTGTGTGACATTTTCCTTCACCAATTAGGGAAGTTTTCTGTCATTATTTCATCAGTTTCTCTAACCCCTGCTTACTTTCGACCTCCTCTGGCACTCTTATAATACCAATATTGTTATGTTTCATGCTGTCCCACAGCTCCCTTAGACTGTCCTCCTGTTTCTTAATTGTATTTTGTTTTCTGGTCCCTGATTGAGTGGTTTTTTTTTCTACCCTGTCTTCTAATTCACTGATATGATCCTCAGCTTCCTCTAATCTGCTGTTTAATCCTTCCAATGTATTCTTTATTTCTGCTATGTCATGCTTCACTTATGATTGGTCATTTTTCATAGTTTTTGTATCTTTTTTCATGCTGTGGAGCATCCTTACAATCAGAATTCTGAACTCTATATCTGATAGATTGCTTATCTCCATTTCATTTGGCTCTTTTTCTGGACACTTCTCTTGTTCTTTCATTTGGGGCTTGTTTTTTGGTCTCTCTGTTTTAGCTATTTTTTGGGTTTGTTTTTAAGTGTTAGGTAGTCTGCTAGGACTCTGTCTTTTTGGAGGTCTCTGGTACAAGCCAGTGTCAGATGCAGTTTGTGACTGGCCCTGAATACCCTGTTTGGAGCTGTCAACAACCCTAGACTTGAGATCGCCACTGCTGGTGCTGGGTGCTTTTGTACAGGACCAAGATGCACACCAAGTCTGCTTTTCTAAGTCCAGGATCCCAAAGCAGATCAGGAAAAGACTCAAAGCACCCTGAGGTCTGCCTCTACCTGCAAGCTGATTAATCTGATTTTCTCAATGAGCCTCAGGCTGTAGAAGCTCTACAGGTGGGCTGGTTGGTTGTTACTAGTCTCTTAATAAGTCTCAGGCTGTAGACATTCCTCTGGGCAGATTGAGAGGCTTTCCAGCAGGGTGAGGCAATTGCTTCCCTGCTCAGGCAAAAGCCAAAAATTCATTGCCTGAGAAAGGTGTTCCTCACAGTATGGGGGAATGACTCAGCACAGGAATCCAGAAGGGCATCCTCTGATCTCAGTCTCCAGAGCCCACAACCCCAGACTCTCTCCACACAGTTTCAGTCTACTCCACTCCCCCTCTGCCAGAGCCCAAGCTAGTGGCTGCACAGGAAATGTTGTGCGTTGTCTCTTTAAGAGGGTGCCTGCAGTTCCAGCTGTCTCTCCCTAGCAGACAGAAACCCAGATGCTTTTCACAGCCAGATGTTATGTGAGCACCTTTCTTAGTTCTGGTGGCCTTAGCTGGGAAGCCCATCCTGGGGTTTAGGCCCCAGAGTCATCAGTGGGAACCCCCACAGCTGAGATATCCCTCTGGACCTTCAGCTGCTGTCTGTGGGAGCCCAGCCAGCCCTCTCATGTCCACACTTCCTACCAGTCTCTGTGTGGTCTCCACTTTTCCTCCTTGGTTATGAGGGTGCTCTCCAGCTAGTCTTCAATTGGTTTTCAGGATGGTTTTTCTATGTTTTGGTTGTAAATCCAGATTGGTCCCAGGAGAGTGTCAGTCTTCCACTCATTCTGCCACCATCTTGGATCTCTCTGAGTCCATTTTAAATGAAATTTTTGCTTATTCATTTTCATGGCATCATTTATGATTTATAAGCAAACTAGATCACACAGCCAGAAATCCAGTGACTACGATGAGTTACAGAAATAAAGGCAAATATCTTGTCTGGCTGTGCAATCTTTTAACTGTTCTACCCTGACCTCAAAGACCCATTTGAACTGCTTAAGAGTGCCAGTCCAGCAACAGCTGAACCATTCACAAGGAATGCTCATTTCAAATAGTTTTAGCCATTTACAGGTGCTCATCTCACCTTCTTGCCCACTCAAAGTCACCTGTGGCACTTGGAAAACCTGAAATTTTCCTCAAGCCCTTGTTTGATAAGTGTGTCTCCTAAGTGTTTGCCAACTGCAGATATCAAGATTTAACTATTGAGATGAACATTCACTTTGTCAAAATACATGCAACTTAAAAACATTTCTTTCTAATTATATTGCAAGCTAATGTTTAGAAAAGTCACCATCCAGCTGATAACACAGTTGCCTTCTCAGCAAGGATGGCAGGAGGACTGAGAAGGGAGAAGTTCATAATATAATAATGATTCTGGAAAGTGTAATGTCTAGAAATGTATCTCTTATATCAAACATGTGAACTTTGTGTCTGGGTTTTAAATTTTTTTACCCTAATTAGTATGTAAATGAAATAACCTCACTTGTGCTTTTCTCTGTTGTAGTGGGACAGTCTCCAAAACTATTGACAGGCTATAAAAACTGTTCCAATGTGAGAATTATTGGGTTCATGTAATGAGTTATTAAAAAAAGAAAGAATTTATTTCATCCCTGTTTCCTGGGTTCTCTCATGCTGCAGAAAACTCATTTATATGCAGCACTTAATTTAATTTTCCAGTGGATCTCCCTGATAGCATTCTTCAGAATGTGTTTAGCAAAGAAGCATTGCTTTATGGCACCAATGGAGGACTTTTGCTAACATCTTTTGTTTCTTCACTGTAGGTATTTGCATAATACCCCAAGAAGTCATTAATTCTAAGCATTCTAATATTTAGAACAATATTTAAACCATTGTGGGAAAACATGATTGGCTGCCATACTTTTGAGTATCTCCTTGGAAGGAAATAAAAGCTTTCTTAACATCTCGTTCCACTTTTATTATTTAGCAGCTTTCCCTATGTCTAAGGGAACTTCTGTTATAGTTTTAATTCCCTTCTTTAAGTGGTACTATTATTTTATGTACAGAACACCTTTTACTGTCTCCATAATAATGATTTATGATGGAAAAGCAATCATAAAATATTTCCAAAGTTTTATTTCATCAGACTACAGAATCATTACATTTGCATTTTAAGGCTCTGATTATTTTAATTTTGAGATTACGGGGTGACAAACCAGCAGTCTGAATTGTACATAAAAATATGAATTTGAAGGTCTTAGACAGGGAATGTTTAATTTAATTCCTGATTTTTAAAACATTCTTTTTGCTCTGCCAAACATACACATTGGTGTTATGTGTTTCTTCCCTGAAACAGCTGTTTTATTAACCCTTGTGATTGTTCCTATTCCTTAAAGGCAAAAACTCTAAATTAAATTTTATCCCAATGAGACTCTGCTCAGAAGTAGATTTGCATCATTATTCTTGAGTATCACTTGATCCCTTGTTGCTGGTGGAAATCAGGCTTTTCCACAGGAGCAGAAGAAAACATTCAAAGGACCCATACACAGGAGATTGTAGTGTGGTAAGATTTATTCAGGTGGAAATGGTAGTTGCCTCCTGGGCCTCATCTCCATCTGTCCCATCATGGAAAACGTCCAACCTTGTCTTCACCAAGGCCAAAACAAAGGCCAGTGTCCAGAGTTTCTACTTCATATTAAAACTTAGTCCTTTGGAGCCTATGCTGTCTGCCATGGGCCCCAATGGCTGACTGCTAGACCCTCATGGCTGCCACGGAGAGAATAGCAAAGGAAGGGGATGAGCACAAGTCACTGAGTGAGAGAGTGGGTGGAGAATCAAGGGAGTGCATTACCAGGTGAAAGAGGGTGGGGGAGAGAGAGAGAAGAGAGAGAAAGAAAGAGAGATCTTTTTTGTTCCCATGGGGTTATGACCAGGGTTTTTTCAAAATACCCAATCAACTTTCCAAGCTTTTGAGGGTTTCTGATGGGTCTACCCCCTGACCTATCCATTGTTTCCTCAGGCCAGACTGACAAGCCTCTGTGGTCAAGCACCTACCCCTGCTCCCCTACATCAGTGCTGGATGCCGGGCAGTGCTCCTGGGGAGATTTCCTGTGCATTCTGAAGGATTAAGTGTCCTTGGCAGCAGTCCTCCAGAGTGTGTGTGAAGCTGTAGCTTCCTGGTGAGGCCAGCAGGCTCAGTGTCCATTTTAGCTCCCCATCTCTTTAGGCTTAACAATGTCTGATTCCCTTTGCTTCCTTCCTTTAATATCTAGCTACCTACAGTAACACCTTTATAACCATTTAACTTCAGCTTCACAACATTCTGATTACTTTCTTCTGCACTGGAGCCAGTGTTTATTCCTGGTCTTATTGTTAGGGTTTTTTGCCCTTAGTTCCCTATTGAATTATTATTTTTTACTCCTTGAGATGAAAGAGCAGGCTCAAAGATAACTTTGGAGAATTATCTTCCCAACATTTTGCCTTTACTTCAAGACAAGAAAGCAGTGACCACAAAGTCTCATTTACCCAGTGTGGACTCAGGTTTAGATGTCCTTTCTCAGGATGAGGCTCAGCTGACTTCACTTCCAATGCAGGTAGCCCTTCCTGGTGGACAATCCCTGTTTCCAATCATGCTTCATGTCCACTTCACAGAACGTCTGGATAAGGGTATGTGACTTTCTGAAAATGTCTTTTGTATATGAGCACCTTTCCCCAACAAGAACCTGTTTTTTCTGCTTTAACTGACCAAGTGATGAGTTGGCCAGGACAAGCCCACTTTGTATAGTGCCCTTTTTAATTGTACAATGGGTGTTTTTCTTGAGGTGTGTGCCTTCCAGTAAAGCAGTTCTCTTAAACCTCTCTAATTATAAGAATTACCAGGCTATTTATGTAAATATATAAATCCCCAGACCCATTGCCTCAAAACACTAGAGAAGTGGCTGGGGAAGTTGAATATTTAACAGTAACCCTCAAGTGAATCTTCTCATCAGAAAAGGTTAGGAACACTATCATAAAATATTGCTCTCTAAATCAGATGCCAGACTATGTCTGTTACATAATCTTTTCTAGAGTGACTAGTTTCTATTTATTTACCAGCTATTGCCATGTTTCTTAAATTATTCTTTGAGTGTCAGGATCATAATCAGGTGAGGTGCTTGTCCGAGATGCAGATGCCAGGTGTTTGGGAGTAGACTCTTTGGGCCGAAGAATGTGTTTCTCACATGCTCCTTCAGATCAAATCACTGATCTAAGGATGCCCCTACATTGTTCTAGAGCATTTCTTCTCAAGCTTTAATGTGACTATAAACCAAGAATGTTGGTTAAATGCACATTCTGATTTAGTATGTCCATCCTGGGTGGAGCCTGAGGTTCTTCAGGCGATGCTAAGGCTGGTGGTCTGTGAACCATATCAGCACAGGGTGCTCAGGAACTTCTGGAGCAAAATGGCCCAAACTATTGGAGAGCACAGAGCCTATGACTTTCTTTTAACGGGAGAAGAGTGGACCACATTGTTATCTAAACTCTGACTAGTCTTAATCTCATTAAGGGGGCACAGGACAATTCAGAACAAAACCTTACCAGCATTCAAATGACACACCCAGCATTCTCAACTTCATGACTGTGTGCTGTCCAGAAACCCCACACCTTCACCTTTCCCAGTGAGCCCCCTTCCAGACCTCCTGAGCCTCAAACTACCAATTCTTGGGCTAGAACCACTGGACCAAAGATGTTCACTTATCCTGTTTCCACATAAGTGGGATAAAGTCAGTTCACACTTCTATGCCCTTTTTTTTATTGCTTGCTTTTATTTCTTTTTGTTTCCTCTAGGAGAAATTCATACCCATTTTCTAGGTTTCAATTCTTGGGTAATTTCTTATTTCTTATCTATCTTTCAGATCCTTTCCACCTTTGTAACTAATGAATACTATGTGTCATGAGTTGTTAATAAATGTGAACTCTTATTCTTCTTCTAGAGTTTGCTTTCAGGTGGATCTCAGCATGATCATTTGTTGTTATTGAATATTTGAGTTGGGACCAGATCTAAGTAGGACAGATATTTGTTTTCAAGACTGATGTGTCTTGCTAATTCACCTCCTCATACTGTTAGTTTAATTCTTCTGCCACATTGCACAATTATTTCAAACTCTGAGCCTCTGGATTTCCTTCAGTGAATTTCTTAACTATATATCAGAGAATGGCAAAAGGTTTCTGGTCTGTAGACCCACATCATCAGGATCATGTGGAGATTTTTTAACGTCCCAGGTCTCACTTCCAGTGATTCTAATTCAGTAGGTTAAGGGAATGACAAGGATTCTGCATTTTTATTTTATTTTATTTTATTTATTTATTTACTTATTTACTTATTTATTTATTTATTTTAAAATGTATCTTTATTGATTTCAGAGAGAAGAAAGGAGAGGGAGAGAGAGAGAGATAGAAACATCAATGATGAGAGAGTCATTGATCGGCTGCCTAGCCTGCAACCCAGGCATGTGCCCTGACTGGAAATCGAACCCCGATCGCCTGGATCCTAGGTCGATGCTCAAAGGCTGAGCCATGCCCGGCTGGGCAGGAGTCTGCATTTTTAAAGAGCATGAGCCTGGCTGGGAAAATCAGTTGATAGGGCATCATTTTGATAGGCCAAGCCTGCAGGTTTGATCCCTGGTTAGGGACACATACAAAAAGCAACCAATGATTGCATGAATAAATGGAACAACAAATCAATGTCTCTCTCTCTCTCTCTCTCTCTCTCTCTCTCTCTCTCTCTCTCTCTGCCCTTTTACTTGGCTCTCTAAAATCAATAAACAAAACTTAGAAAAATAAAAATAAAGAGCAGAAAAGTGTCTTTTATCCTAAAGGAAGACCATAGGCCTTGGTAAGGTCTTGGTCTCCCTTGACTTCAGCACATGAAGCATTGTGCAGACCTCTCAGCAGGACTCAGAAGCACACCTGACAAGGACCATGTAAGCTGGGCTTGTCCTGTCCACTCCCAACTCCATCCATTCCATCCTTAAGCTTTGTAGACTCTATCTCCACACCATATTCTAAATCATTCTCTTCTGTCCACTTCTATTGCTTCCACACTTGTCCAAGCACCACACTCTCTTACCTAGATTCACCACTCTGAAATCTCTCATCCACACAGCAGCCAAAGTGATCTTTTAGATTCACAAATCATATCATATCAATGAGTTTGCTTAAACCCCTTCCATAACTTTCCATCTTTCTTAGAGAAAAATCTAAACCCCTCACTTGGTCTTCCCAGTCTTGACTTGATCTTGCCCCTGTCTCCCTGTTTCCTCTAATCTACCCATTGCTGGATTCTTCTTGTGTTCAGAGCTCATTTCAGTGTTTTTTATACTCCAAGAGATCCTCTGTGACCACTAATATAGAGAAACTAGTCACTCACCACTCACTGTCACATTATCCTTCTAATTCTTGGCAAAGCACTTATAAAATTAACTCTTGTTTTTGCTTTTTAAGACCAATTTTCTCTACTAGAGTAAAAACTCCATGGGAGCAGGTACCTTGTTTTCTTATTTATTTATGACAGTACCCTAGCACCTAAACATCGAGGACTTGGTAAATATTTGTAAAGTGAATGAATTTAAGCTGAACATGGAAGTATAAGCAGAAGTTAAACAGGTGAGGTAGTAGTAGGAAGAAATTGCTCCTTGTATAGGGAAATTCATCTTCTAATGCCCAGAGCAGGAGGATACTTAGCTCATGTAAGAAACTAAAATAATGTGTCCAAAGGAAAGAAGAAAGAGAAGCTGAGGTATGCAGGGGTCTTATAGGCTATGCCAGTGATGTTCTCAAAGAGCAACAAGGAGTCATAGAAGGGTTTTAATCAGGGGAGTGACAACAGATTTCCTGACAAAAATTCTCAAGAATGGCTTGTCCTAAAGCTGTGATGTACATGCTGTAGTAAGTTGAATGACCACCCAAAAATAACTCCTAAATACTACCTTATTTGGAAAAATCATTTTTGCAGACATAATTAAGGATCTTGAGATGAGATTACCTTGGATCATTCAGGTGAACCTGAAATGCCATCACAAATGTTTACAGAAGAGAGAGGCAAAAGAAGATAACACAGGCACACGGAGAAGTCCATGTGAAGATGGAGGCAGAAATCTCAGTGATATGACCACAAGCCAAGGAAAGCTTAGAACCACCAGAAGCTGGAAGAGGCAAGATATAGAATCTTCCTGAGAGCCTTCAGAGGAACTGTGACCCTGCAACAACTTAATATCAGATTTCTGGCATCTAGAATTGTGGATGAATAAATTTGGTCATTTTAAGTCACCAAGTTTGTAGTGATTTGTTTTGGCAGTCACAAGAAATTAATACACATGCTTTGGAAAAGAGAGAGAAAGAAATAGAAATTTAGATGTTGGGCACTGTTGTGCCTGTGATTTCCCCCAGTGAGCGTAGGCCCAGAGTGTGACATTAGGGATGTTGTTGTAACTCCAGTGGATAAAGGTAAGCCTATTTCCTACAACACGTGAAGTGTGCCCTGACTGTTGGCATGGGGATGCTGGAGGTGGGTTAACTATGTGATTGGTTAGGGTGCATATTTGGTTTTCTCTGATTGGTCCTAAATTGGAAGCAGGGACAAAAGTTATGAAAGTTGTCAGTTATTAATCAAGTCTTGGCCATTTAAGGCTGATTGTTATAGAGGTTATAGTTTAGCTTCCAGGATGGTTACTAGAGATAATAGTCTGGCTTCCTACAAGTTTTTCCTAGAGCAGGGAGGCTTCCTGGCTGGTTATTGTAGAAAAGGGCTTGGTTTCCTGGGAAGCTTGCTGCAGGTGTAGAGCAGAGTTCTGTTTTTGTACTTGGCCCAGCCATTGTCCATTTGTATATTCAATCTGTTGGTGAAGGCTGAGAAGGCATCACCTTTGGGCTGAATGATGTGGGACACACATGCATCCATAAACAGTTACACATTAAGATAAAGGCCCTCAGCATTTATGATTTGTTTAAACCTCCCACTGAAGGCACAAAGGTTTTTGTTGAGAAGATGTTCAGAGCCAGCCAAGGGTAGTTTTGCCATTTTATTAACAGCTTCACTTTGAAAAAGATGAGGATTGGTGGTGAGACTGCTTTGGCCAGTGAAGTGGCAGCAGATCCTGAGCAAAAAGCTAAGGACAATCACAGAAAGGAGGAAAAAAGGCTGCTTTCAAGGATAAGTTTGAACTCTGAGGAGGTTAGGCTTATGGGGAAAACAAGCTTACCAACTACAGTGATATAGACTTTCAAAAAAGACAAGATACTGACTTCAAAGCTGCTAAAGGATACATGATTATGTTGTTTTGAGGCAATGCTGCTTGGCTTAATAAATAGGACTGCAAACTCCCAGTCTCAATCCGTAAGAACAGAAATATCCTGCCTGGTTTCCTGCATTCAACTAAAATGTCGTGGCTAGCCTTATTGCAGAGGTCAAGTGGTACCTAGAAAGGAAAAGACTTAGAGTACAGCTGATTACAAACGATGTTCCTGGTCTTTTTGCAACACTCAGATTTGCATAACACAGCTTGAAAGTCCTCTTTTTCTATACCATGCTCTCCGGACTTCCTCCATCCTCCAGACTCTCAACTCAGAAACCACCAGCATTTCAAGGCCTCGTGTTCCCATGTTCTCAGAGATGGGTAAAACAATGAATGCTAATCTGATTTTAACAGGCAATTGGATGACCTTCAACATTGCCAGTCACACCATCCACGCTGCAGTGGATGCATTAAAGCCCCAATCTACCCATTCATGTTGGCCAAACTGACAGAAAGAATGTACAAAATGCATTGGTGACAGCTCATTAACACCCCAAGGAAGAATTTAAGAATTAGTTGAGCCCAGCCGGTGTGGCTCAGGTGTTGAGTGCCTTCCCATGTACCAGGAGATCACCAGTTCCATTCCAGATTCCAGGTAAGGGCACATGCCCGTGTTGTGGGCGTGATCCCCAGTAGGGGGCGTGCAGGGGGCAGCCAACCAATGTTTCTCAGAGATGTTTTTATCTCTCCACCTTCTTTCCTGTCTCTGAAGTCAATAAAAACATATAAAAAAAGAAGTAATTGAGGATCCTCAGGAAACATTGTGTGATGAAGAGATCCAGCTGTGGTTCTCAAACAGGGACAACATGCCCTCCAGGAGACATTGACAATGTGTAGCGACATTTTTGGTCATCACAACTAAGAAGCTGCTAGGGGGTAGAAACCAGGGATGCAACTAGCAACTGGCACTAAACAGATCAATTAATGTGGGAAGAAGAAAAGACCGAGATCAGTTTCAGGAAATGAAGATCTTGTAGAACAAGACACAAGGCATCTTTTCTTGCCTAGTGTCTGGAGGTCTCCCTCCTTTTTTCCTTTCTCCCAAGACTGAAACTCAGAAACTACACAATGAGCCAGATGAAAACACCAGGGAACCTGGGTGTATAGATGTGAACAAAACCAACTCCACCTCTGTGTCCTAACCTCACTGTCCTTAGGAAGCATATCCAAGTTTTCTAGTTGATGATTATCTGCGCTCCTTAAAAAGTACCCATAAGTATTTTTATAGTAATAACCAAATGGTATGACAACAGAGACAAACATAAAACTGATGATAGTATTGAGGTTTTATAAAAAATACTGCAAATAAACAACAGACATAAATATCTACCTGGATATCTCAAAAATCAGATGTTTTATAAAAAAATACTGCAAATAAAACTGATGATAGTATTGATTATAAACAATCATGGTATGGCCCCTGGTGCTATGATATTCTTTGTCCCTTTTTCTTGTCAATTGTTAGTATCTGAATTATAAAAAAAAAATACTATAACAGGAGTCTGTTAGTGGAAAATAATCTGCACAGAATTGCTGGATTGTCTCTTCCGCTCTGACCCCATCTTCCTGTAAGTAAAGTACCCTATAATAAATTCTGTTTTATTCTGTAGAGTTGCCTGCTTCATTTGTTGGTTGTAAGATACCGTCTCATTATGGTGGCCATTACACATTTGCCCCACCATCAGAAACTAGGTTAGCAGGCAATCTCCTATAATAAAGCCACCCAACCACCTTGGACCCCCCATAACTCTAAACTGTTAATATAGGGGGAATTGACATTTAGTTGACTATTGGGAAAAAAGGAAGTATTTGGAGAAGAGAATCATTCATGCTGTCAAAACAGTAGATCTGAGGGGTCACTATTGAGAAGTTAGTACAGAAAATCCCAGTGCCATAAAGCCTTCTGAAGATGTTATGTAAAGGTTGGACTTTGTGCCTCCAGAACTGATTCATGCTAGTTTCACAGAGACCAGCCAAGCCAGGGGGGAACACATGTGCACCATCTGGAGCTCTCAGCTGGGTGCTCTGAAAGTTGTGGTGGGCCAGTCTAGGTACTGGGTTTAGACACACGTGGCCATATTTTTAGAAAGTTCTTTAAAAATCTCAGTTTACAGGAACTTTACTCTTTGCTAAACTGCTCCAAAGGATGTCTTTGTTTTCAGTCAGTTTGCTACATACTTTATTTTTTTTAAAAAAACACACTATACTTTAGAGGGTTTGAGCTGACAGCTTTTATTCCAGACATGCTGCATATGCAGCTTAAGGAAGTAACACCGGTTCCAAACCCCACAGCCAATAGGGAAGGGAATTTCACTGTAGTGTCAAGAATGACTTTGAATCCAGGTGGCACAGACACAAGAAGACGGGGCCTCAGTCCTTACTGGAGCATGCAGTTGGGGAGATGCAGATTGACCCTCCCTGTAAGGAGCCTATGTTTGGATTTCCCTTTAATGCTGCCATGAAGTGTGGAAATCATTGTTTCTAAAGGAAGTAAAATTTAGTCATCAGTCATACCAGGAATGCTCTGTTTAGCTCACCCATGCTGACAAGCTGGAGGCTAATCAGGATGTTTGAAGCTTCAAAACCATAAGACAGAAGGTGATGAAACCCCGGCAATAGAGGCGCTCAAGAGGAAGCTGGGCAGTCACTGATGGAAACAGGAAATGAGGATATTCATGAATCGAGGCTAGAGTTGACTTGGTAACCATTGAAAACTTGATATTCTCAGAGGATTCCTTCCAAGTCAGAGCATGTAAGAGCCACTAGTTGGAGAGGCAGAGAGCCAGAATTGCAAGCTTTCTCTTTTGGCCATTGACCATGTGCCATATGAAGAAAGTCTCTAACACTGAATGTACTTTCTGACTCTTTTTTGCATAGAGCCACAGAGAAGAATGGTGTTACCTTTGGAGGCTTTGTACCTTTGTCAAGGTAGGAGGAAACTTGTTTTTAAAATCAGGATAGGGAAGAAACCACAGAGCATCTACTGCTTATAATTAATTCTTCTAGACGAACTTGCCCATCACCTTAACAGTTCACAACAACTGAATTTAGAGTAGAGATTAGTTGAGAGGCCACTGCCTGCGAGTGTTTTTATTCTGGCTGGTTTTAAAAAGAGATAAGAGGAGTAAAACATTCACTGTTTAAAGAATATTCCCTAGCCAGCATGCAGTTTGTCACTAAGGCTGTCTAGACACTCATGGGACTTCATCAGTGCCTTGTTCAAGATTCTCCTAAGGTACAGGTGTGCCCCTTTGAATGCATGAATGTTGCTGTTGTATGAGCTAAGGTGAGCTGTTGGTGCCTGCATGGAATTCTGTAATCATGTCTGTTCATTAGCACCATTCATAACACTTTATTTAGCCCACCTGCCAGCTGTTTCTGGGGTGGGGGAGAATCTGCATAAGTGGAGGTCCTCACGCCACCGGGTCTCCTGCCTAAATATCTGCATCTGGGTTTTCTCTCTAAATCTGTCGATTGAAGAACACCAGTTTCTAAAGTTGGGGTCCTTGGTGAAGGTGGGAACAGTTTTAACTTCTTTTTTACCAAAATCCAAGGACATTTGTAAATAAAGCTGATCTTAGTATAGACCAGATAGAGAATGATGCTTCTGCTTTTATACAACTGTGAATATAAGGACTTTCTAAATCAGAGATTGAACCAAACTTGATTGCTTGCTGTGGCAGAGTCAGGCACCAGAGGCCCAATTAATGTGTTTGATGATTTTCTATACTTTGGGTAGGCTGCAATCTTTAATAGCAAAATAAATTACTATCCTGCAGCTTCCTCCAAGTGGCTTACTTACAGTCCTTCAATATCATCTTTCTTAAGGAGTGTTTGCATTGCCCAGTATCTCTGCAGCCAAAGGAAATGAAGCCCTCTTAGAGAGTACAAGGGTGCCAAAAGTATCAGAATGCAGTGATTATCCTCCACAGGCAATTGCCCCCATAAGAGAGGGAGAATGGAGGTGGCTGCTTTCTTCCTTGCTGGGAGGCTATGAAAATGTGCTTTCTGAGAACACATAAGGTTTTCTACTTTATTGGCCATTTAGAGACTATTAGTCATGAGGTTTCTAAATTGTGGTTTTAAGCTCAAAAAGATTTTGGCATCCTCTCTAATTAAACATTTGTCTTCTTCACTGCATTTTTCACCATCATAAAATACCATTCTCATTTAAATTAATTAAAATGGATAAAATCTAAACTTTTATGGGAAAGATGGTTGGAGTCTTTTTTTTCTTCTAATTTATGGGCCTGGTGCTGCACTTTTCTTCAAATGTTTTTATTTTAACCCTAGGGGGAGAAAAACAGTTACTACAATTATTTTGTTTCTGTTTCTGTTATGCAGCATTGCAGAATTATTCTAATCCCCAATTTAACTCATGAAGCTTTACACTTATTCTGAAGGCAAGTGGTATAAGATTTGTAATATTTTCAATGTGTTTTTATTGATTCTTTGAGAGGGAGAGAGAGAGAAAAAAATCAATTGACTGCCTCCTGCACACCCCTTACTGGGGGTTGAACCTGCAACCCAGGCATATACCCTGACTAGGAATCAAATCAGAGACCTCTTGGTGCATGGAACAATGCTCAACCACTGAGCAACACCGGCCAGGGAAGATTTGTAATATTTGTCATCTTTCAGACTCCATGATCTCTCAAGCTATTACTTCACTATAACTTCACTTTTGAGAGTTCATTGTTTCTTTTTTCTGATGCAGTCGACATCTTGATAGACTTGTAGCATTAGTGCTTTAAAATTTTAATTTAATGTTGATAAGAGAACTGGTTATTTGCTATCTTTCTCACTATTCACACACTGGTCTGTTTTCCCCTGACTATGGGTATTGACAGAAACTTTCCAGACTTTATTCACAATGGAACAGCTTGCTTATGCCACAATATCTGATATGGGGTGGTAAGGGAGCCACTAATCCACGAGACCTGGGTCTGATGAAACTCAGTTTCCTCATCAGTAAAATGAGACTTTGGATTAGTTCACTGAATAGTAAGAGTTCACACAAGTAGTTACAGGATCAATAGCAATTCAGGCTAATGTTAACTGAGCAGCTCTTACATGCTTTTTAATATACCAGTAACTAGCTAATACTGAATGGAGCATGAAGTAAGGAGGCAGACTAGTAAATGAATACTTTTCATAGATTAATAATACCTTGAGAACTAAATTCAATAGTAGCAAGAGAAGCTATATAAGCATGGCATGAGACCACAAGTTCTTGTCAGTTCTTTGAAAACCAAATGAAACTGCTACATTTATTCTAAGACTGAGCTGCCTAACTAAAATACCTGGTTTCTTTCTGGTAGCTGGAAGAATGTCAACTTTGCGTGGCAAGGTTGGTTCTATTATGCTGATCCTGAGCCCTGGTTGGTAGCTGGAGCCATAACTAGCAATTCTGGCACCTGTGGCAAACAGCATGTGACATTCCTGTAAGTGCCCTGACCAGGGATCAAACCCACAACTTTGGCACATCAGGATGACACTCTAACCAACTAAACTACTTAGCCAGGGCTAAAATCAACTTTTTAATTCATGTTGTGGCTCACAGATGGGTGTTGTTACCAATGTGCACCATCTGGTAACTTTCTATTTTAAGTATGCATTCTTGCTAACTAGATTTTGAACTTTTAAAATTATTATTTTAAATTTATGTGACTCTAAACATTCATGACCTGGGACAACAAGTCCTGGTCATTCTGCCCTCATTATAGTTCAAAATTTGATTTAAAATAAGAAAACATTATTACTTAAAGCAATTTGTTTCATAAACCAACATTTTCAAATGTGAAATCCATGAAATTAAAAGCAAAAAAGAGCCCTTGCTCTTGCTCTTTTTTGCCGGTTAAAAGACTCCATGCTCCACTACCAGGTGGTGTTTCCAGTTCCAAAGCTTTGTATGTTTTCCATGTGCTTGCAGTAATTGATACAAATTTAATTGGAAGCATGCCAATGGACCAAGTAACATTATAGCAATCCTGTTTGGTTGCAAATGCCCTAACAAAAGGATAAGCCTAGGCCAATGTCCAAAGGCCAGGACAATCCAGAATGTGTTGTGTGGACAGAACCTTGAGCTAATTGGATGTTCTCATCACCTGTTTTGTGAATTAAAACCTCAGATATTCCCTCGGGCACATCACCCCATATGAATGGTCCTTGTGGTTTTGATCATATCTTCTGACATTGTTTCTTGTTTACTTCTATCTTCTAATTTTTGCTATGTGCATTTGTGTAAATTTTTTTCTTTTTTCTTATTTAAAGAAATGGAAATCCCTTGCAGGGACCCCTGGGAAGGCCGAAGCAGCCAACAGTGGTCCCAAGTAACTGTTGTGGAGGCTTGGGCATGTTCAGTAACACCCTGATTCATTTTTCCCTCTGCTGTTGGCCATGAAGCCACAAATATTATAACTCAAGGCAGAATTTTCTCCCCTTCTCTTCCTCTCCCTCCCTCTCTTCTTTCTCTTCCTCCTCCTTCATCTTCTTTTTAAATTCTTTCTCTTCTTTTTTCCAAGAGTTAAATTTACAAGGCTCTTCAAGAAGCATTCTCCACTATTTCCTATTTGTAGTCTTGCAACTTTTATATTTCATATACGTTTATATTCCTTCTTTACTAAATGCTATGAACTACTTTGTTGGTTTGGGAAAAATAGAAAAATATGTTTATGTAAAAACATTTAGAATGTAAATGGGAAAGAAACATGTTTTGATCTTAGAAAACTAGGAATTGCATAGGGAAGAAAATTTTCAGTTAAAGTCAGGCATCAGAATTAGATCTGGAATTATTATGATTCCTTTGTTAGTAAAGTATAAAATAGTTTAACATGCATAATAGAAAAGTTAATAAGTTATACTTTAATTTTAAACTACTGTACTTCAGAAGAAAAACCAAAGAACTTATATGCATATATGCATAACCTATGGACACAGACAATAGTGTGGTGAAAGTCTGGGGTGGGTGGGGGAGGTGGCGGGGTGGAGAGGGTCAATGGGGAAAAAGGGGGATATCTATAACACTTTCAACAATGAAGATAATTTTTAAAAAGAAATATGTAAACTATATTTAAAAAACTACATTTAAAAGGTTATCGTATTTCAGCAACTGCCTGCAAAGATAAATATTTATAGTGTGATAAACAAAGGGATAAAACTTTAATATAGAATGCATCCAATAAGAAAAAGACCATCCCAATTGCAAATGGCCAAAAAACATGAGTAAATAATTGCAAAAGAAGGAATACTAATGGCTAATAAGCATTTGGGGAAAATATACAACTTTATTGGCAATCAAATCAATTCAGATATAAAGCAATGAAATTCAGTATTTGTTCCAAATTAGCAAAGAATTTTTGAAAAGATAAGTGAAGGGTCAGGCAAATTACTACTCATACTGATCAGCGTGCCTGGAGGGCAATTTGTCAAAAGCTTTTAAAAGTACTTCTCTTTAGATCTACCAAACCTACTTTATTCAGAAAGTATTTTTGAGCACCTACGATGTGCTTCATGGTTTCCAGTTATTAGAAATTAAGTTTCAAGTACCAAGAACTAAATCTGTCCTAAAGAAATAATCAGATAATGGCACATTCATTTTACAAGGGTGTTATTAATAATAGTGAAATATTGAATGCAAGTTAAATGTCAAACATGAGGAATTTTGCTAAGCAAATTATGGTACATCCATGTAGTAAAATGTACTATAACCATTACAGGGAAGAGTGAAAATGTTCACAACATATTATGGTGTGAAAAAGCCTGGTAACAGATGGATATGTGCAAACTAATCCCAATGTTGTTTAAATATGTAAATGAGTAGAAAAACATGCTAGGTTTGTATCCCACCCTCCAAATAAAAAGTATCACTTGATGGATTTTTTAAAAAATGTACTTTATATTTTCGTATCCAAAGTGAACATTGATTATCATTACAAGCATACAAATATTTTTATTTATTAAAAATGATTCCTCAGGAATAAGATGTGTAGATTGGAACAACGTCATAATTGGTCAATGCAGCTCACTAAGAGAGAAATAAAAAGTTCTTTACTATTTAAGATGTTTAGTGTTGAATTTAATGAACACAAACACCAAGGATTTAAATCTAATGAGAGCAAAGTTGTTTCTTAGCCTCAGGCCAAAAACCATTTTGCAGACAGCATCTTGTGGTTGCATAAGCTCACATGATGCCCTTGTAACAGGGTAAAGTCACCTCTTCTCTGATTTTACTTCTTCTGAGCAAATGCTGTCATTTTCCACACACGGTGAAAACCCACAGCTATTCCTCCAAGGATTCCCAGGAACAGTAAACTCTGGATAGATGGAATCATTCATAGTGGATGGAATATTCCATCACTTCCTATCTTGGTTTATGAGGTTGGCCATTTTCTAACATTTTTTCTGGAAGAAAGAACAATTTAACCCAAAAGAAACACATAAACAAATAACTCAAGGGATGAGTGTAGAGAAACCCAACAAAATCACTTCTTTACCAGCCTATTACTCTCAATCTATCCAAAATAGTACTGTAAGAAAGGTAAACTGCAAGGCTTGGAGTATTACTTACATTTTTAAAAATTTTTATTTATTGATTCCACTTACTCATGCATTTTGGTTGCTTCTTTTATGTCCGTTGACCAGAGATCGAACCCTCAACCTTGGCATATAGGGATGATGCTCTAACCAACTAATCTTCCTGGCCAGGACCAGAATATGTCTACTTTGATATGGAAGACACCCACTGTGCCTTTTCTCCTTGTTTTCCTAGTTTCTTTGTTATAGATGAGCACTGGGGAAGTAAGTGTGGCTGAGTTCTATTTCCAGGTTTATTGTGCATTATAAATGGTGTATGCCATGACCCCATAATGATGTGTGGTTGTTGCTCTTTCCCCAGAATGTCGAGTTGTGAAGTCCACTTCTTACACCAAAATAGTTTCATCATCCCGCAGGAGCACCACAAAGAGCCCAGGTCCTTCCAGGCGCAGCAAGTCACCGGCATCAACCAGCTCAGGTAAAGCAGCAAAGGACACTTTGAAGAAAGTGCCTTGTTTATGATCCATGACAAGCTGAGGTGTGTGAAGCCCAGAGTGTGAGGGTTTAAGATAGTGTAAATTCCAGTTTATAATTTTGGAACATGTCCAAGTTGTGGAGCAGATTTCCCTGGGTCTAAAAGTTGGCTGTAAGACAAAACATCAAGCTCAGGGAAACTAACTTAGGTGAAGACTCAGGAAACCCAGATTTGCCCACAAATGGAAGTATACTACTGACTTGCATAATTTCTACCACAAAAATTAATTTTTTAGGCTAAGGGCCTCAAACTCCAGAAGTCTCTGTTAAAGCATTTGTTCCACTTGGGACGGGCTTATGAAGAGTTTCCAATTTGTATTTGCTAAATCTTTGTTTACCATTGGCCCCAGCAAGGCTGTGGAGCTAATGGCAGTAAGAATGAGAGTCTGGTGCAGGGAAGGCTACAGTGACTTGGCCTGTGTCCTCGATTCTAGTGCTGGTGTTGGAGCAGGATGTGTATTCACAAGATGACCATCTCAGTGCTGCCTTTTCTTTCTTTGGTCTTAAAACTGACATGAGTAAGTTAAGTTGTTTTTATTTTTGTCTTTGACGTGTGTTTTTTTGGACTCAGCTATAAGGTCTATTTCACTATTAATTATTCATTAAATGATATAAACTATAGAATGGGAATTATTAAATGATACATACATCAAAGTGATTGTCACCTGATTTCATGAGGATGGTGAAGCTCTTAGGAACAAGGTCTTTTAGGGCCTATTCAGAAGCCTTCTTGTACTCAATAGCATTGCCCCAGGGGGATGTGAAAAGTTCTCTAGTCTGGGGCTACAGGCCTGTCTCTGGCACCACTCACCAACTATTGCACTACTATGTAAGTTATAACCTACATATTTTAAAATGGAGATGCTATAATATTTTTTTCCTAATAATAAGTAAAACTGAAATCTCTAAAGTGAGTGTTGTAAGAAGGAACTCTCAGTAACGTGGATAGTTAGAGCACCCACCCCAACTTGGTTCTCTAAGAGTCACCTTTTCCTTGGGGATTTACTAATTCCCTAGACACTCTCCAAAGACCTTCTTTTCTTTGACTCTCACTCTAAGGTTGGCAACACTGGTCTACCACTGTCCCCTTCTTACAGCATGACCTACATCATAATCAGTGAGGGAATAAGTCTCAGAACACAGCTGTCACTTGAGATGCAGCATGTTCACCCTTCCTAGTTTAAGGGTGGGCTGAGAACTCCCTTAATATAACATAGCTCACCAAGATTGAATTAACACTGAAATGGGGCTTTGCTAATGGATAAGGTAGTGAAACTCAATGTTTAGAGTGCATGAACATCAGTTGGTAACTTGGTAAAGCTTGTGATCATCACCTCACCCCCCTTTTAGCAAGTATTCCAGATGATTCTGCTCAGTTATTCTACAGTCCATACTTAGAGAAACTGTCAGATAAGGAAGTGGTTCCCCAGACCAGTAGTATTACCATTACTTGACTTTTTGGAATAACAAGTCTTGAGCCCCTTCCCAGACCCACTGAATCAAAAACTTTGGAAATGGAGCCCAGCATCCTGGGTTTTTCAAGCAATCCAGGTGATTCTGATGCTCACTGTGTTACAGATAACAAAAAGGAAATAGAAGAAATTATTTGACTCTGGATAATCTAAGATGAAAAGTACAGCTTGCTTATCTTCATTTATTGGCAAGACAGACGTGACTTCTTTTCTACTTCTCTGCTTGCTTCTGAGTGACAATATTACAACCCAAGAGCAGCCCTCTAGATACCTTGAAGTGTAGAACTGAAGTGTAGATCAAGATAACAATGAGCAAAAGAAAGTGGTAGATGTCAACTACTTCCTTACCATGGCTGGCCTTCAGAGAAGAGACAATTTTTGTCTGAAGATTATTCCTTCTCTGGAAACTGATATTTGGTAAAGTCTTTCCCTTCAAGAGAGACATCATCTACACACAAATATGTGAACCTCCACAAAATGACAGTGATGCTGGAATTATTATATGTAAAACTCCCCTGGGAGACCTTAGCTTGTTCACTAACCAGCTGACAGGTTTAAAACTGATCTCTTACCCTCCAGCATGGCTTAGCAATTGAGCATCAACTTATGATCCAGGAGATTGCAGTTCGATTCCCTGTCAGGGCACATGCCCGGGTTGCAGGCTCCATCCCTAGTAGGAGGCATGCAGGAGGCAGCAGATCAATGACTCTCTCATCATTGATATTTCTCTCTCTCTCTCTCTCTCTCTCTCTCTCTCTCTCTCTCCTTTCTCTGAAATCAATAAGGATATATTTAAAATAATTTAAAGAATAAAATAATAAAATAAAATAAAAATAAAACTGATATTGTTTGAGTCAGTGGCTAGAGCGTTGGCCCATGGAATGAAGGTCCCTGGGTTCAGGTCTGGCCAAGGTCATGTATCTCAGTTGCAGACTTGATCCCCAGCCCTGGTTGGGGCATGTACAGGAGGCAACCAATTGATGTGGATGTGTCTCTTTCACATCTATGTTTCTCTCTCTCTTCTATTCTGAAAAATAATGGAAAAAATATCCTCAGGTGAGAATTTTTAAAAAAGAGGAAAAAGAAAAAAACAACTGAGCTCTTTGGAGGACAAAGAGCTCAATCAAAGAACATTCCTCATTTTCTCTGAGCAAACCTGGGCTGTAGGATGAACTCCCATGGAGCAGTAAGAGAGAAAGGAGTCATGGGCCCAGCCAGCCTGTTGCCCCTAAAATCTTGGCTATTTAGTACAAGCACAGAAGGATGTGATGGAGCGAGAAGCCCCACATTAATTGAAATATTGTCAATAGTACTAAAAACACATCAATAGTAAAAAGCAGAATTAGTTCCTAATCCAAACCAGCTCTGACACTGACAAATTTTACTTATCCTTTCCTCTCTTCTTTGTCTTAGAATATACCATGAATTAAAAAATATCAGATATAGTTGGGGTGAAACATCTAATAATGGGTGATTAACCAAATTCTTATGTCTTTTACAGTATAGATATTTCAAGAGACTCAGTATGCACTATGGCTATTAGGTTTTTGTCATTTTTAACAGGTTTTGTTTTTAAGAGCTATAGGCAATTAGATGCTTCTGGGTTTGGGTAGAAGTCTCTTTTTTTTTTCCATTTTGTCCTCAAAAGTCAAGGAAAGGAGGATGACAGTCAGATTAGGAGGACAGTCAGATTAGTGTGTGCATGTCAGAGAATGGAATCCTGAGACCTGGAGCAGTTACTGTCTGCTGCTAAGGTTTTCACCACAGATGCAAAAAAAGTGACCCTGCACTTTCAGTCTGTCTGAGTGTGGCAGCCAATATTGAATAGAGGAATATAGGGGGAAAACATGGAGAGAGAATTTTTGCAACTCAAATATTACCTTGTAAATAGTAAAGAGCCTGTTTTACTCCCCCTCCAAAAAAATCTAAAATTTGAGTTAAAATAAAAAGAATCATGAATCTAATCTTAAAAAGGTTAAAAAATGAATTCATTAAAAAAATGAATGTAGGAAATTATTTCACTTTAAAGTTAACTAGTAATATAGTCACTGTTCAGCACCTCTAAGATTATATAAAGTTCATAAATATAATATATTTAAATATAATCTTATAAATGTAGATGAATGTATCATTTATCAAAAGTAATTTCAGAAACCCAAAAAAGCAGATAGGTAAATGTATTAAATGTATATTTATTTGTCACTTCCAACATTTGGAACTATTGCTTTTAGAAGTTTAAAATGGATAGGTCACATTACCCTAAAATCAATAGATTGCTTCAAACAAGCATTCCTATTTTTTTGTTTTCTCAAAGCTCTTTTCAATGACAGTAGGACTTAACTAACCTGGTTGATGTGACCAGCACTAACTTGAAATTTGTGATAGGATGCCATGCTAAGTAATCATTTCTATAAAGAAAGTAGAATCCAAATCCATTCTAAAATCAATGTGTTCTTGAAAAATTAACACTTCACTCAAGGTATCTTCAATGGCTAGATCAAAATTAATCCAATGGCACTGGTCACTTTTTGTTTAATGTGAGTCTTTTATGCATATTATGCTTCTTGCATTTTGATCTGAAGATATGCCATACAACCATTCCCTGGTTATATAACTGGTTATAATATGCAGTGCCTGTCTTTTGCTTCTAACTTGCTACCAAATCTAACCACCTTCCTCAAAATTAGAGAGTGTTTACAGAGCAGCAGTACCCAGTCACAAACATATGAATTATGGCAGTGACCTCAAGACCACTTTCTTTCCCTGGGACCTAAGCTCAGGGTTTAGAAAGTCCAGTGTTATTTCCATTTCTTTTCTGGGCCAGTATGGCTGCTGGATGTCAGAGGAAGCCCCTGCCTTGGGCCCCTCTACTGAGCTATCCTAAGACTCTTCTCTGCACTCAAGTATGGCCCTTATAACCAGTAGAAAGGAGCAGTGAATTATCTCTATTTTGATTGCATCAACATTTAAAAAAAAATAGCCTGTTCAATGTTTTTCATAAGTCATAAACACTGAAATGTGAATAATTTTACTTTCATACCAGTTACATCTTAAGCATTGATATTGCCCCAAATCCCAATCACTACTATGAACCTGACTTTTTAACAACAAAGAATCTTTTGTTTTTCTCCTAATATATTAACTTAAAGTTTGAAATCATTTCTACTTTAGTTTTTTAGTTTCTGCTTCCAGTACCATCTTCCTAAATTATACTGAGATTGAAGCATAGTACAAAGTTAAAATTTGCTTGTTTTCATGCCATGATGCTGTTCATTATAATATTGTTACTAACGAAATGTCAGAGTTTATATAAGTTTTTATCTTTGCTCTTCTTTGATTTTCTCAATGATCTCCTAACAACAAGAAACATGACACTATTATTTTTTATATAATAATGAGGAAGCAGAAGCAGGGCTGGGGAACTGGTTGGCCCAGAGTTACAGAGTTAATAGTGGCAGCTCAGGGCTGGGACCCGGGTCTTCTAGCGCTCCAGAAATAGCAGGCTGGCAATCCTTGATACCTTTTCCTTCACCTCTGCTTATTAAAGCTTTGATCCCCAGGAAATAAGTAGTAAAGTACCTAGTTTAAGATTGCAGTTCATGGAGATTAAAGATGGAGTCTGACTGAGTGGAAGCTACACTGATACTTTCCCAGGACCGAAGTGGAATTACCACTAAAATACAGAAAAACCATCCTGAATAAACAACTGCAACTGAAAGTGAGCTGGAGAGCACCCTCATAACCAAGGAGGAAAAGTGGAGACCACATACAGACTGGTAGGAAGTGTGGAGGCACCAGAGGCCTGGCTGGGCTCCCACAGGCAGCAGCTGAAGGTCCAGAGGGATATCTCAGCTGTGAGGGGTTACCACTGAGAACTCTGGGGCTTAAACTTCAGACTGGGCACCCAGAACTGAGAAAGGTGTCCATATAACATCTGGCTGTGAAAAGCAGCTGAGTTTCTGTCAGCCAGAGATAAATGGCTGGAACTGCAGGCATCCTCTTAAAGAGACAACACACAAAGTATCATGTGCAGCCACTCACCTTGGGCTCCAGCAGATGGAGGGCAGAATAAACTAGAGCTGTGTGAAGACCTAGGGTTAGAGGCTCTAGAGATAGAGCTCAGAAGGCACCCCTCTGGATTCTTGTGCCATGTCATTCACTCATACTGCAGAGGCAAACATTTGCCTTCTAGGTAGCTTTTGCCTAAAGAGGAAGAAATTGACCCACCCTGCTGGAAAATCTCTCACCTTACCCCATAGAGTTTCTACAGCCTGAGACTCATTAGGAAACTGATAATAATAAGCCCCCTCACTCTGTGGAGTTACTACAGCCTGAGGCTCATTAAGAGAATCAGATTAATCAGCCTGCAGGCAGAGACAGACTGAAGAGTGCTTTGAGTCTTCGCCTGATCTGCTTCTGGACCTGGGCCTTCGAAAAGCAGACTTTGGTGTGCATCTTGGTCCTGTCCAAACACATCCAGTCACAAGAGAGGGGACCTCAAGCCGTGGGTTGTTGATAGCTCCAAAATGGTACTCAAGGCCAGTCACAAACAACATCTGACATTGGCCTGAACCAGTGACCTTCCAAGATGACTTCTAGTCCTAGCAGACCTATCTAATACTAGAAACAAACCCAAATGGGCAGCCAAAATTGGGAGACAAAAAACAAGCCCCAAATGAAAGAACAAGAGAAGTCTCCAGAAAAAGAGCCAAATGAAATGGAGATAAGCAATCTATCAGATATAGAGTTCAGAACACTGATTGCAAGGATGCTCAACAGCATGAAAAATATATGGAAACTATGAAAAATGACCAGTCAAAAATGAATGACATAGCAGAAATACAGAATACATTGGAAGAAATAAACAGCAGATTAGAGGAAGCTGAGGATAGGATCAACGAATTAGAAGACAGGTAGAAAAAATTTCTCAGTCGGAGATCCCAAAAGAAAAAACAATTAAAAAACAAGAGGACTGTTTAAGGGAGCTATGGGACAACATGAAAAGTAACAATATTCGCATCATTGGAGTGCCAGAAGAAGTCAAAAGTAAGAAAGGATTAGAGAACCTGCTTGAGGAAAAATGGCAGAAAACTTCCCTAACCTTGTCAAGGAAAAGGTCACACAAGTTCAGGAGGCACAGAGAGTCCCAAGCAAGAAGAATCCAAAGAGGTCCACACCCAGACACATCATAATTAAAATGCCAATAATTCAAGACAAAGAGAAAAATCTTAAAGGCAGCAAGAGAAAAGCGATCTGTTACCTACAAAGGAGCTCCCATAAGGTTGTCAGCTGACTTATCAGAAACTCTATAGGCCATAAGGGAATGACATGAAGTATTCGAGGTAATGCAAAACAAGCATCTGAAACTAAGACTACTCTATCCAACAAGGCTGTCATTCAAAGCAGATTGTGAAATAAAGAGCTTCCCAGACAGAAAAAAGCTAAAGGAGTTTATCACCACCAAACCAGCATTGCAGGAAATGTTAAAGGGACTGCTGTAATTAGAAGTAGAAATAGAACCATTGCAAGAAATATTAAAGGACTTCTGTAATAATAATAATAAGAAGAAATATAGAGAGAAACATAGGCATAAAGAATTAAAATGGCAATAAATAAGGACCTATCAATAATAACCTTAAGGCCCAGGCGGGCATGGCTCAGCGGTTGAGCGTTGACCTAGGATCCAGACGATCAGGGTTCGATTCCAGGTCAGGGCACATGCCTGGGTTGTGGGCTCGATCGATGGCTCTCTCATCATTGATGTTTCTATCTCTCTCTCTCTCCCTCTCCTTTCCTCTCTCTGAAATTAATAAAGATATATTTTAAATATATATATATATATATATAATAACCTTAAGGACTTTAAGAGAGAGATCAACAGCAATACAGTCATAGTTGGGGACTTTAACACCCCACTGACTTCACTGGATAGATCTTCCAGACAGAAAATCAACATATAACAGTTACTCTAAATGGCACACTAGATCGGATGGATTTAATTGATATTTACAGAACATTTTACCCCATAGCTGCAGAATATACATTCCTCTCAAGTGCACATGGGTTATTCTCAAAGGTAGATCACATGTTAGGACACAAAACAAGTCTCTACAGTTTCAAGAAGATTGAAATCATATCAAGCATTTCTGATCACTATGGCATGAAATTAGAAATCAACTACAGTAAAAACACTCAAACGCTAAATAGCATGTTATTAAACAATGAATGAGTTAACAATAAGATCAAGAAAGAAGTCAAAAACTTCCTGGAATCAAATTAAAATGAACACACAACAACCCAAACCTATGGGACACAGGGAAAGCAGTACTGAGAGGGATATTTATAGCACCTCAAAAAGCAAGAAACGTTTTTAATAAACTATCTAACCCTGCAACTTAAAGAATCAAAAAACTCCCCTTTGAAGCCATCTGAACCAGGGCTTTTGTTTGCTGGGAGATTTTTTTATTACTGTTTCAATTTCATCAGTTGTTATTAGCCTATTCAGGTTTTATGATTCTTTCTGATTCAGTTTTATATGATCTTACTCATTGTGGAGTCTAATAAACAAAATAGACTGAGGAACAAAAGAGAGCCACAGACATAGAAGCATGGAACAGACTGATGAATCTTAGTGAGGAGATGGGGGTGGGGGAGTGGGTGGGGAGAGATTAATCAAAGAACTTAAATACATATATGCATAACCCATGGACACAGACAATAGTGTGGTGAAGGCCTGTTGGGTGCAGATGTGGAGTGAAGGGGATCAATGGGAGGAAAAAGGGAGGATATCTGTAATACTTTCAACAATAAAGATAAATTTAAAAAAGAGGAAAAAAAAGATTGCAATTTATGACATCATAACACTTTGCAACAGACACCTAAGTATTAGCCTTGAGCACCAGCATTCCAGGGGGTGAAATGATTCACTCCCACTTCATGTTGTATGTCAATGGTAGACAGAAAGTTTCCTTTGTGAATCAGTGTTAGAATAAGAATCAGACTCTTCTATAAATTTTCTGTTATGTACCTATTCTTCTTCTTGGGACTAAAAGCAGTTAGAGGTGATTTATTTATTTTATTTTTTTGTTTAAATTTGTTTTTTTGTTTGATATTTTTAGAGAGAGAGGAAGGGGGGGAGAGAGAGAGAGAGACATCAATGTGAGAGCAGAATATTGATCAAACCTGCAACCAGGGCATGTGCCCTGACCAGCAAACTTTTGGTGCCTGGGATGATTCCCAATGAGCTGTGCCACACCTGGCAGGGCTAGAGGTGATTTATTAATGTAAGGAGTTCATTTCCACATTCAGGAATATCAAACACAGGTTTACCAGTGTCAGGCATTTGCTAGGCACTAACAATGGAGAGATGAAAGATACAGTCTCTACTCTCAAGAAGCATACAGGTCAAGTCCCCTAAATAATTTATAGATTACATAATTCACATGCCAATTGAATTATTATTAGTCTCCATAACAGAGAGGGTCCAGAGTAGACAATTGGATCTAGAAAAAAAGAGAAACCAGAAGCTTTAATAACACATAAGAAGAATGGGCCCCCAGACAATTGTGTGCTGGGACACTGAATGTGATATCACTAAAAAGGGGGGGAATGGTTTTAGTTGCTTCTTAAAAGAAACAAGAATGTATAAGAATATCATAAAGAATGTTTAATATGGGTTGAATTTTTACTCATGGATTTTTTTTGGAACACAAATGTCTCATAAAATGTGTAATTTAAAAGTGAAATTCTTTTAAATAAATTCTTTTATCTGTATAAGCAATTTATAACACAGTATCACCAAAATAAGAGTATAATATGCAGTAGTTTGATTTAAAGAAGAACAGATAAAGTTTAGTTTGCTTTAAAAACTTTTCTTAATATTAAAGTATAGAGAAACCACATTTATCTACCTTGAATTTTCATTACTGCAGTCCTCCTTAAAACTTACTGATTTCAAAATTTTGACCTCTTTTTGGATCACATAGAACAACTTTGGGTTTTTTTTGGTTTGTTTTAAAATACTTATTCCAACTTAGATGGATGGCCAACTTTTTCCTCATAGAATGACACCCTCTATTTAGAATCTCTCTTTGGAAACCATGGCAAACGTAATTGAGCTTTACACCCATCAATTCAAGATGAGCTTATGACTTTCTTGCCATCCAGAATCTCATAGTCTAAAGTAGAAACATTCCTGGCAACAACCATTCATTCATTCAGTATGCATTGAAAACCTACCATGGACAAGCAATGCTGAGTGCTGGAGATGCAAGGGTGAACATTTACAAAGGGAAAAGCTGGGTGCGTCAGTTAATGACCTTCTACCATGACTGAAGCACCATCCCATCCTCCCCAGGCTTAAAATGTACTTTTATGTGACTCTGGAAATCCTGAAGTATTTTGATTTACAGCATTCAAATTTTACTTTTTTTACATAAAAATATTTTATACAACATATGCAGATAACACAAGAATCAAAGCTGGGGAAGCAAAGAGCTACTTTATTAAGCTAAGTAGCTCAATTTGTCAACTTTTAATTTACATCAAACACTTTCAAAGGCAGAATGCTGGCTATTAATTTTTAGCTCAGTCTTTTCCTTTAGTATAGAGATTTCAGCCTTATACATTCTGTGGAGGATTTTTTCTGCTTTGGGGTTCTAAGGAAATTGTTGAAAACAAAATGCACCAAGAAAGTCAAGCGGGTTGATGATTCATGCCTTGTGTTTTTAGAAAATTTTTTGCTGAATATAAAGCTCAATCTTCCCTCCATTCTCTTCCCCTGTACTCATCAATTCCCCCTAATGCTCACCTTCAGCAGGTGAGTATCCAAAGATACTCTTCAAAACTTTGAACCATTATCTTGACCCACTGTCTATATGGGGACAGTAGCCAACATCAACCGCTTTTGTAAACCCCTCACTGTTAATGCCTCATGTTAATTAAAAAAATATTTCCTGAGCATCTACTGTGTTCCAGGCAACTATTGTTTCTCAAAAGACAACGGAACCACAGTTCTTGGTTTCAAGTTGGGAGACAAACATTTATACCAGTTATAATAAATAGTTTTGTATTATGACAACCCAGAGGAAGAAGGGGTTAAATCTCATTAATGAGGTCAGAGAAAGTTTCCAAGAGAAAAGGACTTATAAATTGGGAAGTGAAGGATCTTGTGAGGATAAGAAGAGCCAGGAGAGCATACCACCTGAGGAGACAATGTGAGTTAAGTCACAAAGTCATGAAAGCACATTTAAGTAACGGTTGTTAGTTCAATAAAAATTAATGCTAGAATAGGAAAGGGTTGGAGAAGGTGGCGATAACTCAGTGGTGGTCAGATTCCGCAGGACCATGAACACGTTTTTGTTGTTGTAGGAGGTGAAAGAGGATTTTTAGCAAGACCACAATTTGATTTTTATTTGAATTTTAGAAGCTGGTGCAGTGGTAGATAGAATGGCTACAAAGATCTGGGAGGCTCCATGAGGCCACAGCAGTGATCCTCTCCCTAACACCCTGATGAGAGATTGTAAAGTAAGGATGAAAATGGAACCATGGGGAACCCCAGAAATTCAAAGAGCACATTGGAGGAGGCAGGAGAACAATGAGAATGCAGTGACAGAGATCAAAGTGGCAGAAAGTTACAAGATGGAGCAGGAGGCCAAAAGTGTTTAGTATTAAGAAGTCAAGTAGCATGAGAACCAAAAGGTCATAGGATTTGGCAGCAGAGGCACCACTGGTGACCTGCGAAAGATACATTTCAGCAGGGAAGACCAGAGGGCAGTGGAGCAGCCCCTGGGCATATTGTGCCTGGGGGTCACTATGGAACTGCCCCAGGGCAGACTCCTAGGCTTAACTCTAAGGGGAAGCTATCCTGCAATAACTGGTAGAGTGGGGCAAAGCACCCACCAGGCCACCAAAGGGGCTGCAAAGCTTTCAGTTCCAGGACCCCCAATCACCCTGATCCAAGGTGCCCTTAGCACCTAATTTCATAATAACCATAGCCTGTTCTGGTATCCCAGCTGACACATTCTCATGATTTTAAATCAGAGGAGTCCAGATGATCCTTTTTTATTGTTGAATTAAACATCTTTTTCCTTTTACCCTGAAATCATCTTTGACTCCTTTTTCCCTTTCTCTCTACATTTAGTTTATCATCAGTCTCCCTGGCTTCTCCTCTGTAATGCTGTTCTAGGACTCCAGTTTCTCACAGGTTATAGATACTGCTGGCTAGCTGGCCTCCTCCTTGCCTCTGCTCTGCACCTTACATCTGCCCTGCACAACGATATCAGCCTGTTGCCATTAGTTACTGTCTGTCAAAGGTCTCAATTCAGTCTCATATGTAGAACATATGTAGATTTGGCCACAGTTGTCCTTTCTAGCCATATATCCCACTTCTTCTCTGGACTTATGCTCCATTCTATAAGCCAATTTAAATTTCTACCAGGTACCCCTTGGGTTTTTCCACCTCATACCATTATTTCTAGAAGGGTACTCTCCCAATTCAGCCTTGATGACCTCTATGAAATACTCACTGAACACTTCACTGTTTAGGATCTTTTCCACCTCTACAATCCTGTGACAATTAAGTTGGCTTTCAGTGTGCAGGTAACAAATTGTATCACCCTATTAGGATATAAGTTTTCTGAGAGCAGGAGTTCTGTGTACATGCTACAGTGCTTCCAAGTTCATGTTACTAATGGGTAAATGTTGACCAGACGAGTTAGTTGAAAAGTACTGGAATCTGTTTAAGTTGCTTAGATTTCCCGAGGTCCAATTTTCTCTTTTTGTAAATATTTATTTTTAAAAAGTAATTCATAGAGCCATTTTCCTTTCTCCAACCCCACTTTTCCTATTGACTTCCCACTTCCTATTATTTTCAGTTGATAGTCTTTTGATTTGGACCTACTGAGTACCTACGATGACAGAATTAGCAAAAAGCATCTTCTCCCAAGAGTCTCTCCCCCAAACCCCATGAAGCTATAAAGAGGAGACAGCCCTTAAGTTCACACAAAGGCTGGGAAATTAATATATACATGAGCCTAAAGTAATTTAAAAGGAGCAATGAATTGGTAAAAATAAGCCAAGTATTTCCAAATTCTATAATTTTTTAGCTACTTTCCTATTCAATTATAAGTTTTGGGTGATAAGTTCAATAGACATAGTAAGTGCATTCTGTGTGTACTGAGTGACTACAGAACCCTGAAATTATGGTCCCAATAAGTAAAACAGAGTAGGATCATCTATCTGAAGTGAAGGAAAAGTGAGGCCCATCCTTCATGAGAAGTGATGTGCTGTGACCAATCCATGCTGTTGTGCCCTTGGTAGGTCTAGGTGATGGCTGAGTTGAAAAAAAGAGAGGAGCCTAGACTTGGGATTGTAGAAGCCAACTCCACAGATTTCTTCCAGAGCTCTTTGGTGGCCAGTCACATAATTGATCATCAAGGGATCTGTGAATAATCAGCCTAAAGTTTAATGTCTGTCATTCAGGAAGTAACATGAGGAGCAAGGGTTATAGGATCTAAGGAAAATTTTCCCTCTCAGATTTGAGCAAAAGAAACCAAAACTGGATATAAGGCAGTGGATCTGATGAGCACTTTACTAATTCAGATAGTAATGATTTCAGATTAAAATAATTAATTATTAGACCTGCTTGGCCATTTGAAAACAACCATATTAAGTTGAATTTTTCCCATTCAAGATAAAGAATTGTTTAATAAAGCCCTCTGTAAAGTAAAGTAGTTGAATTTTAATAAGTTCTGTTAAGTAAGTGACAATGCCCTTTTTATTGGCATTCAGGGACTTCTGGTATTACAGGATAAAAAACAGCTGAACTCAATACACGTGTCAAACTTACTTAGCATTAAAATTATTTATTCTGACAGTGGTTTGCCAATAACATCTGGGATGTTTTCTGGGTGTCAAAAGCCATTTTAAGATATTGTTAATGCTTTTTTTTTTTTTTTTAAGGAAACTTTGTTTTTAGAGAGAGAGGAAGAGAGAGGGAGAGAGAGGGAAACATTGATATGAGAGCAAAACATCACTCGGCTGCCTCTTGCATGTCCCCTACCAGGGACTGAGCCTGCAACCCAAACATGTGCCCTGACCAGGAATTGAACAGGCAACCTTTAAGTGCATGGGACAATGCCCAACCAACTGAGTCACACCAGCCATGGTGCTAATGCTTTTTAGGTGGCCAAGAGGAAGAGTTTGAACAGAACTCTGACCCTAAGAATACAGGCCATTTCCAACTTTCAAGCAGGTTGTGTTCTAAAATGGTTGATTGTAAAAGACTTGTCTGGCACTTAAGCTTAATTTTTCCAGAGAGATGGTGCACAAGTAGAAGCCCTAAGCCCAGTGGCTTTGAATAAAGGATGAAGGTCCAAGTGCCTCAGTGGACAGAGGCACATGAATTCTGAAGCCCTGCATTGTGCCACCCCTGCCTAACCCTCCTCCATCCTCATTCATAAGGCCCTTTCCCTCTAGCTCCACCTAACAAACTCCTACTAATACTTAGGCTCTGGTTCCCTTATTCATTACTCTTTGTAGGGTCTAAGCCAAACTTGACCCCATAGATTGTGGATTCCAACAGCAACACCAAGTACTTCCCTTCTCAAAATACTTTATTATGATGACTAGTTTAGTCATCTGATTTCTTTGTAGGCCTGAAGACTGGCACAGTAAAGGAAGGCAGTGATGAAGAGGACAGGTTCTAGATTGCCTAGATTAAATCTTGGTCTCTCTCCTTTATTTGCTGGTCAAGTTGTTTATCACTTTATACCTTAGTTCTCTCATCTGTAAAATGACACTGCCTTTCTCACAAAGTTATTGTGAGTGTGAAATGAGATCTTATATATGCATATATATCTGTATGTATATGTCTTTATATACACATATGTGTATGTGATATATATAGTTTAAGTGCATTAACTGCTCCAAAGGAAATAAGTTCTTCGATAAACTTAGATGCACACATAATGGATGCTTGCTAAAGGCAAACTTTTTGCTGTTTTCTTTTTCTTTTCTTTTTTACGTTTTAAATTTATCTTTATTGTTAAGAGTATTACAGGTATCCCATCCCCCCCCCAGTTGATCCCCTCCACTTCCCTCCCACCCCCTTCCCAGGCCTTCACCCTGTTATTAACTGTGTCCATGGGTTATGCATATAACTTCTTTGGTTAATCTCTTCCCACCCTCCACCCCCTTCCCTCTTTCCTCTGAAATATGATCGTCTGTTGCATGCGTCAATGTCTCTGGATCTATTTAGTTTGTCAGATTCTTTTGTTCATTAGCTTCTTCTTAAAGACGACCCTTCAACTTTTCCTGTAGTGCTGGTCTGGTGGTGATGAACTCCTTTAGCTTTTCCTTGTCTGAGAAGCTCTTTATCTGACCTTCAGTTCTAAATGATAGCTTTGCTGGGTAGAGTAATCTTGGTTGTAGTTCCATGTTTTTCATCACTTTGAATATTTCTTGCCACTCCCTTCTGGCCTGCAAAGTTTCTGTTGAGAAATCAGCTGACAGTCATATGGGTGTTCCCTTGTAGGTAACTAACTGTTTTTCTTTTGCTGCTTTTAAGATTCTCTCTTTGTCTTTAACCTTTGGCATTTTAATTATGATGTGTCTTGTTGTGGGACTCTTTGGGTGTCTCTTCTTTGGGACTCTCTGTGCTTCCTGGACTTGTAAGTTGATTTCTTTCCCCAGGTAGGGGAAGTTTTCTGTAATTATTTTTTCAAATAGGTTTTCAATTTCTTGCTCTCTTCCCCTCTGACCCCAATAATATGAATGTTGGGCCTCTTGAAATTGTCCCAGAGGCTCCTTATGCTATCTTCATATTTCTGGATTCTTTTTTCTTTTTGCTCTTCTGGTTGGGTGTTTTTTGTTTCATGTTCCAAATTGCTGATTTGATTCTCAGCGTCCTCTACTCTACTGTTGATTCCATGTAAATTATTCTTCATTTCAGTTTCTGTAGCCTTCATTTCAAATTGGTACTTTATTATGTTATCGATTTTCTCAGTTATTTCCCTAACAGTATGCTTAAACATCCTTATAACCATTATTCTGAACTCTCTATCTGTTAGCTTGCTTGGATCTATTTCATTTAGTTCCTCTTCTAGAGATTTAGTCTTTTCTTTCCTCTGTGACATGTTTCTTTGCCTCCACATTTTGGCTGCTTCCAGGTGTTTGTTTCTATGTATTTGGTAGAGCTGCTATATCTCCTGAAATTTGTAGAGTGGCTTTGTGTAGTAGGTGTCCTGTAGGGTCCAGTGGCTCAGACTCCCCAGTCACCTGAGCTGGGCCTTCTGGGTGCTCCCCTGTGTGGGCTGTGTGCACTGTCCTGTTGTAGTTGAGCCTTGGTTGCTGTTGGCATCAATGGGAGGAGTTGACCCCCAGGCCAATTAGCTGTGAGGACCAGCTGCAGAGCTGCAGTGCTGGAGACACCCTTATGGATCAGGATTTACTTCAGTGGAGCTTTGGTGTTCACCAAGTGCATCCCTTGAGTGTCATTCGTGGATGTGGTAGGGTTATAATCCAGTGTGGTTGAGTCTGAGCCCCAGGTGCACTGTCTCTGGGGCCTCCTGGGAGGTAAAAAGTTAGCCTGTGCCAGTGCCTTGCTCAGGGCCACCCAGCATGAGCTACACAGCAAACCGTAGTTGGCTGCTACTTGTGCTGGGCTTGGAGGTGTCCAGGACAGGCCAAGCTATGAGCCAATGCAGGCTGCCGCTAGTGCCAGGCCTGGGGCCACTTATCAAGCTGTATGGGGCACGCTGTTGCTTTTTTGAGATATTTTAGAAAAGTCCTAAGCATGAGGCTTGAGAGGCCACTTGCATAGAAAAGCCCCTAAAAATGGCCTGGATGAGCTGCAGGTGGGGAGGGGCGGGGTCTCCAGGAATCATGGGGCGGGGCCAAAGGTGTGAGTCAGGTGCTGGATATTCAAATATGGCACCTGCCTGCTGGTGTGTGAGGAGAGGATTCGCCAAAGGAGCCGGGGCCTCTGCCAGCCCTTCTGCCTGGGAGAAAGCTGCTCCTCCACCCCTCACCCGGATCTGAGGCAGGTTAGTTTCTCCCCAAGTGTCCCAGATCCTTTCAAGCTGCTGCCCGGTGCTGGGCTCAGAGGGAGTGCATCTGAGTGAGTCCGTGCGCCCGCCCTTGAAGAGGAGCTGCTGGGGCTCCCACATCCTCTGCAACCCTCAGGGACAGCTCCTGCTGGTTTCACAGCCTGGAGTTATGGGGACCTCTCTTCCTGGCCTGGAGCCCTGGGCTGGGGGCCTGCTGTGGGGCTGGGACCCCTCCCTCCTCCAGGAAACCTCAGCTGCCGAGATTCCCTTCTGGGTTTCAACCATGGCACCGGGTGTAGGCCCATGGCCGCGTCTCTGATTCAGCCCCAATCCGCCTGCATCTCTGTCCTTCCTATCGCTCTTGGTGCTGCTTCAGTTCCCTGGTTGTAGGGCTTCTGTTCAGCTGGATTTCAGGATGTTCTGAGTGATGGTGGTTCTGTATTTTAGTTGTAATTTTGATGTGGTTGTGGGAGGAGGCGGCTGCAGCCGTTACCTATGCCGCCATCTTGTTTCTCCCTTATTTTTCTTTTTTAAACAAGGTATTCCTAATGCTATTTTCCTGGGGCAACTTTCTTCCCCCCACTCACACCACTCATTGGCTTGATAAAATTAGAGTCCCAAAATTTTTAAATGTCAATACTATGTTTGCTCCTCATTTGCTCATTTTCCCCCGATCTGTGTACCCTTTAGGTGCAACGAAAAGTGCAGAAGTGGGCAAAGGAAATATTACATCATAAAACCTGTTTTCCAGTTAACTCCTAGGGATCTTTTGCTTATTGGTGTATAGTTGCTCACAGCTCTTTAGTCCTTCTCTGTTTTGGAGCCCTTCCTGTAGAGGCCACTAGCTGGGAAGTCCAGTGCAAAGAGGCCTGAGCATCAAGTTCAGTAAAGACAGGACTGTAGCAAGCAATCAAATTAACTCTTATGCAATGCTCTCAAGCTGCCAAAAAAAGAAGAAAAAAAGTTGTCCTTTTTTGAATCACTAAATGCATTTTAAAGGCAAAACTACAAATTAGTGCAGTGTAGGTTATATGACATTTTTTAAAGGTCATTGGAGATGACAAAACAAACAGCCTCCCATTTTCCTGAGCCCAAAGATTTTGTGCAAACATTGTGTATGAAAAATCAATAAACATCATACCTTACCACTAAATTTTCTAAGGATGTACTTAGTACTTGGTATCGCCAGGCTTTAGAGGATTTACTGTCATTTTGATTATCAGATGAGTCATTGGGCTTCTTGCTCCCTCAGAGGCACTTTGTTATGACTCAGTGCAAAGTACTGAAAAAGCGCTCTGGCTTCCAGGCTTCAGGAAGTTAGTGGTGTCCAGGAGGGGGTTGCAGTGGCTCTTGCGTTGGCATGAGGCTTAATTGACTCTTTTGATATAGCCTGAGATAGAACCCGCACCTCCCACTGCTGCTTGGAAGACGTCAGCCTTACGCAAAAAAAGCATCTGCTAATGAATCCTGCATCTCATTCAACCTGCTCTGGGAATAGCAGCCTTAGCCATCCTTAACTAATCCAACTGCTTCCCATTTCCCCGGGTGCTCAGCTTAGTGCTGAGAAGAGATTTGCCTCTTGCTATTGTCAGGTCAAACACTAAGACTGTGTCCATGTTAGAACTTATAGAAGGTAAGTTAAATGCATCATTGCTCTCCCTTTTGGAAAATGTTTATTATGCACCCTCAAAAACGTGTGTGTCTCATTGCTACTTCTACTTCACTGCCTGTGTATGTAAAACATGTAAAAATGTTGTCATTTTTATGGGTAAAATAATGGTGACCTTATATATCTTTATAAAGTATATCTTTAAGTGTTTTTTAATGTTACTCAGAGAAAATAATTGCTTACTTGAGTTCTGTGGCTTTGATTCAGTTTAGTGATAATGTTGTATAAGTCTTAATAATCAGGTAAAATTCCAGTGATTTAAATCTTTTAGAAAGCAGCTTTTATTTTTCAACAGTGGTAAGGACTGGACAATCAGTGAGGAGATCCTGAGTGTCTGTGCCAATTACTTTGTCTTGTTAAAGGCAGGTCCTTTAAGAGTTTAGATGAGGGAGATGTAAAGGGCAGGAGTGGATACAGGAGCTTCTAGAAGTGAGTTGTTAAAGATAAAAATTCAGTGATTTAATTTAATAAGTCACTGAGAATATCACTTGAGAACTGTGTTAATATTGACTCCTACTGGGTGGTACGGGGAAGCTAAAGAATTAAGGATGAATCCCACTAAAAATGCCCCAGGGCTTTAACCACATTCCCCAGATTTCTATCGGCACAGTTAAAGACATCATTAATAAACTCATCAGGAAAGTTGTGAAAAGTATATTTTAAAAAATTTTATGTAACCTGCTGCTTTATTAAGCACTGGATTAACAAAACAGTGAATTTCTGAAGAAGGTTATTTCCTAAAGGTTTTTTTCAGGACCACAGATAAAAAGATATCTGGAATTTTAGCCAATGTTCCTCTATAACTATTTATTTCTCAGAGACTTTGATTTGTCATGAAACTTCTTTAACATGACATTTTCCCTTCTGTGATTCTTTGTACTTCTAGTTAATGGAACCCCTGGTAGTCAGCTCTCCACTCCACGCTCTGGCAAGTCCCCAAGTCCATCACCCACCAGCCCAGGAAGCCTGCGGAAGCAGAGGGTAAGGAAATAAACAAGCTCCTTGCTTCAGATCTGTATGTACCTTGGTCCAGAATGGCATGGATCCAGCAAATAGCTCTCTCATAATAGCACTTTCGTCTCTAAGTAATAACCAGGCAAGCAAGGGCAGGATATGACAAAATGTGGGTCAGTTGTTATGGCCATATTTTCTCTTAGCTAGAACTTAGTGCTTTTACTTTCTCTGTGAACCTGTCTAAACCTCAGCTCTGAGGATAAACAATTGCTTCACTTTTTAACACCCTACTCTTTTTGTCCTGAATTACGAAGACTTTACTGGCACTGACTTTTAAGCTTCCTTAGTTTAACAAGCTTCATTAGACATCATCATTGATCATCAATCAGCCTTCCTTAGGAAGGAGGAGAAGTGCCATTGTTAATGGAGGGATGGGCCAGGGTCAGGAGTTTCTTTATGGAATAGAATGGTGTTCCAGAGTGGCTTAGGGTCCATGGAGAAGGGGGTGGGTCCATATGACATGTGTTTTTGTGTATGAAACTCACATCGAGCACCTTGTTTTTCTTCACTACCTGAGTTTAATTTTTAGCTTCTTATGTAATGATGGAGAAGTTACTTGGCTTGGATACCAAAGTTTAAAAGTTGCTGAAAACAATGTTAGCTTCTCCATGATAAGGAAGGGGAATGGAAGAACTACTGTTTTTATCCCTTTACAACAGGGTGGGGAATGTCCAGCCCTTGAAATCATTTGGCCTGGCCCTGCCAAGGCAAGCACAGGCAGGACTCAAAACTCATTAAGTCTAGTAGCTTTTTTTCATAGCTAATTTTTAAGTTAATAATTTTGAATGGCCCGAGAATGATATTATAAATATCCAAATGGCCCTTGGTAGGAAAAAGTTTCCCCACTTCTGCTTTATGACCTGCACTGTTTGTCTTTTCCAGTAAAACCAAGGCAAGACCAAAAAGAGTGAGAAGGGGAGGAGGGGGAAGGTGCAGTGGAGGAAATGGAAGGCTTTTCATTGTTCTGATTTCACAAGCAAGGTGGGAGGAACACAGGCGCTTAGGAAGTTTTATCATCATGCTCACTGAATATTTTAATAAGCAAGGGCTTGTTGGAGTCTTTCGACATCAAAGACTAGACTCTTGAACTTAGCCTCTATTAAGTGTTTTAAAATGAGACTTTTAAGTTCCGTAAATTTAAACTATAACCAAGATGGAAGCTCCTCTGTTCAAACTTCCTCCAAGGTTGTGTTCACACAGCACTGTCTAAAGTGAAGGCAGTGGAATCAATCAGTCCCTAGACCCTTTGAAGCCTATGTCACCAAATATCAGGTTGTATTGCCTTTCTCTACTGATGCTCCTGGTATCAGGTTTGGCTTGTTTAGATTATTTGATGAGGCCTGGGGTTTGGCACCAGGTCCTTCACTAAATAGCTGTGTTATCCTGGGCTTCGGTTGGGAAAAAAAAAAAAAAAAAAAGGAGATAGAGAGAGAGAGAGAGAGAGGCAGGCTCTTCCCAGATAGAAAACCCAATAATTCTATTTCAGTTCCTTCCAAGTGTTTTCAGTATGGTTTTCTTCTTGGCCACAGTCTAATTTGGCATTTTAAAGTACAGGAATCATTAGTGAGCTACTGAAAAGAATTGGCCAAATTAATTTAACCTGTTAAATGTCTATGCTTGAGTGGAGGAAGAAGTAGTAAGGTGATTTTTTTTTTTTTTTTGTAAATATTACCCAGCTAGGTCCCCATCAATAGGAACAACCATTAGATATAGCACAGAAAGGGCCCTCTTTCATAGAACAGTCTCTCTTTTGAAGTGTATACTTTGGAGAGTACACCTGGCATAAAAATTCCTCTTCATCCTTTGAACTTATTAAACTCAGATTCAGGATGTTCATGCTTAGTGTTTGAGATTACATTAGAATGATTGAGAATCTCTGCCATAGATCTGATTTTCTCTCCCTGCTTGCTTACTGGGGACATAAAGCTCTTTGCTTAACCATCCCTTTGTTTGCAGAATGAGGCTTGAATTTACTTTGCTCTCTGCATTCTCTACATTACTATTATTTTGTCCAACTGAGACAGAAGATTTCATGCAGTTGCTAACAGCTTGTGGCCAACAGTTTATATAATTAACATTGTCAGCACTTGGAAACTGATTACAGGGGATGGTTGTCTTCATTTTGGCATTTCAACTAATAATGCAAGAACCATACCTGAGAGGGAAAAACAAATCTCACTTGTTTTAGAGATAAAAGGTTTATCATCATCTGAAAACATTTAATATGCACATATTGTTCACAGAGAACTGAATAATTCAGAGTTAGCTCAGTTTCCAGGCTTTTGAATTCAGGCCATAAATGAACGTCCTCCATTCATGTACCATGTCAGTGGATGGGTACATCTCCAGTTGCTCTAGCAAGAGAAGCTTTCATCTGGATGTGGAGTCAACTGCATCAGATAACCCCTCTCAGTTAAAATGGGCCTCTAATATCCCTAAAAACTGATCCTGTTTCAAATTTGGTTAATGTTCTTCTCAGATGGTTGGCTGTACTCCTATGCAGGAAATACTGAAATAAGTGAAAGATGGCAAGTGCTAAAAGAAGACATTTCAATGAATAAATTAACTCTTTTTTTGCAAACTGGAAAGCAGAAGCTACTTCTATTTTTCCTTCTCTGTTGCCTAGCAACATGGCCAGGAAAACTTGGCTGTCTCCCAAACACACACACAGACACAGACATATACTCACACTTCCTACCTGGTTTTAAAACACAGGAACATGCCCAGCTGGCGTGGCTCATTGGTTGAGTGTCCACTCATGAACCAGGGGATCTCTGTTCAATTCCGTCACTGCACATGCCCAGGTTGTGGTCTCATCCCCAGGAGGCGGCTGCTCAGTGACTCTCTCATCATTGATGTTTCTATCTCTCTCTCTCCCTCTCCCTTCCTCTCTTTGAAAATAATAAAAATATATTAAAAAGAAAAACAAAAAACAAAACCCAGGAACGTAAGTTGTTTTTTTAAAGAAATACTGTTTTTTTGGTTTTTTATTTATTTACTTATTTAAAATATATCTTTATTGATTTCAGAGAGAGGAAAGGAGAGGGAGAGAGATAGAAACATCAATGATGAGAGAGTCATTGATCGGCTGCAGCCCGCAACCCAGGCATGTGCCCTGACCAGGAATCGAACCCTGATCGCCTGGATCCTAGGTCGATGCTTAACGGCTGAGCCACACCCGGCCAGGCTTTTTTTTTTTTAAAAATATATCTTTATTGATTTCAGAGAGAGGAAAGGAGAGAGAGAGAGACAGAAATACTGGTTTTTTTTAAATAAATATTGAGACATTTGACCATTTTCTTCACAAATAAGAAAATCTGTATTTTCATTCATATTATGATAATCTGATCAGTTTTTTCCTTCCTTTAAAATAATATTTTTATGTTATTTCTCTTGTTATTTTAGAATAGTTATATACAATAAGAGTCCACATGCCAGATATTTTTCTTTACAAAAATATTGGTGGCAATGTACCAAGCAACCTCCCCGTTTTTATAAAATAGTTATTTAAATTGATGTCTAGAAGCATTTGACTGATCACAGAAGCAAATCATGGAGGACCTTTTCCATCCATGAACTTTTTTGGGTCCCATTTTTTAATATATCAGAAAGAAATGTGCTGTGTAGGTTGAATGAAGCTTCCCATTATACTCCCACATTGCTGACTTTTGTAGATTATCTGATCACTCAGATGATGTGAGGAGTGGGTGGTACAAAATAGGAAAGAAGCCAGGATTCTAGACACTGCAGATCTGCACTGGTTGCCTGGCTACCAATAAAGAGAGATCTCATGGCAGAAAGGAGTGGAGGTGAGAAAAGGAGAGGTGATAGGTGAGTGGCTGGGGAACTGGGGAAGAATATTGGAGGGGTGAGCCAAGTTGGCATTCATTCTGTCTTTCAAACATAAAATTTGAAAAGGCAATGTTTATTGGGTTTATGTGATATGCAAATGCAACACTTGAGTTGCTGGTCTGGGACCAGAATTTGCTGAATGCCAGCTGGGGCTCCTAATAAATTATTTTGTAGAGTAAGCATATTCCTTTTCTACCCCAAATGGGAAGTAGATGTTCAAGGAAGAATTGCCTAGATACATAGAACCAGGGTTGGCACTGACAGACCTCAGGGGCTGTAAAACATAACTGGATATGAAAGAAGGTGAAAATTCATGAGCAGATCAAGTCAACAAGGCAAAATGAGCACCATTCTGTTTATTTAGATGGTTTCTCAACTATTATCTTTCCTCTTATCTAAATTTGGTCACTCTAAAAGGTCGAATGACATTAGGCACCAAGTGTGCTCATTCAGTGTTGCTCCACTCCTAAGAGCCACAGGGCACTGATGAAATCCAAGTAAACAAATCTATACTGCCCTTCATCTTACAGGACCTGTACCGCCCCCTCTCTTCAGATGATTTGGATTCAGTGGGAGACTCAGTGTAAAAGAGACAATGGCGCAATGTGTATGGTTTGTGATTGGGTGAAGGTTACATATTTTTAAGCAAAAGTCTAACAGCAAAATACACAAAAGAGTTTTGCATACTTTGAAATTGTGAAGCCGAAGTCATATAAGAGTAAATATACAGGCATTTTATATTCGTGATGTTAATCCTTGAAGGAATTTTTCTTTTTATATCTCCTACATTAGTTGGGGGATGTTGAACACAAACTCGCTCCATTGCTGAGGTTTTTATGCAAGGCCTGGCTCCAGGTGAATTTCAAATATGGACTCAATATTGAGTATAAGAATATGCTAATCACGTAGCGATACAGAGTCATAATGTCTGTAGCTGGAGTTTTTATTTTAATCACAAGTAGACAGATACAATTTTTCTGTATGCTTGGTCAAGCAGATTAAAATGGCAGTAAAATATATTTTTTCTTTTAAAAAAGTTAAATTCTTTTTAAAATTTAGATTGCTGATTTTTAAAGTACTTTTATTGCAAAATAATAAAAGTGGTCAGGTAGATTTTTTCTTCCTAGTCAGTAGATGAAGCTACTTATCGTTTTGTGGGTTAATATAATTGAGGGACAACACCCATATCAAGGACGCATCTTGTGAAGACTTTAACATTATGCATTAGAAAATTTCCTTGTTTTTGTTGTTGAGCAAATTTAATTTTTAAAATTATTTTATTTTAAACAGTTTAAATATAGCTGAAACTAAACACTAACATGAAGAACTATAAATTATATAATTCCTCTCACAACCATATATGTAATTTTTCAAGTTTGTAAAGCCTGAAGCTAGGAAACTTTGTTTTTAACACAACAGACACAAAAAAATTGTATCTGGACTTCTTCCAAAAAATCAATTTGAAAAGCAAAATTCTTTTAGCAGACCCCAAATATGCAAACCTCCATTCTAATAAATCCTGGATCTTGCTAGTGTCTTGGAAATTTTCATATGCAAAACTCCTTTTGTGTTAAACCAAGTAAGTCTATGATTATAACTCATTGTTAACATTAACCTGCTAATTCTGCTCTTCTAGTCTTCTCTTTAAAAATTATGGTCAGCTTTTCTTAAACATAAAATAATTATTTTTAAATCTGAATGTTAAAGTAATTTAATGTTTATGGTCTGTTGTATTTAAGCCATATCCTAGTGATCATTTAGTTTTGCTAACCACTAACAATTTAAGACTTGTGAAGCATGGTTTTAATATTCTACAGCCTTGACATATCTCAGTAGGTGATAAATTAAAAATGTATGATGCCATTTGGAGGCTTTTATTTGATTCCTCCCCCCCAAATTTACTTGAAAATGAATTTTAAAACAAAATGTTTTATTCAAGATGGAGAGAAATTCAGTTGTCTTATACTGTTTAAAATGTTACTAATTTAACTCCTTGATAAATTGCACAACTATCAAATTTTACCATCTGGTTTATAGTTACATATGTTACCATTTCACTTTCCAAGTGAATAAAATATTCCAACAAAAAAAAAAAAGAAGAGAAAAGAAAAAAAGAAAGAAAAAAAGTCCAGGCAATCCAACGGCATTTGAAAACTTAGCCTTATAATAATTAGTGCCTCATTATCCTGTCTATTGGAGAGAAAGACACTTCTCTGGCAGGTTATTGGAGAACCACAAACTGAACCATTCCATCTTGAAAGAAGAGTTCATAATAATACCTGTTCCAGACTTCATGTTATAAAACTGCTTCCAACAGAAAGGAACAGAGACTCCTGCTGAGATCAAAAGGCTGCTTTGTTTTAGCTGAAACAGTAAACATCTGTGAAGTTGCCTCTGCTGGTGTCTGTTCTAGTTATGTCTTTGTAAAAAGCATTACTTAATACAGTTGAGTCCACAAAAGATTAGTATGTATTTAACTGAACTGTCCAAAATGCAAAGACGGCAGTGGAGCAGTTAACTAAATCTGGTGGCGTCAGATGGTCCAGAACAAAAATAAATTCCAATAATTTTTAACTTCCTTGCACTGTCAATCTTATGGACAACTACTGCTTAGAAAGGTCCAATAAATGTTATTTGTCCTGGATAAGTGGCAGATATTACCAACTGATATGAAGTCCATGACCTTGTTTAGACATGGCAAAAAAACAAAAAATAAAAATAAACTGGACTTGTACTAACTGACGATATCATGGCCAACTTTCCATTCAAGCAGTTCCAAGGGAAATGCTGTTCTAGGGCATTTAATCTTTTCAACATATGACTTTTATTAAAGGACTGTTCAGCAGCAATGTTTATCATTTACTTTTTGAAACTGAAGTCCCTTAGAGATTGAAACAGCACACCATTTATAGACTTTGAGATCTCTTTTATGCGGAGCATAATTCTATTATACTAAAGCAAAAATAAGTAAAAAATATTCTTAGGAGCAAACCAGAAGTTTTTAGTTCATCAGTAGAACCAAATTGATGATTTATAGGCAATTAAAATTTACTTACATATAGAATTCTTTTATTAAAAAAATAGACACTGAATTTTAAACTTGTTCTACTGAACAGGAGAAAACTCCAGCAAAAACATGCATTTTTGTCCTTATGGTAAACTTTAAATGTGCTAAAGGCTCTAGTTCAAAATTTGGTAGTTTTTCATTTGCACTCACTATTTTTTCTTAGACATCATAGAAAAGAATATAATAAATATTTCCCTGCTTTCAGTATTTTAGAAATGCAAAACCCAATAATATATCAAGTATAAAATTCAGTGTGAATTCAAAGGACTGGTTCTGAAAACCATGTGGCTTGTTTCTTCTTTGTCTTGCTTAATCAGTTAAGGGGGGAGGGGGGGAGCATCCACAATGTTTCTATACTGTCATAGGCTTTTAAAAAGTGTAAGGTCCACCCATCTGTACACATACCTGTGTTTATATATTGGCTCATCTAAATATTAAAAAATCAAATAAGATTTTCTAGAAACATTTTGAACCAGCATTTATATACTATATGTGTTCCCTACGTTACTCAGGAGGGATAATATCCACTGAAGATGTATACATGATTGGGCTCTTTTTAAAAAAATTAAAAAAACAATGAAGCCTAAGAGCCACGTTTCTTAATACAAATGAATGAAAATATAGAATAATATTCCTGAAAAATAATTCTATATATTTTAGCCATTGGACTGTTAATTTTTTTATATGTGGCCTTATATCTATACAGGTATGTGGGTGTTAATGTAAATTTACAGGGCTCAGTGTGTATATGGTTGTGCTTATATAAGTATTTGTGTGTGTGTGTGTGTGTGTGTGTGTGTGTGTGTGTATATATATATATATGCCATAAACAGTAACACATAGTATTTGTGACACAGTGTTCTAAGTTACTGGCTCTTGTGGAATTATATGTAAAACCTTAACCTTCATGTCATACATTATTACATGTGGCATATTATTTAGAGCATGTTTAAGTTCAAAAGTAGTTTGCTAAATTTGTATGGTAAAACAATTCCAAATAGTCAGATGTAGTAATTTCTTCTAAATTGAAATCCTGATAACACAAAAAAATAATTGAAATTTAGAAAAATCCAGTTTGTGTTAACTGTTAAATATAAGCACACATTAATATTTATATTGTTATGTCTTGATATTCAATTATTAAAATGAATACTATCGCAGATATTTCTCTAATGGGTATGTATTGATGACATGTAATGATTGTCAATCAATATTCACTAAAAATTAAATATTGTTTTATAGATTTGTGAGTAGATGAGTGTTATGTTGAAACATAAATATAAGAGAATCCAAACTATATTCAATTTAAACTAAGTTTAATAACAAACCCAGATAACTTATAAGGCAATTTTGTATGTTCTTTCAAAACACTATTCTAAACTGTTGACGTATTTTCAGTAGTAACCTTACTATACTTGCAAAAACAGCCTAACTTGCTATATGTGTGTATATATCTATATAAATATATACACATGTAAAAATGTTAATTGAATGAATTTACTATATATGCATGCCTTTGCCTACTTATGCATATTTTCACTAGCCTTACTAGCATCTCTAATTGTGCATGTTAGTGACAACTGTATTTGACTGATATATCCTACAGAAGTATAGTGTGAAAATTAGAGATGTATTTAATTCAATATACCAATTGCTTGATGCAGTTTGTTATACTGTCATCTAAAAATTATTTGTAATTTTATGCCTGTAATGCATGTGGAAAAGATAGGAAATCTGAGGGCCTAGCTATAATTTTTATGGGTGCATGACATATAGTGTCTTTAAAATGTGGTTCACTTTAGTAAAGATGATGAATAATTCCCAAGATAGTATAAATGATGCGTGTAATACAGGAATGTTTGTATTATATATGGCCATAAAATGTCCTTAAAGCCAGGATAGTAGGTCTGAAAGGTCATAGGCAAAGAACTATGGAAGTCAGCTTTTCTGTGATCTGTTTTTTGAGTTCATATTCATCAATGACAAGGCACTGAATTTATTTCTTCTATGGACATTTAACTTCAAAATACACCATGAATGCTGTAAATTTAGATACAATTTTTATAAAATGGTTGACATACTTTCTATTTACAGTTTGACTTGCTTGGATGTTTATTCTCTTAGAACATTTTGTATTAAATATTTTAAAAATCCACCAGTTGAGGCCATCAGCAGAGTTTTACAGAGGTAAATAATGAAACATTTCATTGAACTACCCAATTTTGAAAGTTCCATCACTTTGTGCTGTGGCTTCCTTTTATAACATTGTACCTTGTGTTTCACACTGGATCATGTTATTCCTCTCAAAGTTGTGACACCACCTTAGAATAACTATATAATAAACAGGAAAAAATACCTATGTTGTTCAGTGAGTTTCTTTCAGAAAACTTGATAAGTAGACATTGAAATTGAAATAACTATGTGGGGGGAAGGGTTACTTTCACAATCATATTTGTGGTGTTCTTGCGATGTAATTATCACCAGCAAGTGATACTTGAGATACTGCAGAATGACATCATATGACATCTGAAGCATACAATACTGACAATAACAACAAGATAAGAAGACTATCTGATGAAGAATTCTGTTTCAGTTGATTTTATTGAAGTCATTAATACATTTTCCTCTCTGGGATTCCTTAAGGGTGAATTTGCCAGACCTTGGCAACTGGTTGAAAGAAATTAACATATGTTTTTGAAATATATTAGCTGTCTACTGGGCTTGAAGGCATTTTTCCAAGGTCACCTAATTTGCAGGGGGACAAATGTGCATGTGTATGCATGTACATGTATGTATACGCAAATTATTTTAAAAGCACTGAATAAATAAGTACATAAAATAAATATATTAAAAAATCAAGAATAACATTAATAAAATACTGGATTACTCAATTTAAATTCAGAACAAAAGTGCACAATGTGTTTCATTCATAATATGGTGTGGGAGAAAATAAAATTCTACTGGCCTAGTTAGGAAAAATATTTTACATTAAAATTATTATAGAAGTCCAGAATTCTGGTTTTAAATCTATTTTTACCAGGTTCATTTTAACCTTGAAATCACAGTTTACTTTAACTGGTTCTCTTTATTATTTCCTTGATAACCTAAATGTAATCAATGCCTAAAACAATACTAGTAGGAGGAATGTTCACAAATTTATAATTCCCAATTGTGTAATAGAGTTTAAAATAAAATGTAGCAGATGCCTGGAAGAGTAGTGAGCTCCCTTCATCACAGATTGGGAAGCACATTTAAGGAGGCAATTATGGAGGGAGTCATTTTATTGAGAGGGGATAAACTAGATGATTTCTTGGCCCCCTTGCAAACTATGATCAAATTAAGAGGAAACTTTTTTGTCCCTACCACCACCACTACCATGACAGTCTCTCCAAGACAATTGGTTCAGATTCTGAAATTTATGGATCCTGGCTTGGCAAGTAGAAGTGAAGATTGACTTCCTGATGCAACAAAGTTGTAACTAAATATATTTGTTTTTGAAATCTTGGCTCCAGGGTTTCACTAAAATAGATTTAGTGCCAGTATTCCCATTTTCATTTTCTTGTTCTCTAAGTAACCTAATTTCATGAATAACAGTTCTTCAGTCTTTTCAAACTTTAAGCAAATCTTTATGATAACATTTTGCATTTTTTTAGTATTTATTATTAGTTTTATACATGATTGCCTATATCAAAAACTTTATTTAGGCTAAACATACTATGAGGAATGCAGACAAAGGAACTCAGAAAAAAGGAGTTCCCTTTTTGCCTTGTTTCAAATAATGAAGCCTTATTAGTTATTGCAGATTGATAAGTCATCAACTTATTGTTCTATACTCACTTGGAAAGTTAATAAATGTATGGTTTTTCTATATGCAAATAGAATTCCATGGTTTTTAAACATTCTACATCAAGATTATGATTTTATTTTGTTATATGAGATCATCTTTAAAGATTCCGTAGACCTTGAATCAAGTCCAAATCACCAAGACAATTGTTTGAATCTGTTAAAAAAAAAATTTGGTTGTGTTTCCCTTATAAAGTTGAGTCAGTTGATTTCTAAATTTTTTTTTTTACAATTTTTCAAATTAGTATTTACAAAGTAATAACTGTATACCAATGATTTTCAAGTGGTGTGCCACAAGAATTTTTAAAACATGCAATACCTGACTATTTAGTCAGGGTTACTGACCTCTTTTCCCTTAGGTTGTCAAATAAAAAAATGACAGCAGCCAACACAACAATAGTTGTCCAGTGTGAATGAATCAAAATTATACCTTTTTTTTTTTTCAGATCAGCAAAAAATGTTTTTTGTGTGCTACAGAAGTTTAGTAATTAGTTTCTGTGTACTACAAGATGAAAAATGTTGAAAATCGTTTCTGTATACCAAGAGAAAATTCGAAGTGGAAATAATAATACAATTATCTAGCCAAAGCTAAAGTTGTCTGGTGATATTTTTCTACCTTGGTTAGATAAATTGGACCAATTAGGTATTTTTGAAACCTTTATTCAGCGTGGACCCCAGATGAGTGATACCATTCAAACAAATGGCAGGAGTAACATACAATTTATATTTAAAATGAACTGATTTTTACTACATAGTTGTCAGATACATCTTGGTAAAATGTGGTTAGAGCTGTTATGTCAGCTTTCTCACCTACTTCAAAAGGTGTGATATGTTCTCCATCTGTTATATGATCTCACATTAAATAGCTACATTTAGGATGTGTTCTTACTTAAGGCAGTGCTTTCATGAAGGTGTGCCATAAAAGCATCCAGGTGCCAGCAACTGCCCACCTGGTTCCCATTAGATATTCTTGGAGGTGATGACATTTCAAATGTCACAATATCTCATTGAGCAGCTAATTGCATTAAATTATAAAATAACTGTGTGTTTTGTAATCTACCTCCAGATGCCGTGAAATTAACAAACTGATTGAAGCAAACAAAATTATGTATACTATAAAATTGTTTATCTACTCAGAAAAATCAAATAAGTAAATTGATTTTATTTATAAGCATGCAAAAATATAAGCTGACTTTTCAACTTCTGATGGTCATAAATAAGAGTTGATTAATCTCATTGGGTTATTCTAAAGAACAAGAGTGTACACATTTTCCCTTTGCTGTTTTCAAAATCCTTCAATCAGATTTATGGGCAATAATCAAAATGTTCCAGCACTGTCTAAGTTAGTATATTTAGGATTAGTCACAAGAATACACAGAGCCATGCTCTTTACTAAATGACTTCAACTGGGAGAGAGAGCAAAAACGCTCGGTGACAAAAATCACAATCCCAAAAATAACAGGTGGAAAGGATTAAGGGTGTAATATAGATGACATTTTACATGATTTGAAACACCAACTTCCCAAGTACAGAACAGGGAGACATGGCACAACTGCGAGCTCATTGTAAGGCTAACACATTATGCTACTATCTAGAAGCCAATATGACTTTAATGTGCCATTAATATTTTACTCACAAAGAAGGAAGCTCTATCTTTCCCTGCTTTATGCTGGTCAGGATACACCTAGAATATTGAATTTATTTTGAGCACCAACTTTAACAAGATCTATTGACAACTGGAATGTGTCCACAGGATGGGAAGGGGTCATGGAGCCCTGTAAATGATGAACAGCAACAACATTGGCAACAACAACAAATCTGGGAATATTCAAATTGAAAAAGACAAGACAGAAGTGGCCATTAGCCTTTTCCAAATACCTGAAGTGCTGTCATAAGAAAAATGGATTAGACCTGTACTGGGTAGCTCCCAGTTGAGAGCTACGACCAATAAATTAAAAATGTAGAGGAACACCATTTCAACATAACCTAAGGAAGAAATTATTTTGCCTCATATTAACAGTTAAGGGGCTGCCTCAGGAAGTAATGTGTTCAGTGCTGGAGGTGTCTAAACAGAAGCCATTTGACTACATAGTTGGAATTTTTGTATTGGGATTTGGTTTCTGGATGAAAGTAGGGTAAAATAGGTAATATTTAAGGTCCATTCCAGTCCCTGTAATTCTTTGAATCCACGAATGATCATTGTTTTAGAAAAGTATATAATGTTAACTACCTTACTTCTTTGGGGAAGAGATAACACCATTAGAAATCTAATACATTTATTTTACTCTATTTGTGCATAATAAGTAAAATGAGGACTTTTAATTCTCAGCGTACACTATTTGTAATAAGTTTTTCTCTTAAAACTGTCAGTCATCTATCAACCTCACAGCATAAAATTTAAAATGACTTGGGGTACATTTTCAAAAACACAAATCTAAAGTTGAAAATAAACAATTTTAATGGCTTTGAGCATTTTTTTTTTTTTTTTTTTTTATGTGTCTCTTGGCCATCTGTATGTCCTTTTAGGGGAAGTGTCTATTTAGGTCCTTTGCCCATTTTTTAATTGGATTGTTTGTCTTCCTTTTGTTAAATTGCATGAGTTCTTTATATCTTTTGGAAATTAATCCCTCATCAGATGTATTATTGGCAAATATGTTCTCCCATACAGTGGGATCACTTTTCATTTCATTGATGGTTTCTTTGCTGATGCAGTCCCATTTGTTTCTTTTTTCCTTTGTTTCCTTTGCCCTAGGAGATGGACCAGCAAACATATTGCTATGAGAGATGTCTGAGATATTGCTGCCTATGGTTTCTTCTAGGATTTTTATGGTTTCACAACTTCCATTTAACTCTTTTATCCATTTTAAGTTATTTTTGTGTACAGTGTAAGTTGGTGGTCTAGTTTCATTTTTTTGCATGTACCAGTCCAATTTTCCCACTACCATTTATTGAAGAGACTGTCTTTACTCCACTGTATGCTCTTGTCTCCTTTGTCAAATATTAATTGAATGTAATGGCTTGGGTTGATTTCTGGATTCTCTGTCCTTTTCCAGTAATCTATAGGCCTGTTTTTGTTCCAGTACCAGGCTGTTTTGAATATAATGGCTTTGTAGTATAATTTAATATTTAGTATTGTGATCCCTCTGACTTTGTTCTTTCTCAAGATTGCTGAAGGTATTCATGGTCCTTTTTGGTTCCATATAGATTTTTGGAATATTTGTTCTAGATCTGTGAAATATGACATTGGTATTTTAGTAGGGAGTGCATTGAATCTATAGATTGCTTAAAGTCACTAATCATCAGAGAGATGCAAATTAAAACAACAATGAGGTATCACTTCACACCTGTCAGAATAGTTACCATCAACAAATCAATAAACGACAAGTGGTGGTGAGGATGTGGAGAAAATGGAACCCTAGTACACTGCTAGTGGGAATGCAAACTGGTGGAGCAACTATAGAAAACAGTATGGAGTTTCCTCAAAAAATTAAAAATGGAACTGCCATTTGACTCAGTGGTCCCACATCTAAAAGTATATCCTAAGAATCCTGAAACCAGTTAGAAAGAATATATGCACCCCTACGTTCATTGCAGCACAATTTACAATAGCTAAGATTTGGAAACAGCCCAAGTGCCAATCAATAGATGAATAGATAAAAAAGATGTGGTACATTTACACAATGGAATACTATGCAGCTGTAAAAAAGAAGGATCTCTTACCCTTTGAGATAACATGGAGGGCCCTAGAGAGTATTATACTAAGCAAAATAAGCCAGTCATAGAAAGACAAGTATCACATGATCTCACTTATATGTGGAATCTAATGAACAAAATAAACTGGTGAACAAAATAGGTTCAGAGACATAAAAGCATAGGACAGACTGATAAATCTCAGAGGGAAAGGGAGCGGGGGGGGGGGGGGGAGTAAAAAGAGATTAACCAAAGAATATATATGCATATATTCATAACCCATGGACACAGACAGTAGTTCTGTGAAGGCTCAGAGGGTGGGGGGAGTGGGTTGTGGTATGTAGAGTGTCAATGGTGGAAAAAATGGGACATTTGTAATATTTTCAACAAGGAATATAAAATAAATAAAGAAAAATAAATAAAAGAAAATAAGTAATTTTAAACATAAGCAAACTTATTTTAACTTTTTCTTTTTTTCTTTTTTTTTAAAGAGTTGAAAAATCTTTTGGGGTTTTTGTTCATAAGGCAGAGAAAACACTTCTGGCACTGTGGCAAGCGTTCAGGGCATCTGACATTTGGTGGCACTGTTGAAAAGCAATTCATTAGATGAGAAGACAGTTTAGTGAATAATAGCCAGCAAGTTTCTAGAATATTACAGTTTAAAATGTTTTAATATATTTGGGTCAGAGTTCTTTATTTAGTATCTGATGTTCTTATTAAAAGAAGAAGCTTTTGGAATTGAGTACATAAATTCTGGACATCTTTGGTAGGAAGCACACTACTTGTCTATTCTGATGCTTGATGAAAGAATGTGTCTTTGTATTCTAAAATTTAAACACCATATGACAAGACAGCACCTTCCATCCCAAACCACAATGTGTCTACATTATTAAACATTTGTGATGCTGCTGGAAGAAATTCAAGGAATAAGACCACCCAGAAGAGGAGGTCTACATTTTAGAAATTTTCTTATGGCTTTTCTACTCAGAAGACTATTATGTCTACAGCAAACACAGTGACAAGGGGGATAAATTATCTCACTGTTGTGGAAAACACACACCTTCCCCTCAAATGTGGTAATGTTAATGTTTACTTTTTCCAGATAATGACATCATAAATCTGTCTTGTCTCAGTCTCATATTCCAATATTATAAATATGAGGTTTTCAGGAACAGACATTCATAAAAGTCAGCAGAGCATGACTTAGAAGATCATACTTAACAATACCTTCAACAGGTTGTGACTACACAGTGTCACACTGAGAAAAAAACTTTCATGGTTACAATCTGAATCCCTCTTTCTAACCTGACATAGGACAAATGTATGTTGCTGGTCACAAAGGGAGGCTGGATGAGAGAAGATGGAAAAATAGCTCAAGTCACCAGGCTGATTAACAGGGGAGTCTAACGATATTAGAAAATAAAGGGAACACCAACAAATTTTGTGACTTTCAGAGGTTCCCTAGAGTAACCACAAAACTCCTAGAATGTCATATAAGGAAACAGGTACATTACTGCTGTGAATTTAACTTTTTAAAAAAATTTAGCTTTTATCCCAACTGGGTCAACTGTCAGCTTTGCTGAACTCATCCAGTAGAACATATTCATCTTAGCTGCAACCAGGAAAATGTTCTGTGGCAGTTTACTCAAATGGCCCTGCAGGAATTTAAGTAGCATTTCCCCAATTATATTAGTCTTTGGTGAAAATGAAAATCTTCGAATTTTTTATGCAAGATACTGTAGGTCATAGTGCAATTATATAAAACTTTTCTTCCCTCCTTGATGGAATGGGGAGGAAATTGAAGGGAGACAGGTAAGCAGAGGAAAAATAGGTCAACTTTGCTTCTCTCCACTTCTTTATTATTAATTCAACTACAGATGCTCTTTCCCTTCTCTCTGCTCCACAGACAGCCGGCACCATGAGCCAATGCCACCCCCTCATCGCCTCCTGCTCCCATCAGGCCAACCAAGTGGATAAAACCAGGGAAACAGAAGGAAGATCTTTTAGGACAAGCTGTGTTCACTATTTAGAAATAGCACTGAAATATGCAAATTGTTTTCTCAAGGAATAGGTGCAGAGATGGAAAAGTTCATTGTTCAAGTTCTGTCCCATAGCTGATCATAGAGTATTTAGTATTGTTGCATCCTCTGGGATTTCTAACATAGTAGTTACCCTGTTTGCTCTTATGGGTCTTGGATCAAAATACACCAAAAATACAAGAAATTACCAGGCATAGGTGTTTATTACTGCATTTGCCTCAGATCTATTGTGTAACATTTTACATATTGATAACCTGCTGAGTGCTTGTGTCTTTATCTCAAGGTGGAATCAACAAGTCCACCCTTAAACCTTTCTCAAAGGATGTAGTAAGGCTAAGTAACTTTTCTAGGCTATTTAATTAAAACAAACTGAAGAGAAATTTTTCTGTGGTAAGAATAGAAAAATGTTCCATGAGATCAGAATGGCACCATATTTGAGGCTCATATGCACATAGGCTGTGGGAGAGTGAGGTGAGATGCCTTAAATCTGCAATATTGAAACAGTGAGCTAAAGAATGCTAATTCTTAGTAAAAGGAATAAAAAGCCGTGGAACATCCAATTTGATGATGATTAGGCTGACACAGTTAACACAATCTATTATTGGTTAACAGGGTGGGAAGGAGATGTATTCCTAATTGAATAATCTAAAATCCTCCCTTTCTGAGTGTTAAGACCAGATCTTCCTTGGTGTGGGTGCAGTTATATCCCGGGATTCTGGGCTGGGCATATCACTTGGAGACTTGGGCACTCTGACCAAGTGTTTTCATTCTGTTTCTCTTCCCTTGCAGGGCTCTCAACATGGTGGCTCCTCTACTTCACTTGCATCCACCAAAGTCTGCAGCTCAATGGATGAGAATGATGGACCTGGAGAAAGTGGTGAGCTTGGGACTTGGTGTTTGAGGAGAAGGCTCAGCTCGGACAGGGGGCAGAGGATAGGCTGGCTAAACTTACTTCAGAAACTGTAAATTCTCAAGCAGAATAAAGTGGGCAAGACTAAAGCAGCATATAAGGGTCAATAGCAAAGGGATAGGATTGAATATGACTCCCACCAGGGGTCATATCTACTCTCTGGGAATGGGAAGAGGAAGCCAGCCTAATTTAGGGATGTTCTATATCCTATGAGGGTGTGAATATCCTAAGGCCAGCTACTGGAAATAAATGGGGACAATTTCTGCTTTTGTTTTTCCAAATTCTGTTCACTTTTAGTATACTCTCTGTTTTTTTTTTAATTTATCTTTATTGTTGAAAGTATTGCAGATGCCCCTTTTAATCCCCCATTGACCCCCTCCACCCTGATCCGGCATCCTGCCCCCAGGCCTACCACACTATTGTGTGTGTCCATGGGTTATGCACGTATGCATATAAGTTCTCTGGTCAATCTCTTCCCGTTCCCACCTCTCCCCTTCCCTCTGAGATTCCTCAGTCTGTTCCATGCCTCTATGTCTCTGGATCTGTTTCGTTTGTCAGTTTATTGTGTTCATTAGATTCCATATATAAGTTAGATCATGTGACACTTGTCCTTCTCTGACTGGCTTATTTTGCATAGCATTATACTCTCCAGGTCCCTCCATGCTGTCTCAAAGGGTAAGAACTCCTTTTTTACAGTATACTTTCTTGATTGACTATTACAGTCTATAGATGTACTTTAACTTAAATGAACTCAATATGTGAAAATATGGCTTTACAAAAAGAATTAACTGATAACAATTGCAAAAATACTCTTTGACTTTGACCTAATTCACTTTAGAATTTCCCATTGATGTGGTCAAATGACCTGGATTCGGAACTGATTTTTTCACTCACTAACTCATTGGATTGTTTTTGGTAAACCTCTTCAACTCTTCATGTCTTAGTTCCTCTTCTATAAAATAAAGACTGTGATACATGCCTGTTTCCTTTCTGGAGTTAACACTCTGAAATCAATTATGGGAAGGTATTTAGAAAAGTGTGAAACTGATATGATCAAATTACAGTTAAAGAATACATGCTTCATGTATTTTATTTCATTTATTTTTTATTGGGAATATATCCTAAGAATTCTGAAACACCAATCAGAAAGGCTATATGCACCCCTATGTTCATAACACCATTATTTACAATAGCTAAGATCTAGAAATAGCCCAAGTGCACAGCAGTAGATGAGTGGATTAAAAAAAAAGCTGTTGTACATTTACACAACGGAATACTATGCAGCTGTGGAAAAGAAGGATCTCTTATCCTTTGCAACAGCATGGATGGACCTGGAGATTGTGATGCTAAGCGAAATAAACCAGTCAGAGAAAGACAAATATCACATACACGATCTCTTTTATATGTTGAATCAAATGAACAAAGTAAACTGAAAAACAAAATAAGTCCAGAGATATGGAAGCATGGAACAGACTGACAGATCTCAGAGGGAAGGTGGCAGGGGGGGCAGAGAATAACCAAACAATTTATATGCATATATGCATAGCCCATCCATGGGCACAGACTACAATGAGGTGAAGGCCTAAGGTGCAGAGGGAGCAGGGAGGAGGGGGCAAAGGAGGAAAAATGGGGTACATCTGTAATACTCTCAATAATAAAAATAAATTAAAAAAAAAATACATGAACCTTTATTTGTTTTAAATGATATTACTAAATTTTCCAAAAAAGTACCTTCAGGGGGTCGGAGCACTTTAATTATGTTAAGTGAGATAACAGATTTACACAAGAATTATTTCTCAACTACCATGAAATATGGGACTTTTATTTCCAGAAGTATGAAATTTAGCCATTCAGAAGTCTCTTTTGTTACAATGTATTATATTTACCTAATGAAATGGAAAGGTGCTTGACTAAATATTTGCCTAAGTCTTCTTAGCCAAAAGCCAACAGATACATTTTATCAATAGGGGAAAAATATTCCAAACTTTGTGCTATAGATGGGTGCCTTGGCGATGCTCCCACTGGAAGGAAGGATGGAAGTACCTTCTTTTTTTTTTAGTTTATCTTGTCGACTGTATTACAGATGCCCCCTTTTCTTCCCATTGACCCCCTCTACCCAGCACCACCTCCCACCCCAGGCCTTCACCACACTATTGTCTGTGTCCATGGGTTATGCATTTGTGCATATAAATTGTTAGGTTAATCTTTCCCCACCCACAGGCCCGCACCTTCCCTCTGAGATTCATCAGTCTGTTCCATGCTTCTCTGTCAGTGAATCTATTTTGTTCATCAGTTTCTTTTGCCCTTTAGATTCCACATATAAATGAGATAATGTGATATTTGTCTTTCTCTGCCAAGCTTATTTCACTTAGCATAATATTCTCTTCCATTTTCTATCCAACAGCTAAGGATGTTTACTTTTATTATTTGTGTGGTAAAGAGCCTTAAAACCATGTCATCTGAGAGATGTTTTGTAAATTTGGGTGCTATGCAGTGGATTTGAAACTTCTCCAACCATCTCCTCTAATTCCCATGGAATAGGTTTTAAAAAACCCAGGCTGAGTCTTTTAAACAGAGGGGAAATTGTTGAAGTCTTTGGGGGTGATATGATGGATGTGGGGGGTTTAATTGGCTCTGGCTTTCACTTTGTTCTGGAAGCCACTGTGAAGCTTCTAGCGGATTAAGAGTAAAATGTCACTTACAAAGAGGTGAAGAAGCTGCAGAAATGCCAAGGATAGAAGTAGCAGCAGCAAATGTCCTCCATTTATACAACACTCTCCAGAAATTTCATCCACCCTGGAATTCAGGGTAGTGCAGATTGAGCATTACCACAAAAACAAAATAAGGGTCTGATAATTTTGAGTTTCCATTTGTTGTTCCCTAACAATACAGGTTAAACAAGAATACAAAGCTCATCAAGAAAGCCCATTCACCACCTAAGGTTTTAATTTTATTTTAAGAAGAAATGTTTAGTCTTAGTTTATGGTTAAAGGTCAGAATAGGAGCACACTTAGCACACTAGACTTCCATCACATTTTGTATTCAGGTTGCCTGAGGGGAGCTGGGATTTATAACTTTAAAGCATGTAAATTTTAGAGCCCAGCTATAAAAGGCTTTTTACACCCCTAAAATGTTAAAGGTTATCCAGTATATTTATGTGACCTAAGTGTGGCTTATTTAGTTTTTACGACCTTAGATATTTAAAGCATTATTAGGCATTTGTAAAATATTTCAAAATACATTTTAAGAGGGAAAATATGTTGTGTTAGTGGCACTAACATAATTGAAACTACAAAACTTTTTTGTTCGCAGACATAATAGATATTGCAATTTTAACTCAACATCTGCTATGCAGGTTGCTGGTGAGAATTTTGTCTAAATTCTGATCATTGATGCTGTGGAGGGGTGGCAGTCAGGGCTGAGTTCATATGGAATTTTATGGAGCTCTCCACTTCAGGATGTAGTAAAGCTAAGTGTGCACACAGAAGGCATTTTCATGTACAATGTCAGGCAGCCGAAGTCCCTTATAAACTGCATTTTCCTTCTGAGCCATACTTAGAAATGTCATTTCTCTGTACACCGTGGGTATGCAGTCTATGCTATTGATAAAATTGATATAAAATAAAGAGTAAAATTTCCTCTTCAGAACCCCCACTACAGCAGAAAACATAAGTTGTTCTTACATATGTGGGAGTGGACCTCATACGTTTTATGTTTCCTTTTAGTTTACTATTTATAAACTTAGTTAAACTGTTTGGCAGGAGGGAGGGCTAGCCCCATGGACCAGAAAATGACCTATTGATTCTGAATCAGTTTCAATCGATTAGATAATAATTCTAAATGTCTCCTTTGTGCAACATCTGTGTTCTCTTTTCTACAAATAAAAACATACTAATGATTCTTTCAGAAGTGTCGGAGGAAGGCTTCCAGATTCCAGCCACAATAACAGAGCGATATAAAGTCGGAAGGACAATAGGAGATGGAAATTTTGCTGTTGTCAAGGAATGTGTAGAAAGGTGAGGAGATCATTTGCATCCAACTTGAGAGGAAACATTTGGCATTATGGTTTCCAAGATTGTGTCTTTATTTGCAGTCTGTGGCACATAGAATCAGTTAATGCCTCAACTCCAGTTGTAAAGAAATTTTAAAAAAGAAAAGAAAAACCCATCTAACAACAGATTTGAAAAATGTAGTGATTCCTGGAAGTAATCTATAAATTAAGGACTTTCATTTTTCTTTTTAATGTACTCAGCAAAACTTTGCCAGGTTTTTCAGGTAAGTCCTTTCATTTTGTTAAAAAGTGTATATACATACATTGAATAGTTTTTTTTATATTTTTAAAAAATCCTCACCTGAGGATATGTTTTATTGATTTTTTAGAGAAAGAGGAAGGGAGAGAGAGAGATCAATTGCCTCCTATATGTGCCCCAGCCCCCTGGCAGGAAATCAAACCCACAACCTTTTTGTATATGGCATGACACTCCAACTGACTGAGTCACCTGGCCAGGGCTACACTTATTTTTTGAGACATTTTGTAGAGGTCAGACTTTTTTGTATAGAATATATATATATATATATGATGTATAATCATAAAATTAAATATAATAACCTTGAAAAGCTTTAAAATGCATATGTACTGATCTCAGCAAAAATGGTATTTAGTGCATTAAAATATTCTATAACAAATGGGCTAGGTACTCTTGTGAGCCAAAGGGAAAGGTTTAGGGTGAAAGATTTATCTGTGGGATCTCAATACCTAATCAAGGCCAGTAGCCAATGGCTACTAGATGGAAGGAGTGACAGCTAATAAAGTTACAGCCTTGTTTAAGGCGGCCTCAGCCCTAAGCTCAGCGTTAGATTGGAATTCATTTCTTGAGTGGCTGCTTACTTAAAGCCAGCAGCTTTTCCTTAGACCTAGGTGAGTAGAGTGTTGAAAAGTCAGGGGGAACTTATCTCATTCCTAGGGGGATCAAGTCCACTGGCTTCCTGGGGGCTGAGATGGGTGTGCAGTTTTCCCCTGTTACTCATTCTTATCCCCAGTGGGGCTGGACACCCAACTATTTCCTCAGCACTGTGTGAGAAAAATGCTCCTCCATGCTACATCCCCTTTCAGAGAGAATTCCTTGGACTAGAAGCTTTAGCCTACAAGAGCCAAAACTTGGTCTTCTTCCAAAGGCTTTGACTTAGAAGCACATTAGAGATGGAAGTCTAGGGTCTCAGACATCTTAGTTTGGCCAGTCAGTGTCCACTGATTTTCTCTGTGATTCCTTTGCTACTCTTTGGAAGATACTTCCTTGACTAAGGCAGTGGTGCCCTCATGAAGCTACCCTCCAGCAGCGGATCTCAAACTTTGCTCCACTCCACACACCAGCTGAGCCAAGATTTTTCCAACAGTTACAGCATACACTAGAGCAGCCACTCTTTGTGAGGGAGAACGTGAGTAATAATCAGTAGCTTGGAAAATCCCTTAGTTGCTACTGCAAGGTCACTTTTTCTCCTTTTTCCCTCTCATTCCCCCATCCTCAACATAAAGCCATTGTTGGATTTCTGCCAAATGTAGAAAATGTCCCGTTACTTTCCCAGGCCTCACAAGTCCAAAAACAGGAGCAACCAATTTACTGAGCAAAAACCATGTGCAAGGCCCTTAATTTATGATAGTTCATTTAATTATCATAATAATTTTATCATATCAGTATTGTTTCTATTTTATACAAAGAAAGCTTGGAGAAGTTAAATGCCCAAGGTCACTCATCTTGTAAGTACAGAGCAAAGCATAGATCCAAGCCCATCTCCAAAACCCACACATGTGACCACTCTACCCCACTTCTTCCAACAAGGGGTCTCCCACAAGAATATGGCTTAGCTGAGTCAAAGTCATGTAGACTACATGTCCTGTGCAAAAAAGACATAAATTAAATCTGGCAAGCCATTCCTAAGGTAACGGATGGAAGCATTTGTGCTTATGTAATTTCATATTTCATGTATACTTTTACTGAGTGTAAAACTTTTATTTCCACTGTAGCAGAAAATCCCATTGGTAATAGATTGCCATACCTTTCAACTGTGGAGTGTCTGGTTATTTGCCAGTGTTCATCATCTGTTGAGGCCAGTGTGGTGGCCATGTGCTGCTTGTCTTAGTACATGGATCAGGATGTCAGGGTGACATCTTAGTTTGACAGTATTGGTCTTCCCACAGTAGAAATTTCTCATTTTTCTATCCAGAATTCATTTCTTTCTTTCTAGTTTGAATTGTTTATTTTGCATGAGTTCACATCTTGGGTCTCATTGTACAAACCTTCAGAGTGTAAACACCAGATTGCTCCAAAAAGTGTTAGTATTCCTCTCCACTGAATGAGGTCATATGGCATGTGCCCTCTCTTCCCAGAGGTATCATGAAACATTCTTTTAATATTTTCCAGAGGTCCAAGAAAATAAAAGCGAGCTAAGTATGTTGTGAATGGCACACAATGCTTGTGGATACATTCTGCCATATTTTGAAGGATGAATATGTATTAACGAGAGCTGGTATGTCACTCCTCTGTTAATAATATGCTGTCACAGGGAAGGTTTTCCTACAACAAGGGATACAATAACAGTGCTACACTGTCCTATTTTTTCATGGTCCCATATCAGTATATCTTTTGATCGTGGCTCCCAGGTCCACTTAGATTTTTGCCTGTTCTCCACTTGCAGTTTCTCCAAGTGGCCTCAGGAGCCCCTAGGTGGTGGGCTGAGAGGTGCTGTATTCTGAAGCTGTTTTCTGAAGCATTTTGAGGCCCCAGAGAAAAGTCAAAGAGCTGAAAAGCACTAACAAGAGGTCAGAGAAGAGGTAGAGGACTCATGATGAGGCACTCTCACCCCTGGCTTTCCTGGCCCTGTGTGGACTAATTACTACACAAGCTAAGGCCACAAGTGATGCAGTCATGAGTAGTGATTATGTCTCAGGTGGCTTTCGGGCCTCCTCCTCACCTGCACTGCATGCATTTTTGGTAATGTGGGCCTCGAACTGTATTAAAATTCTAGCTTCTCATGATTTCTTTTCTTTCCCCTTCACCTATAAACCTGAAGAATTGCACAACAGTACCATCGGCTTTGGAATGAATGTGGGCAGGCTCAAACCCACCCAAAGGAGCTTAGACTCTAGTGTCACCAAATGGGTTGCATCCATCTAGAAAATCTTCAGAATTCTCAAGAACTTCAAGAACTATATACCTGTAGTTTGAAGGCATTTCCTGCTAAAGTCAGATGGATTGGGTAAATGAGTCAGGGTGAAGAAGCTTAGGTATCTCTCAGCTAGCTGATAGTGTTCTTCCTTCTTTCCTTCCTGAGGATGCTCTGGCACCCATGTTCATATTCAAATAAAACTCCACTCCAGAAATAAGAGATCTGGGTCACCTCATCTCTCTGCTCTCGGCAGTCCCTTCCCCTTACTATGGAGGCTGAGATATCGCTTTATTATGCTTACCTGGTAAACAAAGTGTGCTGTTTACTAACCCTCTTTGCTAAGGGGTCTTCCTGTTATTGTCCTCACTGTCACCATCCTCTGGAATTTCCACAACTTGATTAACATGTTTGGAGCTCCTGCTAGTTCAGGCCTGTGCTGGGCAGTTCAGTATTCCAAAGAGAGACAAGACAGCCCCTCTCCAGGAGAACCTGTCCATAAACAAAGCCTTGCCATGACATTCAATAAATGCTATGGTAGAAGAGTGATTAAGAAGCTATTCTTCCTTTTCCACATAATATTTTAAAAACGCTCAAAACACAGCAAACAACAACAAAAAGCCCATTAGTCCAGGGCAGCCCCATCCTTGTCAGTCCATTCCCCTCTTCTAATGATTCTTCTGCCTTCTGGGTGAGGGAGGAGGATGGGAGAAGACTGGTTGGAGTTGAGAATCACTAAGTTAAACAAGACAGCTTCCTCCAAGCCATTTTTAGCACAAACATTAAAAATTAGATTTAGTTCAAGTTTGTAAAATTTGGAAATTTATTTCCAGTAGTTCAGGCTCCAACCTTGGGTCAAACTAAATAGGAAGGGGACCTTACAAATTGAATTCCCGCAGAGCAGGAGGAAAACAGTTTGTGCTGCGGCAGCTGCAGCGTTCAAGGGCTCCATAATTCCAGAAGAGGTCAAGCACATAATTTCAGGAACAAGCAAGTAAATGGTCTGCATTTTCACCAGCAATCCAGATGTTTAGTATTCCCAATATACCAATCTAAAGACTCCTTGGAGACGAGGACAAGGTCTCACTCACCTCTGTAACCACCAAAGCACCATGCTTGTAACTGCTTGCTGAATAAATATATAGGCACATCCTTGGAGCTAGTTTAGGGTAGTGGGAAGGCAGATATTTTATTTAAGGCTTTATTTCCTTACAAGTGTTTTCACTTACCAACTTGAAGCAAGCAGTTAAATCTTTATTCTATGGTATACATTTAGTAGTAACACCTGTTTTTAGGCTCATTTTCCAGTCTCAGGTACTCTCCTCTAAACATGTACTTTCAGTAATAAGGATTTTATTATGACTTTATAGTTCTTCCCTCAAGGAATCAAGAAAGAAAATTTGCAGCATTAATTTTGGTAGTCTTCTACGGGGCTCATTGTCTGATATAAAATACGGGTAAATCTGACTGAGCGTTTAATCCTATTGTGTGAGAGTCTGTGTAGTGAACCCATAAGGCCCTTTTTCCTATTAAACCCCAGGACCACTGCTGCCCAGGGTTGCACACATTTCCCACACAGCTGTAGGCTCAGGACACAGCCAGAGTGCTTGGAGTCTTGGGAGCCAATACACAAGCTTCCTCCCTGGGGATCCTGCTCCTTGTATGTCTGGTTGTAGAGGGGATCCAGTCTTCCTGGATAGCATACCAGCCCTTTGCCATGAGGACTTTAATGTTCCTCAGATCAGGGAAATGCAGGATGAAATGGCAAAAATGGGGAAATCCCTGTCTCACCAGCACTGTCCTGTCCATCCATCCACTTTGTAGAGGCACCGAAGTAATGGAATTGTCAGCTCCAGCCTCCCTCTCTGGCCTTTTCTGGGGCTGCTGGCTTTTATCAAAGCAGTCAGTCCAAGAGTGCAGACTTGCCTGCCATCAAATGGAACTTTTTAAACCAGATAGAGAATTGCTCATGGATTCTAATCTCAGATTTGTGTTATCATAATTTTTTAGTGACTCATGAGAAGCAGAATCCAGAAGTACTTCAGCTTTTCGTTTTCCTCTTGATTAAGTATTCTTAAATTTGCAAACAAAGTCTCCAGAAGCATTGTAAGAGGAAGCTACCTAAAGGGCCTGTGATTCTCCTACAATGTGAGGAATCCCTTTATATCTGAGTCATTTTGCTTTCTTACTTATCTGTTTGCCTGTACATTTTAAATTTCTAATGATAGGCCTTTCATTTTCCCTCTTACTGAAGTGCTTTTTCTCCACCCCTATGCCACACTGATGGCCTGGTGTTTATGTGGGGACACTGAGCACCCAAGTACAGCATTTAGCCAAGGCCAGCTCACGCTTTCTCCATCATGGCCTCTCTGCCCAGCTGTGGGCCTGAAGAATCAACAAAGATCCACTCAACAATGTCCTTGGGCCTCTTAGTCCATTTCTTCATGGGGCTGGAGGAATTTGGTTTCCTCTGGAGGAGAACCACCCTGAGGCAGATCTTCTCCCATCTGATCTGAAAAGCCCTCTAGTGGAGAAAATGGGCTTCAAAGTGATTATTTTATTCTGGTTTTATTCACCAGATATCATTACAATAATTTGGTGAATGTTTATTGTTTTCTGCAAGCTAGCACAATGCAGGGGCCTGGAATTATAGTGGGAGTGTCATTTTTAGAAGCAAATGACAGGACTGGTTTCTAAAATGCTCTTGAAACACACTGTTACTATCTGGCCTCTTAATCTTATAGCAAATCACTCTCTTGTTCTAACCATATTAACTGGGAAACCTGCCCCCACTTTGATTTTCCCATAATGAAGATTTTAAAGCTCTATTTTAAAATTTTGTCCTTTATCAATCTCACTCCCACTGTAATCATTTAGATCCCTAAAATTGGCTTTTATCTACAGGGAAAAGACTAGGCGTCTTGGTTTCCTACCAGAACTGAAATGGCATTGCTTATGAAGTAGTGGTTTATTATTGATTATTACATATGCATTGTGTCCTTTGACAATAAACATGTGGTGCTCGAACTCCAGTATCTTAGTAATGTTAACACAAGTTAGGAAGCTATTTAAAGGTAGCGGTATAACTAAACCCTCCCTCCTACAACCATCATGGAACAGGGGCAAGTGTTGGTTGGGATATAAGTGAAGCAGAGACCTCAAAAGCTCAGAGTCTTGCTTTTAACACTGACATGTGGCTATAGAAAAGTGAGTTGATTTCGATTGTCACCTCCATTTTATTTCTGTGAAATGAGACAGTCATAAAGGGCCCAAGAGGTCAAGAAAGCTCAGATAACAGTGTATCCCTTTCTACACCTTGAACACGTTATCCATGAGCTCTCTAGCAAAACTTATAGGCTTGCACCCTAAACTGCTTCTGTAGAATTTTCAGTGTGACCATTTGAATCACTCAGACAGCCACACTTCATGAAGAGAGAACCTCAAGAGAAACTGCAAAGAGGAAAGGCAGAAACTCACATCTGTTTTACATCCCAATCACATTACTTCAAGGGGTAGGGCAAGGCTTGGCAATGGAGCAGGAGTTAAGCAAGCCAGTAGCAGTAGTAGTGGTTTCATTACAAGTATGGCCACATCAACAGCTCACGATGTTTCTGTGCTAGTATATTTGTTGTCTTTACACTTGCTCAATCCCTGAGAGTTTAAATATTTCTTTTAAAAAAAGAAAAGACAGTCATTCACAAAATATTTATACCATGACGCAAGGTCTATGAGATAAGATATAAATCCTTAATAAGATGATTTAATATATTTGAAATTAGTTTATTTTTTAAAAAAATATTTCTCTTTGCAGGTCAACTGCTAGGGAGTATGCTCTGAAAATTATCAAGAAAAGCAAGTGTCGAGGCAAAGTATGTATAAAGTTTATTCCTATGAAAATACGGGTGTTTGGGGGGTAGAAAGAAACAGAGATCAGCTCTCAAGTAAACATAAATTCACCTCAATTGTTGCATTTTGGTGGAATACAAAGTTATATACTAATTAGATTATAACTTTATTTTATAAATAGTCCTGAAATAAAAGCTAGCTAGAATGATTTGATGTTATATTTGTTTCTTATTTTTATTTGCTTATTTATTTACTTTCTTCCTTTACTTTTGTGATCTTAATTTTCTTTCCCTCTTTCTACATGAATTTATACTTATTGTGATAAGTTCAGAAATTATAAGCATCATCTAAGGACCTTCAATATCTTTTGACAATTCTAGGTTATCTGAATATCAAAATCTAAGATATGCTCATTATATTTTACCAAAATACACGCCTCTTAAACTTCACACAGTATAGTTTTTACTCATGTTAAGTTAGCTCCTCCTATGTTCGGATGTGTGTGTTAAGATTACTTCTCCCTTGAACAGGAGCACATGATCCAGAGCGAGGTGTCTATCTTAAGAAGAGTGAAGCATCCCAATATTGTTCTTCTGATTGAAGAGATGGATGTGCCAACTGAACTGTATCTTGTCATGGAATTGGTAAAGGTGTGTATTTTGGAAAAAGAAATAAACCTGTGTAAGGCACCATTTTTCTATATAACACAGTCATTTATTTCCTCCCATCAATATTCAGTCTCTCATTTCTATACATTGGCATCATGGTTAAGGGTTATTTAGAATTATACTACAAGAGTTCAAGTCCCAGCCTTGACCTAAATAGCTCTCTCACCTTGGGATACCTCTCTGTGCCTCAGTTCCCTTATATGTAAAATAATAGTACTTACCTAGGAGTGATATTGTGGGAATAAGGGGAATTGCTTCCACCACTTTGTGTGACACAGAAAGTATTAGATACCAATATGATCACTGTTGTTATTATTGTAGTAGAAACTGTTTACTTTTCCATGAACTACATCCAAAAATGTCACACATTTCTATAAAAACAAGCTTTAAGCTTTTAGTCACCAACATGATGAAAAATAGCTCAGTCCTAACAATAGTGTAAACAGTCTACCACCTTTCAGTGAATGTTGCCATCTCACCTGTCACATAAAATTACGTTTTTATTCTAGTAAGTCATAGAATATAGAAATGGCTAAATATTGATAATGATTGCATGTAGGTGAAAGATGACTTGCCTATTTCCTCTGCTTCCATATATGAAATTTTTAGTAATTAGAAGTGTTAAACATTGAATGTTTAGTTTTCATAAAGTTATATTTTCCTCAGATTATATTTTTCTTAAGCCTTCTGTATTGTGTTAACCTAATTGGTGGTGGAAGTAATTTCTACTTTAGTTGTGATGTGTCATAAATTAGTCACACCACCTTCTGCATCAACTGTGTGCACCATCAGAGAGAGCCTGGAATCACACACTAAGCTGGTAGCAGGGATCTGTGGTACATGGGGTTTTCTTTTGTAAAGATTTAAGACAAAAAAAGCATTTAATAAACTAACCTGTTACTATATAAGAAAACGTTCATTCTAGGACCTTTAAATTTTCATTGTTCAAAATTACTTTACTTTAGATTTATTGGTATTTTTTCAACTTAGTGGTTATTTATATTTACAGATGGAGCCTATTTTTTCTACTTCAGGTTAAGACTTGTTTCTTTCTGAGAGGTGAGGGCTTGTTTGTAGTAACACAAGATTGTTGTCATGTTTGAGGCTGAGGGAGATAAAAATGTTAAACGGTTATTCCAACAAGAAAATGTTGATTTCATTTAGTCAGAAGATTTTTGTATTGGCACTGTACTGCCAAATAAAGTTTGGTGGTTACCAACATTGTAAATTACACTTTCTTTAGCACCAAGGGTAGTATTTTTATAATGATGTTAATTTTGAGATCAAATACTTTAAACCATTCCTGTTGGCCCTCTGTGTACTGTTAAAACTTGATCATCCTGCCACCTGCAGGGGCCCCTCTGGTCAGTGCTGGTGGGGTGGGTGGTAGTAGAGGGTGGCCCAAGTTTGGGAGCTCAAATGCTCCCAAAACTGTTACTGTATTGCTTCCTGCTCTTCCTTAACCCCAGGACCCTGCTTCTCCCTCTAGGAGCCTAAGGAACCCTCCTGGCCTCCAGCTCTGCCTCCTCTCACCTACCATCTGTCCAACAGGTCTGCATAGGTCCCTGATAACAGCTGCCTAGTCTTTCCTCCCCATCCATCCAGGGCCGAAGTTTGAGTAGGGGAGGGGATATTTAATTTTATTAGCTTCCCTTTCTCCATCCCTGCTCTTCAACCTTCATGTCAGACTAGAGAATTTGGGCAAGACTCATGACTACCCCCATTCCAATTCCATTTTCTGAGGTGCAAGTTTTAGCTAAGGGATTTGGAAGCTTTTTGAGGAAAGGCAGGCTGGGCAAAGAGTAGAACTGGATAATAAAGAATCATCTACTCTCCAGAGAAGGAGGGATTCTAAACTTTCTTGCATCTCCATTTTCTACCTCCATAGACTGGCCAGAATTTAGCTTCAGTGAGAGATCTGGAATGGGGACATGATTGAAACTACATACCATTGCATCCCCCAATAAATTATTTTCTCACCCTTTTTTTCCAGCACTTAATCTAGGAGCAAATCTCTCCCTACATTTTTAACTGCCAGGCTCCTTTCTCCTTTGTTCAGTGGAGTTCATTTTGTGAGTTTCCATCTTCTCTTCATGTCTTTAGTTCCATTTGATAAGCCCTGGTAGGGAGCAGGGTTTGGGTCCCAGGAGGAGATCCTTGGGTATAATATACTTTGCCTTCTGTCATTTATCAGCTTTTGTCCTGTGTTTTGATGGCCCAGGTCAATTTATGTTCCTGGGGAAAAGGGAAGTTGTATTGTGTTGTGGAAATAAAAAGATTTATTTGCAAAAAAACAACAACAAAAACTCATTGAATGAGTTTTAGACAGCTACAACAACGTTAAATTTGAAGATGAGCAATAAAAGAGGTAAAGGCTCAAGACCTCAGAATACATTTTGTGGGAAAACTTGGTCTGTCAGTGATATCTTAGTCTGGTGACTATAGCTAAGGAGGTCTTCATGTCCTTAACAGACTTTGTGAATTTTCTCTAGGTGACCAAGATGGCCTGACAAGGCCCAAGAGTGTCTGCAGAATGTCTCTAGATCATACTGTTAAACTTAGCCATACCCAGAACTTCTGTGAACCCAGGTCTGGAAGTGAAGACCAATCCTAGGCTTGACCTGAAAGGTTCCTATAATGTTCCCTCTGAGAAATCTCACTGGGGCCATGATTATCAAACTATAAGGGTCCAGTGGTGTGCCAAAGAGTGCCTGCAGATATAGGAAAAACAAAGTCTGTATTGCAGAAAACAGTAAAATAGCAGTTATTAAAAGTCAAATTCAGCCCTGGCCAGTGTGACTCAGCCGATTGGAGCATTGTCCTGTATACCTAAGGTCACTGGCTCAATTTCCAGTCAAGCCCTGATGTTTCTCTCTCTTTCTCTCTTTCTCTCTCTGCCCCCCCCTCTCTAAAATCAACTAAAAAAGCATATCTTTGGGTGAGGATTTAAAAAAAAATTTTCAAATTCCCTAATTATTAAGAACAGGACTTTAGATCTTTGCCTATAATAGTGTGCATGTGCAAACTGCTTATGTGCACAAAGGAAGTCAGAACTTGTTGGGGAGGCGACCCTGTGGCCAGGCCCACAGAGTTCAACAGGTGTTAAAAAGACAAAGGAAGTACAGGTGACATTCCAGTAAGGGAGGACAGGTTTGGAGGGCGTACAGAGTGATCTGGGCTTGTTTTGGCGACCAAGGATCATGAAGGTCTAGGTAGTGGCAGGAGATGAGATTAGACAAGTTAGAATGAACACTGGGGCAGAATTTGGAGAGCCATGGGAAAAGAATACTGATTCCTTGAAGAAATCCGTATCAATGTGCCCTATGGGAAGATGACAATCAGTGCACAGGATGCTTTGGGTACAGAGCCCATGGAGACAGTACAGGTTATCAGTACATCACAACCAGGGATGAAGCAACAAGAACATTCACTCAGAAGGTGGAATGGGATGGCCAAGAAGAAGTGAACCAGGCATGCCTTAAAGGAAGGATTGGTTGCCTTTGTTGACTGCTTAGTTGAGGATGAAGAGGAAATGAGATTATAGGATGCCTAGAGCCTGGATAACTAAGAAAAGGGTGGATGGAGTCTTTGTGGGCCACTTTATAGAGCCCCAGACACATAGGGGTGCTATTCCCATAGACCGCAGTGGAAATCCCACTTCCTGGAGTGGCAAGGAAACAGCCTGCAACCCGTTTATAGCAGCCTTGTCTTTGAGAGAAACAGGAAGTCCAGAGAGAAAATGTTCATTTGGAAAAAAAATGTATGTGTTTCAACACTTTGGGAACTTCTGAGGCTGAATGGACAGTGAGGTACAGGGCAGTAACAGAAGACCAGGTTGCACAGAGAAATTTGATTGTTAGCCTATTAGTACTATATTCTGCTTTTGCTATTTAAAAAGAAAAATTAAGCCCCAACAGTCCCAGGTAACAGATGAGCACAATTGGCTACTATTTTCAGCTGTTTGGTGCATTGTATGACACAAGAAGGATGCAAACACTGTTAATAAATCAGACCCAAGTTTTCTGACCCGGTTCAAATAAATGAAACTAAAATTAGAGCCTAAAATCATTGTTTCACTAAATAACAATAAATTAGCAGGGAACAAGGGAAACAAAAGTTCTGGTGAGTAATGGTCTTAGAAAACTTCCTTTGAAATTTCTCCACCCTCCTCCTACTCTTTCTCATCTTTGGAGTGACAGTTTCTGGTTCTTTTCTCTGTTTCTTACAAAGGACACTACTGAAAAAGAAAACACTACGCCCACCCTAAGAGAGCTAAATCTAGAGAATGAAGGGAATTTGTGTGTGTGTGTGTGTTTGTGCGTGTGCTCTTGAATTTCGTGAGGCAGACGGGTGCAGTTTGCAGTATTACCTGTTTCTCATTTGGGGATGTTAGGATTCTGAATTTCAAGTTCTGCTGGGAGTTGGGATGAGGCATCTACCACGCACCACCAGGACACCCAGGTGCCACAAGGCCTCTGCCCTGGAGACCCACATTGCCTCTCCATGCTGGCTGGGGCCCATGAAAAGGCTGAGAGTCTGATGGCAGAGAGTCTTCACCCTGCTTCTTTCTTTGGCTCTGGAGGAAATGGCTTTTGCAGTGGAGAAATAAGTAACCATAAGGTCTCTGGGCCTTTGAGAGGAAAGTGGTAGGGAAAGTCCCGGGAACCCAAAGGTCCTGCATACATTCTTCACATCCTTTATAATGTGTCAGTCCCTCTTCAGGGCAGCTCCATCTGTTAATGTACTGTTCCAACTGCTGCTCTCTTCCCAGGGAGGAGATCTCTTTGATGCCATTACTTCCACAAACAAGTACACTGAGCGAGATGCCAGTGGAATGCTGTACAACCTGGCCAGCGCCATCAAATACCTGCATAGCCTAAACATCGTCCACCGTGACATCAAGCCTGAGAACCTACTGGTAAGAGAAATACAATTTCAGGGCATCTTGAGTTCCAAATACTCATGAGTGGATATGAATATTTCTCTTTTTTTATCTTTTCTATTTTCTTTTCTCTCTTAAAAAAAAAAAAATCCTTAAAGGTTAGTGTTCAGCTGGCCTTCAGTAACTATCAGGAAACTAATCTTTTATTTAATCTATAATGATTAATGTGCCATTAAGAGTACTCACCTTATTAGCAAATGAAAACTTGAGGCAGGAGGATGGGAACAAACTCGCTGAGTCTAGGGCCAAGGGCTAGGCCAAGATAGTCAAGAGGAGCATTTACATTTATATTATTTATCTACAGGACTTTTGGGTTAGAACGTTTTACTTGAAAAAAAGGAAGCCCTTTAGAGTTTCTCTTAGTCTCTCAAATTTACATCCCAATAATATGTATGGTCTAAAAGCTAAGAGAATAAATCATAATGAGTTTTTGAAGACACCAGCCCCTCAGCATAAAAGTAATCATGATAAAGACTGATTTTAAAAATCAGAGACATTTTTTTAAAAAAATATATCTTTATTGACTTTAGAGAGAGGAAAGGAGAAGGAGAGAGATAGAAACATCAATGATGGGAGAGTCATTGATCGGCTTCCTAGCCTGCAACCCGGACATGTGCCCTGACTGGGAATTGAACCCAGATGGCCTGGATCCTAGGTCAATGCTCAACCGCTGAGCCACGCCTGGCTGGGCAAAAATCAGAGCCGTTTTAACCCTCCTCTACAACTATTTGGTTTTCTTTTCATGACACCCTCCTCTCATCTCTGGGAAGACAAGAGGCTCTGCTGTTAAGGGGAAGTTTTGGAAAGAACTGAGGAGACAGACTTGGCATCACAAAGTTGTCCCTGGTGAATATGGGAATAACAGATTTTGCTGGCTATTAGGGCTGGAATTTTAATGCATCAACTCAATTTTCCCTCCCCACCAAGATGGTAATTCTTCCTCTACTTTCATTATCCAACTCTGAGAGTAAAGTATTGTATGTGACTATTAGCTTGTCCATCTCTTCAGAAATCTGGGAACTGAGGATTCTCTTTCTAAAACAGTGTTTCTCCAAGGGCGGTTTAAAGACCCCTATGTCAGAATTACTCCCGGATGCCTGTTAAAAATGCAAATTTCTGAGCCTTCTTGTGGCCCTACCAAATCAGAATATGGTGACTGGTGACAGGGTGCAAATGTGCCTTGCAGCACATGATTATATCAACAAAGTTTAAAAGCAGATGAGCAACCCAACAGTTGCTACACAATAAAGGCTGATAAGATCTGCTCTGATGTAGACTATCTATGTACATATCTTGTGCTAAGGGCTTTATATTCATTATTTCCTTGAATTCTCACAAGAACATATGGGAGTAATTATATTACTGTCCCATATCACAGGTAAGGAAACTGAGTGCCTAAGAGTTCAATGACCTGCCCAAGGCCCTAACAACTCAAACGTGAAGAGCCAAGAGCTCAACCTAGCTCTGCCCCACTCAAAAGCCCATGACTACATAAAGCTAGGAGGAGACAGAGTAGTTTATGGCATGCTAGCTATGTGCTAGGTTTTGTGACAAGGAAGACAGACATACGCTTTCCTGGAGGTGACATCCAAGTAGGAAAAATAGGCATTCAAGAAATAAATACACAAGCAATTAGTTAATTGTAATTATGTTAGTAATCTTGTAACCACTGGTTAATAAAGGCAGCTCAGGTCAAATGATGGAGTTCTGATTTAATTGCACCTCCGATTCCACATAGCTGCAGTAGCCTAAACATTCTCCTCTGCTTAGCTGCCTCTGTACACTGCAGCAACTTTCTCCCCATCTGCTTTCATTATTCCTAAATTATGTGGGATGATCTCAAGGGAACAGATTTACAATTGGGCCTTTGTTTAAGAACTTCTCTAAGCTCCAAAAAGTCAGTGATTGAAAATTAAAGTTTCAATCCCTTCCCCCTTTTGCAGGTCAATAGAGCATTATCTATTTCTGTAAATGCCATAAATAATTACATAGCAGTGTTCTTTTACTGAAATTACAACTTAAAAGATACTTGTTAAGTATCGTGCTCATTACAATATATTTTAAATTACTCCAAAAGAAAAAGGCTCTCTCCATTTTTCTTTTCTAATTTAAGAGTGTGAAATACATATGTACATGTATATATACACACACCATTGTAGTAAGTTCATAATCTAGGTTTAAAATATATATGTATGAGAAACTAAAGTAATTTTGCTTCTATAAAATAGCAACTTCTTACTATAGGAGAGTGTTAAGGGTTGGTGAGGTTTGCAGCAATAAATCTATTATGGGATAAAATAGGTAGAAGTATAGAATAAGTTTAACAAAATTAGGATGACATCACAAGTTGCACTCAAGACTTCTGTTAATTTCACATTTTGTTGACCTTTATGTGGAAAAGAGAGAGAGCTGTCATGGGAGGCACATATTCACATACTCAGGATTTATAATCAGATGGACAAAAGTTAAAAATCAAATGCTTCCTTCTTCCTCTGGCTAGTAATATGACCTTGAACAAGTTACTTAACTCCTTTGAGTCTCCTTTAAGAGGATTTTATGAAAATAAAGAGATAACACGTAACTCATTTTTATTCTCCTTTTATTTGTAATAAAAATTAAATTATCCTTAAAAAGAAAACCTTAACTATAAAACTGTACATTGTAAAAATTATCTTTTATCTTTTTTGACATTGTTGAAAATTTTTTAATATTTACCATGCATGGATTTACTATATCATGGCAAAATGTAGAGTTAAAGACTACTTTTGAAAAATGCTACAGTACATCTTTGGTTAAATTTATTCCTAGGTACCTTATTTTTTTAGTTGCAGTGGTAAATGAGATTTTTTTTTTTAGTTTCTCTTTCTGAGAGTACATTATTGGTGTATAGAAATGCCATCTATTTCTGGGGATTAATTTTGTATCCTGCTACTTTGCTGAATTCATTTATTAAATCTAGTAGTTTTTTGGTGGAGTCTTTAGGGTTTTCTATGTACAATAGCATGTAATCAGCAAATAATGACAGTTTTGTTTCCTCTTTCCCAATTTGGATGACTTTTATCTTTTCTTTTTGTCTGATCACTGTGGCTAGGACTTCCAGCACAATGTTGAATAAGAGTGGTGAAAGTCTTATTCACAACAAGACAAAGATATCTCTGTCTTGTTCCTGTTCTTAGAGGAAATGGTTTTAATTTTTGCCTATTGAGTATGATGTTGGCTGTAGTTTTGTCATATATGACCTTTATTATGTTGAGGTATGATCCCTCTATTCCCACTTTGCTGAGAGTTTTTATCAGAAATGGGTACTGGATTTTGTCAAATGCTTTTTCTGCATCTATGGATATGATCATGTGATTTTTGTCTTTTTTAACTTGTTTATGTGATGCATCACATTTATTGATTTGTGAATATTGTACCAGCCTTGCATCCCTGGAATAAATCCCACTTGGTCATGGTATATGATCTTTTTAATATATTGCTGGATCCAATTTGCTAATATTTTGTTGAGGATTTTAGCATCTATGTTCATCAGGTATATTGGCCAGTAATTCTCTTTCTTTGTAGTGTCTTTATCTGGTTTTGGAATTAGGCTAATGCTGGCCTCGTAAAAAAGAGTTGGAAGTGTTCCTTCCTCTTGGATTTTTTGAAAGTTTGAGGAGGGTAGGTGTTCTTTGACTGTTTAGTAAAACTCCCCTGGGAAGCCATCAGGGCCAAGGCTTTTTTGTGCTGGGAGCCCTTTGATTACTGCTTCAACTTCATCGGCACTTATTGGCCTATTTAAGCTTTCTGAATCTTTCTGATTGAGTTTTGGAAGGTTGTAGTTTTCTAGGAATTTATTCATTTCATCCAGGTTTTCCAGCTTGGTAGTGGATAGTTGTTCATAGTATTTTCTTACAATCCTTGTATTTCTATTGGGTCAGCTGTCATTTCACCTCTTTTCTTTCTTATTTTGTTTATTTGGGTCCTCTCTCTTTGTTTCTTGATGAGTCTGGCTAAAGGTTCATCAATCTTGTTTATCTTTTCAAAGAACCTGCTCTTGGTTTCATTGATCTTTTGTATTGTTTTTTTAGTCTCTATGTCATCTATTTCCACTCCGGTCTTTACTATTTTCTTCCTTTTACTCTCTGGGATTTTCTTGTTTTTGTCTTTAAGTTGTAGCATTAAATAGTTTATTAGAAGTGTTTCTTGTTTTTTGAGGTATGCCTATAGTGCTACGAATTTTTCTCTCAGGACTGCTTTCATTGTGTTCCTTAGATTTGAGGTTGTGGTGTGTTCATTTTTTTTTTTTTTTTCAAGAAGTTTTTTATTTCTTCTTTGATCTCTTGGTAACCCATTCATTGTTCAATAACATGCTATTTAGCCTCCATGTGTTTGAATATTTTTGAGCATTTTTATTTTAGTTGATTTCTAATTTCATGCCATTGTGATCTGAGAAGATGCTTGATATGATTTCAGTCTTCTTGAACTTAAGAGACTCATTTTATAACCTAACATATGTTCTATCTTTGAGAATGTCCCATGTGCACTTGAGGAAAATGCATATTTTGTAGGTTTAGGGTGAAATGCTCCTTAAATGTCAATTAATTCTATCTGATCTAGTGTGTTATTTAGGACTGCTGTGTCCTTGTTGACTTTTTGTCTAGAAGATCTGTCCAGTAATGTCAGTGGGGTGTTAAAATCTCTTACTATGATTGTATTGCTATTAATCTCTCCCTTAAATTCCTCCAGAAGTTTTTTTTACATATTTGGGTGCTCCTACATTGGGTGCATGTATGTTTACCAGGGTTATATCTTGTTGGATCTAACCCTTTAGTATTACGTAGTGACCTTCATTGTCTCTTGTTATGGCTTTCATTTTGAAGTCTACTTTGTCAGCTATGAGTATTGCTACTCCAGCTTTATTTTCATTTTCATTTGCATGGAGAATTTTTTCCCATCCCTTCACTTTCATCCTACTGTGTGAGTCCTTTGTTCTGCAGTGGGTCTCTTATAGACCATATATATATATATATATATATGGGCCATGTTTTCTTATCCATTCAGCTACGCTATGTATTTTGACTGGAGCATTTAAGCCATTTACATTTAAGGTTATTATTGATAAGTACTTATTTGTTGCCATTCTTTCTTTATGTCTGTGTTCCTCTCTTTCTCTAGATTTCTTCTTCTTCTCCTTCTTTTCCTTCTTCTACTTCTTCCTCCTCCTCCTCTCCTCCCCCTCCTCCTCCTCCTCCTCTTTCTTCTTCTTCTTTTCTTCTTCTTCCACCAGCCCCTTTACCATTTCTGGTAGTGCTATTTTGGTAGTAATAAACTTCTTTAGCCTTTTTTTTTGGGGGGGGGTCTAAGAAGCTCTTTATTTCACCTTCAATTTTGAATAATAGCCTTGCTGTATATAATCTTGGATTCAGTCCTTATTTTTCATTACTCTGAAAACTTCATGCCATTCCCTTCTGGCCTGAAGTGTTTCTATTGAGAAATCAGCTGTCAGTGTAATGGGTGCTCCCTTGTAGGTAACTTTCTGTCTCTCTTGCTGCTTTTAAGATTTTTTTCTTTATCTTTAATATTTGCCATTTTAATTATGATGTGTCTAAATGTGGCTTTTTGGGGTTCATTTTGATTGGGACACTCTGTGTTTCCTGAACTTGAGTGACTTTTTCCTTCACCAGGTTAGGGAAGTTTTCTGTCATTATTTCTTCAAATATATTCTCTAATCCTTGCTTGGATTCTTCTCCTTCTGGTACCCTTATAATGCATATATTGTTACATTTCAACTTGTCCCAAAGCTCCTTTAAACTGTCTTCCTTCTTTTTAATTTTTTTTTTTTTCTAATTTCTGCTCTGCTTGGGTGTTTTTTTCTCCCTTGTCTTCTAATTCACTGATTCAGTCCTCAGCTTCTTCTAAACTACTGTTGATTCCTTCCAGTGTATTCTTTATTTCAGCTATGTCATTCCTCATTTCCAATCGATTCTTATTCAAGCTTATGAAGTTCTGATTAAGTTGCTTGTAATTCTCACTAAGTTGTTTGAGCATCCTTATAACCATTATTTTGAACTCTATATCTGATAAATTGCCTGCCTCTATTTTCTCTAGTTCTTTTTCTGTCGGTTTCTCCTTTTCTTTCATTTGGGTGATGTTTCTTTGTCTCCCCATTATATTGTGCCAGTTGTCCAAGGATACCAGGTCAAGGCTGCAGGGTGTGAACAGAGCCTCATTTCCAGTAGTCCTGGGGTACTGGGTCAGGCAGCCAGGTCCTGATGGCAGGCCTGTGTGCCTGAAAGGAACTGGGTCATGATGGCTGGGCCAGGTGCAGTACCTCAAGACTGTAGGCCAAGTAGGCAGGCAGGCTGGTTGCATTGTGTCAAGGAGTCAGGAAGGCAGACAGGCCTGACCGGTGGTGGGTACCACATCAAGGTGGCACAGCAGGCAGGCAATCCAGCAGGCAGTCCATGAGTACCCCATCAAGGAAGTGGACCAGTCTGGCAGGAAGGCAAGCCTCCCACCATGTCAAGGAGGCACAGCAGGCAGGCAGGCTGGTAGGCAGGCTAGCCATGCATGCTGAGTCAGGAGGCACAACAGGCAAGCAAGCAGGCAAGCCGGCCATGGGCCAGTTGAGGAGGCAGGCAGGCAGGCTGGCCCTGGGTGCAGAGTGAGGGAGACACCTCTGGCAGGGAGGCAGGCAAGCAGGCTATGTGCACTGGATCAATGAGGTGGTGCATTTGTCTGGGAGTACTAGTTTAGGTGCACCAGTTATGGTGTCAGGCCAGAGCGAGTAGTGCTGGTTCTTCACCCTTGGTGTCCTTGCACCCGTCCATGGCCTCAGGATGCTGGGTCAGTCTGCTCTCTGCAGCCTCCTCTCAAGGAGGACACTGAGGATCCTCCAAAACTGCGTGCTCTCCACTCTCAATCAGAAAGAAGCGTCAGGCCAAACGGCTCAGGAGGGGCAGCAGCTCCTCTGCTAGGAACTCCTGCACTGACTGATGCACCCCCACACACACCCATGTAAACACTCCCTCACACACATGTACCCATACTCACACTCTCAGCCTCCATCTGGTCCTGTCTGCTGACATCTTAGTAATGGAATCTCATTATGAAGTTGTTTTGTTTTTGTTTTTATTTTATCCTTACCCAGGGACACACTCATTGACTTTAGAGAGAGAAGGGGGAGGGAGATTGAGAGAGAGAGCAACATCTGTGTGAGAGAAAAACATCAATCAACTGCCCCCACATGCACCCTGACAGGGGAGAAACCCGCAATCTAGGTATGACCAGGAATCAAACTTGCAAACTTTTGCTGTACAGTACGATGCTCCAACCGACTGAGCCACCAGGGAGGGCACTAAGTTTTTTTTACACAAGTTAATTATGCCAAAGATTTTATGTGATTCATTTTGTTTTTTCAGGGCTGATGCTTAATAGTTGTATGGATAAAAACAAGAGGATGAGAGAATGGATGAGATTAGACAAGAACGTGAATGAGTTCATACTTCTTCACAGAATAGAGGACAGACCCAACATGACACATCCAAGTCATTTCTCAACTCATCTTACATTGAAGACTTGCATTGGCTTCAGTCTAAACCTCACTAATTAGGAAGAGAAAGAACATTATTTCCCCAGCTGCATTTAAGCATGGGACCACGGTGTGTGTGTGTGTGTGTGTGTGTGTGTGTGTGTGAACTTTTAAAAAAATAAACAAAAAACAAACTATCTTACTAAAATCAACTGCCTTCATTTTACATGAATCACCACTAGATGGCAAGCTTGTAGCCTTAGCAGCAAAAATCAGTAGCAGCCTGTATTTATCCCAGGGGGCTGGAGGAAGGGGGTCTTTCTAAAATGTATATGCAGATACCACTTCCTTAGGAAAATTAAAGTCTTTACTGGCAAAAATAGAACTTACATCACTAGTTATTAGATTCTAGAAATACACAGTGATTTTCTTAAAATATTAAATGTTATGTTCAGAAACCATATCTCTTTTGGTCAGAAATTTTCTTTTAAAAATTCTGTGCTTGCTCCTAGCTGTTGATAAAAAATGGCATGCATAGCTCATGACCCTCACTTTTACTAAATGGATTGTGTCCTGTTTTCCCCAAGTGATGACCATAGGTTGTGCTCTAGCTTGTCTTAATTTTCAGTTCAAGCCAATGCTGAGGTAGAAAAACAGCAGATTTCCTTCTGCATTAATCCCATCTCAGAATCCCTAAATAAATCCATTTTCTGATAGGATAGCCAATTATACTGGTAGACAAGGCAAGTGCCACAAAGTGTGTCTAGAGGCCATGTGTAAAAACACACTTGAGCCACCAGAGTTGATTAATGGGTTAGGGATTACCCAAAGGAAGGGGGCCATGAGTCTCACAGGAGTTTGTCACTAGCCCTGCCATCATGACCAGTGAGCTGAAGTGAAGGTGTACGGTATATTAAATCAAATGACAGAATTAATGTTCAAAAATATCTTTAGCTCTGTAAAGATCCAAAATCAGTAAGATAAAATTCAACAAGAAATAGACATATACCCATTCGGACTAAGTAACTTAGGTATAGTTATTTTAATGATCATTGCAGAAAAGCAATAGTAGTAAAACTTGGCCCGACCAGATCAAAGGCTAGTGACTGAACATAAGTTCAGTTTGAGTTTCAGCATGACATGGCTACTAAAGATCCTAATGTGCCCTTACACTCCTTTGACTAAAAGAGGGTCACCATCAAGAGATTCCACTGCCTGCTCACACCACATTATCCCTATGGCAAGGAAACTGAACACATGACATCAGGGGCCTGGAGTTTAGCCCAGAGAAGGTATGAAGAAAGTAGAGCATGATGACAATCATCAAATACATGAAAGGCTGCCAAATGGAAGATGGGAAGCTATTTTGTGTATACTTGAGAGCACTGACCTCAAACTAAAAAGAAGAAGAAATTCATGGGTCAGAGATTTGAGTCTGAAGTAAGAAAACTTTCTAACTAGTACACCTGTTTGAAAATTAAGTGTTTTTTATTACAGATAGCTCATAGTCATTGGAAATGTCAAAACAGAAACTGAATCATCATTTTTCATAGGTGTTTAGAAAAATTTTCTGCTCTCTGAATGTGGTTAAAAGTTGAGGGAATAAAGAAGAAAACATTTCTCCCAAAATTATTTAGTACAATACTGTGTCAGTTACTGTACTCATCATATACTGAAGGTCCTTCTCTGTGGCCCTGTAAATCCATCAGGGAGAAGACAGGAAGTACAGGTGTAGTGTGTTGCCTTGATTGGTCTGCATCCATCTGTTCCCCTAATCATTCCTACTCTCATTAAGGACTTGATATAAATGATTTCATGTTATTTTTTACAATGGAATACTACTATATGTTATTCGTATAGTTCTATGAATTTTTTCTTTATTTTATTTTCCCCCATCATCATCTATCCCCCTGTACTCTCTTCCACTTCCACCCACCCCCCTCACCCCTGCAATCACCAAACAGTTGACTCTGTCCATGAGTTCTTTCTCTTTTTTTGTTTTTGTTTTTTGCTCAATCCCCTTGAAGACTCCACCACTACCAGAGCTGTCTTCCTGCTCTCTATCTAGGAGTCTGTCTCTATTTTCCTTGGTAGTTCAGTTTGTTAATTAAATTCCACATGAGTGAAATTATACAGTATTTGTTTTTATCTGATTGACTTATTCCACTTAGCATAACATTCAACACATCCATCCATACTATCACAAAGGGTAAAATTTTCTTCCTTTTTACTGCCAAGTAGTATTCCATCATATAAATGTACCACCGCTATTTTATCCACCCACCTGCTGATGGACACTTACACTGCTTCCAACTCTTGGCTATTGTAAATTACACTGCAAAGAACATAAACATAGGAGTGCATATACTCTTTAGAATTAGTGCTTTGGGTTTCTTCAGACATATTCCAAGAAGTGGAATCTCTAGGTCATAGGAAGTTTCACTTTTAATTTTTTAAAGTAACTACATACTGCTTTCTACAGTGGCTGCAGCAATCTATATTCCCACCAACAGTGCATGAGGGTTCCCTTTTCTCCGTATCCTTGCCAACACTTGTTTTTTGTGGATTTATTGACAATGGTCCTTTTGACAGGTGTGAGGTGATATCTCCCTGTGGTTTTAGTTTGTATTTCTGTTCATATATCTATTGGCCATCTGTATGTCCTCTTTGAAGAAGTGCCTATTCAGATCCTTGGCCCATTTTTAAATTTGATTCTTTTTCGGTGTTGAGTTGCATAAGTTCTTTATAAATTTTGGATATTAATCCCTTATCAGGTGTGTTATTGGGGAATATGCTCTCTCATTCAGTGGGTTGTCTTTACATTTCATTGATGGTTTCCTGTGGTGTGCAAAAACATTTTAGTTTGATATAGTCCCATCTGTTTATTTTTTCTTTTGTTTCCCTTGCTCATGAAGATATATCAGAAAAAATATTGCTACAAGATATGTTCGAGAATTTACTGCCTATATTTTCTTCTAAGATTTTTATGGTTTTGAGTCTAACGTTTAAGACTTTATTTTGTTCTTGTGTGCAGTGTAAGAAGGTGGACTAATTTTATTTTGCATATATATATATATCTAATTTTTACAGCACCATTTACTGAATACACTGTCTTTAACCAGTGTATATTTTTGCCTCCTTTGTTGAATATTAATTGAATATAAAGACATGGGTTTATTTCTCTGCACTCTGTTCTGTTCCATTAATCTATATGCCTGTTTTCAGACCAGTACCATGCTCTTTTTATTACTATTGCCTTGTAGTATAGTTTGATATCAGGTAGCGTGATTCTTCGAAGTTTGTTCTTCTTTCTCAAGATCATTGTTGCTATTTTTTGTAGTTACAAATAAATTTTGGAATATTTGTTCTAGATCTGTGAAATATGTCATTGATATCTTGATAGGGATTGAGTTGAATCTGAAGATTGCTTTGGGTAGTGTGGACATTTTAATGACCTTAACTTATCTATGAACATGGTATATGCTTCCACTCATTTGTATTTCCTTCAGTTTCTTTCTTCAACGTCTTATAATTTCTGAGTACAGGTATTTTACATTCTTGGTTAACTTGATTTCTAGGTATTTTATTCTAATTTTTGAAGAAATTGTGAATGGGATTATTTTCTTAGTTTCCGTTTCTATGATAGTTCATTATTAGTGTATAAAAATACCACTGATTTCTGAATATTTATTTTGTATCCTGCTACTTTCCTGAATACATTTATCAATCCTAGTAGGGTGTGGGTTTTTTTTTTTTTTTGGTGTATTTTTTTTATCTTTATTGTTAAAAGTATTTTTATTTTTATTTTATTATTTTTTAAAATATTACAGGTGTCCCTTTTTCTCCCCAATGACCCGTTCCACCCCATCCCATCCCCCTCCTCAGTCCCTCTCCCACCATTGTCCGTGTACTTGGGTTGTGCATATATGCATATAAATTCTTTGGTTACTTTCCCCCCTCTACCCACCTGCCCTCCTCCATCCCTCTGACATTTGTCAGTCTCATCAAAGCTTCCATGTCATTGAATCTATTCTGTTCATCAGTTTATTAAGTTCTTTAGATTCCACGTATAGGTGAGATCATGTGATGTTTGTCTTTCGCTGCCTGGTTTATTTCACTTAACATAATATTCTCCAGGTCCATCCATACTGTCCCAAAGGGTATGAGATTCTTCTTCTTTACAGCTGTGTAGTATTTCATGGTGTAAATGTCCCACAGCTTTTTTATCCACTCATCTACTGATGGGCACTTGGGCTGTTTCCAGATCTTGGTTATTGTAAACTGTGCTGCTATGAACATCGGGGTACATATATTCTTTCTGATTAATGTTTCAGGATTCTTAGGATACATTCCTAGCAGTGGAATTACTGGGTCAAAAGGCAGCTCCATTTCCAATTTTTTGAGGAGCCTCCATACTGCTTTCCATAGTGGCTGCACTATTATGCATTCTGACCAGCAGTGTACTAGGGTTCCCTTTTCTCCACACCCTCGCCAGCACATGTCATTTATTGATTTGTTGATGGCAGCCATTCTGACAGGTGTGAAGTGATACCTCATTGTGGTTTTAATTTGCATCTCTCTGATGATTAGCGACGTTGAGCATTTTCTCATGTGTCTCTTGGCCATCCGTATGTCCTCTTTGGAGAAGTGTCTATTTAAGTCCTTTGACCATTTCTTAATTGGGTTGTTTGTCTTCCCCTTGCTGAGTACTATGAATTCTTTGTACACTTTCAAAATTAGCCCCTTATCAGATACATCTGTGGAAAATATGTTTTCCCAGACCCTTGGGTTCCTTTGTATTTTGAGGCTGTTTTCTTTTGCTGTGCAGAAGCTTTTTCGTTTGATGTAGTCCCATGTTTATTTTTTCTTTTTTTTCTCTTCCCCTAGAAGATATATCAGTGAAAAGTCCAGTATATGCAATATCTGTTACTTTACTGTCTATGTTTTCTTCCAGGACTTTTATGGTTTCGTGACTTACATTTAACTCTTTTATCCATTTTGAGTTTATTTTTGTGGATGGTAAAAGTTAGTGTTCTAGTTTCATTCTTTTGCATGTCTTTGTCCAATTTTCCCAGCACCACTTATTGAAGAGACTGTCTTTACTCCATTGGATACTCTTGCCTCCTTTGTCAAATATTAACTGACCATAATGGTGTGGGTCTATTTCTGGGGTCTCTGTTCTGTTTCATTGATCTATATGCCTGTTGTTGTACCAATACCAGGCCGTTTTAATTACAGTGGCTTTGTAATACAGTTTGAAGTCTGGTAATGTGATCCCTCCCACTCTTCTTTTTTTCCGAGATGTCTGCCGCTATTTGGGGTCCTTTTCGGTTCCATAAATTTTTGAAATGTTTGTTCTAGGTCCGTGAAATATGCTGTTGGTATTTTAATAGGAATTGCATTCAATTTATAAATTGCTTTGGGTAGTATGGACATTTTAATGATATTAATTCTTCCAATCCATGAGCATGGCATATTCTTCCACTTGTTTATATCTTCCTCTATTTCTTTTTTCAGTGTCATGTAGTTTTCCGAGTACAGGTCTTTTACATCCTTGGTTAAGTTTATTCCTAGGTATCTTATTTTTTTAGTTGCAATGGTAAATGGTATTGCTTTTTTAGTTTCTCTCTATGAAGGTTCATTGTTGGTGTATAAGAATGCCATTGATTTCCGGATGTTGATTTTGTATTGAGCTACCTTGCTAAATTCGTTTATCAAATCTAGTAGAACTTTGGTGGAGTCTTTAGGGTTTTCTATGTACAATATCATGTCATCTGCAAATAAGAACAGTTTTACTTACTCCTTTCCAATTTGGATACCTTTTATGTTTTCTTCCTGTCTGATGTCTGTGTCTAGGACTTCCAGTACTATGTTGAATAAGAGTAGTGAAAGTGGACATCCCTGTCTTGTTCCGGCTTTTAATGGAAATGGTTTTAGTTTTGGCCCATTGAGTAGGATGGCGGCTGTAGGTCTGTCATATATGGCCTTCATTATGTTGAGGTATGATCCCTCTATTCCCACTTTGCTGAGAGTTTTTATCAGAAATGGGTGCCAGATTTTGTCGAATGCTTTTTCTGTGTCTATTGATATGGTCATATGATTTTTGTCCTTCATTTTGTTTATGTGATGTATCACATTTATTGATTTGCGGATGTTGTACCAGCCTTGCATCCCTGGAATAAATCCCACTTGGTCATGATGTATGATCTTTTTAATGTATTGCTGGATCTGGTTTGCTAGTATTTTGTTGAGGATTTTAGCATCTATGTTCATCAGGGATATTGGCCTGTAATTTTCTTTCTTTGTAATATGTTTGTCTGGTTTTGGGATTAGTATTATGGTGGCCTCATAAAAAGAGTTTGGGAGTTTTCCCTCCTCTTGAATTTTCTGGAATAGTTTGAATAGAATAGGTGCTAAGTCTTCTTTGAATTTTTGGTAAAACTTGCCTGTAAATCCATCTGGTCCAGGATTTTTGTTTGCTGCAAGTTTTTTGATTACTGTTTCAATTTCATTAGTTGTTATCGGCCTATTCAGGTTTTCTGCCAATTCTTGATTCAGCTTTGGAAGGTTGTATACTTATAGGAATTTGTCCATTTCCCCCATGTTGTCCAATTTGTTCTCATATAATTGCTCATAATATTTTCTTACAATCCTTTGTATTTCTGTTGGGTCAGTTGTTATATCACCTCTTTCATTTCTGATTTTACTCATTTGGGTCCTCACTGTTTGTTTCTAAGTGAGTCTGGCTAAAGGTGCATCAATCTTATATACCTTTTCAAAGAACCAGCTCTTGTTTTCATTGATTTTTTGTATTGTTTTTTAGTCTCTATGTCATTAATCTCTGCTCTGGTTTTTATTATTTCCTTCCTTTTGCTTCCTCAGGGCTTTTCTTGCTGTTCTCATTCTAGTTCTTTGTTGTTGTGTTAGATGGTTCATTAGATCTTTTTTTTTTGTTTCTTGAGATAAGCCTGTAATGCTATGAATTTTCCTCTCAGGACTGCTTTTGCCTTATCCCATAGATTTTGGGTTGTTGTCTGTTCATTCTCGTTACTTCCCATGAAGTGTTTGATTTCTTCCTTGGTCTCATTGGTAACCCATTCATTGTTTAATAACATGCTATTTAGCCTCCATGTGTTTGAATATTTTTGAGTTTTTTTATTGTGGTTGATTTCTAGTTTCATGGCATTGTGATCCAAGAAGATACTTGATATGATTTCAACTTCCTGTATTTGTAGAGACTTGCCTTGTGCCCTAACATGTGGTCTATTTTTGAGAATGTTCCATGTGCACTTGAGAAGAATGTGTATTCTGCTGCTTTGGGATGAAATGTTCTATAAATGTCAATTAAATCCATTAGGTCTAGTGATTCATTTAAGGTCTGCATTTCCCCGTTGATTTTTTGTCTTGATGATCTGTCCAATGCTGACAGTGGGGTGTTAAATTCCCCCACTATGATTGTCTTACTGACAATCTCCCCTTTGAAGTCCCCCAAGAAATTTTTCATATACTTAGGTGCTCCTATATTGGGTGCATAAATGTTTATAAGGGTGTTTTCCTCCTGTTGAATTGATCCCTTTAGTATTATGTAGTTACCCTCTTTGTCTCTTATTATGGTCTTTATTTTGAAGTCTATTTTGTCAGAAATAAGAATTACTAGCCCAGCTTTCTTTTCCTTTCCATTTGCATGGAATATTTTACTCTATCCCTTCACTTTTAGCCTGTGTGAGTCTTTGCTCTCACGTGGTTCTCTTGTAGACAGCATATATTTGGGTCCTGTTTTCTTATCCATTCAGTTACCCTTAGTCTTTTGATTGGACCATTTATTCTGTTTGCATTTAAGGTTACTATTGGTATCAACTTATTTAATGCCATTTTCCCCCTTTATGCTGATGTACCTTTCTCTCACTACTCTTTCTTTTTCTTAAAGCAGTCTTTTTAGCATTTTTTGCAATGCTGGTTTCGTGGTACTGAACTCCATTAGCCTTTTTTTGTCTGGGAAGCTCTTTATTTCACCTTCAATTTTAAATGATAGCCTTGCTGGATAAAGCAATCTTTGTTGCATGTTCTTGCTTTTCATTACTTGGAGAACTTTATGGCATTCCCTTCTGGCCTGAAGGGTCTCTGTTGAGAAATCAGCTGTGAGCCCTATGGGGGTTCCCTTGTAAGTCACTGCTTGTCTCTCTCTTGCAGCCCTTAATATTTTCTCTTTGTCCTTGACATTTGCCATTTTAATTATGATGTGTCTTGGAGTGATGGGTCTCTTTGGGTCCCTCTTGATTGGAATCCTCTGTGCTTCCTGAACTTGTGTGGCTTTCTTCTTCGCCAGCCTAGGGAAGTTTTCTATAATTATTTCCTCCACCAAGTTCTCTATCCATTGCTCTCTTTCCTTCCCCTATGGCATTTCTATAATGCGAATGTTGTTTTTCTTCATGTTGTCCCAAAGGTCCCTTACACTGACCTCATGCTTTTTAAGTGTTTTTTTCTTTTTGCTGCTCTGATATGTGATTTTTTTCTACCTTTTCTTCTAAGTCATTTATTCTATCCTCTGCTTCATTGAGCCTGCTTTTAATTCTTTCCAGTGCATTCTTGATATCAGATACAGCATTCTTTATCTCTGTCTGAGTTTTGTTATGGTATGTATCTCTTTTTTTCATGTTTTCACTAAGGTCCTTGATCTTATCATCTAGTGTCTTCTTAAGTTCCTTGAACATCTTTATCATCCATACTCTGAACTTTGTTTCTGATAACTTGCTTAACTCCATCTCATCAAAGTCTTTTTCTGGCGATGTTTCCTTTTCTTTAATATGGGTGTTGTTTCTTTGTCTCCCCATTTTTGTAGGTCTTAGTGTTTATATCTATACATTAGATATATTTGCTGTTCCCCAGTCTTGTGGGATGGGATTTTGTCTTGTGCGTCCAGTGGAGCCCAGAGTTGTTTTTTCCTTATACTTCTGAGCTCTTTGCTCTAGGTTTGTCCCTCTTGTGGGTGTCCCTTTTGTGGTTTCTTTATGTTCTCCTATTGTGGTTGGGTCTGGTCTGGATTGTCATTGATCAGTCCTTGGGGTGACTCTTCTCTCAGGTTGGCTAACTGTGTCTCAGCCCCAACCTGTAAGCTGTTGTATGGGTGCTGGCAAGGCAGGTCAATACACAACTAAACTTCCAGGAAACAAGAGGTATCTTACAAAATATCTTGACAGTCACAATGAAAACAACACACATGAAAATAGAACTGGAAGAGTGAAGGGAGAACACACACACACACACAAAAAAAAAATGCTTAAAAAAAAGAAAGAGAGAAAGAAAAATAATGCTTAGAGAAAGAGAAATGTATATTGTTGTTAATACTGGTGAAGATTTAGAAAATAATAATGAACTAAAATGTAAAAAATAGAGAAGCTACTGGGAGATAACAGGAGCAGAGAAAAGATTCTGAAAGAAGGGCCAGCAAAAAATTAAGGGAGAGAATAGAAATAGGATAATAGTTGAAAATGAGAAAACAAAAATACAAGAAAGAGAATAAGAGGAATGAACAATCGAAAAAAAGACAGGAAGACAGAAAGGAGGATAATGAAAGAATGAAAGAAAAGTAGAAAAAGAAAAAATAAAAAGAAAAAAAACTTATGCCAATAGATCGAGAGGAGAGAGAAAGATAAAGCCCAGGCAGGGAGCAGTCCAGTAAGAGATTTGGGGGAAACTATAGAGGAAAGCAGTAAATTTGGTTATAATAATAAAGTCCCAGTTGTTAAGCAAGGATATCAAGAAAGTCTTGATATTAGATGCAAGGATAAAACAAAACAAAGCAAATAACCAAAGCAAAACTAAAAACATGCTAAGGAAGGCAAAATTCTTTTATAAAAAAGAGGGGAAAAAATTTAGTTAAAAAAATGTTTAAAAAAATAATTTAAAAAAAGTATAACATTTAACAAAGAAGAAAAAACAAATTTTCTCCCCATTTTCTTCTTCCTAAGGAAAAAAGAAAAAAATAAACCAACCCACAAACAAACAAACAAAAAAACCCAAAACCAAAAAAACCAAAACCAAAACCAAACAAAACAAAAAAACAGAAGAAAAAAAGGTAGTCAATCAAGTGAGTTTCTTCTGGGCAACTTATGTTGTCTGAGGGTCATTGTTTTGTGTGGTGATTTCAGTTCTCCTGGGAGGTACTTGTGTATCAGCCAATGTGAGGAGCCGTCTAGGTTTGGCTCTGGTGTCCTTAGGTAGATGGTTGAGCTGAGGCTCTCCGTGGACCACCTCCTCTTGTCAGCTCTTTTGCAACCTTGTAGTTGCCTGGTCTTACTCCAGAGTCTTCTGTAGAGTCTTTATGGTGCTGGGTTGCTAGTGTAGCTCAGGGTATCATTCCCCTTAGAGGTGTCACTGTCATGAGCTCACTCTGCGGGAGTTAGTCTCTGCTCCACTGCCAGGTCCTCAGTCCCTATCTTGTTCTCTGATTCTAGTTCCCCATGCTCTGTCCTGCTGCAGTTTCAGATTGATTTCAGCCTGTTGCCTTTTCTGCATGGGCCATTTCGGCAGCCTGGGCTCAGTGCCTTCGATTAAAAACACATTCTGGTGAGTCCTTTGCCTGCCCTGCCTCCAGCAGGGGTTTTCAGCTTTTCCTTCAGTTCCCAAACAACAGTCTCTGAGATTCTTATTCTTATGATGTCCTCCTGTCAGCTGCTCTCCCCACCCCCTCAGGACTGTGCCCTGCGGGGTTATCTGAGGCCTCAGTGAGCGGGACCGTCCCTTTCCCGTTAAGGAGGGTGCTCCTGGATGCAGGAGAGGCAGGCGGGCTCCACCCCTCCATGCTCAGCTCTGGTTGGCTGGTCACACTAGGCCCGCCCCTCAGACTGTCTACTGTGCAGTCTCCAATCCTAGCATCTGCTGGTCTGTCCAGGCAGTGCACGCTGGGAAGGTGGGAACCAGTTCAGCAATCAAACTTGCAAATGCACAAAGCAACACACAGGCAGAGTCCGCCCTTCAGGATCCTGCTGCCCGAGCACCAAGGCACCCAGTGGGAGGGGATCCAAAGTCAGCTCCACGCAGCTCCCTGCACCGCTGGTCTCAGCAAAGCTGGAGAGCCTTCATGTGCCACTGTGGCGCCCCTAAGGGCTGGTCACCAGTCCCAGCCTCTCCGCACCAGGAGCTCAGGGCATGGGAGGGCTCCTCTCCTCCCCCATGCCTCGTAGATTCAGCGCTTTATGGGGCTTAGCACAATGCCCCACTGGGAGGCAGAGGGTCCCCGTGTGCGGCTGCTCAGTGCAGTCCTCTGGTCCCTTACCACTGGGGTGCCACAGACCTTGGGGCAGCCTTTCCTATGGTTGGCACCCCGAGCACTAGACGCTGGTCATAGCTGCCACTAGAAGCTTTGTTTCTCTAGGAAGGCGCCATCTGCCATTAGAGGCTTTGTTTCCTAGGAAGGTGCAGTCCCCTCCGGGACTCACTGCTCCCCTGGGCCCCTCTGCCCTGTGCGTGGGGCACTCCTTCCCCTCCCGTCTGCTCCGGGTGTGGGATCCTCACTTTTGGATGCCATCAGCACTCCCAAGGGGAGGGAGCTTTGCAGTCTCCAAGCCTTTGGGCTCAGAGCCCAGCACAGGCTTCAGGGGGACTCACCCTTCATAAGCCCCCCTCTCTTACCGGACTTTGAGATGTTTCTTCAGTGCTCCCCACTTGCACTTCGTCCTCTCAGGTATGTTTCTCTGGTTTTTCCAAGCTGGCTACGTAGGATTTTAGGAGAAATCGAGTCCATGGCTGGGAGCGGGGGCGATCTGCTGCTTTTCACAGTGCCGCCATCTTCCCTCTTCCCAATCCTAGTAGGTTTTTGATGGAAATTTTAAGGTTTTCTATATACAGTATCATGTCATCTGCAAATAATGACAGTTTTACTTCTTCCTTTCCAATTTGGATCCCTTTTATTTCTTCTTCTTGTCTGATTGTTGTGGCTAAGACTTCCATCTCTGTGTTGAGTAAGAGTGGTAAAAGCTGACATCCCTGTCTCATTCCTGATATTAAGGGGAATGCTTGTAGTTTTTTCCCATTCACTGTGGTGTTGGCTGTGGGTTTTTCATATGTGGTCTTTGTTATGTTAAGGTATGTTCCCTTGGTTCCCACTTTGCTGAGAATTATCATAAATAGGTGCTGGATTTTATCAAATGCTTTTTCTGCATCTATTGATATGATCATGTGATTTTTGTCCTTCATTTTGTTAATGTGATGTATCACATTTATTGATTTGCAGATGTTGTACCAGCCTTGCATACCCAGAATAAATTCCACTTGATCATGGTGTGTGATTTTTTTAATGTATTGCTGGATATGATTTGCTAATATTTTGATGAGGATTTTAGCATCTATGTTCATCAGGGATATTGGCCTATAATTTTCTTTGTCATGTTTTTATCTCGTTTTGGAATTAGATAATGCTGGACTCATAAAATGAGCTTGGGAGCCTTCCCTCCTCTTGAATTTATTGCAATAGTTTGAGAAGAATAGGTATTAGTTCTTTAAATATTTGGTAAAATTCACCTGTAAAGCCACCCTGTCCAAGGCTTGGCTTTTCTTTTCTCTTTTCTTTTCTTTTCTTTCTTTTTTTCCCCTTCATTTCTTTTCTATTACTGCTTCAATTTCACTAGTTGTAATCTATCTATTCAGATTCTCTCATTCTTCCTAACTTAGTTTTGAAAGATTCTGTTTCTAGGAATTTATGCATTTTGTCCAGATTGTCCAATTTTTTGGAATATAGATGTTTGTAATATTTTCTTAGAATCCTTTATTGTCTTTGGTGTCAGTTGTTACTTCTCCTCTTTCATTTATGATTTTATTTTTTTGGGTTGTCTCTCTTTTTTTCTTGAAGAATCTGGTTAAATATTTGTCAAACTTGTTTAGTTTTTCAAGGAACCAGCTTTTGGTTTCACTGATCTTTTATATTGTTTTATTAGACTCTATTTCATTTATTTCTTCTCTGATCTTTTTTATTTCTTTTTTTTTTTACTCATTCTGGGCTTTGTTTGTTGTTCTTTTTCAGGCTTCTTTAAGTGTAAAGCTAGATGTTTATTTGAGCTTTTTCTTGTTTCTTGAGATAGGCTTGTAACGCTATTCATTTCCCTCTTAAGACTGCTTTCCCTGTGTCCCATGGATTTTGGGTTGTTGTGTTCTTATTTTCATTTGTTTCAAGGTATCTTTTGATTTCTTCCTTTATTTCATTGTTAACCCATTTACTTAGTAAGATGTCATTTAGCCTCCATGTCTTTGTGTATTTTTCAGTTTCCTTCTTATGACTGATTTTAAGTTTTATAGCATATGGTCAGAGAAGATTCTTGATATGATTTCAACCTTCTTACATTTATTGAGACTTGTTTTGTGTCTTAACATGTGGTCTGTCCTAGAAAACATTCCATGTACCCTTGAAAACAATATATATTCTGCTCCTTTAGGGTGAAATGCTTTGAAAATACCAATTAAATCCATGTGATATAGTGTATCATTTAAGGTCACTGTCTACTTGTTGATTTTCTGTCTGCAAGATCTATCCATTGATGTCAATTGGGTGTTAAAATACCCTACCATAACTGTATTACTGTCAATCTCTGCCTTTATATCCATCAAGATTTGCTCTGTGTATTTAGGTGCTCCTATGTTATGTGCATAAATGTTTATAAGGGTTATGCCCTCTTGTTGGTTTGCTCCCTTTATCATTATGTAATGTCCTTCTTTGTCTCTTACTATAGCCTTTGTTTTAAAGTATGTTTTGTCAGATGTAAGTATTGCTAGCAACTTTAGCTTTTTTTCCTTTCTATTTGCATAAAATATCTTTTTTTCATCCCTTTATTTTTACTCTATGTGTATCTTTAATTGTGAGGTGGGTTTCCTGACAACAGCATATACATGGGTCTTGTTTTCTTTTTTAAAAATATGTTTTTATTGATTTTAAAGAGGGGGGGAGGGAGAGGGAGAGAAAAATATCTATCGGCTGCCTCTGTACCCCCCACTGGACACCAAACCTGCAACTTGGGCATGTACTTCAACCAGGAATCGAACCAGTGACCTCTTAGCGCATGGGACATCACTCCACCGACTGAACCACACCAGTCACTGTGGGTCTTGTTTTCTTATCCATTCAGCTACCTTATGTCTTTTTACTGGAGCATTTAAGCCATTTAAATTTTAAGTGATTATTGATAGGTATGTATTTATTTCCATTTTATTTTTTAAACAATATTCCTTTGTTTTCTCCTCCTTCTCCTCCGTTTTCTTTTTGTTCTTCTTCTTCTTCAAGCAAGCCCTTTAAAATTTCTTATAATACTGGTTTGGTGGTACCAAACCCCTTTAGCTTTTTCTTCTCTGGGAAGCTCTTTATTTCTCCTTCAATTCTAAATTATAGCCTTGCTGGGTAAAGGCTGTAAGTCCTTGCTTTTCATCACTTTGAATATTTCATGCCAATCCTTTCTGGCCCAAAATGTTTCTTTTGAGAAATCAGCTAACATTCCTATGGGAGTTCCCTTGTAGGTTACTGACTGCCTTTCGCTTGTGGCATTTAAGACTCTTTTTTCTTTAACTTTTGACATTTTAATTATGATGTGTCTTGTTGTAGCCTCTTTGGGTTCATCTTATTTGGGGGACTCTGTGCTTCTTGGACTTGTAGGTCTTTTCCTTCTCCAGTTTAGGGAAGTTTTCAGCCATTATTTCTTCAAATGGGTTCTTGATCTCTTGCTCTCTCTCTTCTCCTTCTGGCATCCCTATGGCACAGATGTTGTTATGTTTCGTATTGTCCCAAAAGTCCCTTAAAGTATTCTAACCTTTTAAAATTATTTTTTCTTTTTGCTGCTCTGATTGGTTGTTTTTTTCCTACCTTGTCTTCCAAATTGCTGATTCAGCCCCCTGCTTCATAAAACCTACTGTTTATTCCTTCCAGTGTATTCTTTATTTCAGATAAGGTATTCTTTATTTTTGACTGGTCTTTTTTTATGGTTTCTATGTCCTTTTTCATGCTGTTGAGCAACCTTTAGTTTGAGCTCTATATCTGACAAATTGCTTACCTCTATTTCATTTAGCTCTTCTTCTGAAAAATTCTCTTGTTCCTTCATTTGAGGCCTGTTTCTTTGTCTCCCAATTTTGGCTGCCTCTTTGTGTTTGTTTGTATGTATTAGGTAGATCTTCTATGACTCTCAGTCTTGGTAGGGTGCCCATATATAGTAGGTGACCTGTGGGACCCTGTGGCACAGTCTCCCTGATTACCTGAGCTGGGTGTTTTAGGAATGTCCCTTGTTCAATTTATTCATGTGGGACTTCCTGTTTTAATTGAGTCTTGATCGCCATTGGCCCATTCGTGCATTGGATCAACCCTCAGGCTGGGTGAGAGTGAGTCTCAACCCCCAACACAGCATGCAAGCTGCTGTACAGGTGTTGATCACACAAAGTGAAATTTGCCTCAGTAGAGATCACCTGTTGGCTGCTGAGATCTCCATGTGGCTGTGCTGCTTGTGAAGCTTATTGGATCTTGTTCTGTTGTTGTTTGGAGCTGTCCACTAGGTGTATAGTCTGGGCCTCTTTGGAGGGATTCTGGTGCAGGTCAATGTCAGATGTTGTATGTAACTGGCTCTGGGCAACCTGATTGGAGCTATCAGCAACTCTTAGCTCATGGCTCCCTCTGCTCGGCCTGAGCACAAGTGGAAAGTACCAAAGTCTGCTTTTATTAGCACCATGTCCAGGGGCAGGTCAGCAAAAGTCTCAAAGCTCTTAGATATCTGCCCCTGCCTGTAGGCTGCCTGTTAGGCTAACTCACCTTAATGAGCCTCAGGCTATACTCCTCAGCGGCACTTAATTCCACAGGGTGTGGCAAGAGGCACTCAAATGGGTGGGGCTACTGCTTCCCCCCAGGTTTATACTGCATGAATGGGAATGCTCTGGTTGAGAAAGATGGTTTCTCCACTATGGGGGAATGACTCAGTACAGGGATCTTTGTGGCTGACCTCTCAGCTCTCTCACCAGAGCCACTGACCCCCAACTCTCTTCATATGGCTCTAGTCCATTCTGTGCTCCCCCTGTCAAAGCCCAGGGTGAGTGGCTGCAAATGAAATTTTGTGTTGCCCTTTAAGAGAGTGCCTGTGTTTCTAGCCATCTGTCCCTGGCAGAGAGAAACCCTGCTGCCTTTCACAATCAGATGTTATGTGGGCAACTTTCTCAGTTCTGGTGCTCTGGGCTGGGGAGCCCAGCTTGGGGTTTAGACCCCAGAATTCTCAGGGGGAACCCCCTGGAGCTGAGATATCCCTCTGGACCTTCATCTGCCACCCATGGGAGCCCAGCTAGCCCTCTCACACTTCCACACTTCCTACCAGTCTCAATGTGGCCTCCTCTGTAAGTCCTTGATTATAAGGCATCTCTGCAGCTAGTCTTCAGTTGGTAATTCAGGATGATTTTTCTATATTTTTAAATTTTCCTAACAATGCTATATTGGATATTACTTGTGTGACAAAAATGTAATAAAAATTTTAAAAATTGCAGTGACATTGACTCCTCAAGTTTTAATAAAATCCTAGGATTATACAATTGCTAACAGAATCCAAAATGTGCATGTTTTATGTATTTCACTGCAGCTGTATAGAACTCCTTTTTAGATAGTTTCATGGCTATTTTAAAGTGAGAATGAGAATCAGTTTTGCTGCAGTTTCCATTCACTTCTCTGTCTTCCAAGATATCTCTAGTGTAATGTTCTGAAAAACTATTTTAGTTTTTCCTTTAATATTATTACACCTCTTCTGACTTCTTTATGACTTCTATAAACTTTTATTATTTTTATAACTTCATTTAACTTGATTTCATAACGACTTTACATGTGGGTATTTAATGGGTTTTGTACTTTTAATAATTTATTTTTTCCCCAGGAGGTTTAATTCTAAGGTGTTTGGACACTAAAGTATATTTTGTAAAATAATTTCCTGTATATATGTTGTTTTTTACTTCTTAAAGATTAAATATTTAATTTAATCCATTTTCCTTAGAATCATAAAGGCCATATAATGTGGCCAGAGGAAAATCGATGTCTTTTTAAAGGAGTACCATATTTGTTAAAAATTAAATTGACTTTTTTTATGGCTTTTTTTATTTCATGCCACTTTTCTTCAATTTTACTTGGTGAAATAATTTTTTTATTGAGCTCATTTGTGAAAAATAGTTTAGTGGCTACTAGTGATTCATTAGCCAGTGTTTCAACAGGGTTATCCTTGATTTCACAGCAACACCGAGAGTTATATTTGTTCCAACACATCTGTTACATTAGTCACCTTTTAGTTTTCTATTATGGGAATTACAGAAACCATTTGACTAGGTTCAGATTAGCTGTGGACTTTCATATTATTTTATGGCTGCTGGCTGCATTTTATGATTTATATTAACTTTTTTATTTTTTCAAATAACTTTTCTAAATGGTGTCAGTTTCCAATCCATGGCAAATCAACATATGTCCAAACATCTACTGTTCAGCAAGTTATAGCTCCTGTGAAGCCCCAAATAAATGAAAAAGAAACAAAAATAAAATTCTTCTTTAAAAAAGAAAAATCTTGTGTAAAATACCAATGTGCCAAAAATCTAATACCTAACCTTTCATTATATCTAGTCTGGGTAGAACATGACTTCAGCTTTTAATTGGAACCTTTTTCATAATTGTTGCCATTTAACACATTTAGTCTGTCAAATAATGGGATGTCTTTATAGCTATGTAATAAACCCTAGAGAACAACTTCTCTGACTGTAGCCATCTGCAATGAGCACAAGAGTAGCTTACAAAATACTGACAGTCTGTATGGTAATAGGCTGCATATGGCAGCCCACAATTATATGTAGCTGCATTCAATTAGTGTTGTACAACTACACAGTTTTATTGCTTAGTTTAAACAGTGAAAGCACTACATACTGGGTAATTTGCACTAACCCTCATCTCTTTAATAGGCCTTCGGTGTTTAAAATGTGGGAGAACATCTATAGTATTTAAAGGGCCTGGGGTGAACATAAATTATATCTCATGTTATGAATACTCTTTGATTGACAATTAATGTACTACCACCTCACGTGTGTCATGTTTTATGAAGGCTTTAAAATACAGTTACAGCAAAAGCTTATTTTTATATCAGAACCTCAATTGCTGGAACAGGAAGTCCAAGCCTATACTTGCAGCCTATTAATGTCCTTTCTGGAAGATGGTCAAGATGAGGAGACATGCAGAAGAACAAAGCCAGAATCAATTTGGAGAGTGATATAAGCCAAGGACTCAGCATTTTAAATGCGAACTTGTTAGACGCTTTCTGATTCCTAACTTCTAATTAAAAGCTTAGTTCAAACTGAATTTATAGCTTCCATTTGGGAAAATACTTTCTGGAGATGATTGTGTGAGTGTGTGTGTGTGTGTGTGTGTGATGTGTGTGTACACATATGTGTTCGAAACAGATGTATTTAGCAATCTGTGATTTTAATAGAGTTTTAGTTACATTTTCAAATAGCCTCACTCATGCCCTTCTGTAGTTGGCTTGGGAAGAGACAAAGGTGAGCATAGGCATTAATGGTAAGTCCCACTTGTGAGCTGGGCTCATTAGGAGAGGCACTGTCCCACTGGAGGAGAGAAAACCTAGAATATATTCTTCTGAAGCCTTCTCTCAAAGTGTTGACAGAGAAAAACCCAAAGCAACCTTGTTTCCTGCCCTGCCTAACAGTAAGTTAAATAGAATTCTAAACTAGACCGCTGTACATTTATTCACCTGCAAAAACATTTTTCCTGAAGCATTTCTAATGTACTTGTATCTACAAATGTTTTCAATTATATGCATTAGGTCTTTCTCTCTAAGCTCTTATTGTCTCTTATAAGCATCATTGTAACCTCTTTATGTTCATGAAAGTCCTATACAGTTTCCAAAGCAAAAAAAAAGGGGGGGAACATTGTAGAAGTGATTAAGGAGGGGAATAAAGAACATCAAAATGATAGATTCTAGGTATTTAATTTAAATTTATTGGTTTATTTAAGAAGTATTGTTAGTTTTAGGCAATCCTCATTTTTCTCTAGACAGATTTTTAATAGCTTTTTTCTTAGTTATTGAAACAATTTTATTGTTCAGCTATATTAATATAATTGGCACATGGCTATATGTAAGATAGAATTCTTATCAAAATGTAGATGTTCAAATATAAAACCTTCCTTCATGTAAGAGAATTACATGGTGACCTGGCCAGGTGGCTCAGTTGATTGGAGCATCATTCCATACATCAAATATTTGTGGGTTCAGTTCCCAGTCAGGGCACATACCTCGGTGGAGGGGTTTGATCCTTGGTTAGGGTGCATGCAGGAGGCAACTGATTGTTTCTCACATCAACGTTTCTCTCTCTCTCTCCCTTTCGCTCTCTCTAAAAATCAATAAAAACATACCTCAGGTGAGGATTTAAAAAAAAAATAAACAAAGAGACTTTACATGGTCATATTCAGAACTAAAATGTAACTTATGACTAGATCTGCCAACATCTCCTTTTGTCCAACTTTTGAATAAAGTTAGGTGATTGTAGATAGTATGTTTAGAAAAACCCCACAAGATTCTTGTATAAATGGTATTGTGAAAACTGAAACCTGCACAATCTCACAAAACATTCACCATGAATGTCTGGACCTAAAAGAACATCATAGCAAAAGATTACTTTGCATTTTAGAAAGGTTATTGGTAACAAAATGGAATTAAGGAAGTAGAGAATTTGGCTCTTTCTGGGAAATAAAGCTAATGATGTACTTGGTGTTTTCATATTAGACTTATTTTCATGAAAAACATTTGCTTATCATTGGATGAACAGAATGGCTGACATGCTAAGGCTACAATTTAAGGATTTCTTCTGCTTAAGAATATTCATTCAGTCTGGGAATGATATTGTACTTTGCAGCTCTGATACTTTAAACTTTGTAACTCAAACTTGTTTGTGCTGAACAGGAATGGACAGCTGCTTCATCAAAGTAAGGGAGGACAGTGTCCATCCCAGATGACAACCAGGCAAAGACACACCTGTGAGGGGCATATGGTTGTCCTTACCCTAACACCCAAGTGCAAGTGAAGTCTCTGGACACCTGAACAAGGGTAGCTTACACTTGACCATGGTCATGCCTTTGGGGAGAGGACTCCATGTTCTGAATGTGGAGTGTGGAGAAAAAGTAAAAGGATATTTTTCTGCCTAAAAAAGATAGATTCTCCGGAGAAGAGGATCTGACTATCTGACTGCCAGAACAGTTAGATACAAAAGATTATTGCTAATACTTCAACTAAGCTGGTAAAGCATCTGCACTTTATGCTGCAGTGAAATGAGAAGTCAACCTACTTTTTCCAAAGGAAGGCAGGCATGGTGTGTGAATGGTAGCAGCACTCCTGATGTGTGGAAATGTGCCTTACTGTGCAAGAAGTTCAAACTGCTGTAGCAAGTACACATGATCATAGAGTGATAACAGAAGAACATGGAAGTGTCAACTCACTGAAAGAATTCTTTTGATGTACATGGAAAACTTCGCCATTTCCTTGAGGCATCTCCTGCTTTTGCTGGGAATACTAGCCTTTTACTATTGTTTTCTTTATCTCATTGATTCCAATGGAGGGCACTGAATCAGAATTCTGAATGCCCTTTGATATTTTTTTTGAAATAATACATGTTGTTTGGTATACTTTTTAGTGAAGTTCCATTTGGTTTGATCCTGGGCTAGAACTAAATCAGTGTAAATGCTTGCCTATAGTCACATGCATCCTTTTCTTAATTTGTTGGGTGAAAGACTGGAGGCTTTTACTGTCCTCATAAGGAAACCTGGACATAATGCTGGCTCTGCACTTGATAAATCTTTCCAAATTGCTGCAGGTGGAATGAAATGTTAATATCCCTTTCAGTTACTTACTTTAAAAATAAAGTATTTTAATAAACATGTAGATTTTTCTATTCAATTACTAAAGAATTGCATTTTTAAAGCTGCTTATATTAAAATAAAGAGTTAATTATTTTTAGAAATTGGAGATACGTCACTAGAGACTTTCTATATTTCATTGTATTATGCAAATCAGCTTTAATTGTAGAGACATCAGATACAGATAAGCAAAAAAATAAAAAGAACTCCCCAAATTCTTCTACCCATGGTAGTAGGCAGACACACCATGGTCTCTCATTTTTCTTTGTGCATATTTTTTCTTTAATAGACATTTAATGCAAACCAATCTGAAACTTGCTGACCTTACTTCCAAACATAATTCATTTCAACAAATACAAATTTACATCACCATTTTGTTGGTCATGGAGCATCCCATTGTATGAATGTACCATAATTTATTTAACAGATTTCCATTTGCTGGTTATTCACCATGTTTCTAATTTGGCAGCAACCTAAAGAAAAATATCCTTATATGTATATCCTTGCATAATTATCTGATGTTTTTATGATAAATGCATTAAATTTAAACCACAATGCTCCTCATCTCTTCAGGAAAGATTCTGACCTCTTGGTTAAGGGCATTTCACTTTTTACTTTTATGTTAGGTATACGAACACCAAGATGGCAGCAAATCACTGAAGCTGGGTGACTTTGGACTGGCCACCATTGTGGATGGACCTCTGTACACAGTCTGTGGCACCCCAACATATGTGGCTCCAGAAATCATTGCAGAGACTGGGTAAGTGTTTCCTATGTGTTTATTGAAGTACTGTGCTTGCCAAAGAACTAGTCTGCTTCAAGAATAGGAGAAACAGTACTTTTCTGTCCCATCCAGACAGAATTAGCTATCAGATTTCTTTCACTCTTTTTTCTTGAAAGTGGGAGCCATTTTCTCTGTTTTCCCAATCAAGTTGCCAATTACTACAATCTTGTTTAAGGCTTTCGTTAAAGGTAGAAAATCAGTTATTAACCCCAAAGTTAAAAATGTTCAGACTAACAGAAAAACATAGTGATGGTAATTAACTCACTTTTGGAGATAAAAGAAGCAAACACTGCTGTGTGTGTTGTGCAGTGATTACAATCTCTTTTCATTATTTCATTCAGCTGGCCTTATTCTTCAGACTTGGTCCCATTTTGGCCCTGTTGGCACCACTGATTATCTATGAGGTTTAAGCACCCTTAGGCATCACAGGGTTACTGGGAATTTGCTGATTTCTGTGTGTAGCAGTATAAGAAGAGTAAAAAATTCTATAATGGGGAGAGAAGGTAGGTTGGCCTAATACTTACTAAGGATCTACTCTATGCCAGGAACTAAGTCCCTTTACTTAATTCTTACTCTTCCAGTAGATGGTATTTCCATTTGGCAGATGAATGAAGTGATACTCAAATGACTGAATATCATGTAAGCTCATGACTAGATAGTAGTGAGTCAGCATTTGAACTCACTACTTTGTGAGTAAAATACTCTTTTCATAAAAAGCCCTTTTTCTTACCAGGCAACAAAGTCAGGGTTTTGAAGCACTATCAGTAAACAGAAGGATTAGGAGAGAGTGGGGCAGTAAGGGAATGCAACCCTACTTTTTTTCTATCAGCAGCACAAAACCACAGGTAATGGACTAGGGTATGCCCACTGTGATCAGTTGGAGATAGTTTTTCTGCTTGTACCATAGACCAGAAAGGCCAAAATGCAAAACAGATGATAAGGGAATTTCAACAGGGAAATCCCTAAGGTGAGATGTGAGGTAATGAGGACTTTTCTATTCACCAAATATGAGCGAGTTGGGAGACAAGATCTATAGCGATGCCTGACCTCCCTCATAGGGTGCTGTTTTTGGCATAGCTCTATTTTCTGCTGTTAGTATTCTGAGGCCTGCTGGGAGGGCATGGCATAGGACAGAAGGAGGATTTGGTTGGGCTCTTGAAGACCTTGGTTTGAGCCCAACTCTGCCACTGACTAAGTGTGTGATTTTGAGCAAAATAATTCACCCCTCTTAACCTCAGTTTTCTCTTCTATAAAATAAGCCATAATACTTATTTTATAAAACAGAGTTGTTGGGGAAACAAAATAAGATAAATTATGTCAGTGCTTTATGCATTGGAAAACATTCTATATGTAATTATTATTTCTAAAATTAAGGAGTTAGGTAGTGTCAAGGGTCCATCATTTTTTAAAATTGATATGACTCCTAGTCAGTCAGATCAAGCAATCTACAGATTCAATAAAATTCCTATCAAGATACCAATGGCATATTTCACAGAACTAGAACAAATATTCCAATTTTAAAAAAATATCTCTTTATTGATTTCAGAGAGAGAGGAAGGGAGAGGGAGAGAGAGACAGAAACATCAATGATGAGAGAGTAATCATTGATAGGCTGCCTCCTGCACACCCCTGACTGGGGATCAAGCCCACAACCTGGGCATGTGCCCTGAACAAAATTTATATGGAACCACAAAAGACCCCGAATAGCAACAGTTATCTTGAGAAAGACAAACAAGTTGGAGGAATCACTCTACTTGATATCAAGCTATACTACAAGGCCATAATAATCAAAACAGCATGGTGCTGGCATAAAAACAGACATATAGATCAAGGAAACAGAATAGAGAGCCCAGAAATAAATCCACACCTTTATAGTCAATTAATATTTGACAGAGGAGGCAAGAACATACAATAGACTAAAGATAGTATATTCAATAAATGGTTTGGGGAAAATTGGACAGATACGTGAAAAAAAATGAAACTAGACCACCTTCTTACACTACACACAAGTATAAAATCAAAATGGATTAAAGACTTAAATGTTAGATTCAAAATGATAAAAATCCTAGAAGAAAACATAAGCAGTATAATCTCAGACATTTTTCATAGCGATATTTTTTCTGATCTATCTCCTCAGGCAAGGCAAACAAAAGAAAAAATAAACAAATGGGACTACATCAAACTAAAGAGTTTTTGCACAGCAAAGGAAACCAGCAACAAAATGAAAAGACAGCCCACTGAATGGGAGAGCATATTCCCCAATAACACACCTGATAAGGGATTAATATCCAAAATTTATAAAGAACTTATAAAACTCCACACCAAAAAAACACAGAAAACCACACCAAACAATCCTATTAAAAAAAGACCTGAAAGACACTTCTCCAAAGATGATATAAAGATGACATGAAAAGATGCTCAGTGTCACTAATCATCAGAGAAATATAAATTAACAGATATCACCTCACACCTGTCAGAATGGCTTTCATAAATAAATCAATAAACAAGTGCTGGTGAGGATGTGGAGAAAAGGGAACCCTTGTTAGTGTGAATGCAGATTGGTGCAGTCACTGGCAGTATGGAGTTACCTCAAAAAATTAAAAGTGGATCTGCCTTATGACCCAGTGATTCCACTTCTGGGAATATATATGAAGAAAGCTGAAACACTATTTCAAGAATATATGCACCCCTGTGTTCATTGCAGCATTATTTATAATAGCCAATACTTGGAAGCAGCCTATGTGTCCATCAGTAGATGAGTGGATAGAAAAGTGGTGATACATTTATATAATGGAGTGCCACTCTGCCATAAAAAGGAAGAAAAGCTTACCCTTTGCAACAGCATGGACGGACCTGGAGAACATTATGCTATATGAAATAAGTCAGTCAGAGAAATACAAATACCATATGATTTCACTCATATGTGTAATTTATTGAACAAACTGAACTACCAAGCAAAATAGAGACAGACTCCTATATAGAGAGCAGGAAGACAGCTCTGGTGGTGGGGTGGTGTTGAGGGGTGGTGGTAGAGGAATTGAGCAGAAAAAAGAGAACTCAACAGTATGGTGATTTTGGGAGGGGTGGTGGTTTGAGGTGGGAGAGAGTGTAAAGGGGATAAATGGTGATGGAAAAACAAAACACATGTCCCAAGAGGGTTCCTTTAGAGTGGGAAATAACTCAAGCCAATTTGTTTTGCTTCATGTGAGCAATTCCACTAAGCAATTTGCTAGGGGAAAAGATGAAATCTAATTTTAAGAATTCATGGTTGTCATCCATGAGTTTTATTTATGCAGGCCTCTCCAGGGCACCATTCTCATCAGCAGGTATTTGCCTCTACAATGAAGATTCTGGATGGAAATGAGAATATATATAAGTGAACCAAGTTGAATCCTGAATTTAATTTTATCAGTTAGCAAGTCCTTCCTGAGCTTCCATGCATTCCCAATCCCTTGCTAGAGACAGGGAGGTTGGGTGGAGGTGAGGGAGGGGCATGTTTGGGGAGAGTGAAGGAGGAGCAAATATGAGAAGGGCTGAACAAGGTCCATGCCATACACTGGTAGTTGAGAGCCAAGTGAGGGCTGGTGCTGTCCCCACAGACAATCTAGGTCTTGAGATAATATTTGGAAAGACATTTGGGAAAACAGTAAGGTGTCTCTATCTAAATATAAATCTTATGATTATTAGCATACTGTTTGAAATGGGACTGGGAAGATGATTTATGTAGTAGATGCTGTCAGTGCTGTATGCCCTTAAGACCACCTATTTCATAACTTCCACCTGCCAGCACCTGCAACCCTTTTCTTAGGAGCTCTCTTGGGCTGCTGGAGCTCTCACTGAATGAGTAGGAAACAGGCTACGGTTACAACAAATTAACATCCACCCCAGCAGCCGTACCAATGACTGATGGGAATGGGTGTTTAGATACCCCAGTCCCCCCTCCCTCCTGTGGGATAAGTCTGAGATTCCTGTTCTTCCACAGTCTCCCAGAGCTCCCAGAGGGTTTCAGCTCCAGTTGCCCACAGGAGTAACTGGTTTGATAACTCACCTTCCCTTCTCTGTCTCACTTCACCGCTCCTTAACTGGTGTTTGCTGGGATTTCCTCCCAAATAAACTACTTGTACTTGAAAAAAATAAAATAAAATTGATATGACTATAATAAACCTTTTTGCTAAAACCCTTCACTTACTGATATCTGGATATGAGCCTAGCCATGCATTACTTTGATTTTTATTCATGTGCCTTAGATAGTGTCTTTTTTTATTACTCTTTCCTTGAATTCTGTTTGGCTGGTAGGTTTTAGTTTAGTGCTTGTTGTTGGGTTTTTTATTTTGTCTGGTTTGGTTTTTTGGTTTAGAATAGGAGAATCACCTATTTTACCATGCCCCACAATTTGTCCTGGCCTGACTTTGTAATTCTGATGTCACTTACTTTTTCAGATATGGCCTCAAGGTAGACATCTGGGCAGCTGGTGTAATCACGTATATCCTGCTGTGTGGCTTCCCTCCGTTTCGTGGGTATGGGCAGCAATCTTTTATTTAACACCAACAAAGCACTTCTCTATTCTCTGAATGATTTGATCAGCCTTCTTGCACAAAGGAGCCTGCAGCAGGAAAAGACAATAATAAGAACTTTACTTATAATGCCTATTACTTTTTCAGATTATGCATGCTAATTTACATGCCTTCCATATATCTTCTTCATATAATCTAAAAACTTATTTTATTGTAATTTACCAAAACTGTTACATATTGACATTTTGAATTGCTTTAAAAGCTCACTTTACACATTTATGGGCAAAGGAAGGGCTCCAATGCATAAGAATAATGCTACGTACCCTGAGATGACATTTTAGTCCTGTTTTTTCTTACTGTTGTTCATCTAAACAGAAGTGGTGATGACCAGGAGGTGCTTTTTGACCAGATTTTGATGGGGCAAGTGGACTTTCCTTCTCCATACTGGGATAATGTTTCTGATTCTGCAAAGGTAGGTTTCTAGTGCCTTCCTCTTCCTTATAGCTTGTGTGTATAAATTGAATTATCGATGCTGACTCACTGTGTGCAAAGAGACTAAATGATATTGTAAATATGATTTCTGTACCCATTTTAGTTGTAATTGATAGGTTTTTCCAAGATTCACAGTCATCAATTTATCTGTTCATAATCATCTCAACTTCTCAAGTGCCTCTGCTTCCCTGGCTTGATCCCTCCCTCATGTCATTCCCTTTACATTGCTATATATAGCCTCTTGCCATGCCTTACCCATACCAGGCTTCAGCCTATCTTAGATTTCTGCATAGCTTATTGTTTCAACTCTTTTGGTTTTGACTTAATTTTATCTTCTCAGAGAATCTTTTCCAGACCACCCTGTTTCCAATTACAGCTCTAAAATCCTATCTGGCTCATCTTATTTTCCTTGTCAGCTTTATTTTTCTCCATAGCACTTACAACCTTATGTCCATCTGGTATACTATCTAACTACCTTCCTATATCTGTCTACCTTTCTATATAGATATAGATAAGTGGATATGCTTTATTTATGTAATCTATTTTCTCACTCTTCCCACTAGAATGCAAATTCCATGAAGACAAGGATTTTTGTTTATTTTGTTCATTATGCTACCATTAGCGCCTACATATAGACTAGTACATAAACTGGTACTCAATACATATTGAATGAACACAAATAAATGAATGAGTGAATGAATGAATGGAATAGTTAACCAAAGTGGGGGAAGCTTCACATGGGTTGAAATGATTAAGAAAGACATCATGGGATTGCTATGATTTAACTTGGACCTTGATAGACAACCAGGATTTAGAAGAAGTGGGGAACAAGGCATATGGTTTTGTTACATTAAAACTAAAAGATTAACCTCTAAGGAAACTAAGAATCTTACTGTGAGACATTAGTAAAACTTGAGATTAAAAAAAACAAAATATTTTAGTTGATCACTTAAACTTATGCCTCCAAGCATTGACTTAAATTTTTGAAAAACTGATGTTGAGAAGTAGTTACCTTTGTTTATTCAATGTATATAACTTTTCTTTTGCTGTATCCTGAGTATGAATTCAATTTAAAATATTATTCCTTTGACCTGGCCACTTTCCACAGAAAATGATGCATATTGGGTCCAAGTCTCTCATATTCTTCAATTGTGCAGGACCTAGAAAAATGTGGGGAATTGAGAGCTATTTCAGGGGAAAGGCGAAAAGGTGAAAAAAGATGGGAAAAAGCTGCTGAGGTGGGAGTGGAGGTGATTTCACCTGTGAACAAGCTCTTTGGGAACCTGTCCGACTCTTTCCATAACATGCCATCACTCCATAAACATGAGAGCTGGAAGTCACTGACAGGACTATCTCCTACACCCCCATGGCACCTGGCAAAGAGCATCATACACAGTAGTTGCTTTAACCGGCCCCAGTTAGAAAGTGAAGGTTGATCTTTACTTTGGGAAAAATAAATTATCCCCATCATGGAGTGGTGCTCAGAGTCTATGAAAGTAAGGAACAAGAAAACACATATCTAACCATTTTTTAACATAGGGACTTCTAATTCAAAGTTGACAAACGTATAACAGACTCATCATTAAAATCTAAGCTGTGCTTTCCTGGTCCAAATCAATTTGAGCTTAAGGGGAAGTTTTATTAATTTCAGAACCATTAAATCACTTACTGCTTAATAGTTCTATTTTATTTGTGTTGATTGATCTGGAAACTTTTGAAACGATTTTAACAGATTTCCTTAGAATTCTTTGGCTACTGAAGAATAGTCTTTGTTTTAACAACTAGCTATTGGCAGTTCTACATGCCTTTTCTTATAACTTTCTTTCAAATATAAATATGCCATTTTGCCATTAAGAGGAAAAAAACCAAATTTTCACTTTCTGCTGCCAAAATGAAAATTTAGTTAAAGTGATTTTAAAATGTGATTTTTATATTAAATTAATCTAGAAATCTGTTTTTAAAATGCAAAATCCTAGACAAAGATAGGAATTTTATTCTTTAACTTGTGTATTTATTTTTTCTACTAAAAATACTTTTATTAAATTGATTTTAATATTAATTGTACTTTATTTCTTTCCATAACTATAAGCTATATATTGATAATTCCAAATATTCACCTTTCCTTTAACTTTTAAAGGTGTTAGGTAGCTGTGGGTAAGTCGAGTTGATATACAGGGTGTCCTAAAAAAATGTATACACATTTTAACAGCTGATAGCTCAATTTTGAAAATTAAATGTATCTTAATAAACACTTTATAATTATTCAAAGTGTTTGTATACATTTTTTGGAACACCCTATATTTAAGATTTAGAGCTTTTCCAAAGAAAAGAGAACTTTTGCATTTGAAAACATCCAGATTTTGACCTTAAAAGTTAGACAAATGTAATTGAATGTTCCTTTTTACAGGAGCTTATCACCATGATGCTGTTGGTCAATGTTGATCAGCGATTTTCAGCCATGCAGGTCCTTGAGCATCCCTGGGTAAATGTAAGTTACTTCCTCCTTTCCATATATTTACAGTTAATATTCCTTTGCTAAATTTCAGATTTCCTAATGCTGTCACCTTCTTTTTAAAATGTTTTGTCTGTGTTTGTTATTCCCCTAAAACATTCCATAACAGTTGCAGGATCTCAGATTTATTCCACGAGAGCTATGCTGATGTGCGTTCTCACGGTCCTTTACACAAAGCATTTCACTTGATTCAGATGAGACTGCCTTCTACTAGGGAGGAACAAGTGATCACTACACCTCACCCCACAACCTACATTCTGTGGCCCAGATCAGGGCTGAATACATCAATAAAATGGAGCAGATTTTCTGAGTTAGCACTGGTTTTGCATCATTTCTGCCAAAAATACAAGTGACCCAATGGTTTCTGCATACACCTCAGAGTCCCCCAGTTCAGCACTTCTCAGGCTTGACTGTGCTCACAATTCACCTGGGGATCTCAGTAAAATGAGATTCTAATGTAATAGATGGGAGGCTCTGAATTTCTAAAAGCTTCCAGATACTGCTGCATATGAGTATAAGGGTCTAATGATATTTCTTTAGCTATGAAGGACTTGTTCAGAGCAGAGTCATCAGCTTTTGACCCTATGACTGATTGATAAGATTTGCTTTGAATAATAATAATTAATACTTGTAGTGTGCCTAACTTAGAGTCAGTGTGCCCAGAACTATTTTTAGTGCCTTCCATACATTAAGTGATTATGTTCTTCCCAACGACTATATAACCTAGACATAACCCTCCTCATTGACATGTGGAAGTCCATAACCAGGTTGAATGGTTCATGCTGCCAGAATAGAAGACATATAGATTTGGATATAGATATGGACACGGACATAGACAGGGACAAGTATAAAATTGTTAGCTCATTGATATAAATTTTGCTAGCTTCCCTACAGCTCTAAATGATTTGGCTATAAGTCAAAGGCAACAAAATGTTCCACTTTTCTGAATTATCACCTTGGCAATTAGTTAAGTAATAATTTCCAAAATAACTAATTTTTTTAATAAGGTATGGCTGAAAGCACAGGGTTGAGACAGACTACATCTGAGGCAACATGACCTTGGGATCTTATTCTTTGTCTGCTACTTGATGGCCATGGGGACTAGGTTCTGGCACTTTATACATCTGAACCTGATTCTTCACACCACACTGGAGGTTATAAGTATATGACAGGAGAATGTATATGAATGTGTACATGTATAGATATACAGCTAAAGTTTGTTTTAAATATTTTTATATAGCAAAGTTTCCACATTGTTATACAACTATGTAAAGATATTAATCCCTTCAGCCCTTGGAATAGTTAGGCAGGGCAGCCAGAGTCCAGAGTGGTCACCTCCAGCCTCACAAACTTGGTATTTACCCCAGGACACTAAACAAAATTTATCCTTTTCCGTGAAGTGGGAAGGGTTGGGAAGCATCTCATGTAAACCTAGTATTAAGCCTTTAAGGTAGGCAGGGTGAGTATTATTGTATACCCATTTTACAGATGAGAAGACTGAAGTTATGGTGGGTGACTTGTCCAAAGTAGCTAAATTTGTAATTGAGTCAAAATTTGCAGGCTGGTACCCACGCTCCAAACCCATTTGCTTCTAAGTCCTATGCAACACATTACATCTACCCTCCCTTTGTTGTATATGAAAGCACTCTGAATGTTGCAAAAGACTTCCTACGTACATAGTCATCATTATAATGATTGTTCATACAAGTTAGCAATCTTTCCAAAGTAACTTACCTAGCTCATGCATGGCACCTTTCCTTTAGGTGTACAGGGTAGAAGAGGCACAAACAGGCTTTCTTGGTGGTAGCAGTTGGTTCTGACTAATATGCATGGCATTTAAAAACCTATGGTCACAAATTCACCAGTTGCCCTAGAAAGACTAAAAGTATGACCATAGAGAATAAAAAGGAAACCTGAATTTGAAATGTGTCTTTTACAGCCTTATAAAGAGCCCATAGAGGAAAGAGGTTCATAGATCATTTTAGATTTTTAAATTGGCAGTGGGGGAAGGGCTTATTCCCACCAGCCTTTGTGGGGAGGGTGCCATGGAAGGCTTCCTGGAGGAGAAGCCAGAGCTCCATCTTGGAAGAAGCTGGGAAAGAAATGTCCTGCGGAGTCGCTCCAGCAGGATATGGATATATACTATAAGATAACTTTGTGACTATGAGCAAATTTGTCCATATATGGGGGGGGAGGGGGGTGGAATGCTATTAAAAACACATAATTCCTAACCCTGACTCCAAACCATATGACCCTACATCAATAAATCCCAACTCAGTGGAGTAAAAAAAAAAAAAAGAGAGAGAGATTTATGGCTCTTATCTTTGAAAAACTAAGTTGCTCGTATACCTAAGGCAGCATATACATGTCTCAGCAGGAACTTCTGCCTTCTCAACCTGCTTTGTACACATTTTATACATGGTCCCATTTTACTGACAATTGGGATCCACAGCTCCCTCTAGAACTTGGACTTCTGCTGTCATTTCAGTTTTCCCTGTCAGATCCTATAAAAACATTTACCAAAAGCAAGGATAACATTTAAGAAATTATCTAGAAAATTTACAACTAAAAAAATAACTTTTGTATAGTTCTAAGCAGAAAAAATGCATTGATTAAAAAAAAAAAAACTTAATGTATAAAGTGATTGCTTAATTCTTGAAGTTATATTTATGAAGAACTAAATAATAAAATGAACTAGTTTATCTCAAAATAGTACATTTTAAATATATATATATATATATATATATATATATATATATATATGCTTTCACAACCATCATTAAGGATTTGTTGAGGTCTCCGAGTGCAAGTGCAACAAATGAACAACCAAGCAATCAAAATAAATAAATTAGGAATTCAAAATGAAGTCCATTTAAAAGACACTTCACATTTGGAGATTAAATTATATCTGATCAGCACAGAGGACAATACCTAAGTGAGGAAAGTAAGATCAATTATATGAAATAATATTGAATGTCAACTATAATTGAAAAATAACAAAATAAAATAATTATATGAGCCCTAAAGAAGTTGTCAGAAAGCTCTTTCTGTGCTCTCCTTTATCCTAATTTTTTCTGTTTCTTACATGATACCCTTTTCACCTGGCACACTTGAAAAGACAGTCTCTTATGAAACAGAGTGTAGCGCACAAGGGCAACAGAATCGAAAAATCTAGTCCGCAAAAGTAACTTGTTTTAATTTCACTTCAGGAGCTTCCTCTAAGTTCACATTTATTTTTCATACAACCTGGGTGTGCATCCTACCATGCTCCTTGGTGTCCTGAACCTCTGTTCTGTTATCAAAGGGGTCATTCTTGAGGCCGCTCACTGGGTGGCTCTAGCAAGCCAGATGGACAAAGGCAGCGCCCATGTGCAGCCAAGTGTCTGGGTAAGAATGCAGGCTTCCGGCAGGAGCACCACCGGTTCATCCACCTGTGTCACCTTGGGATGGCCACTCTTTTTAACCTGTTTTTCTGTCTGTGAAATCGAGATAATAGAATCAACATCTCAGGTAGTTATAAGGATGCAGAGAGCATTATATTTTTGAAGGGCCTGACGGGACAAACTTAAGTACTAGTACTCTGTAGGTACTAGATAAATATTTAAGTGTGAGAGAGGCAACAACTCTATCATTTTATTGCTATGTGCTGATGAAATGCAAATTATAATCAGTGTTGGCACATGAGAAGCTTGATTAGGGAGGAAAACCCCCTCACCCCCCTCCAAAAAAAGATTCTGTTTATACGCTCCAAGCTCCATGTAAATCATGTACTTTATTAGCCTTTTTCCTTCACATCTATTTCCTTTACCGTAGCTGCAAAATACCAAAAGGGATTGTCTTAGCTAAGTTTATTTACCTTATTATTCATCTAGTGGAGAACCATATGATTTAGGCACATATAATATGAGAATATAATAATATATCTAGAATGTTTGGCAAATGGGAAAGGAGCTGAGTCACTTAAATTCATATTCACAATTAGGATTAAATTATTACCATGTTAATATTTCAAATATATTACTATTTTTGCAGTTTTATTTCCAAAGTGTTGACCTACCTTATCCTATGCTATTTCCTGATACTCTAGGATAAATGTCCATTTCAATGCATTAATTTTATGAACTATGTTTTACCTCCAATTATTTTCCTAATTTTACTAATAAGGAAACTGAGGCTTAAAGAAGTCTCTAGCATGAAGCTCAGTGGAGTCTCTAGCACAAGGTATGATGCCTGCGTTTTGCCCCTAAAGATTCTGATTTAACTGGCCTGCGCTGGCATCTGGGCATTGGGAATTTTAAAAGTTTTCAAGTAATTACGTAAGAACAAGATTGAGAACCTCTGTCCTAGCAGAAAGGACTGGTTTAAATAAGTCAAGGGTAGTTATTTAGCTGATTCAAGACTTACCATCACTTTCCTGGCCTTTCCATTTTAACTTACTTCTTTTATCTCACCTACCTACTCTTTTGAAAAGATACACCCAAGCTAAAATATTCAAAAAGAATGAAGAAACAAGAGCTTGGATAATCTACCAGGATGTCCCATGTTAATAAAAATCAGTCCTACACACAAAAATATATAAACATTCATCTTATGGTGCTGGCAGAAGCTGTTAGAAAGTAAGAGAACCCCAATGATGCTGTAATAATGAGTAAAACCACTTATCTATATTCATAAATTGTGAATGATGACTTGGAATTCCACTTACCATTGGGCATCTTATCCTCTCCTTTCTCCAAGGTAGATCTTAATTTACTTCATATTTTCTCCCCAAGTACAGCATGAATTGTAGGCATAAAGGATGCCTAAGGACCAGCTGAAGGGAGTCCAAAGTCCTGGGGTGCTGTGCAGCTGGGGATGATTAGCATGAGTTGAGGGGCCACACACTGGGCTGTGAAACGGAGCTGCTATTGAAGAGTGCTCTAATGCACTTGGGATTGTTTAAAACTAACTCGGAATATTCTGGGGGTAAAATGCTCATAAATTTACAGATATTAATAATAGAGTCTGCAATGAATAGACTGAAAACCAGATTCATGATCCAAAAACAAAACTCCATGAAGGAGGAGGATTTTCTGAAGCATGATCCCTGGAATGGTCTCTCTAAGGAAAGAGGGGAACTCACTCAACTGAGTGACTTCATGTCCAGGCCCCCACACTGCTCCCCACACCTCCTCCCCAACATCCGCTGGAGAAATGGAGACCAGGAGGCCAGGTCTCCTACAGACAGCTGTGAGAGTTCATTTTACATTTTGCAAACTAATTTTGTTCTTGTCAGTTGCAATGCTCTGTCAAGTGGTGGATGAAAATTTCTAAATCAAAAACCACTAACCTCAAACCACAACCAGCCTGTGTCAAACAAGAAACTACTCCCAGAAACTACATACTAGAACGTATGGTAATAATACTATGACTATTTATAACATACTTCCAGGTTTGTCACGTTTAGAAAATTCATAGCACATTTTTGGCACATAATCTATTCAAAATTATGGTGATAAAGATGTATATATAAAAATGTATGTTTTTAATGGCCCTATTTATTTTATTGATGCAAGACAGTAAATTAACTAAATCTCCATCATCAATCCATATGCCTCAGGTATAGATTAGGTCCCTGCAAAACCAGCTGTTTATGTGTTTTAATCCAATTATGCTCAAAGCCTTCAAAATTGATATAAAAACTGCAGACTTTTTAGTTGCTATGGTGTGTGTGTGTGTGTGTGCACTCTCGTGTGCTTTTATTACCTTCTCTAGCTGAGACACCTTATTTCATTGAGAACAAATCCTAAAACGTTTTAAGATTTTTGAAGTCAAAAGCATCTCTAACAACTTGTGAGGGTTGTTTCACTACTTTCATTTCATTGCTTCAACACAAACTAAGGAAAGCCGAAATCTTCACTAGAATTTAAAGCTGGAGGCCTGAGCCCCCAGGCCCCAACATCTAAAAGAGTTGTTAGGTGTCTTGGACAGAAGATTAGGACTGAGGCAGGGCCAGGAAATGATAACGAAATCCATTATGAGAGCTGTGAGAAAACAAGCTCTTGGTTCAAGTACTGGTAGGGGAAAAAACTCAGGAAAAGGGAAATTTCCAGTAAGATGGCCAATAGCAGGAAAATTAAGAAGGAAGCAAGACTGAGCAACAAGGGTAAATCTCCTTGAGTAAGTTAGGTAGGGGCTGCTCCTATGGAATCCCAGCTGTTTGTTTTCTCTATATTTGCACCCAGGACGTTAAACACAGCCTGTGCCAATCACAGGCCCACACTGACCCAATGCTACTTCATGTCATCCGGTGTTAGCCAGGGCTCTAGCATGGCCTGCTCCACATGGGATTTGAGAACCCTCACCTTAACAGGTTACGTTGCTTCATCTCAGATTAGGGGTACTTAGTCTCTCCTCAACATAGAAGCTTCTAACTACAATCTACTGGGTCTCCTGAAGTACTCAGTATCCCTTTTACTGACCTCCATTCAAAAGCTTTTCAGACTCCATTCGGGCCTATCCAAATATTCTGTTTTTTTCAGCTCCTATTCAACCCCCCGCACCCCCTTACTATTGTACCACTTTCATTATGGAAAAAAAGCCATTGAATCCCTCCATTTAACACTCAGTGAGCCCTTTTGTAGCAGATGCCATGCTAATGAGTGCATAGAAGTTCTAGACCTAGTTCAGTCCTGGCTCAACCACACTCTAGCTGTGTGACCCTGAGCAAATTAATTAATCTTGCTGAGCCTCAGTTTACTCAGGGACTTTGAAATGGGACTGATGAGGCATATTGTAGAGGATAATCTGAGGATTAAGGAAACCATATGTGTAAATTGTTAGTACACAGCCACATAACAATTAACAATTGTGTTACCTCCCTCTCCCTGCCTTTCTCTTTTAATTTGCTCCCCTCCACCTCAAAACAGGCCTCACCCTTTCTCTCCTTTTTTCATCTTGCCTCAAAGTCCTAGAAATCAACACCTCCCCAAGGCAGACTGCTTCATTTCCCTTTCTATCCTGCTGCTTTTCCAGTCTTCCAATTCTTCCTTGCTACTAGCTTCTGATCCTGAGACTACAAATACACTCAAGGGTTTTTTGTTTGTTTGTTTTTGTCTTAAAGAGAAAAACTTTCCTTCGATCTGGCTCTTTATAGTCTAAAGAGCATACAAATCACTCTGCCTGAGGTAGCCTGGCACTCTAGTAAGAGGTCCTAGAACATCTGTAATCTTGGGGGTGGGGCGCAATGGGGCATCACTGTGTCAGGCTGCCCCCCTTTCATCAGGCAGAACCCCAAACCTTGCCAGATATGTGAGACTAATATTTGTAAAGCTTTCAGTGAAGGCACATCATTTCATTCTTTGTCAAATGTTTAAATACTCCCAAAATGCTAACTTAGATCCCAAGGGCCTGTTGTTTCACCCACCGTTTTAAAAACGTGTTTTGCATACACCATTCAATTCACCCTTGTGTTTCACACTCCAGACGGCATTATCCTAATTATTTGTGATTATCACAGGACTTCTCTTCCCCTAGAAGAGCTGGGAGCTGGAAACTGTACTGTAAAAACATCTGAGTAAAGGGCGGTAGTCCTCCACACTTGTTACAATTATTCCTAAGTGAGACTAAGACTTCAATCTTTGGGTCTTTTTTGTATTCGTTTGTGGCCAGTCTTTTCCTGTTTATTTTGTTTTTTGGGGTTTGTTTTTTTTTTGCTTTCTCTGCCATTACTCTCCCACATAAACTCTTAACCAGAGATAAACCAGTGGACTCACTGTTTGGCAAACATGCCTGTGGCTTCCCACTCACACACATTTGTATACCACATCTCACCTTTCCTTCTTTATACTTGTTAATATGCTCCTTATCATTAGGGCCAATCCCATAATCCTCATGAAGCCTGTGCTGACTGCTCACAACTGAAAATATGTCCTCTCCCCTCTGAACTCCTTCTGTGTTTCTAGCTAAGCCATGAGTCTGCACTGCCTGGAACAGCTCTGCCTCATCTTGTCGACCTGTTTTATTATTTGACAAAGTGTGCATATTGTGTCTTCCAATTAGCTTGCAAAGTTCTTTGGTAGGCAGAGATTGTTTCTTCTCCCACCCCTTGTCATCCCTAACATAGCAGGTACTTCATATGTCCTTCTTTCTGTTACCTCCCCAAGTATCATTCCATTGTTACCCTAATTGACTTTCACTTTATTTCTATCTCTTTCCACAATACAGAATTTTTTTAAATTTTGAATTCACTCTACATCATTGGAAAACCTCCTTTCTCTACATTTGGTTTCAGGTGTGACTCAATAAGCAAAATAATTGTTCTTTCTTCTAGCGATTAATAAGCCAATGCAAGAATATAAATTGAGAATCCATTGTGGGCAGAACACTGAGCCAAGTGCGTCTGTTAATGATTACAGCAAATGTGGAAGATGTGGTACAAAAGAGCAAGAGTTCAGAGTTTTTATATACATATACATATATGTTATATGTGTGTGTGTGTTAGACATACAAAATCACCTAACATCAAAGATAATATAAGTAGGGCAAATATGTAGAATGAAAGAGCATTAGGAGTTTACAGAAGAACCATTAGAATGAATTGTGTTTAATAGGGGAAAGTGTTTTGGAACAGATGATTTGGACCCAAGTTTTGAAGAAAAAGAGCCATGACAAGGTGCGTGAGAGCAAAGCCCATGCCTATTTTTGCTCACCCTCATTTCCCCACCATTTACTCTAGTGCCTGGTCCACTGTAGACATGCTGTTAATATTGGTTGAATAAATGAATAGCTAAATGCTGAAAGAAGGAGTAAATCCCATGTGGAGAGTCCAGGTTATGCAAAAGAGTAAGTGTGTCATGTTTGGAAAGATGCAAATTTATTTTCCTAGCAGAGCCAAGAAATTACATGCAAAATGATGCAGAGGGAGGAAAGAAGGAAAATGATGAGTGGCATTGAAGTCCTGCCAGGAATTTTGGTTTTAAGAGATAGTGACAAATACTTTATTATCCATCCATTCATTTATTTCACAAATGTTTACTAAGCATCTACTATGTGCCAAAGCACTATGTTAAGACCTGGGGGGTCCATAGTGAACAAAACACATGCTCTGGTCTCCAACGATTGTGCAGCCTTTTCATCATGACCTAGTAAGTGATGGCACATACTTATGACTCGGGTTATTGTTATTCTAACAGCATTTAGCAAAATGAGCAATCTGTCCAGTCTTCATGAGAGATGGCTCTGGCAGAGAGCAGAAGCCTTAGTTAAAATAAGTTCCAATGTGAAGTCTGTCATAATAACAGATGATTTGAAGGCTGCAAGGAGGATTTAAAACTTAAGGAAGAACTTTCTGCCTAGAAGGTTGTCTAGGATTATAGAATGGCTGAATGAGTAGCTATGGGACCAGGCTGAGTTTATTTACGACCACTTGTAGGGGCTCAAGTCTTATCCGTTTCCTTGGATATGGGTCTGAATGATGGGGTAAGAAGATAAAACTCTTGGGTCAGGAAAAAAAATGTTTACATTGATTTTTGTTGTTGTCTAGATTAACTTGTTCTTTGACATGTGTCTCTAGAGCCATGGCTGAAATTCATTTTATTAGAAACAACAGAAATAAAAATTTTTATTTAGGGAACAAACTCTGAGGGTCAGATGACAAAGCAAATTAATTTTAGGGCAAATGTGGAAATGAATGAGACTTTGGAACAGTACTTCCAACAATACTGTTTAATAAGAAGATATTGATTGGTTTATTTCTGAAATCTTATGAATTTTAAGATCACTGCCAGTTACTAGAAGATCTTGGCCTTATATTCCATATATCTCATTTTAAAATTTTTTCTCTTTCTTTTATTCCTGCCACCACCACCCCCTCACCAGGATGACGGCCTCCCTGAAAGTGAACATCAGCTGTCGGTAGCTGGAAAGATAAAGAAGCATTTCAACACAGGCCCCAAGCCGAATAGCACAGCAGCTGGAGTTTCTGTCATAGCAGTAAGCATCTGAAATATCCACCTATAACTTTTTTTAAAGCAATCTACCTAGGAGACAGGCATTAGTCAGGAGATTCTACCTAGAGACAGCAGAATGGGTCATTTCTTTAGACAGTTCGACCATTTAAAGCCCTGAGGGAGCTTGGGGCTAAAATACACCACGTATTTTTGCTGATGATTTCCCAGGTCGTCACATCATTATCCACCACCTCCAGGGTGTCTTGCAGTTTATATTAATACCATGATTTATTTTTTAAAGCATAAAACCTCCCCCACACTGGACTGTGTGCCACTGCAAACTTTTGGGTTCTGAGGAAAGGGGTTCATAGTGTCCATTTGCCAGGACCTTGGAGGGAAGGGAAGCTGAGAGACATGACATTGCAGAGAGAATTGGAACCCTTATGATTCTTTGTACAAGACCTAAATGAAAGTCAAAACAGCAGAAAGCTTACACAGTGAGATTTTCAGGGAAACTGAATTGCTGTGAACAGCCAAAGAAATTATGATGTCTTGCTCCTTAGAATTTTCATTTTGTAAAGTTGAAAGTCTTTTAACATTTACCATTTTATTGATGCGGCTACACAGGATTTTTTTTTTTTCTTCCTGTTCTATACATGCAGACGCACACTAAATGCAATTTGAGAGCAGCTCTAGGCAAAGATTAAATTGAGTAGAGAAATAATGAAACCTCATACTTCCTGGTGTCATATTCTAGAGTAAATATAGTCAAGTCCCAGATTACTTGTTTTTAATCATTTCCTCTTTTTAAACAGCATTTTCAGTGTGAAGTCACTTAAGCTGTTTTTCTTTCTAAACAAAGAAATTAGACACTAAGTTATCGAATGGTAAAATGTATTTATGCTACTAAATAGTACTTCATGCTCATCAGCAATACTAAATATTTAACTACGTTTATGGTGTTTTTGTTTTGCTTTTTAATTGTGCTGGAGCTCCAGATAAAGCTAAACATATATAAGTGATATATTCAATACAACCAATCCCAGATCTGGGTTGCTAAATATTTCATAGGGGCTTCTAGATTTTGCAGGTGGCACAAATGCATGCATACACTTTCTTGTACTGTTTGCATTTCATGTTTTTTGATTGAACCCTTTCGTGAGTAACTGGCTCATGAGCATACCTGACAGTATGCATACCTGAATTTTCGTGCTGCTAAGGACCTAAAATTGCAATTTGTTCTTCTTGCCCTCTCTCTTTAGTTCTTTCTAAGGAAATTCAATGTAGAAGTACATTGTCTTTCATGTCTTCCTAGATTGTCAGTATTCTTTATCAGCTAATATTCAATCAGTAATTTTTGAAACTAACAATCTTGTGGTGATTTTCAACTAAACCAGACACTCTGCACTCTGTTTTCATCATTCATTCAAGATATATATCTATTCCAAAACTTTTGATTCCACAATTTTATTTTGGAATGGACTGCCAGCACGCTTGTCCATGAAAAGGACTGTTTTTCTGCTCCTGCTGAGGGCTTACCATTGCTAGAGAGGGTGCTTTGTCATTTTGATTTTGTTTTCCTGGTTTTTTATTTTCATTAACCTTTGGTTAAATTTGCCTGTGTTGCTCAATAATGGTTTGTTCATGGTATTCTGGAAACCTTATAACCACTAAGGGCAGGAACTTCAGGGCAGTTTTCCAATGGACAGGTGACACAGATATGAGGGAAAATCCTACTTTAGTCAAACCTGGATAAATTCCAAAATGTAAAATCTCCTCTAAGTAGATTTCAAAAAACTTCAGTTAACATTTGAAGATTAAAAATCCACTGATTTTTCCCCACTGAATATCATAATTGGACCATTTTGAATGCAATTTAATATTAGTTTCTCAGATCATCACTAACATGTTTCCATGGAAACTGTACAAACTGGTAATAGACTTATAAATTGTAAAATGGGCTTTGTGATGCTGAGTTATGCATTAATTGCATGCTTAATCTTCTTTATCCACTACAAATTTTTGAAAAATTAATTATCAACTTAATTCAGACACAAAATAATTAACTTTTTGGAGAGGTATCTGAAAAAGTGCCTTGTCAACTCTAAAGCACAATTCACATGTTGACTACTGTCATCAGTATTTGAAGCATGAAAGAGAATATCACTATAAATTTTAGAGCTGTTTCTGGAGAAACTGTCCTGCCACCATATATGCATTATGCACCTTCTCCAGAATGCTTTCCCCTCATAAATGTCATGCCCTCCATAAGAACCTGAGGGGTCACCAATCCCAAGGCAGGGCTGGGAACTAGAAACTGGACAGGTTTGACTGCCTTTGTTATTATCTTTCAGAATTATACTGATTAAGTCAATTTATACTCCATAGCAATGTTCCCATTCTTAAAGTGCAAAACTAAAGTCTCAGAGGACTACTATATGGAAAAAGTAGCCCTGGAATTAAGTAATATTCCAACTCAAACTAAAGTATAATTGCAAAGGAATAATATTCTGTTGTGAGGCAGAATCTAATTGGTAGGTAGAAGGAATAGCCTTCATAAATGCTGCATTTCATAAAGACCACTTGACAATTTAATAATGCAATATAATTATTCACCCACATGATTAAAATTCATGTTACTAACATAACACTGTAATGACTTCTATTTGATGGATATAGAAAAAACTGATTTCAGCATAAAATTTATTCAGACAGAATTTTTTCCCATGGGCCTGTAGGCTTCTCCCCAGAAGCTATCAAGTACTATATTTTATTTTAACTGCCTCTATCTTAGGACTGAATTTTGGGGGAATTATATACACCCTTTAAAATTAAAAAATATACATACTATTTAGGATGTATTATCAATCAGCTTGTTTTTTTCAGGAAATCAACAATTAAATCATTAGTCTTTAATTGGGATTTCTCTTTCTTTAGTTAGAAACCTGCTGGAGATTAATGACGCTTATAAAATAATTTATGACACTTTTTCTTTCTCAGAGGAAAAAAGGAGCCAACTGTCATAGCAAAAAGACTCTAGATACAGGTGTAATATATTATATAAACATAGTTTACTATGCACTCATGGTTCTGAATTTTAGTGTTTTTTTTGTTGGTGTTGTCATTTTTCCTTCTCTGCTTCCCACCCTCTACACTTATTAAGACCAAAGAAAGGACAAATGATAACTTTATGTTAAGGTTGCAAGATCTAGGTCCTTAAGTTGGCTAGGAGAGTAATTATCCGCTGGAGGCTCACAGGGTCCTTCTAAAAGGAGAAAAAATGTTCTGACATTTAAGTCAGGCAACGTGATTAGGTGGAAACCTATTGCTGTCCTTAAAAGTGCAACATTCTGCTCCTCAGAAAGACTCCATTGTCCCTCTGCTACTTTTGTCAGTAGTTGGGGCATTAAAAACAAAACAAAACCAGAACAGAGAATGGGAAACAAAAGGTTATTAAAATGCAATTTATAGACATAAAATGGAATTAGAGGTGACATTTTAACGGTGGACTTCTTTCTTGAGAGCTCAGGGAGGGGAGGGAGGCATTATTAGATTTGCTCGGCTTGATGAAGAACCAATGACTAAGATGTCAGTTCCAATTTATTTTTCCTCATTTAATGCTGTTTATTATTTTAACCGATAATTTTCAAAATGCTTTAAAGTTCCTTTGCATTTTGCTCATGCAAATTGAGCATTTCAGTCTAATGAAACAAATCCATACTAATCAGGGTGAAAATAATTGTGGTAGTGGGAAGCTTAGTTCTAAAGCGGCCTGTACACCAGGGCGTTCCCAGACGCGGTGTTGCAGGACACGGCCTGTAGATGGCAATAGAGAACTAGTACTAAGTAGCCATCTCCCCGGACTGAAAAAGAAGTTCAGGCCTTCATTCTCTAACAGCAAACACACTTTGATTTTTTCCCCCTAAACAAAATGAAATGTACATTGTTTAAAAGATTAAAATCTCACATTGCTGTCCCATGAATACTGGGAGAGCCTGGTTTATAATAAGAATACCAAATCCTCCGAGTAGTGTTTAGTTTAAATGCCCGGAGCCCCGGCATCTGTTTGAAATGCCACTGTGAATTTAGAAGTAAAAGCAGTCCTCAGCCTCGTAGCACTACCACACTTGGAAGCACTCATGTGCCCCTTGATAACAGTGTGCAGCTTGTCCTGTCATGGGCAGATGGGGGCACACAGCATGATTACTGTTTTTCAAATTTGGGGATGAATCTTTTAGATAGCCAAAGGCTAGCATCTTATTCCAGGATGAGCGACTTAGAGAACTTAGCCTGTCTTCTAATTTATTGTACCTTTTGTTAATCATAAGCACTTAACTGTAATCTGCATTTTTAATACGCAATGAAAACTATTTTTTTAATTTTCTATATTTTAATAGAGAAAATTTACTGTTTTATACTATATCTTTTTAGTTCAGAAATGTAATTGATTTTTATTTATCTTTTTAAAGATTTTTTATTGATTTTTAGCGAGAGAGGAAGGGAAAGAGAGAAACATTGATATGAGAGCAATCAGCTGCCTCCTGCACATCCCCTACTGAGGATGGAGCCCGAAACCCAGGCATGTGCCCTGACTGGGAATCAAACCAGCAACCTTTCAGTGCACAGGATGATGCTCAACCAACTGAGCCACACCAGTCAGGGCCAGAAATGTAATTTATTTTTTAAGTCCAGCTCTGATTTTGAAGATTAACTCTTAAAGGAGGAAAACCAAGCTGCTGTGATTATGGGAATTCAAAACTCAATTTTTTTCATCCTTTATTGCATATTTATGAAGCTCTCAAATTTAAGCCTGATGGGGTAAGATTTTCAGGGGTCCAATCTGCTTTCTCAAAGGTGGCTAAAGCTGATTTCAATATTTTATTTAATTGTAAAACATTTTCCATTTTATAGAATATAAAGAGGTGTTTATATCTTCTGAATTTGAGAGGACATTATTAAATGTGCATTCAAAAACTTGTTTGACAAATTAGATTTTTTTCTAACAAATGGCCTTTGAGTATTCATGAGGTATTAGTGTCTTTTCTTGCCTTTTTATTTTCAATGTGCAGATTTAGCATATTAGCTAGTCGCCCCACAGAAGATGCATTGTAACTATATTTCCATGTATAGTCAATGAAGAACAGCTTGGTCTGGAGTCAATTCTTTAGCACAATGTCGATCCACTGAGTTGCCCCATTTCTCTCTGCTCAGCTGGACCACGGGTTTACCATCAAGAGATCAGGGTCTTTGGACTACTACCAACAACCAGGAATGTATTGGATAAGGTATGAGATGGTGCAGCTCAACAGTCAGTGTTTCCATGGCAACGTGCTGGCAGTCTCCATTAACCAGTTCCTTCAGTGGATAAACATGCTTTTGATTTGTTATCCAGTCCATATGCTGCTTTATCAGTTTCATTTTAATCTTGATTGAGATGCCACACCCCCTCATTCCTTTTTTTCACCCATTATTCACACTGACATTTGCCAGCTTTCTTTCCATTGCACATGCTCAGTATCAATTTTCCTTACAGTTAAAAGGACAGTATATTTAGTGTAAATGCCAAAGCATTTTCCTGATATTGCCAATTAAAGAATGATTTCTAGTGCTCTTCTGTCCCTTAAGGAATGGAACAACAATATTACCTTAATATATGTTCTATAGAAGTATATACTGTCATTTTAAAGCCATCAAGCCCTACCTTGAACCTATTAGATGAATGAAACAATGCATTTACACGTTAGCACTAGAAGCTCCTCCAAGTAGCAATGAGCTATAGAATGCATTGTGTGTGTTGATAAGCTTGTGTTTTCAAATTCTCCACCTTTTTGTTTTGCTTTGTTTTCATTTTATTGTTACCTCTCTCCCCCTGGAAATCCCTTTATGTATTAGCTATTGCATGGTTTATTTTTCAATATTCTGTAACTGTCAGATTATTTAGCTGGCTTATCTGCTCAAGCAAAAGGGACTATGGGAGATATTGATTTTTATTTTAACTGGGTTAAAATTCTATCCAATCGTTTTTCTGTTCCAGCCAACTCTCCTGGCATTTCCTGCAAGGGCATTGTTTGTGTCTCTTTAAGTTATCCACAGGCAGGATGGTTTTTGATGATGTGAGAAATGAACTCTGAGAAGCCCTAAGGAACTTTTCTCCATCTTAATGTTTCTGAAATGATTGCTCAGTAAAGCTCTACATCTTAGCATTTGCTAAGAAAAATTCCATTTGGTATGGCACTTGTTTCTCCCAAATGATGGAGCCTAGCTGCAGTAATGTGGTGGCTCTTGATATTATTTCATGGATTAGACTACTAAATTGTAAGGAAAGAAAAAGCAGAAAGAAAGAAGAAAAAAAGAAAGAAAGAAAGAAAGAAAAAGGAAGGAAAGAAGGAAGGAAGGAAGGAAGGAAGGAAGGAAGGAAGGAAGGAAGGAAGGAAGGAAGGAAGGAAGGAAGGAAGGAAGGAAGGAAGAGAAAGAAAGAAAGAAAGAAAGAAAGAAAGAAAGAAAGAAAGAAAGAAAGAAAGAAAGAAAGAAAGAAAGAAGAAATGTGTTTATATATATATATATATATACACAGGGTGGAGCAAAAGTAGGTTTACAGTTGTTTGTATGGAAAATAATACAATAATTAATAAATAATAATACAAGAATAAACCCTGTTTCCTGTACTCACAACTACAAACTTACTTTTACCCCACCCTGTATTTATATATCATTCTAACCACCAATTATTCCTCCTAGTTTTTTTCTATAATTAGACACTCAAAACAAAGGATTTAGGGAAGAAGAAAAGGTCACACTTTGACAACTATCCAAATATATTATTATCATGACAATTTCTAAGTCTGTTTAAAGCAGGGAAATACCCAAACTTCAACAAAATATTTTAAAGTCTGTTTTACATTAAAAGGTTATTTGTATTTTCTAGATGGATATGTATGCAGGAGCTGCACATCAGCTTTTTCATTTACCTGAGTAAATTAGCTTTATAGATGTAGAAAGAGCTCTGTTTTATTTTCAACTTTCTTTGGGGGGTGGGGTGTTTGCTTAATAATTTGTCATAATTTGCCTTTGTGAAGACTCTTCTTTCTGAATTTTTATGGGAAGATGATCTATCCATCTTTTACGTTTTACTGGAAGATAACATATATTCAGAAGAGAGTACATATCATGAGTGAACATCTCAACAAATTTTCACAGACTGAACATGCCCCTTTAAATAGCACCCAGATCAGACACAGAATGTTTCTAGTCTAGTCCTCCCAACCCCTTCTTTGCCTCCAGGGCCCTTCCAGGAGGGTCACATAGCCCCATGGGTAAACACTGACCTGGACTCTATCTGCATTAATTAACTTTGCCTGGTTTTGTCCTTTATATAAATTGAATCACACCATTCTCGATCCTTTTTTGATTGTATGCCTCTGTTAGGCATACTAACCAAACATATATGAGTAAAGTTGATATACAATTAAAAATAGGCATCAAATATGTCTAATTACAGTTGTGCACATTTGTAGAACAAAAATTACACATATAAGTTAATCTAATTTGAAAAAAAAAACTTTAGAAAATTATATCACTAAATTTGTGGGATTAAGGATGGGAGCAAAACACACTGAGTAAACACAATAATTAATAAACGTAGCCAAGTATAAAAAGGCCATTTGACTAAAATCCTGGTGATGGTTCCATCAGCAGACAAAATGACACATCCCTGAATAATGGGCAGGAGCAGATGGGAGATAATGTCTTTTTTCTTTCGCCCATAAACTGCTCTGTTTTCCAGCTGGGGGGCAGTAACAACAATGTTTATAGTTAATTCTGTACAAAACAGTGCACCCAGTATGTAAAGCTAAATTGGAGACATGATGCTAAAATCTCATTGGCATATATACTTAATTAGGAAGTTTTATAATGCCATTTGGCCCTGGAACAAACTCCCTCTCCTCACTGATTGCAAATGCTTGCTTTTTTTCTCTACAGAAGTGGAAGCATTTGTTGAATCAAACCACGGTGACAGCCAACTCTCTTACGTAAACAATCATTACAGGCGAACATCCTCACTCCCAATCCTTATGTTTACAAGTGCTCCTGGCTGTTTTTACTACTCTGGGCACAGCACTTGGGAGTCCTCCTTGCTTTTTGTAAAGCTGCTCACATCAAAGCATAGGCTGGAGAAATCACCTCTTCCTGGTGTCCAGAATTGTCATGTCCCTCTTAAATAGGCTTTTTGGTGATGGCAGAGAAATGGTGGGTGTGCATTTTCTCCTCTCCCCCCTTCATCCTCCCTCCTGTTAACAGAGAGCTGCTTCCTAGTTGTAGTCAGGGGAGCAGCATCCTGCTTGGCTGATTTTTCCAGAAAATCTTGCTCTTGTCACCCAGAGCCAAGATTTTCCAGAAAATCTTGCTCTTGTCACTCTCCCAGGAATGAGCTGCCTGGGACATTCCACTCCTTCACGGCCCTGCTACAAACCACTGGCATACACCTTTCCCCTTTATATTTTCCCTTCCTGAGAATGTGTTCTTATCCAAAGAGGATGTGGTCACACACATTTCTGCCTTTCTCAAGTGAAGCTCTCACTGTGGCAGGTGCTATGGCCAATAACACATTGAGAATTCCTCCATCTTCTGCAGGAAGAATAAGGCAACAGCCAGAGTAGGGTAACCCAATTAAATAAAACAAATACCAAAACAAGACAGGGTAAAAATGATAAATAAGACAAAATGAGGAGGTGAGCTAGGACAAAAGAGTAGTTGAGTTCCCAGGCATGACGTGACTGCAATGTGCATATTGGATTGGAGCACCATCCTGAAGTAGTGAGTAATGAGGCAGAGCGGTGGAAGCAGTCCCAGTCTTTGCAAGGCTATTAAATGCTGTCATGCTCAGTTGTTAAAAGGAATGGGGTCAGTTAAATGTGTCTTGCTCAGCACAGGTTTGAAAAAAGGTTCCCGTGAAGGCAGAGAGGAACCACAGCCTGGAGTGAAAAGGGCTCCTCGGGGAATCTCAGCCAGCAGCCAGAGGCACACAGCAAGTTGCAAAGTGTTGCCGATCGCTTTGTGGAAAGCTGCCTTGGCCTTGCTCTGCCCATTGGGGAAGTACTCCCTGCTGAGTGTCAGAACACTGCCAGAAGAAGGGCAGATGCCATTGTTCTCAAAAGGGATTGACCACCCTCCCCCTACCCTGTAATAGAAAGTTTAACACATAGAAAAGGCATAGATTTAAACTTCAAAATCAGCCAAACTGTGATTATAGAGAAAAGTATCAGGAAACTATGATGCTAAAAAGTGAGTTATTAGGCCAAGAGGCTCAAAAGATGGGATATCTAGGTATTATAGTTCTACAAATGGTCACTGAAGGCAAAACAGAAAGTAAAACAGGCTGCTCACTGTTTGAGATGTCATTCTGTTTTATTTTCAGAGGCGCCTTAAGAGAGGATCTCAAGAATATATATATTTGTCTTTTTAAAATTTAACATACTTATTATTAGAAATTGCCATGGCATTCTAAGACATACTAATTAGGTGAAAACTGAAGTGAGATTCTGTACATTTTCCTGAGATTCTTGACTTAGTATTGATTGGAAATTTTGTGGTATCATTTATTTTGAGTGTTCTTCAGAATCTCTTTTTGACTTAAAGACATCTATGCTCTTTTCTATGCATCTATTCCTGCTATACTTTGACTCCAAGTGTTTCCAGTGATGTCCACTGAAGGATATAATAAGTGTAACGAAATGTAAGTGTGTAGGAAAGAATACATTATTAAGAACTTAATCATAAGTATTGACACATTTATTCTATTAAAAAAGAGCATAAATGTTAATACCTGGAAGTCAAACAATTCTTAAATATATGTCAAACACATGACACTTAGAGAAACAAGTTTTAAAAACTGAGATGAAATGAACTTGATTAAAAATTGGCAGCACAGAGCACGTAGCATTTGCCTCTTTGGCTGCCTGGAAGCCCTGGTTTGGGATCCAGCTTGTCCTACTTCCTGCTATATGACCTTGGCCAAATTACATGTTCTTTCTCTGATTTTCAGTTTCCCCATAGATAAAAATGAGAAGAGTATTATCAACCTTCCAAATCTGGGGTGAAGGTTAAGTGAGTTGCCTATGCAAAAGTGCCTTCATAGACCCCAGGGGGGACCCAGAAAAGATGACTTCTCAGGGTTTCCCTTACTTCCAAGAAAAATTATCTATACTTGAGACAGGTTTTCCTGAGAAAGATCGATCTCTTTCCAGATCAAAGTAATTGTTATTAAAGTAGAACCATGAACTTTTTTGATGCTCTGATTGGGGTAAACTGCTGATATTATTCATAAGTATTTATGGCATTACATTTTACTTAAAGGAGGCTACAGCCAAAAATCCTGATGAATTATAAGTTTAAAATGTTATCCTCTAAGGCAAGGATTGGCAAACTATAGTCAATAAGCCAAATCTGTTTTTGTAAATAAAGTTTTATTGGAACACAGCCACACCCATTTATTTATAAATTTTCTATACTGTTTTTGCCCTACAGCAGCAAAGTGAAGTAGCTGTGTCAAAGAACCATATGGCCTGCAAATCCTACAATATTAGTTATTTTGCCTTTCCAGAAGTTCTTCAACTCTAGTTCTAGAGGAAAAATGTTTCCAAATTAAAAGGCACCACCCAGTAGGCTTGTTAAAAACTGTATCTCCACCACCTCCTGGAATACCTGGCACATAGTAGAGCCTCCATAAATATTTGTTAATTATTTAATAAATGATTCAACTTTCCACTGAAGGGGAAGCTGATATAGAGGATAAATGTGTTTTTGAAGAGTTTGGGATAAATTAAAGTTTGGACAATGAAATTCCATGAGATGCTTTAGAATAGCATCCCATTTATAGCAACCCAAGAGTAAGTCTTTTGGCAAAGCAAAAAATTGTTTTTGTAATGAAAGAAGTTACTCCCTAACTTACCTGCTTAGTAAGTTCTAAATTTTCATAGATTTATCTTAAGATAAACTACATCTGTGGTGTTCTCTCGTTTGATAGGATGATGAAGGGAAAACAGCATGGCAGCTCAACTTAGCTTCGACTATAAGAAAATCAGGGGCTACAGGGCAGAGGAAACACATGATCTTTGTCCTACAGAAGCCTGAGTTCAAGAAGTGGCTATGATTTTAACCTTCTAATGAGAGGCCATTATAAAGCAAGGGAAATTTGGAAGTCTATAAATAAACAGATCAACAGCAGGAGCCTCCTATAAGAAATGGCAGAGAATTGTGGGTGCAGCTCTGCCCAGGGAACCGATGATTCACATTTAAGAGAGTTGCACCTTAAAAATAGCTTACCAGGCCACTAGGTTTCATTCCATGAGGCCTCCTTTTGCCATTTTAATGGTCACTTCCACTTTAGGGAAATACCATGTCATATATCTAGATACTTGCACTTCCTGGCGAGACCCCAAAAGGATATTAAAGCAAAACAAAATAATCTTAATAACCATGGCAATAAGCCAAATAAAATGAGGAGGGTGGATATTTCAATCGATTTGTCAGTTTAATTTTACTAGCAAGCCAAACATTTCTGAAGTGTCAAGCAAGTTGTAACTCAGTCCCTGCAGAGTGAAGGAAAGGGCTCCTGAGATGAATGCCGTGGCCTCAGCCATTCCACCTCCCAGGGAGTATGAATAATGGATGGGATAAAGGCAACATGTACAAAATTGTTCTTTTATTAATGAAATGAAGACTATTTGTGATGGTTAGCAATAAATTAAGAAAAGCAAAAAGGAAAAGCAGTCAAAGTGTGCCCCTGAAAAATGCAATTATTTAAATCCAATAATGATCGTCATGACAGAAAACACTGCCTCACAACTTCAATGAGGTGCATCTCTTGCCAGTCCTGCACATGCTGCAGAACAGAAGTGTTTTTGATCCATAGACTGAAAGGCCTATTGTTGGGTAAAAGAAAAAGATAACCCATTATAGTAGGCTGACGGAGATATTAAGCATATTCCTAGTATTTTATAGGTGAAAGTTTCCCTAGGGAACTATACCCCTCTTCCCTGTGGACTGGGAAATTCGGGCTCTGTGGTTAGGAAACATGTCCATGGCCACATAATTACCTGAGCTAGGATAAAAAGCTTGTTTTCCTGACTTCTCCCTACTGCTGCTTCCAAAGCGGGTTAAGCTAAGGCTACCAGACAAGACAAGTATTACAGTGATGGAAGGCACAGACCAGCAAAAACAAAGCTAATGCTCCAGTTCACATTTGTGGTTCATTTCTGACCTTCCTCTCCCATGCTTTATTTTTCCTTTAACATCATATAGATATACCAGATGGCTAATGTCCTATATATTTATGCTGATTTTCAAATTTAATGTTAGAAATAAGGACTTACAATATTTGAGTACTATGTGGAGCATATAGTGTTATTTCACTGTAATAAAAGGGGCCACTGACCCAATTCAGTAGATGTATCTATTGGTGGAATAAATTTCCTTGGTATTAGGCAAGCACTGTCTTTTCTTTATTCATGCCTAGTCTTACAGCAGTCACAAAAACATGATAGATATTAATTTCTCTAAGATTTCCAACTACTATGTATGCAGCTACCTGAGTTGCTAAGGTTATGACTTTATTTTACCACTCTTTAGTTTTCACACTTGATCTAGCAGCCTTTAAGGAGACTGTGTTAACCAAGGTTTTACAGCCTGAGTAGAGATATGCAGTGTTTCTTCTGTGTAGGACAGGTGTATATTAGTTTCTCTATATCATTTTATTTGATATTTATTCTGTTTATTCTGTTTACCAGTATCCTCAGTCCACTCTTATTCAGTCAACTATTTATTCTGTTTACCAGTATCCTCAGTCCACTCTTATTTAGCTATGCCCAGTACATAGTATAGCAGTCGTTAATGAGTACATTTTTAAGTAACTAGATTAGAGCATTATATTTAGTTACTACTGGTAAACTCCATAATCTTAAGAGATTTTTTGCTCACCTCTAACCTATGATAATTAACACCAAAATATGATAATGCTGGCTTCATATTCTCTTTGAGCTCTTAATGAAGTGATAACTTTCTGAGGAAACACTTGGGAATTCTACTGCAAGTCCATTCACATTGGTGCCAACAGAGGTATAAACCATAAGGAAAATAACTGATAAAATAATAAGCCTGCTAGGACGTCTTAAGTTTTAAGGTCATATCAAGGTGATACCTGAGGACAAACTTACAGAGATAGACATTAGGGAGGCGAGACCTTATTTGCTTGATATCTGGGAATTTTTTGTGGTTGATAAAGAGGAAAGCAGCCTTTCAGAAATGTTAGAAAGGGCTCAGATTTTACATTTGTGATGCAGCACTTCAGGAAAAATCTTACATTTTGAATGCTTTTAACGGGGAAAATTATGTTTAAAAATTATGTAATAGCACATTGTTCTATTTTCTTGGTTAATATATCTGTTCTGAACTACATATGGGGCTACAGAATTCAGTTGTAAAATTTAACCTGCAAATAATTTTATAGCCACAATTAAAATTCTAAAGATTTTATATATTACAATGCTTACTGTGATAAATAATTGGACTGCAATAAGTGGTTGCAAATAAATAAATATATGAATATAAGTGAATTTTAACTTTAATGTAAACATTCAATCATATCTGATATATAAATCATATTTTTAAATATTGGTTCATAATACTTTTAACTTCTTATTCTTTTGTATTAAAGAGTTGTTTTGGGTTCTATTTGTTGTTATTCAGAAAGTACATAGTCATCTAAAATAATTTAATTCTGTATTAATTAAAAAATATTTAATAAGTCCCTAATATGTGTTCCACAGCCTGCTAGGCATTCTGAAAATGCAAAGGAGTTTCAGGTTGTACCACAGAGGAGCTTGTGTGTTATTTGGGGAATAAGCACAGAAAAGATAATAGAGGTCCTATGCACAATAAGTGACAAAAGTTTGGTCAAAACAATGATTGCCTGAGGAATTTGGAAAGAAAAAGGGTGATGTGGAAGGTGAAATTTGATTAAACCTGGGAAAATGGATAAATCTGAGTAGGCAAGGAGGAGGAAAGATAATTTCAGGTTGATGAACACCTTGAGCCAAGATATAGAGGTGAGCATGATTAAAGCACATTCACAGATATACCCAGTAGTACTGTTTTGATTGCAAGTAAAGAAAACCCAAACCCAACTGGCTTCAGCAAAAAGAAAATTTGTTATTTTATAAAATCTGGAAGGTCCAAAGGTTGGGTCTGGCTTTAATGATTGATAAGTCAGAGTTTGGTGTCTTTTCATCCCTCTACTCTGCCTTCCTGTGTTGGCTTTAGTTGGAGCTTCACGTGGTACCAGGGTGTAGGAAGCAGCTACCATCCTTCAAAAATTGGGATTCATTATAAATATGAAGTCCAAGCAAAAGTCTCTCCTTATGTCCTGTTAGCTGGGTTGGGTGCCCATCCTGCCAGTCATAGGTATTGAGGAATGCAATAAGCTCAGGTTTGCTCCTGGGTCACCAACCCACCTGCCCCCATCTCAGAGGTGGGGGTAGGGTCACCTTCACTGGATCCATAGAGTATGGCTGTGAAGGATGTTCAAAAAGAAACTGAGGCATGGCTAACCCTAGACAAAGTAAATGGATGTTGTGCAAGAAAAGCAAATGAATAAAAGTAAGTATGCTGATGTTATGGGATGATTTTGAATAATAACAGGAACTAAACACTGGAAATTTTTATTGTAAGCATGTTGTGAAATGGACTTTATAAGGAATTCTAAATAAATCAGACCTGAGGAAAATTGACCTGTCAGCTGCATGTACAATGGACTGGGGGTTGGATGCTCAGGAGGGAAATACTGTGACCTCTGTTGCACTTTCCTATATTTCAAAAGCCACAGCCTTTGTAGAATATCTGTTGTGTGTTATAAACTGTGGACAGCACAGAGAGGATGCCCAAGACTTTACCTTGCCCTCCATAGCATATACAATGTGACAAAGAAAACAGTGAGTTTAGAGTCAATTATGGTGTAAGTAGGTTAACAGTGATAACAGTGACAGGTTTCAAGGGAACACAGGAAAGGAAGACGTTCTTAAAACGAGCCACCGTCCATGGAGCTGGAAGTAGAGTGAGTAGGAGCCTAAGGAGGAGAAGCCTGTGGACAATGACATCCTCTGGAACATCTTTGAGAGCAAGTCAGTTGGGAGTCCTAAACATTAATTGGTTAGCATTTGAGAATGTTGCAAGGATCTGGGTGAGTAGGAAATTGCCTCTCTGTCATCAGACCCAGGGCTCCCTAGGAGTTTACAGGTCCAGAATGGGATTGTACACACGGTGGACCCTGGTGTGCAGACTCTGAGAGAAGATCTGAGGTCATCAGCATAGGAAAGCCTGGTCTTTTGACCTTTGATGCCAAAGTGTTTTCTCCTCAGCTCACTCTGGTTGGGGCAGAGAAGGAGTGAGCTATGGGAGTGCAGTGGCTCCATTTTATTCTTTTCCATTGGACTTCAGAGTAAATGGGAAGAAATTACTTGGGCCTCTTGCAGGAGAACTCAGTTCTTTTCATAGCAATGAGATATGGTGAAGTCTTTCCACATGCCTGCGCCTCAGTTCCCTGGCCTGGAAAGGCAAAGCATTGAACAAAGACTACTTCATAAATTCTCTTTCAAGTCTTTAAGTCTATAAATCCAACAGAAACAACCATTATACCCTTATTCCCTGACATGTGATCATGACATGATAGTTTCCAAAAATAACTGGTGAGCCAGTGCACCTAAAGACACAGGGGCATTTGAGCACCAGGGATCACCTACAAAGGTGAGGAGTTATAAAGCTGCTAACTAGAGAAATTGGCAGGGGTGGTGAGAACTGACCACTTAAAAAGGACAGGGCAAGGGTTCTCTAGGCAGAGGGACAACTAAGGAAGAGAATAGGATTGCCCTTATAATGATGTAGGGAAATGAAAGAAAAACTGAGGAGAATGGGAATGGGACCATCCAAGCATAAACTCAGCACTGTCACCAGCTTCTGCATGAATTTGATTATGGTACTTATAGAAAAAGGGCTTATTTCAGTGGCTTGATATAATTGAGTAAGTTATGGGAGATGAAGTTAATATGGAGAAGGTGCCAATGGGGAGAGGGGTGAAGTACTCTGAGATAAGTTCTAATGCTTCATCTTGCATTGACCTGCAGTTACTTAATTTTAAAACATTGTCTTACATCAAATTATAAAGAAAAAAAACCTGTCCATTTCTGGGAATCTTAGCCATTTAGGAAGCATTTGTGCATCCATCTTTACCTACAGAAACTCTGGGAGTGTGGGAAGGCATTAAGCCCACTCCTCATTTAACTGAGAACTGAGTGAACAGTTCATACAGCTAGTGATGGACAGAGCAGGACTCAAAATCCCTGACTACAAGCCTGGTGTGCTTTTCTTTCCCACATCAGAAAGGCTCAGTTCACTAGTCAATATTCAGTCCAATGCCAAGGACTTTTTTCTTCCTCAAGAAGGTAGAAATAGAGATATTTTTTATGAGCAAGAGAAGAGTTTATATTACTCTTGAATTAACTACAGAATGGTTTTTATGTAAGCCAGACTAAAGACATGTCTGTTTTTTACAAACATTCATTTCTACACAGATATGTTCAGTTTGCTTCGAAAGCAAAATACCATGTGTTGTGACTTTACAGTGTTTTAAATAAAGTTAGGAATTTGGGTTTATGATGCTGAAAATAACATAAAATCAGTGGGCATAATACCAAGAACTATATATATATGAGGGTCCTTAAAATTTTGACAAGTAGAAGAATGAAACATTGACATTTCAACAAACCAGTTATTGAACTATTGTATTAATAACCTAGTGAAATGAGAAGTGAATTATTAAAATTTATCTTCCTCATTGAGACTATAAAACTGTTATTCAGTTTTGGGATAGTTTTTAAGGCAGCATAGCTCAACCTAACGAAGCCATTTACTATATTGGTTATACACACTACCTCTCTTTCCCTCTTTATTAGTTCATTTTGGAACTTTGATTGCCCTACTTTAGATCTAAGATTGCTCTCATGCTATACTGCAGTTGTATGAGGGGCTTAGTTTTCACTTTGTTCTCAGAACCAGGCTAGCTATAAATTTATCTCTGTTCTTTGAAGAAGCTAATAGTAAATTTTCAAGAGGAAAAATGGTGGTATATATCCCTGTAGAGGAAAAGTAATCTCTTAAAAGCAGAATAACCTCCAGGCTACATCTTTTTAAAGAGGGACTTTGAAACAAGGATGCCTTCAGCTTTTATAAGTGTTTTATATTTTTCTTCAGGCTTTGTACCTGCTCTTCTGCTCTCTGTGTAAGGTTTTTCTGTAATGACCCCATTCCTCCCACACCCATTAAATCTGTAATGAAGTCATGCCATTCCAAGTTCTGATGTCATAATAGCTTCCAGAGCTGTGGCTGGATCACACAGCCTAGAGATCGTCTGAGGTTCCTCAGGAAAATGAGGCCTAGAGACCAGGAGCTGGAATACCCACAGAACTGAATCTGCTTCATAAATCACCACATACTATGATGAAAATGAACTTTGTAAAGTAAAATCCTTGGAAAAGTTTCCATTTGGTTTAATTGCACTCAAACAGTTTTCAATTTCAGGCATTGGTTTCATTAAAATTAAAACAATTCTTCCAGGAGATTCAGCCACGCTCCTCATCAGCAGATAATAAGATAGTTTAGAATGAGAAGGTGCTACAATAACAGAATGAGCTTGTGACTCTGTTTCCATGTCTGACAACTTCCATCATTTTTATCTTTATTATACAGTTGCCTTGAGCTAAATGTTGATGAATGAGGCTTGCCTGGCATCCTCACACGTCAGACACACAGGCCTGGGGCTCCCATTTACCAGGGCTCTCCAGCTGGCCAGTGAGCCACCAGAAATAACAGATGTGGAGTTAGGGAAAGTCTGAGGAGGGTTGGAGAGGGGTTGAACCCATGACATCATCTATCCTGTCTGTGCCTGCTGATGTCATGATCAGGCTCTCCTAGGAGCTACATCTTGGGGAGCAGAAAGCTCCCCAACAGTGGTAATTGTTGTCAACAAAACTAAGCCATAATGGACAGGTTAACTTGGCCAGTATATTTTTCTGACCTCAGAAAGTTTCAGAAAGAGTTTCTTGAGCCTTTTCCTTTGGCCTAATTGTCCTCTTTCTCATTTTATGCCCCTGCTAGACCACCGCTCTTGATAAGGAGAGGCAGGTTTTCCGACGAAGACGCAACCAGGATGTGAGGAACCGATACAAGGCACAGCCGGCTCCGCCTGAACTCAACTCAGAATCTGAAGACTACTCCCCAAGCTCATCTGAGACTGTTCGCTCCCCAAACTCACCCTTTTAATAAGACCCTTTTACTAGAAGTCCTAGCTTAACCCTTTGAGACTCTGAGATTTCCCCCCAAATTTATGTAAAACAGTTTCATCTGATCTATCTAGTACTCAGAAAGAGAAAGTGTGCTTTCTGGTATATTTGTAGCAATTTCCCTTTGCTGAATGAGATGATATGTTGTTTGTGAAGATGGCAACCTGCTGCAAATAGGGTCCTCAAAGGGTTAAGTCTACTTTGCAACTTTTTAAAACTTAAAAACAATGAATTTTTTCATCAGTCAAGCTAGGTTCTGCAGTGTGTAATAAGCACATGTTAACCCTCTGAGTGCATTGACTGTGGAGACCCCTTGGGGAAATTTTCAGGCTTTTGGATGTACAGACATGTTTCTTGATTTTGCTGAAGATCTAGGGGTGTTTTTAGTTGTGGAGACATCTAGACAAGAAAGGCACTTAGAATGACATCTTGCTTGTCCTTTTTAGTGTGTTTAGATCATGGCAGGTTTATAACTTAGGCATAAGCACCCCTCTTTCTTCTTCACAATCCTATTAAGAAAGGGGCTTTTTTTGTCAGAGGTATGACTGTCAGCTGCCATGAGTCCTGCATCCCAAGTGGAGGAAACTGGGTCTGTGGCAAACAGCCTAGCCCACAAAAAAGATGGTACCCCCTTCCCCAAATTGTCTCCATATGAAGATGTGCTGATGTTGCCCCAGAAATGCTGCTTCCACATCAGCTGCTGCTAGTGCCAGCATAGACCCTCAGGAAGTCACACACCTTGTCTTGTGCTCAGTGAAGGAGGGTCTGCCTGCTCAGTATGAAACACCTACAGAAAAGGAAAAACTGGTAGAAAAGAGCAATAAATTGCCAGGTGCTCTATAGGGGTGGAATTTCAAACAGAAAGAGGAAACAAGATCCTGGTCTTTTTCTCACCTGCTTCTTCATGCACTGCTGTCATCAGTGTGAAATCCATCTAGAGTATCAAATCCATACAAAGGAGTTCTAGGGCATAGGGGACTAGAGGAAAAGTGCTTTGCAAGGTGGCCAAGGAGAAAGAATAGTGAGAAAACAATCTAGAATACTTTTTAAATGGGTTTTAAGGAAATAAAACTGAGAAGATCGTTTCCTGTGCACCTTTAGGTTTCCTATATATAATCTCCCAGGAAGAACAGGAGAACTGGAAGATACCTTGAAGATAAAACTTCCATTCCTTAAGATGCCCTTTTTATATACGGATCTTCAGCTATCCAGAGGGACATGCTATTTTTCTCTCTATGGGTCAAGTCTTGTCTGAGACCTGAATTTTCACTCCTGTTAAAAAATCTTTCTCCCTAGCCCTATGTCTCCATTGAGTTTCTTCTGGAATGTGTCTCATTTCAGAACAGGGGCCTCCTGTACATTACAATACTTAGAAAAGAGGCTAGCCTTGGTGTTTTGGAGACAGGCCCAACTCAAATGCTCTCCTAAGGTTTGCTCAACTTTGTGATCCAGGAGACAACCAACAAGTGATGATGTCTTATAAAATTTGCACATGGATGGCTGAACAGCACTTATTGTCTCTGTTTTGAATATACTTCAATATCTGAAGGTCTTTGATCCTTCCTATAGTCAGTTCTTTATTTTCAAATACACATTGGTCTTCAATTGCTTTTTACTCTTTAACTCATAAATTATGGAGTATATTAATATAGATTTTAAGGTCATAACATGTCATGATTGTTGCAGTACAGTTCCCTCAATTTTTTGCTCTTCTACATTTAGGTTTATTTCTTTGGTCTGACATATAAACAGTAAATTATTTATTAAGAGCTTTCCGCCAGGCCAGCGTGATTCAGTGGTTGAACATCAACCTATGATCCAGGAGATCAAGGTTCGATTCCTGATCAAGGCACATGCTCGGGTTGCGGGCTTAATCCTCAGTGTGGGCATGCAGGAGGCAGCTGATCAATGACTCTCTCATCTTTGATGTTTCTCTCTCTCTCCCTCTCCCTTCCTCTCTCTGAAATCAATAAAGACATATTAAAAAAAAAAGTTTTCCCCCTTTTAGAGAGTCCTGAAATGATAACATACAACTTCACAAAGTAGCACAACTCAGTCAGGTTTTGGGGTGGGAGGAGAGGGCAGAATACCAGAAATTAATGCTTTTTCTAGAACTGTAAAGCAAAGCACTATTCTAAGTAACACTCGAGTAGCCATATAACTTGGCCTCAATTCTAAATGTGCGACTATGAAGAATATTATGGGCAGAGACCTACCTGCAGTAGATTGTCACTTTCTTTTCTTTCTCTGATTTACTGCTTTTCCCTTGAACATTATATGCATTGCTACAGCATTTAGTGTACAGAACTTACAGTGTATGGCTCAGACCTCTTTCTATCCAAGTCTTGGGACACTGTGGACCAACCACATGAAGCTATGGAGTGTTTCCCGGCACACTGCTGAGAGCAGCTCGGAAGAATGCAGGGCCTATTCATCATGGGGAGCCCAATGCATTGCTGTAGAATTTGTGATCTATGCTGAATAAACAGTGGTATGTGACCTGTCAAGTAGAAATATTGAGTAATCAGATGGAATTCAATCTTTTCAGCATCAAGCTATCAAGATCCTGAATGTCAGAGATGTACTCAGAGGGTTAACAAACAAGCACAAGGCATGCTGATTACATTGGTATATCCAGACTGCTTTGCTTTTAGCCGGTCCTTTCTGATTTTTTTGATGACATTCTTGGGATAGTTCAAGTTTTAAATAACTAAGTAGTGGTGTTCTTTAAGGAATTTCTATAACCAAATTGATCTTATTTTTTCTTCACTTCATCATCGAATAAATATGTACCATTATGGCAGTGTGCCTCTGTAATTATCAATTTAATCATTGCCACAAGTATTTCCATATTTTTTCTAAATATTCAATATAGTTCTTATGGTGGTAGTCTGGTGATGGGGACTCTTTCCTTTATTAATACATGACCGGCCGTATGGTATTTTCAAGGGAATTTTAAGATTCAACTTTTTAGTTCAGTAGTAGACTAAGAAAGAATGTCTTCATAACTTGCATTGTGTAAATCATCTCTGTAGATGACAACTGTTTACATTAATGAACACTTTTTTTTAAATTGTAGCAGAAATCATTTTATTCATCACAATCAATGAATATGTGATTTGTTTCAAATCATTAGGAGGAAAAGTAAGATTTCAGTCATTAAAAATGTTTTTTAAAGTAGCCCTCATCTAACTTACACATGGTGCATATTAAAATAAGCAGAGAAAAAATGCAAATAAACTACTGAAAATGCTTGGCGTTTTGTATTCCCTGATACCTCGTGCAACCTATTCAGTGACCCCCTGGGTTGTGGTTAACAGCCCCCTCAGATATTGTTGAAAGAAAGCAATATATCCATAAATGAAAGCTAAAATTGCAATCCTTTACCCTTTGAAGCATATTTCAGTTGGAAAAAACAGGGAAGAAAAATTGGCTTAGCTTAGAGGGTCAGGGAGCTACCATGTCACCAAGGATCAAGCACATTAAATCATGGTGGTTTGCCGGCCAAGGGCACCCATTAGACAACTCTATCCTCCTGCTGTAGTGCAATTGTGCTTGAGGGAGAGCTTTCTTAATATTATTTTGTTGCCTGCTAGCCCTTCTCAGGGTAAGAATCTGTCGAATTTCTGTGATAAACTACTTTCAAAGGTTTTTAATTTGACCATAAAAAGGTGTGCCCCAGGCTGGTTTGCTCTAGAGGGCCTGTGTCAGAGTGAAGGTTCACTTCCTTCCCTTCTCTGCCCAATTCTCCTGAGAAAATGGCAACAACAAAATCTGGTATGTCTTTTTCTTCACTGTGATTTCAGAATTTTGGAAAGCACCAAGATCCAAGATGGTAGTTTTAATGTAATTATTCATTTGGATGTGGGTTTCAAAAAAATAATGATTCACTTAGCATATATTGTAGATAACGTATCTTTTCTATAATTTGTAAATCACTAAATTTTTAAATGCTACATGATTTTTTGTCCAATCAAAAATTTCTAAAAACTTGAAATTGGTCGGTTCAAAGGTTAGCTCTTCCTGCGTGTTGTCTGCCACTTGTATTAGGAGTTGGGAAAAATGCTCTCAGATGAATCCTTACTTTGCATGCTGTGATAGAGGGTCAGATATATGCTCCTTTGGGAAACATGGATTTCTTTACTTAATCATCAAGTTTCATAAAGCCAGTCTAGTCTATTAGAGAAAATAGTGATTCAAAACACTCTAAAATTAACATTTTTGTCAATTCAGATATGAAAAGAAGAGTGCCAATTAACACACTTTAAACTTTTTTTGTTTAAAAGCAAGTAAATCAACAACACACTAAACATTTGACCCCTGCAAATGTGCTTTTAAAATTGGCTCAATGGTGCTTATACATGAAACAGTTACAAATGGGGTCCAAGGACTGTCACAGGAATTTTTAATTTGTATGTAATTACATACTTGAGGTGGAGGTGCTTCTAAGCCAATCTTTTACTTTTTAATATTTCAAATATGCAGTCATACATTGAGTAACATTAAAGGTCTTAAACTGGTGAGAAAAAGGAAATTCAATGTAGAGGCTTAGGATGACTCTGGTTGGTGTGGGCTTTTTGTCCCCTTAGTTTTGTCCCCCCACAGCACCCCCATTGCTGCTGCTGTTGTTGGGCTTCAACACTGAAGTTGCAGTGATCAGTTCTCAGTGAGGGAGTTTCTGACTGGCAGGTGTTTTGATCATGAGGTTTACAATATCTTGCTTGCCCTTGGAGACAAGTGAAAGATCTCATTTCATTATTTTTCCCTAAAGGAAAAGCAATCTCTACAATTAAACCAAACCTGCAAATTTCCTCAACATTCTTTTTAGGTCAACTGAAAGGAGACACTTAATGTTGCTTCAATGTAAAATTGTATATTTTTGTCTGTGATATACTTTATTAATTTAAAGTAAATAATAGTTCTACAAGCCTTCACTGTTGGTATTAAGAGAAAGTAGGACTTTAAAAGTGATGATAAAGATCCTATAATGTCAATTCATTCCAGTCCAATTCAATGTGGTAAGAAAAAGACCTTGAAGTTCCTAGGGACAATTTTTCACTTGCTATTGACATTAATCTTTGAAGTATTCTCAGAAAAAAAAAGAAAAAAAAAAGAAATTGAAACTGGTCCAAGGTTAAAGTCATAGCCTCGATAACTTTTCTAAAAATTTTATTAGGAAATTAATAATAGCATTTTTCATTCTAGCTGAAAGAAAATTATTAAAGGATTTAGTTAAGTGTGAAATTAAATAATATTTTGTTCATGCATACTAAAAAGATGAATTGAAATAAGTTTCTGAAAGATTTCAATTTGGTTCAAGAAAAAAGTTCAATGTTTCCTTTGAAAATACTGAATTTATCAATTGCATGGATCAGATGGCATAAGTTAATTTTTGATTTTGAGAATCTTAATGAAATAACTTTTAAATGATTTGTATCCATCATTAAAGCTAAAATGAGATCCAATTTTTTCCTAATCTCTCAGTTTAAGCTAATAAATGTAGGTTAATGTGGAATGGAGTCATCTGTGATATATTATGTTCACTTATCAGCTGAGCTTTTTTGATGTTGCCTGTTTTTATGTAAAACATGTTCTTAAAGTTAATAAAATAATAGTACTTGGTGTATGAACTACTATATAATACCTTAGCTGCGGTGTCCATCCTCAGTTCACTTTGCCATGATGGAATAAAATTTCACTTTAGTTCAATTCATAACTGACACATTCAGTCCACAAAGGAATAACCCAGCTGTGTTCTTGGGGAGAATTTTCTCTATGCAAGGCTTTAAAAATTAGTCATGCAGCCAGAATGTAGTTTTCCCACATGTCCTCCATGGCAGGGTATATATTTCATGAGCATAATTCAAAAACAACTATTCCAAAAATGCCCCTTTTCATATATTACCTTCCTGCCTGGGCAGGATAAACACAAAGAAATAAAATACAACTCAACCCTATTTTATCCTTCAACCTATGTGCACAAGCTCTCCAGAGAAGTGGGTCGTTATATCCACTAACCTGCAATTAGCTATCATTTTTATAGCAATTTCCCATCAGGCATTCCACGTGCAATATTGACCTTAGAGAAAATTGCAAAATGGCACAAAGGAATAAAGTTCTTTTTTCTGTGAGTTTTTCAATGCTAGGAGATTGAGAAGTCAGCCAACAAAAGTGATTGACTGTCTTCTGGTGTCCTATGAAGGTGCCAGAATGTCTCCAGGAGCTTGTAACTTTAGCAGTTACCTTCCCTGCCATCTACATGCTGCTGCCACGGTGACTGTTTTCCCTTTTGCTCCTCATAAGTGAAATCCAGGAGCCCTTTCCAGGCTCTAAGGCATCTGCTGTGAAACAATAGCTAAAGTGATTGCTTCCTAACAGACATTACCTTGTTTTATGAGGCTGGCAACTCTGCCAAAAACCTGCCATCAGAAAAATGGGCTCTGACGCAGAAACCAACTCTGGGATTGAAGATGATAAGAAAATGGGGAAATTCCTGCCATGTAAGGAAATTGGGAAAGGAAGGTGTTCCACAATTCCAGATGGCTGGTAGTTGGGAAGGTGGAATTTGTTCTCTACAAATAAGGAAGCTATGCAAATAGAGGTAAATGGGTAACAAGAAAGAGGTAAAGAAGTACCCTGTGAAATGTCTTATAATGTCTCCTTAAACATAAAAAAAAAAGAAAAAAAGCTTTGTTCTATCTTATAAGGTAGCCTGTTTCCCCGAGCTCTGGGAAGACGAGGAACCCTGCCCAGCCAGCTGGACCAGCCAAATCCATGCTGGCCATCACCACTGTGACAGATGTCCCTGCCAGCTTGCCTGCACATTCAAATCAGTCATTCAAACATTTCTTGAGTAAGTGCCAAAGACACACAAGGCACTTCATTTTGGCTTAGAAAAGAAAAGGGAAATTTCATTGTCCATTTTTATTTTTATTAAGGATCAGAAGACTTTAAAGGCAAGAAAATAAATCTCTAACTGGAAGGTCTGCCATTTATTCTGAGACTCTTGGTCCAGAGTTCAGATACATAGACACCCATATCCAGGGGGACTGTGTTGACGGTAACATGGAGTCTCTCACTTGAGGATGTGCGGTTACCATCTGCCTGATCAATGGTGCACACACTCAGTAGTACTCTTGGCTTTGCTCCTGGACTCTGAGGTAGGAGACCTCCCAGAGTCCTCTATACCATCTGTAATTAGCACACAACTTTAAACTCTGCCATAGAACAATATCCATTTATTCAACAAGCCTTAGTAAGGACCTACTGTGAGTTATGTGCAATGGAGGTTAAAGTCAACGAGACACAATTCCTATTCTTAAGAATCCCTGATTTAGTGAGAAATCTTCCACTCTGGATGACCATGGGTTAAGGTGCCTGATTTATCATTCACAAACTGCCGAACAGAATTTGTCCAGGTTATGGCCTCCCTACCAGCCCAACAATGGTCCTCTCAGCATGTATAGACTGTATGGGTTGTCGACAAGCCAACTATCAGTCACATGAAAATACATTTGTGTCCGTTTTTGTCACAGTTCACGTGTTACCCTTAGAAAATCCCTAGAAGGAGAAAAAGAAAGGGAAGAAAAGAGGAGAGAGGGAGAAAGAGAGGGAAGGAGGAAGGACATAAAGGCTGCCTTAGACAAAGTTGCCATGGTCTTAAGACCTGGTGTATCATTTAGAGAGTTTTAAAGGAAGGAAAAATATTAATGTCAGACAGTGTCCCTCAAAATCAGTCCCAAGGCATGCTCTGTGGGAATCATAGAACATGAATCAGTGTGGATTTAACATGACTTTTAGTCTTTTCTACATCCTTCATGCAAGTGAGCAGTCCCCCATGATAGGCTGAATAATAGGCTCCTACCAAGGGCATTATCAGTGCATTTCTCTAAGCAGGAGGTAGGGCATTTTCCAAGAATGTTCTAATGCCCACACTTCACTGTCCATTCTTCCCTTGACTTTTAAGATCCCCTCAGGGAACTCATTTCCCACCACCTGGAAGAATATACCCTGAACCTGCACTAAAGGGAATTTCAGCCTGGGAATGCCCTCCCCCATCTGCCATCTAGGACAAGTTATCTACTTTCATGTCCAGCAAGTTCCTATCAGGTGCCAGACCCTTTGCTGGATGCTGGGTCACAAGATGAAAGAACTAAGCACTGCCTTCCCCATGTTCAAGGCTCTGTGTGGGAAACAATTAAATAGAGAGATATTATCCAGCATGATTAGGGCTGTGACAGAGAAAGCCTGGGACACTTTGGGAGCACTTTGGAAGTTCATCTAATTGCAATGGGGGGTTTAGAGGAAGCTTCCTCCAGAAAGTGCCCCAAAATGAGGGCCTAAAGGATAAATAAGAATGGAACATGACAAGAAGGAGGTAGGTTTTCCAAGCCATGGGAACATATTTGGAGACCATGGAGAAGCTCAGAATTGGACAGATGGAAGTTTAAGGTCAACTCCAATGAGACTAGAATACAGCCCAGGGAGCGGGGCCTCACAGACCCTCAGCTATCATGCCAGAGAACAAGCATGGGGACTGGCCCATCTCCTCATTGTATGTGTTCAGAAGTGGTAAGTAAACTTAAAAATGAAACAGCCCCAGATGCTGGTTCCCTGAGCTGGCTAAGGAGGAAGTGGAGCAGGGTAGATGACTCTCGAGGGGACATTAAAGATACTTCCTTAAAAAACATGGATCTTAATCTGTCCCTCACAGCAATAGCAGAGGGCAGCTTCCCTGTGCAAACAAAGCAGGCCATATATTAACCCTTTCCTGAAAGGAGCAGAATCTCCAACTCACAAAGCTTATCAGCTCACCACTAACAGGGAAAAATCACATTCTTCTCTTCTGTGTTGTTTGACTTCTGAAAAAGAGAGAGAAATCCCCTCACCCTGAAAAGTAACTCTCCTTCCTGAGCAAATCCACATTGCCATCTTTCCCTGCAGCAAGGTGCTAATTAATGTTCCTCCCAAGAGAGTCTTCATTATTCCATCAGAATTACCCATTAATTTGTTGGATTCTTCTGGTTAAGGAGTGAACTTGACATTGCTGGTGTGTTGTTCAGAATGTGAAATAGCCTTTCATTTTCAACATGTAAATCCAGGCCTAAACCAACCCCAGACCTTTTCAATTCCCTCTCTTGACATGGTCCCCTCTGTCTTGCCCTTGTGGACATTCCATTCTTTAACAACATTCTCTAAGTCCTCTCTTTCCTGTTCAGTGAGCCATTTTTGCTTTATCAATAGCTTCTATTATTTCTACTTACTCTATAGAGGAAGGTAAAGAGTTCACATTGGTTTCAGAAGTTGGAAAACTGAAAACTTCCTGCTCAGGATGGGAGGGGGACCTCTTTCCAACACTTATATCTGCTGATTTGTCCCACATACTTCCTCCCCTAGTAGTTTTGTGGGTTCTCTTAAATTGCCCACACCTTGGTGTGCTTTTCTGCAAAAATGTGTTAACACATATATGTACCTTAACCCCACTGCCTCTCAGGGCCCTCTCACAACAGGGCTGTCCTCTCCCAACATGTTTGCTCTGAAAATGTCTGATGAAAATCCACTGAGAGCAGCCATGGTGAAGGAGAAAGCAATGTTACCTCAGTAACCAAGTCTCCAGAATGCCCAAAGATGCATTTATAAGGTGGGTGAGTAACCACCAGCCTGGGTCACCAAGCTGCTGGAGGACATCTATTCACTGCAGAGTGTCAGCCGATCAGAGCCTCTGTGAGACTCTCTTAACCAGAGCCCAATAGATAGCCACCAGTGCCTACAGGAACAGAGGGTGCTTTGGGCCTAAGTGATCACTCCTATTAGTAACATTCAAGACACGCAACTCAGTTCTGTCCCCAGCCTGAAAGCAGGGATCACTGTAATGGATAGGAAATTTCTAGGTGAGAGAGAGGACAGGATCTTGTGGGATCAAGTCAGGCCTCCTACCACAGGCTCATGCCTCTTCCCAGTGCTCAGCTCCACTTGTCTGTTTTAGAAAAATAGCCACATAAACCCGGGCATGGTGATAGTAAGGCTTTAACCTTCTCTCCTCCCAGAGACACATCTGCTGTCTGAACACATGTGGCCTCTCCACCATAAAAGTCCAAGTTTTTGCTTCTCCTTAATGTGGTTCTAAATCCAGACTGGCCTCTGGTCAAACTCTGGCCTTCGCCTCCACCATGCCTCTCATAGTTAGATGTTTGGGAGTCATTTCCAGGAAGGTTAGCTTTCACAAGAGAGGCCAAGTGCCCCTGTTGGATGATTAGAGACCATTTCAAGGAAATCAAAGCACAGTTGATGGGGAGACTGCTGTTTTCTGCTCTTTGGGTCATGACAACAGTCTAAGAAGTGTCTTGAATACAATAACTCACCACAAACCCACTCAAGGCAGGAGACTTCTGAGGTAGAAAGGGAGCCTTTTTATTTTAAAGTCTGTCTTAGCAATATTTAGCTTTAATAGCTCACCTGGCAGTACCACTGCCTTTGTGCTGCTAGGAGTTGTCAGGCTGCTTCCCAGCCCCATGGCCTCAGGGGCCTGGGTGGCATGACTGGGTTACCTGTAGAATTACCACCTAGTAATGGGGGTGTGTGTGGTGTGTATGTGAATATATGAGTGCTACGTGCATGGGTATGTTTGTGTGTGTATGTGTGTGTATGCCTGTAGTGTGTGTGCGTGGTATGTGTATGTATGCGTTGTGTGTATGCATAGGCATGTGTTCATGTGTGCTGTATGTATGTATGTGTTGGTGTGTGTGGTGAGTATATGTGTGCAGTGTATGCCTGTGCTGTGTGTATGGTATATGTATATATGTGTGCAGGTATTTATGTGTGGTATGGTGCTTTTGTGTGTGTGATATATGTGTATATGTATGTATGTGTGGAGATGTTTATATGTGATTTGTGTACACATGTGTACAGGGACATGGTGATTAAAAATGGGAGCCTGCATTGTACAGTGCAGCAAGCTTCCTGCTGTAAGCGACTTAACTGTTTCTAAGTGTTTGCCCCTGTAAAGATTACCCTTCCTCTCTCACAGTGTCAGTCACAATAGTCCACTGTGACATGAGACCTGGTTTCTGTCCAGAGCCAGCCTCCTGGAGCTTTATTTACTCTCCTACACTGTCTTCCACTTCATCACTTGCCACAAACAGGGGAGGCAGCTGCAGTGACTTTAGATTTGAGAAGTCAGCCTCAAAAGCTCTCCTGTAAATCAGGAAGGCACAATCTGGCACTCGAAAAATGAGGCTCTCCCTTCTTCAGTACAAGTTACTGTAATTTCAGTCTCGGGCAGGAGTTTCTTCTCTCCCTGCCTTCTCCCAAACGCTTATGCTCTTTATAGATATCAGATGTGAAAGGCTGCCTGCTGGCTATCCCATCTTAAAAATGTTTACATTGAAATCACCAGACCATTATTTTTTTTCCACGCTAGGCCCAGCTTTAACAATCAGCTGATTGCCCTTCAATATTGACTTTTTTTCTTCCTGTTGGTTTGGCTGACAATAGAATGCTGCTGGGAATGCATCTCTGGAGAGTGGAGGGAACTCTCTGTGCCCCTTACTTGACGATGGGGTCACAGGAGGGAAATGACCACATTTGTGAGTATAAGCAGGGACGGGTTTTGTGTAGCAGATGAAAACTTCCAAGGGTGAGAGTTTGAAATTTCCCTTCTCCTGGGAAACATGTATTTTTTTCCTCATTTTGTTTCAGCCACATGGAGAGTGACACAGCTACTTCAATTCAACACAGTCTTTCTGCCAGCTGGCTACCTGAGCGGAGATCTCTTCACAGGTATCAAACAGCTTTCCATAAAGTTTCTTTCAGGACTCTAAACTAAGGCATAGGCCACCAACAAGTTAGAGTATTATTGGGACTTTGACATCACCTGGGATTACACTTACATGTTTGCACAGGCTCAGGGGTCTAAACGGTGTGATGTGTCTGCTTAGATCATCAAGTTCAAAGTTTGCATGGCAGGAAATGTGACTGTTGAGGACATCATGGAGAGCTCGTATGTCATATTAAACAATGAACAGGCACTAAAGGGTTTTAGGTAGGGTTCAACATGTTGAGATTTATGCTTTGAAAGGTGACTCTTCCAGGAGAGTGAAGCATTGTTTGAAAAGGAACACAACTAGCAACTAGAAAACCCCAGTTAGGGGACTCATGTACTATTTTAGAAAGACATATTGAAGTCCTAAAGCGGGCTCTGGCAATAGAAATAGAGAGGAGGAAATGCACTAAGGAAATATTTAGAAAGCTGAATCAATCAGAAGAACCTATTTCACTTGGCTAATTTGGGGAGTGTGGCATGGCTAACAGAGAGGAATGTGGGAGCACACTTAGTGGGGGAAAGGGGCTAGGGAAAGGGGGTGAGTTCAGTTTTTAATATGTCAAGTTTAGGTATTTATGGAGCATCTGTGAGGAGACAACCAGCAGGAACAAGTCTGGGCTGGACACAGTAATTTGGGAGTGGAGCATAATAGTGGTAGTTAAAACCTTAAAGAGTGGATGCCATCACCCAAGTAGAATTATGAATATAAATAGAGAGGAAGGTTGAAGAAGGAATCCTGCAAACCTCTGGCAGAAGACATCCTGAAGGAAGCAAAGACATCATAGACATGGGGGGCTGTGGGTCAGAAATTGGAGGCTTAGAAACCAAGAGAAGAGGTGATTTCAAGAAGGAAAAAATTCATAGAGCCCTACCTAAAACCGTTTAGTGCCTATTCATTGTTTAATATGGCTTACGAGCTCTCCATGATGTCCTCGACAGTCACAGTGCAGTTGACTGACTTCCTAAGATAAAAAGTGAAGGATTACAGAAATGAAAACCAACCAAATGAAAAAAGCAAATATGTATTCTGAGTTTTCTATAGCCAGGGAGTCAGCATTTGGGGACATACCCAAAGACAAGTAGAGAGGTGGGAAAGATTTAGAGTGGGAGAGGGAAGGCGTTGGCTGTGCCTGATTGGGGGTTGTTGACATGGGGAAGCTGTGAATGAACTAACCAGAAATGAGGCATCCTATGTGATTGGTTAGGGTTCATAGTTGGCTTTCTCTGGTTGGTCCTGTTAGAAGCAGAACAAAAATAAAGAAGCTATCAGTTATCAATCAAGTTCTGGCCATTTGGGGCTGATTGTTATAGAAGTTATGTTTAGCTTCCTAAATTGTCACTAAGGATAGCAATCTGGCTTCCTGCAAGTCTGACTTATAGCAGACTGGCTTCCTGGGTTATTCATTGTGTATAATGAGATTGGTTTCCTGAGGTGCTTGCTGCACGTTGTCGGTCAAAGTTCTATTTTTATATGTGGTCTGGCACTGTCCACCTGTGTACTCAGTCTCTCAGAGTACATTAGATTTGGCTCCTGGGAACCTTATTGAAAGCAGTTTCAGATATGCCAAGAGAGCAGAGAGTAGGTACCCACTTGTAGACAGAGAATATAACCTCAACCCTTTCACAGACATTTTGTTACAGAAAGGAGTAAATGAAGCTTTAAGAAGTATTTTGTTCTTAAAAGAATAAGCCTTAGCTTTGTTAATAGGCTATGAAGAAGCCACTGTAAAAAGGGCTGAAAATAGAAGACTGCATATTAAACTTCTCCCCCTGCCTGTCTTATGTGGACTTTCAATTCATCTAGTCCAAAACTGAGACTGCTCTCTCTTGCTACAAACAAGTTCCATTTTCTATATACTCTGTATTAGTTGGTGCACTCTTCTCCAACCAGGCAGCCACCCCAACGAATGGTTAAGTTCTATCAACATTACCTTCTAAACATACCCTCTGCTCTTTAATCCTATTGGTACTGCCTTGGTATGGATTCTTATCATTTCTCAACTGCACTATTATGACAGGTTTCAAACTGGTCCTTTCAGCCTCTGCCTATCCTGTCTCAAAACTGTTGACTGAGCTTTCTTTCTTTCTTTTCTTTTTGAATCTTCACCAGAAGACATATTTTTATTGATTCTGAGAGAGTGAGAGGAGAGAGAGAGAGTCATTGGTGTGAGAGAGAAATATGGATTGGTTGGCTCTCATATGCCTCCCAACTAGGGGATCAAACCCAAAACCTAGGTATGTGCCCTGACCAGGAATCTAACCTGCAACCATTTGGCACATAGGACCATTCTCCAACCAACTTAGCTACCCATCCTAAGCTTTCTTTTTAAAAGTCAAATAATCTTATTTTTTTGCTTACATTCTTTCAATGAAGCCCACAGAATAAACTGTAAACTTCTTAGTATGGCATTCATTCATTCACTCACTCATTCATTCATTCATTCATTCCAAAAATAGTTATTCAACACCTATGATGCACCAGACATCATGCTGGATACTGAGAATACACTAAAGAATCAAATAAACCAATCCCTGGCTCCTCTGAAATCTGTCCAGTGTGGAGGAAGAAGGGTGTGAGACAGCTAAGAGATAGGTGGGCTAGATGAGTCTTATAGACAAAAGAGTGGTTTATCTTTATGCCCAGAGTAATTGGTTGGTTTCAAGCTGCAGGTGGGGATGGTGATATGATCAGATTTTCATTTCAAAAAGATCATTCTGGCTGCAGTATGGAGAGTTAAGAGGGTGGGATTGAGAAGATAGAGATAGAAAGCAGTGGAGATAAGAATTGAGAGTGAACAAACTCTGAGGGTAATGATAGTGGAGATGGGGAATATGGATATTTAGGAGCTATTCTTAACAGGACTTGAACATGAGGGGTTTGAGCAAGAATTGTTAGTGATGATTTTTGGCTCTCCACTTACAGAAGTCAGTAATGGTCTCTTCCATTCCCTGAGTTAGGGAATCCTAAAAGAGAAATAGTTGAAGGAGCAGATGTAGATACTGAACTTAATTTTAGACACGTTTTTTCTGAGGTGACTTTGACACATTCAAGAGACCTCTAGCATATTAGTCTGGAGCCAGAGAAGAAATAAATCTGTAAGTCATCTACATATAGGAACTAACTAATAGATGAGAATGCCTGAGATGAACTCAACATTTAGTGACTAGGCAGAAGAAGAAAAGCACAGAGGAGAGACAAAAAAGCAGCTGGAAAAGTAGGAAAGACCCAGGAGAGGGCTGTATTGTGAAAGACAAGAGTAGAGAGTATACTGAAGATTTTTTAAAGAATGTCAGTTAGCAATATATAAATTATTAGTTACCTTAGCAGTGCTTCTCAATCCTTTGTCATGGTAGAGTAGAAAATGATATTTGTACATTACCAAGGGGAAACCAGGCAAGGCTGCTCAGAGGCAGATGCAACTAGCACAGAAGTACTGGATCCCCAGGATTCACTTGACTGCTCTGAGTGTTGAGCGCTCATTTGCTCGGTCCACCTCTAGCCTATTCTCAGCACACCAGTGCACAGTTGGGAAGCTCTGCCTTCTAAGGAAGACTCAGTTTCCCAAAAGTGATGGATCCTGGACGACGGCTTATAAGAAGAATAAGGGGTGAGGATCAGGGAAAATGCCATTGCACTACCTTAGGAGCACCAATCTTATTATAGTCTAAGTGAATGGTACCTGTGCAGGGATTAATATAGGCTAAGAAAATAAAGCCAGACAAATATAGCTAATTTTTTAGAGAACTTTGCCTAAGAAAAGAAAGTCAGAAAAAAGATTGTAGATGGAAAAAAAATGAGTTCATTGTGTTTTAAAATCTGGGGGAGCATTTGTATATTGAAAAACTAGCAGACAGATACATTGAGAGAAAATATTGAATATAAAAGTCCATGAAGATGCAGCATCATTATCCATTAGGGCAATGGAAATCAAAACCTTAATCTGGTGCCAAGTCATATCCACTAGAATGGCTAAAATAAAAAAGGCAGACAATAAGAATGTTGGCAAGGATGTAAAGAAATTAAAACCCTCATACATTGCTGGTGGGATTTTAAAATGGTGCAACCACTTTGAAAAACAGTTTGGCAGTTACCCCAAATCTAAAACATATTTACTATATGACCTAGCAATTCTACTCCTAGGTATATGCCCAAGAGAACTGAAAAACCTGTATACAAATGTTCATGGCACCATTATTTATAATAGTCAAAAAGTGGAAACAATTTAAATGTTCACCAGTTGATGAATGGATAAATAAAATGTGGCATAGCCATACAATCGAATAAGTACTCTGCCATAATAGGGGATGAAATGCTGATTCATGCTACAACATGGATGAACCTTGAAAACACTACACTGAGTAGAAGAAGCTAGTTATCAAAAGCCCTGTATTGCATGATTCCACTTATATGAAAGAAATGTCAAGAACAGGCAAAAATTCTGCCCATAGAGATGGAAAGTAGATTAGTGGTTGTCAGGGCTAAGCAGAGCTGGTAGTGGGGAATGACTCTTAGCAGGTATGTTTGGGTTGGAACCCAGGAAATAATGGAGGCAAAATCTAGAAGGCTTTGTAGAGCATTTTTCATGTCTTGGACTCTGAGTGAGGTGAGAAGCTGTGAGCCGAGGAGTTCCACAATGACTTGTAATGCCTTAACATGGCACTCTGCTGCTGTGCTGAGAATAATTTGTGAGGCATAACAGCAAGAAGACTAGTGGGAAGACTACTGTGTTAATCCAGCTTTGAGATGATGGGGGTTTTCACTAGGGGCCTAGGGACTCTGGCAAGGCTGAGACTGTCAATACACTTTGAAGATGGGGGTCAAAGAATTTCCCTGTAGGTTGGGTGTGGTCTGTTGCAATCAAAGATTACTCCAAAGTTTTGTCCTGAGCAACTGTAAAAAGGATGTTTCCATTTGCTGTGGTAGTGGTCATGTGTAGAGTATGTTTGGCAAGTAGATAGAGATCAGGACTTCATATTTTTTAAATAGACAAGATTAATTTTTGTTTATTAATTATCTAAGTGTATTTTTTTAGGTGTTTCCAGTGTTTTATGACAAGGCTTCAGTGAATAATCTCTTTTAACTAAATCCTTGTGCTGACCAACTATTTCCTTAGCATAAATTCTTCAAATTGCAATTGCTGGGACAGAGAGTTTGTATATTTTAATTGTTTGGCCCATGTGGAAAAATTGCCCTCTAGAAAAGCTGTACAATTTATGTCCCTACTATAGTGAATGACCATTTTCTTGCATCTTTGTTTAAGTCAGGGCATTTTTATAGTCAGAGATTCAGATTAGAGAAAATATTATATGAGGTGAAAATAATTTTACTCAACACAACAAACATATATGGAACACCTTCTATCACCCAGACATAGGCTTCATGCCTTCACAAACATTACCTCATTTAACTCACAGTTGTGCTAAACAGTTATTAAGGAATGAGCCCAGAACCAAAACAGCAGTAAATGACAACATCAGGATATAAATTATAGATACAGTGGTTTGTGTATTGAAGAGCAGTCACAAACCTGAATGTATTTGGATCCACTGAGAGTCACCAGACACTCTTAGGGGACAGGGCAAGCTAGAACAAAGGTTATAGAAACAAACACACAAAATCCAACAACAGCTCCATTATTCCTGGGGCAGACAAACCAACAAGCAAAACATCAGAGTGTGGAGAAGGAAAGGATCAAGATACAGGAGAAAGGATCATTTTTGTGAGCACTGACAGGTAAGTGTTGCACCAGAAAGAAATTAGCAGTTCATGAAGCTAAGAAGAAAGCCTGACCATTCCTCTCAAAGAAAAGAAACAAGAGCTTAAAGGCTCATCCATTGTCTTCCCACAATTGCACAGAAGAGAAGAAACAAGACAGTTGACCAGAAAATACACACTATGTGGTGAATGTAAATTATGATGTAACCAAAGCCATAGAAATTAGACCCATTAAATTGCCAGGGCTAGTCCGCAAAGAGGAAGAAAGAAATGTGTCTATAGGTGTGAAAACAAAGTATTGCACTTAAAGTAAAGGCATTTTCAGAAGGCCTTCAAAGGGCAAATGTAACAACAGTGTGATAAGAACAATATTACATTGCACATTGCCAGGCATTTCGGATCTAGAACACATTGTATTTGGGCAAAAGGGGTGATGAGGCAAGAGTGAGATATGCTAATGTACGGTAATAGTTAAATAAAGAGTAACTTTATGGGAGGCAGATAGTGATAGTAAAGAAAGGTATAAATTTTGCTTCATGCCCTGGCCGGGTGACTCAGTTGGTTGGAGTGTCCTCCCATACACCAAAAGGTTGTTTCAGATTTGATTCCCAGTCAGGACACAAACCTAGGTTGCAGGTTCAATCTCCAGTCAGGGTGCCTACGGGAGGCAACTGGTTGATGTTTCTCTCTCACATTCATGTTTCTCTCTCTTTCTTCCTCTCTCTCTAAAAATCAATGAAAACGTATCCTCAGTGAAGAATTAAAAAAACCTACTTCACCACATCAGACACCTCAGTGAGCTCTATGGCCAGGTTCAGGCTAGATTGGATAAGAAGGCTCTGGTCTAATGGTCTTCTCAGGCTACAGTATTAATCTCTGCCGTGCTTCCTCCTGGTTTGCACCTGGTGTGAACATAAGTTCTTCCTGCCTCCATTCTCACCAGACACAAGACTTACAGCCCTCATATACAGCATCTTCCGGCCTTGACCTTATGATCTCCTTCTTCCATTCTAGTAATAACCCTCAGCTTTGAATCTTGAGTATTTAAGTGCATCTCAGCCCAGCATTTGGTCCAGTGGCAATTAGCTATTGTTGTTTTAAATCGAAGTGACATTCATATAACACAAAATTAACTGCATTAAAGTGTAAATTCAGTAGCATTTAGTACATTCACAATATTGTATAACCACTACCCATATCTAGTTCCAAAATGGCAATTAGCTTTTGCTGAGTTTAGTAGCTATAATAGTTATTTGCTATCTTGAGCCCTCACTCTGTGCATTAGATGAGTTCATATATAAATACAAGTGCACAATGCCTGCACCTAGACTGTGAGCCCAGGACTGTGCTCAGCTCTTTTAAAATACACTTGGCATTTGTTGCTATTATTTCTCTGGTTTAGAATTTGAAGCATGCCCTTATATAAATGAAGTAGGAAAAGGTAGGAGGACAAATCACTGCTATATTTCATTCTTCTTTTAAGCTTAAAATAAAAAGGAAGACCAATTATTTGAATTTCTAGTGTATTCTAACACCCCTGAAAGTAGGGGCCATCTTCTTTGTCTTTGTATTCCCAATACCAGCACAACATGTTTACCTTGTTAGATCAATTCACAATATATACTGTATTTCCTCAAAATTCCAGGAAAACTACTCTCATGTGGTTGGTTTTGGGTTTTTTTTGGTTTTAGTTTTTTAGCTATTTTTCCCTTAAAAAAAGATGTCTCTTACAAAAATGAACAGAAAAAAGAAATACTGTCAGGGAGAAAGTGGTTTAAGATCTGGAAAGGACCTGAAAAAACATTTTTATACTCTTAATTTACATGAGTCTAGAGGGAAGTAATATCATGCCACCTGGAGAAGAGACAGCACCTGTCCATGTTTGCAGAGCTCACCTGGAAAAACAAAATCCAAGTCTCCCTTCCTACTTAGCAGAGTAAGAATAAAAAAGATGGAGGTTATTGAGGGCAGTCCCTGGGCAAGAAAGCCTCATCTGAAATGTTCATGCCAACCAGAGGCTCACCTGTTTGGGGTTATAATCAATAACTCTGCCAACACTGCTTCACACACAAGAAAACTGAGGCCAAGAGAGGTCAGGGATATGGGATTAGGCTGGAGTCTGAGGCTGCTCTGCACCAGCCCTCCTACCTGTCCACATTTCTCAGAGTGGATTTGTCTGTGTAGGCTGTTACAGGAATGCCACAGATTGGGTGGTTTAACAACAGTTTATTTTCTCAAAATAAAAATAAATCAATGAATTTATTTTTTCAGAAATTATTTTTCTTGGACTTCCTGGAAGGTCAGGTTGTCAGCAGGGTTGATGTCTGGTAAGGGCTTTCTCCTTGGATTGCAGATGACCACCTTCTCACTACGTGCTCATGTGGCCTTTTCTCAGTGCATACACATGGGTGGAGAGAGAGAAAACATGCTTTCTGGTGTCTCTTCTTATAAGGACACTAATCCTATCAAAACAAGGCCTTTCCTTTATGACTTTATTTAACCTTAATTACTGCCTTAAGTCCCCTTCAAATACAGCCACACTGTGGGTTAGGGTTACAACATATGAATTTTGGAAGGACACAAAAATTGAGTTGATGACACAGAGCATGCAGAGTTTATCTGGCTCAGAACAGATACTCTTGAAAAAGTGAACAAGAACATGTCAGAATGGCCTTAGAGGGGTTAAATGGCCCACTGAACTAGTAAGTGACAGAACAAGGATTTAAACTTGTATCTGTCTAGTTCTACAGCCCATGGTCTTAATTTGTACTTTTCAAGTTGCCAAACTTAAGCTTCCCCTCAGCTAGGAAGGGAGGAGTTCTTCTGATCTTTCAAATGGAAAAAGAGCCAAAGGGCCCCAAATGACTTTCTAGGAGAACTGGAGACCCAAATGCTGGGTTGCCATGAAGACAGTACTTCAAGCTTGAGGAAACCATCTGTGCTTCAACATGCCCAACACATTCCACCCTCTGCAGCCATACATAGGGTTATTCTTAAGAACAAAGAACGAAGGGGGAGGAGAAGGCAAATTTTGGAGAGAAGTTGCTGAGAGCAAAGCTGCATCCCTGGTGGTGTCTAAGGTAGTAAGAAAAAGGGTGGAAGACATAGTTTGTCCCCCAAAGTTATAGAGAGAATATAATAAATGTCCATGTAGCTAAATCCAAATATTAAGAATATTTGTACACAGGGAAAGGAAAGTAATATGCACTGTGCATCCACTTTTAACATCCATTCTTACATATATTAATAATTTAATCCTTTCAGTTGCACTGTGAGGGAAGCAGCTATTTTAAAGAAGAGGCAGCTGAGGGTCAGAGAGGGTTATAACTTGCTTAGCTCACACAGTTAACAAGCGGCAAACCTAGAGCTTGTCTGATATCTCCCTTTCACCTTGTGCTGTAAGATGTGGGATGGCCTTTCTGACACCCTAGAGCAAGGATGGGGAACTTTTTTCTGCCAAGGGTCATTTGGATATTTATAACATCATTCACAGGCCATACAAAATCCTCAAGTTAAAAATTAGCAATGATTAAAGCTCCTAGATTTATTGAATTTTGAGTCCTGCCTGTGGTTGCCTTGGCCGGGCCAGACCAAATGATTTTGAGGGCCTTATACAGCCCACAGGTTGGACATTCCCCACCCCTGCCCTAGCGAAAAAGGAAATGACAGTCCACACACACAGTGAAGTTCAAGCCAGTGGTTTTCAAACTGAAGTACAGGTCAGCATCAGCCCCTATACCAAGTCCTTGCATCTGATACCTGTATGTACATAATTTCAAGGAAATTAATGTCCAGTTCCTCAACTTCCATGAACTCTCTCTCCTAAAATTTGATTGGCCTGAGAACAAGCATTTGTGTTTTTTGCTGTCTTCCCTGCCACAATTTTTTTCTTCTATTTTATAAAAATAAAAACAAACAACAGCCAAACCTTACTATGCTGCATTGTCCCAAGTATAAAAACCTCTGCAACACCAGAACATAGGAACAATTCAAGACACCATAAACCCCCTTCCATCTCATTAACACATATGTCTAGTAAAAATTTTTAATTTTATGCTTATGATTACTTTTCAAAATTTGTACAATCTTTATATTGTTATGTTCAATTGTTTATTAATAACTATAATCATATCTCGATCCAGAAGAAGAAATTTAAAGCTATAAACTTAAAAATATACATAAATGTATACACATATATATCTATCCCAGAAACATGTGAAAGAGTGATTATAAAAGACACATGCAAAAATATAATATGATCAGATAGACCCTAAAGAGAAGTAGAATGTAAATATATTCTACTTCTAAAAAAAGAGAGTTGTTTGTTCTTATATTTTTAAAATGGAATCGTTCCATCACACACATTTAAAAGAGTTAATAATTATGTTTTGAATTGTGAAATTTTATCATATGTCAGAGGAACATCCTTAGGATGAAAAAACTCAGAGGTCAATTGAAATACATGGGTAGGAATACAGTATTTTTCAAAATTATTTAGAGGGTTTATAAGCCAAAACATTTATAAATCATTGCTTTATTCTCATTCTCTAAAAACCAGTCATCTATAAATGGATTGAACTCTCTGTTACCCATATCCACCCTCTCCTGAGCTATTCTGCAAAGAGTGAGTATAGAGAGAGGAGAAGGGAGCAGTGACCTCATCTTTCAGGAGACCACACCAAAATTCCCCACCCACTGGCAAAAAGAGCACCCTGGCTATGGGGCCCTAGCCCCTGCTGCACTGTTCTCTTCCCAGGTAGCTTTGGAGCCTAAGCCCATCAAGATGGAAATGCAATCATCATGTTGGTGATCTCTTACCACTGTCAGCCAGCAGGTTTACTCCAGAGAGCACCCTGCAAATAACAATGCCTCACAGGTGTATGGCAATGGATGTACTATTTGCAAAGGTCTTTGAAGGACCTAACACCCTGTGAATACAAAGCATTTTCTTTATTATTCTACTCCATTAGGCATGTTTTCTTTTGTTCTCTACAACCACAGGGCTTTAGCTTCTGGGATATTGAATTTCAATGCTTCTCTTCTCCTTCCCCAGGCTACTGAAATTGGTTGCAATCCTCAACTGCTCACCCACCCTGGTTCCTTCCCTGGACACGGTGAATTTGGATCTGTAAAAGCCTAGTATCAGCCTCAATTATTTTTTAAATATAAGATAATATTGGTCTTGGCACCAACGCTTGTCAGAAATGCTCCCCCTTTGCTTTCCCTGAATGAACGAGTTGCTCCTAATTACAGACCTCTCTTCTGTTGCTTTTTCAGCCAGAGTTCATGTTTTCCTCCACTTTTTTGGTGCATGTTTTGTGCATTATTCAGAGTGATTACATGCCTCATCATTTCTTCTTGTCAAATTCTGACGACACTCTGGAAGTACTTTTTATTTTATTTTAAATTTATTTTTATTTTCCATTTGCAGTTGACATTCAATATTATATTAGTTTCAAATGTACAGCATAGTGGTTACATATTTATATAACTTAAGGATTGATCACCCCAGTCAGTCTAGTACCCGCCTGGCACCATACATAGTTATCACAGTATTGCTAACTATGTTCCTCATGCTGTAAGAAATACTTATTTTTGTAAACCTATTGAGTTCTGCCTTTCATTAGAATATTGTTAGAATGGAACTACCAAGTAGCTGGTCACTTAGATTTCTCCAGAGGATCCCAGCTTTTCGCTGAGCCTGACTTAGGGGAATGCTGCCTTCTCTGGTGGGGGAGGGCCAGGCAGCTTACCAACAGGATCATGGGCCTCTTTGGGTCCTGGCTGTTCCATACATGAGCTGTGTGATTTGAGGCCAGACCTCTCACAACCTCAACTTTTCTATTTGGAAAATGGGAATAATAACACCTTCTTCTTGTGGATTAATGAAGATTATGCTTGTTAAGTACCTAATTTACTGTCTGATATCTACTAAGTGCCCATTAAACAGTGGCTATTATTGTAAAGGAGTGTATCCAACACAACAGTCAAGATTTAGAAGGGTTTCTATTCTGTTTAGTAACAAATATTTTAATGTAACTCCTCAACCAGATGCTGCATACTAATATTTTACTAATATTACTTTTTGTTATGTTTAAAATTCTTGACTAGATGTATTCGATATCCCTTTCTCTTTCTGGCATAATGAATTTCTGTGGGACTCAAAAATTAAAGTAACATTCACTTTCTTCAAACTGTTCTAAGCAAAATATATATATATTTTATTTCTGAAATTTGAGCTTCTGTTTCAAAGGCTAGATTTTGTCAATTCCTCCTGGGGTTTCTTTTCATCAGTGCATTCCCAGGGTCCCCAGCCTTTAGAAATCACAGGATGCACTGGTCAACGTGTGCATATTCAGTTTTCAGAAAGCATCTGAAAAAGCTCAGCGTCAGAGATTGATGGTTCTCAGCTTTCAGCTTTGGTTTCTCTCAGCCTGAGGACCATTTGGATGTGGGCCTAAGAACATAGTCACACAGTGTCAGAGCACTAGTATTAAGTAGGCGATGCCCCTCTTCCTGCCTCTCAGCTTCATTTAGAAAAACACGAGAAAATTAATCTCCTCACGGTTCCCTGGTGCTGCACCACAGCAGGAATGTTATATGATTTCAAATTACATATTAGAAATATTCCTATGGGTATCATGTTGAGGATTACTTTTCCAAGGTTATTATAGTGCCTGTATCGTTAGGAAAATAAAGCGTAATTCTACCTGCTATCTCATTCCTAAGGCTTCTTCCACATTTGGACAAAAACCAACTTCCAAGCCCAAGAGTGGGACATTTATCTTCTGTTTTACTCTCACTTTTTGTCACATTTTGGATGACAAGCTGAGGGTGGGAAAAAATCACTTTCTCAAAGCATTTGCTTCTAATAATAGAATGGAGGCTTACCTCTTTTTTTCAAAGGAGATGGTGTGACATCCAGAGGCAGCTTAGTAGAAAAGGCCAGTGCCAAGAATGGAATTGTTAAAGTTTTTCACTTGTACTCATTTATGGTCAGAAAAAAAGAAAAACACAATGTAAGTATTGGTAGTCAGAGGCATGCAGTCAGAGGCTCTGTGGGAAACAACCTGAAGAATTGAATTTCTAAGTGACCTTGAGCAAGTTACTTCTCTCTGTCAAAATATCCTTCCTTGTGTCCATCTGTGTGCATCTGCTGTGTGTGTGTATCAATTATCTGCATTTTGCTTTACCTGAGGCAAATCTCTCAGATTCATTGACAACACTTACCATTTCATTATTTTCTTTTTTAAAAAATTTATTGATTTTAGATAGACAGAGGAAGGGAGAGGGAGAGAAAAACATGGATTTGTTGTTTCACTTATTTACACATTCATTGGTTGATCCTTGTATGCGTCCTGACCAGAGGTCAAACCTGCAACCTCGGCGTATTGGGAAGATGCTCTAACCCACTGAGCTACCTGGCCAGAGCCTGTTTCATGGCTTTCTGAGTTGACAGCTCCCTCTTTCTGCAGGAAACATTTTAATTCCTTACTTACTGACTTGGAGATCTAGCTTCCACTTGCTTTTTCTGCAGCATTCATCCCTCCCTGGGAGCCCCTTGCAACATAAATTACACTGCCTATTTTGTTCCCAGGATATTCGAAAGAGCAGTACTGCTTTTCCTAAAGCCTTTCAGAGCCAGCAAGAAAGTCCTGCCTCCTCCTCCCCTCCACCCCCGGTTTTATGGAGGTATAAATAAGGGACGAGATAGGAAAGAAAATTTCTTTCTAGCTTCTTCTAAAGTCAGAATTCAAAGTAAGATTCCTTGCTTTGCTGAAGTGAATGTCCACAAAATTTTAAAGCACTGGATTTAATTAGAAACACAAACCCATTTCCAAACCAAATGCCGGTGAGTTTTGAATCACCTTCTCTTCTCTCAACGCAGAAAACTGAGGGTTGACTCCGTTTGCATGCACACATTTTTCTCCTTTGAATCCAAAAGGTGTAATTGCTCTCTGGCTACGTAAACATGGCTGATTTTGACCTGTCCAAAATTAATAAATCACTCTTTGCAAAGCTTTTGGAGAACCTGAGGCGACCAACAGCATTCATTTGACTCTCATGACTAAGTATCCTCAGCTAAAACAAAGTAAGAGCATTATGCAATTATTTAGAGGAAATTCAGGACCTTTGGGACAGTCAATCATAGAATTCAGGCAAAACTGGATTTGGGGCCCTGACATTTGCAGATAATTGTGCAACTCTCAGCTGTGTGAGCTGGTCCTAGGAGAGCTTCCAACCTTTGATTGGCCCTCTTTCTCTTTTCCCGTTTCACTGTGTGCCTCTCGATCAGTAATAAAATGAATAAATCAAACACTGCTTTGGCTCTTGTGAGATATGCTAACAGGAACAAATACGAAAACTGTAAAATACCAAGCTGAAGGTGTCTTCCCCAACCTCATTTCTCATTTAAAAAAAAAAAAAAAAGACTCATTCAGCAAACATGAGCTTCAAAACTAAAGCTCAGCCCAGATGTTATTAAGTATAAATATTTATAAGACCCATAAAGATCCTGGCTAAACTCAATTTTGCCTTAATGCAGCAAATGTTTCAAATTCTGCTCTTTCACTGTTTGAAGCCTTTAGAAGGCAGGATACAGTAGAAGATGCATTACTGTTGGTGAGAGGAGGGGAGTTTCTCTTTTATGTTTTATGACCAGTTTTTCATTGAGGGGTATTGCTTTTCTCAGAAATCACTTCTCGAGGCCTGTCTTTTCCAAGAAGCCAAAAGAGTGTGTTTGAATTTAGAGGAGAGTGAATTCAAGGGGCATTGAGTAAAGCACACACATGGTGAAAAGTGCATCCTCGATGCAAACAAATGGAGGAATGCCAGGCTCCCTTTAGTTTTTGCCCACTTCACTTATCATGAAACATAGAGCAAGATCCTAAAAGCCTCAATGTAGTCATCCATTAAATGGGTGTGATACGATTTTAATAAGCAGAGCACATTTAGCTCATGATTTTAAAACTTTGATTTGGTTAACTAGTGTGTGCTTTTCGGAAAAGAAACTTTTAGCCATACTGTGTGAAATAACCACATTGGTAATTATAGAGGCATAAGTGAAAAAACCATGAGCATACAGCTGTAATTTTATGATGAAATAATTCCAACTACATGATAGTTTGGGCTCTGAACCTGTTCCAGGTTCTTGAACAGGGCTTGATATAGTAGTAAATCATTATTATTTTTAACCCATTCATCTTATGGTAAGAAAAATCATCTGCCCACATGTCTTGCCCACCTAGGAACCATGTAATGCCTTGCTTTCTAAAATCCCTTTGGTTAAACACATCACATTAACACATAGATAAATTATAAAAAGATTTAAGACTTAATGGGATGATTCATCTGTGTATGGGGATTGAAAGAACCTACCCTTAGAATAAGTCTTAATATGTGAAATCATTCCTGGTTCTTTGGGAAGTCCTGATGCTCTTTCAGAGCCAGTTGGCAGTGGCCTGGGCCTACGTCTGGACCTCGTCTCCCCACTCTTGTGGTAGGAGGATTTTCCTGTTCCTGAGAGCTCAGGAACAGGGGCCTGTGGCTCTTCCCCAGCACCAGGCTTTGCTGGTTTCTCAGCAAGGTCTCCAGGTATGTCCACACCAACCCCACTCAATTCCCTGCCCCATCCCTACTGCTCAGCCTTTTTGGGCTACTGAACCTGACAATTAATGTTGACCCCGGGAGCACTGATTCCTCAGTAAAGGACTTCATCTGCTGAACACATCTGGAAGTGCTCCATGGTACTTACCTGTATTCCCTAATTAATGTAGATGTAAAGATTTTATCAAGGCTCCTGGTGGCCAGACTTCAAGATGTAATCACAAAATCAATCCACATAGACTAACTGGATATAGACTCACTAAGAAGACATCTCACAATGTCCTGCACTTAATTAAGGCACTCCAGCTCTCCTCCCCCAATTGATTCTTTTATTTCCTTAACAGGTGATGCTGCGCCTCTGGGTGGACACACCACTCTCCCCTGGAGACCACCCTGCTTTTGGAGCCTTGAAGTTTGTGGAAATACCACCAGGGGGCATCTGTGCATCATCCTACTCCCCTGGGAATGGACCCCAGACCAGCAATATCCCTCTTGCAGCCCCAGTGAACCTGAAGAGGTAGGTAACTAGGCCTGCAGCATCTGCCTGGCTGCCCTTTGTTTGCTCAGCTCCATGATTCTTCTCTTAGCTTCAGACATCCTAAATCAGGATAATCAGAGGTTCCTCTCCTCCTTTCTTTTCCATCCCACTTTGTGCACCTTAGTGCATGGTGGAGCAGAGGACTACCTGAGCCTAGGCATTCAGCCTGCTGCTCTGGCCTGAGTATCCGGGAACTTCCAACAGGGTGGCTTGCTTGACATAGATGTTCCCTACTGGAAATTCAAAAACTTCAGAAACAGAGATTATTAACAATGTAAGCACCTTGTGAAAAGTAGCACAGATCAGAGATTATTGATTTACTGCCACTTGATAATGCTGAGTTGGGTCTGTGCAGCCCTTGCCTGGCCTTGATTGGTGAAGTTCATCTGCTGTGATTTCATCACATTATCACTTAATTTCATAAATATTTGCCAGCCATTGTGCTGGGAATATAGTTGTCTGCTCTAGTAATTTACAGACTAGTGAGGGAATAAAGTCAAGTCAAAAGACCATTATAAAACAGGGTGTTTGGTGGAGAGCTGGGAGTGAAGCACTTCCAAAATGAGGCACTGTTTGACTCAGTCCCTAAGGGGTCAGATAGTGGCATCTGAGTAGCCCTGGGCCACAACATTAATAGCAGCTCTGGTGCCTGAGGACCTGGCTGAAGAGAAAAAATTCTGTTACCCTCAACCAACCAAGGACAAGTAGGCTCTAGAGACACTCAGACATTTGTTAATTCATTCAAAATTTATCAAGCATCCACTCTATACCAGGCAACAGAAACAGTCTGAAATAAGCCAGGCTGAGGCATCATTCTTTTATTTTCCTCTCAATTTTATTTTGTATTGCTTTCAAGTGTACAGCTTAGTGGTTAGATAATCATATACTTTACATAGTATTCCCCTCAATATTTCCTGTACCCAACTGGTACCATACATAGTTATTGCAACACTGCTAACTATATTGCTTATGCTTTGCTTTAGATCCCCATGATTATTTTATAACTACCAATTTGTATTTCTTAATCCCTTCACCTCTTTCACTCAGTCCCCCAACATCTCTCCCCTCTGGCAACCACCAGTCTGCTCTCTGTGTCTATGAGTCTGTTTCGATTTTGTTTGTTTATTTTGTTCTTTAGATTCCACATATAAGTGAAATCATATGGTATTTGTCTTTCTCTGACTTATTTCACCAAGCATAATAACCTCTAGGTCCATTCATGCTGTCCCAAATGGCAATTATTTTTATGGGTGAGTAATATTCCATTGTATATACATGGCAAAACTTTTTTATCCACTGGTCTACTGATTGATACTTGGGTTGCTTCTGTAGCTTGGCTATTGTAGATAATGCTGCAATGAACATAAGGGTGCATATATTCTTTCAAATTAGTGTTTCAGGTTTCTTTTGATAAATCTCCAGAAGTGGAATCACTAGGTCATAAGGCAATTTCATTTTAATTTTTTGAGGAAACTCCTTACTGTTTTCCATAGTGGCTGCACCAGTCTGCATTCCCACCTACAGTGCATGAGGGTGCCCTTTTCTTCACATTTTCACCAAAAGTTTTTTCTTGACTTGTTGATGTAGCCATTCTGACAGGTGTGAAGTTATACCTCGTTGTGGTTTTAATTTGCATCTCTCTGATGATTAGTGACTTCAAGCATCTTTTCATATGTCTCTTGGCCATCTGTATGTCCTCTTTGGAGAAGTGTCTATTCAGATCTTTTGCCCATTTTTTATTTGGATTGTTTGTTTTTGCTGTTGAGTAGTATGAGTTCTTTCTAAGTTTTAGACATTAACCCCTTATCTGATGATTCATTGGTGAACATGTTTTTTCATTTAGTAGATTGTCTTTTCATTTTGTTGATCATTTCCTTTGCTGTGCAAAAAATTTTTAGTTTGATGTAGTGTTATTTGTTTATTTTTTATTTCGTTTCCCTTGCCTGAGAAGATCCATCAGAAAAAATATTACTCAGAGAAATGTAAGAGATTTTACTGTAGGGCAGCATTCTCTATCACACAGGGAGGCTACTTACCTGGTGGTGCCCACATTAGGCACCAAATCTTTTTTTTTTTTAACCTGTCTTGATTGATTTCAGAGAGAGGAAGGGAGAGGGAAATAGAAACATCAGTGATGAGGGAGTTATCAATCAGCTGCCTCCCGAAAGCCCCCTGTTGAGGATCAGGCCCGAAACTCAGGCATGTGCCCTGACTGGGAATAGAACTTTGATCTCCTGGATCGTAGGTCCATACTCAACTGCTGAGTCATGCCAACCAGGCAGGTACCAAAATCTTGACTCTGATAGTCAAGTAGGATCCACTCAGTCTTGACTTGGAGAGTTTCTTTGTTTACCTCAGGTCTTTATTAAGGTACCAAGAAGATTGGCTTGGAATAACTGACCCCCACTTTGGACTGAGACGTAAATATACATCATTTACTATGGAAATTTTTCCAAGTCTTCATTCCTCCTCACAAAGGCGCCCCAGCCAATATGTTCAAAATAACTCTCTGGTTTGCAGCAGAGACGTTTCTTCTCCAGCTGTTGCCCACCTGTCCTGGTCTTCTTGTCTGGGTCCAAGCCTTTGGCTATCTTGTTAGACTGTCTCTGCTAGTGCTGGCCTTTCTGATGTGAGTCCCTCTTACTTTAGCCAGAATAATGAGTCCCATCCACAAATGCATTATTCTAAGAAAGGAGAGTTTTTAAATGTTTTCTGTAACTATACTTCTATTTCAAGTTCCTGTTCTACCTGATGGTCAGAAACATATTTTCTACTTTTTTCTAGGTTTCTTCTCCCTGTATTTCCCAAGGTAGTGTTTAAGTTCCATAAACTTGATTAGCATTGAAGCAGGAGGTTGGAGGGGATTCAGTTCTTGAGTCATCTGTTCACCACATCCTGTCTGAGGGTCTGCTGAGCCTGTCCTCATAGCCCCTCAGGTGCAAAATTCTCTTTGCTGAACAGAGACATAGAAGTAAGTTCTTCCTGCTTCTCCCATGGGGCCTAGCCTTACCTATAAACCCTCTGGGGGTCTTGAATTCCTAGGACTCTGATCAAGAAAACTGTCAGTGCCTCCTCTCAGTCAGCCATCCTGGGACTCCACTTCCAGTCCTGGAAAGCATTTATTTTTAAGATGCTAGAGGGGAAAATAATTTTCCATTCCTGAGGTTTTCCCTTAGGGGAATGTGCTGGAGCTTCAGGTTTGCTTTAGAAGCAGGAAACAACACCCACTAAGGGGTTTAGGCTTTGGGAAACCAAGGTGGGAGGCAGCTCTCCTTTCTGCCTTCTAAATTTAAAAAAAATACAAAAAACAAAACATTTATTTTCTGTTAACTTTATTTCCACTTTCTGTTTAAGAGCCTGTGAAAGAATAGGGTAAGATGCCTTAGCGGTCATTCCTACCCATTCAGTGGCCTGAGCAGTGGGCGCTGCAGGCCAGTCAGTAGTCAGGGACAGCTGCGTCTCAGGCTTTAGCAGAGAACTGCTGACTGGGCACAGAGGGCACCCGCACCTTCAGATTGGCCTATGTCCTTGGGTTGAGTAGCAGTAAACTTAGGAGTTGGAGCAGTCCATTCCCCTGAAATTCCTCCTCAGTCACAGCCTTTTCATCAGTGGCCTGCTCTTTTCAGTCACTTCAGGATCTCTGTGGAAGCAAGACCTCCCATGAGTGTTTATAGGACATGCATGCAAAATTTCCCAAACCAGCATCCACAACATCAAACCCACTAAGTGAGCCCCCATTGTTCTTGCAAGGGATGGCAATGTCTGCAGAGCGCTGAGGAGAGTCTGTGTAACACAGGTGATGGTAGGCAGATTAACATACGAGCTTCTGTGAGAAACTCATCATCAGTCCTGGGATCAGTAACCATCAGAAGTCACAGGGAAGAGCCCAGAAATAAACCCATGTTTACATAGTTAATTAGTTTACAACAAAGTAGGCAAGAATATACAATGGGGAAAAGACAGTCTCTTCAATAAATGGTGTTGGGAAAACTGGACAGATACATGAAAAAAAAATTATACTGCTTTCTTACATCATATACAAAAATAAACTCAAAATGGATTAAAGGTTTAAATGTAAAACCTGAAACCATAAAACTCCTAGAAGAAAACATAGGCAGTAAACATGGGTCTTAGAATCATTGGCAAGGGAAAGAAAAGCAAAAATAAGCAAATGGACTACATCAAACCAAAAAGCTTTTGCACAGGTAAGGAAACCATCAACAAAACAAAAGACAACCTGCTGAATGGAAGAAGATGTTTACAAATGATATATCTAATAAGGGATTAGCATCCAAAATTTATAAACTACTCAAACAACTTAACACCTCCCCCCCACCAAAAAAAAAAAACTCAAAATAGGCAGAGGACATGAATAGACATTTTTCCAAAGAAGACATACAGTGGCCAATAGATATATGAAAATATGTTCAACATCACTAATCATGCAAATCAAAATCACGAAGAGATATCACTTCATACCTTTCAGAATGGCCATCATTTAAAAATCAACAGAAGAGGGAAGATGGCCGCTCTGTGAGAAGCAGCAGAGCGCCCCAGCTCCCAGCCATGGACTCGATTTACTCCTAAAATACTACATAGCCTGCTTGGAAAAAACAGAGAAACATACCTGAGTGGACATGGTGTGAGTAGGGAACACTGAAGAAACATCATAGAGTCCTATAGGAGAGGGGGGGTGTAGAAAGGGGGATCCTCCCTAAAGCCTGTGCTGGTCTCCAAGCCCCAAGGCTTGGAGGCTGCAAAGCTCCCTCCCCTTGGGAGTGTGGACCAGCATCCAAAAGCGGGGATCTCACACCCACAGCGGACAAGAGGGGGAGTGCCCCGTGAAAGAGTAGAGGGACCCAGGAGAGCAGTGAGTCCACAAGGAAAAAAAGCTTCTAATGGCAGATGGTGTCTTCCTAGCGAAACAAAGTTTCTAGTGGCAGATGCAACCAGCGTCTAATGCTCAGTGTGCTGACCATAGGAAGGGCTGTCCCAAGGTGTGTGGTGCCCAAGTAGTAAGGAACCAGAGGTTGGGACTAAGCAGCCACACACAGGGACCCTCTGCCTCCCTGTAGGGCATTGTGTTGAGCCCCAGAAAGCATTGAATCTGCATTGCTCGGGGGAAGGGAGGAGAGCCCTCCCACCCTGAGCTCCCTGTGCAGAGAGGAGAGGCTGGGATCTTAGACCAGCCCTGAGGGGAACTGTGGTGGCCTGTGGAGCTGCCCCAGCTTTGCTGAAATCAGCGGTGCACCAGGAGCTGCGTGGAGCTGGCTTTGGGTCCCCTCCCACAGGATGCCTTGGTGCTCGGGCAGTGGGACCTTGTAGGGCGGACTCTCTGCCTGTGTGTTGCTTTGTGCATTTGTGAGTTCTGATCCTGGAACTGGCTCCCACCTTCCCAGCGTGCACTGCGCAGACAGACCAGCTGAAGTTGGGATTGGGGTCTGCACTGTAGACTGTTTGAGGGGTGAGCCTGGTGTGACCAGCCCACCAGAGCTGGGAAGGGAGGGGCAGAGCCCACCTTCCTCTCCTGCAGCCAGGAGCACCTCCCCCAATAGGAAAGGGGCTGGTCCAGCTCACTGAGGCTCCAGACACACCCATAGGGCACAGTCTTGAGGGGGAAAGGAAAGCAGCTCACAGGAGGACATAACAAGAATAAGAATCTCAGAGACTGTTGTTTGGGAACTGGAGGAAAAGCTGAAAACCCCTGCTGGGGGCTGGGAAGGCAAAGGGCTCACTGGAATGTTCTTTAATCAAACCCACTGAGCCCAAGGTGCTGAAATGGCCCATACAGAAAAGGGGACAGACTGAAATCAATCTGAAGCTACAGCAGGCCAGAGCATGGGGAACTAGAATCAGAGGACAAGATAGGGACTGAGGAGCTGGCTGTGGAGCAGAGACTAACTCCCACAGAGTGAGTGCCTGACAGAAAAACCTCTAAGTAAGGGGAGCGATACCCTGAGCTACACTAGCTACCCTGTACCCTAAAGACTCTACAGAAGACTCTGGAGTAAGACCAGGCAACTACAAGGTTGCAAAAGAGCTGACAAGAGGAGGTGGTCCACGGAGAGCTTCAGCTCAACCATCTACCTAAGGACACCAGAGCCAAACCTAGATGGCTCCTCACATTGGCTGATACACAAGCACCTCCCAGGAGAACGGAAATCACCACACAAAACAATGACCCGCAGACAACACAAGTGGCCCCGAAGAAAACCACCTTTTTTTTTTCTTTTCTTCTCTTTTTTTCCTTAGGAAGAAGAGAAAGGAAAAAAAATTTTGTTTTTTTTTCTTTTTCTTTTTAAATTTTATAATAATTAAATTTTTTTTTAAATTTTTAATTAATTTTTTATTATTATTTTATTTTATCTTTTCAAAGAATTTCATTTTGCTTAGCTTGTTTTTGGTTTTGTTTCTTTGTTTTGCTTTGTTTTATCCTTGCTTCTAATATCAAGGTTTTCTTGATATTCCTAATTAATGGCTGGGACTTTATCATTATAACCAACAAGTTTATGACTTTTCTCTATAGTTTCCTGAAATCTCTTATTGGTCTCCCTCTCTGCCCGGGCTTTATCTCTCTCTCTCCTCTCAATCTACTGGCATAACTTTTTTTTCTTTTTTTTTCTTCTTCTTCTTCTTCTTTTCCTTCTTGCTTTTGTTTTCCTCCTTTCTGTCTTCCTGCCTTTTTATTAGATTGTTAGTTTCTCTTATTCTATTTAATGTATTTTTAGTTTTTCATTTTCAACTATTATCTTATTCCTATTCTTTCCCTTAATTGTTTGCTGGCCCTTCTTTCAGAATCTTTTCTCTGCCTCTATTATCTCCCAGTAGCTTCTCTATGTTTTACATTTTAGTTTATTATTATTATTTTCTAAATTTTAGTCACTTTTAACAACAAAATACTTCTCTCTCTCTAAGCTCTACATTTCTTTCTCTTTCATTTTTTTAAGCTATTTTTTTCCCTCTAGAACTTGTGTTTGCCCTGCACGCTCCCAGTTCTATTTTCACTTGGGTTGTCTTCATTGTGATTTCAAGATATTTTGTAAGATACCCTTGTTTCCTGGAAGGTTAGTTGAGTATTTTCCTGCCTTGCCAGCACCCGTACAACAGTTTACATGATGATATTGGAGCTGAGACACAGTTAGCCAACCTGAGAGAAGAGTCATCCCAAGCACTGGTATACAAGACTCTAGGCCCAACCACAATAAGGGAACCCAAAGAACCCACAAAAGGGACACCCACAAAAGGGACACACATAGAGCAAAGAGCTCAGAAGTATAAGGAAAACACACCTCTGGTCTCCACAGGTCTCACAAGATAAAATCCCTCCCCACAAGACTGGGAGACAGCAAATATACCTAATATATAGATACTAACACTAAGACCTACCAAAATGGGGAGACAAAGAAACAATACCCAAATTAAAGAAAATGAAACATCACCAGAAAAAGACTTTGATGAGATGGAGTTAAGCAAGTTATCAGAAACAGAGTTCAGAGTATTGATTATGAAGATGTTCAAAGAACTTAAGAAGACACTAGATGATAAGATCAAGGACCTTAGTGAAAACATGAAAAAAGAGATACATACCATAAGCAAAACTCAGACAGAGATAAAGAATGCTGTATCTGATATCAAGAATGCACTGGAAGGAATTAAAAGCAGGCTCAATGAAGCAGAGGATAGAATAAGTGACTTAGAAGACAAGGTAGAAAAAATGACCCAATCAGAGCAGCAAAAAGAAAAAAACACTTCAAAAGCATGAGGACAGTATAAGGGAGCTTTGGGACAACATGAAGTGAAACAATATTCACATTATAGGAGTGCCAGGGTGGGGGAAAGAGAGCCAGGGAAAGAGAACCTGGTGGAGGAAATAATGACAGAAAACTTCCCTAGGCTGGCGAGGGAGAAAGCCACACAAGTTCAGGAAGCACAGAGGGTTCCAAACAAAAAGGACCCAAAGACACCCACTCCAAGACACATCATAATTCAAATGGCAAATGTCAAGGACAAAAAGAAAATATGAAGGGCTGCAAGAGAAAGACAAGCAGTGACCTACAAGGGAACCCCCATAAAGCTGACATCAGATCTCTCAACAGAAATTCTTCAAGCCAGAAGGGAGTGGCAAGAAGTTCTCAAAGTAATGAAAAGCAAAAACATTCATCCAAGGTTGCTTTATCCAGCAAGGCTATCATTTAAAATTGAAAGTGAAATAAAGAGCTTCCCAGACCAAAAAAAAAATCCTAAATGAATTCAGTACCACCAAACCAGCATTGCAAGAAATGCTAAAAGGGCTGCTCTAAGAAAAAGAAAGAATAGTGAGAGAAAGGTACATCAGCATAAAGGGGAAAAATGGCATTAAATAAGTTGATATCAATAGTAACCTTAAGTGTAAAAGGAATAAATGGTCCAATCAAGAGACATAGAGTAGCTGCATGAATAAGAAAATAGGACCCAAATATATGCCGTCTACAAGAGATCCACCTGAGAGCAAAAGACTCACACAGGCTAAAAGTGAAAGGATGGAGTAAAATATTCCATGCAAACGGAAAGGAAAAGAAAGCTGGAGTAGCAATTCCTATTTCTGACAAAATAGACTTCAAAATAAAGACCATAACAAGAGACAAAGATGGTCACTATATAATACTAAAGGGATCAATCCAACAGGAGGAAATAAGCCTTATAAACATTTATGCACCCAATATTGGAGCACCTAAGTATATAAAAAATTTCTTGGTGAACTTCAAGGGGAAGATTGACAGCAACACAATCATAGTGGGGGACTTTTAACACCCCACTGTCAGCACTGGACAGATCTTCAAGACAAAAAGTCAGCAGGAAAACACAGACCTTAAATAAATCACTAGACCTAATGGGTTTAATTGACATTTATAAAACATATCATCCCAAAGCAGCAGAATACACATTCTTCTCAAGTGCACATGAAACATTCTCAAAAATAGACCACATGTTAGGGCACAAGGCAATTCTTTACAAATACAAGAAGACTGAAATCATATCAAGCATCTTGTCGGATCACAATGCCATGAAACTAGAAATCAGCCACTACAAAAAAACACCAAAATATTCAAACACATGGAAGCTAAATAGCATGCTATTAAACAATGAATGGGTTACCAATGAGATCAAAAAAGAAATCAAACACTTCATGGAAAAAAATGAAAATGACAAGACAACAACCCAAAATCTATGAGACACTGTGAAAGCAGTCCTGAGAGGAAAATTCGTAGCATTTTAGGCCTATCTCAAGAAACAAGAAGAAGATCTAATGAACCATCTAACACAACAACTCAAAGAACTAGAACGAGAACAGCAAGAAAAGCCCCGAGGAAGTAGAAGGAAGGAAATAATAAAGATCAGAGCAGAAATTAATGGCATAGAAACTAAAAAAAAAATACAAAAAATCAATGAAACCAAGAGCTGGTTCTTTGAAAAGATAAATAAGATGGATGCACCGTTAGTCAGACTTATCAAGAAACAAAGAGAGAGGACCCAAATAAATAAAATCAGAAACGGAAGAGGTGATATAACAACTGACCCAACAGAAATACAAAGGATTGTAAGAAAATACTATGGGCAACTATATGCCAATAAACTGTACAATATGGGTGAAATGGACAAATTCCTAGAAGCATACAATCTTCCAAAGCTGAATCAAGAAGAGGCAGAAAACCTGAATAGGCCAATAACAACTAATGAAATTGAAGCAGTAATCAAAAAACTCCCAGCAAACAAAAGTCCTGGACCAGAAAGATTTACAGCCAAGTTTTACCAAACATTCATAGAAGAACTAACACCTATTCTATTCAAACTATTGCAGAAAATTCAAGAGGAGGAAAAACACCCAAACTCCTTTTATGAGGCCAGCATCACCCTAATCCCAAACCAGATAAAGGCACTACAGAGAAAGAAAATTACAGGCCAATATCCCTGATAAACATTGATGCTAAAACCCTCACTAAAATACTAGCAAACCATATCCAGCAATACATTTAAAAGATCATACACCACGACCAAGTGGGATTTATTCTGGGGATGCAAGGCTAATACAACATCCCCAAACCAATAAATGTGATACATCACATAAACAAAATAAAAGACAGAAACCATATGATCATATCAATAGACGCAGAAAAAGCATTCGACAAAATCCAGCACCCATGTCTGATAAAAACTCAGCAAAGTGGGAATAGAAGGATCATACCTCAACATAATAAAGGCCATATATGACAGACTTACATACAACATCAGACTCAAAGGGCAAAAACTAAAACCATTTCTTTAAAAACAGGACAAGATAGGGATGTCCACTTTCACCACTCTTATTCAACATAGTACTGGAAGTCCTAGCCACATCCATCAGACAGGAAGAAAACATAAAAGGTATCCAAATTGGAAAGGAGGAAGTAAAACTTTCATTATTTGCAGATGACATGATATTGTACATAGAAAACCCTAAAGACTCCATCAAAGTACTACTAATTTGATAAAGAATTTGGTAAGGTAGATGGGTAGAGAATCAACATCCAGAAATCGATGCATTTGTATACACCAACAATGAACTCTCAGAGAGAGAAAGTTAAAGAACAATACCATTTACCATTGCAACGAAAAAAATAGGATACCTAAGAATAAACTTAACCAAGGATGTAAAAGACCTGTACTTGGGAAACTATGGGACACTGAAAAAAGAAATAAAGGAAGATATAAACAAGTGGAAGAATATGCCATGCTCATGGATTGGAAGAATTAATATCATTAAAATGTCCATACTACCCAAAGCAATTTATAAATTGAATGCAATTCCTATTAAAATACCAACAGCATATTTCGCAGATCTAGAGCACACATTTTGCGAATGTATATGGAATCAAAAAAGACCCCAAAGAGCTGCAGCCATTTGAGAAAAAAGAACAGAGTGGGAGGGATCACATTACTGGACATCAATCTGTACTACAAAGCCATTGTAATAAAAAAGGCCTGGTATTGGTACAACAAGAGACATATAGATCAATGGAACAGAGACCCCAGAAATAGACCCGTGCCATTATGGTCAATTAATATTTGACAAAGGAGGCAAGAGCATACATTGGCATAAAGACAGTCTTTTCAATAAGTGGTGCTGGGAAAATTGGACAGCTATATGAAAAAAATGAAAATAGACCAACAACTTTCACTATACACAAAAATAAGCTCAAAATGATTAATAGACTTAAACGTAAGTCATGAAATCATAAAAGTCCTAGAAGAAAACATAGACAGTAAAGTCATAGACATCCCACGTAGTGGAATTTTCACTGATACTTCTCCTAGGGCAAGAGAAGCAAAAGAAAAAATAAACATATGGGACTACATCAAACTAAAAAGCTTCTGCACAGCAAAAGAAAACAGCCTCAAAATACAAAGGAACCCCACGGTCTGGGAAAACATATTTGCCAAGGATGTATCTGATAAGGGGCTAATTTCCAAAGTGTACAAAGAACTCATACTACTCAGCAAGAGGAAGACAAACAACCCACTTAAGAAATGGGCAAAGGACCTGAATAGATACTTCTCCAAAGAGGACATACAGATGGCCAAGATACATATGAGAAAATGCTCAACGTCATTAATCATCAGAGAGATGCGAATTAAAACCACAATGAAGAATTAGTTCACACCTGTAAGAATGGCTATCATCACATCAACCAATCAACAAAGGACATGTGCTGGCGAGGGTGTGGAGAAAGGGGAGCCCTAGTACACTGCTGGTGGGAATGCAGACAGGTGCAACCACTATGGAAAACAGTATGGATTTTCCTCAAAAAACTAAAAATGGGACTGCTGTTTGACCCAGTGATCCCACTTCTAGGAATATATTCTAAGAATCCCGAAACACTAATCAGAAAGAATATATGTACCCCTATGTTCATAGCAGCACAATTTACAATAGCTAAGATCTGGAAACAGCCCAAGTGCCCACCAGTAGATGAGTAGATAAAAAAGCTGTGGGACATATACACCATGGAATACTATGCAGCTTTAAAGAAGAAGGTTCTTGTGACCTTTGGGATAGTATGGATGGACCTGGAGAAAATTATGCTAAGTGAAATAATCCAGGCAGAGAAAGACAAGCATCACATGATCTCATATGTGGAATCTAAAGAACTTAATAAACTGATGAACAGAATAGATTCAATGACATGGAAGCATAGATCAGACTGATGAAGGTCAGAGGGAGAGAGGAGGGTGGGTGAGTGGAGGGGGGAGAGAATAACCAAAGAATTTATATGCATATATGCATAACCCAAGGACATGGACAATGGTGGGGAGGGGGAGTGGGGAGGGGGTGGGACGGGGTGGAATGGGTCATTGGGGATATAAAAGGACATTTGTAATATTTTAAATAAAAATATATATTTAAAAATTAAATTAATTAATTAATAAATAAATAAAAATCAACAAATAAGTTTGGTGAGGATATGGAGAAAATGGAATCCTCATAGGCTGTTGGAGGGATTGCAAATTGGTGCAGCCACTGTGAAGAATAATGTGGAGGTTCTTCAAAAAATTAAAAATAGGACCACTGTACAATTCAGCAATTCCACTTCTGGGTATTTGCCTGAAGAAAATGAAAACACTAACTCAAAAAGATATATGCACCCCATATTCATTGCAACATTATTTATAATAAGCAAGATATGAAAGCAACTTAAGTGTCCCTCAATAGATAAATGTAAAGAAGATGTGCTACTTATATATAATGGAATATTATTCAGCAATAAAAAAGTGAAATCTTGCCATTTGTGACAACATGATGGAGCTAGAGGGCACTATGTTAACTGAAATAAGTCAAACAGAAAAAAACAAATACTATATGATATTCACTTATAGGTGGAATCTAAAAGACAAAACAAATGAATAAACAAAACAAAACAGAAACACACTCAAAATACAGAGAATAAACTGATGGTTGCAAGGCAGATGGGTGAAAAGATGAAAGGGATTAATAAATGTAAACTTTCAGTTCTAAAATAAGTCACAGGGATGCAATGTACAGCATAGGGAATATAGTTGATAATATTGTAGTATCTTTGTATGGTGGCAGGTGAATATTAGACTTATTGTAATAACTTCCTAAGGTATATAAGTGTAGAATCATTATGTTGTACACCTAAAACTTATATAATATTATATGCAACTATACTTTTACAAAAACAAACAAACACAAACAAAGCATGAGATGATGAAGATGAAGTCATGGCTCTGGGAAGGCTGCCTGGACCTGGTTCGTGAAGATTCAGAATGACCAGCAATAGGAATGGCTCCAGTGGTGGCAGCAGTAAGCTTCAGCACAGCTCACTGGCTAGTCCATCAGCCAAGTTTTCAGTTGCAACAATGGCATGAGCTGCAGCAGAAGCTTTTCCCAAGTTCTCTTTAGGTTTATGATGCAGATGCCATCTCTTCCCCTTTTATAGATGGACTGTTCCATTTGGATGTGGGTCCCTGCTACAAGCAATTTGAGAACACCTTTCTCCTTCGTTGGCAGGCCATTAAGGGTTCCAGACATCATGAAAATTCCTTAAGTTGCCACAGGAACCCAGAACTAGAGTAGCACAAAAAGGTGTCTTCTACATCTTGGCTGTGCCATCCACCACAATTAGGGGAGACAAGGGAAGGAGGATTATGAGGAGAGAGATTTTTTTTTTAAATCAGTCAATATCTCCATTAAAATCGCCCAAATATTATTCCACCACAGCAAGGTGTTTTTAGTTTTATTTTTGCATAAATAAAGTTCCAATTTCACTTTAAGAACAGATTTTTTATTGGTTCCATCTACTGGTTCTGTGTAGCTCCAATATGCTTTGCAAAAAGGTTGTCTCCAAGTTTATTCCTGCTCCCCCAACTCCATCCCTCTCTCTCCAATTGTGACTCTCAGCCCAGCATGAGGCAGCAAAGGGATAGACATGATATAGCTTGGTGGAAAAGCCTCAATGCCACATAAATTGGCACTAATCAGATCGCCCATGAGTCCCAACTCCACCACACTTCTCTGGGTAAATCAACCAGTACACATCTCCCAGGTGACATTCACTTGGAAACATCACTGTGTAACTATTTCCCATCCCATTAAGAGGGGATTTACTATGCTCTGGGACAACAAAGATCGAAGGCACAGACAGGGTTGCCCTCGGAGAGCATACAGACAGAAAATAAAAAAGAGAGAGAGACTCTGACACATATCAATGTGAAAAAAAAAGCTCATGAATTTTTGAGATGATTGGCAGAAATTTCTGGAGCTAGGAATGGAGACACTAGGATATAGGTTATAAACCAATACTGATATGGGATAAAACCACTGCTACTAAGAACTAACATACTGAACACTCCCTATATCTCAGGCTATGTGATGTCTTAATATCTTCAAAGGCATTATCTCTTTTAATGAGGTTGCAATTATTATTATTATTTTTATTATTATTATCTTAAGTCAAAAGACAGAAAACCTTCCAAAGTTTAAAGAATTCTTCCAAGGTCTTGGAGCTGACAGGTGGGGAGGCTGGCAGTCAAGATCAGGCTGAAGAGTTCCAAGTATGTGATGGCATCCTAACCAGGATGCTGCACAGCTTGACCAGATGACAGTTTTTTCCTGTGTCTGCACTATTCTGCTGTGAACAATCAAAGGAACTGGTGCCATCATTTGTCCCTTGGATCATCTCATAGCACGGTGCATACATGGCCTCTAGTTAGTGTCATTAACTGGCCTACTTCCTAAGGCTCCATCTCCATGATGTGGCTGTGAAATTTTATCCTAGAACTTCAATTTAATTCCACAAAATTTTGTTGAATATCTAAAGAAGGTGGGAGTGAGGGTGGGATTCAAAGATAAATAAGATGTGATCCCTTGGGATAATTCTGATTTGTGTGTCAGAAGGAGGAAGAGAGAGAAATAGAGAAACAACTGAAACCAGCTCCATGCCACAGTTCAGGTAGTGAGAACCTCCTGGGCTCCAGACCAAGTTGAAAAGACCCTGAGACCCAGGAGGAGGAGCACGTGGGATCCATGATAATTTTAGGGGCCCTGATAATGTTTTTATTTTTTTTATCATAAAAAAATGAAGGGGTCAATGGGGAAAAAGGGGGACATCTGTAATATTTTGAACAATAAGAAAAAAGAAAGAAAAAAAAGAAAATAATAATAAACCCAGCCTGAATAATACTTGTCTTTTGTCAACACAGTATTCAAAATTTTTTATTTATTTGTTTGTTGTTTATTTTTTAATGGAAATGGAAGCTCATGAGAGCAAAAGTACCCAGGGCCTGCCTTGCTGACCAAACACCAGTCCTTCAATGCACACTGGATTTTGCAGTGTACAGAAAATTGTCTTTGGTTCTGAAGTAAATGCTCTGAAACTTGAGGTAATGTTTTATCAACAATGGCAAAAGAAAATCCATCTAAAGGTCGAAGCTGACAGGAAAGTCATCTTTAAAAACAAAAAAAAGTATTTTGTATTGGTTTTGGATGTACAGCTTAGTAATCAGACAATCATATACTTTACATATGATGTGTTCCCCTCAATACCTCCAGTACCCCAACTGGCCCCATACATAGCTATTACAACACTATTGACTATTTTCCCTGTGACTATTATGTATCTACCAATTTGTGCTTCCTAGTCCCTTCACCTTTTTCACCCTGTGCCCCAACTCCCCATCCCCTCTGGCAACCACAAGTTTTTTCTTTGTCTCTTTGAGTTTGTTTCAATTTTGTTTGTTTTTTTATTTAGAGTCCATATATAAGTGAAATCATATGGTATTTGTCTTTCTCTGACTGACTTATTTCACTGAGCATAACATCCTCTAGGTTCATCCATGCTGTCGCAAATGATTTCATTCATTTTTTATGGCTGAATAATGTTCCATTGTATATATAATATCCCATTACATATATAATAATATCCCATTATATATAATATACACATATGTTATGTATATAATTATACGTAATTATATGTATATATGTTTATATATATATTATATATATATAATCACAGCTTTTTTACCCATTTGTCTACTGATGTGCACTTGGGTCACTTCCATATCTTGGTGACTGTAAATAACACTCCAATGAACATAAGCATGCATATATTCTTTGGAATTAGTGTTTTGGGTTTCTTTTAGATATATACCCAGAAGTGGAACCACTGGGTCATAAGGCAGAGTTTCTTCATAACTTTTTGAGGAAACTCCATACTGTTTTCCAAAGTGGCTGAACCTGTCTGCATTTCCACCAACAGTGCATAAGGGTTCCCTTTTTTCCACATCCTCACAGCACTCGTCATTTGTGGAATTATTAATGGTAGCCATTTTGACAGGTGTGAGGTTGATATGACATTGCTTTTAGTAATATATTTCCTAATATATCTCCTTGGGCAAGGGAAACAAAAGAAAACAAACAAATGGCACTACTTCAAACTAAAAAGGTTTTGCACTTAAAGGAAACCATCAACAAAATGAAGACAACCTACTAAACGGAAGAAGATATTTGCCAATGATACATCCAATTAGAGGTTAATATCCAAAATTTATAAAAAACTCATACAACTTAACACCCAAACCCCCCCAAACGATCCAATTTAAAAATCTTCTTGTCAGCATGAACAGGGGGCACACCCTAGTCCATAATGCTGCTGGCTGAAAGATAAGCTCTTGTTGCCAGTCAGTGCCTCCATCCCCCACCCCAAGCAGGCTGAGTGGTCTCCAAGGGAGTGCCAGCGCTGGAGGCCAGAGCATTGCGTTAACTTGGAGGGAAGTAACTGTGTAGACTGGGATGAAAGCCCTTACAGGCCACTGATACTAGAGGTGGTGGTAAGGACAGGGCGGTCAGTGGAACCTAGATGGAGATCCAGGGAGCAGCCCAGAGGGCTGCCTGCAAGCTCCTCAAAGTATGGCCCTGGGATTTAAGCTTCTTTCAAAGCCACCACAAGCACTTGTTGGCATCAGGGTTAGGGCAGTTTAGACCACACAGTGAAGGCTAAATTTAGACAGTGACTCATGCTTGTAAGTGCTGACTGGTTTTAACTTGTACCTGAATTGCAAAGTGACATTTCTCACCCGTTCCCCAAATAAATATTCCTGCATAGCATTCTCTGAGGACCTCAAAGCCTGTCAAGAACTTGGCCCTGAGCTCATTGAAACCTCAGTAGGTTGCCAACTTTTGCAGATGTTTGCACTGATTGCTTTATGTTTTGCAATATTCCAGAGTGGCTCCCAAGTGATGCTCATCCATTCACCAACTTAATGCTTAATAGGAATGATCTACAAGGGTTGGCAGTTCCAAAAGATGAGGAGAGGGAAAACTGCCTCCAACGAGTGTGGATGAGCAAATAAATAAATAAATAAATAAGGCACTGTTCCAGATAGATTGAGGTGCAGAAAAGGAAACTTGGGCAGCAATTCCTAGGAAAAAAGTAAGGAGGATGGTGTTTATTTATGGACACATTGTGTTTGTTTTTCTCAGAAGTGCTTTAAGACCCCAAGGGGCTTTGGATGCTCCTGCTGAACTCCAACTGAGTTGAGATGAAGGTACAGATGAACTATGCATGAACTATATAAGGTGAGCTCTTACAAAAACATGTATCAGTTCCATAGCTAAGTGGGGTTGGTTCCCAGGGCAAGGAAAGTTTGGTTAACTCCGAAGAAAGTACCCTGATCTCAAAGCTATACAAATTGAATAGCAATGCCTGTTTAACCTGTTTTTATCTATACCACCTCATTTAATGTTTGAGAAAATTTGGTGAGCACAAAAAATAGAGAAGTTAAAGAATTTTCTGAAGGTCAATCAAAAATTTATTGGCAGATCTGGGATTAAAAGACAAGGTTTCTCTATTCCCAGCATTTGTGTGATGTATAAAATGCTAAATATCTTTTATAGCTGCCCTACACTGCATGTTTTACACAATGTCTCTAATCTTCACCTTGATCCTATGGTAGTGGTATTATTATCTTCATTTAAAGATGGCAAAATTAAGGCTTTGGGAGAAATTATGAGGTCACAATCATTCAACAAAGATTAAGCCTCCCTCTTGTGCTGAGTCCAGGGCATCTCAGATACCAAGTAGAGCAAACATAATTCAGGAAAAGAAACGATGAAAACGTCTTAATCAAAACAAGTGGTATTTTAAAGAACTTTTTTGAAAGTCAAATAATCATTTGGTGCACTGTGCACTTTTTGTGCTAACAGGTTGAATTCTCCCACTCATGTAGGAGTGGGAGAAACACCGTAAATGTTTGGAATGATAGCAGAAGTCCACAATTTATTAATTAAGCCAGCCTAAATGCTAATTCAGTTGCTATGCACTAGAGTTCCAGAAAATATATGCAGAAGCAGGAACTTTAAGGAGATTTATATATTACATAGGTGGGAATATTCGAAAATGAGAAGAGGAATGTGGTTGCACAACCATGTTACACAGCACAGAATCCAGTTACTTAAAAGTAGTATCCGTTGCCTATGCTATCCCCAGCTACATGCCAGCTGGAGGACACAGGATGGACAGGGAGAGTAATTATCATAGTAAGGAAGCAATTTTTCTTTAACACTAGACCTACCCTCTTTGCAGGAACCCCAGGCTGCCTCAGCCCCCCCCTCCCCCCCCAGCTAATCATCAGGCCTAGGGGCCTCCAACAGATTTGCAACCTTCCTGCCCCATTGCAGCTTCAATCTTGGAGACTGAAGCTTCTGATGCTGCTGAGGCCTGACATCACCCTCCAGCTGGAGGCTGCCCTGGCTGACCCTCAGCTGCCCTGTCCATGTCTTACTCCAGAGACTGGCCTCAGGGGCAATCTTGTCTTTAATACGTGGCCTCCTCTATTCCAGGGGTCATAGAAACTGCACCCAGAGCTCACCACATCTTACAGAAATTTTAATGAAATAGCTCTTCTTTTTATTTGTGTTGCTGCCTCTGTTGCCCAGGGCCAAGGCACCAGTCCCTGAGAGGAAAGGCTGAGGTCCAGAGCTGGGGCTCAGCGGGGACAGCAAGCTTTCTGTCCAGTTGCTTAGCTCCTGACACTGATCCAGTGCCCTTGCATCAATCCTATATCCTTCCCTCTGTTTTTTTGATGCATGTCTGAATCCTGAGGTGACTACAGTTTAGCTTGCACCCTGTGACACTCCCAGATTTTTCCTGAATGTGTTAGATTCCACCAGAAGGAGAACAAAGGTCAATACAGAGTCATAAGGAATCTGATTAACATAAATCCACACAAACACACCCCTGGATTAAATGTGTTCCCGTCAGCCCTGTTCCTTGGACTGCAGGAGCTGTTCCAGCTGTTGTGGAATTAAGGTCCCCTTTGCTTAGCTTGTCCAGTGAGATATGCTTAGTACCTACCTCTCCAGTAAGGGTTCTCCTATTGTGCCTTAAAAATTTGGCATATTTTAAGAATGCCAAAATCTGAGATTATTGCTTGAATTAAAAAGGAGAAGGATAAGAAAAAAATACAGTTTTTATTACATTGGAATAAAAAGAAAATGTAACTTTTTTAAAATACCAGGTTTACTGAAGTATAATTTATATACAATAAATTTCATCCTCTTTAGTGAATAGTTGGATGACAAATACATATACAGTTGTATCATCACCATAATCAAATTTTGACCCTTCCCCTCAAAGTTCTCTGTGACCCCTGGCAGTGAACTGCACCTTGCTACGCGCCCAGCCCACGAAAACACTGATCTTTTTTTTGTCTTTATAGTTTTACCTTTTCTAGAATGTTGGATAAATGGAATCATATGCTGTAGATAGTCTGTGTCTGGTTTATTTCATATAGCATAATACCTTTGAGATTCATCCATGTGGCTGTGAGTCCCAGCACTCTGTTCCTTTGTACTGCTTAGTAGCATTCCCTTTTATGGACCCACCACAGTTTGCATATCCATTTACCAGTAGATGAATATTTAGGTTGGTTCCAGTTTTTAGCTAGTAAGAATAGAACTGCTATGAAAAAGTCATTGTGAAAATATGTGTTTTACAAGTTTTCAGTCATTTGGGGTAAATACCTAAGAGTGGGATTGCTGGGGTTTTTGGCAAGTATATGTAGAAACATTTTTGAAGAAAAGGGGACTTCATGAATGTTGCTGAGTAGTTTATACAGGAAGTAAAATATCCAGGTGGTGAATTTTAAGAAGAGTCATCTCAACTCTGGGCTCTATGTTGCCCTCCAAGGCCTTGCAGTTAGTCAATTTACAGCTTTGTTGGTTTAGACACAAAGGGTAGGGCAGATCCTTTTCATCATCGGGTAGTTCCATTACTTATCAAGGGCATGATCTCAGTCAAGTACTTAAGCTCACTCTGTTTTTGTTTCCTCTGCTGTGAAATGAGCATTATCACAGCCTACCTCAAAGAGATGCTGTGAGGATTTTTTAAATATACAAGTCACAGTGGAGAACAGTGCCTGGCATATAGCAAGTACTCAACAAGTACTACCTATTTAGTCTGGGGGAAATCTGAGATTATAGCAGAAAACCATGTGTTTTCTTAGAAAGCTCTGATATTTTGAATCAAATGTTTACCAGAAAACAAAGAACACATTCATTCATTCAACACATATTTATTGAGTGCCTGTTGAATGCCAGGTGGGGAAAACAGGCCCAGTTCTGGTTCATATGGAACTTACAGTCTCAGAGGAGAGGCAAGCAGAACAAAAAGGATGTATTGTATGTAATTACGACAAAAGAAAAGAAGGGGCTTGCTAGGAGAGTGTAGCACCTGAGTCATAGCTGGCGCCACCAGCCCTGCCTTGTGTTAGGATAATCTTTTACAGTCTCTAACTTCAGCTCAGTTATTGACTCTGCTTAAGAGGAAGGAAGACCAGCCTCTCCTAATCTCCTTCATTCATTCCCTCCTTCATTGATTATTCATCAGCACTGAGGACACATGCACACAGGAAGACAATTCTTCTGCAGGGAGTTTGCAATATCATAGGGGATGAGTTTATGCAGTGATAGCTCCTCTTCCTGCTGGAACTGCTCTGATGAAAAGGATCAGGAAATTTTGATGAGTCTCTGAGAAAGGCCATTATAAGCACCATTTTTTCTGGCCTAGATTTAGCATCAGGATAATACCACAGGGGCTAATGGCACAAACTTGCTGCTTTGGCTGAGTGGAACCAACAGACTCAGAGGCCCTCTCCTTGGGGGCTCTATGGAGAGGTTAGAGTTCCCTGAGGAGGAGGCAGTAGAGCAATGCAAGACCCCCATCAGTCTCCTCTCTGAAGCCAGACGGTGTTTGCCAGAGATTTTAAGAGGAAAGTGAGTGTGAATAAGCATCAGAGCAGCTGTGGAAGTAGGTGATATGGCTTGGAAAATAACTGAGTCAGAAAACTGGAAAAGCACTAACATGCTGAGAATTCAGTCCTGATGTGCAGGAACTGGGGCCTGCATGGCAGTCACAGGAACTGACAGACTTGCCCTTCCTTCTCTTGGGTCTCAGCCAGGCCCAGTCAAAGGCAATGATCGGACAGATGGAGGAGTTAATGTAACCTGTGCATTCCACTTTCATTTGTACTTAGATTTTTAGCTGCACCTACTGAGTGCCTTCTAAGTGCTAGACATGATGCTCAGGAATCCAAGATGTAGATATGGGTTGTGTTGGTTTTTCAGTACCCCCCACTTCCTTTGGACCCCTGTTCCTTCTTCACCCCAATCACATGATGCTGTGGGGCTATTCATTATGGCTTTCTACTCTACTCATCAAGAGATAGTCATGAGGTTCAGGCCCAATCATTGTACCCCTTCCTCTGGCAGCAGAGATGGGTCTTGGGGGTGGTCATGTCACTTGAGCTGAGCCAATTAGAGACTTTAACTGGGACTTTTTAATCTGTAGCCATAGGTTTGATGGCTTTGTAGTGAGCCACTGTTCTGAGCTACATTTCCTAGAATTCCCTTTCCAGTATGTTTTCAGACAGGGTTGGTTATGAGATTTTCTTTTGGGAAACTTGGATGAGAGAAGGCAAGCAGTAGCATATATATACCCTTTCCTAGTTATTCAGTCATATACTTATATGGATGCTGTTGTGAAGGGATTTTGAAGATGTAAGTAGAGTTCTTGATGATCTGACTTTAAGTGAGGGAGATGACCCTGTTTGTCTAACTTAATCAGCTAAAAGGCCTTAAAGTAGAGCTTACACCTTTCCTGGACAACAGCTTCCATCCATGCCTGTAGGTTCAGCCTACTTCTGATTTTCGCTTCCTAGAGGCCTTCCCTATGGATTTCTGATGGGCTTAACTAGCCATTTCCTTGTGATAAATTTCTAGGGGTGTGTGTGTGTGTGTGTGTGTGTGTGTGTGTGTGTGTTTATATTCTGCCTCCCTGGTTGAAGCCTGACTGGTATAAAAAAACACACAGGGTTTTGTATTTGGGTTATTACTGCAGCATATGCTAGTTGTCCCATGCAACTATTCTCCTCTCATATGAAACTCCTGATCATTAGCTAGGCTCATGGCCACCCAGAGGTTCAAAATTCAAAAAGTAAGTATTGACCCAACAGAAATAAGAACATATAGCCACAGAAAGGTTTATACACTAATATTTGTAGCAGCATTTTCAAAAGTAATAGCTAAGAACTAGAAGCAACCCAATTATCTACCAGGTAGTGAGTGGATAAATGGACTAAGTACATCCCTATAATGGAGTATTGCTCAGCAATAAAAAGGAACAACTACTACAGACAAAACAACATGGATGAATCTCAAAAGCATTCAAAAGCTAAGTATAAGAAGCCAGTCACAAAAGTCACATTTTTGCAAATCATATATCTAAGAAATTTGTATCTAGAATATCTATATAACTCTCACATTCAAAAATAAAAACATGTAACCTAATGAAAAGTGGGGAAAATTTTTGAGTAGACATTTCTTCAAAGAAGATACACAAATGTCTATTAGCACATAAAAAAGATGATAAACATCATTGGCCATGAGAAAATGCAAATTAAAACCACAATGAGTACTAATTCATATCCACTAGAATGGATAAAATAAAAAGGTCAGACAAAATAACAAGTGTTGGCAAGGATGTTGAGAAATTGAGAATGGAACTTGGGGAAATTAGTACCTTCCCCAAGGCAGAAAGAGGAGGTGGGGTTATCAACAGAGAGAGTAGTCAGTGGTAGGAGACCATTCATACTCCAGAAGAGGAGGAACACTGGGGAAGAGTATAGGTGGCTGCTCTGGGTGCTGCCAAGGGGCCAGGAGCATCAAGACCAGTAAACAAGGGCATGAACCAACCAGGTCTTTGCTGTCCCCCCCAAAATCTCCACTGACTGCACTACACCACCGTGACTTGAAGAGCTGGGGCGGTGGGAAGAAGAGATTGAAGAAGCAGTAGATTGAGGAAAACTTTAGGAAGATCTGAATATATTTCTGGTACAAAGGGCCTCCCTAGAGTGAGTGCAGTGGGAAGAGTCCAAGAGCCCAGGAAGATCAGGTGTGCTGGATAAGGAGTAGAATCCATGGTCCTTTCCCAAGCTACAACCTTTTCTCTGTTTCTCCAGTAAAAGTTAATAAGCAGACATCTTTGCTTAGAAAGCTTTGTTTTATTAGGCTTAAAAGCTCTTTGATATGATAATAATAATTGTAACAAATTTATTGGGGATATAACTCATTGGATATAAAGATTGAAATGGATTTATTCCTTCTAATAACTGCTTCTAATAAGGTTCACGTAGAACCCTCTTTTGTTTATGAAGGGCTAGGTCCCTTCATCAGACCGTTTTGACCAGATTCCATGTTTTCATCATTCTTGGTTACTAAAATGGTGTAACTTTGGCATTTAAAACTCAGTCTTTATCATTAAAATGTCCTCACTCTTAAACTGAACTGCTAGTTGTCCCATGCAACTACTCTCCTCCAACTAATCTTCTATAGGGATGTACTTGGTCCATCACTGCTTTGAGTGTAGGAGGTTATGTAATCTGGCTCTAAGACTGCTCTCCTCCAGTAAGAGCTGGCTTCCCTACATCCCAGGGGAAGAAAACAGTTTCCCCATGACTGTCATGGTGGGGCATGCCCTGGACTCTTCATGGCTCAGTTTGGTTTTGGCTACTGCAGAGTAGTCTCACCTGAGGTGGGCAATGTGGGAGTTCTTCTTGAAGAGCCACTCAGTTTCACCTCCATACCTGAAAATCCTTCAGCTACACCAGTAGTACCAGTTAGATGGGCCAGGTACAGAAACCCAGGTACAGAGACTCACCAGGGCAGGAAGCTCCAGATGCCTAGCAAGGGGAAAAGCTGGGTAAACAAGAACCTTGTCCCCAGGGTAATCTATCCTTGCCTAGCCTATCACTGGTCATGCAGTTTAGACCCCCTGAGCGTTCCTCCCTAAAGATAACATGTAAGCCTCAGTTGTATTTCAACTCCAGGCCCAGAAAAGCAATGAAGCCAAACAAGCAGAGCTGTGTCTGCCTCAGGATCAGGTACACTGACTAATGACCTCCTGCCCTGCCACTAACCAGTCAGTGGAGACCATGACCTAGAAAGAGCACACCTGGAAAGCTAATGAATATTCTATTGAGACACTCCCCTGAGATCTCCCCTAAAATTTCCACCTGCAAGAGAGATAAATATGCTCAGGACAAAGGGCCCAGTGCTCTCTGCCCCAGGGGAGCATGCTAACGCCATCTCCTTCCCCCTTATTCCCTCCAAGGGGACCCCATGAGATTTGCAATCAGGGGTATAAAGGCAGTGCCACTTCATCCTGGGCTTACCCGTGTACCTGTCTCCAAGGCCCCCTTCTCTCACTGACTTCTCAGTGAGTCAAAGCAGCCCAGCCTAGGCTCTCCTGTTGCTTCTTTTATGCTCTTTCTTGTTTCACTGTCCCAAGTATATTTTTTCTGACATTATGGACCCAATATTCTTTGGCTCAGTTCTGTGTAGCTCTTCCCTTTTGATATCCCCATCCCCTTTCCTTAACTAATTCAATTTTTCTTTATTCACCCATCTGAGATGGTTATTTAGTCTGTCCATGCACCACAGACCCACAGACCTTAACCTTTCAATACATCTCCCCTATCCATTCTCCAGATGGGGTGTCTCAGTGACCTTAAAGTATCCCTAGCTGTTGTGCCTTTAATAACCTTGGAGCTCCTTTATAACCATAGAAACCACTGGGTTCTTCTTCTACCTCTTATAAGGGCTACAAACATTCAAATGTTGCACAGGAGATACTTACGCTAAAAATTATTTTTGTTTTTCTGAAATTCAAATTTAACTGGATATCTATAGAGTTTTATTTGCTAAGTCTGGCAATTGTACAAAGAAACAAACTCTGAGATGGAGATTTGCATGTGGGAAGTTTACTGGGAAGTGCTCTCAGCTCGATGCCTGAGGGGAACCAAAGCCAACAGAATAAGGCAGAGAAAGAAGTTGAACTGCCATATAGTCACAGCAAACCTCATCCCTTCTGCTCCATGGAGCTCTGGAGCTGGGATGATTCTTCAGAATTTCTCTCACACTGAGGGGAGGTAGCTGGGGCTTTTACACCTACCTAACCAGTCACTGGACATTAGATGACTCTAGAAGAAGATGTGGCCTTGGGCAAGATGGTGCTCTTCACCATAGGCAGAGCCTCACATGAGGGCTCAGCTGAGAGCCCTAAGCCCCCAGCACTTCCAGCATATGTTACACCTCATTGAGTGGAAGCCAGACACCCTTGTGTTATAGGCAGTTAGACAGACATGAGCAGAACAAGGATGATGGGCTAGATGGAGAAGGTCATCAGAATGGAAAGCCCCCAGGTGCCTAGCAACGGACAATTGTAGGGTGGAACCTTGCTTCCAGGGTGGCCTTTCTTCCCCTAACATATCACTGGTCAAGTGTTTTGGACTCCCTGACCTTTCCTCCCTAGAGATAGCATCTAAGCCTCAATTGTATTTCAGATCAAGGCCCAGAAAAGCAACAAAATGAGCCATGGCTGACCTCAGGACCAACTGCCTTGAATGATGGCCCCAGCTCTGGCACCAACCAATCAATCAGTGGGGACCACAACCCTGAAAGGCCATATCTGGAAAGCTGCTGAATATTATAATGACATCTTCCCCTGGGACCTTCCCTAAGATCTCCACCCTTAACATCTTTAGGATGAGGACCCAGAGCTCTCCCTCCTGGGAGCATGCTAGAACCTTCTCCTTTCCTTCCCCTTCCCCCAACCCAGGCACATTAGCATTAGCATCCTCACTCCCAAGCTCCAAGGGCCCTTCCTTTGCCTCTATAACTTGTTTCCTAAACCCATTTCTTCTAGGAATTACTTTTTCTACCTCTGTGATTAATGAAATAAATGTTCTCTTATAGTTTAGGTCTTGGCTCTGAATTCTTTCCTAGCCAGAACCCAAGTATTGAGGTTGCTGAACCTAAGTCCGGTCTGACCCCACCGGACTAACACCCAGTGCTATTCCCATCATCTACAACTTGGAACTCATCACACAGGTTTCAGGTAGATCAAACAGCAACCAGTAGTGGGAGAATCTGAATCATCTTAAGGGGAAAGGGCAAGAAGCCAAAGGCAGGAGAAACTACACTGCAACAGACTGGACCATATTTGTAATGGAAACAACTCTGTTCAGCACTGTACCCTTATTGGTCACATCTTGGGTTTATTGGAATTAAGAAGCTATAAGCCTGAAGTGTTTGTGCAGAGTTTTAATACCTCTTCACATTTAACTCTGGGGCTCCCGCAGAACTTTCCCTTTAACTGAGGTATGTGCAGAGCTCACATCTCAGAAGCAAGGCTCTAAACCACAGGGGGCTGTGCAGCAGAACTGCTTCTCTCAGGAAGTGTCACTGTCCACTGTGGCTGCATGGTTGGTCCCCTCCACCCCCCCATCCCCACAGGCTTTCTTCTCTTCTCCCTCCTCCTGTGTGAGGCCCTGCCCACTCTCTCTCCTTCCCTCTGGCTGGCTCCCCACACCTAAGGGCAGGATCTGTCTTCAGACACAATGGACGCAATTTTGGCTGGTCTCCAAGGTGGGTCTCTCTCTAGTGTCCTGCAAATTCTGCCACCCCCACCCACAGCCACACCCTGGCCTTGCTGTCACAGTGCTGCTCTCACAGACCACCACACTGCAGCATGTCACTCACTGGCCACAAAGACTATTTTTCCAGTTCTCTCCTGCCCTTCCTCTCCTGACCTTGTTGTTTTAACAAAGTCTGCTATGCTGGGTCCCTCCTTAGACCAGGGCTCATCACTTCAGCCACTCTCTCACTTCAACTTCCTTACTAGATTTCCTTTCATCTACCCACCTGGGACATCCCACTCAGCCAGCCTGCTTTTTCTCCTTCCACCTGAGGCCTCAGGTTGGGGGGAGGGCACAGGAGAAATGTCCACAAGATTGAACTGCTGTCAGAGCCCCTGTGGTTCACTGCTCAGCAGCCCTCTTTCTCCAGAACAGCTCCCCATTGCTCCTCCCAGAACTGGTCCAATTCCTCCAGCCCACCACTCTTCCACCTCCCAGCAGGTGATCTCACCTGGTGCCACAGAGAAAACATGAAGGCCCTCAAGCTCACCCACACCTTGTCCATCCTGGCCTCCTCCCTCTGGTCTCAGGGGAATTAGGTCCTGTTCCATCTTCCATCTGGGTTCCAAACTCTCTCTCCTCCCACATCAGTAGTCTCCTGTGTAGACAAAAAGGGGCCACATACTAAACCTGACAAGCTCAGGGGAGGCCTGCATGGCTGCCTTGCAAACTCAGGGACCTAAAAGTAACCACATAGTGTGATAAGTGGACAGATATGAGCAGAGCAAGGATAATGAGCCAGGTATCAGAGTGGAAAGCCCTGGATGCCTAGCAAAGGACAATTGCAGGGTGAGACCTTAACCCCAGGGTGGCCTTTCCTCCTCTAGTGTAACATTGGTCATGTGATTTGGACCCCCTGACTTTCATCCCTAGAGATAACATCTAGGCCTCAGTTGTATTTCAGCTCCAGACCCAGAAAAGCAACCAAACCAACCACAGCTAACATCAGGACCAACTGCACTGAATGATGGCCCAGCCCTGGTGCCAACCAATGAGTGAAGACCACAATCCTGAAAGGACACACCTGGAATGCTGATGAATATTATAATGAGATTTTTCCCTGGGGCCTCTTCTAAGAACTCCACACTTAAAACCATTAGGATAAAGGACCCAGCGCTTTCCTTTCTGGGAGCATGCCCCTGTATTTTCCTTTCCCTTCCCCTCCCCTTTTCCTTCCCCTACCTCCACACATGTTACCGTTAGCTTCCTTACTCCCAACCCCCAAGGGCCCTTCCATTGCCCCTATAACTTGTTTTCTAAACCCATTTCTTCTAGGAATTACCTCTTCCACCTCTGTAATTTTACCAAATAAGTGTTCTCTTATATTTCAGGTCTTGGCTCTAAATTCTTTCCTAGTCAGAACTCAAGTACCAGGGTTGCTGATATGTTAATACCTGGTTAACTTGCCTTTGCAAAACAAAAGCATTTCCCCTTTTTCTGGGCCTTCAAAGCACCAGGGCAAAGACCTTGAATCCTCTCACTGTGATTGTTATCACGTTAATTGTTGACTACTAACTATCCTACACTCAACTAAGTAAAAGAAAAACATGTCTGTCATTTTACTTTTTATCCAATCCCAGAGATTTCCCTGCTTTGCTTTCTCTCACCTCTCTAATCTGTAGCCAATGGATTTCATGTAACTCATTTATGCCTCCTCCTTTGATTGTAATCTATAGAACAAGGTGCAAAATTGCCATTCTCAGGAGCATTATCTCGATCCACTGAGATTCTGCTTCCTAGCATATGTTAACAATTTGACTCAAATAAACTCACAAAAATTCTTCACAGATTTGAATGATTCTTACGTTAACACTTGCTAATAAGAATTTCTTTTTTTACCAAATCTGGTCCTTTCAGCTGGCCCTGCTTTTTCTGATGTATAAACATACTTAAGACCCTCCATGGCTTTAAAAGAAATTATCAGTTGACCCTAAACTTCCAAGAAGTGTTGTTGGGGGCAGAGATGTTGACCATGCTCTGTTGACTGTGACTGTGAAAGGGGGGAAGGCACCTAATAGGAACAGGGCCATAGTTGTTTAATGATTTTTCACCTTACTAACTATACATAAGAAGTTTCCCTACAGACCCCGGGAAACTGGAGGATGTGCTGCAAGAAGAAAAACAGAGCTGTAAAAAGATGAGACAGCTTGGGGCCTGGATGGGTCCATTGCTCAAAAAAGAAAATGTGTTTTAAGAACAGACAAAGAACAGGATGCACTTTGATTTGGTTGCTGTGCCTGGAACCTGACCCCCCTCCAGGAGTTTGCCTCAGGAATGCTGACTATTCTCAGGTCTCAGGAACTGGCAGAATTGAATTTTAACACCATTGAAAATTAACTACCTTGTTATTGGACTTCCAAGATCCTGGAAGGAGACACATGGGCCACAGACCCTGCAGCCATCCTCCCCCCACCCTCTCTTCCCCCTTGCATGCAGCCCTATATAACCAGCCAGGTAATAAGGTAAGGGGAGAGCAGATGTTATGTGGACAAATCTCACTGCTCTCCCATTTGCCGGCAATAATGGAATAAATACTCAAATATGATTCAACCTTGTCTCTGCTTAATTGACTGAAGTAGCAACAGGCAGTCCATACCCATTGTGTCTGATTTCAGTATCACCAGGTCTCTGTCCTGTTGGCATTCAAATTACTTAACACAATATGCTACACTTAAAGCTGTCATTTTCACATATTCATTTACAATTCAAGCCTCTGAAATATACCTCCTGCTCCCACCACTTCTCTGCAATGTCTAAATCCTGGTTTGTTTTAGTCTCTATCTTAGTGGATTTCACTGTAGTTCTTGGGCCTGTTGACTGTTCCCTCCTTTCTCAGTCTGCTCTTCCTCAGGCTCCTCCACGAGCACCTGACACCTTGCTGTTGTCAAAGGTTCTCTTCTCCATTTTTTTCCTCCTCTTTCTGCTCATGCTTATCCTCCCATGGCTTCATCCTTCCCGAGCAGGCCCAGTATTCCCAAAATGCTGTCACAGTCAGCCAGTCCTCTCCTGGGCATTCCAGCCCAGATACCCAGCTGCCTCCTGGACTCCCCACTTGAGTGGAGGAGATTCTTAAACACAGCATGGCTGTACCCACAGATATTCTCTTTACAGATCCCCAGGCTAAGTGTCTGTACCACCTTCCACTAATGAGTTCATAACCAGAAAACTCAGAGGTGTGCTCTATTCTTCCCTCTTTCTCTTATATCCAGTCCAGACAGAAAACAAATACATAGCTGGTAACCACAGCAGGGCAAACAAGATTAAACATCAAGTTTCCTGAGCAATATTCTTATATTATGACTTGCATCTGAGCACTCATTTAACAGTGTTTGTTCATTCCTTCATTCTTTACCTTACTTCTTTATCAAGCCACAAATCAGAGCTGAGCATCCTTCAAGGGCCAGTACCATGCTCACATAGGCTGCTGTCCTCCAGGTCAAGGGCAGAGATACCTGGAAACAAAGGCAACTGAATGCATTGGCAAAAGCAAGGGTTCTCAAAGGACACAGACAAGGGAGAACACCCCAGAATAATGCCTGCATCTACTTAGTGAGTAAGGGAGTTCTTCTGGCCAAAACATCGACTTAAACACTGAGGTCTAAGAATCTGGAAGAGTGTCTGGCATGTGGTAAAATCTCCTTAAATATTTGATGAGTCTGTGAGTAAAAAAAAAAAAAGTGCACGTATATTAGTGTGCATTATAGTCCATAGAATAAAATAAGAATTTATGAATTCATACTGATATAAATAAATAATTGAAGGGGGAAGGACAGCTTTACCTTACAACAGAATTTCAACTACTAAAGGTAGAAGGAATGATGGAAATAAGAAATCACCATTCAGCAAACCTCACTGTAATAATTATTTTAGGCAAAAATCAGCAATGAATGCTAAAATTAATGGATGAACTTTGATAAGAAACAAAATATTTATGTATTCTCAGTGTGTCTCCCCACAAGGTACTTACAGGGTGGGGCAAAAGTAGGTTTACAGTTGTTCATATGGAAAATAATGCAATAATTAATAAATAATAGAATAAACTCTGTTTCCTGTACTCACTGTAAACCTGCTTTTGCCCCACTCTGTATTAATTGCAAAGGGGAAAATAATAACTTTACAGTGAAGAAACCCTGTAGACATTGCTTTATACGAGTGATGACAGTTAGTGTTACCAATAATGGTACATATTGTCACTCTGTACCTCTTGACCATAAGATGCCCCCAGAAGGTACCTCACTTTTGTAGCATTAGTTTTAATTTTTTAACTGCTTTATTGAAGTGTAATTCACATATATTTTTTAATTCACCCATTTAAGGGTATAATTTAGTGTTTTTCAGCCAATGTATAGGTTTGTGTAAGCATCACTACAATCTAATTTTAGAATATTTTCATCACCCTGAAAAACCCTGTACCCATTAATAATCACTCCCCATCCCTACCCTACCCCAGCCCTAGGCAACCATTAATTTAGTGCCAATACCATAGATTTGTCAATTTTGTATATTTCATATAAATTGAATCATACATACATGATCTATGACCAGCTTCTTTAATTTAGCATAATAATTCAAAGTTTGTTTATGTTGTAGCATGGAACTGTACTTTCAGTTCCTTTTATTGCTGTATAATATTCTATTGTATGAATATACCATGTTTTTTTAATTTATTTATCAGCAGATGGACATTTGGTTTGTTTCTACTTTTGGCTATGATGAATAATGCTTCTATGAACATTCACAAACCAGTTTTTGTGTAGATATATGTTTTAATTTATCTTGGAGAGATATATATATATCTTTGACATACAAAGATAGATATAGATATAGATATACCACACAAACACCTAAGAGTAGAATTGCTGGATCATATGTTAAATCTGTGTTTAACATTTTTCCAGAGCACTTGCACCATTTCACATTCTACCAGCAATGAATGATAGTTGCAAATCCTCCATACCTTTGTCAACACTTGTTATTTTATTTATCTTTTATATTTTAGCCACCCTAGTGGGTGTGAAGTGGCATTTTCCCAATGACTAGTGATGTTAAGCACCCTTTCATGAGTTTATTAGCTATTTTTATATTTTATTTGGAGAAAGGTCTATTAAAATCTTTTGTCAATTTTTAATTGGTTTACTTGTCTTTTTATTTTCAAGTTGTAAGAGTTATCTATTCAGAATTCAAGTTCCTTATCAGATATATGCTTTGCAAATACTTTATTTCATTCTGTGGGCTGCCTTTTCACTTTTTTGATAGTAACCTTTTCAGCAAAAAAGCTTTGAGTTTTGATGTAGTCCAAGTTATTTATTTACTTATTTCTGTCACTTGTACTTTTGATATCATATCTAAGAAACCACTGCCTAATCCAAGGGCATGACGATTTATTCTTATGTTTTCTTTCAAGTGTTTATAGTTTTAGCTGTTTTTTCATTTAGGTCTATTATTTTGTTTATAGTGTGAGATAAGGGTCCAACTTTATTCTTTCTTTAGTTAAGTTTTCTTGGCACCATTGTTGAAAATGAATTCACTGATAACGTATAAGTTTTCTTCTGGATTATCAATTATATTTCATTAATCTGTGCATCTATCCTATGCCAATACAACACAGTCTCAATTACTCTTAGTCTTGATTGTTCTATCTTTGTACTAAGTTTTAAAGTTGGCAAGCATGGGCCCTACAACTTTTTTAAAAAGTTGTTTTGGATATGTAGGGTTCTTTGAATTCCATATACATTTTAGGATCAGCTTGTCACTTCCTTTAAAGAAGACAGCAGGTCCTAGAGGATAACATAAGATAAAAACTACTGATGTTGGGTATGGTAATGACTTACACTAAAGGCATGATTTGTGAACTAAATAATTGATAAGCTGGACTTCATTAAAGTGAAAAGCTTTTGTTTTGTGAGACAATGTCACAAAGAGAACGAGAAGACAATCACAGACTGGGAGAAATATTTGCAGAAAACACATCTAATAGAGGTCTGTTATCCAAAATATACAAAGAACTCTTAAAACTCAACAATAAGAAAACAAATCCAATTAAAAAATAAGCCAAAGGACCTCACTCATATGTGGAATCTAATGAAGAAAATAAACTGATAAACAAAATAGATCCAGAGACACAGAAGCATGGAACAGACTGACAAATGTCAGAAGGAAAAGGGGAGGGGGAGAGAAGGAAAAGCTTAACCAAAAAACTTGTATACATAACCCATGGACACAGACAAAGTGCAGTGAAGATCTGGGGGGCAATGTGGGGTAGAGGGGGTCAATGGAGAAAAAAAGAGACATCTAAAATGCTTCCAACAATAAAGGTAAATTTAAAAAAAAAATAAGCCAAAGGACTTAACAGACCAGCACCTCACCAAAGAACATACACAGCTGGCAAATAAACATAGGAAAAAATGCTCCACTTCTTCCACTTCTTTTATGTCATCAGGGAAATGCAACTTTAAACGACAATAAGATACCACTACTCACCTATTAGAATGGCCATAATATGAAACACTGACAATACCAGATGCTGGCAAGGATGTGGGGCAACAGGAACACTCATTTATTGCTGGTGGGAATGTAAAATGGTACAGCCACTTTGTAGGAGAGTTTAGAGGTTTCTTACAAAACTAAACATACTTCTACTATATGACCCAGCAATTGTGCTCCTTGGTTTGTACCCAAAGGACTTGAAAATTTATACCTACACAAAAAGCTTCACACAAATGTTTATAGCAGTATTATGTATAATAGCCAAAACCTGGAAGCAACCAAAATGTCCTCCAATAGGTGCATAGATAAATAAACTGGTATGTCCAGACAATATAATATTATTCAGAGCTAAAAAGAAATTATCTGTCAAAGCTATGAAAATACTGGAGGAACCTTGAATGCATATTATTAAGTGAAAGAAGCAAATCTGAAAAAGCTACATAATGTATGATTCCAACAAAGTAGTTAAACTTTTTTGCATCTATATTCATAAAGGACGTTGGTCTGCATTTTTTTTTAACTTGTGATGTCTTTGTCTGGTTTTGGTATTAAGGTAAGTTTGTGGCATTCTTACCATAAATGCATAACTTCAACTCAATCATGAGAAAAGAACAGACATACCCAAATTGAGAAGGACTATATGAAACAACTGGTCAGTGCTATTCAAAAATGTGAAGGCCAGAAAAAATAAAGGAAGCCAGAAAAATGGTCCACAGTAAAGGAGACTAAATTGACATACAACTAAATGTGACATGTAATATTAGATTGGAAACTGGAACACAAAGTGATTTTAGTGGGGCAATTACTGAAATTTAAAGTAGGTATATAGATGAGATAATAGCATTAAATAAATGTTATTTTTCTGATTTTTATAATTATACTGTTTTTGTGTCAGATGTTAATATTTGGAGAACTCTTTGTACTATTCTCCCAATCTTTCTATGTCTGAAATTATTACAAAATGAAGAATTAAAAATTACCAAAATTACCAAAACAAATTCAAGTATATATGCCCTTGGTTCAGTGAGGAAAAGAATGTATTTGAGAGCCTGGGAAGCATGAATACCAAGGCCTGGAGTCCAATATTCGGGAAACTGCAGTAGTTCAGTGTTTCTGGATCATAAAGTGTGGGGATAAGAAATGGAACAAATAGGAGTGAGGATGTCCTGACAGCCATGGGGCATTATGGGAGAAGTGGACAGACACAAGCAGATTAGCTTTTTCAATGGATGATTTGGGGAACTAAGGGGAGAAAGTGATACAAATGGAAAGAGATGGAAAGGTTGCCATGAACTTTCAGAAGAAAATTATTTTGCCTAGGAGCTCTATAGTTTCTTAGTTTTATTGTAGATTTTTAAAAAATCTAATATTGGAAAGAAAAAACCCCACAGTGATGTCTGTATTTAGAACTATAACATTCCTGAATCCCCAATTCAATTTCAGGGAATTGAGGTGATTGCTTGGGCAAGAGTTAAAAGGAAATGTAGACTTTAAATGTATTATTGTAGGGAAGGTAAACAACAGGAGTTTCTTCATCATGGTAATGCTTTCTGTCTAAAGAGTCTGAAGATCCATTTTTTAGGAGCTGAAAGTTCCTTTTTGAGGATGGAAGATTCTCATGCTGGCCTCCAGCAGACACTTAAGAAAATTTCTGTCAATGGAGAGCTGCAGCAAGTTGAGGGCTGCAGTAACTTTGAGGGAATCACAGCCTGTAATGGGAGGTACAGGGCAAGGAGAACGAGGCAGAGCAGAGTGGGTTTCCCCTCTTTCAACCATCCCTTGGATGTCCAGAGACCCCAGCCACTTGATTTGGGTCTCCTGGTATATTAAAAAAAAAGACATTTTAGATGTGAATCAAGCTTTTATACATTTTGCCACATTTAAAACTGTTTATGTCCAAAAATTATTATTATTTTTTACCAGTATACTAACAAGTATATCTATTGGGTTGTACCATATAAAATTCACAAGTTGGCAGTAGTGAACTGTTGAGTAAACTGGATGTCAACGTGGGACAAGATACTGTCTAGATAGGAGACAGACAGATGCAGGCAAGAGACCGTGAGAGCCTGAACTGAGGCTGAATCTGCTTGGTAGGTAAAATCCCTGAGACCTGGCTCTGGATTGGCTGTTGAGAACTGGGTAAATGAGAGTCAAAGGAAGAGGAGGTTCCAGAGGAAATAATCAATAGGACCAAATACTTCTGCCAGGGAATAAGAAGGCTGAAAGGTGTCCAACAGATCTTTCAATCAGGAGCTCTTGGAGACTATTTCAGGTTCCTGTGGCTGCTGTAACAAATTGCCACAAACTTAGTGCTGTAAATCAACACAATTTTCTTTCATATTTCCTCTTCAACCATCCCATACCCCTCTTCACTTTGGCAGCCATCAATTTGTTCTCTCTACATATGCGCTGTTTCTGTTTCATTTGTTTTTTAGATCCCACATATAAGTGAAATCATACAGTATTTATCTTTTTCTGTCTGACTTGGTTAATTTAGCAGAATACCCTCTAGGTACTTCCATGTTGTTGCAGATGGCAAGATTTCACTCTTTTTTTTTTTATTGCTAAGTAATAGTCCATTGTGTGTGTAACATTTTCTTTATCCATTGATATATCAATGAACACCTAGGTTGCTTCCACATATTATTTTATTATTTTATTTTATTTTATTTTATTTTTTTATTTTATTTCATTTCATTTATTATTTATTTATTTATTTATTTTTAAATATATCTTTATTGATTTCAGAGAGATGAAAGGAGAGGGAGAGAGAGAGATAGAAACATCAATGATGAGAGAGTCATTGATCAACCCCGCAACACGGGCATGTGCCCTGACCGGGAATCGAACCCCAATCACCTGGATCTTAGGTCGACGCTCAACCACTGAGCCACGCCCAGCTGGGCAACACTTATTATTTTAAATAACGCTGCCGTGAATCTGGGTGAATATCTCTTTTTGAACTAGTGTTTTTGATTTCTTTGGATAAATACCAAAAAGTGCAATTGGTGGGATGTATGACACCTTTGATTTTAATTTTTTGAAGAATCTCCATACTGTTTTGCATAGTGACTTCACCAATTTAGTGCCACCTACAGTGTAATAGAGTTCCTTTTTCTCCTCATCTTCCCCAGAACTTGTTATTTGTTGATTTTCTAATAATAGCCATTCAGACAGGTGTGAGGTGACGTCTAGTTTTTATTTGCATTTCCCTTATGACTGGTGATGAGCATATTTCATATGTCTGTTGGCCACCTGTATGCCCTCTCTGGAGAAGTGTCTATTTAGGTCCTCTGCCCACTTTTTAAAAATTTTATCTTTATTGTTGAAAGTATTACAGATGTCCCCTCCCCCCCCACCACTGACCTCTTACACACACACACACACACACACACACACACACACACACACACACACACCCCGCCACCACCCAGGCCTACCACACTATTGTCTGTGTTCATGGGTTATGAATATATGCATATAAATTCTTTGGTTAATTTCTTCCTGTCTCCCTACCTCCCTGATTCCCTTTCCCCCTGAGACTCATCAGCCTGTCCCATGCTTTCATGTCTCTGGATCTATTTTGTTCACCAGTTTATTTTAGTCATTAGATTCCACATATAAGTGAGATCATGTGGTACTTGTCTTTCTCTAACTGGCTTATTTCACTTAGCATAATCATTTCCAGGTCCCTCTATGTCATCTCAAAGGGTAAGAGAACCTTCTTTTTTTTTACAGCTGCATAGTATTCCATTGTGTAAATGTCCCACAGCTTTTTTATCCACTCATCTACTGATGGGCACTTGGGCTGTTTCCAGATCTTAGCTATTGTAAATAGTGCTGCTATGCACATAGGCATGCATATATTCTTTCTGTATGATGTTTCAGGATTCTTAGGATTTAGTCCTAGAAGTGGGATCACTGGGTCAAGTGGCACTTCCATTTTTAATGTTTTCAGGAAACTCCTTACTGTTTTCTATAGTGGCTCCACCAGTCTACATTCCCACTAGCAGTGTACCAGGGTTCCCTTTTCTCCACATCCTCACCATCACTTGTTGTTTGTTGATAATAACCATTCTGGCAGGCGCAAGGTGATACATCATTGTCGTTTTAATTTGCATCTTTCTGATGATTAGTGGCTTTGAGCATTTTTTCATATGTCTCTTGCCCATCTGTATGTCTTTTTTGGAGAAGTGTCTATTTGCCCATTTTTAAATTGGATTGTTTGTCTTCCTTTTAAGTTGTGTGAGTTCTTTATATATTTTGGAAATTAAACCCTTATCAGATATATCATTGGCAAATATGTTCTCCCATACAGTGGGATCCCTTTTCATTTTGTTGATGGTTCTTTTGCTGTGCAGAAGTTTTTTAGTTTGATATAGCCCCATTTATTTATTTTTTCCTTTATTTTCCTTGCACTAGGAGTTGTAGTGGTAAACATATTGCTATGAGAGATGTCTGAGATTTTTCTGCCTATGTTTTGTTCTAGGATTTTTATGGTTTCACGACTTACATTTAAGTCTTTTATCCATTTTGAGTTTATTTTTGTGTATGGTGTAAGTTGGTGGTCAGTCTAGTTTCATTTTTCACATGTACCTGTCCAAGTTCCCCAACACCACGTATTGAAGAGACAGCCTTTTCTCCATGTTATGCCATTTTTCACTGGATTATTTGTTTTTCTGTGTTATGGTTTTAAGCTGTATGAGTTCTTTATATATTTTGGATATTAAAGTCTTATTGGATGTGTCATTTGTGAATATCTTCCCCATTTAATAGGTTGTCTTTTTGTTTTTGGTTTTTGATCGTTTCCTTTACTGTGCAAACATTTTTTAGTTTGATATAGTCCCATTTTTTTTCTTCTGTTGCCCTTGCCCAAGGAGATTTATCCAAAAAGATATTGCTAAGACCAATGTTAAAGAATGTACTGCCTATGTTTTCTCCTAGAAATTTTGTTTTCAGGTCTTACTTTTAAGTCTTTAATCCAGCTTAAGTTTATTTTTGCATATGGTATAAGAAAGTGGTATCATTTCTTTTTTTACATGAATCTGTCCAGTTTTCCTAAAACACTTTATTGAGGAAATTGTCTGCCTGATTGTACATTCTTACCTTTTTTGTCATAGATTAATTAACCATATAAGTGAAGATTTTTTTCTGAGCTCTCCATTCTATTCCATTGGGCTATATATCTGTTTTTATGCTAGTATCATACTGTTTTTATTATTTTAGCTCTGCAGTATAGTTTGAAATCAGGGACTTTTTTCTGTTTCAAAGTTTCTTTGGCTATGCAGTCTTTGTGGTTCCACATAAATTTTAGAATTAATTGTTCTACTCCTGGGAAGAATGTCATTGGTTTTTCCTTTTTTAAATCTAAAATGTGTTTATTGGGGTGGCTGCCCACTCATTTTGATTTGGAGTACTTTTAGTGCTGCTTCCTTCTGAAGGGCCATCCTGCTGTAAGCCTTGCTTTTCCTCCTGCAGACTGACAGGACCGGGGAGAAGCCAACACAGAACTACCATTTGTGCTTGACTAAAGACAGTGGTGATTTTATAGCATCCTGGGCATTTCAGATCCATGAGGTAGGAATTCGGACTGTGTACCAGGCATTTCTTCTTGTATTTTCTCTTCTCCTCTTCTGAAAAGGGATAAAGGAGATCCTTAGCTAGACACATGTTGTCCTGGGGAGGTTGTCACCACCAGAAAAGCCTCATTGTCATTTTAATAAGGATTGCATTCAATGTATTGCTTTAGGTAGTAGAGATGTTTTAACAATATTTAATTCATTATATCCACGAACATGATATATTCTTTCATTTATTTGTATCTTCTTCAATTTCTTTCTTCAATGTCTTATAGTTTATAGAGCACAGTTTTTTCACGTCTTTGGTTAAATTTATTCCTAGGTATTTTATGTTTTTCAATACTATTCTAAATGGGATTACTTTCTTAATATCTTCTGATCATTTGCTATTGTTGTATGCTAATGCAACAGATTTGTGGATATTGATTTTCTATCTGCAATGTAACTAAAATTACTTATTAGTTCTAATAGTTTTTTAGTGGAGTCTTTGAGGTTGTCTACAGTATCATGTCATCTGCAGATAGTGACAGTTTTACTTCTTCCTTACTGATTTGGATGCCTTTTATTTCATTTTCTCAAATGATTGTTCTGGCCAGGACTTCCAATACTATTTTGAATAGAAGGAGTGAGAGTGGACATCTTTGTCTTGTTCCTGATATTAGAGAAAAAGCTTTCAGCTTTTCACTATTGAGAATGATATTACCTGTGGGTTTGTCATATATAACCTTTATTATGTTGAAGTATATTTCTTCTATACCTACTTTGTGAGTTTTTATCATCAAAGGATGTTGAATTTTGTCAAATACTTTTTCTGCAACTATTGAGATGATCATATGATTTTTATCCTTTATTTTCTGGATGTGATGAATCATGTAAATTGATTTACCGGTGTTGAACCATCCTTGCATTCCCTGATATGAATCTCACATGATAGTGGTGTATAATCCTTTTAATATATTGAGCATTTTGTTAATATTCGTTGAGAATTTTTACATTTATATTTTATCAAGGATATTGGCATTTTATATTTTATTTTATATTTTATTTTATTATTTTATTTTATTATTTTATTTTATATTTTATTTTATTATTATTTTCTAATGTCTTTATTTGGCTGTGGTATCAGGATAATGCTGACTTTGTAGAATGAGTCTAGAAGCATTTCTTCCTGTTTGATTTTGAAAGGTAAGTATTTTAAGAAAGATAAGTATTAATTCTTCTTTGAATGTTTAATAGAATTCACCGGTGAAGCTCTCTGGTCCTGAACTTTTGTTTGTTAGGAGTTTTTTGATTACTGTTTCAATTTCATTTCTAGTAGTCAGTCTTTTTAGATTTTCTATTTCTTCCTGGTTAAGTCTTGGTAGCATCTATGCTTCTAGAAATTTATCTATTTTTCTATATTGTCAATTTTGTTGGCTTATAATTGTTTGTAATGTTCTTTAATGATTCTTTGTATTTCTGTGGTGTCATTTGTAACTCCTTTTTTATTTATGATTTTATTTATTTGGGTATTCTCTCTCATTTTCTTGATAAGTTTGGCTAAAGACTTGTCAATTTTGTTTATCTTTTCAAAGAACTGGCTTTTATTGATCTTTTCTATTGTTTTAATATCTGTTTCATTTATTTCCACTCTGATCATAATTATTTCCTTCTTTCTGTTTACTTTGGGTTTGGATTGTTCTTCTTTTTAAAAAAAAATTTGGTGTGATTATTTATTTTGTATTTTCTTGTTTCTTGAGGTAGACTTGTATAGCTATGAATTTTCCCCTTAGAACTGCTTTTGCTGTATCCCAGAAATGTTGAAAAGTTGTGTTTTCATTTTTATTTGGGTCAAAGTAGTTTCCAGTTTTTTGTTTGATCCATTCATTGTTTAGTAGTGTGTTGTTTAGTCTTCACATATTTGTGTTTTTTCTGGCTTTCTTCTTTTAGTTGATTTCTAGTTGCATGCTATTGTGGTTGAAAAAATGCTTGATATAATTTCAATCTTCTTGAATTTATTGAGGCTTGTTTTGTGGCTTAATATATTAGCTATCCTGGAGAATGTTCCATGTACACTTAAAAAAAAAGTATCCTGCTATTTTGGGGTGAAATGTTCTATAAATATCTATTAACTCAAACTCATGTATTGTGAGATTTAAGGCCATTATTTCCTTATTAATTTTCTTTTTGTATAATACACTGATGTGAATGAGTATTAAATCTCCTACTATCAATGTATTACTCTGAAGTTCTCCCTTTATATTCATTAATATTTGTTTTATATACTTAGATGCTCCTAGGTTGTATATGTAGATATTTACAATTCTTATATCCTCTTCTTGGACTTACCCCTTTTTAATTGTGTTGTATCGTTCTTTTTCTCCTTTCTCATTCTTTGTTTTAAAGTCTATTAAAAACACTGCTACCCCCAGCTTTCTTTTCATTTCCATTTGCACGAGATTTCTTTTTCTATCTCTTCATTTTCAGTCTGTACATGTCTTTCAATTTGAAGTGTCTTTCATATGCAATATGTAGATGTGTCATGTTTTTTAGTCCATTCAGTCTTTTTATTGGAGTATTTAATTATTCATAAATATGTGTTTATTGCCACTTTGTTAATTGTTGGTTTTTTTAATTGTTTTTGCAGTTTTTCTCTGTTCCTTTCTTTTCTTGATCTCTTTTCTTGTGGTCTTCTATGTTTCATTTGGGTTCCTTTCTATTTTTCTTTTGTGTATCTTTTCCAGGTTTTTGGTTTGTGGTTACTATGAGGTTCATGCATAACATCTTATATCTTTTGCAGTCTATTTTATGCTGAAAGGCATTTAATTTTGAATGTATTCACAACTCATATTTATTTTCTTACACTTCTGAAGACCAGAGGTCTGAAAAGAGTCTCACTGGGGTAAAGTCAAGGTGTCAACAAGGCTGTGTCCTCTGCAGGCTTTTGGGGATCTGTTCCTTGCTTCTTCCAGTTTCTAGAGGTTGCTGATGCTCCTTGGCTGATGGTGAAACTGATCACTTTGGTCTGAGCTGCAAAACCATCACATTGTCTTTTTCTCATCTGTATCAAATTTCCCTCTGCATCACTCTTATAAGAATGCTTGTGATTGCCCGGCTGGGCTCGGCTCAGCGGTTGAGCATCGACCTGGGATCCAGGTGATCGGGGTTCGATTCCCGGTCAAGGCACATGCCCAGGTTGTGGGCTTGATCAATGACTCTCTCGTCATTGATGTTTCTATCTCTCTCTCTCCCTCTCCTTTCTTCTCTCTGAAATCAATAAAGATATATTAAAAAAAAAAAAAAAAAAAAAGAATGCTTGTGATTACATTTAGGGCCCACCCAGATAGTCCAGGATAAGTTCTCCAACCCCAAATCCTTAGTTAATCACATCTTCAAAATCCCTTTTGCCATGTGCTTTAATATCCACAGGTTGCAGATATTAGTCCATGGGCTTCTTTGGGTGTCATTAGCTCAGCACAGAGGCCTTGGTGAGAACGGTTTCTCCACATCTGGGAGTGTAGCAGCAGAATGCAGAGGGTTGAAATGTGGCTGGTACCTGGGCTGGATGACTCATTTGAGACTGTGGGAGATGTGGAAGAAGGAGACACCAAAGCCTAAAGAAGAGAAATCTGCAAGAGAGATAAAAAGAATTAGCATTTACAAAGCTAGAGGAGAATAAGAGAGAGTTGGGAAGCTCAGAGGAGAGGGAGATTCTAGAAAGGAGAGATCAACATCGTTAGGCACTACGGAGAGGACAAGAGATAAACAGAAAAGTACACTCTGCCTTTGGTGGTCAGAGGTCAATGATAACTTTGTCAGGGTAGGGGGAATAGCAAGGTGTGGGGCAGGGAGCTGGTTTACAGAGCTCTGATATTAGAATATGAGCTGAAGACACAGACATGGATGATTTTTAGGAGCTTGGTTAAAATGGAACATAAGAGCAAAAAGCACAGTCTGAGGATAAGCTAAAGGACCCCAGAATGTTAGGAAAGGAAACAAAACCAAAGCCTGTGAGAAAGCAGCCCTCTAAGCTAACAAAGATTTTGATGGGCAAATTATGGTTCTAAATTATTCTAAACTGCTGAGGTATTCTACTATCTTCCATGCTTAGATTCTTAAAACCATATATCAAGAGCACATCATGACCAAGACACTTCTGAAGATTTTCAGGTCTTTGTGTGGTTCCTCTACACAGGCCCAGGTATTAGGAAATTAGGAGCATTTGTAAGCATGGCCCCCAAAGATGAGGTGAGATGAGTCCCTTTTCTCTGAGCAAAGAAGTTAGTGAGTCAGATAAGAGCTACTTCAAGAAGAAAAGCTCATGATATGCCTCTATGTGGGCAAAACACCTTTCTTTCTTCTTCCAAATATCCTTTTATTCTTCCACCTGGCAAGGGCACACAGATGTTTGAAAGATAATAGGATATACGATTTCTCTCATTAATTAGGAGAAATTACAATAATTTGATCTTGCTTTCCTGGGTTTAGTTTTCATTGTGCCTTTTAAAATCTGAAACAACTCTCTCATTCTTTTGGTTTACATTCTTTTTTTTCCTCTTCCCTAGGTTTGTTTATCTCTCCTGTTCTTAGGGAGTTCTTTCATGGATTGTGACAATTTGTACTGTATCTTTGCCTTCTTCTGCTTCTTTGTCCTCCACTCTCTTCAACCCAGCCCCTCCCACCTCCACTCTTTTTGCTGTTCTCTACCATCCTTTATTCTGACAGGGAGAAGATTCTCCCTGGATACCTGAGGCAGCCTTTTGAGCAAGAGCCCAGGACAACTCCAGAGCCCCCAGAGGCCTTGCCTCTATTGGGAAGGAAGCCCTAGACTAGCCACTGCTTACACCCAACACAGACAGAGCAACAATCCCTAGTCTTAGAGGCTGCAGAACCCCAGAAACACATTTGGGTCTGTCTTTGTGAAAGAAAATGATACTTCTGCAGGCAGGTGGTACTATTTTAGGGAACATTTTTATGTGCAATTTAGAGTGCACATTCTACACACAGCTCAGACAGAAATAATCAGTTTAACGTGTGTCTGCACCGTCATGTGGTCCAGCTTTAGGTGAGAGCAGATTTACACACTGAAATCAAAAGGAAATAGCAGGAGCCGTCTTCTTCTACATTCCATGACAATAAATGGTCACACGATGGAGGGCGGCCCCTTGGCTCTCTGCTTCTTTTATTCCTTCCCAGAAAGCACTTGAGTTTGGAAGAAAATTAATTTCCAAGATGCTTGAGTGCATCAGTTAGATACAGATTTTTATTAACAGGGGACACGTAAACAAGGCTAAGTAAACAGATGCCTGGCGGCAAGGGAGAAGTATACTCAGTGTCAGGAAGTTTTTCTTAAGATGAAGTGTAAGGAAGTTTATAGGAATTCTTGAGTGGATATGTCAGTTCAAGAAGATATCCTGCTTCTCTGATGTCTGCTACAGAAGATGGTCAAACCGAAAAGCTCAATTTCTGTGGCCTTGGGCATCTGTCATTGTTGTTGTTAAAGAAAAAGGGGTTTGTTTTCTAAGGGAAAGGGTGGTAGAGGAAGAACAGGAAAATATTGGACTAAGGTTCACAGCATATTTTGTAGAAAGTTCAACATTCAAATGAATGAATTATATAAGTAAAAACTCCATTGAAAGCGTCCGCCTGTGAACATGTTGAGAAGTAGACACTCCCTAGGTCAAGCCACAATGTGTATCTATATCTACACACAGGGTAATATTCAAAATATGCATGTGTCACCCTTTGGCCCCCTGAGGTAATACGTCAGTGCTGACTTTGCAAAAGCAGTTATGTTGTTTGCAAGTCCCCTTGGTCACAGCCTTCAGAGTTGGAGAGAAGAAACTTTGAGATTAAAGGGCAACGTTTTCCCTCTGAAATGGAATAATTGTGACATGGGATTTTTTTTTTTTTTCAACTTTTAAAGAAAAACAATGTTCTTCCTGTTGGGATAAATTTATTCTGGAGGTTTGAAAGGAAAGTCGTCTCAGAGAGGAGGGAGACCTGAGTCAGGAGGTTGATGGCCAGGCTCTCAGCACATGTGTTCTCATTTATCAAGGGGCAGTGCTCAGTGTGATGGGAGAAAATACTGAGGGTGAAAGGATTCAAGGGGATCAAATTATTTTTCCATTTGTCTCAGAAAGAAAGAAAGAGAGGAAATAAAAGAGGGAAGGGAAATCATTTCATTATGTGGTGATCAAATGCAACTTGGAGTACTGAGTGGCAACTTTATTTTTCAGAGCTCACCCTGGGGTGTCCTGAGCTGCCCAGGAGCGGGATGTGACTGTGGAATTGGAAAACAGCAGGAGCACGAGAACAGAAGTTGCATGGATGTCTTCACTTGTCATCTCTCACACGACCTCTTGGCTATCATCCTTTCTTGCCTCACCTGGATCAATAGGTTCAAGGGGAAAGAGGAAAAGGAAAACTGTTAAATTGAACATTTATTACATGCTAGGCATTTTACATGCATTTCCCGTCACAAAATAGGTCTTCAAAGTAGGTATTATTTTCCCCATTCTAGAGGTAAGCAAGAAGTTTAAAATATCCTGTGGGCCTTGTTAAATGGGCCACAGATGGTAACGGAGCAGGGCCTCTCCACTGTCAGAGGCCCTCTCCTTCAGTTATGCCACACACTGCCTTTCCATCAGGTGTCCCTGACATGTGAGCAGAAGGTTTGAATATTCCTTTAGCATCACAAGATAAAGGGCCACAGTGATCTTCCTCCACAGCTTAAACCCTATTAAACAAGGGACATTAATAGATTGGATGAATGTACTTAAAGGGCAGGAATGAGAACAACACATTTGGACTTCTTTGGGGAAGAGGAACTGTGCCCTTCTATAACCGTGGGGTAAGGCAGAACAGGGCAGCCTTAGGGGTTCCCCAACTCACCCTCCAACAGATGGGAAGGAAAGTTATTCATCAGCCACAGTGATTCACTCAGGGAAGCCCCATTGGCTGTGTTAGTTGCACTGTAACACTTGAAACATGAGTCCTCTACTCTTCTTTGAAGTTTAAATGTGGACCTATTGTTTTCTCAGGATAATAATAAACAGAGTCAGGAGGGAGAAAGACAGATGGGAAAAAGAAGAGGGCAGGCAGCTGTCATGTCACTTAAGAGTATCAAAATTGCCTCCAAAGAGGCATAGACACAGTTCTGTGGTTGCCACAGCATGGTCTTTTCTGTGGGCAGGTGTGAGGGGACCAGGCCAGACACCAGGAGACCTCCTCCTGAGGAGCAAACACCCTGAAGATCAATATCAGCCTCTGCCAAGAAGCCAGCACTGGATTTTGAAAAAAAAATCAAGAGTCCTAAAATGTGATCACTAAGGGACAGGGGAAAAAGACTCTCAGTTTGCAAGCTGGGTCCATGGTCCTTCCTAATAAGCAGGAGCCCAGGCTGAGGGCTCTTGTCACAAGTGTAATTTCCCTGTACCTCCTGCTCACTCAGTCAAGGCAGAGGTAGGTAGCCTCTGTTGACAGACCTGATATAGTCAGGAGGTGTCACTGGCCTATAACAAATGGCTTCCAAGCCCTGGCTTATTTGGTCTAAAACCTGCCCTCAAAATAGCAGAAATCAATGTTTGGACAGAAAAGTGAACTGAGAGAAACAGCTGGAGACCTGCCTTAGGTGCATGTCACCACCAGTTAGCCTGGGCAGCACTCAGGCCATGCAGTCAGGCCTGGGTGATTCCTGTAGTCTGACTGACTGATAGACAAAACAGCCCACCTCTGTTCAGAGACAGACTCTCCCCCAAGGGTGACACAGAGTATGTGCATCACTCGAGGACATAATGGGCCCTAGAGAGGTGGAGCTCCCCCAGGTGCAGGAAGAGTAGGAAGAACAGGGTGCAGTCGAACACGGGGGACCCAAATCAGAATAAAAGTCCTTTCCTTGAAGCCCAATGCTTCATGGTAATGGAGAACAGGGATGGGCTCAGGAGTCCAACATTCTCAGTGTTGACTACTGCTCAGGAAAGAGATAGACCTGAGTTCAAGTCTACAGCCTTGGTCACCTCACTATTTAGGTGACCTCCAGCAGTTTCCCATCTATGAAAATGAAGACAGTAATCCTTGTCTCTGGAGGTTGATGTACTGATTAAATGAGAAAAATATGCAACCACTTGAACAGTCAACTGCCTTGCAATTATTAGTAGTCATTATGCGATAAAAATCAATTCAGGAGATCCATGCAGATAGCAAATTTTCTTCAGAGTCAGTCAGTAGAAGGTCTGAGATTCGAATCCTCTGTCTGTTGTGATAAACAGCTTCCACAATGGCCCTAATGACTCCCCTCTTGGTATTTACACCCTGTGTAAACCTCTCCCACCTATATCCCAGAGATACAATGCAAGTGACAATATGTCACTTCCAAGATTAGGTTATAAGAGTCTGTGGCTCAGAGTAGAATGGTTCCCAGGAGATGGGGATGGGGGAAATAGGGAACTGCTTATCAAAGGTTTCAAAGTTTTAGTTGTACAAGAAGAATAATTTCTGGAGATGTAATGTACAATATGATGACTATAGTTAGCAATACTATATTTTATATTTGAAATTTGCTAAAAGGTAGATCTTAAGTTTTTGTACTACACACTCACAAGGTGTGAGTGATGTTAATTAGCTCGGTCTTGGTGATCATTTCACAATGTGTATGAATATCGTAATATCAAGCATATACTTTAAATATCTATAAATTTAATTTGTCAATTATATCTCAATAAAGCTTAACAAAAATCCATGGTTTTCATTTTGGGCTCTCTTTTGGTCACCTGCTTTGGGGGAAACCAGCCACCATGTTCTGAGGATACTCAGGCAACCCATGAAAGGCCCACCAAGTGGTGGACCTGAGCAGACTCTCATGGCGGGCAGAAACCACTCCAGTGACCTTGGAAGCAGATCCTCTGTATTTTATGTTAGCCAGCCTCAGCCAACAGTTTGCCTGAAATCCAGCTGAGCCACATTCACTTCCTACTTCATAGAAACTGTGAGAGAATAAGCTGGAAGGTTTGGGGTAATTTGTTACATAGTAATAGATTAATACAACTGTCTTTACATTACATCTTTCAATATTATTTTTCATTTAGTTATTCTTTCAACAAACATGAACTGAGTACCTGATATATGCCAGGCTTTGACTTAAGGGATCCAAAAGTCAGAATCCTCTGAAGGCTGGCTGGTACCAGCTCAGAGCTAAAAACAAACTGAAAAAGGCTTAAAATGAGGAGTGAGGGAGGGGTGTGGGGATGAAGAACATTCTGGAGAAAGGAACTAGGATTGGATTTGGGGAAGAGAAGAGTCTGAAGAGGTAGGCCCTTATAGACCAAATATGTCAAATTATTAAATCCCACACCTGCCTGAAACAACAGATGCCAACTGAACCTGCAAGGAGGTGATTCTCATCACATTTCCAGGAGATGAGAAGAGAAACACTGTGAAGAGGGACTGTAGTAGTTTTCTGGGGAGGCCATAACAAAGTACCACACTGGGTGGCTTAAAGGATAGAAATATATAATTGCACAATTCTGGAAGCCAGAAGTTTGACATCTAGACAGCAGCAGGCTTAGTTTCTGCTGAGGGCCATGAGAGATAACTTGTTCCTTGCCTCTCTCCTAACTGCTGTGATTTCTTGGTTTGCTGGTAATCTTTGGCATTCCTTGTAGAAACATCACCCTGATCTCTGCCTTCATCTGCATATGGAGTTCTGCCTGTGTTTTTGTGTCCAAATTTCCCCATTTTATAAGAAACCAGTCATATTGACCTCATCTTAATTTAATTACCTCTGTAAAGACCCTATTTCTGAATAAAGTCCCTTGCTGAGGTATGAGTTAAGACCACAACATATTTTTTTGAGAACAAACACAATTCAACCCAATACAGGAGCGCTACAGAGTAGAGGGGTAAGTTGAGGAAGTCTTTGAGAATCATGCAGAAGTTCATGAGTATTTATAGTCTCCAGATGGCTTTTACAACTTGCCTTGGCAGTTAAGGAAGCAGAAACTAAGCAATGCCATTGGTGCTAGAGTGAGAAGCCCCCTTATTCGTGCCATGTTGAAGCCAGGGAGCAAATGACCCACCTTAAACTGGTGCTATAAAAGAAGTTTTCTTCAGTAGTGTATTAATTTGCTAGGGATGCCCTAACAAAACTACAGACTTGGTGACTTAAACAACAGATGTTTATTTTCTCACAGTTCAGGAGGGTGGAAATCTAAGATCAAGGTGCCAGAAGGGCTGGCTTCTCTTGAAGCACCTCTCCCTGGCTTGCAGGTGGCCCACTTCTCACAGTGTCCTGGTCTGTGTGCCCATGCCCCTCTTTCTATCCCTTGTATAAGGATGCCAGTCCCATTGGACTAAGGCCTACCCCAACAACCTCCTTTTAACTCAACCACTTCTTTAAAGACCTTATCTCCAAGTATGGTTACATTCTTAGATCCTGGGGGTTGATATTTCAACATATGAATTTTGGGGGGGCACATTTCAATCTAGAACAAATAGCTATAGATGGTGTCATTGATCTGACTTATTGAGAAACACTCCAGCAGTTTTAGGTTGGTCTTTAACATGAGTGGATAAATTGCTTTCCCCCAGGAAGCTATGGGGAGACCCCTGGATGGACCCCTGGATGTCTTGAATCCAGGCCATCCTGGAAAGTCTCCTAACTCTTTGAAGTCCCATCCCATTACCTTCCCTTTCAGTGTGGGGAATTCCCTCTCTCAGTTTCTCCCATTCATCCCCAACTCCATAAAGGCAGCTCTGAGAAGGCTGTTCTCTCTCCCATGTCAGGGTGGAGTGACTGCTGGCCCCTAGGGCCAGGCAAAGAGAACTTCTGTTTTAATTCTTTGTTTTCTCACATTTTCCCTTTAAACATAGCCTGTCTTATATCTCTCTTATTTTTGTTTCTAACCCCCTCTGTTCCTCTTCAATATAATTTTAAAGTAAAAACACATGGCTGCAAATCCCGTTCTCTCCATTTACTCAGCTGCACCTACTTATTCAATTTAAACTGAAAGGCTAGTTTACAAACTTGCAAAAAGAAGTCCTGGGCCAATGTGGAGAACTATAAAAACACAGGTCTAATTTCATGTCTACTTGTTTCTCTTCTTTTTCTCTCTCTTGCAAATGAGAGAGAAAAGCTAGAACATGTAGTCTTGAACAGAAAATGAGAATTTTTACGAAAGGCTTCCAGCAAACTGTCTATTAACATTAGTGACATCGTTCAATACAGTATCAGTTTAAAGGGCTTCAAGACAAAATGTTTGACTGTTAGAAAATGGCTGAGTGAGCCCTGCCTTCTCTCTGTGGAAGATGCATATATACCAGTTGGTTTACCTGTTAATTGTCATCCTTTTTCACTATGGAAGGAAAGGGAAGGCAGCTTTGGGAAACAGAACAAATGCCATAATTTATGACAGTCCAGCTGTTCATATTTTAAACAAGAGACCAAAATGAGAAAATTAACTAACCCTGAAAAACTTTCAAAATAGATTCAAGATACTTTATCCTAAAATGATCAATATATTGTAGCCACAGAAGTTCCTTATTTGACCCCACCCAATCACACCATTTCGATCTTACATTTTTGAGACACAGAATAATAAAAAAGAGTCACATTGAACTATAATATATTAGTTTTCTTCCATTTGTAGGGCTCAGGACTACATATTTTTATGTAGTATCTTATGTGACCATCACAAATACCCTGTTAAGAAACTTGCTCAAGATTACTTTAGCAGATAAGTGGTAGAAGATTCAAAATCATGCCTTGTGAAGTATAGGTCTACCCTCCAGCATGCAGAGAGAAAAAGTCATGTGGGGCATAGCAAGAAGGTGGCTGTCACAAGCCATGAAGAAAGTTCTCATCCAAATCCAGCCCTAACAGCACCTTGGTGTTAAACTTAGAACTGTAAGACAGACATATGAAAAAATGTTCAACGTTGATAATCATCAGAGAGATGCAAATTAAAACCACAATGAGGTATCACTTCACACCTGTCAGAATGGCTACTATCAACAAATCAGCAAATGACAAGTGCTGGCGAGGATGTGGAGAAAGGGGAACCCTAGTACACTGCTGGTGGGAATGCAGACTGGTGCAGGCACTATGGAAAACAGTATGGATGTTCCTCAAAAAATTAAAAATGAAGCTGCCTTTTGACCCAGTGATCCCACTTCTAGGAATATATCCTAAGAATCCTGAAACACTAATCAGAAAAAATATGTACATGCTTATGTTCATAGCAGCATAATTTACAATAGCTAAGATCTGGAACAGCCCAAGTGCCCATCAGTAGATGAGTGGATAAAAAAGTTGTGAGACATTTACACTGTGAAATACTACACAGCTGTAAAGAAGAAAGATCTCACACCCTTTTGTACAGTATGGAGGGACCTGGAGAATATTATGCTAAGTGAAATAAGCCAGGCAGAGAAAGACAAACACCACAGGATCTCACTTATATGTGGAATCTAAAGAACTTAATAAACAATGGACAGAAATGATTCAAAGACATAGAAGCATGGATCAGACTGACGAATCTCAGAAGGAAGGAGGGGACAGTGGGTGGAAGGGGAGAGATTAACCAAAGAGCTTATATGCATATACACATAACCCAAGGACACAGACAATGGTGTGGTGAGGGACTGGGGAGGTGGGTGGGGCGGGGTGGAATGATAGGTCAATGGGGAGAAAAAGGGACATCTGTAATATTTTGAACAATAATAAAAAAAAGAACTCTGAGACAATATGTTTCTGTTGTTTAAGCCCCCCAGTCTGTGGTGTTCTGTTTTCTTGACCTGGCTCTGCTTCCCAAATTTTATCTCATCTTGGGAACCAAACTCTGGACCTTAGTAGTGCCACAAATCTCTCTATATGAAGAGGCTTCCATGAAAAAACCTGGAGAATTTCTTGAACTTAGCACTTTCTGTAAGAAATGAAAGATTAGATGATTAGACCTACACTTAGAAATAAAAAACATAATTGCATAATTTGAAAAATACTACTACTAATATATGGTGAAATTATAAAATTAACTTCTATTTCTTATTTGATTGAAAATTTGGTATAAATCTTTCACCAGGTGTGACTTCACCTCTTACTCTGATGAGACTTAAGTTCTGCCCATCTCAACCCTATAAGGATGCTCCTGCTCCTGCTCCTGTCTCAGTCCAGCCCATATTGCAACGGCAGGTTTGCATATCAGGATGTTTTTGCTTGCAGAAGATTCAGTCCATAGATGTGTAATTGTTAAGGTTCATTTTCAGAATGTCATCTTATCAACATTATTTTTAAGGAGACTTCCTCCTTGCTATATTTTCTACTAAACATTTGAAATTGCCTATTCATTATTTCTGTCTCAGCCATCCTCACATATCCTTGTTATTGCCAGTTGACATCCTGCTTTACCTCACTGGATCTTCAGCACAAAGAGCAGTTCCTGATTGGGGTCCACCAGAAAAGAGATTCCCTATTTGAACCAAAGCCTTCTTTCTGGGATATCATTTTACATCCCTCCAGCTGCAGGCATTCAGGGGTGTTTTTTTCTAAGTCACTGTGTGCCTGTTCTTATATGCCACCCCCTGACAAAGTCCAGATAGAGAGCTATTCATTATTAATCCTTACTGCTTTCCAAACAGCTGTGGAAAATGTAAGCCAAGACTCCTGATGCTTAGTCATTGAGCACTTTCCTTCCATGTTCCTCCAAGTCCCTCCCTTTGTGTACATGTGTATTAGTCCTCTGTTTCTTGGTTTAGTAACAACAAGAAAGAGAAAGAAGCCTGAGGAGGTTGGAGGTAACACATCAAGTACAATACTCAAGAAACTTCTAATGAGTTTATTACATTTAAAATTGTTTGCCTAAGAAAAACTTATAATGTGCAATAGATAGCAAAGAAGTCTGGACTTAGATTTGTGTCAATTAATAAAAAAGGTGGAACTAGGGATACAGTGGGTTGGGGTACAGTTTTAGTAATGGAGGTTGTGGAAAGAAAGATTCCCATGGACAATTCTGAAGGCTTAGATCCAGGACAACTGTTTAGTCTGGGGCCTGGACACCTTCCCTCAGCTGATCAGCGACTTTAAACTGAAAGAAGCCCTGAGAGAAGAAAATTGTATTTAAATTGTTTACTGGCTCTATTTCTTCTAATTTTTTAAAAAGTGTGAAACAATAACATCTTGATATTGCTGTAGGCACAGAAAAGGGTAGATAAATAACAGAGGGGAAAGTAAGGGATTATAGCTTCTCCTGCCTCCAGGCAGGGAATGGTTTTCCTGCCTCATCATCAGGAAGAGATGCCTAGTTCTGGCCACCTGTGGGTCTGAGTCTCCCTTATTAGCCTCTCAGAAGACAACACAAGGACCCCAGAGTGTTTTATCACTATTATGGGTTGAATTCTGCCCCCCCCCACACACTGGCCTTAAATTTTTGTTGAAGTCCAAACCCCCCAGTCCTTCAGTATGTGACTATATTTGGAATTAGGACCTTTAAAGAGGTAATGAAGGTTAAATGAAGTCATAATGGTGGGCCCTAATCCAATATGACTGGTGTTCTTATAAAAAGAAGAGATATGACAGACAGGTACAGAGGGAAGAGGATGTGAAGGCATAGGGAGATAGTGGTCATGCTAGGCTTGGTGGACCCGCAGGATGGTGGGATTACTCCAAGCCCCACTGGCCTGCATGGTAATGATGATGGTGGTGGGCTTACAATCTGCTGAGGTAACCACCTTCAGGATGGTCCAGGCTGGTTTGGTCTGCAAGGGAAAATAGGTGGAGGAATGGGACTACATTAAACGAAAAAGCTTTTGCATAGCCTAAGAAACCACCAACAAAGTGAAAAGGGATCCCACTGTATGAGAGAACATATTTGCCAATGACATATCTGATAAGGGGTTAATATCCAAAATATACAAAAAACTCATACAACTTAACAAAAGGAAGACAATCCGATTAAAAAATGGGCAAAGGACCTAAAGAGACACCTCTCCAAAGAGGAAATACAAATGGCCAAGAGACATGAAAAAATGCTCCAAGTCACTAATAATCAGAAAGATGCAAATTAAAACTACAATGAGGTATCACCTCACATCTGTCAGAATTGCTACCATCAACACATCAACAAATGTCAAGTGCTAGTGAGGATGTGGAGAAAAGGGAACCCTAGAATACTGCTAGTGGAAATGCAGACTGGTGGAGCCACTATAGAAAACAGTAAGGAGTTTTTTCAAAAAATTAAAAATGGAAGTCTCATTTGACCCAGTGATCCCACTTCTAGGAATATATCTTAAGAATCCTGAAACATTATACAGAAAGAATATATGCATGCCTATGTGCATAGCAGCATTACTTACAATAACTAAGATCTGGAAACAGCCCAAGTGCCCATCAGTAGATGAGTGGATAAAAAAGCTGTGGGACATTTACACCATGGAATACTATGCAGCTGTGAAAAAAGAAGGTTCTCTTACCCTTTGAGACAACATGGAGGGACCTGGAGATGATTATGCTAAGTGAAATAAGCCAGTTAGATAGAGACAAGTATCACATGATCTCACTTATATGTGGAATCTAATGAACAAAATAAACTGGTGAACAAAATAGATCCAGAGACATGGAAGCATGGGACAGAGGGATGAATCTTAGAGGGAAGGGGAGTGGGGGGGGGGGGGTGGAGACCGGAAGAAATTAACCAAAGAACTTATATGCATATATTCATAACCCATGGACACAGACAGTTATGTGGCAGGCCTGGGAGAGGGGGAGCAGGTGTGAGGTGGAGGGGATTAATAGGGGGAAAAAGGGGGAGACATCTGTAATACTTTCAACAACAAAGATAAATTTAAAAAAACAGTAAAAAAAAAAAAAAAGACAGGGAAAAAGACAGCCATCTAGCTATCTACAAGTCAAGGAGATAGGCCTCAGAGGAAACCAAGCTTACACATATCTTCATCTCAGATTTTTAGCCTCCAGAATTTTGAGAAAATAAATTTCTGTTTTTAAACCACAGGGTGTGTGATACTTTGTTATGGCAGCCTTAGTAAATCTATATAACTACGGATCATCAGCCTCCTCACTTAACTGGATATCATTGTACTGAACTTGATTTTCACCTCTATGTTAATCCCCTATATTAGACATTATAATAATTATTATCATTATTGTATTTAATTAGTACTTGTTTAGATTTACTCATGTTTTTACCATGTTCTTGCACAAGATCCTCTCTTGTATCTCACGCTTTTTTTTTCTCTGTGATCCTTTTTCTTTTGCTTGAAGATTAAAAGTCCCTTTGTGAAGATCTGTTATTGTTATACTCTCAGGTTCTGTTTTCTTTAAAATGTCTTTATTTCATGCTCATTCTTGAATGATAGTTTTGCTGTGTATATAATATTTCATTAGTTGTTATTTTTCTCTCAGTACTTTAAAAATTTTATTTCTTTGTCTTCTGTTTCCATTGTTTTTCATGTTGAGAAGTCCACTTTCTGTCTGATTGTTGATGTCTTGTAGGATGACCTGTCTTTTCTCTTAGGATCTTCTTTTGGTTCTTGGCAGTCTGCATTGTCATTATGAAGTGTCTATATTTATAATTATTTTATTTATCTTGCATGGGTTTCATTGTGTTTCCTGCCTTGCAGATTCATTAATTCAACATAGTAATTTTTTAATATCTTAATATCTTTTTTATATTTTATTTTTAATATCTTTAAAATAATTTTTAATATTTTAGTTTACTAATTCTTTCTTCAGCTGAATCTAATCTGCTCTGTTACCAGTCCATTAAGTTTTATGTTTTACTAATTGCATTTTTTATTTCCTTAAAGTTTGATTTGGTTATTTTTTAAAATCACCCTGGTCTTTTGGATAGTGTGCTATTCTTTTTCATATTTATTCTCCCTTTTAGTTTCCTTAAAATAACAAATAAAACTTCAGGGGATAAAACTGCATATTAAAAATTTTAAATATATTAAACAGTTTTAGCATATTTTGATTTTGACAGCTCTAATATCTGTAATATTTCAGAATCTAATTCAACTGGTAATTGATTCTTTTTTGTTGTTGTTAATCCTCACCCCAGGATATTTTTCTATTGTTTTTAGATAGAGTGGAAGGAAGGGAGAGGGCAAGAGAGAGACATTGACTGGTTGCCTCCCACAGGAACCAGCAACACAGCAATCCTGAGACGTGTTCCTGACCGGAATGGAACTCACGACTCTTCAATGAACAGGCCAACACTCCAAGCACTGAGTCACACAGGCCAGGGTTAGTAGTTGATCTTACTCCTGGTAGCATGTTTCCTTGTTTCCTCTGTCTGTGTGTGCACGCATGTGTGCACTTATATTCCATGCAAATGTAACCATGGGAAATTGCTGGATACTGAGAGTCTATTTTTCAGGAGAGAATTTGTATTTAGTTTTTCGCATGCCCAGGGAAGTACCAAATGAAGATCTCTTCGAATTTAAATCTTGGGGCTTTCACCATCAAATTTGTAGAGGGCTGTGCTGTGATTATGAATTGTCAGGGGAAATTTCTCTCTACAGTGAAATAAATAAAGCAAAACAGATAAATTACTTTGCTTTGCTTTTTCTGGTCACTTTTACTATAAATCCTTTTACTTTAAAAATCGGAATTCTGACTTTAGGTGGTGGTGGTGGGTTGGCTTTGTTGCAACTCTTCGCTTGAATAGTCTAAGCCTTTTGCTCCCCTTAGGGCCTTGGAAACTGATTGGCAAATTACCTCAGGGTGGTAGTATTCATAGACTTTACCTCTCTGGATTCATGACTCACCTCTGTTTCTGGCCTCTGGTGACCTCCCTTAGGATTTTGTAAACCCCAGCATTTTCAGGCATTTTGTAGTGGGATTTATCATATAGCTAAAACTCCTCCATATTGCCAAAATAGAATCTTAATGGTCTGCTCTGATTTTTGCCAAAATTTTTACTTCTGTTTACTTCCTTAATTTTATTTTTCATTATAGTATACAAGGAACAACTGGATTTCATTCCCAAACATTGACTACTTCTATACTTCGGTTTACCTTATGTAGAAATCTGCTGAGTATAATGCGACAAAAATTTAGACCAAATATCAATGCCCTCATAAAATCTGCATTTTACTTACAAAAATCAAAGTACACACTCATGATCCTCTGACTTTGTAGACATATGTTTGAAATTCTGGAAAACAGAGGTTTTTTTTTTTTAACTTCCCTCATTTTCAACTTATAAATAAATGGTTTGGTCTCATTTTTAGGTGAACTAACTGTAAGCCTCCTTTACAAATTAAGTAGGAAGATGGATATTCTCTTATTAATTAATGAATTGTGAGGTTTTTGTTGTTGAGGTACCTCCCATAAGTGACATATGCTCTCCACAAAAACTGAGGCTCTGGTTCCAGTGAAATTGTTCATTTTTCCTAGTACTAATCTGTTCTGTTTCTAGGAGCAGAACTAGAGATATGGTTGGAGGTTCCAATGTAGTAGAGCTTTTTTTTTTTTTGCAAGAAGAACAAAACATTTTAGACCTGTGCAACCAAGGGGCCAGATCCTTCAGAAAGCTCTGTGCTCCCATCTCTTGCAGAACCAGATAGAAGTTTCCTATGGGAAGCCCATAAATGCCATGCTATTGATGGGAAGGAAAAAACAGACTTTCATGACCAGAAAGACATAGCTTGCTTCCACCTTTATTATAATATGTAGTGAAATTTGAGAATTAAGAAGCAAACAATTTCCCACCACAACATAGGCTGCCATGTTCTGTAAATTTTATTTCTGAATCCCTAAAGCAAATCCACACATTCAGATTTGGGGAACACAGCAGAGACTCTGCTGTCTAAAGCAGATGCACCATGGAATGCTCCAAAAGTTCTGAGAGACGAAGCTGGGCACTATGGTCTATCTGCTTCCAAAACTCTCCATATTGGAATCATCTCTTCTAGGCTGTATGTGCAAACTTTTAAGAGCCAGGTGGGTCCAGAACTTCTTGAGAAATCCACCGGCCTTGCTTGCAGCACTCCCCATGTGATGCCACACATTGAAGGAGCACTGCTTCCCCAGGGTAAGAGGTCATGTCCTCTACTCCACTTAGTTACATTCTCAGTTTTTCAAGTCTCAGCTACAAGTCACCACCTCTTTCAGGAAGCCTGTCTCAGCCCCAGCCTTGGGCAGGGGTCTCCCTCTCTACTCCCTGCCTTCTGCCCACACTGTACTGAAGCAGTGATTGCAGTATATACCAGCTTCCAGGATTCTGAGTTACCATGCAATATTTAAGAATATGGTTACTAGTACTCCTGTATCCTGCAACTTTACTGAATTCATTTATCAGTTATAGTAGTTATTTGATGAAGTCATTAGGATTCTCTATATACAGTATCATCTCATCTGCAAATAATGACAGTTTTACTTCCTTTCCAATTTGGATGCCTTTTATTTCTTCTTACCTGATTGCTGTGTCTAGAGCTTCCAGTACTATGTTGAATAAGAGTGGTGAAAGTGACATCCCTGTCTTGTTCCCAATCTAAAGGAAAGTGCTTGTACTTATTGCCCATTGAGTATAATGTTGGCTGTGGGTTTGTCATATACGGCATATATTACATTAAGGTACATTCCTTCTATTCCCACTTTGCTGAGAGGTTTTAACATAAATAGGTGCTGGAAGATACAAATAAATGAAAGCATATGCCATGTTCATGGATAGGAAGAATTAACATAATTCAAATGTCCATACTACCAAAGTAATCTACAGATTCAATGCAGTTTCTATCAAGATACCAAAGACATGTTTCGCAGAACTAGATCAAATGTTCCAAAAATTCATTTGGAACCAAAAAAGACCCCGATTAACAATAGTGATCTTGAGAAAGAAGAACAAAGTTGGAGGAATCACACTACCTTATATCAAAATATATTACACATCCATAGTAATCAAAACAGCATGATATTAGCATAAAAACAGACATATAGATCAATGCAACAGAATAAAGAGCCCAGGAATAAAACCACACTTTATAATCAATTAACATTTGACAAAGGAAGCAAAAACATACAATGGGCTAAAGACAGTTTATTCAATAAGTGGTTTGGGAAAATTGAACAAACACATCCCAAAAAAATGAAGCTAAACCCCACACCACACACAAGAAGAAACTCAAAATGGATTAAAGACTTAAATGTTTGACTTGAAACCATAAAAATCCTAGAAGAAAACGTAGGCAGTAAAATCTCAGACATTTCTCATAGCAATGTTTTTTTTCTGATATATCTCCTCAAGCAAGGGAAATAAAAGAAAAAATAAACAAATGGGAGAACACCAGAGTAAAAAATTTTTACACAGCAAAGGAAACCATCAACAAAATAAAAAGAAAACCCACTGAATGGGAGAACATATTTGCCAATGATACATCAGATAAAGGGTTGATATCCAATAACGTATAAAATCAACACCAAAAAAATAAGCAATTCAATTTAAAAATCGGCAAAGGACCTGAATAGACCCTTCTTCAAAGAGGACATGGAGATGGCTAATAGGCATATGAAAAGATGCTCAACATCACTAACCATCAGAGAAATGCAAATTAAAATGAAGATATGAGATACCACCTCATACCAGTCAGAATGGCTATCATCAATAAATCAAGAAACAAGTATGGATGAGGGTGTGGAGAAAAGGGAATCCTTGTGCACTGTTGGGAATGCAGACTGGTGCAGCCACTGTGGAAATCAGTGAGGAGTTACCTCAAAAAATTAAAAATGGATTTGACCCAGTGATCCCACTTCTGGGGATTTATCTGAAGAAACTTGAAACACTAATTTGAAAGAATATATGCACCCCCGTGTTCACTGTAATGTTATTTATAATATCCAAGATCTGGAAGCAGCCCAAGAGCTCATCAGATGATTGGATAAAACACCTGTGGTACATTTACACAAAGGAATACTGCTTGGCCTTAAAAAGGAAGAAAATTTTTACCCTTGTCAATGGCATGGATGGGCCAGGAGAACATTACGCTAAGTGAAATAAGCCAGTCAGATAAAGACAAGCACCATATGATTTCACTCATGTGGTATTTAGAGAACAAACTGAATTAACAAGCAACATAGTGATAGACTTACAGATAGAGAGCAGGCAGACAGCTCTGGAGAAGTTGTGCTGGGGGTGGTGGAGGGATTGAGCAATAAAGAAAAAAAGAAATAACTCATTGACACAGTGAGTGATTGCTTGGGGTGGTGGAGGTAGAAGAGGGTATGGAAGAATAAATGGGATGGAAACAAATAAAATAAAGGAAAAATAAATAAATAAAGATAACATCTTGATTTCAGTTATGTTTCAGTCCCAGGCCCATGAAAGCTGCATGACCCTACACACGATATTGTCATGAAGTCAGACAGTTTCTTCCTTTTACATTCTATGGTGTAAATGTCCCACAGCTTTTTTATCCACTCATCCACTAATGGGTGCTTGGGCTGTTTCCAGATCTTGGATATTAACAATTATGCTACTATGAATATAAGGGTGCATATATTCTTTCTGATTAGTGCTTCAGGGTTCTTAGGATATATTCCCAGAAGTGGCATCACTGGGTCAAATGGAAGTTCCATTTTTAATTTTTTAGGAAACTCCACACTGTTTTCCATACTGGCCCCACCAGTCTGCATTCCTACCAGCATTTTACTAGGGATCCCTTTTCTCCACATCCTCACCAGCACTTGTTTGTTGATTTGTTGATGATAGCCATTCTGAGAGGTGTGAAGTGGTACTGACATTTTAATTTGCACCTCTCTGATTATTAGTGACCTTGAGCATTTTTTCATATGTTTCTTGGCCATTTGTATGTCCTTTTTGGAGAAGTGTCTATTTGGCCCTCTGCCCATTCTTTAAAAATTGGATTGTTTGTCTTCCTTTTGTTGAATTCTATGAGTACTTTATATGTTTTGGAAATGGACCCCTTATTGGATGTATCATTGCCAAATATGGTCTCCCAGACAGCAGGTTCCCTCTTCATTTTGATGCTGGTTTCTTCTTTTGCATACAGAAGCTTTTTAGTTTGTTGTATCCCCATTTGTTTATTTTTTCCTTTGTTTCTCTTGCCAGTGAAAATTCTACTTGAGATGTTTGAGATTTTGCTGCCTATGGATTCTTCTAGGATTTTTACGGTTTCACGACTTACATTTAAGTCTTTTATCCATTTATAGTTTATTTTTGTGTCTGGTGTAAGTTGGTGGTCTAGTTTCATATTTTTGGATGTGCCTGTCTAATTTTTCCAATTTTATTTATTTATTTATTTATTTATTTATTTATTTATTTATTTATTTATTTATTCCTGAGGATGTTTTTTCCATTTTTTTCAGAGAGAGTGGGAGAGAGATAGAGATAGATAGAGAGAGAAAGATGATAGAAGATAGATAGATATAGATAGATAGATGATAGGTGATAGACAGATGATAGATATAGGTAGATAGATTAGATAGATGATAGATAGATGATAGATGATAGATAGATGATAGATAGATAGATAGATATAGATAGATAGATAGATAGATAGATAGATGATAGATAGATAGATGATAGATAGATATAGATAGATGATAGATAGATAGATAGATAGATAGATAGATAGATAGATAGATAGATAGATAGATGATAGATAGATAGATAGATAGATAGATGATAGATAGATAGATAATAGATAGATCCAGAGATAGAAAGAGAGGGAAACATCCATGTGAGAGAGACACGTTGATTGGTTGCCTCCTACAAACGTGAGGGGTTGAGCCTACTACCCGGCACTTGCCCCTGACCAGAATTGAACCAGAGACCCTTCAGTCTGCAGGCCAATGCTCTAACCACTGAGTAAAACCAGCCAGGGCCCAAAACCATTTATTGAGGAGACTGTGTTTACTCCATTGTATGCTCTTGTCCTTTTGTCAAATATTAATTGAGCATAATGGCTTATATCGATTTCTGGGTTCTCTGTTCTGTCCCATTGATCTATATGCCTGTTCTTATGCCAGAAAAAAAAGCTGTTTTGATTATAGTGGCTTTGTAGCATAACTTGACATCTGGTATTGTGATCTCTCCAACTTTGTTTTTCTCTCTCAAGATTGCTGCAGCTATTCAGTGTCTCTTTTGGTTCTATATAAATTTTTGGACTATTTGTTCTAAATTTGTGAAATATGCCCTTGGTATTTTAATAAGGATTGCATTAGATTTATAGATTGGCTTGGATATTATGAACATTTTAATGATGTTAATTCTACCAATCCATGCACATGGTTTATTCTTCCACTTGTTTATATCTTCCTCTATCTCTCTTTGCAAAGTCATGTGGCTTTCTGAGTACATGTCTTTTACCTCCTTGGTTAAATTTATTCCTAAGTATCTTAATTTTTTTGTTGCAATGGTAAATGGGATTGTTTATTAGTTTCTCTTTCTGAGAGTTCATTATTGGCGTATAAAAAATGCCATTGAGCTTGGCTGGGCATGGCTTAGCAGCTGAACACTGACCTAGAATCACGGTTCAATTCCCAGTCAGGGCACATACAGAGTTGCAGGCTCGATCCCCAGTCAGGGGCATGTAGGAGGCAGCCAATCAATGAAGAGTCTCTCATTACTGATGGTTCTATCTCTCTCTCAAATCAATAAATATATATATATTTTTAAAATTGCCAGTGATTTTTGGGTGGTAACTTTGTATCCTGCTAATATTGGCAAATTCAATTCTTAAATCTAGTAGATTTTAGCAGACTCTTTTGGGTTTTCTACATACAATATCATGTCATCTATGATAATAAGTTTTACTTATTCCTTTCCAATTTGGATGCCTTTTATTCCTTCTATGTTGAATAAGAGTAGTGAAAGCAGACATCCCTGTCTTGTTCCTGTCTTTAGGGGAAATGCTTTTAGTTTTTGCCCACTGAGTATGATGTTGGCTGCAGGTTTGTCATATATGGTCTTTATTATGTTGAGGTATGATCACTTTATTCCCATTTTGCTGAAAGTTTTTATCAAAAATGAGTGTTAGATTTTGTTGAATGCTTTTTCTGCATCTATTGATATGATCATGTGATTTTTGTCTTTCAGTTTTTTATGTGATGTATCTCGCTTATTGACTTGCAAATATTGTACCAGCTTTGCACACCTGGAATAAATCCCATTTGGTCATGATATATGATCTTTATAATATATTGCTGTGTCCAATTTGCTAATATTTTGTTGAGGATTTTAGCATCTATGTTCATCAGGGATGTTGCTCTGTAATTCTCTTTCTTTGTAATGCTTTTATTTTGTTTTGGAATTAGTCTAATGCTGGCCTCTTTGAAAAAGCTTGGAAATGTTCCTTCTTGTATTTTTTGGAATATTTTGAGGAGGATAGGTGTTAACTCTTCTTTGAATATATGGTAAAACTCCCCTGTGAAGTTGTTTGTACCAGGCCTTTGTTTGCTGGAAATTTTTTTTTTTTTTTATTACTGCTTCACTTTCTTCAGTTATTGACCTATTCAGGTTTTCTAATTATTCCTGATTCAGTTTTAAAAGATTTTAATTTTTCTAGGAATTTATCTATTTCATCTAGGTTGTCCAGTTTGGTGGCATATAGTAGTTCATAGTATTTTCTTACAATCCTTTGTGTTTCTGTGGTGTTAATTGTTTCTTCACCTCTTTCATTTCTGATTCTATTTATTTGGGTCCTCTCTTTCTTGATGAGTCTAGCTAAAGCTTCATCAATCTTGTTTATCTTTTCAAAGAACCATCTCTTGGTTTCATTGATCTCTTGTGTTGTTTTTTTAGTCTCTATCTTATTTGTTTCCACTCTGATCTTTATTATCTCCTTCCTTGTACTTACTCTGGGCTTTTATTGTTCTCTTTATAATTTTTTAAGTTGTAGGGTAATATAGTTTATTATTAATTTTTATTATTTTTTCAAGGTAGGCATGTAGTGCTATGAACTTCCCTCTCGGGCTGCTTTTGCTGTGTTCCATAGATTCAGGGTTGTTATGTGTTATTTTCATTTGTTGCCAGGAAGTTTTTTATTTCTTCCTTGATCTCACTGGTAACCCATTCATTGTTTAATAGCATGCTATTTAGCCTCCATGTGTTTGGATGTTTTTGAGTTTTTTTATTGTAGTTGATTTCTAGTTTCATGCCATTGTGATTCAAGAAGATGCTTGATGTGATTTCAATCTTCTTGAATTTGCAGACTTATTTTGTTTCCTAAGAGGTAGTCTATCTTTGAGGTAGTCTATCCCATGAGCACTTGATAAGAATGTGTATTCTGCAGCTTTCAGGTGAAATGCTCTGTAAATATCAATTAAATCCATTTGATCTAGTGTGTCATTTAGGGTTGCTGTTTCCTCGTTGATTTTTTGTCTAGAATATCTATCCAGTGATGTCAGTGGGATGTTAAAATCCTTACTATGATTGTATTGCTGTGATCTCTCAAAGTCCTCCAGAAGAGTTTTAATATATGTAGGTGCTCCTATATTGGGTGCATATGTGTTTACTTGGGTTATATCCTCTTATTGTATCAATCCCTTTAGCATTATGAAGTGGCCTTCATTGTCTCCTGTTATGGCCTTCATTTTGAAGTCTGTTTTGTCAGATATAAGTATTGCTACCTCAGCCTTTTTTTAATTTTCACTTGCATGGAAAGTTTTTTGCCATCCCTTCACTCTCATTCTGAGTGAGGCTTTTGTTCTGAGGTGGGTCTCTTGTAGACATCATATATAGGTCATGTTTTCTTATCCATTCATCTACCCTATGTCTTTTGATTGGAGCATTTAATCTATTTACATTTAAGGGTATTATTGCTAGGTACTTATCTATTGCCATTTTATTTTATTTTTTATATTTTATTTTATTATTTTATTTTATTATTTTATTTTATTTTATATTTTATATTATTTTATATTTTATTTTATTCTTTTTTTTCCTCCCCTTTTAACCCTACTGATCCTCTCCACCCCACATACACCCCACCCCCAGGCCGTTCCCACACCAATGTCCACATCCATGGGCCATACCCATAAACATACAAGTTCCCTGATTAATCTCTCCCCATCCACACTCCCCTCTCAACCTTCCCTCTGAGATCCCTCAGTTTGTTCCAAGCTTCTATGTTATTGGATCCACTTTGTTCATCAGTATATTTTGTTTATTATATTCCACATATAAGCGAGATCATTTGGTACTTGTCCTTCTCCAACTGGCTCATTTCACTTAGCATAATACTCTCTAGTTCCCTCCATGCTGTGCCAAAGGCCAAAAGTTCTTCCTCTTCACAGCAGCATAGTACTCCATGGTGTAAATGTGCCACAGCTTTTTATCCACTCATCTACTTATGGGCACTTGGGTTGTTTCCAAATCTTTGCTATTGTGAATTACTCTGCTGTGAACATAGGGGTGCTTAAGTTCTTTGCGATTGGTGTTTGGGGTTCCGTAGGATATATTCTTAGAAGTGGGATCACTTGGTCAAATGGCAGGTAAATTTTTAATCTTTTGAGGAAACTCCGTACCGCTTTCCGTAGTGGCTTCACCAGTCTGTGTTCCCAACAGCAGTGTACTAGGGTTCCCTTTTCTTCACACCCTCGCTAGCACTTGTAGTTCCTTGACTTGTTGATGGTAGCCATTCTGACAAGTGTGAAGTGGTACCTCATTGTGGTTTTAATTTGCATCTCTCTGATGATTAGTGACACTGAGCATTTTTTCATATGTCTCTTAGCTATTTGTATGTCCTCTTTGGAGAAGTGTCTATTTAGAACCACTGCCCATTTTTTAATTGGATTGTTTGTCTTCCTTTCATTAAGTTGTGTAAGTTCCTTATGTGTTTTGGATATTAACCTTTTATCCAATGTGTCATTGGCAAATATGTTCTCCCATACAGTGGGATCCTTTTCGTTTTGTTGATGGTTTCCTTTGCTGTGCAGCAGCTTTTTATTTTGATGCAGTCCCATTTGTTTATTTTCTCCTTAGTTTCTCTTGCCCTAGGAGATCTATCAGAAAGCATATTGCTCTGAGAGATGTCTGAGATTTTACTGCCTATGTTTTCCTCCAGCATTTTTATGGTTTCATGCCTTACATTTAAGTCTTTTATCCATTTTGAGTTTATTTTTGTGTATGGTGTAAGTTGGTGGTCCAGTTTCATTTTTTTGCATGTATCTGTCCAACTTTTTCAACACCATTTATTGAAGAGACTGTCTTTACTCCATTGTATGTTGTTGCCTCCTTTGTCAAATATTAATTGACCATAATGGCATGGGTCAATTTCTGGGTTCTCTGTTCTGTTCCATTGATCAGTATGTCTGTTCTGTGCCAGTACCAGGCTCTTTTGATTACAGTGGCTTTGTAGTATAACTTGATATCTGAATTATGATCCCTTCAACTTTCTTCTTCTTTCTCAAGATTGCCATGGTTACTTGGGGTGTTTTTTGGTTCCATATAAATTTTTGAAGTGTTTATTCTAGATCTGTGAAAAATGCTGTTGGTATTTTAATAAGGATTGCATTGAATTTATAGATTGCTTTGGGTAATATGGACATTTTAATGATGTTAATTCTTCCAATCCATGAACAGGGTATATTTTCATTTGTTTATATCTTCATCTATTTCTTTTTTCAGTATCCTATAGTTTTCTGAGTAAAGGTCTTTGACATCTTTGGTTAGGCTTATTCCTAGGTATCTTATTTTTTTAGTTGCAATGGTAAATGGGATTTTTAAAAATTTTCTCTTTCTGAGAGTTCATTATTGGTGTATAAAAATGCCATCGATTTCTGGGTATTAATTTTATATCCTGCTATCTTTCTGAATTCATTTATTAAATCTATTAGTTTTCTGGTGGAGTCTTTAGGATTCTTTATGTACAATATCATGTCATCTGCAAATAATGACAGTTTTGTTTCCTCCTTTCCAATTTGGATGCTTTTTATGTTTTCTTCTTGTCTAATCGCTTTGGCTAGGACTTCCAGTACTGTGCTGAATAAGAGTGGAGAAAGTGGACACCCCTGTCTTGTTCCTGTTCTTAGGGGAAATGGTTTTAGTTTTTGCCCATTGAGTTTGATGTTGGCTGTAGGTTTGTCATATGTGGCTTTTATTATGTTGAGATATGATCCCTCTTTCCCCACTTTGATGAGAGGTTTTATGAAAAATGGGTGTTGGATTTTATTGAATGCTTTTTCTGCATCTATTGATAAGATCATGTGATTTTTGTCTTTCAATTTGTTTATGTGATGTATCACATTTATTGATTTGCTAATATTGTACCAGTCTTGCATCCCTGGAATAAATTCCACTTGGTATGGTGTATGATCTTTTTAATATATTGCTGTATCTGATTTGCTAACATTTTGTTGAGGATTTTAGCGTCTATGTTCATCAGGGATATTGGCCTATAATTTTCTTTCTTTTTAGTATCTTTATCTGGTTTTGGAATTAGGCTAATGCTGGCCTCATAAAAAGAGTTTGGAATTGTTCCTTCCTCTTGGATTTTTTGAAATAGTTTGAGGAGGAAAGGTGTTAATTCTTCTTTGAATGTTTTGTAAAACTCCCTCGTGAAGCTCTCTGGGCCAGGGCTTTTGTGTGCCGGGAGCCCTTTGATGACTGCTTCAACTTCGTCAGCAGTTATCCTCCTATTTAGACTTTCTGACTCTTCCGATTGAGTTTTGGAAGGTTGTATTTTTCTAGGAATTCATCCATTTCATCCAGGTTGTCCAGCTTGGTGGCATATAGTTGTTCATAGTATTTTCTTAGAATCTTTTGTATTTCTGTTGGGTGAGTTGTTATTTCACCTCTTTTGTCTCTGATTTTGTTTATTTGGGTCCTCTCTCTTTGTTTCTTGATGAGTCTGGTTAAAGGTTCATCAATCTTGTTTATCTTTTCAAAGAACCAGCTCTTGGCTTCATTGATCTTTTGTATTGTTTTTTTAGTCTCTATGTCATTTATTTCTGCTCTAATATTTATTATTTCTTTCCTTTACTTACTCTGGGCTTTTCTTGTTGTTCCCTTTCTAAGTTTTTGAGTTGTAGGGTTGAAGAGTCTATTAGAAGTTTTTCTTGTTTTTTCAGGTAGGCTTGTAGTGCTATCAACTTTTCTCTCAGGACTGCTTGAATTGTGTCCCATAAATTTGTTTTGTGCTCATTTTCATTTGTTTCCAGGAAAGTTTTTATTTCTTTCTTGATCTCTTTGGTAACCCATTAATTGTTTAAAAACATGTTTTTTAGTCTCCATGTGTCTAAATGTTTTTTAGTGTTTTTATTGTAGTTGATTTCTAGTTTCATGCCATTGTGATCCGAGAAGATGCTTGATATGATTTCAGTCTTCTTAAACTTATAGAGACTTGTTTTGTGTCCTAACATGTGGTCTATCTTTGAGAATGTCCCATGTGTACTTGAGAAAAATGTATATTCTGCAGCTTTGGGGTAGACTGTTCTGTAATTGTCAATTAAATCCATCTGGTCTAGTGTGTCATTTAGGGTAGCTGTTTCCTTGTTGATTTTTTGTCTGGAAGACTTATCCAGTAAAGTCAGTGGGGTGTTAAAGTCCCTGAGTATGACTGTATTGCTGTTGATCTCTCCCTTAAAGTCCTCTAGAAGTTTTTTTTATAAATGTAGGTGCTTCTATATTGGGTGCATATATGTTCATCAGGGTTATATCCTCTTGTTGGATTGATCCCTTTAGTATTATGTAATGACCTTTCTTGTCTCTTGTTATGGTCTTCATTTTGAAGTCTATTTTGTTTGATATGAGTAGTGTTTCACCAGCTTTTTTTTTCATTTCCATTTGCATGGAAATTTTTTTTTCATCCCTTCACTCTCATCCTGTATGCGTCTTTTGTTCTGAGGTGGGTCTCTTGTAGACAGCATATAGTTGGGTCATGTTTTCTTATCCTTTCAGCCACCCTATATCTCTTTAATGGAGCATTTAATCCATTTACATTTAAGGTTATTATTGAAAGATACTTATGTACTGACATTTTGTTTCTTTATAGCTGTTTCTCATTCTTTTTATTTCTACTTCTAATAATAGCAGTCCCTTTAACATTGCCTGTAATGCTGGTTTTGTAGCGATAAACTCTTTTAACCTTTTTTTGTCTTGGAAGCTCTTTATTTCACCATCCAGCTTGGTTGACAATCTTGCTGGATAGAATAGTCTTGGTTTCAGATCCTTCTTTTGCATTACCTTGAATACTTCATGCCATTTCCTTCTGGCCTGTAGAGTTTCTGATGAGAAGTCAGATGACAGCCTTATGGGAGCTTCTTTGTAGATAACAGTTTGCTTTTCTCTAGCTTCCTTTAAGATTCTCTCTTTGTCTTGGATTTTTGACATTTTAATTATATGTCTGGGAGTGGACCTCTTTGGATTCTTCTTATTTGGGAATCTCTGTGCCTCCAGAACCTGTGTGCCTATTTCCTTGACCAGGTTAGGGAAGTTTTCTGCCATTATTTCATCAAATAGGTTCTCCAACCCCTGCTTACTTTCAACCTCCTCTGGCACTCCTGTAATATGAATGCTGTTACATTTTATGCTGTCCCACAGCTCCCTTAGACTGTTCTCCTGTCTTTTAATTGTTTTTTGTTTTGGGGTCTCTGATTGAGTGATTTTTTCTACCCTGTCTTCTAATGCACTGATTTGATACTCAGCTTCTTCTAATCTGCTGTTCATTCCCTCTAACGTAGTCTTTATTTCTGCTATGTTGTTCTTCATTTCTGACTGGTCATTTTTCATAGTTTCCAAATTTTTTTTCCATGCTGTTGAGCATCCTTACAATCAGTATTCTAAAGTCTATATCTGAGAGGTTGCTTATCTCTGATTCATTTGGCTCTTTTTCTGGAGACTTGTCTTTTTTCATTTGAGGCTTGTTTTTTGGTCTCCCCATTTTGGCTAAATGTTAGGTAGATCTGCTAGGATTCTCAGTCTTTTTGGCAGGTTCCTGGTACAGGCCAATGTCAGACGCAGTTTGTGACTGGCCCTGAGTATCCTGTTTGGGGCTATCAACAACCCCAGGCTTGAGGTTTCCACTGCTGGGCTGGATGCATTTGGACAGCTCTATTGCCATTTTAATTCTTTATGCCTATGTTCCTCTTTCTTTCCATTTCTTCTTCTTATAATAGTATTTAGCATTTCTTGCAGTGCTGGTTTGGTGGTAATAAATTCCTTTAGTTTGTGGGGTTTTTTTGTCTGCAAAACTTTTTATTTAGCTTTCAATCTTGAATGATTGCATTGTTGGGACATAGTAGTCTTGGATTTAGTCCCTTGCTTTTTGTTTCTTTGTATATTCATGTCATTCCCTTCTGGCCTAAAGTGTTTCTGTTGAGAAATCAGCTGAGTCTAATGGGTCCTCCCTTTTAAGTAAGTTTATCTCTCTCTCTTGCTGCCTTTAAGATTCTTTCTTTGTCTTTAACGTTTGCCATTTTAATTATCATGTGTCTTGGTGCGGGTGTTTTTGGGTTCATGTTGATTAGGAGTCTCTGTGTTTCCTGGACATATGTGACTTTTTTCTTCACCAGATTAGGGAAGTTTTTTATCATTATTTTTTTGAACAGTTTGTCTATTCCTTGCTCAGATTTTTTTTTCCTTCTGGTAAGCCTATGATGAAGATGTTGTTCAATTTCCTTATGCCCGAAAGCTCCCTTAAACTCTCCTCCTGCTTTAAATTTTTTTTTTTCAACTGCTGCTCTGGTTGGGTATTTTTTTCTATCTTGTCTTCTAATTCACTGATAGGTCCTCAGCTTCCTCTACTCTACTTTTGATTCCTTCCAGGGTATTCTTTATTTCAGCTGTGCCATTCTTCATTTCTGATTGATTCTTATTCATGGTTTCTACCTCCTTTTTTCATGGTGTAGTTCTCACTAAGTTTCTTATAGTTCTCATTAAGTTGCATGTAATTCCCACTAAGTTGTTTAAGCACCCTTCTAACCATTACATTGAGTTCTTTTTCTTACAAGTTGCTTGCCTCCATTTTATTTAATTCCTATCTGGTGATTCTTTCTTTTCTTTCATTTGTGGGTTATTACCTGGTCTCCCAATTTTAGTGGTCCAGTAGTTCAAGTTGCAGGGTGAGGTGAGCCAAGACATTTGGGTAGATTCATGCCTCGGGTTGACAGGTCCCACTAGGATGCAGCATGGGTCTCATCTGGTTGAGGTGACTCTGATCTTCAGGTGGTACTGGGCTAGTCGTGTCTGGTCTCAGAGGCAGGTCCATGCATTTGGTTGGGGTCAGGTTACGGCTGTAGCAAGGTGGTGGAGCCTATCCTCTGGGGACATGAAGTCAGAGACAATGGGTCGCAGGGCAAGTGGGTGGGGCCAGGAGCATTGGGTCCCAGTGGCAGGGCCCAGCATACCACATCAAGGTGGTGGAGCCAGGTGTCCAGGGACCTCAGGTCAGAGCATCAGGTCCATGAGTCAGGGTGCTCCATGAGTCAAGGCAGTGGGGCAGGCTGAGCACACCAGTCATCAAGGCCTTGATTGGGCTTTGATGCATGCAGGCAAATAGTCTCCTTTAGTCTGGTAATAGAAGTTTCCAGGCCCAGTTCCCAGTTCTTTACTCAGAGGCAGACACAGTCCTTCTCCCAGAGGTGGGTTTCTTCCTTCCCCTCCCTTCTCATTCCACCCCACTCTTTTCCTTCTGAACTTAGGCCACTCCCTAAGGATTTGATCTCTCTTGCCTAGGACAATTTATTCAGTCTGGACCTTCTTCTCAGATCGTCCTATCCAAAGACAAGAGCTGAAAGAACAGAGGACTGTTAGGTTGTTCTGGGACTAGACCTCTCTTAGCAAGAATAGAGACTGGGGGCTAGTTTGGAATATAGTTATTTAACTATTGGTGTAATAGTGTGAATATAGCTTATTTAAAATTAAAGTTTCAACATGCATAGCTGCTTTGGTATTCTCCAATATAACATCATGGAGTAAGAGACCTGAATTGTCATTTGCCTGTTTTGCCATCACTCACCACAGCAGTTACACTGGATACTGAAGTGATGGGTGGCTCCCTGGTCTCTCTGCTAGACTCTCACCCCTTGAACTCTGGGTCTTACACAAAACTTGGCAAATAGTAGAAGCTTAAAAGTATTTGCCAAAAAAATGAATAAATTATTGAATGGTGCAGCCTTCACTCCCAGCAAAGATATCAGCTAAGCTTCTGGACCTTCCTAAGAGGTTATAGTCCTCATTTTTTATATTTGTGACTTCCAAAACTTTAGATTTGCCCTCACCACCAATGCAGGGGAATGCCCATTCAGCCTTTGTTGGGGGAGGTCCTCTGCCCTGTAGCACTTTGCCAAGGAGAGACAACCTATCAAGTGAGATTTCCAGAAGGCAATAAATCTTAATCCTGCTAGTTTAATGCTTCCAAGGGTTACCCTCTTGACCTCAATTTACACTATTACATCTTAAGATGTTACCCAATGCTACTATTAAAAAGTCAAATAAAAATTGTGCTCTGAAAGCAGTGCTCATTTGATTTCTTATTGTCACATAAATAATGATGGAATTTCAGGATTTCTTGGAGGAAAACTTTGTGTGCGTATTTAAGTTCTCTGGGCCTTAGTTCCTTATCGAAACAGTAAGAATGACAATATCAAATATGTGGCTGTTGGTGTAAAGATAAGAAATAATGCATTTTTGTCACATAACAGCACAAGGCATTCAGTAGGCACTCAATAGGGCTATTAATAATAACTCAGTAGAGTTAGGATTATGCTTCTCTGCTTTCTTTTTTGGCTGGCCTTGCCAGGAAGCTCAAAATGAATTGGTGCTCAATTACAGCACAGTCATTCTTTTGGTTGGCACAGTCGCTTTTCCTTCTAGTTCCTGTTGTTCTCCACTTGTAAATTCCTGTCATATGGGCACCTGTGCTTTGTCAATGTCATCATCCTCACCCTCAGGTAGTTATTTTATTACTCCACCTCTATGAGGAAGCAAGCAGCCTCCCATTTTCTCACACAAAACAAAGCAAAGCAAAGCAAAAACAACAAATCAGCAGACATACAGACACACAAAATTCTGCAACAACCATGCACACAATGAGAATCAACACTTGGTGGCCATTGGGTGGAGGTGCACTGGGCCACCTGCTGGGCCATAAGCTTTGCTGCACAATCTCTCTTCATCCTCAAACCTTTTGCATGTGACTCAGGCTTCTCACTTTCACCCTGTATTTAGCCTCTGGGGAATGTTTCCTTTTATGCCAGCTCAGCAATATGTTCAAGCTATTGTTTTTGTATTTGATCTAACATTCTAGTTGTTCCATAGAGGAAGGGTGTCCAGGGCATGTGAAGGTCCTCTATATAGCCTGAAGTAGAAGAGGCTTTCCAATACCCTGCCAATAAATCAGTTTTCTGTTTTAATTACCTGAAACTGCTTTTCTTTGGTTGTAGGTAAGAAGCCTGGTCAGTGGAGGGAAGACCACCCTCACCAAGGCCCTTGGGGCTCCTTCTCTTTTGGGTACTTGTCCCTTCTTACTTCCAAACTCTGCAAGCCCCCTTCAGGCCTCACAAGGCTGGACAAGGCTGGGCATACAGGGAGGCTTTCACAGGAGCAGCAGGGGGCAAGGCTGAGCCAACAGCTTCCTGCTTCATTAGGTAGGCATATATTTGGATCTCAGTGCGATTTAACCAACTGTTCAGAGAGGAAGCCTTAGTTTGGTTTGGTTTGGTTTCATCCTGGGCAGAAGCACAGTATCTTTGGCTCATCCTCAACTTTAGCCTCTGGGCCTTGGGACCTCCTTTTCCAGGACTTGGGGCCACTCTGCTCCTGAAGGCAGATGCCTGGTCTAAGTCGAGGGTGATTTCAGGAACCAGCAACATTTCAAAAATATTTCAGGCATTGATTTTATTTGATCAAAAAATACATGAAAAATGATTGTTTATGGTTTCCATAACTTCATTAGAAAGGAAATATGTCACACACACACAAAAGGCATAATGTCAAAATAAAAATAATTGAGCCATGTCAGCTTTAGAACAAGATCAGTCTTTGGTCTATATTTGTCTAGTTTTACTTTAGACCAATGGCATCTTCATCCTGGGCTTCAGATCAAGCTTGGGAAGAACTAGTGTAATTACATGGACACAGAAGGCCCATGGTGGGGATGGACCATGGCAGTACATACCCAAGGCCTTTCTCACGCCAAACTCTGCCCCTCCTCTTTCAGCCCCATCAAGGGTTCCCAATCTCCAGCCTTGTCCCATGCATCTCTGGCTGTTCTAAGTGTTGTATAAAAGGCAGGGGAGCAGGATGGGAACCCTGTCACTTACTGCCCTTGTGGCTGACCGAGACAGACAGGGGTCATCACCTCTCTGGCCATCAGCCTCCTAGTAGGACAAAGAAGATGGACCAGGTGTACTTTGCAACCTTTCAAGAACATTGGGCTGAAGGTTTCTCTCCTCAGGCTCATGGCCTGCCATTCCCAGCCCTCTGCTGGCATGGAAAACTCGATCTTCCTGTAGTTACCTTCTAATTAAAAGTGTTGTCTCAGACCTGCCAAGCCTAGAGCCCCCACAACCTCCCTGCAATAGCAGAAGCCCCTTGGTTCCTATGGGAATCTCTGGCCTCCAGAGAGGAGAAAAGTCTATACAGAGGCATCCAAGCATTTAACCACAGCTTTCCCTACCAGGATTTGGGCTGTGGACACAAACAGAAAAAACATTATCCAGAAGAATGATGGTTCTGAGAAGGCCCTGTAAGAAGCTAGCTCTCCCAGTGGCATTGAGTAGCTTCCTGTTTTGTTTCTGTGCTGACTGAGAAGAGGCATTACAAAAGAACAGAATTAAATCAAACAAAATCTTTCTTTCTTACTAGGTGCTAAACAGAGTTGAAATCCTAATTTGTGTCTACATGTGGTAGCAATAAGCTGCAGGCTCAGCTTTTCTCACAGAGAGCTTAGAATCCATCAAAAAAGATCCCCTGCCCCTCCTTGTAAGTTTTGGCCATGTCCTGAATGCACCTGACCTGGTGCCTGAGATGTTCTTGTTCAGTGGTGATGGCTCACAGTTACGGAGTGCCTCATGATTTGCAAAGCATGAAGTCTGCACAAGGGCTCTATCTATCATACACCTAAAAAACTGAGCCTCAGACAAATGTTGTTTCATTTCTTATGGCTTTATTCTCAACTATTGTAAACAGGCTTTCTCTGCTCAATGGGAAACATGATTGCTAGCAGACGCTGGTTTCTTAGTGACAGATTGTTACACCAGAGAAGGAAAAGACTTCTCTCCCTCACTTCAGAATATAACAATTTCAGGGAAAGGCTCTGGTGGACTTACCCCTGACCAACTGCTGAAGTCTCCAGAATGGAGGTCACATGGTTGGACAGGCCTGAGTCCAAGAGGTCCCAGGGATCTGGCCCCAGTAAATTACATGACAGGAAAGAGTGAAAAAGTTTTTTTTCCCCAAAGATGCATAGCAGATAACTAGGGAGAGGATTGCCAAGCAGAAGAAAATGAAACATGTCCATGAGATGTGGAAGGCAGTGACCATCTGCTGAACTCTGCTGAGAGCCAGGTGCTCCACAAGGTGCTGGATGTGTGCTATGAATTTTTATCCCCAAAACATTTACTGTAGACATCATCATCCCCATTTTAACTGATGAGGGAACTAACAAGTTCCTTCCAGAGAGAGGAGCCAGAACCCGAGAAGCTCCTACCCCAAATCCTGTGTCAATTCCCATTTCTTCCAGTGGATAACTGTGGGTAAAGAGCAGTAATTCACTCCTTCTTTTGTAGCTATGGGATTGCTATACGATTATCAGTGCTTTCTTGAACCTGGCTGGTAAACGGCCATGCCTGTGGAGGTACTTGGAACATGGTGCTCTCTGGAGGTACCACAGTGCTGGGTGGGAGAGGGCAACCTGAGGCTTCGGGGCCTCAAGGGCAGTGGGAAGAGGGAGCTGGGTGGGCTCCTGAGCATCCCAGCCAACTTTGTCACCTTTACCCAGGTGTCTGGTGTTTATCTACTTATCCACACATTCAGCAAAACTAAGTTTATTGACAGTCTACTCTGAATCCAACACTGTCTTAAGGATACAAGATAAAAATTCCCATTGCCCAAGAATCTCACAGTCACCAGGAAGGAGGGGAAAGTATGCTATGACAATATACTACTCAGTGCGGTGACAGGGCCATAGGTGTGAAAAAGCCAACCCAGTGGGCAGGCGAGGCCTCACAGAGGAAGAAACACTTGAGCTCAGTCTATAGCAATGAGTAGAAGTGCTATGATGTCTTAATTTACTTTAAAATACCCAGTATCGACAAGGTGATAGTATGTGCTGATTTGGACTGAATTCTAGTGGTCAGTCAGTAGCCCTGATCAGAAACTGATACTCCAGATTGTTAAATCAGAAAGATCTCAATGTAAATATGAAGCCCAGAACTCCAGCTTCCTTAAAACAAAGGAAACCAGAAGTTTTATTAGTCAGAATAGTGAATACTAAGAATAGCTTTGTGGTGGGGTAATTATTGGCTTCTTAATTAGCATAATGAAAGATGCAAATGGTCTTTCATTGATGAAGTTAGTGGTATTTAATATATAGGATGTTCTCCAAAATGTATGCACACACTTTGAATAATTATAAAGGCAGTGTTTATTAAAATACACTTCATTTTCAAAATTGAGCTACCAACTATTAAAGTGTGTATACATTTTGGGGGGACACCCTATATGTGAATTCAGTATACACTGGCTGCTGTATTTCAGAAGCCTTTTCTAGCAGTCAATAATTAGAGTATACAAATCTACTGTGGCCTTTGGCTTATAGTATCTTTAGCATTGTGCCCAAGGTTTGATACCTAAATAAAGGGTTGGAGGATTCTGGTTGCTGGTGACATTACAAGACTAATGGGATCCTGCTTCTCTAATATTGGTGTGTCTCTTTGGCATATCTTCTAGGGGAAATGATGATCAGATCACCTCAAAAGGCACTGGACTTCCCAAGCTCACAGAAGAGAGGTTTTATGGTTACTTGCTAAAACGTGTTTGATGAAAAGATATTCACATGTGGCAGAAATTAGTCTTGAAAAATTGTTTTCATCATCACAGAATTTAGGGGCTCCCTTTACCTGCCAAAAAGATTGTGCATGACCAAATTGGTTTAGGTCAATTTACCCCAAGGAGTTCAACTAAATAGTGCAGGCAAAGAGGAGCTCTCTAGGCAGGGAGGACACTAGAGACCAAGGACAGGGGAGTTCTCAGGGACTCGTAAATAGGTGGGTTTGCCTGAGGTGAGGATATCAGGGGGACAGACGAGAATGTTTCCCTCCTCACTTCTGAGATCTACTGAGTTTGGACTTAATTCCTCACATTAATGTTGTTGAAAATATGCTCAAGGTTGACTCACCTCAGAATCACCTGAAGGCATGGGAGCCTAGATTCTGCTCTTAACAAGAACTCCCAAGCAATTTTTCACCCACTAGAGTTTAATAATATGGGGAAACCATTGCAGGGTGCTCAGCAAGGAAATGACTGGGTTGGTGGTGTAGTCTGACCCTCTGGCAGCAGGGTCGACTATGTTGGGAGAGGTCTGATGTGAGATTCAGATACTGGTCAAGATTTTGGTGACAGTCCAGATGATAGTTCTGGAAGGGGTGTGTACTGATTTAAAGAAATCTTTAGGTAGCAACCAGCCTGACTGAATGACTAATGGGCTGCAAGAAGGGCTGGGTTTAGGGAGCCAGCGGGCTTAAGATGACTGACAGAAATCTGGTGTGGAGACAGGATGTAGAGTGATAGTAGCAAGCCTCTTTGGGGCTACTGTTGGTTCTGTTCCTTTTGTCCAGATGACAGCTTACTTTCAGTTTTGTCACTCCCTAGGACTGTTTGGGTAGCTGCCCCCATTGCCCAAACCGATTTGAATTACAGAAGTCCCTCAGCAGGGTTCCTGCCGCAGACCCCGGTCCCCCAGGTCTGCCAGTCTCTGCCTGTGTCATGACTGGTGGATGAGAAATTCTAGAAAGTGTGGTTCAAATGAAAATAGCATTGTCTGATAATATTCATGTAATGAGCAATTATACCCTTTACTATCACCTGCATTTAGTTCCTTTAAAAAATAATAAAAAAACAACCCCCAAAGTGGATTATGTAGAAGAAACAAGGGTGGTTTTCCTCCAGTCACTGTTGCCTCAAATCCCTGCCAGATGGCCAAGCAGAGAGGCTCATGTTTCAGCAAATGACAGAACCTCATTAGGACCCGATTTCATGTTTTAGGTGCTGTAGGCTTTTATACAATGTGATGTTCATTTCTTAAACTTGTATGACAACATAATGAATGCATGTAAGTGAAGTGTCCAATGAAATGTAAAGCAATCAGTAAATTCTTTGTATATTTTATTTTTCATTTGTTGATTTCCAACTCACACACATCTGGCATATTTTACATCTTTGCAATAAAACATGGTTACAATAGCTTAAGGAATTTATATATCCAAAATATTTCACCATGATCTCAAGATGAAATGAGCTTGTCTTCCAGATGTTCCGTGTCCTCCTGATTCTAAGCTACAAACTCAAGATATTGCTTACAGCTTGATGATGAATAACTTAATCATTATGCTGATTCCCAAAATTTTAGAATCTCATAAATACAAACAACGATGAAGAAGGAATTCAGTGCTAAAACTTACTAGTACAGGTGAATAACAAATAAGTAATCACATATATTATAATCACAAATAACATATCAATAAATAATGATATGTTTCTGGTGCAAAGTGCCAATAGAAAGAACCCATTATCTTAATTTATCTTTTTAAATAAATGACTGCAAGTGAGTATAAATTCTGAGAAAATTACATTCCTGTAACATGCCTCATAGCCCTACCGACACAATATGTACATCTATGACAATACAGTCACCAAATATACAAAGAAAAAACATAAATAAAGTGTATATACCCCTGGGTGTATAACTTGATCAGTACAATGTATGGAAAATCATCTGATAGCCATAACTTTATATCATAAAAGATGAAGTGCTCTAGGCTAAGAATGTATCATCAGGTGAGAATTTCACAAAAACCTAAAACAATAACTTTAGTTATTGTTATGGTTAAGTCAGACTTGTTATTAAAGAAACTAAGCTATTCAAGAACCAAAGAGAAAAACAAAACAGCAACAACAAACAACAAAGCATCAGATTCTCTTCCCCTAATATACACATACTAAGCCAGCAGATGACTCTGGAAGAAATGTCCAGGAGTTAGGGAGTCATTACTATAGAACGAATGAGTGTGACTCCTATTTATACAAAAACCCAGACCTCATCCCTAAGCTCCCTTTCTGCTGTGTCTTCAAATCATGATGGGTGGGGCTGAATTTTCTTTGTATAAAGTGCCAAAAATGGCAAATAATGGCTTAGTATCCAAATGCTTTATGAGCAAATTCACTTATAAGGGATGAATTTAGATTAAAAAGTGGAGACTTTTTAGTGAAAATGTCAAAAATTACCGATTGAGCCCAAATACAACCATTTCATACGAGCTGTGTCCTTGGACAGATCTTTCTGTTTCATAGTGTGGATGCACCTGTTCCATCAAGACATCAGGATTAAAGAGCATGCAAGTTGTAACTCCACAATAAAATTAAGAAACATTTTGTTTTTTATACAAGGTTTTACTTTTACAAAAGTATCCCTTTAAATAAGATGTATCTGATGTACAAAGTATCAAACATGTTTTATTTTTTTCCTCAGCTTGAAAAGAGGCTGGAAATGGGATGCAGATTAGGTTCAAAGCTTAAACTTTGAAACGACTGGACACAACGTTCCTCAGAATTGTCAAAAGTCTCTTGTGCGTCCTACTACCTTTCCTCAATTAACCACAATATATGAAATAATTACCAAAACATTTCCTAATTCATATAATTTACATGATATAAGCTTGCTTGGTAGCAGCTGGTATTCAGTCATGAAAAAATACACAAAGTAAAACGGCTGCTGACTACAATGTACAGCTATTGCTGGATGTGATGGAATGCACAAACTGAGGTGATGGAGACGAGTTTTTCCACCAGAGATATTGCCTTTCCATGCAGCACTTGTGCTCTCAGCTTTAACTTGGCTTTTGGTTCTTCATTTGTCTTCAGTATCTGTTCTGGTGTTCATAATGCCACCGATTAAAATCTATATTAAAAGCTACAATGCTACCAGAAGCCATGCCAGTGATCAGAGTCCTGGGAAAGCAGAGACAGAATTAATAGTGACACAAATCACTGATGTGATTGCTACTTTACACTAGACATGATCATGATCTCAAAATTCAGCACATCCAATGTTCACTGAGATAGGATTAAAATACATTGTTGGCTCTCCTGAGTGAAGCTGAATCCACCCCACATACCTGAACTGCCAGAGTGATGCTTAAGGCTCGATAGGACATCTTATCAGATAAGCACTTTGCAGTACACAACCTCAATATATGTTTATCAATTTATAACTTATGTGCATGTGCTACAGGTCGAACAAATCAGGGAATTATTATATAACACAAAAATAACTGAAATTAAGGATGAAACAAGGAGGTTACTCTTGTTTTTTATCAGGACACAGAAACTTGATTAGTATCCATCTTCACTCCTCTTCGGTGACCTCTGACACGACTGTGACTTTGCCTATACTCGCTGAAAGACCCTCCTCCCACGCCTAGGGAAAGCCATTCCTGCCCTCCCCACCCCTCAAGGAGAGTCAGGTCTCTTATTCTGTCCCTGCTTCCCTCGCATACAATTATTATGATTATTTGAGCTCTTTGGGGTCAGTAATCTTATGTGTTGTATCCTGTTTAATCTACGATGGTGGCAGCAAATGTTTGCAAGCTGAATACACAATGAATGAGTAAGAATACCAGAGAGAATAGTTCAACTACTTAAGGACACACCCCTGTATATACAAGTACATACCCAGTAAACCATTTGTGTTTATTTGTTAATATAGACTACAACATCTTAGAACAATCTAATGATAATCTGCTTAAATATTTTTCAAAAAGAGGCTGAGTTGCAAATGAAATATCCCTTTCCCAAACTAAAGTAAATCACATTGTTTTTCTTGATGACTACAGTACATTTTACTATATTATAAAGATCCTTTGCTAAATTTATTACATAAGCTTCAATATTTATAATATTTTAAAACCAATATTCTTATAAAGAATATACATATAGTTGAAAAAAGTTGGTTAATAAGCTTTTCTTTTTTTCTGTTAAATACAGGGTGGGGCAAAAATAGGTTTACAATTGTTTGTATGGAAAATAATACAATAATAAATAAATAATAAGAATAAACTTTCACATACTCACAACTGTAAACCTACTTTTGCCCCACCTTGTATATAGCAATACATGAGAAATTACATACTATATTAAAATTATATAATTTTAATTTATTTCTAAAAGTTAGAAATTTTAAGACTTTACATTCTAAATAGCCTTTTCACTTTACAATAAACCCAAAGGTAAATTTTAGGAAATAGCAAAACCCTGTTGCAAACTGAGGAACAATGAAAAATCATATTAATTAAGAAAAGATTACAGTGTCTCAGGGAAACACAGAAAATTCAAAATAACATAATTGAGAAATATATAAATAAGAAAATGGAGATGGGGTTTGTTTTGAGTAATGAGTGAGTGCCTTGCACCTTTTAAAGCAGGCACCAACTGTAGCCTACACTGCGTTTTTCTGGAAATTGGTTAGCAGGAAGTATGCTTCAAGCTGAGGCTCACCTCTGCTGAACTGTCTCCTTCACACCATGTGAGCGTAGGGGAGGGCGTGAGAACAGAGGGACTGGTGGGATAATTCTGTTCTGGGCAGTGTCTGGATGTGCCTGTTCTTCAGACCCCCTTTGTTCTTTGTTTTCTTTGTGTCTTCCTCCGTTTTCCTTTTGCCAGAATCCTTTATTACAGTACTTACTCTTCTCCTCAATTTACCATTTTCTCTACTAGTCTTTCTTCCATCTGGATGCTGGAATCTCATTCACAGCACATTTCACCCTTGGTACAATTAAAGAACCTTCCATGGCAGTTCTCAAGTGATTACACTTCCCCTTGTGGCTCACCTCTGGTCGTGGGATAAATCCATTGCTCTAATGCCAGCGTCACATCCGGGGTAAATGTACAGCTGCTTGAAGTCACAGGCCTGCCAGACCTCCACCACACCATTGTCCCCTCCGGTCACCAGATTCTGGCCATCACTGCTTAGGAGAATTGCCTTCAGAAAAGGCAGAAAAACAACCATTTCTCCCAGTGTTTCCCAATAAACGGTCACTACTGAAAAGCACTCAATACAGTTCCCTTGTAGTTATTATCTAATTTTAGCCATTGGTCCAAGTTTTCTAAAGTCTGATCCATGGAATTTCCAATGTGGGATTCATCAAAGTTATTACATAAACAAAAGATCTTATTAAAAGCAATTTATGTTACAAAATAACAGAAGTCTCAAAGAGAATATTATTATCAAGTCTCAAAGAGAATATTATCAATCTAATCCAGGAAGAACTTGAGAATGAAGTAACATGATGCTTTGTTAAGTCCTGAACATTAACAATGTCAAGACTTTTAAAACAAATGGCAGAAGCATATTTCAATACAGTTTTTAATAATGATAAACAAATGATTACAATTCATTTGTGAGTGAAGGGTAATTTGGTATGTGTAAATTTGGTCTAGGGTTCTGAAGGTAAGATTCTTTTTATAAAAACTCACTTTTAATGTCAGGGGGTACAGCACTGACACAATTGTTTGTAAAAGTAGTTTAAGAAAAATCTCAAGGGCCTAACCTCCAATCAAATAATAGTTATGATCTGCAAAGTCTAATTCACTGAATTAATTACTTGGGATTAAATGAATTTTGGGTTTGTTCAAAGAATCCATCTATATGAATTTATATGCTTTTAAAACCAGCATACATTTTATTGAATACCAGAGAAATTCTATTATGAATCACTTATTACAAATCACTTAGAATAGTCAATATTTAATCTGTTGGCTTTAGTTTCTATTTAGCACGAAGCATGCAGATTTACCCGTGTTGAATCATTGATCTCCATTTGAGCCAAAAGCTTCCCATTAATGCTGAAATTGCTGAATCGCCCTCGTTCATAGTATATGATACAGTGGCCTTCACTGGAGACAGAAATCAAGCGTGGGAACAAGCAGTTTTCTGGTCCTTCAAGGGCTCTCAGCAAGTCTCCAGTAATTGTGTGGACAAGGCAAGGGCCCTCTGCAGAATGGACGGCATCAATGGCCAGAGTCAGTAGTGATGACAAGTCACATATTAGTGATCATAAATCTGCAAGCTGTACCTGGGTATACACTCAGATGTGTTGAAAGAAGGTAGAAAATAAAAAAGAAGTATGCCGGCAAGAACTAAGCACTGATGTTATATTTAAACAGAACAAAAACAGAGAACTGTAAAATAACATGCACATATCTTCCAAATTTTTTATCTAGTTAAAGACTTGGTGTTTTCCTCTGTGAGATAATAGTCATAAAAAAGATATAGTTCATAGATTATGGGAGAATAAAAGACTATATGTCTCAAACATTTTTTTCTTAATGTGTTTTTAAAAATATTTTCTTTAAAGTTTAGGGGAATCATCAAAACAACGGATAATTTTGTTTAGTATATCAAAATTCTACATTGTATCACCTAAATACATTACTATCAAGTAATAATTTTTGCCTTTTTTATAGTCTATACATAAAATGTAGAAGGCAAATTAAAAATAATTAAGTAATTCAGATTATAGAAACGCTTTTTGTCTTTTGATTAAAGGAGTAGTAAGGCAGGAGTGTAAAAGTAGTATGGGGAGTGAGTTATTTGCTCCAATTGCTTTCTTTTCCCCCTGTAGAAATTGTGTTACTAAGAAAAAAGTTACTAGTCAAACTCATAAAAATAATTGGTTAACATTGTTTGCTATGGCCTGCTCTGCCCATCTAAAAACCTACAAAAACTGTAGATAAATTATGTTTCTATCTTTCAATCAGTTGACTTAAGTAGATACATCTTATTATAAAACAAGTGAAATTATAAAGTCATACCTAAATTTTTTCCTGATTACTAAAGGAACAGATGTGCATTATAAAAAATACAGAAAACAGCAATCATGTCTAAAGCTATCTATCACCTGTAGAAAATTAATGTTTATTCCCTATGCCTATTGGCTTTTATTATCCTTTTCTTTTCTTTACCAGGTAGAATAACATTACACATATTGTCAGTGTTTCTTTTTAATGAAAAAGGCATTTATTGAATATATTCTATGCATCCATCTCTGGGTTATTTACTTTTTTATACAAAAATGAAGAAAACGCTCTCCCTACCTTTGATTCTCCATAAAGCAAAATGAATAAGCTCCTAAAACCAAACCTAGTCATCTCATCACCTTGCTTAGAAAACTTCAGTAGTCTCTTACTGTACTTATCAAGAAATAAAAATCACAAATCCTAGTGCCACTGGCCCCTCCCACCTCTTCAGCCCTCTTTCTCTTTTACTCTGTCCCATCCTCACTCAGCCCCTTCGTTTTTCTTTCAGTTTCTCTAAGATTAGGCTCCTTCCTGCCCCAGAACCTTCTCATAAAGAACTTCTGAGCTAGAATTAGAACCGAAGTTTCCTGACTTTTCCTAAAACAACACTTCTGTCTCAAAAAGAAAAAAGAAAAAACAAAACAAAACACCAAAACCCCCCTAAGTCAACGATTTTCAACCTTTTTCATCTCATGGCACATAAACGAATCACTGAAATTCTTTGCACAGCAGTGTGCCTGCCAGGGCACACCAGTTGAAAATCACTGCCCTAAGTAACCATGCTTCCTTTTCTACCAACCTCTACATAGTCCCCTAACCCCTTGTGAAGAAAAGGGCTAGTACAGGAGGGGGGCCCAAGGCTATGTCTGAGGAGTGGGGTGATGCCCCATGACCCCCACTGCACCACAACATCTTCCCTTGTCTCCCCCCCCCCATTTCTGTATGTTAGTTTTATAGGCTGCATTGTACAGGAAGTGCTGCAGTTTCATTTACCAGCATCTGGCTGGAATGCTGGTGACCACACAATATTACGTGAAAGTTTTTATATTATATTAGTGCTAGTGATTATTGATAATAAAACTAAACAGCTGCAAAAACCTAGGGTTACATTTGTCTACAGAGAGCCTCCTAAGGAGAGAAATCATGAGTCATGGTTAACTTGAGAAAATAGTACAGTTTTAAAAGACCCAAAATGAAAGAAATGTCTCTGACCTTTAGCACCACTGATAACAAGCCCAAGTTCTGCGCAGACAGAAACACAGACAACTTCATGGTCGTGACCTGTGAGGACAGCCCTTGGTGCAGGATAGTCACCTGCAAGGAAAGAGGAACAGTGAGTCACTGCAGGCTGATAGCAGTGAAGAGCAACACCATTAAATCAAATGTTTGAAATAACAATCATGTTCGTTAAGGGCCTTTACTAGCTGTGTTTTACCATGAACATGAGCCAGTTACTTAACCTCTCCGCTGATTCCTCATGTGTAAAATACCTACTACACAGGTTGCTTACATGACTAGATAATTTAACAAATACGATGTGCTTACATTATAAAGTAGTGATAATTACCCTTTTCCTGGTTATTGTTATAAAACTGATACCAAGATGCCAAGGCATTTACTGTTTAACAATCCTGTTTAATAATGCCAATATTCAGATGAGTTCAGCACTATTATTATCCCTATTTTATAGCCCAGAAACCCAAGCTTATAACTTGTTCAAGTTCATACAGCTAGCGAGGACTGAACCCAGAGCTATCTAATTTTAAAACCCATGCTTGTACCCCTTTAAAAATGTCCCAACAAAACAGGCTGAAGAGCTTTTTTTTTTTTTTTTTTTTTTAATCCTCACCAGAAGATATGTTTATTGATTTTAGAGAGAGAAGAAGGGGCAGAGAGAGAGAGAGAGAGACATTCATGTGATAGAGAAACATGAGAAACATTGAACTGGTTGCCTCCCATACATACAATCTAGTTATATGCCCTGACCAGGAATCGAACCTATGAACTTTAGATTTACAGGAACAGTACTCCAACTAACTGAGCCACACAGGCTAGGGTTGATTTTTGAGGAGAAAGGAAAGTAAGGAAGGAAAGAAGAGTTGGTCATCTTAATTTTCCTCTTGACAATAAAGTCAAACTTAGCTAAAGAGTCCAGCTGAACTATATGCCATAAGCATTCTCACTGTTAGGTGCTTTCACAAACACTGAATGAATGCCTTCTAGGTGACAAGCATTCTTCCAAGCGGGCTAGGAGTGGGGAGTACAGAAGTATAAGGCATAACCTAGACTTGTTGAGAACACATCAAACAGCCATGGCCTTGCACAGGCTTACTCTCACCAGTGACACTCGTAGTGACAAGCATGAAGAACAACAAATGTATGTGCACAGAGTATAACAGGGACAAAAAATTCCACATACAAATGAAAAGAGAATCATAATATTTGATGAATTAACTACATGAAGATAGTGTGAGAAGGGTCAGCAAAGTTGAAAGGGCACCCTGCCCAACATTGTCTTATCAGGAAAACTAGAGAAGCCAGTTTTGAATGAAAGTGAAGGATCTCTACAGTCTTGGGATACAAAAGTGTGGAGGAAAAGAAAACAACAGAAAGTCAGAGAGGAAATCTGGAAAGTGAATGGGATATGGTGCTGATCTGGGAAGCGTTGTGAAGGTTCCTTTGGTAGAAGGGAAAAGAGAGCCAGTGTTGCAGTAAATGAGGACCTGAAAAACTCACTAAAGTTAAACTCCCCTGAAGGCAGTGTAATCAGCAAGAAGGACATGAAACACTTACAAGCAATACAATCAGATTCAACAAATATCAATGTTTTGTAAAACCCCATTATTTCATCAACACCCTACTTATTAATGCCTTTGTTGCCTATTTCTCTTTTAATTCAAAAAGGTTTTTAAAATTGATTTTAGAGAGAGGAAATGAGAGGGTGGGCGGAAGGAAAGGAAAGGAAAGAGAGAGAGAGAGAGAGGGAGAGAGGGAGAGAAACATTGATTGGCTGCCTCCCACACATGCCCTGATTGGGAATCTAACCTTCCACCTTTCCGAGTATGGGACAATACTCCAACAAACTGAGCCACACTGGCCAGGGCTCTCTCTTTTAATTTTTAAACAGCTCTACCTATGACATTGGTTTATCCTGGTTGTATAGTTTAATTGATTCTACAATGTCATCTTAGCAAAAAGTATTACATATAAATATGCCTTTTTTGCATATATATAAATATCATTATTCATTTTAAATTGTCAGTATCATTTCCCATTACTTTTTCCCTTGGAAAGGCATGTTGTAACTTGGTCTTGTAACTGCAACTCTTCCAGAATTCTTGGTTTTTCTCAAGCTAGGGCCTATGTACCCTGGGATCTGTGGATATTTTCCAGAGGTGGAAAAGTTCTACAAAATATTTCAAATTTCAGATTTGCATTTTGATGATACTCTAAATTTTTTTAACCAGTTATATGGATAAAATTTCTCTTGGTTGTCAAAATGTATACCATAGCCATTTAAAATTGAAATCTAATTAATTAATTAGTTTTTCTCCAACTAGGGTTCACAGGGTCCAAGAACACATTTCTCAGAATCATTGTTAATGACAATTTTGTTCTGTTTAAAGGGGGTCAGTGTATTAGTCAAGTTTGAGAAACATTACTGTAAACTTACTTTTTTCTCCAAGTTCACAAGTTCTTTTCAAGTTGGCTGCTTCTACACAGCTATCTGATTTCCCTTTGTTTTTAGAATTAAACTTTTAAAAAATTTATTACATATTAAATATTTATGACTATGTATAAGATTAAGAGGAAATAAATTTTTTTGTACTCACCCCCTAGTTTAAGAAATATCTAACATTACCGGTAACTTTAGTGCCCCCTTTCTTATATCTTAGACTTAGAGAATATTATGCCTTCTGAAAAAGAATTCTGTATTTTTCTCTTCTGTTCATTCTGCTTCACCTGGCTGTTGAGTTCATGAACTTTTTTTCATAGAGCTTGAAAGTTCCTTGCATGCTGGCCTCACATTCTGGATGGGGTGGACTCCTGTCCCCACCCATCTTGTCTCTCAGAGAATTGTTCCTGCCTCTCAGCAAGGCATCCAACACTCTCCCCTCTGGTCTGCTAATATCTCCTCCTTCACACCCACCCATCTTCTGTGTCCCCAGAAATTGCTCACACTTTTATGTGAGTTTCTCAGCTCCATCAGCTTCGATTTTGCTTTTGACACAACTCTTATTTGGATGGAGTGTGTGCATGTGTGTGTGTGTGTGTGGTAAGGGGTGATTTGGCAGCCTATGTCAGTTGGTGATCTTTTCTAAATTTATGTATAGAGCTATAATATGTTGAAATATTGGCAGAGTATCATTTGTAATTGTCAGCAGTTCTGGATTTGTCTGAAGCATGTTTATATAATTTATAAAATTATGCTTCAAAGATGTCCCAAGTTCCCTGGTAAAACAAGGATTAAGTATTAAGATGTTATGTGAAATATTATCCTTAATTTTTCTAAATGATTAATTTTATCTCAGAGAGACTGATGAATGGAAAAACCTTGAAATTATATGTTCAATAAAATTTAAATACAGTAAAAGAGTTTCCCAAACTTTTCCTTATATGCTACAGAAAGAAAAAGCAATCTAGTTCTATTGCAAGGAATTAATAAAATGTATAAAAATCTTTAAATATTTCTTATGTATGTAATATATTTCCTATTAGAAAATACTTTTTCAAAGGCTAGCATCTGATTTAGAAAGTTTAAAATATTTTATTTTTCATTAGAATTTCCCCAGATCCTTTGAATAAACTGTAGAACTTAGCTAATAGGGGACACGGTTTAGGGCTCTTGAAAGCATTGTTTCCCTCTTTAAACTAGAAAAAAGTAAATAATATGTTATTCAGAGGCTTTGGAGTTGGAAAACCTGCAGCAGGAGGAAAGCACATTTCCTATTTTTCATTTCTTTGCCAGGGACAGATGTCATACACTCCAACAATCATTCAAAATCCTGGGAATATTCTGTCACTGTCACATCACAATTGATGGATGTGGCTGCAGGTTAAAGTGCAGGAGAAGGTGCAGGTGAGGCATCCCCTGTGGACCACAGCACCATCACACACATTCCCCCAGTCATTTCCTCAGCTGGAGCGTTCTCTGTGTGATAGAATTACTGTGAATTATAACGAACAAACACATCAATTTTGAGATTCCTTATGGGCAAGCATTTAGAAACTCCACTTATAAAAAGGCTTATCATAAACAGATTTCATCTCCTTTTTATCAAACATTATTTCAGTATTTTCAAAACAGATGATGAAAAAAGTGCAAAGTCATTGGATGCTGCCATTCACAGAGAAGAGACAAGAAGAGCTTTTTCAGTGAGGTAGTCTGTGGCTTTTAGAGAAATGATCAAAATAAAGATTACTCATGGTTCTAGTTTTAAACTTCATTTGTGGGGCTACTAATATGGTTTGGTCCTTCTGAATCAGAGCTAAGCAAATACAGCAGTTTCTAAGATCTATGATCCTCAGTACAGTTCTGCTGGAGTCAGAAGTCAAACCTCTTGATGCTATACGGTATTCAGATTTTACCTACAACCATTGTTAAGTTATTGCAGAATCATTGCCGAAAGTATTTTCATTCATGCTTATACCTACATAAAATAAGATAGATTTTGGACTTAAATCTCAGAATAAGAGAGTTAGTCAATGGGTGAAGAGTTTCATCACTACTCTGATTTCAAGATTTATTTTTAAAAATTATGTTAAACATTTTTCCTGGGATAGCTCAGGAAAGCTGTGTCAGTGAGAAGTCTCTTATCAAGATACTGTGTCCTCAGACACCTGCAGGATTACAGCTGAGGTCTGGCCCAAGTACCCAAAATGCCAGGGCTTACATTTTTCACAGGTCACAAGCTAACCCACATAAAAAACATTCCATAGGATGAAAAACATCCCATGATGTGGTTTCATTTCGTTACATATTCATAGAGTACTCAATGAAAAATAGAAGATAGAATCCTACTCATTCCTTGCTCCTCAGAGATGACACTGAGCACATTTTCCTCTGAGCACTATATTTGCAGGGCAAACCTCTTCCCTTGAAGTCCTGAACATGGATCTAGGGCACAGTGCATTACTCTCCTATCATCACCTTGCCAAAATAATCAATATTGTAATCCCCCTACCTTCCCCAAGGAAGTAGGTTTCTGCATTATGCCCAGAGAGCCTTCCTCCAACCCTGTCTGTGATCTGAAGTTCTCTGATCATGAGAACAGATTGGTCACTCTTCTGTTTTTTATCTTGCTTCTGACCCAGGCCAAAGACCCTTGCAGCCTTAGTTTCATAAATGGAAAGGAAAGGTAGAGATTCAGTGGCAAGCAGCCAGCCTCCTTCCTAGTCACAAAACCTATAAAGTCTCCCAATGTCAGGCCAAGTGTGGGAGGACTGAGAGGTCTACTAGAACAGGCCCCATGCTAGAGATGTTACACTATAGACAGCATTTGGTCCTCAGAAAGTCTAAAAGGTAAAAATTTTTACACATGTAACTATCCTCTGATACTTAATGAAAAGTGGTTTAACATATACTAAACCTTAGGTAAGATTCCATATTCTGAGAACTGAGGCAAATTCATCATCTAATATGTGTGCATACATTTGAAATATCTCTGGGCTATTCTTTGTCCATGCTTTCATCTCTTATAATGCCAATGGGTAGTGGTGGTTGTAGAACTGGGCACAAGGACGGTCATTTGAAAAGAAAGTGGGGTGCAAACAAAGAGAGGAGTGTAATTTGGCCACTGTTTTGTGGCAGGTTGTGGCTGGCAGGAGGGTCAGAGTCCGGAGCTGAAGCATGCACAATGGGAGCCTGAGAAGGGATGTGTGCACAGCTGGAGTCTCCTTTTCAATGGGCTTCTCATTTCATAGTGTGCATAATAATGCTTGTACATTGCTAAAAGACTTTCTTTTAAAAAGTGAAATAAAAAAAGCACAGTACCAATGTCTTATACATATTATTAGAATATTTGTACATTTGATTTGAAAAGATGAACAGTAAATTCTCTTTCAAAATTTCCTATTGCTATGGTTTTAAAATTTCATATATATATGTATATCAACTAGCTCTCTATAAAGTACCTCATATCTGGTTTAAACGTTAAAGCCACGCACTTTAAAAGCAGATTTGATTTTGAACTGAGGTCTTAACGTATTTTAAAAGCCTGTTTAAGAAACAACAATGTTGACTTGCCCCTCTTGTGACTATCTTGTTGGAAAATACAGCACATAATGAGAAATGTCAAGTCCCTAGATCAATGAAATTTTGGGCTCTAAAGATTCTAGAAATAGCATTGATCCTTTTATAGAACACCAGTCAGAGATGGGTTCTAATATATTGCAAAGAGGGACTCAGGAGGATAAGTGGCCAAGTACAAGATACCTGCCTGACAAAAAATTCAATCAGCTTTTAGCACAAATTGCTTGTTCTGCTCTCTTTTCTCTCATGCAGCAGGCTGCTTCCAATTAAAGCGCGCAAATTAATTCTTATCACTTCCAAATTAGTTTCAGAATTTGTGTAAAAGTCTGTTTCACATTAAAGCATCTGTCCCTCACATGTCTTCAATTCTGTTATCAAGTTAGGGACCTATTTGAATCTATAAGAACATTTTTATGTTCTCAGTCACAAGTTAGAAAGAGTAACAATGATTATTAGCATTGTAAAATATGTTAATAACACAGCTATGATTCAACTGTAACCTATGCTAGGTAGCTTTTCTTTACTCTTTTATGGTCTGAAGCTCTTTGTAATAATCTATTTAAACTTTTTCATTTTCTTGGTCATAAATTCATTGAAACTATAAAATAATTAGAAAAAAACTTTTTTCTGAGATATTTAAATTAGTCACAACAATAAATTTGACACAATAAAACTATAATCTCTTTCCATACCTAAAAAAATCCACAAACTTTACTTATTTTTTCTCTGTGGCACTAATAGAGCATCCACCAAAAAATAATGACAATGCAAAAGAAGCATAAATATATAGCAGTGGGCAAAAGTAAGCTAAATTACCAGCCATCACTGCCTAAAAGATAAATCATAAGTAAGGATATAAAATAATAATGATAATAAGAAGGCAAATAAAACAAATAAGTATTAAAATCATTAATAAATAAATAATAAGAATAAATCTTCGCATACTCACAACTGTAAACCTACTTTTGCTCACTGCTGTATTAAAGTGATTTGAATCTACCTGAGCACTGTGTAACTAAGGTGAGTAAACGAATCCTATCATCCTATGATGTGGTGCTGTATAAATACAAAGCAATCCATTATCCATACCAAAACCAATCTCTGAACTTTAACAGCTACTGGAATATTATGTTTCATGCTAGGACTGCCTCCTTCAAGTCCAGGTTAATATATATAACTCTCCAAACCTAAGGGCACTGTGCTACACACTTTAATATGAACTTATACATAACTAGCTGTTTGGTCTTGAGCAACAGTGCATTATGAAACAGAAAACATATATAGCCTGATTTTCTGACCTGTGAATTAGTAGCTAGAACAGATTAAACTGGAAGAGGAAAACATCTTTTTCTTTCATATTGTGAGTTTTCTGATGACAAGGACTATATGTCAACACCCATGACTGATCCCTGATGTGACAGTCAATTCAGTGTGTGCTGAGACTGTCTTTATAAAAAGTGCAAAAAATGAACTGCCAACATATATGATCTCTCTAGTAACAAATATTTATGTTACTAGGTTGGCCACTTTAACAGATCAAGTCATAAATCAGACAAGTCAATCGAATATTAAGTATGACTATTATTTTTCCTCATTGTGATTACATATATGGTAAAAAGCTGAAGGCAGTTTTTACATAATCATCAATTTCTACACAAGATGTAAGGCTAACTATTTTGTAGATGCTCAAAATATTAATAATACCAAATATCATCTGATAACAATTCATGATTCATGTAACACATACGTAATGTATCAGTACATCCAAACAAGAAAAGCAGGTTTGTGATCAGTGTAATATAGATTCCTGTAAACTCCAGAAGCTCAGAGACTTTGACTCCAAAGTATTCCCCACTGCTAAGATCTGGACTGCATTATGCTAAGTGAAATAAGCCAGTCAGAGAAAGACAAGTACCATATGATCTCACTCATAGGTGGAATCTAATGAACAAACAAGCAAAACAGAGACAGACTCATACATAGAGAGCAGGATGACAGCTGTTGAGGGTGGGGAGTTGGGGGGTGGATTGATAAAGCAAAAAAGAAAAAAAAAAAGAGAAAAAACTCATAGACATGGACAACAGTATGGTGATTGTGGAGGGGCGGGGGGCTGCAGGGAGGTGGAGGAGGGTATGGGAGGGATAAATGGTGATGGACGAGAGTGTGGTGAACACACAATACAGTGTACAGATAATGTGTTGTGGAATTGTGCACTTGAAACCTGTATAATTTTGTTAACTAGTGTCATCCCAATAAATTAAAAAAAAAAAAAAAAAAAGATAGTACCAGCACACTGTAGTCATTCAATATATGCTTGTTGTTTGACTAACACTTTAGGTGCTCATCCCATGTATTCTAGAAGAGCATCCCCCCATACTAAAGATAATATGAAATAAAGACATATTACATATGTCTTTATGAAAGTGGTTTAGGTTCATAATAATGACAACATTTATTGATCAAAAATAAATTCTTAAAGCCCTAGTCCCTTTGGCTTAGTGGTTAGAGTGTTGTCCCGTGGACTGAAGGGTCCTGGGTTCAACTCTGGCCAAGGGCATGTACCTCAGTTGCAGGCTCAATCCCTGACTCCCGGTCTGTTGGAGAGCCTGCCGGAAGCAACTAATCAATGTGTGTGTCTCTCTCTCCCTTCCATTCTCTCTGAAAAGCAATGAAAAAACATCCTTGGGAGAGGATGAAAAATAATAATAATTTCTTCCATATGGAGGTAATACTGAAAAACATATACCATAATATTCTGCTGTTGCTTCTTAAGAGTGATCTTGTCTTTATTTAAAGCTTAAATTAAATGCTGGATTTTAACAAATACAATATTCATAATTTTGTTCTTAAGGATTGATATAAACATTCCTATTTATACAGTTCCTGTTGTAAGGAACTTAAAACACTCTAAATATTACTACATTTATAACTTAACTTGCTAACCGATGGATCAAAGCTATAATCAATTATTAACCAACTTTTGGTTTAAAAGAACATTAGAAAATAATGTAAAATAAAGTAGCTAAAACAGATAATTACTATAATTTAACTTTTTTCTTTGAAATTCTTTACCCCATAGCAGTACATTAAATAAGACAACTTATCTCTGCTACAAGATGGTAGCTTTCAAGAAATAAATACTTTTTGGGAAATATCATTTTAATAATTTCTGAGCTTCATTTTGAAGATGTTAATTGGATTTAAAGCAGTATTCTGTTTAAAAATTTTTTAAAATAATGTCTAATTTTTGACAATATAAATAGAAGATACCACACAAACTTGTTGCTTAATTCAACTATTCTAATGAATGCTACATTACTATGGACAAAAATAAAATTTGGAAATATGTGAAAATACATTTAGATAAAATAATGTGATAATATACCATTCTTGAGAATAATAAAGCCATCACTGGTAGATTAAATGTTTTACACACACACACACACACACACACACACACACACACACACTTTAGAGTTCTGCTAAAATAAAGTTTTTTTTTAAGGATATGGTTTTAAAAAAGAGTAAATAAGAAGATTAATTTATTAGTCTTTGGAGTACGATGTTTGCTATGAGGTAGAATTGGTAGCTAATTATTTGAACTGGCTGGAAGTCAAGCAACATTGAATATTTTTTCCCTTAAATCAGTATTACATCTTAGTTCACAACTTAGAATAGAGGCTGAAGTGTATAATACACACACTTTCATTTACTCAGAATCTGTGGTAAGAGACATTACTTCATAATACACTATTTCTTCACCTACTGCTCTTCAACTGTAGCTATAGGTAACAAGAATAAAACCTCACAAAACATTTGGTCATATAGTTCAATCTTTATATCTCTCTATCATCTATCTCTATCTGTCTATCTGTCTATATCTATCATCTATCTATCTATCTATCTATCTATCATCTATCTATCTATCTATCTATCATCTATCTATCTATCTATCATCTATCTATCTATCATCTATCTATCTATCATCTATCTATCTATCTATCATCTATCTATCATCTATCTATCTATCTATCTATCTATCTATCTATCTATCTATCTATCTATCTATCTATCTATATATCTATCATCTATCTATCATCTATCTATCTATCTATCTATCTATCTATCTATCTATCATCTATCTATCATCTATCTATCTATCTATCATCTATCTATCTATCTATCATCTATCTATCATCTATCTATCTATCATCTATCTATCTATCATCTATCTATCATCTATCTATCTATCTATCTATCTATCATCTATCTATCTATCTATCTATCTATCTATCTATCTATCTATCTATCTATCTATCTATCATCTATCTATCTATCATCTATCTATCTATCTATCATCTATCTATCTATCATCTATCTATCTATCATCTATCTATCTATCTATCATCTATCTATCATCTATCTATCTATCATCTATCTATCTATCATCTATCTATCTATCATCTATCTATCTATCTATCATCTATCTATCATCTATCTATCTATCTATCATCTATCTATCATCTATCTATCTATCTATCTATCTATCTATCATCTATCTATCTATCATCTATCTATCTATCATCTATCTATCTATCTATCATCTATCTATCTATCATCTATCTATCTATCATCTATCATCTATCTATCTATCTATCTATCTATCTATCTATCTATCTATCTATCATCTATCTATCATCTATCTATCTATCTATCTATCTATCAATCTATCAATCTATCTATCATCTATCTATCTATCTATCTATCTATCTATCTATCTATCTATCTATCTATCATCTATCTATCATCTATCTATCTATCTATCATCTATCTATCTATCATCTATCTATCTATCTATCTATCATCTATCTATCATCTATCTATCTATCTATCTATCTATCTATCTATCTATCTATCATCTATCTATCTATCTATATCTATCTATCTATCATCTATCTATCTATCATCTATCTATCTATCATCTATCTATCTATCATCTATCTATCTATCATCTATCTATCTATCTATCATCTATCTATCATCTATCTATCTATCTATCATCTATCTATCTATCTATCTATCTATCTATCTATCTATCTATCTATCTATCATCTATCTATCTATCTATCATCTATCTATCTATCTATCATCTATCTATCTATCATCTATCTATCTATCTATCTATCTATCTATCTATCTATCTATCATCATCTATCTATCATCTATCTATCTATCTATCTATCATCTATCTATCATCTATCTATCTATCATCTATCATCTATCTATATCTATCATTTATCTATCATCATCTATCATCTATCTATCTATCATCTATCATCTATCTATCATCTATCATCATCTATCTATCTAATCTATCATCTATTTATCTATCTATCATCTATCTACCTACCTATCATTTATCTATATCATCTATCTATCTTTTCTGTACTATGATAGGGTCTTTGCTCCTATCAATTGAAAGGCATTTCCTATTTGTGCAGTATTCCTGTCAAAACGCATAAGAGTTGGGGGTGAGTGGGACCTGAAGGGTAGATGTATGATTCAGTTTCCATCACGAGCTATCTCACAGGTTGGAATGGACCAGGAGAGGCAGCCTCCAGCCACGCAGTTGCAGTATGGCAGCTTGTATGTTTCTCATCTCTTCTTACAATATTTCGGTGGTAGATGCACAGCATTCTTGAGAAATTCTTATCGCTGTTTTGTCATAAATATTCCCTAAAGTCATGTTTCAGTTTATTTTGGAGTACTGTTTAAGCTGGGACCAATGAATGAATTATAATTAGAATAACCCTGGTTTAGGTACTTGCCATTACTAATGTTTTACAGAAACCATTCTCTATTTTACAGGAAATACGTAAATATGAACTATTGACAGCTTGGTAATTAAAAACAGTAATTATTTCTAGGCAACCTCCTATCTGGTTTTTCAGTCATTTAACACTGTTTATTGAAAATTTATTCTATGTGTTACTATGCCGGAAACCAGAGTCTTCAAATGGAAAGGGAGAAACTCATGGTCCACTGCAGTGCTTCCTCAGAACAATAGTTCCAAGGAATAATAAGTGCTCTTCCATGAACAAAGGTTCCACGGAAAAATATGTTTGAGAAACTGTGGGTTAAACAAATGTTATCAGATTTGTTTGTGTAAGACTTACAGCTTCATAATCAGTAAGAGTGTATGTGGTATTTTCTAAAATTATTTTACTCTGGAGTCCCATTTTTCCCCCCTACAGAATATCTTAAAGAGTACTGTTGAATGTAAACAATTAGGGATCATCCCATGCAAAGAAACCCCCTTATTCATTTTTTGCCTTCCCAATGACTACTCTGAAGTGGGTATTAAATCATTGTTAAATGAATAAAAGGAGATAGTTACTATACTACATGGCAGAAAGTAATGTGCCTTCACTGAGGTACAAATAAAACTTTATGGAAATTCAGAGGATGGAAAGAATATATTCAGCTGAGAGAAACCATATGAAGTTTAATGAACCGGGTTACACTGTAGGAAATTTTGAAGGACAGGGACATTTAGAGATAAAGGAAAGGCAGTTGGGCAGAAGGTCAATGTGAAGAGACCTGGGAGCATCTCCAGGCTGAAGGTTATTGTACTTGCTCTTTTTTACACTTTGAGCATAGCTACATTCCAACAGAAATTTTTGCCACTTAGGCTTTCATATTTTAAAATCATTACAACCTCAGGAAAAACTATTAGGAAAAACTATAGGAAAATAAAAAAGGAAAATTATACTTAAATGAATTTATACTGATAGGACAGTTTTAAACAATACTTACTGCTATTAGGGTTGTCTCCTATGATATGGTGTCGCCCACTCCAGTACCAGAGAAGCAGGGTTGCATCTCGAGACCCTGACACAATATAGCAGTCCCCACCGATGTACGACTCAGACCTAGCCAAGCAGGTGACCACATCCCAATGGCCAAATACAATCTGAGTTAATTTCCCTGAAACACAGAAATGGTAGGCTTAATTCATTTGCTATTTTTCTTTAAATGGTAATAACTTTATTTTGCTATATTTGTGAAAAGTGACCCTATAGACCTGTAAATTTGTAAGGTAATTCAAGTCTAGCGACAGATTTGCTCTCTTGACTTGTTTCTGAAAAATAATATAAGGCTATCACTTGGGGTTTTTAAGAAAAAGACTTACAAGATAACACAATGATGATTTTTGTTTGGGTCAGACTAAGGGGAGATTTAAGGTCTTTTACTGGATTTCATCTGGGGAAGGAGACAATAGTCCCCTTTGTCCTGTGAAATCAGGGTTCATGCTAAAGTTCAGACTGAATAGCATGATAGTCAGCTATTAACTTACAATGTAAACATTTAATTTAGATGTTGGCACTCAAGATAAAATGCCTACATTATTATGGTTTCACATTAAGCTTTGGGTATAACAATAGGCATTTTAAAGAGAATAAGGTATTTCAAAGTGAAGGTTACCTGTTTCTGTAGAATAAACTCTGAAGCTCTTATCCCAGAATCCACAGATAAGAATATAGCGGTTATCGGCTGTGACCACAAAACAATGTGCATTGATTTGTATACTCTGGTCAACGAGGTCTGTGATCTGCCGTTTGTTCACACCAGAGTTATTGGCTAAATGTAAATAAAAAAAACATTTAAAGAAATATTTTATACGAGTTTTATCAAGCACTTATAGAAGGAATATTTTTATGCTTCATTTGTATAGAAAAGTTTTTTTAAGGCTATAGATTATTAAGACTTTAATATTTACCATGAGGAATATAAATTTTTTTAGTAGCAGTGATTATTTATAAGCCATATTACATATTTAAAAATTGCTATAAATTTAAGTTCTTCCCCCACCAATAAATAAATACAATATGAAAAAATCAAGATAATGACATTAAAACAATAAAAAATATCTAAATGCATTTAATTCTACAGATGTTTACTATGCACAAGTTCATTAGTGTCCAACAAGTTCAACAAAATGAGGAATAATATTATATGATGTATGCTATATAAGGAAAAAATATCTTAATATTTGCCCCAATCTGTCATTTTCTGATGACATTTACAATTCATGTGAAAAGAAGAGGGTAGAGATTTGAGCAAAGGATGTTGCTATGTGGGCTGTCCCACAGGGAGCTTTAGGTCAGCAACTTGAAAGACCTGGATTGTCAGCAAACAGAAGACCTTTCCAGAATGGCTGGCAGGGGAGCAGAGGAATATAAAAGATGGAAAAGGAATTGAGGAGGAATGAGACAGGCAAAGAGTCAGTGGATAGCAGTGGGGTTAGATCTGAATAAGGACAAGAATGCAGAAACACGGTTTGATTTCCCTAGTGTCTATCTGTATGCCAGCCTGCCCCTTACTCGACACCGCCCTTTCAGGCTAAATCCCTGGGCTGAATTCTTAAACAGAAAATGCAGATGTAGAAGATCACTGTCACTCTCTAACACCAATTAAATCTATGTGCTACTATCTGTGGAGATCTACTAACACTATAATAATAATTACTAGAGAAGATAAACAATAAAAAACTATACAAAAACGGTAGCAAAGAAAAAGAAAATTAAAGATCCTAAGTCACTTAAAAACTGTGCAAGTTATAATTATATATAACTATATAGTTGGTCCTTTATTCACTGGAATACAGCTATTAATTTTTCCATGGTTACACTCTACCTGTATGTGACATTATTGATGGTTCTTGGTATAGCTAGACCCTAAAAATATTCCTGGTACTAAACCTTATATCCTCCCAAAGACATATCAATGTTATTTTTTATAGGGGTATACCTGATTGAAATGGCTGCCTCTCATCTTATTTCTGGGTTCAAAGGTAAAGGGGGAATTAATCTAAGAAAAAAATGCTATAACTTGTATATGGCTTAATAATTCCTCACAGAATTTTTTTTTCTAATTTAGTTATCTACAGGATCTCCTGAAATAGGCAGAACCAACATTAGTATTATAAACCATCTTGCAGATATAAAACTGAGGCCAAGAAAGACTAAGGGGCTTGTTCTAGATCATATGACTAATAAATGTGTATGTGATTATTTAAAATATTTGTAATATCTTCTGCAAGGACTTATAGCTGATCTTGCAATTTATAAGAAATTTTTACTTTAAAAATGGTTTAGCCCTACTAAATGAAGATTTCTAAAAAAAGATGTTTTTCAGTATTAGTTTTCTTTAGTTATCTCTTTGAGCCCTTATATATTTTAAATAATATAAAGCTGTAAAAGACTAGTTTAGGATGAAAGAAAGAGCAGTTTGGAAATATTTGCCTTGCTTAGAACCAACTTAAATGACCTCCTGAAACATAAAGGAAAGCCACAAATAATTGTTTAATACCAAAAAGTTCTTAGATGGCATATTATGATTTGCACAGTTCTTTGACAGTAATTTAACATTATTTGCACATTAATTTTGTGGCAGAAAAAAATACCATTCAACTATCATTTGTGATAACCACATAAGAATCTGTGGACAGCCAGCATCCATGATAAAATATTTTTGTCAGCATACCAATGAGTGGATCCATTTCAATAGGGAGATGATGGGCTTGATCCAAGGAGTACCCTGGAGCTCCTCTAAGGCCTACAGATTAAATGAAAAGAGAAAACTACCATTAAATTCTCATAAAAGAGGCATTTTCTAAAAAGCAGTGTTTTATGATGATTACGCAAAATATACATTCACTTAAAAATTATTTGGTAAATTATTCTAAGAATGATTCAGTCTCACCACATCTTTGTAGAAAGCATTAATAGCCTAACAAGAAGAAAAAGCTGGATAAAATAGATGATCGTAACATTTCTTGAACCCAAAAGAGAGCTAAGGCTTGAAATCTAAGAAAAGGCCATGTCTGCCAGCAGCGAGGGTGTGAGCACAGGTTCACCTGGGCTCAGGCAGGGGGGAAGATGGGGCTCCCACCTTCCCCAAGTGGAATTTCTTTCAATATAGGACAAGTCAATTGAAGATATGAAATTGAGTCACATCTAAAATCTTAACCTCAGTAAAAGCTTCCTTCAGAGGATTAATGTTTAGGGCTTGATTGAGTTCATTAGTCGTAATTTTTTACATGTGATCATATAACATATAATGCTTTCAAACAATTCTAAAGAAAAATTTAGCCCATAATTTTCTCTCAATGCAAAATATTTCTAGAGGCTAAGACTTCTGTGAATAATAGTCATACACAGAGCAGGGCAAAAGTAGGCTTATAGTTGTAAGGGAAACATAGAGTTTATTCTTGTATTATTATTTATTTATTATTGTATTATTTTCCATAGGAAGAACTGTAAACCTATATTTGCCCAACCCTGTATTTTTGAAGATGTTTACTATATATTTCTGATTGAATGGAAGTAGTTCTACCTCTTGTTGATAATATCACCAAAAACTATAAAATAGGTGCTCTTAAAAGCTTTTAAGAGAATAAGCTATGGTAAAAATCACTCTATTTTTCAGAGCAATACAGAAATCAGTAGAATAGAAAGATGAGTTAATTCACCGTGGCTCATCCACTCAGTCCTGGAGACAGCGGGAGTCCTGGCGCTTCCAGGAAGATCTTAAGTGGTTAACTGGGCCACTAAATAATTTGGTCACATCCACTTCTGTCCTGATTAAATAAGTATCAATATGTCTAACTTTTATGACAGAATTGTATCATTTTAAGATGAACTGGCTGGAGCTTTCAGGAATGCGTTTGGAGAAAACACATGTGAAATCAATGGATAATTTAGATTTTGTCTTTCTTAAATACTCTAAGCTCTATAAGGAGAAGTATGGTGTTTGTCTTGTTCATTGCTGTACTCCCAGTGCTCAGGACTATCTGATACACAGTGGCCATTCAAATATTTGCTAAAGAAAATTAATGAAGTAAAAGAAAGAGGATTTGAAATCATCATCCAGGAAATGGAGATTCAAACTCTTTTGTTTAATATGGGAAAACTGTTTGTTTCTTTCTGGGAGCATGGTAGAGTAGGGTGGAAGGACCTGACTAATTTGTAGAACTGTTTCTATTTATCAAATATTTATTGAATACTTAAGCCATTAGCCAAGCATTCTGTGATCACTAAAATAGAACAGCAGCAGATAAAACAGGTAAGAGTTATATAGTTGGTCTGGCAATTATTTACTCTGCCGCTTTTTGGTGATAATTTGGTAGAGTAGCTTGCCTGCGGCACACATATCTTACCTTAATTGCAGTTTTTAAGAAGCCTTTAGCAAGTGACTTGCTTAGGCACACATACCTACTGTGTTGTGCCATCGATTCACCGCAAACAGTCTGCTGCAGGTCACGGTCACCACGGCTGGGATGGTCAGGTGGGGCAGTGTGTTAGCTGCCACATGTGTTACTGGAGAATTTGATGGAAACTTCAGCACCATGATCACATCCTGTTGCATCTGATCTTTAAACATGAGTGGACTCTGTGGAAGGAAACACTGTTGAATAGAAAGGGAAGAGAGCAAAAGAAAACAGAAGGGATAACACAGTTAGTGAAAGTTCTGGGGAGAATGAGGTTAAAACAGATGAAGTTAGCATGAGTACACAAAGAGAACAAAGCAATGTTAACTTTGGTACTGTGAAGACAGCACAGGGGAAAGAGAGCAGGGACTCTGGTAGCCACTGATAGAGGACACCGAATTCTTAGCAGTCAGCCTCCATTTAAGTACCACCAGACTGCAATGTAAGAAGTTAGCTTATAGATATGTCCACATGATGTAGCATAAATATTCAATGCAGTTAAAACATCAGGTTTGTGGGAAAATTAGTTGTCAGATACTCACACTGTTTACAGGAAATATAAAGTACATGGATTGATACTTTCATTTTTCACCTGGCTGACCTGGGGTCATGGCTACAGTCTACACAGTGAGAATACAATAGCCTCCCTTGGCAGAGCTTTATACATCTCTCTGCTGTGGCACTACTGACTGCTTGTGTTCCATGCCTCCTTTCCCCGGTCTGGCCTGTGAGCTTACTGAGGGCTAAACCTGCTTTTTTAAAAAAGTCTTTGTTTCTCAAACATTAGCATATGACTTGAGAGAAAGCAGATACCATAAGTACTACTATTAAGTACTATAAAACACTATAAATTCTATTATATAAAAACTCAAAGTAGGGATCCTGGAAATAACCATTATTTAGCGCTCATACATGTTTTGTAATTGTTTCTTATATATATGAATTCTCTGCTACATGAACTTAGAAAGCTTAAATTTTCTTTATAAACAGTTCCATGCCAATTTAGTCTCTTAATTTCCTCTAGGAAAGTAATGAATTCCGACTGGACAAATTTATTATTATTATTATTATTATTATTATTATTATTATTATTATTATTCAGAGAAAACTAACTCAGGAATAAACTCTTCTGCCAAAGTATTTCATAAAGTAGAGTGTTAGAATACTCTCTTGGACAGTTTATCCACAATGCTTCATCCCAAGGCCTGGGTGTTTGTATGGGAAGGGCACACTTGGTACAAACTTTTCTGCTTTGTCACACACATGGACCCATGCAATTAGGAGTTAATTAGCAACTAACCAAGGAAGGGGCTGAAGCTGGTTGAGCCACTGTAGAGAAAAAAAATGTTTTCAAACAAACTCATTTATTTATTGTTTCACTAGGAGTTTGTCAATTGACTCCTTGAGGTATAGAGGATATATTTATCTGTCTCTATATTGACAATGCCTACCATCATGCCTGACACACAGAAGGGACTCAATAGAAATTTCTTAAGTAACTGACAAAATAAACGAAAGGTGTGAAAAATACTTCCATAACAAAATAACAGCTTATAAATTTGTATACACATATATTATGAACCATATTCCAGAGCTTTTTCCCAAAGTTAGGGTTTTTGCTGCCTTGATAACTGTCTAGAAAAACCAATATGCTGTAGTTCATCACATTTTTTTTTGCAAATACATTTCTACCATCAACCATTTTTTACTAGAGAAAAAATAGTGAAAAATCAGTTTAAAAAATAAACTCTAAATAAGTTTATCAGAAAAATATTTATCTTCAAATTAGATAAAGAGGGAAATGTTTACTATTTGCTAATAAACTAAAAAAGGAATGCTTTGTTATGAAAATGGACTTTTAAAGTTCACATTAAAATGAAGAGAATATTACTTTTTCCCTTGCAAATGGGAATAAAGTTTTAATGTAAGTAGCTAATGATGATTGTTGACACAAGCTAACATTTATTGAGAACTTATTGATGCAGAGACGATGTTTGACTCAGCTCTGGCTCTGTGGCCCTTGTCCTTAACCCCTCTGCTCGACTGCCTCTCTGCAGTGACCAGAAATTACTTTTATATATCTTTTCTTTTCTTAAAATGAACTACTCCCCTTTCCTCACCTTGCCCAAAAAGGTGCAATTGGGCAGTAAGTTGTGTTTATATATTTTTCATTCTAATTTATAAATCTAATCTAATTTTGGTGTGGGTGTATATAAGCCTGTATGTTTATGAATGAGTTTATGTAGAGGCAGATATAGTCAGAGAAGATGGCTACTTTTGTGAATCCAAAATTGACTTAGCTTCAGCAGGACTTAAAGGTAAGAACTGCATTCCCTTCTCTGTTTCTCCCTAGGGTATCAGTAGATATCTAGGTGAAGAGTTAACCAATACATTGAGACGCCTTAAAAAACGTTGTTAAAATCACTCTTTTATTTGATCTATATCTAGCTACAAAAAAGAAAATTTCAGCAAGCTGATGTCTTACCAGGTGCATGGCAGAGCTCCGAGGTGGATGTGGCTCAATAAGCAACTGAGATGGCGTCTGTCCAAAGTTCTGTATCTGTGCCTCCATGGCCTGCAGGGGAAGGAGAGTGATTGTCATAATCAATATGCATCAACGAGGAAGTTCGATACACTCTTTGACAATGAAAGCGTATCCCAAGTCAGCCATGAAAGAAATCCAGAAAATTCACCAGGTGCTCTTCTCTCAGGGTGCAGAGTCATCTAAGTGTCAGTATTTCGTAAACAAGATTTGTGTCTCCTTCCAAATGTGCTTCTGTTAACCAAGTCACTATTTTGATTTAGAAGCTGGGGTTAAGTGTGGAAATGTTAACCTGTGAGTACATGCATGCAGCTAAAAAACAAAGAACATAAGAACCCGTTTAACACAAAATACAACACATATACCTCAATAAAGTCCTTTGTAAGAAGGAATGTATGGGGATCTCTAATGAAATAAGCTTCTGGAATCTTTATGGAAATAAAAAAATGAGACATGAAGTCCACAGACAACACGAAATAAAATTCAGAAAATCACATGTTCCAATCAATTCAGAAGGCAATCAGTAGAAAGAAAACTAAGACTTTTATATAATGATTAAATATAGCAAAACTTTCACTACAAAAATATATTTTAGCATGCTATGCTATTTTAAGATGAATCTTGGTATTCATCTTATGTCCAAGTATTATGGTGTCCATTAATATGCATGGTGCCCACTAATATGCAAAAGTATGAATTTCTCTCAAAACTTTTCTGAAATTCTAGAGAAAACTAACCCAAAGAGGAAAGCATTATTTGGGCATTCTGAGCTATGCAATATTACATTATGGCCTGCTCAAATGGAAAGATTAATGAGATTTCAAGGCTCTAATGAATACAAAAAATTTTAGATCTCAAATTATCTGGGCTGTATAACATGCTTTTTTTTTTGTATGTATATCAAAGAGATAATCTTGAGAACTAAGTATATCTTCTATATGTAAATTCTACAGGTAAAATATTTCAATCTATTAAGCCAGACTAACTGAAATAATCTTCTGAAATATGTAATTTAATTCAACAAGAAGAAGCACAGAATTTACTATGATCATTACTCTGTTACTATACAAATTTTCCCCCTAAAATGGTGTGCAATTTGGTTGCACATAAAAGTGAAATATGAAATTCACTGCTGAGTGTAGGTAAGTTGTTAAATGGCTCTCAACACAACGCTGCCACTAATCGTATCATCATCTACAATTCTCATTTATAAAGTACTTAAATTTAACAATCTGTTCTCCTAGACTGCATTTCAAGAGAATGTTTATGAATATAAGTGTAAATTTTCAAATTTATTAGCAATATTAATCATGAATGTATCATTATCTGCCATATTTTAATAACTGCATAAGTAGGGCTTTGGTTCTTTTACTTGCAGAGGCAATAGGATAAATTATTAAATCTCTTTAAGTGCTGTCCAATTTTAATGTACAGTATACATTTATTTGCATGGTGTCCACTAATATGCAAAGTGTGACTATTTAACTTAATTGTACTAAAACAGATAACAACATGTTTTATCTTCTCCAGGCAAGATTTATGATTTTATAATAGGGAAGTGACCATTTCTGGCTAGGTTCATGTTATTAACAACAAACTCTTGAGAATTATTGGGGAAAAAAAGGAGAAATTTGGTGTTAGAACTGTCCTGGTTATAAAATGTCCAATACCTTGCTCAGTGTATCATGCATGAACAGCTAAAATCTCTCTAACAATAGATACTATTGCTTGTGTTTTTACTCCTCCAGAAAAAGAGCCAGAGTAGGACTAGGGAGATAGGGGTAAAATTAAACACATTTAAATCTTGGATCAATGCCTTGAACTTAGCAGGTAGGCTTTAAATGTTCATAAAAGGAATGAATCAACAAACATGTTTTGCTTGACTTTAATGTTTTTCTGAAAAGAAAGCATTAAAATTACTCTAGAAAATGTTATGAAACTGATTTTAATTTCCAGAAATCTTCAATACAGCTCTCTTCAGTGGGTCCTGCCTCTGATCCTTTTTGGACTGAGGTAGAGTACACGTGCATATATATCTTAAATGACTCTCAAATAGAATCAGGATTAATTTTAAGTTGTGATCAATCTCATCCTTTCATTTAGTAATTTATTCCCTACATTGAACATTTATTTCTTGTAAGACTAAACCGAATCCCTCTTCCTTGTGATCTACATCATATGCCTTCATGACCTAAAGGTTCTGATTCTAATATCTAACTTTTGGCTATTTTGTAATCCTGTCTTCCAATAACTCCTTACCCCCTTATTTCAAAATGTACAAGTCTTGCCCTGGACCAGTGGTTCAGTTGGCTGGAGCATCCTCCTGTACACCAAAATGTTGTGGGTTCGATCCCCGGTTGGGGCATGTAAGGCAACTGATCAATGTTTCTCCCTCCCTCCCTCTCTTTCTAAATCAATAAAAACATATCCTTGGGTGAGCACAACAAAGTACAAGTCTTTCCAATCTTGAAAAAGCATGCTGTTTCCCCTAACGTTTGTTTTTTGTTTTTACCAAAATGTTCAAATGGGAAGTGAGCACCTACTTACTCTCCTCCCCTGCTCCTGTGCCACCCCACTTTTAGAATGCCATCAATGTCTTCTTTATTGTCAAGAAGGAAGAGTGCCTGGGGATGTGCAACCTAAGAAGCCTAGCGGTGGAACAGTTACTCTGAGAACTACTCCATGATGGAGAAGAAGATGCCTCCCTTCAGGCTAACCTTGGGCAGGGTTCTCACTCCTTCCCAGACTCCCTAAGTCATAATGATGGTCCTCCATATTCTCACAGCACCTTCCCCCCTTTATTATGGAGTTCAACACAATTCTTCACACATGTCTGTTTGGTCTGAATCACCGTAGGGCAGGACTGTGATTTAGTCCTACAGAGTCCAAAAATATTGGTTAAATTTAGAAGTGGGGCAATGGTGGGGTATTTGCGCAAAATATGAATGGTAGCCTAGAAGAAAGAAAGCACAGTAGTAGAGAAAACTTCAGAGTTCTTTACTTTTTACAATTCAGTACCATAAAAACAATTAACAAAGGCTTGTTGAATTGTTACTCTATGCCAAAGCATACAAAATCCGATACTAGACAATCTCAGGAAGGCTTCAGCCCATAAGGACATAAGATGAGTTAGTACATCAAGGCACCTAGCAGGTAAAAGGACCCAGCAGGTAAAATGGTGGGGGCCAGCCCAGAATGCCAGGGAGCCACGGGAGTGATGTGTATATCAGGCTCTGGGTAAAAGGAGGCAGTAGAGACAGTAGGGCTACTAGAAAAAAGACTTCCAGAAAAAGGACACAAACTGAGGTCTAAAGGTCGAGTAAGAATTAGCTAGTTCACAGTTTAAAGATTTTTTTGCCATGTAGAATTTCTTCATTAATAATTTCCAAATATATATATATATATATATATATAAAACTTCAAGTAACTACTTAATGATAATTATAAGGTGGATTCTTCCTATATTATCAGAAATGGCATTTTAAAAAAACAACATTTCTATTTCTCTGTTTAGTTTTGCATAAGTCAGAGAGGCAGTGTTAACTTTAATTTTACACAAAACATATTTTTGTTGAACACCTACTATGCACTGGGTACCACTGTAGATATGTGTGATACTCATGAAACAAGACGAATTAAGAATCCTGGTCTGGATTAGCTCACATACATGATTTCTATCTGAGCTAACATTTATAGTTCAGAATAATTCATAAAATAAATTGGAGTTTTTATATTATAATTGTTATATGGATTCCTATTCTTCTAAAAATTATTTTGTTGAGTATTGAGCAGTCTCATCTAACTCTTTTATCTCACTTATTTTTCACAAGCTCTCTTTATTTGCATGAGGGGCCATATGTGCCAGTCATCGCTGTGACATGCCTTATTCCTTTACCTGCTCCATGTCTTGCTTAATTGCCTTTTTTCCCTTCTTCCCTTCTCCCCCAAGAAAGTCCTATGTCCTCTATGAATCAATATACATAGCTGGAATTAAATCTTCAGAAGAGGAAGAAAATATGCTATGGGGTATGTGCATTGTATGTCTGTCTATTAATATAAAAGACCTCACAGCCAAGGTAACAGTAAATGCAGTGACAGTAAAGCAGAGTTCAGAACAATCTTCAATTACATTCAAAATTTTCTAAAAGAAAAAAATTACTTTTTAAGTGAATGAGTGTGCTTTCTTCCTCTCATTGTATTTAACAGTAAATAAAAACTTTGGCTAATCTAGTTTTTTCCACTGTGCAGGTAAATTTAACCAGACACATTTTTCTCCTGTAGGAACTTTACAACTTCTAACCTTTTTTGTAAATGTGATTTAGTGTTGTCTTTCAGATGAAATGCCATCAGGTCAAGTGCCATGAGTGTGAGGAAGCTAATAAGATGGCTGTCAGGTGACCGGTTTTACCCATTTCCCTTGGTATGTACAATCTTTTACATTGTTTTTCAGAAAAGTCAGCATTTTATAAAGGTTATAAAACTGCAGGTTATACTACCCACAATCCAATATATCAGCCTATGTCCACATTCTAGTCAATTATTAACAATTTTCAGAAAATTCAAGAAAAAATTAGTAAAAGTGATTACTTGGGAACACAGAGAAGGAATTTCAAAAATTTCCTTAGTATTATGTTTATCTCACTGTACAGCTCTTACTTAGACTCATAGATAGAGAGCATGCAGACAGTTCTGGTGGGGGTGGGGGTGTTTTGGGAGTGGGGGGATTGAGTAAAAAAGAAAAAAAAAGAACTCATGGACATGGACTACAGTGTGGTGATTGCAGGGAGTAAGAGGGTGGGTGGAGGTGGAAGAGGACAGAGTGGATAAATGGTAATGAAAAAAATAAAATAAAATATATTTTTTTGAAAGAATGATTTTATGTTACTGTTTAAAAGTTGATACTATTCTTTGTACCAACAAAACCCCGACATACAACTAAAAATATATGTGATTTATTTCATCCTTCTGTCTTATCTTCAAGTCTATCAATTCTATATCAAATAGGAAACAAAAACAATGGAATTTTGAGAAGTCTGCAAGATAAAATAAAAGATTATTTAATGGAGGACTGTATTTTAACTGATAAGCTTTTGCTCCTGGTTTATTGTTGTAATAAAACAAGATCATATAAAGCATTACTTTTTAATGCTGGAAAAACAGAACAAAGTAAATCAAGCAAATAATATCTCCAGTTTATTATTTCTTGCTTTATAAACATTGAAATATATAAAAAATTAAAATGCTACTTTATATCCAACTGCTTCTAGTTTTTCATGGAAACTACAAAATAGAAGAACAAACATGTTTCCTTTTGTTTTAACAATCAGCTGCATTAAGCCTAAGTCTACACAGTACTAGCAAAGTTATTAGAATATTTAAGCAAATATTTGGTAAGTTAATTAAAAAAGAACCACATCTGCTTTAACTATCAGACTGTGCTAGACAATATTTGAGGGAGGGGATTCTGATTTGTTCATTTACCTGCCTCAGTGCTTGCTTTTATTCTTTTAGTATAAACCTAAAAAAATGAAGAGACTTATCCTCCTGCTGCATTCTATTTCCTCTTTGCAATGATGAATTATAATGATGATATTACATAGCTGACTTAACAGATAATAAATGTGAAAAAACAAGCATCCCTATCCATTGGATAGAAAATGCTCCGTCCAGAACATTTTTCTTCAAATTAGGTCAATGCCATTGTTGGCAAGGTCACTCAATTTTTCTACTTAAAAATAAGTATAGCAGTTCCTTGAATAACATTGTTTCATTGCATGTTGTTTCCTCATAACATTGATGAGATGCTATAGGAACTTAACTCTTATTTATAAAAATATCAATCAGCTATGGTAGAATGTGTTTCATTTAAAATAGCAGAACCCACTGAAGATGTGCACTGAGGACTTACTGTATAACTCAGGCAGGAAAACTGTATATTTTTTCCTTTTTTGTTAATCCTCACCTGAGAGTATTTTTTCCATTGCTTTTTCAGACAGAGTGGAAGGGAGGGAGTAGGAGAAAGAGAGAGAGAAACATTGACTGGTTGCCTCCTGCCCCAACCTGGGGTGGGGAGAGAACCCACAACCCAAGTACATGCCCTTGACTGGGAACTGAACCCTTGGCCCATTGGTGTGCAGGCTGGGCCACACCTGCCAGTGCAAAAGTGAATGCATTTTAATGTAGCAGGTAGTGGTGGTCCTACCTGGATGCTTTAAATGTCTGCTTATCCTAGAGTAGTGACTAACTCAGGGGGAACAGAGAAGTTAGCTGGACCATCTTCTTTGCTCCTGGGGAACTGGCCTCCATGGACTGCATCACTGGTGCTCCTTTGCTCTCTGGATTCTCAATGCATTCAGCCAATGAAAGCTCAGGATAGGAGATAGGAAGGTGATGGTCCCTCCGTCCAATTTGGCAGTGGCTGGGGTGCATTCCTCTACCTAAGGCCACAACTCCTCTTGGGTGACCACTTTCCCAAGGCTACTTCTCTTCCGAGGTTCTGGTAAAGGCTCCCTCCCCTTGTAACCTCAGGACTAGTGATGATAATCACCGGGTGATTCAGCTCCTTTTGTTCATCCACTTTATCCTGCCCTATCTCTGTGAATAGGACTCTCTTCATTATCCTTTAAAACTGTTTAAGTTGTGGTAAAACATACATAACAAAATTTACCATCTAAACTATATTTAAGTGTAATGTTAAGAACATTCACTCTGTTGTGCAAGGCATCTCCAGAATACTTTTCATCTTGCAAAACTGAAACTCTGTCCCCATTAAACAACTCCCCAATCCCCTGGACACTATCCTTCTGCTTTCTGTCTCTTTGATTTTGACTACTCTAGATACTCATAGAAGTAAAATCATATAGTATTTGGTGACTGGCTTTTTTAATTTAGCATAATGTCCTTAAGATCCATCCCTGTTGTAGCATATGTCAGAATGTCCTTTTTAAAGACTAAATTACATCCCATGGTATGAATAATCACATTTTGCTTACCCATTCACCTGCTGATGGGCCCTTGGGGTTGCTTCCACCTCTTGGCTATTGTGCCTAATGCTGCTATGAACATTGTGGTACAAATATTTCTTTGAAATCCCGCTTTCAGGGGTTTTGGATATATAGTCAGAACTGAATCATATGGTAGCTCTATTTTTAATTTTTTGAAGAGCCTCCATACTGGTTTTCAGAGAGCCTGCACCATTTTACATTCCTACCAATAGGGGACAATAGTTCCAATTTCTCCACATCCTTGCCAATACTTGCTATTTTTTTGGACAGCATCAAACCTAATGGATGTGAGGTGGTAACTCATGTGGTTTGATTTTTCATTTGCTTAATCATTAGTGGTGCTAAGCATTTTTTCATGTGCTTGTTGGCCATTTGTAAATCTTCCTTAGAGTCTTCCTTACCCCCTTGAGAGTGTAATACCCTAAGATCCTGGAAGGCACAAATAAGATTGGTATTCAAGCCTAATATATAGGAGAAATTCTGGGTAGCTTTTGTTTAATTTCTTGGTGGAACCAACCAAAATATGATAATATTCAAGCAAGAGACATTTTCACTGATGATTTAGGATGTTTGAGGAATAAACACTATTATAAAGCTGTGAAGTCTCCCTGCAGTCTATATTTGGGTAATCCTCAAGAAGAAAACTAAAACACTCTTTTCTGGATGATTTAGAGACTGACCTACCTGAAAGCAAGGGTTTTAGGAGATTATCTATTAAGGATTCTTCCAGGTTTTTAGTTCTTTGCTCACTTTTGGGTTGGCCATTAAAGAGTACATGAGTATAGGACTCAACCCAGAAATGCTTAATGCTATGTGAGAAGAATCAGTACATCTCTGTCAAATCTTCCCTGGTTGACTAATTTATATAAAGTAAACTAAGCTGGCTGATTCAGGAGATGGAGGAAGAAGGGAGGAAGTTGAGGGGAAGGCAGTGATGGAGGAGGGAAATGAGAGATAAGTAGTGCCCTCCTTTCACCATATGGACTAAGTTTACTTGGAGTGTCTGATTACAAAAAGAAAATAATAATTAAAATGATAAAAGTTGAAATAGATTTGCTTGGTATGTGCAATGACATCTACAAATGATGTATTATAGAACTGTACACCTGAAACCTATATAATTTTATTAACCAATGTAACCACGCAAAATTGAATAAAAGTTTTAAAGAAAGACAAAGATTCACCAGGTGGTAGCTATAAACATTTCAAAATGAAATCATTCACTTTCATTAAACTAAATTCAGATGAGAAATAGTATTGCATATATTTGGTAGAACAAAATGCTCTTCTTTGATTTTGACATAGTGGGAAACAATAATTTAGATACATGATACTGAGAATTCAAAGGGCTTTAAATAGGCCCATTATCAATATGTTTAAAACCTTTAAAAATTAGTCCTAAACATCTAACTGAAATGGTTAGGTACTTAGATTGAAGAATATCTACTTCAACAAATTGAAGCATGCAACATGTTTTGAATAACTGTTGATTTATGCCAAGGGAACAAGAGGTAACAACAGTGTAAAATAACTGAAACCTATGTTAACAGAGATAAGGAAATCCCTTCCAGCTATTTCTGTTACCAACAGCAGGCTGCAATTTTCATCCATCTTCCTTATGTCAAATACAACTTTAGATGCTTATGAAAGTATTTGCTGTTAGTTTCTGAAAATCAATAATTAGCACTTTTCAATACCACACAATAAAAATAATATAAAGAGGAGGAAAAGCACATCTCACATAAGTGACACACATCCCACTTTGAGTAGCTGCATTATTTGTGCTTTTCTAGTGGATGGTTGACGACAAAGGAGTAGCTAAGGACTGTGGTCATTATGAGAAGAAAGACAAACCTATATTAAAGATATATTCACTAATTAATATTAAATGTTTGTCATTATTTCCTTGATACTAATTTCTATGTAGAAACTTTATTCATTGAATCTTGGCAATGCAAGCATTATTGCAGTGGATAAGAAACAATATGTAAACAGATACATTTAAATCGATACTCTTAGTAGTTTTAGGGATCATAATATTCTTCTTGCTCCCAAAGTGATTCTTTAAATTCAGAACCTACCTAATGTGTATTTCCACTCCAATAATTTAAAATGGAGGGGTTTTCTATTTTAATTTAGTTTTTGAATTTATTAACAGTTTTAGGTCAGTAAAACTTCTAGTAATTATAGGGAGAAAAGATAGTTTTAAGAAACCTTTATCGGATGCTCTGTTGATCATTTGTTAAAATCATGTCTCAGAATACTTGGCCAGGAGAAGGAACCTGAACATCCCTCTTATGAAGACAGTTAGGCATCATGGCACTTGTAAATGGACAACACTGTGATACAAACCACTCAAGTGGTCCAGAAGGATGGTGATATCCCTTGTCAGATCAAATAAAGAAGTCAGAAATTGGGAAAGAAAAAAACAAAACACGGGACTGCAATTCATAGGATGAATAAGCAATGCTTATACAGGCCATCAATGTCACTACAAAAACTTTCATTTAGATTGTCAGGATGAGAAGTGGGTTAATTTTCTTCCTTATAAATTTTATTAATTCACCTTCTAGGGAAGCCAGCATTACAGCTGCTTTGGTTAAAGACACATCTGTTGTGTTGGTTCCTGACAGATCTATCATGTCAGTTCTCTGTAGTAGCAAGGAATGTTTCAGCAAGAAAATAAAGTGAAAACTGAAGCGATCTATGGGCATATTTTCACTATAGCAGATCCACAAGAATGCATAGTTATCTCTGTCAGGTAAAAAGGAAAAAAAAATATAATTTAAGAAGACCAATAAATATTAGTAACAAAAAATTAGACTACAAACACCACATTTTTATGACTACTGATAATATTAAATATATTTAATGTTTTAATATTTCCAGAATAAATGTGTATGTATGCATAAACGGGACATCTGTTCTAAATGTATGAGAACAAAATAGCTTTTTTGATAGGTGTGTATGTGTATATTTCTCATTGTCAAAGAGAAGCCATGTAAATCATTTTTCAGTTTGGCAGTGTCGACAGTAGATATTTTGACAGAGAGATATAAATTTTTAAAACAAAATTTCTTCCAACGTATTTAATTTGATTATGCTTTTAGATAATAATAATGTTTGTGTAGCACTTTATAATTTAGAAAGTATTTTCACATATCTTTTCTCCTGTGATCCTCAAATATAGCCCCATGAGATAGGTATAATTTCTGTTATCATTTTAGGTGGGAAAACAAAGATACATAAAAGTAAAATGACTCAATGTCACTCAAGTAATAAAAACAGGGCCATTATTTAGCAAGTTATCTGATTTCTACCTTTCTATCTTATTTTATTGCCTACTACATACCATATAATCACAAACTGAGGAAGACAGGCTTGACCAATTATATCCATTCACATAAATGTGATAAATTTTGAAAAACAATTTTAGAAATATGATCCACCTATTATATGAGTATGCACAACAAAAAATTTAGTGTGGAATTTAATTTGCAATCTCTACTAACCAAATATTAACTATGGCATAATCCCATAGTACCTTTTTTAAAAATTAAATTTATTGTAATAACAATGGTTAATATGAACATATAAGTTTTAGGTGTGGGTTTCTATGTTACAAGATCTGTATATTGCACTGTGTGCCCATGACCAAAAGTCACATCTTCTCCCATCACCATATATTAAGATCTCCTTCACCTGGCACCCCCTTTCCTCTGACAGCCACCATATTGCAGTTTGTATCCACGAATTGCAGTTTTATATCCCACATATGAGTGAAATCATATGATTCTTAGCTTTTCATGACTGACTTATTTCACTTGGCATAATATCCTCAAGGGCCATCCATGTTGTTGCAAATGGCAGTATTTCATCCTTGTTTATGGCTGAGTAGTATTCCATTGTGTACCTGTACCACATCTTCTTTACCCAGTTCTCTATTGCAGAAAACTTTGGTTGTTTCCATGTCTTGGCCACAGTGAATACTGCTACAATGAACATAGGGGTGCATTTATCTTTGCAAATACATGTTTTAGAGTTTTCCAGGTATATACTCAGGAGAGGGATTACTGGGTGATACAGCAGCTCTATGCTTAATGTTTTTAGGAATCACCAGACTGCTTTCCATAGTGGTTGTACAAGTCTATGTTCCCACCAGCAGTGAATGAGGGTTCCCTTTTCTCCACAACCTGTCCAACACTTGTTATGGCTTGTCTTGTTGATAATAGCCACTCGAACAGGTATGAGATGGTATCCCATTGTAGTTTTCATATACATTTCCCTAATTGCTAGTGAAGTTGAACATCTTTTCATATATCTATTGACTGCTCGTGTGTATTCTTGGGAAAGGTGTTTATTTGGGTCCTCTGCCCACTTTTTGCTTCAGTTGTTTGTTTGGTGTTGAGCTTTATGAGTTCTTTATATATTTTGGAAATTAAACCTTTGTCAGAGCTGTTGGCAAATATCATCTCCAATCTTGTTGGCTCCCGCTTTGTTTTGTTGTCAGTTTCTTTTGCTGTGCAGAAGCCTTTTAGTTTGATATAGTTCCCTTCATTTATTTTTGCCTTTACTTCCCTTGCCTTTGAGGTCGGGTTCATAAAATGTTCTCTATGACCAAGGTCCATATGTTTGGTACCTACGTTTTCTTCTATGTAACTTATTGTTTAGGATCTCACATTTAGTTCTTTGATCCATTTTGAGTTGATTTTTGTAAATGGGGAAAAGCTGTAATCCAGTTTAATTCTTCTGAATATGGCTTTCCAGTTTTCCCAGCACCATTTATTGAAGAGACTGTCTTTACTGCATTGTGTGTTTCTGGCTCCTTTGTCAGAAATTATCTGCCGATATACATGTGGTTTTATATCTGGGCTCTCTATTCTGTTCCACTGATCTGTGTGTCTGTTTCTGTGCCAATACCATCTGCTTTGATTATATCATAGCCTTGTAGTTTAATTTGAAGTCAGGTAATGTGATGCTTCCAGATTCATTCTTTTTTTTGTCAGGATTGGTTTGGCTATTCTGGGTTTTTTGTGGTTCCATACAAATCTGATGATTTCTCATTTTATTTCTTAAAAGAATGACATTGGTATTTTGATGGGAATTGCATTAAATCTGTATACTGCTTTGGGTAATATGGCCATTTTAACCATGTTGATTCTTCCAATCCATGAACGTGGGATATTTTTCCATTTTGTTGTGTCTTTTTCAGTCTCTCTTAATAATGCTTTGTAATTTTCAGCACATAGCTCTTTCACATTCTTTGTTAAGTTTATTCCTAGGTATTTTATTCTTTTGGTTGCAATTGCAAAAGGAATTGTTTCTTTCATTTCTTTTTCTGAAGTTTTGTTGTTAGTATACAAGAATGCAATGGATTTTTGTACATTGATTTTGTATCCTGCACCTCTACTATATTTGTTTATTGTTTCTAATAGTTTTTTGGTGAGGTCTATAGGGATTTCTATAACAGAATCATGTCATCCACAAAAAGTGACAGTTTTCCTTCCTCCTTTCCTATTTGGATGCCTTTTATTTATTTCTCTTGCCTTACTGCTCTGTCTAGAACTCTCAGAACTATGTTGAATAAGAGTGGTGAGAGTGGACATCCTTGTCTTATTCCTGATCTTAGAGGAAAACCTTTCAGGTTTTTTTTTGTTTTGTTTTGTTTTTCCTTTCTTAATTTTTGCAAGTTTGATTCCTGGTCAGGGTACATGCCCAAGTTATAGGCTCGATCACCAACAGGGAGTGTGCAAGAGGCAGCCAATTGATGTTGACATTTCTCTCTTATTGACATTTCTATCTCTCTCTCCTTCTCCATTCCTCTCTCTCTAAAAATCATTTAAAACACACACACACACACACATATATTTTGGTTAACATGGAAGAAATAGGTGTTATTTATTTATTTATTTATTTATTTATTTATTTATTTATTTATTTATTATTTTTTAAAGTTTCTTTATCTTTATTGTTGAGAATATTACAGATGTCTCCTTTTTATCCCCACTGATCCCCTCCACCTCACATCCATCCCACCCACAGGCTTTCCCCAAACCAATGTCTGTGTCAGTGGGTTATGGTTATAAACAAATAAGTTCTTTGATTAATCTCTCCCTACCCACACCCCCCTCTCAACCTTCCCTCTGAGATCCCTCAGTCTGTTCCATGCTTCTATGTCTCTGGATCCACTTTGTTCATCAGTTTATTTTGTTTATTATATTCCACATATAAGTGAGATCATGTGGTACTTGTCTTTCTCTGACTGCTTATTCACTTAGCATAATACTGTCTAGTTCCCTCCATGCTGTGCCAAAGGATAAAATATCCTTCCTTGTTACAGCTGCATAGTATTCCATGGTATAAATGTGCCACAGCTTTTTTATCCACTCATCTACTGATGAGCACTTGGGCTGTTTCCAGATCTTAGCTATTGTAAATTGGGCTGCTGTGAACATAGGGGTGCATAAGTTCTTTGTGACTGCTGTTTTGGTTTCTTAGGATATATTCCTAGAAGTGGGATCACTGGGTCAAATGGCAGGTTAATTTTTAATCTTTTGAGGAAACTCTATACTGCTTTCCATAGTGGCTTCACCAGTCTGCATTCCCACCAGCAGTGTACTAATGTGCCTTTTTCTCCACACTCTCGCCACCACTGTAGTTTCTTGAATTGTTGATGGTAGCCATTCTGACAGGTGTGAAGTGATACCTCATTGTGGTTTTAATTTGCATCTCTCTGATGATTAGTGACATTGAGCATTTTTTCATATGTCTCTTAGCCATTTGTATGTCCTCTTTGGAGAAGTGTATAATTAGGCCCTTTGCCCATTTTTTAATTGGATTGTTTGTCTTCATTTTGTTAAGTGTGAGTTCTTAATGTATTTTGAATATTAACCCTTTATTCGATGTATCATTGGGAAATATGCTCTGCCATAGAGTGGGCTCCCTTTTTGTTTTGTTGATGGTTTCTTTTGCTGTGCTTTTTATTTTGATGCAGTCCCATTTGTTTATTTTCTCCTTAGTTTCTCTTGCCCTAGGAAATGTATCAGGAAACATATTGCAATGAGAGATGTCTGAGATTTTGCTGCCTATGTTTCCCTCCAGCATTTTTATGGTTTCATGTCTTACATCTAAGTCTTCTATCCATTTTGAGTTTATTTTTGTGTATGGCATATGTTGGTGGTCTAGTTTCATTTTTTGCATGTACCTGTCCTATTTTCCAAACACCCATCACTGAAAAGACTGTCTTTACTCCATTATATGTTCTTGCCTCCTTTATCAAATATTAATTGATCATGAGGACATGGGTCAATTTCTGGGTTCTCTGTTCTGTTCCACTGATCTATATGTCTCTTCTTGTGCCAGTACCAGGCTGTTTTGATTACAGTGGATTTGTAGTATAACGTGATATCTGGTATTGTGATCCCTCCAACTTTGTTCTTTCTCAAGACAGTCGTGGCTATTCAGGTGTTTTTTGGTTCCATATACATTTTTGAAGTGTGTGTTCTAGATCTGTGAAATATGCTGTTGATATTTTAATAGGGATTGCATTGAATTTATAGATTGCTTTGGGTAGTATGGACATTTTAATGATGTTAATTCTTCCAATCCATGAACATGGTATATTTTTCCATTTGTTTATATCTTCCTCTATTTCTTTTTTCAATGTTCTGTAGTTTTCTGAATAAAGGTCTTTTACATCTTTGGTTAAGTTTATTCCTAGGTATCTTATTTTTTTAGTTGCAATGGTAAATGGTATTTTTTTTTAGTTTCTCTTTCTGAGAGTTCATTATTGGTGTATAAAAATGCCATCAATTTCTGGGTGTAAATTTTGTATCCTGCTACCTTGCTGAATTCATTTTTTAAATCTAGTAGATTTTTTGTGGAGTCTTTAGGATTCTCTATGTACAATATCATGTCATCTGCAAATAATGACAGTTTTGTTTCCTCCTTTCCAATAAGGATGCCTTTTAACTTTTCTTCTTGTCTGATCGCTGTGGCTAGGACTTCCAGTACTAAGTTGAATGAGAGTGGACACCCTTATCTTGTTCCTGTTCTTAGGGGAAATGGTTTTAGTTTTTGCCCGTTGAGTATGATGTTGGCTGTAGGATTGTCATATATAACCTTTATTATGTTGAGGTATGATCCCTCTATTCCCACTTTGCTGAGAGTTTTTATCAGAAATGGGTGTTGGAGTGTACTGAATGCTTTCCCTGCATCTATGGATATGATCATGTGATTTTTTTCTTTCAGTTTGTTTATGTGATATATCACGTTTATTTCTTTGAGAACACTGTACTAGCCTTGCACTCCTGGAATAAATACCACTTGGTATGGTGTATGATCATTTTAGTATATTCCTGGCTCCTATTTCCTAATATTTTGTTGAGGATTTTAGCATCTACATTCATCAGGGATGTTGGTTTGTAATTCTCTTTCTTTGTAGTGTCTTTATCTGGTTTTGGAATTAGGCTAATGCTGGCCTCATAAAAAGAGTTTGGAATTGTTCCTTCCTCTTGGATTTTTTGAAATAGTTTGGGGAGGACAGGTGTTAATTCTTCTTTGAATGTTTGGTAAAACTCCCCAGTGAAGTCATCTGGGCCAAGGCTTTTGTGTGCTGGGAGCCCTTTGATTACTGTTTCACCTTCATCAGCACTTATTGGCCTATTTAGGCTTTCTGACTCTTCCTGATTGAGCTTTGGAAGGTTGTATTTTTCTAGGAATTCATCCATTTCGTCCAGGTTGTCCAGCTTGGTGGCATATAGTTGAACATAGTATTTTCTTACAATCCTTTGTATTTCTGTTGTGTCAGGTGTTATTTCACCTCTTTTCTTTCTGATTTTGTTTATTTGGGTCCTCTCTCTGTTTCTTGATGAGCCTGGCTAAAAGTTCATCAATCTTGTTTACCTTTTCAAAGAATCAGCTCTTGGTTTCATTGATCTTTGTATTTCTTTTAGTCTGTATATCATTTATTTCTGCTCTGATCTTTATTTTTTCTTTCCTTCTATTTACTCTGGGCTTTTCTTATTTTTCTCTTTCTAAGTGTTTAAGTTGTAATGTTAGAGAGTCTATTAGAACTTTTTCTTGTTTTTTGAGATAGGCTTGTAGTACTATGAACTTCCCTCTCAGGACTGCTTTCATTGTGTCCCATAGATTTGGAGTTGTGTGTTCATTTTCATTTTTTTTCCAGGAAGATTTTTTTTTGTTTTTTAATCTCTTTGGTAACCCATTAATTATTTAAAAACATGCTTTTCAGTTTCCATTTGTTTTAATGTTTTTCAGTGTTTTTTATTGTAGTTGATTTCTAATTTCATGCCACTGTGATCCGAGAGGATGCTTGATATTTTAGTCTTCTTGAACTTGTAGATACTTGTTTTGTGTCCTAACATGTAGTCTATCTTTGAGAATGTCCCATGTGCTCTTGAGAAGAAAGTATATTCTGCAGCTTTGGGTAAGAATGTTCTGTAATTGTCAATTAAATTCATCTGATCTAGTGTATCATTTAGGGTCACTGTTTCCTTGTTGATTTTTTTGTCTGGAATTCCTATCCAGTGAAGTCAGTGGGATGTTAAAGTCCCCTAGTATGACTGTATTGCTGTCGATCTCTCCCTTAAAGTCCTCTAGAAGTTTTTTTTTAAATAAATTTAGGTGTTCCTATATTAGGTGCATATATGTTTATCAGGGTTATAAATTCTTGTTGGATTCATCCCTTTAGTATTATGTATTGACCTTTCTCGTCTCTCCTTATGGTTTTCATTTTGAAGTCTATTTTTTCTGATATGAGTAGTGGTACCCCAGCTTTTTTTTCATTTCCATTTGCATGGAAATTTTTTCCATCCCTTCACTCTCATCCTGTATGAGTCTTTTGTTCAGAGATGGGTTTCTTGTAGACAGTATATATTTGGGTCATGTTTTCTTATCCATTCAGCCACTCTATATCTTTTTATTGAGGTATTTGATCCATTTACATTTAAGGTTATTATTGAAAGATACTTATCTACTGCCATTTTGTTTCTTTATACCTATGTTTCCCATTCTCTTTATTTCTACTTCTAATTATAGCAGTCCCTTTCATATTTCCTGTAATGTTGGTTTTGTAGTGATAAAGTCTTTTAACCTTTTTTTCGAGGAAGATCTTTATTTCACTATCCATCTTGATTGATAAAATTGCTGGATAGAGTAATCTTGGTTTCGGATTCTTCTTTTGCATTACCTTGAATACTTCATGCCATTTCCTTCTGGCCTGTAGAGTTTCTGATGAGAAGTCAGATGACAGCCTTATGGGGATTCCTTTGTAGATAACAGATTGCTTTTCTCTAGCTTCCTTTAAGATTCTCCCTTTGTCTTGGATTCTCGGCATTTTAATTATGATGTGTCTGAGTGTGAGCCTCTTTGGATTCTTCTTGCTTGGGACTCTCTGTGCCCCCATAACTTGTGTGCCTTTTTCCTTGACCAGGTTACAAAAGTTTTCTGCCATTATTTCATCAAACAGGTTCTCTAAACCCTGCTTACTTTCGACTGCCTCTGGCACTCCTATAATACCAATATTGTTACATTTCATGCTGTCCCACAGCTCCCTTAGACTGTCCTCCTGTTTTTTAATTGTTTTTTGTTTTTGGGTCTCTGACTGAGTGATTTTTTTCTACCCTGTCTTCTAATTCACTGATCTGAACCTCAGCTTCCTCTAATCTGTTGTTTATTCCTTCCAATGTATTCTTTATTTCTGCTATGTTATTCATTTTTCACAGTGTCAATATCTTTTTTCATGCTATAACCATCCTTACAATCAGTATTCTGAACTCTGTGTCTGAGAGACTGCTTATCCGCATTTCATTTGGCTCTTTTTCTGGAGACTTCTCTTGTTCTTTCATTTTGTTCTTGTTTTTGGTCTCCCCCGTTTTGGCTACTTTTTGGGGTTTGTTTTTAAGTGTTAGGTAGATATGCTAGGACCTTCAGTCTTTTGGGAGGGTCTCTGGTACAGGTCAATTTCAGACGCAGTTTGTGACTGGCGCTGAGTACCCTGTTTGGGGTTATCAACAACCCCAGGCTTGAGGTCTCCACTGCTGGGCTGGTTGCGTTTGGACAGGATGAAGATGCACACCACAGTCTGCTTTTCTAAGGCCTGGGTCCCAAAACAGATCAGGCAGAGATTCAAAAGCACCCTGAGGTCTGCCTCTGCCTGCAGACTGATTAATCTGATTCTCTTAATAAGCCTCTGGCTCTAGAAGCTCCACAGGGTGGGACAGCTGGTTGTTCTCAGTCTCTTAAAAAGCTTCAGGCTGTAGAAACTCCTCTGGGCAGGGCAAGAGGCTCTGCAGCAGGGTGTGGACAATTGCTTCCCCTCCTCAGGCAATAGCCAAAAATTTGCCTCCGGAGAAATATGTCCCCCACAGTCTGGGGGAATGACTCCCAGACTCTCACCACAGAGCTCCAGTCCACTCCACTCCCCCTCCGCCAGAGTCCAAGGTGAGTGGCTGCACACAAAATGTTGTGTGTTGGCCCTTTAAGAGGGTGCCTGCATTTCCAGCTGCCTCTCCCTTGCAGACAGAAACCCTGCTGCTTTTCACAGCCAGATGTTGTGTGGGCACCTTTCTCAGTTCTGGTGCTCTTGGCTGGGAAGCCCATGCTGGGGTTTAGGACCCAGAGTCCTCAGTGAGAACTCCCCACAGCTGAGATATCCCTCTGGACCTTCAGTTGCTGCCTGTGGAAGCCCATCCAGCCCTCTCACATCCGCACTTTCTACCAGGCTCTATGCGATCTCCACTTTTCCTCCTTGGTTATGAGGGTGCTCCCCAGCTAGTCTTTAGTTGGTTTTCAGGATCGCTTTTCTGTTTTAGTTGTAAATCCAGATTGGTCCCAGGACAGTGTCAGTGTAGCATCCACTCAGTCTTCTGCCATTGTGGATCTCCCCAGTTTTTCACCATTGAATGTGATATTATCTGAGGGGTTATCATAGATGGCCTTTATTATGTTAAGGTACTTTCCTTCTATTCCTATTTTATTGAGTGTTTTAATCATAAATGGATGTTGTATCTTATCAAATGCTTTTTCTGCATCTATTGATAAGATCATGTGATTTTTATCTTTTGTTTTGTTAGGGTGGTGTATTACAGTGATTGATTACGTATGTTGAACAATCCTTGTGCCCCTGGAATAAACCCCACTTGATCATGATGTATTATTTTTTTGATTTACTGCTGTATTCGATTTGCTAGTATTTCGTTTAGGATTTTTGCATCTGTATTCATCAGAGATACTGATTTTTAGTTTTCTTTTTTTGTGTTATCCTTGCCAGATTTTGGTATTAGGGTTATATTGACCTCATAAAATGTGTTAGAAAGTATTGCCTCTTCTTCAACTTATTGGAAGAGTTTGAGAAGGATAGGTTTTCAATCATGTTTGAACGTTTGGTAGAATTCACTAGTAAAGCCATCTAGTCTTGGACTTTTATTTTTGGTACATTTTTTATGGTTGTTTCAGTTTCCTCCCTGCTGACTGGTCTATTTAGATTTTCCAATTCTTCATGATTTAGTCCAAGAAGGTTATATATTTATAGGAACTTATCCATCTCTCCTAGGTTATTGAATTTGGTGGCACATAGTTTTTCATAATATTCTATTATGATCCTTTGTATATCTGTGATGTCTGTGGTGACTTCACCTCTCATTTCTGATTTTGTTTATATCGACCTTTTCTCATTTTTCTTTTTTCTTTATTTTTAAAATATGTTTTAATTTATTTTATTGAGAGGAACGGAGAGGGAAAGAGAGAGAGAAACATCAATGATGAGAGAGAATCATTGATCAGCAGCCTCCCGGATGCCCCCTACTGGAGATCGAGCCCCCCAACCTGGCCATGTGCTCTGGCTGGGAATTGTACTGTGATAGCCTGGATCATAGACCAATGCTCAACCTTTGAGCCACAGCAGCCGTGGTCTTTTCCCTTTTTTCCTTAGTGAGTCTAACCAGGGGTTTGTCAATTTTATTAAGCATTTTAAAGAACCAACTCTTTGTTTTATCATTATTTTTGTATAGAATTCAAAAATTTCATTGAATTCTGCTCTAATTTTTATGATTTCCTTTCTTCTGCTGACTTTGGGTTGCTTTTGCTCATCTTCTAGTTCTATAAGATGTGATGTTAGGTTATTTACTTGGAATTTCTTTTGTTTCTTGAGACAGATCTGTAATGATATAAACTTCCCTCTTATTACTGCTTTTTCTGCATCCTAGAAGTTTTGATATGTTGTATTGTCATTCTCATTTGTCTCTATCTATCTCTTGATGTCATTTTTTATTTCTTCTTGACCCAGTCATTTTCTAGTAGTATGTTGTTTAATCTCCATGTGTTTATGGGTTTCTTTACTTCCCTTTTGCAGTTGCTTTCTGATTTCAAGGCATTGTGGTCAAAGAATATGCTTGGTAAAATTTCAATCTTCTTGAATTTGTTGATGCTAGTTCTGTGACCCAACATATGGTCTATCCTTGATAATGTTCCATGTGCGCTGGAAGAATGTATAATCTCAGTTCTAGAATGAAAGTCTTTGTAAATGTCAATTATGTCCATTTGGTGTAGTGTGTCATTTAAGGCTGATATTTCTTTATTGATTTTCTGTTCAGTTGAACTGTCTAGAGCTGTCAATGGAGTATTAATGTCTTCAACTATGATTGTGTTTTGATCTGTTTCTCCCTTTAGCTCTGTCAGTAGCTGCTTTATATATTTCAGTGCTCCCCGGTTGGGTACATCTATATTAAGAAGTGTTATGTTTTCTTGATGTAGCATCCCCTTTATCATTACAAAGTGTCCATCTTTGTCTCTTGTTATCTTTGTTGTCTTGAAATCTATTTTGTCAGATATAAGTATGGCTACACCTGCTTTTCAGCGGATGTTATTTGCTTGGAGAATCATTTTCCACCCTTTTACTTTGAATCTAACTTTGTCTTTGCAGCTTAGCTGTGTCTCTTGTAGGCAGAACATGGTTGGGTTTTGTTTTTCGATCCAGTCTGCTACCCTGTGCCTCTTTATTGGTGAATTCTGACCATTTACATTTAGGGTAATTATTGATGTATGAGGATTCCCTGTAGCCATTTTATCTTTTGTTTTCTGGTAGCTCTGTGCTTCCATTGGTTCTTTTCCTTTGTACTTCTCTCTGTTTTCATTTGGTGGTGTTTCATACTTCTTTCCTCTGCATCCTCCTTTTTGAGCTATGTGTCGTCGTTTGGAGATTTTTGTGTGTGGTTACCATTAGATTTATAAAAAATAAAGTTGTGTATATACAATAATTCTTGTTTTGAGTGCATCTGATGTTCATCCTCCTTTGCCAGTTCACACCTCTCTCCCTCTCCCTTTATGTTTTTGTTGTAACAAATTAGCCCTGTTTATGCTGTAAGTTTTTGGCGATCTTACTCATAGTGTTGTGACTTTATGTTCTTTGTTTTAGGTAGAACAAATAACTCCTTTGAGTATTTCCTGCAATGGAGGTTTTCTGGTGATAAAATCTCTCAGCTTCTGTATGTCTGGGAATGCCTTTATTTCTCCTTCATATTTAAAGGACAATTTTGCTGGATAAATTTTTTGTCGCTGGTAATTTCTCTCTTTCAAATGTTTAATATTTGGTTTCACACTCTTCTGATTTGTAGAGTTTCTGCTGAGAAGTCAGATGAAATTCTGATAGGTTTTCCTTTGTAGGTAACTTCTTTCTTTTCCCTGGCTGCTTTGAGAATTTTTTTCTTTGTCATTGTTTTTTGACAGTTTTAATACAATGTGCGTTGGAAAGGGACTCTTTGAATTGATGTAACTAGGTGTTCTGTTTGCTTCTTGGATTTGGGGATCTAATTCTTCCCATAGGCTTGGTAAATTCTCATCCACTATTTGTTTGAATAGACTCTCTGTTCCCCCTTCCCTCTCTTCTTCATCAGGAATGCCTATTATTCTAATATTGCTGTTTCTGATGGAGTCAGATAGTTCTTGTAGAGCTCTTCCATTTTTCTTTATGCTCAGGTCTCTCTCTTCTTCTGTCAGCATCATTTCTAGATTTCTGTCTTCAATATCACTAATTCTTTCCTCCATCTGAATGGCTCTGTTTTCTATGCTCAGTAGCTCATTCCTAATCTCCTTAAATGAGTGCTTCATTTCCAGGATTTCTGATAGGTTCTTTTTTAAAGTTTCAATATCTTTGGTAAAGTATTGATTTTGTTCATTGATTTGTTTTCTGAGGGCACTGAATTGCCCTCCTATATTTTCTCTCATCTCATGGAGTATTTTCAGAGCTGCAATCTTGAATTCTATGTCATTTATATCACATATTTCCATGTGGGCCAACTTGCTTTCTAGGGATTTTTCCATTTTCTCTGTGATCATCCTTGTTGCCGTGGTTATTCATAGTACTTGCTACCCTCCTTTGTCTAGGCATAAATATCCCTTCTATACCAGCGTTCCCTGAAGAGGTCTTTCTACTATTTTCCAGCAGATGTCACTGAATCACAAGATTTTTTTACCATTGTGATCTCCCAGACTTGACCTCTGCAGCTTCTTTAAGACAGTACAGCCATGCCTCTTAGGGGTGGGGTTTGTTTTGCCCTCACCATAATGGTGACCCTGGACCTCCACAGAATCCAGCCCCAAGCACCAAACCGGGAATCAGTTACAGAAGGAAACAACAGTTCCACTGCAACAGCCCTTGGTTTTCAGATAAAATGTTCATTGGCCCGACACCGAGGCAATGGGAGGTTTTGGCAGTCCATGGGGCCGCAGGGCTCTGTAGTTCTGTTTCTTTGTCAGAAACACCCCTGTGTGACAGTGGAAAGCCACGTCACAAAACCGTGCCCTCTGTCAGGCATCTGCTGGCTCAGTCACTGCTCACTCTGTTTGCCCTGCTGGACTGCCCCTGCAGCTTTCTGTTCGTCCCACCAAAAGAAGCATCTGCTACTGCCAGCTTCCTCCCCTCTCTTGACCCTGCCACAAAGTCCCAGCTGCAGGGCTGCATCTGTGGCCACTGTCTGAGCTTTCCTTCCATCTTGTCTCCTCGCTTATTCCTGGTTGCCCACCTTTAGATGTTTCAGTGCACGGGTCTCTCAGGTGTTCCTCTATATTGAGTAGGGAATTCTTTGTTGAATTATAGTTAAAATTTACATGGGGTTCATTACACCATTCTCTCTACTTTTGTAAGAAAAATAAAGTTTTCCATACCATTCTAACACACCTTTAGTAGAGCGGTACTTCTTAAGCTTTAATGTCTCAAATAAGTCAGCTGGGATCTCCTTAAATGCATTATCTAATTTAGTAGGTTGGGGAGGCCTGAGAGTCTGAAGTTCAAAGAAATTCCCAGGTGTTGCTGATACCTGTGGTCTATGGACCACATTTGAGTAGCAAGGAGATAGAAAATCATGGCACCAGATAATTACTAACTTAGGTAGGTCATAAGATGGAGTTTCTCGGTCATCATTTGGTAAGCAAAAATCACATAATTTTTTATTAATATGTAAAAATTGATAAGAAAAAATATTCATTATCATGCTTAAAGTAATCACTTAGCCCATTGAGCTCATCTATAAAAAATGTGTCTAGATTATGATGTAAGTCAAGACTTAAGGCAATTCAAATAATATCTAATAGACAACAGATCTAGTGTTTACATATTAAGAAAATCTTTGCACCAGAACTGTTCTGTCATGTTTCTGCTCAGAGGCTGTCATGATAAAGCTTATTATCAATTACTGCTTTACAAGTATTTTCTCAACCAGAGATCCGAAGCTGTCAAAGAATGTCAATTTAAAGTCTGACATAGAGAAGAAAATTATCTGTTATTCTGACCTCTAATTTCTTGACATTTTAATGCCATAATTGCTGTGGTTAGTGCTGCTTCATGATTTCACCTGTCAAGGAAGAACGAATCAATAACCTTAAATCATTTCTTAAATTTTAGCTCTAACATCAAAGCTCAAAATGTGAGATTTTTTTTTTTTTTTTTTACAAAAGGGACATTCATACATCAGATATATCTCTTTTAAATCAGTGTTTAATATAAGGATTTAAAAGAAACGTCTTCCTTAGGCTAGTTGGAGTTTAGTGTAAGATAACTGTAATGAGCCTTCCTTTGATTTTATTTATGTGAAATGTAGTGATCTCAGCATTTAAAAATACTAAGATAAATATCACAAAATAAAGAGAATATATTTAGTTCAGTACAAGGGTTAACATTCTGAACACTGCTTTTTTCCCAAGAGCTTATGTCCGACCATTTAGGTAGGTATCAACTCTTTCAAGTCACAGCACCACAGGGGAGACCTCCAGGAAGTCTATGTTGATGGTTTGATAAAGGTGTTGTGCATCCCAGAGGGCCTCCTCACAGGGGTACTGTGTATGTAACGGGGCACAGATGACTACCGAACAATGAATATGCTATACTTCATTCCACTTCTCTACATGGCTCTTTCTTCTGACAGTATATGCTAAGTGCTTTTATATTGGGAAACGTATGTTCTATATTATCCCTCCTTTATAGAGAGAGCAACTGAGGTGGAGTGAGATTAATCACTTGGCCACATTAGATAGCTCACAGGATTCGGCTGGGTTCTCCTCTGCTGCAGGTTCTTAAATGTTAGTGAACTTTTGTTGTGGGAATATGTTAGGTTGGTGGTAGAGGAGATAAGGGTAGGGAGTGGGGAGAGAGAAAATTAGCTCATATCCCATGAGATCATTTAATTTGTTGATACATTTAATCTGCTGAGTTGACAAAGGTCCATAGGGTCAGGGTAAACATCTCCGCTGGTCTATGTTGGCTGGGGGAAGGAAGATAACAAGTGTTCTAGGTACATGCTTCCTCACCCAGTACTCTGAAAAATAAGAGTTATTGGGTCTGGGAGGCAAGCATGGAGCCTAGGGAGGGAGGACACATATCACCAAAATAATTCTCAGAGTTTCTCTAATAGAACCTCAGTATTCAGCAGTGATGTGCTAGAGGAGAGTCCTGAACTAAAGTACCCTAGCACTCAACTGTCTGCATCACTAGGGGTCATCAGGAGCAGTACGTAACATATTGATCTGATCATCTATACAATAAGCAAAAATTTGGGTTGAACCACTCCCACTCAAATGAAAAATTTTACATTACAAATTTTCATGTAATGATTTATTAGAAAGTTTTACAGTTTGACAATTAAGACCTATGCATTGTTTCTTTCACTATCCAGAGCAATGGTGCAGTATTTTGTAGAAGCAGATTTTTTTTTATAGGATTCAAATCATAAACACTATACCCATGTAAAGAAAGTCACAGTTCTGATTCCATTTTCTTTTAATGCTCTCATTAACCTCTTTTCCCTCCTCTCATTTAAATATAAAAAATCTGCTATTTTTCTGTCAATTTTAATGCCACCTTGCACTTTCATTACATGCAATATGCTTAAAATATTTGTATTTGTCCAAGAGGATTAACTTGCAACTTCTTTATAAGAACAGAACCTTATAATGGATAAAAATATATAATAAAATATTCGGGAGCAAAATTGACTACAATATTTAAAAGTCAAAAAATAATTTGGAGTTGGTTTTGGAATCAAATAAGAAGCTATTCTAATAATTTTCTTTTGTTATGATTCTAAGGTATTAGATCTAAAAGGAGAATATAATTTGTAAGGAGTTTATAGAACTGGGCATGTGTTAAGCAAAGGTGTATTGTTAAGAGAATAATTAAGCTCAGAATTATCTCCTACAAAATAATCTTATTACAGTTTGAACACAACTGGGGAGATACTAAATTAGGTGATTGTAATGTTTTGTAGAGAAAATCCCCTATTTCCACAACTAATTTCATTATATCTGGCTTCTCTCTCATTCATTTATTATCTGTCTCTATCTCTTACTCCCAGCGTCAGGCAATAATTCTACTTCCTTGTGAACACAATATGATATAATATTCTACTTAATGCCATGCTTGAAATGTGTTCTTTGAATATTAGTCAAAAGGGTCCAATGATCAGTGATCATGAAGCACCTTCCCTTCTATTTCCTCTTCTTGGCTTGAAGCCATACAAATAAAGTCATTTTTTTAAAAAAATAAAAGTATGCAGGAAATAACTTTATGGATGCGCATCATTCTTGTAGAATTTTATTTTTCCAAATCTACAAATTTCCCATCTCTAAAATAAAAAGTAAAAGAATTAAAAAAGCATTCCACTGAATGGAAATGTACAAATGATTACTTGTTTTGCATAGAGCAGATGGCAGATATCTGGTAGAAGGAACACTGAAATAGAGCATCCTTGCAGAGACACTTATGTAGCAGCTGTTGCATGTTCACTCTTTTCACCTATCTGAAATCATTTTGTGCAATGTGGAAGTGATTTAAATAATATTTTATCTGAATATTTTCACTAAAAATACTTAGGCAAATACTATAACACAGGAATTTTTAATTGGTGTGCTGTAAGAATTTTTAAAACATGCAATACCTGACTATTTAGTTAGAGGCACTGACCTCTTTCCCTTAGATTGTTAAATAAAAAAGTGACAACAGCCAACACAATACTGCCTGTATGAAGTCAAAATTATACCTATTTTTTGTCAGATCTGCAAAAAATATATATTTTTGTGTATGCTGCACAATTTTAGTAATTAGTTTATGTGTGCCATGAAATTAAAAAGGTTGAAAATTGCTACTGTAATATATAATTCCCAACTGTTAGCTATAAAATTTCAGGGTGAGAACATATGGGAATAAAATACTACAGCCTCATTGATACATTTTTTGAGTATTCTGCCTAGGTTATAATTTTGCTTTTATTAAAAAACACACACAGGAAGATTATTTTTATGTGAACTATTATATTTAAATATTCAACTAGGTTTCACTAATAACACACATAAGGTATTAAGCATTTTAATGAAGATGCTGAAGTAAATGAAATTAGGGTATTGGAGTGCATTATGAAATTAGGATATTGGAGTGCATTATATATGTCTGCAATTCAAACAGGAACAACACGCTGGTCTCATTATTGGTTTTGATAGATAACATTCATTTTTCCACATTTGTTAAGGATTGAAAATTATATTTTGTAAAAATTTATGTTGAAAGAAAATTTATACAGAAAGAGCTAGAAACTCACATTTGTTTTTGAGGGATGGCATATTTTTTTGGAAAAATATGGAACTGAACACCTACCTCCCTGAGCACAGGGTCAGTGATACTATCCAGGTTCACAGAGCCTTCGTAGGTTAAGTAGTGAAAAACATTCAGAGCACGAACTGCTTCTGGTCCTCGCTGTTTGTAGCCAAATATAAGGTCAATCCACTGATGGAGTTGGCAAGAAACAAATTCACTTTCCAAGGCCTGAAATGAGTCAAGAAAAGAAAATGAGAGTTTGTATAAACTTAGTAAAGCACTCTATCCTTTTCTTACTTTGAAATATTCTATATAAATAAGCAGGATATGTTCTTTACATTCCTATATTTTATCTATATTAGATCTTCTGCTCCTAGAAATGGCAAAATACAACCTCTAATAAAAAATAAACCTAAAAATTTTCTTTCTTAAATGCTTAACTCTTCACTCCATTACCTATACAACATAAATTCATGCTGCAATGAACATAGGGCTGCATATATCTTTTTGGATTAGTGTCTTTGTTTTCTTCAGATAAATACTCAGAAGTGGAATTCCTGGGTCATATGATAGTTCTATTTTGTTAAGGTGATTTGTTTTAATATGTTTTTATTGATTTCAGAGAGAAAAAGGGAAAGGGAGAGAGAGATATAGAAACATCAATGATGCCAGAAAATAATCGATTGGCTGCCTCCTGCACACCATGAACTGGGGATTGAGCCCTCCAACCCAGGCATGTGCCCTGACCAGGAATCGAAACGTGACCTCCTGGTTCATGGGTCAACGCTCGACCACTGCCAGGTGATAGTTCTATTTTTAATTTTTTGAGAAATCTACACACTGTTTTCCATAGTGCCTACATTAATTTACAATCCTACCAACAGTGTACAAGGGTTCCCTTTTCTCCACATCCTCACCAGCACTTGATATTTGTTGACTTTTTGATAATAGCCATTCTGACTAGCCTGAGGTGGTATCTCACTGTAGTTTTGATTTGCATTTCTTTGATAATTGATGATGTTGACCATCTTTTCATATATGACTGTTGGCCATCTGTATGTCCTCTTTAGAGAAATGACTATTCAGATCTTCTGCCCATTTTTTAATTAGATTGTTTGTTTTTTTGGTGCTAAGTTGTATGTTTTCCTTATATATTTTAGATATTAACCCCTTATCAGATGTATCATTTGTGAGTATCTTCTCTCATTCAGTAGGTTGTCTTTTCATTTTGTTGGTTTCCTTTGTTGTGCAAAACTTTTTATTTTGATGTAGTCCCATTTGTTTATTTTTTTGCCCTTGCCCAAGGAAACATATCCAAAAAGATATTGCTAAAACTGATGTCAAAGTGTTCACTACCTATAATTTCTTCTAGAAGTTCTATAGTTTAAGGTTTTACATTTAAGTACTTTATTCACTTTGAGCTTATTTTTGTACATGGTATAAGAAAGTGGTCCAATTTCTTTTTTTCCACATATCTGTCCATTTTTCCCTACACCATTTATTGAATAGACTGTCTTTACTCCATTTTATATCCTTGTCTCCTTTGTGGTAGATTGACCATGTAAGTGAGGATTTATTTCTGGGCTCTCTGGCTGTCTATTATATTCCATTGATCTACATACCTGCTTTTATGCCAGTACTATACTGTTTTGATTACTGTAGTTTTGTAGTATAGTTTGAAAACAGGGCATGTGATACCACCTACTTTGTTCTTTCTCAAAAGAATTTTTGGTTTTTTTTGGTTATGTGGGGTCTTTTGTGGTTGCATACAAATTTTAGCATTAGTTGTTTTAATTCTTGGAACAATCACATTAGTATTTTAGTAGGGATTGCATTATTCGGTTTATTGCTTTAGGTAGTAAAGGCATTTTAAAAATATTGATCTTTCGAATTCATGAGCAAGGTATATCCTTCCATTTATTTTTATCCCCTTCTATTGCTTTCTTCAGTGTCATACAGTTTTCAGAATACAGGACTTTCACATCTTTGGTTAAATTTATTACTATTTTATGCTTTTTGATGCAATTGTAAATGTCATTGTTTTCTTAATTTATCCTCCTGATCCTTCATTATTGGTGTAACAAATGCAACAGATTTCTGTTTATTGATTCCACATCCTGTAATGTAACCTAATTAATTTGTTAGGATAGTTTTTGGTGAAGTCTTTAGGATTTTCAGTTTCATCTGCAAATAAGAGTTTTACTTCTTACTTGGTCATGGTGTATAATCCTTTCAATGTATTATTGAATTTAGTTTGCTAATATTTTGTTGAGAATTTTAACATTTATGTTCATTAGTAATACTAGCCTGTAATTTTCCTTTTTTATTGTCTTTGTCTGGTTTTCATATCAGGGTAATGCTGGCTTCATAGAATGAGTTTGGAAGCATTCCTTCCTTTTCAAATTTTTGAAATAATTTAAGAAGAATAGGTATTAATTATTCTTTAATTGTTTGGTAGAATTCACCTGTGAAGCCATCAGGTCCTGGACTTTTAGTTGCTGGGTCTTTTGTTTACTGCTTTGATTTCATTGTTAGTAATCCATCTGCTTGGATTTTGTAGTTCTTCCTTGTTCAGCCTTGGAAAGTTACATACTTCTAAAAATTTATCCAGTTCTTCTCAAATGTTGAATTTATTGGCATATACTTGTTCATAGTATTCTTTTATGAGTCTTTGCATTTCTATGGTGTTGTTCATAACTTCTCCTCTTTCATTTATGATTTTACTTATTTAGGTTCTCCCTATTTTTTTCTTGATGAGTCTGGCTAAAGATTTGTCAATTTTCTTTATCATTTCAAAGAAATAGCTCTTATTTTTTTATTGTTTTTTTTTTTTTTTTTTTTTTCCCCAGTTTCTATTTTGCTTATTTCTTCTCTGATCTTAACTATTTCCTCCCTTCTGTTTACTTTGGGTTTTGTTTGTTCTTCTTTTAAAAAAATTCTTGCTTTCAGACATTCAAAAAATATATATTTATTTATTTGTAATCTTCACCCAAGGAGATGTTTTTTTATTTATTTGAAAGAAAGAGAGAGAGAGAGAGAGAGAAAGAGAGAGAGAGAGAGAGAGAGAGAGAGAAACATTAATATGAGAAAGAAACATTGATCGGCTGCCTACCATATGCACTCCAACCTAGGGAACAAACCCACAATCTAGGTATGTGCCCTGACTGGGGATTGCCTGCAACCTTTTGGTGTACTAGATGATACTCCAACCAACTGAGCAACCTGGCCAGGGCTGTTCTTTTTCTAGTTCCTTTAGGTGTAAAGTTAGATTATTTATTAGGGATTTTCTTATTTCTTAAGGTAGGCCTGTATAGCTATGACCTTTCCTCTTACAACTGCTTTTGCTGTATCCCATACATTTTGTAAAGTTGTGTTTTCATTTTCACTTGTTTCAAGATTGTTTTCCATTTCCTGTTTGATTTCCTCTTTGAAGCATGTTGTTTAGTCTCCATACATTTATGTTTTTCCAGTTTTCTTCCTGTAGTTGACTTCTAGAGTCATGCCATTGCTGTCAGAAAAGATGCTTAATATGATTTCAACCTTCTTGAATTTATTGAGGCTTGTTTTGTAGATTTACATGTGCTCTTACCTATAGAATATTCCATATACCCTTGAAAAAAATATGTAATCTGCAGTTTGGGTATGAAATGCTCTATAAATATCTATTAAGTTAATCCATTATAATGTGACATTTAAGGCCATTATTTCCTTATTTTCTGTGTGGATAATCTATCCATTGATGTGGGACAGTAAAATCCCCTACTATTATTATATTAGTGTTGATTTCTCCTTTTATATCAATTAATAATTGCTTTATATATTTAGGTGCTCCTATTTTGAGTGCATAGATGTGCATGATTGTTATATTTTCTTCTTGGATTGACCCCTTTTAAATTATGTAATGTCCTTCTTTGTCTTTTTTTACATTTTTTTGTTTTAAAGTCTTTTCATCTGATGAGTATTTTTACCCAAGCTTTCTTTACATTTATTTTGCATGGAATAGCTTTTTCCATCCCCTCATTTTCAGTCTGCATGTGTCTTTTGATTTGAAGTAAATCTTTTGTAAGCAGCATATAGATGGGTCATGTTTTTAAATTTGCTCCATCACCCTATATCTTTACACTAGCCTCTTTTTCATGATTATATTGAAGTTATAGCTATTATCCAGTGAAAGAGTCAACTATTTTAAAAAAAGACAACATAGTTGTTTTAAATGTTTATTTGGGGAGGGAGCCTAAATTATTCTATTACTTGATTGCTTACTGGGTGTGTAATACAGAGGACTAGCTTCCATTCCTACCAGTACCATCCAAGTCTTAGCTCTCTCACTGCTTTCCATATGTAAAAGACTTCAACTTCTTTCTCTCATCTAGCCCATCTTGCACCCTGCTGTGGAACAGACCTATGAAACCATCATGCTCATACTGTAATCCTCTATTTCAAATCTTCCAAGGTTCCTCCTAGCATAACATACTTAGTGTAAACTTTACCTGACCCCTCAAACATTGATCCTAACCTCCCCTACTATTCTTAGGACTTCTTAATATACAGTATATCTTTGGCTCCAGGAGCACAGAAAATTCACAGCCTCAGGCACACAGCAGTAGGTACAATCATTAAGCCTTTGTTGCTCTTTTCTCTTTAGGATGAAAGCATTTCATCTTCCTGCTTCTTTTTCAAATCATATCCACCCTTCTTACTTAAATCCAGTGTTTGTTTTCTGAGTTATCCAGCTCACAGTCTATGAATTCTTCCATGAATTTCCATGATACATCATCATCAGTACCCTCCTGTTTAATATAGTAAGATAATGTATACAAATTTACTTGTGAAAATTAATTTACATATAAATTTCAAAGTGCTATAAAAAGGATTGTTGTGGGGTGTTTTGTTTTTTTTTTTTACCAATTAGCACTTCATTGTTTCAATTAGGATATAAGCATTTTGAAGATAGAAACAGTATCTAATGCTTCTTTTGCATTCCCATAGCTCCAAACCTAGCATTAAGTATAATTTTTTAGTAAATATTTATTGGTTGATTAAGCAATGAGAAAGATGTATTGGCCATGAGAAAGGAAGAAAAGAAATGTCAGGAAGTGAGAGCAGGGGTGGCAAAAAAGCTCATTTATTCATTCATCAAATGTTAATAATTATATGCTATGTGCCAGACGCTATTCCAGATCCTAGGATAACAGCAGTAAATAAAAGACACCAAAATCACTGCCAGAGGGTTTACATTGGGGGGGGGGGGGGCGCGACAAAACCCAAGATAATTAGTAAGATACAGAGTATGTCACAAGGTGATATGTGCTAAGGAAAAGAGAAAACCAGAAAAGAAAATTAAGGAGTATGGATGGATGGGGTGGGACTGCTAATTTAGAGGCAATGCTCAGAGAAGGCTTCCTTGAGTTTGTGACAATTAAAAACTACAATGAGGAAGTGAACTATAAGAACATCTGGGAAAAGAGAATTTAAAACAGAGGGAACAAACATTCATTCATCATTCATTCATTCATTATGGAACAACGATTATGTGCCAGGCAGTGTTTTAGACCCTGGGGATACTGGGATAAAAAAGACAAATTTTTTTTTTATTGCTTTTTTAAAAAAATTTTATTTTATTTTTGTTTCAAATATTACAGATGTCCCTTTTTCTACCCAATGACCCATTCCACCCTATCCCATCCCCCTCCCCCGTCCCTCTTCCTGCCATTGTCTGTGTCCTTGGGTTGTGCGTATATGCATATAAATTCTTTGGTTAATCTCTCCCCCTCCACTCACCCGCCCAAGACGAAAAATTTCTAAACTCCAGAAACACATCCTACTGAAATGCAAATACACATGGTGTATGTAGTCTAATCTCTCTCCAGCTCCAAATTACTGACCACCTACCATATTTCAGACACTGGCCTTAGAGGATACATAGATAAGTAAGCATTCCATGTCCTCAAAAAAATCACAGTCTAGTGCAAGATAAACATGCTGACTTGGTCTTTTGCTGCTATTGGAATTTCTGCTGGAAGTCAAAGTGGAAATAGGCACTAAACCCCACCCCCACCCCATTTCTAGTGGAAATTATTAAATTTAGTGGGTCTATCTGTGCTGCTCCAGCTCTCACCACTCTGCACACTTGTCCCCCACCCTTACCCGGTTCTGTAAGACAGAGAAATGTGAGGGCAAATGGTCACTACTAACAAGTTGCAGAATATTGGGTCTAACTTCAAAATACATCCAGAATCAATTAATTTCTTACTATCTGAATTGATTAATTTCTTACTACCTTCAGTGCTACCAACCTGCTCCAAGCCACCATCATCTCTTACAAAACCTCCTGACAGATATGCCTGATTCTACCCTGTGCCTCCACAGTTCATTGCCAACACTGCAGCCAGAGTGGTCCTTTCAATTCCACTCTTAGGTATATGCACAAAGGAACTGGAAATGCGTAGTCAAATAAAACTTGTACATGAATGTTCATAGAATAAACATTGTATAATAATCATTATAATACTAATATAACATTATTATTATTCTGTAATAATGAACATAGAGTATTCACTATTCACAATAGCCAGAAAGTAGAAACAACCTAAATATTAGTTCAACTGATGAACCAATAAACCAAACGTGGTGCATTCATAGAGTGGAATGTTATTCAGTGATAAAAAGGAATGAAGTACTGATACATGGTACTATAGGGATGGACCTTGCAAACATCATGCTAAGTGAAAGAAGCCAGTCATAAAAGGCTACATAGTATATGATTCCCATTTATATGAAATCTCCAGAATAGGCAAATATATAGAAACAGAAAGTGGATTACTGGTTGCTTCAGGCATGGGTGAAGAGGTGCTAAAGAGTATGAAAATATCTTAGTGGTGATGAAAATGTTCATAATTGACTGTTTTGATGGTTGCATATATCTGTGACTGTAATGAAAACCAGTGAAGTACACACTTAAAATGGGTGAGTTGTATTGTATTTGAGTTCTATCTCAATAAAGCTATTTTAAAAAATAAAAATAAATAAGCCAGTCAGAGAAAGAAAAGTACCACATGATCTCACTTATATGTGGAATATAATAAACAAAATAAACTGATGAACAAAGTGGATCCAGAGACATAGAAGCATGGAACAGACTGAGGGATCTCAGAAGGGAAGGTGGGGAGGTGAGTGTGGGTGGGGAGAGATTAATTAAAGAACTTATAAGCATAATCCATGATCACAGACATTGGTATGGGGAAAGCCTGGGGGTGGGATGGATGGGATCAGTGCGGATAAAAAGGGGACATCTGTAATTATTCTCAACAATAAAGATAAAGAAACTTAAAAAAAGGAAAAAAGAAAAAATAGACCCATTTGAGCAAATCTGAAAATATCAGCATGTATTCAAAAAATAAATAAATAAAAAATAAATAAGTAAAAGAAAATAAAAAAGAAAAATATAATAGAGGAATAAATAATATTGCAAGAATAAACAGTTTTTGCATACTCACAATTGTAAGCCTACTTTTGCTCAGTCCTATATATAAAAATCTAGCTAAATATAATTTGTCAAAATATTTCATATATCCTGTAAACTTTCAAGCAAGATGAAAAGGGGAAAATGTCTGTGGATGCTTTCTCACTATTAATAGGGAAGAAAATCCATGTATAACAATGCACTTTAATGAAACTATTTGCCACAATGATGGCTCTCTAAATCTCTTATGTGAACATTCAGTTATTCCCTTTACTTTCATTCTTAGTGAACCAGTCATCTTTATAGTCAAATCAACCTATCTGAGTATGGGGAGGAATTAATCAAGTTGACCATACTCCCTGCCCCATCTTAGCCTCAAATGATTTATCTCATCATTCTACCACCTGTGAATATAGATTTTAACTTATTCAAATTGCTGTTTTCCAAGAAAACATTCTTAATTAGAGTAATAATTCAGGGTGAAATAAAAGGTAAAACCACACCAATAATGTGAGCAGGGCAATTTTAATATAATGAACTGTTAATTAGTTAACTATGAAGAGAACTAAACAAGCAAATAATAAATAAATAAATAAATAAATAAATAAATAAATAAATAATAAATAAATAGAAAGAAAAAGAAAATAAGTAAGATCATGACACTTTTTTGCTCAAAGCATGGCAATGACTCTCCATTTCAGTGAGATTAAAAATGCAAAGTGCTTTTGATGGCCTTCAAGGTTCAGTCCTCCCTCCTCCTGTGTGCATCATGCTCATTCCACCCTAACCCAGTGGCTTACTTGCCAACTACGCTGTCCACGCCACAAATGTTCCTCTGCCTGCAATGCTTTTTGCCCGAGTCACCTGGTTCACTCTCCCACATCTTTCAGGCCTTAGTTCAAGTTTCACCTTTGCAGCAAGGCGATCCTGGCCACCCTCCTTGTTTTCCTGATCCTTTTCCCTTGCACTACTACTTTTTTCCATAGTATTGATCACCTTTTAGGATACTATATATTTTACTTATTTATTTACTCTTTATTGTCTGTCTCCCTTTGATCAAAAGTAATCTCTGTGATGGTAGCATCTTTGTTCACCAGTGCACTGCAAACATGCACACAATCCCTGGGATGCTCACTAATGATCTGTGAACTGAGTAGATTACACCACCTCTCAGTGCTTACTGTAACTGTGTTAATTGTCTGTGTTCCTAACTGGAGTGTGAGTTCCTTCCATCTACTAATTGTGCTACTCATGCTCCTGTTCCCAGAACCCATAGCATTATGAAGTGTGCCATAAGCCCTTATGACTTAATTACTGAGATAAATGAAGGAATTTCTCTACCGTAGCTTTACTTAGAGTAGGATCCATGTCCAATTCTTCCTTGCGTTTTCCATCATAACTTGCTCAGAGCTGGCTCTCAATAAAGGTCTAGCTAATGAACAAATGCCATTTCAGAGATAAGTAGGACATTGATGCTCCAAGAGAGGAGAATACCTTATTTGTCCAAAGTGTCAAGGCAGACAGGTGGTAGAGCAGGCACTCACACACAAGGTATCAATCTCAATATTTTAATATGCTGTAAAATACTTCCAAAAATTTTTATGTTATACTATTGTTTAAAATTCTTTTTCTGAGCAAAGTATTTTTTAGTGTAATTTACTCCAAATGCAAATTTTTACCTATTATAAAAAGAACTTTTTCTTTAAAATACAAAAATCTTATAAAGGTTGTAAGAGAGTAAAAGCAAAACCACATTGAACTTCCTCTGCCTCAGTGCACTGTGCTCTGCTCTGCAGACCAAGGATGTCCATCCTGCATTTGGCTCTGCAGTACCAGGACCTGTGGGTTGAGGGCTGATGGAGATTATTAGTGTACATCCATGAAAGGCCTTTTTCCAAAACAAATTTTAAAAAGGTAAGATTATGACTGATGAACCCAGAATTAGGGTAATGTTATCAGAGATACTTTCTATTTCTGTCTTTTATGAAGAGGTCAGATTATAATCATGTTAGAACTGAGCACAGTGCTTTATAAATGTTTCATGAGTGAGTTGTTCATAATCAACCTAGCTTGGTATAGATAAAATAAACCAATTCTTGATATAGGAACTAAATCCATTCAGAATTCATTGAAATGCCTACTAAAAGTGTCTATGTCACTTTTCCAGGTTTTCTAATGAGACCAAAATTTTGAATTTCACAGTTCCTCAGTGAAACACAATCCGTCATTGTAATTAGAAAATATAAACAACCTTAACCAATTATATATATCATTGCATATAACTAAAAAAAACCACGAATGGATTAAAATAAATATATCATTAAAAATCAAAGCAGTGTTTCATTTTTAAAAGTAAGAAAAGAAAATGAAGTTGTAGACATGAAAAAGGCTCCTACAAATGCATCAAATGCCTTTTCAGTCACTGGCATGAGATAATAAAACCGATTATTTATAATCAATGATATCATTCCTTTTTATCATGTTTGTCTTCTTTGCCATGAGTTTCTTAATGACAGCTTAAAAGAAGGAGGGAATTCTGATGGATACAGAATACTAATCCACACAAAGAGATGAAGGGTTTTTGTTACCACTGTGAACGTCATTTCTTTGGGGTGTGATATTTTCATTTTATATTTTAGGCTCATTACAAAGAATTCCTTCAAATAACTGAAGATAATCCCAGTTCAAATTCTCTAAACCTATTTCATAAGAACTAAATCCCATATGAACTACCCAGTCAGTATAAAGTAAAAAACTTTTATAATGTTATAAAATAATATAAAAAAAATAGATGTTGTGTTCATGGAATTAATGGAAAATTATAGAAAATTGAAACACTTCCATATTTTATAATACCACCCAGGCTTTTTATATTAGAAAAATATTCATCAAATAAATATTTCTTTAGCATAAAAGAAAATACGTAGATAATTGGTTAAATTTTCTAATTTTAACACAGATGCCTGACATGATATCAGTATAATCATTTCCCATCAGTACGAGAGCAAAGCTGACCAGAAGTTAGAGCAAAGGAGACTATGATCAAAGTACTGTGAAGAAACACTTTGACTTGAGGAAAAGCAGTATAGGAGACACTGAGACAGGAAAGCAGCTGCAGACACACAGCTACATTTCATGTCTTTTCATAACTTTGATGTTTAAGACTGCTTCCAGGGGCAGCGGTTTGTCCTTTAGCTCTAATTATGATGCAACCAAGAATGGCTGCTATAGATGTAAAATCTTCCCTTAGTCTGTGTAATCCTTTCAAGGAAAACACAGGGAAAAAGCAGAATGAATAATTACTTTTCAAGCCACCTATTACGTGCTAGCAAAGCACTCCCTACATATATGATCAATTTAACCTGGCACTCCATCCTGGTGCTGTGCAGAACCATGACTGGGGCAGTCTTGATTTCCCTAAATATGCAGAATTTTGTGTAAAGCCTTTCACTCCATGGAGTAAAAGTTTAGTTCACAAGTCTTACTAGATTCATTAATGCCTATAAGATAACAAGAATTTGGTTTATAAAAGAGAAAAACCCAGTGCTTTACTTCTTTCATTTCTTCACAAATACAAGTTAGAACTCATTACTTATAACAAAATATACAATTCATTTCTGAAAATGTCTTATGATAATTTCATAAAACACAAGTATTTGTTTCATATTTTAGTCAGTTATCAAATTGAAATCTTTTGAATAAATGAGACCAAATCTTTGAAGGGCAGTTACTTCACCATATTAAATGCAATCCTTATAGTTTCTGGTATATTGTATATATAGTTACAGTAATAGTAAATGGTGGGATTTATTTTAAAGAAGCACTATATTTGGCCTTAAAGTTTGCCTAGCAGTACTTTGGCTGTTAGAAAGACAAAATATAAACCCAGCCAGTGTGGTGCAGTGATTGAGCATCCACCCATGAACCAGGAAGTCACAGTTTGATTTTTGGTCAGGGTACATGCCCAGGTTGTGGCCTCTTTCCCCAGTAGGGGGCGTGTGGGAGGCAGGTGATTGATGATTCTCTCTCATCATTAATGTTTCTATCTCTCTCCCTCTCCCTTCCTCTCTCTGAAAGCAATAAAAAACACATTTTAAACAAAATTTTAAAAAAAGAAAGACAAGATATAAGAGGTAATGGGTATATAAATAGAAGTAAGTCTTGAACTGGTTGTTAGTATTAGGAATAATAAATTATTTAATATTTTTGCACAATAGAAGTACTCTTAGCAAGTATAAAAAAATAATTTATTAGTCAAAATTTGGATTGGTGTATTTTATTCTCTCTTAAAGTAAGAGGGAAAATCTATTTTAAAGTTTAAATTGTTTGACTTCTGGCCAAGATGGCTGTGTAGGTAAATGCAGTACTTACCCCCTCCCACAACGACATCAAAATTGCAACTAAATTACAGAACAATCATAATTCAGAACAGCCTGAAATTGAGTTGAATGGAAGTCTTACAACTAGGGAATTTAAGAAGAAGCCACATCGAGACTAGTAGGAGGGGCAGAGATATGGAATGGGCTGGTCCCACACCCACATGTAGCAGATAAAAATCAAGAGCGATACCTGGGCTGTGGAGGCCCCCAATGAGGAGTGAGGGGTCCCAGCCCAACACCAGGCTCCCAGCCCAGTGTTCCAGTCCCAGGAAGTGAAGTCCCCATAACTTCTGGCTGTGAAAACCAGTGGGAATTGAGGCTGAGGAGACTGAGACTGCTGGAGACCCAGGCAGTTCCTCTTAAAGGGCCCACACATGGACTTACTCAGACTTACTCCTCTGAGCTCCAGCACTGGGGCAGCAGCTTTAAAGGCACCAAAAACGTACAAAGAGGTACTGGATGGTTTTGCATCAGGGTGAGAGCTGGAGGAGCAGCTTTCTCCCAGACAGAAGTGCTGGCAGAGACTATTCTTCCTTTGATGAGCCTTGCCCACAGAGCCAGCAGACAGGCACCATATCTGAGTATCCATCAACCTGGCTCACACTGTTTGCCCCACCATGGTGATTTCCTGAGACCCCGCCCCACCCATCTTTCAGGTCCACCCAAGTTTCCAGTGGCTTTACCATAGGAATTGCTTGTCTTGGCTCATGCTTCAGATTTTCCTAAAACCTCTCAAATGAGCAGCATCCGGCTTTACTGAGCCCCATACCTCTAGCTAAGTGGCCACAGGCCTGGCACTAGCAGCAGACAGCCTTGGCTCACCTGGGCACCTCCAAGCCCAGCACAAGAAGCACCCATCTTCAGATTGCTTTGTAGTTTATGCCTGGTAGCCTGGGCAGAACACAGGTGGTAGCTGACCATAGCCTGCACTTCCTGGGAAGCTGCATCCAGTAGACAGCTTCAGACCACGTGGAAGCACCATCACCCAACCATTTCCATAAGCGACACACTCAAGGGCAAACTCAGCAGGTACCAAAGCCCTGCTGAATTAAGTCCTGCTTTGTGCAGTGAGTCCCTGCACAGCTGATCTTCCAAAGTGGTTGGAGGTTGGTGGTCAGTGCTCACAGCCAGTCCTTGCAGTTGATTGGCCTGGGTAAGTCCCTCCCATTGATGTGTCAACAGCAATCAAGACTCTACTACAACAGGAGGGTATACAACCCACACAGGTGACACACCTTGAGAACCCAGCTGTGGTGATTGGGAAGACTGTGCCACTGGACCCTACAGGACACCTACTACATTAGGATACTCTACCAAGCCTGGGAGATGTAGCAGCTCTACCTAATACACAGAAACAAATACAGGGAGGTGGCCAAAATGAGGAGACAAAGAAATGGCCCAAATGAAAAAACAGAATAAAACTCCAGAAAAAGAACTAAACAAAATGGAAATAAGCAACGTGCTAGATGCAGAGTTCAAAACACTGGTTATAAGAATGCTCAGGGAACGTAGTGAGGACCTCAAAAGCATAAAAAAGAACCAGTTAGAAATGAAGGATGCACTAATTAAAATAAAGAATAATTTACAGGGAATAAACAGTAAAGCAGATGAAGCTGAGAATCAAATCAGTGTTTTGGAACATAAGAAAGCAAAAAACACCCAATCAGAACAGTAAAAAGAAAAAAAAAAAATCCAAAAAAAATGAGGATAGTGTAAAGAGACTCTGGGACAACTTCAAGCATACCAGCAACCACATTATGGGGTTTCCAGAAGGAGAAGAGAGAGAGCAAGGCATTGAAAACTTATCTGAAAAAATAATGACAGAAAACTCTCCTCAGTTGGTGAAGGAAACAGCCATACAAGTCCAGGAAGCACAGGGAGTCCCAAACACGATAAACATGTAGAGGCCCACACCAAGACATATTATAATTAAAATGCAAAAGGTTGAAGACAAAGAGAGTATCTTAAAAGCAGCAAGAAAAAAGCAGCTAGTTACCTAGAAGGAAGTGCCCATACCACTGTAAGCTGATTTCTCAACAGAAACTTTGCAGGCCAGAAGGGAGTGGCAAGAAATAGTCAAAGTGATGAAAAGCAAGGACCTACAACCGAGATTATTCTACCCTGCAAAGCTATCATTTAGAATTAAAGGACAGATAAAGAACTTCCCAGACAAGAAAAAGCTAAAGGAGTTCATTACCACCAACCAGTACTATATGAAATGTTAAAGAGTCCTATTTAAGAAGAAGGAGAAAAGAAGATAAAAAATATGACAAATAAAATGGCACTAAATACATATCTATCAACAACTGAATCTACGAACAAAATGAAAAAGCAGAACAGAAACAGACTCATATACAGAGAACTTTTTGTTGGCTGTCAGGTGGAAAGGAGGTTGGAGGCATGGGAAAAAAAGGTGTACAGAAGTACAAATTGGTTGTTACAGAATAGTCATGGGGATGTAAAGTAGAGAATAGGGAATATGGTCAATAATAATCTAATAACTAGGTATGGTGCTGGGTGGGTGTGGGATTTATTGAGATGACAATATATTCAGTTGTGCAATGTCTGGTCACTGGTGTGCATAAAAAATAACAATATAAAGTTTAAATTGTTTTCACCATGTTATTATTTCACAGGCTGTATCTTTCATCTTTCAGTCAGGAATTCTAGGATTCTTTTAAAACCCAAATTTTAGGAAACCATTTGGTGAGAATCAGCTATTTCTAAGGAAAAGAGATTTTTAAAGAATTTTATGTGGTGATCATATGAATAATGAGATAAGCCGGAGTGCCACGGATTAAAACGGAATTGTAGCAGATGACATACTGTATATAGTGAACGCTAAAGATTCCACCAAAAACTATTAAAACTGACAAATGAACTCAGTAAAGTAGCAAGATGCAAAATAAATATCCAATCAGTTGCATTTTTATACACCAATAATGAACTATCAAAAACAAAAACTAAGAAAACAATCCCATAACAATTGCATAAAAATACCTAGGAATAAATTTAACCACGGATGTAAAAGACCTATACTCAGAAAATTATAAGACACTGAAGAAAAAAAATGAAGAAGATACAAATAATTGGAACATACACCATGTTCATTACAGGAAAAACGAACATCATTAAAATGTCCATCCTACCCTAAGCAATCTATAAACTGTCAAGATATCAATGGCATATTCACAGAACTAGAACAAATATCGCAAAAATTTATATGGAACCACAAAAGACTCCGAATAGCAACAGCAATCATGAGAAAAAAGAACAAAGTTAGAGGCTATCAAACTATACTACAAGGCCACAGTAATCAAAACAGCATGGTACTGGCATAAAAACAGACATATAGATTAATGGAGAAGAATAGAGCCCAGAAATAAAACCACGACTCTATAGTCAATTAAAACTTGACAAAGGAGGCAAGAACATAAAATGAGGTAAAGATAGTATGTTCAATAGATGCTGTTGGGAAAACTGGACAGATAAATGCAAAAAAATTAAACTAAACCACCTTCTTACTCCATACAAAGGAATAAACTCAAAATGGGTTAAAGACTTATATGTTAGACTCAAAACCATAAATATCCTAGAAGAAAATATAGGCAGTAAAATCTCAGATATTTCTTGTATCAATATTTTTTTCTGATATGTCTCCTTGGGAAGGGAAACAAAGGAAAAAATAAACAAATGGGAATACACCAAACTAAAAAGTTTTTGCTCAGCAAAGGAAACCATCAACAAATCAAAAAGACAACCTAATATAATAAATGGAAAAACATACTCACCAATGATACATCTGATAAGGGGTTAATGTCTCAAATTTATAAAGAACTCATATTAGTCAACACTTCCCACCCCCAATCCAATTAAAAAATGGGCAAAGGCCCTGCCAGGCATGACTCAGCAGCTGAGCATGGACTTAGGATCCAGGAAATCATGGTTCAATTCCCGGTCATGGCACATGCCTGGGTTGCGGGCTTGATTCCCAGTCAGGGGCCTGGAGGAGGCAGCTGATCAATGAGCACTCTCTCATCATTGATGTTTCTATCTCTCTCTCTCCCTCTCCCTTCCTCTTTCTGAAATCAATAAATATATATATATTTTTTAAATGGGCAAAGGACCTGAATAGACACTTCTCTAAGGAGGACATATAGATGGCCAACAGACATATGAAAAGATGCTCAAAGTCACTAATTGTCAGAGAAATGCAAGTTAAAACCACAATGAGATATCACCTAATACCTGTCATAATAGCTATCATCAATAAATCTGCAAATGACAAGTGTTGGTGAGGATGTGGTGAAAGGGAATTCTGTGCACTGCTGGTGGGAATGCAGATAGGTGCAGCCACTGTGGAAAACAGTGTGGAGTTTCCTCAAAAATTTAAAAATAGACCTACCTTATGACCCAGTGATTCCACTTCTGGGTATATATCCAAAGAAACATGAAACACCAATTGGAATAAATATATGCATCCCTATGTTCATTGCAGCATTATTTATGGTAGCCAAGACTTGGAAGCAGCCCAAGTGCTCATCAGTAGATGAGTGGATAAAAAAGCTGTGGAATATTTACACAATGGAATAATACTGTGCCATTAAAAAGAAGACAATCCTACCTTTTGCAACATCATGGATGGACCTGGAGAGTATTATGCTAAGCGAAATAAGCCAGTCAGAGAAAGACAAATACCATATGATTTCACTTATATGCAGAATTTAATAAACAACATAAGTTATAAACAAAATAGAAAAAGAATCATAGATACAGAGAACAGACTGGCGACTATTAGAGGGGAGGAGGTGGGGGGCTAGATGAAAATGAAAAAAAAAATCTGAATTGTCAGTCTGAGTAAAAATTAGGGGTCTGGAGACCATCCATGCATAGATATAGATAGTTACAAATAACAAACAGGTTATAATCCAGAGTTTGGAGTTTGGAACATATATTACAGGTAGAAAGAGTAGTAATCTGGTTTTGTTCTCAGATCAATCTATAAAGCTATATTTAATTTAAAATATAGGTGAAATTTTAAAGACTATAAGTGCATCTAGGGAACATTACATTCAGAGTTTCAATCTGCAATGCCAGGCATGGTAAATTAAGGAAAAGCATGTGGGTTAAGCCACTTTGCTCTTCTAGGTCTCAGTCTCCTTATTCAAATAATGGTCTGTTCTAGGTTTAAAATCCCTTTAGGATGTCAACTAATGCCATTTCCTTCATTTGTAGAGTTGAAGGATAGCCTTCTCTCACAGGTGCTGGAAGTGGGACTTCTTTGCTCAAGCTGAGGTTTTACTGGCTGGGAACGGGAAACTTACAGAGTGAGGGCTAAGGAATATAGAGTTAGACACAGGATCCCAGAAAGTCAGTTCTGCATAGCTGTTGGGGCTGAAACATGCTGCTGATTTTGGGTGAATTCCCACTCATCTCTTACTTTTCTTCTTCTGACCTCAAGAGGCTTCTGATTAGAAGACATGTTTCCTTACCTTCTCCTCTCCCTTCTACCTTTCTCCAGCTCTTCAAGCCACCATTTACTCTATCCTGGAGACTGTGGATAAGAACACTGCTGTTTTGAAAAGTAGGTGATATTTGGCAAGGTAATTTACCTCACTAGGTTTCAGGATGATGATTATTTGAAAAAGGTTTTTTGAGGATGCACCTGAAGCTCTAGCACAGTATATGACTAAGAAGGAATAAACACTCAAAAAATGATATAGGCTACAAGCACTATCAGTGCCATTATTTTATCTTGATTAACATTCTTATTGAGATGACTCAAGACCATCACTGGGGCATGGTATGGTGACTAAGATTAGGGTTTCCATCCTGATGTGCAGCAGTTTACAGCAACAAGTCATGGAATGAGGAAGATAGAGAAAAAATTGTAAGCAAGTGCACCAAGGAGAGTATCCTAGGTCAGCTACATAGCTAGCTGCTTATATGTAAGAAGAGGTATAAATTGGGTACTGTTTATAGAAACATTCCACTTACTAAGGGCAGGGCTTTGTCACTTCATGTTTCAGTACACAACTTCCAAACCTGGAATTGATCAATGGCCAATGAAACCTGAGGTAGAAGACTGTTACTCTACCAAAGCTACAAAGTTTACATTTCCTCTAGGGCCTCCATTAGCACTTGACTGACTCTTATTTACCATAAGGCCTTGATGAAATTGATTGTCTGATTTTGTAGACTAGAGGAGATTATGAGCAACAAATTCTAATCAGTATGGCTATTAAAGGAAAGTGTGGTAATAGCTAACAATCTAAAGAAGAAAAATAGAAAAACAATAGATAAATTATATCACTTCATGGAATAATAATGGGTGTTCATAAGAGAAGTTTTATCCTTTGTAGAAGAGGGTAGAGAACCAAGTAGTAATAAATTTTAGAACAATAACTATAATAATGGTTCTAAAAGTTTTCACATAGCTATAAAAATCTAGAAACTTCATTTATCTGGAAAGTTTATTTAGTTGGATTGCATTAACTTCCATCATACTAGATGAATGAAGCATTGTGATTTTTCTGCAGGTTTTGTCAAGTGTGTATGGTCTTGCTTGTTTAGTTTATGTCAGTACTAATTATTTGATTATCTATCATCCATAATCATTGTTACTTTTCCCTATATTCACAAAGATTTTGTATGATGCCACCCTAGGGATTTGTTTTTTAGAAGCACAACTGCCTTTTCTCTTTCAATTAGGTATGTCATTAATAAAATTACTAATTCTTGGGGCATGTGAACTTCTTTCAGTAATGAGGAACACTTAGTGTTTTATTAAAATATATCTAAAAATGTTTTAACATCCACAAGACACACGGAGAGATGCTCAAGCATCATTAGTCACTAAGTAAATGCAAAGTAAAACTATAATGAGATATTACTTCACACCCACTAGAATGGCTGTAATAATAAAATAAAAAAACAGTCAATAATAAGTGGTGATGAAGATATAGAGGAACTAGAACCATTATGCATTGCTAGTGGGAATGTAAGATGCTATAGTCACTTTGCAAGGCAGTTAAGCAATTTCCTAAAAAGTTAAACATAAATTTACCATGCAACTCAGCAATTCTACCCCTAGGTAGCAATGAAACATATGTCCACATAAATATTTGTACGTGAATGTTCATAGCAGTATTATGCATAATAGCCCCAAAGTGGAAACAACCTAAATGTTCATCAACTGATAAATGGATAAACAAAATATGGTTTATCCATACAATGGAATACCATTATGCAAAGTGAGGAACAAAGTACTGATATACATTAAGACATGGATGAATCGCATAACTATGCTAAGTGAAAGAAGTCAAATACAAAAGGACACATATTGTATGGTTCTATTTTCATAAAATGATCAGAAAAGGCAAACTATCAAGATAGAAAGTAGATTAATGCTTGCCTTGAGGTAGGCATGGGATATTTTTGGAGTGATGGGAATGTTCTAAAATTAGATTATAGTGATGATCACATAACTCTAAATTTATTAAAAATCATTAAACTGCATCCTGAAAGCAAATGAATTTTATGATAAATAATGAGTTTTAATAAACATCAATAAGGTATGACCATTTTACAGATGAGCAATATGAGGGAACAGAGATGGTTCATCAATTACCCCAGACAATGAAACTAGTAAACTGCAGAGATCAGATTCAAGAGCAGGAACTTTTTAACCTCCACGTCATACTCTTCCCAATATACCTAGAGGCACTTATTAATAATTAGCACCTACCTGAAAACTTTTGTTTTATCAGTTGAGTTCAACAGAATGAACACTGAAAATCTGATCTAACAATTTTTGGCTACTTTGCTTGCCTAAGTGAAAGATTCATTCAGTCTGACTAGTTCGGACCTGACTAGACAACATGTTAAAATTGTTCAGATTATTACATGATTCACTCATTCAACAGATATTTAGTGACCTACTACTCTCTGCCAGGCACAAGTTTGGGCTATAGAAATAAACAGTGGAATAAGGTAACTGAGAGATACTCCTATATAGTAGGATTCTTGGGTTGATGCTATAGATCTGGTATCCTTACTCTAATATTATAACCAGTATTTGAGCATGTAAGGGTAGTGTGGTAATGAGCTACCAATTCTAAAAGTAAGTATAGCGTTTTTTGAAGTATGTATTACTGAAGTATAAATCATTCACATTAAAAATATATATTGAAGAAACCATCGGTTGCTCAAGGAGAGTATGAAATATCTCCATATATCTGAAAGTGCCAATTTACAGATTAAGTGAGAGTAATCATGCAGAAAATTTATGCAATACTCCATGATATTTCCTCAAAGAGGGAAACTAGATTGCAGACTATCTATACAGTACTGTTAAACCTATGTTTAAGAGTACTTTCTCAACTGAAGTATATTAAAAGTAAAATAGTTCTTCAAGAAAGAAAATATAGTTCCAAAATTGAAGGGAAAATGTCACTGGCAGTGAAGTCCAAAAAATAAAGAGACATAAGATCAGTGGGCAGATGGTGGAACCACATATTACATAATCCAGTTTATGTGAAATATCCAGATTAGGCAAATCTATGGAAATCAAAAGCAGTTTAGTGGTTGCCTAGGATTAGCTGAGGAAAATGGGGAAAATAGGGAGAGATACTAAATGATATTGGGTTTCTTTATGGGCTGGTAACAATGTTCATAACTGATTGTGGTGATGATTGCACAACTCTGAATAGACTTAAACTCACAGATGTTTTTTGTTACTTTAAAGGGTCAATTGTATGCTATTTGTATGATACATTGTGAATTACATAGCTTTTACCAAAAAAGAGGTTGAGGAATATATGAACTCCATTGCAATATGTGGACCTTATTTGGATTCCAATTCAAGTACATAAGGTGTAAAAACAAAATAAACATATTTATGAGACATCTGGAAAAAATTAGGAGTGAAACAGGGTTAAAAAATATATTTTGGGTCATTGGCTTTATGGATATAATTTTCAATAGATGAAAAACAACAGTACACTAGAGAGGTTGTTTGTTAAAGTGGTTCATTTCTGTATACCGTAACCACACTGAAATTAAAATCTCCTTAAATTTAAAGTATATTAAAACCTATAAATGTCCACATGCAAACATTCTAAGAACATACTTTTTTATTTGAACACCCAGATATCTGTCATACAGATTTAAAGAGTAATGACATTTTCCAAAAGAATGTTTTTTAGATGGGTGTTCTCTTAAAGTCAGTACATTACACTGTAAGCTATGTTTCACGGCTTATATTTTTCTTGAAATAAACATGTTCTAAATTAAATTATTTTGTTTTGAATAATTTATAAGTGAAAAAAGAGAGCAGATTTAATTAGTATAGAAAAATAAGAAGTGGGTATTTATTTTAAGCATTTTAGAATATGTTATACTAGTCAACAGATACAAAATCTGATTGTCATCTCCTCAGAGAGCAAATATAACTAAATCACCATTCCTTTATTAGTCCTCATGAAAGGAAAATTCATTGTGCAATAGAGAACACTGTCAAAATACAACAGTAAAATGTTTTTTTTTCTTCTTAAATTTTTATCCTTGTATTTATAGATGTTAAATGATAATTTGTTAATAGTTAGAAACAAAACAAAACTACAGAGTATTTTTACTTCTTGATGACTGCTGAAGCTAAAACAAAATCTCTCTTACCATTCTGTTGATCCTTACAAAGTCTTCAGGTTTTTTTGCCCAAGGGGGAAGGTCAACATCATTTACCACCACTTCATCTTCTCTTACTCCAAGATTATATCCATTACTGTTGACAAACATCTCTGGTAGGTAATAAAACTCTGGAATTAGTTCCTGCCAAAAATAAAAATGTAGCATATTAAAACACTTTAAAAATCAGTTGAATAAAAGTATTAATTTATATCTTAACTAAACAGAATTAAATAATTTATTTAAACCTAATATGTTATTACTTTATTCTGTTCTTAATTTAATTATCTTTAGATAAGAGTCTAGGAAGAGAAAACAAACACTTTTCTTGAATAATTTGCTTGATAATTTATCTTTATAAGATTTTTAATCCTATCTTGTCACAAATTAGTTAACAGAAATGAGTTATAGAATCAATAATAGTTCACAATAGCATTAGTAAACAAATATATAAAGCTATATTCACAAGTCTACATTATTTAGTAAACTTTTCTGAATATTATTAATGAAATATCTTAATTCAAAAAAAGTTATTGCCAGTTTTGGTTAAAAATCAGGTAATGTCTTCTACTTTTTATTCTGACTACACTAGCAATTACAATACATAATTTCTATAAAAAGGTTCAGTTTTATTTTGTAATTTGGCAAAATAAATTATTTGTATAACCACTAATAAACATAGTGAAGAGATAATGGGCAACATAGTAAGTTTTACATGTTTAATGTATGCCTCCTGAATAGTAAGTTCTTAATAAATTGGATGCCAAAACAACTCGTGTTACCTGCATATAAGACAGACATTAACAACTGGGTTAAAAGCAAATGTTGTTGATGTACAAAGTCTAACATGGTTTTTGTCATTTCAGAATAAATCTGATCTCAAAATGAACTGATTTTATGACCCTAAAAGTTTTTATTTGTTGTACTTTTTTTTTAAGGCACCTGGAGAAAATGAAAACAAAAAACCACTGAAGTTGTTATATATAACCATCTATGCCATGCAAAAATATTAATCTTTTAAAATACCAAGATGAGAGTTAAATTAACTTTAAAATATATTGTGAAAAGCATAAGGGCATTCATTTGTGTAACATAGTGAAACCTCATTGTGGTCTTTTCTAGTAACACATAGCAAATTTTTAAAGACTACCAGACACTGAGGTCTCCAAATAAATTGGATTCTTCAGCCCCCAAAAACATACACAAAAGCTTTCCTCTTGGGGCATCCACTCAAGATGATGGAGTAGCTAAACTGAGTTCTAGCCTCTTCCTAAAACCACATCAAAATTACAACTAAACTACAGAACCACCATTATCAAGAATCACCTGGGCCTGGCCAGATGTGGCTCAGTGGTTGAGCATTGACCTAGGATCCAGGAGATCACAGTTTGATTCCCAGTCAGGGAATATGCCCGGGTTGCAGGCTCAATCCCCAGTTGGGGGCGTGCAGGATGCAGCTGATCAATGAGGACTATCTCATCACTGATGTTTCTATCTCTCTCTCTCTCCCTTTCCTTTTCTCTCTCTGAAATCAATACAGATATATTTTAAAAAAAGAATCACCTGAAATCTAGCTGAACAGAAGTCCTATAACTAAGGATATAAAGAACATGCCACATTGAGAATGGTAAGAAAGGCAGAGATGCAGAATAAGCTGGTCCTACACCAGATTTTTAATGTGTGGCAGTTAAAAATCAGGAAGGTTATCTCAGATAACCCCTGAGGAGTGAGGGGTCCCAGCCTCACACCAGAACCCTCAGCTCAGGGTTCCAGTGCAGTAAGAGAAGTCCTCATAATATCTGGCTGTGAAAATCAGGGGGGTTGTGGCTGAGTGAGAAAGAGGGCTACTAGAGCCCCAGGCATTCCTTTTTAAAAGGCCAAAGCACAGACTTACTCAAACTCATTCTCTCTGAGCTCTAGCACTGGGGCAGCAGCTTGAAAGGTACCAGGGACATATGGTGAAGAACTGAATTGTCTGGCATCAGGGTGAGACCTGGGGGGCAGCTTTCTCCCAGAAGGAAGTGCTGGCTGAGGCCACTGTTCCTTTGCTGAGCCTTACCCCTGATAGAGCCTTCAGACAGGCCCCATATCTGAGTCTATTGACCTGTCTAAAACTGTCTGCCCTGCTCTAGTGATTCCCCGAGACTCCATCCCATATAACTAGTTGCCCCACCTAAGCTGTTTCCAGAGGTTTTTCCATACAAATAGCCTGCCTTGACTCATGCTTCAAACTTTTCTAAGTTCTCTCAAACAAGCAGCATCTGGCTTCTGTGTACCCCATGCCTCTTGCTAAGTGGCCCCAGGTCCAGCAATAGAGGCAGCCCTCCTTGGTTAACAGCTTGGCCTCTCCCCAGCACCTCAAAGCCCAGCAGTAGCAGCTATCTGCAGACCGCTCTGTAGCTCATGGCAGGTGGCCCTGGGCAGGGTGTAGGCAGCGGCTGACCTTGGCCTGTATGTCCCAGGAGAGCCCGGATCCAGTGACCTGATGGACCATTTCAGATCACACCCAAGAGCCACCCAACTACCTCCATGGGTGACACACTCAAGGGGTGGACTCTGAGCACCAGAGTTGTGTTGTAGGGAGTCTTACTTCATTGGGTAGGTCTCCACACAGTAGATCTGCAACAGTGGTCAAGGCCAGTCCTTGCAACCAATCTACCTGGAGAATAAATCCCTCCCCTTGCTGTGCCAACAGCAATGGAAGCACAACTAAAACAAGAGGGTGCACATAGTTCACACTGGGGGTGCACCTGTAGTTCCGAGGGAGGCTGTTCCCCTAGGACCTACAGGACACTTACTACATAAGGACACTCTACCAACAGTGGGAGACATACCAGCTCTACTTAACATATACAAAATAAATACAGGGAGGCAGCCAAAATGAGGAAACAAAGATGTCACAAATTAAAGAACAGAACAAAACTCTCCCCCCAAAACTAAAGAAAATGGAGACAAACAATTTACCAGATACAGAGGTCAAAATACTGGTTATAAAAATGCTCAATGAACTTAGGGGAAGAGTAGATGAACTTAGTGATAACTTCAACAAAGAGAAAAAAAACATAATTTGGAGGTAGAACACATAAAAAAGAACAAGTCAGAAATGAAGAAAACAATAACTGAAATGAAGAATATATTACAGATATTTTCTCCCAAACTGTGGGGTTCCTTTGCATTTTGAGATGTTTTCTTTTGCTGTGCAGAAGCTTTTTAGTTTGATATGGTCCCATATGTTTATTTTTTCTTTTGTTTCTCTTGCCCTAGGAGATGTATCAGTGAAAATTCCACTACATGAGATGTCTGTGATTTTACTGCCTATGGTTTGGGAGAACATATTTGCCAAGGATGTATGTGATAAGGGACTAATTTCCAAAGTGTACAAAGAACCCATACAGCTCAACAAGAGGAAGATAAATAATCCAATTAAAAAATGGGCAAAGGACCTGAGTAAACACTTCTCCAAAGAGGACATACAGATGGTCAAGAGACATATGAAAAAATGCTCAACATCGCTAATCATCAGAGAGATGCAAATTAAAACCACAATGAGGTATCACTTCACACCTGTAAGAATGGCTACCATCAACAAATCAACAAACGACATGTACTGGCGAGGATGTGGAGAAAGGGAAACCCTGGTACACTGCTGGTGGGAATGCAGACTGTTGCAGCCATTATGGAAAACAGTATTGAGGTTCCTTAAAAAATTAAAAATGGAGCTGCCTTTTGACCCAGTGATCCCACTTCTAGGAATATATCCTAAGAATCCTGAAACACTAATCAAAGGATATATGCACCCCTATGCTCATAGCAGAACTATTTACAATAGCTAAGATCTGCAAACAGCCCAAGTGCCCATCAGTAGATGAGTGGATAAAAAAGCTGTGGGACTTTTACCCCATGGAATCCTATGCAGCTGTAAAGAAGAAGGATCTCATACCATTTGGTACAGTATGGATGAACCTGGAGAATATTATGCTAAGTGAAATAAGCCAGGCTTAAGTAGAAACTAAAGAACTTAATAAACTCATGGACAGCCTGGCCGGCCGTGGCTCAGCGGTTGAGCATCGACCTGGGATCCAGGCGATCGGGGTTCGATTCCAGGTCAGGGCACATGCCCGGGTTGAGGGCTAGCCGATCAATGACTCTCTCATCATTGATGTTTCTATCTCTCTCTCTCCTTCTCCTTTCCTCTCTCTGAAATCAATAAAGATATATTAAAAAAAAAAAAATAAACTCATGGACAGAAATGATTTAACAACATGGACGCATGGATCAGACTGACGAATCTCAAAGGGATGGAGGGGGTGGGTGGGGGGAGGAGGAGAGAGTAACCAAAGAACTTACATGCATATATGCATAACCTAGGGACACAGAGAATGGTATGGCATGGAACTGGAGAGGGGGGTGGGGTTTGGTGGAATGGGTCAATGGGGAGAAAAAGGGATATCTGTAATATTTTGAACACAAATTAAAAAAATATATATATATATATAAAACAGAGACTCAACAATGGAGTAGATAAAACAGAGGATCAAATCAGAGATTTGGCAGATGAGGTAGCAGAAAACACCCAATCAGAAGAGCAAAAAGAAAAAAATTTTTTAAAATGAGGATAGTTTAAGGAGTCTCTGTTAAAATATCAAACATACCAATATTTGCATCATGGGGGTGCTGGAGAAAAGAGAGAGTAAGTAATTGAAAACCTATTTGAAAAAATAATTACAAAAAACTTCCCTAACTTGGTGAAGGAAATAGACATGCAAGACCAGGAAGCACAGAGAGTCCCAAACAAAATGAACCCAAACAGGCCCACACCAGGACATACCATAATTAAAATGCCAAGGGTTAAAGAGAAAGAAAGAATCTTAAAAGCAGCAAGAGAAAAGCAATTAGTTACCTACAAGGGAGCTCCCATAAGACTATCAGTTGATTTCTCATCAGAAACCTTACAGGCCAGAAGGGAATGGCAAGAAATACTCAAAGTGATGAAAAGCAAACATCTACAACCTAGGTTACTATATGCAGAAAAGCTATCACTTAAAATCGAAGGGCAGATAAAGAGCTTCCCAGGCAAGAAAAAACTAAGAGTTCATCACCACCAAATCAGTATTACAATAAATGTTAAACGGTTTTCTTTAAGAAGAAGAAAAAAAAAGATCAAAACTATGAATAATAAAACAGAAATAAATACATATCTATCAAAAATGACTTTAAATACAAATGACTTTAAATATAAATGCTCTGATCAAAAGACATATGGTGGCTGAATGAATAATAAAACAATACCCTTGCATATGCTGCCTACAAGAGACTCACTTCAAATCAAAAGACCCACAACAGACTGAAAGTAAATGGATAGGAAAAAGTATTTCATGAAAATGGAAACAAAGAAACAAACAAACAAACCTGGGGTAGCAATACTTTCACCAGACAAAACTCATTTTAAACAAAGACTATAACAAGAGACAAAAAAGGACCCAGCAATTCCACTTCTGGGTATTTATCCAAAGACACCCAGAACACCAATTTGAAAAGACATATGCATCCATCTCTGAGGCATTTACAATAGCCAAGATATGGAAGCAACCTACCCAAGTGTCCATCAATAGATGAATAAAGGAGAAGCAGTGCATATATACAATGGAATATGACTCAGCTATAAAAAAAGAATGAAATCTTTCCATCTGCAACAACTTGGATGTATCTGGAAGTTATTGTGTGGAGTGAAATAAGTCATACAGAGAAAAACAAATGACATATGATTTCACTTAATGTGGCATCTAAAAAACAAAATAAATGAACAAGCAGAGCAGAAACAGACTCATAGATACAGAGGACATTTTGACAAGGAGGGGAGTTGGGTGAAAATGGTGAAGGGATTAAGACAAATTGGTAGTTACAGAACAGTTATGGGGGTGTAAAGTACAGCATAGGGAATATAGTCAGTAATATTCTAATAATTAGGTAAGGTTTCAGAAGGGTACTATATTTATCAGGGTGATCACTTCATAAGTTATATATATGTCTAATCACTGGATGGTATATCTGAAACTATTATAATACTGTATGCCAACTGTAATTGAAAAGTAAAAAAGTATTTTTTAAAGAGTTCACAGGGGAAAGAAAAGCTTCCTTTTTATGGGTTCTCCTGCCAGAACCAACATTTAACTGTGATAGCATTAGTGGATGTGTTTTTTAAACAATGCTCTGTGAAAATCTAATCATCACCCATTCTTATGATGATAAATATCAACCATAAGAAAAATATAACAATACTTATTTTCTCCAGTATTATGGGGGCATGAACAGAGTCATATAAATTAATTTTCTGGATAAATGGAGCTTAGATTTTTAAGAATCACAGTTTTTCTTCTTCTCCTTAAACCATTTAAGTAGAAGTCTTTCTAAAATCCATTACATAGCCTGTCCGGGCATGGCTCAGAGGCTGAGCATCCACCTAGGATCCAGGAGATCGAGGTTTGATTCCCTGTCAGGGCACATGCCTGGGTTGTGGGCTTGATCCCCAGTCGGGGACAGCTCATCAATGAGGACTCTCTCATCACTGATGTTTCTGTCTCTCTCTCTCTCCCTCTCCCTTCCTCTCTCTGAAATCAATAAAGATATATATATATTTTTAAATTAAAAAAACCCTCATTACATAATTCCCTGGTATATATTTACTCATATAGTAAAGTTTGTGTACTAGGCACTGTGATGGATACTAAAAAAACAGAAAAATGCACAAGACATGACCTTACCTTCAAGTAATTCATGTCTATTTTATGGGGCAGATGTATAAACAGATGGTTATCACAGGCAACAATAACAATTGTGAGAAAAGTATAAACACAGTGCAAGGGAGCAGAGAGGAAAGCAGGGAACCCTGGACAAGTCACAAGAGTCTGCATTGGCGATGAGGCATTTGAGTTCCAGTATGCCTAAGATAGAGACCGGAGGAAAGGGGCAGGGAGATCATTAAGGAGTATTATCAGGGAGTGGTGAGAACTGAGTATTAATAGAGTATAGGATATATTAGGGGATAGATCAATATGGAGATGAGATGGTGGGAGGTATATGAAGCCAGATGACGAAGGAAGTTGTATGACAAGCTAAGCTGTTTGGATTTTGTCTTACTGGCAACAATTTTAAAGAGGAGTTATTGATGTGATCAATTTTGTTTCAAAGCAAGACATTGTGTGACAAAGTAGAGAACAGAGTGGAGAGACAAGAGACTAACATATGTGTGTGGGCAGAGAAGGGAACCAGAAGCAGCAAGGAGAACAGGAGGGAAGAGAAAAGGGCAATTGCTAGTTGTGGCAAGTAAGGAGACTTAAGTGGGACTTTATCAAGGAGGCCTAATATGCAACAGAAGTGAGATGAGTAAATAAAGTTATGAACCCGGGGATGTAGAAAAAGAATGAATTAGATGGCTCACACTGAGAGGCAAATATATGTTAGCAATAAACTATGTACAAGACAACAAGGCCACAGTGAACTGTGGGAAAGGAGAATGACAGTGAAATGAATATAAATGCTAACGGGGAAATTGAGGAGGGCTGAAAGAAAACCTAATAGGTAAACAAACAACCTAATTTGCAAATAATGATATAACTTAGTTGGTAGACAAAACAAGGGCAAAAGGGTACTTCAGCAATATTAGACCAGCAAGGATTATAATAAGTTCAATTTCTGGGCTGTGTAAGCATGACAGAGTGTATCATATTGCACTGAAGAAACAGTTTGGTAAAGGTACATGGTCTCTGATTAGAAGGCAGAAGTAAAGTATTGCTATTCTCATATATTTGTACTCAATCAGAAATGCATAATGGTTACAAATGGAATGTTTTTGTTTTCCTAAAATTCAAATATTGAAACCTTATCCCCTAATGGGATGGTATTAGAAGGTGGATCCTTGGAAGGTAATTAGGACTGGATGAGGTCATGTCCTTGTTAGAGTCCTGAGAGAGCTTGCTTCCTCTCTACCACATGAGGACACAGCAAGAATATGGCCCTGTATGAACTGGGAAACAGGCTCTCACCAGACACAGAACCTGACTATGGGGGTACCTTGATCCAGCAACCAGAACTGCAAGAAATAAATTTCTGTTGTTTATAAGCTACCTACTTTATGGTAAAATATAGGAGCCTAAGCTAACCAAGATAATAATTACTAATTTGTTATTTCAATCCATTAATATAAAACATACAATTTTCTTTTGATCATCTTACTCTGTTTGGTAAAAGATGCAGAGAAGATAAAGAACATTGCTATTTTCATCTTACCCTTTATATAACACTAAATAGCAATAGCACCCCAAATGATCAAAAGAGGAAAAGGAATGTAAGCCCATGTAGCCGCTGGGTGTGGAAGGTGATTTATATGTAATAGGCTTGTGTAAGTCAGGGATTTCCCTACTGCCTTTCACGTTGTTTGTATTCATACACTATCTCTAGAATTAGACTATATAAGTTTCCTTGAAGACAGAGAGGGATATATATCCACATGGATACAGCAGCATGTATATTTTTAAAAACAAACAAATATACACAGCCTAAAGACTCTCAATTTAGCGTCAACTTTCTTGGTGCTCTAATATTTTTCATACATATTATTTTCCATCCCTTCCTGTGCAATAGGGTCATGCAAAATACGTAGTTACTTACCACTATAATAGTATTTCACTGAATATCATTAAATTACATTCACAAAGGCATAAGAAGCCTAGGATTTTGTATTAATAACAATTTCAACTAAAGCAGATTTTTGAGCCTCATTTTGTGAGGTTTATATATTGTTGAATTCCCCCATAGCTCTTGGTGATATACTTTGTATACAGCAGGTGCTCATTAAATATTAAACTACTGAAGATATTAGATAATTTATTTTAATATCAGTAGAAATATTCTGGGGACTGTGTTGGGAGAATGCTTCAAGACAGAAGAGGCAATGAAGCAGATTATTAAATAAAAGACAAAAGAGGAGCCCAGAAACAAAACGTGTTCCTCTTGAGGGGAAACTTTTGCAGTTAAAAAAAAATGTTATCTTGCTTATTTCAGTTTTAGAAAAGTATAAAGAGATACATTTAAATTTAGAAAAGCTGTCTTTAAAGTTGCCAGCAAAACTGTATGCAAAGTGCAGAACTGACAGAAGTAAGACCTATTTCATTTTAATTCAAGCACTCCAAAAGAAGGGGCGAGTGAACCAAGCAAAGCTGGGCAGGGCTGCACTAAGGTTGTTTAGAATAGCAGAAGGAAGAACACTTCAGCAAGAACCTTGGAAAGGCTTTAATCGGGGCCAGTCATGAAGAATAGTGCTTCCAGGGCCTTCAGGACCACCCCCAGGTGAGACTTTTTCTCTACTCCAGTCCTCCTCTGGCCAATTAGAATATGGTCATAAATTGGGGTGTTAATTAAGATGTTAGTGTAAACTGTTAGAGGCTTGATGACTGAAGAACAAAGAAACTCTCAGATTTCTAATAGGGGAACAGTCACAAAACAGACACACTTTTAAAGAAAATATGAGTACATTCCTGAAGTATGGCTTATTTGGATGACTTCTAGAAAAGACTAGAGCAGTAAGTGACTAAACTCTGAACCCTGAAGTCCTTAGCTGAGGAAGTTTGGGTTTTTTTATGAAGAGGAAGGGAAAGTGAGTAAAATCACAAGAAGTCTAGGGAAAAGTCACTGGAGCAGCAGAGTGGGTGCACAATTTATGCCTTTAGTCTTAATGTTTTTAAACCTAGCTTCAAGTGGCATTTAAAAGTTAAAATGTAAATTTGAATTTACATTCACATTTATATTATTTAAAAATCACTTATTTTAAAAAATGAACCTAATGAATAACAGAGTTTCATCTCTGAGATTCAACTGTTAGGTCCAAGATGATGACAGTTATTGCATCTGCTCTGAGACAAGGAAATCAGCTGAAACATTACTTCTGCTCATTTGATCTTAAAATAGCAAGTATTACATATGTTGGGTTTTTGTTTTTTTATCTTACTATGTTTTGGAACTATTCTAAGTGCTTTCTGCATTTCTCTTAATCTTCACCAAAACGTCATAGGCTGGTATTCTCATTCTTCTCTATTATAGATATGAACACTGAGGCAGAGTAATTTGCTAATGCCTATGCTACAAATAAGTGGTCAAGTCAGAAATCAAACCCAAACAGTTTAAATCCAGGGTTCTGGCTCTTCCATTCCCTATATTTCACCGTTTAAAACAGCAACCCCATCACTCCATATGACTTCATTTTGTTTTAATTTTCTGCATAGCAGTTATTATTTTCTTTATTTATGCCCCTGTGTCCCACTGTAATGGAAATCCCATGACAGCAGGGATCTTGTCTATCTTGCTCATTTGCTCACCACTTACTTGCTAAGAAGGTGCCTTACATATAATAGGCACTCAATACATATTCACAGAATGAAAAAGAAATCAATTATTGCTATATATTTATGATACCCTGAATTTCAGGCATGAAATAGTGATAAAAAATATGTTAGTTAAAGCAAAATTACCCTATGGCTACCAGTTAGTTGTAGTTAAGGGGGAGTGTGGGTGGGTAGGCAGTTGCAAGACTGTGCCATCTTCTATCAGGGAAGTGCTAGTTTATTTGCATCAGAATCAGAGCTGTGAGTTTAAATACAGACTTCTGGCTAGCCTGGGCAAGTGTCTTTCTCTTTCTTTCTTTCTTTCTTTCTTTCTTTCTTTCTTTCTTTCTTTCTTTCTTTCTTTCTTTCTTTCTTTCTTTCTTCCTTCCTTCCTTCCTTCCTTCCTTCCTTCCTTCCTTCCTTCCTTCCTTCCTTCCTTCCTCTTTCCTTTCTTTCCTTTCTTTCCTTTCTTTCGTTTGTCAGTTTATTTTGTTCATTACATTCCACAAATTAGTGAGATTGTATGGTATTTGTCTTTCTCTGACTGGCTCATTTCACTTAGCATGATATTCTCCAGGTCGATCCATGCTGTCTCAAAAGGTAAATTTTCTTTCTTTTATACTGCTGAGTAGTATTCCATGGTGTAAATGTACCACAGCTTTTTTATCCACTCATCTACTGATGGGCACTTGGGCTGTTTCCAGATCTTGGCCATTTTAAGTTTCTTAACTACATGTAAAAAATCAGTTTCTTGTTATGCAAAATTGTGATGATGATAGCACTAACTCACAGTGTAGATATAAGGATTAAATGGGGGTAATTGTGTGAAACAATGTATTTCATAGCTTTATGCAAAATAGAAGTATAGAAGCTATACTCTGTCTCTGCCTTTCTCTACATGTAATATACAATTTTTCTAAAGAAGCAAATAAAAAATATTATGGCTGAGTGTACCCAGTACAAAAGTACATCTGCAATCAGTAAAAAGTTCTGTCGCTTTGGATATCTGTGTTTCAATGAATACTTATATAGACTTTTCATATGATCGAAGTATTTTTTATCAAGTATGTAAACAGACTTACCTAGGCTAATCAGACATATTTTTTGTTATTTGTACTTCAGATTTTGGTTTTTGTCTACATGCACAGATTGAACTGAATGGTATAAACCAAAGTTGAACTTACAATTGTTTTAAATTAGTGACTTATAGAGTTTTTCAAAGATTGCTGTAACCACCCTTTCCACCCCCCATGCCTTTTGACATTTCTACTTTACCACTGCTCCCATAAAGAGGTGGAGTCTATTTCTCCTCTCTTTGAATATGGGCTGGCTTATTTCAAAGTGACACTGCAGGGCTTCCAAAGAAGCCTAAGATTTAAGAGAACTTTCAGCTTCTGTTTTCATTCCCTTAGAAGTCAACTTAAAGTGGTGTGGCTACCTTGCTGGAAAGATCGTGTAGAGATACAGGCATGCCTGGACAGTCCCTAGCTGCTCCAGCCAGCTCAGGTGAGGCACAAAATAGGTGAGTGAAGCCATCTGAAATCCTCTAGACACAGATGGGCCGCCCCAGTTGACCAAGCATGGATGAAAGAGAATCTGCACCTGATGAACTCTAGTCTGAGTGCAGAACACTGAGAAAAAATGATTTTGTAAGCCACTAAATTTTGGGGTGGTTTTTTACACAGCAATAAATGAATAAAGAATACCTTCAACAGTCAATTACTCCGACTAGTCACAGTGACTGGATATGACCATAAATCATGCAGAAGAGTTAAAGCAGCATACCAGCCAATGGATAAAGCACTGGGAATAACTCGCTAGCCCTCAGTGCTGGTTCTGACTTCCTTTTTACCTGCTATGTCACTTAATATCTGTGCACCTCCTTTAGAGATTAGAGATAATGACAGCTATCTCACATGACTGTCTTGAAGACTGTACCTATTGAGAATCATTCAAAATGAATGAATTCTTCTGTTGTAACCTGTAAGTGTTCTCCTACAGAGGTACTTTAGGCACTAGCTTGCCTACTTATAATAACAGCTCTTCTGTTTACTCTATTCCTGTTGATAGGTTTCTGTTAATCAGCTTCTCTTTAAGGAAAGAGTCAAGTAGTTTAAAATTTCCTAAATGAAAATCCAAATATTATTAAAGAAATAGCAAGATGAATATTATAACAGGCATTTTGTATCTGTAACTGTGATATCTAGTTTATTTTAACAGCTATGCTAAAACCCCATGGCATAGTTAATAGTATTATATGCATTCCATCAGTAAGAAGAAAATATCTTCAAACATAATTTCTAATTTACAAGCTTATGATAGGTTCAAGTTGCTGAGAAATTGGACTTAAAAGTATGTCTTAGAATGACAGAAGGCCACTATTAACACCATAATACTTGTATACCTATTGCATCAAATCTGATATTTCAGTTTAATATACTTTGCTGAGTGAGCATAGCATTTTATGGCCTGCTAGTGAAGTAAAAACCAACCCAGACATTTTCCTTTTTCTAATATAATTCACTGCAAAGTTTTAAAACTGCCATTTCTTTTCTTCCTTCTTTTCCAAAAGATTAATGCCCTGGCATTCGTTAATTCCACAAGAGCTCATAATGGGTCAATGAGTCAGTGGTGAGCACCTCCATTAACTGTATTAATTTACACTATGTCAACTTAATGACATTTTATGGCAGCTACTTTTTCTGACATCTACATAGCTATTCAAAAGTACATAACAATTATTGAAGGTGTTAAGGAAAATTAGTATAAGAACTTCACTAAGTTGAATGTCATTCTTACCAAGACTATACTAGAGGAGAGAAATAAAAGATATAAAGTACAAGCTAACTGGTCTGATTTAACTCTGCAGACCTCTCTCCTGAAAGGCCACTTCACTGGCACTCCTCTGTCCAGCTTGTATTCATTACCATAGGAAGAGACTGCCATCAATAAAGAGAGACAGAATAAAACCGTCTACTCTGTTCCAGTTCTCTCTTATGTGACTGACTGAGTTAGTAGATATTGCAGAGTTATTTTTCTTCAGAAATGGAAAAACATTTCTTTACAATTATATCACATCCTTTAGTTTTACAGCTTAGGGATAAAAAATAGAAAGCTTAGGTTTTAACACACAGTTAGCAAAACTATTATTACTCTTGTTAACATATTCTTCCTGCTAAATCTGGTATTATTTTAGGGGGAAAATACTGTACACTTTAATCAATATATTTAAGTATGAATTTAAAAAATCTCAAAGTACCACCAGTATTACAAATTTTTTTAACATTCCCTTAATGAGAAACCCAAAATTCTTATGCTAGAAAAGACTGATACATTTGAACACACACACCAACAACAAAAACATAATTGAAATATAGTAATATAGCAAAGCTGAGAGACTGAGAAATCATAGTCACAATGCAACTTTCTTAAATTGCAATGATCTTTTTTTCAAATCAATAAGAAAAAGAGATAGGACTCAACTGAAAATGGGCAAAAAATATGACTAAGTTTACAGGTCAATAAATATATGAGGAATGCACAACTTCGCTCATAATTAATGAAATGTGAGCCAAAAGAAAGACAACTCCGTTTTCACTTACCAGATTAGCAAAAGTTAAGCTGTTTATTTTAACAGCAATGATGGGGGCATGGGGAAGAAGACATCTGCACACTGATGTAGGGAGTGAATTATCATCTTTGGGAATCATGGTTTGGCAATATCTTTCAAAATTAATAATATATATATATAGCCTTTGAGCCATTAGTCCCATTAACAGAAATTATCCTTTACATATATTCACAAAGTTCATCAAGATGTCTGTGTAGGATGTTTCCAGTAGCTTTGTGTTTAATAGAACAAAATCAGAGTTACAAAGACAAACTCCATCAATAGGAAATTGTGCAAATAAATTACTGCAATGTGCAGCCTTTAAAAACAAAGGGACTACATGGGAAGACTCAAGACATATTCTCATGAAAAATGAAAGGTTCAGTTCTTTCCTGAGAACTGAAAATGACAGCAATCTGTGTCATGTCAAGCTGGGTAAATGAGCTTCTTATGAACTAATGAGGTTGGGGAGTGGGGGAATGATAGGTGTTTGTATTCAATTGGGCTACTTGAGAATAAAAAATAAAAAACCTCTCAAATTAGCAATAACCTCATTGGTCTTTGTCCTTGATGATGTCACTCCAGGAGCCAAAATATCATAATTAACAACAAAATGTAAATGTCTCTGAAAAGTTTCAGAACATGTGAGAATTCTCCCAGCAGTTTTAGAGGGAAAATTCTAGTATGGCATTGGTTACCAGAGACTGACATGTAACTTGGTGAGATAGTTGGTGATTAAAAGCATCAATAGGGGGATTCCAACATGGAGGCAGATTGAGTAGAAGCTACACTGACACTCTCTCAGGACCAAACTGGTATTACAACTAAAATACAGAAAAACCATGCTGAATAATCAACTGAAAACTAGGTAGAGAGAACCTTTATAACAAAGGATGTAAAGCAGAGACAACATAGAGACTGATAAGAAGTGTGGAGACATGAGAGGGCCGGCTGGGCTCCCATGGGCAGCAGCTGAAGGTCCGGAGGGATATCTCAGCCATGGGGGGTTTCCACTGAGAAGTCTGGGGTCAAATGCCCAAGCTGGGCTTCCCAGCCCAGAGCACCAGAACTGAGAAAGGTGTCAACATAATATCTGGCTGTGGAAAGCAGAAGGGTTTCTGTCTGCCAGGGAGAGGCAGCTGGAAATGCAGGCACCCTCTTAGGGCCAAAACGCAAAGTTTTGTGTGCAGCCACTCATCTTGGGCTCTGGTGGAGGGAGGACAGAGTGGACTAGAACTGTGGGGGGAGAATCTAGGGGTGCTGGCTTGGGAGATCAGAGCTCAGAGGGCAGCTACTGGATTCTTGTGCTGAGTCATTCCCCCATACTGCAGAGGACATCTTTCTCAGGCAGACATTTACCATCCAAGCAGACTTTGCCTGGGCAGGAAGCAATTGCTCCACCCACTGAAAACCTCTCAACCCACCTAGTGGACTTTCTACAGCCTGAGGCTCATTAAGAGACTGAAGAACAATTAGACTCTGGGTGCTTTGAGTCTTTGCCTGATTTGCTTCTGGACCCAGGGCTTGGAAAAACGGACCTTGGTGCACATCTTGGTCTTTCCCAAAGGCATCCAGCCCCATCAGAAAGAACCATAAGCTGTGAAGTGTGGAAAGCTTCAAACAGGGTACTCAAGGCCAGTCACAAACAGTGTCTAACATTGGCCTGCACCAGAGACAATCCAAAAGACTGGGAGTCCTGGCAGATCTACCTAATACATAGAAACAAATCCAAACATGCAGCCAAAATGGGGAGGCAGAAAAACAAGCTCCAAGTGAAATAACAAAAGAATTCTCCTGAAGAAGGGCTAAATGAAATGGAGATAAACAATCTATTAGATATAGAGTTCAGAATACTGATCATAAGGATGCTCAACACCATGAGAAAAGAAATGGAAACTATGAAGTGAATTAAGAATGACATAGTAGAAATTAAAAAAAACCCACAACATTGGAAGGAATTAGAAGACAGGATAGAAATAATCATTCAATCAGAGAACCAAAAAGAACAAACAATTGAAAAACAGGAGGATAGTTTAAAGGAGCTGTGGGACAGCATGAAATGTAATAATATTCATGTCATAAGAGTGCCAGAAGGTGTAAGCAAGGGTTAGAGAACCTGTTTGAAGAAAGAATGGCAGAAAACTTCCCTAACCTTGTCAAGGAAAAAGTCACACAAGTTTAGGAGGCACAGAGAGTCCCAAGCAAGAACCCAAAGAGACTCATGCCCAGACACATCGTAATTAAAATGTCAAAAATTGAAAACAGGAATCTTGAAGGTAACAAGAGAAAAACAATCTGTTACCTACAATGGAGCTCCCATAAGGCTGTCTGCTGATTTCTCATCAGAAACTCTAACGGCCAGAAGGGAATGGCATGAAGTACTCAATGTACTGAAAAGCAAGGGTCTGAAACCAAGACTGCTCTGTCCATCAAGGCTATCATTCAAAATAGATGGTGAAATAAAGAGCTTTCCAGACAAAAAAAGGAGGGAGAGTATTACCGCCAAACCAGCATTGCAAGAACTGTTAAAGGGGCTGCTGTAATTAGAAGTTGAAAGAGAGAGAATGAGAAATATAGGCATAAAGAAATAAAATGGCAATAGATAAGTACCTATCAATAATAACCTTAAATATAAATGGATTACATGCTCCAATTAAAACACAGGTTAGCTGAATGGATAAGAAAACATGACCCAAATATGTGCTGTCTACAAAAGTTCCACATCAGAACAAAAGACTCACACAGGCTGGAAAAAAACAACAACTCCTGGAGAACTTTAAGGGACAGACTGATAGCAATACAGTCACAGTAGGGGATTTTAACACTCCACTGACTTTGCTAGATAGATCTTCCAGACAAAAAAATAACAAGGAAACAGTGACTATAAATGACACACTAGATCAGATGGATTTAATTGACATTTACAGAACACTTCACCCTAAAGCTGCAGAATATATATTCTCCTCAAGCGCACATGTGACATTCTCAAAGATAACCCACATGTTAGGACACAAAACATGCTTCTACATGTTCAAGGAGACTGAAATCATATCAAGCATCTTCTCAGGCATTTACACCATGGAATACTATGCAGCTGTAAAAAAGAAGGATCCCTCACTCTTTGAGACAGCATGGTGGGCCCTGGAGACTATTATGCTAAGTGAAATAAGCCAGTCAGAGAAAGAAAAGTGTCACATGATCTTACTCATATGTGGAATCTAATGAACAAAATAAACCAATGAACAAAATAAATCCAGAGACATAGAAGCATGGAACAGACTGATGAATCTCAGAGGGAAGGCAGGGATGTGGGGTGGGGAGGGAGAGAATAACCTAAGAACTTATATGCATATATGCATAACCCATGGACACAGACAATAGTGTGGTGAAGGGGCAGGGTGGAGGGGATCAATGGGGGAAAAAGGGGAACATTTATACTTTCAACAATAAAGATAATTTTTTTAATTTTTAATTTATTTATTTTTAAAATATATCTTTATTGATTTCAGAGAGAGGAAGGGAGAGGAAGAGACAGAGACAGAATCATCAATGATGAGAGAGTCATTGATCAAGCCCGCAACCCGGGCATGTGCCCTGACTGGGAATCAAACCCCGATCGCCTGAATCCCAGGTCAACGCTCAACGGCTGAGCCACGCCCGGCCAGGCGAAGATAAATTTTTATAAAAAGCATCAATAAAGTGTTAAAGACAGAAAGTAAAGCCTAAATTCCATTTATATACATAAATTAGAATGACTGACTAACGTATGTGTGGGGTTGGAGGATAAATCTTTGAGTCAAGTTAAAAAGCCACCTTTCTTTCTTTCACTCTCTCTCTCTCTCTCTCTCTCTCTCCTTTCTTCTTTCTTTCTTCTTTCAGAATGTCAAATAGAAGTGAACAAGCATTTTTACTTAAAAGTTTGACATAATATGGATACAGCTCGGAATTAAGATGTACAGCCTTACAAAGAAAGGGAAGCCTTAAAATACAGGTAAGAATATTTAACTCCCATATAAAATATTTATTGAATGCTCTTTATGAACACCATGCAAATTCTAGAATCCTATGGACTTCCCATTTCCTGTTAATTCTCAAAATGTTATTAAATAAGAAACAGACTCCCTCCCTGGTTTTACTGTTCTTAAATCAGTTGAAATGATGATTTTTGAGTTTAATTTATCAGTGACATTATAAGTCTGTTAAGAAGGCAATGTGGGCCTTAAGAGTTTAACACAGTAAGGATGCATGTTAAATTATTTTATTTCCAAATGTGAATATGTTGTGGGTATAAATTAATACTAATTCATGCAAACTTTAACAGGAACAAATAAAGCACACAGATATGCTACACACTCCTTGCATCCTTTGTTTTTTGCTTTCAAAAAGAACTGAACAAAAGTTGTATCCATTCACTTTTCTTACAGTTCAGTAACACTGAAATTGCTCTTTTAAAATGTTTGCGATAAGCATAAATATGAAAATGACAATTTTGACTTTAATTCACTGCCTTTTGTTGGATTAAGACCCTAAATGGAATGATACTATAACATTTTCATATTTAACAGTATGATGGGGAAAAAAATCTGCCTTGAAAAAAAAGGGCTTAAAATAAAAAACACATACCTATTCAATAACCTGATCATATAATTTTATTGTCAGGGGAAAAAATAAGAAAAATGAGAGAAAAAAATGTATTTTATTGTTTTGAATACAAGAATTTTTTAAACAAAAGTCCATATAATGATTAACAAATCTTTATATTTAACAATAGTTAAGCAGCACCAACTCTAAAATTGTTATTCTCTCTGGCTATTCCTAGATATTGTGTGTGTACTGATTTAATCTAATGTGTATTGTTGCAAGTGTCCCCAGGCACAGTCAAGTAAAAGCTAAGGCTGTACAGAAGAGCCTACATTTTAAATGGGTCTTGTCATTAATGCCTTATTAATTGCCCCAGGCTACGTAAACCCAAAGCTGGGCAAGCTATAACAATATGACACATTAAGGTCAAATCCAATTCCTGCTGTGTTTTATGGAATGGGCCAAATATTGAGTTAACAGCAGGAAAGCCAATTTATGGGCTTTTATTTCCACCTCCAGATTATTCTATCTAAATTAGATAGGAATTTTTTGAAATAATGAAAGCACCGTAACTGAGTCCTGAATCATTTTCTATGATGCTCAAAATTATTTCCTTTTAGGTTAGATGTACTACATATTTTAAAAATATGATGGAACAAACCTGCACTATACAATGCTTTATATACTCACTTAAATGTAAAAATTAAAAAATTTTAAAGTATTTTTAAAGTATTATTTTATCCTCACTCGAGGATATGTTTACTGATTTAGGGGCGGGGGTGGGGAGGGAGAGATCTATGTTGAGAGAGAAACATTAACTGGTTGTCTCTTGTACACATCCCGACCAGGGATGGAACCCACAACCTAGGTATGTGCCCTGACAGGGAATTGAACCCACAACAACCTTTTGGTGTATGGGAGGACACTCCAACCAATTGAGCCACCTGGCCAGGGCTTGATATATGTATAAATTAAATTAATATCAACATATAAAAGAGCCTACCTTTACATCAGAAGTATCTCTCTGGCTAGTTCTCCAAGACCTTGCAACTGATGAGAAGGTTCGATCTGGATGGTCAAATTTTCCATCATTTGCATTGAGGAAGAAGGTTGTGAAAGGTTCCTAAGCAAAAAAAGAAAGAAAAAGAAAAAACAAAATTTGATCCTTCTGAACACAGCTTCCCCCAGTCCTTTGTAAAATGTGACTTTTTTTTCTTTGTTAATCCTCACCTGAGGATATTTTTTTCATTGATTTTCTAGAGAGAGTGGAAGGGAGGGAGAGAGGGGAACAGAGAGAGAGAGAAAGAGAGAAACATTGTTGTGAGAGAGACACAAATATTGGTTGCTTCCTGCACTTGCTCCGACCCTGGCCAGGGATCAAATTGCAACCCAGGTATGCGCCCTTGACTGGGAATTGAGCCTGAGACCCTTCAGTTCTCCAGCAGATGCTCCAACCACTGAACCACACTGGCCAGGGCAAAATATGACTTTCTATGAAGCCCTTTTGAGGTGGAAACAGTGCAGGATCCTGGAAAGATGCCCACGCCAAGGAGTCAGCAGGGACTGGTCTGGGCCTAACTAGGTCAGTCAGTGTCACTCTGCAGCCTTGGTAGGTCATTTTGCTTCTTGGGCTTCAGCCTTCTGAGCTATACAAAGATGGAGTTATAGTGCCTTGTGATTTTATAAATGACTTTGCACTATTGTCCATTTATAATTCAGATTTTCTTTCTCATAGCTAAGGCCATACATGTTAACACTGCAATAAGAAAATCACTCTGACACTTCTTCATGGCACTATGGAATTAGGTAGGGAATGTCCATCTGGGATTACCCATCAAAGTCTACTGAAATATTTGTACCACATATGGTCTGATGGTCATTTAAAAATACAAATCCCTGCTTTTCAGAGCTCTTAGGAGAAACTACTTAATTTGTCCTCTAGTTTTCTGTGACAGTATCTGCAATGATAGTGTCTGTCACCCACAACATGTTTCCATAGCTGGAAACCAAGAAATAACTTTATCACAAGGGACTAATGCATTTAATATTAATGATTTTTCTGTAGTTACTTTGGGAGAGGAACATTATTGCTGATGTCATTAAATTTGCTTCCAAATTTAAAAGAAATAGTGTGGTAAAGGCCTAGAGGCAGGGTGGTGTGGGGTGGAGAGAGTCAGTGGGGGAAAAGGGGGACATATGTAACACTTTCAACAATAAAGATAAATTGTTGGAAAAAAGGATTAAATAACTTTCATTCTAACTAAGGATTTCTTAGTTAACTATAACAAAGATAAATCTATATTTCTTTTTTCATGGTTCAATTCTTCACTCAAGTCTAGGATGAATGCCCTGTCACTTCAGGTTCAATAATGCTAAGAAATCTTTCCTAAATATTTAGGCTTTTTTCTTTAATATATAATATCTTCATTCTTCTATATCTATAAAACATTACTTTGTCCCTTTCAAGTCCCCTTTTGCCACTAGCCATAAAATCCAGCTGTCTGGCAACAGCTACAAATATTCATCTTCTTCATTATCTTCCTATAATTTAGTGTGGTTAGATGTTATCAATTTTATGTTTGTAATGTATCACCAATATTTCATGTTCACTGTTGAATGACAGAAAAGTATCATGAAAGAGAAAAGTTGAAGAATGATAGATATAACAATGTATAGGTAAGGGGGCTATTATTGATCCCTCTGAAAATCAGATACGCATCCAGGAAGTCCATATTGCTGTTTAAGATTTTAAGTGACATCAGAGACAAATAGATATCACCAAAATTAAGTTAGGAAAAAAATTATGAGATGTCTTTCACTAATTAATTTACTTTGTAGAGTTTAACTCATTATTAAATATAAGGTAGTTAATGCAGTATATCTTATCAATAAATTAAATTAAAGTGAGGATATAAAAATTCTAGAAGTAACAATGGTAAATCCAATGAAATGTGACAGATCTAAGTTTGAATTTTGGTGGAACCATTTACCTCTCTTAGGCAAAGTAATTAGCCTTGAGTAGTTGTATTAAGCATCTTGGTTCCTTCATTTGTGTTAATTTGGAATGACAATACCTTGGGGGTAATTATGGGAATTAAATAAGATTAAACAATATTGAGAAAGCTTGAAGTATCTTACCTGACAAAGAGTTATAAAATGACTAGCAGCTTTATGCACTGTGTCAAGAATTCACTGCTGGGATCAGCCCAAGACTGCCAGTTCACTAGACAACACTTCCAGGCTCAGGTCTCACTCATCTTTGAATCTTCAGTTCCCAGCATAGCACTTGGCTAATAGTTAGTGTTTAATAAATGTTTGTTGAACATAATTAAACATACAAAATAGTGTTGGAAGATGGGGTATGGCTGGGTAAGAATAAGATATAGTTTTCCTTTTTAGTTTTTGAGCACTAGTTTGACCATAAGCTTGTATGTTCAGAATCCACTTCTTTATTCTAGGATGCTGATTTTTGTTTTTATTTTTTCCTCTTTAGATAGTAGACAGAGATTAGTCTAGAGGGGTCACACTTATCTCAGTGATTTTTAACCTATTAAATAGCTGTGAGTAAAGACTCATTTATACATGTAAAGCCTTACTTCTTATCATCAACCATTAAAAGCTGATCTTTACCCCAACCTAAATGATCTCTCCTGGTTTTCAACCCTTAACAAAGACCTGCCAAGAATAGCAAAGATGGGCATAAAGAAAATAAATCAGAAATTAAATAATTATTTTTATTTTTGATCTTCTAGTGGCACCTAAAGCAAAGAATACTAAAGAGTTCCATGTTTCATTGTTTTAAGTAGCTTTTAAAAAGATTTGATTAACTGTTTCAGGGTCACAGACCACATTACTGACATATAATTCCCATTATTACTGAAGGCCTCCAGCTGCTACACTGGTAGAGTACTAATAGAAATTGATAACCTATTTGTTTATAAGTGAGTATTGATTTTTCAAGCTCTGGTTACCATGGAGATTACCTTTTTCCATGTGTCTCCCTATTACTTTCCTGGCACAATGCAAGGCCTTTCTTTTTCATTTGCTCATGCTTGACTAACATAGAGGACCAAATGCTATACTAAGCTTTTTTCTTCTTCACCTAACACATGCTGATGGAACTATTTTTTACACGCATATCACCATATCGGGTATTTTGTTATTACACTAAAAAAGCTTTTGGCTTGGGAAATAAACTGTACAAGTGAATAAATATTAAACAGAAATTTCAGAAAATAAAATTCTGGCACTTGTTGGCTTTAAAAACTTTAGGCTAGGCCCTGTAACATGGCAGACTTCCTTCCCCTAAGTGCATCTACCCGGAGGTCATTTCATATCTTCCAAATCTTTTTCAGTGGTAGAAAAATGAAATTAACCTGTCTTGCACTGGTAAGTACCTGTCCTACTGAATTCTATCATAACCTTTAGTCCCCTGCAAAGACACTAACTACCTTTCCTGCCTTTCAATGGTTACAGACCAATTAATTCCATCCTGAGCATCTTATTCTGTCCCCTGCTCCTCTTCCTGTTAGCCAACTTGTTTATCTTCTGGCTTATATGATTTTTGCTCAGTCATCTCATAAGAATCTTTTCTTAAGTCCCTCTCTTCTTGTACTTTTCTTCTTTACCTTCTCTTCATTTTATTTGAAACAAAACCCATCTATGGGTAATAGGTAGTATTTGGAATATATCAAAGAAAAGATGTATATTTTGAATTCATGTGAAGCATAACGAATACTAAAAGGAAGGGAACTATGAGTTACTGAACACCTTTCTGTGCTTGGCACTATATTATCTCAGTTAACTCAATCCTCACTATTATCCTTAAGAGTAGATACAATTACTCCTGTTTTATATCTGAGAAAGTTCAAGATCACATTCTAGGTAATGGAGGAATCATTGTTTTCACTGTCCTTTGTTTAACTTCAGGGTTTATTTTATCCCATTGCTTTTGAAAGAATCCAGAAGTATCTTAGAATCTCTAAGTCTCTATTAATTAACCTATGTAACTACTATACGCCATGCTCTTGATTAAGAATTCCTCATCTTACTCTAATATGCATTGTCCTTAAGAATCAGTATGCAAGATAAACATGAATACAATATTTAATTCAGTAGCGTTATCCTTTGTTTTTAATTACAACACTTGCAACAGTGTTTCTATGATTTTCTTCACTACAAATATGTATTTTTAAAAAAATTATGGCTTATGCCCAGCCGGTGTTGCTCAGTGGTTGAGTGTTAACCCATGCACCAAGAAATCACAGGTTCGATTCCCAGTCAGAGCACATGCCCAAGTTGAGGGCTTGATCCCCAGAAGGGGGCGTGCAGGAGGCAGCTGATGTTTCTCTCTCGTGGATCTTTCTCTCTCCCTCTTCCTTCCTGTCTCTTTAAAATCAATGAAAACATACTTTTTTGAAAAAGAAAAAATATATTATGGCTTAAACAGACTCTTGGGTAAGCTTTCAAAACAACTCATAATTTATAAAGTCCCAAATTTTAAACAACTGAATTATAAATTAACTCTCATTGCAAAATCTATGTAATTTCCTAAAAATTATGATTAAATGTTTGACAAATGAGTTTTGAATAGGTAGGTTGAATACATTGCATTCAGAAACTGCATTGGTTATTAAGGGATAGAAAGGTCAGCGAGTAAAATTTAATTACTTCTCTGTATATGTTATATGTTCAGGGTAAGATATAAAGTAAAAACATTCTAACTAAAATGTGTCCTTTTATACTACTTAATATCTGAAGAAACTCCAAACCCTGCTAAAATAGTTTATTCATCATTTGCCCAATGGCAGCTAGCAAGGAGTCTTTTCAGAGTCACGGATTTTGACAAGTGACTTCACTGGTAGTTTGTCCATAATATTTTTTTCTTGTCCATAATATTTTTAATTTAAAGCAATGAGGTATGAAGTTAATCAGGATTTTAAAGTAATTATTATCATTGCCATACTAAATATACTGACTGACACTAATAATGAATTTAATGACTTTAGGTCTAAAATGCTTGAAAAGTAAAGGGCAGATACTTTAACGTGTATTTTGTTTTTTATGAACAAATTTTTAGTGACATGGATTTTAGTGCATTTTCTACTTCATAAACTCCTATTGGGATGGGAGTGAGGAAATCACAATGAGGTATGAAGTTCCCTGGGCCATTAGTTTAAACACTTAGTAAGCTATTAGAACCATGATACTTCTACAGTATTTGTAATAGCACAACACAGGATGTGTTGGCTAAATGAGTCCCCATAAAAGAAGTCCTATAGATCTGTTCTGTCCACTACAGTAGCCACTAGCCACTTGTAACTACTGAGTGCTTGAAATACAGCTATTTAGAACTGAATGTGCTATAAAAATAAAATAAATTCTGGATTTCAAAGATTTAACTAAAAAAGTAAAATATCTCAATAATAATTTTTATTGGTTAAATATTGAAATGATAACATTTGGGATATATTGGGCTAACAAATATATTTATTAAAATTAATTTCACCTGTTTCTTTTTACTCTTAAATGTGGCTACTAGAAATTTTAAACCATAAGTGGTTTGCACTATATTTCTGTCCTTAGCACAACTATGGGTAGTACTAAAAGGGCATGTGTAGAATATATATGTGTATAGCATTTCTGCCATACCCTTGCATAAACTCAAATTTGTATTACGTTAGATTAAATTATGATTTATTATTTGAAAAAGTGTTTAGTTTATCAGAATAGAAGAGTATAAACTGAAATCGAGCTGTTGATAGTAAGTACTTTTATGGATTCACACTTAAGTAAGTCTTATAAATCTGACTTCAGACTAATTTGATTACACAAAACCACTGAATTTCGCTTTACATATTTCAAAATGACACATATTTTATATGATAGTATGTATCACATATATAATATATATGTATCATATATACAATATGTGCATGTATGTCATATGTATGATATATACAAGTATCATAGATATGTTCTTGTTTATTTCTCAGAATACCACCCCCTTGATAATGTATTTTTTACAAATGGTTCCTGACTTTTTTTTTTTAATCCTCCAAATACCTAAGAGAGGTGTCTTACTCCCTCCATGTCGATGGCTCAATATAGCAATGATTGTCCTTGATGGGACAGGAGGTGATATAAAAACGCCTCTCAAGTTGAGTATCTCTGGTTTACACACTTTCTAAAAGTTCCATCCTCTACAGTTTTGGAAGTCCCTCTGCGATAAAGTCAAATAGACTGCTGCTTAAAAATCATATCTCATGGGCTCCTTAAGCCCAGGTATGTTTTTTCTTGGCTTCCAGAGTGAATCCTAAGCAGAAAACAGAACTTTAACTTTACTGACACTTTTTCTCTAGTTTTTTTTTTTTTAACTTCCTTTGCTGATATTTTGTTATAACGTACAACATACCCACCCCATAAGTCATCTCCCACTGATGGCAGTGATGATTGAATTTGGTTTTATGGTCTGACGATTTGGTAGTCAGAGAATCTATTTTATTAGTCTTTTTGTTTTCTTGTTTGCCTATTTGTGAGCCTAAATTAAGTAAGAATATATTTTATGTCCAGTATAAAGGACACAAGCTCTTGGAGATCTTGACTGTTAAATTTTTGTGCTTCTGTGTTTAATTTTCTCTTTATATATGTGTCTGTAATTCAGGAAAGCCTTTGCCTCTTCTGTGAGTATGAAGTATTTTCCTATGTCTGGAGAGTATTAAATTATTATAATCCATAAACTAAAGGTATTCTGTTTTGATTAATGGTTTATAGTGGTAAAAAAGCACTTACATAAATCTAATATTCCCCCCAAATGAACAGAAAATAAACAGAATTTCTTATACTTTAGAAGTGCTAGAGTTAAAAAAATATTTCTTAAGAAACTGCTAGCTCTGAAACATTTTTGTAAAAAAACACCAGGTTCACATAATTAAGCTGAATTTTTTAACAAATTAGATAACCACCTTTGATCTATAAAAGAAAGTCTTGTATTTTCCTTTAGTTTATAATTACAGAGTTTATTTTTAAAAAAAATAAGATTTGAGTTTGTTTTCCTATGAACTAGTTAATCTAAACTTCTTAAACTTCTTATGCTGGTTTAGAATTATGAAAAGTATAAAATTCACATTCAATTAAATGGATTCATAATTCTGACAAACCTTTTTTTATTGTTTGCAGTATATCACTGATCAGTGACTTACAAGTTACTAAAAACATAGTCATAGTATGTATTTGTAGTAAGTTCAATTTCTCCTCAATATGTAGAGAATGCTTGAGGAAGACCTCCAAACAAAAGCTGTCATTTAGGCTGAGGGGAAAAAAAATATTTGAAAATAGAAGATGCATTGCCATGTATGCACATTTTCATGTATGGTACTTTAGCATGTGTTTCTAAAGCAAATCGGCCTCATGCAACAAAGTGGTCTGAAGTATATTTTGGTAAGGAGAGAAAACATATTGATTCTATTGATTTAGAGATTTGATTTAGCATTCTAGGATACTCCTTGGTTGCTTATGGTAAAAAAATAAAAATAAAAAATAAGATCATCTGATTTCAGTAACTGCTCTTGACTAGATTGAAGAAGGCAATATAAAAGGCAAAGAGATTGGTTAAGAGGTTTTGCAATAATCTAGATGAAAAATAATGAGAACCTGAACTAAGGAAATACTAGAGAAAAGAAGATATTTAGTTGGTAGAACCTACCTGATGGGATATCTAATTGGATATAAGGGGATGGTAAAACAGAAAAATATCTAAATTGGATAACTGGGTGAATGATCATGCCATTTATTTAGATAGGAAATGCAGCAGGAACCACAGTAGGTTTGTGAGGGAGATGAGGAGTCCATTTTTGGAAATGGTTTGGCTAGAAATATCCTGTAGGATATACAAATACATATATGCTAGAAATATAGGTTAGGAGCTCAAGAGAGATTTCTGCAATAAAAACAGAAGCAGGAAGTTATTAGCTTATAGTTACATGACAGAGACCAGATAAAATACATAGAAAAATCCTGAGGAATAGAAACATTGAGAAAAAGAAATCTGAGGATGAGACTGTGCAGGGCATGGTAAGAATGATAAGAGGCAACAGGAGAAAATATTGTCAGAAGAGTCATAACAGGGAAGAATTTCAAGAAGGAGAAAGTAAGCAATGGTGTCAAATGCTTCAAGATACATCAATTAGAAACAGGAAGCTCTAGTCCCATAACTTTTGACCTCCATAAGAATTTGGTGAAGTGATGGGTCTGGAAGATAAATCCAGCAGGCTCAAAACTGAAGAGGAGGGACAGAGACGAGCACAGGGCAGTGCGGTGCAGCAGAGCCCCTGCTTTCAGTGCATTCATTTGTCTAACCAGGGAAGAGAAGTGGAAAGAAAGTAACTGCTGAGTGGCAGAGGGGAGCTAGAAAGAGACAACTAATTAATTAGATCAGAGACTTGACTATGTATCTTAGAAGAAAGAGAAAGTAACACAAATAAGTCTTTAAAATATTTAGAAACTATTTTTAAAATATACTGCCCAACAAGGAAGATAGAGACAGACAGGAGAGAGTGTCAGCTTGTGGCAGTCAGTGAGAAAGGAAACAGTGGATATTAAAGAGGTATTCCAGAACTTTGGTTCCTTTTATAATTGGTTCACAATAATCTATCTTCCTAACCCAATTTTACAAATGAGACAACTCATTAAAAAAAAAAAAAAAAAAAGGACTTGGGTTTTGCTAGAGTTTGAAATTCATCATTTCATTGGTCTCTAATCTTTGTTTAAAACAAATAAGTATATTTAATTTTTAATTTATTTACTTGAAAACCTTTGAAGAATTAAAGGCAAACTGTAACGTGATGAAGATACTCACAATTCGAACAAGCCAGGATAAGGTAGAAGCTGCTGTTGAATAATGTGTATTATAATGGTAGGGTGGGCTGTGATCATCTTCCCATGTCTCGTAACGCTCTGCATAAAACACAGCTCTCTTTGGGTTCAAAGCACCAATTGGCTATAAAAAGAGAAAAAGAAGCATTTTGTTTAATACAGTCATATTAGACATTCTATATTATAACTATCCTGAAAGTACATACTGTTAATTCATCTTAACCATAGAGCAAAAATAAATGATTCTACATTTTTACCAAATTTAATTTTTTTAATCCTCCCTTGAAGATATTTTTTCCATTGATTTTTATAGAGTGGAAGGGAGGGAGGGAGAGAGAGAGAGAGAAAGAAATATCAATGTGAGACACATAGATTGATTGCCTCCAGCACATCCCATGACCAGGGCTGGGGACCTCACCTGCAACCCAGGTACATGCCCTTGACTGGGAATCAAACACAAGACCCTTCGGTCTGTGGGCTGAAGCTCTAATCACTGAGCAAAACCAGCCAGGGCACCAAATATAATTTTGATATTAATTACAAATCCTTATACTTGCTAAAAATAATCCAAAAGGTTATTTATGTATGCAAGGTTTCTTGATTTTACTGAGCTTCATTAAACCGGATTAGTAAAGATGATCCAGTTTAAACTGTTAAGGCAAAACCAACATTTTTTATGTTATTTTCCTGCCTACTTAACCATAACAAATTAGCTTCATTATAGGAAATCCAATGAGAAAGTGACGCAGTTGACCATGTTAGAGAAAATCTTGTCTTAGCCTGTCACCTAGAGTGTGAAAGACAATTATTACCCATATAGAAACCCTGTTGGAATGTTAGTCTCATTCTGTTATACAGAAGAAGCATGTATCTTTTTTAAGTTACACTGCAAACCTAAGGCTGATGGAAATAATTCAGACAATTCAGATTCCCTGGAAAGCATTTTGGTAAGGCCACTATGGCCTTTCCTGTCAGTACCACGGCACTACAGATAATGACGTTAATCCCTATAATGGAGCACACAATGAAGTTCTCAGGGTACAATATATATATTTTTCAACAAAGCATGTCTTTATTAGATCATTGTCTCAAATATCTAAGCACACCTAATCGTTAAGAATTTCTAGCATAGACTTCTCATGATTTCAAATAGCAAACTGCCTTAGCTTAAGTTTTTGTCTAATTTTGGTTTAATGGGATATGGAGTCAACTCTTATGATATCTAATTGCTACATTATTTTATTTCAGGTTGCATATTCTAAAAATAAATGTTTATAGAGAAAACAAAAGATGAATACTAAGTATAATTTATAACTCCTTTATTTCAAAATTTAATATTACTAGTTAATTATGAAGTTTCCCCAAAGGCTTAATTTTAAAAAAAGATGTAGAAAATTAGTGTCTCAATGAAACAAATAATGTTACACAAGAGAGAAATATTCACTTATAAATTGTTTGTAAGCTTTTTCTTTTGGTCCTTGGGGAATAATCCAAACAACACAATGTTGTCAGCAGTTAAAATCTCTTAGAATTTCCATAATAAACCCTTAGCAAGGATTTTTATTCTGAATGTTAAAATTATCTGTAAATTATGTTCATTTTTCTTTACCTAAATTAGGACTTAACAAAGACTAAACAATTTAATAATTTACCTGTAAAAAACTTTGGTTTAAATATATTTTTAAAATGTTCTAAGGATCAAACTTCATTGTGTTAAATCCTACTAGTATCCCTCAAATCTCTTTATTCAGATGTAAAAAGGCAATGTAATTTCATTAAAAGTCACATAAAATACTAATAATATTTAAAACAAATATTGGAATAAATGTGAGTTCTGTTGTAATTTAGTAACAGAAATAGTAAGTTTTTCATTTAAAATGGTCTACATCTACTTTCCTAGGTGTGTAGATATCTGTTTTTCTACCTCAGTATTATATTTTTTTCAAAGCATTTAACATGGTTAATACTTTCTTGAATACGCTAATAGACTTTTCACAGGCATAACATGTCTGCACAGTCCTTATGGACTGACCTTATCTGATATTGCTTGTCCTGCCAGACCTCACAAGACATTCTTGAAATAAGAACATGGTCCTTTCTCTAATCTTTTCCAGCCTTCTCCTCAACTACTGGAAAAGGGATAAACTAAATATTTATACTTTTTATTTTACAGAAGTTTCATCAAAGTCTTTTATTGGAATGTTTTACACAATAATACTTTGTAGAAAACAGCTGCACAGTATTACAGTCTGTATATTCCTTCATTAGTAACTGCTTACAATACATTTTTAATTTTGAAGTTTTATCTAATGCATTTAAAAATGAATTTTATAAAACAAAATGTAAATTATTTGGTTTGTACTTATTATTTTGTTATTATTTGCTTCTAAAATTAAGAAATAATAAATCATTCCAAGGAAAAATGCTTCAAAATGTCTGTTTGGGAAACGAGAATTCATCACAGATGACCTATTTTCTTATAGAATCCAAATAAATCTATCTATCTATCTGTCTATCACCTATCTGTCATCTATCAATCATCTACCTATAATTTATCATCTATCTATCATCTATCTATCATCTATATCTATCTATCTATCTATCTATCTATCTATCTATCTATCTATCATCTATCTATCTATCATCTATCTATCTATCTATCATCTATCTATCTATCTATCTATCTATCTATCTATCTATCTATCTATCTATCTATCATCTATCTATCTATCATCTATCTATCTATCTATCTATCTATCTATCTATCTATCTATCTATCATCTATCTATCTATCTATCTCTATCTATCATCTATCTATCTATCTATCATCTATCTATCTATCTATCTATCTATCTATCTATCTATCTATCTATCTATCATCATCTATCTATCTATCTATCTATCTATCATCTATCATCTATCTATCTATCATCTATCTATCATCTATCATCTATCATCTATCTATCTATCTATCTATCTATCTATCTATCTATCTATCTATCTATCATCTATCTATCTATCTATCATCTATCTATCTATCATCTATCATCTATCATCTATCTATCTATCTATCTATCTATCTATCTATCTATCTATCTATCATCTATCTATCTATCTATCTATCATCTATCTATCTATCTATCATCTATCATCTATCTATCTATCTATCTATCATCTATCTATCATCTATCTCTATCATCTATCTATCTATATCTATCATCTATCTATCTATCTATCTATCTATCTATCTATCTATCTATCATCTATCTATCATCTATCTATATCTATCTATCTATCTATATCTATCTATCATCTATCATCTATCTATCTATCTATCTATCTATCATATCTATCTATCTATCTATCTATCTATCTATCTATCTATCTATCTATCTATCTATCTATCTATCATCTATCTATCTATCATCTATCTATCTATCATCTATCTATCTATATCTATCTATCTATCTATCTATCTATCTATCTATCTATCTATCTATCATCTATCTATCTATCTATCTATCTATCTATCTATCTATCTATCTATCTATCTATCATCTATCATCTATCTATCTATCATCTATCTATCTATCATCTATCTATCTATCTATCTATCTATCATCTGTCTATCTATCTATCTATCTATCTATCTATCTATCTATCTATCATCTATCTATCTATCATCTATCTATCTATCTATCTATCTATCTATCTATCTATCTATCATCATCTATCTATCTATCTATCTATCTATCTATCTATCTATCTATCTATCTATCTATCATCTATCTATCTATCTATCATCTATCATCTATCTATCTATCATCTATCTATATCATCTATCATCATCTATCTCTATCTATCTATCTATCATCATCTATCTATATCTATCATCTACCTATCATTTATCATCTATCTATGTAATCTATCATTTATCTATCATCATATATCTATCCTAAAGCCTCACCCTTCTTTTTGTTTTCATAACTGTTAACATACAATAGAACTAGTGTTCCTTGGAATGTAATCTGAAAAATTCTAGTTATAATCTTTAAACTATATGTAAGGTGTCCCCAAAACTATATACATACACTTTGAATAATTATAAAGGCAGTGTTTATTAAAATATATTTGATTTTCAAAATGGAGCTATCAGCTGTTAAAGCATATATAGATATTTTTGGGGGGATGCCCTGTATTTATGAGAGCTAACTTTTTGATTTCATTTTTCAGTCATGAGGTACATATCATTCTTAAAATTCTCAGTTATGATGATGTAGAAATCATACTTACAGATGCTTCTGTGCTTGAGTAAATTCCCTGCCTCTTTTTTAATCTGATCAGGGAATTTCAACTCATTTTTTCCAGAAGCAGCTCAGATTTCATCTAGAAAGGCATACATGACACCATCTGGTAATAGTTAGGCAAGTTTATAACATTTGTTTTGCCAGTACACTTGCCCTTCAAGGGAATGTCTGATGTTTTATTCATCTCTGCCCTCTCAGCACTTGATACAGTACCTGGCTCTTTTAAGGTGCATAATAAGTGCCAAATGAATGAAGACTTATTGACCTGCTTATACGTATAATATTTTGAATTTCCATATGAAAATTTTAGAAAAAATTTTAGGCAAAGTCAAAAGGCAAATCAAGTAAAAAATATTTATAGTACATACGATAAAGGGCTAGTTTTTTTTAAAATGAACTTTCACAAATCAATAAGAAACTAATGAACAATCTAATTAAACAAATGGGAAAATAAGAACAGGCAATTAGTAGATCCAAATTTCCAATATATGCAGGAAAAACAGCACCAGCCCATGTAACATAATGGGTATCTATAATTTTTTGTTCAGCACACATTACCCCTACTTTATGAACCGCTCCTTCCCCACACTTGGTCTACCTGGTTCATTCACGTGGGCTGACTCAGTTACATCACCCTCTTGGTGGGTGTGTGATCCAGACCTATTAATAAGCTTATTCTAAATCATATGGCTACCAAGATTGGTACAGAAATGGGCACATGATTCAAGTTATTCCCGTGAAACTTTGCTGAAACCATCTGGGAAAGAAGCATTCTCTTTTTCTAGTGGGGCTACAAAGGCATCACTGACATAACACAGGAAAGCCTGTGTGAGAAAGAAGCCAGTGAGGAAAAATACCAGAGATGTAGCATCCTATGATCCTGGTGAATCTTTGGATCCAGTTTTCCTGAAATGACCCACCCCTGGATTTCTGAGTTACACAGACCAATAAAAACTCTATATTTTGCTCTGGCCAGTGTGGCTTAGTGATTAGAGCATAAGCCCGGGCATGGAAGGGTCATGGGTTCAATTCCCAGTCAAGGGCATGTACATGGGTTGCAGGTTTGATCCCTGGCCCTGGTTGGGGCGAGTGCAGAGGTGAGGGCCACAGGAAACCAATCCATGTGTCTCTCACATCAATGTTCTCTCCCTCCCTCTCTCTCTCTCCCTCTCTCTTTCTCTCTTTCCCCCTTCTACTCTCTCTAAAAAGCAATGGAAAAAATATCCTTGGGTGAGGATTAAAAAAAAAAAAGGCTGGCTTGAAAAAATTACAAGATAAATTCATTCAGTAAGTATGCGTCAGAAATTAGTCTAGACCCTAGGATAAGATAAATGAGGTTCTCTCTCTCTGTGTGTGAATAAACAATTAGGTAAATGAGAAAATACCAAATATAAGTGTTCTACTGACAATTAAAATAATAATAGGACAGCAGCAACTCAAAGAACCTCTGAGCAGAGATATGAATGACCAGAAAGAATCAGTCCTATGAATGTCAGGAATGAGAGAATTCAAGACAGAGAAAGAGCTAGTACAAAGGCTCTGAGGGGGCTTGACTGACACATGCAAGAAACTGAAAGGAAGACAGTGTGACTAACACATAGTAGATGAGAGGAAGAGTTTAGGAAATAAGGTGAGAAAATAGATAGAGGCCTTTCAGATGGCTTTGCAGACCAGGGTGATGAAATACATGTTATATGGTAAAGTGCAGTAGAAAATCGCCAAGTGGTTTTAGTGGGAGAGAAACAAGATCTGAGTTAAGCTTTACAAAGGTAACTCCAGTGGTTTTGTAGAGTAATATTAAATTATCATTACCAGGACTAGGATTGAAAAGACATTTGCAAGAACAGCATTGTTTAGCATGATCAATGTTTCTCTAAAAATCCTTTGGTATTGATGTAATATATTTTTACTTAATTAAGCATTTGCTTAATATATTTGCTTAGCATTTTTAGTATATATGTATTTATATATTTATTTATATATATTTAATGTATACAGGGTGGGGCAAAAGTAGGTTTAGTCTTGAGTATGTAAAACACAGAGTTCATTCTTTTGTTATTATTTATTGTATTATTTTCCATATGAACAACTGTAAACATCCTTTTGCCACCCTGTATATGTAATACAGTTTTGCTTAAATATTCAGAGAAAAAATATGAAGACCACACATAAAACTGTAGTAATAGTTGACTCTGGGGAGTGAGAATAATTGAGATTTTTAGTCTTCTCTAACTCTTTTTACTGTTTGATAAAGAATTTGGTTTATCACATGTATAGAATTTTTAGATGGCTTTTTCAGTTATATGGCCCAGAAATGTTTCAAATGTGAACATTTTATCTTTTATAAATTTTAATCAATTATAGTAACTTTATTTTTTACCTAGAAAACAATAAAGACCATATATTTCCAAATGTAAATTCTTTTTATCAATCTTCACTGACATTTGAATCATCATATATCAGAACTTTACTAGTTAAAACAAGTCAAATGACAACATCAGGAAGAAAAGACAAATCAAGAAGGTGGATATTCTTTAGGATAACTGGCACAGTCTCTTCAATAAATCGATATCATGAAAAAAGATGGGGTGGTAGAGGCTGGGAGCTATTCTAGCCTAAAAGACACTTGAGAGACATAAGAATCAAATGGGATATGTAGTCCTTTACTGAACCCTGGCTTGAACAAAACAATTTTTATAAATATATGGGGGATAATTAAGAAGACTTGATTATGAGCCCAGCATTAGATAATATTAAATTTTGTTAGGTGTGATGATGGTATTTTGGTTATGTAGGAAATGTTTATTTTTCATACTAAAGTACAATACCTTTAATTGAACTTAAAATACTTTAGCCAAAAAAATGCTAAAATATTAATAATTATGGCATCGAAGTATTGGGTAAAATTGGTTATTGTTGATACTTTTCTATGTTTGAAAAATTGTATAATAAAAAGTCAAAATAAAATAAAAATGGAGTGTAAAACCAAGCAAATCTTTCAAATTCATACTAAGTGCTTTATATACTACCTATGTGTTGGGTTGTTCTTATAGATAAGCATGCTTTTAATTTGAAAATTTGTGTTTCTAAAATGTGTAGAGATTTTGTTCTCTTAAATTGAGTAAATCTCCCATTTGCAATTTTATGAACACTCTTAGTTTTCTTAATATGGCCTTACCATAAGGTGAACTATAGCTAATCACTACACAATTTCCAAGTACATTCTTAAGAAACAGAACCTCAAATGATGAAGCCTTAATAAAATAAGTATTAAGATTTATATGTTGCTTGCTATAGTTGAGTGTATTTTATTTTATAGTTTTCCATAGGGCAAATAAACACAATTGACTATATTATGAAGAAAGATAAAGTTTGAGCTAAAGTTGTACTTTAATTACCCAAATTTATTAGTACATTCACAAGTATGTCAGTCCCACACAGGACTGAAGTCTTTGGAGGTGCGAATGGCTCGCTCAGTGCATTTTTTTTTTTTTAATTTGTCTTTATTGTTGAAAGTATTACAGATGTCCGCTTTTTTACTCCCTTGACCTCTTCTACCCCATCCCTGCCCCACCCTAGGCCTTCACCACACTGCTTTCTGTGTCCATGGGTTATGCATAATATGCATATAAGTTCTTTGGTTAATCTATTCCCACCTACATCTCCCCCCTCCCCCCCTGAGATTTGTCAGTCTGTTCCATGCTTCTTATGTTTCTGGATCTATTTTGTTCATCAGTTTATATTTTGTTCATTAGATTTCACATATGAGTGAGATCATGTAAAATTGAATCAGGAAGAATCAGAAAACCCAAATAGGCCAACAACTGATGAGATCAAAGCAGTAATAAAAAACTCTCAGCAAACAAAAGCCCTGGTCCAGATGGCCTCACAGGTGAGCCCCATCAAGCAATCTACTTATTACAGCAGTTCCTTTAACATTTCTTCAATGCTGGTTTGGTGTTGATAAACTCCTTTAGTCTTTTTTTGGTCTGGGAAGCTCTTTATTTCACCATCTATTTTGTATGATAGCCCTGCTAGATAGAGTAGTCTTGATTTCAGATCCTTGCTTTTCATTACCTTGAATACTTCATGCAGTTCTCTTCTGGCCAGTAGAGTTTCTGCTGAGGAATCAGCAGACAGCTTTACGGGAGCTCCTTTGTAGGTAACAAATTGCTTTTCTCTTGCTGCCTTTAAAATTCTCTCAATGTCTTGAATTTTTTGCATTTTAATTATGATGTGTCTGGGCATGGGTCTCGTTGGGTTCTTCTTGTTTGGGACTCTCTGTGCCTCCTGAACTTGTGTGACTTTTTCCTTGACCAGATTAGGAAAATTTTCTGGCATTATTTCTTCAAACAGGTTCTCTATCTCTTGCTCACTTTCTTTTCCTTCTGGAATTCCTATTATGCAAATATTATTTTCTGTTGTCTCACAGCTCCCTTAAACTGTCCTCCCATTCTTTAATTATTTTTTCTTTCTGGTTCTCTTTGTGAATATTTCTATCCTGTCTTCTAATTCACTGATCCAATCCTCTGATTCCTCTAATCTGCTGTTTATTCCTTCCAGTGTGTTCTTTATTACTTCTATGACATTCTTAATTTCCTTAATAGTTCCCATATCTTTTCTCATGCTGTGAGCATCCTTATAATCATTATTCTGAACTCTATATATGATAGATTGCTTATCTCCATTTCATTTAGCTCTTTTTCTGGAGAATTCTCGTATTGTTTCATTTGGTGCTTGTTTTTTGTCTTCCCATTTTGGCTGCCTGTTTGGGTTTGTTTCAATGTATTAGGTAGATCTGCAAGTACTCCCCATATTTTTGTAGTGTCTCTTGTGTGGGAGAATGTCAGATACTATTTGTGACTGGCCCTGAGTATCCTGTTTGGAGCTTTCAGCAATCCACCACTTGCGGCCTCCTCTGCAGCAGCTGGGTGTGTTTGGTAAGTACCAAGATGTGCACCAAGGCCTGCTTTTCCTAGCTCTGGGTCCAGAAGCAGATCAGGCAAAGACTGAAAGCATCCAGAGATCCACCTTTGCCTGCAGACTGGTTGTTATTCTCCTCAGTGCATTTGTTTTGCCTCCTCTGCTTATATGTGACATGACTGTTCATAGTACAGGGCACTTAGAAAAGGTGGAGGGTATCTAGAAAATAAATTAATCACTAGGCTTGAAAATTGTTTTTTAGTATATTCTACTTACCTATTATATAGAAATAATAGGTAACAAATGAAGGGAAATGCAACATATATAACCATGCAATTACTTCATTACAGAGTTGTGAGGATAAAATAATCTATTTAAGATTCTTAGCACAATACCTGCAATATAAGTGCATGTCAAATTTTGGTTATTATTGTTATCATTATCCCAGGATATTTCCTAAGAAAATTGGTTTTAAATATCTCAGTAAAAAGTAACCATTTTAACATAAAAAACAATGGAGGTATAAAAAATCTTACATCTTCCTGTGTCAGTTCTAAAAGCTTTCTAAATAGTATTAGGATAATGAAGAGCCTATAAATTAGTTTCAAGATCATCTGTATTTAATATTCTGCTTCAGCTGGAAAGAAAGGTTGAAGGAAACAAGCTTTGGCCTAGTTTTGCCATGATAATACTACACTTTGGATCTGACACCTGGCTGATCAAGTCAAAGAGCATAGAAAGGACTCTCTTATCCTTTCTATGGGTAGTATTCTCCTAAGAGCATACACTAGAAAAATGCTCTTGTTGTTTCCAGTTACTTCTTTAATAGCTTAATTTTTTCAAAGCATAACAGGCTCTACTATTTTCTTCCCTCTCTCTCCCTTTCTGAAAGGGTAAGACAATTGGCCAAATGGGGGGGGGGGAACAAGAAAAGAAGCTAAGGGGCCTTTGGCATAAGTAGGCATAGCATACAACCAGTTTGGTAGTCCTGTTCAAATCCTTAAAGCTCCTGGTCACCCTATTATATGTCTCCAATAAACAACAGTGGAGATAATAACAAGCCCTTGCAACTATTTCTGCTTAGCACAGTAGTGTCTGTTTATCAACTTTTTTTCTTCGTCTGTACTTTTCTTGGTTCTTCCTTCCTTTCAATTAGAGGGGAAAGAGCATAGTAATGCCACTGGGTAAAACTAAAAATGACTGTAAACTCTCAAGGGTGTGAACCACTTATTATTGTCTTTTTATCTCCAGTGCCTGGCACAGAGTATGTGTGCAATTAATGCTTGTGGAAGAAAAGAATGAGTGAATGAATAAAATTATTAATTTAAATAAATGCAAATTTTGTAACTGGTTCCCTTTTGCATTTTCCCCTTACAAATTATGCCCTCAGTTTGTATTATTCCATGAGTTTAAAACAGTATCCAAATACTGCCAATTGGAATTTTGTCTTAAAATAGTATTTTTCCTTCAACATTGCAACATAAGCAATCTTAACAAAAACAATTTTCAAATTAAGTGATAAGGCATTAGTCAACATATATTTAGAAAAACTTTCAAATTTGGCAGTAAGTTTTCTGGCAGATGATATATAAATTTACACATTCATATTTTTAACTTCTAAAATGTTTTATATCATCACAGTCTGCTACTAATATACTTAGTAGTTTTGCCCATTCTTCATGTTTTATTGTTAAAACTTAAGCATTATGTAGATTATATAGTAAAGTAAATAAAATGAATTTCATTTTAGATATAGTTAAGATGAAAAAATAAAATAACTTTATTTAAAAATAACTATAGAAACTTGCACCATGTTGCCGAGTTGAGCATTCTCCAACTTCACAATGTAAAATCTTTCCTATGTGGTATACAGACATTTGGTAGTATCAAAGGTGGATGGTGGAAGAATATTCACACTTCAGTGCATCCATTTCCATGTATCACATTTCAAAGCCTCAAGGCATTAACACTTCCCTTTTTAAAGTAGCATAACAATTTGGGAAAATGGTTATGTTTATCATCATCTGTCAATCAACAACTCCTGTGTTAAAAATATGTATTTTCCACTCAATGAATGTGTGGGTGTGTGTGTGATGTCTTATGCTCATGTCAATATCAACAGGACTTGGCTTTGTGATGAAACTATTTCATTTATCAAAGAGCACTGACAGTAAATATAAAAATTCACTTTATACTTTAATGAGCAGAGGCTGTGTTTCCTGTTAAAGTCATGTATGCACTGTAATTTAAGAGTAAAGTTCATATGAGTATATGTGAATAACTGAAGCACTGGCATGTATCATGTTTTATGATAGATTTTAGCACAAGGTCACATCTCCATAAGAAATATCTGTATAAATCAGGGGAAAAATTTTTACACTCACTGTTGGTTGAATATTGAACAGATAAGTCAATGGCAGATTATTTCATTTGTTGCCTATCAGGTTAAACAAAAAAACATAATCTCTAACCTGTAAATGTAATAAATAAAACTTGAAACTGTGAATCAAATCAAATGAGAGGGTCAAATAAATTTTACCGATAAAGAGCTTTTATGCTCCTGTGCTCTGTAACTATTCAATTAAGTGAACTAAGAAAAGAGTAAACATATTATAAATAATAATAAAATATTTTGGTCTAAATAAATGTGCATCTCAAGTTTTAATAAATATTTAACTTCAGTATTTTTATGTTTAAGATTTTGGTAATTTGACAATTTAAAGAGATAAATATTTATTTATTACATAAAAAATTATTTTATATTTACTAAAATATATTGCTTTTTATTTTATTAGAACAAAATTAAATCAGATAATCTCTTACTAGATTTTTTAAATCATACCAAAAGAGTGAGACCTCAGCTGACAAACATGGAACTTTACTTTGTAGCTACCAGTCACTGAATGCCACTTGTGTATCAGGCATTACACTGGGTTTCTTACCTATATTTAGTGTATTTCATTCTTTCAACAACCCTATTATGTAAATACTATTGCATTCATTTTAAAGAAGAGGAAACAAATTCAGAAAGCTTAGGAAACATGCCTAAGATTGTACAGTATGTGTCAGAGCTATATTTGAAGAAAGCCTACATTCTTTCCATGTTCCATTTACTACCTCTCAATTTTTTCTAACTCTCAATTTTAATACAGATACAAAGAAAACTGAAAAGGTTTGATGATTCCAAAATTAACCTTTCCCAGCATCCAGTAAAGACAATAAGAACCTAAAGGATTCAACTTCCTGTGAAAAAGGGATCTGAGTGCTATAGAACTAGCTGTAGTATGAACTTTGGCAAGAGCAAGAAAGCCATCTTCAGGTCATATCATTATTCTACACATGTCATCAAAGCCCCAGCAAAAGTATGTCTGGTGCACAGAAAGTATTTTTATTTACTCTATTTTGCTTCTTGCCTGTATAGTCTTATAAAAATATTAAGTTATTTTTCCAATATGCTTTTGCTATATATTTGATGTTGCTTAATCATGAAATATACAACTCAACACTAGGAGGACAACTCAATTAAAAAATGGGCAAAGGACCTGAACAGACAGTTCTCCAAAGAGGACCTTCAGATGGCCAATAGATATATGAAAAGATGCTCAACATCACTAATAGTCAGAGAAATGCAAATTAAAACCACAATGAGATATCATCTGACATCACCAGAATGGCTACCATTAATACATCCAAAAATGACAAGTGCTGGCAAGGATGTAGAAAAAAGGGAACCCTCATGCACTGCTGGTGGGAATGCAGATTGGTGCAGTCACTGTGGAAAACAGTATGGAGGTTCCTCAAAAAATTAAAAATGAAATTGCCTTTTGACTCAGCAATCCCACTTCTGGGAATATATACTAAGAAACCCGAAACACTAATATGAAAGAATATATGCATCCTTATGTTCATTGCAGTGTTATTTACAATAGCCAATATCTGGAAACAGCCCAAGTACCCATCAATAGATGAGCGGATAAAAAAAGCTGTGATACTTTATACAATGAAATATTATGCAGCTATAAAAAGGGAAATCTTACCTTTTGCAACAGCATGGATGGATATGGAGATTGTTGTGCTATGTGAGATAAGCCAGTCAGAGAAAGACAAATACTATATGATCTCACTTATATGTGGAATCTAATGAACAAAATAACTGATAAACAAAACAGAAGCAGAGGCATGGATACATGAACAGATTACAGCTATCAGAGGAGTGGAGATGTGGGACTGGATAAAAGAAGGTGAAGGGATTAACCAAGAAACATATATACAGAACATATAGACACAGATAACAGTGTGCTGAGCCAGAGGGAAAGGGGGTGGGGGTTAGGTGGAAGAGGGCAAAGGGGGGGAAAACTGAGATAAAAAAGACTTTTCTTGGGGTGTTGGGTGAATGATGCATTGTGCAGATGATGTTTTATTGATTGTACACTTGAAATCTGTATGGTTTTGTGAACCAACATCACCTGAGTAAATGCAATAAAAAATAAGTTAAAATAAATAAAAAATAAATAAAATAAAATAGACAACCATTGTTTTATCAATACTGTCAGAACGGTTTTTGGGAATTATGCAATTTACGCATTTAAAATATATAGATCAGATATGGGAAGAAATATAACCAGGTATACCTAGATGTTTAAAACCCTTATGCACCCCTCTCATTTGCCTCTTACAAGAAGCTACCCAGGCTTACTCAAGAGATAGCTCCTTCATTTGCACTGAGGGGGATCCAGGTTTTGTGAGACTCAAGCAATTTGTAGGAGAAGGGTTCTTTCATAAAATGAACATAAAACTATGAACATAAAGTTAGGAGCAAATTATAAGAAAATGCCCCTGGAACTTGGGGGGCTTTGAAGCTTAAGCTTAATGGTAAATTTATCTCCGACTCTATTTAATGTGCATATATAATTGTATGTATGTAATAAGCAACCTACTGCCTATTGGTTTTTTCCCCTCATAACCAATGAATATTCCTTGAAAGTCAGGGCTATACTTTAGAATCCTCTTAGCACTGCCCTGCAAAGCTCTTTTTATGTAGTAGTCATGTGTATACAAATCTGAAATTTATTTGCTATTCTCTATATTATAGAAATCGTAAAGAATAAACTCAGATACATCATATTTGACAACTTATAATAGGGAGTTGCTTGCTGATTGCCAAGCCAACTTGCTTTAGGGAACAGGACTCCAAATTTCCTCTGGTCAACTCTTTTCCGAGCATTTTTAGAAGGGGTCTTCTGTGACTCTGATTCTACCTCAAGCTGCAACCATGGGAAATGACTGGCTTATCTCATTTCCAATTAACATATTCCATCTCTCTTAAGCAGCACCAATGACACATGAGGCAACATTTTCTGGGATTTCAGGGAAAGAAAAGTTACTTCTGTCTTCCATGACATGTACTTGGTAAAATGTTCTCTCTTTCTTTGGGTAGTATGATGTGAAGTCTGGAACTGTTGCAGCTATTTTGCTAATAAAGGGAGTGCTTGGAGCTACTAGAGCTCATCTGGCAAAGGGTGCGTATGAAGCGCACAGTGGAGAAGGCAGAGCAGAGCAGTGGAAAGAACCAGATCCTTAGTGGCACTGTCTGCATCAATGGAGAAAATCTTACTGAAAACCAAATCTTCCTCTGAATGTTTCAGTTAGAAGAAACAATAATATTGATGTATTGTTCAAGCTATTTGAGCTGGATTGTCTGAAGTTTTCATTCAAAAGTCCTAATTGATACAACATAAAATTTTGTGAAGCCAGTGTTATGTGAAGTATAAAGAAAGAAAGAAAATTTTCATTTTTTTAGGATTATTCATTTCATAGCATTCTAACTTTTTCTATTCAGTAAAGGATATAAAAATTATTTGTTGTTTACTGAAAAAAATCCTAGAATTATTGTCTGCTAGGAATTATTATTTGGAACCCAATCTTTGTTTAGGAACAACTCCTTTTGTTGTTAAGAGATCTTTTAGAATGTTCCTGATTTATAATATCAATCAAATACTCCAATTCTTCCTTGATCTTTTAAAGAGTAACAAACTTTATTAAAATGTTCACTTGTAGTATTAATTATAACTACAAGAATTTCATGTGCTTCTTAGTGGTCATCTCTCCACTATAAAATATTGCATTATTAGTAGTTTTCCCTTGCAATTATATTATTATACTTCAAATGTCATTTTCCCATTAGGCATATAATATGATATATTTTCATACATTGTATATTAATGATTTTTATACAGAATAGTCTTGAGTTTTTAGCTCATTTGTAAGAAGCTGCTATTAAGAAATTCGATGAAGCATGGGAACAATGCAAGAGTAATTTATTAACATATCAATAGGCTTTAATTTGCCAACATTTTCCAATCATGTTAGTCTGACAGAATATAAAGAACAAGTTGCTAAAGCATGAAACATTGTAGAATTGGAAGAAAAACCTATCTATTAAGAGCTCATGGGTTCAAATGTTCACAACATGCAGGACTCCATGCTTGCACCAACATACAGTTAGCATTCATGTTGCCATGCCTATCTAACACTATATAAAATTAGGAGAGCACATGTAAGTCACACAGGAAAGTAATGCCAAAAGGAATACAGATTAAACAGATAAACTTTACAAACTTAAGAAAGGTTTATATATTTTAATTATTATAGAAACTGTGACTTCCTCATTTACTTTATTTCATGTTTTCTACACAGACTAAAAATCTATAATTACTAGCAAGCATTTTACCATAAATCTTCTATAATCCATATTAACCATAATGAAGGTGATATTTTCTTTGGTTAAGAAAGGGTTTCAAGAACATCTGAGTCCAACATCTTAAGAGTAGTTGAACATACACTCTCTAATTTGGTACAGTCCCCTTTATACTTATTGTCATAGATGCTGGCTTCATAGGCTTCTGGTCACTATCTGACCAGACTCTTTCCAAGAAGGCTGCGATTATGTCCATTTCATTAACTCCTATACTCCCTTCCACCTAGTACAGTGCTTGACATATAGTCAGTGTATGACAAATATTTGTTGACTGTATTACTGAAAAAATGAATAAATAAGTGGAGGAAAGAAAGACACCTTAGTGTATAAGCTTCCTTTCACCACAATATCCCAGTTGATTTTAACAAAAAAGGATCTCTTTCCCTGTTGTAAAAATAATATAAAGTAGCCATAGTAGTAGTCAGCTTATAAGGTTTTAATATATCATGCTAATTGGGAGCCTACCTTTAGATTTTTATTATATATATGTTTTATAGTATCTATTACAAAATAGTCATTCAATTAATGTTAAATAAAATACATTCAGGTAAGATTTTGTTTAAAGGACTAGTTTGACAGTTTTCATCCTGATACTGATGAGTTAGTTTGGTTTTGTTTTATACCCAAAGTTACACCTCAGCCTTAGCAAGTCATGTCAAAAATGCACACCATTCAAACATTCTAATTCCGTAAGGAAGTAACAGCACACATTTATTGTCACCATTATTTGAAGGAACTCAAAGTATATGGCTTATATCATTATCTTCATACATACTATAGTATTAATTAATGCTATGCCAGGCACTATTCTAAGTTCTTTACATTTATTAGCCATAAAATTGTCACAACACCCTGTTATTATTGTCTTCATTATACTGGTGAAGAAACTGAGGCAAAAAGAAATTAAATAACCTTGTCTAAGGCCCCAAAGCCAGTGAAAGACAGAATTAGGATTTGAAACCAGACAGTCTAGCTCCACAGCTCTTGTTCTTTTCTTTTTTTTCTTTCTTTTTTTTCCCCTTGGTACATATTTATTTATTAGAATGATCATGGGATAAAACAATGCTGGGTAAAAGCTTGAATAAATATTAGGAAAACATATCCAAATTATATTTTGTAAATATACTTATGTTATATTTGCATATAATTAATAAAGATTCTCTACTTTACTATAAAATTTAAACAGCACAGTTCTTAATTCAGAATACCTTAAATTTTCTTTCTCTTTTTTTAATTTTTAAATTTTATTTTTATTTAAAATATTACAGATGTCCCTTTTTCTCCCCAATGTCCCGTTCCACCCCATCTCATCCCCCTCCTCAGTTGCTCTCCCCACCATTGTCAGTGTCCTTGGGTTGTGCATATATGCATATAAATTCTTTGGTTACTCTCTCGCCCTCTACCCTCCCGCCCTCCTCCATCCCTCTGACATTCATCAGTCTCATCTATGCTTCCATGTCATTGAATCTATTCTGTTCATCAGTTTATTAAGTTCTTTAGATTCCACATATAAGCGAGATCATGTGATATTTGTCTTTTGCTGCCTGACTTATTTTACTCAGCATAATTTTCTCCAGGTCCATCCATACTGTCCCAAAGGGTACGAGATTCTTCTTCTTTACAGCTGTGTAGTATTCCATGGTGTAAATGTCTCACAGCTTTTTTATCCTCTCATCTACTGATGGGCACTTGGGCTGTTTCCAGATCTATTGTAAACTGTGCTGCTATGAACATCGGGGTACATATATTCTTTCTGATGAATGTTTCAGGATTCTTAGGATACATTCCTAGGAGTGGAATCACTGGGTCAAAAGGCAGCTCCATTTCTAATTTTTTGAGGAACCTCCATACTGTTTTCCATAGTGGTTGCACCAGTCTGCATTCCCACCAGCAGTGTACTAGGGTTCCCCTTTCTCCACATCCTCACCAGCACATGTGGTTTGTTGATTTGTTGATGGCAGCCATTCTGACAGGTGTGAGGTGATACCTCATTGTGGTTTTAATTTGCATCTCTCTGATGATTAGCGACGTTGAGCATTTTCTCATTTGACTCTTGGCCATCTGTATGTCCTCTGGAGAAGTGTCTATTCAAGTCCTTTGCCCATTTCTTAATTGGGTTGTTTGTCTTCCTCTTGCTGAGCACTATGAGTTCTTTGTACACTTTGGAAATTAGCCCCTTATCCGATACATCCTTGGAAAATATGTTTTCCCAGACCGTGGAAACCCTAAAGACTCCATCAGAGTACTACTAGATTTGATAAATGAATTTGGCAAGGTAGCTGGATACAAAATTAACATCTGGAAATCAATGGCATTCTTATACACCAACAATGAACTTTCAGAGAGAGAAACTAAAAAAGCAATACCATTTACCATTGCAACTAAAACTATAAGATACCTAGGAATAAACCTAACCAAGGATGTAGAAGACCTGTACTTGGAAAACTACGTGACACTGAAAAAAGAAACAGAGGAAATTTAAACAAGTGGAAGAATATACCATGCTCATAGATTGGAAGAATTAACATCATTAAGATGTCTATACTACCCAAAGCAATTTATAAATTGAATGCAATTCCTATTGAAATACCAACAGCATATTTCACAGACCTAGAATAAACATTTCGAAAATTTATATGGAACCAAAGAAGACCCCGAATAGCTGCAGCCATCTTGAGAAAAAAGAACAGAGTGGGAGGGATCACATTACCAGACTTCAAACTGTATTACAAAGCCACTGTAATCAAAACGGCCTGGTATTGGTACAACAACGGGCATATAGATCAATGGAACAGAACAGAGACCCCAGAAATAGACCCACGCCATTATGGTTAGTTAATATTTGACAAAGTATGCTGGGAGTTTTTTGATTACTGCTTCAATTTCATTTGTTGTTATCGGCTTATTCAGGTTTTCTGCCTCTTCTTGATTCAGCTTTGGAAGGTGATATGCTTCTAGGAATTTGTCCATTTCCCCCATGTTGTCCAATCTGTTGGCATGTAGTTGCTCATAGTATTTTCTTACAATCCTTTGTGTTTCTGTTGGGTTAGTTGTTATATTGCCTCTTTCATTTCTGATTTTACTTATTTGGGTCTTCACTCTTTGTTTCTTAGTGAGTCTGGCTAAAGGTGTATCAATCTTATTTACCTTTTCAAAGAATCAGCTCTTGGTTTCATTGATTTTTTTGTATTGTTTTTTTTAGTCTCTATGTCATTAATCTCTGCTCTGATTTTTATTATTTCCTTCCTTCTCCTTCCTCAGGGCTTTTCCTGCTGTTCTCGTTCTAGTTCTTTCAGTTGTTGTGTTAGATGGTTCATTAGATCTTTTTCTTGTTTCTTGAGATAGGCCTGTAATGCTATGAATTTTCCTCTCAGCACTGCTTTCACCATGTCCCATAGATTTTGGGTTGTTGTCTGTTCATTTTCATTACTTTCCATGAAGTGTTTGATTTTAAACTTGATCTCATTGGTAACCCATTCATTGTTTAATAACATGCTATTTAGCCTCCATGTGTTTGAATATTTTTGAGGTTTTTTATAGTGATTGATTTCTAGTTTCATGGCATTGTGATCCGAGAAGATGCCTGATATGATTTCAATCTTCTCATATTTGTAGAGACTTGCCTTGTGCCCTAACATGTGGTCTATTTTTGAGAATGTTCCATGTGCACTTGAGAAGAATGTGTATTCTGCTGCTTTGGGGTGAAATGTTCTGTAAATGTCAATTAAATCCATTAGATCTAGTGAATCATTTAAGGTCTATGTTTCCCTGTTGATTTTTTGTCTTGATGATCTGTCCAATGCTGACAGTGGGGTGTTAAAGTCCCCCACTATGATGGTGTTGCTGTCAATCTCCCCCTTAAAGTCCCGCAAGAAATTTTTTATATATGCTCCTATATTGAGTGCATAAATGTTTATAAGGGTTATTTCCTCTTGTTGAATTGACCCTTTTAGTATTATGTAGTGACCATCTTTGTCTCTTGTTATGGTCTTCATTTTGAAGTCTATTTTGTCAGAAACAAGAATTACTACCCCAGCTTTCTTTTCCTTTCCATTTGCATGGAATATTTTACTCCATCCCTTCACTTTTAGCCTGTGTGAGTCTTTTGCTCTCAGGTGGGTCTCTTGTAGACAGCATATATTTGGGTCCTATTTTCTTATCCATTCAGCTACCCTATGTCTTTTGATTGGACCATTCCATTTACGTTTAAGGTTACTATTGATATAAATTTATTTAATGCCATTTTCCCCCTTTATGCTGATGTATCTTTCTCTCACTATTCCTTCTTCACAGCTCTTATTCTTCACCACTATTTTATTGCCTCTTATGGAATTCTCTCTATATAATACAGCACCTATTGATATTGCAGGAATGATTTTATTCAGATAATGTATAACTAGATTTCTTCCTGGAGGAAAGGCCCCATGAATTACAATGTGTCTATCTACCCAAGTCTGATTAATTATCTGCATTTGGTAAATGGTTAAAGATTTTTGTTCCGTTCAGTTATATTGGAAAAATTACCATTTGCAGCCAAATTGGAATTCAATTGCTAGTATTATTTTTTACCACCTTGTGATTCTCTATAAGATGGTGGCTAGCAACTAAGATTTGACAGAAAATTCACATAAAATGAAAGAACAAGAGAGTGAATGACAGAAGAATATGCAAAAAAATAGTATGCAGGCTTCAAAATAGGCCAGGAAATATTCCATGTGTACTAATAATGCATAATATTCATGAAGTTCCTCTATGTGCTAAGTACTATGTTATTTTCTTTAAATGTACACATCATTTGATCTTTACCACTGTATGCAGGAAGATAGTATTACTATTCTCAAAATACAAATGGGGAAACTGAGGCTAAGAAAAAGTGGTTTTAATTCACATAGCCAGTAAGTAGTGGAATACAGAACTTCAACTTAGGTAAGTTTTGTTTTCAAAGGCAAGAGAAGGTGTGTTAAGTTAAAAACCATCTGTGGGATTAATTTTAAGTTGGTTGCAATGCATATTTCCTCGTCTCACAAGGCTTATGCTCCCTTTATCCAGGAGCTCCTCAAATCTACCCCTACCAAAACCCAATATATATACATATGTCTTTCAACCTACTGTGAAATGCTAACCCCAACAACTAAGATGATAGAAAAGAGAATTTCATAGTGAATGGGTGGAGGGTTAATATGGCTCTGAAATTATCTTAGCCTATAGAAAAGCTTTTTGGGCTTGGTTCCTAGTTCTTCACTGTATTTCAGAGTTTAGTATCCCACTTCACTTTCTTCTGTACAAATGAGGTGAACTAACCAAAAATCAGCTTTTCATTCTTATCCCCCATTATGTATTTTTTCTTCCCATTTCTGGCACCAAATCTTACCAGATGCTCGATAAATTGTTGTACCCAACTTCTTTCCACTGTTAAGCTCCCTTACAGTGTATGTATATGTGTGTGTGCATTATGATCATGTCTTACTGCCTAAGAAATGTATCACAGAAGTGATTTGCTATTATATTTTGTACTAATTTCAGGTTTCTTACTTTGACCCTTAAAACCTAGGATATCTGAGCAACCTCTCCCTACATCTGTTCTTTTTCAAATATCCATTTTGTTCTGCCTATACTAGTACTAATTTATCTTCTTGTAACTTAATTCCTATGCTAAGAATTGATGAGATTTAGGTGATGACTACAAAAGAAGACAACCAGGTTTACTTTCTTACAAGCATTAATTGAATAGATATACTCGGGTAGAAGTGTTTTTAGAATATAGCCTTATGAAGAAAATTGACTTCTATATACTTAAAAGTTACCTTTGATAGATCCCTGAAGTTTCCTGGAAGAGTCAAGTCCAATTCTTCTGATTCATAGTTTGTTAAGACCCATGGAAACAAAGGGTATTGGTTAAGATCGTTATATGTCCGTCCTAGAAAATAAAAAGAGAAATGATAATCTGTCCATACCAATTGATTATAAAATTGTTCCCTTTCTTATAATAGATAACTATTGAATTTCAGAAGAAAAAGAACTGTTTTGTTTAGTGATTAACTGTTTGTTTTTGTTTAATCAAAAGTACTCTAAACAATGTGTTTCAACTGAATTCACTCAATAATAATGAATAAGAACAATTATTTTTTTACAATATAAGCTTGTATAGAGACCATTGTTTGTCATAATTGATTTCTCTTCTTCCTGGGCTACACCACATTTCTCAGACCCCTTACAAGTAGCTATGGGAACTAGTACTAGTTAGTACTAATCAGCAGAAGATGAGCAGAAGTGATATGTGCCACTTCCGGGTGTGGCTCACTGCAACTTGCCATGTGGGCAGCTCCATACTCCATCTCTCTTCTGCTGACTATGATGAAGATAATATTGCTACCTTGGAAGTAGAGCCTTCTTGGCTAGGGACCCTAAAAGTAATAGTGGAGGAGGTCACCCTGCTGACTTGCCCACCTGCAGGCTACGTGACAGTATTCTACTATGATGAGTATATATCTAGAAATTACATTGCCAGTATAGAGACTACTACATTGAGCTTATATCAAGAATCAGTGTCGATATACAGATCATGTATCATAGAAATGTACACTTTAAACTTATATAATCTTATTAACTAATGTCACCCCAATAAATTTAATAAAAAAGGAATCAGTGTAGAGAATTTGCAAAAGCACTCTGAAGAGAACATGGAAAAGTACAGAAGTAGCTGTCATATCCTTTTTCCCCCACTCCTTTAAGTTCATGAATCTTTTTGGAATTATGTTGTTTCACTTTAGTGAAGAGCTGCTGGAACTTATGTTGAATTTTCTATTTTATTGGGGTCATTTTTTTTGATAGAACAAGTATTTCATGCAATATATAGAAGTATAGTGGGAATGTAGACAGTTTAGGGAGAGCATAGCACTGGCTCACCCTCATAAACTGTGTACTAAAATAACACATAATCAGATGAAATTAAGAGAATTGCTACTTAAAAACAGAGTCCCAGAAAAACTTTTATTGGATAAGATCATAGTTTGTAAAAGTATGCTATGATCTGATCATGGGCAACTTTCTAAATTTCCACTCAAATTCAAACTTAGTAGCTACTTTCCTAGTACTTAGTGATCTGAATTTCATCTAGTATACCTTGGTGCACACACCACACATAACATAACAGTAACATAGATATGCACACATTATCTTTTCATCATCAAGTATTGAGACTAAATGATACCTAATCTTAAAGCAATTGTAAATGTGACTATAAAATAAGAAAAACAAGCCACAATCCAGAAATAATTAAATCTACTATTATAAACATCAAATTGTATTAATTCATTAGTAAATAAATGAGTTGGGTGACTGTTAAATGAATCTGAATTTTATAACAAAACTACATATCGTTTAAAATATGTAAGTTGATATAGGTGTGGTGTATGTAGGTAATTGATAGAAAGCAGAGTGTTGCTTCTACTTTACATCTTCTGAAATGAGGTGAGATTAGGTTAGGGTTTCCCCTTCGTTCTCCACCACAGCACTCACACCGACCTGTGTTAGAGCTAATGAGCATCACTGTTAATTTGTCTGCCTCTCTACTAATCTATAAACTCAAGAATGTAGGGCCTGGGGGTTTCTCCCCCCACCTCTGTGTGTGTGTGTGTGTGTGTGTGTGTGTGTGTGTTTAGATACATCTCTGTGTATTGGCATATACTGTTTATCCAATAAATGTTTACTGAAGGAATAAATACATATGTGATAAAAACAAGCCAAATTTTAACAGATGAACAAGCGTAAGCCAAGTAAAGAAGAAAGACTGTCCAAGTACAGACAGTTTCCTTGGAGGATGGGGGCTATGTGAAGGCATAGATGTATGTGGCAGAGAGTGGCACTGTGAATTTGCGCACTAAACTGGAAGGAAATGTCTGCAGCTACACAGCTCAGCCAATGGTGCATCTGTTCTGTGTTTATGTCTATTGTGAAGAATGATACTAATAAGAATACATAAAAATTAGGAACATTTATTAAAGTCTTTTGCACATAAAAATGTTCTGCTAAAACTATCATTATAAAATACAAAATGTAAAATTCTATAACTTTGAATTTATTACTGATAGCTCTTATACATGATAACCTAGGACATCTTATTACTCTCAGTACTTTTTCTACACATGTATATATACAAACTCCAGATTGGCCAGGCAGAGCTGTTTCTGGATTCTAACTGGGCCCATGGCACATTTAGTGCTCTGCCATTTTCTAGGCTACCATTCTACTTAAAAATCTGTAGATTTTAATGAAAACTAGGTATCTTAGTATGCATTTTTATAGAATAATGATGATATTATTTATATAACATATTTATATTATTTATATAAATAAATTAAATAGCTAAAAATTAGATACCATAATTGTTTTTAAATTTTATGATGAGGTTTTATAACTTATACACTAAGGAAAAAACTGTCAAAATAAAATAAAAAACCAAATGACATTAACTCAGTACTTAAATGTATCATATAAATACAAATAGCATAAAAATAGAGACCATATTTGAAGACACTAGTCTTTTAATAGAAATAATTTTCTAATAAAGAAAAGGCTATAATGTTATTTTTGGAAAAAATACAAAGAATAAAAAGCACCATCTTTAAAATACAGCACAAATTGATCGATGCCAGTCACAGCTATGGCAATTCACCTTTCTTATATTGTTTGCAATTCATTTTTAATAATACTTGGAAGGTTGGCTGAAAATAAATGGTAAGGGAAATTTAATAATTTTTAAATTACTAAGGCTTATAGAACCTTTTATTTTTTTATTTTTTAAATATATCTTTATTGATTTCAGAGAGGAAGGGAGAGAAAGAGCTAGAAGCATCAATGATGAGAGAGTCATTGACTGGCTGCCTCCTGTATGTCCCCTACTGGGGATTGAGCCCGCAATCTGGGCATGTGCCCTGACCGGGAATCAAACGATGATCTCCTAAATCATAGGTTGATGCTCAACCACTGAGCCATGTGGGCTGGGCTTATAGCACCCTTTAAAGTCTAATAAATACAATAAACATTATAAATAAATGCACTTACAGAGCTACATTAAATAAAAGTTTCCACATAAAAGCCTTACAACATGAACAGTCAATATATATTTTTTATTTGAATTAAAAATAGACTATGTCCAATAGACATGGACAAAAAGAATGATTAAGTGGTACTTTGGGATTTTGCATTCATAAGTTTCAGCCATAAAGCATTATTACTTTAATTATTTTCCTGAACACCTTTGTGAAATTAAAAAACAAATATTGTTCACTAAGTAAACAAAAAAATTGAAGTATTTCCAAAGTAATACCTGTCAGGTTCTGGCACTTTGGGGAAATTATTTATCAATTGTTTTGTTTTTAATTTTTTAGAATAATTAAAATTTAGTAAATAACCCTGTGCTATAATTGGTAGGGTTCTTTCCTTTTCCAGTAGTAGCAAGTGTAGATTTCTTTCTTTTTTTTTTTTATTAACTATGCTTATAAGGATTTATCTTAGATGATGAATATTAAATATTTCAAGCCTATGACACTAATCTACTCCAACAATAATAGTGAAGCATGGTAAATGAGATCTCTGAAACACTGGATATGTTTCTTCACCTAAAAAAAACTTTTTAATTAAACCATCCAATTTAATGTTTTTATATGGCACTTTAGTTTTGAAGGTAAAGTGATCTAGAGACAGCTGACAAAGAAATTATAACTGCAATTCCTTGGTGAAAATGTTAATGACAGCAAAATATTGTTTAATTAGATGATTGCGGCATCTGGATTAACACTCTTTAAGAGCGATGTTCCTGTGCTTGTCTGCTTCTTCACACTTTACAGACATTTTGTCATCTCTAGGTCATTAGGAGAGAATTTTTAATGATTTTTCTAGAAGCAAGCAGTTCAAGTTACATCTAATTAGATGACAATAATAAGCCCAACACATGCAGCAGCTAAATATATACATAATTAACCAGGGAGGGCTTGTACATCACAGAGTAAAAAAGTGGAAAATGCTAAACAGGAGAAACAGGTTGGGGTTGGAATGTTTTGCTGAATTCATTAGCTGATCATATGAAAAAAGCCCCTCAAAAACCTTTAAAAAAAATCTCAAAACTAATGGAATCATTTACACAAAGTTACATGAGCAATCACTCTATTTTTTTAAGGCAAGAATGTAAGGCTTTAACATATTGTTCATAGTATTATTTAAAAGAGTATAAAATAAGGCATAGGTCATACTTTTCGGAACACAATGAACAGAAATGAGGTCAACTCCAGGAATTTGAGGTTGAAACCACATTTTAGTCAAACTCTACGCATCATTCAAATTCATTTATATAATTTTCAGAAACTTAATATCTTTTGAAAATTAAAAACACACATGTGTTTCAAAATAGTGGAATAAATTACACCACATTCCTAATACAGACTTTTATGTAGTTTTGAAAGTCATGCCTTCAAAGAATACTCAATGAAATAGAAAAGTAGAATCTGAACCTGTATGTGTAGCAGGCTCTAAATGATATGCCATACACAGAAAAATAAAAATTAAAAAAAAAACACCAAAATGTTGCCTTTGATGTTTATGGCTAGGCTTATCAATGATTTAAATTTTAATTATACTTTTCCATATTTCCAATTTTCTACAACGAGTATTTATTAGATTTATAAATAGAACAAAATAAAGGCCATGAAAACATGGTTTCTGAATATTTAACAAAATTATTATGTAAAGTATCTTTATAAAATTTATATACATATAGTAAAATGTGTTTATTTATATGCAATTATGTATATATACACATATTACATGAAGGTAAAAAAAATCTAATAATGCATTAATACTCAGACACTTTTGCCATATTCCTTATTGACTGTCTGATTCTTTTAATGTATTTTTATTATTTCAGAGAGAGGAAGGAAGAGGGAAAGAGCGATACAGAAACATCAATGATAGATTCATTGATCAGCTGCCTCTGGCATGCCCTGTGCTGGGGATTGAGCCCAACATGGGAAACTATGAAGGGAATTAAGAATGACATAGTTGAAATAAAAAAAAATTTAAAAAATTGGTGGTGGTAAACAGCAGATTAGAGGAAGCTGAGGACTGTATCAGTAAATTAGAAAACAGAGTGGGGAAAAAAATCACTGTATCAGATATATAAAAAGAAAAACAATTAAAAAACAGGAAGAAAGTTTAAGGGAGTTGTGGGACAACATGAACAAATAATATTCGCATGATAGGAGCGTCAGAAGATGTAGAAAGTAAGCAAGGGTTAGAACACATTTTGGAAGAATTAATGGCAGGAAACTTCTCAAACCTGGTGAAGGAAAAAAACAAAAAAAAATCACCGAAGTTTAGGAGGCACAGAGAGTCCCAAGCAAGAAGAACACAAAGAGGCTCATGCCCAGACACATCATAATTAAAATGCCAAAAATTCAGCGACATCAGAGCAATGGTGGCGTGAGAGACACCCTTGGCATCTCCCACTGAAATGTCAACAAATTAACTATAATTCAACAAAGAATCACCTAGTCAACACAGAGGCATGCCTAAGAGAACCACATGTCAAAACATCTAAAAGTGAGCAACTGGGAATAAGCAGGGAGACGAGAAGGGAAAAGAGCTCAGATGGCCCTCAGATGCAGCCCTGCAGCTGAGAGCTCAGGGTGCAGCTGGGAGAGTGGAGGAAGCCCGAGGCAGCAGGCTCTTCCTTCAGCCAGCTGGGAAGAAGAGTGTTGAGGGAGGCCAGACTAGCAGCGAGAGCAGAGTGAACAGTGACTGAGCCAGAAGATTCCTGACAGAGCATGGGACTCTGCCTCAAGGATACCTACTGTCATGCAGGGGTGTTTCTGACAAAAAAAACAGAACCACAGAAATCTTGGACTCCCAAAACTTGCCTCCCATTTCCCTTGGTGTCTCTGTAAACCAAGATCTATTGCAGTGGAACCAGTATTTTGCTCTGTGGCTCATCCCCTGGATTGGTGCTTGGGGCTGGATGGCACAGAGGTACAGGATCACAATTAGGATGAGGGCAAAACAAACCCCACCTCTAAGAAGCATGGTCATACTGTCTTACAGAAGCTGCAGAAGTCAAGCCTGGGAGATGAGGGGGGTAAAAAATCTTCCGATTCAGCACCATCTACTAGAAAATAGTAGAAATATCTATTCAGAGAACGCTAACATAGAAGGAATACTTATGCCTAGACAAAGGAGAGTAGCAAATACCATGAATAATCATGGCAACAAGGATGATCACAAAGAAAATGGAAAATCCCCAGGAAGCAATGTGGTATACATGGAAATATGAGATATAAATGACAGAGGTCTCAAGATTGCAGTTCTGAAAATAGTCAATGAGATGAGAGAAAATACAGACAGGCAATTCAGTGCACTCAGAAAACAAATCAGTGAACAAAATGGGCACTTTACCAAAGAGATTGAAACATTAAAAAAGAACCAAACAGAAATCCTGGAAATAAAGCACTCAATTAAGGAGATTAGGAATGAGCTACTGAACATAGAAAACAGAGTCAACCAGATCATGGAATTAGTGATATCAAAGATAGGAATCTAGAAATGACATAGATGGAAGAAGAGAGAGACCTGAGCATGAAGAAAAATGAAAGAGGGCTACGAGAACAATTTGACTCCATCATAAACATCAATATTGGAATAATAGGCATTCCTGAAGAAGAAGAGAGGGAAGAGGGAACAGAGAGTCTATTCAAACAAATAGTGGATGAGAACTTATCAAACCTATGAAAAAAAATTAAATCATCAAATCTAAGAAGCAAACAGAACACCTAATTACATCAATTCAAAGAAGCCCTATCCCAGGAACATTGTATTACAACTGTCAAAAATCAATGATAAAGAAAAAATTCTCAAAAGCAGTCAGGGAAAAGAAAGAAGTGACCTACAAAGAAAAACCTATCAGAATTTAAACCAACTATTCAGCAGAAACTCTACAAGTCAGAAGAGAGTGGAATCAAATATTCAAACGTTTGAAAGAGAGAAATTACCAGCCACAAAAAATGTATCCAGCAAAATTGTCCCTTAAATAAGAAGGAGAAATAAAGGCATTCCCAGACATACAGAAGCTGAGAGATTTTATCACCAGAAAACCTCCAGTGTAGGAAATATTCAAGGGAGTTATTCTACCTAAAACAAAGAACATAAAGTCACAACACTATGAGTAAGATCACCAAAAACTTACAGCATAAACAGGGTTAATTTGTTACAACAAAAACATAAAGGGAGAGAGGGGAGAGGTGTGAACTGGCAAAGGAGAATGAACATCAGATGCACTCAAAACAAAAATTATTATTGTATGTATGCAACTTTATTTTTTATAAACCTAATGGTAACCACAGACAAAAATCCCCAGACGACGACACATAGCTCAAAAACAGAGGATGTAGAGGAAAGAAGTATGAAACGCCACCAAATGAAAACAGAGAGAAGTACAAAGGAAAAGAACCAATGGAAGCACAGAGCTACCAGAAAACAAAAGATAAAATGGCTACAGGGAATCCTGATACATCAATAATTACCCTAAATGTAAATGGTCAGAATTCACCAATAAAGAGGCACAGGGTAGCAGACTGGATTGAAAAACAAGACCCAACCATAGGTTGCCTACAAGAGACACATCGACCCTGCAAAGAAAAGGTAGATTTAAAGTGAAGGGGTAGAAAATGATTCTCTAAGTAAATAACATCCACTGAAAAGCAGGTGTAGCCATACTTATATCTGACAAAATAGATTTCAGGATACCAAAGATAACAAGAGACAAAGATGGACACTATATAATGATAAAGTTTGATGCTACATCAAGAAAACATAACACTTCTTAATATAGATGCACCCAACCGGAGAGCACTGAAATATATAAAACAGCTACTGACAGAACTAAAGGGAGAAACAGATCAAAACGCAATGATAGATGGGGACCTTAATACTTCACTGGCGGGTCTAGATAGAACGACCAAACAGAAAATCAATAAAGAAATATCAGCCTTAAAGGACACATTAGAACAAATGGACATAACTGACATTTACAGAGACTTTCATCCCAGAACATGAGATTATACATTCTTCCAGTGCACATGGAACATTATCAAGGATAGACCATATGTTGGATCACAAAAGTAACCTCAACAAATTCAAGAAGATTGAAATTATACCAAGCATGTTCTCTGACCACAATGCCTTGAAATTAGAAATCAACTGCAAAAAGGAAGTAAAAAAACCCATAAACACATGGAGATTAAACAACATACTACTAAAAAATGACTGGGTCAAAGAAGAAACAAAAGATGATATCAAGAGATATATAGAGACAAATGAGAATGACAGTACAACATATCAAAACTTCTGGGATGTAGCAAATGCAGTAATAAGAGGGAAGTTTATATCATCACAGGCTTATGTCAAGAAACAAGAAAAATACCAAGTAAACAACCTAACATCACATCTTAAAGAACTTGAAAAAGAAGAATAAAAGCAGAAGAAAGGAAATCATAAAAATTAGAGCAGAATTGAATGAAATAGAGAACAAAAAGACTATACAAAAAATTAATAAAACAAAGAGCTGGTTCTTTGAAAAGATTAACAAAGTTGACAAACTCCTGGCTAGACTCACTAATGAAAAAAGGGAAAAGACCCATATAAACAAAATTAGAAATGAGAGAGGAGAACTCACCATAGACATCACAGATATTAAAAGGATCATACAAGAATATTATGACAGACTATATGCCAACAAATTCAATAACCAAGAAGAAATGGATAAGTTCCTAGAAATATATAATCTTTGTAGACTAAATCATGAAGAATTGGAAAATATAAATAGACTGATCAGCAGCGAGGAAACTGAAACAACCGTCAAAAACCTATCAAAAGAATAAAAGCCCAGGAACAGATGACTTCATCAGTGAATTCTACCAAACGTTCAAAGAAGATTTATAACCTATCCTTCTCAAACTCTTCCAAGAAACTACAGAAGAGGCAATACATCCTAACACATTTTATGAGGCCAATATAACCCTAATACCAAAACCTGGCAAGGATAACACAAAAAAAGAAAACTAAAAACCAGTATCTCTAATGAATACAGATGCAAAATTTTAAACAAACACTAGCAAATTGAATACAGCAGTACATCAAAAATAATACATCATCATCAAGTGGGGTTCATTCAGGGGCACAAGGATTGTTCAACATACGTAAATCAATCACTGTAATATACCACATTAACAAAAGAAAGGATAAAAATCATATGATCTTATCAAAAGATACAGAAAAACATTTGATAAGATACAACATCCATTTATGATTAACATATTCAATAAAACAGGAATAGAAGGAAAGTATCTTAACATAATAATGGCCTTATATGCTCTCAGATAATATGCTCAATGGTGAAAAACTGAAAGGTCAGGAACAAGACAAGGATGTTGACTCTCAGCACTCTGATTCAACACAGTTCTGGAAGTCCTAGCCAGAGCAATAAGGCAAGAGAAAGAAATAAAAGGCATCCAAATAGGGAAGTAAGAAATAAAACTGTCACTTTTTGCTGACAACATGATTCCACATATTGCAACCCTAAAAACTCCACCAAAAAACTATTATAAGCAATAAACAAATACAGTCCAGTTGCAGGATATAAAATCTATGTACAAAAGTCCATTGCCTTCCTGTATATCAACAACAAAACTTCAGAAAAAAAAATGAAAAAATAAATTCCTTTTGCAACTGCATCCAAAAGAATAAAACACCTAGGAATAAATTTAACAAAGAACATGAAAGAGCTATATACTGAAAGTTACAAAGCATTATTAAAAGAGATTGAAAAAGACAACAAAATGGAAAAACATCCCATGTTCATGGATTAGAATAATCAACATAGTTAAAATGGCCATATTACCCAAAGCAGTATACAGATTTAATGCAATCCCCATTAAAATACCAATGTCATTTTTTAAAGAAATAGAACAAGAATTCCTCAGATTTGTATGAAACCACAAAAGACCCAGAATAGCCAAAATAATCCTGAGAAAAAAAGAATGAAGCTGGAGGCATCATGCTACCTGACCTCAAATTATACTACAGAGCTATGATAATCAAAACAGCATGGCACTGGCACAAAAACAGACAGATCAGTGGAACAGAACAGAGAGCCCAGATATAAAATCACATGTATATCGGCAGACGATTTCTGACAAAGGAGCCAGAAACACACAATGCAGTAAAGACAGTCTCTTCAATAAATGATGCTGGGAAAACTGGAAAGCCACATGCAGAAGAATTAAACCGGATTACAGTTTTTCCCCATGTACAAAAATCAACTCAAAATGGATCAAAGACCTAATTGTGAGATCCTAAACAATAAGTTACATAAAAGAAAACGTAGGTATCAAACTTATGAACCTTGGTCATAGAGAATATTTTATGAACTTGACCCCCAAAGGCAAGGGAAGTAAAAGAAAAAATAAATGGGACTATATCAAACTAAAAAGCTTCTGCACAGCAAAAAAACTGACAACAAAACAAAGAGGCAGTCGAACAGATGGGAGATGATATTTGCAAACAGTAGCTCTGACAAAGGTTTAATTTCCAAAATATATAAAGAACTCATAAAACTCAACACCGAACAAACAACTGAAGCAAAAAGTGGGCAGAAGACCTGTACAGACACTTTTCCCAAGAATATATACAAACAGCCAATAGATACATGAAAAGATGTTGCAATTAGGGAAATGCAAGTCAAAACCATCTCATGCCTGCTAAGAGTGGCTATTATCAACAAGACAAGCCATAACATGTGTTAGAGAGGTTGTGGGGAAAAGGGAGCCCTCATTCACTGCTGGTGGGAATGTAGACTGGTACACCCACTATGGAAAGCAGTCTGGCGATTCCTAAAAAAATTAAGCATAGAGCTACCATATGACCCAGTAATCCCTCTCCAGGGTATATACCCGAAAAACTTGAAAAGGTGTATTTGTAAAGATATATGCACCCCCATGTTCATTGCAGCAGTATTCACGGTAGTCAAGACAAGGAAACAACCAAAATGTCTTGTGATAGAAGACTGAATAAAGAAGATGTGGTACATGTACAGAATGGAAAACTATTCAGCCATAAGACAGGATGAAATTTTGCCATTTGCAAAAACATGGATAGACCTTGAGAATATTACGCTAAGTGAAGTAAGTCAATCAGAAAAAGCTAAGAACCATATGCCTTCTCTCATATGTGAGATATATAACTGCAACTTGTGGATACAAACAGCATTTTGGTGGTTGCCAGAGGGAAGGGCTGTGGGTGATGAGGGGTGAACAGGGTCTTAGTATATGGTGAGGGGACAAGATACGACTTTGGTTGGGGAGTACATAGAGCAATATACAGATCTTGTAACTGAAACCTACACCTGAAACCTATATGTTCATATTGACCACTGTCACCCAAATAAATTTAATAAAATAAAATAAATAAAAACGCCAAAAATTCAAACCAAGGAGAGAATCTTAAAGGCAGCAAGAGAAGAACTATCTGTTACCTTCAAAGGAACTCCCATTAGATTGTCAGCTGATTTCTCATCAGAAACTCTACAGGCCAGAAGGGAATGGCATGAAGTACTCAAGGTAATGCAAAATCAGGATCTGAAACCAAGATTCCTCTATCCAACAAGGCTATCATTCAAAATAGAAGGTGAAATAGAGATCTTCCCAGAAAAAAAAAAGTCTAAAGGAGTTTATCACCACCAAACCAACACTGAAAGAACTGTTAAAGGAACTGTTGTAATAAGTTGAAATAGAATGAGAAACATAGGCATAAAGAAATAAAATGGCAATAGATAAGTACCTATCAATAATAACCTTAAATATAAATGGATTAAATTCCCCAATCAAAAGACATGGAGTAACTGAATGGATAAGAAAACATGACCCAAATATATGCTGTCTACAAGAGACCACCTCACAACAAAAGACTCACACAGGCTGAAAAAACAAATAAACTTCTAGAGGACTTTAAGCGAGAGACCAACAGCAATGCAGGCACAGTGGGGCACTTAAACACCTCACTGACTTTACTGGATAGATCTTCCAGACAAAAATTAACAAGGAAAGGGTGACTTTAAATGACAGACTAGATCAGATGAATTTAATTGACATTTACAGAACATTTCACCCCAAAGCTGCAGAATATGCATTCTCCTCAAGTGCACATGGGACATTTTCAAAGATAGACCGCATGTTAGGACACAAAACACGCCTCTACAAGTTCAAGAAGACTGAAATCATATCAAGCATCTTCTCAGACATTTACACCATGGAATACTATGCAGTTGTAAAAAAGAAGGATCCCTTACTCTTTGAGACAGCATGGTGGGCCCTGGAGACTATTATGCTAAGTGAAATAAGCCAGTAAGAGAAAGACAAGTATCACATAATCTTACTCATATGTGGAATCTAATGAACAAAATAAACCAATGAACAAAATAGATTCAGAGACATAGAAGCAAGGAACAGACTGACAAATCTCAGAGGGAAAGCAGGGGTGGGTGGGGAGAGATTAACCTTAGAACTTATGTTCTATGCATATATGCATAACCGATGGACACAGACATAGTTGGTGAAGGCCTGGGGGGAGAGGTGCAGGAGGGAGGGGACCAATGTTGGGGGGGAAGGGAACATTTGTAATACTTTCAACAATAAAGATAAATTTTAAAAAAAGAAAATGTAAATTTCCATCACATTGACCTATACTTTTAAAAATGTGTAGACAGAAAAGATTGTTTCAGCTCCTCAATCAGATTCAATTCTGTAACTTTTCTCTTTAACTCAGGAAATTTACAGGATCCCTCATCCAGCAATTTTAGTGAATTCACATAACAGATTACAAAACCAAGCAAACACTTAAGAAGCATAAATATTAAATCAGTTTAATTTGATAGGTATTTACTGAGCAACACTTTTTTCATAGTGACCTTATGATCTCATTAGAAAGATAAGTTAAAGACATAAAATGCTAAGGACACACTACCATAAGTGCCAAAATGTGTGATATAGACAGTGTTATAGAAGATGTGAATGCTACAGAAGATTAGTACAATTATTAGACAGGATTTTTAAAGAATATAGGTGAAATGCAGTGGTTCTCGAAATAGTGGCATCAGCATCACCTGGAGCCTTGTTAGAAATGCAAGCCCCACCCAAACCTACTGAATCAGGAGCTCTGAGGATGGGGCCCAATGATAGCTAGCCTTCTAGTTTCCTGGATGCTGGGTTAGTGGCTATGTTGCTAGTGTTGTGGCTGGTGCTGCTCAGCCAAGTCCCTCTCCAGGAGTCCCCACCACCAGAAGAGAGACTCTAACCCAAGGTCCCATATCTACATCTAATTACTGTCTAGTGGAGGTCATGAAGGCCTGACCACCTTGCCTCAAGGCAAGACAACTCTGAAGCACTATCCCAGTTCCTGGCTCCCTGTGAGATCTACTGAGGTCTTTGCAGCAACTACCTTGGGGTTCAATTTCTCTTCTTACCCAGTCCTACTTTTCCTCGCTCCCCCACAGATATTAATTCCAAAGATACTCTCCAGTAAACTTCCTGCACGCAAATCTTTGCCTTAGAGTCTGTTTCTCTGGATCTGAGACCTAGCTGAAAACAGTACCAGGTTCTACATTAGAGATGATTCTGGGCCCACTTCTAGTATCTGCTAGTATCTGCACAAATCATGACAGTAAATGAACTTCAAAAGCTTCTTCTTTTTTTTTCTTCAAATCTTCTTTTGATGAAATTGTTTAAAAACATTAATTGTTTAGGTTTTTAAGGCAATTAGTAGATTAAAGCTAATGACTAGAGGTGAAATTGAATGGTGCCATAAGTATCTGATGCAGTATAATACAATAGTTGAGTCAAGTTCTAGAGCCAAATTAGAATCCTGACTTCATCACTTATCAGCTCTGTAACTTAGACAAGTTATTCAACTTCTCTGTACCTTATTACCTCATTTGTGAAATGAGGATAAAAATAGAACCTAAGTTTTGGGTTATTGTTGGGACTAAATGAGTAAATACACATACAGCACTTAAAATAATATTTAGAATACTGTAAATTGCTCAATAAATGTTAACAACTATTTGCTACTTTTTCTCAATGTTGACATCAATATTAAAAATGTTTCAAAAAGTAATAATGAAATCAAACAAAGAAACAATAAAAAGATTTATTTTTTCTGAATCTTGATATTAGGAATAATTAAAGATATGTTTAAAAAAGACTATGATAAGGTATACACCAACCATTTCTGGCTTTAGATTACTTAGGAAATTTGTCAATATAAATACTAATACCCTTTCAAGAAATGATAAATCTTACGTTTCAATCAACTGACTTAAATAAGTATGCACTGAACAATAAATGAATCCTTAAAACTGTGTTATGTAACATGATTATTTAGTGGAACCCATGCTAGTAAAAGTGATGTTGGTACAATTGGACATCTTTAAACGGCCCTTTATTCTGGGATCCTCAGAGAACTCTGAAAAGTGTTCCAATAATAAGAGATGAATGAATAATACACTGTTCCCCACAAGACTGGAAAACAGGCAATTCTAATTACCTCCTTAACAAGTACTCAATCTTGGCTTTAGTGAAGCTTGTCTATGAAACCATCACCCAAATCTTCAATGCTGGTGCTCAGTGCAAACTGGCACTCCCACTTAAACTTCAGGACGATGGCAAGGGAAGAATTAGCAGGGTTATAACCAAGAACAGTATCTCAGGATGTTTATATTCACAACCTTTTCCAATTATTATTCTACTTATGTATAAAGGTTCATTTTGCCAGGATAATCATCTATGTACAACAAAATCCTTTGAGTTAATTTGAAGCCCATCTTTTCTATGAAGCTCCCCTTGACTAGACTATCTCATCCTAATCTCTGACTTCTCTAAACTTTTATTATAGGTAATTGCACTTAATTGCATGCTTTCTTGCATGTTCTAAATATATTTATATGCAAATACTGTTCTGATAATTAGATCTTAAATAGCTTGAGCAATGGTGCTCAAATATTATACATCAGAACCAACTAGAAGACTAGTTAAAATGCAGCTCTCTGGGCCACACTCCCAGAATCTCTGATCCAGTAGGTTCAAGGAGGAGTCTGAGAATTACGTCTCTAACAATTTCTCAGATACTGATACTAATACTATAGGTCAGGGGACACTGCCAACCATTCACCTGGAGCATATTATAGTGACTTCTACTTTTTGTAAAATGACATCATATGTCTCTCTGTTATTCACTCTTCTCTCTCTCTCTCTCTCTCTCTCTCTCTCTCTCTATCTATCTATCTATCTATCTCTCTCTCTCTCTCTCTCTCTCATATACATGCTGCCACTACTGGAATTCAACTCTTCATCCCACATTTTCTTTTTTCTTGGAATGCCCTCTGCTTACTTTCTAGGGAATTCTTACTCATATTTCAATTTCCAATTTTCGTGTTGCCTCAGAGAAGCTTTCCATGATCTCTTGGTTATAATCAATACCTCTAAATCTGTGACTCCAAATGGTTATACTAACTCCTAAAAGTCTAAGATCAGGTTCTTTACAATCTGGTTCTTACTTATAGCTCCAATATTATCTCCTGTTATGCTTTGCTTTTAGCCAAGATGTGACACTCATGTCCACTTAAACCATCACACATATCCAGCTGGCAGAAATTTGTAAAGCTCTGCTTTTTTTCTCCCCAAACACATTTTTTAAATTCCTCCACTCTGCTTAGCTTTTGTAGCATTCACTATTTATAGCACTTTTCAGTACTTAATACAGTTGTCTTAAAATGCTGTCTTATTTATGTATACTTCATTTCCCACCAAGTTGTAAGTGCTCGGAGTCCCTATTTCTATGTTTTATCCTACTCTCTATAGTAGACAGGCTTTAATGTTTAGTTATAATTATTGTAAAGAAAACACCCAATATATTCTTTAAAAATAATTCAGTGCCTTATACATTCTTTATGTCATCAAATAAAACAGACACAATTATTCAAAAGAGAGTAAGGAGACACTTAAATTTCCCTCATGATCTACATGCTCTGGCTTAGAATCCCCAAAGACTGTCCCAACCAGAAAAAAAGTCTATACTGCTCAGGTGCAGCTGCATAAGGGATCACAGTGTTCTCTCTATTCGATTGCAATTTTTCTAAAGCTAGATAGAGCAATTCCCAGAAATCAACAGGCAGGAAGTGAATGGTGGTTATAGATGGTACTGTACCATATTGTGGAAAATATATCTGACACAGGTAAAATGTAGTGGGAAGGGATGGAATCTAGAAGAGTCCTTTAAAGCAGTGAACTAGATAACACCCCATCCAGAGATAGAGAAAATCCCATCTTAGAATAGCAGAATTGTTTAATAGGAATTCCAGCTCAACTGGAAACTGAGCTGGGCATGAGATTTATTACCCTGTCTTCCAGTTTAACATCCAACAGCTCCAGATAGCTAGCATAGCCAACGAAAAAAGTCATATGCCCATTTATGACATATGGACAATGAATCTTGATAGATAGATAACAAAAATCCTAACACAGGGAATATAGAAAAATACTGCAGAAGAATGGAAAAAGAACATTATCCTGAAAAATCAGATAAAGATCTATGTAGCTGACAAGAACATTTTGATAGTCTGAAGTCTTTCTTTTTATGCAAAAATATATGAACTTCAGAAAAAAGATTTTAATAATAATATGGATTCTGAGTAGTAAATTATATTAAAAAAATAAGCAATGAATGAGGAGGTAATTGAATTAATATTTTTATTTTACATAGGAGTGATTTAAAATGTTGGTTCATTTTCGAGTTAAAAAATGAAGTATATTTTAAAGGGTTGTAAAAAATTTAAACACATCTCTAGGATAATTAATTATAAGTTGCCTACATTCTAAATCACTAAAAAATGGGCAAAAAATTATCGATATGATCAAAACCCCCCAAACAATACATAAAAGCAAGAAAACATTAAAAATAATAGTATAAAGCATGATGGTAAAAGGTCAAATATATTAGTTATTAAAACAGATGCAAACATATTAAACATGACTACTGAAAGATTAAAAGTCCAAGATACAGTGAAAACTTGGAATTCCACCTATGCTCTAGTACACAAAAGTTGGTAGATCTGAAATTCTACCCCTCTTCCCGTTGGCATTGAAACTTATGTTCTTTCTACTATATAATGCTGTTTACCTAGACATGCTAATGAAATTAACTTCTTTACATTTCAGATATTTGTTTCTTCTATTTATATATGTAAATTATATGTGCTAATAACTAGTATAATACTTCCCTTTTATCTTTGAACTAGTAAATATGTTTAAGATATACACATATATGTGTGTGTGTGTGTGTGTGTGTGTGTGTATATATATATATATAATGTGAACTGATATAGGAATATATATGTAATATATCACGAAGATATCAGAAGATATATGTATACAATGCAGATGTGTATATAAAATATACAATAAAATTTAATATATTTAATAAAATAGTACTTTGGTTCTACCACTAGTATCTTATTAGTAAATGCACTAACATTACAATATTTATTAAATGATTAAAATGCAAAACATTTCAAACTTTTTTATCCCTTTTTATTGACAAATTGAGTACTTTTGCCTATCTATTTAATACATATCTATCATCCATAATTAGTATATATCTACAGTATCTATATTCACATATATATAATAGACTTATAAAGAATAATATTACACAGTAATCCTTTTAAGCGATAGTTCAGAGAACACGGCTCTATATTCATGGTTCTGAGCATGCAATCATAACAGAACAATAATAATGTAGTTAGTTAAATTCATGTAATTGCAAAAAATTTTAGTAGCCCCTGTTTACAAAAGAAAACTGCAATTCAACATAAATAAGGACTTTGGAGGCTTAATTTAGGAAAAAAGGAAAGAGGTACTTAAATCTCAGAGATGTTTAACCACTGACAATCACTGATTTAGCAGGGAAAAAAAGCCACTTACCTTTTTAAAATTTATAAACATGGTACTGCCGAGGTTGATGGCAGTTACTCATCATTTATAAATGTAATTTGATTTTATATTTTTATTTGAAGATTTTTAAGAAAAAACACACACACTGTAACCAAATCATGCCTTAATCCAGGTTACATCTGTACTAGGCAGAATCCTATTGTTATTCTCCTGTCTAGCTGCTATTGCTCAGAATGACAAAGTAGTGAAATTACATTTTCCCATTATTATTTCCAGTCACTCTCTGGCAATGGTTTGTTGACTCTAATAAACTTTCAGACAAAGCTTTCAGCAAAGAAAATAGAAGAGGATAGCAGGGAAAGACTGTTCAACAATAAATGCATCTAAAACCTTGGTACTGGCTTATATAATTTCTGATAACAATTCATATGAATGCTTCAATATTTAGTTTAATGCTCCATTTGAATTCCAAAGAGGAACATGTATTCCATAAAGTTACATTACCCATGATTTTGATGAACATAAACATATTATGAGATTAAATAATGAGATGTCTTACCTGCTATAGTATTAAGAAACATCAAATACTCAAAGTTTGAAATTTCCCTTCTTTGCCATCGCTGAGTCATGTTAGAAGATTTATAAAGCTGTCGAGGAGTGGCCAGTGATATCCTCCTAGCAATTAAGCAAACCGTAACAAACATAGTCTCTTTTAACTCATGACTTTTTAAAAATACAATATAAACTAATATATTTAAAATAATTTAAAATATCCATGGTTTATCCTTCTTAATAAATTACAAAATATTTCAATTGTAGATATTAATGGTATTGAAAACTCTGTTATAGAGCAGATATGTAGTTACGCAGGTTAAACCAATATGAAAGTGCCTATTTGAATAATATGGGTGCAAATGGGTATTTTACAAGTAAACAATACCAAAAATGTGAACCTATACTCAAAATAAGTCAAAGTATCTTTTAAACAATCTAGTAAATCTACTCCATGCTAAGAAGGTAGGTAGGTAGTCTGGTATCAGCCAATAAGCATTTGACTTAAACCTTATATAATAATGGCTCCACACACAGAGTGTGCCCACATGCACAGTCTCTACCCATACAGTTCATATCCCTCTGATGATGTACAAAACAAAACACTGGGAACTTGTATGAATTCAGAAGAGATATAGGAATAGTTTGAGGGAGTAAATTAGGATAATCTGCGTAAATTATGAAATTCTCAATATTCAATGTGTTTATCTAAAAAATAATGAAAACTGGCTGTATTTGTAAAAGTATGATAAGGCTGATGAGTTTCTAAAATGATCACCACTTAAGATAGAGGTTCCTAATTTTTTTCAATTCATGCTACCCTTAGTGTCTCAGGAAGTTTTTCATGGTGCCCCCAGCCCAAGAGAAACACCTAACAGTTCTGTTTATTAAGTACTTAGGTCTAAATAACTTAATAAATATTTAAGTCTTAAAAACTTAGTAGCTGTGTGAAAATATAATACGCTTTGAAAGAAAAGTAACATTTTTATTTTATTTTTTAATAACCACAATTACTAAAGGGATGTGCACTTGTTAGGCACTGCACTGTTTCTTAATCCTGGAAATCCTATCTGATGCCACCACCTGTATTTCTTATTCCACATTAATTTTCATGCAGCACTTGTTTTTTACAATTGCAACCCCAAAAACCTAGTTTCACAAAGCTGAGATGTCAAGAATACAGTGCTATCTAATGCTGAAATTTAAAACTAACTCCAGCTAAGAGTTTGTGTGGTAACTGACAGATGTTGTTTCCCTAAAAACTACAAAATGTCCTGCTGCGCCCCTATGAGTTCACTGTGACATCCAGGGCTCCCAGGTTAGGAACTATGAAATTAAGACTATTTTTTTCATTCATGTATTATTATCAAATATTTCTGTTCAAATCGAATCTTAATAGACATTGTCTTGTACATAGTAGGAGCTAAGTATATGTTAATTAAGGAAAAGGAAGGAAGGAAGTAGGATGGGATGGAACTTGTTATCTCAAGTTCAAATCCGAATTAAGGATTTTAAGATTAATTATGTATAACTCTATGTTTAAGCTATCAACTAAGTAAAATTGTAGCAGTCTAGTCACACATTATTCCTACCTATTTATATATATTTGAGATAATAGGCCTATTGACTCCAAAAGATCCTCAAGTCTTAATAACTCCCTTAATTTCAATGTTACATGACATACATACTTCAAAGTTTAATTTTATAATTCAGTGCATTTTTCAATTAATTTATAATATGATTTTCACAGAGTTACCTAAAGGACTTCCACATTTTATCCATACTGGCACCATCATTCAAAATTGTCCCAGGTCCACTTTCACCCACATAACTATTTTACATTATAAATATTCCCCTGATTCATGACAACATGCTAAAATGTTTTCTGAATTATCAAATAATTAGTAAACTATGCTTAGCCAAATTTTTACTGTGCTACTATTATAACCATATTCTTACTTCAATTTGCATTGTTACTATTATAATCACATTCTTCCTAATCTGACTAAAGTTCTTAATTGCAGCACATTCAGACTGCTAAATGCTATGTTTATAATAAAGTTTTGAATTCCTCTGTTGACATTTTGAAACTAGACAATTTAAGAAGAAAATTGCTTATCTGAAATAATTCTTACCAACCAAAACCCCAAAACCAATGACCAAACAAAACCTGACAGGTGTTTAAAAACCCTAATAGGGCCCTGGCCAGTTTGGCTCAGTTGGTTGGGCATCCTCCTGTGCACCAAAAGGTCGCTGGCTCGATTCCAGGTCAAGGCCCGTGTCCAGGTTGCAGGCTTGAAGCCCGGTAGGGGGAGTGCAGGAGGCAGCCTAGAGATGTCTTGCTCTCACATGGGTGTTTCTCTCTCTCCCTCTCACTTCCTCTGTCTCTAAAAATCAATAAAAAATCTTTAAATAAAAAAAACCACCCTAATAGATGTAAGTGATAGGAATAATGGGAGAACGTTATCATGTCATTCTTAGAGTATGTAATAATGTAGAAGAAAAATGTGAGCATAGTATATAAATTTAGAAAAGAAGATTATTATTGAGTTCAGGGAAAAGGTCAGTTTTTCTTGTTTATTGCTCTGTCTTTCCTCACAAAAACTCACTGAAAGCAGGAAGTAAATTATTTTACTTACTGTTATATCCTTTGCATTTAGCAGTGCTTAGCATAATGGGGTCTCAATAAGTACATACTTAATGATTTAAATTATTGGTCATCTACAGTAACAGAAAAATGGCTAAAGAGAGATGTAATCCTAAAAAATTAATTCAGTCACATGAAGAAGAAAATGGGAAATTAATAAAGCTGTTCAAAATTCCTATAACAAGTTTACATGCTTGAATGAGAATAGTTGGTACATATTTGGGCTACAGTATGATGCTTTTAGAATTGGGGGATGAGATAAAGGCGAAATTACACTCTGAAATAAAAAGTATTGAGTATCATAACAAATGGTGACCATTCAAAATAATTGACCCTATGACTATAACCAGCTGTATCCTTAGTAAGTGAAGAATATAATTAAATCCAAAATTAATTTATTGTACTGATGGTTAAAATAGAAAATACATCAATGAAGCAATGGTAATCAGTATGGAGTGCAGAAAATGGACAAGGGTCTTTCCTTCATTATGTAAGAGGGAAGGTATTATTCTTATGACCTATGTGGGTCACCTTGATAGAGGTCACAGAATAGAAATTATATAGAGAGTAAGCTATGATCTTTAGCAAGATAAATAACTTATCTAAATAAAAATCTTCCTATCTGTAACATTGAATAAGAATCCCCTTGTTTTTAAAATTTGGTTGTTTTAAGAATTAAGGGCAGAGAGCTCCCTTCTGCCATGTGAGGACAGAATGAAAAGATGGCCATTTATGAACCAGAGAGTGAATCTCAGACACAGATCTGCCAGTTTCTTGATCTTAGACTTCCCAGCCTCCAGAACTGTGAGAAATAAATTCCTGTTGTTTATAAGTCCCTGCCTAATAAAAAAGAATTAAGGGAAAGAATACTTATAAGCTAAAACACTAAGTATAGTCCCTGGCATATGAGAAGTGCTCAGTAAATGATAGCTATGGATATTAATTAATTAATTAAAAGGGCATTCATTAGGCTATGCTAGTTTAATAAAAATATTCCCATTGTTCTAAGTCTTCATTAATTAAGCAACAACCTGATCTTTTTGGTAGGCTTGCCCAAGAAGTAGCCCAAATGATTTGTGAAGTCAATTATTCTGGCAGTATACCTGCCTTTGGATTTTATAATTTTTTGTTTATTTATAAATCAATCTCTTTATGGGTTTAGCTTAGAGTAAGTTTCCTAAAGTTCAATAAACTCTGCTTAAACTGACAAAACTCAATATCAAGAAAAGAAAACAAAGAATTAATCCCTTAGTGGTTCTATGAAGCTGGAAGGCTTCTTGTAGAAACCAGCATCATTCTTTTCTTTGACAATCTGCTAAATATAAAAAGATCTTACATATCACACACATAAGTTTATAGAGGTATGTGTGTATTTACCCACCCACTTACCTGCCTATCTATATCTGTGTGTGTATGCTTGCATATATGTGCCTAGTGTTCATGTGTTTACAGTTTGACAAAGTACCTTCACTTTATGATCTTAAGACATTTGTAAAACATCTCTATGCTAAGATACTGCCTTAATTTTATAGCAAATGAGAGTGCCATTCCTATTCCCTAGTGTTGTTCATTTTTTCAGCTAATATGTGGTGAGTTCTTACTAAGTACCTGGCTCTGTGACTGTTACCCAGTGGGTAAATAACAGGTCTATCTAAGCCAAGATGTTCTTCTAACCCCCATCTATTATACAAACTGAATTTCTGAAAATATTAAGAAACTACAAATGAGTTGAGTGTCTGGTCAGGGAACCAAGAACAATAAAAGAGTATTTTAAGATAGAACGGTTGTGTGAAGTAACAGCAGAACCAAAACTACTGAACATCTATTTTGTTTCCATTTTTTCTATCAAGAATAATGATTTTCCAAAAGTCAAAAAGACTGAATGTGGTTAAAAAGAAAATAATACTCATAATAGGTAAGGAAGATAGTAAAAGAGCTTCTGTTTTGAATTAATTCAGGTCCAGACAAGTTGAAGAGTATTGAAGGAAATCACACACATGTCATTGAGAAACCCTTACTGATAATTTTTGAAGAATCATGGTCACTGAGAAAGATGCCAAGGGGCAGATTATTTTTAAAAAGGAAATAGAACTACTCATGAGTTCATAATGTCAATTCTTGAAAAAATGCTTGAATTGATGATTAAACAGTCTGTAAGCACCAGGGAAAGGAAGTAGTGATTACCATCAGTCAGCTTAGATTCAATAAGACTGAGTTTTGCAAAACTAACTTCATTTCCTTGATAGATTAAATGCATTTTTTTCTTTTGACCTGTATTTTATATAAGTATTTCATTAGCTACTAGTGACTTAACTTAATCTTGTCAGTCTACTGGCAAATATCTTGAGCATATGCATACATGCCAGTAAACTGCTATTACACTGTAAGCTTAAAGAGAATAGATACACCACAATGCAAGGTAATTTCAGTTGAGTAGCACTTAAAAAACACCTCTACAATTAGGTACTGTGCTAGGTCCTATACATTTAAAGATAAATAAGACACCATCCTTGTCTTTAAATGTCTGTAGCCTACTTAAGGGAAGACAGACAAAGATTAGTTTTCCTTTCTATCCATACAGTGCTGTGCAATAATTCCCAGGGACTTAACTTGTTTACCCAAAGCTGTTATTTCTTTCTTCCTTGCCAAAAGACACCTTACTTTTTTCAGGTAGGAGATAGCAAGGAGTTCAGAGGTATATTTTTCCCTGAATTCTATGGGATGATTGGGCTAAGCCAGTAAATATACTCCTCTTTGACAGTGATTGTTTTAGGGGTGGGAGGGTGAACCCATTCCGGCCAAAAGGATTTGAATTAAAGATTGCTGGAGGTTTCTGAGAAATATATTCTTTCCTAAAACATGAACGCTCTAAGAGAAATGCTCTAAGAGAAATTGTGTCTTTCACCTACTTTATTGCAGTTGTCTGAAGATGTGTCTGGAGCAGTAGTGGTTATTTTGCGAGTATGTGGCCAACTAAGAGTCCTAATATCACTGAACCTCTCAGCCAATACTTCTCCAGATCTTTTATATTAAAAACAAAAGCTAAAAAGCAAAGAACTCTATCTTTTAAGGCACATTTAGTCATGCATTCAGTCACTTGGAGCCAAAAACTGACTAATTGATATTAGTGATACACAAAATTTACTGTTTTCTACTTAGATTAGTATCCTCAATAAAATACGATTTCAAAATGATGTTTTAAAAATACCAAAATTAAAAATTTAGGACATAGTTAAAACCACACCATAATTAATCTCAATAAACTTTAGGAATTTTATTACTTTAATGAAGAAATATTTATAAGAACAATTTATATGATATTGCATTACAATTACAAACATCATGAGGCTTTTAGTATGTTTCTTGTAAGAGCATAAGCAAAATGTCTTAATTATATACCAGCTATGATTTCAATCAATATTTTGCTTCCTCATTTATATATGTATTATATAAAAAGTATGCCCTAACTATTCTGTCATTCTTAAAATAGTTGTTTTCATAAGCTCTTTCCCTACAAATAACCTGTAAAGAAAGAAAATTCCTTGGTTCTCAGAATAATTATAATGGTATAACCCTATAAATATTTCTGTCTTATTAAAAATGAAATATGTTTTCTAAAACCCATAGATAACATATAACATGATACAATTACCTGGCTTGTGGCAAACCATAGCTGGTCCCTACTCCAACCCGAGGTAAGCTATAGACAACTTTTTTTACAGTTGCTTGATCAGGGAAATTAAACATAACTGAGGCTGTGAAAAGAAGTAAAAATATGATTTAGAAAAGCACAGGAGAGCAAACCATCAATTTCAGAAATCATTTTCAAGTGCTTATCATCATTTATTTGTAAAGGTAATATATCTTCATGGAAATCACTTTTCTGTATAACTTTATCCTTGAGAAATCTTGGATTAACATTTCTAAACATATTACTGCTTTTTAATTTTTGTTTTACTGAGGGCTTTCAGAGAGAAATGCAGCAGAAAAAATCAAGACAGAATTACACCACGCAAATGAACAGCATTCAAACATGAGTACCTTTTCTTTCAAAATATTTAGGGGACTTACTTCGGTTTGCCATAAATACTTCCAAAGCAGTGTTTTGTAGAAGATAACGTCTTGAGAATACAGCTCTTATCTCGCTGAACATCCATTTTCCATGAAGTCCTTCAGTGTATGCAAGGACCTAAAATAAATAGTTTAAAGGAAAGTGTCAATTAGTAAAATATGTGTTTAAAATTTAGTCTCACAATATCTTAGGCAGTGCTATAAAGAAGTCAGTAATTAGGGATCATCTTCATGAATTCATTATATATCACAACATTGTCAATCATTTAATTCTATATATTTGCAAAATTCTACCTTTCTTAATTTTCTTAATTGGTTCATTAGGAAATGAAGAGGCAAAAAAGTCTTATGTTCAATATGATCCTGTGACTTAAAACAGAAAATGTATTATAACTTTTTGATCTTGTATATAATTAATTGGCCCAGTTACATGACATAACTGTTGGTTATTTTGCAATACCTTCTTTCCATCTCCTTTCTTGCTTAAAGAAACCCCAGTTATCCCTGAAGTGTCCATGCGGTCAACTCCAGGTGATGAATCATGATTGATCCAAGCTGGAGGTCAGGAAACATTTTTGGTAAAAGGCCAAACAGTGTTTTCAGGCTTATAGTACGTTATGACTACTCAGCTTTGCTACTGTACCATGCAAGCAGCCACAGACAATGTGTAAATAAACAGTCATGGCTGTGTTCCATTAAAACGTTATTAACAACAACAGGGGTAGCCTGAACTGGCCCCAAGGCCAGAGTGTGGCTAATCTATGGTCTCAGCCACTATCATGACAAAGTTATTTCTTGTTTTCCCAAATTTCCTTACAACTAGGGGTAGGGACATTTGACCTTCCACTGCCTAATGAGAATAAAACCAAAGTCAGCTAAGAATGTTTCAGAAAAGCTGATAAAAAGTCATATATAGTAAGCATAATCCTGTCCCCTTCTTCCTTGAAAGATGTGATGGCAGAAACTGCAGCCGCGTCACATAACTGAAAGAAAGGCCACAGGAATCGGGTAGAGGTTGGCCCTAATAATGAGCTACTGAAACAATCTCAGCAATGGCCCATATGTGTGAACTTTGTGTTACACAATACAGGTAAGTTCATATTTGATTAAACCACTAGAGTCAAATTTACAACAAACACATTCCTTCCTGAAACACTAATGTATACTAACAATACATAAACACATTTTCTACTTGCATTGGTTTACTCTGTATAATCTACTACATTTATATTTGCTTTGGTGAAAATCGAAACTAGTCATTGAGTTTTATGTACATGATATTCCTCAAGCTTTGAAAACAAGTTATGAAGTTCCTTTGTACATTTCCTTTCTCCAGAAATTGTGTGTGTATGTATGTGTGTGTGTGTACACACATACACAAAATATGTAATCTATTGGTCTTTTTATTTTTTGAAAATTCCATTTTTAACTCCTTAATTCAGTTTTTTTCTTTCCCTAGACACCGGAAGGTTTTTGGAGGCAGGCAGACATCTATTTAAATCCTAAGCCATTTTGGAGCCTATCAGACTCTTATTTAAATCTTGGTTCTCGCCTGGCTGGGCGTGGCTCAGCGGTTGAGCTTCGACCTGGGATCCAGGCGATCGGGGTTTGATTCCTGGTCAGGGCACATGCCCGGGTTGCGGGCTGCAGCCGATCAATGACTCTCTCATCATTGATGTTTCTGCCTCTCTCTCCCTCTCCTTTCCTCTCTCTCAAATCAATAAAGATATATTAAAAGAAATAATAATGATAAATTTTGGTTCTCCTTTTTTCTAGCTCTAAGGACTTGGAAAATTATTTAACTCCAGCTGAATTTTGGTATCTGAAGAAGTGGTATCTATTACTGGTTAGTTTAAGTGAAGACAATAAAAGTAAAGTGCATGGCCTTAGCTATTATTTAAGTTCTGTTCATGAGTTTATATGCCATTGTTGTCGAATATAATGTTACAAATGTTTTCTAGTTTCTAAATGCAAAACGTTTTATACATTTCACAAAAGAGTAATAGTGACTTGTCACAATTTATATTTACAAATTCATAGTTGGGTGCAATGGCTTCCAGATTTGAATTTCATATACCAGTATAATTTTTTTTAAATGGAAAGAATACTAAAAATGGTTATATATTTTTTTGTCAATTAGGAAAAATTTTAAGACAAATAAAACAGCCACAACAACAAAAACTATCTTTTATTATGACCACTATTTCACTAAAAAAAAAAAATTTTAAAACCACTTAAAAACTCAGATAGTAAAATGAGTATAATATCAAAAAAAAGAAGATCTTCCCATGAAAGATGTGTTGGCACCCTTATATTGAAACCAGTGTGCCAGGAGGATAAAGATACACACACACACACACACACACACACACACTCATATTTTTACTTATTTTTCTCCTTGGGAACTATGATGTAATAAATATTTGATCAATTATTCCTTTCCATTAAGCACATTATCAGTTTATTTTACTCAAAGCAGGCAGGTTGCTTACAAACACAGAAGTTAGTTTGACTGCTTAACTGTTCTATGTCTTACTAAAAATGCCAGTTATCAATTTATTGCTTTCCAGAACCAAGTTCACCATTAATTGCTTGATCTATGAAAATGAATCTGTGCCCTTTGTTTTTCCTTTCTATCTGGAACAATGTTAAACTTTGTTAGGAAAGGACACTGAAGAGGCAATGCAAGAGGAAGGGGTTTTCTCCCTGGTTCTGGTGTTCACTCAGCAGGTTCCTGCAAAGTGTGGGGGCCTCTCCTCTGTCTGGTTCCTGCAGTGTATGGTTGCAAACAGTACCCAGTGACTGGCAGTTTCCTCCTGCATTCCCTCTGTTCCAGCCAGTTCTGAAGCAGAGTGCCTCTGGTGAGAAGCCTCCCAGGAACAACTTCCAGAGGACAGTGCTCACCCAGCAAGGCACCAGAGTAACTTCTCCACCATTTAGTGAGTAGCCATGCCCTCCCCAACAAGGCCTGGAGGGCCTCTTTCCTTGGCTTTAACGTCAGCTCTAAGGGTAGTGGCTGCTCCTTTCATATGCTGTTCCAAACACATATATATGTTTAGAGTTCTTTTTATTTCTTACTAACCATTCCCTTGTTACTCCAGTTTCCTGTCATACTTTATATTATAATTATTCATATTACACATTCCTTCTTCAAATTGCTAAATGGTTTCTCGCTTCTGATTGGATCCAGACAGACAAACAAACTCTTCTATCAGTTCTCCTACCAACACTTTCTTTTTCCTTTTAAAAAACTTTTATTGAATTTATTGGGGTGACATTGGTTAATACAATTATATAGGTTTAAGGTGTACAATTCTATAATACAACATCTGTATACTGCACTGTGTTCACCATCCCAAGTCAAGTCTCCTTGCATCATCATTTATCCCCACTTACCCTGTTAGACGTCCCCCAACTCCCCTTTCCCTCTGGGAATCACCATACTGTCGTCTGTGTCTATAAGTTGTTGGGTTTTTCTTGTTGTTGTTGCTTAATCCCTTCACCATTTTCACTCAGCCCCTCAAACCCCTCCCTTACGACAGGCATCAGTCTGCATATATATGTCTGTTTATATTTTGTTTGTTAGTTTATTTTGTTCATTAGAATCCACATATGAGTGAAATCACACGGTACTTTTCTTTCTCTGACTGGCTTATTTCACTTAGCATAATGCTCTTCAGGTCCATCCATGCTGTCAAAAAAGGTAAGATTTCCTTTTTTTTTTTTTTTGACATTAGAATAGCATTCTATTGTGTAAATGTGCCACAGCTTTTTTATCCACCCTTCTACTGATGGACACTTGGGCTATCAAATCTGGCTATTGTAAATAATGTTGCAGTAAGCATAGGGGTGCACATATTCTTTCAAATCAGTGTTTCAGGATTTTTTTGGGTATATTCCCAGAAGTGGAATTGCTGGGTAATAAGGCAGTTCCATTTTTAGCTTTTTGAGAAAACTCCATACTGTTTTCCACAGTGGCTGCGCCAATCTGCATTAATTCTCCACATCCTAACCCCCACTTGCTGTTTGTTGATTTGTTGATGGTAGCCATTCTGACAGATGTGAGGTAATATCTCATTGCGGTTTTAATTTGCATCTTTCTGATACTAGTGACTTTGTGCATCTTTTCATATGCCTATTGGCCACCTGTATGTCCTCTTTTGAGAAGTGCCTATTCAGGTCCTTTGTCCATTTTTTAACTGTATTGTTTGGGGTTTTTTGGTGTTGAGTCACATAAGTTCTTTATAATGTTGGATATTAACCTCTTATCATATGTATCATTGACAAATATGTTCTACCATTCGGTGGGTTGTCTTTTCATTTTGCTGGTTTCATTTGCAAAAACTTTTTAGTTTGACGTAAGTCTCTTTTGTTTATGTTTTCTTTTGTTTCCCTTGCCCAAGGAGATATATCTCCAACCACCACTTTCTTAGCTCCAGGCTGGGACCACAGCAGTCCTCAGGGACCCTCAGGAGCAAGATAAAAGGATACTGAGTTAATCAGAGGAACTCAGTAAAGCCTGGAGGTAAGGAGAGAGAATAAAATTAAAATAAAATTATTTTGCTAGTAGCCCATAAACTGCAGGGAAGCAAATTCCAAAAGATACATCCAAAGGTAGAAGGTATTCTGAACAAGGGCAGCATAATCTGAATAAGCATATAGCCCTTACCAAAAGGTCATGGAAAGGAAAATTATATATATATATATATATAACCTCTTATAACTTGATTAAAAATATGCCTACTTATTTTATAGTCATCCATAATGACTATAATTAAGATTTTAAAATCCCTAAAAAGGGCTGATAAAAGACAATATTCTGAGCTGGTCAAAAATTCTCTGCCAGGAAAACCAGTAGGGCCTGGAGTCCTCTTCTTTTTTTACAGCAAGTGACCTCCTGCTTTCCCTTTTTCTTGTTTACTTCAAGATTGATTATGAAATAAAGCTCTCCTAAAATTTTTTTATTATTATTTTTTTATATCCTCTCCTATGAGCTTGCCTTTCCTGGAATCCAGTGTAGAGTTACCATGTACTAACCTCTACTGTCTCTTCTGTTACGTCATTTTGTTTTCATTCTGTGCATGGCATTTATTTATTTTCTCATTTGTTTGTTTTTCATCTGTTCCTTTCTTGTGACATGGAAGTTCCAAAAGAAGAAGACCCTCATCTATCTTATTTATTGTTCAATGCACAGTGCATAAAATATTGCCTGGCACATGTGTGCTCCATTTATATTTGTTGGTTGAATAAATCACTAAGAGAAACTGACAAAGATAATACATATGGGGAAGATTACAAGGTACCATATAAAGTGTGTTCATTTCTGACTCCTTTGCTGAACTGGAAAAACACTTCCAGTTTGGCTTTCTAACTTCTCATGTTTATATTCTTATGGTGGAGCCCATTTAAGATTTAATGAAGACCTAAAAAAGCAATCTAAACAGCAGAACTGGTTCCTCTTCTTCAGTAGTTTAATTTGCACCCTTGAGAAACTCTAGACGAGGTTAGTCCCCATCCTGAAAGACCCTGGGCCGCAGAAAATGGTTTCTTTCACTGTAGAGGAGTTACGGAAAGTCATTAGGCTATGCTATGGCATTTTGACTTTATAGATTGATGCCTCTCACATAAGAATATGTATATAGAAATGTGTCAAAAAATATCATTTGGCACTCTTCTTGACCATCAATTTTATTTTTTAGTGAAATTAACACAGATAGGCTGGAAAATAAAATGTAACAAATGATGAACTATTGAGATAAAACACTAGCATTCAAGTAAATTTTGTAATTGCTATGGACTTCCTTGAACTCTAACCAAGTCTCCTCCACTCTCTGGTGCTCATGGGCAATGAGAAAGCCTGGACACTCAGAAGGAGGGTCACCTAGTGAAATTTCATCAATACTCTCCAGCAGCATATAGAGGGCAAAGTAGAGGTTTTGAGACTGAAATCAGAGTAACCAGTTAGGATACTACTTCAGGCAAGTGATGAGGAGTTTTGTCAATTTCTACATATTTCAGAAATGTAAAGAAATATCATTTATAGTTGATTATCACCAAGTTTATGGCACATTTCTATAAAAATCTGGGCATCCAGCCCAAGTCTGAAACTTGAGCTGGTACTATAATGTTGCCTGTATTTTATTTACAGCTTTACTAGTTACATGATGTTCTATAAGTTTCAGTACCTTTTATAGTAACTCTTTATATTTGTTTTTCATTATAGACCAGGATAGTTTTCTAAACTATGGAAGTACTTTCATCTATACTTGAGGTTTTATGGTTTTTAGGTCGACCTTTCCATATCATCTGGTTTCTGCCTGCCTGCTTCTCCAAATTATTTAACATACCATGAAATCTAATCAACAAATGCTAATTACCCATTCAGTATCACTTTCTGAAAACCGAACAAAAGTCATTTTTATTACATCACATAGGTCATAAACAAGAATATTAAAGCATTTTGATTCCAAATCTTATAGAACTTTGTGATTCTTCTTAAGTGATCACTGAACTAATTTGAACTGTTTAGTATCCAAATAAAGTGAAGGGAGAAAGAGTTCATACTGGCCTTGTACCCTGAGGTCCGCCCCTCTCCCTTAGGAGCTGAAGCACACAGGAAGCAACAGAAAACAAATGTAACAGAGGCTCCTGGTAAACTGCCTTGCCTAAATATGTGTGCTTAACACATATTATTTGATGATATTTTTGAAGAAAAAGAGGGTTGCTGTGCACTCATGTGTATCAGACATGTATATATTGTCAGAAACACATATATGTCTGTCAAATCAGTTACATCTTTTCTTCCTTTTAAGGATAATATTGCACAATGTAAAAAGTACTTGTTTAGGCCCTGGCCAGGTAACTCAGTTGGTTAGAGCATCGTCCTGCTACACCAAGGTGCAGGTTTGATTCCCGGTCAGGGCACATATAAGAGTCAACCAATGAATGCATAAATAAGTGGAACAACAAGTTAGTATTTCTCTCTCTATATCTCTCTCTCACTCTCTCTTCCTCTCTCTCTCAAGAAAAAAAATTAAGTACTTGTTTTTTTTTAAAATTATGTTTTTATTAATTTTAGAGAGAGAGGAAGGGGCGGAGAGACAGAAACATCGATGAGAGACAAATATCAACATAGGCTGCCTCTCACATGACCCCTACTGGGGTTCAAGCCCGAAACCTGGGTGGGTACCCTGACTGGAAATCCAACTGATGACCTCCTGGTGCATGGGTCAACGCTCAACCACTGAGCAACACTAGCCGTGCTTAAGTACTTGTTTAATGATAACTTGCTGATCTCAAATCATCTAACACATTTATCAAAACAATTATTAAAATACTTTTTCTTTGAAAATGAAAAATATAAATTTTGCTTTATTATGTTTTATGTTAAGAATTAATGAAAACGCTTCAGAAGGTTAGACAGAAATGTTCTGTTTAATGTTCATGAGGTCATCAAATCTAACAAATTGCAGCTTTAACAGTTTAATTAGAAAGCATTTAGCACAAGGTAAAGTTATAAAACTCAATTATTTTTCTAATTCTGTATAAATTATCAATGATTTTGGATATAACAAATATATTTAAGATAGAATAGCTTAAAAGTAATTTCAGGTTTACATGCATACATGATCTTCCTTGCTCTTTTTCCCATCTGCCAGCTAAATAAAGAGGATTCAAAGTCCCAGAAGGAAAGCCAAACCACAAGATGAAAGGAGCTTGGGTTCTAAAATGACCATGTGGAGGACCTTCTCTGGCTGATACATGTTGTGGTACAGGGGTAAGAATGTAAGGAGCAGCAAGATGTGTGGAACTCCCTCCTCCTAGTTCTTTCCACATCTTGGTAATGCTATTTCCTCACCAAAGGCATAGAGGAATATAAGATAGAAGAAATATTTGAAGATTATGAAAAAATTAAAATAACACCACAATGCACTAGCCTTGAAATAACCAACTTTAGGCAATACAATAGCTTCCCAAGAGGTAAGTTAGGTATGCATAATTTAACAGAGTAAGTTTCTAGACCCTCAGCTTCTTAAAATCTATCTGCCTGAGAATGAACCAGTGAGGGAAGTATAGGTTCTCTTTTCCAATCTCCCTTTTTGGAAGCAGCTCAAGTGTCCATCAGTAGAAGGGTGGATAAAAAAGCTGTGGTACATTTACACAATAGAATGCTACTCTAATGTAAAAAAAAAAGGAAATCTTACCTTTTTTGACAGCATTATGCTAAGTGAAATAAGCCAGTCAAAGAAAGAAAAGTACCGTGTGATTTCACTCATATGTGGATTCTAATGAACAAAATAAATTCACAAGCAAAATAGTGACAGACTCATAGATAGAGAGCAGGCTGACAACTGTGGGAGGGTTAGAGGGTGGAGGTATTGAACAAAAAAGACAAAAACAAAAAAAACCTCATGGAAATGAACAACAGAATGGTGATGGCGGGTGGTGGGGGTTGGGGTGGGAGTATGGACAGAGGTGTGGGAGGGTATGGGGGGATAAATGGTGATGGAAAAAAAATGGTGATGGAGAAAGATGGGTGATGACAGAATATCCAAATTACTATACTACTGGATATATTTTATTAAGTTGATTATATATGAAAAGTGAAGTAACAATTTTATTTTAAAAGTAATCAATATTTAGAACATACTGAATACTACATCTTTTAAAATAAGTCTTTAAACTTATGAAAAATTTCAGATGTTGACTTAAACATGTGTAAGGCAGTATAGTTTCCTAAAATTCATATACAGGGTGGGTAAAACAAAAGTTAGAGTACAAGTGCAAGAGACCAGCTATACACAATACAGAAATCCTAAAATGTATGCTGGAAAAGGCTCACTTTAGCCTTTTATCCAAATAATTAATAATGAATACAATCATCAGAATAAAACTGTTAGGGGTAGACACCATAATCAGTAAAATCTAAGATAGACCAAAAAATTGATCATTGAGTCAAATCTTTTCATAAAATTAACATAGAAAAATAATTAATCTTGATGAAAATATATAATTCAGTAATATGAAACTAAAAATGGGAAAAACTTAAAATGACAACTGTGGATGAGATCCAAGATGACGGCAGACTGGGTGAAAACTACACTGACACTTCCCGGGACAAATCTGGATTTAAAACTAAAACATAGAAAAACCATCCTGAAAACCAACTGAAGACTAGCTATAGAGCACCCTCATAACCAAGGAGGAAAAGTGGAGACCACACAGGCTGGTAGGAAGTGCAGACATGAGAGGGCTGGCTGGGCTCCCACAGGCAGCAGCTAAAAGTCAGAGGGATATCTCAGCTGTGGGCGGTTCCCACTGAGAACTCTGGGGCCTAAACCCCAGGATGGGCTTCCCAGCCAAGAGCACCAGAACTGAGAAAGGTGCCCCCATAACATCTGGCTGTGAAAAGCAGCTGGGTTTCTGTCTGCCAGGGAGAGGCAGCTGGAACAGTGGGCACCCCCTTAAAGAGTCAACTCACAATGTTTCCTGTGCAGCCACTACCTTGGGCTCTGGAGGAGGGTGAGTGGAGTAGACTGGAGCTGTGTGGGGAGAGTCTGGGGTTGTGGGCTCTGGAGAGAGAGATCAGGGGATGCCCTTCCAGATTCCTGTGTCGAGTCATTCTCCCATACTGTGGGGAACATCTTTCTTTGGCTGTGAATTTTTGGCTTTTGCCTGAGGGGGGAAGCAATTGACCAACCCTGCTGGAAAGTCTCTCGCCCTGCCTGGAGGGGTTTCTACATCCTGAGGCTTAAAGGACTGATAAAATAGCCAGCCACCACACCCTGTGGAGCTTCTACAGGCTGAGGCTCATTAAGAGAATCAGATTAATCAGTCTGCAGGCAGAGGCAGACCTCAGGGTGCTTTGAGTCTGTGCCTGATCTGCTTTGGGACCAGGGCCTTAGAAAAGCGGACTTTGGAGTGCATCTTGGTCATGTCAAAATGCACCCAGCCCAGCAGTGGAGACCTCAAGCCTGGGGTTGTTGATAGCCCCAAAAAGGGTTCTTAGGGCCAGTCACAAACTGGGTATGACATTGGCCTATACCAGAGACCCTTCAAAAAGACTGAGAGGCCTAGCCGATCTACCTAACACTTAAAAACAAATCCCAAAAAGTAGCCAAAATGGGGAAACCAAAAAACAAGCCCCAAATGAAAGAACAAGAGAAGTGTCCAGAAAAAGAGTGAAATAAAATGGAGATAAGCAGTCTCTCAGATATAGAGTTCAGAATATGATTGTAAGGATGGTTACAGCATGAAAAAAGATATTGAAACTGTGAAAAATGACCTGTCAAAAATGAAGAATAACATAGCAGAAATAAAGAATATATTGGAAGGAATAAACAGCAGATTAGAGGAAGCTGAGGATTGTATCAGTGAATTAGAAGACAGGGTAAAAAATCAATCAGAGACCCAAAAACAAAAAACAATTAAAAAACAGGAGGACAGTCTAAGGGAGCTGTGGAACAGCATGAAATGTAACAATGTTTGTATAATAGAAGTGCCAGAGGAGGTCGAAAATAAGCAGGGGTTAGAGAACCTGTTTGATGAAATAATGGCAGAAAATTTTCATAACCTGGTCAAGGAAAAAGTCACACAAGTTCTGGAAGCACAGAGAGTCCCAAGGAAGAAGAATCTAAAGAGGCTCATGCTCAGATACATCATAATTAAAATGCCAAGAATCCAAGACAGAGAAAGAATCTAAAGGAAGCTAGAGAAAAGCAATCTGTTACCTACAAAGGAGTCCCCATAAGGCTGTTATCTGACTTCTCATCAGAAACTCTACAGGCCAGAAGGGAATGGCATGAAGTATTCAAGGTAATGCAAAACAAGTATGTGAAACCAAGACTACTCTATCCATCAATTTTATCAATCAAGTCAGATGGTGAAATAAAGAGCCTCGCAGAAAAAAAAATTAAAAGACTTTATCACTACAAAACCAGCATTATAGGAAATATTAAAGAGACTTCTATAATTAGAAGTAGAAATAAAGAGAATAAGAAATTTAGGCATAAAGAAACAAAATGGTAGTGGGTAAGTATCTTTCAATAATAACCTTACACGTAAATGGATTAAATGCCCCAATAAAAAGATATAGGGCGGCTGAATGGATAAGAAAACATGACCTAACTATACACTGTCTACCATAGACCCACCTCAGAACAAAAGACTCACACAGGATGAGAGTGAAGGGATGGAAAAATTTTTTCCATGCAAATGGAAATGAGAAAAACAGCTGGGGTAGCAGGACTCATATAGGAAAAATAGACTTCAAAATGAAGACCATAACGAGAGACAAGAAAGGTGATTACATAATAACAGAGGAATCAATCCAAGAAAAGTATATAACCCTGATAAACATATGTACCCAACATAGGAGCACCTACATTTGTTAAAAAAAAACAACTTCTAGAGGACTTTAAGGGAGAGATCGACAGCAATACAGTCATACTAGGGGACTTTAACACCCCACTGACTTCACTGGATAGGTCTTCCAGAGAAAAAAATCAACCAGTAAACAGTGACCTTAAATGACATACTAAATCAGATGGACTTAATTGACATTTATAGGACACATTCTACCCCAAAGCTGCAGAATATACATTCTTCTCAAGTGCACATGGGACATTCTCAAAGACAGACCACATGTTAGAACACAAAACAAGTCTCTACAAGTTCAAGAAGACTGAAATCACATCAAGCATCTTCTCAGACGATAGTGACATAAAATTAGAAATCAACTACAATAAAAACACTAATAGATATTTCAACACTTGGAGGTTGAAAAGCATGTTTTTAAACAATGAATGGGTTACCAAAGACATCAAGAAAGAAAGAAAAATCTTCCTGGAAACAAATGAAAATAAACCCAGAACTCCAAACCTATGGAACACAATGAAAGCAGTCCTGAGAGGGGGGTTCATAGCACTACAAGTCTACCTCAAAAAAGAAGAAAAAAATCTAATAGACTCTCTAACCCTAGAACTTAAAAACTTAGAAAGAGAACAAAAAGAAAAGCCCAGAGTAAGCAGGAGGAAAGAAATAATAAAGATCAGAGCAGAAATAAATGACATAGAGACCAAAAAAAGTTACAAAAGGTCAATGAAATCAAGAGCTGGTTCTTTGAAAAGGTAAACAAGATTGAGGAACCTTTAGCCAGGCTCATCAATAAACAAAGATAGAGGACCCAAATAAACAAAATCAGAAATGAAAAAGGTGAAGTAAAAACTGACCCAACAGAAATACAAAGGACTGTGAAAAAATATTGAGAACAACTACCTGCCACCAAGCTGGACAACCTGGATGAAGTAGATAAATTCCTAGAACAATACAACCTTCCAAAACTCAATCAGGAAGAGTCCAAAAGTCTAAATAGGCCACTAACTGCTGATGAAGTTGAAGCAGTAATAAAAGGGCTCCCAGCTCACAAGAGCCCTGGCCTGGATGGCTTCACAGGGGAGTTTCACCAGAGATTCAAAGAAGAATTAACACCTATCCTCCTCAAACTATTTCAAAAAATTCAAGAGGAAGGAACATTTCTAAACTCTTTTTATGAGGCCAGCATTAGCCTAATTCCAAAACTAGATAAAGACACTACAAAGAAAGAAAATTACAGGTCAATATCCCTGATGAACACTGATGCTAAAATCCTCAGTGAAATATTAGAAAATAGGATCCAGCAATATATTAAAAAGATCATACACCATGACAAGTGGGACTTCTTCCAGGGATGCAAGGCTCCTACAATATTAGCAAAGCAATAAACGTGATACATCACATAAGCAAACTGAAAGAAAAAAATCACATAATCATATTCATAGATGCACAAAAAGCATTCAGTACACTCCAACACCCATTTTTGATATAAACTCTCAGCAAAGTGGGAATAGAGGGATCATACCTCAACGTAATAAAGGTCATATATGACAAACCTACAGCCAACATCATACTCAATACATAAAAACTAAAACCATTTCCCCTAAGAACAGGATCAACACAGGGGTATCCACTTTCACCACTCTTATTCAACATAGTACTGGAAGTCCTAGCCATAGCAATCAGACAAGAAGGAAACATAAAAAACATCCAAATTGGAAAGGAGGAAACAAAACTGTCATTATTTGCAGATGACATGATATTGTACATAGAAAATCCTAAAGACTCCACCAAAAAACTACTAGATTTAATAAATGAAATCAGCAAGGTAGCAGGATACAAAATTAACAACTAGAAATCAATGGCACTTTTATACACCAATAATGAACTCTCAGAAAGAGAAACTAAAAAAAAATACCATTTACCATTGCAACTAAAAAGATAAGATACCTAGGAATAAACTTAACCAAAGATGTCAAAGACCTTTATTCAGAAAACTTTAGAACATTGAAAAAAGAAACAGAGGAAAATACAAACAGATGGAAAAATATACCATTTTCATGGATTGGAAGAATTAACATCATTAAAATGTCCATACTACCCAAAGCAATCTATAGATTCAATGCAATCCCTATTAAAATGCCAACAGCATATTTCACAAATTTAGAGCACACACTTTGAAAATTTATATGGAACCAAAAACACTACAAATGGCCAAGGCAGTCTTGAGAAAGAAGAACAAAGTTGGAGGGATCACAATACCAGATATCAAGGTATACTACAAAGCCACTGTAATCAAAACAGCCTGGTACTGGCAAGAGAACAGACATACAGATCAGTGGAACAGGACAGAGAACCCAGAAATTGACCCACGCCAGTATGGTCAGTTAATATTTGACAAAGGAGGCAAGAACATACAATGCAGTAAAGACAGTCTCTTCAATAAATGGTGCTGGGAAAATTGGACAGGTACATGCAAAAAAATGAAACTAGACCACCAACTTACACCATACAGAAAAGGAAATTCAAAATGGATAAAAGACTAAATGTAAGGCATGAAACCATAAAAATCCTCAACAAGAACATAGGCAGCAACATCTCAGACATCTGAGGTAGCAATATGTTTGCTGATACATCTCCTAGGGCAAGAGAAATTAAGGAGAAAATAAACAAATGGGACTGCATCAAAATATAAAGCACAGCAAAAGAAACCATCAACAAAATGAAAAGGGAGCCCCCTGTATGGGACAACATATTTGCCAATGACACACCAGACAGAGGGTTAGTATCCAAAATATATAAGGAACTAATACAGCTTAACAAAAGGAAAACAAGCAATCTAATTAAAAAATGGGCAAAGGACCTAAATAGACACTTCTCCAAAGAGGACATACAAATGGCTAAGAGACATATGAAAAAATGCTTAATGTTACTAATCATCAGAGAGATGCAAATTAAAGCCACAATGAGGTATCACCTCACACCCGTCAGGCTGGCTACCATCAGCAAATCAACAAACTACAAGTGCTGGCTAGGATGTGGAGAAAAGGGAACCCTATTACACTGCTGGTGAGAATGCAGACTGGAGCAGCCGCTATGGAAAGCAGTATGGAGTTTCCTCAAAAGATTAAAAATTGAGCTGCCATTTGACCAGGTAGTCCCATTTCTAGGAATATATCCTAAGGAACCTGAAACACCAATCAGAAATAATTTATGCACCCTATGTTCACAGCAGCACAATTTACAATAGCTAAGATCTGGAAACAGCCCAAGTGTCCATCAGTAGATGAGTGGATAAAAAATGTGTGGCACATTTACACCATGGAATACTATCCATCTATAAAAAAGAAGAATCTTTTATCCTTTGATACAGCGTGGAGGGATCCAGAAAGTATTATGCTAAGTGAAATAAGCCAGTCAGAGAAAGACAAGTACCACACGGTCTCACTTACATGTGGGATATAATGAACAAAATAAACTGATGAACAAAGTGGATCCAGAGACATAGAAATATGGAACAGACTGAGGGATCTCAGAGGAAAGGTGGGGAGGGGGGAGTGGTTGGGGAGAGATTGATCAAATAACTTGTATGTTTATAAGCATAATCCATGGGCACAGACATTGGTATGGGTTAAGCTTGGGGATGGGATGGTTGCGGGGTGGAGGGGATCAATGGGGTTAAAAAGGGGACATCTGTAATATTCTCAACAATAAAGAAAAAGAAACTTAAAAAAAAAAAAAAAGAAAAAAAATTGAGACAACTTAAATGGCCACATAATATTCCAAAGGATGGTAATTATATAAATTACTTTGCCATTTCCCTTGTTGAATATTTAGGTGTTTTCAATATTCATTGTTATAAGAGTATAATAAATATATCTGCAAATGAAAAAAAATATGACTTAACTCTGAAGAACAATAATCAAGAAATTAAGTCGCAGTTTTTGAGAAAATACATTTTTCATGAAAATTAAGCAATATGTAATATATTGCTATATTTCTGAGGTAAAATATTAATAAATATAGCCATTAACAGTATATAGATTAAAACTGTAAAATTAGAGCTGCAAGGTTAAAACATCTTATAATTTTGGAAAATTTAGGCAGCCCATCCACAGAGAATTTTTTATTTAATAACTTTGCATTTTGCTCTAATTCATCAATGGATGTACCTGCCTATCTGAGATAAAGCCTCCCTTACAAGCTGTGAGATCTCAGGCAAGTTAGTTAATTTTCAACTCTTCAGTTTCTTTATCATAAGGTGGGGGAAATTATAGTACCTAACCTTAAAGGGTGGTTGTGAGGACTGAGTGAACTGACTCTTTTAAAAAGTGACTGGCACAGTTTCTGGCACACAGGTAGCGTTTAACAAATATTAGCCCACTACTATAATTTTTGCCTCCTTTCTTGTGTGCATGTGCACACACACACAGCAGATTTGTTTGGTTTTAACCTTCATTAATAACAATGCCAGCAAGGGAGTAGAAAACCTGGACCACAGCATATAACCTTTTAAACTAACAGCCACAACTATTGTTTCCTTAGTGGCAGTTGGTATTCTAGAAGGTATCTGAAATCGCAGTGCTAACCTCTAACTAGAAAGCCCAAGTATTTGGGACATCAGCTATCACACACTGTTAGTAATGATAATTTTAAGAAGGCTTTTTCCTATCTAATAAACAGCCGAAAATTAGACCAGCTCTTTTCTACCAAGTTTGTTCTCATGATTTATCAATTTTATTTTAGTTTTTCAGTGACTTCCATTTAACAAATATTTATTGATTGACTGCCATAAGCCAATGGTGAACAAGGAGGTCACAATCTGGTGGAAATGACAAACAGTAGGAAAAGGGGGAAAGGAAGGGAAAGAAGTGTGTCCTATGCAGAAGGAACAACGTGTATGTGAACATGGTGCTTTGGGGAATGAGTCCAGGCTGTCTGGAACATATATGGTAAATAAAAGAGAGGGGAAAATAAAATTAGAATAATAAAAGGTGCGGAGGGAGTCAGGACATAGTGCTGTAATTCATGTTAAAGAGTTTGGACTTTTGGCCTGAGAACAATGGAAAGCCACTATGTTAAACAAAGAGGTGAGATGATTAAATTGGCACTTTAGAAAACACTGCTGTTAGTACAGTGTAGAGGATGTTTGGCTGAAGAAGGGCAATGATGTTCTAATAATCTATGTAAATGTTATTTTATATTCATTAATAGAAAACCATGAACTTTTTAAAAAGACTATGATTTGTACCACTGCAATAGATCTCTCACATTGTGGCAAGTATGAAGTTCACCTATGTTATTACACACACCCCTGAACAATGATTGAGTTCATGAGGATATGCTATTTGGTAGTCCTTGCAGAACCTACACATGTAAGGAACTCAACTAATTTTTGTTGAATACAGTTTTTAAAATTTAATTTACAGACAACTTTGAATAGCAGCTGGAGTCCTCGGTGCCTATTTCATCTTCAAATGCATACTCTCAAAATTATGGTGAAACTCTCAAAGTTGAAAAATGACATTAGCAAGGTTGCTACATTTTTGTCCTACTCATGAATATCCACATGTATAAATATTATATATTTGACATCAGCTACCACACATTGTTAGTAATGATAATTCTAAGAAGGCTTTTTCCTATCTAATAAACAGCTGAGAATTAGACCAGCTCTTTTCTACCAAGCTTGTTCTCATGAGTTATCAATTTTATTTTAGTTTTTCAGTGACTTCCATTTAACAAATACTTATTGATTGATTGCCATAAGCCAATGGTGAACAAGGAGGTCACAATCTGGTGGAAATGACAAACAGTGGGAAAAGGGGGAAAGGAAGGTAAAGAAGTGTGTCCTATGCAGAAGGAACAATATGTATGTGAACGTTTTCTCAAATTTGTCAAATTTGGCAATCTCCTGTGTTTAGATTTATTTTCTTCTATATCAGATTATTTGGGTTTCTGGGTTAGAGATTTTCCTTTGAATCAATTTGGTAATAGGGTCAGATTTTGTAGATACTGTAAATCATCAGCAAAAATAGTTTTCTCTTTTTGGAAATATTTCAATTAAAATTTTAGGTACAGTCAAAAATGATACAGGATTAGAGGGGGTTGTTACAGTAATTATTGTTGCAATAGTGAAATCAGACATAACATACAGAGTAAACAAAAAAATTAATTGCTTTTGACTGGAGATCTAATCATGTTAGGAGATTAATCTTTTAGAACATTATAAACTAAAATATTTTAAAATTTAAAAATTTTAATAAAAAAATTTTAAACATAGAGTAGTGAGAAATGTAAAATGAGGAGACAATCTTATTTTTTTAAACTTAACTTAGTTAACACATTTATATGAACCTGGAAAATGCACATATTGCAAATGCTAGTGCACTTTTCAATGTATATCCGTTAGAATTTCAAACATTTTTTAACTTAGACAGAAATACTTGATGAAAATCATAATAGAGTTTATGTATACAAAATACATATACTATTTATGGTACACAGTAGGTATTTAGCCACAAGGTGCATTATACCTAGCTTTCAAATTCTAACCATCTTGAACATTTTTCAGCTCCCAAATGTGCCATGGTCCATCATGCTTCCGTGCCCTTACACGTGGTGTTTCTTCCACTTACCAGATCCCTCCCTATTTTGTTCTCCTGATTAATTCCTATTAATGACTAAGCTAGAGGAGCCTGCTATTCCTGTACCTACTTAGGGCACTTACCAAAACATTATTATAAGTATCGGTTTACTTGTTGGTATCTTTTGCTAACCTGTAAACTCATTGAGGGCAAGAATTCTCAATGTATCTCTGCATTCATCATACTTAGCACAGAGCCCAGCACATAGCAGTAATGTAACAGTAGTAATTCCTTAAGAATGCCTTTGTTAATAAATAAATGGGACTATATCAAACTAAAAAGCTTCTGCACAGAGAAAGAAACCAACAACAGAACAAAAGGGCAATCAACCCAACAAGAGATGATATTTGCAAACAAAAGCTCTGACAAGGGGTTAATATCCAAAATATATAAAGAACTTATACAACTCAACACTAAAAAAATAATCCAATTAAAAAACTTCTGGTTTGGGAGTTCAGATAGGTTTGTCTGTCTTTGGATATGTAAGTAGTTGGTTGCTAAATTTGGTCAGATTTCTCCTGACTGTCTGTTCCTAAATTCTTAGGATACGTCCTGATGAATTATACTTTGTGATTAATTGTCATATGTGTAATTGTTCATATTGGATGTACCTAATTTGATAATTAAAAAAAAATTTCCATTTAAGGTATCTGTTTGCAGGTCAGAAAATGAGAACATGTAATTGTGTAATGCTCTGAAATGTAAAAAAACAAGTTGTAAATAAAATCAACTAAAAAAAAAAAAAATGGGCAGAGGAACTGAACAGATACCTCTCCCAAGAAGACATACAAACGGCCAACAGATATATGAAAAGATGTTCAACCTCACTAGCTATTAGGGACATGCAAATCAAAACTACAATGAGATACCACCTTATACCTGTTGAAATGGCTGTTATTAACAAGACAAGCAATTAACAAGTATTGGAGAGGTTGTGGAGAAAAAGGAACCCTCATTCACTGCTGGTGGGAATGTAGACTGGTACACACGCTATGGAAAACAGTATGGCAGTTCCTCAAAAAACTAAGAATAGAGCTCCCATACGACCCAGTAATCCATCTCCTGGGTATCTACCCAAAAAACTGGAAAACATATATTCGCAAAGATATATGTACCCTTAATTTCATTGCAGCATTATTCACGGTGACCAAGACATGAAGAAAACCAAAGTGTCCTACAATAAAGGACTGGATAAAGAAGATGTGGCACGTGTACACAATGGAATACTACTCAGCCATAAGAAAGGATGAAATACTGCCATTTGCAACAACATAGATGGACCTTGAGAATATTATGCTAAGTGAAATAAGTCAATCAGAAAAAGCTAAGTACCATATTATATCAATCATACGTGAAATATAAAACTGAAACTCATAGACACAGATAATAGCAGGGTGGTTACTACAGGGTAGGGGGTGGGGGGTGGGGGGTAAAGGAGGCCAAATATATGGTGATGGAAGATGGTTTGACTTTGGGTGGTGGGCACACAATGCAATATACAGATCATGAATCATAGAAATGTATATTTGAAACCTATATGATCTTATTATCCAAAGTCACCCCAATAAATTTAAAAAAAGAATGCCTTTGTTGATCTATACTTAGTAATACACATGTGCACCAATATTGTTAATATATATGATGTATATTAATTAAAAGCAGTCATATTAAGATAGCTTAGAGTTCTCAATTCATTATGTACTGAACAGGACAGGCAAGGAGCCCCTACTGAAAAGTGCCTTTTTATCATGTTGATTACTTATGACCCCATCTCTCTGGCATGGTGGACTGAACCAGGATGGACACTTAATATAAAGTAGTTATCTAAGCAGGATAGCCACAACTAGTGAGAACCCTGTCCATCAGAGCCATGCTATCATGGATGTTGGCTGGCAGACCCCATCAGATAATCTCTCTTAATGATATGAATGTGAGATATTTGGAGACAACTCTAACATGAGGATGGGAAGAAGCCAAAAAATAGAGAAGGCAGTCACCAGAAATCCTAAGGCGGCAGAAAATCTAAGCAGAAGCCAAGGCTAGCGATGGGTCTAGTGGTAGATGTAACTATTTCCTGCTCCAGACACATCTGGCACCACTTTGCTCTCCTGACTCCAGCTCCCTGGGCTCCTTTCAGTCTCTTGTGCATACCATGAGGGAAGTTCTCTTCACAATGCTTACCACAAAAATATAGCTTTGCAAATTTACTATGGATTTTATTAATGTAATTTCCCCATTCTGACCATTTTTGTATCTCTGTTGCTTTGCACAGTATCTGCTACACTGTAGAAACTCAATAAATAATTTGTTGAATTATTTAATTAAAGGTTTATTTAGAGTTAGTCTGTAGTAGAAAAAATATAAACGAAGACAGAGAGTAACTGGCACTATATAATGTTAATGGATGTCTGTTTGAAGGGACATTTTAGAAAGCTCACATGAAATTACACTTTTCAGAATGCCTGATGAGAATTTCCCAATTATAAATTACTATGCTTTCCTACTATAAACTCTTTAGTAGGCAGTACTGTCCACCCACTCAGAATCTGTCCCTGCTTCCCCTGCTCTACATATTCCTGATTAACATAATCCTAATGGTTCAACTGTTGACTTCTCTTCCATGTGCTTCTGAGTCAGGACACAATGATCCCATGGCCAGTCCCAGGGGTTAGACCAGGTGTAGAAAAGTGACCCTGTTCTTAAGAGGGAACCAGTGGAAGAGATACTTTCTCCTTCCTCTGGACATTCCTAAGCTTATGGTGATTTGGGGGAGTGCTGAAGCCACGTTGCTATCAGTGTGAGAGTGAGGACAAATCAAGGATGACAGAGTGGAGCTGGGGCCAGTGTGCTCAGTGGTTAGAAGGCCAGCCCTTGTAGGAGGCAGCCAGTAAATGTGTCTCTCTTGCATGGATGTTTCTCTCTCTATCTGTCTGTCTCTCTACCTCCTTCCCTTCCACTCTCTCTAAAAATCAATGGAAAAAATATCCTTGAGTGAAGATTAAAACAATAAATAAATAAATAAATAAATAAATAAATAAATAAATAAATAAATAAATGGATGGCAGAGTGGAAATGGGGAATGAACCTGGGTTCTTTTGTTTTTGTTTTTGTGTTCTGTTGCTTTTATTTATTTTTTAATTTTGTTTTTGTTTAAAGTATTACAGATGTCCCTTTTTCTCCCCATTGACCCATTCCACCCCATCCCATCCCCCTCCTCAGTCCCTCTCCCCACCACTGTCCGTGTCCTTGGGTTGTGCATATATGCATATAAATTCTTTGGTTACTCTCTCCTCTTCCACCCACCCGTCCTCCTCCATCCCTCTGACATTCCTCAGTCTCATCTATGCTTCCATGTCATTGAATCTATTCTGGTCATCAGTTTATTAAGTTCTTTAGATTCCACGTATAAGCGAGATCATGTGATGTTTGTCTTTCACTGCCTGGCTTATTTCACTTAGCATAACATTCTCCAGGTCCATCCATACTGTCCCAAAGGGTACGAGATTCTTCTTTACAGCTGCGTAGTATTCCATGGTGTAAATGTCCCATAGCTTTTTTATCCACTCGTCTACTGATGGTCACTTGGGCTGTTTCCAGATCTTGGCTATTGTAAACTGTGCTGCTATGAACATCGGGGTACATATATTCTTTCTGATGAATGTTTCAGGATTCTTAGGATACATTCCTAAGAGTGGAATCACTGGGTCAAAGGCAGTTCCATTTCTAATTTTTTGCGGAACCTCCATACTGTTTTCCATAGTGGTCGCACCAGTCTGCATTCCCACCAGCAGTATACTAAGGTTCCCCTTTTTCTACCTCCCTCCCTTCCACTCTCTCTAAAAATCAATGGAAAAAATATCTTCGGGTGAAGATTAAAATAATAAATAAATAAATAAATAAATAAATAAATAAATAAATAAATACATACATACATACATACATACATACATACATACATACATAAAAGGATGGCAGAGTGGAAATGGGGAATGAACCTGTGTTCTTAAAAATATCCAGAAGCAGGTGAATCAATCAACCCTGGAGACTAGTATAATTCAGGACTTACTATTTTATGATAAATACACATATACATAAATACACACATTCATACAAAGCCATTTGAGATAGGGTAGCTATTATTTTCAGCTGAAAGGTTTCTGAAAAACTCACAATATAAAGATGATGTATTGTAAAATTGTATACCTGAAATCTATATAAGTTTATTAACCAATGGCACCCTAATAAATTAAATTAAACCAGAAAAAATAAATTAATAATTACTCATTAAAAAAACTCTTATTATTTGATGGACCTTCATGTTTTTGCTGTTTAAAGAAACAACAATCCTGACTAATAAACACACATACATGAAACTCTTTATACTACTGTTAAAGTTTCTGTAAACCTAAAGTGTTCTAAAAAATCTATTAAAGTTTTTTAAAACATGCAGATGTTAAATATTTCCATACATTGTATATGTTCTAGAAAAGCTTCCCTTCCTTGTCTACCTGATAAAGTTCTATGTGTTAAAAGCTTACTCCTCAAAAAAGCATTTCCTCCAAAGATATTTATTGTTTATCAAGTATCTGACATGTAGGTAATAGGCTCATCAAGGACTGGAAGACCATATTTTCCATGTTTTAAAGACCTCTTTTTGAGTGGTAATTAGCAATGAAAGTTATTTTCATACAAGTTCAGAGTTTTTAAAGTGTGTTTTCATTTGAAAACCTGAGTACCCCTGGGCACTCACAGGTGCAGCCTTGGAGTTCACATGAATTTTGTTGTTCTTCTTAAAGTTGGAGCTCTTCTAGAATCAGTCTCCCAAAGAGCAGCTCTAGAATGAAACCCAATCTTCATGCAGGGAATTTGCACTCAAGGAGTCCTTCGATTGAGTCTTATATTAACATACATCTGCCCACCACAGTATGAGTGTTGCCTTGGCACATTTCCTCATCCTACCAGTATGTACCAAGAAGTCTGTCCTCTACCAGCACTTAGCTTTATGGACTCTGATAATTTTTATATATCTGTAAGCCATGCTGGAGTAGAAAGAACTTGGACTTTAGAGGATGACAGACAGAATGAAGTTTGAATCAACCACTTCTGAGCTGTGTTAGTTGGGGAACGTTCTGTAGCATAACAAAGACATAGTTTCCACTTACATGAAATGAGAATAATCACATCCACTTTGCAGAGTTGTTATATGAAGTGAAACAACATATAGAGTGCCTAGTGGAGAGGCTGGCTTGGCACAACGGCGTTGCTACATAAATGTGTTGAACAAATGAACTTGCAATCCTTCCTACTAGGACTTAGGGAAACACTCAATCAGGAGTGACAAGGGAGTCCCTGCTCTCGTCTCAGCCTGTTCTCTGATCCAAACTCTGCTGTTGCATCTCACATTGGCTTCATTAAGTCTGGGTATTTTCCAGAATCTCTTCTTATATACCACTCACTAGATTGCTTTGAGTATTCTGTCTGCTGTGTTTGAAATTTAAAAAAAAATCTTACTGCTTCAGCTAGAGACAATTCAGCCTCTGAATTTCCTGTGGTATTTTTACTTCTACTCTCATTTTTCTATATTAGAGGGTAATTAACACCTCCTTCATGAAATGCAAGTGAGTTCAAATGTAAACAGCTCAGTAAATGTGCTTTGCTTGTACATGAATGTCCATCATAAATATCTGTAATTGGGGGTGGGTGGTAAAAAGAGACCTCCCAACTTTTGTAGGCAGTGGAAATAGTATTTCCAGTGTTAGGTAACCCATAAAATCTCTTCTGTATTACTATAATGCCATAAAACTATTTTTCTTTCTTTTGTTTATATTCCTTGATTATAAAGCTATTTGCAACAAAATACTACTTTGATGAGAATTTGCCATTTATCTGTTTCATTTGAGCATCATGAGCAAGTACTCTCTTCCCAGGCAAAGGCTATTAGCATCACATATCATTTGTTTATCAAACAAAAATTTATTCAGCACATACCAGTTTCTAGTTAGTGTGCCAGGTGAAGGGAATACATTGGTGAGCAAGACAAAGATGGTCTCTCCTTTTACGGAGCTCACACTTCCTATTCATGCCTTTATACTTGATTGATATAATAATTATATTCCACTGGATTGTTGAAAAAATTAAATAGATTACTGTATTTAACAGGTATCTCCACTATAAGTACCAGAGGTCACATTTCTATAGGCAAGAGGCTGCCCAGAAAATTCACTACAGAGAGGATGAACTGAGACATTGATTTTAAACTTAGCTCTCAATGAATGGTAGCTCTAATAATGACAGTGATGCCACTGAGACCATTAAAGTGAGCAAAATAAAAAGAATAAATCTCCATTTTAGAGAGACCACTCTAAGTAGGATAGCCACAACTCTGGAAGCAGTGAGAAGTATTTGGAAGGATGCTAAACTGGAAATCTGCAGTATGTGCAAAGAAGTGAAGGAACTCTAAGACAGCTGCTATAGGAAGAAGGGAAACACAGTAAACATATTTATGAGACAGAATTAATAGGACTTGAATGTTTTTGTTTTGTTTTATGCTGAAATAAAGAAAAAAGGAATTAAAGCTGTCGCAAGAGTTTTGGCTCCAGTGACTAGATGAATGGTGCTCTGCAGCACAGTCTAGGTTTGGGATTACTGGGGAAGAATGAGTATTGTAAAAAAGAAAAGAGGCTCAGTCTAGACTTTATATATGGCAATCACTCTGCTCATTATCATACATATAAACATAAACTTGTGCAAGAAAATTGGGTTAACAACAATAAACAATTAATCTTGACTACTTTAAGGAATGATAACCAGTGAATAAAATATAAGTGAATTAAAATACCTAATTTGTTATTAATGTTTTGATCTCCACTAATAGTACAGTATAAGTAAACTTAATATTATTTTCTCCAGATATAAAGGTTATTTATAAGCCTCAGTTTTAACCCCATGTTAATATTGAATGTCTTCCCTGGTGCTTGGTATGTTTGGCACACAGGTAGTGTGTGCAGCTCTGTGGAGAACCACTGTATGTGCTGCCAATATTCATGTTTTAGCAAATAAATAAAATGTGCACTAGAGACATCCACATGGAAAACTAATTTATAATGAAGGTGACCCTTGTGGCATAGTATTCTGTATAGTTAATATATTTAGCTAATTATATTTTAAATAATGTCATGCAGTTAATTTTATTTTTTTTTAATACCAGAGATGAGGTTCTTACTGGGTAGGTTTAAAAAAGTTCTTGTCCTCATAACTAATGTTACTAAAATTTGGGAGGGCATTCCACAGAGGAATAACAAATTAATCTCGATGGGAAGGAGGCAGAAAAGGAAATATAGATATACATATGTAATTTTCATTATACATAGTATAAGTCTGTATGATATCTAATTCACAAAAATATATATATGAAACAAGCGGTACTATTGTCCATAATATCCTCCTGTAGACATTACAATATAGGAAAATTTTGTTTTAAGAAAAGGTCAAACAGAAAAATCACAGAAAACATACTACAAATGGCTTTTTCTTGATGGAAAACATGATTAACCTCACACATAGTAGAATTAAAACTCTGTGGAGATACTATTTTTATCTGTAAGATTGGCAAAAACTTAAAAATGTAATTAATGATACTGAGCTTGCTCTGAGGAAAACAAACACTCACTATATTGTTGGTGGGAGTGTAAATTAGGATAACTTATATTGAGGAGATTTTGGTATTATCTATCCAAATTTCATATACATATATCCTTTGACCCAACAATTTCATTTCTAGGAATTTATCCTGTGAATATACTCTCAGAAAAGCAAGGTGAAGTGTGTACCAGATTATTTATTGTAGTATTGCTTATAATAACAAAAAAAAAGAGAAGAAAAATAATGCCTATCATTGAGTGGTTGGGAATTCAATAAAGTAATAAAGTGTGGAATAAGCTTACATTATTTGGGATGCCTTTAAAAAAAAAAAAATTCAAAGTTACAAATAAAAAAAATTATCTATGTAAGTGAATACTTATTTAGAATGAGAAAAAAAATCACAACAAATACTTGAGCCTTAGAAATTAAGATTTTCTTCTGAGGTCTCTAAAGGCAATTAAGTAAACTGGGACTACTATAGAATTCGTGGCAATTTCCGTCTCTCCTGAGGTCCTGTGGAGTAAGGGGCCTTGATGCTGAAGTTTCGTTAGATCTATAGTAAATCTAGATGTACCTATGATGATGCATACATGCAAACTAATCTCTAATTATTGTGAAAATTTTACTTAATTTCTCAACGTGCATTTAACATTTATTTTTTAAAATATGTCAATACAGATCAGAAATCTCAGGTATATCATGCATGAACAGGTAGTAACTTCATTAAGTTTACCATACTTATAACAAAGCTTTCTGATAACACAAGCATTATTTCAGTGTTTATTTAATTAGTTTAATTAATATTGTGTTCTTAAGTCATTTTTATGATTAATAAAATGCCTACTGTATGTTCAACATTATATTTGAAAGTATTTAAAAGGTCTTTGAATGTACATGGAAAAAAATACCCATTTCCCTTCTCATTAAAAAAAAAGAGGTTTAAATGCTTTCAACCATTAAGGACTGATGTGCTTGTGTCCAGCTGCTCTAAACTAGCTGTGCCTAAAGTTATTTTTTTTTTCATGTGATGAGGAAAAGGTATTTTGAAATAAAAATCTTAGCCTCTAATAAATGCCTAAGCATCCAAGCATTAAAATGAAATTCAATGATAACTCAAAGCTAAGTAAAAATTACACTTCTTTCAACTTTTTAGCTCCAAATAAGGTTTTAGAAAGTGATATTAAAAAGAAAGTTTAATATATGATAGCTGACAATTTAAAACTAATCCCCGCTCTACTTTCCTTTTCTTTTGTGAACCGCCGAAGCCAAGTCCAATAGACAGCATTAGATAGATTGCAGGTCCAGTACAAGCTTTGCAAGCCTAATCAAATGGGTGTAAAAACATATATAAAAAGATGAAAGTGCTTTGCTTTTACATATGGCAAAATAAATTAGTGAAAAGCTGAAAAAATAAGTGAGATGTTCCACAGGGGCAGGTTAAGTCTGATGCTAATGCTTACTTAAAATGGTGACAGTCTGGAGTAGTGAAGCCTTGCTGGGCTGCTTTAATTTCTCCCTGGAATAGCTCTTGCCCAACCTTCTGCAGCACATCAAAGTCTCTGGAGCTCAATTAAAATTGGATTATATTGAAATGCTCCATCTATGGGAACTGTGTGCTCACTAACACTTTTCTCTCAGTAATACTCCAGATGACAGTTGCCCATCCCAATTTAAGTAGTTGTCATAGAAACGCGGAACTAAAGCCCCAGAAACTAGCAATACAAAGGAAAGGTAAGGGGGCTAAGATTTCTGTGAATGAGGACCTTGCTTTTTTTCTTCAGCAACGCGATTTATTACACCAATGACAAAGTACAAGAGACACAAACAGTACATTAGTATTTTGCATGTGAACGAAAAAATAGCTAACAGTTGCACTAAGATTATGTCAACATATATTGTCAAATGTTTTCTATCTGGGCATGTTCTACTTAGTAAAAATTAAGATCAAATGTTTCTCCCAGTGGACAAAAGCTATCACGGGCTATGAAAGTAGGCTATGGTTAGGAAGTCTGTAAAACAAAGAAAGATTAATCTCTTGACTAAATATTTTGTTTTCCTTTCCAACAGTACAGTTTTAGAAGTTCAAATTTGGGGTTGAAAATGATAAATTATGACTCTGTATGTGTATATGTTTCAATTGCACATCAATTTTTGCCAAATCCAATTAACTTTTAAAGGGGTCTTATCATTGACTAAGAAACATATTTCTAAATTTGATTTTGGAATTCATATTTGGTTTTAATTAGCAGGTATTCTATGATCTTCTATAATTTTTCTTCCTGACATCAAAGCCTATCAACACAGGTGGAAAACTCTGTCAGCTTCCTAAAATCCCAAGAATGAAGATATTTAGAAATGTCCATTTCTGGCAGTTCTAAGGAGTGATGTACTTCAGAGTGTAGACTACTGGCACGTTTCTGGCACTACAAAAACTCAACTTTTCCTGCAGTTGGCTTATTACAAGTCCCAATGTTGTTTTCCTACCACTGTTCAGATCACCATGGAAATAAATGAACTAATGCTATTTTATAGAGTACAGCACTGTTTTTACCCAGACTTCAATACCTGTGGTTCTTCTTCTCTTGAGAAGACTACATTAGGATACTGAAGCAGCACCAGAGGAGTATACAAAGTGTAGGTCAAAGGGGAAAGAAACAAAAATGTGTCAGGGAAATCTAAAAACTGCACAGATCAAAATTTGTCAAAACAAGGCCCCAGTTTAAACCAACAAGAAGGGACCCCGCAGCTTGGGCCTTGACAAAGGACAGATTACTTATTTATTTATTTATTTACTTATTTTTAGCCCAGCTGTAGAAAATACAATCTAATGAACCTGTCTGGGGCGGCTGTCCCCATCCTGTCAGGCATGTCAGGAAATGACAAGCACTAGGGACAGGCTGCCGCCAGTCATAGACAGGCCTGCCAGCTGCAGAGTTCAGCCCCAATCTAATCACACCACCAGAAAATACCTTTCACGCTTTCAGCTTGACAGGATGGACTTGAGGAAAAAAAATTAGGACTGGAAACAATGCTTTTTGTTTCAATTACTTATCATTTTTACACAGTAATTAAAAGAACTCTACTAACACATGCAATCCATGTTACTTCAAATTAATGCCAACAAAATATGTCATTATTAGAGAGAAACAGATATAATGTGGACACAGAGAAAAAGAACATTAAGACCACCTCTGTCTCTTTCCTTACATTAGCTCTATCATATTGGGAATTTAACATTGTTTTCAATTCTGTTTATTGATATCATAATCCCTTATTGTAAAGTAATTTTCTTGTAAAAATCACCAGACTGAACAGTAGTGCTGTTTTTATTATCATGTTCTTAGGACCAATATGTATGAAGAAAGTAATAGGATAAAATTAGTATTTTCACATGGCTAGAACATATTTTCTGCCCTTTGTGGTGTTACAAAAAGGGCATTATGAATAAATACAGCCCACTGAGGACATTACAAGTCGGATCATGTTTATATTACATAATTTGACAAAAGGGACTAAAGAGTGGAGAGTTGAAATGAAAATTACACTCTGATTAAACAATTTATGTGAATCAGATGGTTGTTTAAGCATCATATAAAGATGTTCACTTTACATATAACTATTCAAAGTGAAGTTACATGTAAAATTTGTGTGAGACAATGCTTGGTTCACTATATGCCCACATATAAATAAGTGGTTAAATAATAAAATATAGCTTATACTCTGTTCTTTGCTCACTTTTTCCATAGGATAACTGCAAACATTGGCACTGAAACCCCAAGAGCCAATACAATGCTCTATGTGTTAGTGAGTATATATAAATGCATAGGACAAGCTTAAAGCACTATTCATTCTGATTACTAACAGTAGACTCCCACTCCCACTTATTTTGAAGGTCATGAATGACAGGATTTGATATAAACTGTAGCAAGAGTATGTTAAATATTAATGTATTTGAAATATATTATGGAAAATGTCACCACTAAAAATATAAACTTGGCATATAATAACTGCCACTTACTAGCCTGGACAATTTGGCAAACTTATGTACCCTCTCTGAAACTTGTTTCCTCACTTATAAAATGGTGAAAATTATGTCTGCCTCAAAGGGTTGTTGTGGATTAGACAGTGGGTACAGGGCACTGAGCAAAATGCCTAGAACACAGTACATGATTAACAGTTCCACCATTATTTCACTGAAGAGAATCCAATGAAGAGAAAACAATTCAAAATTAGGTTTCCCTTCTACAAAATCACACTCGCTCTGGAGGGAATACGGGCTGGCTGGCTATTGCATCTATTGTGCAAAGGACAATCCAGTCACACTGAAATCACAGTAAGTAAACAGAATGCAGTAACCAAGACTGGAATATGTCCAAACAATGGCTACCACCCTTGCTCCCTGAAAAAGAACCATGACATCCTAGTGAACATAAGAGAATAGGACTTAAGTTTTTCTGTTCTAAGATAATTGAGGTGAAGTAGACATTCATTTAAAATTTTATATTTTCTTATACAAAATACAATTTTCTAACATATAATGATTTTAATCAAGCTTTCATGTATAATTTTATTATTAGTTTGCTCAGTACTGCTTTATTGGTGCATTATTTAATTCATTTCAGTCATGTAGGAGTAAAGAGAGCTATGGCCTACTGACCTCAATTTTCACTTTAAGAAACAAATTTACTTTTTGCAAACTAAGATAATTTTTCTCCTGTCAACCTTGTTTTAAAATATTAGCCTTATTCCCATTGCAGCAAATATTCATATTTGTCATCCAGAATTGCAACTTTAATTGAGTTATGAAATTGCTTCTGTTCTTAGTTTATCTATCCCAAAGAAAAATAAAAAATATTTTCAATTAACTATCTTTGTTACTGTGTAAATGCATTTAAAAGAATGCCTTCTGTTTTTGTTTGGCATCAACTGACATCTAGAAAGAGAACAAAAACAAGGCAAATAGAATCTGATTATAGGTTTTCATGACAATGCTTAGATATAATGTTTCTAGAAATCTATGTAATTTGTCTGACCTGTTAAAAGCCATCATAATAGATATACTCATACTTTTTTTTTTTTTTTTTCTGCACAGGACTTCTCTTGTGTATGTCTTCAAAGGTTGAAACACATTCGAAATAATGCGTGTATTTTTCAAGAGATAACATGAAACCAATGCATTCGTAATGGGAATAGCAAACTAGTATTGGAACAGTGTAGTTTTAAAGTTTCAAGTAGCAGCTTATTGTGTAAACCTTGATTAAGCATTGTAGAATTAATTCATATGAAGCGAGATTTTGGCAAAGTTTTAAGTACACACAGAACTAAGAAGAATGTTGTGAACCAAATAATGAATGTTGGAACATGCTCCCCCAGTAGAGGCCATTCCATTACAATACTTTACGGAAGATATCAGCATTCTATACAGTATTAAACACATGATATACCCTTTCTTGGAGTAAAATTGTTGGATGTATAAAAACTTTGAAAGTTGAACAAGACGACTAAATTGAACATGATCAAATTACTACAATGCATTCATAAAATATGGTGGAATTTCTAGGGAAGGAAGGAAAAGAACGGAACTATGGTGTAGTACAACTTGTATCTATAATGTTTTATGTCATAAAAAAAGTAAAAGTAAATATGGCAGAATTTTATGATATGTTAAAGTTAAGTATTGGGTGTATGGCATTGGTTATATTACTCTGATTTTTTTCTATTGATTTGACAATTTCATAATAAGATAACATAAAATATTAACAAAACAAATTATATGTACTAAACATATGCTTTTATATCTATCTCTAGGTTTACCAGAAGCTTTCAAATATTCAACTTCAATTAATCATCACAAGATCACTATGTGATGGGTAGGGAGAGAATTTTATTCCCATTATACCAGTGAGGAATAAAAGATTTAGTGATGTTTACTTATTTCCAACATGGTCACAAAAAATCTGGATGCTGGCAAAGCTGAGATTAGAACCCATGTACCCTGCCTCAGAGTTTCCATATAGAGTACACATTTCCATAAATATGGGCAAGTTTTCTCAAATTTATTTCATTAATAAAGTATGATCTCTATAATCATTAATGTAGTTCTTTGTAAATATTCGATATTTGACATACACTATAGGCACTAAAGCAAAGTAAGTAAATATATTAAGCAATAACATTTAATTGGCTTTCATAGTAAGTCATTTCTGATAAGCATTAATTTGCTTTAAACATTTTTTGCGTGATACATCATCCAAACAAAATGAAGGACAAAAATCACATAATCATATCAATAGATGCAGAAAAAGCATTCGACAAAATCTAGTACCCATTTTTGATAAAAACTCAAAGCAAAGTGAGAATAGAGGCAACATACCTCAACATAATAAAGGCCATATATGACAAACCTATGGCCAATATCATACTCAACAGTCTAAAACCATTTCCTTTAAAAACAGGAACAAGACAGGGTTGTCCACTTTCACCACTATTAATCAACATAGTATTGGAAGTCCTAGCCACAGTGATCAGGCAAGAAGAAAACATAAAAGGTATCTAGATTTGAGAGGAAGTAAAACTGTGACTGTTTGCAGGTGACATGATATTGTACATAGAAAACCCTAAAGACTCCACCAAAGTATTAATAGATTTGATAAATGAATTCAGAAAGGTAGGATACAAAATTAACATCTGAAAATCGACAGCATTTTTATACACCAGTACTGAACTCTCAGAAAGAGAAACTAAAAAAACAATACCATTTACCATTGCAACTAAAAATGTAAGATACCTAGGAATAAACTTAACCAAGGAGGTAAAAGACCTGTACTAGGAAAATTACAGGGCACTGAAAAAAGAAATAGAGAAAGTTACAAACAAATGGAAGAATAAACCATGTTCATAGATTGGAAGAATTAATATCATTAAAATGTCCGTACTACCCAAAGCAATGAAATAGATTCATTGCTTTGGGTAGTATGGCAATGCATGAAATTCCTATTAAAACACCAACAGCATATTTCACAGATCTAGAACAAATTTTCCAAAAATTTATATGGAACCAAAAAAGACCCTGAATAGCCACAGCAATCTTGAGAAAGAAGAACAGAGTTGGAGGGATCACTATACCAGATATCAAACTATACTACAAAGCCACTGTAATCCAAACAGCCTGGTACTGGCACAAGAGCAGACATATAGATCAATGAAACAGAACAGAGGCCACAGAAATAGACTCAAGCCATTATGGTCGACTAATATTTGACAAAGGAGGCAGGAGCATACAATGGAGTAAAGACAGTCTCTTCAGTAAATGGTGTGGGGGAAACTGGACAGGTACATGCAAAAAAATAAAACTAGACCACCAACTTATTACACACACAAGAATAAATTCAAAAAGGATAAAAGACTTAAATGTAATTCGTGAAATGATAAAAATCCTGGGAGGAAACATAGGCAGTAAAGTCACAGACATCTCACGTAGTGAAATTTTGACCGAAACAAATTTTCCTTTGTTTCTCCCAGGGCAAGAGAAACAAAGGAAAAAATAAACAAATGGGACTACATCAAATTAAAAAGTTTCTGCATAGTAAAATAAGTCCTCAAACTAAAGGGACCCCATGGTATGGGAGAACATATTTGCCAAGGATACATCTGATAAGGAGCTAATTTCCAAATCACACAAAGAACTCATACAACCTAACAAGATGAAGACAAACAGTCCAGTTAAAAAATGGGCAAAAGACCTGAATAGACACTTCTCCAAAGAAGACATACAGATGGCCAAGAGACATATGAAAAAATGCTCAATGTTGATAATCATTAGAGAGATGCAAATTAAAATCACAATGAGGTATAAGTTCACACCTGTTAAAGGGCTACCATCAACAAATCAACAAAAGACAAATACTGGCAAGGATGTGGAGAAAAGGAAACCCTAGTACACTGCTGGTGGGAATGCAGACTGGTGCAGCCGCTGTGGAAAACAGTATGGAGGTTCCTCAAAAAATTAAAAATGGAGCTGCCTTTTGACTCAATGATTCCACTTTTAGGAATATATCCTAAGAATCCCGAAACACCAATCAGAAAGAATATATGCACCCCTATGTTCATAGCAGCACAATTTACAATAGCTAAGTTCTGGAAACAGCCCAAGTGCCCATCAGTAGATGAGTGGATAAAAAAGCTGTGGGACATTTACACCATGGACTACTATGCAGCTGTAAAGAACAATGATCTCTTACCCTTTGGGACAGCATGTATGGACCTGGAGAATATTATGCTAAGTGAAATAAGCCAGGCAGAGAAAGACAAATATCACATGACTCATATGTGGAATCAAAGGAACAAAATAAATTGATGAACAAGATAGGTCCACAGACATGAAAGCATGAAACAGACTGACAGATCTCAGAGGGAAGGCAGGAAGGAGGACAGGAAGAGATTGGCCAAAGAACTTATAAGCATATATGCACTGCCCATGAACACAGACAACAGACAGGGGAAGAACTGGGGAGGGGTGGCAGAGAGGGGAGGGCAGTAAAGGTGAAAATATGGGGGACATATGTAATGCTTTCAACAATAGAATAAATTTTTTAAAATGTTTTCTGAAACATGGCAGGACACGCAGAAAGACTAATAAATTTTGTGATTCAGCATAATTCTAAAAAAATAACATCAATTTTAGTTGTATATGTAAAAATAAAAATGGGTCCACATCAAGGATCAGATATACATTGTGCCTTCCTTCATAATCCTATCTAGATAAAGCCTCCTCAGCACTCATCTAGGTAGTCTATTCTCATTATCCTGCATGCTGATTAAGAACATCCAGATTAGTGCCTGAAACTCACTACTTAACAAGGGTAAACAAGTCTTTATTTGGAAGAGAGTTGTTTTATACTGTTCTATGATATATAAATCAGTAAATTTAATTATAAAATTCACATTTATATACACTAACTAATGCTATTTTTAATAATATAAAATAAAATCCAAGTGATGTAGGATGGCATTTGTATTTTTCTCAGAAAATACTTAGCTTTATGGGGTTTGCTGGCTAAGTATAACAAACTCAGTGTAATACAGCAGGTTGAACTAAAGGAATTCAAAAATGATAATATTGTTCACTGACAGAGAACTTGATACAAAATGTACTCTAACAGAAATAATCTATGGAGTTAATATATTGAGGACAGTTCAATTAAGTGGAGGTTATAGGAGACACTCCTAGAAACTTGGGGGAGTGAGAGAAAGCCAGTAACAGGAGATAGGAAGGAAGTGGAGAGCTTTGGGGGCACTCCCTGCACTCCTTCGGTCACTCAGACTACAGTGTTCATTGCTGACTAGTTTGGAACATATCCAAAGGATTGGAATTGTTTCTCTGGAACATATTTAAAAAGAAGAATTTTCTGTCTTCCTTTAATCTATAGTATAGTTGTCATGGACGCTGAGTTGGCTGGGCAACATATGTTCTAGGCTCTGTAGTTTCCTCTTTCCAGTGCCCCAAAGAAATAGCTTATTAGAAAGGCATCCTATCAATGAGGCTCACTTAAGTTACTGTCAGTCTTTTAGACATGAACACAGCAATAGAGCATTTAGGAAACATTGAATATTAAAATATTACCTAGACTGTAATGAAAATAGAATGTCAATATAAGTTCTTAACTAAATGATTTCAACTATCAAACAAGAAAATACAAGAATTCAGCATTCAACTTAAATCTTTAAAAAACAACAACATGCCGGGACAGGAGTGGCTCAGCACTTGAGCATCGACCTAGGATCCAGGAGACTGCGGTTCAGTTCCCAGTCAGGGCACATGCCTGGGTTGTGGGCTCGATCCCCAGTCAAGGGTGTGCAGGAGGCAGCTGATCAATTATGACTCTCTCATCATTGATGTTTTTTCTCTTTCTCTCTCCTTTCCTCTCTCTGAAATCAATAAAGATATGTTTTTTTTTTAAAAATAAAGTGATTATAAAAAGAACAGAAATACATATCAAAGGAAAAAAGCAGAAGGAAGGAAATATAGTTAAAATAAAAATAAGATCATTAGAAATTAAAAATTTTAAAAGTTTAAAAATTGGTTCTTTGAAAAGACGAGTAAAAAGATAAATCCCGGGTAAATATCTTTTTAAAAGGGAAAATAAAATACAAAACCAAAAAGTTCTATTGTAACAACTGATAAAGATGTTTAAAATTAAAAATGAATACACTGTAAAGTTACATGCATTTTTAAATTTTTTATTTATTGATTTTAAAGAGAGAGAGGGGGAGAGAGAGGGAGACATCAATTTTGTTGTTCCACTTATTTATGCATTAACTGGTTGGTTGCTTTATGTGCCCTGACAGGGGATCAAACCTGCAACCATGGAACATTGGGACCATGCTCTAAACACTAGACTCTTTAGCTGAATGTCTCACAGAAAACTCAATGTAATATGTCCAAAATGAAACTTATGTTTTCCTTACAACTTGTTCTTCTTTCTTAAGAAAAGTAAACTCAAGTGCTCCATCATTGTGAAGTTAGACAGAAATGGGTGTGAAAATTAATTTTGCATTTTATGAGTTATGTGAGTATGTGCAAAGTATGCAACTTCTTGAAGGCTTGTATTTCTTATTTATAAAATAGTGAAAGTAATATAAAATTCATAGAGACATGATGATGATTAAATAAAATAATGAATAGAAAGGTCTCTAGTACAGTGCTATTGTATCACACAAGTATTCAGAAAGAGGTAGCTCCTATTATTATCTCAGTGAATGGCATTACTGTTCATGAAGTAATCAAAGTTAAAATTTGTTACTTATTTGTAAACATTCTTGTTTCTTCACTCCTTATATTCAACTGGTGGCTAAATCTTGATTCTATCTCTAAAATATTTCTCAAATATGCCCATTCCTCTTTACTTCTACTGCTTAGCCTACTGCAAGTCTCTTTACTGGATCTATAATCTTTTCTTTTTTAAAAAGTTTATTTTATTTTATTATTTTTAAAATTTATCTTTATTGTTGAAAGTATTACAGATGTTTCTTTTTCCCCCATTGATCCCCTCTACCCCACATCCACCCCACCCCTGAGCCTTCCCCATACCAATGTCTGTGTCCATGAGTTATGCATATATCATATAAGTTCTTTGGTTAATTTCTCCCCCACTCTCCAACCCTCCCCTCCAGCCCTGCCTTCCCTCTGAGATCCCTCAATCTGTTCCTTGCTTCTAAGTCTCTGGATCTATTTTGTTCATCAGTTTATTTTGTTTACTATATTCCACATATGAGAAAGATCATGTGGTACTTATCTAATCTAGCCTTAGTAATGCCCTAGCCTCCAGACTCTCCTGACTCTCCCCTGTCATCTGATAGCTATGCACTAATGAATGTCCATCTCCCATCTCCAGCTTCCCTTCATGCCAGCTTCACACACTCCACTGAAGCTCTGCTGTGCTCAGAGCCCTGTGTGTTTTGCACTTTCATACTTTTGCACCCTGTTTCTTCCATCTGTACAGAATGTCCTCTCTACTCTTGACCTACTGTTGACTGGTTCACATTTGAGAATTCTCCTCTCATCCTCCAAACTGAGCTGGTTGGGTGCTCCTTCTTTCTTCTGTATAGTCTACTAAGGGAAGGAAGCAACAAAATAGTTAAAAGAAAGAGGCCTTTTGGAGTGTATGTCCCAACCATCCCCCTTTTCTCTGGTAAGTTCCCTCATATTCTCAGGGGTGTATCCTAGAAATTATGTTCCTGTGTGTGTGGCCCTAACCACACTGATTTACACTAGGATGAACACCTTTTGCAGGTGTTAGCCAATCAGATCCCTGTTCTAGGAATTTGAAAGTGGAATTTTAGTTGGTATTAGAGCAGCAATAAATTGCAGGAAGCTGTAATAGCTACTTTTGGGTTTTGCAGAATGAGATTCAGGGAAATCTAATCTGTGAAGAGAAACAACAATGAAGCAGAAGCAGAGATAAGAGACCATATGACCAAGAAAGGAAGAAATCTAGACTTCCTAATTCTAAAAATTCATTTTCCAATTCTCAGTTCAAGCCTCTCATTAAGATTCAGCTGGATTGTTTTTATTGAATTCTATGAACTACTCCTAGCTGCTTAAAATAAATGATCTTTTAGATTAAGCTAGTTCTATCTCTTGCAACCAAGTGAGTCTTAAAGTTCATACTGTGATAATGGAATCAGAACTAGAACTTGTGAATGGCATTTTTCTGCTTAAATCCTATCATGCTCTGCTTTTTCCTGAAGGGTTTTTGACTAAGAAAATATAAAACAGGGGATAATAACCAGATACAAAAGTAAGAACTTAAAAATATTTAATAGCTGATATTATCCTCTCTATTCTGGTAAGAGTTGGATTGAAGAATTTGACGTAAAATTGGAGCCAAAGCAAGACTTCTACCACCCAGCTTTCATGAAGAGAAATCTTGGGGTATACATACTTGGATATCCCTGGGAGGAAAATTCAACTTGATTTTTTAGAATAAAATGGGAGAAAACAGTCGGCTAGACTCCCTTAAGAGATCACTTCTGTCCAGATGTGTTTACCTTATGGGAGCAATGGCAATTTAACATCATACTGACCCTACCAATAGTGAATTTTTATGGCCCAATGTATACTTCAGGCTCTGAAAAATCAAAGTAGAAATTCCTTTCCCATGGAAAGAGCAACAAAAGTTGGAACAGAAGTTTCTTCTCTATGAACAAATGAAAGATGGGAGGAAATAAAAGAATGTCTCCTCAGCAGAAGCCTTCACATCGGCAAAAGTTTGTCAGGGAAAAAAAAAAAAAAAAAGTTAAGTTTATGGTATGTCATAAATAAATCATGAGTTTCAAAAGCAATCTCTTAAATCGAAGCAATGAAAACACTTAGAAATTTCCAATGGACTTTATTCAGATTTAAGGGAGAGTTGTGAGAAGCTAGAAGACTGTTCTTTCCCCAATGGTGAAAAGATCATATAATAGTATTGGAAAACAGAGATAGGGAGTCAATTCCTAGAACTGTCAGGGGGTAAAAAAGAGGCAAATGATCAATTGGTTGGTGTCCTTGAGACTTATTAACAGGTTGTCCCAGATTTATTGGCACTGAGCTCTTATAACCCTGGATACCTACCTCCCACTAGTGGCACCATTGGCACATCTCCTCCTACCTCTCTCCAGGCCCTTATTCTTTTAAAAAAAATTCCCTGTCCTCAGTGCCACTGAAATTGAGAAGAAATGTTCCAATTTCACCAGTATAGGAAGAGACAAGTTTGCCTGATGCATTTTCATCACTGAAGAGCACTGTTATACATGGTAATTGTATCAATATTAGGCTCCTTAGGCTTCACTTCTACCTAACCAGATCATCAGAGTAAGTTATACTCTTCACTTCCTTTGTAAAATGTACTGATTCATTTCTACAATATACTCAATGCTATTTAAAATGCAAAAATTATTTTAAAAAATAAATAAGACTTATAGTTCATTTATGGATGCTTAGGAAATTTAAAAATTAAATGAGGTAACATTATTATCAAAACCATTTCTATATAAATACGTGGGAATGTCAATATCATGAGCACTATATAGAGCCAATTAAAGAGATCTGAATGATCTCACCTTTAAGCTAACAAGTTAAAATATAAAATTAGAATAATCTAATAGATGCAAGCAATTGAATAAAAGTAAAATCCTAACTTATCTGATACTTAGGAGTGTTATTTTGTGCACTAGTAAGTAGACTAGAATTTTGAAATATGGGTAATGTGAGACCACAATAAAATTTCTACATGCCTCCCACCCAAAAAAGACTGGAGTCAAAACTAGCTTACATAAAGGGAAGACAAAAGAAGGCTTTATCATTAGGGGAAGCTTGAGTTTTAAAGAAGAAAATATATAGGCATAACAAGCTAACAAGTAGTTTGAAAGAATATTTGAAAGGCCAAGTACAATTGTATTGGTCAATCCACTGATGTTTACTTCTCATCTCCACAATGGAGTATTAAATTTTGCTAAATGGCAAGGTGAGAGAAAACAAATTCTGCTCCTTTTGTCATCTTCTATGATTGATTTGGACTTATGGTTAGTTAAGAATTGCTCTCTACAGTCATCTGAGTGGCAGCATGTGCCAAAGAAAGTGTCAGCTATCAATGGATAAGAAAATGTGACACAAATATATATGCTGTCTACAAAAGACCCACCTCAGAACAAAAGACTCACACAGGCTGAAAAAACACACACACACACAAAAACTCCTGGAGGGACTTGAAAGGAGAGTTCAACAGCAATACAGCCATAGGGGATTTTAACACCTCACTGACTTTACTGGATAGATCTAGACACAAAAAATCAACAAGGAAACAGTGACTTTAAATGACACCCTAGATCAGATAGATTTAATTGATATTTACAGAACATTTCACCCAAAGCTGCAGAATATACATTCTTCTCAAATACACATAGGACATTCTCGAAGACAGACCACATGTTAGTACACAAAACACATCTCTACAAGTTCAAGAAGACTGAAATCATATCAAGCATCTTCTCGGATATTTATAACATAAAATACTATATAGCTGTAAAAAAAGAAGGATCCCTTACCCTTTGAGACAGCTTGGTGGGACCTGGAGAGTATTATGCTAAACAAAATAAGCCAGTCAGAGAAAGACAAGTATCACATGATCTTACTCATATGTGGAATCTAATGAACAAAATAAACTGATGAACAAAATAGATCCAGAGACACAGAAGCATGGAACAGATTGATGAATTTCAGAGGGCAGGCAGGGGTGGTGAGGGGTGGGGAGGGAGAGAATAAGCTAAGAATTTATATGCATATATGCATAACCCATGGACACATACAATAGTGTGGTGAAGGCCTGGGGGGGGGTGCAGGGTGGAGGGGATCAATGGGGGGCAAAAGGGGTCATCTGTAATACTTTCAACAATAAAGATAAATTAAAACATTTAAAAAATAAAAAAATAAAGTGTCAGCCGTTATGAGGTAGAATACATCCTCCCTGACCCAAATTATATCAATAATTAGAACCACGTGACTAGTGCTAGCAAGCAGGACAACCATGTATTCTCACCCTGATTGGGCATTTGTGCACAGAAATAGCAAGTTGTTTTCATTCCTCTCATAAAACTGTGGGGGTACGCTTTCTGTAAGTTTATTAAGCAATACCATTCTACCATCATCTGGCATAATTATGACAGGCTCCCTGCATTCTCTAAGTTGAAGCAATTGGATAAACACATGAGTCAAAGTTAACTCCTGTCATATAACATCCCTTTGTTAGGACCAAGACAAGTAGAGCCATGTGGCACAATGGAAAAGCAAGGGCTTTGGCATTAAATAAACTTCAGATCCACTTCTGGCTCTGTCACTTTACTGCTTTTGTGATTTGGAGTAAGTAATTTGGACTCTCAAAATTTGTCTCCAGATTTGTAAAATGGGGATAAATAATACATATATCTTAAGGTTGCCATAAGGAATAAATAAAGATTTAGGTACTTCCACACGTTACATAAATTGCTTTATATTTCTCTCTTCCACTATCTCCATATATCCTAAGTATAGCTATAAGAGAATGTTGGCATGCTTAATAAAATTGATTTAAATGTCATATAAAAAGAGCTCATATTCTCAACTAAGCAGGAAACTTTATGAAGGTAGATACTTGTTCACTTGTATATACCCAAGATTGAACAAAGTGCCTGGCCCATACAGGCACACAGTAAGTGCATGCTCAACAAATGGTAGCTACTTCATAATAAATTGGGATGTAGAAATGTAAACTCAGTAAAAACAATACTCTGAAATATTAAATAAATACTCAAAAGGTTAAAATTAAGTTTTGACATGGGAAAGTCAAGCTCAAAGTATAAATTAAAATTCTAGACAGATTGTTAGAGAATTTAATTCAATTCAATAAATATTTATTGAGTTTCTTGTTAGATTTCATGAGCTTTGGAGCCAGAAGAACTTGGGTACAAATTAAGTGTTTGGAGATTCAAAGAAGAGAGAAAGACATATATTTGATGGATTGTTATTAAAGATGATATTTGATATGAGCCTTGAAGAATGGCTGAGCTGTAAAAGATAGAGAAGGGATGGGGATGTGAACTTCAGCAGCCTAAAAGGTAGAAAAAACTTTTAATGTAGGGTTGAAAAACTTCTCTAACTCAAATTGGCAACAAGGCCTGGGTGATTAGAAGAATAATGATTTCTTTTAAAATCAGGAAGTTAAAAGAAAATTTAGGAAGAAAGGACAATGATGAGTTTAGTGAGAGGCAAGCAAAGCCTCCTGAGAGGGCTGTTCAGGAGAGTAGGCAGCTAAGAATATAAGACAGGACTAGAAGGTCATTGGCTTTCTCTCCACATAGAGAAAGGTTCAGCATGGAAAGGGTTTAGATTTCTATGGTACAGAATCAAGGTGATGGAAAGGACACACCTATGGGAATGGGAGAATTTATACTGAGGGCACGACAGAAGGAAAAGCAGCCAGTGAAAAACACTTAAGGGCCAGTAAGCTAGTGAAGAAGTACTATGGAGGATTTCGGAAGCTCAGCATCAAATGCTATGCAGAAATCAAGGAATACTAGGACAGAAAAAACAAAAGCAAAAAACAACCATTGCATTTAGACATTCAGAGTTCTAACATATGGGATAGATGTTAAAACACTGTAATTTTGACTACATATATGAGATACAGTATATGTGATAGGCAGACAGACATGAGCAGAGCAAGGATGATGGGCCAGGTACAGAAGGTCACCAGGGCAGAAAGCCCCGGATGCCTAGCAACCAGCAAAACTGGGAGAACAAGGACCTTGCCCAAGGGCAACCTTTTTTCACCTAGCACATTGCTGGTCATGCCGCTTAAACTCACTGACCTTCCATATTGCTAGTCATGCCGTTCAGATCCTCTTTTGACCTTTCATATCGCTGGTCATGTGGCTCACCCTCCCCTGACCTTTCCTCCCCTAGCATGTCTCTTTAGTCATGTGGTAGACCCCCTTAGAGGAGGAACAAGGGGGCCAGAGAATAGCCTCGTATGGCTCTCATACAACCCCTTGTTCAACCACTCCCTTAAGCACTGGGCTCAGCACAGTGAGGTTCTGACTCTCATCAAATAATCTTAGGAACAAAGAGGTTGGCCACGGGGACAGAGTTTTGTTCAAAATAGAGATGACCTGTTTAGGCCTCAGCTGTGTTTCAGCTCCAGGCCCAGAAAAGCAGCAAAAGCAGACAGAGAAACTCCATGGTTGATATCAGGACCAGATGCAATGACTAATGACTCCCTCCCTGGCGCTGACCAATCAGTGGAAACCACAACCCTGAAAGGAAACCTGAAAAGCTGATGAATATTCCATTGAGATCCTCCTGAGACCTCCCCTAAAATGCCCACGTTTAAAAACTGATAAAAACCACTCAAGATGAAGGAAGCCAGCATAAGCTCCCTCAGGAGCACATCCACACCTTTCTTCACCCTGTCTCAGCCTTGGATATCTGCTCTCTTTCTCCTAAGTTGTAAGGACCCAGGTGAGACTTCCAACGGCAGCAGCAGCTCATCCTGAGCTTACCCCCTGAACCTGTCTCCAAGACCCCATTTTCTCTGACTTTTCAGTGAGCTGATAGCAGCCCCTCCTTGGCTCACTTCTGTTACTGTGACTTATGCTTCTCAGTGAGTCCATGCAGTCCTGTGTATGGTTCACTTCTTTCCTATAACGTTTCTGGGGAGCGAAAGCAGAGCATCACCTAGGATCTCCTGTTGCTTCTTTATCTTAAGCCCTTCCTTATTTCACTGTCCCCAGCTTTAATGAACATATGCTCAAAATTACTTGAACTTAATGTTGTGGAATTTTACCTGCATGAAGTCAACAACCCACACACTACCAACCAGCCTGAGGCAGACCCACTCCGGGCCCAGTCCCTTTCCAGTGACAGTATAGACAGAGCAAAGGGCTATACAGTGTTTGAAAGAGCATGAGCTTTGGAGGCAGAAAAACTTGGGTCTGAATCCTTGCCACTACCTAGTTTTAAGCTTGCACAAGTTACTGGACATCTCTGAATTTCCCTTTCCTCCTTTCTAAAGTGGTGGTAATGATGTCTAACTCAGCAGCTGTAAATATTGAGACAATGTATGCAAAGCGTTTAGTAGTGTCTGGTACATAGTGTATGCTTGACAAGTGTTAGTTTCTTTTCCCTTACTCTATGGAAAACATAGGCAGAGGATGCTTTTTTAGTGAAGACACATTTAAGAAAATCAGAAAGACATACATGAAAAGTAGAAAATACCAAAAATCAGAGTGTGGCACAAATACAAATTTAAAAATCAAATAGTAAATAGACAGAACATTGAATCAGATATCTGAAGATGCTGGTTTTATTCCTAGCAGCATCATTTTCCATGGAATTACTCAGATAAACTCATTTAATTTTCTGTTCCTCAGTTTTCCTATTTATAGAACTGAAATAGGAATTCTAGTTCTGCTCATCAAAAAATGACTATTTTTAAGAATTAAATGTAATAAGGTGTATAGGCAGGCAGTTTGCAAATTATTATACAATAAAACATAATGTTATTGGATGGTGTAAATATCCATCTAGCATTTGATAGCCTTATTACTGCACATGTCTGTATATGTATGTATGCATGTACACATGAAACTACTGGTTGCTAGCAGGATATTATCCTTGAATGATTCTCAATATTCACTGACACTGAATCCCAACCCTTTGTTACCGTTCCGGAATATATGTAGACAAGGATGAAATTTAGGTTTCTTATTCCCAAATTAATCTTCAATTTGTGTGTCTCCTCCATTGGGTACACATTTAAGCTTATAATTTGATCATTTGATTATCCTACCAGCTCAGTACACAGAAATACATATATTTTAAATTTCTGCAACATTTAAGGTTAACTCTGTATCAGGCGTAAATTATAATCAGAAGGGAATTCATATCCCAAAAGATTTCTTAGATTGCAGCAAAACACCTGTGTTACTATTTTGCAAAAAGAAAGATAGTGCTTACTCGATTATAATTGCATCTTACTGTATATGATATAATATGTGCTTTGGAAGAAGTAGCCAAATGAGGAATTGTTAAAAAAACAAAACAAAACAAGTAATAGAGGAATCATAAATGAAGACTTTAGAATTTAAAAATTTTAATTACTCACACCTTCATTTGATACAAGTAAATATGTTTGCTATTATCTAAGAAAAGCAGTTATTACATGAAAGGAAAATGTGCTTAGAAAATGGAATAGTCAAAATCAATTATAAAATGTGGGGTTTGCTTAATCTAAAAACCTCAGGATGATCAAAACAATCTAGTGAATTTTGAAATGTTTCATCACTGAATATGAATCTCTAAATTTAAAAGAGCAATTTTTTGGCAATGCATGTAAAAATGCTTTTGAAATTTTAAAAAATTTGATTTTTTAAAGGCATAACTACTAAGGAAAGCTACTACAGAAAAATAGAATAAATGTTCCATTGGGTTTTTCTTGTGGCTTCAGAACATTCAAAGGTAATAGTGATTATGTGTTTTTTGAGAAGGGAGGTGACAAAAAAGTACCTTGTCAGTTTTCTACTTCTTGCCAGTTGCATTAAATTCAGCTTTGAGCATCTTCACCACTCAGCCCCAGTCTGGAATTTCAGCAGCAAAGAGTACAAAAGAGCTGATGAGCAATGAATGCTTCACCCTTCCTCAATTAATCTTGTCTCTCTACCTTTGCTTTCCCTTTCCCTCTACATGAAGGTAATAATGACACCCTCATCCATTATCCTTTTATCCCTGTTATTCTCGTGAAATTGCTTAATAATATGTTACAGATTCGTCTTCACTCACATAATTCTTCCTGTCATTTGCAGTATATCATCCTACAAACATACAGCCCACTCTCACCGGCCATTCTTTGAAGATTATTGTCAGCGACATCTTCAGGATGCGTTTGGATTCTGGAGCATCATTTCCGTTGCAATGGGGAATTACACTGACTTATCTGTCATCGCCAAAAGCACAACAAGCAATTCAGTGTTAATGCAAAGGTAACACAGGTTTTTATCCTGCCCTGAGAACAAGAGCTCTTGTAAATTTATGCTAATATGGCCCTTTCAGAGTTTAATAACCTCTTACCCTACTGGAAAAAGACCCACACATACACAAACACAGGAACTCACACTCCCAATACTGCAAAAGATAGCTGATCAAACGGTAATTATCTATTTTCAATCTTTTTTCACACTAATGTTAACTTCACTTGGAGTATTAATATAGGCATGCTATAGAAAATCAGAGAAATAAAAAGATTCCATTTCAGTCAACAAAACACTGAATTATTTTTGGTGAAAAAATATTTTAAGTCAAAGAATTAGTAAAAGTTCCTCTGTGATTGCTGTTTTACTTAGCTTTTCTACTGAGTTCAAGACCACGACAAATGAGCAGTTTTCCCTGATTGAGGGTGGCATTCCAGAGGGACCCAGGCAATCCGGCTTGCATGCCAAGTCTGACAACACATGACAAGCTGGTCGGCGTGCAGTAATTTGACTAATTATACCGGATTAGAGCATATTAATGCAAGCTGTTTCTCCAGAGTTAATGACCTGCTGACTGGGTTCTGTTAGGCCCCACTAGGTCTACAGGCAGCTAAAAACAAACCCCTGTTTTGTTAGCCCTCGTCATTTCACATCAGCAAATGAGTACATCAAACTACTGAGCAGCAAAATGTAAGCGACATTTTGTTTGCTAGAAGCTCATGTAGCCTTCCCTAACTTTCCACCTCAAGGGGTTCTTTTATATAAAACTGATGTCAGTTTATTTTTTAAAAAAGAAGTACCCAAGAAGTAAAGTCTGGGAGAAAAAAGAAATAATTTTAGGAATACATTATTGTTGGAAGGGTAGAAACTGCTGTTTTAAAACAGGTTTTATGTGAGACAATTTAAAAATTATATTAATTTTATTACACATCTACCTTCTCCATAACAAGAATATGTTACAGATAGCTATGAATGCCAAAAAAAGATTGATGTGTAATTAAATCTTTTTTATTTGAAACTTTTTGAGAGATATTTCTAAGCCCAAAGGGATTTTTATGTTTAAAAAAAGCAGCTGGATTATTTAAAATTACATAAACATAAAAAAGTAACATTATTTTCAAATTATTTGTTCATTTCATTAAAATTAGATCACATTTAATTAAAAAATAGCTAGGAGCCCAGCCGGGCATGGCTCAGTGGTTGAGCATCGACCTAGGATCCAGGAGATCAGGGTTCGATTCCCGGTCAGGGCACATGCCCAGATTGTGGGCTGCAGCCAATCGATGACTCTCATCATTGATGTTTCTATCTCTCTCTCTCCCTCTCCCTTCCTCTCTCTGAAGTCAATAAAGATATATTTAAAAAAAAAAATTAAAAAATAGCTAGGAACTTTAACATATCCTTAAGTATGTTAAAATTTATATAATTAATATAAAATACTTGGTTTCTGAAAAGATGTAGTGATTTACAGGGATATATAAAATATGATTTGAATCAGAAATTTATGAAAAAACAAGATCAAAAACAGAAAATGAATCTAGATGTAAGATTGATAATAAAAATAAATAAGCATAGCATAGAGTCATTTAAACTTCCTTTGCTTGGGTCACAAATTTGAAAAATCTCACAGCCAGTGAAACAAAAGTAATAAATTCATCACAAAGTTAATAAGATAAAAACAAAGCAGTTCAGGAATAACTGCACAAATATTTCTAATACTAAATCTAAAAATAAATTTATGACAAGGGTTTTCACACAAAAGGTACTATATAGTGTAATAAATAATGTCTCAACAGTATCCTTATGCTGTACTGTACTAAATGTCAAGGCTTATAGTATTTTTCCCGAAGCACAACTTAGAAAAATGAATCCTACAGAAAGGCAGTCTGAGAGAGTACACACTTGCCTTCTGAGAGAAATGGGCTCACCCCGTTTCTGTGCAAGGGTCCAACTTATGAGGACCACGAGGCGCCTCCCCCAGGCAGAATCAATGGCAGCCTATCCATAGATTTGCCAATACTCTGTGGTTTGGCCTGGCTCAAGAACATGAGCTTAGTGAATCAGATTCTCTGTAGCAAACTAAAACACAGAAAGAACTGTGTAATTAGCGATAGGTACTGAAGCTGAAATGTCATAACGCAGTGAGACACCAGGGGAACCAAGATGGGATGCCAGCAAAATGCAAATTCAAGTGAACCAAAGCTATGGAGTTTATCTGTTAAGGCAAAAGAAAATAACTCTTAGAGATTAGCAGACTGAATGGGTTATGAAAGAGGGATAGAAAGAGCAGTCCCTAGAGCTGACTTCTTTAGTTTTAAAATTCCAGACCATATGTTCATAGCATATATCTTTATAATAAGGCCCTTTTTTCTTGTGGTAACATGAATGAAGTCTATTCCATACAACCAAAAAATTTAACAAGAAAAGTGGCTAACAAGATGGTACCAGTTACAGGTTTTGCTAGTCAGGTTTAATACAGGAGTATAGAATATTTAGGAATGAATCGACTCAACATCCAGGCTAGCTTCTATAATACTGTTTCACTCAGCAAAAATGTTAATTAATATTGAGTGGTGTGTGGATATTTTGTTTGCTTCCTGTATCTATTTGTTTGCACTGTATCTATAGTGCAACAAATATGTGTTAGAAATTAAAAGCAAAACCATATGCTTTTACAGACCGTTCAAGACAGGGGTGAGTTTGGCAAGCTCTTTTGGACATGTAGGTTTTTAACACTTGCCTGAATAGATGACCATTCTATTTCTGCTATGGGTAACCAGGAGCAGGTCTAATATTCATTTGGGAAAATAAGTCTGAGTCCCCTCTACTGCAAAGACTGATAGAAAATCTAATCTTCAGATTTTCAGTCCATAGCTAATAGTCATAAAATTCTTTGTTTAAAATAAACAACAAACTAAAGAAGATAAATATATTAAAATGTCTCCATTGGACATTAAAATAACTTTCAGTAAAGGTATCACCATATGTTGCAATTTCAAATAATACTGCTTTTTGATCACTCTACTAGAATAATTATTTGCAAACCCTATCCTTTATTTTATTTATTTATTTATCAAAATTGATTTTAGAGAGAGGGAGAGATAGAGAGAGAGAAAAACATTGATGTGAGAGAGAAACATGGATTGGTTGCCTCCGCAAGTGCCTGGACTGGGATAAAACCTGTAACCAGGGTCTGTGCCTTGATGGGGAATTGAACCCACCACCTTCTGGTATATGGTGAGCCACACCAGCCAGGGCCAAACATTACCCTTTAGATAACCCCTTTTCACTGCCACTACTCTTTCAGCATTATTGTTTTCCAATACTTTCTTCATACTAAAGTCAAAGTAATTATTATTCAGATTAAGTAAATCAACTCAAAATACTTTTAACAACTTCCTCTTCCTAATGCTTGACAGTAGAGTGTAAACTCCTCAATATGGTTGATAATCCCTCTCAAAATTGGGCACTATCCTCTTTAGTCTGATTCTTTCAGCATCCTATCCCTTACACCCTCTCAATATACAGGATTTCTTTAAAATCTTTGTATGTATCATGTTCTCTCTCATCAAGGATGGTCACTAAATTCTACTGCCAGTTCTACTAATTTTTAGCTCTACGACCTTGAGCAAATAACTTTTCTGAGACTTTATGTCTTCATCTACCAATTAAGATAATAATATCTCTTTAAGGGGTTGTGGTGATAAAGTTGTGTATGAAGGTGTTCAATAAATAATAGTCATTATTATAATAATTACTTTAGATGGAGACAACTGATCTACAGACAATTAATATTAAAAAATACCAGGAGTTTTGGTTGATTCTAGTCAACACTGTAACATAACTACTAAAATGGTTCTTGCCATCCTAGGATCAATTATTGTGATGTAAAAAAGGATATAACAGTAAGATGTTCAATCAGGCCATATATGAGCATTATACTATAAAAGGTACATTTAAAATTAAAGAATATTCAGAAGAGGTTGGCCTATGTGGTAGCTGTGGATATGGTGAAAAGTAAAGTTCTGAATATATTTTGATGTAGAGACAATGTGATTTGCTAAGAGACTATATATGTGAGGTAGGAGAGAGGAAAACAGGAGTCAGGGATAGTTTCAAGGTTTTGACTTGAACAATTAAACTGATGGAGTTTTAAGAAACTTTGATAAGAAAGACTACTGATAGAGGTTTTTTGTTCGTTTGTTTGTTTGTTTGTTTTGTTGGATCAGGAGCAAGCAGAAGGAAAATAGAACAAGGTAAGTTTGATTTATCTATTAGACACCCATATAGGCAGTTAAATGTATGAGGTTGGAGTTCAACAAAGAGATTCAGGCTAGAAATATAAATTCTGGAGTTTTCAGTAGATAGATGATATTTAAAGCCATATGACTAAATGAGATTACCAAGGGAGTAATTATAAAAAAGAAAGAGAATAAGTCCAAGAACTAAGCATTGGGACACTCTAATGTTAGCTGGCCTGAGGAGAAAGATTCAGCAAAGGAGACTGAAAAAAGGAGAAATGAGTGAGAAAGTTGGAGAAGGAATATGGGGTTCTGACAGCCAAAGTAAGAAAGTAGTTCAAGGATGTAGGTATGAAAAATTATGTTAAATAGTACTGAGATTTTTCCCCATATTTAGCAAAATGGAAGTCACTGGTGACTGACAAAAGCATTTCCAGTGAAATGGTGAAAGCAAAAGCCTAATTTAAGTGGATTTGAGAGAGAAAGGAAGAAATCATTGGAGATAGCTTTAAGAGGGAAAAAGTGTATAGTAGCTAGAAGGGGAAAAGTTAACAGGGGATCCTTCTTGCTACACATATCCAATGGCTGGGTGGCTATTAAAAAGGAACCCTGCTATGTGAAGTTAGACTAGATGACTTACAAAGTCCTTTCTCACTCTATGTTCTGATTTTAAAATTTGAGAGATGGTTTGGAGTTAGGAAAACTGAGTTGGGAATCAAAAGGCTGGCTGCTCTAGTTTTTCTAACTTGTCATCCTGGGGCCTTATTTGTATCGAAGAATTGGAATGAAATAATTTATCACAAATTCTAATTCTAAAAATCAAAGGAGTAATTTACTTAGGATTTACCATTGACTATGATTTAAGAATGAGTAAGAACGTACCAGAACATCAATATTTTTTGGATGCTATGCACTTGCTAGTCCTTACATAATATTTAAAGCTTCTAAAGATCCTGTGAGGTAGGTGTTAATGGTCCCAATTTTTGGATGAGAAAACTACAGATCTGAAAAGTTAAGTAGCTTTATATCTAAGTATGGCTAACTCTGCAGCCTGGGCTATTTTAAATATAACATCTTGAAGTCACAATGCTGTGTAAGAATTTAAAATTACTACTACCAAATTAACATATATGATTTCTCAAGCACTTAAAAACCTAAAATGCAGACTTATAAATCTATCAAAAATATTTTTAATCATTTAATAGTTGCCATAAATATTTCCCATATCTACGAGAAGCTGATGAATTAATATGGATCTGATGTTAAATGATTACAGGAGCTTGATTTCTAGTTATCAGTTATTTAAATTTGAATCACATATCAACTAGAAGTAAATGTTATTTTTACATACAAATTAAAACATTTATACATAAAATAAAACCTCTCAGGTAAATTTAAAGACTAAAATGCAAAGGTTTTACCTTTAAAACTAATTAATTTAAAATCAATTAATCAATTACTGATTAAAACATGAAGATTTTCTCAAAGTCCTCCCATGCACAAATGATTTCCCAGACATTAAAGCTCACTAATAACCTTGAGATTACTTATTATTTTATTACATTAACCTTTTTTGATGAGGAAAACACAGTTATTAAGGAAATGTCTCTAAGAGACAAAGAAAATTTTAACCTATTTCTTCAAAATTGTACTCTGGCTATCCCTTCTAAAATGCAATCACAATTTCAAAATATAACTTCAACTTCAGTGTAGGCCTACATGTATTCCTGATATAACAATTGAGAAGTTTGTTTTAATGTACACCACATAGAAAAGTGAGAAGTTAAAGAGTTAATAAATAAAAATCCATTTTAACAATCAAAATGAAGTGATTATACTTCCAGTTCAGAATTCTTATTTCCATTTTTTCATTTCCAAACTCAGGAACAAATTGTTTTGATGTAACTAAAATTTTAGATTAACTACAGTGCACAGTTGTATTGATTTACAACAAAAATCAAAGGCCAAATATCTACCACTGAAATAATAGCTATTTCCAAGTCTGAACTCAAATGTTATATATGTCTCTCCTATAAAACAAATTTTTAAAAAGTCAGTTTTCACCTAAATATTTGAGTTAATATGAATACAGCAATGGTTCCAAATAAGAATATGTTTATTTTATTTAGATGCATATTGCAGTGGGAATGGTAATGGATTACAGTCTCATTATGAAAGTAATTTTTAGAAATGTTATTTTGAATTATGATTTTTGCCCACTTACAATCTTTACAATAATATATATATGTTGACTTTTAAAAATCAATTAATACAAGCCTATAACTTACTTAGATAAAAATGATGTTCTGAATAGTATTTCTATTAAGTACTGAAAAATAATCTTCTATTTAAAAATAAAAAACGCCAATAATTTTTTTTTTTTAAATTTTAGCTTTATACAGAAAGAGAAGTTGTAAGTAAAGTCAGCGACTGAGGCTGGATAGGTGTGAGACAATGGGGTGGGGTCTGAATGGTGGGAAGCTCCCAGCTGCCATGCTGGGTCTACAGGAGGGAGGTGCTATTTTAGCTCCAGCCTCCTTTGAGAAATTCTTTATATAGTAGTTATATTTAGGGGAGAAAGTGTGTGTATATATGTGAAGCTTTATAAAGTTTCAGGTAAAAGAATGGGAAAACAGTTCTAGTTAAGAACTGGTACAATGTATACTACTATTTTATACAGGAAGAAGGCCACAAAACCTTTGGCAGAGTTTATAAATTGGAAGCTTTTTGCCCAAATTTTGCTACATATCTGATTTGCTTGGCTTTCACAGTGCTTTTAGTTGTTTTGTTTTAAACCTCAATTAGCTGACCAACATTCTATAGTTGAGATGGTTCAAATTCTGATTTTATAATCCAAAATATTTCCTCTAAATCAAATATTCTTTCAGGATGTATATAAAGAATGTAAAATATCCCAATACCCAACAGTAAATAATGTTCATGTTTGTTGCCTATGTCCTAGAGAGGAAAATTATACTATACACCTTTCCAGCTCTTTAACTTAAAACTGTAGTCTCATTCCTTTATTTTAAATTTGCACATTTCACATTCTTCTTGTTCCATTCTCTCAGGGAATAATTATAATCAGGCAATGCATTAACATTATACTAGACAATTTCAAGCATATAATCTATAGATTAAAGAGAAACAAAGATGTTTAAGTGTATTACTAAAACAATTTTGACAATCAGGTTAACAAAAATTAATAGGAACAATAATATCCTATGCTGACAAAGGAGCAATAACATGTATAGTTGTACATGCTACTTTAGATGTTGGAATTAACTTTCTGGAGCAAAGTTTTGAAAGTAATATGTATGAAAACCACCAAAACAAAACAAAACACAAATTCTTGATACCAGCACCCCTACTTCTAGGAACTTATCCTAAGGAAATGAATGTATGAAAGGGTATTTACAAAATTAGAAATTGAAAAGAGAAATTAAGAAATTAATCAGTCTGCAGTCAAAGGCAGACCTCAGAGTGCTCTGAGTCTTTGCCTGATCTGCTTCTGGACCCAGGCCTTTGGAAAAGTAGATTCTGGTGTGCATCCTGGTCCTGTACAAACGCACTCAGCTGCAGGAGAGGGGATCTCAAGTGGTAGCTTGTTGATAGCTCCAAACAGGGTACTCAAGGAAAGTCACAAACAGCATCTGACATTGGCCTGCACGAGAGACCCTCCAAAAAGACCGAGAGTCCTAGAAGACCTGCCTAATACATGGAAACAAACCCAAAAAGACAGCCAAAATGAGGAGACAAAAAAAACAAAACAAAAAAACAAGCACCAAATGCAAGAACGAGAGAAGTCTCCAGAAAAAGAGCTAAGTGAAATGGAGATAAGCAATCTATCAGACAGAATTCAGAGTAATGACTGTAAGGATGATGAAAAAAGATAGTGAAACTAGGAAGGAAATTGAAAATGAAATAGCAGAAATAAAAAATACATTGGAAGGAATAAACAAAAAAATAGAGGAAGCTGAGGATCAGATCAGTAAAATTAGAAGACAGGGTAGAAAAAAATCATTCAATCTGATATCCAAAAAGAAACAAAAATTAAAAACCGGAGGACAGTCTAAGGGAGCTATGGGATGAGGGTACATGCCTGGGTTGCAGGCTTGATCCCCAGTAGGGGGCGTGCAAGAGGCAGCTGATCAATGACTCTCTCACCGTTGATGTTTCAACTCTCTCTCTCCCTCTCCCTTCCTCTCTCTCTGAAATCAATATAGATATATTAAAAAAAAAAAAAAAAAAAAAAAAAAGAAAAAAAGGAACCTGTGGAGCAATATGAAATGTACCAATATTCACATAATAGGAGTAGCAGAAGGGGAAGAGAATAAGCAAGGGATAGAGAATTTTTTTGAAGAAATAATGGCAGAAAACTTCCCTAACCTAGTCAAGGAAAAAGTCACACAAGTTCAGGAGGCACAGAGAGTCCCAAGCAAGAAGAACCCAAAGAGGTCCACACCCAGAAACATCATAATTAAAATGCCAAAAATTCAAGACAAAGAGAGAATCTTAAAGGCAGAAAGAGGAAAGCAATCTGTTACCTACAAAGGAGCTCCCATAAGGCTGTCGGTTGATTTCTCATCAGAAACTCTCAAGGGTAGAAGGGAATAACAAAGTATTCAAGGTAATGAAAAGCAAAAAGCTGAAACGAAGACTATTCTATACAGCAAGGCTATCGTTCAAAATAGATGGTGAAATAAAGAGTTTCCAAGACAAAAAAGGCTAAAGGAGTTTATCACCATCAAGCCAGCATTGCAAGAAATTTAAAGGAACTGCTGTAATAAGAAGTAGAAATAGGGAGAAAGAGAAACATAGGCATAAAGAAATAAAATAGCAATAGATAAGCACCTATGAGTAATAATGTTAAATATAAATGGATTAAGTGCTCCAATCAAAAGACATAGGGTAACTGAATGGATAAAAAAACATGACCCAAATATATGCTGTCTACAAGAGACACACCTCAGAACAAAAGATTCACACAGGATAAGAGTGAAGTGATGAAAAAATTTTCCAAGCAAATGGAAATGAAAAAAAAAGAAAAGAAAAGCTGGCATAGCAATACTCATATCTGACAGAATAGACTTCAAAATGAAGACTATAACTAGAGACAAGAAAGGTCACTACATAATACTAAAGGGATCGATCCAACAAGAGGATATAACCCTGATAAATATATATGCACCCAATGCAGGAGCACCTAAAGTTATAAAAAAACTTATGGAGAACTTTAAAGGAGAGATCAAGAGCAATACAGTCATAGCAGGGGATTTTAACACCCTGCTGACTTCACTGGATATGTCTTCCAGACAAAAAAATCAACAAGGAAACAGTGACCCTAAATGACACACTAGATCGGATGGATTTAATTGATATTTATCAATATATATTCTTGTGTCCTAACATGTGGTCTTAACAAGAGCCATTCTAGGACACAAAACAAGTCTCTACAAGTTCAAGAAGACTGAAATCATATCAAAAATCTTCTCAGACCACAATGGCATGAAATTAGAAATAAACTACAATAAAAACACTAAAAAACATTGAAACACCTGGAGCCTAAGTTGCATGTTACTAAACAATGAATAGGCTACCCAAGAGATCAAGGAAGACGTCAAAAACTTCCTGGAAACAAATGAAAATGAACACACAACCACCCCAAATCTATGGGACCCAATGAAAGCAGTTCCAAGAGGGAAGTTCATAGCATTACAGGCCTACCCTAAAGAACAAGAAAAACCTCTAATAAACTCTCTAACACTACAATTTAAAAACTTAGAAAACCACAAGAAAAGCCCAGAGTAAGCAGAAGGAAAGAAATAATAAAGATCAGAGAAGGAATAAATGACGTAGAAAATAATAAAACAATACAATAGATCAATGAAACCAAGAGCTGGTCCTCTGAAAAGATAAACAAGACTGATGAACCTTTAGCCAGACTCATAAAGAAACAAAGAAGAAACAAACAAAATCAGAAACAAAAGAGGTGATATAAAAACTGACTCAACAGAAATACAAAAGATTGTGAAAAAATAGTGAGAACAACTATCTGCCACAAAGCTGGACAACCTGAATAAAATGGACAAATTCCTTGAAAAATACAACCTTCCAAAACTCAATCAGAAAGAGTCAGAAAACCTGAATAGGCTAATAACTACTGATGAAGTTGAAGCAGTAATCAAAAAACTCCCATCACACAAAAGCCCTGGTCCTGAGGGCTTCACAGGGGAGTTTTACCAAACGTTCAAAGAAGAACTAACACCTATCCTCCTCAAACTATCCCAAAAATTCCAAGAGGAAGGAATACTTCCAAGAACTTTTTACGAGACCAACATTAGTCTAATTCTGACAACAGATAAAGACACTACAAAGAAAGAGAAACACAGGCCAATAACCCTGATGAACACAGATGCTAAAATCCTCAACAAAATATTACCAAATCGAATCCAGTAATATTTTCAACAGATCATGCACCATGACCAAATGGGGTTTATTCCAGGGATGTAAGGCTGGTACCATATTCACAAATTAATAAACATGATACATCACATAAACAAACTGAAAGACAAAAATCACATGATCATATCAATAAACTCAGGAAAAAAGCATTCGACAAGATCCAACACCATTTTTTATAAAAACTCTCAGCAAATTGGGAATAGAAGAATCATACCTCAACATAATAAAGGCTATATGTGACAAACCTACAGCCAATATCAGACTCAGTGGGTCAAAACTAAAAGCATTTCACCCCAAAACAGGAACAAGACAGGGGTGTCCATTTTCACCACTCTTCTTCAACATAGTACTGGAAGTTCTAGCCACATAAAAGGCATCCAAATTGGAAAGGAGGAAGTAAAACTGTCATTATTTGCAGATGACATGATATTGTACATAGAAAATCCTAAAGACTCCACCAAAAAACTACTAGATTTAATAAATGAATTCAGCAAGATAGCAGGATACAAAATTAACACCCAGAAATCAATGGCATTTTTATACACCATTAATAAATTCTCAGAAAAAGAAACTAAAAAAACAAATCCCATTTACTATTACAACGAAAAAAATAAAATACCTAGGAATAAACTTAACCAAAGATGTGAAAGGCCTGTACACAGAAAACTACAGGACACTGAAAAAAGAAACAGAGGAAGATATAAATAAATGGAAAAACATACCATGTTCATGGATTGGAAGAATTAACATCATTAAAATGTTCATACTACCCAAAGCAATCTATAGATTCAATGCAATCCCCATTAAAATGCCAACAGCATATTTCACAGATCTAGCACAAACATGTCAAAAATTTATATGGAACCAAAAAACACCCCGAATAGCCACAGCAATCTTGAGAAAGAACAAAGTTGGAGGGATCACAATACCAGATATCAAGTTATACTACAAAGCCACTGTAATCAAAACAGCCTGGTACTGGCACAAGAACAGACATATAGATCAGTGGGACAGAACAGAGAACCCAGAAATTGACCCATGCTTTATGGTCAATTAATATTTGACAAAGGAGGCAAGAACATACAATGGAGTAAAGATAGTCTCTTCAATAAATGGTGCTGGGAAAACTGGACAGGTACTTGCAAAAAAATGAAACTAGACCACCAACTTACACCACACGCAAAAGTAAACTCAAAATGGATAAAAGACTTAAGTGGAAGACGTGAAACCATAAAAATCCTAGAGGAAATCATAGGCAGCAACATCTCCGACATCTCTCATAGAAATATGTTTGCAGATACATTTTCTAGGGAAAGGGAAACAAAGGAAAAAATAAACAAGTGGGACTACATAAAAAAAAAAAAAAAAAAAAAAAGCTTCTGCACAGCAAAAGAAACCATCAACAAAATGAAAAGGGAGCCCCCTGTATGGGAGAACATATTTGCGAATGATACATTTTCTAAAGGGTTAATTTCTGAAATATATAAAGAACTCATACAACTTAACAAAAAGAAGGCCCACAGTCCAATTAAAAAATGGTCACAGGATCTAAATAGACATTTCTCCAAAGAGGACATACAGATTGCCAAGAGACGTGCAAAAATGCTCAAAGCCACTTAATCATCGGAGAGATGCAAATTAAAACCACAATGAGATATCACCTCACACCTGTCAGAATGGCTTCCATCAACATATCACTAAATGACAGGTGCTGGCGAGGATGTGGACATAAGGGAACCCTAGTATACTGCTGATGGGAATGCAGACTGGTACCGCCACTATGGAAAGCAGTGTGGGGTGTCCTCAAAAAATTAGAAACTGTCCTGCCATTTGACCCAGTGATCCCACTTCTAGGAACATATCCTAAGAAACCCAGAACACCAATCACACAGAATTTATGCACCCCTATGTTCATAGCAGTGCAATTTACAATAGCTAAGATCTGGAAACAGTCCAAGTGTCCATCAGTAGATGAGTGGATAAAAAAGCTGTGGGGCATTTATACCATGGAATACTATGCAGCTGTTCAAAAGAAGGATCTCTTACCCTTTGGGAGAGCACGGATGGAACTGGAGAGTTATGCTAAGTGAAATAAGCCAGTCAGAGAAAGACAAGTACCACATGATCTCACTCATATGCGGAATATGATCAACAAAATAAACTGATGAACAAAATGGATGCAGAGACATAGAAGCATGGAACAGACTGAGGGATCTTAGAGGGAATGTGGGGTGGGTGAGTGGGTGGGGAGAGATTAATCATAGAACTTATATGCTTATATGAATAACCTATGGACACAGACATTGGTATGGGGATGACCTGGGAGTGGATGGATATGGGTGGAGGGGATCAATGGGGAAAAAAGGGGACATCTGTAATACGTTCAACAATAAAGATAAATTAAAAAAAAAGTTAAAATGCTTATCTATAGGTGATTGGTTATTATGTTGTATTGATACACTGAAATAATAAAAATAATAAGTCACTAAAAATAATAAGTCACTAAAAATAATGCACATTTATACTTATTGATATAAAATATATGGAAATTATATTGTTCTGTGAAAAAACTAACAAAATAATCTGTATACTATCATCTATAAAAATATATATACTTATATGTGAACACATGTTTCAAAAATTATTGTATTACAAATGTTAATTTTTAAAAATATATATATGTATGTATTGATTTCAGAGAGAGTAAGGGACAGGGAGAGAGAAAGATAGAAACATCAGCTTCTATCATTGATCGGCTGCCTCCTGCACGCCCCCAACTGGGGATTGAGCTCCCAAGCCGAGCATGTGCCCTGAATGGAAACTGAGCCATGATCTCCTGGATCCTGGGTCAATGCTCAACTGCTGAGCCACGCTGGGCCGGGCAACGATTTTTAATTTGTTAGTAGGCAATTATTACATTTACATGTAGTAAAAACAATAAATGTATTAGTTTTGAAAGCAAAACTAAAATTTGATTTATTATAGAGAGAATATAAAACTTGCTGCTAAAGGTCATTAATCTGTAGGCTAACAATATACCTTTAAATTTATATTGTTTCTGATTATGCTGGAAACTAGAAAACATTTACATGTAAAAGACATTATTTTCAAAAGGGAATCATTTAACCCAGGGTTAAGGAAACCTTTCTCTGCCAAGGGCCATTTGGATATTTATAACATAATTTGCGGGCCTTACAAAATTATCAACTTAAAAATAGCTATGAAAAATCTCCTAGATTTATTAAATTTCGACTCCCGCCTGCAGTTGCCTTGGCAGGGCCAGACCAAATTATTTTGTGGGGAAGCCATTCCCCACCCCTGATTTAACCCATGGGGAAGAGTTGTTATTGATTGTTACCTCAAAAGATAAACAAAATGCCCTGGCCAATGTTGCTAAATGGTTAGAGCGTGGGCCTGTGCTCTGAAGGGTCATGGGTTCGATTCCCAGTGAGGGCACATACCCAGGTTTTGGGTTCAACATCCGGGTCAAGGCACATTGATGAGGCAACTGACTCATGTTTCTCTGTCCCATCGATGTTTCTCTCTCTCTCCCTATCTCTTCCTCTCTCTCTTGAATCAATGAAAAACATATCCTCAGGTGACAATTAAAACAAAGAAAAGAAAAAAGGTATAAATATTATTAAATTACATTTTTACACATTCAGAAACCGATTTTTGTTAATTGTATGTTTTATATGTTCCTAAAACTTAAATTAGAAAAATTACCCCAAACTTGATTTTAACTTTTCTAATTCCCTTTCCTAGCTCTTATAGAAGAATGGAGGCAAGCTGTGAGAATTTATGAACTCTTCCCAAACCTATCTGTGAGGCCCAGATCCCATGTATTATATCAGATATAGCAAAGGTGTAGAGATAAGCCAGCTGGGTTGGTGAGGCTTATCTGTAGGGTTTGCCAATTCCTGTTGTATAGACACTCACACCATGGTGGATTTCAAGCCACCAAGCTGAGATGACAATATGGAGCTGGGAAGAAATGAGCACATGGGGCTCTCAGAAGCCTATAGAGACAGGCTCCAGAGCACTTGGTTCCACATGGAGTGTTCCAATCTGTTTCTACACAAAGTAGATAAATCATCTAATAAGCCTTGTGGAAGAAGAAAAACAACCACCAGAGAAAATGTAACCAAGAAAGAAACAGTTTTAGAGAACTCATCTGCTCGTTTCCTGTTCATGAACAAAGCCAACAATTCACCTAAAACTTTCTTGTGTAATTGTAATTATTTTTATATTTTTTCAGATGCCTTTTTCTACATGTCCCTTTACTTAATATATTATCAGTAGAAATTTTCATTGTGTTTATAATGTGGAATGGAACTGTAAATGCAGATGTTTCCAGTATTATGGAATTAAAATAAATATATACAAAATTTTTTATAGCAAGTTTTCAACAGGTCATTTCAAAATCATTTTCTCAGAAAAATCTTCCCTGAACTTCCTGACCAGATCACATTTCCCAAAAGGAGTACATCCATAGTCATACTTATATATATTTGTGTGCTTATTTGCATTCATGCTGCCTCCCTGCTGCTATGTCATAGCTCTAAAAGGTAGGGTGTTTTAGCTCTTGTTGCTGTTCCACCAGCACAGTCTCTCCACCAGCAGGTGATTTGAAAATATTTTTTTAAATAAATGAATAATTTTTTCACTCTGGAAAGATGTTTACATGTATATACTCATAGGTATGCACATAGATAAATGCACATAGCCCTTTGGAAAATGTCAATATTAAAATTCAGTGAAGGAATTTGGAATTTAAAAGATTTCATAGTTTGTTTTTTCTCATACTGGAAGCTTTATAGATGTATAAGTTGAAATGGAACTTGGCATGGAATGCATGGGTCCATTATTTAATGATTTGAGGGCAGCAAGTATTATATTTACCATATAATACATTTAAAAAGACAGATGTGTATTGAAAAGCAACAAAACACACAAAAAGGGCAAAGCAGGTTATTAGCCCTGGAAGCTCTTGTGTTTGAGGCCACTGTGGTCCAAACATAAACAAAGATGTAACGGACTGCATATCATCTAGCCTGATTGCTATATACTAGGCCAACTTTATTACTGGCTCTTAATTCTAAGCAAATCGGACTAAAAATACAGCTTTGAAAAATATCAACATTAAGAAGGCATTTACAATAAAAAAATTAACAAAGAACCCAAAGTAATATTCTTGAGATTAAGAATTATATCACCATGACAATAATTTTTTAAATTAAAAAACTATATTATTAGAAAGGAACAAAAATAGTTCCCATTAGACACTCCACTAAACATTTAGCTGGTATTTTCCACACATTGCTCCAATGAAAAAGGGTAAGCAGTTAAAATGTGCTTCTGGCTTTTAAAGCATATTGTACAGAAGTCACATCAAATTAATACTGAGGACCATTTAGGGCTTTTATTCTGAAAAGCTTTTGAAAGGGGATTAAACTATGAAAACTCTCATGATACTGAAGTACCTATTAACGGGTTGAGGAGGTAAGAAAGGAACAATGAAAGTGTTATTTTTAGATAAATCTTACTCTGTGTGTAACAGAACAAAGCTCTGCTGAAGGGCACAGCAGCAGTTCTCTAGCAGTATCTCACGCATGGAAATGCTGATTAGTAGAATTTTGTTGTCTTTTCTTTTTGGAAATAGGTCATTTTCTTTACAGTGACCTAATATAGTTAGAGACATTTACAAACATAAATATAACTTTATGGTATGGATAAAGTGAAACAAAACATTATTCTAAGCATTGAAATTCTGAAAATACTATCATAAGCTGTTTTCTGATCTTTGTAAAACCTCTAACAAACTACTCCCCTAAAAAATTACTTTCCATGAAAATATTTTATAGAATGAGCACTACAGGTTTTTTTAAATCAAGAGGAGAACTCGAACCTAGATAGTTGTCATCTCATCAAAAATAATGAATGCTCAAGAGGTTTCAGCCTCATGTCTTCCCAGTCATTGGTCCTATCATCACAATAGGCTACCAAAGAGAAAAGAATGGGCAAAACACACATTATTCTTCATCAGCCCCAGCTTGCACCTGTAACCTCCAACTAGCTAGCATCTGACTTGACAAGGCAATAACCTCAAAAGACAACTGAAAGTGTTGCTAGTCCGGTGAGCCTCCATCAGCAAGGGGACAAACCACATGGGTGACAGCTTTGTGTCTGTCCCATGGTGCAGCCTTTCCCCTCTTCCCTGACACACAGCCAGGCACTCACATAACAACAGTCTTATGGCTAATGATGCAAACATGAAGTGTAAAGTCTCCTTAATTTGACCCTGTTAAACTTCTAATTGGATTGAAGCAGGCTCTGAGTGGAAAGCAACCCTGGATTATTCAAGAAAGCTTTTAAAAAATGAAGCCCAAATGACGAAAGGCTGTTTGGGCTGCAGGACATCACAAAGCACAGGCAATGAATTGCAGCTGTCACTTAAGTTAAGAATCTAATCAATTGCCTTTTTTAAACAGGTAACATTTAGAACAGTATCTTCATTGTGATACTCTTCAGAGTACGCTTGACCCAAATTTAATAAGCTGCTATTAAAGCAGAAGAGCAGCTGTAGAGCAAACACTGTAGAATGATATCGTACACTCAAAGTCATAATGATTTTAAAATGACTACAGCCATTGCTTCATTCACTAGGAACAAAGCTCAGGCTTTCCTCTCAGCAATGTCTTAACACAAACTGTCTGAGCAGACGGCATTCATTTGTCCTTCATGGACTTCAGAGGTCAGCTGCAATCTTGAGGATATCTCATTGGTTTAATTGTGTTCCTTTTGTAGGAAGTCTAAGGAGAGAAACTTAGGATTCCTTGTATATGAAAACTAGCTTTTCTGCAAGAAAATATACAGCTTAAGCACAGAGACAAGGGGGTGCATGATATGCAGACAGGTGTAAAGCATGAAGTAATTATAGAAGCTCAAATTAGTTCTTAGGCCTGAGGCAAAAAAGAGAACAATGCCTTGACAAAAGGGAATAGCAAATAAGGGTAGCAAACAAAAAATGGCTTGAATGTGTAAATTAGCAAGAAAAATGAGACAGAAAAGCAGCTTTACTCTACTATTATTCCCCACATGAGAACACAGCAGCTGAACATGATCAAGAGAGCTGTGGAGGAGAGAGGCAGGCATCAACATGACTCACGCCAAGAGCGGCGGCTCCGTACTTTCCAGTCAGTCACTCATTATGTGCTGAAGTGCTCTTGAAAGTGCCTCTTATACTTGACCTATCATATTACTTCTTCTGTAAACACATAATTCCTGCTTGTTAGGTGGTGTCAACACTGGCATTCATTCACGGTGCTAGTCTTTTTGTGAATAGACACTTTAGAACTGCTGCCAAAACCAAAGAATTGACACCATAATAAAACTTTGAATTTCAATGAGGTAAACAAATCTATGCTTTTCTGTTAAAAATAATGTAAAGAGCATTACATCAAATTTTTTTCTAATTTAGGAAAAAACAAAACAGTTTGCTTATGGTAAGACTATCTTTTTCTACAAGTGATTATAATTAACTTGGGTTACAGATCCAAGCCAGGAATAATACCTACTCTTAAACTGCTTGGTGTGGGCATATACATTTCACTAAGTACTCTTTCTTTAAACAACAAAACAACACAAAAGTCTCAACCAAAAGGCCATAAACAACTCATTAATAAAATGACAAAAGTACACATCGCCCGGCCAGGTCTGGCTCAGCGGTTGAGAGTCGACCTAGGATCCAGGCGATCGGGGTTCGATTACCCGTCAGGGCACATGCCCGGGTTGCGGGCTGCAGCCGATCAATGACTCTCTCATCATTGATGTTTCTATCTTTCTCTCTCCCTCTCCTTTCCTCTCTCTGAAATCAATGAAGATATATTTTTTAAAAAAAGTATACATCTATATGTTGCTTGTACAGGGCATGACTGACCTTAAGATATTAGGGGGAGCAGAATTAATGGAGCTTTTGGCACATAGCATTTCCACTAGTGAAGACATACATCATTTAGTTAAATATAACACAAACTAAATATTTATGTAACTAATTGACAACTATAATTTTAGCATTTTTAAATTAACTTTTCTTAAGAAAATTCAGATTTGAAGCAAAAATATACTCAGGGTACATTTGAATAAGTTAAAGTCAAGGAGAAAGTAAAACTTATTAAAGAGAATAGAGCACTTTGATTTTGAACTTCTTTTCTTCAAGATCCTGAAGGAGGTTTTAAAAAAATGCTAAGTGTAATCCCTGCTCTCCTAGGGTTTTAAGAAAAGTATCTCATCATCTAATATTGCTCCAACTATTTTCAAAACAAAAAAATTGCGATGTCTTCATGTGGTATAATGATGTGTCCCAGGCATCAACACCTAGGAGCTCCTGCTTTGGCCCCCTTGCTCTAGGTACTAGATAGGAACTGACTTGTCTGAGGGGAGGAAGTAACTGAATAGTAATTAGCAATTATTTGCCATACCTCATGGAAGATACTTTGGTAATTCTTACTGGCCAGACAGAAGAAAAGATTAGCAATGAAAAATTTTCAATCCAGGGAGGATCAGGTGTTACAAGTTAAGTATTTAACTCATACATAAACAGTAAAATATCCTTATAAGCAAGTAATTCTTAATGTACAGGAAAATGTCTGCGAGGCATCTCCAATGCGTTTGTCATGAAATTTAATTTATATGACCTTTAAAGAACAGGGGTTTTGTACAAATCAAAATATGCTAACATCTACAATGTTATAACTCTAGTATTAAATAATTTTGCTTCTAAAATAATAATTATGTTCAGGGAAAATAGTACAAATAAATAAAACAGCATAGTCAAGTTAAAAACTAAAAACCCCATTGGTCAGAGGCACAGTTGGTTGGAGCATCATCCTGTACGCCAAAAGGTTGTGGGTTCAGTTCCTAGTCAGCCACATACCTAGGTTGCTGGTTCGATCCCTGTTCGTGGCGACTACGAGAGGCAATCAAAGGATACTTCTCTCACATTGATGTATCTTTCTCTCTCTCTAGAAATCAGTATATAAACATATCCTTGAATGATGATAAAAAAATAAACTAAGAAGAACCAAACATACAAAATAAGTTTAATAAGCCATAAACATAAGTATTCACTTCAAGTGGATTTCATTTTAAATAGACCTCTCTTTAAATATTTGTTAAAAGTTATTGGAAAAGCATAAATATATTTAGTTATATAATATTAGATAAGATTATAAATAAATAATCTGAAGTCTCCTAGATATAGCTAAGGCTAGATTTCATTGCCCATCATTAAAAGAGACAATATACCAAATCTTGATCATTTCTGAGGTTCAAGGTGCTATCTAAATTGATGAGCCAATATTTAGAAAGCAAATGACTGAGAGATGTGGTATCCAGATTTACACAGATCTTCCTGATGTACAGGTTACTCTTATAAGTACACCAAACAATCTGTATTGTAACTTCTTCAGCACTATAAGGACATCAGTTAGTTCTTATTGATGAAGAATAATATACTAAAGGAACTCCAGGCTGTAAAGGAGTATGCCTAATTTGCTCCAACAGGGTAATTTATATTCTGGAAAAATATAGTAAATAAAACAATTTTTCTTAGTAAAATCATTTTGAAATTTCTACTCTGTAGTAATACAAACATTTTTTAAATGAAGAGAAATATAGAAATTAAAAATATCTGGCAAAATAGATTTACATTTCAGTCCAATTTTGGGTATGTATACATACACAAATTCATACATAGTAGGAGAACTTCCTCAATTTCCCCACAGAAGGTTCTTCAGAATTCTGACTGAAACTTTGAGTGACAACCTTCACTACGTATTATCTACTGGAGACGATTTTGGTTTTTCACATAATTGATTTTTGTACAATCTGAATTTTTGAAGATTCTATATTAGCACACCTTTTGAAGATTCTATATTAGCACATCTGAATTGCTATTTAAATAACTCACAGTTGGTATGACTGGTACATAGATTTAGGAGAAAGAGTTGCTCATGTGGTTCTCCAGAACTTTAGGCAATTAGGGATTGGCTTAATAAAGTTAAGAAAAAACTCCAAAACATAAGGAAACTATACAATAATTTTTAAAGAAATATGTTCAATTTGCTTGAGGTGTGGCAATATTTTGAGAAAGTAGTAAAATGGGTTAACTCAGGTTCTAAGCTCTAGATCCAAACCTGGGAGGGACAGAAGCTGTCTGAATACCAACTTGATGCTGTAGGAAGGCTTTTTCATGACTTTGAGAAAAGCCATTTTATAGGAATTGTACTTATTTAATTCTTTAACTTTTCTGGGATAGAATACTTTGTAAAGCATTGTTATAAATTATTGCTTGACTTTCTGATTAGGATTTAAAAACTATATTTTAAGGAACACGATATGTGAAATTACAAGACTGCTTGTATTTTATTGGAAAGTACTATTAGAATATTCTTCCTTATTTTGTGCTATAACTTCCATTTACTAGTCTTACTTGTGTTCTCTAAAAGGTCATGTATAAATATGCTCTTTATTATTAGTGGCAGGCTTTTAAGAGAAAACTATTATGTCCTACCCCATTCCTATTTTTACCATCCCAATTAATCTCTTCAGTTGGTTAACCTAGACTCTGTTCCTTCAAATCACATGACATGCTTTCCATATCAGTTATGAATCTTGTAGTCATTCAAAGTATTTGCTAATTCAGGTTTGTGTTACCTATAATATAACTCCATTATGTCAGAGAAAATTCTTTGTATTATTTAAATTCTTCTAAATTTATGGAGGCTTTTTTAATGGCCTAACATATGGTTTAGCCTGGAGAATGTTACATGTACACTAGAGATTTCTGTTATTGGGTGAAATGTTCTATAGATATTTAGTAGGTCTCTATGGTTTACAGTCTTCTTTTGTTCAAGTCTTCTATATACTTGTTAATCTACTGTCTAGTCCTATCCATTACTAAAAGTGGGGTATAAAATCTCCAAATATTATTGGGGAACTGTCTACTTCTCCCTTCAATTCTGTCTGTTTTTGCTTCGGTATTTTGGTCATTGTTGGTAGGCACATACACATTTATAATTGTATGTATGCAATATCTACATATATCTTCCCAATGCACAAGCCCTTTTATTATTTTTAAGTGTCTCTATGCCTAGTAAGATTTTTTTTTAGGTTAAAAGCCTTTTTTTTCCTGATACCAGTACAGTCATTCCAACTTTTTTACTGTTTGCATGGTGTATCTTTTTTCATCCTTTTTTTTACTTATCTGTGTCTTTGAATCTAAACTGAATCAAGGCATATAGTTGACAGCATATAGTTGTATGTAGAGAGCACACAGTGGGATCTTGTTGCTTTAAAAAATATCTAGTCTGCTTTCTGATTGAATTGTTTAGTACAATCCCATTTAATGTTATTATTGTTTGGATTGGTTGGATTTATGCATGCCACTTTGCTTTTTGTTTCCTATAGGTCTCATGTATTTTTTTTCTTTTTCTGTCCCTCCTTTACTGCCTTCTTTTGCATTAAGCAAATATTTTCTAGTGTAACACTGTAATTCCTTTAATTTTAAGAAAACTATATATATTTTTATTGTTTTCTTATAGGTTAATCTAGGGCTTACAAAATTTATTTTTTAAAATGTATATCCTATGTGCACACCAAAAGGATTTGAAGCAGACTTGAATATTTCCCCTAAGTCTTCATCGTGTCTTCATTAAAAATATTGAACAAGAAAGTGCCAACTATACAATTTCCTAATATTTTGCCCTTATCTGATCTTTTGACATACTCTTTCTCTGTAATTCCTCAACAATGGGGATTTAAAGACTATTAATATAATAAGGAATTATAAAAGTATCAAACAATAATTTGTTTATAAAAGATTCATTATAAGGGCCCTTGAAAGAGTAAACTCAAATATAAATATAATTCAAATAATAAAAACATCATTTACTGCTAAATTTTCAGGAATATATTGCTGCATATGATGAACTATACTTCCAAAAGTAAAACTGCTGATATTTTGTGCTGATCTCAAAGTTGAATAAAATACAGAGAACTGAATGATTTTAGAAGTGGATGGGTATAAGAGAATTTAGATATCATCTATTCCAATGTTCTCACCACATAGGGCAGGAAACTGGACAGAGTGGGTAAGTGAACTCATTCATCAAGGTCATATAGTTCATTTTGAAGAAGAGCAAGCCCTAGAACCGAAGCATGCTGATTCTTAATCAAGGGATTTTCTTACTCTATCATAAAAAAAACTAAAGGAAGTTATGTGATGACCAAAAACTAAAAGGAAAAGTATTTGGGGCAGTTTACAAACCTCAACTGAAACAGGTATGACTTACTCCTATCAAAATATCCCCAGAGACACTTAGGTAGTACTAGAAACGAGTGTGCCTAGTAGATTAAGACTTGGGTTGACCCTAAATAGACTTTCATATATATCAGAGTATTTTTAAAAAGCCTATGATTCCCTAGCTACAGGAATAAATTTAAATAAACTCTACTATCATCAGCTGTTGATGATAAAACTGTTTTATTAAATATCTCAAAAGAATTCAAAGCACTATACTAGAAATGATTTTGTGAGGTGGTTTTGGCTTCCAATATTCCAGCAACCCCCCTTAGACTTCTTTGTTTCCTTGTGCAGGTTCTGGTGACTCAGCCTGTTTTCCTCCCCATCTCCTCATTCTACTCTTTGTAATCTCCCCACCCCCCAAAGGTTCTTCTTTTGCTCTCCATCCAAATCTTATCATCATTATAAGATAATTCAATATTCTCATATTCAATATATATTAAATATTCAATCTATTCTAGCTTACTCTTAAAATTCCTCAACTTCTTTGAATTCAGATAGTTTATGTCTTTCTACCTATGGCCAAATTCTACTTCATGGTCTACTCTGCCTCTTACCTTTAAACTATCTCATTACTCATGCTTAGAAATTTTACTACATCTGCTCCTCACTCTCATCTAGGGTTGCCAGATAAAGTACAAGATGTTTATTCAGACTAACAATGAAATGTTTATGTGACACTCAAATTTAACTTGAAGTCGTTTATTATCATATGCTAAGATTTTGGGTAGAGATGGGAAGAACAACTTTTTTATATGCTAACTGGAAGTCCTGCATTTCCATACACTACACCCTATTGACTTCCAGCTTCTTCATCATCCCATTATCTTCCAGTTAATCAATCTAACTACACTTCCTTCCCTCCTGTTTAGAACCAGTTGTTTATCAGTCCAATCACATAAATACCTTTAATTCTTCCACATCCATATCTTTCTGCCATAAGCTGTACACAAATCCTCACCTCTGGATATGTTCTGTAATTTGGTTTCTCCCCTCTTCCAAATTTGCATGGCTGAGTGACATGGATAATTTTGACTTGACATAAATTGGCTCTATTACAAATTTATGGTTTCCATCATGGTGGGTCTGTACTGTTCCTCCTTAATCTTTTACTTGTTTTTGATCAGTGTATTACCTCACGGTGCTTTTAGTGATGCTTTAAAAAATTAACTCCCTCCTCAACTCTTACCTAAGTCCCAGTGTTCTCTACTGCCAAGAGAAAACTGAGGCCTAGATATGTGAAAGGTACGAAACATTGAGATAATGCTCTAGAGAATGGCAGTTTTGCACCTTGTTTTATACATTACAATAAAAAAAGGAGACCAAAGTGGATTACATGAAATCCACTGGTGCTAGATTAGGGAGGTGGGAGAAAGCAAAGCGAGGAAACCTCTGGGACGGGATAAAAAGTAAAATGATAGACACACACTTCATTTACTTAGGTGTGTGCAGGATAATTAACAGTCAACAATTAATTCAATAACAATGAGGGGCTTTGTGGTCTCCGAGAGCAGTGCCTGTGCTTTGAGGGGTCCAAAAAAGGAAATTACTTTGACATTCCAACAATACATTATCATAGATGGAAAAAGACAACAGACAGGCTCAGTTAAGGTAAAGACTGACATTTGTCAGGGGAAATACAGGCCTAGGACATGATTACCCACCATAAACTGCTGTTAGTTAAAAAAGTTTTAATTTCAGACCTCCCTTTGTGGTTACTTTAGGTCTCTGAATTTACAAGCCACCACACAGCTCTTCCCTGAGCTAGTCAGGTTAGCATGTGGCCTCTTTTCATCCACAGTTACATACTCCATTAACTGTTTAAACCAGCATCTATAAACCTGTCTGTATCAACAATCACCTTCCACAATGAAAGAGCTTCTTCCTGGTATACTTCTAGACCTTCACCTCTCTGTCCCAAACCATACTGTCATGTTCCACTGTTATTATTGCACGTGGGACACAGTGAATACAATGCAATACTAATAACTGAAGGGTTTACCTTCAAGGAAAAATGAGCCATCTCTTAACTGTCTGTAGTTTCAAGAGAATGATACCATTTCCTTCTGCTAGTCCTGGAGATAGGCATCCATAAATAGCCCATTCTTTTTCAATTTTAACTTTCCTTCTACTATTCCTCTCTTTAATGCCCTAAATATGTGCAAATCTCTCGTAAAATTTTCATGCATCATTCCACAATTGCCACAGTATCTCTTACATTTCTTTTATATATAGTTTTCTTGAAAATGGTTCTATACTTCAGTTTCCCATTTATTGTTCAACCCCACTGTATCTCTCTCTTCGATTCCACTGAAACTGATGGAGAGAAACAAAAAACTTTTCATCTTACTTGTTTGAACTCTATGTGGTAGCTGAACTGTTGTCCACTACCTGATTACTAAAACTCTCTTGTTTTTGGCCTTTAGGGCAGTTCTATCTCATGGTTTTCCTTCTTACTCCTCTGAACAATATTTCTCAATCATCTCCTGGAAACTCATTCTCTGTTGGTCTTCCTTAGGGTAATGTCCTGTATCTTGTCTCATTCCAGATTGTCTCCTGGTGTTTGCAAGCACTCTGATGCTTCTGTTACCATTATAATTAACTAGCTAATATTAACAATAGGAAGAGGGCAAAGGGAAGGCCAGGCATTATAAGCATGGTCATCTGGGCAGCTTCACGAGGAAACTGCAACTTTATACTCCCCAGGGAATCACCAGTCCATTCCCTGCAAATCACTGGGGGAAGGGGAAGATGGATGCAGATGCATACACAGTAAAGACAGGGTGATGGAGGGAAGATGCTTGTCTGTCAGTCTAGCCTGGAATGAAGATAACTGGCAAGAGCAGGTGGACCCATTGCAAGCGTGTGAAATCTTAAAATGTTAAAATCCACAGACAAAGAAGTTCTTTCTCTTTTGTTCCCCTGGCTTTGCTCTTGCTTCCTTGCACTCGCATCAATGTTCCCTCCATAGCTGTGTATCCCTAGAAGCTACATGGCAATGGGTGCACAGGGAATGGACTGCATCTGGGAACACAAACTAAACTGATGCTGCATTGGACTATGCAAATGTGGAACAGAAACTCTGGGAAATAGCTTTAATCCTAGCTCTGCTGAACTAAGGGTGGGACTTTTCCCTTGGCAGGACTGAGGGAGATGGGACCTTGGAAACTCAGCAGCTTAATTCTGTTCAAATATCTCCTCATTCTCCTTTGTGAGTCTTAGAAAATTCCTTTTCTTCTGACAACGCAAGAAACTCACTTCCACCGGCAACAGGAGGGGACATAGAGAGCTCCTTCCCAATAATACAACTACAGAAAATATTATGATGAATCCTAGATCTGTCTCCTAAACTATAGAGTCATATATTTAGCTGCCTTCTTGACTTTTCCACCTGAAAAACCCAGAGTTCAGTGGTTAAAACCAAACTCATCACCTTAGAAAACTTATTCTTTCTCCAATATTTCTGTATCTCAATTGGTAGAGCTTCCATCCCTCAGTCACTCAGGCAGAAACTTTAGAATCATCTCAGGTGTACTCTGAGATGATTTTATGATTTTTCTATCTTTCTCATGTAGTTCTCTTTCTTGGTGGAGGCTAAGAGCTATACAGCCTCTACATCAGTTGTCACAATGCTCTGAGGACAGGACAGAAAGAGAAAAAATTATGCTCAGAACATTTTGCTGATAGGACTAATGTATTCATCCCTCAGGTTTTTCATTCGGAAAGCTTTCTTGGATTGTGCTCACATGCCCCTCCTTTATTATTCCTAGGAATTTCTTCTTTTCCAGTTACTTAATACTTAGACCACTGAATCGTAATTGTGGGTTCAGTTGTTTATAATCTGCTAGTCCAAAAGCTCTACGAAGGCTGGGATGGCATAGTGGAGAGCGCAGAAGATAATAAATATCTCATAATTGAATGACTTAAGGAGTTATTTGCCTGAGCCCCTTGCAAGGATTAGAGGAATGTTTCCACATTCCTGAGATAATTTTTAGGAAGTACTACAACTGCATTTTGTATTGCATTCTAACAGACACAACTAGAAATAGTGCAAGCCTGTGTAGTTCGATATTCATGCCAAGGTAAGTTATCCATTTTTCAGCAGCAGTCAAATGATTATAAATTTATAATTTTAACATACTGCTATACACATATTTAATAGTAGGAATTTCATAATTCTTGAATATTGGAGTACTGAAATAATTATTTCACATCTCTCTAAATTTCCCTGAATGAAGACTTATTTGAATTGCGTTGAGGGGTGAGTGTCTTTAGGGAAGAACCCTTCTAATGATAAAAGAAGGTTCAGAACTGGCACTTGTGGTAATATAAGGCAGAAAAGAGACCCAGAAATTGCTCCTTTGTATAGTCTTATGACACCAAGGTAACAGTGGCAGCTTGAGATGACTGTAGAATGTCTGGACAACCAAGTTTTGGTTTATAATAATTATCAGGAAAGAAAACAGAAGCCAGCCAGGTAGTCTAGTGGACTCAATATGTTGCATTATTATAGTACTCTTGAATAAAATATGATGTATGAAAGTTAATTTAGTTGATTTGTAATCAGTGTATAGAAATAATGGCTACTATGAACATTACCATCGGTTTTTCTTGTAATTACTAAATCCGCCTTAATCCTCCTCCTACACTTTTGATACCTTAAAATTAAGTTTTATCACCCAACAATTATGTGTAGATCATCTACTGTGCACAGTCTTATACTAGGTATTTTGGGGGAGAGAAGAGTTAAATTTTGCTTATCATTCAGGAATTCTGAATCCATTTGGGAGACAAAAACATTTACACATTTAAATAAGGGGTTTTTTGTGTGTGTTTTTTATAGTACTCATCTACACTATACCAAGAGTAGAAAAGTAAAGTGATACAAGATTTCTGAGCAGAAAGACCATTTTTAATTAGGAAGATCACAGGGCATGCTATATCTTAAGGAAGAAGTGCAACTCTGAAGGTAGAGAAAGAAAGTTAAGAATTGTGTTTGGAAAATAATTAATCTATAGCAGAGAATGCAAGGATGGATATAAAAAAGTTAATATTGGAATACTGCTGTGACCTGACAGTGCAGTGCTTTTGTGGTAGGCAGTTAGACCTGAGCAGAGCAAGGAGGATGGGCCAGGTACAGAAGGTCACCAGGGCTGAAAGCCCTGGGTGCCTAGCACCGGCAAAACTGCGAGAACAAGGACCTAACTCCCAGGGTAACCATTCCTCCCCTAAGCATATAGATGGTCATGGAGGTTGGCTCCCAGGCCATTCATATCGCTGGTCATGCGGTTTAGACCCCCTAACCTTTCCTCCTTAAATATAATATCTAGGCCTCAGTTGTATTTCAGCTCCAGGCCCAGAAAAGTAACAAAACAAGACAAGCCATGGCTGCCTCAGGAAGAGCTACATTGACTAATGACCCCCTGCTCTGACAATGACCAATCAATGGAAATGACAACCATGAAAAGACACACCTGGGAAGTTGATGAATATTCTATTGAAACCTTCCCCTGAGACTTCCCCTAAGATTCTGGCCTGCAAGAGAGACATAAAAGCCCCAAGACAAAGGACCCAGCTCACACTCTCCCTCTGGGGAGGAGACCTGTGCCATTCCCTCCCCCTTCTTCCCCCACAGGCATGCATCTCCTAAACTCTAAGGGAGCCCATGAGACTTGCAACCAGGGGAGCCATGGGCAGAGGCAGCTCATCCAAGGCTAACCCCCTGAACCATCTCCAAGGCCCCCTTTTCTCTGACTTCTCAGTGAGCCAAAGCAGCCCAGCCTAGGCTCTCCCGTTGCTTCTTCTATGCTAAGCCCTTCCTTGTTTCACTGACCTGAGTGTGCTTTTGCTGTGGCCAATAAATTCTTGCTTGCTTTGCTGCACTTTGTCTCTTTATTGAATTTTTTCCTTTAAGAAGATAAGAACTAAAGTCTTATCTTCTTTGCCAGTAACACTTAAACAGCAGAAAGGTCTCTTTTCCTTCCTTCCATCCCTTTCATTCCCTTTCTTTTCTTTCCCTTCCCTTTCCTGTCTTCTTCCTCTCATGAAACTTGTGAGTCAATCAAAGGTTTTTGAACAGGAGATTAACGTGATAGAAGTGGTCTCTGAGAAAGTCAACCCAGCAGCATTCTTTGTGATGGACTAGAGAAGGGAAAGATAAAAACAGGGAGTCACAGTCCAGAAATAGTGATAAAGACATGAACTAGGGTGATGGCGGTAGGTGTGACAAGAATACAAGTGAAAGATACTAGGAAAGAATGAGACTTTGCAACACCTGGTGATTAATAGAGTACAGGGTGGTAGAGAAGGAACAAAAGGTGAGAGAGGGGTCAATAATGGCTAAGATATCAAGTCTCTGAAATTATAACAATGGCTCAAGTCAATGACAAACAAAGGGAGAAATGAGAGATAGCAGCCCTCAATATATATATATATATATATATATATATATATATATATATATATATATTACTTTTACTTGAGAGGAAGGAGGGCTGAAAACATGGAGAGAACAGGGGCATCAATTTAGAAGACACTCACCAGGGTATAGAAAATGACTGATGGATTAACAGAGAGCAGACATGGAGGCATAGATTTGTGACACATCTACACAGAGATGGTAATTCAAGCTACCTAACTATAAGACAATAATAAGCTAAAGAATATACTCATATTAAGGGGATTAGAGAAGAAAATAAGGAGTAAGTTAATGGTGAAAAATCAGTTAGCGAAGTAAGAGGCAAAACAGGATAATGAATGGAGGTAGTGAGTAGAATACAATAGTGGGTGTTGAAGTCACAAAGAATGGCTTTAAGTCCCAGCTCCAGCTAGACATCCTTAAATAACTTTTTTAAGCTTCACTTTTCTTATCTCAAAAAGTGAGATAGTAATACCTACCCCTCAGAGCATTTATCACCACCTGACATGCTACTTATTTTCTACTTGCTTATATATTTATTTGTTAACTTAATGCCTCCCCACTGGAATGTAAGCTCCATTGTCTAGCCTCAATCATTTCCAGCTCTTTAGAAGGTGAGGTACTGGATGCTTCTTTGCTCTCAGCTCTGGGTTCCAGATGCCAATTCTAGGGCCATAGGAAAATTCCCACTCAATCACTTACTGCATATATAAAGTTTTTAGCATGAGATCTGCACAGTGTATATGTTAAATAGCTAATATTTTTGTTAAGAGAAGAACATTTCAAAGTGGAGGAGGTCAACAATGTCAAGACACGATGGTGATTTGTGAATTAAGAGGTTAAAATAATCCTTGAGTGCAGTTACAAGCATTATTACAAACATAATATTGACAGAATAAACTGATTTCCTCTCCTTTCTTCCTGCTTACCTATCTTTTCCCCTCATTCCCTCTCTTCATCTTTTCCTTTCTTCCTTCTTTCATTTAAACAGATATTTATTGAGCACTATTATAAGCCAGGCAAGCACTGTTTTAGATTCTGGGTATGCATCAATGAAGAGACAAAATCTTTGCCCTCATCAAGAGCTCGCATCGAAATAGGAGGAGAGAGACTTTAATCATGATGAATAAGTAAAAATATGTTAGTGATAAATTGTGGGGGAAAAGTAGGCAAAAAAGGGGAAAGAGAGAGTTGGTAGGATGTACTTCTATTTAAAAAATATATATATATTTCTATTGCTTTTTTGGGGGGAGAGAAGAAGAAAGAAGAAGAGAGGGAAACATCGATGCAAGAGTGAAGCATTGATCGGAGGCCTCCTGTACACCCCCTACAGGAGACTGAGTCTGCAACCCAAGCATGTGCCCTGACTGGGAATAGAACCAGCAACTGTTTGATGCAGGTAGCAATGTCCAACCAACTGAGCCACACTGGCCAGAGCATGTCCTTCAATTTTTGATAGGGTAAATACCTGAAGAATGTGAGGGAAAACATAATGTAGATACCGGGAGCAGAGAGTTCCACACAGAGGATTCAGCAATTGCATAGGCCCTAACAGGAGTGGGTGACAATGTGCTGAGTGAAGACAAAGCCACAGTGACAGTAGCAGATGATATCAGGAGATATGGAGGGAAATAGGGTTAAAGGTGATGTTATAGGGCTAATAAATCATTTTAATCCTCATCTGAGGATATGTTTTTGTTTTATTTATTGATATTTTAGAGAGAGAAGAAGGGAGAGGGAGAGAAGAGAAAAACATTGATGCCAGAGAAACACCCATTGGCTGCCTCCTGCATGCCCCCTACCAGAGATCTCAAGCCTGCAACCCGGGCATGTGCCCTGACCAGGAATCAAACCCTCAACCCTTTGGTGCACACAGGGGATGAGGCTTTAACCAACTGAGCTACACTGGCCAGGGCTATTTTATTTATTTTTTTATTGACTTTTTTTTTTTTTTTTTTTTAGAGAGAAAGAAAGGGAATGGGAGAGAGTGAGAGATACATCGATTGGTTACCTCTTGTATGCACCCCAACCAGGGATGGAACTTGAAACCTGGGTATGTGCCCTGACCAGGAATCAAACCTGCAACCCTTCAGTGCATGGGATGGTGCTTCAACCAACTGAGACACACCAGCTAGGGCACTAATAAGTTATTTTAAAGATTTAGACTTTTATTCTGAGGTGGGAAGCCATTGGAGAATTCTGAACTTAACAGTGGCATGATTTTTCTTTTATTTTTAACAAGTCTATCAGCCTGCTATATTGAGAAAAGAGTATAAGGGAACAGCAGGCATGGAATAAGGAAGGAAGCCAGGCCATCTCTCAGATAACTAATAGTACATATAAGAGATGATAGTGACTTGACCAAGACTGAAGCTAAAGTTGGTGAGAGATGGTCAGATTCTGGAGGATTTGCAAATGAGCTGGATATGGGGTAGGAAAGCAAGAGAGGAGTCAAACCTGGCAGCCAAGTTTGGCTTAACCAACTGGAAAGAAGTTGCCATTTACTGAGGCACAGATGACTGAGAGCAGGAGGATCAGACTGGGGTCAGCTGACGAGCAGGTGCTCAGTTTGGATATATTATGTTTGCTATGCATCCTACATATGTGAGACAATGTGGGGGAGACAGCTGGGTAAATGAGCTTGAAGTTGAGAGGAAAGGTGTTGGGTGGAGAAATAAATTTGGGATTTGTTAATATATTTTATTGGAAAGTATAGAATGAACAATCATTCATTCACTCACCACTGAGTACTTGCTCCATGCTACTGAAACCACCAGCAAAACTAACAAATTCTTCCATTGGGAAGTACAGGGAAGATGATACTCATGCAATTATTCATTCAATTAATATTCACCTAAGCACTATGCTAGATAAGCTGAGGAGTCTAGAGACAGAAAAAGCTGGATTTGAATCCTAGTTCTATAGCTACTGTATGGATTTGGGTAAAAAAATTCTAAGCTTTTAATGTGTATTAAATGTTTTAATGCATGCAATAATCCTATGGTGTAGATATTACTATTCCTATTTTACAGGTGAGAAAACAAACTTGGAATAAGTTTAGTGTTATGACTAAGAGAGTGGGCTCTAGAATCTGGATTCCATAAGGGCTGGCTGAAAAATATCAACTCTGCAAACTCCAAGTTTTGTAAACTTGGAGCAGTTACTTGACTTCTCTGTGTTTCAGCATCTTAACAAGGAAATGAAGTACTGTAGTAGTATCTACTTCATGGTGTTGTTTAGAGAATGAAGATGCAGTAATATAGATAAAGGACGTGGCATAGTGCCTAGCATATAATAAGAATTAAATACTAATTTTATCAGCTCATCCCTTGCCACTTTTGAAAATGTAAAAATTAAAAAAAAAAAAATGTTCTTGAAGCAATAACAACGACCTACAACTTTTTTCTTTAGGGTTCTAAGTCGTGATATTTGAGGGTTTAGTTGACTTTCATGCAGAGGGTAAAATAAGAGGAAGAGTAACATGTTAGGTCAGGGCGTAAGGTAAGACTAGAATTTACCAGAGGCGGCATTATGTATCTCGATGAGAATGAAGGCTCTCCAACTAGTTCCAAGGTCAATGTTTAGGCAGTGAAGTTGGTGATCTACACTATTTTAGGTATTTCAGTTCATTTAATAAAGTGGTACTTGCCCTTAAGGTATTTGCTTTCTGTGTTCTAGAGTATGGAGAATATTAAATACTGAGATCAAACAAGTACAAAGTCACAATTCTTAAAGTCTGCTATAGTTTCTAAACAACAGGAGACTGAACAGGACATAGGTTACAAAACTGCCTTACCCGAAGAGACTTCCCTATCTTATTAAAGGCGTGTAAAGCTTCAGTAGAGTTATAGCCTTCTTTTGTTGGCAACTATGTCTGTCCTCATTCTAGTAAGCCCTCAGTAAGCTACCAGGTTTTAACCTGCACAACAAAAGTGCCACTCACTGAAACAGTTATAACAGGAAAGGAAAACGAGTTGATGGGATTTAAAGTGTTACAGGCCACTGAATCACGGACTACTTGCTGAGGACACGTAGAGAAATATCATCCTCACCACAGCTGGTACAGTGAAGCCATATTAATGAAACAGCTTTAAAATATGAAAGCAAGCAAACAAAAAGCAACTTCTGATTTCCTTGGAAAACCTAATTCAGAAATAGGAGTCTTCTGTTAACAATTTTCAAATATTTTACTTGTAGGTTTTAATTCCCAGTGTTACATTTTTTAAAAGGGGCTATTATCACTTGAGGTTTTCTATCCCATTATTAACTCACAAGAGCCATAAACATTTTGAGATAGTAACAAAAACAAAAGTTGGCAAAGAATTGGCATTTCCCTTAAAAAAAATAAGTGTCATAAATTACGATTCGGAGAATTCTTAGGAATCAGACAAGACCATACAAATAAATCATTTAGAAAATTAGCTGTGTTCCAGGGTTCATTAGATCTAATTATCCCCGAAATATGCCCAGCAGAATGTACTTGGGTCAGCTGGGACTGTCATACAATAGAGTAGGCAACTTATAAACTCCTCAAAGCACAGGAAGAGTTCATAAAACAACTGCTTGTGCATTTTGATTCATGTGATAACACCTCTTATTGCATAAGCCACCAGATGAAACAGATGGGGCAGCTCTAGGCTAGAGAATGTTTCTTTTGTAAAAACACTGGCCTTCCTTATTCTCCATTCAAGACACAAACTGCAAGAAAGCCAAATCTGAGTCAGGCTGTCTTTGTGTTTTATTACCTAGATGTCACAGCAATAGTAAATAAAGTATTAATGAAATATCCTTATTTAGGAAAAAGAAGTTGGTGAATTAAAAAAAAAAAAAAAAGTGCTTATACTTACAGAAATTTAAGGCTTTAAAATAAATACCACACAGAAAGTTAACAGATATGTTTTATTTTTCACAATTCATAGTGAAATAAAATAAATGCATTTTGGAATTTTGTGCTTTATCAATTACTTAATATTGGTCACCTTTTTACTACTTAATCTTCTGAATATGTTTTCCCAGCAGTGTATTCATTACTTAATGGAGGCTTCTTTACATTCACTCTGGGTTACTGTATATTCACTTCTAGGCATTGCTTTTGAAGAAAATAATAGAGCAGAATGGGTTCTGATTTGTGAGACTACTTTTTTTTTTTTTTTTTAAATATATCTTTATTGATTTCAGAGAGAGGAAAGGAGAGAGAGAGATAGAAACATCAATGATGAGAGAGCCACTGATCGAGTCCACAACCCGGGCATGTGCCCTGACCGGGAATCGAACCCCTATCGCCTGGATCCTAGGTCAACGCTCAACCTCTGAGCCACGCCCAGCTGGGCTGTGAGACTACTTTTGCTTCATAAAAAGTTTTTACATTGACTTCAACTTTATTAAATCCATCACTTTTAAAAAACATTCACCTCCACTCACACTAAATTATTTAGAAATTAATGTTACCATCAAAAGTAGAAATATTAATGAGTCAATAGGAAAATTATTCCAATAATACACACTTACTTACATTAAAATTTATTAGTTTTTCTGTGCATTGTTCAAACATGGGAAACTTGTTTGCAAATTTGTAGGTAAAAAATTTTGGACAAAGCAAAACTGATAAATATGTCAAAATATAAAAGTATAGTCTTCATATCTAATGAAGATTATTAGTTATATACTTTGATAAAGCCATAAAAAACTAGTATTTCAAGTGTATGGCAAAAAAAAAACTATACAAAGGCTGTGGAACAGATAGTGAATTTAATCTATCTAGAGATCTTATTAAGTAGATCAGCCTCTTTGTATACCCAGGCTGAGCCAAAACAGTAAATTCATTATAGTTAAATTCTGTTTTACTACGGATGTTCCATATGTAGCCTATGACAAATTTTAAGAATAAAACTGTTATGCTTGTTAATTCACATTCAAAACAATAACACCTAACTAGCTAAGTCAAATCAGACTTAGAAAAATAGCTAAAAATAGCAATATAAAATGAGTTGGATAAAAGTCAGGTACTTACTGACTTTTGTAACATATTTTTAAACAAATAATACATTTGTTGTTTGTTGACACATAGCCTAGCATTTACCAACGAGGTTATGAAGCTACCCCCAAAAGCTAGTATGACCATGTTTCACTTGATAGAGGCCTCTCTACTCTATATTCACCAATCCATTCTGGGAGTAATGAATTCTAGGCACCACACTTGAAGAAAATGAGGTACGGGAATGGGTCCTGAATGGTGAGGTGACTTAGAATATGCTGTAGGTATAATGGCTGAAAGTTCGGACAGAACATATGCAATTTGCTATCTTAAATACTGAATTTAAAGGGATTTTTTCTGTTAAAAGGATTGTACAAGACAGAAGGAAAAACAGGTACCAAAAGGTGAAACTTTCAAGGAGAAAGGTTTTGGTTCGATATCAGGAAGAGCTTTTTAATAATTAGAATTGTTTGTAAGTGCAAGTACTATTTGAGTAGATAGTGAATATTTCATCAATGGAGGCAAAATTAGAGGTTGGATGACCGTTCCTTACTAATGTTGTAGAGAAGATTCAGACAGTTAATGAGCAGTGTTGCATTATATTCTCTTCCTGCCCTGATATAAAATGTCTGACTTCTGAAGTAGAATTAATTTCTTCCTCCCAGCACTAATTGCATGACACTTTTTAACAAAATGTTCAGTGTAAATTCTATATAATTTTTATATACAGAGAAATATTTACAAATTATTAAGCATTAATTAGCACTGCTTAGTAATTATAAGTAGAATTCTATAATTAAAATACACGAAGATAGAACATTTACAACATAATCAGACGTATCACTGAAAAAAATCCTTGTATAGTATCCATACCAAAGAAAAATTTAGCAAAGAATAAAAACAACTGACATTCACATAGCATTCTTGGAAATTATTCTATTTAAATTCAGGATAAAAGGGAGTTTTCAACGTGTCTTCAACTGAGAGGTCACAGAGTAAAACGATATGTACAAAAGAATAGTATAAGAAGAAAATAGTATAAAAGAAAATATAGTATAAAAATAGCATAAAAGAAAAGTATAAAGATACTTTACTCAAGTGATGGCTGAAGTAATTGTTTCTCTTCATTATTTTTTTTAAAAATATATATCTTTATTGATTCCGGAGAGAGGAAGGGAGAGGGGGGCAGAGAGGTAGAAACATCAATGATGAGAGAGTCGTCATTGATTGGCTGCCTCCTGTATGCTCCAGACTGGGTATCGAGCCTGCAACCCCGGCATGTGCCCTGACTGGGAACTGAATCTTGACCTCCTGGATCCTAGGTCGATGCTCCACCTCTGAGCCACGCCTGGCTGGGTCTCTTCATCATTTTATAAAGGTATATCTCAGTAATTTTAGGTTTTGCAATGAAGTGGTTCCTTACATGAATTAGTCCAATTTGATATTCATTAAATAGTACATATATTTCCAAAATAGTTTCTCATGTGATAAATGAATACATTATCATAAAATAAAAACTCATAGCATAAAAGGGCCTCAATATTTACTTAATTAAAAGCCTCCTATAGGGAACTTAATCTTTACAACTCATCAAACATATTCTTAATGTAAATGAAAGCCTGCAGTTTCTTTTCAGAATAATACTTATATCCCAGTAACAGTTGCTAAAAATTATTTCAGAGTACAGACAGGACATACATACATGCATTCATGCATACATACATACACATACATACCTCTGAAATATGTGGCCTAGATATTGTAGCGGTAAGAGCAACTGAAGTCAGACAGACCTGGTTCTGGAATTACTAGTGTGACTCTTATTAAGGCAATTAACCTTTCTAAATTTCAGTCTCTTTATTAGTAAATGGGAACTAGCATTTGTTGTGGTGATTAAAAGAGACTAAATATTCATTGAGTACTTGTCCCTAGTCTTTATCACCCATTTTTCTCAACTCAAAAAATTACTTTAAAGTAGTTTGTAGCCCAGCTGGGTGTGGCTCAACGGCTGAGCATCGACCTAGGATCCAGGAGATCACAGTTCGATTCCCAGTCAGGGCACATGCCTGAGTTGCAGGCTCAAACCCCAGTCAGGGGCGTGCTGGAGGCAGCCGATCAGTGATGACTCTCTCATTACTGATATTTCTATCTTTCTCTCTCCCTCTCCCTTCCTATCTCTGAAATCAATAAAAGATATATTTTTAAAAAAGTATTTTGTAAATTAAGATGAATGTTGCAATTGTAAAGTATTACCTCATTTAATATGCATTTTATCCCCCTCTGCATTACATGTTAATGATGTTCATTTGTTAATGGTGTTCATTCATATTTTGAATAATCCACGCAGGTATATGTATCATAACACAAAAACAAATTTCTATAGAACAAATTAACAACTTAAAATAAAAGCTCAAGTTTGAAAATAGAGAAAACAATCATTATCAACAATTATTCTCCAAGTTATTTTGGAATAATCCAGAGTCTTAAAGAAACACTAGGTAGAACCATTTATTTGGAACAGGTGCAGCCAATCACACAGCAGGAGCACAGAGGTTTGAAGGTTCAGGTGAGGAGAAGGAAAGGATACATTTCCTGCAAAATTTCACCAGTCTATTTTCTGGTCTAAACAATCTGGATAATTTTCTCAATAATTCACACTACCTGAGTTATATTCAGAGTTCAAATGCATACTCTAGTGTGGTTGTGAAGTATCTCTTACCTAGAGTTTCTTATTTAAGAATATTATAGCATTCATTCAAGGGTAAAGCATTGTTGACAATACAAAAATTCAAAAGTTAGAAAAAGTGAGTCAGTGTTATTTGATATAGTTCTGATTTTTGGTTTTAAAGATACAGATATTGAAACTATCATAGCTTATCACTTCATTCTGCATGAGTTTAAAAGGTTAAGTTACTATCTGAAGAAACGTAATCTGATTGCCTTACACAGCAGCCTGTGAGCTCTGCAATCTGCATAGAGAGGGGTATTTATCATCATTAGCTGAGCTGTGACAGCTGGCACCCAGGGTGTCCCAGAATCAAGAAGTGGCAGAGATACTCTTGGTTTAGATTGCCATTAAGTATAGTATGTTTCTTGAGGATGAAGCATATTTTATGAAAAGATTTGGGCTGTAACTAACTGCAGTGAACATATTTGAATTTTCCATAACATGGATAATACAATGATAGCACATAATTAGCAGGTTGCCTCTAGACAACAAGATGCCAGATTACAGTATGAATAAACATCTACTGCCTTCCACTTAGAGAGGGAGAATTGTTTTCAGCACCTAAGTATCTCCAGGAGAGTGATTTTTTTTCAAGCCTGGATTAGGGTGATCAATTGATTAAGTATATTCAAGAAAACAGACTGAAGATGGAGAGAACAGTTCTCAGGTATATTTTAAATTTGGTTGTAAACAATGTACCAGGAATGAGCACATCCAATATAGTATCAATCCCTTTGATAACAAGAATATGAAATTTAAATCATTCACACAGATGCAATACTCCAGCTCTCTGAGGTATATATAATTGATAATAAGTATTTTAAAATAGTCCATGCCAAAAGTTTAAAACCAGAATATTTTAACCACGTGAGTGCTACTAACTGTGGGTCTGAAGTAGCTGTGGTTAACATATTCAGAAAATAATTTTTAAAACTTTAAAATTTTATAAATATTTGTCTTGTTAATGCAAAACTATCTAAAGCAAAAGAAAGTTTAAGAAATAGGTTGATCAGATTTTTAGAAAATAAGAACCTACAGTCCCTTTAAAAATCATCAATGCTTGGAAAAATAATCAATAAAACTAGGCTTTATATTATTATGTAAACTAGTTTTCCACAAATAAAACTAATTTTTGTGTTAATGCAAAATCTATGCAAATACATGCAGTCATTTATCAGGAAAGCTGACAAGCATTCCATATTGGAGGGGGAAATGAAGCTGCCTCAAGAATAGAGGCAATTAATTATTTCTGTATTTTTTCTTCTTCTGTCTTGAGGCACAAAAGTTATCCATCCAGTTAAAACAGCAAATGAAATAAAGAGATTTTTTTTTTTATTTAAACACATATGGCTTTTGCCTGCAATACTGATCACCACAAGGTCTACAGATGCCCGTGGCTAAATTGTACACTGGCAGATGTACACAGGGGAAAACTGTGCTAATGCAGCATGGAGAGCAAAACAAATGAAAACCTGAATTTGCTAGAAAAGAAACAAAAACACCAAAACCCCCAAACCCTACTTTTTCACCCTAGTCAGTTATGCAATTTGCTTATAAAATACAGGTTTAGGTTGCAAAAAATTTAACCTTGGTCTGTTGCAAAAAAGTAGAGAACAATTTTAAATAAGTAAAGGTGTTTTCAAATATACACATGAACATTATGTATGTGATAATGGAGGGATATATTTTTGTTTATATGGACAGAATAGCTAGCAATTTGAAAACTTTTTAATCTCACAATTAAAAGTTCATGACATTCAAAACTGTCATAACATATATGACTGGATAAATACTGTTGAAATTTCCAGTTATTTTAAAATCCATTTAGCTACATTCTCTTAAGGTATTATTGAGAACTGTAGGGTTATTATGAAACAATCTTGCAGATGTGATATTATATCCTGGCAGTGAAAAGAACCTTATATTTAGTAGCTGTTTCCTTTTAACAGGTTAACATAAAAAATGTATAGAGGCCAATTCAATCTTTTACTGTCTGAAACACTGGGGTTGTGTTTGTGTGTGTGCGCCTGTGTCTACATACAGTCTGCATGCACAGGGTATTCTGCAAACCATAAAAAGAGTAGACTTCCTAAAAATGCTTTAAGATTATTAAGAAAGCAATAACTTCTTTCTTAATAGGCCTGTAAGCATGCATAGCATTAAAATTTCTATTGTAATTGCCAAATAAAGATATAATACAGAAAGCATTTAAATAATTGTATATCTTGGGGGAAGAAACAGAGACTTGTACCATTCCAAGTTGTATGAAGGTAAAACACTTAAAAGAGCATCATTATCAATAAAAATGTTTACACTCCTAAAATTTAAGAATTCTTTGTCTGCAATAATATATGACCATCTAAATTTAAATGGCATTGTATATTTATACAAAATTAGGAACATGTTCTAAGAATGTATATATATTAATTAATATTAGCTCTAATAAACTCCTTGGCCTTGTTCTCTAACTCTCAAAGAAAGGATTAATTTACTGAAAATGTAAAGTAAAATGTAATTTAAATGCTGAGACAACATTTTTCTCCAGTGACATAAAGCTAGTATCATTAAAAATATACCTCAAATGTTGCTAACTTATATGAAAAACCCATTTCTTAATACATATTCTGACACGCAAACTGTAAATGATATTCACAAGTCTATTACATACATTCATGCTAGCATAACAAATATTAGCAGTTCCTTCTAAAAATGAATCTTTTACCAAGCATTAATGTCACATATATTAAAATTAAACAAATTGTATGTAAAACAAAAATTTTAAACCTATTGCTTCTATATCTGAAATATCTTATATTCTGCCTCTACTTCAAGTGCTGTTCTCTGTTTAAAACTGGTCTTAAATTAGAAGCATGATAAAATAATAAATTCTAGGGGAAGAAATAAAGGTGTTTACAGTCTAAAGATTTTTTGGTAAAAACTAAAACACCCAGACATTTATAAAAAAATCATAAAATTTAAAAATTTAAAAATAAAATAGGGGCATGAGGAAACTTTTCCTGTGGCAATAGACATGGTCTATGTCTGTGCCAGACTAATGTGAGATGGTTGTATATATTTGTCAGAATTCATAAAATGGTACATTCATATGGGAAAAAAATCATAGGATAAAATACTGCTGTATGCAAATTATACATGAATAAACCTGACTTAAAATAATAAAAAAGATTTGACATAAAAATAAAATAGCATTATACTTTTCATTTCAAAGGGTTCACAACTTTTTGTCAGGAACACTGTCTTACAGACCTTATGTTCTTTATGCTTTGATTAGACCTACATGTTTAGATAAAATGATCAAACATATGTAGATTTAAAAGTATTAACTACTTCTTAGCATTTTTTACTTGATATTTTTGACAAATCATTATATGAAAAAATGTGTTTTTAAGAAATAGTACACATTATTATAATACAATATTATTAGAATAGTGAAAATAATCATAAATGGAAATGAAATATTATTCAGGTGATCTATTTTCAGATAATGTAATCTCTACATGTATACATAAAGCTATAAAGGAGGTTCATATTTATAAACTAATTTCTTTCCTATAAATCACTTATTGCATATAATATACATGATAAAAGGTAATAGTTTTTTATTTAAAGTGATTATCCTTTTAAATTATCACTCCAGTTACTGATCATTAAAAAAGTAAATCCTAATTTAGAAGAATTTCTTTGTTCAATTGAAAAATAAGCTGCAAAACTACAAATTAGAAATAGCAAAGGTTATTTTGGACATGCAGTCACTGGAAGTTGATTATCTACAAACCATACTTCAGTCTCAAGGTCATGCTGAATATTTTCAGTGGCTTAATCACACATAGTATAGGACACAGTGATGAGAGCTACGTAGTCCTGGATGACCCACTACAGATGTACAGATTAACAGACCCTAATTACATCTGCTTCCAGTGTCTTCTCTATGTGCAATAAAACTCCACTGTACTAAGAGTACCAAGGATGTAGTCATATAGGCAAATGTGTGTAAATCAACATTAGTTACAGGTTATGGAATGCATAGTCTTCATACAGAAAAGAATCACATGAGCCCATTTATCCTGTTAGAATATGTCTAGAATATACAAATAAAAAAATATAAGCTGAAATCTAACAATATGAATTTAATTTTAGAGTTTGTAAAGATACCGGTGACTTTCTAAAACATTTATGAGGAATGGGAATATTGGAATCAACACTTGCTCCCTAATAATCAGTGAATGACTAGCCCCAATATCCTCAAATGTTTGGAAAGGGTTAGATCACATTTATTTTGAGCAATGAGAAAATATTTTTGTTGACAAATCCTTCCTCCCAAGTTTTTCAGTTTACTCATGCAACTTAAAATACTCTGTACCTCAGTGTAGTACACATTCAAATGAAGTTGGGAAACTGAGACAATTTTCTAAATAATCCAGGCTTTAAACTTCTTTTTTCTAACAAAAGAAAAGTTTTGGACAGTTATCCAGCATCACCTCAAATCTGCAAATCTAAGGGTGGTGACAATCTTGTTAAGTAAGTACACTTCCAACTCCCAGTTTTAATCTCAAAGTTATTTTCTTTTCAACATTTATTAGGACCAAGAACAAGTTCACTAAGCAACACTGCAGGAAATAAAAGTACTCCCTACTACAAATCTGACTATTGATTATATACTATAAGGATGAGGAAAATTGAGGCAACAGCCTTGATCACTGAAGTGAAGAATTGAGGAAATAAACAAACAAACCACAATTATCAGGATGCTCTGGTTGAAAAAATAAAATAGGGTAGAAACTGTACAGTGGTCTCAATTCTCTGCTTTACTTTGTCATAAACCTGATATTAAAATATAATTGTTTTAAGAAATCACTGAAACTTTTGAAGCTCTCAAGTTACTTTGTTTCAAGTGTTATTATACAAGGAGTCACAGTAGAAAGAAAGGTATGGATGCCATCAAATTAGATTACCAGAAAAACTTCTCCTATTTTACTTTATTTAATGTGACACATATAGAAAACCCTGCACAAATATCTGTCTTTAATTTCTCTAGTGTAAAAAAAAAAAAAGAAAGAAAGAAAGAAATATATTGTGTCTGGCAGAATGAAACAGACGAAGTAGCCTGGGTGCATTTAGAAAAAGAAGAGGGGAGTAGAAATCAGATGCTTACAATGAGCCTTCAAAGCCACTCCAGCAGTAGGGATAAATAATTCAATAAACTCAACTTCATATTCTTTTTATCTCCCCAGTGTAATAAGCACATATTAAAAAATAAAACTTTAAATTCATGAATACTTGGGAACAGAATAGCAGCCAGCACATAATGAAAAAACACAAAACAATATATTTGTGAGCATTTAACATGTGTGTGCATATCCTCTAACAAATAAATTTTTCCAGATGAAAGGTCACAATTGCTTAAATTTATGAACATATAATTCAAATTTAAATTATTATTTTTTAAAACAGAAACCTTGCGTTCCTATATTTCTCAACATAGGAGACATTTTCTTTAAACCTAATAAGGTAACTATTTATGCACTACTTTGTTTATCCCATAATATAAGCAAGTTTATAAAATGGGGATAAGTTATGTAGGAAACAGCACTATGGAAAAATATTTTGCCATTGCTATTTTGAATGCTTTGAAGCGTTAAATATCACAGTATTTGATTGTTTTTATATTCATTAATAGTACTAAAATTTATGATAATGGTGTGCTTGTGAGTTCTTTGGATTTTTTTCCTAAGTGGTATCTTTTAAGTTAAGGCTAACTAGTAGACTAAGTAAATAAAATGAAAAAAATCAAATTGGTTAGCCCTTAAAATCCCAAATACCTTTCAAATGTAAGCATCTCAAACATTCATTAAATCATGAGATTCTTGTCACCCCCCCAATTAGATCAGTTTTCTTCAATTATCATTATATTATTAGCTCATGTCAAACGTGACTGCACAGCATATCAATAAAAACAATTAACATTTATATCCTGAAGCATAGGACACACACAGGCTTTTATTCTAGTACTAAGTTATATTCATAGTAAAAAACATAATATGGTGTCACTTGAGTTGTTTTATCAAGTTTTCATATAAGTAAATAAATTGATTTTAAGCTATCTCCGTGTATTACATAATCATTTGAAATAACTAGTTCAATTGGTCAAATGATATTTCAATTTTTTTTTTTTTACTATACAATAGCTAAGTTACTCCCACAAAACAAATCTATGTCCAAAGCCTTGATTTTAAAAGGCCAAATTGCACCAAATATATACTATATATTTTAAGTTCCTCTCCATTGGTTATTTCAATAAAAAAAGAATGAAGGGATAGAAAACACACTCCTCAGAACAGTTTGATTTTCCTTTCGCCAGTTGAGAGGCGTCTGAGATCTCTGGAAAGATTCAGCTACAGAAGGCAATTCATTTCCCGTGCTCAGTGTAACAGAAAATCACTGTCTCGCAGCAGCAGCGGTACTGGCCCCGCAGCGCGGTCCCGGGCCCGCCCCGCAGCGCCGAGGCGGCGGGGGAGCCCTCTGTCGCGTAAATCGCGGTGGGCGCCCGGGGCGGGGAGGGTGCTGCGCCGCAGCGCGGGGAACAGGCCCGGTGCCGTCGAGGCCGCGGGACTTCACTTGCGTGGAACAACGGAGGACTAGCGAGTTTCTCAGTCCTGTTCTCACCGTCCCCTTTTCTTCTTCAAAGCGCAAATCGTTACTGAGAAGGCCCCGGTTACACCAATTAGTCTGCACAAAATGCTTAGGTGTTTAGCTTCGCTTTAACCCAATTAAGCCGCACAGTGAGCCCCGAAGATGCGCCACCTGCGCGCCCGGCTCCAGCGAGGCCCGCCCGGCGCCCCTCGCGCCCCTCGCGTCAGACCCGCCCTCGCGGCGGCCCCGGGCTGCGTCGGGTCCTCGGTAACCGCGGGAATTTGCAGGTGGCTCTGGAAAGGGAGGGGTGAGCTCCGGACCGAGCAACTCTTGCCTGAACCCCACAGGGAGCCGGTGGGCACAGGGCTGGGCTTCTGCCACACGTGGGCCAGGGGCCGAGGGGAGCGTGGGCAGAGGCGGTGGCTTTCGGCGGACGCAGAGAAACCCGGCGCACCAAGGGAGGCTTTAAAATAACGGGTCACAGAAATAAAGCCTATGGGACAGAGAGCGGAGAGAGGAAAGGATGGCCGGGGAGTGCGGAGCAGAGGGAGCGAGAAGGCCGGCGGGACGCACAGCTGGGTCTGCGCTGCGTGAAGGACAGAGGTGGCTTTTCCCCAGAGACCAACGCACATCTTCGCCTTGGAGGCCGCGGGTTCTTCCGCTCTGATTTGTTTCCTCTGCCAACCGCCCAAAGGTAGCAGTGCATTCACCCGCAAAGTCGGCAAAGTGGGGAGGGGCGGTCGGGGTCCCAGCCCCTGCTCCTAAGCGAATGGAAGGTTCTTGGGGAACAGAGCAGATGAATGCCCTAAGCTCCAAATCTAATGTACTATTTTAAGCTAAAGCAGAATCTGTCACTCTTGGATAAGAGAAAGTAACTAATAGGTGGCTTTGTGAAAGCTTGAGTAAAAACTGGGGGCCATGAACAAGAGCTTGTTAAAAGTGGTTCTGAAAGAAAAGTGCCTACAAAATTGTTACCAGGCGTTAGAGGATTTTGCTGGAAACATTGTTAATTTGAAAGAGACGGCACCTAAATTAAAGGTAGGCAATTAAAAATCTGCCTAGGTTTTAAAACCACTGCATAACCCTAAGAAGTGTTTCTTTCCTTTCCTGTACATTAAGGGCACAATTGGTACCACCAAAACAACAAAAAAACTTCCATATAAATCCATTTCCCCCTCTTGTTTCAAGGTTCCAAATTTAAAAATGTTGATTTCTTTCTAATTTTTCCAAAATGATATTTAATTTTAAAACTCTGGATGACTGTAAATTAATGTTCGTTTAAGCTCTTAGCCGTTTTTCCCTTAGTCAAATCACACAGAATCATATAAAATTAGAATTCTACTAGCAGGTCACTACTAAGGACACTTAAGAGAGGAGATATATCCTTAAGTATACTTCTGTGAAAACAAACCAGAAAACCCAAACCTGCAAATTTTCAGTAAAGTTATCTGCCATTAGGTCTCATTTCAATGATCTTTCTTACATTTGACATCTGGGAATACAGCTCACTATGAATGCACGTTAAAATAATCTCTCCATCACAGAGACAATTGATTTTTCAAATATTTTTACCAGTGCATACAAAACTTAAGCATCCCACTTGTAATGTTGGGCAAGCCTGCCAAAGTACAAAGAGGGCTATGGATTGGGGGAGGGGTGTATACGAAACATTAAAAAAAATATCCTAACTTAAACTAGGGTAGACAACATCTAACACACTTAGAAATAATGTTCGGATCCCTTTCAATACCTGCAAAAGAAGAACAAACAGAAGTAACACACTGCATAATATTTTAAAAAATCATTCTAACATATAGGAACATTCACGAAGCCAACTTGCATATACAGGAAAGAGTGAACTTTCAACTTGCATTTTAAAAGACCTCCAGGATTAACAGACATTAATGATTTTCATCCCCTACATGTAAGTTAGTGTCTTTTGTTCTAGAAAACCCCACCTAGTTCACTCATTGATGTTTGACCATTCATACACCTGTATTTGCCTTTCAGCGGTAAAGACAAGCAGGGTTTTCAGCACAGAGAAACATTTTGCCAAGTCCTTTCAAAACGTCAATATGCTTCAAGTAATACCAAAGCTGAGAGATTCCTGTTGATTTCCAAAAGTGTCTAGGTGGCCTGGGTGGGTTTCAGCCTACAGCAGCCTCCTACCTTTAGTTCCTGTGCCTGTATCCACGAGGGGGATTAATTAGCCTGGCTGGAGCCAGAGGAGGCTGTGGTGACGAGCCCAGTGGCGATTGGCCGCCAGCCTGCCTGGCCCTGCCTTTATAATTTCCACACGAGTGCATCTGGGCTCTGAGACAAACCGACAGCAGCTTCTTCTGACATAGACACACGCACACTCACCCCCGACACACACTCAGCACACTTTTCCTCCACCTGATTAACAGCCCAGCACACACAATGACTCTCGGAAAGCGTAAATAAACACGGAAAAGGTTGCTTATTTTGACTCCTGAAGAGCTTTGCTGAGTATCAGCGCAACTTTTGTTTTTATTTCTGAGAAGGTGATCTCTCCGTGCGTTTCTTTCCCACCAGGATTCTTTAAAAGAGGAAGAGAGGCAGAGAAAGGGGGGGAGCAGTGTTTCACTTTAAGAGCGGCTGGGCGCCCAGACCCAAGGAGGGGACCGCGGCCGCCGGCAGCCCCGCGGAGGCGCGCGGGGGCCGGTTCGGAGACGCTCGGAGAGCGCCGGGCCGTTTCTGCACGAAGTTGGCTCCAGCTCCAGCTGCCGCGTTGGATCCCACAGCCTACTGCGAGACTCCGGTGTACAATCCGGATCTCTGCCCCAACATGATCGCAGCCCAGGCCAAGCTGGTGTACCACCTGAACAAGTACTACAACGAAAAATGCCAAGCCAGGAAAGCTGCCATTGCCAAAACTATCCGGGAAGTCTGCAAAGTCGTGTCCGACGTGCTGAAAGAAGTGGAAGTGCAGGAGCCCCGCTTCATCAGCTCCCTCAACGAAATGGACAACCGCTACGAGGGCTTGGAGGTCATCTCCCCCACCGAATTTGAGGTGGTGCTTTACCTTAACCAAATGGGGGTTTTCAACTTTGTGGACGACGGCTCGCTTCCCGGCTGCGCGGTGCTGAAGTTAAGCGACGGGCGCAAAAGGAGCATGTCCCTCTGGGTGGAATTCATTACAGCCTCCGGCTACCTCTCGGCGCGCAAAATCCGGTCCCGGTTTCAGACGCTGGTGGCTCAAGCGGTGGACAAATGTAGCTACAGGGATGTGGTAAAGATGGTGGCAGACACCAGCGAAGTGAAACTGCGAATCCGAGATCGGTACGTGGTGCAGATCACCCCTGCGTTCAAATGCACCGGGATCTGGCCGAGGAGTGCTGCCCACTGGCCGCTTCCCCACATCCCCTGGCCCGGGCCCAACCGGGTGGCGGAGGTCAAAGCGGAAGGGTTCAACCTCCTGTCTAAGGAGTGTCACTCGCTGGCCGGCAAGCAGAGCTCGGCCGAGAGCGACGCCTGGGTGCTGCAGTTCGCGGAAGCCGAGAACAGGCTGCAGATGGGGGGCTGCAGGAAGAAATGCCTCTCCATCCTCAAAACCCTACGGGACCGCCACCTGGAGCTGCCCGGCCAGCCCCTGAACAATTACCACATGAAGACTCTGGTTTCCTATGAGTGTGAAAAGCACCCCCGGGAGTCCGACTGGGACGAGTCCTGCCTGGGTGATCGGCTCAATGGCATTTTGCTGCAACTCATCTCCTGCCTGCAGTGCCGGCGATGCCCTCACTACTTCCTGCCCAACCTAGATCTGTTTCAAGGCAAACCTCACTCGGCGCTGGAGAACGCTGCCAAACAAACGTGGCGACTGGCAAGAGAGATCCTGACCAACCCGAAAAGTTTGGAAAAACTTTAGAAAACAGTTTAATCAAGAACTGAAACGTGATTCCTCTTCTAAAAATCCGAATTAAGTGTACACTTCCTGTTCGATCCCTCATGTACCACTTGACAGTGCAAACAATCTCTTCCTTAAAAAGGAATAATACAGTGTTTAGGCATCATCTCACTCAACCCTCCAAGGGGAGAAAAACAAGTGGGGGAAGCAGATAAAGAAAAACTCCAACCCACATGTATTAGAGATTTCTTTACAAAGGATTTCATATCTCCCTTGAAAAGTACACAATGACACCCTGAAAACAACCCAGCTGTAATGCAAGACCACAGGGAACACTCTGCCTAAGTATCAAAGGATTATAGCAATCCTGGTGATTTAGGTGCATCTGTCTGTGAGTAAACACGATTTGGATATGGCATCTGAAGGAAAGTGTAATGTATATTTTGATTTGTAACAAATATTGTGATCTCACATTGTCTTTGAAGTGTGGATGTTTGTGTTTTGTGATTTGGTGAACAGAAGTTAAATTGCCATTTTGGATACTTCCAGACATTTTCCACTAACAAAGATACCATTTAAAGGTAGATTTCCTCCTGGTATTTTATCTGTCTTTGAAAGTGTCTGAACTTTTAAAAGTTTACATTTTGTTTCAACTATATTGCTTGTTCTATTTCTAACATTCCATAAGTATACTTGAAATGCTATTTAAATATATTCAAAGAAATTTGAATTCAGCATATATAATAATGCTTGAATATCTGAATTATATATTTGAAAAATGCACTTAAAATACACTGGATAATTACTTTTGTGATTTAGATTTTAATTTCTGTTGCTGGTTTTTATTTAATTAGAGGCTAATAAAGAGGTAAAATAAAAGTTGTGTCTCACTTTAAATTGTTTTTCTATGAAAAGATGTAATGCTTCATTTTGAAAATTGAACCCACTTGAATATTTTAAACATTTTGAGAATTATATTAATGAAGTTATTAAAAATAAAATCTTACAATTTTTTTGTAGAGCTCCAGAACCTAACAATCTACTCTCACTTTCTACATTACTTATAAGACTATTTCTTTCTATAAAGGACACAATTTAAATCGACCCATGAAAGCTTGATCTTCTGGGTATTTCTGTAGCATTTTTGATGGTATAAGGGGGAAAAAAATGTCATGACAGTGAAGACTGCCGAGTTAAAAATTAGACTAACTCACAGAAAATGAACTAATTAAAATCATAATGAAAATTTTGAAATTTGTAAATGAAAACTATGCTAATAAGTGAAGATAATTTCTGACCAGTTAATGTCAGATCTTATTTTATGTAGTGTTCAAATAGCTGAATAAATTAATCAAAAATCCAAAATTTCTTTTTACTTCATAGGACTAGCTAATGATAAAAGCATAAAGACAAACATTAAGTCATTTAAAGTCAAATACATTACATTTACACTCATTTGTAAAATTCAATTCTTTTGGAGCTAGAAGTGAAAGAAGCCCTGTAACAATCCTTCAGAGAATATTTTAAAAGTCAACAAGTGCTGAGAAGGGCTAATCACCTATGGCCTTAGGTTGTTAGTTAATTCAGGTGGTGATAAATTTTAGAATTTCAATTGCTATTCTAGAAATAGCATTTTATAATGCTTTATTTCTATGTAAAAATTAAGTATAAAGAATAAAGTTCTGGATCTACTGGAGTGTTTGTCCTTGACTATTTTAGAATAATTGCCTCTGAAAACTACTTTAAAGGGAGATCTCTTAAAATGATTCTTAAATATCTAGTATGGCATTTTTGATTTTGAATTCTTAACCTCAGGAAAAAAGCTTACAAATTGCATAGTAACATAAAAGTTAAAATAACAATAAAATTGATTGCAGAAGAAAATGCAAATGTGTAGAGCTGTCCTAATACTAAGGTTTTAAAATCTACACAAATGATAATAATGAACAAATAAATATGTATGCATTTCAAATCCTCCAAACATGTATTTTCTGGCATTACACCCAGAAAAGAATACAAACTTTAAACATCGGAGTGCTAGTATATGCACATTTTAATTCAAAACTTCTCAGAGAATCAGTTTCTCTTCGTTTTAAATTCACATGTAAAACCCATTCTTATTTCAGGCGATAAAAAATGGATGTAATGATGGAGATGAATTTATATCTAAATGGTACCCCCTCCCTGCAGTTTCCTTATAATTTCAATCAATAATAATTCACGTTGCAATCTACACTTTTGAAAATTAAAAGTGATCTCGGTAAGAAATTTCATAAAACCCTTCCTAGTCTTCTTAGAGAACCTGAGGTTTTGTACCCCAGGGATTTGGGAGCAATTGGCTTAACTACCAAATCTGCCCAAATGCACACAAAGGCACTCATAGACAGACTGTTAAAATGTGCTTGCTCTAGTAGTGCAGGATTTAAAATCGTTAATATAATCTTCAATCCCATAAAATAAAGCATGTGTTATTTCGTTCATTTCATTTTCTATGAGAAAGATAGGAGTCGGCTCCCCTCCCCCACTGTCATTTAAAAACCAACAAAACTGAAAACCACTTCCTGCCACAAGGCCACCAGTACCACAGTCTAATTCTAATCACTTTAACTCACTTTCGCGTCGATCTTTTTGAAGGCAGGATCATCCTCATCTACCTCGAAGTAGATTTCTGTCGTGGTGATGGAGAGAGTCCCTTTGGCCACCACCACCGGAGCGATGAGCTGGGCAGGCGTGCTGAGAACCACTGGGCCTGAAAGACAGGGGCACCCGAGTCAGGCTAAGTCCCTATGCCCATCTCTGGCTCTCTCCCAGATGGGTACCACAGGTTTGTATTTTTAAAGAGGTACTAAAAACGGTGCCTGTATTACTCAGCAAGCTCCTTTCATGTGAGATAAGGTCTGCTTAGCTTTTACACATTACGTTAAAACGACACTAGAAACACTTTTATAAATACCCGCTTTTATAAATAACCAAGAGGTTATAGAACTGAATAAATGACCCTCAGCAAGTAAGTTTGCAACCTCCTCCTAGAAATCCTACGTGGTTCGTGAGGCGCTGTCTTTAAATAAAGTGCGGAGCAGACCTGAAGGCCCGGTTCGGCGAGGAGCACCGGGCTGCCCAGGCCTCCGCAGGGAGCTCCGCCGCACGGACCGGCGCGCGCGGTCGGCGAGCGGGGCGGCGCGCGGGGCGCGGGGCGCGGGGGGCGCCGTGTAAACCCCACCGCGCTAACGGTTCGCATCTTGCAGGGAGATGAATAGCGGTGTCCCGAGGAGCGCCGCGTACACATACACGCACACGCACGGACGTTAAATACATTTTTTATGTTCTGACGTAGGGAAAAAAAAGAACTCATAACAGTGGTTTTTCTAACCGAGAACAGTCAAAAAGTGATGAAATTGCAAGACATGAACAAAACGATTCTCCGGAAAGCGTCCGAAAAGTTCTAATTCTCAACTTTTTAAACTAGAGGAATAAAGCTGCAGTAAAAGATTTTTTAGACAGTGTGCCTACTAAGGTGCTTCCTTCAAACCCCTCAATCTGAGAGTAGAAAATTAAGAATTTCCAGACTAGTAATTCAAAGGGGAATTGCTGAGCCGGTCCTCCAAGGTTCCCCGCAGGGGCCCGTTCTCGGCGGCCCGGCCACAGGCGCGGACGCCGGCTGCGCGCTCGCGCCTCCGCAGCGAGGGGCTTTGCGTCCTTCCAGGGCGCCCTCACGCGCATTTTGAAGTCAAACGAGTCACAATCACCGCAGAAGGCGGTTAAAAGGAGGGTCGCGGGCGGACGTTGAGGCCAGGGCCCTCGGCGGCCCCTCGCAGGGCGGCTCGCACGGCCACGGCCACGGCCACGCGAGCAGGCCCGGGCGGCGGCGCCGGGGCCGTGGAGGCGGCCGCGCCCCCAGGGACACGGAATTCGCCGCCGTCCTCACTGAGCCGGTCGTTCCGTCCGTCGCCGTAGGCACCGAGAGCACTCGGCCGGCTTCCGTCGGGCTTAACGGGGAGGACGCGAGGCGGCCCGAGCCGGCGTCGGCCTGCGCCCTCCGCCGCGCCCCCCGCGGGTCGGGGATCGCTCGGCCGGTCCCGGTGCGTTCCCGCCCCGCCCCCGCCCCCGGCCCGCAGGGGGCCGGCCGGGGTCGCGGGCCCGCAGCTTCCGCCGCGGAGACGGCGGAGTCGGGGGTCCACCTCCGTTCCGCGAGGCGGTCGATCTGAAGCGCCACTTTAAAGGCTCATCAATCTTAATCTAGGTTGCTCAAGTAATTATGCCCGAATCTCTTGTACGATTACAAGTGGATTTGGGTTTCTATTCCCCAGGCCCTCCTTTGTGTTTATTGGAGGGTCTGTGCGCTCTCCGCGGCCCGGCCCCGCGCCCAGCTCCAAATCCCCGAACGCGGGGGCTGCGTCCGACGCTCCCTTAACCCTTCAACCACCAGGACTCCTCTGGATGCCGCTCGAGCATTTCCCTTCTGGAGAAACCCAGGTTTACTGCAGTTTGGGGCAAGGTGAGAAAGAAGGTGACGTGATTCACATCAGAAACAGTGTCTTCTTACTCATCCTTGGGCCTTGTTAAATATAATCTTAGGAAAGTCCTTATTCTAAACACAGAAGTCTAGGGATTTCTGGTTTAATACAAGTTTTTGGCATTTGGCACCCAAATGGTCAAAAACCTAAAAAATGGCAAACGGCTTCTTTCTCTTAAAAAGTAATTCAACATATCCAAACAACCAAATTGGAAAAACTGAAAAAAGTCAAGAAACACATTATGAAAACCATACCACTGATTTACTGAAATATATTACGAATTTCAAATACAATTCCGTAAACTTTTAACGGGGAACACATTTTCTCTACATGTTTCCCTGTGTTTCTGAGAGGACACTGCACTTCCTTTTGATTTTACTCCAATCTTGTTCTATTGAATTGCTATTTTCTGGGGGTTTATAAAAGGGCTTCAAACTGGTCCTTTTAAAGAAAGACACATCATAAAATACTCAGCTTTAATAGTGTGTCATTTTACCCTTGTCCCTTGGAAATCATCAATTACAACTTCCAATTCCATAGCATGTTTAAGGAGCACTGAGTCTTTTTGTTGTAGCCTTCAGGAAGCAAAACAGTCAGAGAGAAGAGTTAATCCACTACAGCAATAGAGAGAGGGGATTATACTTTAATCCCTCATGATTTTAGGGATCTGATATTAAAATGTTTATATAAAGCACAATCACAAACCAGCAGACCTTCCATCTGGAAGATGTGGTTACAGTATTTAAAAAGGGCAGCATGTCTGGATGCCAGAGTAATGGTCACCCCGCAGGTTCTGTTCTAGAAGATAACTTGGTAAAAATTTAACTCCTAACTGCTTAGTGTAGTGAGTTGGGAACCTGAATGTACATATATTCAATCCAATCACTACTATAGCAATAAAGGGATAAAATATAATGTCATCAGCATGCAAATAAACAAGTGATGAATATGAAAGTGTGGTCAAACAAATGGATGGGACAAACCATCTCCCCTTATTGATGCCTATAATAGTTTAAAATTGCATCATCTAAAGTGGTAATTAAAGGAAAATAAACGTCATTTGCTTTTTAGAATTGGGAATATGATGTTTAAAAAATCTTGATCCATTACTGTTTTTGAAGGGAGGATAGGGATATCACTTGCCATTAATTGTAATGTTAATCTAAAATCTGAATTAGAACAAAGATCGGTTCCCAAGCATAATGAAAATAATCTTTAAAAGAATAAATTCTCTTTAGAGCCATAGGGTCTTTAATCAGTTGAGATGGTAAACCTAGAGTAGAAAAAACATGTTTTATATTTGAAAAAGGAACTATTCATCAAATATATTTTAAAAGTATAATGCTAAAAAACACTCGTGGGTTTGGATGCATTTACTGAAAACAAAATTCTAAGCCTGGAATTCTTAATACATCAACTTTTTAATAGAACTTTATAGTTTACAAGTTCTTTTACATAAAACTTTATAGTTCAATATTCACAATTTTGGGTTATGGATGTGAAAATATACTCTTGCCCAAAGATCACCAGGAACACATCTGCAGCTGAAAAAGTTGGGTTTGTTGATCATTGCAATGAGGAAGACATGGAAAATGAGGCAACTAAGTACGAGGGTGTTGGAAAGACTTCCTGTAGGATCTGGGCTTTGGTTAAATGGTTTTGGGAAGCAATCAAGGAAGGAAGAAGGGCTTTACTCTGGATTGGGCTCTATCAGGAAGCAAGGACAATTCTGTGATTGGGTGTCTTAATAAATCTTATCTAAAGGGAAGGAGGTCTAGATCTAGTAGCAGTCACTCATATTATTAGCCAGGAGAGGGGATGTTCGGTATTTAGGTGGTATGCAGAGTGACCTTGTTTTGGTCTGTGCTTAGACAAAATTATAAGCTGTTTTTGTCTCACATCATCATTACGTGACCTTGTCTGATGTTGGTGTTCTGTGCGGTTATGTCCAAAAGGAGAACACCATAGCCTAGCTGTGAGCTCTAGGCCAGCTCCCAATACTGAGGCCTCCTTGTAAGGGTAAGTCCGCTTTCCTTTTTCTCAGATACAGGAATTGATCACTTTTTTTGGGAGGGGTTTCAACAACATTCTAGTGCTTAAAAGACAATTTCTGGCAATTAGATTTTCAAAATTAGATTTACAAGTTGCAATATAAAGAACAAAAAGGAATATACAGGGTAGGGCAAAAGTAGGTTTACAGTTGTTCGAATGGATTAATACAATAATTAATAATAATACAAGAATATACTCTGTTTCTCTCACAACTCTAAACCTACTTTTGCCCCACCCTATGTATAGGGATAAAGAGTTGAAGTTAATTAAAATTGGCATCATTACAAGTAGTTGATGACTTTAAATTGGAAAAACAAAAAAACAGTGTACATGAACTTACAATGTATTTTAGAATCACTTGAATATTTTCTAAACTTAGTTTGATATTAATAAAAGTTTTATTAGTTATATGGATTTTCGCCAACCTCAATTACTTTAAAACCACATGTTCAATTTGTTTTTGGAACATGTAAGAGATTATTTTAGGATATAAACATGGACTAATCTTTGTAAAATTATTAAACTTGAAATCCTGATATTACTTAGAAGAAATAACATTGGAAAACCTTTATTTTTAGTGCAAAAGAATATCATTCCAAAAAAATATTAAGACAAAAATATAAGGAAGTAAATTTTTGCAATTATTTCTATAATGTGATAAAAATTTGTAGGAAAATAACTTTCAGCCTAAGTGATGAAAACATACCTAAAATATTTATCATTTCTTTGAACTTATATTATTTCCCCCATAGAATTAAAAGGATACAGTGCTTTAATCTTAAAAGAAAATAAATTAGCAAAAAAATATGAGAAAGTTGGGACTTTGTTTTGGAATCCCAGGAAAGCTTTATTAGGCATTAATAAAACAGAGGTGTTTGTGTTTGTGCCTGGGGGAGAGGGAAGTTAAGGGGAAAATGCAGAAAATCTTAGATGACTATTATCCAGGATAGTTCCCTGGGTCTCAGGTATTTAAAATGCTTCAAGATTTCAACATGGAGATACATTGTAAAAAATAAAAATAAAACCAATGATTCATCAAAAATATTATAAAATAAATAAAATGCTTCAAGGAAAAAGAAAGTACAGTTATACAATCTTTGGACAGTGACTCTTTTCTTATATGCAGAGAATACTGATAATGGTCCAAGTATATTAGAACAATGATCCTCTGAAATTTTCAAAAACTTTTCTTACTTGAAAATAGTTATAGAATCATTTTGCTTAAGTCAGGAAAATATCACCTGAACAACTAATAGAATACATACTTCAAGAGTTATGAATTTACCTTTCAGCATTATTCTCTCTTTCCCTAATTCACACATACACACTCAGGCACACACATATGCACACCTCCCCAAAACTATTATAAACATTCTGTAAACCCAAATTTTATACTACAGAGCTCACTGTGTTGAAGAAATGGTCTCTCTGTGACTTCTTAAACATAATCTATCCTCAGATTGAGATTAACAATAACCAATCATCCCCAGAGTGCCAATAATCCCTTAGATTATTACTCTACAGAATGAGACAGGTACTTAAGAATGCACATTAATCTTTTCAGATCTTAGTAAACCCACCTTTGGTAAAACTCAACCTACAATAGTTGGAAACAGAAACAGAAAGAACAGAGCCTTTGAAGACTACATTTTAACAAGATATCTGTTAATCATGGCACAACATCTATTTTTGCACTAACATCTAAAATTACATTTTATTTAATGTATTTAAAATAAATAATTTTAAAAGTACTGACAAACAATCTGATAGGTTTTAACTTTAACCTACTATTTGTGATTTTCAATTTATTTGCAGAATAGATAAACCAACAAAAAGTAGTGCATATTCAACAAAGGGAACAAATAATTTTATAAAAGGAAAAGCTTACAAAGCATATATATTCTAAGTAAAATATCACTGAGTTATTTTCTAGCACAAAAACATACTAATGAAAGAGTTTTAATGTTCATTGTGATAATTTGCTCTGCCTTTTGATTCAATAGGTGAGCCAGCTGACATTTGTGTTTCTAGTTATATCACATTTAGTTCAACATATGGAATACATTTTTCACTTTCTGGAAGAGTACTGACTCTTTTATAGTACTAGGATATCATTTAATGATGGAGAAGAGTAAATTCCTACTAGACTAGATGAGTGAATAAACTGGAGGTGATGATTTAAATCTATTGGACAAGGAGGACTACCTCTTTGCAAACCTTGGTTGGATTAAGTGCCTTGCCTTTAAGTTTCCATAGTTTCCTGGGCACCTCTTTAATTGCAACACTTATAATACATTAAATATATGTATTTAGAAATCTGTTTCTCCCAGTTGGCATAAGCTACTTGAAGACAGGAACATTATCTTCTTCATCTAACACAATATCTATCACATAGTATGCAATCTGTGTTTATGGAATTGAATATAGAAAACTATATACACACACCATTATTGCATGTGTATGTCATAATAAAAAGCTCACTTAAAATAACAGATTACATGTTTTATATTTTTCTGGAACTGATTTCAAGTTGTTCTTTAAAAATACGAAAGACTGAATTTTAGAGAAAGCATACATTTAAAAATACGTTGAGCCTGGCTGGGCATAGCTCAGCGATTGAGCGTCGACCTAGGATCCAGGTGATTGGGGTTCGATTCCCGGTCAGGGCACATGCCCGGGTTGCGGGCTAGGCAGCCGATCAGTGACTCTCTCAGCATTGATGTTTCTATCTCTCTCTCTCCCTCTCCTTTCCTCTCTCTGAAATCAATAAAGATATAAAAAAAAAAGTTAAAAAAAATATGTTGAAAACAAATGAGAGTTATAATGTAATTGGTCAATCTAGCTGTATCACATGCATACTATTTATTTTTAAATAACATGATTTTATAACTGTCATATTTTACCTAGTATGTAAGCTGTTCCCTCTTTGTATATTAAATGCTTAGACATATTTAACTCAACATTCATTCCTTTATGTAGTCAACAAAAAAATAGTCACTGTCTTTGGCACTAAGAGAGAATATAGTAAATATAAGACATGCATTTTACCCACAAAGAACTTACACTACAGAGTAAACTAAGACACACAGGAACAATTTTGACATAAGGGAAAGTGGGTTTAGCTAAGTATTGTTAAAGTACTTTACATGAATTAATCTCATTTATTCCTCACAACAAACCTGTGAGATAGGTACTGCTATTATCTCTAATTTACAGATAAGAAAATGAGACTGAGCAAAATAATGTAGAGAGGTCATACAACTAGTAAGTGATAGAACTAGGATTCGAACCTGGTTATTTGAGTCCAAAGTCAGGTCATTTAACTGTTATGTATACTGCTTCCCCCCAAGAGAGGGACAGAAAAACATTATAGACATTCACAGAACTATGATGATTTTCAGCCTTTTTTCGGGGGGTGGGGAGTAGTTGGGACTGGATGAGGAAGTGGTATCTAAACTGAATTGTGATGGATGGGTAGGATTTGGACAGGTGGTTATGAAGGCGCAGAGCATTGTAAATGGGAAAGAGTTTGAACAGGAGAAAATAAGGTTGGCCAGTGATTAGGATATAAAGGGGAGCAATGAGACTAAACTGAAAAACCACAAATGGCCTTGAATGTCAGGCTTTTTAGGTTAAAGATGAAAGGTCAGGGATTATAGTGTGGAACAGCAGTCTTTATCCTTTTGGGGGGTCCCACATCTCTCTGAGAAGATGGTTAAATATATGGCCCCTTCCTAGAAAAATTCATAAATATCTGTCCATCCTGATTGTATAATTAATGAAGTATTCATATTTTGGAGAAAAATAAAATGTTATCATTTATCTTGATGCCTTCCTCTGTCTAGAGATTTTTCTGCCTCTGCATTCATAAATTTTCTCCAGTTTCAGAAAATACATCTTTCATCCTCTTCAAACTAGTTACTTTTTCTGTGTGGGATTTGGCTCTACTGTCCCCTGTCCCTTCTAGCTACTCCCTGACCTTCGTCCCTCCTTTCTTTGTGAAGCTTCTAGACATCAGTTTCTGTCTTTTAGTTCCTCACTCCTGGTTGCTCCTTTTGGCTTCACCTTCATCCTCTGCTTAGGCCAAGGTGTTGGGGAAGCATATATTAATTTACAAGTTAAAGACTTGGAAAAGTCCATTAAAAAACAACTTATGTGACATTTTTAAACCCAGAATTTTCCAAACACATTGAAAGATACATTTGCCCCACATTAACAAATTTCAAAAACTATATTTCCAAGGAATATCAGTTTGAAAAATAATGAAACAGGGTTCCTTGACGTCTAGAGCATACTATTCTCTCTTGTCCTCCTATTGCCTGACTTCCTACGCAGTATCCTTGAGGGGCTCTCCTGCAGTCACTGCCATTGCAACCTTATTCCACAGGGGATCTGACATTGGCCTATTGTTCTTCTCTCTATATATTCTCACTTCCCTTGTGTGATCTCAGTGGTTTTAATTATGAGTTCTACACCCACCTTGGCTCTCAAATTTCAAAACTTTATTATCTATTTGAAAATTTTGGATATCTAACAGATCAATTTTAACCAATTATTTCACTCCTCTCTCCCCTAAGACACATTTTCTCACATTCCCAAATAGATCTAATAGTTTCTTATGTCATTTCTTCTCCCAGACCAAATTCCAAAATTCCCCTCATTCTTACTCCCCACAGCTAGTCAATTATCACCCTCCTTCACATATTACCTTCTAAGTGTTTTTTGTAGCTGTCTCCTTCTTTTCTCTCCTGTCACCACCAATTAGTGTAGACTCTCATCACCTCTGGTTTGGACAATAGCCTTTTACCTCAAGTCTTGCATCCTAAAACTATAACTTACAAGTGGCCTTGTAAGTTACAAGCAATTTTTTAAAAATGTGTAAATTGGATCTTATCATCGCCGGGCTTAAAATCCTTCATTGTCTCACTGTAGCCTTCAGGATAAAAATCCAGATTCCTCCAGGCAGATAAAGCTCCCCAGGTAAGCGCCTCAGTCTCTACTTCAGAGACTTCTTTGCCTCGTACTTTTACCTAAATAATTGAGAACTACAGTAGTTTCACACAGAAGGTGATATTTTAGCAAATGATGTTTTCCACTCTAACAACTCTTTAAATCTTTCTAAATCTTCAAGATTTAAATGCTTCAAAATTAAATGCTTCAAGATTCAAAATGGGAAATACCTAGTCTAGGAGGGCTTTCCAGACCCTCGCAGTGGTCAAGGGCCTTGTCTTATGTTATGGTGATTTCCTCTGTGTATCCAGGATTCCCCTCCTCTCCGCCCATTATCTGCTCTTCCTCTAGACTATATAACTTCCTTGAAAATAAGAACTTTAACCTTATTTGTCTCCTTACTCAACACACCCACTGTAATTTCTTGTATATAGTATATATTGTGTATATATTTGTTTGCTTAGATAACCACATCCAACCTGAGTCAAGTTGAAATCTGACATCAAAGAATAAAGACCCAACAGGTCCTTCTAGCTCTTGTCTTTACTATGTGCAACATTTTTTTTCCTATTTGAATCTACTCTTTTCTCTTTTATTTCACTTAAAAATAATGCTGGTAATAACCCACATAATTGATGTTAGGTTGCAACTTGGAATTAAAAAAAACACTGATGCAGTGGAATGAACAAGTGCTTCTTATGTGATCATGATGTCTGGACCTCAGTTTCCATATCTTAAAATGAAGTATAATACCTAAATCATAGAGTTGTAAAGTTATCGTCCTGTAGTATTGTTTTCTCTTAACAAACAAATTAAGCCTCCCAGCCTCATTTGCCCATCCACGCTTAACTCTTTACTACTTACCTAATTCATTAGTACACACACACACATCCTGGCCAAAAAAAAGCTAGCTGGTCCATGGAGACTCATTCCCACAGCCCAATCGTAGATTTTTTTTTAGAAAGTTTTTTATGATACCTGATTCTTTATATACAAATTGAACTGGAATAGCACTGCAACTATACTTAGCTGTTTTATCTGTTAGTGACAAATAAAAAAATTAAAAAAAACTTAACAGAACTTTTGAATTAAAAAAAAAATGAAACATTGTGATCAGCCTCATTCATTCATTCATTCATTCATTCATTCATTCATTCATTCATTCATTTTGGTTTATCCTCAATAGAGGATATTTTTCCATTGCTCTTTTAGAGAAAGTGGAAGGGGGGAAGAGAGAAGAGAGAGAGAAAAACATCAGTGTGAAAGACACACACTTATTGGACTGGTTGTCTCCCACATGCTCCCTGACCCCGCTGGGGATAAACTTGCAATCCAGGTACCTGCCCTTGAACGAGAATTGAATCCTTGACCCTTTGGTGCTCTCCAGCCAACACTACTACTGAGTCACCCTGGGCAGGGCATGGTGAGTCACCTTCTGATCAGTAAAAGTGCCTAAATATTTTATATGGAAAAATATATTTAACAATATATAGACAGCAAACTCAGCCTGACTTTCTCATCTTTTTGCTGATAAAAAGTTCTAGATTTATACTTACTGGACTGACAATTTAAACTGATGGTGCAGATTCTACTGTGATAATTACTTATAAATTGATTGTCATGCAAATACTTGTCCCTAATTAGACTGTTTTTAAGTACCTCCTTCTGCAGGCTATTACTTTGTCTATGTAGCATCAAGCCATGAAAAATAAAATAATTAAATAAAAACATATTTTCAGTACATAGGCAGACTTCTTTGTCCTTTGGTCTAGTACTTTTCAAAGTGTAAAATCTGTTATTCCACTAATATTTGAATTAGCGCCAAAGTCCTCCAGAGACCACCAACACCTTTGTAAGTGTAGCAGTATTTGATGATGAATGCTTCATCTCTCCTCTTCTCTAACTTGCTAACATCCACAGTTTGGGAGTAGAAAAACAGTTATCTCACATTATTTTTTCTCCAAGTGTGACAAACAAGATAACACATATATTTTCAGTATGTGATTAATATCTGCATTCAGCATTCATATACTTTTTAAAAATACATGGCACATGAAAGCTTAGTGCCCTACATATATGGTCTACTGATGTTAGCTGAGTTGTTTATTGTCCCTATTTTCCATGTTGGTAGTAAGCATAACAATAAATCAGTAGAGTCACAGATTTATGGGAAATCTTCCATAGAGAGAAAAAAGTAAAATATAAAAATAAATATCAACTAGAACACTGTCTTAGAAAGACTAAACCTCATCTTTGTGGTTTCTGAAACAGCATAACAAATAATGGCTTATTTTTAAAATTAAAAAAAAAAAGATGTAAGAATGTTATAAATAATTTGAATCATGTCTAATAAACAGTTGAATGATGTCCTTTCATTATATTTAAAATTTACATAGTTTGGTTAGAAGGGATGTTGTTACAGTTAAGAGTACCTTAAAAGTGTTTATAATTTTATAGACTATAGAATCCATGGTTGAGGGAGACATACATTTTTGGAAATACAAAAAAATGAATACAGTGAAATATCTGCAGACTCTAAAATGGCCTTGTAAAAATATTGTAAAAATAATGGAAACAGGCTAAGAAGGCCTAGATATTCAAGGTGAAGTTTTTATTTATTTTTCCAACTCTTTGACTGAAATAAAAAATAAGCTAGAAATTTAAATATTTTAGCTTTTTAAAAAATGAGCATGTGTTTAATGTTGTTTCTAAGAACTCTGTGAATTCTGTGTTTGAAGCTGAACGTGAATCCTTTGGGTATACTATTTATGACTGGCAAAGCAACTTCCTAATTCAAAGAGAGAGAAGAAAGACTTATAAAGACTCATAAGGCTTTTTCAACATCAAATAGCTTTTATTAAACAACATTTTGATGAGTTAAGTGTGAGTGAGTCAGGGACATATGGATTAAATTTCCCTTGAAATACACATGGGTTTAAAAATTAAGGGGAAAATCCTGCGCAAAATGTACTTTAGAGAATCCAGAATGTTTAAAAGACATTGTTTCCCTACATACAAATATCAGGTTGATTCAATTCTGGTTAGATTCATAACTAAAACTAAATAAAAATAAATTTGAAGAAATCTTTTTAAAAATGCTAGTTTTGTTAAGGAAGGAATACTCCTTAACCACATTAGAACTGTACTCATGAAGCAGACGTAAGCAGACAAGACCCGAGAGCATCTACATGGATGAAGCATGAACTTGTTCTGTGTTACTGGTTCTCTTGTTCTATAAACAATTGTAATAAAATCTTCCCATGCTTTTGGCTCATATTCTTTTTTTAAATAACAAATTTCACTGAAACACTCTTAGCTGTTAGAATTCCGTTCTGGAAATTTTATTGCCTTTCCTAGAGTCCTGAGCTCTTCCTTCATACATTCTCTGCATTTCACTTCATCCTCCTTTTTTAGCTCAGGTTTTTGGTAACATTCAATTTACTTATAAAAATTTTGCCTCTGGAATCTGGAAATTCCAAGTTAGAACATTTAAAGACCTAAATTATCTATCTGATCATCTTTCTTAAAAATCCTCACCCAAGGACTTGCTTAGGAAGGGAGAGAGAGAGAGAAACGTCGACCCCGGTTGCTTTCTGTACCCTCCGGACTAGGGTCAGACCCACAGCCCAGGCCTGTGCCCTGACCTGAATCCAACAGGCAACCTCTGTGTGTGCGGGATGATGCTCAACCCACTGAGCCACCCTAGCCAGGCTCTATCTGATTATCTCAATTGTCTACTTTATTAATTAGTAGGACAGACATATCCTATGTTGTAACTTACTGGCTACTTGAGTCACAGAGGTAGTGGTAGTGGTAGCTGAGCTAATTCTCCTGATTATTTTTTTCTATTAGTTTCTGACTTCCAGAGCTCTATATACTCACTAAATATTCACTATATGTTAATGAGTAAGTGAATGAGTTCACAAATGCAGTCAAAAAGAGATTTAGGGAGGTAGGAATGGTTGACCATAAAAAAGTTCTAAGCACAGGTTACCGTGATGGTAATGAAAGGTAAGCCATGATGGGAAGGTAGGTGACCGTCACTTAAGAGAGCCTCTCATTGACTAATTCTATTTCCCTTAGTAGACCGCCTCCTTATTTCTGTATTCTTTTGCATTCTTAAATTTACATAATGCTTTTTCCCCCCTGCATTTCAGATTCCTGACTTGGGGGAGAAAGAGGTTATAAATCTATCACTTTGAAAAACCTACATAAAAACATCCAAGTCTTATATTCTAACAAGTCTTCCCATGTTACTAGTTCCCTATAGTAATACTTTTGAAATACTTAAAATCCATAGGTTATAGAATTATGGAATATCTTTTCCATGTGATAGAGAAACTGTTTTGTGATTCAGAGTCACGGTGGTATCTTAACTTTAAGAGACATTTAGTTAAAATGACACAACTCGCAGAAGATGGGATGAAACAAAGATTAGCTTAACTTTAGGTGTTTTTACCCCAGAAAAGTCAAGTGATCAGTAATTATTTTAAATGTTTCAACTAGTATGAGCAGATGATCTGTTAATTCAAGCTCAAAATAAGTTTTGATTTGCATTTTGTTTTTGGTGTAAATTAACTAGATAATTATCTCAACTCTCCAGTTTACTTTACCTACGTGAAATTTGTCAATGAAAACCTTTTAAGACCAAGCAATTGTGTTAGAAGATTTTTTCATGGTTCAAAGGTATATCGGATATGGTCGCTACCCTTAAGGAATTTATAGTCTAAAAGGAGAGAGAAAACATACAGAAAAGCTTAAAGTGTTTTAAGAATGATATAATTAAAATTTTATAGGGTGGCAAAAATAAAAAAGGTAATAACCAGCATTGTGAAGAATATGGAGAAATTGGAGCTTCACACATTGCTGATGGGAATAAAATGATGCAGCCACTTTAGAAAACAGTCTAGCAGTTCATCAAAAAGGTAAACACAACGTTATCATTTGATCCAGCAATTCCACACCTAAGTGTATATTCGAGAAATAAAAATGCATGTTTAATGTAAAATGCTGTATATGAATGCTCATGGCAGTATTAATCACAATAGCCAAAAGTGAAAGCAAACCAAATGTCCATCAACTAATAAATGGATAAACAAAATGTGGTATATCCACAATATAATGGGATATTATTTGCTATAAAAAGGACATACATGCTACACTACTGATGAACCTTGAAAACACTAGACTAGAAAAAGAAGCCAATCACAAAGACTACATATTATATGAAAAGAATACATTTGGCCCAACAGGCATGGCTCGGCAGTTGAGCATTGATTTATGATCCAGGAGATTGTGAGATCCAGGGCACATGCCTGGGATGTGAGCTCGATCCCCAGTAGGGGGCGTGCAGGAGGCAGCTGATTGATGACTCTATCATCACTGATGTTTCTCTCTCTCTCATTCTCCCTCTCCCTTCCTCTCTCTGAAATCAATAAAGATATATTTTAAAAAAGAAAAGACTACATTTATATGAATGTACCAAACAGGCAAATTTACGGAGACAGAAAATACATTAGTGGTGCTCGAGAGTTTTGTGGATGGGGAATGGGGAAATTGAAAGGAGTAGCCAAAGACTATAAGGTTTCTTTCTGGGGTGATAAAGTGTTCTAAAATTATGGTAATAGTTGCATAACTCTGTGAATATACTAAAAATCATTAAATTGTGCACTTTATTTCGGTCAATTGTATGGTATATGAACTATATCTCAATAAAGTTGTTACCAAAAAGATATTATGGGGTGACAAGACTGACCAGTGAATACTTCATAAAGTGTTTTAAATAGCTCTTAAAATTGAGCAGGGACGTGTGAAGTATATTTTAGTTAAAAAATGAAATTTGGACATTGATGTAGGCCTGTAAAAAACCTTTTATTTAACATTAAATAAATCAGTGGATGGTTGGTAATAATAGCTTACATATATATATATATATGTGTGTGTGTGTGCATATATATATATATAAAGAATATTTTTTCATAATTTACAAAACTGATTTGTTTCAAATTAAAATAAGTTGAGATTTTAGATTAAAATCAGGTGAACTCTACTAATTAATTTCAATGTTTTAAGTAGTAAAATATTTTAAATAATAAATATAATATAGTAAGTTAAAAATTTTAGTTATATAAGGAAACTTAGGTCCTAACTCACTTTACCAATCACTACAAACTAAAAAAGCAATTAAAATAAACTAAGTGAGGTGTTGTTAATATTATAATTACTTAATTGATTCTCATACTTTATTATTATCATGTTGGCCATTTGATACAATACATAATAAATTGAGCAATTCATAATCACACACATTTAACTTGCCTGTTGAGATAAACAGCTTGGGAAGAAAGGGAACTAAAAGTGAAATGGAAAATTGTACGACATTAAAATTTTTAAAACACTGTGGAATATTTTTCTTCATTAAAACTAGAAAATTCCACACAAAATGGAGAAGACATGTGAAAAGATCAATATTTAAATAAAAGTGTGCTACAAATAGGCTATTGGATTTTTTTTAACATACCAGAATCATTTTGGGGAACACATATATAAAGCTAAAATTAATTATTATGCATATTCATAGAGTTCTAAGTATAATATAATAAAACTAGTGTAAAAGTTGAGTTATAAACTGAGGATCTTGTTTTTGCATCATTTCAGAAAAGTCTTGAAGTATATATAGATACATATTTAAATACACTACTTGGTATTTTTTAGTTCAAACCATATACTTCTTAATCTTATGCACACTATTTAATCTCTCTTGGTCTCTATATCCTCATTTGTAAAATTAAGGTAACAATAATATCTACTTATAAAGTGGTGATTATTAAATAGGTGATTGCACATAAAAACCTTGAAACACTCCCTGGTTCCTATTAAGACATGCTGGATATTGTTCTTTTTAAAATTTTATCTCTATAATCAGAAAATGGTCCTATCTTTTAAACAAATAAATAAACAAGAAAACAGAATCAATCTTAACTAAGTTGGCAATTTCCCTTATTTTTCTATTGTGATCATTAGTTTTGCACACATCTTTTATGATCTCCTGGATTTTAATTTGGAGTTAGATCTCCTGTGATGGCGAAGTTTTCTTTAGGCAGTTTAGCACTATAGGCCATTTACAGTGATCAGTTATAAAAAAGAAAGACATTGTTTAACAAATTTTAATTTCTGAGACACAAAACAATTATCAGCACAAGAAATTGTCAGAGCAACATGTGCTCTGAAACTTCATTAACATCTGATGTTTTTATTTATTTATTTATCTTTATTGTTGAGAGTATTACAGGTATACCATTTCCCCCCGCAACTGACCCCCTCCACTTCGCTCCCACCCCCTCCCCAGGCCTTCACCCTGTTATTGACTGTGGCCATGGGTTATGCATATATGCATATAACTTTTTTGGTTAATCTCTTCCCACCCTCCATCCCCCTTCTCTCTTTCCTCTGAAATACGATCGCCTGTTGCATGTGTCAATGTCTCTGGATCTATTTAGTTCATCAGATTCTTTTGTTCATTAGCTTCTTCTTAAAGAAGACCCTTCAACATTTCCTGTAGTGCTGGTCTGGTGGTGATGAACTCCTTTAGCTTTTTCTTATCTGTGAAGCTCTTTATTTTAAATGATAGCTTTGCTGGGTAGAGCAGTCTTGGTTGTAGTTCCATGTTTTTCATCACTTTGAATATTTCTTGCCACTCCCTTCTGGCCTGCAAAGTTTCTGTTGAGAAATCAGCTGACAGTCGTATGGGTGCTCCCTTGTAGGTAACTAATTGCTTTTCTCTTGCTGCTTTTAAGATTCTCTCTTTGTCTTTAACCTTTGGTATTTTAATTATGATGTGTCTTGCTATGGGCCTCTTTGGGTTCCTCTTGTTTGGGACCCTCTATGCTTCCTGGACTTGAAAGTCGATTTCTTTCCCCAGGTAGAGGAAGTTTTCTGTCATTATTTTTTCAAATAGGTTTTCAATTCCTTGGTCTCTTTCTGCCTCTTCTGGCACCCCAATAGTACGAATGTTGAGCCTCTTGAAGTTGTCCCAGAGGCTCCTTATACTATTTTCATATTTCTGGATTCTTTTTTCTTTTTGCTCTTCTGGTTGGGTGTTTTTTGTTTCCTCATGTTCCAAATTGCTGATTTGATTCTCAGCGTCCTCTACTCTACTGTTGATTCCATGTAAATTATTCTTCATTTCAGTTTCTGTAGCCTTCATTTCAAATTGGTACTTTATTATGTTATCGATTTTCTCAGTTATTTCCCTAACCATGTGCTTAAACATCCTTGTAACCAAAATTCTGAACTCTCTATCTGTTAGCTTGCTTGGATCTATTTCATTTAGTTCCTCTTCTAGAGATTTTTTCTGTTCTTTCCTTTGTGACAGGTTTCTTTGCCTCCACATTTTGGCTGCTTCCAGGTATTTGTTTCTATGTATTAGATAGAACTGCTGTGTCTCCTGGAATATGTAGAGTGGCTTTGTGTAATAGGTGTTGTGTAGGGTCCAGTGGCTCAGCCTCCCCAGTCACCTGAGCTGGGCCTTCTAGGTGCTCCCCTGTGTGGGCTGTGTGCACTGTCCTGTTGTAGTTAAGCCTTGGTTGCTGTTGGAGTCATTGGGAGGAACTGACCCCCAGGCCAATCAGCTGTGAGGACCAGCTGCAACTACAGCCAAAGAGCTGCTGTGCTGGAGACACCCCTATGGAACAGGATCTGATTTTTTTAAAACCTAAGAATACTGGCTTGCAATTAACTTCTAAAAATGATTTTTATGTGACATTGTTACTATCATGTCAGGCTAGATTAATAAATAGGCTTCAGCATTTACAAAATGAATCTGTATATGCCTATGTATTCTGAAGACTATCTCTGTCACCCTCCCTCCATTAAACATCCATTCCTGCCCTGACCAGTGTGGCTCAGTGATTGAAGCATTGGCCAGAGAACCGAAGGGTTGTAGGTTCAATTCCTGGGCTAAGTCTGGGCGCAGTCAGGAGGCAACCAATCAATGTGTCTCTCTCACATTGATGTTTCTCTCTTTCTCTCCTCTTCCTCCTCCTCCTCCTCCTCCCTCCCTCTTCTTTCTGCTCTCTCTAAAAATCAATGGAAGAGAATATCCTTGGGTGGGGATTGAAGAAAACAAGACAAAACAAAACAAAAATACATCCTCTACTTTTGTACTACATTCAAAGTTTAGAGTCACATTTGTAGACTGCTGTTTTAAAAACAAACACTATGACTAGGTAGGGAATCAATATTTTAGGTAGGGAATCAATATTTTGTAAGATTTTTTAGACGCAAGGACTCCAAAAAAGAGTATGAGTTAGGACCAGGTGGATATGAATGGTATCAGATCTGCACAAAGGCAAATCTGTTTAAAATTTATAGGAGTTAGAGGAGTCTTGACAGAATGAATTAGTCAAGATTCAATTTTTAAATAATTTATTTCAAGCATACTTTCTTTGTTCTTTAGGTATTTTAACGTAATGTTATTTTGCAAATTTTATTTATGAGTATAGATTAATGTTAATAATTACTCTAGTTACCATTAGAGGGGAGAAATATAAAGGAGTTATTGGTCTTTATTGGATTTTTGCCTCTAGTATTACTGGACAGCTCTTACTACAAGAAACTTCAAGGTACTAGTCAAAGTTTTATCAAGTAATTAATTACCCTTAGTGGAAACTAAGGACCAGAGAGTCTAAACTAAATTGCATAATTATTGAACATATTGAACATATGTGAATAAAGAAAAGCAACTCATTTTCTAAAAACATGAGGAATCACATTTGTGAATTCTCTATAGTTTTTCAGGATCAAGAGTAAGACTAGGAAAAGAGAAAACAAATCTGTAGGCAAAAGGAAATAATGGCCTTCATTTGCTTAAGTTTCTAAATAGCCTCAGGTAAAATCTTTGAGCTACTAAAAAAAATCAAGAAACTACAAAAGCAAAACTTGAACATTTACTTAGAAACTTGAGGCAAACATTTGTTCATAGATTTAAGATTAATTTTAAATAGAAAAAATAGATTTCATAATACAGAAATGTTAATAACATAGGCATATCCAGGAACTGGTATTAGAATAACCTTATTAAACATCTAGAAGAGGGAGAATAATGTGCCATCTCCCATTTACATTCACCAGTAGTAACGTCTCTTCAGTGAAAGAAGTCTCCAATTGTAACAGTATCATTGGAGGCTTTCATTAGTCATGCCAGATAATTTCCAGCACACTTCTGGAAACAGGAGTGCTATTTTGTAAACAGAATGGTGAATATAAGTCTACTCCTTTATGATGAATATAAGTCACTCCAATTTCATACAGGCTGAAAATACAGAGGTGAGGTGAGACTTAGACTCCTTGAGACTCTAAAGCAGGAGTTTTTAACTTGAGATCTAGAATATGATTTGAGGAGTTAGTAAACCCTCTGAAATTGTGTACAAAATTGTACATGTACCTTCATGAAGCACCCTGCTCTTATGGGATTCTAAAACCATTATGGGACAACACTGTAAGATAGCCATATCCCATCTGGTCATTAGAAATGAGACAAATCATTAACATTCACATAATTGAGCATCATTCAACCACTGGCACATACTTATTTACCAGGAGATCGATTGTAAATTCAGTAACCTTGTGACTATTTATTACTTACAACAGATAGAAAAACATTTTAAAATTTACCTGCAAGATTGTCAATTTCTTTCTCCTGTAGCAGACTGACTGCATCATCATCTCCTTCCAGCATAAGCTCTGTCTCTGCATTCTGATTCACTATTGCTTGACTTCTGAATGTTTTCTTCGACTTCACTACATCTTCTTCAGTGCCTAGTCACAAGCAAAATACAATAATTTGGGTTATTGTGATTGATTTGCTTTCAGTGAGTATTAGAAATAATCTAATACCTTTTTACAATTATATGCCACATTTACACATTACTCTACAAGTATAGAACATTTTTACCTTCTTTATCTTGTTTGATCTTCTAAATAACTGAGAGAAAGATGATGTAATCTCCCACCCTTGTTTTACAGATGAGGAAACAGGCTGACAAAGCTACATGCCTGTAGAGACCTAGGACTTGGCTGGTGGTAGACAAAGGTCTCTATAACCCACATCTTGGGGTTCTAAGGTCACTGCACTTTCTATAAAAAGTCTGCATCTCACCAAAAACTTGGTTTTCTGATCCATAAAATTATACAATTTTACACAACTATACCTTTGTGTGAATTAGATAATCAAATGATCAGATCTTTTGAAAAGATAAATAGGTATGAAGAACACAAAAAAGCATTCACATTTGAAGGGAGATATGTTTATTATTGGGAAGCTACAGAAAGGTGGAGTCAGGAATGATGTAGACATAAAATGTACATCACAACAGCTATTTCTTTAGCAATTAATAAAATAATGGTTTTCTAAGGTGATATCCTGACTTCGTTACATAAAGTAGTAAAAAAGGCCAAAATCCAAAACACACAAAAATAAGTAAGAAAAATGCAAATATAGCAAAAGTTTACCTAGCATTAATAGGTCAATCAATATGAAGGTTAAAAATTGAAATTCATTTGAATCTCTCATGGATTTGACTGCTTAACAAATATTTACATTCAAACACCTGCTTTGGTGTTTATATATATATGAAATATATCTACTTCATATCACTGTTTTAGGATGTAGGCTTCAAGGAGCAGCATTAACTGGGAAAACATTGTCACATCTCATTTGGTGTAGTGGATATATTCCTGAAAATGGGAGCTTAACAAATCACTCTTATATGATGTTGTTGTATCATACTTCTAGGGGATGTTATGATATTGTGCACACATGCAATTACTCTTCAAGTATTGTCATACCTTTGGCCAAACCGTTTGACAATTAATAATACTTTTGGTCAATTTTCCCAGGCCCAATAGAGAACTTCCAACAACAGTCCGTTACTACCTGTTGATATCTGCACCACCATTTTCTTGGAAGTGCATCCAGCTGCTGTGAAACTTGCATTGTATAAAATAGCCCTTTTTTCTGAAGCTTGCATACTTTTCTCTTTTTTTCTTTCTTTTTAAAAACTATATCTTTATTGATTTCAGAGAGAGGAAGGGAGAGGGAGAGAGAGAGATAGAAACATCAATGATGAGAGAGCCACTCATCGGCTGCCTCCTGCATGCCCCCCAACTGGGGATTGAGCCCGAAACCCAGGCATGTGCCCTGACTGGGAATCGAACCTCGATCTCCTGGATCCTAGGCCCACGCTCAACCGCTGAGCCACGCCTGGCCGGGCAGCACTCTTCTTTCTGTCAGTGACTCAAGAGTCAATTCTGTTTGCTAAAACATTAACAAATTGACTCAAGGGTAGCCCACAGAAGGTTAAAAAATACATGTTGAGGAACACAGTCATGTGACAATAGTACTGTGGAGTGTCACTGGCTGAGGAATACAGTCTGTCACCCTAGCTGTTACTGGATAGTAGTATTTAGAGAGCATGGTTAAAATATAGCTTAACAGTATAAAGTAATAGATTGTTTAATATATATTTTGATAAATACTCCAGAGACAGAAGTATTATTATAAATCACTGTTACACAGGAGACCAGGGGAATTAAATGGATTATATGTGCATTCTTCTTTCACTGGTACATAGACAATTTTTATTTCTAGAATAAAAACTTAAGGATTAATTTCTGAATGGTCCAGAACCTTATCTTAATTTTATTTGGTTTTAATTGATATAAACCAGCACAAGAGTAATCTTCTGGGTGTAGCTATCTTTATAATGTAAATTTGCTGCTTCAGTAATAACTTAATTAGTGAAACCCAGAGCTTGCACCATCTGAGAACAAGAGAGGCAAATCCAGTGATTGTTAACCTAGAAGTCTCTCTTGAGGTTTTTGTAGCCATATAAAGATCTCAAGAGGGATCTTTTACTAGACATCTTCAACTGGATATTCTTAATTCCACATTTTCCTACCTGAACAAATCATCTCCTGCTCCTCCACCTCCTCCTTTTTTGATCAACCCGCTTACTGAAGGGACAAAGGTAGAATTCATCCTGCAAGGTGACTGCCTCTGCCCTGGCTCAAACCATCATAGTTTGGCCTATAGGTTTTCCACAGCTCCCTTATTCACACTATCCTCTATGCTTTTGTCTGTGTGATTATTATAAAACACAAATAAGTCAAGGATATTTCCCTGCTTAATATGGCTTAATAAATTTTCCCAATCAACGACACTGAGTGCAAAGATTATACCTTTAGGATAAAGTCTAAACTTCTTAGCATGGCTGATTAAGGTCTTTTATCTTCTTACTATCAATTTTTCATTATCTTTTCTTACTACCCCATCAGCAATATTGGACCATTTATAGCTTTCAAAATACGTCCTGCTTTCTCAGACCCCTTTACCTGTGCTGTTATTTCCTCTGTATGGCATGTTCCTTCCTTCCCCCTTTGTTTGGCTAATTCCTACTTGACTTTCAAAACTTACCTCCTTCACGTGCCTTTCCTAATCAAACCCTCTGTACTTTCACAATTTACACAGAACTCAGCTACACTCTATAGGTGCTATCTGTCGTGTTTGTCTTCTCCACTACACGATAGACTAATTTCTTCTTATTTTACTTTTATTAGTATTTATTGTATGCTGAATTTACTTCTGAGCCATAAGATTTTGTTTCTTCAGTTTCTTCTGAGATATCTTTTTCTTCTGTGCAACCTGCTCTTCTGCTTTAGGAACAATCTGCTCCTTTGCAGTAAGAACCATCTCCATGTGGCAGGGAGAGCTCCCGCTTGGGTTAATCTGCCCATGAATTCTGTAAGTTTTGCACTGCATCTTGGGAGCTTTTTTCACCTGGATGTGCTCAATGACCAGAGATTCTACATCTAAACCCTTCAGCTCAGCATTACTCTCTGCACTTTTAAGCATTTGAAGCAAAAGTTCAGCACTCTTTTAGAGCCACTGAATTTGGGTCCATCCCCACTGTTTGGCCTGGGCACACCTACTAACTCCACCACTGTAAGAACAGAAAGTCACACATTCTTCAGATATTTGGTGGCTTTTCTCATATGCATACCCTTGATGACCTAGGCAGTTTCTTAAATGTTCTTAAAGTGAACATGAAGATTTGAACCTCTTGATTTGCATGATTTTGTGGATTTTTTTTGTGTGTCAAGCGAATAGTGAACAATTTTCAGAAGTCACCTTGGGCAGCTTATAGGAAGAAGCTGCTATAGGCTAATTTCTGCAGCCTCAGTGCCTGCCACCAAGCAGGTGCATCACAAACATTTGCTGAATTGAAGTTCAAGTCCACCAATCCTGTGTTCCACTCTCTTAATTTTTTAAGGTAGGTTTTTGTGTTCCTTCCCTTATGCTTCCACCACATTTCTCAAATCCTGCTACTGTAGTAGTTATCAGTATTGTAACTATTTGCTTGTTGTGTCCACAGAGCCTGGAAGCTCTTGATGACTGGGAACATGCTTCTGTCTTTGTATTCTCAGTCCTTAGCATCCTGCCCGCCACCAAACAAGTCCTGATAAATGCTGAATAAGTGAATAAACTGAGACATAAAAGTTACCTATGGATATTTCTTAATTTGAACATCTCAGGATATCTCAGAGACTCTTGACGATATGCCTTCAGATTGGGAGAAAATTCAAGAATCTATGTATTTATACAAAAGGGAATTTGTTTCTTTATATAAAATAGTCAATAAAGCCCTATATATATATATATATATATATGAGTCAGCTTAATAAAGCAAGTTTTTCCTTGTATCACAACCATGTGTAATCTTTGTCATTAAAAAAAAAAAGCTTTACATAACTCTTGTTACTAAAATTCAAACCTATCAATAAAAAATGAAAGTGAGCTCTGAAATTTATATTACATTTTTACTTTTATCCCCTCTAGTTTTAAATCAGTAAAACAAATGTCTTTTAATATATATATATAGTAAACTAATCCATACCAACACACTGAACTTATCCTTCCTGTTGAAGTGTTATCAGTTTGCAGCTCAGTAAACTTCCTGATTTTTATGGCACTGCAGCAAACATTTATCTAAATTAAAGTGTATGAGATGCAAAAGTGCTTTTCAATCACAATATCCTTTATGAATTAGAGCTTCATTCATCAAAATTACAGGCAAAAAGAGGTAAGGTCTCAGAGGGCTGTCTCATTACAAGGCTTATAAACACTGTCCTTAGAAAGAATTGGTTTAACACCCAACAAATCAAAATCTGATTGGGAAGAGAATTTATTTGAGATCATCTATCGTTAGAAGACAGAAGATAGTTTGGACTGAATGCACTTCTTGGCCTCTTTAGCCATTCATCAAGAAATTAACAAGCAAATACCACAAACCACCAGAATGCCTTAAATTTGCAAATGTGAACTATGTGTAAAGCTGGATATACATATACACTTATTTTCTAAGAAAATATTAAAATGCCATAAAGTTTATAAGATTTCAGAATTTTAAAAATGCCTCCAAATTATAGATTAATGAAGCCAAATGCAAAATTGCACTTATTTTATTTTCAACATCATGCTACAAATAAATATAGGAAAGCACTGGATATACACTAGATTCCTCTGTAAATATATTATGCTTGAAGCTCTTTATGTGAAAATGTTATCTAATATAGAATACTGCATTATATGAATCTACATAAAGCTCTTGTTTCATAAAAATTCTCTTAATAAACAAGGATCCATGTGAAACAAAGTATATTTTAAAAGTGAAATAACAAGAAAACTAAAATATATCTAGTACTGTTACTATACTCTACTATTACCAGTATTATAATTGTATTATTATCATTTAAAATTCTTCTATTGTTATTTAAAATCAGTAGTTAAAATATAGAAATAACAAATCAGAGATGCTAATTTATCCTTAAAATATTCAAAGAGAATATCTATAAGCAAAGTCTGGACAATCAAAGAAAAGAAATTATTTTATTTATTATAAGTCCACCATGTTTTTTTCCATTGATAAATATAAGCAATTAATGTAAACAAAAGTACTACAAGGTAGTTGTCTTCTCTTTAAGGAATTATTCTGTAGTTAACCTTAAAATATTTATACTAATAAAGAAAAAAGTATTTTACAGCAAAAGGTAAGCCATAAATTATATATATAGGATATCCCCCAAAATGTATACACACAATTCCATTTTCAAAATTGAGCTATCATCTGTTAAAGTGTGTATACATCTTTTTGGGACACCCTGTATATGTGGCTAATGCACAAAGAGAAAAGACAGAATAAACCAGGAACTGGTTGGGACTGACCTTCTTCCCTCCAACATGCTGCTATCACACTGTTTATATTCACTACAATGCAATACAAGCCTGCAGCTCCTCCACTAGGCTGGATGCTCCTTGCAGATAGATAGCACGTAGAAAGGTGCCACAAAGTGTTTATGAAATTGAATAAAGTGTAAATAGCTTACATTAAAAATTGTCTTCTCCCAATAACTATAGTATCCACTTAAAGATCTAATTAAATAAAATAAGCATAAGTGTATTTGACATTCAGCTTCAATTTTGTACATGGGTATCTTAAAATATTCTTAATATCTTGGGTATTTGAAGGGAAAGAACTGCTTTCTCAACAAAGTCGATACTAGACTTTTATATGTCTGTAATGCACTTAATACATACTTCTCTTCCATCATTGGAAGGAGATAGAATAAAAATTTATTCTCATCTTAAATGTATCTAAATGTAAGATATCAGGAAATTCTATAGTTTCTAAACATCTGGAAACCAGTTTCACAAGATGACAATCTTTTTTGAACAAGTTATTTTTCATATCTACCATTTTATAATATAATAGTTTAGCTTTTAAAATGTGTTTTGAAAAAATTATCCCTGTATAAGATAAAATTCTAAACTCTACTTTCTTTTAGAAGTATTAATGACATATGAATACTTTGAGAAATTTTAAAGTTTACTTTTTCTTGTTAAAACTAAAATCAGAGCAATAAATACTTTTACAGAACAGTACTTTTAGTAACTTTAATGACATTATTTAATTCTCATTAGAAGAAAAAGATTTTAAGATAAATATATCTTTCAACTAATTACATTACACATGGTGACATGATCTCATGCAATAACACATATGGATCTATCTATTTACTAAGAAGTTTATAATTTTGAATATTTCAAAGAAGAAAAGAATGGTTAATATTATATTAAGAAACCCATCACTCAAAAATATTTTATGCCAAATTTAATGTGAGATAAAAGGAGTAGATACATAGAACACACTGTATTGTAACAATTGTTTACTAAAAAGTAAATATTTTTCTTCATAAATAATTTAAATTCAAAATTAAATTTTGTGTTTGACTTTGTAGCATAGGCATAGTACTCCCTTTTTTAAGAAATATAAATGATAATTACACAAAAGGAAAGACATACTGAATGAAGACTAACAACTAAAACAATCATTTTCTATATAGAACACAAATAAAAATTAAACAGACATTTTAGTAGAAAAATTCTAATGACAAAAACTGTTAGTGATACTGAATAGAAACACTATTAGAAAGAATGACTAGAAATCTCAAGTATTTTTTTCTCTCCTCTGTTACACCTGATGCTGAGCCAGGAACCTCACTGACTTTATCAACACAAAATCATTTGATGAAAGCCAATATTTTCATAAATGAAGTACATTTTCTATTTAAATAGACAGTTTCTATTTGTTGTTTCAAACACACTTTAAGTAAAAATCTAAGTAGTTATTGATTAAATTTAATAAATACTGATAAACAATCTGGACAGTTTAGACATCAAGTTCCTCTTTTCTAACTTGTGTGTATTTTAGCTTGAATGCACTGGATTCAACCACAATTCCCATTTCAATTCATTTTTTATTAACAGAGAATATATTGAGTAATCCAAATTAGATATTATCTATCTATACTACTATAAATTAAAAACCTAAGACACCAGCTTTAAATTTGTAATAAACTTGATTTAGAAATGGTAACCCTTACATGAGTCAATAATTGACGTTACTTATTGCCCATTTTAGCACATCATATATCACATAAAATTAATAGTACAGCATTGTTTGTGTTTTCACCAGTGAGGAACTTGTATAGACTTTTGTTTGCTTTCAACTAGATACAGACATTATATCTGCAGGTAGGTTTTTCTTTGAAAAGCTCTAGGAAAATATTTCAGTGGTATAGTAAACATGTAGAACCAGCAATATGTGCACTAATTAAGATAAAATATTCATAGAAATTATTCTCAGCAGTAAATTCTTATTCAGATTAGTTATGCTGGTAAACGATTTACAAGACTATAAAAAATTAAAAAAAAAAAATCGTGACCTAACATCAACAGTTATTGCTCAATGGAAAAGGACATCAAGGACACTTGCAAGTAAAAGAATTGGATCAATATTAACGTGATTTTCATTTCATGCTTCCCCAACTCCAGTAAGCTGACAATATACTCTGATTATGTGAACTGCCTCAGAGTAACACAGAAAAGGTTATTAGAGCAAGAGGTGGAAATGGAATGCACTTTTTATATTGACAGGACTGCTAATAGAGTATACTGATTTTCAAAGACATGCAATGCATTTTTACAATTTGGGTCTGACAGCAAAAATGGAATTTCATTTATTCCTAATTCAAAATATTCATACATAAGCAACATTTCTTAGAGAAGACCAACAAAGGGGATATTCATAAACAACATTTTTAACCTGAAAAAAACTATATTAGTATGAAATGCTAATTTAATAATCTTCTTAACAGAGTGAAAGTAGAAAACTGCATTCTGTGTCTTTTAAAGGAAATTTGATAAGCCATATTTTAAGAATATACATGATGTTAAATATAGATTCTCTACATTTTAGACCGAATATTACTTAGTGTGGTTTTAAATATTTTAAACAAAATTTCATTATATTAAAAATCACACGACACACAACTTGTGAAAAACTGGTAAAAATTGCAGAAAACTTGGCTCAATTTAGAGGTCTCTAAATACCATAAAGAGCATAGATGATCCATTATTCATCTTTATGATTGAGCACATAGCAGTGTTTGGTCCCTATGTTACAATATACTTAGAAAAGACTAGCATGAAATAAATAAATCAAGAATGATAGACAGCTATCTTTACATGGCTATCAGCGATCCCTCCCCGCACCCTTTAAACTTTTTTGGCATTTTCTAGATTTTCTACAATGAATAGGTTTCTTTTCAGGAGAGAAGGGAGGACAGGAGACAGGGAAGGAAGAAAAGAAGGGTAGGAAGGGAGGGAAACAAGAATAAAGGAAAGAAACGTTGCAACATAAGTCACGAGGGGTAGCTGGCAGATGAGTAGCAGAATGGAAGGGAGAAAGTTTTGGCAACTCTAGGAACGCAAGATGAACTGGACAACTTGAATGAGGGCTGAGAGGGTAGGGTACACGTCTTCTGGCAGTGGGTAGCAATAAGCTGGGGAATGATGCTTGAATTTTCTTTTTAAAATTCACTGTGGAAAATCTATTTTAAAACTCTGGGAGATGGGGTAGAAGATGTTTTGAATAGGTAAGTAAATGGCTCAGAGACATGTAAAAAAGAGGTAATTAACAAAATTTTTTCTTTAATCAAAAAAGTGGAATAGCAGAGATATAGTTATTTAAAGCACTTTAAAAGCACCAAAAACATTAAAAAATATATTTTACTAAATGACACAGAATGCACACCGTATAAATGACTTTAAGTTAATCTGCATTGATATACCTTTATAGATGATAGGTATAAGAGTAGGTCAATAATGCTCTTGCAGTTAAGAAAATTCCAATTTATTTACAGCAACAAGCTGTATAGTATAATGATATTTAGATTTGAGTTTTTGCTGGATCTACCATTTTATTAATTAGAATGTTACTTAATTCCTATGGTCTATCATTTTCTCATATAAAAATTCTCTAATGGGTCTTCACAAATCCCTTCACAATATGACTCCAAATGGTCCTCTTAGCCTCATCTTCATACACTCTCCCCACCCTACCCTCTGTTCCATCACACAGCACCATTTGTCATTCCTTCCACACCTTACTCTAGGCTGTGCAGTCCCTTTCTCCATATTTCTACCATCCTGGTTATTGACTTGAGAAGATCTCTATTCATCCTTTCAAGTTTAACTAGAATTTATTCTTCAGTTAAATAGCCCCCTTCATTGAATTCACACAGCATTTTTAATAGCACTGATGAATATATTTATCATATTGTGTAGTAATTACTTATAAGTGCAATAGTGTGTATACATTATGAAAAATTAGTCTAAAATATAAATATGATTACAAACAGTTCCATGCTACTCAGCAATAAATCCAGTAATATAATTTTGTCAATTCCTCATCTTTAACAGCTTTTGATGCTCTAAGTGGAATAAAGTACAGACAAAAAATATACTTCAGAATTTGAAAATACCATACTTAATAGACCTATTCCATAGAAATCATATCCTTCAATGCTGCTACTGAAAATGATGAATGAATGTGGGAAAAATGTGAGTTAAAAAACCGTAACTCAACCATCAATTAAAAACAGCAATTAAAGTAGATAAAATTGTATTAATGTGGATGCTCTAAGTGGAACAGAAAGAAGATACAAGCTGGGGCAAAAGCAGGTTTACAGTTGTAAGTAAACGAAAGTTTATTCTTGAATTATTATTGTATTATTTTCACAAACAGCTTGTCAACCTACTTTTCCCAAGCTCTGTATAATTTCTGTTCTCATTGGGTTTCTTTTGTCTCAGAATATGAAACATATAAAGTCAAAATGTATTCTGAAATCTTTACAAAGTAACCTGTTACCAAGTGCAAAACATTGAGGCTTTTCAAAAGGAGTAAGTTAGACCTTTTTATGCCTTTATGTCTTGGTAATTACTGTTATTACATCTGCTCTTCCCTTCTCACCTGGTAAATTCCTCATCTTCTCTCAAGATAGTTCATAAGTAATTACTCTTTGAAGGTGATTCTGACCCACTCACTAGGCTGAGGTAGTCACTATCTCCCCTGTGCGCCTGTATGAACTACTACCTTCCTCTACGACAACCATTTATTTCTTTCCACTACACCAGGAGTTTTTAACCTTGCTACTGCTGGCATTTTGGGCTGGAGTTTTGTTGTCATTCTGGGGGAGATGTCCTATGCATTCATGGTCTATAACCATCAGATATCAGTCCCACACACACCGACCTCCACCAGCACTGGGAAGCACTACACTAAACTATGTGCTATAGTAAGGTAAAAACTGTGTCTCAGAAACTGAGTATGTCATCTAGCACATGCATGGCATGTAAAATATAATCAATAAATGCTTTTACTTATTTGTTTCTATTTTTATTGAATTTATTGAGGTAACTTTGGTTTGTAAAACCATACAGGTTTCAAGTGTACAACTCAATAAAACATCATCTGCACACTGTATTGTGCACCCATCACACCAAGCAAAGTCTCTTTCTATCCCACTTTCACCCTCTTTGCCCATCTCCACCTAACCCCCACCCCACTCTCCCTCTGGCTATCACCACACTGTTGTCTGTGTCTGTGTGTTATGTATATATGGTTTTTGGCTAATCCCTTCACCTTCTTTCATCCAGTTCCCCCTCCCCCTTCCTTCGGACCTGAACAGACACTTCTCCAAAGGAGACATTCAAATGGCCAATAGATATGAAAAAATGCTGAATGTCACTAATCATCAGAGATGCAAAATAAAACCACAATGAGATATCACCTCACATGTGTCAGAGTGGCTACCATCAATAAATCAACAAATAACAAGTACTGGCTAGGATGTAGAGAAAAGGGAACCCTGTGTACTGTTAGTGGGAATAAATGCTTTTAAATTAATAATGTTACCTGATTCCTTTGAATCTGTTTAAAGCCCTGCAATCTGAAGCTTCAACATAAAAACAGTAGAGTTGTTAAACCTTTGTTGATATAAGAATCCTATACTAAATCTGTGAAAGGTATTTTATAAACATTTTTTATAACAGCATTATATATTCCATTTCAGTTATTTTAAGAGATTATAAAAACCACAGGATAAAGACAAGACCATGATATTAAGATATGACACTGGCACCAAAACAAGCTGAAAAATTATTCCCTGCTTGTCTTTCTTTTCCTCTCTTTTAAAAAAATTCACACCATATAACATTTCAAAAAATTATTTAAATAGTAATAAGATAATCTATTGATTATAGATATAGATAATCAATGAATAATACACCAACTAAAATGGACTTATCAATGACCAATAGTAAGACATTTCCTAGGGTCTCTACATAATACAAACAATAGGTTATTGGGCTAAAAAATAAAATCACCTCTCTCAAGTGTAACTATAAACTCTTTAAAAACTAAAGTCAGAAAAAAATATGAAGTCAGATAATTTAATGCCCCTTTCTAACAACTGGATTGTTGCATTAGCATTTTTTATTCTGAGTGCTGCTTATTTCTTGATGACTGCAAGTAACACATTACAGTAGCCATGCATATACCATCAAAACTAATTTAATTCCAGATTCATTACAGAGCTGCTTTTTATTCATCAAGGTCAAATCTTGGCAGCTTCACAAGCTTAGATAAATCAGGTGTTAAGCAGACGCATCTCTGAGGAAACTAAGGATGTTCTCATTTGCAGTTCTCAGCATATCTTATTATTTATTGCCAAAGAAATGACTGATTAATTTTGTCATCTTTGTTCCATGTTATTTTTTCCTCTAGCTGAAGCAACCTGTCCTCTTTCATGATGACTGATCAAGTCTGTTTAAGATGTTGTCTTTGATCACAGTCGTGGGGAGCTTGTAATCTTAGGCTTTGATGAAACATTGTCCCACTATAATTTTGTGGAAGGGACAGTCCTAAATGATAACTGACAGTCAACAAAGACAAGCAAACTTACTAAGATTTTGTATTTTTCTTTGACAACATAATCACTAAGCATCAGAAATGCACCAAAAGTTAACTAGTACAGGTTTTATTGAAACATACAAATACTATACAAAACCTCCCTTTTTCAATCATTTCCTTGTTAGCTAATTTTCCCTGAAGAAAAAAACCTTGCAAGTCAGAAGATGAATTTATGAGTTTTAAAATATTTTCCTTATATTTGCCCATTGCTATTGTCTGTGAATTTTTTTGTAATCAATTAAATATCCACTTGTATGAGATTTTACTATTAGAAAACACCTAAATAACATATTCATTACCTAAAACACTAGAACATTAAAAACCAGGAAAAAAATTACATGCCTCCAGGTTTTATTAATCACATTTCAACACCAGAAGCTGAAAGTATATCAAATCACTCCAAATCCTTTGCATATGACAGCCTCATAAATTATTCAAGTCATTAGTATTACTAAGAAGCATGAAACACTCCATCGGTGTTAAGGATGTTTTCCAATCTAAAAAGGTCAACCAAAAGTTTTAATAATGAAATCAAAAGAAAAACTTTACAAAGTAAATATGAAATAAAAGTACTGTCTTTATGTTTCCTTGAAAATATATCTAATTGTGATTATTTCCTCATTTAAAAGAAAGCATTGTTAATTATTTGTTTTGTGGCTCCAAGTAAACTGCCTGAAGAGAATATTAAGAAATCCAAATTATGACTAATTATATCTGTCCATTACATCAAAGTTCAATTATAATTTAATCTAAAATGTTTGACTGAATTTAAGAGAAAAAATCAAGTAATTAAAAATATTTTTATTAAAACATTGAGTCTGCTAATTCCATTTCAGTTATATTGCATGACTGTAGGCTCGCATTCCTGAAAAATAGTATACTACAAGGACAGACACACCTGACCTGAGTTACCACACCAGGGATTGCTTTGAGGAACCATGTAAATAATCCTTACTTAAGTAATTTAAGGTTATTCCCTCAGCTTGTACAACTTTAAAATTCTGAAACCTTTGATCAATATTGCAAATACTTCTAGCCATACTGAAAATTCCATTCATAAAATATTCTTTTGTTTCTAAAACATTTTTTGCAACAATGTAGATTAATAAAAAAAAAAACTTGACCAAAGATTACAACAGAATTTCTGTGCATTTAATGCTTAATTTCAAGATAGAATTTACAGGGAAACTAAAATGTTGTAATTATTTAATACAGAGGAAGAAATAAACTATATTTCAATTTGTTCTTGAAGCTCTTCCAAAATTTGTAGATTTGTGCTATAATTATACCCTTTACCTATGTCTACACAAACCAAAACATTCAATCATTTGGATGTTAGTCTACACACCGCCAGATTTTAAGGTGCTTAAACACATTTACATGCTTAATGACAGGCAGAAGGGCCAGATGATAGGTTGAGCTTATTTTACTTTTATATGAATGTTCTGACAATATGTGAATACAAAAGCTTTCTTCAAAATATATTAAAAAAATAAGTCTTCAATTAACTTTTTCAACATCTATTCTTTAAAAAATATGTTTTTATTGATTTTAGAGAGGAAGGGAGAGGGAGAGAGAGAGAAACCCGGATGAGAGAGAAATATTGATCTGCTGCCTCCAGCATGCCACCTACTGGAGATTGAGCCTGCAACCTGGGCATGTGCCCTGACCAGGAATGGGACCAGCGACTTCTTTCTTGGTGTACAGGAAGACTCCCAATCGTTGAGCCACACCGTCCAGGACTCAACATCTATTTTTATTAGATGAAGTACTTCATAATAATTACTGACATTTCCTATTTCTTCTGAAGAAATACTTTGTACATAAGTTAGAAGGCACATTTAGAGTTTTTAAAAAGGTACAATACTACATTTTTCTCTTGACCATTTGTAATTCTTCCTTCTATTTCTATGTATAGATCACTTCAGGGAACACTTTCCAGTCACCCTCTTCACTTCCTCCATAGTTTGCTCCCAACTTTCTACTCACTTTCAGCAGTCTGCAGCTGTGAGTTGTGATGAAGGCTGAAGAGCCATGTTCTAGGACTGTTTTTGGAGGTACAGTTGTTTCAGTTCTCTTTTGTCTTCCACTACAAGACCTTCACCCTGAGAATGACCAGGGTAACTCTGGCCTAAGTACGATGTCGATTTCTTGAATATTTTATAGCATGTATGTGGTCTTTGTTTTACATACAAATAAAATAAGAACATACTCTTCTTTACATTTATCAAAGAACCCAACACTCAAGAGAGAGAATAGGTTCTGATAACGCTGATGATGCATTATTTAAAATTCATAAACCACTACACATTTAAAAATACATTTATACTACATACAGAGGATGTTTAGTATCACCTACATTTTTTATCTATTTCAAAATTAGAGTATTATTTTTTAAACTTAGGTTTATTAACAGTTAATTAGTTACTATGATACTAAAATATGACTATCAGTCTTAAAAAGATTTTAAGGCAAAATATTTTAAAATTTGTTTTGGATAGGCTTTGTTATTGGTTCAATAATAGAGATATTTTACTAATTAAACACACAAATTATTCACTTTTATTGAAAACCAAAATAAATATTTCCCTAACAGCTCCCCCTCCCCGCCCCCTTTTGAAGTCCTCACCCAAGGACATGCTTAGAGAGAAGAAAAGAGGGAATGAGAGTGAGACAGAGAGGGAAAGAAACACTGATATGATATCAGTTGCCTTCCCAAAGATCTCCAACTGGGGATCAAACCCACAACCCAGGTATGTGGCTTGACTGGGAATCGAACCGGCAACCTTTTTGGTACACAGGACAAAGCTCAAACAACTGAGTCACTCCAGCTGGGCTTTTTTTACCTAACAGTCCCTTTTTTGAAGCAATCCGTAAAATACTGAATGTAGTAGTACCCTGTGAATCCTATATAATTAAAGCTTTGGCAAATCAGTATCACAAATATTACTTCTAGGGTAACCTTTACAGTAAATTGTCTATATATTTCTAATTCCAAATGCCATGAATTCAAGATAAATTGGTGAAAAATTTTAAATAGTTGTGCATATGAAGTTTTAATGATTTTAAGTTCATATAATAAAGCATGCCACTTTAAGTAGATAATTCTAAGAATCTCTTCTATAGAGCACTAAAGTAATACCTCATTTTAAGTTGGTACTAAATCCTTAGGTCTAAAATCCTTAGGTGATCTTTTGAGTTCATTAAAGAAATACCCTATAACACAGGTCAATTATAATTTTTTCTAGCATATTGTTTCCTGTAGTTACTTTTGCTATATAAAGTTACTGTCTTAGGTATAATAGTTTCATATGAAATCCTCATGTATTTAATTATATGACTATCAGTCTCAAAAAGATTTTAAGGCAAAATATTCCCAGTCAAGCCACATACCTGGGTTGTGGGTTTAATTTTAATTTACTGTTGAAAATATTACAGATGTCCTCTTTTTCCCCCATTGACCCCTTCCACCTTGAACCCACTCCTCACCTCAGGCCTTCATCATACTTTAATTATATTTTGAGTCTTACTAAGTTATAGCAATTCACATACTATTTGAGCAACAAATTTTAAAGACTTTGCATATTTTTTTTTACTAGAATTAAATACTATCTCTATTCAATTTCAGTCCATCAAGAAAATGAATGTTATTGTTATAGGTTATAAACTATAGTAAATTTTAAAACAAATGGTTTACTTATTACTCTCAAGTGAATGAAAATTAATATAAAAACATCAGTAATTTTAAGAACAAAAGTAGCTAATTATAAATATATATAGATAGTATTCATCAATTTTTTTCCAAGTGTATATGGTTTATAAAATTCTGATATGATCAATCAAACTTAACTTGTTAAGAGCATTTAAAAATGTGTAAAAAGACAAAATACTCCTATGAATACTTATTGGTGGACAGCAATCAAAAGTAGCACCATTCTTTTTTTAATCTTAGAGAGAGAAACTGAAGGAGAAAGAGAGAGAGAGAAACATTGATGCGACAGAGAAACACTGATTGGATGTCTACCGCACTCACTCGGACCAGGGACGGAACCCACAACTGCATATGTGCCCTGACTGGGAATTGAACCCACCACCTTTTGGTGCATGGGACAAGGCTCCAACCAACTGAGCCACACCAGCCAAGGCAAAAGTAGCAGTATTTTTATTAAATAACAAAAAAAAAATTTGGTATTTATTATTTATTGTACTATTTATAAAGAACAATTTAGGGTACAGTTCTATTGTAATGTGATAGTTGATAATATCTTTAATATGGAATAATCTTTCTCAAACTTTATTTGCAACCCACTGGAGGACGGGTTAAATGAGCATATTTATAGAAGGATTTATTACATTTTTACTAAAAAGAATAGAATAGGATTAAAATAGAGCATGCCATGTAATGAGATTATTAAGAAGATATTTGTTTCATTTAAATACAAGTTTGTTCATATATAAAAAAGTATACATGTGTATACATATTTCATGTACACATGTGTATTCACACAGTATACATATGCATGTGTATATACACACACAGGCATGCAAATATAGGTAAAATATATATGTCTGAGTACATGAGTACCAACAGTATATATATTTTTCACCTTAGGTCCTGGTCACCAAAGTTCAAAAGACACTGAAAAATAAGCTGATTATATTCTTGTTGTAGGCTGTATGAGAAGAATATTGGGTAATAACCGACTACGTAGAGTCTTTTAATGTCTTAGAAAGAAGTTGAAGGATATAAAGTACACCCAGAGGGGAAAATATTGACTGTATTCAGTGTAGCCTACATGATGTTAAAGGATAAAGCAGAGCATATTTCTGACTCATGACATGAGAATTTGAAATGCTAGTGAAAAAAATAACTTATCAAACAAGAAATATAATGGTATCACCTTACATCTATAAGTATTTTTGTGTAAGAGACATTGGCACTCACCATACTCTACTGTAGCTTTGAGCAATGCTTCAGCATGAGTGGAGCCAAATGCATTACGAACAAATCGTCTCCTTCGACGAAGATCATCTTCCCAGTAATCCAAACGCCAGAAATCATGTAATTGGCTAAGAATGGGAAAATAAAGAAACAATAATCACTTACTAACAATGTAGAACTGGAAATACATTTTTTCTGTAAAATTAAATATTTCTTTGGTGTCACTGGAAAATTAAGGTAATTTTTGAAATATTTATATTTTACAATTGTTGTCTGTATATATATGTTTACAAATGAACAAAACTTAAAATAGTAACATTCTCTAATTTAGGCCTTATAACATGCAACTCTGCTTTCTTTTTAATGTTCTTCCTTTTATTAAAAAAAATCATGGGGAGCTAAGTAACAAATGTAGCATCAAATTACAAGTATTAATGGCGGTTTGCATTCTTTTACACTGCTTTTAACAAGGCTTGTAAATCACAGGATAGACCTCACTACTAATACTGTGTAATTTAATGATCTTGTTTTCTTAGTAGACTGAATTAAGAACTATAAAATATTGCTCACTTGGATTTGGTGGAACAATGATTAAAATAACATGCTGAAATATTCATTGAAATAATTCCCTGCTGCCCAGAGCAACCTGAGAAAAGTGCAATTTTATCCATTATTAATAATACTGAATTAGGGCTGCACAAATTCCAGTATATGGTAATTGTTTTGGTAAATTATTATTCTAATGCTAGCAGAGTCCTTGGACGATTTTAGAGCTTTCAGCTAATATAAAACTTTAACAATCATGGCTATCATTGGGTAACATTGTCTAAACTGTGTTACATTCTAAACCAATATTAAAAATATGTTTGACATGCCAGAAACTACTGAATTATGTTCATTACATATGAATGGAACATTTCATGATATCTTTTTTTTCCAATTTAATTTCAATACAAATTGGTGATAAATGCCACTGCTTGAGAAGTCTGTTTTTTCTCTATATAGTATTTGGAGTAATTAACTTTTAAAAAATTTATTTTATTATTTTTATTTTTTTTAATTTAGGGAGAGATTAAGCAAAGAACTTATATGTATAAGTGCATAACCCATGGACATAGACAATTTAATGGGGAAGGCCTGGAGTAGTTAACTTCTGAAAAATATTTCAGATTTTATAGCTATATAATTTTGTTTTCTATAACTTAATTATAAAATATAATGTAAGGGATATAGAAAGGACATTAAAATTATAAGCACTTGCAGTATATTTTAATACACTTGATTTTCTAAACATCATTATAATTACTCAATTTTTGTCAAAATAATGATTACCTGATGAATAATTGTTACAAGCAGTATAATTCTGTTATTAATTTAAGATAGGATAATTTCTATTCTTATAAATACAGAGTTATCCTAGTGGTTTAAGGAAATCCATACTAAAATCTTGCTATAAAGAGCTTCCTTAAGTGTATATTAAAATTAAGCAACTTAAGTCACTAGGAGAGACTGGAAATCTAATGTTTTCTCGAATTCTAACCATAGACATACTTTTCTCTATTCCTTCCATTAAGTGCAACTGAAAAAATTTGGGCATTATATATAAAACATTGGACAACACTGGACATTATATATAAAACAAACATAACACGATTCTGGAAGATGGACAACAGAAGAAGACTGGCTAAGGACCTTGGGGCCTAAGAAACAACACAATGATGAGTTTCCTGGGCAATCTTTGACCTTGAGACAAAAAGGTCAGCAACCAATTAGCCAATGGGTTCAGACCAAAAAAAAAGCCCCCAACAAAAGCCTCTTTCTCTAGCCAAAGGACTGGGAAAGGGGCAATCTAGGAAGACAGAAAATTTTTAGATGACAACTTATACACTTTTGCCAAACACCACAGATAAACTGTGACCCCAACCTACCCACACTAACAAAAGATGAATGGGAAGTCTAGATGTGAAACCTCATGAAGGTGTAATGAGATGCCCTAATACCCTTACTAGGGTGGTATCAGAGAAGGCCAAATATGGATCCAGGGCTTTCATTTCTGCTGGCTGGTAACAAGGTGCCCCACTCTCAAGCAGCCAGCGGAGACCATGTGGAGATCTTGGAATTCTACCCCCATTGAACAATTATGAGGGTCCTTCCCTCTCCCCACTAACCAGCAACAATGGGGCCATCCCCACCAGTGGACAATAGGTGAGAAGCTAGAACTCCCACCCTGCCAGGCAGTAATGAGGAGCCGCCCACTCCGTGGATGTCAATGGAGAGGAAGTGGGAAACAGATTCCTACTTCTACTTGTCAGTGAAGAGGGAGTGACCCCTACTTCTCCTCATGGAGTAACATGAGAGTAAGCCAACTAAAACAGAAGGCTTAAATGAGATAAAACATACCTCAGAAAATGTCCTGGTTTCAGTCTCAAATTACTTATACAAAGAATGTGGAAGATCTCAAATAGAATATAAAAGAACATCAATAGATGCCAATGGTGAGATGATGGGAATGTTAGAATTTTCTGACAAGAATTTCAAATTAGCCCATGATAAAAATGTTTCACTAATCTGTTTGAAACAATTTTTAAAAAATAGAAATATAGCAAAAAAATCCAAAAGTTTTTGCAAAAAAAAAAAAAAAAAAGATGTAAAAATAGTACTAAATGGAAATGTTACAAATGACACATACAATAACCAAAATAGAAAGCTCAGGAGGTGGAGTCAACAGCAGAATGAAAGGGACCAAAAAAGAATTAGTTAACTGAAAAACAACAATAGAAATTATCCTGTCTGAACAACAGAGAGAAAACAGACTAAAAAAAAAAATAAAAAAAAAATGAACGGATCATCATGGATATAAATGGATTATAACACATAACATTTGGGTCACTGGAGTCCTGGAAAGAGATAAGAACGAGAGCAGCACTAAAATAGTACCTGAAGAAATGATGGCTGAGTACTTCCCTAATTTTTCAAAAACAAACAAACAAACAAACACCCCCCCCCCCAAAACATACAGGTGCAGATTTAAGAATTTGACCATTCCAAACATAAGAAACTCAAAAAAATTCATGCCAATGCACATTATAATTAAACTTCTGAAAACTAAGAACAAAGGAAAATCTTAAAAAACAGTAAAAGAAAAATGACATTTCACTTATAGAAGTAAAACAATTAGAAAGACAGCATATTTCACGTTAAAAGCTATAGTGGCCAGAGGAAGTGACAAAATATTTATTATGTGCTGAAAGAAAAGAATTGTCAACCCAGAATAATACAACCAGTAAAAGCACCCTTCAGAAAGAAAGGAGAAATGAAGATACTTTCAGATAAAGAAAAACAAAGTATTTGGTACCATCAGAGCTAAACTAAAAGAATGGCTAACAGCAGTCCTGTAAACATGAAGCAATAAAAAAAACATTGGAACACCAGGCAGAAGAAAGAACACAATAAGCAAAATATGAGTAAATATAATAAGCTTTCATTTTCCTCCTGAGTTTTCTCAATTATGTTTTACTGTAGAAGCAAAATGTATGACACTGATGTTCTAAGTGTATAGAGAGGTAATATTGAAGACAAATATAAATGAGAGAGGCTAAAGGGATGTAAAGGAAGGTGAATTTTCTATACTTCACTTTGGTAAAATGATACCACCCACAGACTGTGCTAAGCTATATAATATATAATGTAATAATTAGAGCAACCACTAAAAAGCTATACAAAAATATATATTAAAAACATAGTTAATGAACCACCAGGAAGAGAAACTAAGAAAACAATCCCATTTACAACCGCATCAAAAAGAACACAGGCACCTCCACTTTCTGAAAGTTTGTGTTAAGCCCTCTGTTTTCATAACAGACCTACACTAGTACGGTAACGGTTTTTTTTTTCATAAAAGCAAAAATCCTCTTTGAATTTCTTTCAGTTAATGAAAACATGTAACAATGTAGGCCCTTTGTAAAATCGAGTGGCATAAAGCAATCTTTGAAAAGCAGGAGATACTCTTTGCTTTAGCCATTTGGCTTAGGAAAGGTTTCATAGAAGCACTCTACTTTCAGATAATGGGGGAAATCTGTAACATATCTAGGAATTAATTTAACCAAGGAGGTTATGTACCTGTGAAATGAAAACTATATTTTTGTGTAAGGTGTAAGTTGGTGGTCTAGTTTCATAAACTCAAAATGGATAAAAGACTTCAATGTAAGTCTTTTTTATGGTTTCACATAAAAAGCCTAGAAGAAAACGTAGGCAGAAAAATATCAGACATTTCAAGTAGCAGAATTCTCACTGATACAATGCCTAGGGCAAGAGAAACGGGGAAAAATAAACAAATGGAACTACATCAAAAGAAAAAGCTTCTGCAGAGCAAAAAGAACCATCAATAAAATGAAAAGGGAAAGCACTATATGGGAGAACATATTTGCCAATGATACATCTGATAAGGGGCTAATTTCCAAGATATCTAAGGAACTCATACAACTCAACAAAAGGAAGACAAATAACCCAATGTAAAAATGGGCAAAGGACCTAAATAGACATTTTTCCAAAGAGGACATACAAATGACCAAGAGACAAAGGAAAAAATGCTCCACACCACTAATCATCAGAGAGAAGCAAATTAAAACAACAATGAGGCATCACCTCACACCTGTCATAATGGCTACCATCAACAAGTGAACAAACAAGTGCTGGAGACAAGTGCTGGCAAGGATGTGGAGAAAAGGGAACCCTAGTACACTGCTGGTGACTGGTGCAGTCACTATGGAACAACAGTGTGGAGTTTCCTCAAAAAATTAAAAATAGAACTGCCCAGTGATCTAACTCCTAGGAAAATATCCTAAGAATCCTGAAACACCAATCAGAAAGAATATATGCACCCCGATGTTCATAGCAGCGCAATTTACAACAGCTAAGATCAGGAAACAGCCCAAGTACCCATCAGTTGATAAATGGATTAAAAAACTTGCGGTACATTTACACCATGGAATACTATGCAGTTGTAAAAAAGAAGGATCTCTTACCCTTTGAGAGAGAGTGGAGGGACCTGGAGAGTATTATGCTAAGTGAAATAAGTCAGTCAGAGAAAGACATGTATACATGATCTCACTTATATGGAGAATCTAATGAACAAAATAAACTGATGAACAAAATAGATCCAAAGACATTGAAGCATGAAACAAACTGACGTATTTCAGAGTGAAAGGGGGTGGAGCAGTGGGGAGAGATTAATCAAAGAACTTATATGCATATATGCATAGCCCATGGACAGACAATAGTGCTGGGAAGGCCTGGGGAGGGGGTAGGAATGGGGTAGAGGGGTTCAATGGGGGAAAAAGGAGACATTTGTAATACTTTCCACAATAAAGATAAACTAAAAACCAAAAGAAAACCATAAGACAATGATGAAAGAAACTGAAGAAGATATAAATAAATGGAAAGATATTCCGTGCTCATTGATTGGAAGAATTGATATTGTTAAAATGTCCATACTACCTCAAGCAATCTACAGATTCAATGCAATCTCTATTAAAATTCCAGTGGCACTTTTGCAGAAATAGGATAAACAATCCTAACATATGATGGAACCACAAAAGACTCAAATAGCCAAAGCAATCTTGAAAAAGATCAAAGCTGGGGATATCATATTGCCTAATTTCAAACTGTATCACAAAGCTATAATAATCAAAAGAGTACAGTACTAGCATAAACACAGACCCACATAGATTGACACCATAAGCATAGTCAACAAAAGCAAAAATAAACAAGTGGGACTACATGAAACGAAACGGTTTCTGCACAGCAAAGGAAGCCATCAACAAAATGAACAGGCTTAATGGGAGAAAAATGAACTGACTTAATGGGAGAAAATTTTGCAAATAATATATCTGATAAGAGGATAACATTAAAAAATATAATAAAAACTCATAAAATTTTCTCTGGCCAGTGTGGCTCAGTTGGTTAGAGAGTCATCCCATACCCCAAAAGGTCGTGGGTTCGATTTCCAGTCAGGGCACATACCCTGGTTGTGGGTTTGGTCCCCGGTTGGGGTGCTTACAAGAGGCAACCTATTGATGTTTCTCTCTCACATTGATGTTTCTCCTCTCTCTCTCTCTCTCCCCCCCTTCTTCTTTCTAAATTAAAAAAAAAACATTCTCTGGTGAGGATTAATAAAAACCACACTCATAAAACTCAACAGCAAAACAAACAAATGAACAAACAAAAAATCTCAAACAGCCTGATTAACAGACTATCTAACAAATCATGTATAGATCGCCAACATGTACATGGAAAGGTGCTCAACATCACTAATAACAGAAAAATGCAAATCAAAACCACAACGAGATATCACTTCACACAAATATAAAGGTTATTATAAAAAAAGACAATAAATAACAAGTGTTGATGACCATGTGAAGAAAAAGGAACCATTCTGCATTGTTGGTGGGAATGTAAATTGGTACAGTCATGATGGAAAACAGCACAAAAGGTCCTCAAGAAGAAAAATAGAACTACAATATGATCCAGCAATTGCACTTCTGGGTATTTATCCGAAGAAAATGAAAACACTAACTCAAAAAGATATATGTACCCCTATGTTCAGCATCATACACACACACACACACACACACACACACATATATACATATATATATATATACACACACATACATATAGCCTTTAAAAATCTATATACACATACATACACACACAATGGAATATTATTCAGATACACAAGAAAAGGAAATCACATTACAATATTAAGACAAAACAAAATGAACAAAAAATCATAACGGCCAAATCAAAATGGAACTAAAAAAATGTTCAAGAAACCCACAGGAAGGCAAGAAAAAAACTATACAGAAACAAAATAAAATGGAGAACAAACAAAAAGAGAAATAATGCTTCAGAAAGAATACTTTCTACAATAAATCCACTACAAATATAATGATATAGTCAGGTTGAAAGTAAAAGAATAAAATAGATATATCATTCAAATATTAATCAAAGGAAAGCAAGAGTTGCTATATTATTCTCAGATAAACATATACATCAGAGAAAATGAAATTACTACAGACAAAGAGAGACTTTATCTAATGATAGAAGAGTCAATCTATAAAGATACCAATCCCAAATGAGTATGTACCAAATAACAGAGCTGCAAAATATGGCAAGCAAAAACTGATAGAACTGAAAGAAGAAAGAGACAAATATACAACTACCCAAAAATGTATACAGACACTTTTTTAAAAAGTTATCTTTCACATGATATCGCTTATACATGGAATCTAAAGAACTTAATAAACTGATGAACAGAATAGATTCAATGACATGGAAGCATAGATCAGACTGATGAATGTCAGAGGGGTGGAGGAGGGCGGGTGGGTGGAGGGGGAGAGAGTAACCAAAGAATTTATGTGCATATATACACAACCCAAGGACACGGACAATGGTGGGGAGAGGGAAGGATCCTCATAATTGTTCATTGGGGAGAAAAAGGGACATCTGTAATATTTTAAACAATAATAAAATTTAAAAAAAAAGTTATCTTTATTGTTGAATGTATTACAAATGTCCCCCTTTTTCCCCCCATTGATCCCCTCCACCTATACCCCTTCCCCCAGGCCTTCACTACCCTATTGTCTGTGTCCATGAGTTATACATATATGCATATAAGTTCTTAAGTTAACAGACACTTTGAATAATTTTAAAGGTAGTTTTTATTAAAACACATTTCATTTCCAAAATTGAGCTATTGGCTGTTAAAGTGTGCATACATTTTTTGGATATATATATACATATATATATATATATATATGTATATATATATCACCTACAAAAATTTTGACAAGGGTATAGAGCATGATGAACAACATTTTTAGAATACCCCAAACAACAACAGCAGAATACACATTGTTTTCAATTGCCTATGAAATATATACCAAGATAGACAATACCCTGGGCCATAATATAAATCTAACTAATTTTAAAGAATTGAAATCACACAGTATACTCCCCTACAAATATGTAATAAAAATATAACTATTTATTAGTCATAAAATAATTCTCAAAGGAAAACAATACATTGAACTGAAGGAAAAATATGATTAAAATATCAGAATTTGTGGGACACAGTTAAAGCTGTACTGACAGGATATTTATAGTACTAAATGCATACATTAAAAAAGATAAAATAGTTCAAGTAAATAATCTAAACTCCCACTTTTAGAACACAGAAAAAGGAGAGCACAGCAAGCAGAAGGAAGGAAATAACAGTAGAAATCAATGAAACTGAAAACAGAAAAACAATAGAGAAAATCAATAGGACAAAAAGCTGGTTCTTTGGAAAGATCAATAAAATTGAAAAAGAAAAAAGAGAGAAGACACAGATGACCAATATCAGAAATAAAACGGAATAGCACTATAGACCCTAAAGACCTCAAAAAAAGCATAACAAAATACTATGAAAGGCTCCACACATATAAATTTGACAGCGTAGAGAAAATGGACCAATTCCTCAAGTACAAGCTATCACAACTCACTCAATATGAATAGATAATATGAAATAGAAAATACAACTATTCAGAAAATTTAAAATATTACTTAAAACTCCACCCCCCCTCCCCAAAACCACCACCACCACCACCAAACCACAAAATAAGACAGAAAAACTTCAGGTCCAGATGGTTTCAATGGAAAATTCTATCAAACCTTTAAAAAGAATTAACCCTAATTATACATGATTTCTTGTAGAAAATAGAAGAGGAGGAAATATTTCTTAATTAATTTTATGGCTAGTATCTTACCAATACAAAAATTAAAGACAGTACAAATGGAAAATCTACAGACTAATATTCCTTATAAGTAGTCACAAAAGTTCTTAACAAACTTTTGGCAAATAGAATATACGAATATGTAATAAAAGTTTTACATGATGACCAAGTGGAGTTAATTCTAAGGGTGGAAAGCTGGTTCAGTTTTTGAAAATTAACCAATATAATCTACCATATTAACAGCTAAAGAAGAAAAGCCATGTAATCATATTAATCAATATAGAAAGAAATTTGACAAATTTCAAAGCCATTCATGATTAAAAAAATCTTCAGAAAAAAAAGGAATAAAGGGCAACTTCCTCAACCAAATAAAAGCAACTATAAACATAGAGCTAAAATTATACTTAAAGGTGAAAGACTAAATGTTTTCCTGTAAAACAAGGAACAAGGCAAAGATATCTACTCTCACCACTCTTATTCAACACAGGACTGAAATTTCTAAGCCATGCAGTAAGGTGATGAGAGAGAGAGAGAAGAGAGAGAGAGGGAGGGAGGGCTAAAAGGAAAAGAAGAAATAAAACTGGAGAGTACTGAAGATGACATGATTGTCTATGAAAAAAAAGCACAAAAATCTATCAAAAACTTCTAGAACTAATGATTGAGTTTAGCAAGGTCGTAGGACACAAGAAAAACATACGGATATCAATTGTGTTTCTACATGCTAGCACAAACACATGGAAACTGAAATAAAAATATAATTTTAAATTACTATAAAAAGAGAACTACTTAGGTATAAATCTAAGAAAAGATGTACAAAACTTGTGTAATGAAAAATATACAATATTAATAAAATAAATCAAATATCTAAGTAAAATGGAAAGGCATACCATCTTCAAGGATTCAAAGATGCAATATAGTAAAGTTATCGATTTTCCCCAAATTGATATACAGGTTTAATATAATTTCTCTCAAAATTCCAGCAAGAGTTTCAGTAAATACAAACAGGTTTATATTCTCAAATTTATAGAAGGAAAAAGTGGGGAGAAGTAGTCTACCTGATTGTAAGATTTATTACATATTTACAGCAATTGAGACTGTATGATAAGGCCTAGGGATAGACACATAGATTAATGAAACAGAATAGAGAACCGAGAGAAAGAGACCCACACAAATATGACCAACTGATTTTGACAAAGGTGAAAAACAAACTCAATGGAAGAAAGATAGCTTTTCAATGAATTGTGCTGGAGCAATTCAACATCCATAGGCAAATAAACAAACAAACAAAAACCCTGACCTAAATTTCACGCCTTATACAAAAATTAACTAAAAGTGGATCAGAAACAAGTAATTCTAAAACTATTATAATTTTATAAAAATAAAGAAAAAACAACTGGGGATAGGGCTAGGTAAAGAGTTCTTATATTGACCCCAAAAGCACAAGCCATCAAAGGAAAAAATAATAACTGGGATTCAGAGAAATTAAAAACTCTTGCTTTAAAGATGAAAATGTTAAGAGGATGAAAAGAGTGGGAGAAAATATTTGCAAACCATATATCTGAAAAAGGACTAGCATCTAGAATACATGAATTCTGAAACCCAACATTAAAAAAGCAAACTATACAATTAGAACATGGGCAAAAGACATGAAGAGACATTTCACTAAAGAAGATATAAAGATGGCAGATATACACAGGAAAAGATGCAGAACATCATTAGCCATTAGAAATAGGCAAATTAAAACCACAGTGAGATATCACTACACTTCTTATCAGAATTGCCAAAATAAAAGATAGAGACAGCACCAAATGGTGTTAAGAATATGGAGAAACTGGATAAGTCATTCATGGCTGGTGAAATAGAAATAGTACAGACACTGGAAAACAATTTGGTAGTTTCTTAAAAAAACTAAACATGTAACTACCATTTGACCCAATAATTTTACGCATGGGCATTTACCCTATAAAAACAAAAACAATGTTCACACAAAAACATGTACACAAATGTTTCTAGCAACTTTATTTGTAAGACTTCTAAATTGGAAACAACTCAGATGTCCAGTATACTTAAAAAAACAAAAAAAAAACACAAAACAAAAAAAAACTATTGTTAATGTTAAAATCTACCAATAGCCTCTTTATTTCAAATGTCTTTTCTGTGTTTTGTTCTACTTTAAATTGCTTACCCTTTACCTTTGCAGACTAAAAAAAGTACTCATCTAAATTCAACAAGTAAATAATACACTTCTTGATTCATAATACAAACTTAAAGCACAAATAACAAAGACAAATATTCATGTATAGTTTCTAAAATCCAAAATCCATCCCTCCCCCTTTTCGTGTGTGTGTGTGTGGGTAATAGTGTTTGAGAATATTTGGATATTTGTTCTTCTAGTACTTTTCCTATTATCTATGTGTAAATTATCCTAGATTGCTGAGAGTCAGTCTTTGATCATATTTGGGGTTTTCAATATTCAAACAGGCAAACCCTTTTAAAGAGCCTTCTGTTCCTTCTGAACCATCCTTGTCTTATTGTTTTTAAAGATGGCAGAACTGAGTATAGATGAAATAATAGGCACTGAAAGTTGTGTTTTCTTTGGATCATCTTCTAAAATTACTGTTAGTCCTCAAGCAATAGGCCAATCCCACAGGTATTGTTACCTAGACAGTGATGGGAACAGCACCTCTGAACTTACAAAATTGTGCCAGCAGTACTTTCCTTGCTGTCCTCCTTCTAAATCTACTGTAGTGTGGCAGGAAGTGGTTTTCTAGACTCTTCACCCACTTTCCTTTTTTCTTCTCTTCTCAAACCCTAATGGAAAAAATAACTTTCCTTCCTCCCATCTCTCCTTTCTTTTTTATTATAATTACTTACTGAGAGATATCTCAATGGTAGTAAGAAAAATACTGGTTTGTTTTTATAGATGCTCCATTCTGATGAGTCTGAAAACCCTAACTAAAGAGACCCCTAGAAATGTAGAGATTATACTGATCCAAGAAAATTCCACAAAAGCTGGTAGGAGCACCTCTGCGGCCCTAACCTAATATACCCTGGAAGCCATGTTCCTGGAGGGTGGAGAAGACAGAGGGTAGAAGACACAATCTAGGGACAGATGGGACTAGAGGAAGTTCACAAAAGCTTGATTATTTGGGCTAATTGAATACTTTGTAGGAAAACTAAAGCAAAACTGTGGACTCCTGGATCGAGGCAGAAGACTGCCTTTTCCCTGGTAAATGGCTATAATCTTTACCATTGTGAGACCTGACAGAGTACAATAGTTTTGTAGGCTACACCTGTGCTCACTCCAGATTTAGGTTTTTCTGGCATCTGTCTCATAGTTTTGTGTTGTTCCTTTGCCCTATCTGCTCCTGCTCTCCCTTCCATTTTTGGGGGTATGTGTTTTCCCACTCACAATGGTTTCTTTTTTGATAACATTTTTTTCTATTCTATTTTCACAATTATGTTTAAAACCTCTCACAAATATTGAAAGTTATTTCTTTGTTGAATTCCTTGTCATGTGACTTATACTTTTTTGCCAAAATTTTTGAAATCTGCTTTTCTACATATCTAACATTCCCATTATTAAAAAGAAATATGTGGTAATTTATTCATCACTAATCTATGGATTACTGTTATGGGCCCACAAAGTTCCTGCCATGGTGTGCAAAATATGTACATATGCATTTTGGGGGAAGAGATCTGCAGTTTTAACAGAATTTTCTTAGAACAGTTTCTGATACAAAAATGCTTAGAAATATTGGTAGGAGCATATAAATAATTGTGTCCCCATTTTTCTGATTGATTATACTGTTTACCAGTAAGTCACGAATCATTACAGGTTCTTCTGTTGGCAGGACGATATGTCTACAAAAACTTATGTTCCAACACTATTATATTGGGCATTTGTGCCAGCTTACCAATCTAGGAAATCATTACTCTGTTTCCTCTTCAAACTTATTTCCTTCTCTCCTTCCTTTAATGTTTCCATTCAAAAAGATACTTACTGAGCACTTATCCTGTGAAGATATATATATTTTACAGCATAATGATAGGACGCATTTCCTTCCCTTTTATCCTCACTTACACGTTCCTCACTCTGTTTTCCCACTGAAGTTCATCAATATTACACATCCATGGATGCTTTAACTAAATTGTTCCTCTATCAGTCTTTCCATTTAACATTTGAGCATAATAAAATATACTTTGCCAAATTCTTCTGCAACATGTGAGACACTGGAAAAAAGCAATCTATTATTAGACTACTCTAATAAGTTTTTAAAGAGTCATTGTATATGTGATTGTTATTAATAATTTATAAGTACATCAAAAAATTTACTCTGTGATATGCCTATTTAGGTCAGTATATTTTGTTTTCTCTGAGAGTTTCATTTCATACCACAGGTTAGGTTTACAAGCACTTGTCTTCATAAAGGAGGTCTAATTTAGATTCCTGTACTTGGAGATCAGCCAGGTAAGCAAATTCATGCACCACTGGGCTCTCATCTCCACAGATGCACAGGCAGTCATGCTTCAGCTGAAGTTCTGTTTGAATTTGCTAGTTTATCGCTGTTATACTCTCATATACTACCTCTAATAATGTCAAGTAGGAGGGTGAATGTGATAACATATGTACATTTCTATCTATCATCTATCTATCCATATCTATCTATCCATCATCTATCTATTATCTATCTCTATCTATCTATCATCTATCTATCATCTATCTATCTATCTATCTATCTATCTATCTATCTATCTATCTATCTATCTATCATCTATCTATCATCTATATCATCTATCTATCATCTATCTATCATCTATCTATCTATCATCTATCTATCTATCTATCTATCTATCTATCTATCTATCTATCTATCTCTATCTATCTATCTATCTATCTATCTATCTATCTATCTATCTATCTATCTATCTATCTATCTATCATCTATCTATCTATCATCATCTATCTATCTATCTATCATCTATCTATCATCTATATCTATCATCTATCATCTATCTATCTATCTATCATCTATCTATCTATCTATCTATCTATCTATCTATCTATCTATCTATCTATCTATCATCTATCTATCTATCTATCTATCTATCTATCTATCTATCTATCTATCATCTATCATCTATCATCATCTATCTATCTATCATCTATCTATCATCTATCTATCATCAATCATCTATCATCTATCTATGTCTTTATAGCCTTGTTTTTGTCTTTCATGACTGAATTATAGAAATACTGAGATCATATATATGTTTTGTTCATGAATGTAGTTTTATGAGTACAGTGTATAACTGCTGGGAAAAAGTAGGTAAACAGCCAATAATTAGTAGAGGGAAGATTCCCAGTTAAGTTGTATCATAATGTTACTATTGATGTAATGTTGTTCATTAAATGAAATTTGGTATTATTTTAGCATAAATAGAGTTCAGGAAATCATAATTTTTCTCCATATAATTACTGTTAATTACATTTTAGATTCTTGGAAATGAGCTCAATTTTCTTAAAAGGTATTGCTCCTTTCCCTCCCAAGAAAGGATCACCTTCATAAGCTAGGGGAAAATCTGAATTTATGTGGTAAAGCATGACTGAACTATTAAGTGGTTAATTTGTTTTTGGCAACAAAAAGTATACAGTGGAACACAGACAAGAGTGAAAGAAACAAAGAAATATTTTGCTAGAAACAAACATAAAATACAGTGAGAAGTTTAATATCTAGTTGGCTAAAGAATGGGTGGTGGTAATCACTGAGGACAGGACTTCTATGCATGGCTTCTAATCCTGTTAAGAGCAAACAAAAACACAAATACAAACAGACAGACTAATAGTTAAAAACAGTTATCCTCTTCTCTGGACACACTGCAGATTGTATTTTCCCATCTGTTTTGAAACTAGGCATGCCTGTATGACTTTCCTCAGCCAACAAAATGTGAGCAGAAGTGAGTCTCTTCCTGACAAAAGTTTTAAGAGTCAATATTCCCTTCCTTCCACTGTAGTAATTAAATTATACATTGATATGGAATCTCAGCATCTTGCATTCCTGAGTGATTTCAATGAGCAGAGCTTTCCTGCAGAACCATGCTGGAGAGGTATCATGAGTGACAAACCTTTCTCATATTGAAACACTTAGATTTAAAGGTGGTATGTCAACTGTAGTATAATCTAACCCAAGAATTGAGTAAGTTACTAGAATAGTAATACTTAAGAAGGGCCAATATTAACTGAGAGCTTATTGTGTTACAGGTACTTTCTAAGCATGCAGTAATTGGTTCATTCTACATAAATTCCCTATGAGATAAATACTGTTATTAACCCATTTTTACAGAAGAAGAAATGGAGGCACAGAAGACATTAAGCAATCAGTCCAATATTATGCAACCAGTAGGTGGCAGAATACATATTTGTCCTCAAGCAATCTGATTTCCTAGCTTGTGCTATACTGTCTGTACCTTCAAAGGAAGCAATCAAGAAAATGAACTATCTTGAGGATGTTACACTGAAAGCACCAACACAGTTTCATGCTTCTTTATAACCAGAACTAATTACTGTGAATAGAAAAAAACAACTAGGAGGTATGTAGAGTACTGAGTGTGTATTATGCATTGCAGTCATTTACTCATCAAATATTTATCGAACTACTACTATGTGCCAGGCCATAGGCTAAATACTAAGTATCCATGGATGAATAACCAACATGATTTCTGCCTTTGAGCAGCTTTCAGTCTATTTCATAATGTAAATAAACAAATAAATTAATTAATGTGCAGATAAAACTGGCTCCATTTTAAAACAAATCCACTGGATTCCGTAACCTCCTCCTCTTTTCCCTGTGAATTCTGGAATGTGCACAGAGGCCTTGAGTTAATCTTGAACCATTGCTAATCCTTTCTCCACCCTTTAGCCTTTCCTCAGGGCCTGGCTCAGAGTAGGTGTTCAATAAGTATTTGGTGAATAAATGAATGAAATACACAATACACACACAGTACTCTACATACCTCATAGGTTTTTTGTTTGTTTGTTTGTTTTTCTCAGAGTAATTAGTTTTGGTTATAGAGAAACACAAACAGCTGTGTTGGTATTTTCAATGTAACATCTTCAAGGTAGTCCACTTTCTTGGTTGCTTTCTTTAAAGATACAGGGTACTGCCCGGCTGTGAGTGGCTCAGTGGTTGAGCATCAGTTGCAGGCTCGATCCCTGGTTGGGGGTGTGCAGTAGGCAGCTGATCAATGACTGTCTCATCATTGATGTTTCTGTCTCTCTCTCTCTCCCTCTCCCTTCCTCTCTCTGAAATCAATAAAGATATATTAAAAACATTAAAAAAAAGATACAGGGTACTAAGAAATCAGACTGCTTGAGGACAAATACTTTTAATTCACCCAGGATCTGGGCCCTTTGTTCCCCTCGATCACCTTGCATTACTTCCGGAGTAATAAGTCCCTGTCTTGGGATATAAAATGGGTGGTCTGGGGGTGAGCAGTGCAGGAATCATGTTTGTCCTGCTGCCACTTATGACTGCTCTCTGTTAATTCCATATTAAACTCTTTAAATCCACAGGCTGGACTTGTCTACATGTTCTTCGGCCCTTTGGCTCTGTCATTTGAGGCCCACTTTGCAAACAGAGAGTATTCACAAAACAATTAAACATGTTTTGTGTTAAGGAAAGAGATGAAATACAGTAACAAAATGGTGGGACCAACTTACTGCATAGGTGAGCATGCAAGTACACAGATGTGAGCATGCTGATGACACATGATTATAAAAGATGTTGACAAAACAAATTGTGTATTTATTGGCACTCTTAGATCTCCTCCATAAGAAAAATCATCAGCTTGCTATTTAACATGTCTTGTGTCCTACTTAGTCAGTTCCTAGTGATATATATTACCTCAGTGCTGTGTGTGTATATGTGCATGCACTCATCCACACTATATCTGTGCCTATACATTTGACATATGTCTTAAGCCATTAATACTGTTCTGATTCTTTCCTATGTATTACTGGGCACTCCTTCCAAGGTCCTCTTTCTCCCACTCTCTAATATTCTCTCTAACCTGAAGCTGTGTATCAGATCTGATAATTTAAATTAAAAAGTGATTGGAGAAGCTCCTGAAAAATCCATCTTTCCTGTTGTTGAAAAGCATACTCTCACATTCTAACATGGTAAAGTCATAGTACACAAAGACAAATCCTAGTCTTCAGCCAAATATTTTTTTTAAGTCAAGCTAGTTTTATTTCAACATGATTACTGAACCTGCAAGGAGACAAGGTTCCATAATCAGGATTCCAAACACTGTACTAAGGGTGCATCCCAACTTTTTGACTACATCATTTTTTGTCATGCATATCAGTGAGGAGGAGTTACTACTATGAATCACAATTCTTGCTAAACTCTCTGAAACATTTTGGATTCACAGTATAGGGAGATAGTGACCGATGAATGTACATAAATTGAACAAGGTTCCCAAACAACTATAATGAAGCTTTTGATAAAAACAATCAGTGAATATTTTAAAAGTGTAGGTTAGACCACATAAACTATACTTAATAAACGAGAAAAGTTTTGTTAGCAACCAAATCAAACAGCTAAAGAAATGAAAAAGAAAGTGGGTAGGAAAGTAAACTTTCTGTCTAAAATTTTGTTTACCATATGGGTTTCTTATTTTGACCTGAGTTACAATCTAACTTTTTTTTTTAAATCCTCATCTAAGGATATGTTTTATTAATTTTAGAGAGAGAGGAAGGGAAAAAGAAACATTCATGTGAAAGAGAAACGTCTATCAGTTGCCTCCCCTACAGGGGATTGAACCTGCAACCCTTTTGGTGTATGGTGAGGGTGAGCTACCTGGTGGGGGCAGGATCTAACTTTTTGGTTACATTGCTGCTCTCTCTAGATGAATCCATTTGTAGTGTCTGCCTTCCTTTATCTCTGAATTGTGTAGTGCAGTGACAATCCATTGTACTTCTTTGTATCACTTTTGCTCCTAATTTACTTTATCAGATAAAGGAAAAGGTAATGTCATTTGCTTCAAGTATGATAATATAACCTTAGTCACATAACTGGAAAAGAAAAACCCTTTGGCATAAAATATACTACAGAAGACAACTCTAAGTTTATTCACAATGAGCTTTGAAAAACCATGTTAATGTTATGCATTAATTTTAAAGGGGGGCATATTTATACTGTACATTTGAAGGTAGATGCATGCCTATTTGATAAAGAGCAGACAAAATTGTTCAAGTAAAAATCTTTATTCTGGCTCCTCTGGGTGTGGCTCAGTGGTTGACCATTGACCTAAGATCCAGGTGATTGGGGTTCAATTCCTGGTCAGGGCACATGCCCGGGTTGCGGGCTCGATCCTCAGTCGGGGGCATGCAGGAGCAGCGGATCAATGACTCTCTCATCATTGATGTTTCTATTTCTCCTTCTCCCTCTCTTTTCCTCTCTCTGAAATCAATAAAGATATATTTAAAAAAAAAAAAAATCTTTATTCTGTCCTTAAAAGGATTAATCATATTGGAGGACTTATATTATTTTTATTAATGTAGTATGGAGGGAAAAGTCTCCTGATAAGAGTGCTGGATGCTTTATTTGATTCTTTAATTTGTTCTTTATTTTACTTTATTTTCTTCAGGGAAAGCAGTTTACTGAGGACAAAAAATATTTAGTTGACTCCATTTGCCTCCTGGGTGCACCACTCCCTATAATCTGGTTTCCTGATACTGTAAGAAATAAAGTGGCTTTATAGAAGGATAGTTTTAAATGAGAAAAGGATAGGTGAGGAAAATAAGCCTCTGGTTAGGTTCTGTATGTTACTGTAAGACACAAGAGCAGCAATTTAAAGTCTGTGGTACAGGAAATTGGGCTCAATTTTTCTCAAAATTTTATTTACAATGTTTGTAATTTCTGAATCTTAACTAAAAGAAGAATGAAATTAGGAGTTGAGTATCCAGACAGAGCAGTAGAGTTAATTCTTGAGCATACCTTAATCTATAGCTAAGGGGGAGGAGCCACCTCACTAGAGCATTGCTGACTCTTTTCCTCTAAGAGTTCGACAGGCATGACTCTCCAGAAAAGATTTGGTTGGAATAATAGAAAGGTTTTAATGGTGAAACAGTTTAATGAAGAAATTATTAAACTTTCTCACTTTATTAATGTTTTTTTTAAAAAATGTGGCTCCAACATTATTATCAATTAATCAAGGCAGGGCTGGGGAAGAAGGATAAATCATTTCCAAAAAGAAAAAAAACAAAGCAAAACTTTACTCAATGAGCTCTCTGTTATTGATATAAGTAAATATTAATCTCCATTTTCACTCATTATCTTTGCATAATTACCTCTGACTTAACCTTTTTTTATTATTTAAAGTTTCTCCCCCCCCTTTTTTTGGGGGGGGGACAGCACAAATATTTTTAGAGCTTATGGATACTATTTTTTTCACTTCCAGTAGCCCTAGACTCTCAATTTAAAGCAATCTTAGGGCAGAAATAATTACTTTAATCTTAATTTAAAAAATTGTAAAATTACTTGTGAAACATCTAATTCTACACAGTAATTATCCCACTTAAAGGAAGTAGACTATTCTTTCATCTTAATAATTACTGTTGTGGTAACATGCTTTGATATTTTTATAACTTGTAATTAAAAATTCTTCACCACAAGACTTCAGAATTGATAACCATAAGAAATCACACAGAAAAAGATTTACTTAACTTTGAGGAATATCCTTATGCTAAATTGCACAATTTTCAATTACCTTTAAAATTATATCTGTTACTGCAAAATAAATGTTTTAAAATCTCATAAAATATCTTTACAAGCCTCTTATTTAAAATTTTTGTTTATAATTTTCACTATTGCAAACCTCAGTTCCTTCATTTGGAAAATGGAGATAAATAAAACCTCCATCATAAATTATCTTAAGGATTGCATGTAAAATGTTCAGCTCAGTGCACAATATGTATAAGTAACCAGCACCCATAGAAGGCAAATGAAAACAGGTTCAAATCCCAGCCCTGCCACTCACTACATGAATGGCAACTTGTCTCAGTACTAGTCTCCTTATCTATATAGGAGTAATAGTTATTAATGCTCTTCACTCAGTGTTTGCTACAAGTCTACTAATAAATAGTAATTATATCAGCTGTTTCACAAACTAAAATGCATATAGTTTTGCATTTCTATCAAACTAAAACAAGTTTCCAGAAACTCAGATGTTTCTTAATGTTCTAACATTTCTTAATGCAACATTTAACTGAGGTAATATATATACAGAAGTAAATCTTTTATCCTTCTTTGCAGGGTCACCTTCTTTCCCGTTCCATCAGTCCTTTTGCATTATGTAGAATCTTTCCTCCCTTCTGTTGTCCTCAAACCTTGTGCTGTTCATTCTTACTTTCATGCTTTTCTTCTCATTAAAATGTTCATGCTTGTCCAATTAGCAATTAATTGTGTGTTGTTCTTTGCTATGTTTCTATGTTCATTTTGTATTACATTCCATTCTTCTCTCTGAAATATCCTTGTTTATAAATTTGGCAATTGAACATTTTACTGTACTTTTGGTGGATCTTAACTTTTCATTTAATACTTCATACATTTATACCTTGACTCTCTCACTAGATTGTAAACAACAAGATATCAGGATATTTGTCTTATGGAGCTTTGCAACCCCACACACAGTACTTTAGAACAGTGTTTACAAATAACAGATACACAATAATATTTGTTAATTTGATTGCTCTCTCACGGTGTTTCCATGCAATAAAATTAAATTTAACTTTTAAAACAAAATTATATCAGAGACAACTCTTGAAAGGCAGAGCAAAGCTATTAATTATTAAACATGCTTACAAGTTTTAGCAAAGCCATATAGGACCTATTGGGCTTTTCCCCTAGTACACGCTAATGGGGTGGAAGTAATTACCATATTTCTGATAATGGAATTAGGAGTTATCACTTTTTTAGAAGCTTATCATCTCTTTGTAAGTGAGAATAATTTGCTAGTAACATATAATCTAAACATAGTAACATTTGCTAGAAACATATAATCCAAATAGAAAAATACAACATAATAAATTAAGAACGTGGTGACAATTTAATATGCCTTTATGAAGTTTGCTTTAGGCTATCAATGATTTCAGCAATCAAATGCAATCTGGTCCATTTGTGTTTAATTCCTTCTGATATTTATGTGGCGTGCCAAAGAAAAATGTTCCCATCCAAAAAAAGTTACCTAATACATTAGCTTTTAAACTAACTGTAACAGTATGCTTATTAGTTTTGCAATTAACTTTCTATTTACAAAAGCTCTCAATTTTGTTAACACTTTTAATTTTGTCCATTCAAAAAACCACCAAATCCTACAATCTTCTCCACCTTGGCACTTTCCCTATAAATATCAGTCCTTGAAAACATAAAATCAATTTTAAAAATAACTTTTTCTCCTGATTTATAATTTTCAAATTAGCAGTTTTAAAGTAATAGACAAGAAAAGCATCCACTAGCTGAATACCCATATAGCATTTTCATTATATTTTACCTCCATATCTCATTAATGTAGATAAATATTTTTAAACTTTATTTACAATAAATAATTTTGTAATTATTTTAAAATTGGTACTCAAATATAATATTTAATTTTGAATTCATTTTATTATGTTTTCCTGAAGAGTAGGATAACACATGTGCTTATATAATTTAAGTAAATTTAAATATGCAAATATTCAAGCCTCAATTATTAATAACATATTTAAATTAAATTTATTTTCTTTATTATTTATTTATTATTTATTTATTTATATTTATTGTTGAAAGTATTACAGTTGTCCCATTTTCCCCCTCAATTGACCCCTTCCACCTCGCTTCCACCCACTCCCCAGGCCTTCACCCTGTTATTGACTGTGTCCATGGGTTATGTATATATGCATATAACTTCTTCGGTTAATCTCTTCCCACCCTCCACCCTCTTTCCCTCTTTCCTCTGAAATATGATCATCTGTTACATGCATCAATGTCTTTGGATCCATTTAGTTTGTCAGATTCTTTTGTTCATTAGCTTCTTGTTAAAGAAGACCCTTCAACATTTCCTGTAGTGCTGGTCTGGTGGTGATGAACTCCTTTTCCTTGTCTGAGAAGCTCTTTATCTGACCTTCAATTCTAAATGATAGCTTTGCTGGGTAGAGTAATCTAGGTTGTAGGTTCTTGTTTTTCATCACTTTGAATATTTCTTGCCACCCCCTTCTGGCCTGCAAAGTTTCTGTTGAGAAATCAGCTGACAGTCATATGGGTGCTCCCTTGTAGGTAACTAATTGCTTTTCTCTTGTTTTTAAGATTCTCTCTGTCTTTAACCTTTGGCATTTTAATTATGATGTGTCTTGCTATGAGTCTCTTTGGGTTCCTCTTGTTTGGGACCCTCTGTGCTTCTTGGATTTGTAAGTCGATTTCTTTCCCCAGGTAGGGGAAGTTTTCTGTCATTATTTTTTCAAATACGTTTTCAGTTTCTTGCTCTCTTTCTTCTCCTCTGGCACCCCAATAATATGAATGTTGGGCCTCTTGAAGTTGTCCCAGAGGCTCCTTATACTATCTTCATATTTCTGGATTCTTTTTCCCTTTTGCTCTTCTGGTTGGGTGTTTTTTGTTTCCTCATGTTCCAAATTGCTGATTTGATTCTCAGCGTCCTCTACTCTACTGTTGATTCCATGTAAATTATTCTTCATTTCAGTTCGTGTAGCCTGCATTTCAAATTGGTACTTTATTATGTCATCAATTTCCTCAGTTATTTTTGTAATACTCTTACTAATATGGTTGAGTATCCTTATAAACAAAATTCTGAACTCTGTATTGTTAGCTTGCTTGGTTCTATTTCATTTACTTCCTCTTCTAGAGATTTCTTCTGTTCTTTCCTTTGTGACATGTTTCTTTGCCTCCACATTTTGACTTCTTGCAGGTGTTTGTTTCTATGTATAAAGTAGAGCTGCTATGTCTCCTGGAATTTGTAGAGTGGCTTTATGTAGTAGGTGTCCTGTAGGGTCCAGTAGCTCAGCCTCCCCAGTCACCTGAGCTGGGCCTTCTAGGTGCTCCCCTGTGTGGGCTGTGTGCACTGTCCTGTTGTACTTGAGCCTTGGTTGCTGTTGAAATCACTGGGAGGAATTGACTCCCAGGCCCAGCAGCTGTGAGGACCAGCTGCAACTACAGCCAAAGAGCTGCTGTGCTGGAGACACAACTACGGAGCAGGATTTACTTCAGTGGAGCTTTGGTGTTCACCAAGTGCACCCCCTGAGTGTGTCACTCGTGGATGTGGTAGGGTTGTAATCCAGCATGGTCGAGTCTGAGCACCAGGTGCACTGTCTCTGAGGCCTCCCGGGAGGTGCAAAGTCAGCCTCTGCCAGTGCCTTGCCCAGGGCCACCTACCTTGAGCTACACAGCAAACTGTAGTTGGCTGCTACTTGTGCTGGGCTTGGAGGTGTCCAGGGGAGGTCAAATTATGAACCAATGCAGGCTTCCACTAGTGCCAGGCCCGGGGCCACTTATCAAGCCGTATGGGGCACACTGCTGCTTGTTTGAGAGATTTTAGAAAAGTCTTAAGCATAAGGCTAGAGAGCCCACTTGCACAGAAAAGCCACTGGAAATGGCTTGGATGAGGTTGCAGGTGGGGAGGTGTGAGTCAGGTGCTGGCGATTCAAATATAGCACCTGCCTGCTGGCTCTGTGGTGGAGGGCTTGCCAAAGGAGCAATGGCCTCTGCCAGCTTTTCTGTCTGGGAGAAAGCCGCCCCTCCACCTCTTGCCCCAATTTCAGGCAGGTTAGTTCCTCCTCAAGTGTCCCAGGTTCCTCTCAAGCTGCTGCCCAGCGCTGGGGCTCAGAGGGAGCGTGTCTGAGTGAGTCCGTGCTAGGGCCCTATTTAGAGGAGCTGCCGGGGACTCCCACAGCCTCTGAGTCCCTCAGCCACAGTCTGTGCTGGTTTTTACAGCCCGGAGTTGTGGAGTCATCTCTTCCCGGCCTTGGAGCCCTGGACTGGGGGCCTGCTGTGGGGCTGGGACCCCCTCACTCCTCCGGGAAACCTCCACTGCCAAGATGTCTCTCCCGGGTTTAAACTGCTGCACTGGGTGTAGGGCCACGGTCCTGTCTCTGGGATTTAGCCCCGATTTGCCCATATCTCCACGCCTTCTACTGATCTAGATGCTTTTTCAGTTCCCTGTTTGTAGGCCTTCTGTGCAGCCAGATTTTAGGAGGCTCTGAGTGATGGTTGTTCTGTATTTTGGTTGTGATGTTGATGTGGTTGTGGGAGGCGGCGGGTGCAGCTGTTACCTACGCCATTTTGTTTCCTCCTCCTCTTTATTTTTTAAAACTATTTTAAATTGATTTTTCGAGAGAGGGGGAGTTAGAAATGTACGTTAGAGCGAAACATTGATCAGTTGCCTCCTGCATGCCCCCTACTGGGCCTGAGCCCACTACTGGCGCATGTGCTCTGACCAGGAATTGAACAAGTAACCTCTTGGTGCACAAGAGGATGCCCAACCAACTGAGCCACACCAGCCAGAGCTAAGTCAAATTTTCTATTAAAATGTAATATTTAAAAACTTTCTTGTTCACTTTAGAATGGTTTTGAGCTACTTTCCCAATTTAGATAAATTTATTGCGTACAATTTTACTTTTATTTTTATTCAATTTTCAAAATTTAAATAGTTCACATAAGTACAATAATTAAGACATGTTTAAAAATGAGATTTGCTATATACATATACACATCTTATAAATCCAGGTGCTACTCAGTATTTAGTCAATTTCATATCTCCTCTTTTACACAGACAATAACATGAAAACATGACTAGAAAACTCAGTCTGATTTACCAATCCATATCCATTGATTTGACCTTCAATGAAAGTTTTTTTGAATCTAAATAGAAATGATATGGTTAAAATTATGTAAAACTTAGCTGATAATAAATGACCTCTGTCTTCCCTAAAGGTATATTCTTTCTAAAGCAATAGACAGATATGATTGATTAGTAAACTATTCAAACATAGCAATAACACTATGCAAAATACCAAGAACCTTTTCTCTTACAACTGTCTCAAGACTGAGACCGAGATTATTAACAATGTTTTAGAATACTGGCCCACAGAGAAAGAGACTCACTGAACTGAGATATTTAGGGGCTCTGGTAAAGAGTTTTCTACATAAGTCAAAGTCTTTATTAAATAAAACCATTTAATTTTCTTTAACTCAACATCCCAACTGAAAATCCCAAACTCATTTGACCATCTAATACTTTACTCAAGTAACACTTATTGACAGCCCTTGTGTTACCTTAGACTGTCAGTATAGACAGTCAGTCGGAGACTACCAGCCAAGATGATACAAGGGGTGGTTCTTACACTGAGCCCACAAGCTAGAAAGATGAATGGACATGGCCCCAGTGTGCCAAAAGCTAGCAAAATAATTGGAAAGAAAAGAAAAAAGCCCTCCCATCCTTATCCCTATATGAATGGTTGGCTTGAGCAGGAAGAAAGATGGTTTTTGAGGCAAGGGGAGTCTGCCATTCTCCCAGGCCATGTGGCTGCCAAATAAAACCCCTTTCTTTTTACACCAGCACTTGCCTTGTTTGGCTTTCATTCATTACAGCAAGCAGCAGAACCTCTCTCTGTTCTTTTTTATTCAGTTACACTTGGATTATACTTTGGAATGTTGTCAATGATATGGTGATTCTTCATTTAAGTACATTATGCAATATGAGCCAGGCACTGGTCAGTATGTTAGCTCATTCATGCAACTCTCCACTTGCTCATGAAGGCAGAGCTTTTTCTGTCTTAGTCACCACTGCATCCCCAGTGGTTAAGCCTGTTACAGTGCCTATTTAGTGTGACTACCATGCTCTAGTGACTGAGTTAGGAGTTAAGTCAACAAAGATTAATAAGGAGTATTTTCTATTTACTCTTGTGGAGAGGACAATTATATAAACAATATAAACAATTACAAAAAATGTGGCAATTGATGTCTGAATAAAGTGCTTTGAGGGCACTCATGAAGGACTTATGAATTGTGCTAGAGAGATCAGGGAGAGATGTTGCTAGAAATAAGCTTTTAAAGGATAAAAAGGGATGTATCTGGTGAATGAGGAAAGGAGAGGTGCTGAACCCATGATAAAGCCACACTAAAAATGAATAACCCCAAAGCTCCAACTCTAATAACAATCATTTCTTGGTGATTTTCTCCTTTCTTCCTAACACTGGAGTGTTTCATAGGTGAGTGAATGAATAAATGAATTTTGGTTCAGTGAAATCTATGATTGCTTCCACCACCTCATAGTTTGAATCTCATTCAAACATTCCAAGAGAGCTTCCCAGACTATATATTCCAGACTATATATGGTAAAATATAGAAAGAAAAAGATTATTGTGGGTGAGGCAGTAGAACGTGGAAAGGTTGAACCACATTACATAGCGCCTCCATTCCTGCATGAAGTGTTTTGATAATCTCTGATATTCTGAACTCTAAAGTTATTTTCCTCATTGTCTTCCTTAAAGTTGTGTTATAATCATTTTTTTTGATGTGAAAAAAATAAGTCATACTAGATGTCTCTCTTTTCCTTTTTGTGACTCTCATTGAGCTAATGCTTTTTGAGCAAAAAATATGAGGCAGACACAATATTATATCCTTTAAACATATCATTTAATCCTTACACAGTTCTATGAGATATGTATTAACTCCAAATTTCATAGAAAAAGGAGGCTCAAGAAAGCCCTATAACAAGCCCAACTGCCAGGTCTAGTATTCAATAAATATATCCTTATTTAATGCCTATTCTAGAACAGGGACTATTTCTAGGAACTAGGAATACAATAATGATTAAAACTGAAAAGTTGTCTACCCTCATGTAGTATACAATTCTCATGTAGTAAAACAGACAATAAGTATGTTAAAAAGCAAAAAGAAAAATTGGATAATGATAAGAATTACAAAGAAAATAAAGCTTAGTTATAGGATACAGAATGATGACGAATATTACATATAGCATGTTTAGGGAAAGCCTCTATGAAAAGGTAACATATGAGCTGATATCTTGGCGATGAGAAGGATCTAGTCACCCCAGGTAAAAGACAAAAGCATTCTAGACAGTAGGGAGAGGCAGCCAAGAGGCACTACACTGAACATGAGCTTGGTATGTTCAAGTAACAGAAGAAATGTTAGTGTGGGTTAAGCTTAGAAAATAAGAGGATAGAATGTGTTCTGAAATTAGGCAAGGACAGGAGCATTTAGGGTCTTGAAGAAGTATTTGGGTAATTTTAAGAACACAGTAGTAATAAGATTGATTTATACTTTATCTTACTCTGGCTGCTATGTGAGGAAAAATGCTATAGGATTAAGGTGGAAGCTGAAAAGGAGGGTAGGTAAATGTTGAAGCAGTCAGGATGGAGACAATTGTGTTAGATAGCATTGGAACTAAACATAAGAGGTCAGATTTTGAATATATTTTATTGATAGAGCTAATAGGACTAGCTGATATAATACAGTTGCAGAGGGAAGGGTATTGAAGGAGTGATGAAGAAAAGAAAGGGATGAAAGATCACTTCCCATTGGGGATTTCTGCTTATAGGTTGGAGAAGTAAGCTCCTAACAAAATGAATCTTCCACAGACAACCATAAAATCTGAGCAAAATAGAAACAACAACCTGATAGCTGTGGAGAGTAAACAAAAACTGTGATTTTGGAGGGGAGTTTATCCCTAGAGAAGCTACAGTCATGGCAATGGTACAGAGTTAATAAACTCTGACAAAAGACTTTCTGGACAAAGAAACAGGGGAAAGAGCCCAAGGTAAATAGGGATGTTGGATAGTGAGGTGAGAACTAATGAAAAGAGAGTACCTGAGAAGAGGAGTGTCAAATTCTGTTTTTAAATTCTGTTCAAGTGTCTTGCTGAGTCTTGAATTGCAATGAGTAAGACAGACAAAAGAAGTCTGAACAAAAAACCGAGTCATAGCCCACTGTAGATGTGACAGAGTATAAAGTCTGAGTTTAAAGTAGTTAACTCACTTTAAAACAATAGTAGCAACACTTCTGAAAAGAATGTAACAGAATGCAAAGTTTCTTCCGAGATAACATTTACAATTTCTGGGACACAATAAAAAGTTACAAAGAGCTAGAAAAATATGACCCATTTTCAAGGGAAAACAAAAATCAATGGATGTTAATCACAAGATGAATAAGGTGTTAGAATCTGACAAGGATTAAGCATCTTCTTGGATCACAATGCCATGAAACTAGAAATCAACCATTATAAAAAAACACAAAAATATTCAAACACATGGAAGCTAAGTAACAATGAATAGATTACCAATGAGATCAAGGAAGAAATCAAATACTTTGTGGCAAAAAAATGAAAATAACCCAAAATCTATGGGACACAGCAAAAGCAGTCCTGACAGGAAAGTTCATAGCATTACAGGCCTATCTCAAGAAACAAGAAAAAGCTCTAATGAACCATCTAACACAACTAAAAGAACTAGAACGAGAACAGCAAGAAAAACCCGAGGAAGGAGAAGAAAAGAAATAATAAAGATCAGAGTGAAATTAATGACATAGAGACTAAAATAACAATACAAAAAATCAATGAACCCAAGAGCTGGTTCTTTGAAAAGATAAATAAGATTGATGTACCTTTAGCCAGACTCATCAAGAAACAAAGAGAGAGGACCCAAATAAATAAAATCAGAAATGAAAGAGGCGATATAACAACCGACCCAACAGGAATACAAAGGATCATAAGAAAATACTATGAGCAACTATATGTCAACAAACTGGACAACATGAGTGAAATGGACAAATTCCTAGAAGCATACAATCTTCCAAAGCTGAATCAGGAAGAGGCAGAAAACCCAAATAGGTCGATGACAACTAAAGAAATTGATACAGTAATCTAAAAGTTCCCAGGAAATAAAAGTCCTGGACCAGATGGATTTACAGGCAAGATTTACCAAACATTCAAAGAAGAATTAACACCTATTCTATTCAAACTATTCCAGAAAATTTAAGAGGAGGGAAATTCCCAAACTCTTTTTATGAGGCCAGCATCATACTAATCCCCAAGCCAGAAAAAGACACTACAAAGAAAGAAAATTACAGGCCAATATCCCTGATGAACATAGATGCTAAAATCCTCAACAAAATACTAGCAAACCAGATCCAGCAATACATTAAAAAGATCATACACCATGACCAAGTGGGATTTATTCCGGGGATGCAAGGCTGGTATAACATCTGCATATCAATAAATGTGATACATCACATAAACAAAATGCAGGACAAAAAGCATATGATCATATCAATAGATCCAGAAAAAGCATTCGACAAAATCCAGCACCCATTTCTGATAAAAACTTTCAGCAAAGTGGGAAAAGAGGGATTATACCTTAACATAATAAAGGCCATATACGACAGACCTACAGCCAACATCATACTAAATGGTCAAAAACTAAAGCCATTTTCCTTAAAAACAGGAACAATACAGGGATGTCCACTTTCACCACTCTTATTTAACATAGTACTGGAAGTCCTTACCACAGCGATCAGACAAAAAGACAACATAAAAGATATCCAAATTGGAAAGGAGGAAGTAAAATTGTCATTATTTGCAGATGACATGATATTGTACATAGATAACCCTAAAGACTCCATCAAAGTTCTACTAGTTTTGATAAATGAATTTGACAAGGTAGCTGGATACAAAATCAACATCCGGAAATCAATGGCATTCTTATACAACAATAATGAACTTTCAGAGTGAGAAACTAAAAAAACAATCCTATTTACCAATGCAACTAAAAAAATAAGATACCTAGGAATAAACTTAACCAAGGATGTAAAAGACCTATACTTGGAAAACTACAGGACACTGAAAAATGAAATAGAGGAAGATATAAACAAGTGGAAGACTATACCATGCTCATGGATTGGAAGAATTAATATCATTAAAATGTCCATACTACCCAAAGCAATTTATAGATTCTATACAATTCCTATTAAAATACCAACAGCATATTTCACAGATCTTGAACAAACATTTTGGAAATTTATATGGAACGAAAAAAGACCCCGAATAGCTGCAGCCACCTTGAGAAAAAAGAACAGAGTGGGAGAATTCATTTTACCCGATATCAAATAGAAGTACAAAGCCATTGTAATCAAAACAGCCTGGTATTGGTACAACACCAGACACATAGACCAAGGGAACAGAACAGAAACCCCAGAAATATACTCATGCCATTATGGTCAGTTAATATTTGACAAAGGAGGCAAGAGCATACAATCTAGAAAAGACAGCCTCTTCAATAAATGGTGTTGGGAAAATTGGACAGGTACATGCAAAAAAATGAAACTAGACCACCAACTTTCACCATACACAAAAATTAACTCAAAATGGATAAAAGACTTAAATGTAAGCAGCAAAACTATAAAAATCCTGAAAGAAAACATAGACAGTTTAGTCACGGACATCTCACATAATGGAATTTTCACTGATACATCTCCTAGGGCAAGAGAAACAAAAGAAAAAATAAACATATGGGACTACATCAAACTAAAAGCTTCTGCACAGCAAAAGAAAACAGCCTCAAAATACAAAGGAACCCCACGGTCTGGGAAACCATATTTGCCAAGGATGTACCTGATAAGGGGCTAATTTCCAAAGCATACAAAGAACTCATACTACTCAGCAAGAGGAAGACAAACAATCCAATTAAAAAATGGTCAAAGGACCTGAATAGACACTTCCCCAAAGAAGACATACAGATGGCGAAGAGATGTATGAGAAAATGCTGGACATTGATAATCATCAGAGAGATGCAAATTAAAACCACAATGAGGTATCACTTCACACCTGTAAGAATGGCTACCTTCAACAAATCAACAAACGACATGTGCTGGCAAGGGTGTGGAGAAAGGGTAACCCTAGTACACTGCTGGTGGGAATGCAGACTGGTGCAGCCACTATGAAAAACAGTATAGAAGTTTCTCAAAAAATTAAAAATGGAGCTGACTTTTGACGCAGTGATACCACTTCTAGGAATATATCCTAAGAATCCTGAAACACTAATCAAAAGAATATATGCACCCCTATGTTCATAGCAGCGCAGTTTACAATAGCTAAGATCTGGAAACAGCCCAAGTGCCCATCAGTAGGTGATTGGATAAAAAAGCTGTGGGACATTTACACCATGGAATACTATGTAGCTGTAAAGAAGAAGGCTCTCATACAATTTGGGATAGTATAGAAGGACCTGGAGAATATTATGTTAAGTGAAGTAAGCCAGGCAGGGAAAGACAGGCATCACATGATCTCACTTATATGTGGAATCTAAAGAATTTAATGGACTGATGAACAGAAAAGATTCAATGATATGGAAGCATGGATCAGACTGAGGAATGTCAGAGGGATGGAAGAGGGCAGGTGGGTGGAGGGGGAGAGATTAACCAAAGAATTATATGCATATATGCACAACCCAAGGACAGGGACAGTGGTGTGGAGAGGGACTGGGGAGGGGGTTGGGATGGGGTGGAATGAGTCATTGGGATAAAAAGGGACATCTGTAATATTTTAAACAAACAAACAAACAAACAAACAAACAAAATAAGTGGGGGAAAAAAGAATTTGACAAGGGCTTTAAATTAGCTACTAGAATGAAGTAAAGGAAAATGCAGTCATAATGAATGAAAGATAGGAAATTTGAGCAACTGGAAAATGTGAAGGAAAACCAAATGAAAAATCTTACAATGCAAAGTAAAATGTCTGAAAAAATAATTCACAGGATAGTTTGAATAGCTGAATGGAAATACAGAGAAAGTCAGTAAACTTGAAGATACATCAATATAAATTAACCAATCTGAAGAAGAGAAAAAAGATTGAAAGAAATAGAGACTTAGGTTCTGTAGTAAAATATGATGAGGTATATTATATATGCAATTAAAAGCACACAAAACAGAAAGGGTAGCAGCAAAATATTTGAATAAATAATGGCCAAAAATATTCCACACTTAGAATGATATATCTTTATAGATTTCAGAAGGTGAGTGATCTCGTAGAAAATACAGATGAAGAAAACCATTTGTAGGAACATCAGAGTCAAACTGTTGAAAAACAAATATAAAGAAAAATCCTGAAAGCTTCCAGAAAAAAAAGGACATATTACATATCCAGGGAGAAAAACATGGAGCTCAAAAAACATTGGGGAAACATCTTTAATGTGTTGAAAGAAAAATAATATATTATTAACCTAGAACTCCACGTTCCTCTTTGAATACATACAACTAATAGACAAAAAAATCAGTAAAGCCATAGACCATCAGAACCACACTATCAACCATTTTGAGCTAATATAAATGTATAGAACATATGCTCAATGACAGAAGAATGAACATTATTTTCAAGTGCATATGGTATGTTTGTGAAGATATAGCACAAATACTGGGTCATAAAACATTATTTAAACTTAAAGTAACTGAAATTACATAGAGCATGTTCTTTGACTATAATTAAATAAATAAGATATCTATGAACACCCCAAATATTTATAAAATAAACACATATATAATATAGTGGTTATAAAAGAAATTATAAAACAGGAAATCATTTCATAAAATCCTAAAGAAAATACTAGCAATTCCAATATAGCAGTACATCAAAAAAAAATAATACATCACGATCAAGTGGGGTTCATTTCAGGGGGATAAGGAAGTTTTAACACATGTAAATCAATCAATGTAATACACCACATTAACAAAAGAAAGGATAAAAATTATAAGATCTTATCAATAGATGTAGAGAAAGCATTTGATAAGATACAATATCCTTTTATGATTAAGATATTCAATAAAACAGGAATAAAAGGAAAGTATCTTAACATAATAAAGGCCATATATGATAAATCCTCAGATAATATCATACTCAATGGTGAAATACTGAAAGCTTTTCCTCTAAGATCAAGAACAAGACAAGGATGTCCACTCTCATCACTCTTATTCAACATAGTTCTGGAAGTCCTAGCCAGAGAAATAAGGCAAGAGAAATAAATAAAAGGCATCCAAATAGGGAAGCAAGAAATAAAACTGTCACTTTTTGCTGATGACACAATTCTGTACATAGAAAACCCTAAAGACTCTCAAAAATCTATTAGAAACAATAAACAAATAAAGTTGCAGGATACAAAATCAATATAAAAAAATCTATTTCCTTCCTGTATACCAACAAAACTCCAGAAAAAGAAATGAAAAAAAAAAAAAAAACTCCCTTTGCAATTGCAGCCAAAAGAATAAAACACCTAGGAATAAACTTAACAAAGAACATGAATGACCTATATACTGAAAATTACAAAGCATTATTAAAAGAGACTGAAAAAGACACAACAAAATGGAAAAATATCCCATGTTCATGGATTGGAAGAATCAACATAATTAAAATGGCCATATTACCCAAAGCAATATACAGATTTAATGCAATCCCCAACAAAATACCAATGCCATTTTTAGTTTTAGTTTTTATTTATTTTTATTTTTTAAAAATATACCTTTATTGATTTCAGAGAGTGGAAAGGAGAGGGAGAGAGATAGAAACATCAGTGATGAGAGAGTCATTGATGGAGCCTGCAACCGGGCATGTGCCCTGACCGGGAATTGAACCCCGATCGCCTGGATCCTAGGTTGATGCTCAACTGCTGAGCCACGCCCGGCTGGGCCCAATGCCATTTTTTAAAGAAAAAGAATAAGAAATCATCAGATTTGTATGGACCACAAATGACCCCGAATAACCACAGTAATCCTGAGAAAAAAGAACAAAGCTAGAGATATCACACTACCTGACTTCAAATTATAGCACAGGGCTACAATAATCAAAACAGCATGGCACTGGCACAGAAACAGACACGCAGATCAGTGGAACAGAATAGAGCGCCCAGATATAAAACCACATGTACATATAGGCAGATAATTTTTGACAAAGGAGCCAGAAACACACAATGCAGTAAAGACAGTCTCTTCAATAAATGGTGCTGGGAAAACTGGAAAGCCACATGCAAAAGAATGAAACTGGATTACAGTTTGTCCCCATGTACAAAAATCAACTCAAAATGGATCAAAGACCTAAATGTGAGACCTGAAACGATAAGTTACATAGAAGAAGACATAAGTATCAAACTTATGAACCTTGGTCATAGAGAACATTTTATGAATTTGGCCCCCAAAGGCAAAGAAAGTAAAGGCAAAAATAAATGAATGGGACTATATCAAACTAAAAAGCTTCTGCACAGCAAAAGAAACTGACAACAAAACAAAGAGGCAGCCAACCAGATGGGAGATGATATTTGCAAACAGTAGCTCTGACAAAGGTTTAATTTCCAAAATATATAAAGAGCTCATAAAACTCAACACCAAACAAACAAACAAAGAACCCAATCAAAAAGTGGGCAGAGGACCTGAACAGACACCTCTCCCAAGAAGACATACAAACAGCCAATAGATATATGAAAATATGTTCAACTTCACTAGCAATTAGGGAAATGCAAATCAAAACTACAATGAGATACCACCTCACATGTCAGAGTGGCTATTATCAACCAGACAAGCCAAACAAATGCTGGAGAGGTTGTGGAAAAAAGGGAGCCCTCGTTCACTGCTGGTGGGAATGTAGACTGGTACACCCACTATGGAAAGCCATCTGGCGATTCCTAAAAAAACTAATAATAGAGCTACCATATGATCCAGCAATCCCTCTCCTGGGTATATACCTGAAAAACTCAAAAAGATGTATTTGCAAAGATATATGCACCCTTATTTCATTGCAGCAGTATTCACGGTGGACAAGACATGGAAACAACCAAAGTGTCCTGTGATAGAGGGCTGGATAAAGAAGATGTGATATATATATACTAGGGAATACTACTCAGCCATAAGAAAAGACAAAATACTTCCATTTGCAACGACATGGATGGACCTTAAGGATCTTATGCTAAGTGAAATAAGTCAATCAGAAAAAGCTAAGAACCATATGATTTCACTCATATGTGGGGTATAAAATTGAAACTTGTGGACACAAAGAGCAGTGTGGTGGTTGCCAGAGGGAAGGGGAGAGGGGTGAAGAGGGTCTTAATATAAGGGGATGGGAGAGGATATGACTTTGGGTGGAGGGCACACAGAGCAATATACAGATCTTGGAACATAGAAACCCACACCTGAAACCTATATAGTTATATTAACCACTGTCACCCCAATAAATTTAATAAAAAAAAGAAAAAAACATGCTAATGAAAGTAAAATGGATGCAAGCTGAAGTTAATGCAGTACATAGAAATGTATAACCTTAAATACTTATATTGGAAAAAAGAAAGGTCTAAAACTAATAACCTAAGTTTGCATCTAAAAAAAACTAGAGAAAGAAAAGCAGAGTAAACCTAAATAGAAAAAAAGAAAATAATAAAGAGCAGAAATCACAAACTGTTATCTTGCAGAGAATTTGTTAATCTAGCTAATCCCATGTATAGCACAGGGTTGGAAATGTCCCAATAAGTGAGTCTGTGTTCTACATTTATGTGTATGTGCACGTTAGATGAAGGAGATATTAGAATCTGGAATCACTAGCACAATTTAGAAAATGCCTGTTTTTATGACTTTGATTAATTGGAACTCTTGCTTGTGCAGTTAGAAAAATACACTTATATTGTTTACATTTGTTGTTAAATTGGAATTGAGCCACTTTTCATTTGATTTGGAAAATTTCTCTAATAATGACTAAAGAAAAGCTCAGAATTTTAAAATATTACAGCTTTACTGTTATACATAAATTTTCATCAATGACCATATACGTACTTTAAGCTCTTCTGGAAGACCAAAAAGAAGGAAAGAGAGAGAGGGAGGAAGGGAGGGAAGAAAAGAGAGAATTGCATCCTCTCTTGTGTCCTGGGGAAACAATCTTTATCTTCAAAGGTAAAGAAATACCTAAGTTTCTGTTTCCAGAGCAATGCTTTCAGATCTAATTTTTCCCTTATGTGGCGGAGATGGACCAATTTATCAGTGATGGGGAGCAAGGTAGGAAATAATCAGTTAAGACATTTCCTGAATTCAATTCATCTGGTCCTTTGCTACATAAATAGGTTTACATAAGTTAAACAAACAACCTCTTCCTTTTTGGAAAGGCAAGATGTTCTATTTCTCTACATTTAGTACATCTGTCTAGGTATAATGACATAAAATAGTTCAAATAGGAAGGTAAGCCTTAGTTACCTTGATATGTTGCATATTACAAAAGGATACCTACAATGGGCTCTTGGTCTCTAAGAAAAAATTGGCAGCAAAGTGGTAGTTGCATTGTTTAACAAATATCTACAGAGAAAATGGGGAGCCCATTAGGGAGACTTCTCTTAAAGGTGTATCACTTGAGTTTAAGTTTGCTGTGTCTGATAAATAGGAAGCAGAGTTCAAGATTAAACAAGGTATTTGCATAACTATTTTCTTTAACTTGGAAAAACAGAAACAAATCATAATTCCAATTGTCTCAGTGTTCTGGTTACTTCATTGTTGCAAGTCAGTATACCATTGGTAGTATTTATATATAAAAATTCAAACAAAAAAAGGCTATTTTAGAGGCACTTGAATTTTCCAAAAATGTTTGAAACTAACTCAATAAAAAGCATCTCTAAATTTAAGTGATCTAAATATGATAATCAGAAAATTTTCTGAAATAAGTGTTTCGGTGATGCTTTGAATTTCAACTTTTACCAAACAAAAAATTTAGAAGAAAAAGTATACTAAAGGATATTAGTTTAGAAGTTTGATAATGAAACCTGGTATCATTTACTACTTATTCTATGACACATAATTATCCTAATTTTTGGAGTACTGTATTTAGAATTTACTTTAGTTAGGATGAAAGTAAAATTTAGTGGGAACTCTTCAATTTTAAGTTTAGTAGGCTACACGGGGAATTTTCAAAATCTTTTCTGCTAAAAAGGTGTTTTGAGAGAGGGCTTCCACTACTGCTCCAGGTTAACTCTCTAAACTACTGTACAGGGCTCAATTATCCACTGCAATTACTATCCTCCAGTTTTAGGAAAACTGGACAAGTTATAAGGATTAAATACAATTTGAAACTAATCTGTCATAGTAGTATGGCTAGTCTAGTAATGCTGTAAAGAGTAGCTTCTCAGAAAGAAGATGGATTATAATTACTGAATGGGGCTCAGCTAAAAGTCCCAGCTAGCTAGAAGTGTTAACTCTAGAGAGCCAACAGATAAAACTATAAAAGGAAATAATTTCCAATGGAATGTCCAGCTGTAACCTGGAAGGTCATTAACAAAGATAATGTGCCCTATTTGGATCTCCCTTCAGAATATTGCTGACTCTACTCAGTCTTTATCTTATGTGCCTCAAAACAGCTTTGGTTCTGGGCAAGATTACCATCCTTAATTTGAAATCAACTAGGGAAAAGAAAGTCCCATTTATCCAAACACCTATCTTATTTCCCTTCTGATTTCTCCAGGTCTCCTGGCAACTTGATCTGTTTTCTTCATTGTTCGTATGGTTCTTATCCAAAACCCTTGGGACTGAACATGTTTCAAACCATAAGTTTTCAAATGTTAGGAAAGCAGGATGGTGCAGATGCTTTGTACTATGTGTCACTACCAGTAGAGTTTGGGTTAGTACTCCACAATTAAATAAATTAATATATCTCCAAAAATGTATAAATATTCACACTAAGTGGGATAAATAAAGACAAAAATAGCCACATATTGGTTTAAGTTTTGCCACTAGTAATGTTCTCTTCAAGCACATGAAAAGAATTTAAGGTTTTCAGAACTTTATTTTTTTAAAATATGTTTTTTATTTATTTTAGAGAGGAAGGGAGAGAGAAAGAAAGAAACATAGATGAGAGAAACATCTATCAGCCACCTCCCACGTGCCACTTACTGGGGATTGAGCCTGAAACCGAGGGCACCAGTAATCTAACCAGCAACCCCTTGGTGTAGTGGATGATGCTCAGCCAACTGAGCCACACCGGCCAGGGCTGGTTTTCAAGACTTTTAAAAAGGATTAAAGACCTGTAACAAATCCTAGAAGTGAAATGCTTATTCCAATTTGATGCAAATGCTTAAGTGAATTCAAAGTTTCATTAACTTATTTTATTTTCCAATAATATTAGTCAGTTGCCATATTCTAGTCCTGGCAAGTAAACACAAAACTTTTTGTGTGCTTTCATTTTCATAGATGATGACATCATAATCCTATTAGCCTTCTGAAGTTCTTCTAAATAAGATTAACAAAATATTTCATATAAAATATAAATAATGGTTTTGTAAAAAAGTTTATTTTTATTGATTTGTTATATAAAATCCAAAAGAACAGAGTGTGTTGCCTCCTTACCAAACCAACAGCCATTGTTCTTATGTTTCTCCAGTAGACAGATTCTAGCATCAATACTGACTAGAGTCATATTACAAAAGTGGCGTTATAATTTATGTCATATGCATACATTTGAGATCTGAGGAAAAACTAAATTCAGTCAGAAAATTAATTTACAAAATTAATATACATGTGATTATAACTGAAGATGATTTAGTAAGAACCTACTTCCTGATGGACAAGTTTAACAACCAATGACAACAGAGTCTTCAATATGTGCAAATTTATTTTGTTTATAATGTCTATTTATTGATTTTAGAGAGAAGGAGAGAGAGAAATATCGATTTGTTGATCCACTTATTTATGCATTCATTGGTTGATTCTTGTATGTGCCCTGACCGGGGATTGAACCCACGACCTTGGTGTATTGGGACAAAGCTCTAACCAACTTAGCTACTGGGCTAGGGCTTACATTTCTTGATTTCACTCTTCTGAATATTTTAAGTGTAGTTCTTATAAGAGCTAGGGGAGGAGAGAAATATCCCTTTTGAAATCCTTTCATTTTCCACATTTCCACAATTCTGTATACATACCCTATGCACCTACAATTCTTATTTTGAATATATACCTATGTAGACTTTTAGCATACATACACACATATATCATATTCTTTTAAGCAAAGATTAGGATTAAGTTCATGTGGAGCTAAATAATAAAACAGAGTAAACTTGTAGAATGTATAATGAATTTTTACATTTTTAACTATCCTCATTATTCAACAAGTCTTTCTAAATTATGTCTCTCCTTTTTTTCTATCACCCTCTTTACATCTATGTTAACCGGCATACAACTGCAATTTTAAATTCTCCAATAAGCACAACATCCACAAAACTTAATAATGAAGAAAACAAGGTTAGGCATACCCTTACACTGAGTTATTATCTCTAGAAACCTTCAAGCTACACGTAAAGCTTTCTGGTAGATGACAAGTGATTTAAAGCTTTTCAGGTAAGTTTCAGGAATAAAAGTTCTCCTACTTAAGTAGGCACTTTTGTATAGCAACAATATAAATAAAACAACAATATGAACATTGATAACATGAAATATAAAGATGTAGAGATAATATGATTTGAAATTATTCAAAGATATATAATCTAAGATTTAAAAAGTGGTGCTTCTTTGCTAGTTTGATAAAAACAAAATACTTCTCTAAAAATATTCTTAGTATACCTAGCAACACATTTATAATTTCTAAATTAGCATTGCCTTCCCACAGCAGTCCCCCACTTCACAGAACCAATTTTTCTGAACTTCAGTCTTCTACCCACCCTGGCACTTCTGATAGATTAGCAGTTAGTGCTTCAGTTCTTTTCCTCTGCAGGCCTGGATTCCCCAGTTGTTTGTTTACTCTAGTTGTTAGAAAACATTGCAATTCCATTAATTGCTACTCTGGGAAAGGACAGAAAAATCTACTTTATAGAATTTAGTATCTTTCAAAATATTGTGTATTGCATTTTCTTGTGTCTGGCTCTTCAACACACACACACACACACACACACACACACACACACACACACACACACGAGCTCAGTTAAGGACCATATTTTGCCTTTGAGGAATTAGAAAAGATCCAAACTACATCTACCCTGAGTGCAAACTGTATTGATTGTGGGGGAAAATATTTTAACACTGAATAGCTCTGAAGTTGGCTAACTTCCTGGGTATTTATTTCACTGGGACTATTTTACTACAACTATAAAAATAAAAACACTTGATTTAGAAGTTATAAATGAATAGATTCATCTTATATACCAATAAGTTTTAAAAAATCAAAATATAACAATACTAAAAAGCCTTATTAGGAAAAAACATTGTACAAATGTAAATTCTAAAACAGAGTACATATTAAAGAGCATTGAGGACTACTTATTTGTTCCTCTTTCAAAAAACAAACATACATATACACAAGTAGAAACCCTACAAAAGATATAAGCCGTAGATACGACAAGACAGGTTATTTACTAGAAAAGATTGTACCCTTAATCACAAAAACTACTAAAGCAAATGAACTAAGACAGAATAATAATATTAGTAGTATACTTAGCTAGCAGTCTAACCATTTACCAGAAATAACCACTTTATCTGTGCTGTTTTCTTTTTCGGAATCCAATAAACTGCCATTATATTCCTTGTAAATGGTTCCATTACAAGCATTCTATAACAACAACCTAATCTCTTGATAATTATAATAAATGCCTGTAATCAAAGAAGGAACAATTTAAAATAGGAAGGAGAAAAGGCTGTTTTTCATCAAACTCATTGCAGCTCTGTGACCTTTGAAGTATTCAGCTACAATATGGCTTTCCCTCCAATTTTGTTCAAATAAATATTTAAGGAAATACCAGATCAATGATGATTTGGATTGAGGTATTTTAGCATTGTTTCAGAATCTTAAATTGTGTTAACAGTAAGAATAAAGGAACATCTTTTTTAGGAGCGTAAATTTTTGCTTAGAGTATAAGTTTCTGGAATTCAAATGATAAATGATTTAGTTAGAGATGTAATATTTCCCTCAGACAACAAAAGCAATAGTTATTTTAGAAAACTATAACGATGAGCTAGCTTTTCACAGTGCCTATGTCTTTAAGGAAGTATTATTTTCCTTGAAGACAGCACATCTCAACACAGAAGTTAGGATAAACCATGATTTTCAGAGATCACATAAGTAATTGAAGGCTGATAAAGTTACAGGAAATGACTATATATGATCAGAATGGCTTTCATCTGTATTTTGTTAGACCAAGCATTGATTTCACTTTTCAACTGTGAACAGCAAAGGCCAGCTGTGGTCAGAGTGGGAGCAAACTGTGAACCAGGGTTATACTAGAGGGGGAATTGCTTGGGAAAAGAAGTAATACTTTTTAATAAGTTATAGAAAAAAACCTACACTTTCTAAATGTTTGGAGAAATATGTAGGGGTTTTCACAAGCTGTCAAAAGTGATGGATCCAATTTATGACAAAATGAAACCTTTGAGTTTGGTTGTGGGAATAAACAGAATTATGAGGAGGAAATAAACAAAGAAAAGGAAAATATAAAAATATTGCCTTTAAGGCAGAAAAAACTACATTTTACTTGATATTCCCAGAAGTGCTAAGAGGAAATTTTTGACAGCACATTGAAAAGCAAGATTCCCTTCATAAAACCTTTCACATTTATTTAACTAAGCACAATCATTGAAAATGACCTTTATCCAAACCCTTCACAGCGGTCTTAAAATGATCTAAAATGACTGCCAGATATTGTTTAAATAACATTACTTAACTAAAAGTCATTACCCAGGGGCAATATTAAAGTACTGGCAAGTAAATACAGATCTATTTTCAGCAAAATATGTTAACAGGCTTAATGAAAACTTGATAACATTAAACATCTTTGTCAGAAGGCTAACAAATAATACAAATTATCTCAGTTTTTCAGAACCGGAAGGGAATGTATGGTTTTCACATTCAAGGCATCTTATTTGCTCTTAATGGAGGTAAGCATCACAGGAAAAAAATCTAAACAATAAAAATGTTGTTTACTACTTAAAATTGTAAAAAAATAAATGTTATACCCAGAGGGGCGTTTCCAAAACATATTTAAACTAAATAAATGAAATTTTTATACTTGCCAAATGTTATAAATTTCAGAAAATAGATTTTTTTAATCAATTGTCAAAATAAATATATAAAATTTATCCATCTTTAATTTTTCTTTTTAAATTTATCTTCAAAATAAGATAAAAGGCTACCTAATAGACCAGGAATAGAGGGGTAGGTAAAAACATATGTCAGGAATAATCGATAGTTTATCAAAAACTGTATACTTGTGGATTCTAAAAATTTTACAAATTCCATTGTTCCATAATGCATTTCTGTTTCAGTTAGTGAAAACTGGACATACTTGGGGCAAAGATTTTCCTGCATTAAAAGCATGATTAGTTCAGTAAATCATGGCTTTGAGATAAAGATGATTACTGTATCTCCTTGATGGGAAAAGGAGAAGGGTATAGGAGGTTCATTTCACCACCAAGCAATTATGCTGAGCCAGAAAGTTACCATTTATCATGGCTGAAAGATGACACTCACTGTTAGCCAAGGGAAACTGCTACTCAAGTGCTTCTTTCTAGATCAATATACCATGTTTGTTTGTTTGTTGTTTTTTTTCCTTAGCAAAAAGTAATTATAGAACAGAAACTTCACAATCAATACCTTCTCAGGCTAATTTAAAGTCAGTTATAAAGGTGTGAAAGTATGGCACTGTCAGCTGTCACTGAAGTCTACCCCATTAAATACAAATTAAGCCTGTTTTTCTGTGCTGTTAATCAAATCTTTCCTAGTGTTATTTCAAGTCTTCAGTACTGGCCCCTTAGAAATAAAGTACTGTTAGGTTTTATTTGTGTGTGTTTTTTCTTACTAAAACATACCTAGTTACTAATGATGACATAACAACATAGGAGAGTTGCCATTAATTAACCCATTAGTATTTTTCAAGAAAATGAAAAGAAAAAGAAAAAAATTGATTCACGAGGGAAAAGAAATCACTGTCCCTACTCAGTGAAAACTAAAGTACCTCTGGAAGCACGTTTCCTAATCTTCCACTGGAGGTTCTGACCTTCTTCGAATTTCTGAGATCCACAAAGAGAACAATCTACAATTCTAGAATGTACAACTGAATTTTTCTCAAAATAAATGGTCCTTGCACTTAGGGAGGTAGATCATAGATAGTATACATATGTTTATTGTATATACTTAGATAAAAATAGGTGCTTCAATCATTTGAAAATCTATTCACATGTCAACTTGACAACTGCTATCTGTAAGACAGAGCTTAGTCTTATAAACCAATCTAATATATCAGAAAAGGTTAAAGGCCATGGAAAAAATCACTCCTTCAATGAAAAAAAGTTTGACATCCAATTTTCAAGCTGATTTATCAGTGGAAAGCTAAATTGATAGGTTGCCATTATTGGAGAGTAGCCTGTCTAAGAAAGCCGTTACAAAAACCTCTCATTTTGGTTTAGCCACATTAATCAATATAAACCTATACTGTTTCAATTTTTAAAACATTGATCTTCTGCTGTAAGCTTAGTGCAGCCACATTTATCAACAGTCATAAAAAAAGCTCAATATATTTTTAAACAAAGGTTCAGAAAGTAAAATGATCAAATAGAATTCAGGTTTACTTGTATTGTTGCTTAATCATTGTTACCAGAAATTGTTTAATCTAGTTAATCAAGAAATTGAGTTAATTTTTATTTTATTTTAGGAAATAACTATTACTTTTCACTTTGTTCTCAGTTTAACTCATCTAACAACATATCCTAGGTTTCTCAGTTACTTAGCTCTTGTCAGAGTATCCTAGAGGTTTTCTACGTTTTTCTAAATATTTACAATTAGAAAAATGATAAAGTGAGTACATTTTTATTTAATATACAAAATACTTTAAATTTGTTAATCATTAGCTGAAAGTGACAGCAGAGAATCACCCAAAACATTTTGAAATAATTTCAGACTGTGTAATTAAATTATTTTGTGGGCAGAGAAGACTTAAATATTTCTTAGTTTACAACTGTATGGATGAAAATTCTGCTAATAAAATAGGAATTCTGATAAAAGTCACCCATTGTGTTCTGGGAAATTCAAAGTAAAAAAAGTAAAAATCAATATTATTTGTATTTATTGTCACATTATTGGTATTTTATTATGTGTACTATTAAGAATCTAGAGGGAATGAGCAGAAGAAAATGCTATTATAGAACAATCCTGCCTTTAAAAAAAATTCCAAAATGACATAATTTAAGTCCAAGTTATATCATATATTTTATAATATATATTTGGTTTAAATTTTGAAATAGTATATAATTTCTACTATATCTAGAAAATATATATTTCTAGTAAAACTTGTCATATTAATACAATTACTTAAGCAAACATACATATTCAAATATATTTACTGTGGATCTGTACAGAAAGTTATATAAAACAAGAAATTGGAAAGGATGGGGAAATGTAAATCATACATGTTCACTTTTACTTATTCCCTTCCACATATGTGTGGCAAGGTGGTGAACTTTATACAAAGCCAGATAAATGGATACAGTCCCTGCCCATTAGTATGAAACAGATAACATCAAGAGATTTTATAGTATTAGGCCCATACATAGATATACTCATGCCAACCTTAATTTACCAAAGTCTAAATTAATAAAGCTGAGCTACTGTAGAATTTTAATTCAGTAAAGACTCAAAAGGATTTACCAGAAGAACAAAAATAATGCCAGAGAAGAAGAAAATATGATACAGTCAGTGCAGGGGTTGAAATAGAGGATATCTTATCCAACGGTGGCAAGCCTATTATACTTTTGAAAGTGGAAGGTAACATGAAAAAGTGAAAAACTTCAAACTGAATTCTGTTTGGTGATCCTCAAGTGAGCTCATAATTAACTTTGGGAATGGTGCAATATTATATTTGTATTTCTTTAGAAAAAAATGTAGTCTAATTACAAAATGGGCATGATTGAAAGTGGATATGTAATTAAAAAAAACAAAAAACATTTTCCAATTCTACATTGTAGGTGGTATAGGTCATATCTAAAACACCCTGATTGGTGAAAAAGCATAAAAACAGACTATAACCTGCTGAGTGTTTAAATTACTGTTCTGATTATTTATCAGGCACTAGCACATCAGGAGATGTATTACTCTTACATACTTCAAGAGTATTACTTAATGCCTTAAATATACAATTCACCACTTAGAAATTTTTATTAAAGGTAGAGAGAATCCATTTAGGTATAAAATTGTAAGATAAGTAAACACTCTTTAGAACATGATGATTCAGAAGTAAAGTATTAATGTAATTCTGACAATTTACAGTTGATACTGGTAATGTTCATGGTTTGTCTTCCTATACACCAGCCTTTTCTTTGGGGTCTCAGTCAGTGAACCACTGCATGCTGTTCTAATCACTGTGCTTGTGACTGGCCTGGGTACTAGAATCTCCTTTCTTTTCAATCTTTATCATAGTTCTAAAACCATCTGGGCCTCTATGCTAGATTTGCTTCTCCACATGGGACTTTTCATGTGGCCAGCCCATCATGCCAATCCAATATCTATCTTTCTGGCTGCTTCACCACTATTCCCAACAGAGAAGAAAATGTTCATTTATCTCCAACATATATTTAAACATATACAAACATCACAAATCTGTAACTTTTCCTGAAATAATTTCCCTCTTAATCTTTTAAAATACTGATAGAAATAGTATCCACATTATTCTTGTAATCAAGGTCAAATTTTATAAATAATTTAGCCATTTTCCTTTTCCCCATATTTTACATATTCATTAACTCTTTGGATGTCTTTCCCAGAAACAGCTATGTAAAATCTATCCTGTTTACTGACTATCATCTCTGGGCTAGGAGAATGCTAGTGCTAAGATAAGTTACATCTCCTGGCCATGCCCTGACCTGCTCGCCCACAGAAGAGCTCTCTGTGCTCTTCTTTTGTCTTTTCCTCCAGTCAGTCTCAAGTTCAGTCCTCCAACCACTCACTTTAACAATTCTCCTGAGCATGGAGAGCCCTGTAATCCTCTGAATTAGACTTAACTTCTTTACTTGAGCTTTAAGGAAGGACCTCTGTCTTATCTCCTCATCCCCCCAAAATAATGCTATTTGTGGTTGATACAATGATTAGGCATAACCTATTCTTGGCTGAAGTTATTTATTTATTTATTTTTACTTTAAACAATATACTTCCTCCTATTCTCAACTCTGATTGCTCTTAAAAAGTCTACCAGTTACCATTTTAAGGCCACTGAATTCATTTCATTCAATTCTGGGAGTCTTCCTAGATGGGAGATTTTGATGAATGCTTTACTTACCTCTTCGAAAGACTGTCTAAATTTTTCTTCCACTGAATTCTCTTATAATTCAAATTTCCCAAAATCTGTAGGTACTCTTATGCATGATCACTGTATGCATATCCTGCTGGTATGAATGTGTTTAAGGACAAAGGGCAAAGCAAGCATATTATGAATCAGTACCTGCTAGCCCACAGATTGTATAAAGGAAGATGCATGAGGAAATTATGTGCTAAGGTGGCATTGTAAATCTCTGACTGATTACTCATGAGTTTCTAGTAAGTGTCTAAATTAGGGGATAAACAGAACTAAAGTTTCCTTTGTTGCCAAAGTTAAGCATTTTCATTTCCAGTTCAACTTAGCTTATGAGTTTTTAGTTCATGCTACAAAATTTACATATTTTCATTGTTTTTAAAGTAGATAGTATTATAAGAAACTACAACACTTTGAAAATGTAAACCTATTACAAAGCTGAGATAAAAAGAGAGTAAATGAGAAAGAAATAATGCCTTACTTTCAGACTGATGTAGAAATGATAACAATTCAGTTTTCTTCATTAATTAATTCATTTTATAATTATTATTGACCATTTTTATGTGCATTAATGTTTTCCAAAATATATAATTTACTGGTTAAGAAGCATATGCTACATAAAATTAAAAAAAAAATTACTAATTCCAAATTCACTTAGTAATTGCCTTTCCTTTTGTTCCCTGTACTTCTCACTATAAAATAAAGGCTAACCCTCATGTTGCTTAAATATATGTTAAATAAAAGACTTGTTCTTAATATTAAGATAACAGGGACAGCACCAAAAAAGGGAACAGGTGATGACATTTTCATCATCCCCAATGAAACTTGTGGGCATCTTGTTTAAGCACTGAGCTAACAATATAAAGAAGTTATCATAAAGAGATTCCATGGGATTTTAATATAATTACTACTATAAAAAAACCTTGTTATCATGTCCTCAGAGTTTGAGCACTAAATGATAAATATCCTGACTAGTACCCTATATAAGATGTTTCCCCTCACATTCATCACCCAGGGGTATTATAACTGCTTGTTTACTTTTCCCTAATGCCCTGTGACCTCGTTTTAACATTCAGTATCATATGACATAAATGCCCATTATATCTGTCATGGCAAAAGAATCATTGTTGTCTTTTTCCCCCACTCCTCATCAATTTAGTTTTACCCCTGAGTATTAAATATAATTAGACATAGAATATAATTTTAAAAAAACAAGAGACAAACTATTTTTATAAAGTAACACAATTATAATAAATAGCTAGATAAACTAGTTTGGAAGGGGTGGAAAATGTCAGTAAGGATCAAGAAGATTATATTCTTTTTCTTATGAACTCCCAATCCTGATTTAGTATTACCATAAGTATTTCATGACCTCTCATGACTTATTTTCTTATCTGTAAAATTGAGTTGCTACAAAACCAGGTTTAATCTTTAGTTAGACAGTCAAGATCTTCCTTGATTGAATTTGAACCCTATTTTGGAGTCTTAGCTTTAAATACTATCATTTTCATACTTCATTCTGGATAATTTAATGTAATGAGACATGCCTGGTTGTTTCAACCCTATGTAATTATTTGGGACTCAAAAGTCTGAATACTCATCTATTTCTTTATAAAGCATACACTCTAATTAATGCTTCACTCAAAATGTTATTAAATATTCATTCACATTAATATTATAACTACTAAAAATTGCTATGAGCTCACAAACTAGGCTATAGTTCTTCAGGGCTGAGACTGATCCTTACATATCTTTGCATTCTACACTGAGTGTAGCAAGTGGTCTACTGTGTATCATATCACAGAATACTTTGTTACATATGTATTAATGTAGATGGAAGAAGGTATATTCCCCTAAATGACATATTAATTAAACTACCAGTTAGCTAACAAACATAACTATGTGCAGAACGTATTGCTAGAGGTTAGGCACTTAAACTTTTAAGAAGCTTTCATTCTGAAAAGTCATTATCTAGTTTAATAATCACTCTTTGATAATTTAATATTATAATATCAATCAATTGAATTGCTATATTAGTAAAAAAAAAGAGAAAATTCATATGACCATATGATAACTAATGAAAAAGCATATGACAAAATTATATACTTATTCAGAATAAAACCTTTTAACAAATTAGGATGGGAAGAGAAGGGAACTTCCTTTCATTTGATAAAGAATATCTACAAAAAAACAATAACAGACAGACAAGTCTATGGAAAATATTACAATTATGGCAAAATATTTAAAACTTTCCCCTTGCCATTAGTACTATCACACTTCAGTTTAACACTGTATTGGAGCCCCTAGTCATCACAGCAAAGGGAAAACAAAAGGAACAAAAAGAGAACTGCAAATTGAAAAAGAAGTAAAACTGTCAGTATTTGTTATGGCAAGACTGTACTCACAGGAAATCTAATAAAAAGGGAAACTATAACAATTAATAAGTGAATTTGGCAAGATTATTGGATAAAGGTCTATGTACGGAAACAACCATATTTTATATATAGGTCTCAAGCTCATAGTTACATTTTAAAAATGATAATATTTACAGGAGTTTCACGGAAAAAACATCAAATACCTAGGAATAAGTTCTATGAAAGAAGTATAGCATTTCCCCACTGAAAACTACAAATTACTACTGAGAAAAATTAAAGACCTATATAAATAAAGTCATATTTCATTGATATTACAGTATTTTAAAGATGCCAATTCTCCAATTTTTTCTATAGAATCAATACAATCCTAATCAAATTTCTAACATTTATTTTTACAGAAATGGGCAAGATGTTTCAAAAATTTAACATGGAAATGCAAAGGCCAAGAGTAGCAGTAAATCTGTGAGAGCCACATAACTCTCACAGGGTTTACTTTACTAGGCATCAAGACCTATTTATCCAGCAATAGTAATTAAGACAATGTGGGCTTGGTGCAAGAACAGACAAGCTGATCAAAAGAACTTAAGAGAAAGTCCAGGAATTCCAGAGACAGACCCAGAACAAGCATCTTCATACAGTGCGGAAAAAAAAATGATTTTTCCCAATAAATAGTACTGGGTCAAATGACTATCCAGATGGTAAAACATTAATCTTGACTTCTACCAGTTACCATACACAATTCCAGATGGGTTTCAAATATGACTGTAAAAGGCAAATCAATAAAGCTTTTAGGAAAAAACAAAACAAACCTAGAACATCTTTATCATGTTTGAGCAGACGAAGATATCTTAAACAAAAATCACTAACCATCAAAGAAAAAAACTGGTAATTTGGACAGAAATTAGAAAGCAGAAGGCAACCCACAGAGTGGGCCTCAGATCCAGAATATTTGAAGTCTTACAAATCAGTGAGAATAAAAAGACAAGCCACTAGATCAATGGGCAAAAGACTTACACAGACATTTGACAAGAGAATAGGCAAATCTTTATCTGTTATTATAAAAGGTACTCAACTTGTCAATAATATTGTAATAACTATGTATGGTGTCACATGGGTATTAAACTCATTGGGGTGGTAACTTTATAGGGTATATAAATGTCTAATCACTATGGACACTAATATAATATTATATGTCAGCTGTAACTTTGGAAAGCAGTAAATGCACTGCTTATTTAATAAAAAATAAGTTTGGGTATATTCACAAAAGAGACTACTACATAACGATGAGAATAGCTAGCCTAAAACTATGTGCAATGATATGAATGATTCTTAAATATTTTTAAAAATATATATTTTTAATGTCTTTATTGATTTCAGAGAGTAAATGAGAGGGGCAGAGATAGAAACATCAGTGATGGGAGAGTCGTCGATCGGCTGCTTCCTGCACGCCCCCTACTGGGGACCAAGCCTACAACCTGGACATGTGTCCTGACAGGGAATCGAACTGAACTGGGAACCTCTTGGTTCATGGGTCAAGGCTCAACGACTGAACCACACTAGCTGAGGAAATCTAACAAATTTTATATTGTGTAAAATTAACCGAGTTTATATTATATGATTTCAATTACATAAATGCAAAAGTAGGTTAAAAATAATAAGCTCTTTGTTCTGGCCAGTGTGGTCAGTGGTTAAAGCATCAGCCCTCGCACCAAAAGGACATGGGTTTGATTCCCGGTCAAGGGCACATACCTGGGTTGCAACTTCAATCCTCGGCTGGGTTGGGAGGAGTGTAGAAGCAATTAATCCATGTGTCTCTCTCACATCTATGTTTCTCTATTTCCCTCTCTCTCCCTCTCCCTCTATCCCTCCTCCACTCCCTCTAAAAACCAATGACAAAAATATCATCTGGTGAGGATTAACAACAACAAAAATAGCTCTTTGAATTTAGAATAGTGGTTATCTTAACGGGGGTGGAGTATACAAGGAGGACTTCTAAGGAGCCGGTAATGTCTGTTTCTTTATCTAGGATTATAACTGCATAGTTATTTCCAGCTTTTGAAAATTCATTGAGCTGTTTTATTAAGATATATGCAATTTTCTGGAAACCACTCATGCCTCTTTTTTGCCTCCTTTCACTGTGATAATCTATGAGCCATTTCACTGCTTATTTGAAATTCAAATCTATCACTTTGATTGACTTATAAAATAAAATCTACCCAAGAAACTTGACTTTATTTGCATTCTTTACCAACACAAGAAGGAAAATTACAAAGCTAACTTTATAAACAAAAGATGTTAAATGGCCAGCCAATGTCATGATATAGTTTACACATACCAGGAAATCTCCAAAATATGTTTATAATGACCAATGTATTTTCTGGAATTTGACCACAGACACTTGTTCCTAAGAGCTAGGAAGCATTCTGTATTTTATTTTTTCTTCTAACCCTAAAGGTACATTATAATCAGAATGACTATGATGATTTTTTGGAAAAATACTACGATCAGACTCTATCTCCTCTGAGCTGCTATCTTAAAGTGATTAGTGAAGAGCTTGTGAAGACCAGAATAATAATAAAAAATGTCAATGAAAATAACCATATCAGTGCTTCTGTTTTGGGCAGGGAGTGAGTTTGTGTACTTGTGTGTATTTTTTGATTGAATTATTTGGTTTGATTGGATAAACGAAAGACAGGTATATAACAGAGGTCATAAAAATAGGAATGTACTGGTAGAAGGTATCAGAATGTATGGTGAAGTTACTGTGAAGGCAGGAGTCATATGGCTTCCAAAATGATATTTAATGGTAAAGCACTGAGCCAAAAAAAAACACCCAGAAACAACCGGAAGGCTAAATATCTGGATAGGTAGGTAAAGATCACTGGAATTGTGGCAGTCAGTCAGACAGGCATGAGCAGACCAAGGATGACGGGCTAGGTACAGAAGGTCATCAGGGTGGAAAGCCCCAGGTGCCTAGCAATGGGCAATTGTACAGTAGGACCTGGCCCTTAGGGTGACCTTTCCTCCCCTAGCATATTGCTGGTCATGCAGTTTGGATCCCTTGACCTTTCCTCCCTAGAGATAACATCTAGGCCTCAGTTGTATTTCAGCTCTAGGCTCAGATAAGAAACAAAACCAGGCACAGCTGACCTCAGAACCAGATGCATTAGATAATGAACCCCTGCCCTGGTGCCGGCCAATCAATTAGTAGAGACCAGAACCCTGAAAGGACACACCTGGAAAACTGCTGAATATTCTATTGAGATCTTTGCCTGAGACCTCCCCTAAAATCTCCACCCTTAAAACCCTTAGGAGGGAGGATCCAGTGAGTGCTCCCTCCTGGAAGCACTCCCTCTCTCTCTTTCCCTTCCTTCCCTCCCCTCCCCCCTCCCCTCAGGCTCTTTACCATTAGCTTCCTCACTCCCAAGCTCCTAGGGCTCTTCCTTTGTCTCTATAACTTGTTTCCTCAGCCCATTTCTTCTACTAATCATTTCTTCCACCTCTGTGATTTTATAAATAAATGTTCTCTTATAGTTTGGATCTTGGCTCTGAATTCTTTCCTAGCCAGAACTCAAGTACTGAGGTTGCTGAACCCAGATGGGGTCTGACCCCACCGGTCTAACAAACGGTACTGTTCTTGCTTCATACAACAGGATCTGAACTAGAGGCTTATTCATTGGAAGAGGTAAATTTTAACCAGGTTATAGGATGACAGCATCTTGTTGCTTCATGACAATTGTATGTTTCAGATGTTAAAGTTTGGAAGCACTTGTATTGGGGGAAATTAACCATCAAAACTATAGAGAATAGAGATTACTGCTCTGCAAGAAAGGGATATCCAGTCAAACCCTAATTCACAAAAGAGAGTTTCTTCCCACTTCTAGCCTCAACAATTCAGCCTAAATGGGACTTTTTTGCCCTTTATTGGCAGAGGATTTGGTTCTGTCACATAGTTCTCTTCACAATCACTGGACAGTGTTTAAATTAGCTTCCTTCTCTATCTGATGCTTCACCACCTCTGCTGCAGGTCTTAGCTGCTCAGAGTCTGATACTCTTTGATCAACAATAATCCTGCCACCACCACTGTAGCTCAACCCCTTTTTCTTAATCTCTGTTTGGTAAATAAAAATTCAAAACAAAAAAAACCAACTTATCAACAAACCAAGCAACTTAGAGGATAATTTTGGTTCAAGGTTCTTAGCAGCTTTTTCCCTATTCCTTAGCTCTTTAAAAAAAATGAAAACAAAGGGTATTTGATTGTCATGGTCTTTTCCATACCATAGAATATATCATCTCACCAGAATGGGATATGATACATTCTCCCATTTGCTAGGAAGAAATGCTGAACAGGGCCCCTCAATATCTGAGTTCCCAGCCTGAAGGTAGGATGCCAACACTTTTAACTGTAAACAGGCTTATAGGAATTTTTCTGCAGTCTCCTTTGATTAGAGCATGTGCCCACAACTTCATAATCTCTTTTCCTAACTACTCTAAAACTAATCTCCCTCTCCTTCAACAGTCTAACAGTCCAGAAGGGAGGACATCCTATCCCTTCCATCATCAGACTCACACATAGTCTCCAGCATCCTGGACATTATGCCTCAGGTCTTGCGCAATTCTAAACAACTGGGATAATTTATAGAAAGAAGATAAAGAAAAAAATGAACTAAAGGACATGTTTGACACTGAAGTATCAGCCTTTTTCATGAAATAAGATTTGTCAATTGACAAATCTGGTTTTCGTGAGTAATAGTAATACTAAAATTATATTGTGGTTTAAGTGACAGAAGTTTTAAATAAGAAGTTAGGCTTATAAAAATGTTTACAGACATTTAAATCACAGCAGTGAAATTAAATTTAACTAAATTTAAAATGAATGAAACAGCATTCTTAAAAAGAGAGGAAAGTTTTCACTCAAATGATGTGACATGCAAATAAAGTAGTTATATCAATGAACAAATGCCACAGAACAACTTCATAATACTTAAGGGCTCTGTACTTTATGACAGAACCTTTAATGAAAATGTTAATGTAGTCCTGAATAAAACTGAGCTAGCATTTCAGCTGCTTCAGTAAAACCTTCAGAGATCATGGAATTAACGGATCATTTTTCTTTTCCTATTATTAACCAAAAATAAAAGTTAAAAAAGAAAGAAATTTTGAAAAGGAACAACAACAAAGGTTTACGGTTTATACTATCTGATTAGTCCCTGACAAATTGCATTGTATTTAGACATTTTCCCCTCAAAAATACTTCTAGATCTGGGCCTTGAAAAATCAGACTTTGATGTGCATATTGGTCCCTTCCAAATGCACTCAGTCCTAGCAGAGGGAACCACAAGTGGTGGGATGTTGATAGCTCCAGACAGAGTATTCAAGGCCAGTTCCAAACAGCATCTGACATTGGCTTGCACCAAAGACGCTCCAAACGACTGAGAGTTCTAGCAAATCTACCAAATACATATGAACAAAACAAAATAGGCAGCCAAAATGGGGAGACGAAAAACCAAGCCCCAAAAGAAAGAAAAAAGATTATCCAGGAGAAGAGCTAAACAAAATGGAAATAAGCAGTCTATCAGATACAGAGTTCAGAATACTGACTATAAGAAAGATGAGAAAAGGTAGGGGAACTATGAAGGAAATCAAGAATGACAGAGTAGAAATGAAGATTACATTGGAAGGAATAAACAGCAGATTAGAGGAATCTGAGGGTCAGATCAGCCAATTAGAAGACAGAGTAGGAAAAATCACTCAATCAGAGATCAAAATGAAAATGATTAAAAAACAGGACAGTTTAAGGGAGCTGTGGGACAACATGAAACATAACAATATTCACATCAAAGGAGTATCAGAAGATGCAGAAAGTAAGCAAGGGTTAGGGAATCTCTTTTAAGAAATAATGGCAAAAAACTTCCTTGACCTGGTGAAGGAAAAAGCCACACCAGTTCAGGAGGCACAGAGAGTCCCAAACAAAAAGAGCCCCAAACATGCCCAAGCCCAGACACATAATGAAAATGCCAAAAAATACAAGACAAAGAGAGAGTCTTAAAGGCCACAAGAGAAAAGCAATCTGTTACCCACAAAGGAGCTCCCATAAGGCTTTCGGCTGACTTCTCATCAGAAACTCTACAGGCCAGAAGGGAATGGCATCAAGTATTCAAGGTAATGAAAAGCAAGGATCTGAACCCAAGACTACTCTATCCAGCAAGGCTATCATTCAAAACAGATGGTGAAATAGGAGCTTCTCAGACAACAAATGTCTAAAGGAGTTTATCACTACAAACCAGCAATGCAAGAAATGTTAAGGTGACTGCTGTAATAAGAAGTAGAAATATATATAGAGAGAAATATAGGCATAAAGAAATAAAATGGCAATAGAGAGGTATCTATCAATAATAACCTTAAATGTAAGTGGATTAAATGCTCCAATCAAAATACATAGGGTAGCTGAATGGATAAGAAAACATGACCCAAATATATGCTGTGTAGAAGAGACCTACCTCAGAACAAAAGACTTAGTATGAAAGAATGAAATTGTATGAACAAAGTATGAAACTGAAGGAATGAAAAAAAAAATTTTCCACACAAATGGAAATGAAAAAACACAGCTGGGGTAGCAATACTCATATCTGACAAAATAGACTTCAAAATGAATACCATAACTAGAGACAAGAAAGATCACTATATAATACTAAAGAAGTCAATCCAACAAGTGGATATAACCCTGATAAACATATATGCACCTAATATAGGAGCACCTAAATTTATAAAAAAATTCTGAAGGACTTTAAGGGAGAGATTGACAGCAATGCAGTCATGGTAGGGGACTTTAACACCCCACTGACTTCACTGGAGAGGTCTTCCGGACAAAAAATCAACAAGGAAACAGTGACCCTAAATGACACACTAGATCAGATGGATTTAATTGACATTTACAGAACATTTCACCCCAAAGCTGCAGAATATACATTCTTCTCGGGTGTGCATGGGACATTCTCAAAGATAAACCACATGTTAGGACACAAAACAAGTCTCTATAAGTTCAAGGAGACTGAAATCATATCAAGCATCTTCGAAGACCACAATGGCATGAAATTAGAAATGAACTACAATAAAAACACTAAAAACCTTCAAACGAACGGAGGCTAAATAGCATGTTAATGAACAATGAATGGGTTACCAAGAGGTAAAGGAAGAAATAAAAAACTTCCTGAAAACAAATGAAAATGAACACATACCACTCCAAATCTATGGAGCAGTCCTGATAGGAAAGCAGTCCTGATAGGAAAGATAGCACTACAGGTCTACCTCTAAAAACAAGAAAATTTTCTAATAAACTCTCTAACACTGTAACTTAAAAACTCAGAAAGAGAACAACAAGAAAAGCCCAGAGTAAATAGAAGGAAGGGAATAATAAAGATCAGAGCACACATAAATGACATAGAGACTAAAAAAACAATATAAAAGGTCAATGAAACCAAGAGCTGGTTATTTGAAAAAGATAAACAAGACTGGTGAACCTTTAGACAGACTCACTACGAAACAAAAAGAGAGGACCCAAATAAACAAAATCAAACCAAAAGAGGTAAAGTAACAACTAACCCAACAGGAATACAAAATATTTTAAGAAAATACTATGAACAGCTATATTCTACAAAGCTGTACAATCTGGATGAAATGGACAAATTCCTAGAAAAGTACAATCTTCCAAAACTTAATCAGGAAGAGTCTGAAAGCTTGAACAAGCCAATATCCGCTGATGACATTGAAGCAGTAAACAAAAAACTCCCAACACACAAAAGCCCTAGACTGAACGGCTTCACAGGGGAATTTTACCAAACATTCAAAGAAGTTCTAAAACCTATCCTCCTCAAACAATTCCAAAAAATCCAAGAGGAAGGAACAATTCCCATCTCCAGTGTACTAGGGTTTCCTTTTCTCCAAATCCAAGAGAAAGAACATTTCCAAACTCTTTTTATGAGGCCAGCATTAGCCTAATTAAAAAACCAGATAAAGATACTACAAAGAAAGAGAATTACTGGCCAATATCCCTGATGAACATAGATGCTAAAATCCTCAACAAAATATTAGCAAATCGGATCCAGCAACATATTAAAAAGATCATACGTCATGACCAAGTGTGATTTATCTCAGGGATGGAAGGCTTGTATAATATTCGCAGATCAATAAATGTGATACATACATAAGCATAAAGGGGAAAAATGGGATGAAATAAGTGGATATCAATAGTAATTTTAAATGTAAATGGAATAAATGGGCCAATCAAAAGACAAAGGGTAGCTGAATGGATAAGAAAACAGGACCCAAATATATGCTGTCTACAAGAGACCCACCTGAGAGCACAAGACTCACACAGGCTAAAAGTGAAGGGGTGGAGAAAAATATTCCATGCAAATGGAAAGGAAAAGAAAGCGGGAGTAGCAATTTTTATTTCTGACAAAACAGACTTCAAAATAAAGACCATAATGAGAGACAAAGTTGGTCACTACATATTACTAAAGGGATCAATCCAACAGGAGGAAATAACCCTTATGAACATTTATGCACCCAATATAGGAGCACCTAAATATATAAAAAATCTCTTGGGGGACTTCAAAGGGGAGATTGACAGCAACACAATCATAGTGAGGGACTTTAAAACCCCACTGTCAGCATTGGACAGATCATCAAGACAAAAAATCAACAGGGAAACGCAGACCTTAAATGAATCACTAGAACCTAATGGATTTAATTGACATTTATAGAACATTTCACCCCAAAGCAGCAGAATACACATTCTTCTCAAGTGCACATGGAACATTCTAAAAAATAGACCACATGTTAGGGCACAAGGCAAGTCTCTACAAATATAAGAAGATTGAAATCATATCAAGCATCTTCTCGGATCACAATGCCATGAAACTAGAAATCAACCACTATAAAAATACTCAAAAATATTCAAACACATGGAGGCTAAATAGCATGTTATTAAACAATGAATGAGTTACCAAGGAGATCAAGGAAGAAATCAAACAACTCATGGAAAGTAACGAAAATGAACAGACAACAACTCAAAACCTATGGGACACGGCAAAAGCAGTCTTGAGAGGAAAATTCATATCGTTACAGGCCCATCTCAAGAAACAAGAAAAAGATCTAATGAACCATCTAACAAAACAACTAAAAGAACTAGAACGAGAACAGCAAGAAAAGCCCCGAGGAAGTAGAAGGAAGGAAATAATAAAAATCAAAGCAGAGATTAATGACATAGAGACTAAAGAAAGAATACAAAAAAATCAATGAAACCAAGAGCTGGTTCTTTGAAAAAGTAAATAAGATTGATGCACCTTTAGCCAGACTCACTAAGAAACAAAGAGAGAGGACCCAAATAAATAAAACCAGAAATGAAAGAGGCGATATAACAACTGATCCAACAGAAATACAAAGGATTGTAAGAAAATATTATGAGCAACTGTATGCCAACAAATTGGAAAACATAGGGGAAATGGACAATTTCCTAGAAGCTTACAACCTTCCAAAGCTGAATCAAGAAGAGGCAGAAAACCTGAATAGGCCAATAACAACTAATGAAATTGAAGCAGTAATCAAAAAACTCCCAGCAAACAAAAGTACTGGACCAGATGGATTTACAGGCGAGTTTTACCATTCAAAGAAGAATTAACACCTATTGTATTCAAACTATTCCAGAAAATTCAAGAGGAGGAAAAACTCCCAAATTCTTTTTATGAGGCCAGCATCACCCTAATCCCAAAACCAGATAAAGATACTACAAAGAAAGAAAATTACAGGCCAATATCCCTGATGAACATAGATGCTAAAATCCTCACTAAAATACTAGCAAACCGGATCCAGCAATACATTAAAAAGATCATACATCATGACAAGTGCGATTTATTCCGGGGATGCAAGGCTGTTACAACATCCGCAAATCAATAAATGTGATACATCACATAAACAAAATGAAGGACAAAATCCAGCACCCATTTCTGATAAAAACTCTCAGCAAAGTGGGAATAGAGGGATCATACCTCAACATAATAAAGGCCATATACGACAGACCTACAGCCAACATCATACTCAATGGGCAAAAACTAAAACCATTTCCATTAAAAACCGGAACAAGACAGGGATGTCCACTTTCACCACCCTTATTCAATATAGTACTGGAAGTCCTCGCCATAGCCATCAGACAGGAGGAAAACATAAAAGGTATCCAAATTGGAAAGGAGGAAGTAAAACTGTCATTATTTGCAGATGACATGATATTGTACATAGAAAACCCTAAAGACTCCATCAAAGTACTACTAGATTTGATAAACAAATTTGGCAAGGTAGCTGGATACAAAATCAACATCCGGAAATCAATGGCATTCTTATACACCAACAATGAACTTTCAGAGAGAGAAACTAAAAAAGAAATACCATTTACCATTGCAACTAAAAAAGTAAGATGCCTAGGAATAAACTTAAACAAGGATGTAAAAGACCTGTACTCAGAAAACTATGTGACATTGAAAAAAGTAATAGAGGAAGATTTAAACAGGTGGAAGAAGATACCATGCTCATGGATTGGGAGAATTAATATCATTAAAATGTCTATACTACCCAAAGCAATTTATAAATTTAATGTAATTCCAATGAAAATACCAACAGCATATTTCGCAGACCTATAACAAACATTTCGAAAACTTATATGGAACGAAATAGAGCACGAATAGCTGCAGCCATCTTGAGAAAAAAGAACAGAGTGGGAGGGATCACATTGTCAGACTCCAAACTATATTACAAAGCCACTGTAATCAAAATGGCCTGGTATTGGTACAACAACAGGCATATAGATCAATGGAACAGAACAGAGACACCAGAAATAGACGCATGCCACTATGGTCAGTTAATATTTGACAAAGGAAGCAAGAGTATCCAATGGAGTAAGGACAGTCTCTTCAATAAATGGTGCTGGGAAAATTGGACAGATACATGCAAAAGAATGAAACTAGACCACCAACTTTCTCCATACACAAAAATAAACTCAAAATGGATAAAAGACTTCAATGTAAGTCACAAAAACCATAAAAATCCTGGAAGAAAACATACGCAGTAAAGTTACAGACATCCCATGTAGTGGACTTTTCACTGATACATCTCTTAGGGCAAGAGAAACAAAGGAAAAAATAAACGTATGGGACTACATCAAACTAAAAAGCTTCTGCACAGCAAAAGAAAACAGCCTCAAAATACAAAGGAACCCCAGGGTCTGGGAAAACATATTTGCCAAGGATGAATCTGATAAGGGGCTAATTTCCAAAGTGCACAAAGAACTCATAGCACTCAGCAAGAGAGAGACAAACAACCCAATTAAGAAATGGTCAAAGGACTTAAATAGACACTTCTCCAAAGAGGACATACGGATGGCCAAGAGACACATGAGAAAATGCTGGACGTCACTAATCATCAGAGAGATGCAAATTAAAACCACAATGAGGTATCACTTCACACCTGCCAGAATGGCTGCCATCAATAAATCAACAAACAACATGTGCTGGCAGGGATGTAGAGAAAGGGGAACCCTAGTACACTGCTGGTGGGAATGCAGACTGGTGTAACCACTATGGAAAACAGTATGGAGGTTCCTCAAAAAATTAAAAATGGAGCTGCCATTCGACCCAGTGATTCCACTCCTAGGAATGAATCCTAAGAACCCTGAAACATTCATCAGAAAGGATATATGTACCCTGATGTTCATAGCAGCACAGTTTACAATAGCTAAGATCTGGAAACAGCCCAAGTGCCCATTAGTAGATGAATGGATAAAAAAGCTGTGGGACATATACACCATGGAATACTATGCAGCTGTAAAGAAGAAGAATCTTGTACCCTTTGGGACATATGGATGGACCTGGAGAATATTATGCTAAGTGAAATAAGCCAGGCAGAGAAAGAGAAACATCACATGATCTTGCTTATATGTGGAATCTAAAGAACTTTATTAATAAACTGATGAACAGAATAGATTCAATGACATGGAAGCATAGATGAGACTGATGAATGTCAGAGGGATGGAGGAGGGCTGGTGGGTGGAGGGGGAGAGAGTAACCAAAGAATTTATGTGCATATATGCACAACCCAAGGACATGGACAATGGTGGGGAGAGGGACTGGGGAGGGGGAAGGAACGGGGTGGAACGGGTCATTGGGGAGAAAAAGGGACATCTGTAATATTTTAAAAAATAATAAAACTTTTAAAAAAAAAAGAAGAAGATCATGGATGACCAGGAAAAAGAAAAAAAAATGATTAAAACAGCAACTTTTAGACTATGTATATTATACCACAAAATAAAGATCAGTTACTCAGTAAAAAAAGTAAATAAAAAAAAATAAATAAATGTGATACATCACATAAACAAATCGAAACACAAAAATCACTTAATCATATCAATAGACTCAAGATTCGACAAAATCCAACACCCACTTTTGACAAAAACTCTCAGCAAAGTGGGAATTGAAGGATCATACCTCAACATAATTTAGGCCATTTATGTCAAACCTACAGCCAATGTCATACTCAATGGCAAAAACTAAAAGCATTTCCTTAAGAACAGGAATAAGACAGGGATGTCCGCTTTCACCACTCTTATTCAACATAGTACTGGAAGTCCTAGCCACAGCAATAGGATAAGAAGAAAACATACAAGGCATTCAAATTGGGAAAGAGGAAGTAAAACTGTCATTATTAGCAGATGACATGATATTGTACACAGAAAATCCTAAAGTCTCCACCAAAAACTACTAGATTTAATAAATGAATTCGGCAAGGTAGCAGGATACAAAATTAACACCCAGAAGTAGATGGCACTTTTATATACCAATAATGTCCTCTCAGAAAGAGAAACTAAATAAAAATCCCATTTACCATTGCAACAAAAAAATTAAGAGATTTAGGGATAAACTTAGCCAAGGAGGTAAAAGACCTGTACTCGGGAAAACTACAAGATATTGCAAAAAGAGATAGATGAAGGTATAAACAAGTGGAAGAATATGCTGTGTTTATGGATTGGAAGAATTAACATCATTAAAATGTCCATACTACCCAAAGCAATCTATAAATTCAATGTAATCCCTATTAAAATACCAACATCATATTTCACAGATCTAGCACAAACATGCCAAAAATTTATATGGAACCAAAAAACACCCCAAATAGCCACAGCAATCTTGAGAAAGAACAAAGTTGGAGGGATCACAATATCAGATATCAAGTGATACTACAAAGCCACTGTATTCAAAACAGTCTGGTACTGGCACAAGAACAGACATAGAGATCAGTGGAATGGAACAGAGAACACAGAAATTGACCCAAGATATTATGCTCAATTAATATTTCACAAAGGAAGCAAGAACATATAATAGAGTAGAGACAGTTTTGTCAATAAATGGTGTTGGCAAAATTGTACAGTTACAGGCACAAAAATGAAACTAGACCACCAACTTACACCATACTAAAAAACAAACTCAAAATTGATAAAAGTCTTAAATGTAAGACATCAAATAATAAAAATCATAGAAGCAAACATAGTCAGCAAAATCTCAGACATCTCTCATAGCAATATGTTTGCCAATATATCTCCTAGGGCAAGAGAAACAAAGGAGAAACTAAACAAATGGGAGTACAGTAATATAAAAAGCTTCTACACGGCAAAAGAAACCATCAACAAAATGAAAAGGGAGCCCCCTGTACAGGAGAACATTTGCCAATGACACATGTGATAAAAGGTTAATATCCAAAATATATAAGGAACTCATACAACTTAACAAAAGGAAGGCAAACAACCCAATCAAAAAAGGGGGAAAGGACCTAAACAGACACTTCTCCAAAGAGGACATACAGATGGCTAAGACACATATGAAAAAATGCTCAAAGTCTCTAATAATCAGAGAGATGCACATTAAAATGGCAATGAGATATCACCGCACACATGTCATAATGGCTGCCATCAACAAGTCAACAAACAAGCGCTGGAGACAAGTGCCGGCGAGGATGTGGAGAAAAGGGACCCCTAGCACACTGCTGCTGGGAATGTAGATTGTTGCAGCCATTATGGAAAGCAGTATGCAGTTTCCTCAAAAAATTAAATATGGAACTGCCATTTGACCCAGTGACCCCACTTATAGGAATATATCCTAAGAAACCCAATGCACCGATCAGACAGGGTATACTCATCCCTATGTTCACAGCAGCCCAATTTACAGTAGCTAAGATCTGGGAACAGCGCAAGTGCCCATCAGTAGATGAGTGGATAAAAAAGCTGTGGGACATTTACACCATGGAATACTATGCAGCTGTAAAAAAAAAGAAGGTTCTCTTACCCTTTGTGACAGTGTGGCTGGACCTGGAGAGTATTATGTTAAGCGAAACAGGCCAGTCAGAGAAAGACAAGTATCACATCATCTCACTTATATGTGGAATATAATGAAGAAGATAAACTGATGAACAAAATAGATCCAGAGACATAGAAGCATGGAACAGACTGAGGGATCTCAGAGGGAAGTCAGGGGTGGGGGAGTGGGAAGAGATTAACCAAAGAACTTATAGGCATAAATGCATTACCCACGGACACAGACGATAATATGGGGAAGGCCTGGGGGTGGGGTGGATGTGGGATGAAGGGGATGAATGGGGGGAAAAGAGGGAGACATTTGTAATACTTTCAACAATAAAGATAAATTTTAAAAAAACAAAACTTATCTGTGATTTTATGTGAGGACTTACTCTTTTGTATGAGGAAATTTATCTTGACTTTTGAGGAATGTAGTCTTCAATCTTTAAAAAAAAAAATAGTTTAAAGAAAATAAACCAGCCCAGCCTGGTGTGGCTCAGCGGTTGAGCGTCATCCTGGGATCCAGGCGATCGGGGGTTTGATTCCTGGTCAGGACACATGCCCGTGTTGTGGGCTCGATCAATGACTCTCTCATCATTGATGTTTCGATTTCTCTCTCTCCCTCTCCTTTCCTCTCTCTGAAATCAATAAAGGTATGTTAAAAAAAAAAAAAAAAAAAATTAGAAAAAGAAAATAAACCAGGGGATGTAGTAAACACATGAATATGGAAAGGTCACTTTAAATCCCAGGCAACTAGTAGTTTAAAAATCCAAAAGCACAGGCTCTACAGGAAATAGAATGAGTACCACTGTTCTTGACTAGTGAATGGCACAAAGTTAAACATGTAAGCAAAAGAATATTTTTTTCAAATCAGCTTCACAGATACCAACTTAAATAAGTGATGTTAAGATGTTTATATAGAGGGGGGGAAATTATTACATCTAGGGTAAAAAAACTGAACACAGATCATTACTCTTTCAATATTCAAAAAGCAGCAATTTACTAGGTAACTGTAAATTAAATAGTCATATTAATTCAGTTAACTATGAATTAAAAAAAGCAACTTAGGAAACATGCCTAAGTCCCTTAAGTTTTCTGAAATAGTATAGTGAAGATAATGTGTGATTACAAATCCAAACTTCTGTTATTTACTATAAATTTTAACCTCCCAATGCTATCATTTCATTTATAGTTTCTGGGAACATAAGTTAATTTGGCACCTTGGCAGATATTTGCAAAACAATGATACAATAAGGTAGATCCCGTGTTTGTATCACATAAAAATATTGTTATACATGTCTTTTATGTAGTAGAAGGGAAAAACAAAACATGTAGGTATGGCTGTTTAACCATAATTCATTGAAGGTGAAGAGAAGAAAGACAAAAGTCAAAGTGAAGAGGATGAGCCTTGGTATAATATTATTCTTCGAATAAACAGGAGGATTTTCTAAGATTTTCTTTTTCTAAACAAGTCTACAAAAATATTGTAGCTTTTAAATTTCATTTGGCAAATTTAAGAGAAACCTGAAGAAGTAAAAAAAGCACATGAATATGAAATATAAAATAGCCTAGAGTTGAGATGGCATGAATCAAAATAGATATTTTGGGTTCTCATTCAAAAATCAAAATAAATCAATGTACCCCATGAGTTTAAACCAGATTTTAACTAGGTAAATAAACACAATCTAGGAAAGTGTCTAAAAGTTGTCCATGGATTTTTTGAAAGACCAGGAAAGTAATGTCAAGGTGATTAATAATAGTTAATTACTCAGAAACAAAAAATAAACCTATACACATTTTTACCTTAATAAAAAGCTGCCCAAAGTTTTAGAAATACAGGCTGGATTTCTGACTCTACAGCACTGTGGGTAATACTGCTTCTATTGAAAAAACTTTACTAATAAGTAATATTTTACCACAGATTTTTTTAGGAAAGCTATATTTAGTAAGTATTCTAGCCAGTTATTTCTATATAGTTATAAGACTACAATGCCAATTAATAAATGTTTTCATTTCAATAACAGTGAAAAGAATATAAGAAAACCATAAGTTAAATTAGGTCTCAGAACAGTAAAGATAGCTTTTAAGCCCCATAGATGTTTTGGGCCTGAGATATGTTGATGAATATTCCAATGATCAAATATAACATTGTACATACTTAAATTAAAAGGAAAACAGTTAAAAATGCCACTAAGTTATTAGATTTCTTTAAAAATTATTATCAGTTTGAATATTCATTTATTTGATAAACATTTGATGAAACTCCAGGATTTTGCTTTCTAATTTATGCTTCATAATTCTGTGAAGTAATTATTAGGCCACATTTTACAAATAAAAAATACTGAAGTTTGGAGAGGTTAGGAAATCTGTCAAAGCTATCAGATCTGAAGCTTTGGAGATGAAATTTGAATTCAAATCTGTCTTAGTCTGAAGCTCCAACATAATGCTATCCATATAATTACTTAATACTTATAACAATATTAATAACTTAAATTTCACACTAAATTAACAATTTAGTTTACTTTCCTTATGTTCAAAGTTACTTTCCTTATGTTCAAAGTTTACCAAATGATACACTGAAAGTGAGAATTCTACCAAATACATAAAATATTGTAGTTAAAATTATTCAAAATATCCTGAATAATGTTATTCATTCTTTCCATATTTCATGGTAAAGCAGAAAGTTAGAAGTGGAGACAGAAGAGAAACATATTCTTATTCAATTTTATCCAACTGTATTAATTTCTGAAATGTTAGAAATGTTAGTAAATATACACAAATAATAATTATTTGGGCACATTTGTTCACTTCCTAATTTACAGATCACATCTTATGTGCCAGGCTTCATGTATCAAGAACTTCAACTCCTGAGGAACATAGTTTTGGCAGTAAAGTAAAAAAATATATATATATATAATATGGCAGGGATATAAAAATAAGAAAGTGTTAAAGAAGCAGAGGGAAGAAACTAAGCCAAAAGTGGTCATATTTAAAATCCGTTTTATTAGTCTTAAGTTAAAGATGACAAGTGGACAACTGGAAATTCTGATCTGACCAGAGGGGAGTTTAACAAAAGTCAGTCAGTGGTTTTTGTTTGTTTTTCTTGTGTTGTTTTTTTTCTGGGATAATCATTAAGGTACTCTGGTACTCAAACAAACTCTCAGGCTACCATAAAAATGCTCAGACCCACTATATGGCAGAGTTTCCCATTAACAACAAATAGGCACCTCAGATGGTTTGGGTGCATTTGTTTACAAGCAGAGGCTGGAATAGTGGAACCTTCTTAATAAAACTTTCTAGCCCCAGCATCTGAAAACAAAAATACACTGAACTGAGTTAATATGCTACATCTTTGGTGTTATTTAGATATTATTGAGAGAAGACCTGGTGGGGAAGCGGGGGTGGAGGGGACCAGTGGTGGGGGTGGTAAAAAAAGACATCTGTAATACTTTCAACAATAAAGATAAATTTAAAAAAGACAGACAATAAAAAGTGTTGAAAAGGAAGCAGAGATATCAGAACTCACATATATCACAGGTGGAATGTAAAAAGGTACAGACACTTCAGAAAAGTTGGCAATTTCTTTTTTTTAAAGATCTCTGGGTTTTTTTATAACTTTTTTTTGAGATAACTGACATATAACACTGTGTAAGTTTAAGGTTTACACATGATGGTTTGATACATGTATTGCAAAATGTTCACCAAAATAGGGTTAGTTAGCACTTCCATCATCTCACATCATCTCACCTGTGTGCGTGGTAAAAAAAAAGAAAGAAAAAAAAAAAAAGTTACCTCTTTTGGGAAGTATGTAGCAAGGAGTGACGTAATTATCATCATCATAATAACGAACATTTGGAACTACTATGATTTTAATCCTCACAGCCTTCTTAAGAGGCGCATCCTGTGTATTAATAATGTGAATGTTAAATGTTAAAAACTAATCAGAGAGTTACTTTACAATATCTGCAGTGCAGACTGTTTCAAAGAATGAAACAAGAAATAGTAGTGTTAATAATGGTAAAGTGGTTTACCATTAGCCAGAAGAAAAATAAGTTTTTTTGGATTTCAGGAAGATGGAGGAAACTGAAATCTCAAAATGAAAACCACTTTAATGGCATGGTTTCTGATGGTACAGAATAGATAGATATTGAAGAATTCAAGAATACCAAGTGACAAACTTGAGATATTTTATTCCTCTAGGTTCTGTAGTGTACACCAAAATTGGAAGAGCAGAAAACAGCCACAATCTCTGGGTCAGGAGTATATGTAAGGTTGTGAGGTAATTATCATGTTATAGATCAAATCTGGGTTGGCCAAAATTGAACTTTCACGTAAAATAATCTAGGAGATGGTAAATAAGAAAGTAACAAAGTCTTATTTTTTATATAGATTAAAAGGACCTACATGTAATAAAGAATTACATAAAAACAACTGATTCATCAATATTATTTTAATCTAAACCAACTATCAATAGACATGCTGCTCCTCAAGAGTCCAATTATAAGGTTCTCATCACCTAAGTACCCTTGAACTATTAATACTTGTAGCCAATAGTCACACAATCCTGACAATAATGCCATCAAATTCATGGAAAGGTGAAAACTTTAATTATCCACTTATTTATCATATACTAAAGAAGTTAACAAACTACTTTGCCAGTTGTCTTTTTCGTATAAGTTACTGCTTAAAAATGTATCTCAAAGTGCCTTAAAAAACACTAAGCTTACTCAGTTGGATAAATCTAGTTTATAAGCTTTTAAAAATCCCTATGTGATAGTTTTATATGGGGTATATTTTATTGCCTAGCCCTCAAAAGTCTTTCTTCATCCATAAGACAACCATACTTAATTTTTAAGATTTATGTTAAGACTCAAAAGGCATAAAAATCCCCTTTATGTAAGAGCCCATTCTCTAGTTTTGAACAGAATCTTCATCATAGAGTGTTTGACTGCAATTTAATAACTGTTTACTGAATGATGATAAAGAACCTGACTTAAAAGAAAATACTTTAACACTGTCCACAAGGATATATTACAATTTGTAGCTTCTTAGATGAATTATATGAATAAAATTTTCAGGGCTTACATCAGCTTGAAAGGTTATTAAAATACATGAAAGTACTGTTCTTGGGACTCAGTGGTCTAAAGCTAAAGTAAAGGAGTTAACTATTTATTTAATGATATATAACCTCTTCATAGAATAATTTTTTTTCAATTTAATGTAAGTGGTCTAAGATTTAATTTAAAAAGATGTTTGATTCATTTTTCTGGGGACTTATATCAGTAATTGATCTTTTTTTAAAAAGTGTATTTTTATTGATTTCAGAGTGAGGAAGAGAGAGAGGGATAGAAACATGAATGATGAGAGAGTCATTGGTCGGCTCCCTCCTGCATGCAGCCTTCTGGGGATCGAGCCCCCAACCCAGGCATGTGCCCTGACCGGGAATCGAACCGCAATCCCCTGGGTCGTGGGTCGATGCTCAGCCGCTGCCCCGTCGATGCCCAGCCATGTGGGCTGGGCTGACCTTCTTTTCTGACAGGCTTCAGAGCCATTTATTTTCTTAGTTTTCTGTCTGGATTTCAACTGAAAATGCTTAGGAGGGTCTTTACAGAGCTGTTACACATTTCTATAATAATCTTTGTATAAAAATATAAATTCTTCCACAGATTTTTCATTATACAAAACACTTGGTGTTTAGTAGCCAAAGTACAAATCCTATTGGAAAAGAGGATTAGATGTTTTAGAACACCAAACTAAAGGGACAAAAACTTTTTTACATATGGAAGTTGGTGGGAGATAAATGTAACTTGCTTTATGATAATTTTATTCTATAGATCTATTATCTAAGCAACAAGAGTACTAATAGTATTTACTTTTTCAAAGGGTGTTGAATAAAAAGCGAATTTTCTTCCAGTTTGAGGACATAATCTCTGGACTACAGTAGTATAGTGAGAATTGAGTGGTGTTAAATCCTTTTAGTTTCTTCCATTAATTTAACCTGGTGCTCTGCATACTAACCTCATTTTCTTCAGTGCCTCCATGCCCTCCATATTTTTCCTGAATGTGTCAACAGTTACTTACAAAAAGGGTGAGATAAAAAAAAAATATTGAAAGTAAAACTTGATGTTTGAGGAATTATATAATTACATTATTAAAAAGTGTCTATATTAAAATTATCAACAGAAATGTAATACAATAAAATTACAATATAAAACAAGGCTATCTTAAAATATCCTTATAAAAACCAATTTTATGTTAATAATCTGGTGTACTAAAAAACTTAAACTGCTTTTAAAAATAGCTACAATATGCATACTAATTATATCTATTTTCTTTTAATAATATGACTATTAGATTCTAAAATAGTGTCTGAAAATAGAATACAAATTATAATAACTAATTATTTTCTAGGATTACTTGTTAGAAAAGGGGAGTGTAAGATGATTCTGTAATAGTACTATCTGAGCCATATTTATTCACTCACATAGTTAATTCCTAAAGCTGAAACAATCATTACATTTTGATGTTCATCTATTTTATTTAACTACCTGGAGGGAGGTTTAAGGAAATGCTATCATGTCAGGGTCACAAGATTAAGTGAAGGGTGATGACAGCAAACAAGCCATTTTTCTATATTCCAAAGGGTTCAACTCAGTTACTTAAAAAGTCACAAACATAAAGAGTCTTCTGTCTCTACAATGTATCCATGACAAATGACTTCAAAATATAGCAGTCTAGGGCAATGACACTTTCCAACTAAATAGGCAACCCAAATATCACAGACAAGTCACAATCTAAAGCATAAAATTTTAGTGTGCATATAATATAGAGCATTTTCACTGTAAACTAATTTACTCATTTAATTTTGAAAACAAAAATATGTATATGTAGTTATAAATGATATATATATAGTGAAAAATACTGTTTGAATTCACATTCCTCAATGTTTTAACATATCTTTTTATGATTTTCCAAAAGGTGATGAGTTGTTGAACATATTATTTTAGGTAATGTAATGATATTTAAGTAAAGATGTTTAATCCAAAAAGCAAGCTTATAAAAACAATCACATCAAAGGAGTCCAGAGATTTTTCTCAAAAACCTAATAACATACCATACCATATCTTCAGTGATTCCAACAAACATGCTGTCTACCAAGATAACAGATGTTATTGCTTTAAAACTATTTCCTTCAGTTTGGTCTATGCGTATTTTAATTTGCAGCAAATAAAGGACTGGGGAATTGTGGTCATCTCACTTTAACTTAACTTCAGGCACTTGTTTCAAATGGTCAAGAAATTTGAAATTTATGCCATTTATAAGCCAAGGAGAAGTTTCATTAATGTGGCAATCTAAAACATTAATTTTTATTTATTTATTTATTTATGTATGTATGTATGTATGTATGTATGTATGTATTTAAATAATTTTTTTTTAAGTTTCTTTATCTTTATTGTTGAGAATATTACAGATGTCCCCTTTTTATCCCCATTGATCCCCTCCACCTCACATCCATCACACACCCAGGCTTTCCTCATACTAATGTTTCTGTCCATGGGTTATGCTTATAAACATGTAAGTTCTTTGATTAATCTCTCCCCACCCACACCCCCTTCTCCACCTTCCCTCTGAGATCCCTCATTCTGTTCCATGCTTCTATGTCTCTGGATCCACTCTGTTCATCATTTTATTTTGTTTATTACATTCCACATATAAGTGAGATCATGTGGTAGTTGTCTTTCTCTGACGGGCTTATTTCATTTAGAATAATACTTTCTAGATCTCTCCATGCTGTCCTAAAGGATCCTTCATTTTTACAGCAGCATAGTATTCCATGGTGTAAATGTGCCACAGCTTTTTTGTCCACTCATCTACTGATGGGCACTTGGGCTGTTTCCAGATCTTAGCTATTGTAAATTGCGCTGCTATGAACATAGGGGAGCATAAGTTCTTTGTGACTGGTGTTTGGGGTTCCTTAGGATATATGCCTAGAAGTGGGACCACTAGGTCAAGTGGCAGGTCAATTTTTAATCTTTTGAGGAATCTCCATACTGCTTTCCATAGTGGCTGCACCAGTCTGCATTCCCACCAGCACTGTACTAGGGTTCCCTTTTCTCCACACCCTCGCCAGCACTTGTAGTTCATTGATTTGTTGATGGCAGCCATTCTGACAGGTGTGAGGTGATACCTCATTGTGGTTTTAATTTGCATCTCTCTGATAATTAGTGACAATGAACATTTTTTCATATGTGTCTTAGCCATTTGTATGTCCTCTTTGGAGAAGTGTCTATTTAGGTCCTTTGCCCATTTTTTAATTGGTTTGTTTTCCTTTTAAGTTGTATGCGTTCCTTATATATTTTGGATGTTAACCCTTAATCACATGTGTCGTTGGCAAATATGTTCTCTCATACAGTGGGATCCTTTTCATTTTGTTGATGGTTTCTTTTGCTGTGCAGGAGCTTTTTATTTTTATGCAGTCCCATTTGTTTATTTTTTCCTTAGTTTTTCTTGCCCTAGGAGATGTATCAGCAAACGTATTGCTATGAGAGATGTCTGAGATTTTGCTGCCTATGTTTTCCTCTAGGATTTCACTAATTTATATTTTAAAACTAATGTCTTCCATGGCTTAGTAGTCTAATATTTGTGAGATTTACAATTATATCTGCTTATTGATTTTCTTCATTATCATTATTTGTATTTTTTAAATGTAATTCTAACTCTATGTTTTAAGCATTTTACAAAGTGCTTTATTCCTGAGAGACTTATTAAAATAATCATACTAATTTTTTAAAATCTATACATATTTGGGGGAAAAGTAGCAGATATGATGCTGCCAATCAATTGGGTCACAGAGGTTTCAGTTTGGTCACCTTTGCATCCAAATAGCAGACATTTTGGGTCCTGACTCATACAATCACTATTCATCTACATCATCTAATTCTTTCACATCATTGTTTTACCTAGTGATCTGCATTGAAATTCTATCAGGGAAAACAATTTGACAGGCTTTTAAAGTTCTGCCATCCTGTAATATATTTTCTATTCCTACTCATGTGGACCTGCATTATATATATTTAGGGAAGATAAACTTTAAGACTCCTTTCAAGCCGTTGTTGGATCTGGCAATACCACCTTAATCCTCTTCCCATTTGGAGTTCTCTATCAGCCTCCCAGGCTGTTTGTTTTATTTATTGAAGACTTAAAATCTTTAGTAAATAAAACAAATCTTTTCCATCCAAAATACTGGAATTATCTTGGGAAATTCAACCTAAGTGCCACAAGCAAGATTACTCGCTTTCATTTTCTTACCTCCTCATTACCATGATCTTTAACTACATTATACTTAATCACTTTCATGACCACATTCAGATTTGTCAATATTATGTTGCTATATCTCTGAACTCTTAAATTCAAACATCCTACAAATCCCCAACCTTTCAGTTCACCAATTCTGTTTTCTTGACTCCATTATTTTCTGCCTATGATTACCCTTCTTTCTTTTCTTTTCATTTTTAAATCCTCACCTAAGGATATTTTTTCCACTGCTTTTCAGAGAGAGTGGAAGGGGGTGGGGAGAGAAAGAAACATCGATGTGAGAGAGGCACATCAATTGGTTGCTTCCCGCACTTGTCCCAAGCAGGCCCGATGGGCTGGGGATCAAGCCTGCAACTGAGGTATGTGCGCTTGACTGGAATAGAACCCAAGAAAGACCCTTCAGTTGTGCAGGCTGACGCTCTAACCACTGAGTCCAACTGGCTAGAGGAACCCTTTCTTTAATCCCCTTCCTTAGCTCTCTTATATTAAGTACACATTCTATCACTTCAACCATTTTCTTACTTGTATCTTAATATTCTTGTTCCTTTTCTTCTATTCCTAGCCAGCAAAACACAACCCTGGAAGAATCCATATTCTAACTATTTTCAGTGATGAGAAGAAGAGAGCATATACCCTAGATGTATTGCTGACAGGACCTATTGAGGAATACTTTTTATATGTAGTTTTTCATGGGGAGTGGGAGGGCGGAAATAAATAAATAAATCAAAAACATTTCCTAGATGCCTTTTACTGGGAGAACAAGAGAGATGAAATTTGTTGGGGATTGGAAAAATACGCTTTGGCCATGTCTGAGAAGGTTATCACTGCATGAATAGTGACCTAATGTTATATGGAGTTCTGTTTTCAACTTCCTGGTGGACATTTCCACTGAAATATGACACAGGCAAGGCAAACTCAAAAATCATCTTACCATCTACACCAGTTCTTCAGTATCTCTCAATTCTAAGAATGGTACCACCATTCACCCGGTGAACAATGCAGCAACTTGGGTAACATGCTTGGTTCTTTCCTATCTATTCAATCATCAAGTCATAATGATTCTACCTTATTTTAGATTTAATGTTATCTATTACAGCAGTTAGAATTAGTAGCCTCAATTAGTTAGAACATCATGTATTGAATGTCAAAGGTTCAAATCCACAAAACAAAACAAAACAACCCAAAAACATGTTCCGTGGTTACAGAATCTTTGGATCAAACAGATTTACTAGGACGGTTGTAGAAAGGTTTGGGCCAGGGAATCTAAATGAACTGAAAAAAATAAGCAAAATTCCCACTCCACTCTATGCCAACCCCACCAACAAAAGCAGGATTTTGAATCTAGAAGACCTGATTCAAACATAAGAGGTATTCCTTTTAAAAAGGAGCTGAGCTACTCAAGAAAAGATAATGGACACAGAGGCTTAAAGGGTGAAGAGATTGAGGATCCAGGGTTTGAGTAGTTTATGCCAAGACTAAGAAAATGATGTATAAGAAGAGGTTCCTGAAAGTGGTAGGGTAGATTTACTCCCAGTGAAATAATAGGAACATATATGTCTGTGCCTTAAATGCCACAGCTCCTTGAGTTAATATAGAACCTGACATCTCATTTTGCCCAGAAACAAACCTACTTTCATGCACATATCAAGCATATCTCTAGAGCACAAGGTGAAATGAGCATTGCAGGGCTTTACATTCATAAGATTACTAGAATCTCTGCATAATCCTGGAGTGTGTGTGTGAGATTAATAAGTGAGATTGATTTTCACAACAGCCCCATGAAGGGAAGTTGAGAGCAAATTAATTTAAATTTAAATACCGGAGTACAGTGGTTGCATTTCATATCCACTACAGAAGATAACTGTTAATGTTTTAAAATAAAACAACAGAAGTGGTGTCAGGAAGTGAAACTTAATATGATGTTTCAGACTATTCCAAATCCAGAATTTCAAAAGCATACAATTTTCACTTCACAGCACTACCTGTTTATTGCTTACTCAATGTATTAGTGTTTATTTTATGTTACCGTAAGTTATTATTCTTACTTCAAATTCTTGAATTGGTGAAGAAGATAACTCTTATTTTGGAAGTGTAGACTACCGTATTGAAATCCAATAAATATGTCATTCATTTCTCATTTGAACCTGTTATGTTTATTTGCATAGTTCTTTTGAAATGATAGCATTAAAAAAAAATGTGCTAAAATGCAAATATATTTAATTTCTAAGAAAGTTTTTTTTTTTCATTGTAGATCTCACAGTGTTTTCAAGATTACAATTAATAGATTGCTTAGTCTAACCCAGTAACTATTAATATACTTGGCAATACAACTTGTAACAAATGCATTCATTGAGTGTAGAACACATTCCTAATTTAAATCTTGACACTTTTAACTACTAGTGAAAATTAATTCACTTATAGGTATTAGTTGTAGGAAAATCCAATTTATGTTCTTTAGATTTTATAACCAATATACATACCTGTGTTGGTAAGAAAATAATTGAAGTAATCTGAGTTATAATTTATTTAACTTTAAAACAGTAAATAAATAATATTTGACTGTAATTTTCTATATTAAAAATGTAACACAGTTTGATATTAGTATTCCAGCTCAAGAATCATCTATAAAGAATTCTCTGAGACATCAAAATTTTTTTGTTTAAATATTTTATATACAGTAAAATACACTTTTTTGGTGTATAGTTCTATAAATATTGACAAAATATTGAGTTGTGAAACCACTACAATAATCAGGATACACAATAATCAGGATACACAGTTAAATCATTCCAAAAAGCTCCCTCAAGTTGCCTGTTTCTGGTCAAATCTTCCCTCTGCTATTAACCCTAAGCAAACCACCTGTATTATTTGCCTAAATTTTTGCCTTTTCTGGAATGTCGTATAAATGAAGTTAAACAATAAGTGTTTGTTCAGTCTGGCTTCTTTTACGTAGCAGAATTCAGCTGAGATTCAATTCTTTCAGGTTGCTACATATGTGTATACCCCTTCTTATTGCTGAGTAGTATTTCATTATATGGATTCACCATAGTTGAGGAACACTTGGGCTATTTTCAATTTTTGGCAAATATTAATAGAGCTGCCATAAAATTTATGTGCAAGTTTTTGTGTGAATGTAAGTTTTCATTTCTGTTGGGGTAAAGACCTAGGAATAGGACTGCTGTGTCATATGGTAAGTATATGCCCAACTGTATAAAAAACTGCCAAACTGCTTTCCAAAGAGACTGTACCATTTTCCACCAGCAATGTAGGAGAGTCCCAGCTGCTTTTACATCTTTGCCAAATCTTTCGTGGTTAGGCTTTTAATTTTAGTCATTCTAATAAATGAAGAGTGGTATCTGTTTTATGTTGTAATTTTTTGAAATATATTTTGATTGATTTCAGAGAGAGGGAGGGAGAGGGAGAGAGGGATAGATACTTCAATGATGAAAGAAAATCATCGGTCGGCTGCCTCCTGCACGCCCCCGCTGGGGACTGAACCCACACCTGAGCACCTGACTGGGAATCGAACTGTGATCTCCTGTATCATAGGCTGATGTTTAACCACTGAGCCACACTGCTCGTGTGGGTTGAGGGCTTGATCCTGGTGGGGAGCATGCAGGAGGCAGCCGATCAATGACTCTCTCATCATTGATGTTTCTAACTCTCTCCCTCTCCCTTCATCATTCTGAAATCAATAAAGATATATTTTTGAAAAAGGTAAGGATATTGAGTATCTTTCCATGTGTTTATATGGATTGTCTGGGGTGAAGTGTCTGTTCAAATGTTTTGCTTAATTTTTTATTGCACTGTTTGTTTTCTTATTGTTAAGTTTTGAAAGTGCATATATATACTTGTTTATTTTTATTTACTTATAGACTTTATACTTGTAAGTTCTTTGGAAAACATGTGTTTTGCCAACACCTTTTCCCAGTTGTTTTCCCAGATGGAGAGAATTCTCAAAAGTCTCTTACACACACACACACACACACACACACACACATTTAATTTGATGAAGTCTGCTACAGATTGAATGTTTATGCCCGCTGAAAATTCATATGTTGAAAGCTAATTCCCAATGTGATAGCATCTAGAGGTGGGTCCTTTAGAAGGTGATTAGATCATGAAGATGAAGACCTCAGGAATGGGATTAGTGCCCTTATAAAGCAGACCCAGAAAGATTCTTTGACTCTCTCACCTTGTGAAGATACAGCAAGAAGACAGCCCTCTAAGAACCAGGAAGTGGGGGCTCACCACACAGTGAATCAGCTGGTGTTATGATCTCAGGCTTCCCAGCTTCCAGAACTATGAGAAATACATTTCTGCTGTTTATAAGCCACCCAATCTATGGTATTTTTTTTTAGTAGCCCAAATGACCCAAGATAATGTTCATTGTATGATCTTTTTTTTTAATTGATCAGGGTTTTGGTGCTGTATGTAATAGCTCTTTGATCAACTCAAGCAAGGTCGCAGAGATTTTTTTTCTCCTATGTTTTCTTCCAGAAATTTTATAGTTTTACATTGTACACTTCTACAATACATTTTAAGTTAAATTTTGAATAAGGTACGAACCATAGGTGAAATTTTTTCCTATGAATGTTCAATTGTTCCAGTGTTATTTGTTGAAAAGACTTTCATTTTTCAATTAACTTGCCTTCGCATCTTTGGGGGGAAAAAATGAAACAAAACAACTCTTCCTTCTTTTTATTCCCAATTTCCAAGTTCCCCAGTGTTTTGCCCCCTTCTCCTTAAATAAATCTGTCAGCATTTCTTTGAGAAAATGTCTGCTAGTGAGGAATTCTCTTAGTTTTCCTTCATTTGAGGATGTTTTAAATTTGCTTTCATTTCTGAAGGATATTTTGGTTAAATACAAAATTTTGGGCTAGCAATTATTTTGCTGTCCATCATCATTTTCGATGAGAAAGTTATAATTATGTGAACTGTTCCCTTATATGTAATGTATTGTGTTTTCCTCTGGCATCTGTCAGGATTCTTTTCTTTATATTTGGTTTTCAGAAGATTGATTATGATATGTCTGGGCATAGTTTTTATTGCATGTATCCTGTTTTGGGTTTCTGATTATCTTGAGTCTCTAACTTGACACCTGAGACCTAATTTGTTAAGTTTTCAAACATTTTTTCTTTTTCCCCCTTAATTTATAAAAAAAAATATCTTTATTGATCTCAGAGAGAGGAAGGGAGAGGCAGAGAGACAGATAGAAACATCAATGATGTGAGAGTTATTGATTGGCTGCTTCATGCACTCCCCCCACTGGGGATTGAGCCCACAACCCGGGCATGTGCCCTGACCAGGAATTGAACCTCGATCTCTTGGATCTTAGTTCAACGCTTAACCGCTGAGCCGTGCTGGCCCAGGCTCAACCATTTTTTCCTTGAGTAAATCCTCTGTACCAATCCCATTCTCCTCTTTTTGTGGAGTTTCAAGACTATGAATGTAGACCTTTTGACATTGTCCCACAGGCGCCTGAGGCTCTTTTCACCCCCACCCGGATCTTTTGTCTTTGTTCTTCAGTTGTAGAGTTTTGGTTGATCTAAAGTTTACGCACTCTATCTTCTGTGATCTCCATTCTACTGCTGAGCTCATTAGTGATTTTTTAAATTTCAGGTATTATAATTTTCATTTTCATTTGGTTCTTTTTTATACTTTCTATTTCTCTGCTGAGGTATTCTACCTTTCTACTCATTTAAAAACTATTTATCTTTATTTTGTAGGAGATGGTTTTAATAGCTGCTTTTAAATCTTTATCTGACAGTTCCATCTTCTGGGTCAACTTGGAATTGGTATCTGCTGATTGTTGTTCTTTGAAAAATATTAAGAGCTTCCTGATTCTTTATATATTAAGTAATTTTTTATTGTATCTTGGATATCTTAAGTATTATATTGTGAGACAATGGATCCTGTTAACCTCCTTTAAAAATATTTGTTTATTTTTGTTTTAGCAGTCAATCAACCCTGTTAAGTTCAGTCTGCAAGTTTTATCTTCCTTTCTGTGGGGAGTAGTTCCAATGTCCATTCAATTCAGGTGTTGCACTTGTAAAACTTAAAAATATTCTCTAAAGTTCTAGATTTCTGAGTCTTATTCCTGTTTAAGAAGTGCTTTTTATTCTTATTTAAAAAAAAACACAACATTTTAAAAATGATTTTAGAGAGAGGAAGGTGGGTGGGGGGGAGAGAGAGAGAGAGAAAACATTAATGTGAGAGAGGCATAAGCAGGGATTGAACACACAACCTGGGTGTACGCCCTGATCAGGAATCAAACACGCCACCTTATGGTGTACAGGACGAAGCTCTAACCAACTGAGCCACACGGGCCAGGACAGAAGTGCTTTCCATTTCATTATTCATATTAGATGTGAAAATAATTAAAAGGGTTACTGCTAGTACATAGCTTTCCTCAATAAATTAAAATTTCTACCAACATATTATTAGGAAATAAAATCTCAGTAGTAATGCTTATATAAAAATGCACACTAAAAAGTGTGAGAGCCCTAGCCAGTTTATCTCAGTGGTTAGAGCATAGGCCCACAGACTGAAGGGTCCTGGGTTCGATTCCAGTCAAGGGAGCATACTTCCGTTGCAGGCTCAATCCCCAGATCTGGTTGGGGTACACGCTGAAGGCAATCAATGGATGTGTCTCTCTCACATCGATGTTTCTCTCTCTCTCCCTTCCACTCTTCATGAAAAGCAATGGAAAAAATATCTTCAGGTGAGGATTAAAAAATAATAATAATAAAAAAATTTTAAAGTGGGAGATAAAAACATATATAAAAATATATAAAATATATATATATATATAAATATATACATACCTATAGGTGAATATTTTTTTATGTCAGGGTCTATTATAATCTCTTGATTTTAATTTAGGTTGTCATGGCTTATGTAGGTTTTTTTTTTTACACTTTTGTTGAGATATTGACATACAACACTGTATAATTTTAAGGAATACGGCATAATGTTTGATTTACATATTTTGTAAAATGACTACCATAATAAAGTTAATTAACGTCAACCATCTCATACAGATACCGAAAAAATGATAAAGAAAAAAAAGGATTTTTTTCCTGAGATGACAACTCTTAGTATTTACTCTAACTTTCATATATAAAATACACCAGTGTTATTAACTATAATCATCATGCTGTACATTACATTCCTAGTTCTTATTATAACTGGAAGTTTGTAACTTTTGACCACCTTCATCCAATTCCCTCTACCCCCACCCCAACCTCTTGTAACCACAATTCTCATTTCTTTTTCTATGAGTATTTTCTCCCCCTTTTCCCCATTTTGTTTCCACATATAAATCAGATCATACAGTATTTGTCCTTTCCTGTCTGACTTATTTCATTTAGCATAATGTTAGGGCCATTCATGTTGTCACAAATGGCAGAATTCCCTTCTTTCCTTTTTTTCAAGGTATGGATGAATAATACTCCATTGCGTGTATGTATGTGTATATACGTGTGTGTGCCAGAGTTTCTTTATTCTTTCATCGGATGATGGATACTACAGTTGTTTCCATGTTTTGGTTATTGTAAACAATACTGCTATGAGCATGAAGATGTAGATATCTCTTGGAGGTAGTGTTTGTGTTTCCTTTCTATGTATTCCCAGAAGTGAAATTGCTAGATCATATGGTATTTCTATTTTTAATTGTTTGAGGAACCTCCATACTGCTTTCTACAGCGGCTGTACCACTTTATGGTCCCATGAACTAGGGTTCCATTTTCTCCACATCCTACTTAGTATTTGTTAACTCTTATCTTTTTTATGACAGCTATTTTAACAGGTATAAGGTGATATGGTTTTAATTTGCATTTCCCAAATGATTAGTTATGTTGAGCACTTTTTCAAGTACCTGTTGGCCATTCATGCATCTTCTTTGGAAAAATGACTATTCAGGTGCTTTGCCCATTTTTAAATTTGGCTTGTGGGCTTTAAGGAATAGGAAATGTGATCCAAAAATATAAAATAAATGAAGAAAAATAGTGTATACTATTATTTAATAGCATTAATTCTTGAGTATGCATTTTAAAGGAGCTTTCAAGTTCTAGTTTTTCCTCAGAGCTGAAATAAAGATCAATAATATTAATTTAAAAGCTAATAATATGTTTGATCCAGCAGCACCACTGAGTCAAAAATAAAAGTAAAATATCAAGTTAAAATTAAACATTTTATTTTGTCAAACAGCAAATAGAACATTATAGGGATGAAATGCCTCAGCTTTATCATGTATTTGGTAACATGGATATAAATATATATGCTATTTTACTTGTCCAATTAGGGACTGAATCCCTCCACAAGTCTATTAAAAGAGACAGGCACATTCACACAGCTATAAAACATTAAGTGATATAGACAATGGCAATACAGATAATGACCTCAAAATATGAAGTAGGCTTAGTTAGGAAAGATAGAGGAAGCCAGGTAATGCTATAGAAAGGGTGACATTTGAATTTGGCTATAATTAGGGTTACTATACTTCCCTATTTCTTCCAGTGTATGTCTTCATAAAGTAGCCAGACTAATCTTTTAAAACATGAATCAGATCATGTTACTCTTTTATTTTTAAATCCTCATCCAAGGAGTGAGGTTATTTCTTTCATTGCTTTCCAGAAGGAGTGGAAAGGAGGTGGGTGGGAGAGAGAAAGAGAGAGAGAAAAACATCAATATGAGAGACACATGGAATGGTTGCCTTGACATGGGGCGGGGGTGGAACCTACAACCCAGGTACTGCCCTTGTCCTGGGATTGAGCCCGAGACACCCCCCCGCCCTTGCGCAGGCCAGTGCTCCAACCACTGAGCCATTCAGGCAAGGGCCGATCATGTTCCTCTTTTGCTCAAAATCCTTCACTGCTTTTCATACTCAGGATATAGTCTCAAATCTTTTACATAATCTATAAGATTTAAGTAATCTGGTTCCTATCTAGCCTCAACTCAAGCCACTAGCCCCATTGCTCACTAAGCTGTAGACATATAAGCCTCCTTTCTGTTCAGTTTATTACTTTATTAGTTCCAAGCTCCAAGTCTCTGTAACAGTTCTCTCCTGGATGTTTTACACCCAACCCTTTTCTATCTCTTGCTCATGCCTTTAGTACTTGGCTTAAAACAGAACGTCTTCAAAGAAGTCTCCTCTGACTCCCTAAGCTAAAGTGAAGATCCTTTGTTATACTCTCTCACATTACCCTAAGTTTTTCTTTCCTAGTATTTGCCAAAGTTTGTATTTGTATCTTCTATTCTTATAAGTATTTGTTTAATATCAGTCTCTCCTACTATACTATAAACTATTTGAGGCAGGGAGCAAGTCTGTTTTGTTCATCACTGTGCTAGCACAAGCAGGAGCTCAATAATTACCTGTTCATTAAATGAATAAAATAAAAACATATAACTATATATTGCAAGTTAGAGAGCGACTAAGTGGTATGGGAAATCACATTAAAAAGGCTCTTGCCCTGGCTGGCGTGGCCAAGTGGCTAGAGCATTGGCCAGAGGGTCGCGGCTTGGATGGCAGTCAAGGGTACAGGCCTCCGTTGCAGGCTCGATCCCGGCCCCCTGTCGGACTCAGAGGGGAGGCAACCAATCAGTGTGCCTCTCTCACACTGATCTCTCTCTCTCTCTCTCTCCCTTCCACTCTCTCTGAAAAGCAATGGAAAAAAGTGTCCTCGGGTGAAGATAAAAAATAATAATAATAAGGCTCTTTGGAAGGAGAAAGTATGGGCTGCAGGGCCGATGCTGCCAGCTCCAGGGAGCACTATGAAGCCACGGTAACCAAGGCAGTGTGGTCCTGGAAAAACGGGAGGAGAGGTCGGAAAGCTAACAAAGGCAAAAACCAGAGACCTTCTCACCCATCTCCCATTCTTCTCCTGCCAAACTGGCCTGTGCCTATTCTGTGAACAGACCAAGCACCTCCTTCTTTTGTATGCTGTTCTCTCTGCTCGAAATGCTCAGATAGGTCTTTGCTCAAGAGTTTCTTCATCAGAGTGGAGTTCTCTTACCATTCTATCAAATACAGCACACTTTGTCTTTGCAGATCATTGCGTGGTTTTCCTCTTTCAGGAACGTGGGAAGCCTGTGGGGCAGTGCTCCCTGTAGAGCTTTATGCAGCGGCGGGAATGCTCTGCCAGTCTAATGGCAGCCCCAGCCGCATGTGGCTAAGGAGTATGTGTAGTACAACTGCAGCACTGAAACTTTAGTTAAATTTAATTTTTATTAATTAAATTTGAATAGCCACATGTGACTTGACTCGTGGTTACTCTCTTACACAGTATAGCTCCGGAGGTGTCAGAGCAGAGGAGAAAAAGAATATACACTTTAATAAGAATCACTCAGGCTGTTGAGTTGAGAATGGACTTTATAAGGACAAGAGCAGAAGCAGAAAGGCTACTGAAAATGCTGATGCAAGAAGTGGAAAATGGTGGTACCTTGGATCAGGCAACACCAAAGGTAATGGTGAGAAGTGATCAAATGCGGGATATATTTTATGGCAAACACAATAGGATTTGCTGAAAAGTTCAACACTGGGTGTCTGAAAAGCAGTTAAGGATAAGAACAAGATTTATGGCCTGGGCATCTGTAAGACTAGAGTTTCCCTTGGCTGAGATGGAGAAAATTACACGAGGAACTGGTTTGGGAGAAAACCTTAGGAGTTCAGTTTTGTCATCTTAAGTGTAAGATAACTAATAGATACCCAAGTGAAAGATGCCATATAGATATATGGATATACAGGTCTGGAGAAGAGAGAGAGATCTGGATCAGAGACAATAAATTTTGGAGTTATGAACATATTGGTAATATTTTTAAGCCATGAGACTAGATAAAATTGCCTAGAGAGTTAAGACAAAAAAGGGAAGCAGAAGCAGTTCAATGACTGTGCCTTATTAGTTAATCAAAATCTAGGGAAGATTATAGAGAACACAACCTGCCCTTAAAGATTTAAAGTTTAATGGCCCAGTTAGAAATAATGATAATAAAAAGGCTTCATGTTTTTTTATTTAATCAGCACTGGAAATTAATGTGTAGGAAGGGACAGAAGACATATACTTTTCTGAGGGATCCTACTGCTAGTCTTTCTGTCAATCTAGTGAGATATCACAAAAGGTAAGCTGAACAAAGAGTGCATTTGATATATTAACACGTGACTGACATTATAAAGATCACTGTCTTATAGCTGTATTTTAATTGCACAATAAAATATTAAAACCTAAACCTTTATACATTTAAGGCAATATCCCAAATCATTTGAGCTGAATTATTAGCAATATATTGCTATAGTCCTGACTATATATAAGTAGGTAGGTAAATCCCATTCAGAGGACACAAAATGAGAGACAATGTCTACAGCTGGGCAAAATGTTCATGTGATTGCTACTCTGTAGGATGGTTAAACTTTATGTGTCAACTTGGCCAGGCCATGGTGCTCAGTGGTTTGGCCAAATACTAGTTAAGATGTTACTCTGAGATATTTTGTAGGTGTGATTAACACCTCTACACAATTGACTTTAAGTAAAAGATGTTAATATTCTCAATAATGTAGATGGGCCTCCTCTAATTACATGAAGGTCTTAAGCAAAAAGACAGGTTTCCTGGAGATGAAGGAATTCTGCCTCAAGACTATAACAAAAATCTGCCTGAGTTTCTGGCCTGTCAGCCTGCCCTACACACTTGCCAGACCCCACAATCATAAACCAACTCTTTAAAAGAAATCTATATCTGTGTCTATGTCTCTATTTATATCTCTATGTCTCACATATATTCTATGGGTCTGTTTCTGAATTTCTCTGGAGAATCCTGACTGACACACTCTGCCACTATTTGGACAGTCTGTGTGATACTATGTACATTTACCTATCCTCTGAAAGCTTCAGTTTCTTCATTGAAATATGTAGAAAATTTCAGTATAAACCTTCATAGAGATATCTGAAGGTTAAACAAAGTAATCCATGTAAAGTTTTTAGTTTGGGTTCTGGCACACAATAAATATTTGATTGATGTTAGATGTCACTGTGTTGCTATTATTATAACAAATATTGAGTACTGACTATTTTTAAAGACATTAAGTTATAATTTTACTTTACATTCAAAAGTAAGGAAGTTCTTTTACATCTATCTTATACTTGAAATGCAAGGACAGTTGGTCATATACTACCCTGGTCATATCCAAATGTTCTTTGCTATCTAAAAGAATCACTTCTACCAGAGTTATTCTTAGTAGTGTCCTGTGCATAATTAACTAACCCCTAAACTCTGCCAGAGAATTAATAAAAATACTTAATGAAATAAAATAAAATGAAGATATACAAATGAACATTAACAATCTAAATATGCTACTTCACTACTAGTTTCCTAGAAAACTTAAACGTATGGAAGAAAAAGAAATTTATACCCATAAAATTTCATAATTTTATGCCCACAAAACTATAATTGAAAAACAACTAATTTTAATTATACTATATCATAAATGCCAAAATCCTTCCTATGGAAGAAAAAAATTTAAAAAGAATATATTACTTCTCCATAGTAAATGCTTATATTATTACTTGCATATAAGAAAAATTAAGAATGATAATAAATTTACGAAGTTGGACGGTTTGATTATTTAAGATTAAAATACTTACCTAAACAAACTTTGTATTATGTTACACATAATTCTAAATTAGAAATAATTTCCATAGGAGCTACTTTTAAAAGTTTAGATTTTCTTCTAAAGCATTCTAAAGAGACATTACTAAAAATATGAAAAAATTATAGTAATTTTTAATACTTCCAACCATATTTTCTAAATAATTTAAAAATAGTCATTTTTACTTCTATCATAATTAATCTATGAGTGATTATTTACTTATAATTTGTTATAACTCACCTATGAGAAACTGCTCCCCAAGCACCATGCTTATTTGTGAGAATGTTAAGGATCTTCTGTTTCAGTTGATTTGCTGTAACATGATCTCGATGTTTAGCAGCACTAATAAGATGGTCACACATCTTTTCTTCCTCTCTCCTATCAGCAGCATACTGGGCACACTGCGACTATATAAAGAAATACAAACACCGAATAATGATTAATGTATAACTTTCACTGTGCATTAGAAAGGAATGACATCTAATTTTAAGTTAAAGGCTAATAAACTCAGATAATGTAACCTTTTGAAATTTTATTCCCCTTTCAAACTTGTAAAAATGTGTTCTTTGTATGTGTTTATACATATGTATATGTAAAATAATGTTTGGATAATGTTAGCTATCTGTATTCATGCCCATTGGTATTAGTAACATAGCTAATCATTCTCATTGTGTAGCAAAAGGTTCAAGATGATCATTTCTCTAATCATGTTTGATTTTTTTAATGATAACTTTAGTATAGGGTCGACTGACTGAAAATTTTAACATTACCAAATGGGTAATGTAACATGAGTCATATAATAAGGAAGGAAAGAAAATTATACATCTAAATAAATACATATAACTAGTTCACATTTATCATTACTATGGAAAAGACTGTTTCATGGAAGGTATTTAAATGTCCCTTCCACCTATCTATTGTCATAAACTACTACCGCAAATTATTTCTTTCAGAAAAATAACCCTATGGTAATCTAAGAAGGATTAATTTGTATTCCAATTCATCTTTTTGTACAGGAAATCACCAATTAGTACAATGATCTGCCTCCATAATGAAGTTAATATTTCATTAGCTCATTGGAGAATAAAATTAAAATTTCATTTTTCTTCCTTAACAATTACAGTTAACTAAGAAAAACTTAACCATGAAGCACCCATCTCAGATTAAATATACTTTTTCTCTTAATTACAGGCTTATATGGAAGACAGAAATTCCTCAAAAAGTCCCAGTAAAATGTCAGGAATTTTATAAAATACTTTGCAATTTAAAAATGATAACTGTTTGGTAAACTACATACACTACATACATACCCCTCCCCCAAAACACAAACACACAATCAATGCATTTACTAATATAGACCTAACTTAAAAAAAACAAGAAACAAACATTTGGGTTAATAAACAATGTACAATCATTAAGTAACAATGGTAGTACTCTGAAAATTAGATTTAAATCAGTATTTTATGTATACATAATAGAAAAATCACTCAGTCTTCATGTCCCCCTTCATAGCTTATCACCCTTTGCCATGAAGCCTCAATAAAGTAATCTCATCCCCAATGGGGTAAAAACTGATGTTGGGTGTATGTGAAAAACACACACAAACTTGCTCTTTTTATATATAAAATAGAGATGTATATACAGTACAGAAATAGGTAAGCAGCATATTGATGGCAATAAAATATCACTGGGAAACAATTAGGATAAAAACCGTCTAAAAAGATTCCTTAGGGGGGCAATAATTTAAAAAAGGCTAAAAAACACTGCACTTAGTTAATATCATTTTGAGTAAATATGTGTTAAAGCTAGTAACTAATATCTAGCTTCATAAAATTCTGTTAAATGTTTTCACATGACAAATATTAATTTGCTTATACCCCATAAAATGTCTTGATTTTCTTAGTAGAATTACAGGGTGGACAAAAGTAGAGTTACAGTTGTTTGTATGGAAAATAATACAATAATTAATAGATAATAACACAAGAATAAACTGTGGGGTGTTGCGTATTCACAACTGTTAACCTATTTTTGCCCCACCCTGTATAATTGAGTCAAAGTGATCCTGCATGGAATTCAGTTAATATTCTAAATCTTATTTACTAAAAAGAAGTCGAAAATTAATTAAATATTCTTGTGCTTAGAGTTCTCATATATTTTACACCTAAAGATATTCTTCCAGAATACGACTATACTGTTATCCAGATTATAGCATTGTAGACTGATAAATAGCCAAATGTTATTTATTTTTCAGGTGATACAAATCTTCACTTTGACAAACACTTAATTGTTAATGTACTTTAATCAAAGTTTAAAATATTTGGTATTTTTTCAAAATAAGGTTTTTGCAATCACATATGACAAGTGTATGCTGTCTCATCTGACAAATGAAGCAGACGTTATTGGTATTAAAGCGCCAACAGCTTTTTCTCTGTCTCGTGCTTTTCAGCTGGCCAGGTCAGAGATCACCAGACCTAAGATATCAACTTGCACGACTAAGAGAGCTGGTTTACTGAGATAAAAACCTCATCAAATCTGAAATCTTGGGCTCCGGCTTCCAGCCATAGAGCACTTGTTCGCATATGGATTCAGAATACATGGGAGAAGTTATTTATTATTTTCAAGGCCACTGGCAGTCCAACATAAGCCAAATACCAGGTCACCTAAATATTTCTGAAACCATTTTTGTTTTGTTAACTGAATGAACTGAAGTAATTGCTATATTTAAACCACTAAAATAAAAATATTTGTTGAATTGGGGCAATATAAATAATGGTGAATAATTATTGTCATGTTATAAATATAGAAATGCTATTTTAAATTAAAAAAATGATTTCTATGGAATATATAGTACTTCAACATCCTTTAGTGTTTAAATATAAAATAGAAATGATTGTTAATTTGTTCTTTACTCAAAGTACTTATGAGGGTTTTTAAACTATTGTATTTCCATATATACATATAGATCTACATATATATGACAGAATAGCAATGCTTCAATTGTCAATAAGATATCACTCATAAAAATAAAATCTAAACTAAAATGTTCTGTGGACACTCTAAAGATGGACATATAAACAAATAATAAATTATCGAATATTTGGTAAAACTGAGTTTCTTTATATAACCCCTTGTTATACTCATATCTAACGGTAAGTAATCTTTGCTTGCTTAAAAACTATGAAAGTAATTGCATTTCAAAATTCTATTTGCCTTTAACTTAGAAGAACTTCAGTCTACCGAGTGGTTACTGACAGGGCTGGAGGGATCTGTTCATGCTATAAATGAGGTAAAAATAAACTAGTACTCTGAGTTTGACATTTACTAAAGAACTCAAATGCCTTCCGTGAAATTTTCCTTTTCAAAACACCCTTCTTAATGTAAGCTTACCATCAGTGATGGCTGACTTATAAAAAGAAAAGCAGAATTTAATCTGCTCCAAAAATCTTACCTCGAACTCTGCATGTTTATGTACATCCTCAGCCCTCTGTCTGTTCAAAATAAACTCAGCTTCATTTGCAACACGAACTATGTGGTCTTTCATAGCATGGCATAGTAATCTAAAAAGAAAAGTACCTTTGAAATAATTATTTTAATAGCTTTTGTTAATCCAACTTTTCCAGTAATCAACCTTCAGTATTATAAGCATCAATTATGAATAAATTTCAGATAACGCTACATTATAAAATTAATATAGTTGAAATTATAATTCAATGCCATTTGACATATAGAAATATGCCATAAAACTGTTACAGCAATGTTTCTGTTAAATACAGTGTGTTTTGTAAACAAATCATCCAGTGAATTCAATATAGTTAGTTAATGCAATAAAAAAAAAAAAAGAGTTTTTGATAGAGTATTTAAAAATGTATAAAACAACAGAATTCACTATCTTGGGAGTAAATTTTTCTTACAAAAGCTAGATGACACTATGTTAGGAAATATATAGACTGGATTCTTACTTTAATGCAGGTGATAGGGTCTAACTACTGGGTTGTACACCTGAAAATAATATCATCTTGTATGCTAACTATAATTAAAAAAATGATTTAAAGTAAAAAAAATACAGATGATAGGACTAAATGGCATCTGAAATTCATTTAAATGCTAAGATTCTAAACTCTAACATGGAGCTACAGTGAATCAAGTTTAAAAATGTAACCATGGGGTATTTAAAAATAAAAGTTATTTATTTAAATATTCAAATTGTTTTTTACAAGTGCAGAAAGACATACAGCGAGAAGCCTGTAACTATATCCCCTCTCTGCCCAATTTCCACCCCCAACAGGCACCCACTGTCATTAGTTTTTTACATATATTTTCAGAGATTTTAAAAATACAGATAAGAAAACACAAAAATATTCTTTTCTCACCACTTTCTTACACTGATACTAGTATATTACCCAGTGTTTTTTCTCTACCTAGCTTTTCTCACTTAGAAATTTATCTTGGACATCTTTTCTAATCTACACAGGGAGCTTTTCCATCCTTCTTTTATAGTATAGGCAGAATTGATTTCCAAAGATGGCTAAAGAAATATCTCTCATCCCACATGTTCTTTTGCAGTGTGATTTTGTCACTGCTCTATCAAAAACAGGAGTCTTTTTCTACTCCCCTTAGAGCTGCCCAGTGATTTCCTGTGACCAACAGAACACAACAGAAGTGATGCTATGTGATTTCTGAGGCTAGGGTATAAGATTCCTGTTTTGCCCTTCTTTCTTGGAACTCTGTCTTCTAGAATCTGCTGCAATGATGAGGAAAGCTTGCAGCACATGGAAAGTCTCCAGGAGAAAACAGGTGCTCAGGCTCCCAGGCCTAGATAAGCTCTCAGCCCAAAAAGCCTTCCAGGTAACTGCAGCTCCAGACAACTCCACATGGAGAAAAATAAATGCATAGCTGAGCACAGTCAATGAGACTCATGAGAGATTTAAAAGAACAAAAATAAATGGTTGTTGGTTTAAGCCACAAGATGATGATGATCATAAAAACTATCACCAAACAATTTACTGAGAGCTAGGTAATAAAATAGGTAGTTTACAAATAATACTGAATACTCACAAGAATCCTTACGGATATATATCATTATTTTAATTTTTAAACATAAGACAATACAGCTAAGAAAAATTAAGTTCCTTAATCAAGATCACAATTTAAAAAATAATTCTCATGATTTTGTATTTTGCAATGCATCTTCATTAACCAACAATACATTTTTAAAATTAAAACCTTGTAATTTTCTTTACTTCTGCAATCTTCTCTTCCTGTGGACATTCTAAGATTAGTTTTTACACTTCGTCCACTAAAAGCGATGACTAAGACTTTTCACATCTTTTAAAATAAACAATAAGTAATTACTCTGTTTAAAAAAATAATTAGAAAATTTGAAAGTTAATTCTAAGTCTTTTTGCTTTTTTTTTTTAAATTTAATTTTATTATTTTTATTGTTGAGAGTATTATAGATGCCCCCCCTTTTTCCTCCACTCCTTGACCGGGTTCTGTCCTGCCCCAAGCCTCCACCACGCTATTGTCTGTGTTCTTTGGCAATGCATATATGCATATAAGTTCTTTGGTTAACCCCCCCACCCCCCAAGTTCTCTTTGAGATTCCTCATGTATCCATGAATCTGGTTCTATTTTATTCATCAGTTCATTGTGTTCATTACATTCCACATATAAGTGAGATCACGTAATATTTGTCTTTCTGTGACTGGCTTTTTTTGCTTAGCATAACCATCTCCAGGTTCCTTCATGCTGTCACAAAGGTTAATAGATCCTCTTTTTTACAGCTGCATAGTATTCCATTGTGCAAACGTACCACAGTGGTTTTTTTAAACCATTCATCTAAAATAGGTACTTGGGCTATTTCCAGATCTTAGCTATTATAAATAACACTGCTATAAACATAGGGGTGTATATATTCTTTCTGACTGGTGCTTTGGAGTTCTTAGAATATATTCTTCGAAGTGGTATCACTAGGCCAAATGGCAGTTCTATTTTTAATTTTTTAAGGAAACTCCACATTGTTTTCCATTGTGGCTGCACCAGGTTGCATTCCCATCCCCAGTGTACTAAGGTTTCCTTTTCTCCAAATCCAAGAGAAAGAATACTTCCAAGCTCTTTTCATGAGGCCAGCATTATCCGAATCCCAAAACCAGATAAAGACACTACAAAGAAAGAAAATTACAGACCAATATTCCTAATGATCATAGATGCTAAAATCCTTAACAAAATATTACCAATTGGATCCAGTAATGTATAAAAAAGATCATACACCATGACGAAGTGGGATTTATTCCAGGGATGCGTGGCTGGTACAATATTCACAAATCAATAACTGTGATACATCACATAAACAAATTGAAAGACAAAAGTCACATGGTCATATCAATAGATGCAGAAAAAGCATTTGACAAAATCCAACACCTATTTTGATAAAAACTTTCAGCAAAGAGGGAATACAGGGATCACACCTGAACATAACAAAGGCCACATATGACAAATCTGCAGCCAACATCATACTCAATGGCAAAAACTAAAACCATTTTCCCTAAGAAAAGGAACAAGGCAGGGGTGTCCACTCCCACTACTCTTATTCAACATAGTACAGGAAGTCCTAGCCACAGTGATTAGAGAAAAAAACATAAAAGGCATCCAAACTGGAAAGGAGAAAGTAAAACTGTCATTATAGGCTGATGATATGATATTGTACATAGAAAATCCTAAAGACTCCACCAAAAAATTACTAGATTTAATAAATGAATTTGGCAAGGTAATGGGATACAAAATTAACACCTAGAAATCTATGGCATTTTTATACACCAATAATGAGCTCTCAGAAAGAAAGATTGAAAAAACAATCCTATTTATCACTGCAACTAAAAAATTAAGAAACTTAGGAATAAACTGAACCAAGGAGGTAAAAGACCTGTACTTAGAAAACTATAGGACATTGCCCACTGGGCGTGGCTCAGCGGTTGAGCGTCGACCTAGGATCCAGGCGATTGGGGTTCGATTCCTGGTCAGGGCACATGCCCGGGTTGCGGGCTCGATCAATGACTTTCTCATCATTGATGTTTCTGTCTCTCTCCGTTCCTCTCTCTGAAATCAATAAAGATATATTTAAAAAAAGAAGAAAAAAAAAAGAAAACTATAGGACATTGAAAAAAAAAATAACTGAAGATATAAACAGGTGGAAGAATATACTGTTCTGGGTTCTTTTTGAAAGAGCACACTTATGAAGTAATTTCAGCTCCTTTCACTACATCTTTTTATAAACTTTAGTTCTCATATTCATTATCTAGATTTGCTTTAAATTAATTTTAAACAAGAATGCTATATTCAAGATCATCATTCATTATTTTCACTGCTCATTATTTTTTTAAATCTTTTTTTTAAGTTTCTTTATCTTTATTGTTGAAAATACTACAGATGTCCCCTTTTTACCCCCATTGATCCCCTCCACCCAGCACCCATCCTACCCGTAGGCATTCCCCATACCAATGTCTGTGTCCATGGGTGATGCTTATAAACGTGTAAGTTCTTTGCTTAATCTCTCCCCACCAACACCCACCTCCCCACGTTACCTCTGAGATCCTTCATTCTGTTCCATGCTTCTATGTCCCTGGATCCATTTTGTTCATCAGTTTATTTTGTTTATTATATTCCACATATAAGTGCAGTCATGTGGTACTTGTCTTTCTCTGACTGGCATATTTCACTTAGCATAATACTTTCCAGTTCCCTCCATGCTGTGCCAAAGGATAAAAAATCTTTCTTTTTTACAGCTGCATAGTATCCCATGGTGTAAATGTCCCACAGCTTTCTTGTCCACTCATCTTCTGACGGGCACTTGGGCCGTTTCCAGATCTTAGTTATTGTAAATTGTGTTGCTATGAACATAGGGGTGCATAAGTTCTTTGTGACTGGTGTTTCACTTTTCTTAGGATATATTCCTAGAAGTGGGATCACTGGGTCAAATGGCAGGTCAATTTTTAATCCTTTGAGGAAACTCCATACTGTTTTCCATAGTGGCTGCATCAGTCTGCATTCCCACCAGCACTGTACTAGGGTTCCCTTTTCTCCACATCCTAGCCAGCACTTGTAGTTCATTGATTTGTTGATGGTAGCCAGTCTGACAGGTGTGAGGTGATACTTCATTGTGGTTTTAATTTGCATCTCTCTGCTGATTAGCGATGTTCAGCATTTTTAAATTTGTCTCTTAGCCATTTGTATGTCCTCGTTGGGTAAGTGTCTATTTAGTTCCTTTGCCCATTTTTTAATTGGATTGTTTGTCTTCTTTTCGTTAAGTTGTATGAGTTCCTTATATATTTTGGATATTAACCCTTTATCACATGTGTCATTGGCAAATATGTTCTCCCATACAAGGGATACCCTTTTTGTTTTGTTGATGGTTCTTTTGCTGTGCAGAAGCTGTTTATTTTGATGTAGTGTCATTTGTTAATTTTCTTCTTAATTTCTCTTGCCCTAGCAGATATATCAGCAAACATACTGCTAAGAGAGATGTCTGAGAAGTTGCTGCCTATGGTTTCATGTCTTACATTTAACTCTTTTATCCATTTTGAATTTACTTTTGTGGATGGTGTCAGTTGGTGGACTAGTTTCATTTTTTTTGCATGTACCTGTCCAATTTTCCCAACACCATTTATTGAAGAGACTGTCTTTACTCCATTGTATGTTCTTGCCTCCTTTGTCAAATATTAATTGACCATAATGGCATGGGTCAATTTCTGGGTTCTCTGTTCTGTTCCACTGATCTATATGTCTGCTGTTTTGCAAGTACCAGGCTGTTTTGATTACAGTGGCTTTGTAGTATCACTTGATATCTGGTATTGTGATCCCTCCAACTTTGTTCCTTCTCAAGAACGCTGAGGCTATTTGGGGTATTTTCTGGTTTCATATAAATTTTTGAAGTGTTTCTTCTAGATCTGTGAAAAATGATGTTGGTATTTTAATAGGGAATGCATTTAATTTATAGATGGCATTGGGTAGTATGGACATTTTAATGATATTAATTCTTCCAGTCCATGAACATGGTATATTTTTTCATTTGTTTATATCTTCCTCTATTTCTTTTTTCAGAGTCCTGTAGCTTTCCAAGTAAAGGTCTTTTACATCTTTGGATGAGTTTATTCCTAGGTATCATATTTTTTTAGTTGCAATGGTAAATGGGATTTTTTTTTTTAGTTTCTCTTTCTGATAGTTCATTATTGGTGTGTAAAAATGACATCAATTTCTGAGTGTTAATTTTGTATCCTGCTTCCTTGTTGATTTCAATTATTAAATCTAGTTTTTTGGTGGAGTCTTTAAGATTCTCTATGTATAATATCATGTCATCTGCAAATAATGACAGTTTTGTTTCCTCCTTTCCAGTTTGGATGCTTTTTATGTTTTCTCCTGTCTTATTGCTGTGGCTAGGACTTCTAGTACTATGTTGAATACGAGTGGTGAAAGTGGTCACCTCTGTCTTCTTCCTGTTCTTAAGGAAAATGGTTTTAGCTTTTGTCCACTGAGTATGATGTTGGCTGTAGGTTTGTCATATATGGCCTTTATTATATTGAGGTATGTTCTATTCCCACTTTGCTGATAGTTTTTACCAAAAATGGGTGTTGAATTTTATCGAATGGTTTTTGCCAAATGCTTTGTCTGCATCTATTTATAGGATCATGTGATTTTTATCTTTCAGTTTGTTTGTGTGATGTATCACATTTATTAATTTGTGAATACTATACCAGCCTTGCATCCCTGGAAGAAATCCCACTTGGTCATGGTATATGATCTTTTTAATATATTGCTGGATCTAATTTGCTAATATTTTGTTGAGTATTTTAGCATCTATGTTCATTAAGGATATTGGCCTGTAATTTTCTTTCTTTGTAGTGTCTTTATCTGGTTTTGGAACTGGGCTAATGTTGGCCTGGCATAAAGAGTTTGGAAGTGTTTCTTCCTCTTGGATTTTTTGAAACAGTTTGAGAAGGATAGGTGTTAATTCTTCTTTGGATGTTTGGTAACACTCCCCTGTGAAGCCATTGTGGCCAGGGCTTTTGCGTGCTGAAAGCAGTTTGATTACTGCTTCAACTGCATCAGTTGTTATCAGCCTATTTAGACTTTCTGACTCTTCCTGATTTAGTCTTGGAAGGTTGTATTTTTCTAGGAATTTATCCATTTTATCCAGTTTTTCCAGCTTGGTGGAATATAGTTGTTCATTTCCCTGATCATTATTGAAATGAATCATTTTTTTTTTTCTTCTTGCTTACATTGTCATAAATTTCAGAATGGGATAGGTTTAAGTTTGTCTTAGCTTTTTGTTTAGCAAAAACCAACTCATAGTAATTCTGCATTTATTCTTCACTACATGCTGTATATCCATGGGAAACTAATCTTCTTTACTGATAAACATGTATAAGCAAAAGTAAAGAATTATATATCTTGATATTCCTAAACTATGATTTAAATATAATTTTTAAATCCTCACTTGAAGATATGTTTTTATTGATTTTAGAGTGAGGAACAGAGAGAGAAAGGAAAAGAGAGAGAGAGGGAGAGAGAGAGACACACAGGCATTGATAGGTTGCCTCCAGTGGGGAAACCACCCATCACCTAGGTCTGTTCTGTGACTGGGAAATAAATTTGCAACGTTTTTGGTGCATGAGAAGATGTTTTAACCATCTGGGACACCAGGCTAGGACTAATTTTTAAAACCTATATATGTCAAGAATAAAGATTGCAACGCACAGAGGTGGAAGCTACACTGACACTCTCCCGAGACCAAACTGTAATTAAAACTAAAATATAGAAAAACCATCCTGAATAATCAACTGCAACTGGAGACAAGCTGATGAGCACCTCATAAGCAAGGAGTAAAAGTGGAGACCACATAGAGACTAGGAGGATATGCGGAGGCACGAGAGGCCTGGCTGGGCTCCCACAGACAGCAGCTGAAGGTCTAGAGGGATATCTTAGCTATGGGGGGTTTTTGTTGAGGACTCTGGCACCTAACCCCTAGGTTGGACTTCCCAGCCAAGAGCACCAGAACAGAGAAAGGTGTCCGTATAGCATCTAGCTATTAAAAGCTACTGGGTTTTTGTCTTCCAGGGAGAGATGACTGGAACTGCAGGGACCCTCTTAAAGAGCCAACCCACAAAGTTTCATGTGCAGTCACTCACTTGGGCTCCAGGAGAGGGAGGGCTGAGTGGACTGAAGCTGTGTGAAGAGAACCTAGGATTGTGGGCTGTGGAGATAGAGCTCAGAGGGCACCCCTCTGGATTCCTGTGCAAAGTCATTCCCCCATACTGCAGAGGAAATCTTTCACAGGCAGGCACTTGTCTACATTCTAAGCAGCTTTTGCCTGAGAGAGAAGCAATTGCCCCAGCCTGCTGGAAAACCTCTTGCCCTACTCCAAGGAGTTTCTACTTCTTGAGGCCCATTAAGAGAATCAGATTAATCAGCCTGCAGGCAGAGGCAGACCTCAGAGTGCTTTGAGTCTTTGCCTGATACGCTTATGGATCGAGGCCTTGGAAAAGCAGACTTTGGTGTGCATCTTGGTCCTGTCCAAATGCACCCAGCCCTAAGAGAGGGGACCTCAAGCTATAGGTTGTGTATAGCTCCAAACGGGGTACTCAAGGCCAGTCACAAACAGCGTCTGACATTGTCTTGCACCAGAGACCTTCCAAAAAGACTGAGAGTCCTAGCAGGCCTACCTAAACACATAGAAACAAACACAAATAGGGAGCCAAAATGGAGAGAGAAAAAAACAAGCCCCAAATGAAAGAACAGGAGAAGTTTCTAGAAAAAGAGCTAAATGAAATGGGGATAAGCAATGTATCAGATATAGAGCTCAGAATACTGATTGTAAGGATGCTCAACAGCATGGAAAAAGATATGGAAACTATGAAAAATGACCAGTCAGAAATGAAGCATGACATAGCAGAAATAAAGAATATATTGGAAGGAAAAAACAGCAGATTAGAGGAAGCTGAGGGTCAGATCAGCCAATTAGAAGAAAAATAACCATTTAAAAATAGGAGGACAGACTAAGGGAAGTGAGAGACAATATGAAATGTAACAATATTTGTCGCATCATAGAAGTGCCAGAAGAGGTCGAAAGTAAGAAAGGGTTAGAGAACCTGTTTGAAAAAATAATGGCAGAAAACTTCCCTAAGCTGGTGAAAGAAAAGTCACACAATTCCAGGGGGCACAGAGAGTCCCAAGCAAGAAGAATACAAAGAGTTCCAAGCCCAGACACATCATAATTAAAATGCCAAAAAGACAAAGAGTATATTAAAGGCAGCAAGAGAATATCATCTGTTAGCTACAAAGGAGCTCCCATAAGGTTGTCAGCTGACTTCTCATCAGAAACTCTACAGTCAGAAGGGAATGGCATGAAGTATTCAAGGTAATGCAAAACGAGGATCTGAAACCAAGACTATTCTATCCAGCAAGGCAATCTTTCAAAATAGATGGCAAAATAAAGAGCTTCCAAGAAAAAAAAAAAAGCTAAAGGAGTTTATCACCACCAAACCAGCCTTGCAGGAAATGTTAAAGGGACTGCTGTAATTAGAAATAGAAATAGAAGCATTGCAAGAAATGTTAAAAGGGTCAGCTGTAATAATAAGAAGAAATAGAGAGAGAAACATAGGCGTAAGAATTAAAATGGCAATAAATAAGGACCTGTCAATAATAACCTTAAGTACTTTAAGGGAGAGATCAACAGCAATACAGTCATAGTCGTGGACTTTAACACTCCACTCACTTCAGTGGGTAGATCTTCCAGACAACAAGTCAACACAGGAACAGTGACTCTAAATGGAGCACTAGATCAGATGGATTTAATTGATATTTACGGAACATTTCAACCCAAAGCTTCAGAATATACATTCCTCTCAAGCGCACATGGGTCATTCTCAAAGACACAAAACAAGTCTCTACAAGTTCAAGAAGACTGAAATCATATCAAGCACCTCAGATCACAATGGCATGAAATTAGAAATCAACTACAATAAAAACACTCAAAAATATTCAAACACATGGACACTAAATAGCATGTTATTAAACAATGAATGGGTTACCATTAAGATCAAGAAAGAAATCAAAAACTTCCTGGAAAGAAATAAAAATGAACACACAACAACCCTGAATCTAGGGGACATAGTGAAAGCAGTCCTAGAAGGGAAGTTTATAGAACTACAGGCCTACCTCAAAAAGCAAGAAAAAATTTTAGTAAACTATCTAATCCTACAACTTAAAGAATTAGCTCCCCTGTGAAACCATCTGGACCAGGGCTTTTGTTTGCTGGCAGTTTATTTTTTATTTTTTTTATTACTGCTTCGATTCCATCAGCTGTTATTAGCCCATTTAGGTTTTCTGATTCTTCCTGATTCAGTTTTACATGATCTCACTCGTATGTGGAATCGACTAAGGAACAAAATAGACTGAGAAACATAGAAACATGGAAGAGACTGATGAATCTCACTGGGAAGGGGTGGGGGGGGTGTGAGGGAGTGGATGGGGGGAGAGGTTAATCAAAGAATTTATATGCATATATGCAGAACCCAAGGACACAGACAATAGTGTGGTGAAGGATTGGGGTGGGGGGCAGGATGTGGGGTGTAGGAGATCAATGGGAAAAAAGGGGGGCATCTGTAATACTTTCAACAATAAAGATAAATTTAAAAAAGTAAAATAAAACTTAAAAAATATAAAAAATTAAAGCTATATATGTCTTTGAAGTGAGTTTGAGTGTAGTGAATTTATTTCTGCTTTCTAATGTAGAAAGCTTGAATGATATAGCATTAAATTTTATTATCTTTTCACCAATTTATGTTCAGTGTCTATGTGGCATCTTCCACAAAAACAGGAGGTGAATAGTCTTTTTCAAGGCGGTAATTTAAATTCTGAGCAGCACTAAAGTGCAGATATTTCTCAATAGAAATTTTCCCAAAATCTGTGTTTGGTCTGACACAGAGTTCATTATTCTGTGATGAGATTTTGGTTATATAAGGACTGTATTACTCTGGACCAGCAGGAACTTCCTGGCAGTATGAAAGAGGCACCACTAAAATCTTGCATAGCAGCAGGATCAGTGGAGATATCAACTAGAAATATTCAGAGATTATGTCTTATATCACTTGAAAGGGACAGAGACACATTGCAATGGGAATATTGTCTAGTTTCCAGGAAAAAGTTAACAAGATCCCAAAGAACCCAAAGACTAGGGCAATCTGTTCGAAACCACAGTGCTTAGGGGAAAAAAGCTCTAACTCCTCTACAAATAATGTTCAGGGCAAACAGTCATATAGATAGTCTTAATCTCAATCACTGAGGGAGCTGGAAAAATAGGAAGTTAAAGACAGTCTGTAAGAAACTCTAAGTATTAATTTTGATGAAATCATCAGCCTGTATTTTATATAACTAAAGTTTCGAAAGAGAAAAGAGATGTGAGATGCTGGTATTCGGTTCAATAGTGTCTGAAGGCTGAAGAAAGCAAGAAAAAAAAATCAAATATGTGCAAATTAGTGCAAATTACAAAATTAAATAGATTAACAGAAAAAAGCAGGAAATGAGAGGGGTTCAAGATCTGGCTGATTAATCGGTATTATAGCCAGGAGCAAAACAGTGTATTGGCAAAGAGGCATGGGTGGCAGAGAAGGGGATGGGGAGGGGAAGAACCTTGCCTCAGAAACACCAGAGAAATTGCAACAATTATTTGAAAGTCTGTTCTATTGCTGACATTTATGAGTTATATATCAACTAATTATGTTGTTTTATTTTCAGGCAAAGAAAGCATCCTTTTATCTGACTCAGTCATTCTGGGAAACTTCATTATCCATGTGGAAAACCATTCACCAATCCAAAAAAAATCTCCCATACTTTCCCAAGGGGCTGTGTGTGTTTACTTGGACAGCCCTTCAACACTCAGCCAGGCAGGTTTCAACTCTACCATAGCATTCACTTTCTGTTTCCACAGAGTCTCAGTGTCAGCAGGAGGTAAGAGCTTACTTAGGGCCTTCTTCAGGTCTTTCCAGAGCATGCATTTAGCCCTAAGCATGTGTGTGGCCTTTTAGATTTCTAAAATATGTCACAAGTTTTTAAAGCCCCATGTACATCTCATAGCTGTTCTTCCTAAGCTTTTTGGTTAGTCTATTATTTGCCCCAACTGTTATGTATCACCTCAGGCAGTGGCACCTAAGACATTAGTCTATAAATGTTTTCCACAAATGGGCTCAAGGAACCAGCTTTATTCATATTAGGCTGGAACAAATAATTAAGTAAAATTCTTTGCTAGCGAGGTCCATTTTGCTCCCTCTGGTACAGTATTTGTAATGTGATTTTTTTTTTTTTTTTTAAATAGTTCCCATTGAACTGGGGAGCAAAGAATGAATGGGACTGGGCTACTTAAAATGTCACAGTTACACCTTCACCCCCCAAAATTTTTGAAAATATTTTTGTTGCATATACAATTACTGAGAGTTATTTTTTTCTCAACACTTTAAAAGTATTATGTCACATCTTCTAACTTTCATTGATGTTTTGCTAATTTTTCTCTTTTTGTTCATACCTATTCTTTTATGTGGGTGCTTTTATCTCTTTACCTTTAGTGTTCTACAATGTCAGTACCATGCATCTAGGATGAGTTTCTTTTATTTACCTTACTTTACATTGTGATTCCTATACCTCTATAGTTATGTTTTCAATCAATTCTAAAATACTCACAACAATCATCTTTTAAAATATTTCATCTACTCTGTAATCTCTGATTTTTCAATTATGATGATGCAAATTAAACTTATTCCACTTTCATATCTGTTAACACTACTTTCATTTTTCATCTCTTTTTCTCTCTGCATTCTGGATAAATTTTTTAATATATAAATTCCAGATCACTAATTCCCTCCAACTTTGTCTACTTTAACAAATCATCTATATATATATATTTTTTTTTTCAAAAATGTAATTTTAAATTCTACAATTTTTAATTTCAAAAGTTTTCCCATTCATTTTATTTCCTGTGTTTCACAATTTTAATCTTGACAGTCCTTGGAGATACAAATTTTTGTGTTTTTTTCCCCTTATTGATGTTCATACAAAGTGTCTTTCAATTTCATATACTTAGTCATCTTTGATTGTTACCTCATTTGTGGTTTTAATCTGTGTGAGTCCAACAGAACTAATGTGGGTATATGTTTGCTTTTATCTCTGCTAATATGAAGGAGAGCCCCCTAGAACCATATCAGCCTCTTTTAAGGATGTAGGCTTAACCTGGAATTTCCAGGCTAGATCATTTACTTAATTTATGGCTAAAAGTTTAAAATCCCAAAAGCAGTGTTGTTTCAGGCATATGACCCAGGGCATTCATACTCTCTGAGGCACTAACTTACTGGGTGGAGGGGTGGCCCTGGTAAACTCTTAAACCATTTATAAGACTCATATTGCCTTATGTAGTATATGAATGCTTTACAGCAGAAGGAACCTTAGATCTCTGAGTAACTCATACAGCTTTAATAAAAGTCCCTATTAATTTTCAATCCCTTGAAATGTGACTTTAAAAAAATCCTATACTAAATCAAGTTCTGTCAATGTTTACTTCCTTAATGGATTTTAATATATTTACTTACTGCACTAACATTGCTTTAATTTAGGCCTTATTTATCTCTCATTTAGATTACAGTAGCTTCTTAATTTTTCTGCCTCTTCCAAATCCTCTATATTCCACTACACTTTTCACTGTGCCATTAGTATTATTTACAATTAAATATCTTCAGTGAATACATATAATAGACAAGATAATAGTCAAACTTATTATATATATATATATATATATATATATGTATGTGTGTGTATATATATATATATATATATATATGTCTGTGTACTTCTCCAAGCTTATCTGTGGCCACTTTTTCACTCTTATTCTATGTTCTAGAAAAGCCTTTGAAGTTTCTTTACTGAGTCATACTATTTTAGGACCTTTACGTGTGCCATTTTGATTCCCTGTAACTCCTGTGATCCCCTTCTCCCAAAAGAACTAAGAGACCTTCTCAGAATTTTGCACACATTCTGGGCATTATAATATTTATTACATTGTCTTATGTTTATTTTTATTTCTTTTCTTTTTAACAAGTCTCTCTCTCAGACTGTAAAGTCTGTTAAATAAGTTACAACGCTGATTCATCACTGTATCTACTATGATTTGTATGGTACCTGTCATAAAGTATGGACTTATTCATATTATATAGCTAAATTGATAAATGACTCAATGAAGGATGGCAAATAACATTTTAGCTTTTAATGATAACCTACAAAATTCTATGACATTTAGTACATAGAAAATGAGGTAAATAAAAATATCCGATAATTTAGGAATTTCTATTGCAGAACGTTTTCCTTCTAACAGTATCTATACAACGTAGGAAGTGAATGAAGTGGTCTTTGCCTTCTAATGAAAGTTTATTTTTCAAAGGAAATAGAAAAAGAAAACAATTTGTTCAATCACATTCATTCTTGTTCTAAAACAGGGTTGTTATGGATGTAGGAAACAATAAGGGACAAAACGAAGTATTCTATTTTCAATGAAATAGTTATCAACAAGTAAAGTGCTGATGTTCTAGGAAGTATCCAATTTTATTTAGTTTGTTATAATTTAAATTGCTTGTGTTTGACCCAAGACTCTGAAATCCTGAATTTTAAACATAAATAATTTCTATAATTTGATGAAAGAAAAAGACAAAAAAAAAGAAGGCCATATGAGAGGTCAGACAAATTAGTCTTCCACCACCTATAGATAAATGAGGAGACTAAAGGAAGAACTAGTTTGTATTTAAGTTCTACCTTTTAATAGTGTTAAAAACTTGGACCAATAATTTTCCTTGTGTCTGAGTTTTAGTTTCCTGACTACTGTTACAGATATCCTATAAATTAGAGGTAAGAGTGTATTCCCAAATTGTAGGATTATATTTTAAGATCCCTTTTATTTAGTCAAGAAGACAGACTCTGACTGGAAGTGAAGTGGCTACACAGTGCAGGAGCAGATGTAATAACTCAGCATAACTTCCTCTGACCCTAAAAATCTCAAAAGGAAGGCATAGAGTTTCTGGTGGCATTTCAAGGTGGAGTCTGGCTGGATCAGAGAACCTCAATTTCTTCCAGTGTTATAGTCCTTTAATAGACTATTTAAAAATCTGGAAAAATTTACAATTTGTGTTGTTAAAATTTTTTATTTTGTAAAATGTTTACAAACTTTGGTTCATGAGCCATTTTAATGCCAACAAATCTTTACCTAATGAAAATAGCAGAACAAATGCCTTGTTGCCCTAGGAAGTATCTGACACTAAATTTTCTGCATTACCAAAAAGTACATTTTCTTTAAAGAGGGAAGGCATTTAGCTCATATGGTTTTTAGGAGCAAGTGAGAGATTATTTGGAAGGTCTTTGACATTAATTAAGCACACAATAATAGCAGTTCACTTTTCTAAAAGATACACATTGACACACTGGTTATCTTTATACTCATTAAAAGGAAAAAACAAAGATGACGAGTGGAACCAAGATGGCAGCATAAGTAAAAGTGGTACTTGTTGCCTCCTACAATCACATCAAAATTACAACTATCATATGAACAACCATCATTCAGAATCACCTGAAATCTGGCTGAATGGAAGCCCTACAGCTAGAGAATTAAAGAAGAAACCACATTGAGACTGGGAGGAGGTGTGGAGGTGGGGATGGGCTGATCTGACACTCAGGTATTGCGTGTTTCTAATCAGGAGGTATATCTTGGCTGTGGAGATATTCCCTGAGGAGTGAGGGGACCCAGCCTGACTTCACACCTCCCAGCCCAGGGTTCCAGTGCTGGGAAGAGAAGTCGTCATAACTTCAGGCTATAAAAACCAGCAGAAATTGTGGCTAATAGGGAGACTGCTGGAGTCCCAGGCAGTTCCTCTTAAAGGGCCCTTGCATGGACTTACTCAGATTCACTCCCTCTGAGCTCCAGCTCTGGGGAAGCAGCTTAAAAATATCCAGGGACATATGGGGAGGAACTAAATTATCTGGCATGAGGGCAAGAACAAGGAAGAAGCTTTCTCCCAGACAAAGTGCTGGCAGAGGTCTTTGTTCTTTTGCTGAGCCTTCCTCGCCACAGTGCCAACTGGCAGGAGCCATATCTTAGTCTCCATCCACCTGTTTGCCCTGCCCTGGTGATTCCCCAGGCACCACCCCACCCAATTTGCAGCCTCACCCAAGCTGTTTGCATTGACTTTTCCATATAAATGGCCAATCCTGGAACAGGACAAGCTTTAGACTTTCCTAAAATCTCTCAAATAAGCAGCAGCTCACCTCAGTGTGCCCCATACCTCTTGCTAAGTGGTCCAAGGCCAGGCACTAGCGGCAGCTTGCCAAGGTTCACAGCTTGGTGTCTTCTGGGCACCTCCAAGCCCAACACAACTAGCAGCCATCTGCAGATTGCTTTGTAGCTCATGGCAGGTAGCCCCAGGTAGGGCACAGACAGAGGCTGATTTTGCACCTCCGGAAGGCCCCAGAGCTAGTGCACCCAGTGGTCAGCTTCAGACCATGCCACAGTACAACCCTACCACATCCACGGGTGACACATTCAAGGGGCAGACCTGGTGAGCACCAAAGCCCTACAGAAGCATGTCCTGCTTCATAGGGGTGCCTCCTGCACAGCAGCTCTTCTGCTGTAGTCACATGCTGTTCCTCATAGCTGACTGGCCTGGGGAATCAATTCCTCCCAGTGATGCCAATAGCAATCAAGGCTCCACTACAACAAGGCAGTTCACACAGCCCGCAAAGGGGAGCACCTAGAGTGCCCAGCTCAGGTGACTAGGGAGGCTGAGCCACTGTGCCCTAAGGGACAGCTACTACACGAGGCCACTCTACCAATTCCAGGAGACAAAGCAGATCTATCTAATACATAAAAACAAATACAGGGAAGCAGCCAAAATGTGGAAGCAAAGAAACGTCACAAATTAAAGAACAGAAGAAATCTCCAGAAAAATAACTAAATGAAATGGAGCCAAGGAAGGTACTAGATACAGAGTTCAAAAAAATGGTTATAAGAATGCTCAAGGAACTTAATGAGAATTTCAAAGAACTGCGTTAGAATTTCAAGGAAATCATTGAGAGAATCGAACAACATAAAAAAGGGCCAGTCAGAAATGAAGGATACACTAAATGAAATCAAGAGTAGAGTAAAGGACGCTGAGAATCAAATCAGAGATTTGGAATATAAGATATCATAAACCACCCAACCAGAAGAGCAAAAAGACTAAAAGAATAAAAAAAAATATGAAGATAGTGTAAGGAGCCTCTGGGACAACTTCAAGCTTACCAACATTAGCATAATGGGGATGACAGAAGAGAGCGAGCAAGAAATTGAAAACCTATTTGAAAAAGTAATTACAAAAAACTTCCCCTATCCGGTGAAAGAAATAGACTTACAAGTCCAAGAAGTGCATTGAGTCCGAAACAAGATGAACCCAAAGAGGCCCACATCAAGAAATATCATAATTAAAATGCCAAAGGTTAAACACAAAGAGAGAATCTGAAAAGCAGTAAGAGAAAAGCAATTAGTTATCTATAAGGAACATCTATACTAATGTCAACTGATTTTTCAACAGAAACTCTGCTGTCCAGAGTGAGTGGAAAGAAATAGTCAAAGTGATGAAAAGCAAGGAACTACAACCAAAATTACTCTACCCAGCAAAGCAATAATTTAGAAGTGAAGGTCAGCCTGGCTGGGCGTGGCTCAGAGGTTGAGCCTCGACCTAGGAACCAGGTGATCGGGGTTCGAATCCCGGTCAGGGCACATGCCCGGGTTGTGGGCTGCAGCCGATCAGTGACTCTCTCATCATTGATGTTTCTACCTCTCTCTCTCCCTCTCCCTTCCTCTCTCTGAAATCAATAAAGATATATAAACAAATAAATAAATAAACAAACAAACAAATAAAATAATAGAAGTGAAGGTCAGATAAAGAGCTTCACAGACAAGAAAAAGCTAAAGGAGTTCATCACCACCAAACCAGTATTACATGTAATGTTGAAGGGTCTTCAAGACAAAGTTAATGAACAAAATAAATTGATGAACAAAACAAACCCAGAGACAATGAAGCATGCAACAGGCTGATGTATTTTAGAGGAAGGGGACTGGGGTGGGCGGGAAGAGATTAACCAAAAAACTTATATTATATATGCATAACCCATGGACACAGACAATAGTGCAGTGAAGGCCTAGGGAAGGCGGGAGTCAGGGTGGACGGGGTCAATTGGGGGAAAATAGGAACATCTGTAATGCTTTCCACAATAAAGATAAATTAAAAAGAAAAAAACAGAAAAAACAATGATGACAAAAAATAATATTTAGCTATATGGTGCTCCATAACAAGCTCTGGTGGGGTTCAAAGTATTCCTGCATATTTATAACTTAGACATAAACTTAAAAATTTAAAAATATGGCTGCTATGAAAAAAATTATACAGGAAACCTAGTTATTCTCTTAAAATACTAAATCTTTCCCAGAGGATAAAGTCTATCAATTATTCATGCATTTGGGTCAACTGAGCATACGAAAATCTATTATATAAAAATATTATCAGACCTACATTTGTCTTAGAATAAATTCACTATGGAAATTGGGGTTTTGCTTGGGCAGTAGAGAGAAGGGAGATAAATGTAAAGGGTAATGTCAGAACTTCAGCTTGATAACTAAGGACTTGATGTGGAAGAGAGAGAGGCATTAAAAACAGAAGGTGGGAAGAGGAGAGAAAATTAGTATTTGTTGAAAACTATCATCTAATTAAGTGTTATGAGAACACTCTGGAATGTAAGTAATTATACTGGATGGAAACAAGGACCCACAAATTAGTATTTTCAGTTTCTTATCACTTTAATTTGTATCTTCAAATAAATCTCATAATTTTAAATACATAAAGCAGATGGTTACATTAATCTACCATGAACCTAAATAGTTAATGATTCTTAGAGCAGCATGGAAAACAACTGACTTAGTTTATGAGTCTATGTTGAGAGTTATGGGTAAAAATGGTGATAATTTTATATGGCTGGTAAAATGAAGGAATAAAGTGTAATAGTTGTCAAACTCTGATGTATATTAAAGACCCTGATCACTTGCAGAACATATTGCAAATAGTGATGTCCAAGTCCCAAATAAAGATTCTGATTACATAGGTCTCAGGTGAGACACTAGCATCTACATGATTAATAAACTTTTTTTTTTTAACCGTTTGACCCCTTTCACCCATTTCTCCATCCCTCAAAACCCACCTCTGGCAACCACTGATCTGTTCTCTGTATCTATGAGCTTGTTAGTTTTTTTGTTGTTGATTTGTTTTTATAGATTCCACATATAAGAGATCATACAGTAATTGTTTCACTCAGCATAATGCTCTTCAGGTTCATCCATGTTGTTGCAAATGGCACAATTTCATCCATTTTTATGACTGAATAATATTCCACTGCATCAAGAGGCACTCACGTTGTTTCCATATCTTGGCTATTGTAAATAATGCTGCAATGAATATGGAGGTGCAGATATCTTTTCCAGTTAGTGTTTTTGTTTTCTTTGAATAAATACCCAGAAATAAAATTGCTAGGTCATATGGTAGTTCTTTATTTTATTATTATTTTTTAATTTCCTGAGGAACCGACATACTGTTTTCCATAGTGGCTGCACCAATTTACATTCCCACCAACAGTGTATGAGGGCTCCCTCTTCTCCACATCCTTGCTTACTATTTTTAATCCTCACTTGAGATGCTTATTGATTTTAGAGAGAGGAAGGGGGAGAGAGAGAAATGAGAGAAACATGGATGTGAGAAACAAACATCTATTGGTTACTTCACAAACACACCCCAACCAGGGATCAAACCAGAAACCGAGGCATTCTCTCTGACTGGGAATTGAACCTGCCACCTCTTTTTGGTATACCGGATGATGCTTCAAACAACACATGGCCAGGGCTCAATGTAGTTTTAATTTGCATTTCGCTGATGATTACTGTGACGTTGAGCATGTTTTTATGTACCTGTTGGCCATCTGAATATTTTCTTTGGAAAAACAACAATTCAGATCTTTTGTCCATTTTTAAATGAAATTCTTTGTTGTTGTTTTTTTGCTATTGATTTGTATGAGTATTTTATATATTTTGGATATTAACTCCTTATCTAATATAAGATTTGCATGTGTGTTCTCCCATACAATAGGTTGCCATTTTGTTCTTTTGATGGTATCCTGGGGATGTGCAGAATCATTTTCTAGATTTTTTTTTGGGGGGGGGTAGGAGAGATGCTGCCCACTAGAATATCCTCCAAAGATTTCCAATGCACATTAGCATCTTCAAAGCTTTGAGAAGTGCAGCATTGTGTTGACTTAGATTATGCATTTCCCAGTCTAATTTGACCATAGAATCATTTTTACCCCAAAATACAACTTGAGAATATTTGTTTAAAAAGATGTACAAACATTTATTATAATAATAATAATTGTTATTATCATTACCATAAACAAGTGCAAGCCTTCAAGGGCATTTGGATTTTAAAGAGCTCTTGAGAACAAAAGAAACCAATCTGTAACACCAGCATTTGTGGTAAAAGGTTAAAGATAGTTTAAGACAATCTTAGGGGATCAACCGTACAATCTTCAAATTCCAGTATCTTTTTTAAATTTATTTATTTTTATTGTTGGAAGTATTACAAATGTCCTCCTTTTCCCCTATTGATGCCCTCCCCCTTGCACTGCTCCTCCCAGGCCTTCACCATACTATTGTCAGTGTCCATGGGTTATGCATACATATGCATATAAGTTCTTAAGTTACTCTCTCTCCACCCACCCACCTCTGCCTTCACACTGAGATTCATCAGTCTGTTCCATGTTTCTACATCTCTGGATCTATTTCATTCATCAGTTTATTTTGTTTATTTGATTCCACATATGAGTAAGATGATATGATACTTGTCTTCCTCTGACTGGCTTATTCCACTTAGCATAATCCTCTCCAGGTCCCACCATGCTGTCTCAAAGGGTAAGAGATCCTTCTTTTTTATAGCTGCATAGTATTCCATGTTGTAAATGTCAGAAAAGATGCTTGATATGATTTCAATCTTCTTGAACTTGTAGAGACTTGTTTTGTGTCCTAACATGTGGTCTATCTTTGAGAATGTCCCATGTGCACTTGAGGAGAATATATATTCTGCAGCTTTGGGTTGGAATGTTCTGTAAATGTCAATTAAGTCCATCCTGATCTAGTGTGTCATTTAAGTCACTGTTTCTTTGTTAATTGTTTGGAAGATCCATCCAGTAAAGTCAGTGAGGTGTTAAAGTCCCCTACTATAACTGTATTGCTGTTATCTCTCCTTTAACATCCTCCAGAAGTTTTGTTTGTTTTTTTCATCCTGTGTGAGTCTTTTTTTCTGAGGTGGGTCTCTTGTAGACAGCATATATTTGGGTCTTGTTTTCTTATCCATTCAGCTACCCTGTCTTTTCATTGGAGCATTTAATCCATTTATATTTAAGGTTATTATTAATAGGACTTATCTTTTGCCATTTCATTTCTTTATGCTTATGTTTCTCCTTCTATTTCAACTTCTTATTATAGCAGTCCCTTTAATATTTCTTGCAATGTTGGTTGGGTGGTGATACACTCCTTCAGACTTTTTTTGTCTGGGAAGCTCTCATTTCACCATCTGTTTTGAATGACAGCCTTGCTGCATAGAGTAGTCTTGGTTTCAGATCCTTGTTTTGCATTACCTTGAATACTTCATGCCATTCCCTTCTGGCCTATAGAGTTTCTGATAAGAAATCAGCTGACAGCCTTATGGGAGCTCCTTTGTAGGTAACAGCTTGCTTTTTTCCTGTTGACTTTAATATTCTCTCTTTGTCTTGAATTTTTGGCATTTTAATTGTGGGCTTGGAACTCGTTGTATTCTTCTTGCTTGGGATTCTCTGTGGCTCCTGAACTTGTTGACTTTTTCCTTGACCAGGTTAGGGAAGTTTTCTGCCATTATTTCTTCAAACAGGTTCTCTAACCCTTGCTTACTTTCTACATCACATATTCCATGATGTGAATATTGTTACATTTTATGTTGTCCCAGAGCTCCCCTGAACTGTCCTGTTTTTTAGTTGTTTTTTCTTTTTGGTTCTCCGATTGAGTGATTTTTTTCTACTGTCTTGTAATCACTGATCTGATCCTAACCTATTTACCCCTTCCAATGTTTTTGTTTGTTTGTTTTTAATTTCTACTGTCATTCTTAATTTCCTTTACAGTTTCCATTTCTTTTCTCATGCTGTTAAGCATCCTTATGATCAGTATTCTGAACTCTATATCTGATAGATTGCTTATCTCCATTTCATTTAGCTCTTCTTGTGGAGAATTATTTTGTTCTTCCATTTAGGGATTTTTTGTCTCCCCATTTTGGCTACCAGTTTGGGTTTGTTTTTATGTGTTAGGTAAATCAGCTAGGACTTCCAGTCTTTAAGATGGTCTCTTGTGGAGGCCAATGGCAGACACTGTTTCTGACTGGCCTTGAGTGCCCTGTCTGAAGCTTTGCACACTCCACAGCTTGTGGTTCCCTCTGCTGGGGCTTGGTGTGTTTGGAAAGGACCAAGACACATACTAAAGTCTGCTTTTCCAAGCACTGGGTCCAGAAGCAAATCAGGCCAAAATTCAAAGCACCCCAAGGCTGATTTTTATTCCTGTAGAATATTTTTAGTAAGATATGGTACCACTTGATTTTTTCTTTTAGTGTCAGTTTCAAAAAATCATTGCCAAGACCTTTGTTAAGAAACTTACTGCCTATGTTTTCTTCTAGAAATTTTATTAAAATTTAATGTCACATATATGGAATCAAATAGTATGTCTTTGCTGTCTGACTTCGTTAGCATCACATAATACTTTTAAGTTCCACAGATGTTGTGTGTATTAGCTCAGATCTTCTTATTGCTGAGTAGTATTCTACATAATAATATATCATGATTAGTTTATCCATATACCTGTTGATGAATATTGGGTTATTTGTAGTATTTGGCTCTTATGAATGAAGCTGCTATGAACATTCAGGTACAGGTCTTAATGTGGACCTATGTATTTCTTTCTCTTGGGAAAATGTCTAGGCTTGGGTCAAATGTTAACTGTATGTTTTAGTCTTATAAGATGCTGATAAACTGTTTTTGAAGTGAATGTATCCTTTTGCATTCTCACCAGTAAGTTACAAGTATTCCAGTGGCTCCACATCCACACCATACACCAATACTTAGTATTGCCAATGTACTTAATTATATATAATACAGTAGGTGAGTAATGCTATCTGTGGTTTAAAATTTAATTTCCCAAATGAATAATAATGTGGAGTATCTTTTCATGTGGCGATTGGTCATTTGTATATCTTCTTGGGTGCAGTCTCTGTTCAAATCATTTGCCTAATTTGTTGGACAATTTGTCTTTTTGATGAGTGTTAAGATCATCTTTCTTCCCTTCCATTGATCATTTTTTGTATCTTTAAAACAATCTCCCAACTCTGTTCCTTTTCAATTTGTTTTGTTTAACACAAGTCCTTTGTATTTTCACAAAAATTTAAAAATCAGCTTTTATTTTCTATCAAAAACAAAAATCCTGCTGGAATTTTGATTAGATTTGAGTGTACATATAAGTTTTGGGAAAACCAAATCAACCATATTGGGTGTTCTGATCCACCAACACAGTCTATTTTTGTATTTACTTATTTATAATTTTTTCACAGAAACATTTTGTAGTTTTTATTGTATAGGTATTTCACACATTTTATTTAATATACCCTTGATCATTTCATATTTTATACTGTTATAATGGTTTTATTTGAATTTCCAATATTTCACATATATTATAATTATGTTATAATTTATTTTTGAATATTGATCTTATATTCTGTGACTTTGCTAAATTCACTTATTTGTTCTAGTACTCTTAGAACTTTGTAGTTGCCTAATTGAACTGGATAAGACTGCCAATCTAACCCAGTGTTGAATACAAGTGGTGAGTGACAACTTCCTTGCCTTATGTTTGATCTAGGGGAAAAGTGTTTAGTCTTTTGCCACTAACAAGAATATTAGCTACATGTTTGTGGATACCATCTATCACATCATGGGAGTTCACTTTCTAATTTACTGACGGCTTATATCATGAATGATGCTGTATTTTTTAAATGCTATCTTTACATCTATTGAAATATCCATATATATTTTTTCTTTTTTAGTGTGTTGATATGGTGTATTACTTTGATGCATAGTTTTGAATATTAAACCAACTTTGAATCTTTGGAATAAACACCTCTTGCTCATGATGTAATTCTCTTCATATATTGCTAAACTTGTTTTGTCAAATTTTATTAAGGATTATTTCACCTATGCTTATGGTGGATATTGGTCTGTAATTTTATTTCTTGTAATGTCTTTGGTGTTCTATCAGGGTGATGCAATCTCATATAATGGGCTATAAAGTGTTACTGTGTTTTTGGGAAACAATGAGTATAATAGGTATTACTTCTTTAAATGTTTAGTAAAAATATTTAAAAGTTATTTTTAACATCAACTTTGCTCCTAAGTCCATTGCTTCTCTTACATTTTGCTAGAAATAAAAATATCTAGACTTTGGTATAAGGAACTTTTAAAAAATCTGTTTAGAAAGTATGAGTAATGCTTTTGAAAAATATGTAAAAGCCCCATACTCATTAAGATATAGAAATAAATATCATAACTTTATCAGCATTAATAATTTAGTAAAGTGCTGGTCATTACTTAAAAGTTAGAAAACTTTGACTATTTAAATAATATACAGCTCAAAGGCAGATTGTGTTATTTACAAATAAAATTATGCCCATATTTGTTACATTAGATAATAAAGAACATAAAGGTATTTTCTATTATTCTAAGTCAAATTTCACAAATAAAGCAAGGAATGATTTTTTTTTTTTTTCATCTCACACTGTGTGCTTATACTTGTTTAGTTTCTATCTCCTAAAAGACGACTTTTTCAATCATCACTCTCTATAAGAACAGTCCCTTCTTCTGAAGTCATTACCATCTTTATATTATTTATTTGTAACTTTGAACTGTTTATTATATACTGTTTATGAAATTTTGAACTGTTTATTTATTTACTTTTGGTATGTAAATCCCAATTTTTAAATTATAAATTACTTAAAGATGAGAAATACATGTAAAATGTATTTGTATCACTACTAAAACAAAACCACCTAGTAAGTATTTCATAACTATTCAGGTGTTTTTTTCATATGTAATGTAATTATGTAGGTGTTACAAACTTCATGAATATCTGACAAGTATTATACTACTTTGTAATTAGAAAACAATAATAACTTTTTCTTAGTCATTGTCTAGCACTGGACTGTGATTATGACAGACATGGTATAAAAGTATTCTGTTTTTCACATGCTGGTCTGTACAATACAACTGAGGAATATAAACTGTCTATGTATTCTTATACTACACACATGGAAACTAACTGGCCTATACTCAGTGCTTCAAGTCCCTTGGCACCTCAGGAAGATTCCCTAGACTAAAACCCATGGCCAAGGCCATGAATATATTCATGTCTTACCTGGCTTGCTTATCCTATTTCTTCACCTCGCATCTTTAGTGTATCCTTATACTGGCCACACACACCATAACTTTTTGTTGGCATAATCCCTCCCCACAGCCTATTAGTTCACTTTAACCTGTCTCTGCTATTTAAACATTACTAACCACAAATGCAAAGGCCAACTCTAGTAGCCTCTGTTGCCAAGTTGAACCTAGTTATGTCACAATGGTGTAGAAACTAAACCAACATTTTGTTTTCTAATAAAGACATGGATCATCTGAATCTTGACTAGAATTTGCTTGCAATAAGTAAGCTAAGAACAATAAAAACATTTTTATGTCCCTAAGAAATAAAAAATGGGGAACTTGGCAGAAAAAACAAATATACCCCAAATAGGGCATGCTTCCCTCTTTTTGTTTTTTTTAAACATAAAGAATTATGGACTGTTTTATGAAATATTACTTAATTCTTACCACATTAAAAAAAATGATGCCTAGAAAAATATTGAACTTCACTATAAAGGAAACAATCTCAATACACATGTACATGCAGATATATTTTAAACATGATTTAAAATGTAAAATTATATTTCACATAAAATCTGTGATCACTGAATTCTGAAATATATTTCTCCCTTACTTGAATTCTAGCCATTAGTAAAGAGCACCAGTTTATCTTGCTTTTAAGCAAATAACATTTTATTTATCATCAATGTGTAAAGTCTATACATTAGTAATCCTATTTATAATCTATACAGTTAATTTTGCAAAAGCACAAGGTTTTTTTTCACTTTATTCATTTAGAAAACAATCTATTTAATAACTTATTACATGTGTAAAATTAATAGCACTAATAACAAAAAGGTATAGATTAGATTCTACATGAAAAAAATATATAGAAAGGGAGCTCCTGTTTTCCAGGAGTTTCCAGGAATTTGAAGTTCAAAATTAAACCTGAATCTCAATGCTAAGAAAAAGTTTCTTACCTTTCAGTTTTGGAATAAAAACTTTTTAAAAAAATAGTTTTTTGGTTTTTATTTGCCAAATTAAAAGCACAGAGCAAAAGCCAGTAAACCAAAGCTTATTGGTTTGATTATTAAGTAGTAATTGTTAAAGTAAAAGAAGGTATTCAAGTTGGGGTCATATACTAATTAGTAAAGAATTATACTTGGATGCAATTGGGTTCTCCTCTTCAAAACCTAAAAAAATGGAAGCCATTCCCCTCCCCCCCCCCATTTTAAAGAACACAATGAAAGCTTGGAATCTTGTAAATTTTAGGTTAAATTCAGTGCTAAATAATAATACAACCTGGCTTTTTATGAATATCCATTAATTGTATCCTATACACTTTCAAAAGGGTGATAAAGGTTTATTTTAGGCAAATGATTATTTCTAAAGATCATTCAAATTCCATAATTTAAAAAAGTCATATTTGCTTTATGGCTCAATTCCTATTTTAATAATTTAAAATCCAATTATTATTGCCAAGATATTATAGGGAATTTTACATCCCATTAACCTTGCTTTGTTTTAATTATAAAGATCCTTTGTTAGATTCCTTTAAATGATCCAGTTTATAATTTCAGCCTGTCTTAGGGAGTACTTTAATTCAGCTGCACATTCATCAACTGTTTTTGTCCTGATAATTGCAGACAACTGCACAATTGCTTTCTCCAGCTATGATTGATGAATTATATTCAAGAGTGTAGCTGTATGATAAACATTTATCAAAATTTCCATTTAAAGATTTTTATCTTCATTTCCAAAAGGACAAATTAAAGCCATATTCTATAAACCAACAGAAAGTGTTTTTATAGGTTTCATTTTAAATTATTAGAAAAAGTTAAGAAAGATGCTCTATGTTCAGGCCAATGAGACACAAGCATTTGCAAAGAATCTAATTTATGCCTAGCACATAGTAAGCATCAATGAATAGAAGCCAGGTAGAAAGAGCAATTTGTCTATAGTAGCTACATCCCAACTACCTAAATATATGTTTTGATCTGGAACTCCCAATTCAAATTCATGAAAGAGAACAGTCTAAATGGAAAGAAAATGAACCAAACTAAAGGAGAAAGTCAGAAAAATTCTAAATACCTATTATATATGTAATAACAAAACAAAAAACCCTTCCATTTATTAAGTGCCTATATTGTAGCAGTTTTAAATAAATGTGGTAGATTTCCAACCTTCAGAGAAACTGAGCTTCTTTCTTAGGTGTTACACTATTCTGCATATGTGAAACAACGTGAGAAGGAGGATATGTTACATGCCTAGCATCTAACAGTTTATCAATAGGAGAACTGGTATTTGAATTCGGTACAAACAGTAAACATATGATTTGTATTATGACAGACACTGTGGAAATAGCCACAAAATAGTGTATTATACACTACAAATAAACAATCACTAACACTATGGTATGGGAAGTATAAACCAGGGAAAATGGAAGGTGCTATGAAACTTCGGAAAGCATCTATAACCTGGAAGAGGTAGAGATGGGAGGGATTGGTACTCAGTGAAGAGATTATTTTCACTAAAGTAAGAGAAGTAAATGTCTTAAAGCAAATACCCACCTTTTTTGTGCTGTGTACTGTTGGGAAAAACATTACAATAACAAAGAAAACCTCAATCAGGTCTCCCAAACATCTTGGCAAGATTCTTAGCCTTTTCTCTTCCTTATGTTTCTACACTGTTATTTTCAATACTCTCCTAGCTTCTCAACTATAACACCCACCTCTCCAAATTTCCTTCATTCTCAGTAAATAGCCCTATCTGACACTTCATTGAGAAAAGAAGGCATCATAAAAACACACACACACACACACAAAAAAACAAAAACAACCCTCTGAATCCTGCTAAAATTTAAATGTCTGCATCCTTTCTCAGTGCTCTTCTACAAAAGGCCAATCCTTGGACCCTAGTCTCACCCTTCTCAGAGACTTTACTTTTTCAATAGAGTAGAAACTTTAATTCTTTCCTTCCAGACATATTGGCTTCTTTCCATTAGCAATTAAAAATACTCAAGTCTTTCCTTCTAAAAAATACACCACACAGCTGTTCGGGGCAGAAATATTAATCATGCTCTGTTAACCATGATCGTTCTGTTCTGAGTAAGCACATTCTAACCTGGCTGAGAGTTGTATGCCCCAGGACATGATAGTTAACTTTGGAATTCAGACTAATACCATGGGAAGATTAACAGCCATGTTCCCGAAACAAGGGAATCCCAGAGGTGCCTTCCCTTTGTGACCCCAGCCCACATTGCTTGTAACCTGTTAGCATTATACCTTGCCTACTTCCCCATGCCTATAATTCCTACTTTCCCATGTAATCTCTGTCTTTCTACCCAATATAAGCAACTGGCTTAGGGGGGTGGTAGAACAGATTTTATGTGGAAGGATCCTGCTGCTCTCCCATACTGCCAGCATTATTGGAATAAACACTTTTACATGATTTAACCCTGTTTCTGCTTAATTGGCTCAAGTGGTGACAGGCAGCCCGGACTCATGGTTTTACATCCTCCCTCACCAAATTAAAAAAAAACCTCTATTTACCTCTAGCAACCACTCTATGAGTTTTCCCTTCTTGGGCACTCAACAAGATGGTAAGGGGAGCTTCTCTGAGAGGTGACATTTTAGCTGATTCCTGAATGACCCTAAACAGCCAATCACATGTAGATGTGGGGAAAGAGGATTCCCAAAAGAAAGAGCAGTAAAGTTGGCCCCCAGGTTTTTCTCTCATTCTACATAGTCTCCCTGAGCACCACACATGTATCCTTACCTACCACTTACTATATACACGCAGATAACCCCTAAACTTAAATCTCCATTCTAGCTATATCTTTGGAGAGCTGGAGACCCAATTTCTAAGATGCTTATTCAATGATTCCATTGGACATTGCACAAGTGTTATACATTCAGCAGTGCAACCCAAAGTGAAACCATCTCTCATCCAAGCCATGCTCCTCCTTCTGTATTATTCTAAGTAAACTATGTTTACACTATAAACCATCCAGCTACGAAAGCTAGAAATTAAGTTATCTTGCATTCCTTCATTCACTTCTTACCATCCAATATATGAGTAATTCTGCTGATGTAATTTCCAAAAGATACTTCAAATTTATCCACTTCTTCCATCTTGGTAGCCCCTATTTGTCAGTCTGACATCATCATCTTCAAGAGGATTACAGAAACCTCAGATTGGTATCTCTGTTACAGTCTTGAGGCCCTGAAATCTGTTAGCCACATTTCAGGCTATGTCTAAACCTCTTCAGTTACACCTCAGCAGCTTTACCACAGTTTAGAAACCATTTCCTGGCATGACCCTTTCCTTCAGGGATAATCCTTGCCTCTATGTGGCTAGCTTAAAACATACAATTAAATAACTGTTGGCTGACTAAAAATAGCTCTCCAGCAACACGTCTTGTTGTCTTTTGCCCCCATACTTTTATACTACACTATTCCCTTGGCTCAGAATTTTATTCCTCTCTCTCTTTCTATTTTATTTCACATAGCTATGTCCTAATCATCTCTCAGTTCTCAACCAAGATGGCATTATGTTTAGGAACCTCCTTTTCTTGTAGACTATTTTTAAGCAGTTTTAAGTTCATAGTAAACTTGAGCAGAAGATACAGAGATTTCTCAGATACCCCCTCAGTCCACAACTCTTCCCCCACCATCCGCCATTTGTTACAAATGATAAGCTTACATTAATACAGCATTATCACCCAAAATCCATGGTTTACATTAGGGTTCATTTTTGGTATTGTATATTCTATGGGTTTAGACAAATGTATAATGGCATGTATCCACTATTACAGTAACATATAGAGTAGGTTCACTGTCTCCCTCCAACCCCTAGTGGTCATTGATCTTTCTATTGTCTCTATAGTTTTGCCTTTTCCAGAATGTCATATAGTTCAAATCATACTGTATGTAGCGTTTTCAGATTAGTAATCGGCTTCTTTCATTTAGTAAGGTGCAATTAAGTTTCTTCTATGTCTTTTCATGGCTAGAAAGCTCATTTTTTAGCACTAAATAATAAAAATTCCATTTTCTGGATGTATCACATAAATGAATGAGTGTTTATTTATCCATTAATTACTGAAGTACATCTTGGTTGTGGCATCCAAGTTTTGGCAATTATGAACAAACTGGTTATAAACATCTGCATGAAGGTTTTTATTGGACATAAGTTTTCAGCTTCTTTGGGTAGACAGAGTGCGGCTATTAGTCTGTATAGTAAGAGTATATTTACTTTTGTAAGGAACTGCCAACCTGTCTTTCAAAGTGGCTGTACTATTTTGTATTCCCACCAGCAACAAATGAGAGTACAGTTGTTCCACATTTTTATCAGCATTTGGTATTGTCAAGTGTTCTGGATTTTGGACATTCTAATAAGTGTGTAGTGGTATCGCATTGTTGTTTTAATTAGCATTCCCTTGATGACATGTGGTGCATCTTCTCATATGTTTGTTTTCAGTCTGTGTATCATTTTTGGTTAGGTATCTATTCAAGTCTTTGGCCCATTTTTTAAAGCAGGTTGTTTGTATTCTTATTGTTGAGTTTTAAGACATCATTGTATATTTTAGATAACAGTCCTTTATCAGATATGTCTTGTGCAAATATTTTCTCACAACCTGCAGTTTGTCTTCTCCTTCTCTTGACATGCTTCTTCATAAAGCAGAAGTTTTCAATTTTAATGAAGTCCAGTTTGTCTTTTTTTTCTTTCATGGATCATGGTATTGTACCTAAAAAGTCATCACCATACCCCAAGTCATGGAGGTTTTCTCCTATGTTATCTTCCAGTAGTTTTATAGTTTTGCATTTCACATTAATGTCTGTGATCCACTGTGAGTTAATTTTTGCGCTGGTATAATAAAGTCTGTATCTAGATGTATTTTTCACATGTGGATATCCAGTTGTTATAGCACCATTTGTTGAAAATACTGTTATTGTTACACTGTACTGGCTTTGCTTGGATATACTTTTTGAAAACCCTGATAACCCCACCATTTGGAGAATGCATCCCTCCAGACTAGGTTAAGTGCCCTGCCTTAGGCTTACATTAATACCTATACCACCTCAATCATAGCACCCTTGTATTATTTTATGTGCCAGCCTAATGTTTGTCTCATTCACTTCTGTATTCCCAGCTCCTAAAATAGTGATTGAGATGTAGGAGGTGCTGAATAGACATTTGCTGTATTCATGTATACATGATTTGTTCTTGATATTTATAGCTAATCATGTTTCAATTATTATTGCTAAATTATCTTTATTGGAGGAAAAATTTGTATAAAAAATAGAAACACAATACTAGAATGGCACAAAGAATATTATGGTGAGCATTGTGGAGGTTTACATGTATTTAAATTTAAACAAAATTATAGCAACTTTCTATAATTCCAACTTTTTTCTAAAACAAAACAAAGTAAACCCCAAACTCTACCACTAAGCAATAAAACAGTATTAAAAGTTAAAAACCTCTAATATTAGCAAATTCTCCATACTACTTTTTGCCCAGGACAATATTATAATCTTAAGAGTTAAAGGTTCAATTTTGTTAACTCTTAAAAATTACTGATGACAAAATAATTTTTGTTTTTTTACTTCACAGTTGAAAGAAATTAGCAAAATTAGCATGTATGTGAATTGAGAGATTTCTATAACTGATATGACAATGAGTAAGTAGCCTGGGAAATTGTTTTTTTTTTATTTTTCATCATCTGAAGATTGATAGTAATTATTATCAATTCTTACAATAATAAAGTTTTATAAGAAGTACAGAGTATTATTATGTAAACTTATTTATATTATTTAAAAAACTAATATTTTGCTGCATCTTTTGCTTTGCGGTGAATCCAAAATTTATTTTTAAAGTTATATAATTATGACTAGAAATAATTCAAGCATGGAATATCTAAAAGATAAATATACATTAATATTCATTGTTGTAACAACAGAGGCTATTTCTCAGGTTCTAATGCATTGATGATGAAAAAATGATAATACTAAACTTATTTAAGTTACTTTAAAAAATAGATTTCTGTACCATATATAAAGTAATTTTCAAGGAATATGTTATAAAATATTCTTTCAATATACTTACCCCTTGACAAAAGTTTTATATACAGTAAGCATTATTTCTTTATCAATTTAATTAAATTTGGTATGAAATAAAAAATAAATAGATTATGCCAAATATCCAGTCATTATTTTCCAAAGAATACACTATATCATAAAAGAAACTCAAGTTGCAAAGGATGCAGGTCTTTGGCTGATAGAAGCTGTACATGTCAAAATGATGACAGTTACATCTGTCTTACTGTATCCACTGCCAATAAAGTACTGGGGAAATCATAGTGAACAACTGTTTATAATAAAGAGAAAATACAATAGTAGGCTCAAACATAATTTTACTTATAGCATCATTTTAACAATGGTATATATAAATTCCTAACCAGACTGTTATACTTCCTATATTTAACATCCTTCACATTTTCAGCTGGGTACCAGATAGCATAGCATGTTCAGATAAAACTATTTCTCATGAGCTGAGATAGGCAGAGGGAGTCCACATGGAGCATAACACTGAAACCAGATGGAATGGCAGATGGGACTGCAGACTGGGTTCACTTAATGTAAAGCAACTTTACTACTCAGTAAGATGTGGCTCCAATCTCACAGAAAACTTTCTAAAGTACTTTCCCAGTACTTCATACATGTTTTTGCCTAAATAAATACTTTTAACAGTTTAAATTTTGTTCCTTTAAAGTTTCTCTGATAAATTATTTAATTAAAACATTTTCTTACACATTTTTGGACCAGATGGTAGGAAAAAACAGCTCCCCAGTGGAATAAAATGTACACTGATGAGTTGCCTAAAAATTGTGAAATTAATTACCTTCCTTCATTGATGAGTTCAATAAATGCAAGTCCTGCATTCTTCTGAATAGAATTTTGCCATTCCTAGAAGGAGAAACCAAACCAAGTGTCAGAAAAATGAGCATGTAAATGAAAGTAACATCTTGTTTAAGGATACCTTTGATGCTGTTAATAACTTCCATGTGATGATATTTCTAAATATTAAAAAAAAAGTTACTGTGTTATTCAGTTTAGAAGGTGCAACTGAATTCCTAGGTTTGATGCCGACTGAGATAGAAAGTAAGATCATAGGTATAGATGACAAATTCTCAGTACAAAGTGTCCTTCCTTCCAAAAGAGATCAAATGCCTAGTGATGCAGCTATGCAAGCACAATAAATATTTGGAATATAAATTATAGTCCTTGATATAGAAAATTTTCACTAAGACTATAAGATGAAAATTACAAATACAAATAACATAATTACATTGATTTGGAAATGAAATGTTCTAGTTATATGGGTAGTCCAAAAGACTAAAAAGTATATAAGAACTGTAGTTTGATAGTAAATAAATTCTTTTGAAACTTATAAAAAAGAAAATATTTAATATTAAAACTATATCCAAATGTTATAGTCTTCCTATGACATATTTAGAATATGCTTTAAACAATTTTTTTGGTTATTGGTTTATCCCAGTAATTTCAATTGTTGGGCTTTTTTAAAAATATAGCTGGTAAATTGAAATTTTTGGATTAAAATTATGTCTTTTTCAATAGTATGATAAATACTTCCCTAATACATTTTTATATAAAAAATTCTTATTGATTATTTATGTCACTCATCTATAGATTTTTTTCTCCATGAGTTAACAATTAATGTGCTGGCCACACAAAAGTGGTCAGCTCCTTGCCCATGAATTCAGCTCCACAAAAAGAACAGTCTCTATGTCAACGCTTTACTCTATTCCTGATCACATGCCCTTTTAAAGCTTTATACACATGCTGTGAATAAATGTGGTTCCCAAAAGTAGGTATTTGGTATGTAAGTATTCTCTGCTCTAAGTAAATTTATGAAGAATTATAGAAGAACAAATCATGAATCCACATTTCCACAGGCGAGTAAGTCATCAACTTAAGGAGAGTGATGTGGTAGCCTGGGGTCAGTAATGATTTTATAAAGGCCTACATGTCATCATTTTTAGCAAAGTCATTGTGTTTTAGCTACTGCAACATTTAACTAAAGTTTATCAAAATGGTAAGACTGTTATTGTATTTTACAGAGCTTATTAAATCTTTCAAATCATTTGTTGAAAAAATGATAGGAAACTTTTTTCCTACATTTTAACAAAATGACACTACCATTTTCTCAAATATTTTGCATATTACCATTATATATCCTATATTTACTGCAAACAAATATCCCACAATGTGCCAATTTATCAGGGATACTTGACATTTACTGTTATATTATCTTAAAGAAAGAACTGATTCTTACATAACAAGAACCATGTCACTCTGAAGAATAGATTCTTGCAGACAATTTCTTAAACACGATTTTCTTTATGATGCTGCTTGTACATCAATGGTCTTTATTAGTATAAACTTATAATATGAACAAGATTTTTAAAGAAGATATTTTACAATGTACATTCAGGTATTATACATATATCCCAAATTATGCTATACCTAAAAGATCAGAGTTGAAAAATTCTCTTCAAATCAAACAAAACATATCTGTAAGGTGCCTTCAGCCCATTAGATACTTATTTTTAATATTTTATAGAAGAACAGTAGAAATAAATCTGAACTAAGCTAAAGATATTAGAGCTTATAGGGTGGGAGAGCCAATGAAAGTGTGTGAACTGCAACACTTCATCCAAGAAATCAGTGTTTTAGAAGAGTAATTTGTCATTTCTGAACAAGGGGAAATAGCAGGAAATTCTTTCATTGGTCCCTCCAGAAGAGAGACAACAGGGACCTAGACTCCAACTGTGAACAGGGAAATGAAAACTAAGAGATATTATAAAGAAGATAGGCCAGGACTGAATGAGAAATTAGATTTAAATGCTAAAGTAGAAGAGTGAGTCAACTAAGGTTATTACGTTTTTAACATGGATGACAGAGAACGGTAATATTATTATGAAACTACTAAGATGGGTACATATTTGGGAAAATCATAAGGTAGTCTTTAGTTTATATTTGTTGGATTTAGAATGATGATGGCATATCAAAAAGGAATGTTGCTCTGGCTGGTTTGGGTCAGTGGCTAGTGTTGGCCTGTGGAAAGAAGGGTCTGAGGTTCGATTCTGGCCAAGGGCATGTACCTCGGTTGCAGGCTCTACTCCCTGGCCTGGGTTGGGGAGTGTGAAGGAGGCAATCAATTGATATGTCTCTCTCACATTGACGTTTTTCTCTCTCTATCTCTACCTCTCTGTCTCCCTCCCTCCCTTTCACCCTCTCTGAAAAGCAAAAGAAAAAAAATATCCTCAGGTAAGGATTTAAAAAAAAGTAATACTGAATTTGGAATTACTCAGATAGAAATATTGACTAAGACACAGCATTAGGCAAGTCTCCAAAGAAGAATAAACAGAAAGAGGATCAAAAGACCCAGGCTGATTCTTGGGAGCCATTCACATTTTTAAGATTAGAAAAAGAAGCAGTTGAAAGGGACAAGAAAAGATCTACTAGAATTTAAGAAGAAAAGGGAAATACTATAATATTATTCAAAAAGAAATAATCTACTCTATACATTGGCTCAGAAAAAAAAAGATACAATACCCTTTAATCACTAATATCATTTTCTTTTACTAATGATTTAAAAGTTAAATTTTTGTGTATGTAAATTGTAACATTCAAATATAGTAAACCATAAAGAATAATAAACATGAAAACAAAACTACAAAAACAAAAAAAAAATATGTCATTCTAAGGAAGGGAAGAAAATTCTCTGGTGTTTGAGCTGGTGCTAGCTTAGGCTGTAGAGCTTTACAAGACCTAGTTCCTGTGCTGGCTCTAGCTCTAGAGCAGACTCTATTTTTAGTGCTGGTGTTGGATATGGTGTTGGAGTTGGCACTAGGTGTGCAGCTGCCCAAGCTCTCTCTCAGAAGTTGGTGCCAAAGCTGGCTCCAGCTGGGAGGAGTAGTGTTAGAAGTTGTTGAATTGGCTCTAGTTCTGGGGCTCGCTATAACTTTGGCACTGGTGCCAGATCTGGTGTGAGGATTGGTGATAGAGATGACTCTAGATCTGGAGCTGGAGTTGGTACTAAGTTTGGAGCTGATACAATAGCTTATACTGGAGTTGGCTGTAGCTCTATAGCTGGCCTTAGCTCTATCTCTGGAGCTAGTGCAGAAGCTGGCTCTAGCTGCAAAGTTCATTCTAAGACTGGTTCTGGAATTGTCCCTAGCTCTAAAGCTGCTACTGGAACTGGTGCTAGCTAATGATGGAACTGCCTCTATCTGTGGAGTTGGCTCTAGTACTATAGCTGGTTCTGAAACTGTCTCTAGTTCTAGAACTGGCACTGTCTTTAGATCTCAAGCCAGAGCAGGTCCCAGAGTTGTATGAAGCTCTAGAACCTGTGTGAGAGCTGGCTGTCCCTAGCTGTACAAGTGCTAGAGTTGGTGCTAGAGCTGGCATATGAACTGGTATATAAGCTACGAATACCACTTTTGAAGTCATTACCTAGAGTCCTTCTGGCAACCTGATATGCAAGACAGAGACCAAGACGAGTGGAGGAGGGATACCAGGAATAACAACAACAACAACAAAAAAGGAAACCTGAAAAATGAGAGACAGTGAAGAAACAGAAAAAAATAACACTAATTATACAGTTGATATGTGAAGATACTGCAACATAAAAAACAAAACCGAAGGCTTAAAAAAACAAGTTAAAAACAACTAACAGAAAATAGAAAAGATAGTAAGATGCAATCAAAACATTAAGAGATGCAAGAAGCACAAAAGAGATAAAGAAATAAGAAAATTAGAGGTTCTTCTGTGGAAAGGCCAATATCCACTGAGTAGGAATTGTAGGAAGAGTGGATAGGGAACATGGATGAGAGGAAATTATCAAATAAATATAAAAATTTTCCCAAGAATTAAACATATGACACAAAATCTTCAGCAAGGCAAATCATCATAAAATTTTAGGACACCAGGGTTAAGGAAAAGGCTAACAGGGAAAAAAAAGTTTAAATAAAGAATCAAGAATTAGCACAGCTGGGCGTGGCTCAGCGGTTGAGTGTTGACCTAAGATCCAGGCGATCGGGGTTCGATTCCCGGTCAGGGCATAGGCCTGGGTTACAGGCTCGATCCCCAGTTGGGGGGGGGGGCAGGAGGCAGCCGATCAAGGACTCTCTCATCATTGATGTTTCCATTTATCTCTCCCTCTCCTTTCCTCTCTCTGAAATCAATAAAGATATATATATATATATTTATGTATACTTATATATATAAAGAAGAATTAGAATGACACTAGACTTCTCAACACCAAAACAGGAAGATAGGAGGTAAGAAAATAGTATCTTCAGAATAATTAGAAACATAATACTCAAACACAATATCCAGTCAAGCTATCAATAAATATGAAGATAAATAAATATATTTTCGGACATGCATAAACATTTATTTTTCAACCACTTCTTTCAAGAACTTACTGATAGTGTGCTCTGCCAAAATGAGACACTATATCAAAAAGGAGAGACAAGATTATACTGTGACAGTGCCCAAATCTCAGGGGCTTAGGAAACAAGGGTTATTTCTTCCTCAAGTTCAATGCCCACTGCCTGTGTTCTGCTCTGCATCTTAGTCACCCTCACTCAGGGAGCCAACTGGCAATGTGGCCATTGTCTGGAATGTTATCAGCAATCAAGGTGGAGGGAAAAGAGCATGGGTTTAAACATCACTGGCTCTTGTAGCTTCTGCTTAGAAGTAACACATGTCACTTAGCACATTTCACCAACCAAAGAAAGTAACATAACCAAGCCTCAGTTTCCTGGAGCAAGGGAGTGCAAACTCACCAAGTGCTCAAGAGGTGGGAAAGTACCAAATGCATATGAACTCAAAACATTACTACAAGGGAAAAAGTGGTAGACACAGACCTAAGAAACTAGATCTAGCACAGGAGAGAGGCCATGGGGATTCTCCAAACAAAGGTGAATGGAAGTAACAAACGTACACAAGAGTGTTATCTCATTAAGCAGGGTTTCAGAGAATACCTGATTTGCATTATATTTAGAGTAGGCTTTCAGTGCAATTGGAAAGTTTGGGGGAAATTTAATGATAGGCATGCAGAAAACTTAGCCAAAAAGGAGCAAAGAAGCAGTTAATTTCATGAAAAAAGAGTTAAGGGGAAAAAAATGATGATGCACTCAAAAGCTGTAACGTAGTCAATGCTTTATGGTTAGGACAGAATAACTCAGAACACGGCTTCAAGTCCACTCTTCTTATTTTTTAGTAGAGAGTAGTCACAGAGGTAAAATGCTGCAATGAAGTCAAAATGTAAAAAATGTTAAAATGTGTCTTGCATGAAGCAGGGGTCTAATTTTGGTTTTACTTTGTTATAAGTCTTTAAACTATGCCCACAAATTTTTTAATTACTTCAAAAATAAACTTTTTTATTTATAACGGTGTTAGATTTACAAAACTATTATAAATCTATCACAGTTTCTGTAAAGAATTAGGAGACTTATTTGGCATGCAGAGTAATAGACTGTCAAGAAGGAAATAGTTAATTTTATCAGATTGTAGGGAAGTTTTGAATATGGAAGACATATAAAAATTATAAATGGAAATTTATCATTGCAATGCACATATTTTTTTCTTCCAAAATTGTTTTTTATGAGTAAGCAGGCAATATAATTCTTGAATCTGTTTGATGACAATGCTACTGGCAGGCTTTGTATTTGACTTAACTCCATCCTCAAAGGCCTGAAGTTACAGAATTGCTATTTTCTCAAAGTTTCCTACCTGAAAAACAGGGTTGAAGTCTTCTTGCCCAAGAGAATTTTCCTGAACATTTTTGTGCTGGTGAGACTCTGTCACTTGTTATTTTATTGTCTAAATTTTGCACATTAGGCATTAGAAACCTATCATTATTTTTGTTTGTATATGGTTACATTGTTAATGCCTCACACCTCAGAAAGGTTAGGTATGATGAGGACATAGGAGAGGTCCCAGAATTAGGCAATTAGAATTCTGTGAATGAAAGCCTGATTGAACTGGGTTGATGAGGGAAAGGTAACTGAGGAAAAGAGGGTAGTAACTAGAACAATCTCTTTCAAAAAATTTTGTGGTTAAAGCTAAGAAAAAATTGGATAGGAGTTTGAGAGAAAGGTAGCTTTGAGGTTTTTATGATGAAGAGAAAACTGGTTTTAAATCCTATATCCTACTATAATTTTAATTTTTAGCACCTGCTGAAATCAAGCCACATAAGTAATACTCAGTAAGTATTATTAGTGACTTACTGGGTAAGCTGCAATTCACATGCAATCCCCCATTGCTATTATTAGAGATATAAGGCCATGTGACAGGTAATAAAACCTTTTATTTATTTATTTTTAAAAAATTTTCTTTGTTGTTGAAAGTATTACAGATGTCCCCTCCCCCCCTTGATCCCCTCCACCCTGCATCCACCCCACCCCCAGGCCTTCCCCATACCTGTATCCATGGTTTACCATGGAATGCTATGCAGCTGTAAAAAAGAAAGATCTCTTACCCTTTGAAATAGCATGGATGGAACTGGAGAGTATTATGCTAAGTGAAATAACCCAGTCAGAGAAAGAGAAAAGTATATGATCTCACTCATATGTGGAATGTAATGAACAAAATAAACTGATGAACAAAATAGATTCAGATACATAAAAGCATGGAACAGATTGAGGGATCTCAGAGGGAAGGCAGGGTTGGGGGAGTGGGTAAGGAGAGATTAATCAAAGAACTTATATGAATAAAACCTTTTAAAATGTCTCTGTTAAGGATGTTCCTAACTAACCAAACAAAGAGTTTTCTCTTCTCCTGTGGAAGCACAGACTAACTGGGTTCTTTTTCTGTGAAGACATAAAAAAGCATTGCTAATTACAAAAAGAAGAAAGGATAAATCTCCCTCTGCCTCTCCCTCCTCTGCCTCTCCCCTCCCCCTCCCTCTCCCTCTCTTTCTCTTTCTCTCTCTCAGATATTTTCTGTTCTCCAAACTCTTATGAGAAATTTAAGAGGCTCTGTCTATCTAGCTCTTCTGCTACTCCTGATTGTCCTAATCTTCTGTCCTCAGACATGAGTAAATCTCAAATACTTACCTGATACAATATTTTTAAATAATATAAGCTGAAATACCAATTTTCTAATATAAGAGCTTAACACTAACTTGATTAACAGTATTTTCCATATGTCTCTGCAACCCCAGTTTACTCTTTACATGTTTTATGAGCATATTATATGATTAGATTTTAGGTACTGCATTTTTGAAGGAAGAGCCATATTTCATTCATCTGTGACAACTGTAGGGCCAGATGAAATAGCTGATGTAATTTTCAGAGACTATATTAGAGCATCAAGACAACAAGACTTTAATTCTAGAAGGTTAATGAGACTGGAAGGAAAATACAGGAAAAAAAAAAACACCTTCTATATAAAATATAATGAATATCATACTCCCCGATATCTTTTTTTTTTAGATTTCATTAGTTATTTGCTTGCCAAATACGAATATTTTCTTCCCTGATACAGAAGCCTACTGGGTTATGTATTAACGTGCTATGGCTGAAAGGACAAGACTAGTTCTGTGGGCCTTGATCCAAGTAAGAGCCAAAGTGTATTCTACCTAATGTTAAAGTGTAATTTAGTTTTTGAAGGTTTTCAAAGTTTCTCATCAACTATAATAACCAGTTTGCAGAATTTCAATTTATCAAGGCCATCTCTATTAACTATATTAACTATTAACAGTTTGTAAGGTCACAAAAGCGTTACCAATTGCCTTTCCTTAAGAAAGAGTGTTGTGAAAACTGTTTTTCATATTGTGATATGAGATATAAAAGTCTCAGGCAAGAGATAAACTAATGCCCTCAATATACATATTCATCCCCCTAGTGTCTAAGAAAAAAAGCCAAGTAATTTAATTAAATATTATAAGCAATAAATGAATATAGTTAAATATGAATTTAAAACACAGAGCATAGAATGTTTGTGCTTATGGTGGGTTGCATGGGTTACAATTTGTGTCAGCCCTTCAACTCCTCCGTACTATCCACTATGTCCCAGGGAGACGCTTCAGTAGAGGAGAAGTGAGGATTTAAGCCACACAAGTAGCAATAAAACTAGAAATTTTAAACATGAGTTTTCATCAGCTGTTTTCTGAGATTTAGCGTAAGACATTTATTTTAGTCTTTCATTGTTTTTGTAAATTTTAAACAAATTCATTTCATATGGCAATGAGGAATACACAAATTTCTTTCTTTCAACTAATAAAGAAAACACTAAATGAGAAAGAAAAAGGGAGGGCAAAATATTCTTCAAAAGTATATTTTTTCCTGCAGAAAATATCAGGATTGAATATGTTTTTAAATCTTGATTAAAGATTTCTGAATAACAGTTGTCAAAGTAGCACAGATAATCAATTTTGGTGCATTTAGATGAAAATCCAATCTCTCTACATCCTTGGTAAAAATATGGTACACAGAATTGAGCAGAAAACAAAACTGCATAAGTGGAAAGGAAAAAATGGAATGGGGATAAAAAGTATCCCATAGGAAAAATTTAATAACTATCATATTCTTCAGTTATCTCAAGCTACAGATGAATCTTTGGACCTTATTCCTATGGAAAAGGGCAATACTGCAATAAGGGTTCATGTTGGCAAAGTAATAAATATTTAAGTGTGTAAATGAAGTAATTTTAAGACTTTGGAAATAAGAAATAAGATAAACCTATATCATTATTTTCTCAGCACTTAATATTTTTATTAATCAGGCATTTCCTCTGAAATATAATCATTTATATTTTGTAGTGATCTGCTTATACACGTTTCCCTACTGGATCATAAAATCCTCAGTTAAAGAAGAATCTTGTTTTATTTAACTATGCATACCTAGTAAGTAGCAAGTGACTGGCATACTGTTTGCTCTCAGTGTTATTTTTGTTGTTGAATGATTCAATCCTCCCAAATCAATGGAATCACCTAAATCTATGTTTCTCAATTTTGCCTGAACAAAAGAATCAATGGGGAGTTGTTAAAAAATACCAATTATGTCAGAATGATATCTAAGAATAGGGCCCAGGGATCAGTATTTTAAGGCTTCCAAAATAATTTTAATGTGAAGGTAGTGTTGAAAACCACTGACTTAGGTCATTTCTCCCTCTAAACAACCCTGAACTAATAAAAACCCCAAAGTACCTAAAGTTGGGTAATACAGTTGTCATTAAGTGATGTGTATATTTTCCTTCAAATTGTTCAATTTCATTTCCTTTGTAAAAGAGTATACAATTGGTATCATAATTACATCATAATGTATGTCATAATTATTTAAGTATCCACATTTCTAAAATAAGGCCAGTCTTAAGATACTTTGAAACTCTGACATGGCATTTCGTTCTCATAAATGGTATTTTTGTAAGACTGAAAATGTTTAATCTTTTTAACACATTAAAATAAATGTGTTAAAAATATGAGTAATGAATTAGGTTAGGCACTGATTATATTCTTTTACACTGGAGGACATTGGGTTTGTATTTTTTAAATGCATGTTATTGTGATTCTAGGAGTTGCAAAAATAATTTGGGAAAATGTTGAAACGGAGATAAAACGGAGAAGTGTACATAGCATAGAGGAGGTTTGAATATTTGTTTGCTATGGTTTCTCAGATAGAAAGTACCATGAGAGTTAACAAATGAGATAGCTAGACAGGGAATGAACACTTTAATTACTGCCCTAGCTCTCTAACAATTCTCTCTCACATGTAGGCTTAGGGAAATTACTTAAAATAATAAAAATGCATGCATGAGAATGTATATAAGGAGATCAAAATAATTTACTGTCATTTCTAAAAAGATAATCTCTTGGCAATGACAGGAAAAAAGTATATTTTAAAATCTTATCTATAAATCATTCCAGAAAGTCTACTTTCAGAAAACACACAAACACACACACAGATACAAATTCACTCCACTACTGAAGAAAATTAACTGCCACAAGAAAAGATGTAAGTTACATGTAGGCATTGAATTCTTATCTTCACAAGGAAACATACTAAACTGGGTTTAAATGCTTGCAGAGAATTGCTAAGGCTTTAGACAGTTTTGTCACAATTTTTTAACTCTTTTACATGGATGCATAAAATTTCCTAAAGATGAAGGACTTTTTCAGAGAATTGAGTATCAAGTTAAGGATCCTTTGAAACTAAAAACTTTGAAGACAAATAGGTTCCAGAAGGATGACAATGAAATCCCGATGTTCTCTTTACAATCACTTTATGGTAGTTAGATGACCTAGTAGAAATCTCAGACCTAGGACATAATTTCTTTTCCCCACAAGTTTTTTTTCCCTCAATGTCAGCTCAATGAACATTTCTCATTCTCTTTTGCTATGTATAAAATTAAAAAAGCAATTTAATGTCTTTGGAAACTCAATCCATCTCAACATCTTTCAAAATATGAAAAATATTTCAAAGTAAAAATAGTAGGTTAAATTGAGATCTTAAGTCTTCTGGAACTCCCGAACTGATTTTTTACTTCCTGTATCTTAATGTCTACTTATCTTAAACTGCCACTAAAAGAAGTAGATATGCTCTGCAAAAATCTTCATAATGAATGCCCATTATGACCGGCATGTTTATAAATCCTGTGCAATAAGTTAGAAAAGTTAATAAGTACAAGGGCTAGCTCAAAAATATATTATGTAGAGAGAAAAACAGATGAGTAATGTTTTCAATATACATAAAAAATAAACTAAGAAAAACATGTGCAAGTATTCAAAGTATCTTTTTTCATTTTCATTGTTTATTTTTATGAACATCTTACTAAAAGCATGATGGGAAAAAATTAATGTAAGAAACGAATAATCAATGAATGATCAGTTCAAAGAGATTATTGATAGAACGTTCAACCATAAAAAAAAAATTAGGAAATATGGACATATGTCTCGTTGGTTACTAAAAGAAAAGTTGGTGTATCATATAAATATAAAGAGGATTACCAGGATCTTAGTTGATTACTAAATTATGTAAATAAATGTAAAACCACTTTTTATTACAAGTATTTATATATACACACACACACACACACACACCCATATACCGTATTGGTATTTATAATGAGAAATAATCTAGGTTATTTTACAAGATAATACCTTTAAACAGAGCATTTTTTATATCTATGAATATATATAACATATAAGGATATTTATATGCTAAGTTGAGTTGTTGAGGATACTACTTCCTTTTCAAAAAACCATCTGCTATTAGAAATGCTCAGAAAAAAATTCAAGAAGTGCTAACTTTTATTAAACAAGAATTTAGAAGAAATGTTTCCAATTTTAAGATCTATTTGGGCAAAACAATAACAAAAGCTAGAATAGGGCTTTTATTTTTTAAATATGTTTTTATTGATTTCAGAGAGAGGAAGGGAGAGGAAGAGAGAAATGGAAACATCAATGATGAGAGAGAATCATTGATTGGCTGACTCCTGCATGCCCCCTACTGGGGATCGAGCCCGCAACCCATGCCTGTGTAGAGACTGGGACTCGAACCGTGATCTCCTGGTTCACGTTGAAGCTCAAACACTGAGCAGCTCCAGCCGGGCTAGATTAGGGCTTTTAAAATAAACTTGCAATATTTGTACCTTTTTAAATTAAAAAAAAAAAAAAATCACCTTAAATTAAAAAATAAAAATTAACATGGAACATTTAAAAAGTGTGTTTGTCATTTTAAAACATGCAGTTTAAGATTTAATAATAATGTGGTTTTGAGTATCTTCAGTTCTTAAAGTTTGAAGAACTTTTAAATCTATTTAACAAAACAAAATCCTATAGTGAAACAAAACCTGTAATCAGTGACTATCTTTCTCTAATTTTTATGATTTATCATGAAAAACATAATTTATATTTGCTCACAGACATATTTCTTAAGAATTTAGTACATGTTTGTGTCATGACCAATGTACTACTATTTTGTCTTAAGTCATACTGTAATGCTGGTATCACTCTTTTGTTGATGGTGTTTGAATGTTATATTTTTATAGTGCTAAGAGCAAGAAAATCAGTAGAGTGATAATCAAATATTGTAACTTAAAAAGATATAGTAAAATTGAATAAAAGGTGTCTAACACTAAAAAAAGATATAGTAAAATATAAAAATAAAGAAAATTATACCATTAGTATCAAGAGCTCTAGCCTGTATTCATCTATGTCCTAAAAGTGCTGTGTACTTTGAAGCTATTCTACTGAAAAATGTTCCTAAATAACCTAAAGCTACAATAGACATTTCATATTTTTCAAGATCTGCATTCCAAGACCTTTTGGTACACACTCATATTTTATGACTATTACCTAGACTTATATTATATCCCACAGCAAAATACCATTATAATACCACAATGAGATATCATTTCACACCTGTCGGAATGGCTATCATCAATAAGTCCACAAACAAGTGTTGTCAAGGATGTAGAGAAAAGGGAACCCTCATGCACTGTTTGTGGGAATGCGGGTTGGTGCAGCCACTGTGGAAAACAACATGAAGATTCCTCAAAAAATTAAAAATGGAACTGCCTCATGACCTAGTGATTCCACTGCTGGATATTTTTCCAAAGAATTCCAAAACACTAATTTGAAATGATATGGTGCACCCCTTAGTTCACTGCAGCACTATTAGTCATAGCCAAGATATGGAAGCAACCCACATGCCCATCAATAGATTGGATAAACAAGTTGTGGTACATACAATGGACTATCACACAGCCATAAAAAATAATAAAATCCTGCCATTTGTGACAACGTGGATGGACCTAGGAGGTATTATGTTAAGTGAATGAAGTCAGACAGAAAAAAAAAAAGAAAAAGACACCATTTGATTTCACATATTCAGATGTGACATTTAAAGAACAAAATAAACAAAACAGAAATAGACTCATAGATACAGAGCACAAACTGATGGTTACCAGATGGGAGGGGATTAAGGGAATGGGTGAAAAAGTTGAAGGGATTAAGAACTTCAAATTTGTAGTTACAAAATAGTCATGGGAAAGTAAATTACAGCATAGGGAATATAGTCAATAATACTGTAATAAAATCCTCAGGTGGGGATCACTTCATAAATTATATAAATGTCTACCAGTAAGCTATACACCTGAAACAAATATAATTTTGTATGTCAATAGTAATTGGAAAATAAATTAATTTTTTATTTTATTTTATTATTTTTTAAATATATCTTTATTGAATTCAGAGAGAGGAAAGGAGCGGGAGAGAGAGAGATAGAAACATCAATGATGAGAGAGTCATTGATCAGCTGCCTCCTGCACGCCCCTAACTGGGGATCGAGCCCACAACCCAGGCATGTGCCCTGACCAGGAATTGAACCCTGATCATCTGGATCCTAGGTCGACGCTCAACCGCTGAGCCATGCCTGGCCGGGCTAAATTAATGTTTTAAAACTGTGACATAGGAAGTGGTGAAAAGAACAGATGAGGGGGTAAAGGGTGTTTACTTTTCATTCAATATTTTTCTGTATATTTCAGGGTTGGGTTTTTTTTTGGTTTTTTTTACAACGAACAGGTATTATTGTTTAAGTCAAACAAATAATCAGTTGAAGTTTTAAAAATTAAAATTTAAGCATTTTTAAATTTATGAAGACCCATTTAAAGATCTGGAGAATTATAATTTAGTATAAAAGAAAAACCAGATTACACTATTATATATAAGTATGCTCTCAACTATTTTAAAAATTATATGTGAATATGCATATAGAAAAAATTACTAACAGGAAACACACCAAATGATAATGATAATCACTTCTAGTTATAATATTATAACATTTTTATTTGATTCTTTTTTTTTATTTTTCAAATTTTCCAAGATTAATATTACATATAATCAAAATTAATGATCTATTCAGAATTCACTAAGCAAATAATTATGTATCCCACAGACCAGGATTCAAGAGGAGAAAAAAATGTGGGATGTAATCCCTTCCCTCAAATAATTTACAGTTCATGTGTAGTGCCAGATGGGTACTAGACTTTTTGAAGTAATTATTTATAAGGTATATATTTGTATAATCAATATGTTATACATCTGAAATGAATATATTATTGTATGTCAACTATAATTGATTTTTTTATTTTTTTTTAAAGAATAGGGAACAAACATGCTGCATTGAGCTGTTGAGGCTCTGTTATCTGATTGGTTTATTCACTCCCACATACAAAACTTGTATCACACATGATCTCAATTTATGCCTTGGAAAAATAATAAATTACTCTATGCCACTTATCTACCTTACTACTTAAGAACTTAAGGAACTTCCAGTATTACAACTTGAATGCTAAGACCCTGCTGTGCTTCATTGGCATGAGGTAGAATTGTGTACAGCTACAGTAAATATTTCACATTTATTCACAAATAATCATGCAGGAACAGTTGCATAAGCCAGTGTAGGGATATTAGTTTTGTAGAGAAATTTAGATATCAACCTTTTTAACGCTGTGCAAGAATCTTTGACGTACAGCTGATCTTTGTTGAAGACTTACAATATTCTGAGATTCTGGAACAGCTGGTTTTACTTTGGGCTATATTAACATTAAAATTGTAACAACATAGATATTCACATACGGAGGGGAGAACTGTGCTGAACAATATAGCATCTACTAGTTACATGTGGCTGTCACAAGCACTTGAAAGCTAGTATGAACTGCTATGTGTTCTAAATATAAAATATATCCCTGATTTGAAAGAATTAATAAAGGGGATATGAAATATCTCATTAATAAGTTTTCATAGTGTTTACATGTTGATATTATATTTAGGTTAAGTAAAATATAATATTAAAATTAATCTCACCTTTTTAAAAATCTTTTTAAATGTTATGAAAAAATTTTAAATACTATATATCTCATATTTTTACTAGATAGCACTGCTTTAGAGTATCAATCAGAAAAAGCAATTTGTAAACTATTGCTCTTATAACAGTAATTTTGCTTATACCAATAACAAGAGAAATAATTTTGCATTTATATGCAGAATTATAGTTTGAAAAGATACACATTAAGTGATTATAATTACTCATAAGTACTGAAAATATGAGCTAAGGAAAAATTTTATTTAATCTTATAATATTTAAAAATTGTTTCTCCTTTAATATTTACAAAACATTTTGCATTAGAAATGATCTTGGGCATCTATGCTGAATTGATTTTCAACAAGGGTATTAAGACCATTCAATGGAAATAGAATAGCCTACTCAACAAATGGTGTTGGGAACACCAGATACACACATGCAAAAGAACAAAGCTGTACCACTATCACACAACATATATAAAAGTTAACTCAACATGGATCAAAGACCTAAATTTAGGATCTAAAATTATAAAACTATTAGAGAAAACATAGGGAAAAATCTCCATGAGCTTGGATTTGGCCATGAGTTAATACACAGGATACCAAAGCATAGGCAAAAATAACAACAAAAATATAAACTGGACATTATTAAAATTAAAAACTTTTGTGCATCAAGGAACACTATATCAAGAGAATAAAAATAACCTACAGAATGGGGGACAATCACTTCATATCTTGATAAGAGTTTAAAATCCAGAATAAATTATGTACAACACAACAGTAAAAAACCCAATTTAAAAATTGGGAAAGAACTTGAATAGACAGTTCTCCAAAAAAGGATATACAAATGGCCAACAGGTATATTAGAAGATGCAACATTAGTCATTAGGAAAATGCAAGTAAAAGCCAGATGGTATCACTTGACACTCTCTAGCATGACTAAAATTAAAAACAACCACCACCACAAATTAAAACAGAAAAACAGAGAGATAAAAAGGGTTGGAGATGATATGAAATAATTGGAAAACTTTTCTATTACTCATGAAAATGTAAAATGGGGAAACCATTGTGGGAAACTGGCAATTCCTTGAAAAAAACCTAGATTCAGCACATGACTCAGTAGTTCTACTCATAGGCATAAGCCTAAGAGTATTGAAAACAGAAAATCAAATAGATCCTTGTAAGCCAATGTTAATAGCAGCATTATTCACAATAGTCAAAAGGTGGGAACAACCAGTGTCTATCAAAAGATTAATAGATATATAAAATGTAGAATTCTATAAAAGAATAGAATATCATTCAACTATAAAAAGGAATTAAGTTCTGATACTTGTTATGTGAATTAACCTTAAAAACATTATATTAAGAAAAATAAACCAGGCACAAAAGACAAATATTATATGATTCCACTTACATCAAATACTGAGAAGAGGCAAATTGTAAAGAAAAAGTAGATTAGAGATACCAGAGTCTCAGGGAGAGACATACAGGTAATGACAACTTAGTGGGTGCAGTTTTTGTTTGGGGTGTTGCAAATTTTTTGAAATAAATAATGGTGTTTGTTATGCAAGATTGTGAATGTAATTAATGCCACTGAATGCCACTTAAAAATGGTTAAAATGGTCCTGGCTGGTGTCGCCCCATGGTTAGAATGTCAGCCCTCAGACGGAAAGGTCACGGGTTCCACTCCTGGTCAAGGGCACTACTTGGGTTTCAGGTTTGATCCCCAGCCCCAGTCAGGAAGTATGCAGAAGGTGAACAATCAATGTGTATCTCTCACATCGATGCATCAGTGTTTCTCTCTCTCCCCCTCTCACTCCCTCCCTTCCACTCTCTCTAAAAGTCAATGGAAGAAATATCATTGAGTGAGAATTAAAAAAAAAAAAAAGATAAAAATGGCACATTTTATTTTATCTATATTTTACCACAATTTTAAAAAATTTAATCAAATCATTTTGAGGACTGTGTTTTCCTTTTACTCATGAATTAATTCAAGTAATTAATCTACACAATGCACTGAACACTGTGCTAAATGCGGATGCCACAGTAGAGAGGCAAAACAGAAAACATTATTGGCAACAGAAAAATAAAATAAACTCTGTTATAGTGTAAATATGTAGCATAATTTAAAAAAACATCCATAAAGTGACCTTGGAAGACTTAAGGCTTTTGTGTTATCCTTAAGTAGTCTTTCCTTTTTTTTAGACAGTTTTAAATAGATATTCTATAATGTAAAATGCTCTCAGTAAATGTTAAGTAAATATGGTGATGAGGCTATTCAATACTTATTTTCTCCATTGACTGAATGGAATGCTTTAAAAAGAGAGGACATACTGAACATAATGCTTATTCTAAAAGAAATGCCAATGTAATAAATAAGAAAAACCATGCCTTTATCGCCTATGAGGTCATCCAATTAAAACACGTAAACATGTAAAATGGGGACATATATTTACTATCTAGATATATGCACTTCAAATGCTAAGGGTAATGATGGAGTGATTAGAACCACCTAAGAATAAACCAGAAAAGCTTCATGAAAGAAAAAAATTTGAAATAACTGGGAAGACATGAAGTAACGGTAATGATTCCATATTTTGATTAAAGTGGTAATTACATCAATATAAGGGATGAAACTGCATTGATCTCTAGATGCACACACAAATGAATGCCTGTCAAAACACTGAAAGCTTAATAATGTCTGCAGTCTAGTTAAAACTATTGGAGCAATATCAATTTTCTGGTTTTGATACTGTATCACATTTATATAAGATGGCACTAGTGGAGGAAGTTGAGGGAAGGGTACATGAGACTCTGTACTATTTTTAAAACGTCTTGTGAATCTATAATTATTTAAACAACGACAAAACTACAGAAAACATGATCATGAGGAAATGTGAAACAGAAGAAAAAGAGGACACCAAAGTTATTATATGATAGCTAATAAAAATAAAGTATGTTGAAATATACATAAGACAAAGGAAAATATCCACCAAAAAACAAGTGAATATTTAATATAGTAAGATTGTGAAATATACAGGGTGTCCCAAATAATGTATAAACACTGAAACAGCTGATAGCTCAATTTTGAAAATGAAATGTATTTTAATAAACACTGCCTTTATAATTATTCAAAGTGTGTGTATACATTTTTGGGGACACCCTATATAAACAGTTTCGCTATTTTTCAAAGTTTTTATAATGTGCTCGAAGAATTTATATAATATGTGAAAAAATAAAAATGAGGAAAACAAACCAAAATAAATGGGAAGAATGAAAGAGAGGATAATGTGGCAAAGTATAAAAAGGGCTTTTAGGTCAAGGAGGTGGTCTGTCAGTGATGCAGGGAAATCTGTTTACTTTAGAATATGCTACATTTCAACTCTGCACAGAAACTGCAATACTCTTTAGGATTAACCTACAAGTGGCCAAGGCTTACTGATTTCATTATGTCCCAATTTTAGTAGAATTATGAGAATTCAGACATGAGAATAGGATCTGTCATTTCTCATTCTCATATTTAACCCTTTTCACACAGATGAACTCAGAACTTTTATTCATCTATATTTTCCTTCTCTTTTTATACTTTGGGTTAAATATGAACTATTTAATATACAAGAATGAAAGTGCTAGAACATATATGACTATCAAATACTTTATAGGTAGCTTAGGAAAAATATTTTATAACATAAAAGTGAATGACTCAAAATGTATTATACCTCTTAACTTCTTAAGTTAAAGTAAAAGAAATCAACAATAAAAGGCCTCAGGTAAATGAGCAAAAGTAATTTGAATTTTATGCTTTTTACATCATTGATTAAATTTTCATAGAAGGATGCTGTAAATAACAAATAGCTGTTGCATTTGTTCAGTAGGCATTCTCTCCAAGGTACAATAAATAGAAATTTTCAGATTATTTAATATTTATAACCTCTTTCTTTTCCTCTAAAATGTCTACATTTTTACTATATAATTTTCTCTATGTTGTCTAATAATTTAAAATCTTTATTATGACCCAAATTGACAATAATATTCATGCATCACCACGTTTTCAATCTCCTGTTTAACTTTTATTTATACTTAGGGCATGCTACAAACTTTATGGCAATAGAGATGATACAACCATTGCAGCTCTAAAATTTTTAAATGTCCATTTTGTCCCGTTAACTTTGGTATGATGCTATACCACAGATGAGAGTTGGGGTCAGGTGTTACCCAGAGAAAAAGGCAGGCATTTGTTAGATATTGAGGAATGAAACTGTATCTTTATTCCTTCTAAAAATAGAGGCATTCCTGTGAAGGCAGAAACAAGAAAACACTCAATACTATTCACAAGTTAGACATTTCTTATTAACTTCAATTCTGTCCTACTAATAGACTACAATATATTATACTAAAAAAAATACCCTCAAGGAAAGTATTGTTTCATGTATTGCCTGGAAATGGGGAATTCCTGACATAACTCAACCAGCCCAAACAAATATAAACCAGTTACTTAATTTCTGATGTGCCCCAAATGAGGCAGGTCACTGGTCTGAGCACATAACAAGTTCACTTTTTTCAAGGACGTTGCTCAGACTGTTTCCTAAGCCTGAACTCCCTTCCCTGCTAATGTTTATATAATCACATGATCATATCAATAGATGCAGAAAAAGAGTTTGATAAAATCCAACACCCATTTTTGATAAAAACTCTCAGGAAAAGTGGGAATAGAGGGATCATACCTAAACATAATAAAGGCCATATATGACAAACCTACAGCCAACATCATACTCAATGGACAACAACTAAAACCATTTGCCCTAAGAACAGGAACAAGACAGGACTGGCCACTTTCACCACTTTTATTCAGCATAGTACTGGCAGTCCTAGCCACAGCAATCAGACAAAGAAGAAAACATAAAAGGCATTCAAGTTGGAAAAGAGGAAACAAAATTGTCATTATTGGCAGATGACATGATATTGTACATAGAAAATCTTAGACTCCACCAAAAAACTACTAGATTTCATAAATGAATTCAGCAAGGTAGTAGGATACAAAATTAACATCCAGAAATCGATGGCATTTTTATACACCAATAATGAACTCTCAGAAAGAGAAATTTAAAAAAAAACCCATTTACCTTTGCAAGTAAAAAAATAAGATACCTAGGAATAAACTTAACTAAAGATGTAAAAGACCTGTACTCAGAAAACTACACAACACTGAAAAAGAGAAATAGAGGGAGATATTAACAAATGGAAAAATATACCATGTTTATGGATTGGAAGAATTAAAAAAATTAAAATACCAATATTACCCAAAGCAATCTATAAATTCAGTGCAATCCTCATTAAAATACGAACAGCATATTTCACAGATCTAGAACAAACACTTCAAAAATTTATATGGAACCAAAAATGAACCCAAATAGCCACAGCAATCTTGAGAAATAACAACAAAGTTGGAGGGATCACAATACCAGATATCAAGTTATACTACAAAGCCACTGTAATCAAAACAGTCTGGTACTGGCACAAGAACAGACATATAGATCAGTGGAATAGAACTGAGAATACGGAAATTGACCCACGCCATTATGGTTAATATTTGACAAAGGAGGTGAGAGCATACAATAAAGACAGTGTATTCATAAATGGTGTTGGGAAAATTGGACAGGTACATGCAAAAAAATGAAGCTAGTCCACCAACTTACACCATACACAAAAGTAAACTCAAAATGAATAAAAGACTTAAGTGTAAGACTTGAAATCATAAAAATCCTAGAAGCAAACGTAGGCAGCAAAATCTCAGACATCTCTCATAGCAATATGTTTGCCAATACATCTCCTAGGGCAAGAGAAACTAAAGAGAAAATAAACAAATGGGGCTACAGAAAGACAAAAATCTTCTGCACAGCAAAGGAAACTATCAACAAAACAAAAAGGGAGCCTACTATATGGGAGAACATATTTGCCAATGACACATGTGATAAAGGGTTAATATCCAAAATATATAAGGAACTCATACAATTTAACAAAAGGAAGACAAACAATCCAATTAAAAAATGGGCAAAGGACTTAAATAGACACTTCTCCAAAGAGGACATACAGATGGCTAAGAGATATATGAAAAAATGCTCGACATCACTAATCATCAGAGAGACGCAAATTAAAACCACAATGAGGGACCACCTCACACCTGTCAGAATGGCTACCATCAGCAAATCAACAAACGGACAAGTACTGGCAAGGGTATGGATAAAAGTGAACCCTAGTACACTGCTGGTGGGAATGCAGACTGGTGAAGCCACTATAGAAAGCAGTATGGAGTTCCCTCAAAAAATTAAAAATGACCTGCCATTTGACCCAGTGATCCCACTTCTAGGAATATATCCTAAGAAACCTGAAACACCAGTCACAAAGAACTTATGCAGCCCTATGTTCATAGCAGCACAATTTACAATAGCTAAGATCTGCCTGTCAGGAGATGAGTGGATAAAAAAGCTGTGGGACATTTACACCATGGAATAGTATGCAGCTATAAAAAGAGGAATCTTTTATCCCTTGGGACAGTATGGAGGAAACTAGAAAGTATTATTCTAAGTGAAATAAGTCAGTCAGAGAAAGACAAGTACCACATGATCTCACTTATATGTGCAACGTAATAAGCAAAATAAACTGATGAACAAAATGGATCCAGAGACATAGAAGCATGGAACAGACTGAGAGATCTCAGAAGGAAGGTGGGGTTGGGGGAGTGGGCAGGAAGAGATTAATCAAAGAACTTATATGTTCATAAGCTTAACCCATGGACACAGACACTGGTCTGGGGAAGGCCTGGGGGTAGGGTGAATGTGGTGTGGAGGGGTCATTGAGGGTAAAAAGGGGACATCTGTAATATTTTTCACAATATATATAAAGAAACTAAAAAATAATATTAATAATCTAGTCCATCCTTAGTTTTTTACAGTCATAATCTTATTATACACCCCAGAAACATTTTCAATACTGAGTACTCATGAGTGAATATTCCTTAGTAGGCTTCCATATTCATCTTATCTGTGTCTTTGTACCTCAGTGTTAGACTTATTATAACTAGATGAAAAGTATGACTTTCTGCTGTATACCATCTTACTAAACTGTATGATATTGAAGAAAAATGAAAAATTTAAATGTTCAAAGGCCAAATCAGTTGAAAAAGGAAGACTGTTCTTCAGTTGTGGTTCTTTTTTAAGTGCTGGGTTATGGCCTTGATCACATCAGTGAAGTCACTAAAGTCCTTTTTTATTTAAGTATATAAAGTATTTAGAAAAGAAGAAAGGCAAATAAAACCACAAAATAATTCATGTTAGTAACTTCATACACAGATCCTAAGGAGACATGCAGGGCTGACTTTTACTTTATGTCACTTATACATGTTTGAGCTTTTAATGAGACTAAAAATGATTTATGAAGCCTACATTTGCTTAATCAGTGCTTCAAGTCAGCAAGTACTTAAATACTTAGAGACATTATTTTTTACATAAAAGTTTCTCAACTTATAAAACGTTTTCTACTGACAGATAAGGCACAGAAAAATGCTAGTGACATCTGCTAAGCTTTACTTATGAAAACTTAAAGAAATCCTACGGGATAACATCATTCCACTTTTCCTGGAGTACCTCTGATGGAGACTTCCCAAAAGAAAGTCTGGAAATAATTAGAAACTATTATAATACCTAAAAAAGTTTATTTGAAAACTAAATCTGCTATTCATCAAAGAACACAACACAATCTGAATAAGGTAATGGTAAAATAAGGTGCACATATAGAATAATGTAAAGCACCTCAACCACATCTGATTGAAAAAACTTAAAACAAGTTTAGAGAAGACAGCATTAGACCTGATATGCTGAAGAACTCTGTAAAAAATACTGAATTTAAATGATAAAACACTGACTTTTTTCAAAATAATATATATACTTTTTACTTCAGTTCATTTTACAAATTACAGAAAATCATTTTTCAAAAAGATGCTAAGCACACCTTTAATACAAATTGAAATGGAATAGTCAATTATTAATATTTACTTTGTGTCATAAATTCCACATGGAAAAGTAAAGTATCCAAAATACAGTTAAAAATGCTCTGGGTATTTGTGGGAAAAAAATGCAATATAATGCCAATGCTAATAGCTTCTTAAGATATAAAATATGTTCTCTACAGAGACCAAAAACTCCACTGGGGGGTAGAATGGATGGCATGTCCTTTGGAGTTGAAAAGGCTATCCACATGAACTGAATTATCTTTGACAAGTACCTTCAGACACTTGTAATGTGATCTCATGTAAATTTAGACCATATTTTGCACACAAACCACTGGTAATAGTAATCAGGAGCTCAGATAAGAAGTTTAATCAGGAGCTCAGATAAGAAGAAAACAAAAGCTAATATCCTTAATAATTATAGTATTTAACATGAAATTTCCCAAATAAAAAGCACAAAAAATAAAAGCATTTAAGGTGTTGTAGTAAATAAAAGACAAGTGGTGCAAGAAATGTTGCATTTTCCTTTCCTTTTTCAACCCTTAGCTACTTATTCTCTACAAACAAAATTGTATCTAAATTTGGAAAAATAATTAAGCACATTTTAAGAAAATAAATAAACTGGAATATCCCATTTGCATTAAAAACTTATTTTAACCAAGAATTAAATCACAGTGTGGATAACATCTTAGTTGCAATTCCCACTCAAAAAATTACATATATAGTGCATCAAGATAGTAGTATTCATTCAGATTTTAAACTATTTTATTAGTAGTAATAACTGCTCATCATAATAACATGGAGCTATCAATACTTAAAAAAGGGGGACTGTAAAATAAAACAAAAATACAACACAGAACTAGGTGGCTTAAAAGATTCCTTAGGATTGCCTTCTGCCTTGCCACAAACACAGCCTAATTCTACAGGGATCAGCTCCAAGAGATGCATTAAGGCCTGCAGAAGAGAACCCAGCTTTGGAGAGTGCTATGGCAAGCAATCTCCCACAGTAGCATTAACTATATTTATTTCTCTTCATCAGAAGTCCACCCTGCTAATGGGTGAAACTAAGATATAAATCACATTGAATTTGACCAGTAAAGAACAATGATAGATTATTTTTAGAAACTTTTAAGACATGTCCATTTTCTTGTGTCCTTAAAACCAAGGTTTTTATACACCCATGGAACAATTAATGCCCTACAAAGATGGTTTTATAAGCTAATTTCAAAGTAGAATATAAACTCCTCCCAACTGAACTGTAATAAGGGAGATTACTCAATTGTTCCTTTAAAAATGTTTTGTGAAAAGCAACCTTTCAGCTTAACAGAAAATAACACAATTGGAGCGTTTCTGAAAATAAACATGCATTTCTAAGTCACTTCAATGAGGTGTATTTAATCAATTAACCACTTGAAATATTTAAATGCACTGTGAATTATTTAAAAAATTCCACTTAAAAATCAAACTGACAGACATGTTTATAATTGCTTTGCTGAAACACTGAAAGAAAGTGCACTGCATAGAGAGCTTGAATTTCTCACTCTTCCTTTCAATCAATATCTGAGGCAAAGTTTCATCTCTTGGGCCTTTAATGGCAGGAATTCCTGGAGCCAGCAAATGAGTAATGTTAAACCTATGATTAGATGATGAGGCCATCAAAGACATTAGACCCTAATGCTACATTCCTCTTTATTTCTCTGAACTGCAGTGAAACCCAGAGCTAAGAAAAAAGAAATTTTAAGCTATTTTTTTATAAAAGCATTTTTTTGAAAATATGCATCAAGATCCTAAAAGGTGCAGATAGATTTCTCAGAATGTCTCTTGAACTCAAGACTCTGGTATTAGGTAACAATTTTCAAATGCCTTGAAGATGAATGCCTGCTGGGGATGCTGTTTTATTTAAGTCTTATTAAAATTCTTCCTGGCTGAAAAGGGGGAAATGGACCTAATGATTTCCCTATGAACATATTCTTGAAGAGAGTAAACCTGAAGACTGGAAATCACTAGGTAAGTTTTTGATTGTTTTGTTTCTGCTGATGTTTTACAGGATCTACTGAAGCCATATTGTTTTTTATTTGGGAGTTAGCTTTTAGGCAGACCTCAGGTCAGTAACTACAAACAGTTTAAGTGTGTTTTTCTTTCTAATGAGAAAACTAGGAATAAATGTAATAATTATTTATTATATAACATATATAACTTCTTTGCTCATTCTCATATTACAAAATATTTATAGATAAATAAAATGAGAATCACTAAGAGACTTGAAAGAGCTGGTGAGAAGAACATTAGGTCCCTATTTTAGTTATCAGAAAATGTTATATATATATATGTGTGTGTGTGTGTGTGTGTGTGTGCTTAGTTTTCTTATAATTGCTAAGAAACAATATCCAACAATTACTATTCTATTTTCAATTCTGCTTACTAAAGAAAAATAGGACAAGTTGATTTTTAGAATTTACACTGAAATTTACAAATCCCATTAAAAAAAGGAAACAGAAAGGTATCACACTAAGGCCACTCACTAATGAGCTTTATACTTTGGCTATTGCATGATAGAAACTTGATGTTCATTATCTTGAATCTAACAAAGAAGAAGAAATCATGTAATTAACAAGGTAAATTAAAATTATAAATGCTACTGTATCATCTTTAAAAGATGGAATATCAAAAAATCAACAACACATTTTGTGTATATATATGTATATATTATATTCAGAGATCAAAAGATAGGGAACAACAGGATAAAAAGGGTGGGAAAGAATAAGAAAGCTACAGAGAGCAGAAGAAGGGAAAGGAAGACTAAATCAATATTTACATGGTAAGATCATCTACATACAACTATATATCAATATAAGTTACTTTCTTCAAATGTGAGATAATAGATGGATGTTTAAAATATACAAACATATACATATACATGCATAATCATTCTATTGTTAGAAACATACAAAAAAATTGCCTCGTTGTTTAACTTAATCAAGTGAATGAGATTTCGTACCTGAGAACAAAGCAGCATAACAAGCTCAACCACAGAAGTACTGGACTTCATACAAACAAGGCCTACAACAGAGAAAAGTTAAAACAAAATGAAATTACATCATTCCAAGTTAATTAATGATATAGTTTTAACTTATAAAAATTTTCTTTATAATAGAACTCCTAAAATAACATAAATAGACACATTCACCAACATATTTTTTATTGAATTTATTGGGGTGGCATTGGTTAATAAAATTATGTAAGTTTCAGGTATACAATTATACAGTCATCATTTGTATATTGTATTGTGTGTTTACCACCCCAAGTCAAGTCTCTTTCCATCACCATTTATCTCCCCTTTACCACTGACATATTTTTATAGCATTAATTTAAAAATACTTAAATATTCAAGATGTAAAAAATACTAAAAATTGACTTCGTGCTTGGGTTATTTATTTGGTCAAGGCATTTCTTATATTTAAACAAGGTGGGGGTAGTTATCAAAATTGATGAGGTACTTAGACCTGCTTTCATGACAATGATATTTGTTATGTGATTCTCTCCTGAAGTGCAGAACAATAGTCATTGAAGATCCACTTAAATTTTCTTCCAAAAAACAAAATTAAAATGATTTACAAATAGATAATTCTGCATTGGCTGTCAGTTGTTAAATAATTTTAAATATATTGAAAATGGAATTTTACACAATTAACATATTAGTCAACACATAAAATCTTCCAGTGTTCTGCTTCCAAAGTCTCTGAACAGATGTCAAGAAAAAAATAATTAAATTTAACAATATCTATGTAATAATGGCTACTATTCATTGACCACTTACTATGTGCTCAGCAGCATATGTTAAGTGCCTTATCTGCATGTCTCATTTAATTTTCACTTACACTTTGTTACATACTATTTTTATTCCCATTTCATAAGTAAGAAAATATTATTCCTATAAACAGTAAGTATAAACATTAACTAATCATCAAAACTTTTTCCAATAAAATGGATAACTGCTGTATAACATATAACAAAGCGGATTGTGCTTGGTATTTTTAAAAGTGCCAACATAGAGGAAGATTAACCAAGAAGTAATAATCTCTGGATGAGAGTATGCTAATAATGATGTTTGCTAATTTGAAATATACTTTTGAAAGTTTGTCACTGTTTTTTAAAATTAACGTAATAGACTTGGTTATTCTTTTTATCTGAGGACAAATGTAATCAGTTAAAGCTTTTTATAATAAGAAATGCCATCATCTTACATTAGTGTTGGCTAAATGGAGAGTTGAAGCAAGACCCAGTAATTTTTTTTCTTCTTAAAGTGATTTCAATAAACAGTTTCAATTGCCTTCTAGACACTAGCATGTATATTTGTTGTAGCTAGTGATAAATACCCTTTTGTGCCCACTCTGCTAATGACCCTATCATTGTACAGACAGACAGAACAAGCTGTGAAAAGGCACTAGTATTCCATCTGATCTTTGGGCAGACACTTAACTAATGAAATAAGAGGCAGATGTGAAAAGCTCAGTTAAGAGACAATTGCTGTAACTGATCAGCAATTCTCATGCTCAGGAGCTAGAGAGTCAGAAAGAAGATAAATGGGACATTTATTACCTGTTGGCTACTCAACTATTTAAAATTCTGACACAGAAAAACCAAGTAAAAGGCCAAAGGATTATGCATATCAATTTAGATTTTCAACTGTAAGGCTATATAAAGAATGATTAGACTACATAGCCATTTGAAGTGACTATATAAAGAATCACTCACCATATATTCTGTGTATTAAGAGTTTTTTAATACATAACAACTTGAAGTAAAAATTAAGAAAAACATGCAATTACATTCATTTCTCACAGAAAAATGATTTAATTGAACATCCAAAAAACCTCTATGTAACAAAAACATTCATAATTTGTACAAATACTATCATTCTACCATAAGAAAAATATAAACAAATGCTCAATAAATACTTTGTTCAACGAAAATGACAACAAGTGAATAGAAAAATTGCAGTTTGCAAACAGCACTCTCAGTACTTTGAAAAAGGCCACTGTGATTTCAATTCCACAGACCCTCGCACATTTACTAGTATGTTGTCTAATTAGTTTTAAATGATATGGACTAACGGATTCTCTTAAACAAACAAACAAACAAACAAACAAAAAACTAACCTTGACAATGAGAACACAGCAGAGGCAATTTTGGAAGATTTACCAACCTTTAAGAATTACATAATCACTTTGGTTGGAACTATTTCTAAGTGTTAATAAAAGGATTATTAAAATAAACAGGTAAACTTCAATTTTTTAAGAGATATTGAAAATAAAGCATTGTTTGATGACACTCTATACTTGTCATCCATAAAACACTCATTTGAAAATTTAACATGTAATTATAAAAGAGGTTTTGTATAACTCTAATCATAAGCTCAGATTGCCAAAAGTGCCTAATAATGTTATAAATAAGGCAGGCTGTATATGAATACGGCAAATATTTTACAAGAGTATGTCTCAAACAGGTTGAGTTTTTCCTTTTTGGCTCTGGCAAGGATTTCATAATCAAATTCATTTCTTTGATATTTCCTCATATGGGCAAAGTATAGTGTTTGCACTCAGGAATTTACAATAATGAACAAGACATAATCTACACCTTCTCATGTTCCATACATTAATTCAATCTAAGATTACCCAACATGGACATTGAACCTTATTATTTACAATCACTTCTATATACACTATCTCATCCGATGTTCTTAACAACTCTGAATTAGTTATTGTTACCTCATGTGATGGATAAAAAAATGGGTGTTTGATCAGTAAGTGGTGGAACTGGGATTTGAATTTAAGTCCTCTAACTTGCAAGTTCATTTCATTTTCGCTGCAGTGCTACATAAGTCATTTGACATTAATAGGATGGAAATATGTGACTGAGAAAGGTCATAACGCTTAATTTCAACTTGGATGATTTTGACAGTTTTGTTGGAGAAAGTAGCATATGTTGTTCAGACGTGGGGATAAAAAGAACAATCATAAGCAAGAAGTACAGAGGGAGCAGGGAACAAAAATTTTTTTTGAAAGACCTTTATTTCTTGGGGGATGTATGACTTAAGAGTTTAGGTGGTTTTTGAAAGTGGGACTGGGAGGCTAGGGTAAAATTCAAAGATAGATTAAGATGGAAAGAAATAAAATTATGTTTTTGAAAGTTAAGAGGAAGACTTTAGAGCAAGTTATAAAATGGGGAAAGGATACTAAGACTTAGTTATGGCATTACTGTTCCATGATGACTTTTCCTGCCTTGCCAATTAAGAAGTGTCTCCCAAAGGAACTGTACATATGTGCCTCTCCAACAAAATCTAATTAGAAGTATTGACCAATTAATAGAACATTTTCACCAGTAAATACATATTCACCAGAATAAATATTTTTACTAGAACTACTTATTCAATACTATATATCACATTAGGTTACCAGTATAAGATGAATACCTAGAGTGCAGACAATAAATATGCAAGAGAAGGCCTGTATGTATGGGAGATATTTCATATATAGTGGAAAAAAAAATAGCTTTTGAATATATTGTGATAAACTACTTTGTTGAAAGAGAAGGTTGGATGAGTGGCTAACATATAAGTACTTGAGATGATTAATTCAGTAGACAAATTTGAGGTGGTGTAGATTCAGGCAACAAAGGAAGAATGGGCAGAGCTGAGTAAACGGTCATGCAGGACAATGGCAGTTCTTTTGGGTTCACACTTACTAGGGGTAAGAAGTTACTTTAACTTTCAGAACTACACTCCCTTGCCATTAAAAAAAACAAAAAAAACCCACTAAGTTGTAAAATGAGTGTGAAGTTAAAGTTTTATCTTGGAACACAGCTATCTTTCTTTAATACAAAGAAAATTAAAAGGCACAGTGATGCTCTTTTAATACAGAGTTGTCAGACTCTTCACAGTCAGTCTGTGGGTTCACTTTATGTATCTGTAGAAGTAGATAATCAGGTTAAAAGAGGCTTTAAGCTTTAAAATAGTGTAGAAAAATTCCATCTCTAGCTGGATGTTCCAGATGGTGTGAGGTGAAGGGTTTTAAGCATTACAGCAACAGCAAGGGATCATATTCTTAGGTGGAATTCATCTTTCAAGTAACATCAGAGTTTTCTTTCAGCAAGGGCCCTCTTCCAAGAGAAGAGACCAATAGACATCTATGACTAAGGTGGTGCACTGAGTGCATTCTCAATAATTACCAATTAAATGAATAAATCTAGAAACCATCACTCACAGAGTAACACTGTAGTTGATAAAGGAAAAAAAAATAAGATTTTGATGAAAAATAAGAGTATTTTTTTTAGAGCAAGAGCCCAAGTCATTCAAAAGGCATTTATTGACCATGTCTATTGTGATAGAAACCATGTCATGTACTAAGTATAAAAAGAAGCGAAGTATGTGGGGCAGATTATGTAAATAAAATCATTATATACAATCCTAGGAGGTACAAAGTGTAAGAAGGACAGAAAGAGTCAAGAGCCATTCTGGAGAATTTATAAGGAATGTGACATTTGAATTGGATGATGCTAAGCTTAACTGAATGGAAGAAGGAAAGAAGGGAAAGTCATCTGAAGTAAAAGAGAAATGTTAGAGGTACAATGAAATATGAAATAGCTAGTAAAATCAAGTTGGAATGTTATATTGGGGGGTGTAGATCTGGAAGAGGGTGAGTTGAAATGAAGAGAGAGAGACAGACAGAAGCAGAGCCATAAATGGCATATTTTTCCTTATTGGCAACAGAGAACCAGTGAAGGATTTCAAGCAGGGGGCAGATAGAATCCAATTCATTTTGGAAAGATTGCTTTCTCTCAGTGGTATAGGAAGAAACCTGTAACTGCAAGTCAAGTCAAGATAATGAAGGCCTGAGCAGAAAGCGGTGGCAATGCAAGCAAAGACAGATTTGAAATATATTTTGCCTTGAGACAATAAAATATTTTAGATAGCAGAATATGAGGTTAAAGGGTAGTAGGGTAAAGGAACAACTGAAGTGCGAATGATGATACATTTAACTGAGATAAGGAAACAAATGAAGGAGAGTGGGTTTGCAGAAAGAAAGGGTTGAGTTTAAATCTGAACAAAATTAGAAATATAGACAGGCGAAAAACTTAATTTTGAGTTTACAATTGTTTATTTTTTAGATATCTCTGACAAACCAGATATTTATAAATTAGTTTTATAGAGAACATGGAATTGAAGAAAATATAATTGTGAAGTTTTTATAAGAGTCCCACTAGTAGATTACCAACACTAATAATCATACCAGTACAGTTTGAAGATCTAGTTTTTCTATTTCTCTTCTAATAAAATATACTAATTTATTTTCCATCAAATAGACATGACTATTCTGGTAATCTGAATTTTAAAAATCAAGTCTTTAGTTACAAGAAAAAGCTTTTTTTTTAAGAAAATATGTTTTTATTGATTTTAGAGAGAGGAAGGGAGAGGGAGAGAAAGGGAGAGAGAAACATTAATGTGAGAAAGAAACATGGATCAGTTGCCTCCAGCACACACCCCAGGGACCAAACCCACAACCTGAGAATGTGCCCTGATGAGGAATTAAACTTTTGACCTTTTGGTACACAGGATGACACTCAACCACCTGAGCCACACCAGCCAGGGCAGAAAAAGCTTCTTAAGCGTAATTGAACCATTACAGCTTATTTTTATATTTACATTATAAATTTTAACTGAAAAGTAAACGCTCAAAATCCTCTAGAGACAGTGATTTACTTTATTTCACTAAAAACTAAGTTATTGTACATTTATGGAAATTTTACTGTCTTTAGAATAGAAACAAAACTGAATCTCTGGATCTATCATATATAGCAAGTCAGCAAATATTTTCTTTAAAGACACAGATAAAATATATTGGCATGGGGCAGCCATAAGTTTCTGTCACAGCTACTCAACCCTTCCACTGTAGGGCCAAAGCAATCATAGACAATGCATAAACATATGAGCTTGGCTGTCTTCCGATAAAACTATTTACTCATCCCAAGGCATGTATGTATATGTGCATGGGTGTGTATGTGTGTGAGAGAGATAGAACACAGACAAATGCACACATACACATCTATAGATTTTTTTTAAAACTGCAGAGGAAATTATTTTAGATGCATGTCTATGATAATTTATAATTCCAAAACCCCAAAGCTCTGAAAAAAGCTTTTTTGTAGTATTGTAGCAAACTCAATTATCAGCAAAATTTCACCCAATGTGATGCTATTAAAATTTTTATTCCACTTAGTGTGAATATCTCTATGAATTACCGGGAACATATCATTGTGTTATCCCAGACTCCCCAGAAGATGTTATGAAATATACATATAAGCACTTATTACCTGTCTTAAATCCCCAAATATCTGAATTACAAGCACAGCTGGCTCTAAGGTTTTGAATAAGGCATTTCAGACATTTATCAAAATAAATGTTACTCAGATTTTTAAAAGTCAGAAATTAAACATGAAATATTTTGCAAGATTCATAAAAAATTAGTATTATTAATATTAATTACAATTTCAAAAGAATTTGGTATTGCACTTTTCCCCATGGATATTCCATATATTTTAAAAGAAATAAAAATCTATTTCTGTATGGGAATGTTTGGCTAAGTGCTTTTAAACTGTAAATTTTGAGCATTTAGATTGCTCAGAACAGAATTAACTGTAAATGGAGTTATATAATACCCCAATAACCAATTTGACTAATTTACTGAAATTAAATTGTTTCTCTAAATTGTTTCTTTTTTTAAATCATTCTGTTGATACAGTCTAAGAATCTTATTGACTTGGATATTTTTTCTTTTTTATAATTTTGGTTCTGCTAACAATTTTTGCAGAGTGGTAGAGGTGAAGTTCCTAAAACACTTTCATAGATAATTTTTACAAAATGATAGATTACAATAAAAAATGAAGCTACAGTGATACTTCCTACATAGATATTTGCTAGTGATTTGATTGTAATATAAGATGAGCTGAAGAGATATTCTCATGGCAATGACAACTATTACATGTGAAACACTGCTGTTCTTTTGTAATATGCTTTAGATACAAAGTTTGTGTTAGTTTATCAAAAACATCATGTCAAGGGAAATACTCTGGCAAATTCTTGAGCCCAATGTCACTTTTTTCTTGTCACCATGTGACTTTAACTTCTGTTTGCACATTCCATTGAAATAACATATTTCATTATCACATACTAAAATACATTACAATTTCTAAATCACTTGGGATTATTTAAGTTTTGAGTTGGCTGACTCTTGAGACATGTTTATTTAAATAATTTAAGTAAGCCACAGAGATAACAGTCTTTGACTTCAAGTAGCTAACGGCACAGTTACAAAGACAATATATTTATGGAAGAGTCTAGTGGTATTATACTGAAAAAATGACAATAAAACTATATGCCTCAAAATAACTTAAAACCATCATTTCTGATGTTTTTATTAAATACTCTTATTCATAGTATTAGCCTCAAGTTTCCACTATAGAAATGACTGACCTGAGTATCTTGCCCTTTTCTTCACTGTGATTTAATCACAACAGAAATGAATAAGTGTGAAATAAGGGAAATAAGAGACATTTTCACTATCATAAATCATATGGATCCCTCAATTGTCTTTAGGTTAAATTTAATTTTAGAACCAATTGTTATTCCTATATCTCTCCTCTGCACCAACTTTCTTCTTGAAATTCCAAAGAGGTTCAATCAAATTCTAAAACGACTAAACTATGTCCGGCTCAAATTTTCACATTACCCAAGAAAGAGCCTGGTCCCATGCTTATTAAGAATGATATATTTGTTTTAATCATGTATTTAACTTCAAGAAATATTAATAATCAAAAGATGAAAAAATAGTTAAATAGTCATACAATTAAATTACATGAATAGTTACAGTTGAGTAAAAATGGTTATACTAATGCCTTTATATTAAAAATAAAACAATTTATATTCTATAAAATATGGGATTCTCCTTTTAAACACAGTATGTACAAATGCATAATTTGTATAGTTATATTTCTAAACAACTCAAATTCTTTCATTTATTTACATTCTCAAATAAATACATTTAATAACTTTAAATTCTCAAATTCAAATAAATTTAAAGTTGCTATTGTAGTAATATATACCTTTAAGTTCTTTATTTTTTGGATTCAGAAAAACATTGGCTCATTTTCTTTCAATACTTAAATATAATGCAAAATGGAAGTACTATGTACCACTTTTCTTGATCATACATTCATGAAGTCAAAGATAAAAAACTAAGTAACATAATTAGTAAAATAAAATTGTTTGATAATTGTGATAAAGGCATACAGCATAAAAGTTGCAGATTTAGGTAGGCTCAAGTAGAGGTCAAACAGGTGAATCCCAGTTATCTTCAAGAGCACATTAACTTTATTCAATAATTATAGGCTGAAATAACTGAAGTACTCAGAAGAAACAAATTAAATCTTCACAAAGTTACTTATCTGTGCTCAAAACAAATTCTTCAACTTGACCCAAGCTGGATTTTCTTTACTGAACTCTCCATTTAAGGCAAAGCATTAAGTAGAGATGAGAAATTAGTCCAGGTTTACCTATTCTTAGAAAGGAAATAGGACGTTCTTGGAAACTGAGAAGTTCCTTAAATTTTACAACATTGAAGATACTCTCGTAAGTCAAATAAATTATTATAAGCATATTATTTTATCCAATACTTTACTGGGATTACATGCTATAGCTTATATGAACATGAAACTAAAGGTCACAGCATTAACAAGATTATTTAGCCTATATCTTATATCCAACTCACACCTACCTACAATTAAGAGTGATATTTTGGAGTCAAATTTTATGGTTAGATACCAGAATATGATCCAATTATGATACAGTAAATAAGTCAATGTGGAATTTTTTTGCAATTAAAAAACACGTACACTTCAAGCATGAAATATTAAACCTACTTATAAATTAAAAGCAATGATGGTTTTATTTCTTCTATTACTTCTTGCAATAATAGATCTATTACAAAGTAGTAGTTATCTTCTGAAATAGTATGAATTGGGAAATCTAAAAATTGGATCAAATAAATGGCCATAAAACATGTGTGTCAAAAAGTGAGGAGCTAGTCCTTTGGAGGAATTAAAGACATTCAATAATTCAGTTCTAAAAACAGCTCTGCATACTTACTATACCGAACGTACAACTATGAAACAGGTATGTCCCGTGTCCTAGAGAAACCTGCATTCTAATGGAGGACACAGGCAGATAAACTGATTGTTTTAATGTGGTGAGACCAAGTGTTACCTCAGAACTGTTACAGGATGTTGACTTGGTAAGCAAGATAAACAGTGTTATTAAAGAAATTCCTACTGTAAATATAAGAAAATGGTGGAATTGAGAAATAACAACAGGTAATATTTATTTATTTTTTAAAAAATATATCTTTATTGATTTCAGAGAAAGGAAAGGAGAGGGGGAGAGAGAGATAGAAACATCAGTGATGAGAGAGTCATTGATCAAGCCCGCAACCCGGGCATGTGCCCCGACCGGGAATCAAACCCCGATCGCCTGGATCCCAGGTTGATGCTCAACCGCTGAGCCACGCCCGGCCGGGCAACAGGTAATATTTAACTTGAAGTAATGAACAGTTATTAATTTCTTGGAAAACATGACTTAGAGATCACTCCAAGTTCAGCAATCACAAACGGCATTATTCAATTTGTAAAACAGAATCTGTTTAATTTGATACAAACTCCTTCTGACAATGCCCCAAGTTTTCTCTATCAAAACAAATACAAAAACAAGTAACAGTTAATGTGAGAATTTTTCTAGTTTAAATGTTGCAATACACAGCTGTTGAAATTACATGTATAATCTTTTCAATTAATTAGTTTTAAAGTTAAAATAATATGCTTAATCTTTGGATTTAGTGTAATTAGAATAACCCTATTGAGCCCAGCCAGGTGTGGCTCAGCGGTTGAGCATCGACCTAGGATACAGGCGATTGGGGTTTGATTCCCAGTCAGGGGATATGCCCTGGTTGTGGGCTTCGTCCCCAGTCAGGGGCGTGCAGGAGGCAGCCGATCAATGAGTCTCTCATCATTGATGTTTCTATCTCTCTCTCTCCCTCTCCTTTCCTCTCTCTGAAATCAATAAAGATATATTAAAAAAAAGAAAAAAGAATAACCCTATTGAGTATATTGACAGCAACATTTTAGGCATGGATGATAACATGTGTATCATGTGCACAGGTCATATTTCCACATGAAGAAGAAAATAATCTTCTAATAGTAAAACCCAGTATCACGAGTCTAAATTGTAGCTTTCATGGATTCTATTATGCACAACAAACTTTATTTTATATACAATCCAGTAAATTCTGTTGGTTGGATACCAAGCAAACACAGGTTAAAAGCACTAATTCTACACAGAGGGGCAATGTATATACAAAATAAAGCAGTGAAAACAAAGAAGCTACACAGGAAAATAACTTTAAAAGACACAGGGAGAAAAGCTTAATCCTCTGGAAAAAGTCCACAGAGATAAGAGGTCAGATAACCTACTGGATTAAAAATAGCTAAAAAAAAAGTTGATCAAAATCTCAGCAGATCTGAAAAAACTTACACAATCTTTGTTTGCATTACTATATAGTAGAAAAACTAAAAATGAAATCACTGTCCCACTGTACTTGGCAATAATGGAGCCAGAGCTAGTTGTTCGTAGAAGTACTACAATTTCAATAGGACATAATGAAATGAAGTGCATCTAGAGGGAAAATATGAGGTTGGTATGAGGTAGGAAGGGAGGTCTAGGAAATAATTACAGGAAACCAAAGATGCTTATTTGGCAAATGAGAAGGTTTCTGGGGAAAGTGTTACTGTAGAAAGGGCTTATTCTCTGTGATCAGGTCCACCTAAATTGTAGCAACTTTACCTAATTAAGGGGCATCTGTAATGTGGAAAACTGTGTGTGTGTTTTTTTAAATATATCTTTATTGATTTCAGAGAGGAAGGGAGAGGGAGAGAGAAACAGAAACATCAATGATGAGAGAGTTGTCATTGATCGACTGCCTCCTGCACGCCCCTGACTGGGGATCGAGCCTGCAACCCAGGCATATGCCTTAACAGGAACTCGAACTGCGATCTCCTGGATCCTAGGTCGATGCTCAACCTCTGAGCCATCCTGGCCGGGCGAAACCTGTGTTTTGATATCTGAGAAAGACAGACTGGAAACTGATGGTCAATGGTGATATTCCCTAGACCTGACTTCAATCTCTGAAACTAGAGACAAGGAACAACGTGTATGGACAGCAGAGATCATGGACCAGAAAAATATCTGCCTATATGTATTCTCTTTAATTCTACTGGTGTTTAAAACACAATGGTAGGTGGATACTACTAAATCTGAATGGTAGTTACAGACCAGTTAGCTCTTATATCTCTTTCTAAATATTGTAAAATTTTGGTTTACCCCGAGTTCTCAGACCAAGGCATTTTTATTAGCATTACAGAATTCTTTATTCTGGATCTAGTTTTTAATTAAGTCAAAGAAGTTCTGGACTGAAAATTGAAAGATCTGGCTACAGTGTCAAACTAAACAGCTGTATAAACTTGAGCTGTAACACTCGCTTTTCTTGATACAAAAAATATTTGCTGGTAAATAGCAGATTAATGATTGCAATTTTTTTTTTATTACATCTTAAAGCAATACATTTTACATCATGATCCAGTATATATAAGTGAAACAAATGTTTCACAACCGCACTTCGTTTCATTGTGTCCTATACTCTGATCTATGCTATGCTATGCCATGGAATGTAATTTAAAAATATTGTCCAGGCGAACTTTACTGATTGCACCATACCATCAATGAATTATAATCTGCAAGCTGAATATCACTACAGCTGGACTGCCTCCAGTTTTTATATTTTTAAATGGCTTAAAAAAAAGAAAAATATTTCATGACATGTGAAATTTATATAATATTAAAATTTCAGTGTTCATAAATAAAGTTTTATGGGAACATAGCCAAGCTCATTCCTTTACAAACTGTCTGGGGCTACTTCCTCAACTACAATGGCAAAGTTGAGAGGCTATGACAGAGACAAAGCTTAAAGTGTTTTGTTTTCTTTTTTAGGTTTTCTAAATTAAATTCTTTTTAAAAAATTTATCTTTATTTTTGAAAGTATTACAGATATCCCCCTTTTTTCCCCATTGACCCCCTCCATCCCGCCCCACTCCCATCCCAAACCTTCACTGCACTATTGTCTGTCCATGGGCTATGCATATATGCATACAAATTCTTCGGTTAATCTCTCCTCACCCACCCCCTTCCCTCTGAAATTCTTCATTCTGTTGCATGCCTCAAAGTATTTATTTTTTGGTCCCTTACAGAAAAATGTTGATGACTCCTGCACTAAAAGACACCTTCACTAAAAGACACCTCTTTCTGACTTGAATATCCATGGTTCTAGATCCTTCCTTCATGTCCTACGGGTCTAAACTAGGACCAAAGAGTAATTACATGATATTGGGAAGGAAATGACATGGAATAGTACATGTTCTTGGTTTGTTATTTAGGCATCAAATTTCTATTTTATTTTGTACTTGAAACCAAGAATGCAAAGTGGGTAAATCGACAGTCAATATTTGGTGGTAGGATAAAATTAAAATCATTTAGACAATCAGTCCCTGTAAGTTCACAGGACTTTAACTTATATCCCATTCCTCAAGTGTTTCAATTTTAATGGTGGGCACAGTGAAAGCTGGCAACCGTTTTAGCAGGAATTAGTTGTGAACAATAAAATGGCCAATTAGGCCCTGGCCGAGTAGCTCAGTTGATTGGAGCATTGTCCTGATACACCAAGGTTGCAGGTTCGATCCTTGGTGAGGGCACATACAAGAATAAACCAATCAATACATAAACAGGTGGAATAAAAAAAAAAATCTGTGTCTCTCTCTCTCCCTTCCTCTCTAAAATCAATCAATCAATAAAATGGCTAATTATGTTATACTCTACTGATAGGTACATGCCAAAATTACAATGAAAAAATACCCTTTGGGTGGAGAAAATGAAACCAGTAGCTTCTCTTCACTTTTACATTCTCTGAGTTAGAACTATCTTTCAGCTGTCCTTTTTAAAATCTTTCTTGTTCATGTTAGACCATTATTTAAACACTAGATTTGTTCAACAAAATCTTATTTGTTCTTCTGCCTCGAGACTATCCTACTTAAACCTTCTATATAAAACTGACAGATTGTTTCATAATCAGATTTTGATTTTGTTCCTCCCTGTTCAAAATTCTCCCAAGGATTACTAGAATCTAGTTTTTATCCTTATATGTGTATATCTGGTAAACTCACTGTCCCTGCTTTTCCACAATTTTCAACAGTAGTCATGAGCAAATATGTGTTTTTTTGGCTCTAGTTTCTCTGACAGGTTTAAACTTGGCTAACATATCATCCATGTTGTGTACTGCTATTTTACAAAATTTTGTTTTAGGAAAAATGTTAGGAATAAAACAATATCAGGATAAATATCTTTTTAGAATAAAATCAAAATGAAACGCTGTACTGAAATATATTATTTCCAGGGCAATATTAAACATGAGCTAACTCCTGTCTGCACTTACATTAATTTAAGTAATTTTAAACACCTTGCTGAACCAAAGAAGCTGGACACACCAGTGAGTTCTGGCTTGAAATGGCCAGTCAGGAGGGTGTTAAAAATTGGTTACTATCACCATCACTCATAAAATCTTCAGGCAATGTTAGAATAAGATAATCAAGAAATTTTTGAAAGGTGCCCACAAAACATCTGACTGTGAAAAGCAGCCCAGATTCTATCTGCCAGGGAGACATGGCTGGAAATGGCAGGCACCCTCTTAAAGAGCCAACGCACAAAGTTTCATTTGCAGCCACTCACTTTGGGCTCCAGGAGAAGGAGGACAGACTAGACTGAAGCTGTACGAGGAGAACCTAGGGTTGTGGACTCGGGAGAAAGAGGTGAGAGGGCACCCCTCTGGATTCCTGTGCCAAGTCATTCCCATATACTGCAGAGGCAGACATTTACCTTCCAAGCAGCTTTTGCCTGAGGGGGAAGCAATTGCCCCACCCTGCTGGAAAACCTCTCCCCTTACCCCCAGGAGTACCTACAGCCTGAGGCTCATTAAGAGAATCAACTTAATCAGCCTGCAGGCAGAGACAAACCTCAGAGTGCTTTGAGTCATTGCCTGATTTGCTTCCGGACCTGGGCCTTGGAAAAGCAGACTTTGGTGTGCATCTTGGTCCTGTCCAAATGCATCCAGCCCCAACAGAGGGGACCTCAAGCCATGGGTTGCTGATAGGTCCAAACAGGGCACTAAAGGCCAGTCATAAACAGTGTCTGACATTGTCTGGCACTAGAGACCTTCCAAACAGACTGAGAGTCCTAGCAGGCCTACCTAAATACATAGAAACAAACCCAAACAGGCAGCCAAAAAGGGGAGACAAAAAAACAAGCTCTAAATGAAAGAACAAGGGAAGAATCTAGAAAAATAGCTAAATAAAATGGAGATAAGCAATGTATCAGATATAGAGTTTAGAATACTGATTGTAAGGATGCTCAACAGCATGGAAAAAGATATGGAAACTATGAAAAATGACCAGTCAAAAATGAAGCATGGCATAGCAGAAATAAAAAATATATTGGAAGGAAAAAACAGCAGATTAGAGGAAGCTGATTAGAAGAAAAAAATTAAAAAACAAGAGGACAGTCTAAGGGAACTGTGGGACAATATGAAATGTAACAATATTTGTCGCATCACAGGAGTGCCAGAAGAGGTCGAAAGTAAGATAGGGTTAGAGAACCTGTTTGAAGAAATAATGGCAGAACACTTTCCTAAGCTGGTGAAGGAAAAAGTCACACAATTCCAGAAGGCACAGAGAGTACCAAGCCCAGACACATCATAATTAAAATGCCAAAAAGACAAACAGAGAATATTAAAGGTAGCAAGAGAAAATCCATCTAACTACAAAGGAGCTCCCATAAGGTTGTCAGCTGACTTCTCATCAGAAACTCTATAGGCCAGAAGGGAATGGCATGAAGTATTCAAGGTAATGCAAAACAAGGATCTGAAACCAAGACTACTCTATTCAGCAAGGTTATTATTCAAAATAGATGGTGAAATAAAGAGCTTCCCAGACAAAAAAAAGTCTAAAGGAGTTTATCACCACCAAACCAGCATTGTAGGAAATGTTAAAGGGGCTGCTATAATTAGAAGTAGAAATAGAATCATTGCAAGAAATGTTAAAAGGGTCAGCTGTAATAAGAAGAAGAAATAGAGAGAGAAACATAGACATAAAGAATTAAAATGGCAATAAATAAGGCCCTGTCAATAATAACCTTAAGGACATTAAGGGAGAGATCAACAGCAATACAATCATAGTCGTGGACTTTAACACCCCACTGACTTCACTGGTAGATCTTCCAGACAAGTCAACACAGGAACAGTGACTCTAAATGGCACACTAGATCAGATGGATTTAATTGATATTTACAGAACATTTCACCCCAAAGCTTCAGAATATACATTTCTCTCAAGTGCACATGGGTCATTCTCAAAGACAGACCAAATGCTAGGACACAAAACAAGTCTCTACAAGTTCAAGAAGATTGAAATCATATCAAGCATCTCAGATTACAATGGCATGAAATTAGAAATGAACTACAGTAAAAACACTCAAAAACATTCAAACACATGGAGGCTAAATAGCATGTTACTAAACAATGAATGGGTTACCAATAAGATCAAGAAAAAACCCAAAAACTTCCCAGAAACAAATGAAAATGAACACACAACCTCAAATCAATGGGACACAGCAAAAGCAGTCCTAGGAGGGAAGTTCATAGCACTACAGGCCTGCCTCAAAAAGCAAAATAAATAAATAAATAAATAAATAAATAAATAAATAAATAAATAAATAAATCTTTATTGATTTCAGAGAGAGGAAAGGAGAGGGAGAGAGAGACATAGAAACATCAGTGATGAGAGAGTCATTGATGTGGGCTCCCCTCTGGGGATTGAGCCCACAACCCAGGCATGTGCCCTGAAGGGGAATGAAACCTTGATCTCCTGGATCATGGGCTGATGCACAACCGCTGAGCCAGGCTGGCTGGGCACAAGAAAATGTTTAGTATACTATCTAACCCTACAACTTAAAGAATTAGAAAGCTCCCCTGTGAAGCATTCCTGACCAGGGCTTTTGTTTGCTGGGAGGTTTTTTATTACTGCTTAGATTTCAACGATTGTTATTAGCCTATTCAGGTTTCTGATTTTTCTTGATTCAGTTTTACATGTTCTCACGCATATGTGGAATCCAATAAACAAAATAGACTGAAGAACAAAACAGATCCAGAGACAAAGAAGCATGGAACTGACTGATGAATCTCAGTAGGAAGGTGGGGGTGGGGAAGTAGATGGGGAGAGATTAATCAAAGAATTTATATGCATATATGCATAACCTAAGGACACAGACAATAGTGTGGTGAAAGCCTGGTGGGTGGCAGAGAGTTTGGAGGGGATCAATGGGGGAAAAAAGGAGAATATGTGTGATAATTTCAACAATAAAGATAAATTAAAAAGAAACACAAAAATAATAAAAAACAAATAAAAATGAAAGAAATGTTCGCTTTTTGCTTGTTTCGTGTTAAATAAATTATACCCTTTTCTTCTATCAAGGCAATTAGTGAAATATACTTGTGTATAAAAAAATTCATTTGTTCTATGGTCCACTTACCTACTCATAAATGTTTTGGGGATACAAATTTTATGTCAGATACACTGGCATCCCTTGTGGAGCTTCATGTATGGCAGGTGATAAAGACATTACCAAGTAATTAAACAAACATGGGTTACCAGTTACAATTTTGATACATGCTCTGAAGAAAAAGTACACTGTGCTATGAAAGATTATATAACAAGGGAACCTCATAGTCTAGGACAGTGATTTTCAACCATTTTCATCCCATGGCACATATAAAATAATTACTAAAATTCTGCGGGACACACAAAAAAATATATTTTGCCAATCTTACAAAAAAATAGGCATAATTTTTATTCAATTCACACTGGACAGCTTTTGTTGTGTTGACTGTTATTTTTTTCTTTGACAATCTAAGGGAAAGAGGTCAGTCGGTGTTTTAAAATTTCTTTCAGCGCAGCAGTTGAATGTCTCTGTGTTCTAGGGTATCACATAAGTCTTCTCAGAGAAAGTTTATGATACAAGGATCTAAAGGAGTCAGCCAGGCAAAATTACATAAATGGAAAGCATTTCATTGTTATTATAAAAGAATTCAATCATGGAAAGTTTTCCGAATCCCTTGTACTCTTAATTACCACGAACACATTGATTTCATTGAATTCTGTAACTATAATGTGTAAACATATAAATCACCAAAGGAAAATTCTAATTTATCTGCTATATATAAAAAGAACCTCTGAAATGCATATGAGGCTTCATGTTTGTTGATTCTATAGTTAATGGAAATTAAAGGGTTGTATAAATAATCCTTAAATTGGTTTCTGTTTCATTACCTGGATCAATCACTCTACCAAGTGGCACACAAGAATATTTATATATGGCAAATACACTGTCCCTGCCCTTCCGGTCCCAGTAACAGATGTTGCTGTTTCTTAATTTAGAACAGTAGTCTGTTATTCTTATGTAGGAATCTTGTCCCTAACTGGCTAAATTTTACATATAGTCATCTCCTGTCATCCTCACATATCCTTATCACTTGGGACCAAGATGCTTTAGTTCCATTGTGACTATTGAGAGTACATACTTTCCATGAATCTATTAAAATAGAAAAAGTAAATAATATTCTCCAGGTCTTTTAAAATTATGTAATTAATATTATAAAGTTTTAAAAATCATAAATTTTAAACTGGAAAATCAGAATTCAAATATGCATTTTTTCATAAAGTAACATAGAGACACAGAGAACCATCAGGTACTAAATAAACTGAGAATAAACACTAAAATATTCTCATTTTACAACTTTATTATGTCCATAATAAGAATATAAAGTGGTTGGAAAATATAACCACTATAATACAGTAGAACTGCTCAGCAGTATATTTCCTTTTTAAAATTTTCCAATTTAGCTTTTCTTTCCCAATTGTTTATGTGTTTCTCTAATGTGCATAAATAACTCAGAGAGTAAAATAATAAAATCCTATACTAATTTCAAGCTTAGTATCTGGAAGATCCCACATACTTTACCATATGTGTAGAAATTATGTCTAAATCAGTATCCAAGCAATTTTCCACAATATACAAATATTTCTCTGTGTCAATCAAAACTATACACATTGAATATGCATAGCTTCCAAAAACTGATTTCATATTCAATGTTATATGTTTCATGAAATACAAGATATCCCCAAAAATGTATATACACTTTGAATAATTACTAATTCCAATGTATTAAATCTGAAAAGAAAAAAACATCAATTGAGCTATCAGATGTTGAAGTGTATATACATTTTGGGGGTACATCCTGTATATAGACCTTGTCTTCATGCTATTAACAGTATTTAGAGCACCATTTGTCCTGATTTGTCAAAGCAATCCAAGTTCATACTAGTTGTCTGGGTACAATTCTGAAAATGGGCCTTTTCTGTTTTGGAATTGTCCTGATCTGTGTGAAAACATTATATGAATACTTTAATCCCCTTTATTAGAAAATAAGAGAAAACTGTTTCCTTTTAAAATTATGTTATAATGGAATATATGAGACAGGTACCATAGTGTTTTGTGAAACAAAAATATTATCCAATCATTATGTCAAAGTAGATGATCTATTTCTTAGTAAGGAATCAGTTTATCTGCTACTAATGACAAATTCATATTCAGTTATTCTTGTAGTAGATAGTTCAGATATGCCATCTATGTCTTTTATTTATTTATTTTGTAATATATTTTTATTGATTTCAGAGAGAGAAAAGGAAAGAGGGAGGGAGAGAGAAACATCAGTGATGAGAGAGAGTCATTGATTGTCTGCCTCCTGCATGCTCTCTGCTAGGGATCAAGCCAACAACAGGGCATGTGCCCTGATCTGGAATTCAACAGCAATCTCCTAGATCCTAGGTCAATGTTCAACCACTGAGCCACACTGGCTGGGCACATCTATGACTTTTAGACAGCAATTCATGGTCTACTTTGTATTTTTATGTTGTTATTCATATTTCCTCTCTCTGTGAATAAGATGCATTCCTGCATGTTTTCTTTCTGATTTCTCTCTTGGAAGATTAGGAGATGATATGTTACCTCTGAATATATTTTTTAAGTAAACTCTTCTAGTAATTATAGTTTCTCTAACTTCTCATCAATACTCCATTTTATATTACTTTGTTGGAATATAGTTCCAGCCTAGCTAGTCAATAAGAGAACAGTAAGAACAATAAGTTTAGAAAATAAAAAATAATCACCCTCTTGACTTCTATGTAATACTTACCACTTCCACGCATTAAGAATAAATGTGCAGGGGAGTCCAAGATGGCAGCAGCCAGGCCCTGAGGGAAGCTTAGAGGGCGAGTGGGTGCATGTGTGCAAGGGAGTATGTGCCTGGCTGTGAGTGTGGGGGTACTGGTCAGTCAGGGCAGCAGCTCCTGGGATTCGGATATCTTGGCAGAGCTGCCACTGTGGCCCTGCTGCTCAGGTGGAAATTTCTCTCTGATTGAGAGTGGAGAGCAGGCCATTTGGGAGGATCCTCAAGGTCCTCCTCAGGAGGAGGCTGCAGGGAGCAGCCCCACCCAGCCACCAGCGCACACACCCCTCAGGTAAAGAGCCAGGGATACCCACTCCAGCCGTGATGGGGGGAGGGGTCTGAACTAGTACCCATACACAAACGCATGGCCACAGCGATTCTGTGCACCCAGCCTACCTTCCTGCTGCCCTGCCAGCAGAGCCTTCCTGAAGCAGAGCCCAGTGCCCACCGCTGCCTAGCCTGCCTGCCTCCTTAAATTGGTAGGAGGCCTGTCTTCCTGCGGACCTAGCCCACCCCCTTAATGGGGCACTCACTGACTGCCTGCTGTGCCACATGAAGCCCAGTGCATGGCTCAATGCCTGAGGTGCCTCCTCAACAGAACCCACCAGGCATTCCTGACTCCTTGATGCAGTGTGAGGAGCCTGCCTTCCTACCTGGCCTACAGCCTTCATGTACTGCTCCTGGCCCTGCCATCATGACCCAATGCCTCTCAGACAAACAGGCCTGCCATCAGGACCTGTATGCCTGACCCAGTGCCCCAGAACTATGGGAAAGGAGGCCCTATTCATGACCTGCAATTTTGACCTGGTAACCCTGGACAACCAGCACAATAAAATGTGGAAACAAAGAAACAACACCCAAAAGAAAGAAAAGGAGAAACTGCCAGAAAAAGAACTAGATGAAATGTAGGCAACCAAATTATCAGATATAGAGTTCAAAATAATGGTTATAAGGATGTTCAAACAACTTAGTGAGAATTACAAACAACTTAGTGAGAACTTCAAAAGCTTGCATAAGAATCAATTGGAAATGAAGAATGACATAGCTGAAATAAAGAATACACTGGAAGGAATCAACAGATCAGAAGAAGCTGAGGACTGAATCATCGAATTAAAGACAAGGTAGAAAAAACAACCAATCGGAACAGCAATTAGAAAAAAATTAAAAAGCAGGAAGGCAGTTTAAGGGAGCTTTGGGACAATATGAATGTAACAATATCCATAGCATATGAGTCACAGAAGGTGAAGAATCCAAGCAAGGATTACAGAACTTGTTTGAAGAAATAATGACAGAAAAGTTCCCTAACCTGGTGAAGAAAAAAAGTCACTCAAATTTAGGAAACACAGAGTCCCAGTCAAAATGAACCCAAAAAAGACTCACACCTAGATAAACATTAAAAATAAAGAAGGACTCAAAAGCAGCAAGCGAGAGACAGAAAGTTACCTACAACGGAGTTCCCATTAGACTGACAGCTGATTTCTCAATAGAAACAATTCAGGCCAGAAGGGAGTGGCATAAAGTATTCAAAGTAATGAAAAATAAGGGATTGAATCCAACACTACTCTGTCCAGCAAGCTATCATTCAAAATTGAAGGTGAAATAAAAGCTCTGCAGACAAAAAAAAAAGAGTAAAAGAGTTTATTACTACCAAAGCAGCACTACAAGAAATGTTAAAGGGACTGATGCAAGAAAAAGAAGAAGAAATCTAGAGAAAGAGAGGAACAAAGACATAAAGAAAGAATGGAAATAAATAAGTGCCCATCAATAATAACCTTAAATGTAAACAGCTTAGATGTTCCAATCAAAAGTCATAGGGTAGCTGAGTGGATAAGAAAACATGACCCAAATATATGCTGTCTAGAAGAGATCCACATCAGAACAAAGGACTCACACAGGATGAAAGTGAAGGGATGGAAAAAAACTTTTCTATGCAAATGGAAATGAAAAAAAAGCTGGAGTAGCCATACTCATATCTGACAAAATAGACTTCGAAATGCATACCATAACAAGAGACAATGAAGGTCATTATATAATACAAAAGGGGTTAATCCAACAAGAGGATATAATGCTGGTAAACATATATACATCAAAAAGAGGAACACTAAAAATATATATAAAAAACTTTTGGAGGACTTTAAGGGAGAGATTGACAGCAATACAACCATAGTAGGAGGCTTTATACCCCACTGAAATCACTGGAAAGATCTAGACAAAAAATCAACAAGGACACAGTTTTCCTAAATAACACACTAGATCAGATAAAATTCATTGACATTTACAAAATATTCGACCCCAAAGCTACAGAAAATAAATTCTTCTCAAGTGCACATGGGACCTTCTCAAAGATAAACCACATGTTAGGACACAAAACAAGTCTCTACAAGTTCAAGAAGATTGAAATCATATCAAGCATCTTCTCAGATCACAATGGAATGAAATTAGAAATCAACTACAATAAAAACACTAAAAAACATTCAAACACATGGAGGCTAAGAGATTAAGAAAGAAATAAAAAACTTCTTGGAAACAAATGACTGTGAACACACAACAAGCCAAAATCTATGGGACAGGGTGAAAGCAGTCATTAGAGGGAAGTTCATAGCACAACAGGCCTACCTCAAAAAACAAGAAAAATTTCTAATAAACTATCTAACTCTACAACTTAAAGACTTAGAAAGAGAAAAAGGAAAGCCCAAAGTAAGAAGAAGGAAGAAAATAGTAAAGATCAGAGCTGATATAAATGACATAGAAACTAAAAAAACAAAACAAAAACAAAAAGAGCAATGAAACAAAGAGGTGGTTCTTTGAAAAGATAAACAAGATTGATGAACCTTTAGCCAAAATCATCAACAAACAAAGAGAAAAGCCCCAAATAAACAAAATCAGAAATGAAAGAGGTGAAGTACCAAGTGACCCAACAGAAATACAAAGGATTGTAAGAAAATGCTAAAACTATAGGCCACCAAGCTGGAAAACCTAAATGAAATGGACAAATTCCTAGAAAAATACAATCTTCCAAAACTCAGTAAGGAAGAGTCAGAACACCTGAGTAGGCCAATAGCTACTGATGAAGTTGAAGCAGTAATCAAAAAGCTCCCAGCACACAAAGCCCTAGTCTGGACAGCTTCACAGGGGAGTTTGACCAAACATTCCAAGAACACACACCTATCCTCCTCAAACTATTCCAAAAAATCCAAGAGGAAGGAAAACTTTAAAGCTCTTTTTAGGAAGCCAGCATTAGAGTAATTTGAAAAATAAAGATATTACAAAGAAAGAGAATTACAAGCCAATATCCCTATGAACACAGATGCTAAAATCCTTAACAAAATATTAGCAGATCATATCCAGAAATATATTAAAAAGATCATACACCACGACCAAGTGGGATTTATTCCAGGGATGCAAGGCTCATACAATACTTGCAAATCAATAAATATCATAAATCACATAAACTGAAAAACTTAAATCACATGGTCTTATAAATAGATGCAGAAAACACATTCAACAAAATCCAACACCCATTTTTGATAAAAACACTCAGCAAAGTGGGAATAGAGGGATCAATAAAGGCCATATATGACAAACCTACAGCCAACATCATACTCAATGGGCAAAAACTAAAAGAATTTCCCTTAAAAATAGGAAGAAGACAGGGGTGTCTACTTTCACCACTCTTATTCAACATAGTACTGGAACTCCTTGACACAGTAATCAGACAAGAAGAAAGAATAAAAGGCATTCCAATTGGAAAGAGAGGAAGTAAAACTGTCATTATTGGCAGATGACATGATATTGTACATAGAAAATCCTAAAGACTCCATGAAAAAACTACTAGATTTCATAAATGAATTCAGCAAGGTAGCAGGATACAAAATTAACACCCAGAAATCGATGGCATTTTTATCCAACAATAGTGAACTTACAGAAAGGGAAACTAAAATAGTAACCCCATTCACCATTGCAACAAAAAAAAATAAGATACTTCGGAATAAACTGAACCAAGGAGGTAAAAACACTTGCATTCTGAAAACTACAGGGCTTTGAAAAAGGAGATAGAGGAAGATATAAACAACTGGGAGAATATACTGTATTCATGGATTGGAAGAATTAACATCATTAAAATGTCCATACTACCCAAAGCAACCTATAAATTCAATGCAATCCCTATGAAAATACCAATGGCACGTTTCACAGATCTAGAACAAACACTCCAAAAATTTATATGGAACCAAAAAACACCCTGAATAGCCAGGGCAATCTTAAGAAAGAAGAACGAAGTTGGAGGGATCACAAAACCAGATATCAAGTTACACTACAAAGCCACTGTATTCAAAACAGCCTGGTACTGGCACAAGAACAGACATATAGATCAATGGAACAGAACAGAGAACCCAGAAATTGACCTATGCCATTATGGTCAATTAATATTTGACAAGGGAGGCAAGAACAAACAATGGAGTAATGACAGTCTTTTCAATAAATGGTTTTGGGAAAATTGGACAGATACATAAAAAAAAATGAAACTAGACCACCATCTCACACCATAAACATAATAAACTCAAGATGGATAAAAGACTTAAAAGTAAGACATGAAACCATAAAAAACCTAGAAGAAAATGTAGGCAACATCATCTCAGACATCTCTCATAGCAATATGTTTGCCAAAACATCTCCCAGGGCAAGAGAAACAAAGAATAAAACAAACAAATCAAAATAAAAAGCTTCTGCACAGCAAAAGAAACTATGAACAAAACAGAAAAGGAGCCCACTGTATGGGAGAACATATTTGTAAATGTCACATCTGATAAAGGGTTAATATCCAAAAGTATATAATGAACTCATAAAACTTAGCAAAAAGAAGTCAAATAATCCAATTTAAAAATGGGAAAAGGGCCTAAATAGTAACCTTTCCAAAATAGAAATACATTTGGCTAAGAGACATATGAAAAAATGTTCAGTCAGTAATCATCAGAGAGATGCAAATTGAAACAATAATACTCACCTCACACCTGTCAGAATGGCTACCATCATCAAATGACAAGTGTGGTGAGGATCTGGAGAAAAGGGAACCCTATACACTGCTGGTGGGAATGCAGATTGGTGCAGCCACTATGGAAAACAGTATGGAGTTTCTTCAAAAAATTTAATATGGAACTACCATTTCACTCAGCGTTCCCACATCTAGGAATATATCCTAAGAAACTCAAAACACCAATCAGAAAGAAGTTATGCACCCCTATGTTCATAGCAGCACAGTTTACAATAGCTAAGATCTGGAAACAGCCCAAATGCCCTTCAGTAGATGAGTGGATAAGAAGCTGTGGTACATTTACACCATGGAATACTATGTAGTTGTAAAAAAGGACCTCTTACCCTTTGAGACATCATGGGTGATACTGGAGAGTATTAGACTATGCAAAATAAGCCAGTCAGAGAAAGACAAATATCACATGATCTCATTCATATATTGAATATAATCAACAAAATAAACTGATGAACAAAATAGGTTCAGAGATATAGAACCATAGAGCAGTCAGATAAATTTAAGAGGAAAGGAGGAGGTGAGGAATGATGGTGGGAGAGATCAACAAAAGAACTTAGATGCTTGTATGTATGACCTATGGACACAGACAACGGCTGGGTAGAGGAGATCAATGGGGGAAAACGGAGACATATGTAGTACTTTCAACAATAAAAATAAATTAAAAAAAATAATAAATGTGCATCTACCACGCTCAATAACAAAGTTATTTTCTAATTAAAACTTTTTAAATTAAAATACAATGTATCCATTTTGAATGTATACTTCTTTGAGTTAGCACACGATGTGTACATCTATGTGGCCACCAGTAAATATGCTGCCTGAAAAGTTCCCTTGAGCCTATTCCCAATCAATCCTATCTACAGCCCCAGTCTCATGCAATCATGACCTGCATTCTGCATTATAAAAAAAGATTTGTCCTGGTCTAATGTTTTGTGCAAATAAAATCACACAATATGAACTTATCTGAGCCAGTCTTCTCTTACACAATGTTTCTGAAATTCATGCATTTTGCTATGAATATAAGTAGTTCTTTCATTTATTACTTTTTATTGTTGAGCAGTAATCTATCATATGGATATACAAGCATTTGTTTATTCATTTTTTGAATATCATAATGGATTCCAGTTTGTGGTCATTATGAATGTTGCTATGAAATATTATGTCTTTATGTGGATGTGTTTGCATCTCCCCTGAATAATAACTATAGAGGAAATGCAGGGTCAAAGTTTAATTAAATGTTTAACTATAAAACACCGCCAAACTGTTTTTCAAAATTGTACAATTTTATATCCTGATCAGCAATGTGTGAGAATTGTCTTCATACATGATAATTTCATCTGCAATTGAAAATTGTTTTACTTCCTTCTCTCCAATCTGTATGTCTTTTATTTTTATTTCTTGCCTTACTGTACTACTTAGATCCTCCAGTAATATATTAAAGTCATGAGAGGAAAAATCTTTCCCTTCTTCCTAATCTCATTTGGTTTTTCACTGTTAAGTAGGACACTAATTGTTTTTTGTTGTTGTTGTTGATGCTAATTTCGGGTTAAGTTTGTTTTCTTTGGGGCCATTTTTCTTGGAGGTTGTATCACAAATGGTGTTGAATTTTACCAAATGCTTTTTTTGCATCATATAAAAACAAGAAAACAATATTTCATATATATCCACACATTTCTTGCACTCTCCTTTGCATGTATCTATTTTTCTATCTAGTATCATTAACACTTTGCTTGAAAAATTTCTTTTGACATTTTTTGTAATACAGATGTGCTGGCAATGGTCTTTATCTCTTGTCTGAAAAAGTCTTTTTCCCCCCTTCATTTTTGAAGAATATTTTCAATGGAGTAAGAATTTCAGTTGGAAGTCTTTTATATCAGCCTTTTAGAGATGTTCCATTATTTTCTCATTTGCATAATTTCTGACTAAAAGTTGGTGATAACTTTTATTTTTGTAAGTAGTGAGTTTTTCCCTCTGACATCTCTTTAGAAATTAAATTTTATTTTATTATTATGTTTTGCAAGTTCTTTTATTCTTTTAATTACAGCTTACATTCAATATTATTTTGTATTATTTTCAGGTGTATAGCATTGTGGCTATTTGATAAGCATATATTTTACAAATTGTTACCCTCGTTATTTCCAGTATCCACCTGGCACCATAGTTATTAAAAATTTGATGATGTTCTCTATTCTGTACTTTACATCCATATGACTATTATTTAACTACCACATGCACTTCATAATTTCTTCATCTTCTTCATCCTGTCCTCCAACTTCCCCTATCCTCTGATATTCTTTTGAATTAGGAATTTGAGTTATTTCAGATATATACCCAGAAGTGGAATTGCTAGGTCATAAGGCAGTTCCATTTTCTTAATTTTTTGAGGAAACATCATACTATTTTTCATAGGGCTGCACCAGTCTGCATTCCCAGCAACAGTGTGCAAGGGTTCCCTTTCTCCATATCCTAGCCAACATTTGTTTTTTAAAAAAAATTAAAACTGAATTTTTCACTTTGTGTGTAAATTTCAATGAAAGCTAACACTTGTATTGATTCATGTATCACCACAGCAATCAGAACACAAAACAGTTCTATTACCCCAAGAAATCTCGTGTACTATTCCTTTACAGCGTCACCTTCTCCCTAGCCGTAAACCATGGCCACCACTGATCTGATTTCCATCGCCATAGTTTTGAATTTTTGAGAATGCCCAAAGAAATGGAAACATAAAATATACAACCCTTTGAGATGAGCTTTTCTCACTCACAATATGTCTATAAGATTCATCCAAATAGTAAGGTTTATGAATAATTTGTTCCTTTTTCTGTTCAGTCATATTCCATTCTTTAAATGCACCATAGTATATTATTTTACTCATTGAAGGACATTTGAGTTTTTCCAGCTTCTGGCTATAACAGATAAAATTGCTGTGAGCATTCCTGTACAAAGTAAAACTGCAATGATTCAGCACTACGAACCACAATGACTCAGCACTACAAATCAGTTATCATTTCTCTAAAAATCAGTTATCATTTCTCTAAAAATCAGTTATCATTTCTCTAAGGAAAATATCAAGAAATGAAATTAGTGGGTCACACAGTAAGTGAATGTTGAATTTAATAAGAAACTTCCAAACCATTTTCCATAGTAGCCACTGTTTTGCATTTCTAAAGCCATGAATGGGAGAACCAGTTGCTTTATATTCTCACCAGCATTTGGTATTTTGATGATTAAACTTTATCCATTCTATGTTTGTAGTGCTGAGTCATTGTGGTTCATAGTGCTGAATCATTGCAGTTTTACTTTGTATTAACCTACTGCTATTGATGTTGACCATTTTTTATGTGCTATCTAATATCCTAATGTTATCACCAATGAAGTATTTGTCCAATTCACTATTAAATGAGTTGTTTTGTTTATTGTTGAAGATTGCTTTTTGAGATTTTTTCTTTAACGCTTATTTAGAATAGTTTAATTATGATGTTCCATGGTTTACTTTTCTTTGTGTTGATCCTGCTATTGGTTAGTTGAACTTCTTGGATCTTAGGATTTATAATTTTCAAATTATTGGGCTATTATTTCATCAGATATAAATATACTGTCTTAACCTCCTTCGTTTTGGACTCCAGTTCCATGTATGTTAAACTACTTGATGTGTCTCATAGGTTCCAGTGACTCTGTTCCCTTTTTATTTAGTCTTATTTTTCCTTCTGCTTCATTTTCATATCTTCTAGTTCACTATATTATTGATTTAATCCATCTAAAATCTAGTAAATAAATTTTTTCATTAACAATTTATTTTTATTTTCTCAGAGTTCCATTTTTTTTTTTTACATTGTTCATTTCTCTCCACATTGTCTTTATGCTTTCCTTTAAATACCTAAACACCTTTATAACAGTTAATAATCTTTGTCTTTTAAACTCATTATCTCTGTTATTTTTATTAACTGATTTTCTTTCTGGTTTTATTTTACTGCTTTACCTCATGTCTAGTAACTTTATTTGGATGCTGGAAATTGCAATTATTACACAATTAAGTGTGTTGCATTCTTTTAAAATGTGTTGGGCATTTTTCTGAAAAGGTATTGTAGATCAATCTGATCATTTTGAGGCTTAAAGCTTTTTGTTTTTTTTAAAGAATGGATCTAGACTAGAGTGTCCTTTACTCTAGAAATAATTTAACTCTACCACTAATGTGTTTCCCTTCTGGGCTCTCTACTTATTGTTCCAGGTAACCAATGAGGACTTGCTACTCTGGCTGGGCAGTTAAAATAATGTTTTCTCCTCTGTGAGCTATGGAAATTATTCACTTCAAAGCCACTGGATCATATTTTTCTAGGTCTTACTGAATTTCTTCTATATATGTACAGTTTAGTATTAAGGAAAGATTTAAAGGGCCCACACACAGGTTTCTGGACTATTTTACTGTTTAGCTATCTCTTCTATGAAACTGCTCTACAGCTTCCTTAACTCTTATCACTGTGTCCTCAACTCAGTAAGATTGTTGTTTTACATGAAATTCCTCTTCTTTCTCAACAATCTAGAATGTGCCTCCAAGAAAAATGCAGGGAAATAATAAAGCTCACATCAATAATTTCCATTCTTTCAGGGATTAGAGTACTTATTGGCCTACTGTCTAAGGTCTAAAAACTTCTAGTGGTTTCAACAAGAGAACAAGGCAACCCCCTATCATGACAAAAAGAGGAAATCACACTGTCTTTTAGGATTTTCCTTTTTTTGTGTGTGGAATGGAAAGGCCTTTTTAATTAAAGTATAGTTGGCATACAATATTATATTAGTTTTAGATGTACAATTATAGTTATTGTAATAGTATTGACTGTATTCCCTGTGCTCTACTTTATATCCCTGTGACTTATTTATAAGTTCATACCTCTTAATTCCCTTCACCTTTTTGCCTATCCCCCCTACTGTCCCATCCTCTGGTAACTCAGTTTGTTTTCTGTATCTATGAGTCTTTGTTTGTTCATTGTTTCATTTTTTTAGATTCCACATATAAGTGAAATAGTATTTGTCTTTCTCTGACTTATTTCATGTAGCATAATACCCTCTAGGTCCACCCATGTGTTTTTTAAAACATTATTTCACTGCTGCTTTCTTCCTGTTCCTGTCAACATTTTTTGCAGGGTCTTCAATTACTCAGAATATATAATCTTGACTAAAGATTGTCCTTGTTATCCCATTTTTTGAAAGCACAGAGAAGGCAAGACAGAATCTTATGCATGTAAGGTAAAATCTTGCCCAGCTGGCGTGGCTCAGTGGTCGAGCACTGACCCATGAACCAGGAGGTCATGGTTTGATTCCCAGTCAGGGCACATGCCCATATTGTGGGCTCGATCCCCAATAGGGAGCGTGCAGGAGGCAGCGGATCAATGACTCTCTCATCATCGATGTTTCTATCTCTCTCTCTCTTTCCTTCTCCCTTCCTCTCTGAAATCAATGAAAACATTAAAAAATAATAATAAAGTAAAATCCTTAAGCACATATAGCACATTATATAACAGATACACAAAGATACTCTGATCTTCACAATGTTGAGTAAACTAACATAGCTAATCAATCAAACAGCCATTTCCATTCTGTTGATTCATACGAAAACATTTGTTAAAGATGTTGTTTCTGAAGGATTATTTCTTTTAAAGTTATGTTATACTATGACATCTTGACATAACAAACCACCCAGATAATTCAGGTACATAAAAGACTCGGTAGCTACTTGAAAATTGTAATGAGAACCTTTAATACAATGTCATTTAACTAACATATTTGTAGTAATTCAAGTGACCATCTGTTCATATATCAGCAAATATCTCTACAGAATAATTTGGAACAATAAATTTTTTAAAATTCCACATAGAATATTTTACTTGATAAAAATTGATTATAAATTCCTAAATTTTTGAAGTTTAGCACAATACGTGAATTTTTTTTCCCCTAATGTGAAAATGGATATATCACTTGCAAAAAACTGGACTTTTACACAAAATATCATTGCTGTATATTTGGAAAGTTTTGCTAAAATGTTAGTGGCCATTTTCATAAATAACATCACTAGAAGCAACTCTAGGAAGTAAGGATAAACACTACTGCTTAGGCAGAATTATGCAAAAACTGAACAATGGCACCTAAGTGTCATTTAACAACATTTATCAAAAGTAATAATCAAAAATAGGAAGAAAATGCTTTCTGCAATTAATACAGTTCAGTCTTAAGCAATATGGCATGGATCGCAGTTGGCTGTTAAAGTATAATAGTTGAGCTTGTTTCTCAGTGAAAAAAAATAAAATTTATCTTTTAAAATAAAGTTTTCAAGAAGAACAGTATCCAGGACAGCATGTAATAAATAAGATAGAGAAAAATAGCTTCTTATAACCATTTATTAAGGAAAACCTTGTGAGTACTTAGTATAGAAAGGAACTAATACTTTATGAGACTTTCAAGCTATACTATCATATAGTATAATAATCACAGCCAATTAAGTGAAGAATATTGGTATCAGTAGTATTTAAATTTAATTTTTATTTTGATGATGCCATTATCTCTAACTCTAAAATTGAGGCTGGCAAACTATATTCAAATTTAGCCTGCAGCATCACTTTATTTTTATTTTTTAATATGTCTTTATTGATTTCAGAGAGAGGGAGAGGGAGAGAGATAGAAACATCAATGATGAGAGAGTCATTGATCAGCTGCCTCCTGCACGCCCCCAAATGGGGACAGAGCCCACAACATGGGTATATGCCCTGACCAGGAATTGAACCACTTTCCTCCTGGATCATAGGTCGATGCTCAACCACTGAGCCATGCCAGCCAGGCTGCAGCTTCATTTTACATGGCCAGTAAGATAAGAACCTAATTTACTTTATTGAAAGGTTGTAAAAAACACATATGCAAAACAAAAAAACAAAAAAAGACACATGCGATAGAGACTACTTGTTGGTCCACAAACAATCTAGACCTTTAAAAAAAATGTTTGCAAACCCTTGCTCTAGAGTACTTCTGGATTTAAGACATTAAAGACATTTAAGACATTTAAGACACTTCCAGAGAACAAAGAGAAATGCTAAATTCCTTAAAATCAAAATTTGCATAACACAAAATCCATTATAAGTAAAAATGTTCAATATGCAAATTTGTAAAAGTTCTTCATAATTCCATTTTATGAGATAAAACTTGTGTTACTACACAGTTTATCTAGCTTCTTGTAAAAGGTAACTGGTGTTAAATTTTTTAACTCACCATCAGATGCAAGAAAATTATATTTATTCAAATATGAAAAAAAATTGAAGATTTTCCTTTTACATAGTAGAATTTAAATTTCTTTTATTAATGATTTCTGAGAAACAGAAAAAAACTTATAATTATCCATTTTAGTGTTTACAGGGTCAAACAGCTCAATGGAGTATACAAAGGTGGAGTTTGACACATTTTAAAAAGTAGGGACTGCATTTTTTATTCCTAAAGAATGAGTTTCTGCCCAGTCAATGTGGCTCAGCGGTTAAGCATCCAGGAGATCTCCGTTCGATTCCCGGTAAGGGCACATGCCCATGTTGTGGGCTCAATGCCTAGTGGGGGGCGTGCAGGAGGCAGCTGATCAATGACTCTCTCATCATTGACGTTTCTATCTCTTTCCCTCTCCCTTCCTCTCTCTGAAATCAATAAAGATACATTAAAAAAAAAAAAAGAGTTTTTAATATGGTTAACTCCTTATATACAACTTCTCTAAAAGTGTTTTGTTGTTGTTGCTGTTGTTAGATTATTCATCTATGTCCAAAGTAGGACTTATCTGAGCTTCCTTTCCATTTGCTTAAGGTCACACCATCATCTTGTGCATTAAATACTCAAATTGTGTAAAAATGAAAACTTTAACCACATAAAGTTTTTTAAAAACATCTCAAACAGTCACTAAACATAATCATAATTGCCATGTCCACTGCTACTCTTACAATGTAAATTTTAATGGAAGTTGTGTTAAAAATTATGTGGCTACTGTACCATGTCATCTCCCAGAAATTAGTCACATATACAATATTTTGTTTTATTTACATATAGTCTCATATAAAATATTTTGTTTTACTTAAATATTTTTATTGCTTTTCAGAGAGAGAGGAAGGAAGGAGAGAGAAAGGGAAACATAAATGTGAGAGGGAAGCATCAATCAGCTGCTTCCTGCACACCTCTTACTGGGGATCAACCTGAAACCCAGGCATGTGCCGTGACCAGGAAGGTTTTGAACCAGAAATCTTTTGGTGCATGAAACGATGCACAACGAACTGGGCCACACGAGCCATGCCTATACAATATTTTAAATAGATCATAAGATCCTGGAAGAGTTAGGAAGGTTAAAACTGAAAATTCATAATTGTTAGTGTCAAAAATACATTTTTATATCAGGAATCAGTGAGAATTTATAGATTTCAGCTCATATATTTATTCTTATCAATTTAAAATTTTGGATATAACATTGCAAAATCACTTTTCTCATGAAAGACATATTTGTTGTATCAATTTTGAATATTTTTAAATTTAAGTAATATAATTTGAAGCTGTAGTATTTCAACAATTATGAGCAAGAGAGGTAATATAAAATAGTTAATTAAGGTGTAATGTTTTTAATCTTGGAAAAATGATTTGTCAGTTCTGATTTCAAGAACAGGAAAAAATTTTATATTAACACTGATATCAAAAGTGGGAATTAAAACTATGAAACCTATATAAATATTTTTGAAGTATTTACAATATAATTTTAATTAATAGTTTTATAATAAAAATATTACCCCTGAAGATTCTGGTTGGAATGGAACAAATATCAACCAAATGCTTTATCTAGGGGTAAAATACTTATGTACACTATTGTCATCATTTACTCAAAAAGGTGGGAGAAATAAGATCATGTTAGTTCATTATTTTTAACTGCTAAGAAATTTAGATAAGGACTTGATTATACAAGAGATATAGTGAATTATGGGACATAATGAGTGATATTAAGGTTTGAATCTGGAGAAACAAAAAGTGCAAGTAACTTACAAATTTTCAGCACCGTGTCAAAGATTAAATAACCAGGAATCAATCAACTTTACTTTAAAAAATAGCCTTTCTGCCCAGCCAGCATGGCTCAGCGGTTGAGCATTGACCCATGATCCAGGAGATTTTTTTAAAAACTTTTTTTTTATTCATTTTTTAAAAACATATCTTTATTGATCTCAGAGAGAGGAAAGGAGAGGAAGAGAGAGAGAGATAGAAACATCAACGATGAGAGAGTCATTGATCGAGCCCGCAACCCGGGCATGTGCCCTGACCGGGAATCGAACCCCGATCGCCTGGATCCCAGGTCGACGCTCAACCGCTGAGCCACACCCGGCCGGGCAAAGGAGATTGAGGTTTAATTCCCGGTCAGGGCACATGCCCAGGTTGTCAGCTCAATCTTCAGTGGGGGGCATGCAGGAGGCAGGTGATGAATGACTCATCATTGATGTCTCTATCTCTCTCTCCTTCTCCCTTCCTCTCTCTGAAATCAATCTATATATATATGTATATATATATTTAATATATATATGCATATATATATTTAAAAATAGCCTTTCTTACTTCATAGAACATGTAAGCATATCAACCAAAAATCCTAATATATCACTCCTTTATTCTTTTTTTTTAAATACTTATGATTTACCAAAAGACATAGATATATAGATCAAGGGTCAGCAATTTCTTGCTATAAGAGTCAGCAAATATTTTCGGCTTTTTGGGTGATATGATCTCCGTTGCAATCAATTAATTCTACCATTGCAGTACAGAAGCAGTTTAGATAATACATAATAATATATAGCTTTATCTGGGTTTCAATACAACTTTCTTTACATAAACAGGTGGCCACCATATTGGGCCACTAAGCCATAATTTATTCATTCCAGGTATGGACCATAACGTAGTGATAATCAACACTCAGTTCTTTTGAGACAGCGTGGAGGGACCTGGAGATTATTATGCTAAGCAAAATAAGCCAGTCAGGGGAAGACAAGTATCATATAATCTCACTCATATGTGAAGTCTACTGAACAGAGTAAACTGATAAACAAAATAGATCCAGAGACCTAGAAACATGGAACAGACTGACAAATCTCAGAGGGAAGGCTGGGGTGGGGGTAGAAGATGGGAAGAGATTAACCAAAGAATTTATATGAATATATGTATAACCCATGGACACAGACAATAGTGTGCTGAAGGCCTAAAGGAGGGTGTGGGGTGAAAGGGGCCAATGGGGGGAGGACAACGTTAATACTTTCAACAATAAAGGTAAATTAAAATAAATTGGAGGGGAGAAGTAAAAATACAGACTTGAAGCACTTGTGTAACCCTCCCTGATCCCATTCCTGTAGAAACTATTGTAAATCAATCATTTCTATTCACATTTTATATTTTTACCATATATGAATGAATCTCTAAACAAGATATATTCTTCTCCATGTTTTAAGCTTTATTGCTCAGTATTATTTTTATGAAATTGAATTTCACTATTGCATAGTACTACTTTGTATAAGTGTACCAGTTTTGCTCACTCTTCTATTAATGTACATTTAGGTTACTTCAAGTTTGTCCTCGGCAAAAACTTTATTGTTATAAACGTTTTATACCTAGATCTGCTTGTGTACATATGCAAAAAATTACTTCATGGTGCATACATAAGAATGAAAATATTAGTCAATGTACCTTTACAGATTCAACTTTATAAGATAGTGCAAACTTATATTTCAAAGTGTTTGCAGCAATTTATAGTCCCACTAGGAGATTTTAAACCCTTCATAATATATGGATTTTTAGATACACATTTTGTACCAATTGGGTGAGTTTTATGTATTTTGTAAAAAATGTAAACAAATACATATTTTGTAGTATGTACCTGATTACAAATGAGGTTCAATTTTTTTTTAACATTTTTTTTGGCCATGTGCATTTTTCTCATCTGCAAATTAAAGATTTTGTCTTTTACCCACTGTTCAATGAAATTGTGTTTTTCTTATTAACTGGTAGTTTTTGTGTAACCAGGATAACAACCTTAGTCAATCAATGTCTGGTGTTAGATATACATCTTTCCATGGGTGGGTGAACTTATCACTTTTATTGAAATTGCAGTAAAATATATATAATACAAAAATTTCCATCTTAACCATTTTTAAATGTTAATTTTATTGACAATACTGTGCAAACAATTTCCAGAACTTTTCACATTGCAAAACTGAAACTCTATCCCCAGTAAACAACTCCACATTTCTTCCTCATCCCAGCCCCTGGCAACTACTATCCTATTTTTCCTTTACATAAATTTGACTATTTTACAAAATTCATATAAGAAATCATACAATATTTTTGTGACTTGCTTATTTCACTTAGCAAAATATCTTCAAGGGTACAGTCATGTTGCAGCATGTGTCTGAATTTTCTTCCTTTTTAGACTGAATAATACTCAATTGTGTGTGTGTATGTAGATAAATCACATTTTGTTTATCCATTCTTCTATAGATGGACCCTTGGGTTGCTTCCATCCCTTGCCTATTGTGAATAATGCTGCTATGCACACGAGTGTGCAAATACATTTTTGAGATCTTGCTTTCAATTCTTTTAGAGATACAGCCAGAACCGTAACTGCTGATTCATGTGATCATTCTAGTTTTAATTTTTTGAGGACAACCATACTGTTTTACATACTGGATATACCATTTTTACATCCCCACCAATAGTGCACAAGGTTTCCAATTTCTCCACATCCTAACAAACATGTTATTTTCTGGTGTTTCCATAGTAACCAATATAGTGGATGTGAGCTGATATCTTGTGGCTTTAATAGTCTTATCTTTAAATTATTTGTATTTATCTTGTTGAATTGGGGAAGTTCTTCATATTCCCAATATTTACTCTGTAACAGGTATATGGTTTGTAAATATTTCTCCTTTTCTCTAGGCTGCCTTTTTCACTCTGTTGATTTTGTCATTTGATACACAGAACTTTTTAATTTTGATGAAGTCCAATTTATCTGTTTTTGCTTTTGTTGACTGTGCTTTTGGTGTCATACCCAGGAAATCATTACCAAATCCAGTGTCATGGAGCTTTTCTCTGTTTTCTGCTAGAGTTTCATACTTTTAATTCCTACATTTAGGTCTTTGAATGTTTTGAAATTAATTTTTGCTTAGGGTGTAAAGTTAAGTGTTCAACTTCATTTTTTTGCATTTGGACATCTAGTTTTTGTAACATGATTTTTTGACAAGACTATCCTTTCCCCATTGAATGGTCTTGGCACTCATGCCTCAAACAATTTAACTATATATATATTCAAGTGTTTATTCTGGGTTAGAGATTATATTCCACTGGTCTATATGTTTCTGGGCTAGAGATTTTATCCCATTGGTCTATATGTTTGTATTTATTCCAGTATCACACTGTGTTATGATTATTATAGCTCGGTAATAGGTTTTGATATCAGGAAGCACGAAACCTCCAAATTTGTTCTTTGTCAATATTGTTTTGGCTATTTGGGGCTCTTTGAGATTCTTTTAGTAGAGATTTAGCTATCCTGAAATAAATACCTTTGGGATTTTAACAGACAAGGATTGTATTAAATCTATAGATTGCTTTGAATATTGACATTTTTTAAACTTCATTTTTATTGTTTACAGTTTTACAGATGTCTCCATTTTCCCCCACCCTTGCCCACCTCCACCCAGCCCTCTCTAACCCCTTGCCTCTGGTCAACATCACACTGTTGTCTGAGCCTATGGGTTATGCATGTATATTCTTTGGCTAATCCCTTCACCGTCTTTCATCTAGTTTCCCCACCCCCACCTCCCTCTGGCAGCTGTCAGTTTCTTCATGTATCCATGCCTCTGGATATATTTTGTTTATTAGATTCCACATATAAATGAGATTATATGGGATTTGTCTTTCTCTGACTGGCTTATTTCACTTAGCATAACAATCTTGAGGTCCACCCACGCTGTTGCAAAAGATAAGAGATCCTTCTTTTTTACAGCTGAGTAGTATTCCATGGTGTAAATGTACCACTGCTTTTTTATCCACTCATCTACTGATGGGCACTTGGGCTGTTTCCAGATACTGGCTATAGCAAATAGCATTGCTATGAACACAGGAATTTATTTTTTCTTTCAAATTGGTGTTTCAGGATTTGTAGGATATATTTTTAATTTTTTTGAGGAAATTCTATACTGTTTCCCGCAGTGGCTGCATCAGTCTGCATTTAGACTAACAGTGCACATGGGATGCCTTTCTATTTATTTCTGTCTTCTTTCTTTTTCTCACCAACGTTTTGAAGTTTTCAGTGTACAATCCTTTTACTTTCTTTGTTAGGTTTATTCTTAAATAATTTATTATTTTTGATGCTATTATAAATAGACTTGTTTTCTTAATTTCCTTTGTTTATTTTTCAGTGTTAGTGTATAGAAACACAACTCATTTGAGGGGTATTGATTTTGCATTCTGCAGCTTTGCTGAATTCATTTAAATAGTTCTAACAGGTATTCTGTAGAATCTTTAGCATTCTATATATAATATCATGTCATATGCAAAGAAATTTTACATTTTCCTTTCCAACTTCAATATCTTTCACTTCTTTTTCTTAAATAATTACTCTCATTAGGACTTCCGGAAAGATGCTGAATGTGAAGTGGCATCCTTATCTTGTTCCTGATCTTAGGGGAAAAGCTTTCAGTTTCTGTGGGTTTTCATATATAGCCTTTATTACACTGAGGTGGTTTCCTTCTGTTCTGTTTAAGTGTTTTTATCGTGAAAGGGTGTTGAATTTCAAATGCTTTTTCTGCATCAATTAATAGAATCATTTTTTCCCCCCTTCATTATCTTACATTCATAAATTTCATATGTTGAACCATCCTCGCACTCCAGGAATAAATCCCTCTGGATCATGAATACAATTCTTTTAATATAATGCTGAATTTGGATAGCTAGTATTTTGTTAAGGGTTTTTGCATTAATGTTCATAAAGGACTTGGGTGTGAATTTTCTTTTAGTGTCTTTGTCTAGTTTTGGTGTCAAAGAAATGCTGGCCTAATATAATGATTTTGGAAGTGTGCACTTCTCTTTAATTTTTCAGAAGAGTTTGAAGAGAACTGGTGTTAATTATTAAACATTTGGGAAAAAGTACCAGTGAAACCATCTAGTCCTAGACTTTTTCTTTTTGGAAGATTTCTTATTGATTCAATCTCTGTATTGTTTTGTGTCTGTTTAGATTTTCTATTTCTTCATGATTCATTAATGGATAAACTGTATATTTCTAGGAATTTATTCATCTATACAATTTGTTGGCATTTAATTTGTCATAGCATTCTCTTCTAATCCTTTTATGTTTGTAACATAGGATGTAATGCCCACTTTTTTGTTTTAAATTTTAGTCATCGAAACTACCTCTCTTCTGTTCTTGGTTAATCTAGCTGTAGTCTTGTCAATTTTATTAATCTTTTTTTTTTTTTTTAGTATATCTTTATTGATTTCAGAAAGAGGAAAGGAGAGGGAGAGAGAGATAGAAACACCAACGATGAGAGAGTCATTGATCGAGCCCACAACCCAGGCATATGCCTTGACCGGGAATCGAACCCCGACTGCCTGGATCCTAGGTCGATGCTCAACCGCTGAGCCACACCCGGCGGGGCCAATTTTGTTAATCTTTACAAAAAGCAACTCTAGGTTTTGTTGATTTTCTTTACTGTTTTTCTGTTCTCTCTTCTGTTTATCTTTGCTCTAATCTTTGTTATTTCCTCTCTTGAGTCAGCTGGGGGTTTATTTTGTTCTTTTTCTAGTTCCGTAAGGTATATAGTCAGGTTATTGATTTCAAATCATTTTTTTCAATGTAAACTTTTATAGCCAAAAATTTCCCTCTTAGCACTGCTTTTGCCACATCTTGTAGTTTTGGTATGTTGTACTTCAGTTTTAATTTGTCTCAAGATCTTTTCTAGTTTCCCTAGAGATTTTTTTCTTTGGCCTAATGGTTATTTCAAGTGTGTTAATTTCCCCATATTTGTGGATTTTCCAATTTTCCTTCTGCTATTGATTTCTAGTCATTCCATTATGAACATAAAATATACTTTGTATGATTCAAATGATTTAAAATGTAGTAAGACATATTTTGTGTTATAATTTAAAGTCTGTCCTGGAAAATACTCCATGTGCACTTCAGAAAAATACCTATCCTGCTGTTGAGTATTATGTTCTGTATACTTTTGTTAGTTTCAATTGATGTTCAAGTCATCTATTTCCTATTGACCTCTATCTGGTTGTTTTATCCATTATTGAATCTGGGGAGAATCTCTTCCTCGTATTCTAGACCATCTATCTTCTCTCCCTTCAATTCTGTCAGTCTTCTCTATATATTTAGGAACTCTAATATTTGACACATATAAATGTGTAAATGTTATCTTTCCTTAGTCAATGGATCCTTTTGCCCTTATATATTGTCCTTCTTTGTCTCTTACAACAGTTTTTTACTTAAAGTCTATTTTGCCTTATATTAGCATAGCCATCCCTCCTCTTTTTTTGGTTACTATTTGCATAAAATATATTATTTTCCCCCACCTTTTCACTTTCACTGTGCTTCAATTTAAAGTGAGTCACTTGTAAACAGCATACAGTTGGATACTGTTTTATTATTATTATTTTTTGTAATACACTCAATCTATGCCCTTTGATTGAAGCATTTGATACACTTAACGTTTTCATTAATTACTGACAGGAAAGAAGTAACAACTGGCATTTTGTGAATGGATTTTGTATGCCCTACAGCATTTGTCCCCCATTTCTTCCTTCACTACATTACTTTGTGCTTAGTTGATTATTTAAAGGTGATATGCTTTAATTCTCTTAGTTTCTTTTGTGTAAATTCTATAGATATATTCTGTATAGTTTTCATGGTGATTACATAAAACATATTAAAGTTTTAACAATCAATTTTAAACTGAACAATTCTAATTGCATGCTAAAACTCTACTCCTTTACACCTCTGCCATTCTCCATATTTTGTTAAAAATTATATGTATCTATAACATGTACCTATTCTCATTGAGTTATAGTTGTTTTTATGCTTTTGTCTTATAAATCTTATAAAAGAACTGAAAGGGGAGTTATGATAATACAGGTTTTTCCACATACATACCTTTAGTGGAGAACTTTATAGTTTTATATGTCTTCAAGTTATTGTCTAGAATCCTTTTGTTACAACTTGAATGATTGTTTTTATCATTTCCTCTAGATTAGGTCCAGTGATAATGAATTCCCTCATTATCTGGAAAATTCTTAATTTTCCTCCATTTTTGAAGGACAGTTGTGGTGATATGATATTCTTAACATTTTTTTTGTTTTTTTCTTTAAATGTATTATCCCACTACTTTCAAGCATGTAGGCTTTCTGTTGAAAAATCTGCTGACAATCTTATAGAAGTTTGCTTGTATGTAACAAATTATTTTCTTTTACAGCTTTTAGATTTCTTCTTTGTTTTTGACTTTCCACAGTTGGATTATATTTTAGTATGTATCTATTTGAATTTATCCTACTTGGACTTTAATTTCTTGAAATTGTGTTTCTCTTTCTTTACTCAAATTTGAGAAGTTTTCAACCATTATTTCTTCATATATGCTTTCTGCCCCATTCTTTCTTCATCTGGGATTCCCATAATGCCAAATGATGGGCCTAAGTCCCTTAGGCTCTGTTCACTTTTTTTCTTCTTTTTACTTTTTGCTCCTCTGACTTAATCATTTTAAATAAACTGTTTTGAAATTCACTCATTCTTTCTTCTGCCTGATCATGTTAGATCTTAAAACCCTCTAGAGAATTTTCAATTGAGGTACTGTATTTTTCAGCTCCAGAATTTGTTTAGTTTTTATAATTTGTCTCTGTTGATATTCCCCTTTTATTCAAAAGTATTTTTTCTGTTTTTATTTAGCTATCAGCTTGTGTTTTCTTTTTGCTCAGTAAGGATATTTAAGACATATTTTAAAATTTATTTTTCAAATAAGTCTGAGGTCTGCATTTCTTTAGGGCTACTTTCTGGGTTTATTTTGTTCCTGTGAATGAGCAATGTTTCCCTATTCTTTGTATGACTTGTATATTTTTATTGATATTTGGGCATTTTTAAAAGTCGTCTGTCACAGGATATATGGCCTTCCTTTGTGTAGGGAAAGGCCTTCACTAACTAGCCTGGCTTAAAGGTTCAGGTACTTCTCAAATATTTTCTGGGGTATGCATTCACTGGGTCTATATATGTCCTTTTATTCCTGTTCTTGTATAGACCACTGTTTTTAAATGTCTTAATTTCCCTAAGGGTCTCAAACTTGCTTCCTCTCAGATGACTTGTACTTTTATTATTTTTTTGTTCCCATAACCTCTTGCCCCCAATTGCACATAGGTCAGACATCCTGCATCTCTAATATGCCATCATGATCACCAGTGCTTTCAGAGCCTTTATCCTACTATCCAAACTATGCCACTATTCACATGAGTGCAAAACAGGCAAAACAGAAATCAATCACTTGGGCAGTCATCAGACAAGCCAGAATGCTGCACGAAGTTCCATCTTTTCCTTCCATCACTTGGAAAAAGCTGGGAATTCAGTAATTTCCTCCTGGAAATTATGCCACGTTGTACTGTGGAGGAGATGGCACAAGAACAAACAAAATGCCCTGAACTTTCCAATCATTTTCAGCATTTGCTTGATTGCTGCAATTTCTTAAATGTTTCCTGGAGTTTTAATAAAGCTAACTTTGCTGTGCATATTATTGTTTATTCAGTGTTTCAGTGGGGAAATGAGAGCCTAGAGCTTCCTAGTTCACCATCATACTGATGCAACTCTCCATATTTTAACTTTTTTAGAAAACATGTTTTTTATTGATTTTTTAGAGAGAGAGGAAAGGAGGGGGGGAGAGAGAGAAAAAAACCACACCATGGACTCGAGAGTGACGTATCAATCAGCTGCTTCCTTCACACGCCCCAACTAGGATCAAACCCACTACCTGGGCAACCTTTCAGTGCATGGGACAATGCCCAATCAATTTAGCCACACAGGCCAGGGCTCCATCTTTTAACTTTTTAATGGCATCTTCTGATATACTAAAATCATTTTAATATGGCTAAATTTATTAACCTCTACATTTTATGCTTTCATGTTTAAAGAAATATTTCCTGCCTTTGGCAATACAAACATTTTTTCTCTATTTTTTCTCTGCAACATTTGATGTTTTTCTTTTTCCCATAAGCAGTGATTTTTATATATTTAATAAGAGATCAAATTTCTTTCTTGCTTTTAATTAACAAATGATATCCAACTGATTTAGCTGCATTTATTTCAATGTTCATCTCTTTCTGCAACAATAGCAGCTCTGCATATAATGCGTGTGTTCTGGATATTTATTATAATACAGCGATCTGTCCATTGCTGGGCCATTACCACACTGTTTAAATTATAATAGCTTCTTTACTTTCAAAATTATCTTGGTTATATTCAACCCCTCATTCAACTGTTGAAATTTAAGAGAACGTTCATTAAATTCTGTGAAAATAATTTGAGATTGTTTGAAATCAAATTTTCATTGAAGTTGATGTATTATTATGGACATAAATCACTGATTTGTGATACTGCCTTCATACTATCAACATGATGTAGTTCACCATTATTTATGTCTTTAATGCTATTAAATTTTTTATAACTCTTTCCAAAGAAGGTATTAAAGACACTTTTGTAAAACAACACAATGAACACCTTGTAACCACTACATAGCTCAAGAAACAGACTTTTACCAAGTATCTCAAGAGCTCTCCATGTGTCCTGTCCTAATTACAACCTTCTCCATTCTAGTGACAAACTATCATTTTGATCACTGTGCTTTTCTTTAAAGTTTATTACCTACCTAATTCAGTTATATCTATAAACAACTTACTTTTACCAATTTTTGGTATGTCTCTTAAAGCTCTTTTAATTTACAGTTTCCCTTTCTATCACTTTTTTTTTTTACATTTAATTAATTTTGAAGAGACCAAGACAGAACTTCCACCAGTGTTAATGTTGATGAGGAAATTCCCATGATATAGTTTAAAATGCTGGGAACACAAGCCTAATCAGATTCAGGTTTATTTTAATTAATTAATTAATTAATTCATTCATTCATTCATTCATTCATTCATTCATTCATTCATTCATTCATTCTGTCAGCTAATAAGTCATGACGAGTGATGGTTATTTTCCCCACCTGTTTGTCTAGTTTTCTCTTGCTATGGTGTTAGTGGCAATTTATGATAAAATCAATTCATTCCTGAGGGAATGCTAAATTGTATTAATCTAACTAAAATATCCTTCTGTCATTTATCACATATATTTATATTTCTTTAAAAAAATTTCCCTCATTAATGACTTGATAATACAAATGATATAATTTTTAAAAAAATGACAGAATACATTTTCCCCTTTATCAGTTTTCAAAATAATGTGTTTGTTCCCTATCATTCTCTAAATTCCACCAAATCACTTTAAAAATCACTCTTACAACTCATAGATTTAAATATATTCATCTGTTAATGCATTTCAGAAATTATATTTACTGAGGCTCAAAATGCTCCATCTTTGGCCAATAAGAATGTCTTCAAGTTAACTCTTTTGCCTTTTTGACAATCTTTGATATCTTCCTTAGTTTTTGGTATTACCAGGTGGTGCAGGCGAATCATGAACATTTCTTGCCCTGGCCTTGAAATCACCCATTTCTCTAATTTCTGGTTTATTTCAGTTGCAAATGATATTTCAGGACCATAATCTGCACTTTAGGTGTGCTCACTGCTACTGACTTGGTCACTGTGTCTAGGCAAAACAGTAGACATGGCTAGAGTATATATGTGAGTGTGAGTGTGTGTGTGTGTGTGTGTGTGTGTATGCACAGGCATGCATGTGTGTACATAATAATTTCTCATTTATAATGTCCAATTTAAATTCAGAACTAAATGCTTTCAATGCTTTCACTTCAACTCTTCTATTTTACATCTGGCTCCCCAAATTTTGAGCATATGAGATAAAATAATTAGAACGTCAATAACTACTAATTAGATTTATCCAACAATATGCAACAGTTTCAGATAATTACCAGTAATGGCATTAGAAATATAATTACTGTCCCCCTACTTTTTTCAGTTATAAAGCAAACAGCCATTATTTCTATACTGTCTCCCATATAACCATTTAGCTAGTTCTCCAAACAAATCCATATTTGATGGCATCATGAGTCCTTATGTTGACATCTTTCCAGTAAGTTTGGTTGCCTGATACTAGTTCTATAGAAAATTCCTCAGAAGAGGTTCAAAGGAATAATATTCCCTGAATTCTTGATTGTTAACAGTTTATCTGCAGTCTCTGTACATTAAAGTCAGCTTGCTAACATTCATTACTAGAGCATCTTAAGTATCCTACTCTATTTTCTTCTGTTTAGAAAATATGTCTTTCAAAAAGTATAATAACAATATGATTCTCTTTCATTTGTAAGTTAATTTGTATTTTATCTAGATACCTGATATATTTTTTTCTTTTTTGTTTAAAGGCCATTGACTTTATTAGAATATGTCTCAATGTTGGTCATCTGGGTTATTTTTTCAAATATCTAATGTACATTTTAATAGAATTTTAAAAAAATCTCCTTTTTATTTTTATTTAAAAATTTCTTTCAATTACAGTTTATATTCACTATTACTGTGTATTGGTTTCAGGTGTATAGCATAGTGGTTAGACAATAATACACTTTACAAACTATTCCCCCAATATTTCAAGTACCTACCTGGCACCATATATAGTTATTACAGTATTACTGACTATAATATCTATGCTGTGTTATATATCCTCATGACTATTTTGTAACCACCAATCTACACTTCTCAATCCCTTCACTTTTTTCACCCAGTCCCCCAAACCCTTCCCCTCTGACAGCTGTCAGGCTGTTCTCTATATCTATGAGTCTGTTTCTCTTTTGTTTGTTCACTTATATTGTTCTTTAGATTCCATATGTGAAATCATATGCTATTTGTCTTTCTCTGACTGACTTATTTCACTTAGCATAATGCCTTATAGGTCCAGCCGTGGTGTTGCAAGAGATAAGAGTTTGTTCTTTTCTATGGTTGAATAATATTCCATTGAATATATGTACCACAGTTTTTTTATCCACTTATCTACTGATAAGCACTTGGGTTGCTTCCATAGTGTGAGTGTTGCAAATGACACTGCTATGAAGATAGGTGTACACATTTTCTTTCAAATTAGTGTTTTGGGTTTCTTTGGGTATATTCCTAGAAGTGGAATTGCTGAGTCATAAGGCAGTTCCATGTTTAATTTTTTGAGAAACCTCCATACTGTTTTCCATAGTAATTGCACGAGTCTGCATTCCCACCAACCTTACACGATGGTTCCATTTTCTCCGAATCCTGGACAGCACTTGTTGCTTGTTGTTTTATTCATGATAGCCATTCTCACAGGTGTGAGGTGATATCTCATTGTGGTTTTAATTTGCATTTGAGCATTTTTTCATATGTCTATGTGCCATCTGCATGCATGTCCTCTTTGAAGTGTCTATTCAGGTCCTTTGCCTATTTTTAATTGGATTGTTTGTGGTTTTGGCATAGAGTTGTATGAGTTCTTTACAGATTTTGGATATTAACCCCTTATCAGAGGTAGCACTGGTGAATATATTCTCCCATTAAGTGGGTTGTCCTGTCATTTTGTTGATGATTTCTTTTGCTGTGCAAAACCTTTTTAGTTTGGTGTAGTCCCATTTGTTTATTTTTTTCTTTTGTTTCCTTTGCCTGAAGAGATATATCAGAAAAAAATATTCCTAAGAGAAACACCCAAGATTTTATTGCCCCTGTTTTCTTCTAGTAGAGAAATCTCCTTTTTTTTTTTTTCTTTTTTTTTTTAACTCTAGGAGTTTCTTTGAATAACAAATCCTATTATTTTTCTATTATTTGTTCCCCTCCACCCCTTTGGAAACTTGTGCATGTTAGATATTCTAAATTTGTCCCTTATCTTTTATAGTTTCTTTAGCCATTATTTTTGAATATTCAAAATTTCTCTTTTTATAATTCTCTTACTCTTTATCTATAAAGTTTTTTTCACTTCTTTCTTTTAACTTAGCCTTCATTCCTAAAATTGTTTTCCCCTTTATTTTTAATTCTTTCCTACGTTCTATCACCTAATTTGTGAGATTCCCTAAATTCTGATTTAAATTGTTCTTTCATATCCTGTATCATTTTCTAATATCCTTTAGCTTATTTTAAAACTTTTCATCTTTTTTTCTGGCATGTTTTCATGGTTTGAGGGGCTTTTTTCCTACTTATTTTCATTTCTCTTATTGTAATATATGGAATTAAGATCCTTTTTGCTGGTTATTGTTTTATGTTCAGTTATTATACCTGAACTTTTAGATAACTCAGATAGCTTTTATTATTTTTCTTCAGGTTCTAGAGATCCCACTTGTTCGTTTTCATGGAATTTTTAAAAATATGACAGCCTAATTTCTGAGGTATACTAGCTCTGTCTGTCCCGTTTTTTATTTGGGCTTTCTCTTTGAGTTCCAGTCATAGAAGTTTAACCTAAATGTGAGACTTTGTCTTGAAAGAGAACTTTAGTTGATTAATTTCTCATGGGGCCTAGATGGCTCTAACTGTGGAAGCCTTACCATGGAACCCTTGGACTCATCTGCTATTATAGTGTGTAAAAGCTTCCCTGTTTTAGCAGCTGTCCTTTAAATTGGCCCTCCTTAGGTTTTCCAGGGAGTATTGTAGACGAGGCTCCTCAGATACTCTCTTGATCTATACCATTTCTCCTTGCATCTGCTGATACCATGTATATCTTATACCTCTAGATGGATTATCCCTACCCAGTCATATTTTGGAGTTCAATGGGATATACTGTCATTTAGTTTCACTGTAAGCCTATATTTGGTTTTACTAATGGACTAGTGGTTCTTATGGGAGTAGTAGTTATTATTTTACCATCTATTGCTATGTCTGTTTTTCATGGAAGAATTCAGGGATATTTAAAAACTTTACCCCTATTGCCATCTACCCTGAATGTACAGTTTTTTTGTTTTATTTTGTTTTGTTTTTCAAATATATCTTTATTGATTTCAGAGAGAGAGAGATAGAAACATCAATGATGAGAGAGTCATTGATCGGCTGCCTCCCACACGCCCCCCACTGGGGATCGAGCCTGCAACCCGGGCATGTCCCCCAACCGGGAATGGAACCGCAATCTTATGGATCCTAGGTCGATGCTCATCCACTGAGCCATACCCGCACAGGCGTCATGTACAGTTTTTTGAATTATTGCAATTTCAAAATAACTTCTGAAATTACATTCAAGACATAATTTATGAATTAAAATGAACACATATATTTTTCTAATTTTGTAGCCATATTGCCACTGTACATCACCCAAGGTAATACAGAATTCTTGGCTAACCTCATTCCCTTAATAGGAATTAAAGGATTCCTATTTTGATGATGTTCTCTTTTGATGGAGGTAGAAATTTCAGGCTATATTTACATACTTTAAAAATATGTAAATAGTCTTGGGAACTATAAATATTCTTGAATATCATATGAGTTTAACAAAATATTTATTGATGTCACTAAAAGTAGTAGACACTTCAGTGACATTTCCTGTACTGCTACCATTCTTTTCTAAGATGCTTCAACTTATATATAGCTTCTAAAAAAGGAAGCCTACGTATTACATAACTCTACCCTTCCCATGCACATCAATCTTAACTAATTATAACACGGGTAGACACCTAACCTGAGGCTAAACTATTCACATTCTCCCTTAATAGGTAACGACTTATAGTCAGATGATGAAAGATACTTACATTGAAACCACATTTGAAGTTAAGAATGAATGCTATACTAAGCTATGTTCTGATGACTAAGAAAGTGAAGCTAGTCTGGGGGAGAAGTAAAAATATTGAGTTCATACACAGAGAGAAGCAAAAATAGGAGGCTATGAAGTTGCTCTAAGAGTTAAAGGGCCTGGCCGGGCGTAGCTCAGCAGCTGAGCGTCGGCCTAGGACCCAGGCGATCAGGGTTTGAATCCCAGTCAGGGCACATGCCTGGGTTGCGGGCTGCAGCCAATCAATAACTCTCATCATTGATGTTTCTATATATCTCTCTCCATCTCCTTTCCTCTTTCTGAAATCAATAAAGATATATTAAAAAAAAAAGAGTTACAGAGAGTAGTCTTGGTTACTGACTCACCTCTCCCATTTCCAGGCTGCCTGAAGTCTAACTGTATTTCATTTCCTGTCTTTGGATGCTTATGAAACTTCTGCTGTATTCTCATGATAATTAAGTTACCTTTAATATTCTTATGAGTTCTCAAGCAAACATAAAATGCTCACAGAATATAAATAGTGATTTTCCAGGGCCACTCTATGCCATGGTGAAACAAAACAGAGTGAAGGACACCATTTTAACAAACACACACACACCCCTAAGCATTTTCTCTTCTAATTAACTTGAGTGGTTACTGTTTCTTTATTACTAATTACAACTCTAGGCCCACCGTAGTTCTTAGGTCCCCTAAATAAAAACTACCAAGATCTAACCCACCTCCTGACAGTCCGCAAACAATCTACAACAGGCCCCACTTACTTAAATACAAACTTTAAAATAAACTCAACTTCTTCTTTAAAAGAAGCTCCACAGTACCTCTGAAGTGCATTCTCCATTGCTGCAGCAAGACAAATATAACAATTTTGGACCAAAGGTTGCTTTATCATCATGGGCTGATGGGTTTGATAGTTTCATACATATTTACTCTAACTTTTTTGTATTAGTTTGCAAACTGAAAACCTAGAATTTTCTTAAAGAAAATTCACTAAGCTCCAAATAACTACTGTTTTCAAAAATTCTTACTTATTGCCAAGAGAAACATATACACATCAAAAGCTATGTAAAAATAGCTACTGTTAATGAGTGTCCTTACAAGATGTTAACTAAATTGATTACTCTAGAATCATTCAGGAATAAATTTAACACAAGTTGACTAATAAAAGTCACAAACTTAAAAACTTAAGGAATATTATCTTTCTTAGTTTGCATTTTAAAGTACATAACAATATAAACTACCAAAGATCAATTATCCTATAAGAAAAAATTTAAATGAATACATGTGTGAGTTAAGAAAAAATGAATATAAAATAAGACATAAAATGCAATTCAAATATATTTTATGATTACTTAAGAGTACTCGCCTTTTCTTTTTGTAAGACATTAAAATATCTTTAGTTACCTAAATCCAGCTTTGTTCCTAACATATACAGATATATGATAAAAGTCAAAAGCAATGAGATTTATTCATCATTAGCACTATTTTTTAAACAGAACTATTCCATAGCTTGGGTAAAGCTATTTTTATAATTAAATCTCCTGAGTTCTTCACAACAGTTTGAGTTTTTCTTCTCAGAGGAGAGGAACAGTGTATCAAATTAGAGGAAAAAGGAAAATGGAACTGAGGGAAAAAGAAAGAATGATCAAGAGTACATGTTTAAGAATGAGAACATGAAAGGACATGTGTTTCCATAGGTTGGGGTGAAGGGCAAGAATGACCCTTGGATGAGTATAGCAGCTAACTCATGGGTGTTCATGACCAACATTGGGAATTCTGATGACAAAACACGCAGTTTTACCTCTCTTCTTATTTTCAAAACTTACCTTTACCAAAAATTATTAGCGAAAAAAATAATGTTCTATTCAAGTACAAGAAAAAAACTACTGAAGATTATGTACCATAATACGTTAGGCAGTGTTAATATAAACAATAAGGTTCTTTCTGTTTACAAGTGAAAAATAATTTTATTACTATTGCATAAATAAAATGGCACAGGACCACACAAAGAAGGCATTAATTTGGCATAAGAAACCAGAAGCATGACTCAAAAGATGAGAATAATTTGGGGGATAGAAAAAAGGAGAAAGATCCAATGAAGAAGGAAGAGCTGTACAAAAACAAGGAAATGTGATAATGTATAACTTGTTTGAATGTTTAAGGAATATTTTCTACAGCAAGAGGATGGAGATGAGTTGAATCTGAAAAAGATGGTTATGACTAAATTGTGAGGGATACCAAACATTGTTCTGTTACATAGCAGAGGTTTCTAGATTTTTGGATTGTATAAACGGGCAGCAATTTGAAGGACCATATTTTAAGGTTCTCAATTTTATATTTTGCTAAGTAATGGTATTTAAAAAACAGAACTCAGAACTTAAGATCTATCATTTAATATAATTTTATTAAGAGAAAGCATTTAAAAAAAAGAATACAAATATTACATTTACATAATCTTAAAAATAGGGTATATACCTTATATATTAAAATTAGGTTGCATCTTTGGATGCAGAAAAGTTACAAAATAAAATTGTATTTTGCCTGATGAACACAAAATGAACTTTCAATGTTTCATTTTTAGCACAGTCACTTTTTTAAAAATTCAAGTTGCATACTCTTAATGCTCTTTTCAATTCAATTCAGAATATCTGAGGTAAACTCAGAGAAGCCCAAGAACAAGTATTTTCCATTACCCAGCCATTTCTCCTATCTTCTCTCTGAAGTGCTGGGAAGAATATAAGAATCAGTCCAGATGTCTGGCCAAGGAAAATTCTGGAAACCCATATATGTGAGGTCCTGACTAACAGACAGAGCAGTTAAAAAGTTACCTGACAGCAGTTCCTTACATTTTAAAGTGTCATTAACTATCATTTAGGAACCAGTAATGTGAGTCTTATAGCTTAAAATAAATCTTTCTTTGCTTTGGCTGCTCAGAAACTTGGGGCTGATTTGGACCCATTACTGGCATTGCTACATTACTAAATGTGTTCCCTGCTTATTTTAGAATGTTCTTGATAATTATAAATTTCTACTATAAATTTGTCAAGTCATTTTAGGAAAAGATACACATAAACATAGAAAAATAAAAGATTTTTAGGGAATAAAGAAACATGTAAGATTTATGTTTTCAATAATGCTTATAAAACTTATTTCTTATTGTAAAAGTAACACATTACAGGGTCACTGCTCTGACTATTCTCTCTGCCTAGAGCACTCTTCTAGTAAGCTGTATGGCTCACCTCCTTTAAATCTTTGCTCAAATGTAACTTTTACTATTGGCCTATTTAAAAATCAATCACCCTTTTTAAAACTGCAATATAACCCTGCCATTTCTATAATCCCAGTCAGTAGTGTGGTACTTATCCTTTTACATACCATTTACCAACTTTCAACATTCGACATGATTTAAATATTTATGCTTAATGCTTATTTATTGCCTCTCCTTGCTAGATTATAAGATCCAAAAGGCAGGGATATTTGTCTGTTAGTTACTAATATATTCCAAGTACCTACAATAGCACTTAACCTAGAGCAAAAACTCAATATGTTTTATAAAAAATGAACAGCCCACCATGTGTTCTAAAAGCTTTACATTCATTATATAATTGAATCTTCACAAGAGTCCCATGAGGGAGGTGCTATCACTGATTACATTTTATAGAAAGGAACTAAGCTACAAAATGGCCAACTTAGTCTCAAAAGGTCATAGCGTTAAGAAAGTGGTGGAATAAGGATTTAAACTTAGTCCAGTTAGTAAATATTTCTGTCCCCCTAAAGGAAACAGATTGTGCAAAAGCAGTTGAGACAATGATAGAACAGGCAGAAGAAACCTGTAGTAAACAGGAAGTGAAAAGCAAACAAATACATAAGAGCTTCTAACCCCAACAAATGGCACTTAAAGCCATTATTCACTTACAGGATCATCTGAATATTGATTACACTTTTCTGAATTTCATGAATATTTATAAAACAAAACTTTTTAAAATAAGTAAGGCTTCAGATAACATTTTTTCAAAGCTACTCTCCTATTACAAGTGTATAACTTAAATCTTCCCAAGAGTTATTTACCTTCTTTGCCCTCTTACTCCATTTAAGCTGCTATTGAGTAAAAGACAACAGCTTCGATTCCCAGTTAAGTATTTCTTTACATTTTCTCAGTTAAAGATTCTCATATAACAAGTGTTATATGAATCAAATAAAGTCACTTAAAGAAGCCCGGCTCTTTGAAGGACGTTTTAGAGATCCTTGCTTAGTAAATACAGCATCCTAATGAAGGATATACAGCAGCCCTGATAGATTAGGACCATAAGAGCCAGAATGTCCCATTCCAACACCTTTTCAAAGTTCTCCATTCTGTTATTAGCTGTGCAATAACACTGACTGTGCAAACATGTTATTTTAAAAAAATGAACAAGGAGAAAGCATATATGAATATCTTATTAGCATTCATGGATGCAATGTCTTTATATTCTTTTGGCAATAAATATTCCTCCAGAAGTACAAATTATTCCATGATTAATAGAAACATTATAGGAAACTAAAATAATTAGAATAGAGAGAGAAATCATACCTTCTATCAATAGTTCTTGTCCATGACTGCCAAGAAGTGTACGAGATAGGAATGGGGCAAAGTCTACAAAAATTTCACGAAGAAGAGGAGCAACTTTTTCTAAAGCTCTTTCAAGTTTTGCAGTGATGCTGTTGAAATTAAGACATAAAGACTAGTAAATATAATTCAAAATAAGAAGTGAAATAAACTTTACTTCTAAATTAAAATCTTTGAAAATAATAAAAGTCCAATTCTAACACACTGAATAATAGTAACACTTCATGTAGAAGGGACATGGTATAATTTCACATCAGTCGTAAGGCTACTCAAAAGGTGACAGCTAAATTAGAATGATTATATGGTAAAAAGGAATTGGGGTTCTGTAACCTACCAGGGCCACAGACTCCATACATAATTCTAAGAGTTTCAAGAAAAGAAGTTCTTGTATGTCTTCTTTATCTTTCTATCCCTCAAAGAAAACAGTTTTCGAACACTTACTACATGGATCACTGTGCCAATTACAAAGAATTAACTCTTGATCTCAAGAGTTCCCTGAAAATTTCCTCAAAAGCTAAACAAGCCCAGCTAGCACTGCTCTGGGGTTGAGCATCAACCTATGAATCAGGAGGTCACTGTTCAATTCCCAGTCAGGGCACATGCCTGGATTTCGGGCTCAATCCCTGGCAGGGGGAGTGTAGGAGGCAGCCGATCAATGACTCTCTCATCATGAATGTTTCTATCTTGGTATCCCTCTCCCTTCCTTGCTCTGAAATCAATAAAAACATATTTTGAAAAATCTTAATGTTGGGGGGAAAAAAAGCTAAACAAATAAGGGAGTAAGTGGAATTCAGTGTAATGCAATTGAATTGCTTTGCTAAAGTAGGCATGTTCCATTTCATAAGTCCACTTAGTTTTATTTACCAATCCCTGCATTATTATTTACAGTGGAACCTCACTTCTCAAGTTTAATTCATTCTAGAAGGCTGATCGAGAAGCAATGTGTTCAAAAGCCGAATCATTTTTTCCCATTAGAAATAATGTAAATTGAAATAATTCGTTCCAGACCCTCAAATGATTCCCTGTTTTAAACCTTTCTTATAAATAGGGCATATGTAATGTACTGTTTAATATATAAACAAACACTTCTTTTCTTAAATTTATTGAACCATCCCCTTCTAGCCTTAAAGGAATCACTTTCAGCACTCCTTCCAGGGTTGTCTTTCAGGAATTCAGCATGTAGCATCTTCACTTTTTCACTTATCACTTTCCTCCAAAATGCAGTCACTGGCTAACTGCTTTTAGTTTATCCAAATCAACAACAGTTTTTCTACCTCTTCAATTGCCTGTGATCATTGCTTCTTCCACCCTTAGCAACATTAGCACTCTTGATGGTCTCTTTTTGTTCTAAAATTGTGCTAATTGTCCATTTTGTCAGCAAGGAAAGCAAAAAAATACACAAAAATATTCAAGCACAGTTTCCTGAGATATTAACAATGGAGGTTTAGTGGTAAACTGACTCACTCGCACATTCTCTCCTTTGTGGCCTGAGAGATGCTTTTTGTCATGCTGATGTAGCAGCATGAAAGGACTGTCAGACCAAGAACCAAACTTTGGTCCAACAACCAAGACATCATTTTCCTAAACAACTTAGTCAAGAACCGAATTGTTGGAGATGGGAGACTCTCAAGAACTGAGGTTTAACTGTATATTGTTCACTATTAAATTTTAAGTTATGTAACCTTATATAAGCACTATTTGAAATTCTTAAAAACACCTTGAGTAGTATATGTAAAAGAAAAATCATGGGTAAAAAGTAATTATGCTCTGGCAAATAAAAAAGTGTTTTGAAGGAAGACTGCTTAGACTGGAATGCTGGTTCTATTATATGCTACCTACATGATCTTGGGACATTAGAGTTCCCATGCCTGAAAAATGAAGATGATCATAGTCATTACTCAGTGAAGATTAAATAAGCTAAAGGATGTCAAGTACATAAGAAAGTACCTGGACACAGTGAGAGAGCTCTTATAACTGATACTTTGATTAAAAAACACCTATATTTACTCTTACAAAATGTGACTCTGATATATTTTAAAAATTCAATTTAATAATATAATATTAGATGACCACTCCCTTTGTCCATACAGAAAACATGTACAGTAAGGAATTAACTAATGCTTCAAAATAATACAATTTTTGCCACAATGCTAAGAAACATTTCTGTTATGCATGAGGAAAACATAATGACAAAAGGTAGTAATGGAGTAATTTGCAACATATTACTAATATTTAAAACTAAAACCACTGCTTTTTTTAAGCAATTCAATGATTAAATAGGGATTAGGAAATAATCTAGGATGCCTTCTTTCCTATTTTGAAAACAGCATGATCTGAATCCTTTGTGTACACAAAGCCTTACCATTAACACTTCTATTTGATTTTTGTCTCCTCTTATCTGAGTGGACAATCTTCGAGAAAGGAGAACTCAGAGAGGAAACTCATATTTAAGTACTTGCACAAACACTTAAAGACAATATTCTGAAGGAACAGCTTTAGGCAGGAAAAAAAGTTTGGGTGGGTCTTCGCAGACTTGCCGAAGCTAAAGTTTTCAGTATTCTTCCCTATCCTGTTATTCCTGAAACAAGCACCTATTTTAAGATGATGATTCGAAGACTTTAGTGTAGATCACAATCACCTGTAAGGCTTGTTTAAACACAGACTCCTAGAACCCCACCCCCAGAGTCCCTGATTCAGCTGGTCTGGGTATACTGTGAGAATTTGCACTTGTAACAATTCTCAGGTGGTCTAATACTGCTAATCTAGAAAACACATTTTGAGAATAACTGTTTTAATGAAAGTATTTACTACTAGTAAGTTGTAATAAAACAGCAAAGGAAAGTCTGCCTAAAGTCATAGAATAATCATGTTATTTCTAACTTTTAGTGAATATAGACATAAGTTCTTTTTTTTTTGTATCTACTACTTCATTCATTCCTTTTAACTCTCCAGGACCATTTCCTATGATTCTTCCGAACTAAAGTGATCCCCTCTACTGAGGAAATGTAAGTAAGAATGGTAAGCATGAACCTATGAAGGGAGAAAAATCTAGATGGAATGATTCTTGTTTGTTTCTGTAGCTGAATTCTGAGTGAAGCATGAATATTTATTTCTATTTAAGATTAATTAATGAGATTAAAATTACTTTTGAAAAATTCTAGATTTATACAGTTTCACATCATAGTTATCCTATTGGATTATACCATACTATTATACAATTAAATCCAGGAACATATTTTCCCTAGTTTAAAACTTTCCCCCCACATTTTACAGGTTTATGTATGATTTAGAGACTTCACAATTGCAAAAATACTGTTTTTGGTGATTAAGTTAAATATCAAATGGAAACTAATCAAAGCAATTAAGTGCATGTGTATTTAAATAGCATGTATTATTTACCTTGACTTAAGTATATGAATAAAAACAGACATCTCTCAGAGACTGAATCCCTATAATAAGATTTTTCACAACTATTTTTTTATAAAATTTAATAGAATATTAAATGATGTTTATACACATCATCCTGCAACCATAATTTTAATTTTCTAGTAGGGGACAAACAATGTAACATTTTACCCACCAACAGATCAAAGTTTTATCAAATAATACAAACAGATTTCTCTATCAAACAATAACAAAAATCTATGTGTAGAAATCCCATCGTCACCTTTTCACAGTGAAGAAAAAAGATAGGTGTTCTTTTGTTGTTGTTAATATTTATAGATTCCTCACAACGTACTTTAAAGGAAAGTAAACACTGTATGTGATCTTCTTACTTACATAATTTAAATTCTCAAAGGAAATGGTATAAACATAAATCTCAGCTTTATACCAACCTCTATTACCTAGCAAATAACTCCCAATTATTTAAAAAAAGACATTGTGCGTGTAGTGTTATTTCAATTCTCATCTGAAACACAATAAAAACTCCTTTTTCCCAATTGCAAGGCACATATTAAAAATGAATCTGTTAACATGTAAAAAAAAGTAAAAATAAGAATTGAACAAGGGAATACATCTTGGTCTTGTTTCCTATACATTTTTAGTATAATTTTTACTTTAAAATAGAAATAACACTTAATTGCCAGAAAAAAAACAAGGTTCCATGAAAAATTATTTTATAAGAAAAATTAGCACAGTTTAGGAAAAATAAACTTTTCAGTTTTATTTGAAAGTTTATTTTTATTTATTCAATAAAATATTCATTCAGTTTCAGGCATTTTATGCACAGAGATAATACAAGGGTGCACTAGATGGGAAATTAGCCCTATAAAGTCTTGAGTGAGGTTTATAATCTTAACACTTTAATAAGTTCTTAATATCTGGGAAAGTTCTTGGGCCCTAAATATAGAATTTGTCAACTCTAGAGTGAAATGCATTCTCTCAAGCTATCCACTTCTTTCTCCCACTCTATACTTTTTCATTCCCCTCAGTCACACCAATGATGCTTTTGATATTATTTTGACTTTGGCTATTTTTCTTGATAGTAAGAGTAAATTCTTTCAAGAAAGAGATTACTGATTTCCATGAAGAAAATTACCATTATGACATGAGAAATTTATCAAGTACTCTAACAAATTTACCAACTAAAGATAAACAAAACATTCAAAGAAAATGATAATGTTTTAAATGAAATTCTATAGATCCGATGCTTAGATTAAAACAATATGACTTAAAACATAACAGTTTATTATTATGGTTTGAAAAGCACAATTATGCATTGGTCTTTACCTGTATTAAGAAAATCTCATTTACAGAGATTTATAGATTTTAAGAAATTTGACTAAATAGCTAATTAACCTGTGGGAGAAAAACTGTTATGAAAACCCATAGTTGCAATGATTATCAAATCTTACCAAGTGTAACTGACCTGGAGACATATCCAAGGCCAAGGTGATTATAAATACATGAATCAGCAGAAAAAAGTAAGATTTATGTTTCTTGTTTTCTAAAGTCTGATTTCACAATAATGTTGATTATTTTCAAATATGTTTTATAATTCTAGAAAAAAATAATAGTTCTTCTTTTATTTAGGACATTGCTTACATTGTGAATTGTATTTTAATAAACAGCCTTATGTTTTTACCACTTCATAGTGTTATAATTTTATTTACTTTTGATTTTAATTTTTTGCATTCTCCTAGGTCCTTAGCATAATGTCAAAATATACTAAACACTTAATATTTTAAGTTGGTATGTTAAAGTTCTTACATTTTTGTCATTCATTTCATAAATCATACAAAATAATAGGTATATATAAAAATAAAATCTGGAATGAAAATGAGTAATTATGTACCCTTAAGCAATGTACCTAAAAGATATGGCTTAGATATAAAGAAAATTATTCCATTAGTGAATTCCACAGATTTTATTAATCAAATGCTCCTATGCAAATTAGGAAATGCAGGCAAAGGTAAGTGAACTGATTTGTCTAAGACTCGTGCAAAAAAAAGATAAGGAGAGTATTAATGATAGCAAAACCATATACTGTAAAGTTAAATTCTTAATCAGTTACATATTATGACTAATAATGGACAAACACTGACTTTAAATAATTTGTTCATATTTCACTAAACTTCTAGTATGAAATATAGACATACTAGACAGACATACTAGATAGATGAATAAGGTGCATCCTACATATCAGATCTGTGACACTAGAACCTACTGATAAACAGTTTCTTTAAAACAGCCACTAAGCAAAAAACATGAAGCTGAAAAAATTCTTGTTTATTTTATTTCCCCATAATCTTTTAAATTAAAAACTGATTTTCCTCTTATTCTTTTTTTAACAGAATCATATATATTTTCAAGTTCATGATGTACTGGTTAAGAAAGTAGATACAATTACAAAAGACTAAGAAATTAAGCCTAACTGGAATTCCTTTGTATGGGAGTTTGCTCTTTTATATGGTAAACTAAATTTGCAATACACATTTTTCAGGTTTCAAGAAATGTAATGCTGGGATGTCTTTAGATAATTATAAAAGCTTTTTTGGAGTTCACTTTTGAAAATTGCTAACTGCATATTTGTAGGGGAAAGAAAATGAAAGAAAATGAAATGGAGCAACTCTCCCCTTTCTAGTCAATTAGTCAAATAAAATGACATAAAAATTAACTATAATAAAATAAAAATATAAGGTCAAGAATATATGTCCATTTGAGCAAAAAAGAAAAGAAAAACAGAGAATTCATGGAAATGGACAACAGTGTGGTGAGTGCAGGGGTGAGTTGGTGGGGGTAGGTAGAAGAGGAACTAGAAGGGATAAAGAAAAGAATATATGCCATTTAACTGAGATAAAACAACAAACCTAGTAATATAAAGGCGGCTGTGTTTTAAATAAGTGATGTAAAATTTGAAGAACTAAAACTTTTACTACTAAACTACAATTTTAATATAATATAAAGAATGTCAATGTAGTAGACATTGTGGAAGATCATCAAAAACCTTCTTTAGGATAGAGACCCTCATTCCCTGGAAAGTTCAAAGTAGGACTACTGGGTTATGGCTCACAGATGAATTCCTCCCCAGAAGGAACCTGTCTCACCCAAAGTTGTGTCCCCACATCAGGAACAGGAGCAATTTACATTCAAACACTAGTCTTTAGGAGATAAAAATGCTCATTTGAGGACATTTGACTCATTTGAGGACATTTCTCAGAGCCAGTCCACTTTCATAGCTTTCCCATGGAATGGCCTGGGGCGTCCCTTATAATTGCATCACTTTCTTTCTGACCAGTCCTTCCTTTCCCACTTCATTCTAGATTGTGTGATCAAGAACATTCCTTAGTAAACCACCCGTATTCAATGCTCGATCTATGAATTTGTGTCCTGAGGTAGCAGTCAGTTAATGAGTGTTTTTTAGTATAGTTCTTGGTTCACATAATATTTTTTGAAAATACAAATTGGAAAATCATTGATAAGGTATATGAAGATTTAAAGAGAAATAAGGAACTTCCATTTTGCTTGTAGAAAGCTGGGAAGGGTCATTCCCACACTAATCACAAGAGAAAGCAAGATAATCTACAGAAGTATGCGGTTGTTATAATATCAGAGAGATGAGATTGCAGGCCAACCAACTAGCCTTGAAATCTGAAGACAGGAGCCTCCAAGGAGACATGGGAGGGGTGCAAGAACTTGCTTCCTTGGGGCAAGAGAGCAGGACGCAGAAACAGATAAATCAAAAAAGAAAGAAAGAAGAAGACAAAGAAAGAAACAGATGCTTTTAATAAATTGCTGACGTCCAAATGTGAGCTAATGTGAGATAAAACCTTCAGCGCTGTAGACACTAAGAGTTTGCAGTCATCTGCAGGCTCTTCTCCACAGCCCTCATCATTACTCATGAGGAAGCCCAGGACAGTATAGAAGACTGAGCAACTTCTTCAGGGCTGCAGGTGAAGGGAGAGAAACAGTAACTGCTGCAGAAAGACACAAAGCCCGGCTTAGATCCTTCTTCTCTATATCTTCTTCGAAACAAAGTCTTCTACATCTTAGAAAAGGGTAGCAAAGCCTTTCACTTTCAGGTTTCAGGAGAAAGCCTGTTGAAGCTAGAGAATGGGAACAGAAAAAACTCTCTACTTTGGAGAGGGGCAGGATTTTATCTTGAGTCCTTATATCTAGATATTGTCCAACCACTTGGGAATGGGTAGGAAGAGTGGAAAAGCCCTACTTCAGAGATGCAGAGCAGCACCTGCCCAAAACTAAGTCTGAACCAGAACAACAGAAAACAAGCCCATGTCCCCCAAACACCAGGCTTGCAAGTATCCAATAACAAACAACAGAATACTGTTGCAGAAGCAGAAGCTGCTATACTATAGAGAACCTCTTTGAAGTATAGGATCAAAGGAAAGCCTAAAGATGAGGGTAAAATAGGAACACAGAGTAAAATACTCTGACAAACCAGCCCCTAGACTAACACAAAGAAGCGGTAGAGGAATTAAAAGCACTGAGAGTAACTAAAAGAAAACACAAAGCTACCTCAACTCCTGAGTAGAATGTCTTAAATCTCAAAATAGAAGGCCTAGCATAAGAAGAGTCAGGAGCATTTGCGGCATAAATATTATGAATGTCAGTCACTATTGTCCTATATACAATGTCCAGTTTTCATCCAAAAAATATAAGACATACAAAGAAGAAAAATCAATGTAGTCAGAATCACAAACCAACAGAATCAGAGCCCACAAATAAACCAGATATTGAAATTAGCAAAGAATTTAAAATAACTATAATAACATTTACAAGTTAATTAATAGTTGAAAAGATAGTCAACATGCATAAACAGATGAGGAACTTTAGCACAAAGTAAAAAACTATAAAAAAAGAAACCATGCTACCAATTGAAAATATACTAAAAAAGACAATAATACCTTCAATAGGCTTATCAATAGACTTAATAGCACCAAGGAAAGAATCCGTGCATTAGAAAATAGTCCAATAAAAAAAGACATATTAAAACAAATAAAAATTAACCCAGCTGGTGTGGATCAGTGGTTGAGCATCGAACCAAGAACCAAGAGGTCTCTGGTTCAATTTCCGGTCAAGGCACATGCCCAGGTTGCGGGCTTGATCCTTGTTAGGGGGAGTGCAGGAGGCAGCAGATTGATGTTTCTTTCTCATCTATCCCACTCCATTCCTTTCTCTCTAAAATCAATTAAAAACATACATATTAAAACAAATAGAGATTAACCAAAGAACTTATATGCATATATGCATAGCCCATGGATACAGACAATAGTGTGGTGAAGGCCTGGGGGGGATGGGGCAGAGGCTGGGTGGAGGAGGGCAAAGGGGAGGAAAATGGGGGATGTCTGTAATAATGTCAACAATAAAACAAAAATTTTTAAAGAGAGAAAAATATATGTATATATAATGGGAGAGGGAGAGAGAAAGATACAGGGCAAGTGCACGCAAGAGCTATGAAACAGTATAAAATAGCCTTATATAAATGTGATTAGAATCCCAGAAGAAGAAATGTGGTATGCTAAATAATGGCTGTCCAAAGATGACCAAACTATAATCCCTGGAACTTGTGAATAAGTTTTGATACATGATGAAAGGGACTTTATAAATGAAAATCAGGTTATGTAAATTAAGTTAGAGAGATTATCCTATATTATGTAGGTGGTCCCAAACTAATCAAGGAAACCTAAAAAAGCAGAAAACTCTATGGGTGAAGTCAGAGAGTTGTGGAAGTAGAGGAAGGCAGAAGAGATGTATCAGCAGAAGTCAGAGGGACCCCAATTACAAAAAGAATGTGATACATTGTCACTGATTCTGAGTGCAGGGGCCACATGTGAGGATTTGAAAAGAGAACCTAGGAGCTAAGAGCTACCCCAGACTGACAATCAACAAAGAATTACAACCAAGTCATTTTAAAAATTATCTTTATTATTGAAAGAATTACAGATGTTCCCCTTTTCTTCCCATTGAGCCCCTCCACATTGACCACCCCCAGGCCTTTACCACACTATTGTCTATGTCCATAGGTTATGCATATATGCATATAAGTTCTTAGTTTATTCTCTCCCCACACACACACCCACACACCCTGCCTTCCCTCTGAGATTTGTCAGACTGCTCCCCTCTTCTATGTCTCTGGATCTATTTTGTTCATCAGTTTGTTTTGTTTATTTGGTTCCACATATGAGTAAGATCATGTGATACTTGTCTTTCTCTGACTGGCTTATCTCCCTTAGCATAATACTCTACAGGTCCCACCATGCTGTTTCAAAAAGTAAGGGATCTTCTTTTTTAGAGCTGCATAGTAGTCCATGGTGTAAATGTCAGAAAAGATGATTGATATGATTTCAATCTTCTTGAACTTGTAGAGACTTGTTTTGTGTCCTAACATGTGGTGTATGTTTGAAAATGCCCCATGTGCCCTTGAGGGGAATTCATATTCTGTAGCTTTGGGGTGAAATGTTCTGTAAATGTCAATTAAATCCATTTGATCTCATGTGTCATTTAAAGTAACTGTTTCTTTGTTGATTTTTTATCTGGAAGATCCATCCAGTCAAGTCAGTTAAGTATTAAAGTCCCCTACTATTACTGTACTGCTGTTGATCTCTCCTTTAAAGTCCTCCAGAAGTTTTTGGGATTTTTTTCAGCCTGCATGAGTCTTTTGTTCTGAGGTGGGACTCTTGTAGACAGCATATTTTTGGTTCATGTTTTCTTATCCACTTGTGTGATTTTCCCTCACCAGGTTAGGGAAGTTTTCTGCCATTATTTCTTCAAACAGGGTCTCTAACCCTTGCTTAATTTCTACATCTTTTGGTACTCCTATGATGCAAATATTGTTACAGTCCACGTTGTCCCACAGCTCCCTTAAACTCTTCCTGTTTTTCAATTGTTCTTTTCTTTTTGATTCTCTGATTGATTTTTTTCTACCCTGTCTTATAATTCACTGATCCAATCCTCAGCTTCCCCTTATCTGCTGTTTATTCCTTCCAACGTATTTTTTATTTCTACCATGCTATTTTTAATTTCCTTCATAGTTTCCGTATCTTTACTCATGCTATTGAGTATCCTTATGATCAGTACTCTGAACTCTATATCTAATAGACTGCTTATCTCCATTTCATTTAGCTCTTTTTGTGGAGAATTCTTTTGTTCTTCCACTTGGGGCTTGTTTTTTGTCTCCCCATTTTGGCTTCCTGTTTGGCTTTGTTTCTATGTGTCAGAAAGATTTGCTAGGACCCCCAGTCTTTTGGATGGTCTCTGGTGCAGGCCAGTGTCCAATGCCTTCAGTACCGTTTGAAGCTTTCAGCACTTCACAGCTTGTGGTTCCCTCTGGTAGGGCTGGGTGGGTATGGAAAAGACCAAGATGTGCACCAAGGTCCGCTTTTCTAAGCCCTGGTTCCAGAAGCAGATCAGGCAAAGACTCAAAGCATCCAGAGAATGACTGTTATTCAGTCTTTTAATGAGCCTCAGGCTATAGAAACTCCACCTGGTAGGGTGAGAGGTTTTTAGTGGGTGGGGCAATTGCTTCCCCTACAGGCAAAAGTTGATTGGATGGTAAACGTCCACCTGAGGAAAGTGTCCTCTGCACTATGGGGAAATGACTCAGCACAGAAGTCCAGATAGCTGCCCTCATAGCTCTATACTCCCAGTCAGCAACTCTGGATTCTACTCACACAGCTCCAGTCCACTTTGCACTCCTTCTTCCAGAGGCCAAGGTGAGTGGCTGCACATAAAATTCTATATTGACCCTTTAAGAGGGTGCCTGCATTTGCAGCATTCTCTCCCTGGCAGAGAAAAACCCGGCAGCTTTTCACAGGCGGATGTTATGTGGGCACCTTTCTCAGTTCTGGTGCTCTGGGCTGGAAAACCCAGCTTGTGGTTTAGGCCCCAGAGTTCTCAGTAGGAACCTCCCACAGCTGAGCTATCCCTCTGGAACTTCAGCTGCTGCCTTTGGGAGCCTGTACAGCTCTCTTGAGCCTCCACACTTCCTACCAGTCTTTATGTGGTCTCCACTTTAGGTCCTTGGTTATGAGGGTGCTCTTCAGCTAGTCTTCAGTTGATTATTCAGGATGGTTTTTCTATATTTTAGTTGTAATTCCAGTTTGTTCCTGGGAGAGTGTCAGTGTAGCTTCCATTCAATCTGCTGTAACCTTGGAATCTCCCATAAGTCCTTTAGTTGTGTAAAACTAAATTCTGCCAACAACCTGAATGAATCTGATTAGCTTCCAAAGCCTTGAATAAGGAACACAATAAGGAATGCAAAAATCATGATTTTATCCCAGTGTGACCTCTAATGTACTTTAACCAAGAGATCATTACATAATAAATGGGTATTGTTTTAAGCTGCAAAATTTGTGACAACGTATTATGGTAGCAATAGAAAACTAACACAAGGAAAGAGAAGATAGAGCAGAAAAAATGTGAATAGATAATGAGAATTTTCCAGAAATGCTATAAAGGCTCTTAAATAGTCGATGCAAAAAGCACAGAAAAAACAAGCATAATAAATATTAACTAATAACCTATATTTGTTATAATAAATTGTTGGAAATCCAAACATAAAATGAGCCCGGCCAGGCGTGGCTCAGCGGTTGAGCATTGGCCTAGGATCCAGAAGATCATGGTTCGATTCCCAGTCAGGGCACATGCCTGGGTTGTGGACTGGATCTCCAGTCGGGGGAGTACAGGAGGCAGCAGATCAATGACTCTCTCATCATTGATGTTTCTATCTCTCTCTCTCCCTCTCCCTTCCTCTCTCTGAAATCAATAAAGATATATTAAAAAAAAAAAACACACACAAAAAAAACAAATATAAAATGAAACATTTAAGAAGGCCGTTAGAAAGTAAAGACAAATTATAAAAAAGAACAATGGTAAGAATGACATTCTCATTAGAAACTCTGCAGGCCAGAAGACAATGAAATAAAATATATTTCATAAAAATGTCAGTATTAGAAGGCAGGTCCAAAATGTCAATGTAGGGGAACACTGTGCTCACCCTCTCCCAAGAACACATTGAGCATACGCCTATATTTAGAGCAATTCCTCCTGAGAAACAACTGAGAGCCAATTCAACCGTTTCTGCACAGCAAACAAGAGAGAGAGACCACATAGAGAAAGTTGGGGAAACACAGGAACTATCCAGGAGCTGAAGGAACTATCCAGGACCAAAGGAACCAGTGAACGTCACTGTTTACATTTCCCCTGCACTTGGATAGTGGGTGAAAGCTCTATCCAGATTCTCTGGCTGACCTGCAGGACTATTTTAGCAAGTCCCCAGCCACCCCTCTCAAAGCTAGATCTAACAGGAATAGGAGAACACCATAGCTCGTGTACAGGGGCTCTGCAATATAGAGATCTAGCAGGTACAGCCAACGGGCTGCATGTGCACACAGAGCCCACCCCTGAAGTGAATGTGGAGCTGGCAAACTGCTGTGGTACCCACACACAGATCTGCCCTTTTCAGATAAAGTGTGAAGTAATGGTGTGCTCCAGCCCTCACACTTGGGGCTGTCTTGCCCACAGAGGTTTTAGAACAAGCAAAGTGCAGCAACGTATGCACACAGGGTTGCCCCATCCTCACAAAGTGAGGAAATAACAAAGTGTGAGGTACCTGCAGCCAGGGCTGCCCTGTGCAGAGATAGTGGGGCACTGCTGTGCACACACATGGGGTTGCCTGCCTGGCAAGGGTGCAGAACTAGCAAAGTATAGTGGTGTGCACACATAGTATTGCCCCATCCAGAGAAAGTGAGGAAACAGTAGGGAGCTACAAAGAGTGCAGTCAGAGCAGCCCTGCCTAAACCTGGCTCAGAACACAGACAATTAAAGCAACAAGGCATACCTCTTGCACACCGGGCAACCCAACCTGGATCACAAAGGGTAAGAAAGTGCTGTCAGACCAGGCTGCTCCACCTGGAACCCACTTCTGACGAGCTGGCACACTAAGCAATGCATGCAACTTCCCCAACTACAACTAGCCTGCCAAAACCATCCAGCACAAAGTATATATGAAGAAATAATGGCCGAAAACATTCCTAATCTGAGGGAGGAAACAAACATCCAGGTCCAGGAAGCACAGAGAGTTCCAAACAAGATGAACCCAAAGAGATCCACACAAAGACATACGTAATTAATATGGCAGGAATTAAAGTTAAGAGACAATCCTGAAAACTGCAAAGAAGGAAACAAGTCATGTACAAGGGAAATCTCATCAGGCTATCAGCTGATTTCTCAGCAGCAACTTCACAGGCTAGAGGGGGTGGCAGGAAATATTTAAAGTGCTAAGGAAAGCAAACTATAACCTAGTGTACTATACATCCCACAAAGTTATCATTCAAAATTGAAGGAGAGATAAAGAGTGTCGCAGACAGTTGAAAACTGAAGTTCACTACCACTAAACTGGCTTTACAATAAACATTCAAGTGTTTTCTTTATGCAGAAAAGGCCTTACCCACATATAAGACACAGAAAAGAATCACCCATTACTATGAATGTTAAAAGAAAAAGTAGCAAAACTAAAGATAACTGTTAGGGCAGTAAAGAGATAGGAAAATTCCAGGGCAAGTGGAATAGAGAAACTGAGACAGGAAAGTTAAAGCAAGGCCAAACAGTGTGGGCAATTTACAGCCAGCTTGTAAATAACAAGCCATTATTTTCCCCAGCCAAGGACACTTGAGGGCAAATGGTTAAAAGCCTCCCTAACAAGAGAATGCAGGAAAGGACAGGACAGGAAAGGGGAAAGGAAAAAACAGTTTTACTCCCTAAGCAGAGAAGACAGCAGTCTCAAGGTGTGGCAAGATAAAATTGCCAGGTGTTAGTCATGAATTCTGGGAAGGCCATAACAAAGTAAAAAGGGACCTTAAGAATCTGTACCACAAAATATTCAGCAGAGGAATGTGGGTTTTTTTGTAAATATATCTTTTTATTGATTTCAGAAAGAGGAAAGGAGAGGGAGAGAGAGAGGTAGAAACATCAATGATGAGAGAGTCATTGATTGGTTGCCTCCTGCACACACCCAACTAGGGATCGAGCCCGCAACCCAGGCATGTGCCCTGACTGGGAATCAAACCCCAATCGCCTGGATCCTAGGTTGACGCTCAACCACTGAGCCATGCCCAGCCTGGCAGCAGAGGAATATTTGAAACCTATAATCAGGAGGGTATATAACTCCTCAAACCCCCATCCAACTTGCTCTTCAGATTAGCTGAGAGCCCACCTGTGCTTCATAAGTCAGATGACAGGTTTGCTTACCTTGTCTTTAATAAAGGTACATGTTTCAATTGTTTTAATAAAATTGACTTAACCACAATGCAATCAAGGCCTCTCATATAAAGTCATTTAAATGAGAGGACAAGGATCGAAGTTGGAGACAACCCTCTACCTCTGCTCTGACTCAGGGGGCTGACTGATAACACCTTTTCTGGGGTCTCTGGGAAGCCTCTAACATAACTACAATAAAATAGTCAGGGATGCATAAAACAAGAGATGTAAAACATGATGTCAAAAAGAGAAAGAGTGGCAGGAGAAATATTTAGTAATTTTTGTTTGCATTTGAAATTAACCAACATTCAGGTTCAAATAGACTGCTGTAAATATAAATGGATATGTATGAACCTCATGGTAACCACAAACCAAAACCTACCAAAAATACAAAAAAATAAAGGAACCTAGTCAAAACACTAAAGAAAATCAGCAAATTCAAAGGAAAGAGATCAAGAGACGAACAAAGGAACAGAGAACAACAACAAATTGCCAATTAACAAAATGACAATAAGCACATACTTATCAATAATGTAAACAAACTAAATGCTCCAGTAAAAAGATATTGGGTGGCAGAATGGACTTTTAAAAAAAAGACCCATCTACATGTTGCTTATAAAAGACTCACTTTAGATCAAAAGACACACACAGACTGAAAGTGAAGGTATGAAAAAAGATAGTCCATGCAAACAGAAATGAGAAGAAAGCTGGGGTAGCAATACTCGTATCAGACAAAATAGACTTTAAAACAAAGAACCTAAAAAAGAGACAAAAAGGACATTACATAATAATAAAAGAGTCAATCCAAGAAGAGGATATAACAATTGTAAATATCTATTATCCAATGTAGTAGCACCCAAGTATATAAAGCAAATATTAATGGACATAAAGCAAAAAATGAACAGTAATACAATAATAGTTGGGAACTTTATGGACCCAGCATGCTTCCGCTGCGCCACTCTGCTACCGGTATTAGTTGGGAACTTTAAACCCACTTATCTCAATGGATAAATCATGCAGACAGAAAATTAATAAGGAAACAATGGCCTTAAATGCTACATTATAACAAGTAGACTTAATATACATTTATAGAACATTTCATCCTCATTGCAGATGACACATTTTTCTCAAGTGCACATGAACTATTTTCCAGGATATACTATGTATTGGGCCAGAAAACTAGATTCAAAATTTAAGAAGATTAAAATTATATCAAACTTGTTTTCTGACGACAACGACATTAAACTAGAAATTAACTATAGGAAGAAAACTGTAAAAAAATCATAAATACATGGAGATTAAACAGCATGTTATGTCCAGCTGGTGTAGCTCAGTTGGTTGAGCATTGTCCAGTGCACAGAAAGGTCACCAGTTACACTCTTGGTCAGAGCACATGCCCAGGTTGTGGGTTTGGTCTCCAGTTGGGGTGTGTACAGGAAGCAACTGATCGATGTTTCTCTCTCTCTCTCCCTCTCCCTTCCTCTCTGTGTGAAATCAATAAAAACATGAAAAAAACAAACAAAACAAAAACCAGCATGCTACTAAACAACCAATAGGTCAAAGAGGAAATCAAACAGAAAATCAAAAATTACCTTGAGAAAAATGAAAATGAAAACACAACTTTACAAAATGTATAAAATGCAACAAAAGCAGTTATAAAGGAAGGTTCATAATTATACAAGTCTATCTTGAGAAACAAAAAAAATCCCAAATAAATAATCTAACTTTACATGAAAAGAAACTAGAACAAGAAGAACAAACAAAATCCAAAGTAAGTAGAAGGAAAGAAATAATGAGTATCAGAGCAAAAATAAATGTCATAGAAACTAAAAAAAAGCACCAGAAAAAAATCATCGAAACTAAGAACTGGTTCTCTGAAAGGATAAATAAAATTAATAACTCACTAGAGCAAGATGCATCAAGAAAAAAATGGCTGGGCAAATAAATAAAATCAGAAATGTAAAAGGAGAAATTACAACCAACACCACAGAAATACAGAAGATAATTAAAGAATACTATGAATAATTATATGTCAACAAATTTGACAATCTAGAAGAAATGGATAAATTTCTAGAAACATAAAACCTTCCAAGACTAAAGCAGGAAGAAATAGAGAATCAGAGCAGACTGAATACAGGCGATAGAAACAGTAGTAAAAGAACTCCCAAAAATAAAAGCCCAAGACCCAGCAGATTCACACTTGAATTCTACCAGACATTTGAAGAAAAATTAGTATTTATCCTCAAACTATTCCAAAAAATTGAATATGAAGAAACACTTCCCAAATAATATTATCCTGATACCAAAATCAGCCAAGAACACCACAAATAAAGAAAATTACAGGTGAATACCTGTGATGAACATACGTGTAAAAATTCTCAACAAAATACTAACAAATTAAATTCAGCAATATATTTTTTTAAATTATACACCAAGATCAAGGGAGATTTATATTAAGGATGCAAGGTGGTTCAGTATCTACAAAATAATTAATTTGATTCATTATATCAACATAGCCAAATATAAAAATCATATAATCATCTTAAGAGATGCAGGAAAATTACTTAACAAAATTCAACACCCATTTACGATAAAAAATAAAAACTGTCCAAAAAGTGGTTATACAGGAACTTACTTCAATATGACAAACTGAAAGCTAACATCATACTCAATTGTGAAAAGCTGAAAGCTTTTCCTCTAAAATCAGGAACAAGACAAGAATGTCTACTCTCACCACTATTAATCAATATAGTTTTGGGAGACTAGAAAAAAAAATAAAAGACATCCAAAGTGTTAGAGTTCTTAAGCAGAAAAATAATACTTGCAGATGGTATGGTACTATATATGACAAACAAACCCTAAATAATCCACCAAGGAATTAACAGAATAAATGAACTCAGTAAAGTTACAGGATATAAAATTAATGTACAGAAATCCACTGCATTTCTGTACACTAGAAATGATCAGAAGTAGGAATTCTGAAAACAATAACATTTACAGTTGTATCAAAAATAATAAAACACCTTGGAATAAATTTAAACAAGTAGGTGAAAATTTGTACTCTGAAAATTATAAGACTATAAAAAAGAAACTTAAGAGGACACAAATAAGTGGAAGGATATACCATGGGGCATAGGGGTTATAAGGGATCATGGACTAAAAGGGTTAATATTATTAAAATGACAATACTACCAATATCAACCTACAGATTAAATTCAATCACTGTCAAAATACCAGTGGCACTCTTTTCAGGACTAGAACAAATAATCCGAAATTTATGGAATCATAAAAAGACCATGAATAGCCTAAGCAATCTTGAGAAAAAACAAAGGGAGAAGTATTACACTCTCTGATTTCAAAACTATACTACAAATCTATAATAATCAAAACTGTATGGTATTTGCAAAAAAACAACAACAAACAGACACATAGGTCAATACAACAGAATAGAAAGCCCAGAAATAAACTCTTGTTTCTATGGTCAATTAATCTGCAAAAGAGAATGCAAAAATATACTACGGAGAAATTACAGTCTCTTCAATAAACGGTATTGAGAAAGCTATATACAGGTATATGCAAGAAAATAAAACTGGATCACGTTCTTACACCGTATATAAAAATGAACTCAAAATTGACTAAAGACTTAAATTGAAGAACTTGAAACCAAAAAAATCTCCTTGAAGAAAACATAGGCAGTAAACTATTTGACAGAAGTCTTAGTCATACATTTTTGGTTATGTCCCCTCAAGCAAGGGAAACAAAAGCAAAAATAAACAAATGGGACTTCTTCAAACTAAAAATTTCTGTTCAGCAAAGGAAACCATCAACAAAACAAAAAGATAACTTAACAAATGGGAGAATACATTCACAAATGATATGTAAATTAAGGAGTTAATATACAAAACTTATAAGGCATTCATACAACTTAATAACAAAAAATAATTTAATCAAAAAATGGGAAGAGGACATAAGACAGTTCTCCAAAGAAGACATACAAATTACCAACGGACATATGAAGAATGATCAACATCACTAATCATCAAGAAATTCAAATCAAAACCACAATGAGATATCATCTCACACCTGTCAGAATAGCTATTATCAAAAAGTCAACTAGTAACACGTTGGTGAGGATGAGAAGAAAAGGGAAACCATTGTGTAGTATTGGTGGGTCTTCAAAATGCTGCAGTCACTATCGAAAACAGCATGGGGATTCCTCAAAAAACAAAAAATAAAATTAACACAAGACTCAGCAATTTCTCTTCTAGGTATTTATTGGCAGAAAATGAAAACACTAATTCAAAAATATATATGCACCCTATGTTCACTGAAGCAGTATTTATAATAGTGAAGATATAAAAGCAACCCAGGTGTCCATCAGCAGATGAATGGTTAAAGAAGGTATTATTCAGCAATATAGAAAGAAAATAATATCTTGCCATTTTCAAAAAATAGGTATAGACCTAGAGGGTATTATGCTAAGTGAAATAAGTCAGACAGAGAAAGACAGATAATGCATTATTTCACATATGTGAAATCCAAAAATCAAAACCACCAAATGAACAAAACAAAACAAAAACAGACTAACGCAAACAGAGATCAAACTGACAGTTGCCAGAAGGGTGGAGGGATGGGTGAGAAAGGAGAAGGGAAATACAGTCAATAATACTGTGATAAGTTTGATTACTTATCAGTGATAGAAGATTACTAGACTTAGTGTGGTAATCACATTTGTAAGGTAGATAAATGTTGAATCACTAATATTGCACACCTGAGATATATATAATATTATATACCAACTATACTTAAATAAATAAAAAATGTCACCCCCACAATTCTCTTCCTATCTAAAAATATCTTTTGAAAATTAAGGTAAAATAAGAACTTTTTTCAAACAAACAAAAACTGAAAGAATTCATATGGCTGACTTCTATTATAACAACTTTTAAAGGAAGGTCTTCAAGTATAAGAACTATGATACCTGACATAAACTTATATTTATACGAACAAAATAACAGTGTTAGAAATGATAAATAAAAGTAAATATAAAATTAATTTTAATTGCTATATTAATAATGGACTACTGAGACTAAAAATAGTAGTGTACAGTTTCTTAATAAGACATGTAAACATAAAATGTATGACAACATTAACACAAAGGATGAGAAAGAGTATTTAAGAGTAAACCACTATAAGGATCTTATGCAACATATGGGACATTAAAATGCTATTAAAGATTATCTATGATCATTTAAAGACATAGTGTAAACCCTAGGATAACCTCTGAAAATGCGTGGAAGATAAATAAACAAAAAGCCTATATTAGGGAAAAACTGAATAAAAATTACTCCACTACAATAGAAGAAGTCACAGTAAGAGAAAAGAGAAAGTAAGACAGATAGAAAACAACAGTTTTTAGAAAACAAGTAGCAACTTGATAGATATTAATCTAACCATATTAGTAATTCCATTAAATGTTAATTATGTTAAAACATTTATTAAATATAAATTGTCAAATTGATTTCAAAAATAAAAAAGCACGGTCAATTGATATGTTAAGAAAATTCTGCTTTAAAACTAAAAATATAGATAAGTTTAAAGAAAAGAATGGACAGAGAAATATCATTAAAATCCTAATATAAATAAAGCCAGAAATTCCAAGGTGGTGGCAGCTTAAGTGGAAACCACACCGCCACTCTCCCAGGAACAAACTGGAATTACAACTAACATATAGAAAAACCATTCCGAATACTCAACTGAAAACTAGCTGGAAAGCACCCTCATAACCAAGGACCTAAAGTGGAGACCACATAGAGACTGGTAAGAAATGTGGAGGCACAAGAGGGTTGGTCAGGATCCCACTGGCAGCAGCTGAAGTTCCAGAGGAATCTTTCGGCTGTGAGGGGTTCCCAATGAGAATTCTGGGGCTTAAACCCCAAGCTGAGCTTCCCAATCCAGAGCACCAGAACTGAGAAAGGTGCCTACATAACATCTGGTTGTGAAAAGGAGCAGGGTTTCTGTCTGCCAGGGATAGATGGCTGAAAATGCAGGCACTCTCGTATGCAGCCACTCACCCTGGAATCTGGCAGAGGGACTGGCAGTGTGGACTGGAGCTGTGTAAGGAAAATATAAGGATGCTGGCTCTAGGGACAGAGCTCAGAGGGCAGTAATTTGGATTTCTGTGCTGAGTCATTCCTCCATACTGCAGAGGACATACTTCTCAGGCAGATCTTTACCATCCAGGCAGCTTTTACCTGGGGAGGGTGCCGAGCAATTGCCTCACCTTTTGGAAAACCTCTCATCCCACACTGTGGAGTTTAAGCCTTGCTGTGGTCTACAGCCTGAGGCTCGTTAAGAAACTGAGAATAATAGTCTGCAGGCAAAAGGGGACCTCTGGGTGCTTTGAGTCTTTGCCTGATCTGCTTCTGGACCTGGGGCTTAAAAAGTAGAATTGGTGCTCATCTTGGTCCTATCCAAATGCACCTAGCCACAGCAGAGGGAGCCACATGCTGTGGATTGCTGATAGCTGCAAAAAGGGTCCCCAAGGCCAGCCACAAATGGTGTCTGTCAATGGACTGCACCAGAGACCCTCCAAAAAGACTGGGAGTCCTAGAAGATCTACCAGATACATAGAAATAAACCCAAACAGGCAGCCAAAATGGGGAAACAAAAACCCAAACGAAAGGACAAGAGAATTCTCTAAACGAAGAGATAAATGAAATGGAGATAAGCAACCTACCAGATATAGACCTCAGAATAATGATTGTAAGGATGCTCAACAGCATGAAAAACAATTGGGAAACTATGAAGGAAATTAAGAATGACACAGCTGAAATAAAGCATACATTAGAAAGGATAAACAGCAGATTACAGGAAGTTGAGGATCAGATCATGAAAATAGTAGACAGGACAGAGAAAAGCACTCAATCAGAGATAAAAAAAAAAATTAAAAAACAGGAGTACAGTTTAAGGGAGCTGTGGGACAACATGAAATGAAACAATGTTCACATCATAGGGATAACAGAAGGGGAAGAAAGTGAGCAAGGAATAGAAAACCTGTTTGAAGAAATATTGGCAGATAACTTCCCTAACCTGGTAAAAAAAAAAAAAGTCACACAAGTTGAGGAGGCACAGAGAGTCCAAAGCAAGAAGAATCCAAAGAGGCCCATTCCCAGACAATCATAATTAAAATGCCAAAAATTCAAGTCAAAGAGAGAATCTTAAAGGCAGTAAGAAAAAAGCAAACTGTTGCCTACAAGCGAGCTCCCATAAGGCTGTCAGCTGATTTCTCATCAGAAACTCTACAGGCCAGAAGGGAATGGCATGAAGTGTTCAAGATAATGAAAAGCAAGGATCTAAAACCGAGACTACTCTATCCAGCAAGTCTATCATCAAAATAGATGGTGAAATAAGAGCTTCCCAGACAAAAAAAGTCTAAAGGAGCTTATCACCACCAATCAGCATTACAAAAAATGTTAAAGGGACTGCTGTAATAAGAAGTAATATGCTTGGTGGGGCTCCCTTGTGAAGCCGTCCACAGAGGGGCTTTTTTTTTTCTGGGAGTTTTTTGATTGTTACTTCGATTTCATCAGTTGTTGTTGGTCTATTCAGGTTTTCTGACTCTTCCTGATTGATTTTTACATGATCTCACTCATGTGGAATATAATGAACAAAATAATCTGATGAACAAAATAGATCCAGAGACATACAAGCATGGAACAGACTGAAAAATATCATAGGGGAGGTTGGGGTGGGGGAGTTGGTGGAGGGAAATTAATCAAAGAACCTTTATGCACATATGCATGGAGATAGACAATAGTTTGGTGGAGGCCTAGGGGGAAGGAGCAGATGTAGTGGGGAGGGAATCATTGGGGAAAATAAAGGGGCTACAACTGTAATACTCTGAATAATAAAGATAAAATTTTTAAAAAGAAAGCCAGAGTAAGGAACTGAAAACATTTAAATGGATGTGATATTAGAACTTATGTCATACTTGACTAATTTTTTTATAAGTTGAAAATACAAGATAATTAAATTTGTCCATGATATAATTACAGGATAAAAAGAATGGATATGAAACAATCCTGTTCAAAGAGTGATTAAATAAAACTAAGCCATTCAATGCTGATAATCAATCTAATTTAGAACAAAAGAATAAACTAGCTATATAAAAACAATTTGGATTCCCACTTTTCATAGTCTGACCCCCCTACTTAGAACAACTAGGAGAGCTGGAGTAAAACCAAAATAAAACACAATCACCTCTTTGAGGGCAATGGAGAGTAAAGACAGGGACCCTTTATTTGACCATGATCCTAAATAAGAAGAAACCCCAAAGATGTGATTTTGGCATTTGGGCCATTTTTCTCAATATGGGCATGTTTCTGAAAGAAGCGGTTCAATGTCTTAGCATTTGAACAAAAATTTTAACACACTTATGGGAAAAAAGGGTTCAGGGGCCACCAAACGGGAGGAAGCACTTACAAAAACCTTATGATTCAAGGTGCAACTTTGTAGACTTACACCCTAGAGTAGTGGTGAACCAGAAAATTACTAGCCTTATCACCTTGACTTTATTATGTCATGTAGGATTGCTAATGCTTACTGAAAGTAAAAATAATTGCTTTTAAACAATATAAACAATGATCTCAAAAAAGTTAATTTGAACTAAATACAGAAAAAGATACACATACAAAATATTAAAATTCTCAGAGTAAGTCAAATAAGAAATATGTAAGACTTCAACGTAGAACAGTAAAAACTGTTACTGAAATAAAATTTAAGAAAAACTAAAGAAATTGAAGTGATCTATGACGTTCACAATTTGGAGGTCACAATCTTGAAAGAGATTTATATATACAGTATAAATCCAGCTACAATAATCTAAAAATTCTATTCCTTGCCAAAACCACAGCAAGTTGTTTTTAATTTGTATTTTGTCAAATTAATCCTAAAATCTAAACAGAAACTCAAAGAATCAAGAATAGCTTAGACTTTCTTGAGAAAAAGGACAAGGTTGGAAAGACCTTACTCAGCAAGATACTGATCTTAATTGAACACTAAAAGTAATTATGACACTATGGCACAAGGATAGACAGACAGACAAATGGGGTAGAACTGATTGCCAAACAAGAATCTAGTATATAGGGACATTTGATTTATAACAAAAGTGGCAGGGCATGGGGGGAAGAAGAGTTTTTCAAATAAATAGTGCTGGGTCATCTTGATATCCATATTACTCCCATCCTCATTAAACTCAAAAAACTTAATTCCAGATGAAAGACACATCTAAATATAAAAAGCAAAGAACAAGTAGCCAGAAGATAAGGTAGGAAAAATGTAGGCAAATATATCACCTACAATGGAAAAAGCACTAACAAACAAATCTAGATAAACTGTTGCATTAAAATTTACAATTTCCATTGATCAAAACAGATCATATAGGTAATGATATGAAAAGCCACAGAATAGAAGATATATATATTATATACATACACACACACGTATATATAAATGCATAACACACATATATATAAATGCATATGGTTGTGTGTGTGTATATATATATAAACATAATCGTCAAAGGACTCAATTTAAAAATGCATAAAGAACCTTTACAAATTAATAGGAAGACGACAAGCAACTCAGTTTTGTGTGTTTGTTTTTTTTTTAAATCAGCAAAGGATTTCAACAGGCAAATAACAAAGGAAGAAAACCAAAGGACCAATAAATATATAAGAGGGTGCTCAATTTCATTAATTATCAAGAAAATGCAAACTAAAAATACAATGGGACACCACCATACTTCTACCAAAATGGTTAAAATATAAGATTGATAATACTAAGTACTGTTAAAGATATGAAGAAATATGAACTCTCATATGCTTCTGCTGAGTAAACTTACATAACCACTTTAGATATCCAACTGGCATTATTTAGTACAATTGAACTTGTACAAACACTATGAATCATAAATTCTACTCCATGTTATTTACCCAAAAGATATACATACAAATGTGCAGCACACCTAAGAGTAATGTACAAGCAGCATTGATATGTAAAATGTAGCATTATTTGTAACAGCCCGAAACTAGAAAATTCCAATGACTATCATCAGTGAGATAGATTAATATACACCCACAAAGGAATAAAAAATGGAATAAAAATAAACTATTACTACATACAACAAGGATGAATCTCATAAACATAATGTTGAATGAAAGAAGCCATAGATAAAAGAATACATACTGTACAATCCCATTTATATAAAATTTAAAAAAGACAAAACTAACCTAGTATTAAAAGTCAGGATGGTGAAACTGAAGAGGGGCAAGAATAGTGTCAAGAAAAGGAGCACAGCCCGGCCGGGCGTGGCTCAGCGGTTGAGCATCGACCTGGGATCCAGGCGATCAGGGTTCGATTCCCGGTCAGGGCACATGCCCGGCTTGCGGGCTCGATCAATGACTCTCTCATCACTGATGTTTCTATCTCTCTCTCCCTCTCCTTTCCTCTTTTCGAAATCAATAAAGATATATTAAAAAAAAAAGAAGAAGAAGAAAAGGAGCACAGTGTGGGGGCTTCTGGAGTACTAGTAACATTCTACTTCTTGACTTAGGTGATGGTAATATGAGTGCGTTCATTCATTCATTGAGCTTATACACTTTGCATTTGCGTGACACTTGAATTAAAAATGTGAATACATACACATGTGTGTGTGTGCGCATGAGCAATTTAACTCCGGGCCAGTCTCTTCTAGGAATGCTCTTTGATATGTTACTAAAAAACATTAAAAAAAAATATTTTTACTGACTTTTAGAGAGAGGAAGGAAGAGGGGAAAGAAGAAATAGCTGTGGAGTTGAGAGCCAGACATCAATTGGCTGCCTCCTGCACACACCCCCTACTGGGGACTGAGCACACAACCTAGGCATGCGCCCTAACCTGGAACAGAACAGGCAACCTTTCAGTGCGCAGGATTGATACCCAACTAACAGCCATACTAGCCAGGACTAAAAAACATTTTTATCTATTAATCACAATAAAAAAGTGTTTGGTTATTCAAGCTCCAATTATATATGTTAGCTATAATTTGAAAATTTATTTTGAAAGTCTATATCTAAACTTTTCATCATCACCTCAAAGATGTCTACTTTTTATCATGTTACCATTTGTGCAGGTTTTTATTTTATTGGATATTGAAACATGCTATATGACAATGGATTATAAATTCAGCAGAGTCAATGTCTGAAAATTATTCAAGATCTCTGGACACTGAAATATAACAGATTTTGTATAATGAATAACAAGCTAAAAGTATTAAAACAGTGCATTTATGAAATATAGTCACAAAATATGTAATTAACCATTCTCAAAAATTCTTAACTATACCATTGTGTTTATTGTGTACTGTTTCAATATGTTTGAAAGGGCAGGAAAGGAGTAAAATGAGTAAAAAACAAAACAAATTGTAATGTATACCTCATATTTTCAGCCGAGTCTTCTGGCATTGGAGCAACAGTTTGTACAGCTGGAAGGTTTTTGCTGGTAGCACCATTCACAAAACTAGAAGAGGAGGAAGTGGAGGAGGACCCTGAATCCACTGCACCTGTTTCCAAAATAATAATTTTAGCTTTAAATATACATTTATTTAATAAAATAATTTTCATTACATCATTGCTATCTCATTTTGAAGAACTACTCATCTGAATTCCAAAACAGAATTTAACAATTAAAATCACTGGCTATTAGTACACTAATTACTATTTATATTTATAATTAAATTCTAGTTGATTTACTTATATTAATCTAACAAAACTACATATTACAAACGGGGTACAAATAAAAGACATCAATAAATGAAAATAATTTTAGATAAAATGCTGATAAAAACCATGCAAATTTAGATGTAGAAAATTTATCTGTTTTATGGCTGTGCTGTAATATTTTCAGTTTCCATCATCTAAAATATAATTTACAATAGATTGAGCATAAATTTGTGGCACTGGAGAATGAAATGCTTTATTCTGATAGAATGATTGCTTAAGAAGGGATATAATGAGTATAATTATACCTGATTTTAAAATGAGTTCTCCTCAACGATATGAAGATGCCATTTTAGAACAGATTTTTCTACAATACACTAGGTAAGTTAAGTATATGAAATAGCTGTGGAGTTGAGAGATATCTAGTGTTCCTAAATATCTTATCTTACATTAATTCCTATAAAATGGGATTGCTTACTGGAATTTCCACTCTTAACACTTACACAGCATCTATGTGCCAAAATATAGGGTGTCGCAAAAAACATACACACACTTTAACAGCTGATAACTCACTTAATTTTCACTCCTTTTCAGGTTTAACTGATTTGAAATAATGGGTGAAGCCGGACTAAGCTTTGAAAAAAGAAAATTTATCCTAAAGTGCCGCTAGACTTCTTTTTCTATGGGATACATGAAAGATAAATTTTACGGTACAAAACCAGTAACAGTTGATGAATTAAGGGTGCACAAGTACCCAAAGAAATGATTCCTGATGTTTGTGATTCCATTGCTTCATGTTATCAGGAGTGCCTGGACCAGAATGGTCATCAGTTTGAAAATAAGCATTGACAAAAAAATTATTCATTTCTGTAGATTGTTTAAAATTTTTTAAATGAACTGTATGTTAATAAACACTGACTTTATAATAATTCAAAGTGAGTATACTTTTTTGGGACGCCCTGTATAAAATGGACAATGGGTCCCATTTAGATGCTGACCAACAAAACCTCTAAGGAGGCGGTTTATTACTTATATTTTATTTTTCATTGTAATATTATATACTTTATACTATCAGTAGAGCTCTTGCTACCATCATTTCTTATATCTCTTATTAGTTCATAAAATAAAAATTAGAAAATAACTTGTTTCATATAAAAATAAAAAAGGTGATTTAATTTTCCATTTATGTATATTTTAAAAATAAGGACTTAATAAATACCAAATGCAGTTTTTTTCTACTACATTGGCATATGTTAAAAACCTAAACACTTTTTATGGTATATATTTTGGTAAAAGAAACATTTTTATTCCTATTTCTAGAAAGCAAAATGAATATAAAGAGTAAGATTATAAATGGAATACAAAAATTTTATATAAAGTCTTCAGAAAAGCCAAATATAAATATTTATTTATAATATAGGTAAATCAGAGGTGTTATGTTCTTTAAAACAATGCCATTAATGATATCTAATTGCTCATATAAATATCAGAGTACAGTCTATTTACTACAACCCCATAAATGTGTTGTTTATGGTATGTCACTCTGGTGGTATGATAAACAAGACAGATACAAAAGGCACAAAGAAGAGCTATGAAATTAATAAAAATGGGAAGAATCTAAGTAATGGTAATAGATGTAAAAGTTCAAGGCTATACAGTTTGGAGAAGAGAAGGCTACTATAATCAGGGAAGAAAAGTCAGGGATCATTCTGCAGTGTATAAATACCTAAAATGGAATGACAAAGATTTGGGTAAGCATTTATTTAGCTATTAAGCAACAGGAACATTTCTGAAAATTTACAAAAAAATAATAAGAAATTGTAGTGATTTGGAACTATCTGTCCCTAGAATCATTAGAAAAATGATTGGACAATGAATTGGATACAAATGTAATCTAGGTGTCTGTGTGTGTGTGTATGTGTGTGTGTGTGCGTGTGTGTGTGTGTGTATGTGTATATTCATAGTCACACATGGTTCTTAGTCACCATGTGTTTTTAATCAAGTTGAAGATCTTACATATCTAGGTCCTCAGGGGAGCTCTGCCTTCCCTTAGAGGATTTAGAAAAGTATATAGATTAGGATTCAACCAGTAAATGACACTAAAGCTAGTTTCTGTCACTAACATAGTTAGTACAACTTCTTATTCTTAATAAAATTTACACACACCCTACAACTACAGACAGATTCTGAAAGGCAGTAACATAAAGTAGAACCATCTTAAAGATTAAGAGAACCTTAAATTATCAGGGTATTTTATTTTTAAGATCAAATAAGCACAAAAATGAAGATACAAAAAACAGAAAGAAAAAGATGAGGTATCACAAAAATATGTAAGGACAATACCTGTTGTATTAATCATACTTTTTGGTGTAGCTCCAGTAGCTGCAAATATATTAGAAGTGCTGCCTGTTGGCAGCCCACTTCCAGCTGCAGTGGCTCCCACAGTGGTTACAGCTAAACTGCCTGGAGGTGGCTTCTTCACAGGCACCACGACACTCCTGCAAAGAAAGAAATGATAGGAAATAATAAACAACACAAGACGAATTCTAATCCTACCATGGGAGATACATCTAGACAACATATTATTTTCTTTACTTTTTCCTGTTTTGAAAACTCCTGAGTACAACTTCATTGCTGAAAACAATATTGATATTAAGGATGTTAAGGATATTAAGGATATTAAGGATGGATATTAAGTGTGTTGACTACTATAATTCACATGGAAAATAGTTATGTAGAATTTGGAGTTTGCAAACATGTCTCAAGATGGCATGTAGGTTATAATCACAAATTTTGGAAAATGTATGCTTAAGTCAGAATATTCTGCATATGCACACAGACTTTTTTTGCAAAATTATACATAAAATGTCCATCTTACCTACAATATAGTCTCCATGTGTCAAATAGTCATAAAAACTTCGAAATCCAAATTCTAAATCTTCTTTATAGTAAAGCAAAAAATTAAACCAAGAAATCTGATATTAAATAAGTTCATATTTTATTTTTATGAAAAAAAATTAATTTTTTTTTCCAATTTGCATTCACTTTATAATGTCTCAAATTAAATTTGTTTTCATAGAAGGAATGTTAATATAATGAAAAAGAACTAAGATTATACATTATACATTTGGTGAAAATCTATTTAGCTTTTAAGCCTTGACTTTTTGAAGATAGGAGGTGAGTCTTTTCTCCCATATTTCTTTAGCATATTTAAGTGAATTTCACACAAAAAGTCTGAATAGGACATTGTGTTAACCTTAAATTATAAATGAATGGTAATATTAGTCAACTTAAAAGATAAAGAAACTATTTTTCCAACATAATAAATATCTTTGTTTCTTTGCAGGAAGCTTCATTCTTAAACTTTACAGCACTGTGACTTCATTTAACGCATACTTTCAAGCACTCATTGAACTTATTTATCTAGAATAGTGATTTTCAATCTTTTTCATCTGATGGCACATATAAACTAATTACTAAAATTCCTAGCACACCAAAAAACATTATATTTTTTGCTGATGTGAAAAAAAAAAGGTATAATTTTGCTTCATTCAAACCAGGCAGCTATTGTTGTGTTGGCTGTTCTCTTTATTTTATCTGACAATATAAGAGAAAAGAGGTCCGTTCCCCTGACTAAATAGTCAGGTATTGAAAGATTTAAAAATTCTTGTAGCACACGAGTGTGCCAAAGCACACCATTTGAAAATCAATGATCTAGAAAGCACATATACGAGATGTTTTAAACTTAAGTGTAATGCTTGAAAACTGGTGACTGAGAGTAGAAAATATCCAATCTAAATGAGGTCTTTAAATGTATCTATATTTTACAAATTACCCATTAAAAAGCTCTACCTAAAGGCATCTATATCAATGGCTCATGATCAAATAAGTATGACTTAAACTTCCTTAATGCCAACATTTTTTCAAATAAATACTTTTGTTAATGTTGTCAATGACTTCTTCAATGTCAGAGCTCTAAATTTGTAAGAATTACTCTTTTTAAAAAATATTTCCAGCTAATGAAATTATTATTATTAAACATTATTAACTATCATTGTTTTTTGGTAAACAAAGGTTATTATAACCTTAAATAATTTTACTTGTGCCAAAAATTTTTCATCATTACTTATGGGTACTTTGTTCTTTTCTCTTTACAGATACATTCAAATTCATTAGACTCAGCCCTAAACTCTCAACTATTTTATTAAACTACCTAAATCACAAATTATGTTTCCACTGGCCATTGCTTATCTAGTAACTTCATTTATACCACTGAGAGGCAGTGTAACATGGAAAGAACATAGGATGTGGAGTTAGAATATTAAGTCATGGGAACTAAATCACTCTCAAGCTTTGTGATCTTAAATTTGTTTAGCACTGTAAAAATGGCAAGATGAATGCCACTTATGTCACATATAAGGGGAGAGATTAAAGAGGACTATTTAAAAGTACTTTGTCAATTATGAGTTATCTTATAAATGTTAGCAATTGTAACCACTGTCTAAAATGAAATAATTCTCTGTCTATAAGACACATGGTATCAAGTTATCATGATCTACATAAAGATCAATTTAAAAAAGAACAAACTTGCTCAGCCAGGGTTGCTCAGTGTCTAAGTGTCAACCCATGAACCAAGAGTTCACCAGATCGATTCCTTGTCAGGGCACATGCCTGGGTTGCAGGCTCAATCCCCAGTGAGGGGTGTGCAGGAAGCAACTGATCAACGTTTCTCTCTCATCTGTTTCTATCTTTCTATCCCTTTCCCTTCCCATCTCTCTAAAAAAATCAATAAAAACATATTAAAAGAAAAAGAGGACAAACTATAATTTTGGGCGTATCTTCTCTAAACTTCTAATGTTGAGATGCACTATTACACTGGCTATCTAGAAAGAAAACAAAGTTACCAAGTCTTGACTTGAAAATAAGTCATTAGTGAAACTATAATATTTTTTTCTATGTCCCTCATTAATATGCTTATGGATAAAATAAAGCAACACAGGTTGATTAACAGTGTGTGAGACAAATTTACAGATGGTAGAAAGACTATTATCAAAAATTTCTGATTAACAGATCATCACTAACTTTGGGCAAAAACTCTCTGTAAGGCTAGTACAAACATAACCTCAACAACCTGTAATGATGGCTTGTAAATCAATGCAAACATTAGATGCCTGTCTACTAAAAAACTGAAAGCAGCTTATTTAATAACAATTGATGTGAAAGTCTCCAGACACTTCATTGACAGCAAACTCAGCTGTGTCTGATAGCATGACATGGTACTTAAATATAGTAGCACAGTGGCTAAAAGTCCAAGTATTAATGACAGGCAAACCTGAGTGAGAATCCTACCTCCACCAATTACTAAGACATGTGGGCATGTCTTACATTGGGCAAGTAAATCTGTCTAAGCTCCATTCTCCTCACCTTTAAAATGAGACATATAACAGTTTGAACCTCATAAGACTGTCATAAAGATAAAAGGGTATAATGCATATAAAGTGCTTAGCACTTTACCTAGAATATTTTAAGTAGTCAATACATTTTAACTATTATTAGTATTTTTATGATTCCCAAAAGTGCTGATGCAATCTGTGTCTAGATCAGTACCCAGATTGAAAGAAGCAATAAATCTGATACACTCTGTGATTGTCAGGCCTCATAAACAAAATCCTATGTGCAGTTTTGGGCACCATATTTCAAGAATAATGCCAAACAGTATCATGCCCACATGACAGTAAATCTAGAAATTAAGTCATGTGAGAAAAGGCTGAGAGACTAAAATATTGTAGAAAAAAGTGAAAAAAATTCTACCAATTAAAAATTTGATAAGGAAACAAGGTATATGATAAAGAAACAAGGCAAAACTTCCATGTATTTCCAAGTATCAAATTAAGATGAACAAGAGGATGAAATCTCTAGTAACTCATGAACTCCATTTTTCAACCACTAATGTGTTCAAAAGGCTTAGATGATCATGTCACAAGGGATGTGCTAAGATGGGTGGGAAGCTAGATTTGACTGTTTTCTCAGATTCTTTCTCCATCTACAACTTTATGCATTTATAAGAACTACTATTTCCCCTGTGATTATTATGGCCACATTGTTTATCTGGAATCAGAGGACTGTACATTCCTGTTTTTAATATCATTTCTTCACCAGCACTATCCATTCCATAACACCTGAAATCATTCTATGTCCATTTCAAATAATTTGAAAGTTTATACTTATCAGTATGTATTGATAACAAAGTCATGATCTTTTGAATAATTATATATTTTCTTTCTTTGTTATTGTTGACAGTATTACAGATGTTTCCCATTTTCTCCTTTTTTGACCCCCTCACTCAACCCCCACCCCAGCTCAGGCCTTCCCCACACTATTGCCTGTGCCCATGGGTTATTCAGATATGCATATGTTTTTTGGTTAATCTCTTCATGCCTTCCACATTCCCCAGTATCTGTTATTCTGTTCAATGTATCCATACCTCTGGTACTTTTTGTTCATCAGTTTATTTTGTTCATTAGATTCCACATTTAAATAAGATCAAGTGATATTTTTCTTTCTTTAACTGGTTTATTTTGCTTAGTATAATAGTCTCCAGGTCCATCCATACTTTTTCAAAGGGTGAAAGCTCCTTCTTTTTTATAGCTGTATAGTATTCAATTGTGTAAATATACCAGTTTTTTAATCCATTCTTCTACTGATGGGCACTTGGGCGAATTCCAGATCGTAGCTATTGTAAATAATGCTGCTATGAACATAGTGGTGCATATATTCTTTCTGATTGGTGTTTCAGGATTCTTAGGATATATTCCTAGAAGTGGGATCACTGGGTCAATCAGCAGTTCCATTTTTAATTTTTTGAGGAACCTCCACTGTTTTCCACAGTAGCTGCACCAGTCTGCATTCCTAACAGCAGTGTACTAGGGCTTCCTTCTCTCCACATCCTTACCAGCACTTGTTGTTAGCCAATTTATTACTGGTAGCCATTCTGGCTCTTATAAAATCTTCTATCAGGTTGTTACTCAACATTTGCCACTTGGTTATCTATTCCACCTACTTTAAAAGGCTTACCTAGAAGTCTATTGTATCCATTTGGGGTACCTACTAGGGTGCATAAATTCTCTAAAACATACCCAAGTTTTTGGAGTACATACACGTTTTCTTGGTTGGGCATATAACTTTTATCTGGATTTCAAAAATATAGCCAAACAAAAGTTAAGAGCCTCCAACCTAAACTATTAACATATTCCACTCTTCTTCTACACTGCTATTTATACTTATAGAATCCTAGAATCCTCTACATTACACATAATTTACCAATTGCATTTTTCTATCTTAAATATATTCTATGTTTTCCCACACAATTTCACACTTCTGTCCCACACCATTAGACTGCAAACTATAAAGAAGAGGACAATTCCCTTATATACATATACCTTTACATACTCCAATACTGTAACTGTTATCATTAAAATAGAACAAGCCAGGAAATTATGCAATCTAATTAATCTAATTCACTTCATCAAAATGTTCCACTGAAAACAAACAAATGAACAAAAAACCCCAAAATGTTCCATTGAGTAACTGATTATATGTTTTGCAATCCACTGATATATATATATATAATATATATATATATATATATATATATATATATATATATATATATATATAATATATATATAAAGTAAAAATTCATTCATTATCGGACTTATCTCAAAGCCAGAGATTTGTGGGAAGAGACTGGATAGGAAAATACTACCATCATCCAAGCATGAAAAGATGGTAATTTGGATTGGAATGGTAAAGTGAAAGTGGTGAAAAGTGCATCAAATTCTGACTATACTAAAAAGGTAGAGCAAACAGAATTTGCAGAAGACTGGATGTGGGAGAAAAGTCAAAGATGATGTAAAGATTTTTGCCTTAAGCAACTGAAAGAATAGAGGTGCCATTCCTTAACACAGGAAAAACTATGTTTGGAGCAAGGTTTTTAATAACTATTAACTTATTAATCATCCAAGTAGCTATGCTGAAAAAGCAATTAGATAAACAAGTCTATAGTTTAGGTGAGAGGTTTGGGTTGAGACATAAATTTGAGAGTCATCAGTTTATACACTATTTAATGCTAGGAAAGTGGATGAAATCAATCACCAAAAAAGTGGATTCAAATGGAGATTAGATGTGGTCCAAGGACAGAATCTTGGGGAGGTCTGCATTAATTGGTTCTATGAATTTTGTAAAAAGATTACTTTATCTGTATACCTCAAGATTTTTTAAGTATAAAGTGAGATACTGAAGAAAGGGCTTTTTAACAGTGACTCACTGAAGCAAGTGAGTTTGATAATTATTCACGCACCATGTAAAAATCCCTTTCTTACCTATGTCCCTTCCTCCTTTCCTGTAACACTTATTGAGCACTGACAGGTTAAGGGCATACAACTACACTGACATGTTCAGGGGATACAAAGACAAGACACAACTCGTGCCTTTAGAGATACTTTAAGGAAACATAAGATACAAACAAATCAACTGTGTAATATATTTCAATAACTGCTCTGGAAAGTTATGCAAAATGCTTTTTAGGAACACAAAAGGTGTGTGTTATTGGGAAGAGTGAGCTGAATCTAGAGGGATCAATAGAAATTAGCCAAGAGGAGAAAATTTTAATAGTAAAAACTTAGATAGGCAAAGACATATTGAAAAAAACAGCAGAATGAAGGAACTCCAAATAAATCCTTACAACTGGTGAAAGTTGAGAACTTTCCATTCCAAATTAAAAGTTCCTCCTTTACTGGGTAGTAACAGGAATTTATTTTAGACCTGTATTTAAGAAAATTGTCTCTGGCATATGTGAAAAATACATTGATGGTGGGGAGGAGCATCTGGAAATAGGGAGGCCAGGTAGGAAGTAACAGAAGGAATCTACTTGAGAGATGCTCGGCCTAAAGTGAGGCAATAGCTTTAGGAATGGACATGTCCTATCTTTTCTGGAATTCAGGTACTTTAACCAAGTTCAAAAATAGTCATCTGCTACTTACTTGAGACTAATTATAGGGCCATTTCATGTATCATAGAATTTTGAAACTTTATGAGACTTGGTAGAAAGAATGAATTATTCTGAGTGTTGGGAAATGGAGTTCCAGAGAGCCAAAGACAATATTTAAATGTTACACAACTAATTACAAAGAGACCCATTATTAAAAGTCAGTTCTCTGACTTTCCAGATTATCACTCTTCCCTCAGGCTTATAGATGTTAAACATTTATTTTAAAAGAAAAAAGAAAAAAAAAGAAACTGTGGAGAAAAACAATCTGGTAATGATTTTAGGGTGACATTACAATTTACTGATGTTCATGAGAAATCACAAGGTTACTGCTATGATGTTTTCATGTTATATGAGTCTTATTTTATATTTAGAATATCAACCAAAAAAGATATATAAGAAATAATTGAGTATTGTATTAACCTGCCCTTTGAAGAGAGAAATTTTTCAGCTCACTGACTGCCTATATAAATGCCAGGAGAGACAAAGGCAACAAAATTGCAGAAATGAGGGTATCATCAAAATTGCATCTTCTGTCAACTGACCTTAAAATACTATACCCAGGACACTTGGAGCATAAAAATAACTGGGATTTCAGTGGGTAGATATCACAGAAACTATGAAATGTAAAGGTTGACAGCTTTTTAATAAATTTGGCTCACATTTACCTATTAATCCTTTAAATAATATAATCAACACATTAAAAAAAAACTAGAAAACTATAAGAACAGAAATTGAAATTCTCAGCAAAATTAATTCCAAGTTTAAAGAAATCAATGTAGGAGGATCCCATGAACTCTATTAAAACGTATCTTTATTATATACTCTAAATTGTCATCCTTAGCCTTGATGTCAAAAATGTTAGTGTTAAAATGTTAGAGAGAAATACCTAGCCTAAGCTTGTACTTTGGGTTTAATAATACAAAAGCTATCTATATTGATTTTTTTAGTCCTCTAATATTGACAACTTTTTTTAAATTTTAGAAATTTTCTTTCTCAGAGAATGATACACTTGGAAACAAGAATATTCAACTCTGAGGGGAGAAAATGCAGGCTACTTTGCCTGAACATATCAAACCCAGGAATTTGAATACAAGCAGATTTACAAAATCCTGAGGGATCATGTAAGATAAATGTTTATTAGCTAGAAAAGCAACAAAATCTATTTGTGAAATCCCATACTTACAACAATTTTCTAACCATAAGAATAGTTAAAATCTATGGAGAAGCATATTGTCCTCTGACTTTTTTTTGGGGGGGGGGATGTTGTCCATACTAAAGGGGAACCTCAAGAATCTCAGGAAAACCAAGACTGAGCTAAACCACAAATTCTCAAAAGATTAAAAACGTGGATATGTAAGAAATTTTAGTATAAAAGATAAAACTTAATTGGCGGTTTAGAAGAAAAGCATCACCACAACCTAAAAGTTACAAGGTTACTAATTCATAAAATATATAGCTCACCTAGAATATTTTATTTTATTTATTTATTTATTTATTTATTTATTTATTTATTTATTAATTAAATTTATCTTTATTGATTTCAGAGAGAGGAAGGGAGAGGGAGAGAGAGAGAGATAGAAACATCGATAATGAGAGTCATTGATCGGCTGCCTCCTGCACGCCCCCGACTGGAGATCGAGCCCACAACCCAGGCATGTGCCCTGGCCAGGAATCGAATCGCGATCTCCTGGATCCTAGGTCGATGCTCAACCGCTGAGCCACACTGGCTGGACAACCTAGAACATTTTATAAAGCATAGACCTATATAGAAATCTACTAAAAGAGAGTATTTGGGGAATCTTTAAAACTTGATTTATGAGTTCTGTGGTGAGATTATTAAGCACTTCTGTTAAAAATAAAACCATAATAAATATTTCTCTTTGCTTCATGGTAATAGAACATTAGAAAAGCTGTTATAGTTTTAAAATTATAGTTCCACTGTGCACACAATGTTTTCTCATTATACAACAATACTAGAGGATCTCTAGCATTTTCAGTGCTTTACAATTCATAAATAGACATTTGTTAGGGCCACTCAGTGTAATCAAAGATACCTAAATCTGCACAGATGATGATGAGAGGGAATGAAAGAAAAAGAATCAGCTCTTTCCATATATGCAGATGAGAATATTTCTGTATTTCATAATAAATCTGATGAAAGATTTTAAACTAAAAGAAAAAAGGGTCATTTTAGTTAGGTCATGATGTTTCTAAAATTTGATATTGTAGTTTACTTAATGAAAATGAACTTCAAAAAATAAACAATAAACTTCAAACCACTGAAATTCATCAATGCTCCATCCACTCCTAAGTGGTGAGAAGCACCCTATGGAGAACCTAAGTTAACACAATTCAAATCACATTAGTTGTTTCAGGAAGCTATTTCCAAATTTATAATCTAGAATAAGTATAAAGAATACATGTCTGCAATAGAACAAATAAATGATTGGCTAACAAAAGTAAAATCCTAAGTGATTTCCATGGGGATTGCACAATATTATTAAGTATGATTTAGTTATAAAGAAATGAAAAAATGAGTTTATAGCTATTTTTAAACTAAAAATAATGTGATAAATACATTATCAGTACAGTAAGACCCGTGATAATTCTGTGTTTGAAACTGGTAATATTCAGGACTTTGCTTTGAAAGCCTATGATCTTGGATCCTATTTTCAAAAATTTGATCTGATGTTAAAAGATAAGTCATAACTTGGGTTTCAGACTTCAGTGTTTCAGAAATGTGTTTATATACTTCATAATGTAATTATAGTTATCTTAAAACAGATAAGGCAAATGGTAGCAATATTTTAGAAATATAATTGAAAAATGCAGTTGTCCAGAAGCACTTGTGGGTATGATGTCTCTGAAAAGCTGCTCAAAGCTCTAGAGTTTGAAGTTAAATTTTTGATATTGTCACTCTCAATCTATTGAATGGCTGACAGACAATCAAACCCTTCTGGCTGGCTGGCAGCTCATTTTGCTGGCAGGTGGCAAACAATTAGACACACCAATTTGTGCCTCCTGATGACATTAAAGCATGAAACTAAGTTGTATGCAGGGCCTAGTGATTTGTGTGAAAGCATTTCAAAAATAATACTCTTTGCCGTGGCAACTCATTTCAGACTGCCACCTCCCATTATGGCTTTGAGCAGTGAAGACGACAGACTTGAGTTACGTGCAGTGCAAGGCCACTTCTGTTCAATCCTTCATCTGCGCCCCCAGAGACCTCAATCCCCTCCTTTCATCAATATCACCTCATCATTTACATTTGATAATACTTGAGCTACTGCATATATTAACTACGCTGGAGACCCTTTTCCTAAAAAGAATTAAAATATGCTTTGTGCACTTCAATTTCATTTCTACTTATAAAATTTACACTAATGATTCCACTCCCATTGCATGTTGCACAAAAGCTCCGAAGAACAAATCAAATAGTTCAATTTTTTAAAGCAATATTCTCAAAAGTGTAATAAATTTTGAGTAGCTAAAAATATTGGCACTCAGGTGATTGCTTTGTTAGGGTTTATAGAACAAACTGTTCTAACAATAATCCAAAGTAAAAATGTTTTACTTAATCTTATTTTACTACCTTTTCTTGTGCAAATTACAAGAATTCTCTGTATTTACTGTTTTGTATTTTAACAAAATTTAAATATATAACAAAATTAAATGGAATGCAAACTTTCATTACTCTAAACTAAATTATCATAACATTTATTTATAGAATTATATAATTAAAGACACTTACATTCATATTTATATGCACTCATAAATGCACATACCCAGATATCCTGGGACCATAAACCAAATAGGTGAGATAGAGGACATTAACACGAAATGACATAGGAACATAGAAGATATCACATGAATGAACATCTGAATATTAACACAAACTATTTTAAAAAGAAATGTCTTTCTACATTTATAGAACCCTCCTTTTTCAGTTTTTTAAATTTTTGACACATAACACATTTTATCTTATATAAAAATTATTTGCAAACAGTTTTATCTCTATTACGCCTAAATACATAAAAGACAAAATATTTTATTCATCTTTATTATCCTACATAATGACTAATGTCATTTATATCTTCACAATAAATTTTCAAGAAATATCTGTAGGACACTGGTTAAAATGTGTAAAGGCAAATTTAAATTTTGTTTTTATATAAAAAAGATAATCCATCCTAACTGAAAATGGCTTTCCTGCCACTCCTCTACTCCTAAACACCAAAAAATTACTGTCTCTAATGTAGACAAAACAGTTTGACGATTTTAGAAAAAGTAATATGGAATAGAGATTATAGTTTTACATTACAGGTTAAGAAACATTTGATTTCCTAACTTGATTCTTTCTAAAAAGAACTGCTTGCCAATCACTTCACATACATATATACGTTTTTATGTAGGAAAAAGTGTTTTGAACATTCAGAAGGTAAAAAATAAAAGTATGTAAACATAATTTGGAATATGTATCAAAGTTAAGTAATATTGTCAGAATTAATGACTATTCTAAAATATTTTTCTAATGCTGCATATGTTTTTAAATAGTAGAATATATTATTTGCACAAGTTCTTTGTTTCTAAAATATTTTACTCTTCTGTGACAAGTATAATGGAATAGAAAAACAAATTTTTGGTTCTCAATTAAAAGTTCCTCGTATGATTAACATCTGAATCTAAACAGATAGATGGGGCCATGTTATAAATCGTTTACAACCTTAAAATGCCTTTCAGCAATATTTACTTTCCAATATATGTCTCAAAATATGGCTTTTACATGGATAATATAAATTCCATAAGAAAGATGATCACACATTTAAATTTTTTTTCTATACACTTCCATTTAAAACTCAAATTTGAATTTTATTATTTAAGGTAGGCTACTTAATATCCAACAATTATTATAGTTTTCATTATTATTATAATGGAATTTCAGAACCAGACTTTGAAGAAATCTGGCCTATCCACTCCCCATTTATATCCATAAAACAATTAAGTCCAAAAAGATCAAGTGACTTCCCCAGTGTAGTGTAGCCATTTGATGGTCAATTATAACCAGAATCTGAGTTTCTCTATTTCTAATTCAATGTGCTATGCCTTACTAAGAGTTAAATCAAGGTGGTCTGTCACTTAGACCTAATATTTTTAAATTAACACTCAAATGTTCCTTCCATGTATAGAGCACTGTAAATAATCAGTTCAGTATTTACCTGTCAAAGGAATGAAACTGCATAGGAAGAATAGCTTGCGCTTCTCTTTTCAGTGCTGGATCTGGGTATGGGATAGGATCAGGGCCACATTCTGCAATTTCAATTGGAGCAGCCACAAGACTTTTCAATATTTCCTTGACATTGATGCCTTTGGTTTGACTAATGCTAGATATGGATGGTGCAGGCTTCAAAATTTCACTGGGGTTCTCAGTTAAGCTTTCCTGTGATTTTTTCACTTCAGACGACAAAGTGGATAACAATTCACTCATGGCATCAGGGCCTGTACTAGGCTCTAATTCTGCCCCATTCAAGATGCTAGCCACTTGCTCTTCTCCAATTCCTGAATCTGTATGAGGAATAGAACTTTCTAGCTGAATTTCTTCACCGGGTGCTGGTGTTTCTTTTTCCTTTATAGTGTCTGGAAATGCAGCAGCTGTTTCTGTAAATGAAAGAAAATGGTTTAAATAAAAAGTAACAAGTGGAAACCCAATAATATTAATAAAATATTCTCACATATTAGAGAAAGTAAAACCTGTAACAAACAAAAAAATCTGCTATCTGGATGTGTAGGACAACTGGGTTAAAATATATTCATATATACCTGTATTTGTTCAATAACCATCAACAGACCCTGTTTCTTTAATAAATCATCTGGCATTTCAAAACTGGTATCTTTAAAAACAAGGACAAAGTTCCTATACAATTATTCATAACATCTTATAAATAATTATAATATGAAGTTCCCCCTTTATCCTTTCATTGCTAGCTAAAATATTTAAGATAATTTTTATACTTCTCTAATACTGTTCTTAAAATTATATCATTTTATACCTTTTATGGTACTTTAATAACCAATATGTCTAATTAAAATATCCAAACTAGTTGAAGATAGCATTTTAAAGTTCCATAAACATAATATGTATAATTCTGAAGAGTTAAGTATAAAAAGCATGTCAAATGATTAGTTCAAAATAATAGTTTAATAAGAAAATAATGATCCTCAAGAATTTAGCCTACATGTTCCTTTCTTCAAGAATTATTTTATGATACTTAGTTTTTTTGAATAAAAACTTCAATTTATGAAAACTTAACTAGAAAACTATAGGTATTAAATACACATATAACATTACCAATTAAAATAAAGAGAAAAATATCTTTAAACTATTAAATTCATATTAAATCTCATTACACAAAGGTTAATATAATAAACTTCTCCATATAATAAAATGTTATCAAATTGTAAATGATGACCTTAAAAAGTTTATCTAATCTAGAAAATGATAAAGATAATAACAGATCTTAAGTAACTTTGAAGAAAACAAGTTACATGTAAATTATTTACAATACCTTCTTAGATTCTTAGTAAATGTTAGCTATTTACAAATAAATAATATCTTCATATTATTCAATAGTCCTAGTAAGCAATATTTAATTAAATTGACTTAGTAAGCAATATTTAATTAAATTGACTAAAATATTAATTTCTCACAGTTCAGTGTTATATTATTTTTCCTTGTATTTATTAAATAGGTTTTAGTTTTGCATATTTGTTTGATGTTAAAATTGAAATAAGAAAATATTAATTAGTATGATATGATGATAATATTTAAAAAGTGGGTGACCAACATGAAGAGTAGAATAGACCTATTCTTTGTTGATAATAAGACTAAAAATTAAAATAACTTCACAAAAGTTTTAAGAAGACAAATGATTTCAATAGTACTACTGGAAAAGCACTACAGAAAGAAAAATTTAAGAGGTAAAGATAACAGTTTGGCTGTTTTATAAAACCTTGTAAAAGAAGATTGAGACTTAGAATAATACCATTAGGAATAAACAGAAAGGGAAAGAATCAAGATGTTTATGGAATATCTAGCTTAATGAAAAAAAAAGAATGGTGCAAAAGAGGAATGTATTTGTTCAGAAAAATAATGAAAGGTTGTGAATCAATTAAGTATACAGAATCTCTGGTATATTTATATCTTCAGGTCAAGATAAGTATAGAATTATACTTCGGGATCATTTAAACTAAGGTGCTAATAAAAATTTTTGAAGTTTCAAAATAACAGGGATACAAAATGAGAAGATAAGTTGTTGAAAGCAGTTATTTCCACTATCAGTGATACTACTGAATTTATTTAGTACTTGTGTGCAACTACAGATAATATATTTTTGGACACAAAACAAAAAGAACTAAATAGTAGTAGTGATATTTCTGTGACAATAGGACTGAGAATGTAAACACAGAAACAAAATAAGAACCCTAACATCAAGAAAGAGTCAGTATCATGGTCACCAGCATGGCCAACTTTTCTTACAGAGTTTTATTATCAAAATGTGTAAAATCAAGTCTACCACTTAGTCTGACTTTAACTAATTTGTAGATTTCGCCTACAGTTTTCACTTTACCCTAATGTGATGTCTCAATATCTTTATTTATGGTGTGTTTTACATCGAGGTACATGAAAAATGTAAATGTTTCAAGTTTTATTAGTATAAAATATAAGCATTTTGCTAGCAAAAAAAATATCAGAGGAAATAAAATATTTAATTTGGTATCTACAGGTACCATAAAAAAGATCTATCCATCAAATATAATTTTTTACTGTTTCGTTCCATTGATTCTCAATGGACCATTAAAATCTTTAACTCATTAACTAGATACTTAAAACTCCATTATAAATGTTAACCTCTCCATTATAAAATACAATGAAAAGTTTATTAAGTTTGAGCATTATAAAACTTTCAAATGAATCATCAAAATATTTACACAGTAATAAAAACCTTAGTTTTATTTTTACTGTGGCTGATAAAAAAGATTTCAAAAATGAAGCAGTAAATTGAATATTTCAGTAAGAATTCTATTCAAATAAATACATTTTGTAAAGCTTCCCTTGTGATCATGTCACACAGAAATAAAAATAAACACCAATGGAAAATTTTATAATAGCAATTATAAATTACTATTACTATAAAAAAATAGATGAATAGTCAAAAATCTTAATTTCCCATTATGCATTAACATCTTTTACAGAACATGCATAAACATCAGTTGATAGCATAAACATCAGTATGTTTTATTGTGACACTAAAGTGCTTTCAGGATTTAACCCAAGTAACTTCAATAGGATGGTAAGCAATGGGAAAAAACGGGGGACATCCGTAATACTTTCAACGATAAAGATAAATAAAAAAAACCCACAAAAAAAAAAAAAAAAAAAAAACAGGAGAGAAAGAATAAATGTTTGCATCTGTGCAGGTTATATCAATGACAGTAGACCTGTAACTTTTCAATAGCCCCCATCAGTTTACTTAGGAGTATGCCATGTCAGTACACAAAGCTGAAACATTACTAGCCTAAGTGATCTTAACCTTCTCAGAAACAAGCAGTTGGAAGCCAGATGCCTCATTTTATTACTGTGCTTCATTGAGTCTAATTGAGTTCATCTAATAAATTTTGGGAAAATTATGGGGTTAAGTCCAGCAAATGACATGATTTCTACATGGTGGCCACATTTATCACATTCCTTTCTGCAAAAATCTTGTTTTACAGTGATTTATAAAGTATTTCAATATGTCTTATCTATTAAATTATTCATATTGCTATTTTCCAAACTAAATAAGGAATAACATGAAAGTAACAATCAGTTCCTTGTAGTATAGCACTAAATACTAAGATTAATTATTTTACTACAAATAGTAATACTAAGGAAACTAAATCACATTAGAATGATTTAAAATAAAACATTAAAATCAGTATATAACAACCATGTATATTTTGTTTATATTAAATCCAAAAATGTTAAGTTACATAAAAATTAACCTGAATTACAAAAAAAATTCATAAAATTTTAAAAATCATTATTAAAATTCATTTTATACAACAAAAGAATACAATAAGCATTGAGTAATTATTTGCAATTAATTATATGCAATTCAAATTTTTTGTTTGCTACAATAAATGTATAAAAAATACAACTTCAGGAATTCAACATTATTACCAAAAACATGGCCATAACAGACAAAATTATAATTTAGAAGAAACCATTACGGGCCAAGAAGGTACTACCAACTGATGCTTTGACTATGATGTGTAGATCTGTATGAGTTTATTCTACATGGAGGGCTTTGAGCTCCTTGGATTGCACAGTAATGACTTTCATCAAATTGAGACTTTTCAGGCCAATATTTTATCAAATATTCTTTCTGCCCATTTTCTTTCTCTTCTGTCTTCTGAAACTCTCATATGTGCATGTTGCTTCACTTGATGGTATCTAACAGGTCTCTGAGGCTCTCTTTATTTTTCTTCATTATTTTCTTCATTCTGTACCACAAAGTATGATAATCACAATGTACCTTTCTTAAAGTATGCTGATTCTTTCTTCCGCCAAGTCAAACCTCCTGTGGAGCCCCTCTAATGAATTTTATATTTTAGTTATTAAATTTTCAACTCCTGAATTTCTACTTGGTTCTTTTCTATAATATTTCTTTACTTATACTCTCTTTGGTGAGACATCACACTCATACCTTTAATTCTTCAGAAAAGGTTTCCTTTAATTATTTGAGTATATATTTAATAGCTGGTTTAAAGTAACCATTAAGTCCAACATCAGGAGCAATTCTATACTGTTCTTTTTTTCATCCTGTGTGTCAGCCTTACTTTCTTATTTTGTTGCATGTTTCATAATTTTTTTGTTGAAAATTAGACATTTAAAACATAAGACGTGTCAATTCTGTTTGTATATTGACTCTCCTGAACTAATTCTGTAAAATCTATATTCCCTGTCACCTGCAGCCACTGAAGTCTCTACTCAGCTCAGTGGTCAGCTAATAATTGGACAGATTGCCTTCAGTGTCTTGAACAAGTAAGACTTTTACTCATTGCCAGAGGCTCTATGTGTGTGTTGGAGCACACTTTCAACACAGTCTGTTTACAACTCTCCCTTACCCTTTACTTCCTGCTTGCACAGGGTCTAAATATTACCCAGAGGTAAGTGACTGGGACCTTCTCAGTTCTTTCCTGGACCTCAGTAAAGCCCCAGGGATATGAACATCTTATTCTCAGATCTTCCTTTTAAGTTTTTTGGTAAGGTTCTTGTTTGTCATGGCTAGTACTGCTACCTTAGGCAATTGCAATGTTAAAAATAAAGTTGCTGATAATTATTTCAAAAAATACTTTGGGAATAGGGCTTTACTCACCAAGCATGCACTGAATAGATAAAATAATAATGAGCCCTGTGAGTGGAGCTTTACTAGAGGGACCTGCCAGACAGATCAAATAGTGAAAATGCCCTAAAATAGGACATTTTAAAACCTCTAAACCTAGTTGGCCTCCTTCCAGTGGCTACTAGATTGCTGGTGACCATTACCATGGTTGACTGGTTGCTAGTTTTCAAGGTTAATGCAGGGCTGGGGAGAGGAAGATGGCAAGAGGGCAAGTTAAGTCTCCACAAAGCTTGATATTCTCATAAAAATCTGCAGTTTTTCTTGATTTAACAACCTTTGGATTGCTGAAAGGTTTTGATTACTTTCCAGAGAACTGAAAAAGGGATTTTTAAATAATTTTTGCCAATGTTCTCACTGCTTTTATGGAGGAGGAGTTTTTTGGAGGTCTTTACTCTTCCACAAGTCAAGCCTCTAAATGATATTTCAGCTCCAAAATTTAGGACAGTTCCAATTTGTACATTTCTAACAAACAGAAATTATAAAATATTCACATATACATGTTTTGCTCTTCTCTTGCCTTATCTTGTTCATACTTTTTCTTTTTTCAAAGAAAAAAAATACATCATGTGTTTCTCCAATGAAGGCAACCAACAGCACTAATAATAAAATGCCAGCATATATGTCTAAAACTTTTCTTGAGTTGCAGAGAAACAAAAACAGCCAAATATGATATAACACTGTTAATATCAATTAAATAAGCCAAAAATTGTATTTTATAGAGGGGTGGGCAAAAGGAGGTTTAGAGTTGTAATACAAATACAATAATAAATAATAATACAAAAATAAACTATTTGCATATGCACAACTGTAAACCTACTTTTGCCCATCCTCATATATGATTAAGAATTTAGGGATTAAAATTAAGATTGTTTTACTTTCAATCAAGACGTATTTATGATTTGTGAGGCAGGATGAGCCATTTAACTTTTCTCAGCCTTATTCATAACAACAGCACATACAGTACATAGGTGCTGGGATGATTAAAGAACATAATTCATGAATAGTATCTAGCATAAAGTAATGCTACTATAAGTTTTTCTACCTGTTGCTGTCATCGATTTTACTGTTATCACTACCATCATCATCACTATAATCATATCTTACAAGAAAATAGAGCCCAACTACTCTATCAGTTATTCTCTCTGCTCGTCATTTTCTGTCTCTTTTCTTTAGCTTGGCCCATTCATCTGCAGACCAATATATCTTATCCTAAAAGAAATGACCTCTCAACCCAACCTCCTTTATAAGCTAGCCCTTAAGCTATTCTGGATATTTCTCCTTCCTTTCTGAAGGGAATATGGCATAATGGAAATATGGGAATATAATCAAACTGATCAAAGTTCCAATTTGGGCTCCACAACTTACTAGTTTTCCATGTTGCTTAGATAAATTAGTTACACTTTCAGAGTAATAGGAACTTCACTTGAAAAATGTAAATCTTGAATATGCTGTGAGGATTAAGAAACTTATCAGGCTATCACTTGTATTATCCTTGCTAGATTCAGCTCTCCAAAGAATTAAAAGATTCCCACAAACACCTCAAAATTCACACATCTAGATTTCTATTTCCTTCTGCAGGTTAGTAAAGTTTTCAGCCATTATTTCTTCAAATAAGATTCCTACCCCTTTTTCTTTCCCTTCTGGGAGGCCTATAATGAAAATGTTATCCTGCTCAATGTTGTCTCATAAATCTCTAAAGCTATCTTCACTTTTTTTAAAAAAAGTTTTTCTTTTTGCCCCTCTAGGGTGAGTTCCATTGATCTTTTTATATGCTTCATATAGTGTGCTATTGAGCCTCCGTAGTATATTTTTCAGTTCAATTATTGCATTCTTCAGCTCTGTCACTTCTATTTGGTACTTTCTTATATTTTCATTTTCTTTGTTGAAGTTACCACTGTATTCATCCATTCTTCTCCTCACTTCAATGAGCACCTTTATGACCAATATTTCAAACTCTTTATCAGGTAAATTACTTATCTACATTTCATTAAGGCTTTTTTCAGAGGTTTTATCTTGTTCTTTCATTTGGAACATATTCCTCCCTTTCTTTATGTTCCTTGACTCTCTGTGTTAGTTTCTATACAGTAGGTAAAACCACCATCTCTCCCAGTGTTGAAGGAGTAGCCTCATGTAGGAGATACATCTTGTCCTTCAACCCTGCCCAGCACTTCATCATCTCTCAAACCATTGTTACTGTACAAGCAGCAAAATCCATGTTAGACTTTTGACCTACAGAACTGTAAGATGTTAAATGTATGTTGTTTTAGGCCAGTAAGTCTGTAGTAATTTGATATGGAAGCAATAGGACACTAATATAATATGCCCCTCTGCTTAGTTTAAAAATCAGATCCTTAATACAGTTTACAGGCCCTATGTAATTTGGTTCCTGCCTACCTATCTAAACTCATGGAATACTTCTAGTTCCCTTGATTATTTTACTCACCCATATGTCCCCAAAATATGCCAAAGAATTTCTCAAAATCTGCATTTACCTTTTCAAGAATGTGCTTCCACTGTCTCCATTCTTTTACCAAATTAACTGAATTCATCCTCAGGTTCCCAGCTAAATGTGACTTCTGTGATGTCTTTCCCAACCCCAAATTAAATTAGGTTTCCTCTTTTGTACTTTCTCCTAATAGTATGTAATTTAATTTCTTAGAATGCACATACCTTGCAATGATATATGCAAGTGTATGCTTTGTAAAAGTGTACCTCCCTTGCTAGAATGTTAGCTTCATAAGGATAGGAACTTCTTGTACACCCTTATATATCCCAAGTACCTAGGATGTAATAGTAAATCATTCATTTATTCAGCAAATATATAATGAAGGAATTGTAAAGTAAACTGAAAAAAAGGCAAAATGAGAAGATAAAAAAAAGAAAGGGAGAGAAGAAGGGAGAAAGAGAGGAAAGGAAAGAGAGAAAGAAAGAAAAGACTTTCTTGGTACCTTTAGAACACTAAAAATAGATATTGAGAAGTTAATATTTTAAAAAATAAGTGCTATGAGTAACTGGATATGATTTTCAACTGAAATACATAATATATTCAACATCACTATCCAATAAAAATTCTATATTATATTAATGATAGTGTACTTATAAAATAAATTATAATGCACCCATATAATAGATTCCAATAGACCTATTAAATATAATTCCAAAAGCAAGAGAAAATAACAAACTTGCAATATTGAAATCCTTAGTGTTAGTTTATAATATAAAAATTTGTTTAATAAATATTAACTTTATTTTTCAGTATACAACAAAGAAAAACTGAGCAGTAAAAATATTTATATATAAATGATCTATTGTTTTTTCAATAAGATGCAACTCTGAAACTAAAATTACTAGATCAAGGGTTATGGATATATTTATGCTAAGTAAAGTACATATATTTACATTCTCATTTTTCAAAATTTTGCCTAATTTGCAAATTATGGTACATTTTTGTTTCAATACAAACTTATTTGATTACTGGCAGAGTTAACTAATTTTTTTCTTACTTGTACTGTATATTGCCCTTCTTTTGTTAGTTGTTTGGTATTTTCTACATTTTTCCATTAGTGTTATGTATTATTTTAATTGATATGTAAGAGCTTTTCACTCATTAAGGTTATTCACTTTTATAATATAAATGTAAAAGTTTCTCTATTTGTATTTGTTCTTTAATTTTGTTAATATATACAGACATATAAAACTTTTATTTAGTCATATTTTTTACTTTAGAACTTCAGTCTTTGATGTTATGATTTAATCACTTTTTCTTATATATTAATTTAAATCTTCTTAAATTATGTTTAGTTTTACCTTTAAATTTTAATACAGGTTAAATTTATTTGGCATATTACAAAACAAGGATATGAATTTTTCAATTGGTTACCCTATTTGGTAATCCCCACACCATTTGCCAAATGATCTTTCCTCATCCAGCTGATTAGAAAAGTTATATTTATAATAATAAAATATACAAACTCCAGTCCATGTATAGACTGTTTATGTCATATGTCTATTCTTGTAACAGTATCATATTCTCTTAATTATTTTATTTCCTGTGTTAATCCTTTCCTTGATTATCAGTTGTTAGACAAAAGACATAACATATTTATTTATAAGTTCGCCTACATATTAACTTTCTTCTTATTAAGCTTAAAGTGAAGTAATTAACATAAATCTTCTACAGTTTCCAGGACAAGTTATCAATGGAAGTTTCTTGTGTCTGGTTTTCATGTACATTTTATGGCTACCATCAATACTGAGCTTTTTAAAAAACTGTTCAGCTTTCTCACTGACTTACTCATTACCTTAAAAAATATTTACTATCTCCACTTCTAAGTGCCAGTCAAGGTCAAGGGGGTTACCTTCTTGAAGTATACATTTTAATAAACAATTAGACAAATAAACAAATTGCATAACTGCAAGAAGAAAAATAAAGAAGATGCATGATAGAGAACAGGGTGGCCAAGGTGGAAGCTATTTAGCTAAGTCAGGGAAGACCTCTGTGAGGAGGTCACCTTATGCAGATACCTGAAGGATAAATAAGATAACTATACAAAAAACAGGAAAGAGAGAGAACCAAAATTCAGGAACAAAATACAAAGATCACACAGCAAGAAAATGCTTGAAATGATTAAAGAACTAAAAAGGAATCTGACTGTAACATAGTCTGATTAACATAGCAAATGGAAGAATAACGTAAGATAAAGTTGGAAAGGTAGCCAGCAGTGAGATTATCCAGGACCCATTTGATATTTTACTCTAAATGATACTAGAAAAATTTAAGTCAAAATGGGACATAATCTCATTTATGTTTTTAAATAAAATGCAACAAAACTAGAAAGAATGATCAGTAGGAGAAGAGATAAGAAAACCATTTTGGAAGCAATTGCAGTAATCCAGGTAAATTAGAACTAAAGTAGCCTTGCTAGTATAAGCTTAGACATTTTAACTTTGTCCCAAAATTATAGAAAACCTTTAGAAAGAAAAATGATTTTATTATATTGGTTATATTACATATTATAAAATATTATATCAACATATATTAAATAGAAATTATATTCCATTACATTGCTTTTTAAATTACATACTGGTGCTATTTTTAAATTTTTCATCAATTAATAGACTAAATGACCATAGAGAAGTCCAATGAAGAAACTGGCAATACTTAAAGTAGGGATAAGACCTTGAAATGAGGGACTATCAAGGATTAAAAAGAAGAGAGAACAAGGCCAGAGAGCTAGTTCAGAAATTTGTAAAAGGATCAATAACGAGCTGCAAGAAGGGAGTGAAGTGTGAAGGAGTTATACAATAGACCAGGTCAGTGCTTCTCATGCTACTTGTGAAAAATAATTTTTTTTAAAGTAGACAAAATAAAAGCACAAATATTTTTTTATTATTTGACTCCACTGAACAAAGATAACATTGGGGGGGAAAATAATTGTAAAAGCTGTCCATGATGTTTACTGAAAGTGTACCTACACAAATGTTTTTATACTTGTAACTGTTTTCATTACACATCATAGCTAAACAAAAAGTTTTAAGCAAAGATTCCCGAAAAGAAATGACTACATAAGCACTTTGAACAAACATTGATAATATAAATATTTAATGTTTATAATGTGACCATGAGCTTTTTGCTTATTAAACTTAATCTAATCCAAGTTGAACCAGCAATAATGTTACTCAAGGGAATAACATAGAGCTAACCTGTTTTTATTTAATTAACATGCAGAGTGGAGAGAGCAGTGTCACAGAGGTATGCTGATAGAATGAAAACTCAGCTTAGAATATTCATTTTACACTTTTATCCAAAATGAAACTAGAAATGCTATCTCTTCAAAACATACCATTAATGCTCAATTTCCAGTTCCAGTAATTTATTCTGCATAGTTACAATCACATATAAATTGCTTCACTGAAAGAAATAGTTCCAGTTCCATGAATTTCTTATGTATGAATCTTCTTTTAACAGAAAATAAAATACAAAAACATTCTAGCAAATACATAAAATGACAAGAGCTAACTTTTAAGGATGAACAAAATCAAGTTTGTTCTTAAAGGTCAGGATAGTTCACTGACAATTGTTATTAAACAATGAAACATGTCATAGAAATTGTGTACTTCCAAGATTCTAACTTTGATTTTTGTCCTCTGACATTTTCTGCTAGTAAAAAAATAAAAAGTTGTAATCTTTCTTTGTTTGAAAGTACTACGTTTGTTAAAAATATTTTACATGTCTGACAAAGAAGCCAGTCCTATTAAAGAGTAGAATCCAACTGACTTTTTACCCTGTGAAAAGACTTAAGAGTTGACTTTGCAGTTCTAATATCATCAACAGAATTTTCCTCTCAATAACCATTGTCCCGCAGCATGGAATCACAGGTACATATAATCAGCTTTCATATTATCACATAATACAGAGAATAACAGAATATTTACCATATCAACCTAAAAGTACTTCAAAATTTTATTATACCACTAATACCACTGTGCAGGTCAGCTAAAGTTGTTTTCATAACAAAATTTTCTTGATAAAGAAAGTAGTGCATTGATATTTTGATATAAACTTAGTCTAGAATATTTCCAGGTCACTACAGTAAAGCCTTTGGAATATGCTTATATACAACACAAACTCCAGAGGACATTTAATTTAATTGAATCTAATCTTACTTTATACAATTCAGAGGAATGTGCTTATAAGAAATATAGCTAATAAATGTTTCCTTTATTTCATTATGATACTTAAAGGTTGCATATTTATAAAAAATATCTGTGCATTCATTAAGTTATAATAAAACCTATTCTGCTGTTTTATTTGTTCTATAAATTGGTCTTCCATAACCTTAGCCAATGTATGGAGTACACTAAACTACGGTATCACCTGGAGCTCAAGTCCTCTCCAAACTCACTTAACTCAGTTCCTTGCTGTTGTAGGCTAAAGTCTCCCACTTTTTTTTGCTGACTATTAGTCAGGTGGTGCTCTCGGTTCCTGCAAGCTGATGTCATAGCTTTGTCCTGTGGTAATCTTAATGTTAGCAATGTCAAATTCCTCTCACACTGTTCTGCAACCATCCAGAGAAAACTCTCTGCCTTTACAGAACTCCTGTGTTTAGGTCAGGGCTACCTGGATAATCATCTTTAAAGCAACTGTCATATAGAAAATAACCAGTCACAGGAGTAAAATCCATCATTTTAAGTGTCTCAGGAATTATACAGGGCGTGTACACAGGAAAATCTTGGGGATGAGACATAGGGGTGAGAATTCGGCCTACTGCAATCCTTTGTTCTGCAGAGACAATTCTCATGTTAATCTTACCCAGACATCATTTTGGCTATTTAAGTTTTCATCTCTAAAACTTCCGATTGGTTCTTTTTAAAACTCTTCATTTTTCTCCTCATTTCGTTCACTTTTTTTTTTTAGATTGAAAAACATCTTGTACATACTTGATAATAGCTGTTTGAATGGCTTTATCTAGTAATTCCGACATCTCTGTCCTTTCTGAATCTGTTCCTATTGACTAATTTTTTTGCCTCCTGCTTATTCATCACATTTTCCTGCTTCTTTGCATGTTTAACAATTTTTATTAGATGTTTAACATTGACCTTTATGTTGCTTATTGAATAATTGTTTTTATATTTCTTCGAAGAGAGTTAGAACTTTGCTCTGATAGAAAGTTAAGTAACTTTAGATCAGTTTGATGCTTTCAAGACATCTTTTAAGCTTTTTTCTTGTGAATCTGGAGTAGCCTTCATTTTAGGGATAATTTAGTCCCTCTACTAAGGTGTGATTCTTCTGCGTTCTCTAATAAATGCTACCACAGTACATATTAGCCTACATATATACTCAGGTATCCTTAATTTGCAGATGGTACTTAAAAATGTAATGGAATATAAATATAAAAGCTATATTTTGCTCTCATTAGCCAGGTATAAATACAACATGTATTTCCATGAAACCTAAGGTATATACTTGTTTATAACAATAGCATTATGGATATTTATTATATAACATGATGAAATAAAAATACTCAAACAGGTCAGGAGACAAGGTCAATATTACCTTTGTAAAATGAGTGGGCAAAGCTCTGCTCAGGAATTAACTTGGCAAGGAATCCATGGTTCAAAGTTGGATGAGGGATAGATGGTATGACCACAACTGTGAAGAAAATCATGGAATCAAATTTGAGCCAGCATGTAACAGCATGAAACATGGTCAATAATAAAACATGACAATTTTATATTACTGCAACATGCAAACAGTACTAGCAACAAAAACTGCATCTCTGGGGGAAGGAAAATGTTTATGTATTAAGAGAAAGAAAATATAATAAGTAGTTTAAGCAACAGACACAAACATATACAAACATACACAAAAATCAGAACTGGTTTTAGTGAACTGGCAATTCACTAATATATTGCTTATTTTATACATATATGACTGATGGGAATGCATTAAAATAAAGAAAAAGAGTTAAGATAATAAAGTTTTAGTATTTTAAATGGTCAAAAGATACAAAATGCAATGGTAAAATAATGTTTAATTTGAATAACAAAGTTAAAAGAGTATACTATAATGAAATATGTTTATGAGTTTAATATAAATATAGCATGCAACAGCAAAGTATTATAGCTTCCACATAATCCATACTTCCACAACAACAATAAAAGGTAAATGAGATATGATATGCTATTGAAAACAAAATACAGAGATTTGACCACTAATTTCTAAGCACTTGTTAAAATATCCATTTTATTTATATGTCATATACATTTATTTAGCAAAGACAATTTCAACTACAAATTAACCAAGCGGTACATGAAATAACCACTGGGTTACCAAAGTTACAATGCAAAAAAACAGGGAAACAATTTTCATATAAACACCTAGCCTGAAATGCAATTGGTAGGAGGAACCCCCTGATATTAAAATACTAGTTGCCAGAAAATTTCAAGCATGGTAGACAAAGTTGATAATACAAAAATTCCTACATGAGTATTTTCTATAGATAAGAAAGACAACATGAGACAAAATGAAGATGGTTCATTGTTTTCTATGTCTTTGATTTTAATTGAAGCTACTTTGCAGGTATAAAGTTTAGAATGTATGTTTGCTTATTAGGAATCTCTGATAGAATATTGATATTGAATATATAAATATTTTGAATATAAAATATATGAAATATAGAATATTGATACTTAGACACTAAAATAACTACATAGGCAAAAGAAAGAAAAGGAAGGCAGGCAGGCAGGAGAAAAGGGAAGGAAGTGAAAGAAGGAAAGAAAGAAAAAGAAAGGCTATCTTTGAACTTGGTTATAAAGATTACATTTTGGCTTAGCCTTGGTCTTGTACTACTCTATAAGAACTTCCTAATTTCATGTTTATAAAAAATAAAAGTAATATATTTAAAATATATGAGTTACTTGCATATAAAATAGTATTGTAAATGATATGTATTAAGTATAAAACATTAAAACCAAAACTGCACTGATAAATGAGAATATAGCAAATATCATGGAAACACCATTCAGACATTTTTGATGAATTAAATAATATTAAATTGGCCTTTATATGCCAATTTATAATTTATAAATATTTGAGGAAATTATGAATAGAATTAGTTTAAATCTGGATATAAAAATAAAATTAAAAGAGGCAAATGATAATGGAAATTAAAATAATTTAAAAAATATTAAGTACCTGTACTTGTTGGTGAATTTATTTCCTGTCTGATGTTTCTACCTGGTTGGCTTCCAGTTCTTGCAGTCTCTCGCTGGGGTTCTAATATGTCACGATACTTGGAAACCATCAGAACCGAAATGAAGTAAACAACAGCTAGAGCTAAGAACTGGGCCTGCTTGCTATCATCCTGTGTAAAATGAAAAGGCAATTTTGACATAAAAAATTTTAAAGTGAAAGAGGCAGAATACAAGGAACTATTCTTATTTCATTTTCTTTATGGAGGCAAAGTATGACATTAAACTTTTATTAAAACTTGTTAAGTATATATTATAATTCAGTAATTATCATTTAAGTATAAATACAAACTCCAGGAATATATCATCTGAGTTATAGGTCGAAATGTAATTTCAAAATAAAGTTAAAATTTTGCTGAATATGCCACAAAACTATTCTTTGTGCTTTTCACCATTATCTATTACTCCCAAAACAGAGTATGTATGTTTAAAAATATGTAGATATATGCAGTATGCAGTATGTATATTAAAATATGCAGTATATATATTAAAATATGTACAAGGTTGAGGAGAATAATTAAATACCACAATTATAAAAACAGAGTTTCAAATGTTATAACTAAAAATTAATACAATAATGTTACAATTGGACTATATATATATTTCTGACATATTACTATCTGAGCAGGACACTATTAATACACAATAGGGGATATAAACAATGGGGAAGAATAAAGCAAATTTTATACAAGCTCAATATGAGCTATAAGGGTGAAGGCCAATGCAATCTTTATCTGCAAAAACACATTAAAAAGAAGTAACAGTCTCACTATCCTGCACTGGAAAAATAACCACTAAAACACTGTCAATACTGATGCTCCTAACTTCAAAAGCTCAATAACAAAATGAAGTTCTTCCAGAGGAATAGAGCAAAACAATAAAAGGTCTGGAAGAGATCAGCCTAGTTTGGGTAAAGAGATAAGTTTTAAAAAAGCATCTTGCAATCCAGTAGAGAAGATAACTTTATAATAAGTGTGCTTTGCAAAAATATAAGCAGTGCATACCTTGAAAGCTGCATCCAAAAAGCCTAGATAACCATCTTATAGGGAAAAATTGTTAAAATGAAGAAAGAAAATGGGGGAAGAAAGTGGAGGTGGAGGTGGAGGAGGAGGAGGAGGAGAAAGGGGGGAAGGGGAGGAGGAGGTGAAGAAGGCTAATTTATGTGACCTGTATGAACACTTCCAAATTAGACCATATCTAAATAATCAAATATAAATGGTTATAAAGCCTTTTTCTAAGCAAGGTAAAAGTGATACTTCAAACTAAAACTTCAATTACTATGCCCCACAGAGAACAGGTGGAAATTAGTGTCATAAAAATAAGGAAAACAAATATGCATTAAAGTCTAGTTACTCTATTAATGGGTTCTTTATATTTATTGCTTCACTGAAGTACAATATGAACAAAAGTCAAAATTTATGTGCACTTGTCAGAACAGAAAGTAAAAAAAAATTTACTGATAATTTAATACTATGAAACAAAATTAGTATAGCTAATGGAGAAAATGACCAAAATAGATTACATTTGTCCTGGAATATGAATTTAGTATTTCAAACTCTGTGGGTGACAGCTTTTTCATGAAGTGTTTAAAATGTATACTCTTTTCTGATTAAATAGATACATAGAAAAAGGGGGGTGGGGAGGATAAAGCTTAAATGGTTATTATAAAGTATATGAATACAATCAAACTAACAAAAGATACTGACCAAGAATAAAGAATAAATGTGAACACAGCTCAATGTGTGATATTTCATAATAGTCCATGACACTTTTTATTTCCACCATTGGAAACTCAACACCAAGCAATTAACAGGCATTTAACAAATATGTGTGAAATGAATAAATGTCAACCACCAAGTTGTAGAACTGCAAATAATACTGTGTTCTAGCCAATCTAAAATCTTTCTTATATATGACATGCAAATAGTTGCCATTTCTTTTCAAATCCAGATCTGCAAAATAATTGTGCTGCTTATTCCCTATTCTATCTTTGAAAAAGAATAACAATATATAGAGAGGCTAAACATCTGGAGAACAACTAAATTTTATAGCGATTAACTGACTTTCTTAGGTATTTTATTGTACGAAGACATGAACTTTATTATGTTTTCCCAATCAGCTTAAAAAATGGGATTCTCCACTATGCAAATATGAATCAGTAATATAATTAAATAACTGAAATCCTTTAAAAATTGTAACGCTTCATGCAGAATGTTGGAAAACTTTCAATTCAATTTCTAAGGATTAAAACTACTTCAGCTTATATAATTTTTGATATAGGTGACCTAGAATAATAAACTTCCTTTCAAATTTTGCTTACTAGGGAACACCAAAAACAAAGTTGTTTTTTCAAAGCCCCTTTTCTGGGTTGTTTTTTTTACTACTTAGAAAAATTTCGCCACACAAATATTTTACTTGAATTTAAACAGTTCACGTGGGTTTAAATCAGCAATGTCTTTGGGACAAAAACAGTCAAGACATAATTAAAACAGGAGAGCCCAAATAATTCACACAAGGGACATTCCTAGAGTATCCAGTTCAGAAGATCAAACAGACTGCACCACTGGGTCCCAAAGCGGTTTTAATACAAAGAAACAAAGACAAAGAGACAGCTAAAATGGGGAGGCAAAGAAACAACCTCCAAATGAAAAACAGGAGGAATCTCATAGCAAGAGCTAAGTGAAATGAAGGCAAGCAATTTATCAGGCACAGAATTCAAAGTAATGGTTATAAGTGTGCTCAAGGAGCTTAGTGAGAACTACAAGAACTTAGTGGAAACTACATCAGCATGAAAAAGAACATAGATACCATGAAAAAGAACCAGTTGGAAATGAAGAATACCATATGCATACATCAAGAATACACTAAAAGGAAATAAAAGTAGGCTGGATGAAGCAGTAGACTGAATTAGCAATTTGCAGAAAAGACAGGAAAACAACACCCATTCAGAGCAACAAAAAGAAATAAGAATTAAAAAACAAACAAAAAATGAGGATAGTTTAAGGGAACACTGGGACATCAAGAAACATAATAATATCCACATCAAGGGGAACCAGAAGGAGAAGAATATGAGCAAAGGACAGAAAACCTGTTTGAAGAAATAATGGCAAAAAAACTTCCTAACTAGTGAAGGAAAAAGTCACACAAGTGCAGGAAGCATAGAGAGTCCCAATCAACATGAACCCAAAGAGACCCACACCAAGGCACATAATAATTAAAATAGCAAAGGTTAAAGACAAAGAGAGGATCTTAAAGGCAGCAATAGAGAAACAGTTTGTTACCAAAAAGAGTTTCCATAAGGCTGTCAGCAGATATTTCAACACTTCAGGCAGAAAGGAATGAATGACATGAAGTATTCAAAGTAATGAAAAGCAAAGACCTGAAACCAAGACTACTCTAATCTATCCAACAAGAGTACCATTTAAAAATGAAAGTGAAATAAAATTTCCCAGACAAAACAAACAAACAAACAAACACTAAAGGAGTTGATTACCACCAAACCAGCATTTCAAAAAATGGAAAAAATGATGGTTTAAAAAGAAGAATTAGAGAGAGAGAAACGAAAGAAAAAAAATGGCAATAAATAAGTACCTGTCAATAGCAATCTTAAAAGTAAATGGAGTAAGTGCTCCAATTAAAAGACAAAATGGATAAGAAAACATGACCCATATATATGCTACCTACAAGAGACCCAACTCAGAACAAAAGATTCACACAGAATGAAAGTGAAAGAATGGAAAAAAATATTCTATGCACATGGTAACGAAAAAAAGTTGGGATAGCAATACTAACATCTGACAAAATAGACCTCAAAACAAATGCCATAACAAGAGACAAAGAAGGTCACTACATAATTCTAAAGGGATCAATCCAAGATGAGGACATGACTATTGTAAACATATATGCACCCAATATAGGAGGCACCTAAATATATATTTACAAAAACACAGAAAAAAACTCTTGGTGGACTTCAAGGGAGAGATCAGCAGAACAGGTCATAGTAGGGGACTATAACAACCCACTATCATCACTGGATAGATCTTCCAGACAAAAAAAATCAACAAGGAAAATAAAGACCTTAAATGACACTGTACATCAGATGGATTTAATTGATATTTACAGAAAATTTCATCCCAAAGAAGCAGAATATACATGCTTCTCAAGTACACATGGAGGAGTCTCAAAGATAGACCACATATTAGGACATAAAATAGGTCTTAACAAATTCACGAGGACTAAAATCATACCAAGCACCTATTCGAATCACAATGGCATGAAACTAGAAATAAACTACAATAAAGATACTCAAAAACATTAAAACACACAGAGGCTAAATAGCATGCTATTGAACAAGGAATGGATTGCCAATGAAATCAAGGAAGAAATAAAAGCTTTGTGGAAACAAATTAAAATGAACTCACAACCCAAAACTACGGGACAAAGTAAAAGGAGTTCTGAGAGGGAAGTTCATAGCATTACAAGCCTACTTCGAGAAGCAAGAACAAGATCAAATACATAACCTAACCCTACACCTAAAAGAACTAGAAACAAAACAAACAAACAAACAAACAAACAAAAACAACAAGAAACCCAGGCAAATCAGAGGAAGGAAATAATAAAGATCAGAGCAGAAATAAATGACATTAGAGTCTAAAAAGCAATGCAAAAGATTAAGGAAATCAAAAGCTGGTTCTCTGAAAAGATAAACAAGATGGATGAGCCTTTACCAAGACTCATTAAGAAACAAAAAAAGAGGACCCAAATAAACAAAATTGAAAATGAAAGAGGCAAAGTAACAGCTGATATCACAGAAATAGAAAGGATTGTAAGAAAATATTATGAGCAAACATGTGCCAACAAATTGGACAACCTGGGTGAAATGGTCAAATTCCTAGAAACATACAATCTTCCAAAACTCAATCAGGATGAATCAGAAAACCTGAATAGACCACTAACAACTAATGAAATTGAAGAAGTTATAAAAAAAATTCCCAGCAAACAAAAGTCCTGGATCAGATGGTTTCACAGGGAAATTTTAGAACTTCCCAACTGGTGTGGCTCAGCAGTTGAGAACTGACCTATAATCTAGGAGATGGAGGTTCGATTCCTGATTGGAACACATGCCTGGGTTATGGGTTCGGTCCCCAGTGGGGGACATGCAGGAGGCAGTCCATGGATGACTTTCTCATCATTGATGTTTCTAACTCTTCCTTTCCTTTCCTCTCTCTGAAATCAATAAAGATATATTAAAAAAACACACCAACTAACACTGATCCTTTCAAAAAATTCAAAAGGAGGGAAGACCTCCAAACTCTTCTTATGAGGCCATCATTACCCTAATTCGAAAAACCAGAAAAAGATACTACAAAGAAATAAAATTATAGGCCAACATCCCTGATGAACATAGATGCTAAAATCTTCAACAAAATATTAGCAAACAGGATCCAGCAATACATTATAAAGATCATACACCATTACTAAGTGGGATTTATTCCAGGAATGCAAGGCTGATATAACATCTGAAAATTAAATGTGAAACATCACATAAACACAATGAAAGATAAAAATCACCTGATCATATCAATAAATGAAGAAAAAAGTATTCAATAAAATCCAGCACCCATTTATGATAAAAATTCTCAGCAATGTGGGAATAGACAGATCATACCGCAACATAATAAAGGCCATATATGACAAACCTACAGCCAATACCATACTCAATAAGCAAAAACTAAAAGCATTTCCCTTAAGATCAGGAACAAGATAGGGATGTCCACTTTCACCACTTTTATTCAACATAGTGCTGGAAGTCCCAGCCACAGAAATCAGACAAGAAGTAAAAATAAAAGGCATCCAAATTGGAAAGAAGGAAGTAAAACTCTCATTATTTGCTGATGACATAATATTGTACATAGAAAAACATAAAGAGTCCACCAAAAATCTACTAGGTCTAATAAATGAATTCTGAAAAGAAGCAGTCTACAAAATTACTATCCAGAACTTGATTGCACTTTTATACACCAATAATAAACTCAGAAAGAGAAACTAAGGAAACACTCCCATTTACTATTGCAACAACAAAAAATAAGGTACCTAGGAAAACTTACCCAAGTAGGTAAAAGACCTGGACCTGGAAAAGTACAGGACATTGAAGAAAAAAAGAGAGGAGGATCCAAACAAGTAGAATCACATACCATGTTTATGGATTTGAAAAATTAACATAATTAAAATGTCCATACTACCAAAGCATCCCATAGATTCAATGCAATTCCTATCGAAATACTAATGGCATATTTTACAGATCTAGATCAAGTATTCCAAAAATTTATATGAAACCAAAAATGATCCCAAATAGTCTCAGCAATCTGGAGAAATAAGAGCAAAGTTGGAGGGATCACAATACCAGATATCAAGCTATACTACAAAGCCACTGTAATCAAGACAGTCTGGTACTGGTACAACAGGCATTTAGATCAATGGAACAGAACTGAGAGCTCAAAAATCAACCCACACCTTCATGATCAATTAATTTTTGACAAAGGAGGCAAGTGCGTACAAGGGGGTAAAAACAGTCTCTTCAATAATCGTGTTGGGAAAATTGAATAGGTACATGCAAAAAAATTCAACTAGACCACCAACTTACACCATACACAAGAAAAAAACTCAAACATGAAACCATAATATCCGAGAAGAAAAAATAAGCAGTAAAATCTCAGACATCTCTCAGGGTAATATTTTTCCCAATATATCTCCGAGGGCAAGGGAAACACAGAAGAAAAAATAAAACCAAATGGTACTATATCAAACTAAAAAGCTTCTGCACAGCAAAATAAACCATCATCAAAACAAAAAGAGAACACACCGTATGGGAGATCACATTCACTAATGATTCATCTGATAAGGGTTTAATCTCCAAAATATATAAAGAACATTATACAACCCAACACCAGGAAGACAAAAAACCCAATTAAAAAATGGGCAGCCAGGCCGGCATGGCTCAGTGGTTTAGCCTCAACCTATAAACCAGGTAGTCACAGTTCGATTCCCAATCAGGGCACATACCCAGTTGCAGGCTTGATCCCCAGTAGGGGGTGTGCAGGAGGCAGTTGATCAATGATTCTCTCTCATCATTAATGTTTCTCTCTCTCTCTCTTCCTCTCTCTGAAACCAATAAAAAAATACATTTTTTAAAAATGAGCAAAGGACCTGAATAGACACTTCTCCAAAGAGGACATACAGATGGCCAAGAGACATATAAAATAATGCTGAATATCACTAATCATCAGAGAGATGCAAATTAAAACTACAATGAAGAATCACCTCACACCTGTCAGAATAGTTACCATAAACAAATCAACAAACAGCAAGTGCTGGCGAGGGCGTGGAGAAAAGGGAACCCTAGTACACTGCTGGTGAGAACGCAGACTGTGTAGCCACTGTGGAAAAGAGTAGGAGGTTTCCTCAAAAAATTAAAAATGGAAATGCCTTTTGACACAGCAATCCCATTTTTGGGTATACATCCTAAGCATCCTGAAACACTAATCAGAATGCATAAATGCGTTCCTATGTACACAGCTGTGTTATTTACAATAGCCAAGATCTGGAAACAGCCAAGTGCCCATCAGTAGGTGAGTGGATAAGAAAGCTGTGGTACTTTTATACAATGGAATAATACTCAGAAATAAAAAGGAAGGAAATCTTACCCTTTGAGACAGCATGGATGGACCTGAAGATTATTATGCTGAGTGAAATAAACCAGAGAAAGACAAATAACATATAATCTCACTTATATGTGGAATCTAATGAACAAAATAAGTTGACAAACAAAATAAACTGATGAAAATGGATACATAGAATAAACAGACCAACAAATGTCAGAGAAGAATGGGGTAGAGGTTTCTAGATAAAGTTAGGTGAAGGGATTAGCTAAAGAACATATATGCATAGTCCATGGACACAGACAATAATATGGTGTGGGCCAAGATGGGGGGCGGGGTTGGGGCAGGGGCTGGGTGGAGGTGGGCACAGGGAGGAAAATGGGGGACATCTGCCATAGTGTCAACAATAAAAAATTTAAATTAAAAAAATAAACAATGTCTTCATCATCGAAAGACAAATGAGGGCAAGAAAGGAATTTATGTGACACGTTATCAAATTATCCTATTGCCACTACAGGGAGTATTCACTTTCTTTCAGGGTCAACAAAACTCAAAAAGCCTTGAAAACATGAAAATCCTTCATCTCTAAATTTAAGAGAGAGAGTGGTCTTACTAAGAAAAGTATATATTTAAAAAATAAAACAGCTGACAAACACTGTGGAAGAAAAGGAAACGGTTCTCCACGCCCAAGGTTATATTCTATCACCTAGTTATCTGATCTATATCCATATATATACATATTACACATAAAATGTACATATATTTTTCTTTACAAACCTAATTTATATAACTTGTTTTTGAAATTAAGGCTAGTAAAAATGACTATTGATTTATAAAAAATTCAAAGGTCAAGTAGAATTTTTAGCATAATATCTACAATTAACTCTAAAATGTATCATTTGCCCTCAAGGTCCATCCATGTTGTCACAAATGACAGGATTTCCTTCTTATGGCTGACGTAAAGACCACTGTATGTATGTTTATATGCCACATCTTCTTTATCCATTCATCTGTTGATGGACGCTCAGGTTGTTTCCATGTCTTGGCCATGGTAAGTAATGCTGCAGTGAACATGGGGGTGCATGGATATTTTTGAGTTAGTGTTTTCATTTTCTCCTGATATATATCCAGAAGTGGAAATTGCTGATTATATGGTAGTTCATTTTTAATTTTTTGAGGAACCTTAAGGTTTTTCATAATGGCTGTACCATTTATATTTCCAACAGCGCACAAGGGTTACCTTTACTCCACATCCTTGTCAACAGTTGTTATTTCCTCTTTTTTATAATAACCATGGGAACAGGTGCAAGGTGACATCTTGCTGTGGTTTTGTGGTTTTGTTGTTTGTTTTTAAATCCATATATATTTTTTTAATTTCTTATTTATTTTCTGCATTGCACCATGTATATTGACATTCTTCCATATCAATACCTACAGACACTCCTCTCTCTGTCTCTCTCTCTTTATATATAGGGTGTCCTCAAAAATGTATACACACTTTAACAGCTGATAACTCAGTTAATGTTCACTCCTTTTCAGGTTTAACTGATTTGAAATAATGGGTGAAGCCAGACTAAGCTTTTTTGTTGTTGTTGTTTAAAATATTACAAATGTCCCTTTTTCTCCCTAATGACTGATTCCACCCCATCCCATCCCCCTCCCCAGTCCTTCTCCCCACCATTGTCTGTGTCCTTGGGTTGTGCATATATGCATATAAATTCTTTGGTTACACTTTCCCCCTCCACTCATCCACCCTCCTCCATCCCTCTGACATTCGTCAGTCTGATCTATGTTTCCATGTCATTGAATCTACTTAGGCTAAGTGAAATAAGCCAGACAGAAAAAGGTAAATACCAATGGACTCAGTTATATGTGAAATCTTAAAAAAAACAAACGAAACTAAACTCATAGATACAGGTTGCTAGTTGCCAGAGGTGGCAGAGGTAAGAGGGAAGGAGGGTGACAGCAAAATGGGTGAAGGGAATCAAAAGCTATAAACTTCTAATTATGAAATAAATAGATCGTGGGGATGTAATGTACATCATGGTGACTATAGTTAATAATACTGTATTGTATACTGGAAAGTTGCTAAGGGATTAGCTCTTAAAAGTTCTCCTTATAAGAAAAAAATTTTGTACCTATGTATGGTAACCAATGTTAACCAGACTTATTATGGTAACCATTTCATAATACTGTATATATAAATATTGAACCATTACATTGCACACCTGTTATGTCAATTATATCTCAATTTAAAAATTTAATAAAAATAAATAAATAATAAAACAAAATGTATCATTTGTAAAACTTTTTAAAATTTCACGGATTATTTTAAGTGAGGAAAAAAGTGTCTTAGAATCTATGAAATACAGTGATGAAAAAAGAGAACATTTTGGAAAGATCTACCTTGGGATTCTAACTGTACCTCATACTAGCTATGTGATCTTAATCTTTCTGAGGCTTAACTAGCTCTTAACCCTTAACTATAAGCTTAGGATAATATAAAGTGTCTGATACACACTATAAATTCAATGAGCACAAGTTATTTGCTTGTAAAATACACCTAGAAACACTTAATTCCTTTCCTTCAGGAAGAAAGCTAAGCACCCCTGCTTAGTTATCCAACATATTTATTAAACATTTATGATTTGCAGGATGTGATTGGAGAGACATACTATGTTCTGGAAGGGAAGACTCGATGCTGTTAGGATGTCTCATTCTCCCCAAAGGAAACAAGGGGTTTAACTCAATTCCAGTCAAAGTCACAGCTGGACTTTTTGTAGTAATTGACAAACTATTCTCAAATTTGTATGGAAAAGTTCCAGTTTTACAATTTTCCCCAAACTCTTCCATCACTCCCTTACTGAAGAGAGGATTGTGTGAATATATAATTCTTTCAAAAGAAAGTAAAATGTCTGGATTTCACGGACTTTCTCTTAGGTCAGCTCTTACAAGAAACAAACTTTAAAATTTTCAAGTTAAGGCAGTTTCACCTTTGTGCCTGAGAAATCTTTTTTGGGGGTGGGGGTGAGGTAGTAAGCAAACAGAATGACTCGCTGGATTATTTCTTGTCTGATTTTTCTCTAGTTGACTATTATAATCTGTGTAATTGAGCAAAAACAAAACAAAAATCTATAATTAGAAAAATTATCATAATCTACCAAATTTATCATAATCTACCATAAGAACCTAATGCAGAATTTACTATTTAAACACAATATCACACTTGTTAGGTCTGACTGTACCTCTTGGAGATAAAGATATGCTCCATGTTTTAATCACTCTTCATTTTTAAATTCTCTCCACAAAGTATTTCTTTCAAGATGAATAATTTCCATTTCTAAATGGTCAAATTATTAGTAAGTGGTTTTCCCCCCAAGTCTAGATTACAAATCAGATTGTGGTAAAATTCTCATATGATAGCTTTTACAGTATTATGTGTTTTATCTCCTATTTTTAAAATTCCTTTATCATTTATTAATTACAAAGCAATATGTGTTTATCATAAAAAATTTGAAAATACAAAAAAGTATAAAAAATTAAGCACAAAATAAGAACTGCTTACCTAGAGATAATCATTGGTAGTATTTTGGTATTTTTTTCTAGTCTTTTTTTTTTAATAAAGACATATACATATACTCAGCATACAAATGTAATATTTGTGTAATATAAGTACTTTTGTATATTGCTGCTTTCTCTTAAAATATATTATGAGTGTTTTTCCACGTCACTAAATTTCCCTCAAAAATATAATTCTAGTGGCTGCACAGTTTCTCCCTGAATGAATATACTATGATTTATTGGGCTGAAACTCTATTGTTAGATATTTACAATGTTGCCAAATCCTGTAGAAATCTCTGATGAGCACATGAGGTTAAATAGCTTCTGAGGAAAACAACTGGATCACAAGGCATCGATATTTATAAGAGGTTTTTTTGTGTTTTTTTTACAACTATGTTTACAAGGCAACAGGTACTTTTTATCTATTAATTTTTGTAATCATGATAGCAAGGACTATAGAAGTTGTTGGTAAGTGTATAGAACTAATTAAATTTGGCATATTTTAGATCATCTTTTTATTCTTTTCAGTTATGTACGTAGTTTATTTGCCTTCTCTTTTTCTTTTTTTTAATGTTTCTTTATCTTTATTGTTGAGACCATTACAGATGCCCCCCTTTTAATCCCACTGATCCCCTCCACCCCACATCCATCCCACCCCAAGACCCTCCCCACACCAATGTCCACATCCATGGGCCATGCCTATAAACATACAAGTTCTCTGGTTAATCTCTCCCCACTCACATCCCCGTCCCCGCCTTCCCTCTGAGATCCCTCACTTTGTTCCAAGCTTCTATGTTACTGGATCCACTCTGTTCATCAGTTTGTTTTGTTTATTATATTTCACATATAAGTGAGATCACCTGGTACTTGTCCTTCTCTGACTGGCTTATTTCACTTAGCATAATACTCTCTAGTTCCCTCCATGCTGTGCCAAAGGCCAAAAGGTCCTTCCTCTTCACAGCCGCATAGTATTCCATGGTGTAAATGTGCCACAGCTTTTTTACCCACTCATTTACTGATGGGCACTTGGGCTGTTTCCAAATCTTAGCTATTGTGAATTGCACTGCTATGAACATAGGGTGCATAAATTCTTTGCAATTGGTGTTTGAGGTTCCTTAGGATATATGCCCAGAAGTGGGATCACTGGGTCAAATGGCAGGTCAATTTTTAATCTTTTGAGGAAACTCCATACTGCTTTCCATAGTGGATGCACCAGTCTGCATTCCCACCAGCAGTGTACTAGGGTTCCCTTTTCTCCACACCCTCACCAGCACCTGTAGTTTGTTGATTTGTTGATGGCAGCCATTCTGACAGGTATGAAGTGATACCTCATTGTGGTTTTAATTTGCATCTCTCTGATGATTAGTGCCTTTGAGCATTTTTTCATATGCCTCTTAGCCATCTGTATGTCCTCTTTGGAGAAGTGTCTATTTAGGTCCATTGCCCATTTTTTAATTGGATTCTTTGTCTTCCTTTTGTTAAGTTGTATGAGTTCCTCATATATTTTGGATATTAACCCTTTATCTGATGTGTCATTGGCAAATATGTTCTCCCATACAGTAGGCTCCCTTTTCGTTTTGTTGATGGTTTCCTTTGCTATGCAGCTTTTTATTTTGATGCAGTCCCATTTGTTTATTTTCTCCTTAGACTTTCTTGCCCTAGGAGATGTATCAGCAAACATATTGCTATGACAGATGTCTGAGATTTTACTGCCTATGTTTTCCTCTAGGACTTTTATGGTTTCATGCCTTACATTTAAGTCTTTTATCCATTTTGAATTTACTTTTGTGTATGGTGTAAGTTGGTGGTCCAGTTTCATTTTTTTGCTATTTATATGAGTTTTAACACATATTAGTTAAAAGCTATTCAAAATATTTATCCAAATTCTACTCCTACCAACGATAGATGATAGATATAGATAGATAGATAGATGATAGATAGATAGATAGATGATAGATGATGATAGATGATGATGATAGATAGATATAGATAGATAGATAGATAGATAGATAGATAGATAGATAGATAGATAGATAGATAGATAGATAGATAGATATAGATAGATGATAGAGAGATGATAGATAGATGATGGATGATAGATAGATGATAGATAGATAGATGATAGATAGATAGATAGATAGATAGATAGATAGATAGATAGATGATAGATAGATAGATGATAGACAGATAGATAGATATAGATAGATATAGATGATAGATAGAGAGATAGATGATAGATAGATAGATAGATGATAGATGATAGATAGATAGATAGATAGATAGATAGATAGATAGATAGATGATAGATAGATGATAGATAGATAGATAGATAGATAGATAGATAGATAGATAGATGATAGATAGATAGATAGATAGATGATAGATAGATAGATAGATAGATAGATAGATAGATAGATAGATGATAGATAGATAGATAGATAGATAGATAGATAGATAGATAGATAGATATCTACTGCTGGTAAGAATGAATATATACATATGTATGTACACATCATATATATATGTATACACATGTACATATATACATATATGTGTATATATATACACATATATACATATATACATATATACATATATACATATATACATATATACATATATACATATATATATATATATATATATGACACAGTGTATTTCAATGTACCCTTGCAATTTTGGTATTAATAGTTTTACATGTTATGTTTATTTAATAGTAAAAATATCTCACTTTTGTTTTAATTTGCATTCTTTTGACTACTGGTGATAATGAATTTTTATCATATGTCTGTTACCTTACCTCTCATATTTTATGTCCACTGCTTATTTTTGTGTTGGCATATTTATAATTTTCCCAGTGACTTAAAAGAACTGATATATATTAGAGTGATGATTTTTCTACTGTATATTCCTACCATGTAGTAATATACTATATGACTTAAATATACTTTAACCACTTTCTAAAGTACTCCATCCAATTATTAAGTATAAATTTTAAACATAAACTTTCTTCTATGTTTCATGAATCAATAATTAAAATAATGGTATACACCTGAAACTAATACAAATCATATTGAATGTAAACTGTAATTGCAAAAAATGATTAATAAAAAAGAAAAAGAAAAATAGAACCCAAAGTGGCTGATAGATAACAACTATAATATGCAGTACTGTCACATTAAATCTGCTCTGAAATACTGTATACGTTTCTACACAATATGTGGAAAGGCCAATCTTATTTTTACTTATCTTAAGTGATGATATAACTGAAATATTCCATGAAACTGTCTGCTTAAGCTATCTTTTCTTCAAGCTTTATTAAGCTACCTTTCTAACTCAATTTCCCATAGATAAATGTATTTTTAAAATGCAGATTCTTCTTTCAAATTAATTATTCCCCCAAAAATAGTAATTGCCAGTAATACCATAATGAATTTTTTGATCCCTTTTATCCATAATACAAGAAACATTGATACTCAGTACCTACACATGGAGCAGGGATTACTAAAAGAGAAGAATAGATGACTGAAGGCAATTTAAATTATAATATTTCTTAGTATACATACAACTTATATCAAAATTTCACATAATTTAAAAAATAACACATAAATAGGCTTTCAGAGAAAGCTAAGGCTCAACCATTTTATAAACAGAAGTATGTTATAAACCCTACAAATCCTAACATTGGGATCTTTAGTTTCAATATCCTACTTTCTTCTAAAATTTAAATTATTTTACACAAATGACAGTGGAAAGTTTTCCTGGGAAATCAAGTGGGCATAACTTACCACATCCCGAAAGACAACAGCACGAAGCCGATTGATATCAACATCCTGCAGAAGTCTATCAGGGTCCTTAATTGGAGAAAGATTACCTGGAACATTTTCTAATGAATTCTAAAAAAAAAAGATAAATTTAAAAAAAATAGTATAATACATAAACTTATATAGTAATGTAATTTCTAATATCTCTAATTTAGGCATTAAATTGCCCATGTTCTTTACCTCCTCATCAATGGATAACATTTAATGATGACAATACTCTATTATAAGACACTTTCTGATCTCCTATATCTTGTCAATTTCCTTTACTAGTTACTCTTTTTTTTTTTTTTTTTTTTTTATTACCAGAGCTACCAATATAGACTTAGAAAAGTGGGTAAGATTGTGGCAGAAAAAAGACTGATTTTGGACTTTAGAAAATCTGGGCTCTAATCTCTGTTGTGTGACCTTGGGCTTATAAAAAAAAATTTTCTGAGCCTCAATGCCCACCTCTAGTTAGTTAATCTCTTTGAGTCACTGGGTTTCATTTAGCTATCATACTTTTTATAATAAGATATTATTATATTACATTATTATATGAGATTTTTTATGTATAACCATTTCATGAGCTACAAAAAGTTAGACAAGGTAAACTTAAAAAAAATACAAACATAGACTTAATATTAAAGCTGAAAGACATTAAAGATCATCACCATCAAAATTATTTTTATAGTTGAAGATACAAAAATTGACAAATTTATGTAATGTGTAACATAGCAAACTAATAATAGTCAAGTTCCCTGAAACTCAATCTAGTACTCTTTCACTTACACAACATGTTAAGAATTGTGTGTACACAATATGTTAAGAATTGCATGAATTAGTTGATTAGAGCGTCATCCTGATTTGCCAAGGTTGCAGGTTCAATTCCCCAAGGTTGTGGGGTTCAATTCCTGGTCAGGGCACATACAAGAAGCAATCAGTGAATGCATACATGAGTAGAAAAATAAATAGATATTTCTCTCTCCTTTTTCTCTCTCTCTCTCTTCCCCTCCCTCCCTCTCAAATCAAATAATTTTTTAATTGTATGAATTAAATTAGATAATATATGTGATGAACAACATATAATTCCTGTAAATAAAATAGCTTGCTGTTACTCTGATTAAAAATAAATAGGCCTCCTTCTCATTCTCTATAGACTTCAATTATGATATTTTATTTCTACAATTAAGATGCTTGATTCCATTGCAGCTAAGGGTAGTAAAAAGAGCATGATCTTTTGAAGGTAGATAGTTATTTGATTTATATTGCAATTTCAAAACTTACCAGTGAGATATTTAACCTCTATAAACCTATTTAGATATTATCTAAATAATAGGATAAATAATATAATAAGAAGAAATAATATTTATCACAAGACAATTAAAGAAAATAATGCACTGACAGCATAAATGAAAAGTGCATAATTTATAGCATAAATTAAAAATGACATTTTAATTTATATATCATTTTACAAAGTGTTTTTATATCCATAATATAATTTAATCCTTATAAAGACTTTTTTTATAAAAAAAGCTTGTATCATCGCTCCTTTTTAGAAAGTATAAAAAAATGAGACCCAATGAAAATATGTGACTCATGCAAACCCACACAGGTTAGGACCACACCCAAACTAAGTTTTCCTTATTAAAGTGGCACATAAAAAATGCATAAAAACAGGGAGTAAAAAAAGGAACACTCACGAACCAGGTCCATTGCTTTTCTGTCCTGAAATGAATTATCTTACTAAGTCAACTATTTCTATAATATTTCTATATTCATCACTGATTATCCATTTTTTATTACCAATGTTCTTGCTAGAGACATGGACTACCTCAACTTAAATACTACAAGTTTCCTTTTAATTGAGCTTTTCTGTACATATTCTACAATCAGGTTAATAGTTGGCTTTACATTCCTGAAAAGCTCCCTATTGCCTCCTGAATTAAGTACAGACAACTTTAAGATCAAAGCTCTCAAAAGTACTAGTATATTTATTCATTTCCTGAGCTCATACAATGAGTAAGGTTAACTGCTAGAAAGAGGAAGGGAATTAGTATTAATTGAGTGTTCACTTCCTGTCAGAAATTAAGTACTTGAAGACATACAAACACCTTTAAAGTTAAAATTTGATCCATTTTAAAGACTGGAAAACTGAGGCACAGGAGATTAAGGAATTTGTCTTAAGTCACAAAATCACTAAGTGGTAGAGCCAGGATACAAACTCAAAACTGTTTAATTCTAGAGTTTGTGCTCTTTTGATAAAGTGTTCACAGTGCTATACAAGCTCTGAAATTACAAAGATGTACAAGATATGGAACGTTGTCAGGTAACTTACAGTCTACTATGCCCACACAAATAACATGAGGCATTACTGCTAATGTATTTATATTTAATTTTGTAAGCAATGGAGAGCTATGTGGAGACTTGTTAGCAGTAAAATAATACATAGTTTATTCTAGGAATGTTTCTCTAAATATAGTGAAAAAGAAAGATGCTGTAATACAAATGTACTAACTATGTGGTTGTTCTATTTAAAAGCTACAGAACTTTAAAACCATAGAACTTTTTAAATGAATTAAACTTCGATTTCATGCCTTTACTTTTTGAGTAAAAAAATCATGTGTCGATATCAAACATCTAAATACAAGTGTAGTGAGTGATACGAGACATACAGGGTTTTATGGAAATATCAAAAATATATCTATCCTAGACCAGGGTGGTGGTGAGGGTATCTCAAAACATTTTCCTCAGAGTAGCCCTTAAGTTACAGCCAAGAGTTGAATAGATTTTAGCTGGGTGAAAAATAAGAATGCAAACTTCAAGGAAAGGGAACCCATGTAAAAGTTGGTAAATTGGTAAATAAAGAAAAAAATATTCTTCTGATGTAATGAATGAAGTCTATAGTGTGACTAAAATGGTAAAAGCAAGGGTAAGGGGACAAACTGCAGAGTCACTTAAACATATGATAAAGACAGCTAATTTAGAATGATAATAGCATGTTCCAAAATACACTGTTCATTCATTTCTTAGACATTCAATATATTTTTGTTGAATCTTATAGGGATGTCTATCACTAAAACCATATACATTTAAAAAGAACATTATTCACTTTTCAGATCTATTTATGTTATAATCCTTATAAGAAACCTATGAAGTAGAAATTATTAGTATCTTCATGTAAAAACCAAAAATTCAAGCCTCGGAGTGGTTAGATAATCTCAGTACCACATCATGAAGAGGAAAAGCCAGCACTGGAGCTTAGTGATGTGTGATTACCAAACCCTTGGTGTTTCATTAAGCAATACCATGAAGCTTTGTTCTCATAAAGTTAAAAAAAATTTAAAGTAAATTATATTAATATAGAAAATATTGAGTTACCTTTGAAGTTGCTGTGGCAGTCATACTTTGGGGAGCTTCTTGAGGTTTACTGCTGCCATGGGAAGATTTGTTCCCTCTGTCTCTTTGTCTCTGCCGACATTCTAAACAGTTTCTCACAGCAACACAACAAACTATTTAAAAAACCAAAAGCTTATTATTAATACAAATTATTGACTCTGACATGTTGAAAAAAGTTACTAGGTTCTATTTTTCTTTCTTTCCCCACCCCTCCATCCCATTATTATTCTTAAATCAACTAGATCAATAAATATTTCTGATAATTATAAAATATAGTAAAGAAAAGTACATATAAAACATGTGTAGTTAGAATATTTAATCAAAATACCCAAGTACTACCAACTAGCTAAAAAACCAGAATATTACCAGGGCCTCTGAAGCTCCCAATGCACTCTTCCACAGTCTATCTACTCCATCATTCAAAATTCTAAATTTTATGCATGAATATTTTTTAAAATTAATATTCATATTTGATAAATTCTTTTGGAAAGACTTCTTCCTATAATTTGACTACCTTGGCGACTATCACAAATCCCAATTTCCACCTTACCTTTCATCATGGTAGGAAAGTCTATGGCCTTTGTCAATAAGCACTCAATAAGAACAAGCTTTTTATTTATTTACTTATTTTAAGAAGCAGTAAATTATAGCAATAAGCAGTACCCAATTTTGGAAATAGACCACCTGAGTTTGATTCCTGTGTCTACCACTTTTGACCTGGGTGATCTTGGGCCAGCTGCTTAAACTTTCTTTGCCTTAGTTTCCTCATATATAAAATGAATATAAACATACTTCCTTAAAGAATCCTTATAAAGATTAATTGAATTAACATATGTAATGAGCTTAGAATGCTAAACAGTCATATTGATGTATAATTGTTTGCTTTATTATTACTATTATTATTCACTTATATAAAACATTCCTATGGCTAAAAAATAAATCTACTAGGAATTATTAGGATAAAAATCAAATCAGCAGTTAAGGCTTGAAATATATTCAGAAGTAAAAACTCAAAATAACCAAATAAATACTGGTTTGAAGATATTGAGGCATTAAAACTATTTCTCTTTCACCCTAGTTGATTTGGCTCAGTTGTTAGAGCCTCGGCCCTTCAACTGATGGGTCCCAGGTTCAGTTCCGGGCAAGGGCATGTACATCAGTTGCAGCTCAATCCCCAACCCTAGTCGGGGGAGTGTGGAAGGCAACCAATTTATGTGTCTCTCTCACATTGATGTTTCTCTCTCTCTCTCCCTCTCCCTTCCACTCTCTCTGAAAAAGCAATGGAAAAAATACTCCTGAGTGAGGAATAAAATACATATACACATATATTTTTCTTTCTCATAATGTTCAATCTATCAGCTATTGTAAAATATGAGTGGCAATATCCATGATGGCCCACAGTAAATTATCTCACATCTCTCACTGTTAGAGAGATTTCTACGTGTGTGCTCAGTCTCTCTCTAAAATTACAATAGGCACGAAATGATTCCTCTCAGCCTGTCTGTCTTTAAAAAACACAAAACGAAAAAGTAGATTTCATTCCATCATACTTTTTTAATTCAGTTATAATTGACAAATAAAATTGTATGTATTTAAAATGTACAACCTAATACTTGACATATACATTGTGAAATGACAATCACAATCATGTTAATTAACATATCATTCTTAAAGCAGTTCTTATGCCTTCCTTAGATCAGAAACAACTTCTCCCCTAAAATTATACATGTGTAGATTTTTACATACTTTTTTTTAAATAATGGGTAAAAATAGTACTCATCAGGAATTTCCTCCCTATCTAATGTCTTGCTTTCTTACATGCTCTAAGGCAAGTATGTAAACAGTAGCTTTCTAGTTCTTTATAAAGTCTAAATAGTATAAATAAATTTCCCTTTAAGAAAGGTAAGAGAGGTAAAGATGGTTCCTGACTAGAGCTGGTCTAAATTTACTAAGTGTTGTCACTGCTAAGTTTCCTCCCTCCCTCCCTCCCTCCCTCCCTCCCTTCCCCCCTCCCTCCCTCCCTCCCTCCCTCCCTTTCTTTCTTTCTTTCTTTCTTTCTTTCTTTCTTTCTTTCTTTCTTTCTTTCTTTCTTTCTTTCCTTCCTTCCTTCCTTCCTTCCTTCCTTCCTTCCTTCCTTCCTTCCTTCCTTCCTTCCTTCCTTCCTTCCTTCCTTTCTTTCTTCTTTCTTTCTTTCTTCTTTCTTTCTTTCTTTCTTTCTTTCTTTCTTTCTTTCTTTCTTTCTTTCTTTCTTTCTTTCTTTCTTTCTTCCTTTCTTTCTTTCTTCTTCCTTCTTTCTTTCTTTCTTTCTTTCTTTCTTTCTTTCTTTCTTTCTTTCTTTCTTTCTTTCTTTCTTTCTTTCTTTCTTTCTTCTTTCTTCTTTCTTTTTCTTTCTTTCTCTCTCTCTCTCTCTCTCTCTCTCTCTCTCTCTTTCTTTCTTTCTTTCTTTTCTTTTTTTAATATTTGGAGGTAGCCATATGGACACATCCTGTTTTATTTTTCATTCCCAGAATATCTATAGGTTTTTAAAATATATTTTTTTAAATTTTCAATTATAGTTGATGTACAATATTATATTAGTGCTAAGTTTCTTTACAAGATGGAACGAACTGCACAGACACAGTAATGTTTATTAGAGTTAACAGTTTACTCTGAGAAACATAGTGAGACTGGCACAGTCAGCATTTTGTGTATAAAACTATGTCTTGAATTTTCTGATATGTGTGTGAGCCCAGGGCAACTGCCCTCTGTATTCAATTACCAGAAAAGAATTAATAAATGAATATACATTAAAATCACTTCAATAAAAAATGTTACAGTCCTATTAATTTTTAAATAATTCAAAATACATTTAATTCTATTTCAAATTATAATCCATTTAAGATGATCAATACTATCTCCACTGTGAAGATACTATAATTTTCTGTGATTTACTATAATAATCTCTACATTACACAATCATCAACTTGTATCATCAATACTTTACGTACCACAGAATGTCAAAAAACAAGTCTGTAGGTAATTATATAATGTACACCTTTATTCTTAACAGACTTACCTAGCCTTAGGCACTGTCGCATTAAACCTCCAGAAGACATGTTTTTTTCAGCTTCAATCTCACTAAAATTTAGAGAGCTGGCAAATACAAGTACATCAACCATAGCCATCAATCGGCTGAGGAAAGTTACTGCTGTCTCAGCTGACATGCCTTGTGTCACTTCAATGTTTTCCAATTCCGTCTTTAAAAAAGAAGATTTAAGACGTGTTAAAATTTGGAGATATAATACATGTACATACATATTATAGGTGAAGAGTAGTTTAGTATATTTAATATATTTTGTAAACAAAATAAATTATAAATTATTATCTAATTCGATATATTGTAAAAGCTGGTTATCGAATTTATTTAGTTTACCTATGAATTATCCATGAATAAAGGAAGTTTATTTTTTAAATCAATGTTAGATTTAAATGTCATTACCTGTAAAAACTACATTCCAAACTGAGGATAAGTTTGCAAAGATATTTGGAAATAATAGCACATGTTAGTTTTGTGTTTTATTAGTTAATAATATAAAATTTGTATTTCCTAAATTCCTCACTCTTGTTTATAAAAAAATGTTAATTTTTCTTTCCTGTAAATGTATGATGAGTAATAGGGAAGATATATGGCACTTTAGTTTGGCATCAAAATGAGACAACTGTCAAATTAGAATGTATAACAATTTCATATCCATTTCAGATATGAATCTCAAATATACAGTAAAAATCTAAGGTGAAAATAATCAGAAGATCATTAATTATTCTACAGATATAAACAATAGTAATAAAAAGAATCAAAAGAATCAGTAGAATTCTAGATTGGTGAAGCTTCACTTCACTAAAATATTGTCTATAATAAAATATAATTTCCTGCTTTCAAGGGGAATGTTACAAAGTGTTCTGTTTCTTAAGATGTATAACTGGATTTGATAAACAATAGCAACATTTCTTATTTTTCATTGTTTATCACATAACATTTTTGTTATTTTGGTTTATTATGACTAGGCTTCATTGACTAGTCCTCATTTTCTTAATGTCTCAAAGAGCAGTATAAAGTAAGAAATGCTTTATAAATAAAAATTATTACTCTTTTAAATTTTCTGAAACTAGGCATGCTAGCCATATTGATTAACTTTAGTTCTTCAAGTGATAAATTAAACTACAATGTAAGTATATATTATATGTATCTCTTCTAATTTATTGTTTCATTTTGACATTGCTTATACCCATCATTCTACTTAAACATATTCTTGCTCACATTAACATGGAAATGTCAGCAGAAAACAATGTTTTTTAATAGGCAACATTTAAAAACTTCTTGTGTACAAGATGGGTATTAAAAGTGATAGATGATTACTGCAAGCACTATGTAACTTGATTCTAAATGGAGAATAAACAACCTTTCTTCCTTCTATTTATTATCAAAATAGTGGAGAAAACTTTCTTTTTAAAGTGATCTTGAAAATATTCAAAAATTTGTTTTTAATGTTAATTGACAGCATTATGCCAATCCAGTATCTACGGATTAAAGAAGTGATTAGATTTTAAAAATGAAAATTCCTTATTTCCTAGCATTTCATTGATATACAGTGTCATTTTATAGCATGAATTAAAAATCTCTGACCACAGCACAATAGGCTATAGTGAAAGTCAAATAAATTCATTTTACATAAAACCTCTTTTAAATCACAGTTATCAATATAATTTTTTATAATAGAATGGGAGATCTGGTCAATGCTTAGATCTATTAAATATTCTAAATAACTTTTCAGATATTAGAATTTTATTTTATTTATTGGTTTTTTGAGAGAGAGAGAGAGAGAGAGAAACATCGATTCTTTTGCCCACTTATTTATGCACTCATTGGTTGATTCCTGTTTGTGCCTTGACTGGGGATTGACCTCACAACCTTGGTATATTGGGACAATGCTCTAACCAACTGAGCAATCCGGCCAGGGCCCAAGATATTAGAATTTTAGGAAACTATAGATATGTTCTCAAATAAATTTTTCATCATTCTGAATTTCTGAAATTATTAGAAGTCTAACTTACTTTGTTAGCCAATGGTCTTATTTTTGAGTCTTTTGGGGTCTACAAGACTTGACCTTCAAAATATGCTTTCATTTTTAAATGAGTGAGTTATATATAGGAATTATAAATAAAATTATTAACCATCCATATAACTTGCCAAACTGTTATTTTTGATTAAACAATGTTTTAATGAAAAGCATTCTTAACATAAACCATAACCTAAAAGGGAGTTCTTATTACACTATACATAAAAGTAATTTATAATTTTAATGAAATGTTATCTAAAAATTTTATCAGGTTCAAAAATAAAGAGCATTCACATATGATTATTACTAATCTTAAAATAATAATTTCATGCAATTTCCTTTCATTGGAACTGGGTAATATCTGATTGTACATATGGCTGAAATATTATTGTTTTAATTATATTGACATTTTAGTCTAAAGATTATTGTATAATAAAATAGTAACTCATCAATAAACTAAGAAAATAATCCTTTCAGTGAAGCTTTTAAATATGCCTAACATGCCTAATGTTAAAGGTGGTATGGAAACGCAAAACATAACCAAGTCAAAAATTTCATAAATAAGTAAAAATAAAATTTAAAACTAAACACCTGAAAATTACTTAAGTAATACTAACCTTAGAACCCTGGACATGCATTAGACAAAACAGACAACAGACCAAAAAAGTACAAGAAAAGAAAATTATTAAAATTAAATAAAAATACAATGTAAAATTGAAACACAAAGTAATATATTTAAGAATTATATTTGAGTATTTTATTAAAAGGAAAAATCTCAGAAGAGGTATTCATTTATAAATTACAATGATTAAGGTCAAATATCAAATATTTAGACTTCTATTTATTTTTTTTCATTAGAATAACTGCCCAAATAACATATATGTAAACATAATTGATGTATTAGAAATTATGCACATTCTATTTTGTAAAACAAATATATTTTTCTAGCAGATGACTAAGGAAACATTTAATAAATAAACTAGTAAGATATTTCTGTCAAAGCTCTAACTCTGTACTGGTTTAATTGGAAATGACTTAGGGAAATAAACTATTTATACCAAACTTAAAGAATTTTCTTTAAAGGATTGTGTTATAATTTGGAGCCCTTCCTATAGATCAAAAGCCCCAGAAGTTAATAAAATAATAAAATATTAGAGTGATTATAACTTAAAGAACACTTTCTCATGCTAGAAAAGAATTTATTGATACACTAAATGAGGACTGCATGTGAACTAACTTAATTACATAGATATTTTACTCAGTTTTAGAATCATATTATAAGAATTATATTCAATATATTGAAAACATCAGATAGAATGAAGCTCACAATGTAAGTCATCAACTATTTCTATTCCCTGATTTTTGGAACAAATATATGTGAGCATAAGTTTCAAAATACACTGTTTACATGGTACATTGTATAGGAAAACATACAAAAGCTTCCTGAGAATACTAAAGTATAATCAGTGTTATAAAACAAAAAATTAATAATATTTCCAAATCTATTAACTAAATATTCTGATAATGGTAAGAAAACATAAATTAAAATTAAGACTCTATCATCATTTTTTAACAGAAAAAGTTGTTCTTCTTTATTATGACTTTGAAACTATTAGGAAAGCCAGAAATATCAGTCTCTATTATTTTTCTATAACAAATAAAATAAAACCATAGGTGACTCTGAATTAAATTCTAAGCATTCAGTGTTCTAGATGACTGAACAAAATGATCAGTCTAAAATCATAAAGTGATTTTGCAATTTGTAGTTGGTCCATGTTCCTTGCTTCTCTTCATTTTTCTCCTTTTTAGAGTGTTTTTTATTGACTTCAGAGAGGGAGAGGGAGAGAGAGAGATAGAAACATCCATGAGAGAGAAACATGGATCGGCTGTCTCCTGCTCGCCCCCATACTGGGGATGAAATCCCAAACCCAGGCAGTGACCTCTTGGTTCATGGGTCTATGCTCAACTACTGAGCCACAACAGATGGGCTCTCATATCGCTTGCTTTCATTTATGACCAACTGGTACAATGTATATAGAATAAGTAAGAATTTGATTCAACTAGCCATGAAAATATTAACTTCAAAAATTCAACAAAAATAATGTTCCCTCCTCAAAAAAGACTGGTCAAAATACATGGTAAGAGATCTAAATTTTCCCCCTGGCTACCAAAGTTAAAACTGTTGTCTTATTTAGAAACTTGAAAATATTTTTTTAATTAATTCTCTATGTCACATATGATTTTAAATAATATAGGCAAAACTGAAACTCCAATAAAGTCCTATTCTTTCCTGAATATTAAGCTGAAGGTGTTCACTATAATATAAATATTGCATAACTATACTATATTTTCCTTAAGGTTTTCATTAAGATATTTTCTTACAAGTAAGATTAATAAACAGCTCAAATTTTCTTACATGATGATACTGCAACAGCAATACACAAATGTTATACTTAGTATGGATTATTGTATTCATATAAGGTCCCAGGGAAGAAAAAAGACCAACATCATGCCAATCCCATAGTAACAAAAAGCAGACAGAAAGATTACACTATTTTAGTCTTTTGCCATCAAAACCCATAATAATTAAATTTGTCTCAAAAAGCCTCTTTCAAACTTCAGAATTCTGAGTATGACAGCCTTATTTTAGAAATGACAAGATTATTCTATCATGATACAATTCTGTAAAAATAGGTCCAAAAGGAAATAAATGGAGGAAACATTCAATAACACCTCTCTAGTGCACTATACATATATACCTAACAATTTTCACATAAACTCCCTGTGGGATCAGTATAATTAACACCTTTAAATAAATGAAGAAGTTGTGGTTGGGGCCATATCCAGTAAGTGGTAGAACCTAAGTTAAAATACAAGATTTATCTTATGCTAAAATTCATATACTTTATATTAAATCATAACTTCAAAAGATCATGTCTGAGTCTCACTGATAACAGGAAGCAAGTTTGTTTTTTATAATAAGGAATAAATTATATGATATCCACACTTCTACTGATGGGAAAGACATATTCCTGTGTTGATCTTTGAGTCATATTTTTTAAAAGAATAACTATGCAGAATACTTACTGTTCTACTTATTCTCTCCAAATTAAATACAATTTCACTATTAGACATGTCAAACGCTAAAAAATTTAGTATGACTAAAAAGTTACATACTTCCTAGTGGAATATAATGACAATATTGAGAAAACCTGAAAAAGAAACTTTAATAAATGTCCAATAAGTCAAATTCAAGTTCTTGTTTAATAGAAAAGAATGAATTTATCTTAAGCTCTAGCTATTGAATTTTCAATGGCCAGTAATAAGTAACAAAGTTTTCACACTAAAATATCACTATGACATTTGTATTTATTTGAAGAAATAATGCAAACTATGACCCACAAGTCAAACCTGCCCCACTGGCCGTTTTATAAAGTTTTATTAAGACACACATACACCTATTATTTTATCTGTCTATGGCTGCTTTTGCACAACAAAAGCAGAGTTGTAAAGATGGGACCGAGACCATACAGCCCACAAAACTGAAAATATTTACTATCTGATTCATATAAAAAAGTTTGCCAAACACTGCCATATTATCATTCTCATAATTTTTCATTAAATGCATATCTGCATATAAGGCATGAATATTTTGAAAAACTCCACAAACTGAAATAAAATTATCAGATCATTCATGCATTAGCGTCAAATGTTTCTATTTCTCTTTATATATCTAGATTTAAAATTCTGATGGCATCTACATGACAATGTTTGCCTTTGGTAATCTGGTGTCAACAATGTTTCCTTTCTCACTTATTCCTTCCAAATATCTCTCTTGGCTTTTTACATTTTAAATCTAAGTCAAAAAGCTCCATACTTTAGTTCTAATTTCCTTTTTTATTCAATCTCCTCATTCCTAACTTTCCCCCTCAACTACATTTCAATTTTTAGCAAGAATATTATTCAGTCAAGTAACAGAAATCAATACTCAGCAGTCGGCACCAATCACAGTTCTACCAGTATAAAGTGGGAGAAATAGTTATGGCTGTTACTTTTAAGGAAGCAATTTATTCAAAGAACATAAAATAAGCTATGTTGTATAACCAGGCATTGGTGCAATCAGTTAATGGACCAAAATAACAAAAATAGAGAGAGACAAAGAAAGTTTCTACAACTAAATGAATTTCCAAGTATTTTGAAAACAGTTTAGGATTTAAGTAATTTCAAACTCAAACTATACTGGTCAAAACTGCACAGGTAATATATTTGGAAATCAAACTTCAAAATGTCAGTATCTTTACTGTGCAAATAAAAATAAGCAAATTTGGGTAGTGAAATATTATATACATCATAATGTTTATCAGTAATATACTTCATTAATTTAATATTTCTCTGTCTTGATAGAGATCTTTTAGCTTTAAAATTTGGAAAACTATTTAGTAATGTGAATATCTGAAACCTATGAAAATTTTAGCACCAACTACTAACTTTATATAAAGTAAATTTTTTGTTCTGTAGAAATTTTAAAATACTTAAAAGTGAACTTCAATACAAACTTTTAAAATTTCTTGACAACAAATAATAAATTTGTAAGAAATGAAACAAAATTTATATGATGGAAAATATGCCAGGAGGAAAACAATGATTGATTGTTTTTAGTATATAAAAACAAGAACAATTCTCCTTGCCTCAATATTAGAATGTTTTTTAAAAATCATATGCAATTCTCAATTTACTGGCATTTGACATAAATCACCAGAGAGAACCAGATTAAAAGAAGGGATGGTACATTAATCTCACAGGATACCTACACTCTACATACACCATTATTATTTTTTTTTTCCTGGCTCTATTTCCTACTAATTCCATTAAAGCCCTAATGATAATGTGTTCTGTGGCACACCCTCCTGTAGCCTGCTTGTCTTTGTAGACTTCTTGAATAAATTCATGGATGAAATCGAAATATATGTGCCTGTGAGAGAAAGGAGTTTTGAGAATATAATTTTTTGCTGCTAATGTTTAAGTTTCAAATTGCTTTGGGAATGGTAGCAATGACAAAAGAGTAATGAGAAAAAGAGTGATGTAGAAAAAAGCTTGTTAATGATGAAATAAAGCCAGAGATCAAATTGGAACACTGTCTCACCAAGTAAAAGACATCTCAACAAAACAGGTTTCTCTCTGGAAAAAGCATACTTTTGGGGCCTAGAGATGAGTTCCCAATATGGTAGCAAGAACACAGGTAACATGGGAAGCATTAGTTCTCTAATCTTTCCTATGTACATAGGCACCTAGGGAGTAAAGATTTTTTTCCATGGATCAGAGATTTTTTTTTTTTAAATCCTCACCCAAGGATATTTTTTCAATTGCTTTTTCAAGGAGAGTGGAAGGGAAGAGGGGAGGGGGAGAGAGAGAAAAAGAGAAAGAGAGAGAGACATACACACACACACACACACATTGATGTGAGACAGACACACTGAGTGGCTGGCTTCTGCTCGTGCCCCAACCTGGGCCAGGCCTGCAGCTGAGGTACATGCCCTTGGCTGGATCAAACCCAGGACCCCTCGGTCCTCTGGCCGATGCTCTTAACCACTAAGCCAAACTGGCTAGAGCCAGAGATATTTTTTGAAGTGATAACTAAAATATAAAGTTAGCACTAACCTACTATATTTTAAGTTACATAATTAACATTGAATGTCTTTCAACCTTATTATATTAATACATTTCAATGTGTCACATAGAGACAAAGCTGTATTTTTTAAAATAAATGTTGAGCCAGCAAATAAAGTCAGACAAAAATGCTATTAAAGACCATGTGAGCAACATAAAGCTTTCTGAGGTTTTCAATGACTGACATTTTTAAGGTAGCATAAAAAAGGCACCTAGTTAGAAAAAGTACAAAACATGCCAAAGTTTTAAATAAGAAACACTCCTAGAATTTATTAATTTGGTTCTCTTTTGAAGCAAAATGCTTCAACATCAAATCTCCAAGATCAAATCTCAGAGAACAGGACGGTAAACCTCCTAGATGTAGTTTAGAATAATATTAAACTTAGAAATAATATGTCAAGTAAATCATATGACATTGCATTTATAATGATGATTTTTTTCTAAATTTATATTCATGACTCTAATTACTATACAATAAGCATATACTTGTATTTAGAACTTCAAGATTTACAGAACAAGGATTTTAACAGTTTATTATAACATATATTTAAAGGGATAAACAATATATAAAAAATAAAGTAAATCATTTCTAGTTATGACTCTTTCTAAGATGTATTCATCAGAATTACTAGAGAAATATTTTTATAAACACACATAGCTGTAACCCAACAGTTAAATATGCATGTATAAATATAACTTCATATGATAAAAAGTTACCTTAGATGAACATGTTTTGTCAAAATCCATCTATTTGCAGAGCCGAAGTTTTTGGATACCTTTTGATATGAGGCACAGGTCTTATAAACCTGTTTACAACATAAAACACCACTGACATGCTCTAGTTATGTAATTATACAATAAAACCACTAGATGGAGGCAAAGTACTTACAGTTGGTGATGTAGCTGCAGAGAGCAAAGGTAAAATTCCTCCACAAGCAATGATGATGTTGTCTACCATTTGGGAAATGAGGTGAATTGTGTTATGTACAAAAATAATGTTTTCATTGCTATTGACAAAATCCATTACAGACTTTGTAGAATGGCTAAAATAGCAGAAAAACAAAACAGAAATGAACACTTCCTTGGCTTAAGAAATTTAGACAATTTATAATAACATTTTTAAGTGACAAATAATGAAGAATTAAACAATTTAAAATGGAGTTATTAGAAAATAATATAATTTAAAATTGAGATATTATATTACTGAAAATTAAGCATTAATCTTTACACAGTTATTAGTCTAAGTGTATTAATCTAGTGTTTTGTTTCTCCTTAAGAAATAGTGTAGTAGCTTGATTCAAAGGCATGTGACTAGATCAAAAAATGCGGCTAAAAAATTTATTTTTTGCCAGAGCTATTCCTTTTGTGTTGAAAGGCAGAACTGGCTAGTTAAAACATTTTACTACCTTTTATGCAGTTTCAGTTTGTTGCATCATCAGACTGAATCCCCTACCTCTGACCAGCCATACTGAAAAGGTATACTGCTAGTGATAGAAGTGGCACAGTAGGTGAGTATAAACAAATCAATAAAAATTTAAGAACTTACTGAATAAAAAGAGAAAAGATCTAAATGATTGGCAATACAACTTCCCCATACAAAACATGCAATGTACATATTCAGAGAAATACATTGCTTTAATTTGGTGTCAGTCAAGAATATGAACTATTTTCTAACGGGGGGAAAATGAAACTAGTCCATGATCAAATTTAAGTCAATAATTCTCAACTTTTTAGAACTGTAAAATATCATGTATTGTATCTTAGATCTCAAGATGCTTTCCCTGTCCTAAATATAAAGTTTTATCTTTTAAAAAATTAAAATTACATAAAATTCTGTTTGGAAAATATTTTGAGAGCCCTTGAAAGGAAATAAAGATACACAGTATGTTAAAGGAAAGAAAATTGAGTAACACTAACTTAGAAGCTACTAACAGTGTAATTAGAAAATTACACTATGTATTTCCATACACTGATAGTCATATAAACCGTAATATATTTCATGGTATTCTAGGTCCCTTATTATCATCTCTAGGTAATTCTGAATATAACAACACTAGCAATGAAAAAGACCTTTGTTTCTACACATTAGTAGACTAAGGACAAACTGATCAAATAACATCAGAAGTAAAACCATTCTGTGGCAGACGCTGACTACTTCCATATTTCTTCTACCATGCTAACACAACCTAGATTTTGTTCTATTACTGAACCACATTGGGTATAGGAAAGGTGGGCTTGACCCCAGCTACTACGTTACTGATCAGTATTGCTCTGTATAGACTAGTCATTATCATTCCATTCCCTTGTGCTGGTGGTTAACTTTGAGAAGAGCATATAATCCTGCTAGCATGTGAGATATACAGGGGAAATTTCTTGAAGGGCTTCAATTAAAACAAAATAAAACAAAACAACAACAAAAAAGAACAAAAGAAGAGGAAGAAGAAAGGAGAAAGAAGAAGAAAAGAAGAGGAAGAGGAGAAAAAAAGAAAGAGGAGGAGTGGGGGAGAAAAAAAGAAGAGGAGAAAGGAAAGAGAAGAAGGAGGAGGAAGAGCCCCCATGCCCTCTAGTTTGGGCAAGTTTCCTACATTAATTCAATGCTGGGAGCTGAAGCAACCACCTTGAATCTTAGAAGAAAAATCAGGAGAAGCAGAGAAGCCCATTTGAGCTTTGAGAATATCATGCCACTGATCCTTGTTGATGGTGGCATAGTCTGTTACTGAAAGCCATGAAATTCCTAATATATATGCTTGCACATATACATGACACACTTTCATAATTACCTGTATAAATGCTATTAAAATTAAATTGAAAGTGAAGCAAGGGAATGATTTAATTTATGTAGGGTTCGTTTTCATTAACTGATTATATTTGAACTGATATAGTCTCTAAAAATAGACATCATAAGAACACTTAAAATTTTATTTTAACAAGCCTCAAATGAAAGAACAAGAAAAGTCTCCAGAAAAGAGCCAAATGAAATGAAAATAAGCAATCTCTCAGGTATAGAGTTCAAAATACTAATTGTAAGGATACTCCACAGCATGAAAAAATATATGGAAACTATGAAGGAAATGAAGAATGACATAGCAGAAATAAAGAATACATTGGAAGGAATAAACAGCAGGTTAAAGGAAGCTGAGGATCGAATCAGTGAATTAGAAGATGGTGTAGAAAAAAATCACTCAAGGACCAAAAAAGAAAAAAAGCAAAAACAGGAGGACAGTCTAAAGGAGCTGTGGGACAACAAGAAACCTAACAATATTCGCATTACATGACTGCCAGAGGAGGTTGAAAGTAAGCAAGGGTTAGAGAACCTATTTGATGAAATAATGGCAACAAACTTCCCTAACCTGGTCAAGAAAAAGTCATACAAGTTCAGGAGGCAAAGAGAGTCCGAAGCAAGAAGAATCCAAAGAGACCCACGCCCAGACATATCATAAATAAAATGCCAAGAATCCAACACAGAGAGAGAAACTTAAAGGAAGCTAGAGAAAAGCAATCTGTTACCTACAAAGGAGACCCCATAAGGCTGTCATCTGACTTCTCATCAAAAACTCTACAGGCCAGAAGGAAATCGCAGGAAGTATTCAAGGTAATGCAAAATAAGGATCTGAAACCAAGACTACTCTATCCAGCAAGATTATCATTCAAGATAGATGGTGAAATAAAAACCTTGTGAGACAAAATTAAGGCTAAAGGACATTATCACTACAAAACCAGAATTACAGGACATGTTAAAGAGACTGCTATAATTAGAAGTAGAAATAGGGAGAAAGAGAAACATAAGCATAAAGAAGTGAAATGGCAGTAGATAAGTCTCTTTCAATAATAACCTTAAATGCAAATGGATTAATGCCCCAATAAACAGATATGGGGTGGCGGAATGGATAAGAAAACATGACCCAAATATATGCTGTCTACAAGAGACCCATCTCAGAACAAAAGACTCACACAGGATGAGAGTGAAGGGATGGAAAAAATTTTTTCCATGCAAATAGAAATGAAAAAAAGCTGGGGTAGTGATACTCATACCTGACAAAATGGACTTCAAAATGAAGACCATAAGGACAGACAAGAAAGGTCTTAACATAATACTAAAGGGATCAATCAAACAAGAGCATATAACCCTGATAAACAAATATGCACCCAACATAGGAGCATCTAAATTTATTGAAAAACTTCTAGAAGACTTTAAGGGAGAGATCGACAGCAACACAGTCATACCAGAGGGCTTTAACAGCTTGCTGACTTCTCTGGATAGGTCTTCCAGACAAAAGTCAACAAGGAACAGTGACCCAAAATGACACACAAGATCAGGTGGATTTAACTGACATTTACAGAACATTCTACACCAAAGCTGCAAAATAGACATTCTTCTCAAGTGTACTTGGGACATTCTCAAAGATAGACCACATGTTAGGATATAAAACAAGTCTCTACAAGTTCCAGAAGACTGAAATCATATCAAGTATCTTCTTGGAACACAATGTCATGAAATTAGAAATTAACCACAATAAAACATTAAAAAAAATTCAAACACATGGAGGCTAAAAAGCACGTTTTTAGACAATGAATGGGTTACCATAGATATCAAGAAATAAATAAAAAAACTTCCAGGAAAAAAAGGAAAATGAACACACAACTCCAAATCTATGGAACACAATGAAAGGAGTCCAGAGAGGAAAGTTTATAGCACTACACACATGACAAGAAAAACTTCTAATAGACTCTCTAACCCTACAAGTTAAAAACTTAGAAAGAGAACAGCAAGAAAAGCCCAAAGTAAGTAGAAGGAAGGAAATAATATCAGAGCATAAATGAATGACATAGAAAATAAATTAAAAAAATACAAAAGATCAATGAAACCAAGAGCTCATTATTTGAAAAGATAAACAAGATTGAGGCACCTTTAGCCAGACTCATCAAGAAACAAAGAGGACCCAAATAAACAAAATCAGGAACAAAAGAGGTGAAATAACAACTAACCCAACAGAAATACAAAAGATTGTAAGAAAGTACTATGAACAACTATATGCCACCAAGCTGGATAATCTGGGTGAAATAGACAAATTTCTAGAAAAATACGTTCCAAAACTCAATCAGGAAGAGTCAGAAAGCCTGAATAGGCCAATAACCAGTAATTACTGCTGAAGCAGTAATGAAAGGGCTTCCAGCACATAAAAGCCCTGGCCCAGATGGCTTCACAGGGGTGTTTTACCAAACATTCAAAGAAGAATTAACACCTATCCTCCTCAAAACATTTAAAAAAATCCAAGCAGAAGGAACACTTCCAAGATCTTTCTACAAGGCCAGCATTAGCCCAATTCCAAAACCAGATAAAGACACTACAAAGAAAGAGAATTACAGGGCAATATCTCTGATGAACATAGATGCTAAAATCCTCAACAAAATATCAGCAAATCGGATCCAGCAATATATTAAGATCATATACCATGACCAAGGGGGATTATTCCTGGGATCCAAGGCTGGTACAGTATTTGTAAATCAACAAACGTGATACATCACATAAACAAACTGAAAGACAAAAATGACATGATCATATCCATAGATGTAGAAAAATCTTTTCATAAAATCCAACACCCATTTTTGATAAATTCTCTCAGCAAAGTGTAAATAGAGGGATCATACCTCAACATAATAAACGCCATATATGACAAACCTATAGCCAACATCATACTCAATGGACAAAAACTAAAACCATTTCCCCTAAGAACAGGAACAAGACAAGAGTGTCTACTTTCACCACTCTTATTCAACATAGTACTGGAAGTCCTAGCCACAGCCATCAGACAAGAAGAAAACATAAAAGGCATCCAAATTGGAAAGGAGGAAACAAAACTGTGATTACTTGCAGATGACATGATATTGTACAAAGAAAATCCTAAAGACTCCACCAAAAAACTACTAGATTTAATAAATGAAATCAGCAAGGTAGCAGGATACAAAATTAACACCCAGAAATTGATGGAATTTTTATACCCCAATAATGAACTCTCAGAAAGAGAAACTAAAAAAACAATCCATTTACCATTGCAAGTAAAAAAATAAGATACCTAGGAATAAAATTAACCAAAGATGTAAAAGACCTGTACTGGGAAAACTACAGGACACTGAAAAAAGAAATAGAGGAAGATATAAACAAATGGAAAAATATACCATGTTCATGGATTGGAAGAATTAACATCATTTAAATGTCCATACAACGCAAAGCAATCTATAAATTCAATGCAATCGCTATGAGAATACCAACAGCATATTTCACAGATTTGTAACAAACCCTTGGAAAATGTATATGGAATCAAAAAATACCCCGAATAGCCATGGCAATCTTGAGGAAGAAGAACAAAGTTGGAGGGATCACAATACCAGATATCAAGTTATACAACAAAGCCACTGTAATCAAAACAGTCTGGTACTGGCACAAGAACAGACATATAGATCAGTGGAACAGAAGAGGACCCCGAAATTGACCCATGCCATTATGGCCAATTAATATTTGACACAGGAGGCAAGAACACATAATGGAGTAAAGACAGTCTCTTCAATAAATGGTGCTGGGAAAATTGGACAGGTGCATGCAAAATAAATCAAAGTAGACCACCAACTTACACCATACACAAAATTAAACTCAAAATGGATAAAAGGCTAAAATGTAAGACATGAAACCATAAAAATCCTAGAGGCAAACAAGGCAGCAAAATCTGACATTTCTTGTATCATTACGTTTGCCTATACATCATCTTGGGTAAGAGAAACAAAGGAGAAAATAAACAAATGGGACTGCATCAAAATAAAAAGCTTCTGCACAGCAAAAGAAACCACCAACAAAACGAAAAGGGAGCCCATTGTAGAGGAGAACATATTTGCCAATGACACATCTGATAAAAGTAGTTGATGAGTTAATTAAATTTTCAAAGGGTAATGATAAGAAGTGTTAATACATTGTGACCCATAATTCAAGAAAATAAAGGGGAATTACAAAAAAAAGAAAAAAAGGTGTATTTTAACAGTGCATATATGTTATATGCTGATTAACAAAAATAAATTTAGTATGTGGTATTAATTTTAAGAGGAAAAGAAAAATGTGGAAATTTATTTGAAACAGAACTTTTTTTTGTTAAGTCTAATTTATATAGAACAGGAAATGACATATTTCAAAATTTTGCTTTCTAATTGTCTCAAGCTTAAGTTCTTGGATACCTTTCAATATGAGGCCCAGGCTTTATAACCTTTATGAAGATATTTATGACTCTATAAAAAAATTTCAGTTTCATAATCTTAAATAAATTTCATTTGTGAGATTTATTCAACGTTATAATTCACTTGTCAATCAGTTGATGCATGCTGGAAATTTAAAATACCAATTTTCTTAAATGGAAGTAGTCTTATTTCTAGAAAAACAGTATTTCTACCTTCTCCAAACATGTACATCTGTTTCTAATGCAAATAGCAGATCGGTGAGGAGTCGCTGGTGCATTGGAGACCATTTGAACTCAGGAATACGGAACATGGTGGTGCGGGGGCCGGGGCTGAACTGGCGCCGCTGTTCCTCGGTCATTGGCATTCCTCGAAATCCTAAATCAACTCGGAGGTCTCTGTCTTGCTGTGTGACAGACCGACCCTGAACAGCCTAGAGAAATAACAGGTGGATATTTGCAGAGTGCAAAAGAAATTACTGATTTCAAAATGAAAACAGTAAGTTTAGTAAAGCGAGTAAAGCTTTTGCTTATGCCTTAAGTAGGCAAGTATATTTACATGTATTGCTCACCTGGTGATTCCCTGCACAGGAACCTTTGAGAGCTGAAAAGGCTATTATTACTACTTTTATTTTGCAGTTTCAGAAACTAAGAAAGAAAATCAAATACCTAAGTTTAATAACAATGTTCACATTGAAAACCAGACCCTTTTTACCCATTTTTGGAGCCTTTATATTAGCCCATATTTCTTCCTTATGAAAGTGACAATATATTCAAAGTGAAGTATACTGAATATACGCCATCAACTAATTGTAATTAAAAACATAAGGTTAAAAGAAATATTACTTGAACAGATTCAAGTTAATTTCAAAGTCGATTTCACTCACAACACTTCAATTTAGAAAAACAAATGCATTTGATAGGCTGGAAAATCAGAAAAAATGCCTGTACACTCTGAATGAAAACCAGATATGCCTAGTGACTATTATGTTCAATAAACAATGCACCATGCTTTCCTTTATTTTAAATATGTACCTAAGTCAATATTCCCATCCCCTACAAATTATCAATGTAGTACAACTGCCACAAAAATGGGAATTGGCAGTTAACAGAGAAAAAATAAAAATGCTTTTCTCACAAACAGACTCTGTCATTAAGTATTCTTATTAGAGTATAAAGACACCAGTTAGGTATATGGTTTACTCTTTATAATAGAACATGTTAAATTTATTTTCAATGACATTAAAAGGTGAGCGGAAAATTCAGAGAACAACATAACAAATCATTAAGTGTAAAAATTTTCTTCAACTCTTAATTATAAGGTATTATTTAGCCTAGAAAATAAGGAACCAGTTTTAACACTCAAAGCTCAACAATTAAAATCAATATCAGAAAACTTCATCCATTTTTTGCTTTACTCTGGTGAGGCCAAAACTGCAGCAGTAACATTTCCTCACCACCAGGCCTTAAGAGTCTTTAATTTTCTCATAATAAATTCCTAGCCACATGGTTAGGAATAAAAAAAATTCTCACTGCTAATAATTCCAAATTTTCTCAGCCATAGTACCTACCTCACAGTGTTGTTGTGAGGGTTAAATCTAAAAACATATAGCACAGTGCCTGGAACAGAGTAAGCACTTGATATAAATTCCCTTTTCCCTTCCCCTTCATTTATCAGTTCAATCTGGGCTCCAAGTCCTCTTTTCTATAATCTACAGAAGAGTGTTGGGCCTGAAGCTTAAAAGGTTAAAATTAATTACGCATTCAGAGTGAAGATCTTAAGTACAAAATGTGTAAATGTAGTCACAGAGTCATAAAATGTTAGAACTAGGAAAGCCCTTAATGGCCATATTTTAATCTAGTAATATGTTGTACTGTGTAAGAAAGTTCAGACCCAGAGAGGTTGAGCAGTTACACAGAATTGGAAATATAATTCAGCTATTTTAAATTTCTTTTATATGTACTACCATACTATTCAATTCCATAAAATACTATTATGCCATAATTAAATATAAGCATAGTGTAACTGATAAGAAATTACTCTGTTTTGATGCTAACAATGCAACACCCATTCAATGCATTTTTAGAACTCATGTTAGGTAACTTACTTGTGTTGTAGTAGTGGTAGTCTGAATTTTTCGGATTTCTTTGCCTGATTCTTTGCCATCATCAGATCTCTCAGTATCTGAAAGTATACTTCCTGCATCAATATTTGGTACAGTTTTGCTACCAGAAGATTCAGTTTCCAGAGCTGTAGCAGTCACTTCAGCATACTCTAACCCTTTAGATGATAAGTCTCTTTCAGAAATACTGCTCATTCCATCTGAAGCTGTATGGATTTTGAATTCTTTTTCTTCTATTATACTTGTACAAGTTAAGTCTACACTACCAGTCATGTGAGCAAGCAACCCAAGATCATCACTAACACCAAGATGTACTTGTGTGTCCTGAATATTTGGAATAATGTGATTGCTAGAAAGTTCAGGAAGGAGTTTCTCTTCCTGTTTGGGTATTTTATTAAACAGAAAAGATGCACTACTATTAGGAAGATCATCTTTCTCATCTGCTAATGTTATCAGTGGACCATTATCCTTTTCTTCATTTTTTTTTATGATACCAACACTTCCATGTACATTGTTTTGGAGTTTCTCAACAGCAGCACTATATACATTATCCAACAAAGATCCAACCTCCACAAGGGCACCATTCTCCCCACCTACTAGAGTCTCTGGTGATAAATCCATATCATCCAACTTTACTTCTGTTGCTTCCACTTTCTCTGCTTTTATATCGACTAAAAGATCATGCACTTCCACATGTACACCACTTCCCGGTCTATCTGAATTTCCAAGAATATTGTCTGACACTTTTGTTGACATGAGCAAGTCTCTAGTGTCTGTGCTGACAGGGTAATCTGCCTCACTTTCTGGGCTCTGACTTTGTGAAAGATCTTCTATCTCTCGAATTTCCATTCCACCTTTTGCTCCTGTTGTCTGTGATGAAAGACCAGAGATGGTGCTCACATTCCCTTTCTTTCCCTTTTTAATGTTTTCCTCCTCCTGTCTCTGATATTCTTCATACATTTTGGCTAGGTATTCCTTATGTGCTTCATAAGTGACCTTGGGAACAAGAGGGAAAAACATTAAGGTATTTTATATATATCAAGAAGAAAAAAAAGATACAAATAAAATTATGGTAATAATAGCAAAACGGTATCAAGTATTTTAAGATATCAAACACAGCATGTATTAATACTAAGACAAGTGTTTAATTTCATCAAGTAATTGAAAATGATCATTAAAAAGAGTTATTTATGACTTCTTACACGTCCAAAGACACACAGTTAGGTAAACTAACAATATTAAAACTTTAAATAGTGATCTTTTCTTTTAGGTTAAGTATTTTAATGTTACCCTTACCTAATATGCCAGTTGAACTCCTACATATTTGAGGTATTTGAGCTAAAATGAAGATGTGGCTAATATACAGTCCCCAAGTACTACTCTACTACTAGATCAGATTTCACCATCCATTACCCATATGTGTGCTTATTTCAACAATTGATTTAAGAAAAACCCACACATATCCATAAATACATACATTTATAAACTGTTAAAACATCACAATTTTATCTTTACATAGGCTATTTTGTTACTTTATATAGGCTTCCTTAGGAGATATATATATATCTTACATTAAAAATGCAATGTCTTAGGTGAAGGGAGCAGGGGAGGAAATAGGGGATATCTGTAATACTAGCACAATAAAAAATGCAATGTCTTTTCCTATAAAATACTATTTTCAAATTTGTTAATATAATAATAAAAGGTGCCAATATGTTATAAAATTTAAGTTATTAATAGGAATAAAAGCTCTTCTAAAATTAAAAAAAAATTAAAAAATTTTCCTTAGAGTCACATATGATATTAATTTCTACTTAAGTCATAGGATAACAAAAGTTTATTTTGTGATAGAGCTTCCTTTGGAGATTATCTCAATACAAAAACCCCTTCATTTTATGGAAGACGAAATCAAGTCCCAAACTCGGGGTTGACAAACTATGTTCTCCTTCTACCAAAGACTAGATAATATTTAAAATATAAATATATAGATTTCTAGGATTAAATATAGAGAAAAGATAATGCAATTAAAAATACCACTAATATTAAACACTTTAAGTATATTTATGATTCACCTGAAAATAAAAAATAATTTCTGACTACTTTTTAAAAGTCTTTAAAATACTTTAAAAAGTCTTTAAAAAGTATATTTCAGAGTCTATTCTATAAAATGCTCTTATAAGAATCAGTAGGTATGTTCTAGTTTTTAAAAGGGCAACTGGCTCAGACTGAAGTTCTCAGATCTGCTTATATGTGGCATCACTTTTGGGGTCCACAATTCCTAATTTATAAACTTGAGGTTCCAATCAAATGATATATAAAATACTTCAAGATTTAACACTGTATGGACAGAAGGGAAAAAAACACAAAAAAGAGAAAACTGGGAAGGAGGAGTTGGCCATAATGGAAGTTGCCCACAAGATGGCACCAGATGAGCATTTGCAGCCATTTAATTAATCCACAGATGAAACCTGGATGATATAAAATGCTAAATCTCTATTACCTTGGAATGGGCTATTGAGAGTGTATCCACCCAGACTCTCCAGCCTCCCCATTCATATTTTATTGCATGATACAACAATATCCGGAAGATATTATAGACCATCTCAGTAATCTTCTGTTCTTCAGAATTTTTAGGATTGATATAGCCAAGAGAAAACATCCAATCCTGCCATACTGAACACTGCAATAAGCATCTAGTAGGAAAAACATATTCATTAAAAATACCTAAGTTGTATTAGAATTTACTATTTTGAAATTTAGATAAATAGAGAAAACTGCACCTAGGTAAACAAAGGTGCAGTCATTCTGCATATTCTATATTCTATACCTGGGATGGCACTGCCCCATTTTTCTACCTGAAAAAATCCAAATTATCATTTAAAATTGCTTTCCTAACTTTCCCAGTCAGGCTAAGTTATTATTTTTCTACTCCTTCATCATATGTAGCCCTCACAATGCGCTTAATACATTATAAAGTAACCACTACTTTATTATTCTTTCCCACTAAACTGTACTAAGACTGTATACTAAGACAACCTATGCACCAAAGTGCTTTATACATATCAGACAATCAATGTTTGTAAAATTAATGACTCAGGCAGCAACTATGGCTCCAAAATATACCCCAAGTCCTAGGTAACCAGCTTAAAAATACATGACAACAATTAGTTATCAGACAAATTCAGGAAAAGCATGGATGAATATGAGCAAATCCAACATAATTACAATTAAAACTACTATTGGAGATAGATAGGTAGCACCAAAAGGAACGGTGCATTTTAAATAATGGTTTGTGGATATATATTCATATATTCAATTAAAATATAATACACATGTAAGTAAAAACATAAAAATAAATAGAAGTATAATAAATGCAGATTATATCAAAGAAACATACAATGTCTTCTCATGATTAAAAGCATTTAGCAATGTGGGAAAGATTAGAATTTTTTTTCTATGAAAGAGATTGAAAATAAAATAAGATTAATTATAGAATAAAGTTTTGTTGTACTATTCAATTTGCTTACCTTCTATTTTCACGGCTATTACTGAAAAGTTTTATCATGTCAGATAAAAATAAACGACGTACTTCCATCAGTTCTGCACTTGGTGTAGAGTTTTTTAACAAAGTTGCCACCACCTTAAGAATCACTTTAAAAAACAACAAAAAAGTTATAGTATAGACTTATAACTGTACATATCTTCTACACAAAAAAGATTTTACTGAAATTTCTTTATTTTATTTATCTTTATTGTTGAAAGTATTACAGATGTCCCCTTTTTTCCCCATTGACCCCTTCTACCCTGCACCCATCCCCTACCCCAGGCCTTCACCATTCTATTGCCTGTGTCCATGGGTTATGCATATATGCATATAAATTCTTTGGTTAATCTCTCCCCACCCACCCACACCCACCTTAGCACCATGGTAGGTGATTTTTAAGTGCTATAAACTATGTGCGCACCATAATGAATTTAGGTGGTTGGGAAAAGTTTTGATTTAGTCTGACATATTACCATGTTACTATTGTATTAAAATAAAAAAATTGCTGTTTGCTCACTTGGATTCTGAATTTTCACTGTAGAATCTGGCTCTGGGTGTGGTTTATGTACAACTTGAGTACATACTTGCTCTGTCAATATCTGGAAGATGAAGAATTTTAGTTTTCATTTAGAAAATAATTTAAAATATAATTGCCAAATATATACATACAAAGAATTTCAAAAAATTCTGTTCAAATCAAAAGAAATATCTCTTCTAAAGGGTCTTCTAGTGAATTCCACATACTTCTAAAACTCTAGATCCTTCAATTTTTAAAAAAATTATAGATAAAAACAAAACCAAGACCAGTATCTATAGGAAAGCTTAATTAGGAAATACAAGAACTTATTCTGTCTGAAATCCTTTTCAACATACATCCTTAATATACTTATGCTGTAAATTATAAACATTTGACTCTTGGTGTCAACACTAATTTTTAAAATTTAGAAAATCAGTAAATAAAATAAAGTTTGAAGCCTGGGCCCCAACTCAAAATGAAGTGTCATAAGGGAAGATTCTTTATTTCAAAAAATGTGGCTCATTATCATTTACTACAGAGTTTTTAAAAACTTCTTTCGAACAACAAAAAAATGACAAAAGTTGACCAAGTAAAGACAATTCTAAAACATTTACAAATTTTTCCACTAACACAAAATCTTGGTGAGTCCAGTATTATTTTCCCCCCCACTTAATTTCATTTATTTATTGAGTATATGTATTTTATATTAGTGATTTAATTTCCTATTTTGCTTTAATATGCTAAATTTTTAATGAAACTTTAAAAATGGTTCAACCTATATTAAGGCTGGGAACTCTGGAGAAACTATAAAAGTTAGTTGAAATAGCTATATTTTAAAAGTTGAGGATGAAGAAAGTAAATTAAAGAGACAGTGACAGTCCCTTCTGAATAGAAAAAGACCATGACATCCAAAAGTCTCATTCTTCTTACCTTTTTGCCCAGACTTTCTTTTGTAAAAAACAAAAAGGTAGGAAATTTACTTAGTTATATTAGCGATGTAAATTAAAAAGGTACTGACTTGAAATAAAAAATAGCCACATTTTAAGTGTTTAATAGCTTTTTGTGACTAGTAACTATCATATTAGAGTGAGCAGGGGAACAATAATGCATTGAGGTAACCCAATAAATTTGCTATTTACAGACATAGGTGTGAGCTTAGTATTATACATTTAAGTTTTATTTTATAAATGGAATTATATCCTAATTCATGGGTAACAGAGAGGAATTTAGGCCCAATCAACAACTACTGGAGCTTCCTCTCTGACATACGTACTCCCCAGCCTCGTCATACATAAATCATCTTTGATCAGGAGGCTTAGCTTTTGACAAAGGAGTAGTACTATTTCATTTCTTAAAATGGCAAACTATTAACCCTACTGTTACATCTAACTTCCACTGCAGGTATCTGAGGGCCAGGGAATCTTTGTATCTTTACATCTAAACAAGTTGTCATACTTTTTGGCTCTTAATTTCTTTATCTGTGAAAAGAATATTTGAATAACATGATATTTAATGTACTGTCCCCCTCTGAGATTCTATGTTAAGAAAGGGGTTTTATTATGAGATACTAAAGATTTAAAGTTGAATATCATCTTGTAAAACATTTATGCTCAATAACTATTATGCCCTTATAGAAAAAGAGAAAGTAACTAAAATTATACATTTGAAAAATCAGTTAATTATTTCCATAAGAAACTGAGCTCTTCAGGATCCCACACCTAGAAGCCCCTGCACTGTTTAACTGAATTGTAGAAATAATATGTAAAGAGAAGTAGTTTACCCAACCTTATAAAGAGACATTAATATCACAACATTTAATAAAATAATGTATCCGATAGTATGGTTGAGATCTACAAGTATATTAAAAAGAATATAGTTTTGTCTTTAGAAGGCATATTCTGAAATCTAATAAATAATTCTAAAGTGTACTATAAATTAAAAAAATACAATTATCCATAATTTAAAGATTGAGTGATAATGTAAATATATAGCAAATAAAATTTAAGACATATTTTGCAAATCTAATTCTCAAAAAAATTTTGGAAAAAAAATAGGTTTGCATAATTTCAAACAGGAGTCCATTAAATCTAACTCACTTTAGTGTATGCGATACAAGAAAATGAGACAGGGATGTTTTCTTAATAATTTTTTTTTTAGTTTTCATAATAATTAAGATAGAGTCTTACATTTTCATAACTTAAGCAATGTTATCTGACATATCCTGCTAAAATAAGTCTAACTTACTTTGTCCTTTAATGTTTATTATTTATTCTATTATAGGTATCCTATCAGATTTAGAGGTATAAGGATCACAGTGACATAGTCCCTGTGGACTTCCACTTTGTGTAAACCACGTTCTAAAATATCATTATCAACACCATAGGTTTGACGCAGTTCTTTATTATTTCTGTACTTGTTTTTATACCTTCCTACAGTTGCGGTGGTATTGATTTTGATACATTGCTTGGGATTAAGGTAATTTCCCCAAACCAAAGCAGAGAATGAGATAAAAGAAGCTTTCAAACTGTAGATTATCAACCAACTGATTCATTCTAGGGGTACAGACCCAGGTCGACACTCACAAGGTACATGAAATCCAGGTCAGGTTTAGAGGATGAGTTTTCTTTTTTTTAGTTAAATTACACTTACTATATTGATTAGAATTTAAGTTCAAGTCTATCATATAAATTTTAATCTTTTGCAGTAGATGCCACCCTCTAAAATTATACAATCTTTAAACTTTGGTGATCCAGAATTAGTCATCCACCATCCTGTCAGTCTGATAATACAATTTACTATTTGTATTACAGCTTATGTTGAAGACCCTTTCTACGTTCTTGTGAGATCAACACTAGCCAATCATATGATAACCATATTGGGCTTTTTGTATATCCACTAACTTTCCTTTTTAGAATATCAATTCAGAGTCCTCAATTAACCATAATTATTATTATTCTTTAAAAAAGCATATATTATTGCCAAATTGGTCAGATAGTAAGTCAGTCAGTTACATTATCATTTCAGAACCTCTGTGAAATCCAATATCCAATATCAGAAGATCTAACCTTATCCTGGCTGTTTCTACCTAAGATGTGAAATCAGCAACAAATTGGCTTTGTTTAGTGTATAATATCATTAGAGACCAAAATCTAGACACTAAGAGCATGCCTATGGGTACTGATAGTAGGTAAAAATGCTGCTGCACTTCTGTTGAGCCACTCTTCAGGAAGACTGATAGAAATGCATGCGTATATATTCTTATTTTAAGGTTAGGATTATACGATGATTTTTCAAATTCAACATATTATATTGTTATGCGTTACTTCTATTTTAATATAAAGTTTCATTGTTTACAAAGACTTTCTGCTCTATTGACACTATATAGGTCAAAACAAGCAGGTCAGAAATTCATGTAGACCAAAAAAATGATTAAAAAACATATATAGTCATCATCAATCAAAGCAATTAGTAGGAAGAAAACCAAGATAGAAACACAAGTTAATCAATATTAGACACTAGCATTCAGAACTCTGATATTTTAGCAAGGTTCTCATTCAGAGGAGGATTTTAATGCTGTCAAGTTCAAGGTATATTCTGACATTTTTTTGTCTTACACATATGTACTGCCCATTGTATGACCACTTAGTAGAGGTAAGAACAAATAATTTAAACTGTGAGTCTCAGTTTATCTGTTTAAAAAGGCAATAAAAGCCCAGCTGGGCATGGCTCAGAGGTTGAGCATCAACCTAGGATCCAAGACCTCACATTTTGATTCCTGGTCAGGGAACATGCCCGGGTTGGGGGCTCGATCCCCAGTTGGGGGCGTCAGGAGGCAGCCGATCAGTGACTCATCATCTATGTTTCTATCTCTCTCTCTCTCTCTCTCTCTCTCTCTCTCTCTCTCTCTCTCTCTCTCCTTCCTCTCTCTGAGATCAACAGAGATATATTTAAAAAACAAAAACAAAAAAAGGCAATAAAAATACCAGTTTTATAGGGTTGTTGCAATGATTTAAAATAATGTTGTAAAGGACTTGCCAAGGTGACTGTCATAGGAAGCACCTAAAAAAGATATCATTATTATTTGGAAAATATAGTATCAAAATTAAGATGCTCTACATAGCATAAGTTTGTTTATCAGTGTTTATTCAGCTCTGCCCACCAAATACTAGAGTAATACAAAAAAACTTATAATTCAAAAAAGCAACACTCTGGAGAGCAGAGTTTACAAATCATGTAATTTGAGGAATGACTGACACAAAGTTGGAATATTCATCTTAGGAACAATAAAACAGAGTAATCAAAAGAGTTTCCTTCATTTATCTAAAGGGCAGCCGCTCTTAAATTTAGTGGGAAGAATATAAAATGGGAAAAAAAAGATAAAATAGCTAAAATTAATATCTTTATAAATGCATGTATAGAATAAATACATATAATAAGTATATTTTAATGTAATAAATATATCATAAGTACAGTTTTATTGGACAGCCACATGCATTTGGTTCATATTGGCCATGGCTGCTTCTGATCCACTACTGCAAAGCTGAGTAGTTCCAACAGACACCTGCTGCTATAGACTGAATGTCTGTGTCCCCATAAAATTCAAATGTTAGAACCTACCCCCCAGTGTGATCATATTAGGAGGTGGGCCTTTGGGAGGTGATTAGGATTAACATATCCCTCATGTGAAGGGGTTAGGGATAGGGTTAGGGTTAGTGCTCTTCTAAAAGAGACCCTAAAAAGCTCTCTTACCCTTTATGCCATGTGAGGACACAGAGAAAAGACCACTTGTCTTGGACTCCCTAACCTCTAGAACTGAGAGACATAAATTTCTGTTGTGTATCACCTACCTGGTTTATGATATTCTCTTAAGAGCAGCCCAAATGAACTAATACAATCACAAAATCTAAAACATTTATTATATTATCTGTCCCCTTATCAGAAAAGTTTGCCCTTCCCAACTAAGATGAACACTTTGTAATAAAAATATTTGCAGTATATTGTTAAGTGGAAAACTCAAGACACAAAACTATTTGCAGGATGATAGTTCATAAGAGGTGTGTCTGCATGTGCGAGTTGAAAAAAGACATATATACATTTAATCTAATGAAGTATATTTAAAGTATATATACTTTTAAATTAATGAAGACACTATGGATAAATTTTATTTTGGTGATTTTATGTATTTTCCAAGTTTCTTTAATGAATGCATATAACTCTGATATCAGATTAAAATGTAACTTTAATTAAAAAAACAGAAGCAGATACATTTCTTTGTGTTACAGTACAGAGAGAATTTTAACTTTGAAGCAAAGTTTTTACAGAAAGTTAAGATAATAAATATTTAAGAATTTGTGGGTCTTGTGATCACTCTCACAACTACTCAACTCTGTCATTACAGTATAAAGTCACTGAGCTATATTTAAGTGAATAAGCATGGCTATGTTCCAAAAAAACCCTTCATTTATGGAGACTAAAATTTGATTTTATAAAATTTCATGTCATAAAATATTGTTTTTTCCCTGTCATTTAAATATGTAAAAACTATCCTCTACCTGTGGGCTGTTCATAAACTAGAACTGAGCTGTATCTGGCCTGTGGCTTAGATGAAAAAAATATATAGAGAAGTTTGAATTTGTCCTGTATTAATTTAAAATTGCAGTGCAATTCCATTCAGAATCTCAGCATGTGCTTTCTTCAATGTCTCTCATTTTAGTTTTTCATTTTTGTAAAAATATCTGCAATGATGAGATATCGTTTTATACTTTCTGACCATTGTTTTTCTTAGTTAAGAAAATTATTATGAGTCTTTTATCTAGTAATGCCAATGTATATTGTGTTAGCACAATTACAGTGTCCTTGTATAACAGACACAATGTTTTGTCATCCAAATCTATACGAAAATCATCCATACTCCACTGTATTTTATGAGATCTGAAGTCTACTTTCCTTGTTTTCACATGGTAGATATGCACTAGCATTATTATTTTTAAACGTTAGGTTTTGTAATACATGTGTTAAGTGAAACACTGCCAAGTTTTTGCTTTACTGTGATCTGTAAAGAAAAAATAAACATGAGCAATCTATAAAGAAAGGAATGTGGCTGTTTTCCAACAAAACTACTTATGGACTGACACTGAAAGCTAAATTTCAAATAATTTTTATGTGTCACATATTATTTTAATTTGAGTTATTTTCAACTACTTAAAAATACAGAAACTCCTGAACTTTGGCTACACAAAAAGTTCAGCTGTTGGAAGTTTGCTAATCTTCTCACTAAACAAAAGAACTAGAGACACTGAAGATCAGTTGCAGGGAAGCAGAATTAAGGTTACCATAAGAGACCATTCCAAATATTTTACTAGTATTTAAAAATAAAAACAGCTACTTTGGGAGGTAACACATGCATTTCATAGAAAACAATGAGCCCAAGCTACATGGCCATTAGAAATGATGAAAAACAGATTTTTGAATTGAAATGCTGAAATAAAAAGTTTCTTCAAGATATCATTTTTACAAATAATTCTTACCTACAATCATTCCCAGTATCAATTCCAGGTTAATTTTGGTAATTGTTGTATATTAGAAAAAGAAAGGGGGGGGGCAGGGAAAACTATATATAATACATAATGATTGTGTGGTTTACATAAGAAAAATTCTGTGCAAAGCCAATCATCCAACCCATACTCAAAGAAATACCCTTGGACCGACATAAAGAATTGCCAAATAAATGTACATGGACATGTTTCAAAATAAAATGTAAAACTGTATCATTTTTTAAAAATGATTACTGGTTTTCTAAATTAACTGACCAACAACAGATCCTAATTCCATAGAGAGTATCCACTTCATACATTTAAAATTGTCATCACACATTTTTAAAACTTTTACCTCATAAAGCGTATTGTATGTAGTGACAGTCACAGTATTTGTATGCAACATCAGCCTTTCTCCAAGAAGAGTGAAAAGACTATGGGTATGCATAATTTCAACTTTTCTCCTGGAGAAAAAGAGGTGAAAAACACAAAATGCTGTAAAACACATTGAATTTTCTATTCTCATGACTTTAAGATTTCTTTAAAAAGTACAAAAAAAGTACAATCTATATGCAGATACAGAATCATATAAGTAATAATTTTTAATAATGCGCATCTACAAAAATAAATGAGTTTATAGTATAGGTATCTCCTAAAGTTCCAAGAATACTATTTAAACACTTCTCAAATATCTGTGCAAACTAAAATGTGAAATATTATATAAATGTTGACAGCTATTATTTTCAAATTTCTAATAACTATTTAGGAGTTATTTTTATTAGGTTAAGATTTTTGGTTTCCCCTAACAATAAGATCACATAAGTTTTAAATCCTTTCTGTCCAAATAGAAAGTCTATAAAATAATCTATGACACACTTTAATATCAAGCATTTAAAATTATAGTTAAAAGTGAGTATTCTATCTTAAAGTTGGGATTGCAAAGCAAAAAAAAAAAAAATTGACCGTAGTGAAGTGGATTCATGATTGCTTGTATTTGTAGTCTGTCATTAGAATAAAAATGAAATGAAATAAATAAATAAACAAACACATCTTTCCACATAGTTACTTACTGTTCGCTCATTTAAAAGCCCTTCTCCCACCCCACCCCACCCCACACACCAAATCCAAAATGAGGATAGAAGGCTCTATTGAAGGCCTCCTAGAACACTTAACTCTAGATCAAAGAATTATTACAAGCCTCTCATTCACACCACTTTCTTAAAATTCAAGATCTGGATCTTGGTTCCCAACCCAATATATTTCATTTCTTACCTTGATTTTCTATGGTTCCCTATTTGGATTTGGCAACTATGACATAAACTGACTAGGTAATCCGCCAAACTCCTGTTCCTTTCTTCCTGAGTCTGAGTCCACAGATACACTGCAGCTAGGAGTGATCACTTAACTGAGGAATGTGAGCAGGAAAGTTGAGAACCAATTTTATGCTGGCCCACAGAAAAAGCACTCATCTGTGTCTTCCTTGCTCTTTCCCCAAGGCAAAAACACAGGAGCCATAGGATGAAAACATACACACATTACTGAAGCAGCAGCCTGAGTCACTAGCTCACAGCTTGGGAGAAAACTGCCTGCTGAAGAATACCCACTTGGATTTTATCTGAATAAGAAATTAATTACTAGTTTTATAAGTAACTAAAATTACATTGTCTGTTATAGCACATATTGTTAATTAATACAGATTTTTTTTAAAAAAATAAACTATTTTTCAAGATACCAATCACCTGGAAATTCTCTTTTCCAAACATCAGTCTCCAAGCTCCACACTGCACAACAAAAGACATGAGAGCTGTTTCCCTGAACCCAATCCTCCTCAGTCCAGGAAGGGAAAGAGAAGAATTACCCAAAACCCATGAGAAGCTTGGGCATTTGTCTTATGGTTGAGTTTGTAAAACACTTAAATAAGATTGAAAAACGTCAACAGGTCATTAAAAGAAAAACAGCAGGACCAATGGATATTATAGTATTATACAGGTGAAGCGTTTAGTATCTGCCAACTCAAGTCACACCCAAGGAAAGGAGGACTGAAACTTTCATTTGCTCCTAATAAAGAAAGAGTACATGCCAAAGCCTATCCCTTGATATATATCCCTCTTACACAGAGCTGGTAACAGTTATCTCAATCAGGCTATTTGGAATTTAGAATAATTTTCTAATTTTCAAATTTATCTTTATTGTTCAAAGTATTACAGATCACCCCTTTTCTTCCCCATTGACTCCCTCCACCCTGCAACCTCCCCCGACCCAAGCATTCATCACACTATTGTCTGTGTCCATGTGTTATGCATATTTGCTTATAAATTCTTTTGTTAATCTCACCTTACCTACTCCCCTACCCCTACCTTTCCTGAGATTCCTCAGTCTGTTCCATGATTCTATGTCCCTGGATATATTTTGTTCAGTAGATTCCACATATGAGTGAGATCATGTGGTATCTTTCTCTGACTGGCTTATTCCACTTAGCATAATACTCTGCAGGTCCCTCCATGCTGTCTCAAAGGGTAAGATATCCTTCTTCTTTACAGCTGCATAGTATTCCATGGTATGAATGTACCACACCTTTTTATCCACTCATCTACTGATGGGCACTTAGGCTGTTTCCAGATCTTAGCTACTGTAAATTGTGTTTCTATGAACATAGGGGTGCATATATTATTTATGATTGGTGTTTCGGGATACTTAGGATACATTCCTAGAAGTGGGAACACTGAGTCAAATGGCAGTTCCATTTTTAATTTTTTGAGGAAATTCCATACTGTTTTCCATAGTGACTGCACCAGTCTGCATTCCTGCCAGCAGTGTACCAGGGTTCCCTTTTCTCCCCACCCTTGACAGCATTTGTATGTTGCTTTGTTGATGGTGGCCATTCTGGCAGGTGTAAGGTGATATCTCATTGCATTTTAATTTGCATCTCTCTGATGATCAGTGACACTGAGCATTTTTTTATGTCTCTTGGACATCTGTATGTCCAATTGGATTGTCTTCCTTTTAAGTTGTATGAGTTCTTATATATTTTGGATATTAACTCTTTATTAGATGTATCATTGGCAATGTGCTCTCCCATACAGTGGGCTTCCTTTTCATTTTGATGGTTTCTTTTACTGTGCAGAACTTTATAATTTGAGGTGGTCCCATTTGTTTATTTTTTCCTTTGTTTCCCTTCCCTAGGAGATGTATCAGCAAGCATATAGCTATGTGAGGTGTCTGAGATTTTGCTGCCTACATTTTCTTCTAGGATTTTTATGGTTTCATAATTTACACTTAAGCCTTCTATACATTTGAGTTTATTCTTGTGTACAGTGTAAATTGGTGGTCTAGTTTCATTTTTTTTTTTTGTATGTACCTGCCTAATTTTCCCAACACCAAATCCACGGTTGGTGGCTCTGGGGATAGAGCTCAAAGTACTGTCTTAACAGTGCCACTAAAATTTCCTCAACTAAAGAAATTCCTGTCCTCCTGAGTATCTCCTACAATGGAAATGTTTATAGAACTTAATTCTGGCCTTTGGGGGAATGTGAACAATGCTATGCATACACAGGAGAATATATGGATCTGCTTCCTCCTGAAGTTTGCTTTAAAACAATGTTTGCCAATAAATTTTGCTGCCCAGTAGTCAAGAGTAGTTGAAAAGTGGGTGTGTCATATGATTTGTTTTCCACAGGCCATCTAATAAAAGACCAAACTTGAGAGATCCAGGATGGCAGCAGACTGAGTGGAAGCTACACTGACACTCTCCCAGGACCAATCTGGATTTACAACTAAAACACAAAAAAAATCCTGAAAACCAACTGAAGATTAGTTGGAGAGAACCCTCATAACCAAGGAGGAAAAGTGGATACCACACAGAGATTGGTAGGAAGTGCAGAGGGGAGAGGGCTGGCTGGGCTCCCACAGGCAGCAGCTGAAGATCCAGAGGGATATCTCAGCTGTGGGGCTTCCCATTGAGGACTCTGGGAGCTAAACCCCAGGCTGGGCTTCCCAGCTCAGAGCAGAAGAACTGAGAAAGGTGTCCACAAAACATCTGGCTGTGTAAAGCAGCAGGGTCTCTGTCTGCTAGGGAGAGGCAACTGGAACAGCACGCACTATCTTAAAGAGTCAAGCACAAAGTTTCGCGTGCTGCCACTCACCTTGGGCTCTGGCGGAGGGGAAGTAGAGTGGACTGGGGCTGTGTGGGGAGAGTCTAGGGAGAGTATTTCCCCCAGGCTGTGGGAGACATCTTTCTCAGGAGGCGAATTTTCAGCTTTTTCCTGATGGGGAAGCAATTGCCCCACCCTGCTGGAGAACCTCTCAACCTACCTGAAGGAGTTTCTACAGCCTGAGGCTTGTTAAGATACTGATAACAACCAGCCACCCCACCCTGTGGAGCTTCTGCAGCTTAAGGTTCTTTAAGAGAATCAGATTAGTCAATCTGCAGGCAGAGACAGACCTCAGGGTGCTTTGACTCTGTGCCTGATCTGCTTTGAGACCAGGGCCTTAGAAAAGCAGACTTTGGTGTGCATCTTGGTCCTGTCCAAATGCACCCAGTCCAGCAGTGGAGACCTCAAGCCTGGGGTTGTTGATAGCCCCAAAAAGGGTTCTCAAGGGCAGTCACAAACTGCATCTAACACTGGCCTCTACCAGAGACCCTCAAAAAAGACTGAGAGTCTGAGCAGATCCATCTAACAATTTAAAACAAACCTAAAAAAGCAGCCAAAATGGGGAGACCAAAAAACAAACTCCAAATGAAAGAAGTCTCCAGAAAAAGAGCCAAATGAAATGGAGATAAGAAATCTCTCAGATATAGCGATCAGAATACTGACTGTAAGGCTGCTCCACAGCATTAAATAAGACATGAAAACTATGAAAAATGATGAGTCAGAAATGAAGAATGACATAGCAGAAATAAAGAATATATTGGAAGGAATAAACAGCAGATTAGAGGAAGCTGAGGATCAGATCAGTGAATTAGAAGACAGGGTAGAAAAAAATCACTCAGTCAGAGACCAAAAAACCAAGAATTAAAAAACAGGAGGACAGTCTAAGGGAGCTGTGGGACAGCATAAAACATAAGAATATTCCTATTATAAAAGTGCCAGAGGAGGCTAAAAGTAAGCAGGGTTTAGAGAACTTGTTTGATGAAATAATGGCAGAAAACTTCCCTAACCTGGTCAAGGAAAAAGGCACACAAGTTCTGGAGGCACAGAGAGTTCAAAGCAAGAAGAATCCAAAGAGGCCCAAGCCCAGACATGTCATAATTAAAATGCCAAGAATCCAAGACAAAGAGAGCATCTTAAATGAAGCTAGAGAAAAGCAATCTGTTACCTACAAAGTACTCCCCATAAGGCTGTCATGTGACTTCTCATCAGAAACTCTACAGGCCAGAAAGGAATGGCATGAAGTATTAAAGGTAATGCAAAACAAGGATCTAAAACCAAGACTACTCTATCTACTGCTATAATTAGAAGAAGAAATAAAGAGAATGAGAAACATAGGTATAAAGAAACAAAAAGGCAGTAGATTAGTATCTTTCAATAATAATCTCAAATGTAAATGGATTAAATACCCCAATAAACAGATATGGGGTGGCTGAATGGGTAAGAAAGGATGACCCAAATATATGCTGTCTACAAGAGACCCAACTCAGAACAAAAGACTCACACAGGATGACAGTGAAGGGATAGAAAAAAAATTTCCAGGCAAATGGAAATGAAAAAAAGCTGGGGTAGTGATACTCATATCTGACAAAATGGACTTCAAAATGAAGACCATAACGACAGACAAGAAAGGTAATTAAATAATACTAAAGAGATCAAACAAGAGTATATAACCCTGATAAACATATATGCACCCAATATAAGAGCATCTAAATTTATTAAAAAACTTCTAGAGGACTTCAAGGGAGAGATCGACAGCAACACAGTCATACTAGGGGACTTTAACAGCCCACTGACTTGTCTGGATAGGTCTTCCAGACAAAGAGTCAACAAGGAACAAGTGACCCAAAATGACACACAAGATCCAGTGGATTTAATTGACATTTACAGAACATTATGCCCCAAAGCTGCAAAACAGACATTCTTCTCAAGTGCACTTGGGAAATTCTCAAAGACAGACCACATGTTAGGACATAAAACAAGTCTCTACAAGTTCCAGAAGACTGAAATCATATCAAGCATCTTCTCAGAACACAATGGCATGAAATTAGAAATTAACCACAATAAAAACACTAAAAAAAATTCAAACACATGGAGGCTAAAAAGCACGTTTTCAGACAAGGAATGGGTTACCAAAGGGATCAAAAAAGAAATAAAAAACTTGCAGGAAACAAATGAAAATGAACACACAACTCCAAATCTATGGGACACATTGAAAAGGGTCCTGAGATGGAAGTTCATAGCATTACAAGCTTACCTCAAAAAACAAGAAAAACTTCTAACAGGCTCTTTAACCCTACAACTTAAAACTTAGAAAGAGAATAGCAAGAAAAGCCTAAAGTAAGTAGAAGGAAGGAAATAATAAAGATGAGAGCAGAAATAAATGACATTATGACTAAAAAAAAAAAATACAAATGATCAATGAAAGCAAGGGCTGGTTCTTTGAAAAAATAAACAAGATTGAGGAACCTTTAGCCAGACTCATCAAGAAACAAAGACAGAGGAACAAAATGAACAAAATCAGAAACAAAAGAGGTGAAGTAACAACTGACCCAATAGAAATACAAAAGATTGTAAGAAAATACTATGACCAGCTATATGCCACCAAGCTGGACAACCTGGATGAAATGGATAAATTCCTAGAAAAATACAACCTTCCAAAACTCAATAAGGAAGAGTCCGAAAGCCTAAATAGGCCAATAACTACTGATGAGGTTGAAGCAGTAATCAAAAGGCTCCCAGAACACAAAAGCCCTGGCCCAGATGGCTTCACAGGGGTGTTTCACCAAACATTCAAAGAAGAATTAACACCTACCCTGCTTAAACTATTTCAAAAAATCCAAGCAGAAGGAACACTTCTAAACTCCCTTTACAAGGCCAGTTTTAGCCCAATTCCAAAACTAGATAAAGACACGACAAAGAAAGAGAATTACAGGTCAATATCCCCGATGAACATAGATGCTAAAATTCTCAATGAAATATTAGCAAATCAGATCCAGCAATATATTAAAAAAATCATACACAATGACCAAGTGGGATTTATTCCAGGGATTTAAGGCGGATAGAATATTCACAAATCAATAAATGTGATACATCAAATAAACAAATTGAAAGACAAAAATCATGATATCTATATATGCAGAAAAAGCATTAGATAAATTCCAACATTCGTTTTTCAGAAAAACTCTCAGCAAAATGGGAATATAGGGATCACACCTCAACATAACAAACCTACAACCAACATCATACTCAATAGGCAAAAACTAAAATCATTTCCCCTGAGAACAGGAAGAAGACAGGGGTGTCCACTTTCACCACCATAATTCAACATAGTACTGGAAGTCCTAGCCACAGAGATCAGACAAGAAGAAAACATAAAAGGAATGCAAATTGAAAAGACAGAAACAAAACTGTCATTATTTGCAGATGACATGATATTATAAAAAGAGAATACTAAAGACTCCACCAAAAAACTACTAAATTGAATAAATGAATTCAGCAAGGTATCAGGATACAAAATTAACAGCCAGAAATTGATGGAATTTTTATACACCAATATTGAACTCTCACAAAGAGAAACTAAAAAAGCGATCCCATTTACCAATGCAACTAAAAAAATAAGATGCCTAGGAATAAACTTAACCAAAGATGTAAAAGACTTATACTCAAAACTACAGGACTCTTTGAAAAAAGAAATAGAGGAAGATATAAACAAATGGAAAAATATACCATGTTCATGGATTGGAAGAATTAACATCATTAAATGTCAATACTACGCAAAGCAATCTATAAATTCCATGCAATCCCTATTAAAATACCAAAGGCATATTTCACAGATCTAGGTCAAACACTTCGAAAATGTATATGGAACCAAAAAATACCCTGAATAGCCATGGCAATCGTGTGAAAGAAGAACAATGATGGAGGGATCACAATACCAGATATCAAGCTATACAACAAAGCAACTGTAATCAAAACAGCGTGAACAGACATATAGATCAGTGGAACAGAAGAGGACCCAGAAATTAACCCATGTCATTGTGGTCAATTAATATTTGACAAAGGAGGCAAGAACATTTAATAGAATAAAGACAGTCTCTTCAATAAATGGTGTTGGGAAAATTGGGGAGGTACATACAAGAAAAAAAGAAACTACTCCACCAACTTACACGATACACAAAAGTAAATTCAAAATGGAAAAAAGAGTTAAATATAAGACATGAAACCATAAAAATCCTAGAGGAAAACATAGGGAGCAAAATCTCAGACATCTCTCCTAGCAATATGTATGCTGATACATCTCTTAGGGAAAAAGATACTAAGGAGAAAATAAACAAATGGGACTGCATCAAAATAAAAAGCTTCTGCACAGCAAAAGAAACCATCAACAAAATGAAAAGGGAGCCCACTGTTTGGGAGAACATATTTGCCAACAACACATCTGATAAAGGGTTAATATCCAAAATATATAAGGAACTCATACAACTTAACAAAAGGAGGATGATCCAATTTAAAAATGGGCAAAGGACCTAAACAGACACTTCTCCAAAGAGGACATACAAATGGCTGAGAGACAAATTAAAAAATGCTGAACATCGCTAATCATCAGAAAGATGCAAATTAAAACTACAATGAGGTATCACTTCATACCTGTCAGAATGGCTACCATCAACAAGTCAATGAACTACAAGTGCTGGTGAGGGTGTAGAGAAAAGGGTACCCTAGTACACTGCTGTTGGGAATGCAGACTGGTGCAGCCACTGTGGAAAGTAGTATGGAGTTTCCTCTAAAGACTAAGAACTGACCTACCATTTGACCCAGTGATCCCACTTCTAGGATTATATCGTAAGGATCCCGAAACACCAATCACAGAGAACTTATGCACCCCTATGTTGATAGCAGCCCAATTTACAATAGCTAAGATATGGAAACAGCCCAAGTGCTTATTGGTAGATGTGTGGATAAGAAAGCTGCGGCACATTTACACCATGGAATACTATATAGCTGTAAAGAGGAGGTATCTTTTATCCTTTGGCACAGCATGGAGTGAACTAGAAAGTATTATGCTAAGTGAAATAAGCCAGAGAAAGACAAGTACCACATGATCTCACTTATATGTAGACCATAATAAACAAAATAAACTGATGAATAAAGTGGATCCAGAGCCATAGAAGCATGGAACAGACTGAGGGATCTCAGAGGGAAGGTGGGCAGGGGGGTCTGGTGGGTAAATATTAATCAAAGAACTTGTATGTTTATAAGCATAACCCATGGATATAAGACATTGGTATGGGGAAAGCCTGGGTGTAGGATGGATGTGGGGTGGAGGGGATCAATGGGGATAAAACGGGGACATCTGCAATATTTTCAGCAATAAAGTTAAAGAAACTTAAAAAAAAAAAAAAAAGACCAAACTCTATGCATTCAGCTCATGAAGACTCCACTAGGGCATACACTGGAAAAGCTAACATATTGAACGAGCTAAACTTTTAGACCTAAACAGACTTCAGGTTTTAAGTGCTATTTGCTTTATGTTCTGAATTTTATAGGATTTCTGCCCACTTGGATTAAGTGTGTAATCATTTATAAACAAACAAAAAAAAACAGTAACCTTTATTCTCATACCAATTACACTATTACAGTCACCCTTGGTTTTTGAATGTCTCCCATCTCAAACAATTCAGTTTTCAACCAAGCTATTCATGGGGGGAAAAAGTCTAGGTAGTTGAATAAACCTTCAGTTCTGGACCTGACAACCCTTTCATGCTGATTTATCAGCATGACAAAAAGAGGCTCTCAGGCAACAAAGAATTCAAGTCAGTTTACAGCTAAACCCTGCTTGTTAACATCTCAGGAAATTGTGCTATGAATATTATTGTGTATTTTTCCTTTTGGTTCTGGTGAAAAATTCAAATTTTAAAACATAAAAAGGCTGTCAACAGTGCCAATATTGGTGGGGGTGTGAAGAAACAATGATCAAAGACAACTGAAGAGATAGAAAAACTGTTGATTTGGATAAAGGAAAAGCAGTTAGCTAGTGAAAGCACTTGAGATAGTGATAGCTGAAAAAGCAAAGATGCCACATGCTCACCCCTTGAAAGACAACCTGGAAGGAGTGCTGAAAGTGATTTGTTTAAAGCTAGTAGGGGGTGGTTTAATAAATTTAGGAAAATAAGTGTTTGTTTATAGATTAAACAGTGTATTAGACCTGTACTGTATATAAGAAATGAATCATTTGGGGTCTTGAATGGATTAATTCAATTACAGTCTTTCTAATGGGGAAAAAAATGATTGAATTTTCTAATAAATTGCTTCTAGAAGAGACTCTGCAACAAAATAAGTTGAAAAACCTAGGTTCCACTAGGTTAGCTTACTAAACATTCCATTGGGAACATACTCTAATTTCCTTCTTCACAAAGCAAACAAGCTTTTTTTTGATTATCAAAGAAATACTTCTTGAACAAATTCAGAAATATGTTGGGACAGTAAAAAGAAATAAGAATCCTATAATTCTGTAACTCAGAGATAATAATTTTAAGTATCAGTTTGTGTTACTCCAGATTACTATGAAGATGACACAAATATAATGATATAAATACAATGAAAATAATTCTGTATAAGGTAATTTGTAGCTTGTATTCTTTAAATCAGTATATTGACTTAAATTTTTACTGATTGATATAATTGAAAAGAAAATAGCATAATAATCTATTCACTACTGTGGCCATTTATGTTACTTACATTTTTCTCTACCCAAAACTTTGTGCCTTTATTTATATATCTGGGTTATTTCCTTAGGATAAATTCTTGTAACTGAAATGATGTGGTAAAAGCATATTTAATTCTGAGACTTTGCAGTTTAAAACCTCTCAAAATATGTATATTCAAACTCCCATCATCAAAGTATAAATACATTTTACCAGTGGCTTCAACAATTGAAATTCTGACAAATGTTCACAAGTCTTTTGACCATTTACACTACTTCCAAGAACTGCCTTATGCCATCTTCTGACCATTTTTTTTCTCTGTGTGGGCACCTTTTTCTTACTGATTATAAGAACCTTAATAATATAAAGGACATTATTCCTTCACCAAATAATTGACAAACATTTTCCACATTTTCAATTTCAAGGGTTGTTATTTTTTTTGGCATAGAAGTGGTTTTTAATTGTCTTGAATAAAATCTATTAAATTTTAACCCTGTCATTTCTTCACTTAAAGTTGATGTTGGAAAAACCATCTCCATCTAGTGATCTGTTAATATTCCATATTCTTTTTCCTATAGCAATTTTTATTTTAACTAACTTTTCATTATAATTACATTGGTTTTGTTAAATAATACATAACATAGAAATGCAAGCGGAGTAGGGAAATAAAGTAGAAAGTTTTAGAATTCCTCTACCGAGAATATAATAATGATAATCATTAGAAACCACTTCATGAAGAGGAGAGGGAGGAGAAGGAAAAGGAGAGCAAATAAAGAAGGAATTACAGGAGAAATGTGTACTAATGGGATCATAATTTTTATTTTATTTTACTATTTTATTTTATATATTTTATTATTCATTTTATTTTATTATTTTATTTTTATTTTATTATTCTATTTTATTACTATTTTATTTATTTTATTTTATTTTGGGGGAGGAGAAGAGCTACCATTTATTTAAATTTGCTCCCTCCCATCTAAGACCAAGTTGATCTCTAAACAAGCATCAAATCCGAAGCTCATTTGCATCAGTGTGTGCTTCAATAAGGTGAATACTACAATGACGTATAATTATATGCTAACAATTCAATGCCCAAGAGTCCTGTAAAACAATTGTACAGGTCCAGGATAATCACAGTATGCAAATACACTAGGCAAATCATTACCTACTTAGTCTCCTTCATTTTGGTGGGTTTAACATGAGAATAATCCATGCTATCAGATGAGATTTCATTTTACAGCTGTAGTAACCAAGTACATAAAAGCATAAATCTGTCCCAATAGCTTCTAAAAGATTTTTCCCATATCGTCAGAGGTAAAAATAATGAAATCTTGCAAATGTACAGTTAATAGGACCCTGGTGGACTCTCACTTCAAAAATGTATGGTCTACAAAACATTAAAGGCTTGATTTTAGTTTCTGCACTGATCCTGTTAATAAAAATGTCTAATTAAAACACCTGTAAAATACTGATAGCTTTAATTTTACATAAAATTTCCAAAACAACTGTTACACAGTATAATAGGTTTCTGCAATGAATAGGTTATTAATGGAAATATTATTTTAAATTAAAATCAGATTCTAAATTTAAATTAGTCATCTCTGGCTAATGAAGAGAAAAAGAAGTCATCTGTGCTGGGAATAATATAGCAGGTAATCTACTTTTCAATATCTGTTAAAGCAAATACACTCAATCACTCAATTTATTTTGCTTCTTCTGACATGTACTCCACTTGCCACTTCTGATGGGTTTCACAGCTGAACTGAATATTAAAACTACAGTCTAATGCATCCTTTCAATTTTACTCACAATCTGAATCCACCCTCCCAATTCACCAGTGAGGAGACACTTGTATGACTTCCCTTCAACTAGCTTTCAGGTGATTCTGAATGATGGTTTTTCTGTATATTAGTTGTAATTTTGATGTGGTTGTGGAAGGTGGCAAGTAACACATTTATATTAACTGCCATCTTGACTGGAAGCCACCTACTTCTTATTTTAAATAAAAAGCAACAAATATAATTTTATTAATATTTAAGAAAAGAAATGGACATGAAACTAATTTTTTTTTAAACTTTGAGATTAAGGTGACTTTCTTCACCCAAAAAGATACAATTTATTTTTTTTTAATTATCAATGAAGTTTAGAAAAGAAAAAGAGTGAAATGATAATATATTTTGACTAAACATTTCAGTTTCGGAAAGTATTAATTTTTCCTTTAAATGAAAAACAGACAATTAGCACTCCTACACTTTACGTCACCTCTCAATTTTTGTGACCTACATTGCTATTTGAACATTATCAAGGTTTAAAACACTTAGATTATGTTCATCTTAAGGCTGTTATATATTAGTTGTTAGGTCTTGGTCTATTCTATTTTATTTTTATTTTTTAAATATATCTTTATTGATTTAAGAGAGAGGAAAGAAGAGGGAGAGAGAGAGAAACATCAATAAGAGAGTCATTGATTAGCTGCCTCCTGCATGCCTCCGATTGGGGATTGAGCCCGCAACCCGGCATGTGCCCTGACCAGGAATCGAACCATGATCTCCTGGATCCTAGGCCAATGCTCAACCACTGAGCCACGCCTGGCCGGGCAGGTCTTGGTCAATTTTAAATTCAGTTCCTTGACTTTGTCTTCATCATTTCTGGTTTCACTCTTTTGACTCATCTCTCAAATGGACAGATATTCAAGAGAAGATCAAAAAGGCTGTCTTCTGATTTTTTACTTTACTGTCTATATTCTTAACAACCTGGCAGGGAGGGTGTAACATTCTTGGGTTGCATGTTCTCTTAGAACTTGTAGACACTGAACTACTTCTTTTGGCATTGAATTTTAGCTATAGAAAAGTCTGAGGCAAGTCAATGTTTAACCAGATGAAGGTGCCTTTCTTTCCTAGATGATTATAGGAATTCTTTTTTTTAATCTCTAAACTTCAATTTACATACTGTATTCAGTATTGATCATTCTATGATACTTTCCTAGATCATGTGCTTTTTCTGTACACAAATGAGTTATTTCATGGGAGTACTTTCTGTATCACTTGTTAGATTCCCCTCTTCAAAGACTCCAGTTATCTTTAGAGACATTGTCTTCTGTATGTCACTGGCCCACCAGTATGTTTAATTAACTCTTCAAGTTCCTGTTCATCTCATTTTGTTTGTTATTATCTTTGAGAACTTACTGAAATTATATTCTTGAAATTCATTTTATACGTCAAAACATTATTACCGTCTTTTCCTTATTATATGTGTTCTTCTGAACCAAATTCTTCAGTCCTTTATTCACTTTTTCTCTCTCCTTTTGTAGTGTCATATTAGTGCAATTTCTCTGTCATATTTTTTTCATCTTGTTTATGCTTGTATATTTTATTTTTTTTAAATGTTTCTTTATCTTTATTGTTGAGAATATTACAGATGTCCCCTTTTATCCCCACTGATCCCCTCCACCCCGCACCCACCCACCCCCAGGCTTTCCCCATACCAGTATCTGTGTCAATGGGTTATGCTTATAAACATACAAGTTATTTGATTGATCTCTCCCCACCCACATCCCCCTCCCGCCTTCCCTCTGGGATCCCTCAGTTTGTTCCATGCTTCTATGGCTCTGGATACACTTTGCTCATCAGTGTATTTTGTTTATTATATTCCACATACAAATGAGGTCATGTGGTACTTGTCTTTCTCTGACTGGCTTATTTCACTTAGCATAATACTTTCTAGTTCACTCCATGCTGTGCCAAAGGATAAAAGGTCCTTCCTCTTTACAGCTACATAATATTACACGGTATAAATGTGCCACAGCTTTTTTATCCACTCATCTACTGATGGGCACTTGAGTTGTTTCCAGATCTTAGCTATTGTAAATTGCCCTGCTATGAAAACAGGGGTGCATAAGTTCTTTGTGATTAGTGTTTCGGGTTCCTTAGGATATATTCCTAGAAGTGGGATCACTGGGTGAAATAGGTCAATTCTTAATCTTTTGAGGAAACTCCATACTACTTTCCATAGTGGCCACACCAGTCTGCATTCCCACCAGCAGTACCCTTTTCTCCACACCCTCGCCAGCACTTGTAGTTCACTGACTTGTTGATAGTAGTCATTCTGACAGGTGTGAAATGATACCTCATTGTGGTTTTAATTTGCATCTTTCTGATGATTAGCAATATTCAGCATTTTTTCATATGTCTCTTAGCCATTTATATGTCCTATTTTATTGTATAGTATTTATTCTTAATTCTTATATAATTTGTGTACTTCTCATCTTCTCTCTTTAACCAAGTTGAAATTTGTTTGCTTTGTTGTCTGAGGTAGTTTTCAGGGATAAGCATTTCCTGTTCTATTTTTTCTGAGGTCTGAAGGCTTTCATTGAACAGAAAAAGAACAGCTGAGGTTGTGTGCAGCTGTTATTAGAGCATCAGTACCACTCCTTTTTTTGAGGCAACTTAAAAAAAAATATTCTCTAATATAGTTCAGTCTACTTAAGGGGCTACATCTCATTCTCACAGAGAAATTGTCTCAGGCTTTGGATTGATCCTCGTATTTAATATCTAAAAACTTGGAACTTCGACTTTCATCACAGAATGTCAGCCATAATTGTTCCTTCTCCATGCCTCTCCAAGAACTATTTCCATCCACCCAAAGTCAGAAGCAAAAGAAAATAGGGATACTTAATAAGTTCCTATCACTCCATTGTAGAATAAATCTAAGAATTCTACTGAATGTGCAGGCATAAGCATGGGTTAAGGATACATATGAAGTCACATAAAAAATATGGTTTTTCTTTAGCTATTCTTTGTTTGAGGGCATTAAGTTATGCAGCTTTCTTAATCTGGCTATATCTGATTTGTTATTTATTTGAGGGAGAAGTCCCAATTTTTTAAAAAAATATGTTTTTATTGATTTCAGAGAAAGGAAGGGAGGGACAAAAGAAACATCAATGATGTGTCATTGACTGGCTGCCTCCTGCACGGCCACTGCTGTGGATCAAGCCCCTAAGCCAGGGATATGCCCTGACCAGGAACTGAACTGAGATCTCCTGAATCATAGGTCAATGATCAACTGTTGAGAAAACACCAGCCAGGCAAAAAGTTCTTATTTTATTATTTACTATTTATTTCATTAGGTTTGGACAAAAGAAGTTCTTTCATCTCTTTTTAAACTGACTTGGAAGTCCACAATTCCAAATATTCTCTGATATTTATGTGTGTGTTTTTGGGGGGCTGAGGAGCACGGGGTGAGAAGAAGAAAGGGGCATGGTTTGGGGTAAGATTCTTCTGTACTTTCTGTCTGTCCAATTCAGCAACTAAACAATTTCCCATTGTCAATTATTGGGTAATTCACCTTCTAATCATGTTGCTAGTACCTAAGCATACATGCATTAATTAGTATTTGTTCCTGGGGTTCTATTCATCTGTTTTATCTTTTGCCTTGGTATAAAGTCTACTAGACTATCACAATAGATACTCATTTTTTAATCTTTCATTGACATTTTTACTTATTTCCTCATCTGAGTTAGCTTTGTAGAAGTTTTTAAAAAACTTTAATAAAACTTAAAATTTTCTCCAAAACTACATTATGTTAACAATTGATTTATTTTAATTCTACCTTTATATAACTGAGTCTTTCCATTAAAGTACATGATACAGTCTTCATTTACTATAGTTACTAAACATTTTTCATGAAATAATTTATAATTTTATTTATTTTCTAATAAATTGAAAATAATAGCATTTTAGGCTATTGTTCTATATATTATTCTATAGTAATAATCATTTCTCAACTATTAGACATTATTATGCTTTTTAATCTTCTTCAGTATTTTAGGACAATTGGAAGATTGAAGTTTAAAGCTACATTTCCTCAACTTTTTACATTGAGGCTAAAATTGAATAAGCTATATGAATTCAACAATACATATATCTATCAATGTTTATGGGGAAACTGTACCAAAACACAACTATGAATTAAGGAACAAGAGGACAGGTTTGTTGAAATATCAGTAATGATTACTAGGTAAGCAAAACAGAGAATGTTTTGGGCTCCTGTGCATTTACCTTGTTTATTAATAATTTGATATTACTCTTTCCACATTTTATTTGTTGGAAGTAGTATGTATATGTATGGAGAAGACATAAAATAACCATTTAAAAATATCTGGAACAAAATGATTTTATTACCCAGAACTAAAAAATTATCTATTCCATTTTGCCAAAAAGTAATATATTTTCTTTTAATTTTATATTCTGTCCCATAATTCTAAAAGTTTGTCTCCATTCCAAATCTCTCCATTTTATCTTAATGAAGTATGGAGAAGTTTTACCCACCTTATTGATTACTACAAAAAATTACCTTAGGCCCTGGCTGTTGTGGCTCAGCTGGTTGAGCATGATCTCATGCACCTAGAGGTTACCCATTCGATTCCCTGCCAGGGCACATCCCTGAGTTGCAGGCTAGATCCCCAGTAGGGGCTGTGCAGGAGGCACCCAATTGATGTTTTTCTCTCATCAGTGTTTCTCTCTCTCTTTCCCTTCCTTTCTCTCTAAAATCAATAAAAACTTTATTTTTATTTTTTTAATTAGCTTTATAGTTAGTGATCCTTTCAAGAATTTTTGTCTTATTTTCTATTTTGTTGATGCTAGACATCATCTTTATTAATTTGTGCTCCCTAGCTTACATTGCTATCCTTTAATTAATGTAATATGAGTATACACTCCTCTAATTTTTAAACTGTTCTTCAGTATTGGAAGTATTTATTTCTGAGTAAGTTTTGTTATAATGCATAGGTAATTTTAGATAATTTCTGATTCTCTTTTTATTTATTCTTTTTACTAAGGGATACTGGGGAATGTTCCTTAATTTTTAAGGACTTAGTTGAGCCCGGCCGGGTGTGGCTCAGCAGTTTAGCATCGACCTAGGATCCAGGCGATCAGGGTTTGATTCCTGGTCAGGGCACATGCCCGGGTTGCGGGCTCGATCAATGACTGTCTCATCATTGATGTTTCTATCTCTCTCTCCCTCTCCTTTCCTCTCTCTGAGATCAATAAAGATATATTAAAAAAAAAAAAAAGATTTAATATTTAAGAACTTGAGATTTATTTTTAACTTCTTTTTTTTTAAATTTCTAATGTCATTACATTATGGTCAGGAAATGGTAGTCAATAAAATAATCTACTTTTCTACATTGTTCATTTTATGGCCAAGGATAAATAGATATATGTTTAAGTGTTCTAGAGCCATGAAATATATTCTCAAAAGATGTAAAACTGAACATACATCTACTAAGTTCTATGAATATATACTAAATTTCTCTATATCATTATATATTATCTACTCAATTATTCAAATTCTGGGAAAGATAGAGTGCTTATGCTGTTATACTTCTTTTCATAATTTTATAGTGTAAATAAATGGTATAATTATTCTACATCCTTCTGCAACTTGTTTTTTTGCTTCATATTAGTTTTATAAAAGTTAACTCTTGGTAATTAATTTTCAAAGCTGAATATTTCCAATTGTATGATGATAACTAATTTATCTGTTAGCTTACTGATATTCTTTAGTTTGTTCCAATTTTTCATTATTACCAACAATGTCACACTGAACTTTTATGCATACATATAAGAGCTTCTTTATATTAAACAGAGAATTGCTGAGTCACAGAGCATGAAAATTTTCATCTATTTGACAATTATTAAAGCGCTCTCCAGTGTCTCCAATGATTGTATCAATTATACAATTCTACCAGTAATTTAAAAGGTTCTCTATGCATATCCTTACCAACATTTTATACCATCACAAGTTTAAAGTTTTTTGTTTTTCTTTAAGTTTTGTTTTGTTTTTTTTTTAATATATCTTTATTGATTTCAGAGAGAGGAAAGGAGAGGGAGAGAGATAGAAACATCAATGATGAGAGAGTCATTGATCGGCTGCCTCCTGCACGCCCGTGACGGGGATCGAGCCTGCAACCAGGGCATGTGCCTTGACCGGGAATCAAACCCTGATTGCCTGGATCCTAGGTTGATGCTCAACCACTGAGCCACGCCCGGCCGGGAACAAGTTTAAAGTTTTGAAGGGGTTAATGCGGGGGAAAAGGAGACATCTGTAATATTTTTAACAATTAAGAAAATTTTTTTAAGAAATTAAAGTTTGCCATCCTAATAGGCATTAAATGAAACTTTTTTTATTTGCATTTCTTTTAATTAAATTTATTGGGATGATAATGATTAATAAGAGTATAAAGGTTTCAAGTGTATATATCTATGATACATGATCAGTATACTGTGTTGTGTACCCACCACCCAAGATCAAATCATCTTTAGTCGCCATATATTTGGCCCCCTTTACCTTTTACTACTCCCTAATCCCCCTTCCCTCTGGTAACCACCATTCTACTGTCTGTGTCTTTGAGTTTTTATTTGTGTGTTTTTCTTGTTTGTTTGTTACTTTCAGTTTTATATCTCACATATGAGTGAAGGGCCTATAAACTGAAAACTAAAAGCATTATTAAAAGAGACTGAAAAAGACAAAATGAAATGGAAAGATATTCCGTATTTCTAGATTGGAAGAATCAACTAGTTAAAATATCCATGTGACACAAAGCAATGTATAAATTTAATGCAATTTCCATCCAAATACCAGTAATATGTTGTTTTTGTTTTGTTCATTTTTGTTTAAAATATTACAGATGTCCCTTTTTCTCCCCAATCCCATCCCATTCCACCCCATCCCATCCCCCTCCCCAGGCCCTCTCCCCACCATTGTCCATGTCCTTGGGTTGTGCATATATGCATATAAATTCTTTGGTTAATCTATCTCCCTCCACCCACCCACTCTCCTCCATCCCTCTGACATTCGTCAGTCTGATCTATGCTTCTATGTCATTTTTTTAAAGAGAATGAACATATAAATCATCAGACTTATATGGAAACACAAAAGACCCTGAATAGCCAAAGCAATTTTGGGAAAAAGAATCAGGCAGGAGGTATCACACTACCTGACTTCAAATTATTCTACAGAGCAGTAATAATCAAAATAGCATGGTTTTGGCAGAAAAACAGACACACAGACTAATGGAACAGAATTGAGAGCCCAGAAATAAACCCACATGTATATGGGCAAATAATTTTCACAAAGGAGCCAAAAACATGCACTGCAGAAAAGAAAGCCCCTACAATGAGCAGTGCTGGGAAAGTATTTGCACTTTCCTGATTGCAATTGAAGTTGAACATCTTTCCATGTTTACTTCCAGTTTAGGTTTCCTCTCAAGTGAACTGACTGTTTATATTATTCTTGCTCCAATGGTTTTTTTTTTTCCTTATTTGTTCCCATAATTTTTCATATGTTCAAGATACAAGTCCAGTGTATTCCAGATAAACCACAAATATCTTCTTGCACTGTGTAGCTTGTCTTTTCACTTTTTTATGGTATCTTTTAAAACATCTTTCACTTTAATCGTCAAATTTATCAACTTTTTCCTGGATGATTTTGACTGCTTATTGTTTCAAAAACACTTTCTTAATTCAAGGTGATGACACTATTATCCTACATTTCCTAAGAGTTTTTAATTTTGCTTTTCAAAATTGTATTAGCTTTATTGAGGTATAATATACATAAAATTCCCAGTTTATAAGTTTATAATTCAGTGTTTTCTTAAAAATCTTACAGAGTCATGCGGTCATCACGATTATCCTGTTTAAAACACTTTCATCACTCTACAAAGTTCCCTTGTGCCCATTTGAAGTTAATCTCAACTCCCATCGCTAGCCCCACATAACCACTAATTTGAATTCTGGACATTTCATATATAAGTAATCATATAATATATAGTCTTTTGCATCTGGCTTTTATTATTTAACATAATGTTTTTAGGACTCATTAATGTCATAGCATGCATCAGTAGTTTCATTTTATTTTATTTTATTTTTATTTTTTTATATATCTTTATTGATTTCAGAGACAGGAAAGGAGAGGGAGAGAGAGAGATAGAAACATCAATGATGAAACAGTCATTGATTGAGCCCGCAATCCGGGCATGTGCCCTGACCAGGAATCAAACCCCAATCGCCTGGATCCTAGGTCGATGCTCAACCGCTGAGCCACGCCCGGCCAGGCAGTAGTTTCATTTAAATTGTGAAACATTATTCCACCGTGTGGACATATGGTATTTTGTTTATCCACTCACCAATTGATAAATTTTGGGTTCTTTCCAGTTTTGGCCTATTATGAATAATGGTACTAAGAACATTCATGCATAGATCTAGGTGTGAACTTAATGTATCATTTCTCTTGGGTAGATACATAATCATGAAAATGCCAGGTTGTATGGCAAGAATTCATTAAAGACATAAGAAAACCTTTTTGGAACATGGTTGTAGCATTTTACATTCCCATGCACGAGGATTCAATAAACTGCTAGATTTGTAGGTTTGCTTCTATTTAAATCAAACTATATTCCATTTTTCTTTGATTTCAATTTTGACCCAGGGGTTCTTTAGAAGTGTGTTACTTACTATTCAACTACCTAGGGATTTCCAAAATATCTTTCTATTATTGATTTCTATATTAATTCTGTTGTGGTCAAAGAACACATTTTGTCTTATCTCAGTTTTTTAAGGTTTACTGAGATTTGTTTGATGTTTTACTTCCCAACCCATAATATATTCTGGAGAATGCTGCATATGCACTTGAAAAAAATTCTGCTGTCTTTAGGTGGAATGCTCTATAAATGCCAATGAATTGTTCAATACAATCTTGAACCTGAGTGGTAAAAACAGGGTTTCATTTACGTTATTCAAAGAGAATGCTTTTAACATTACATTCCTAAATAGGACTATGGTATGTTTTGGGTAGTTATACACTATTAGGTTAAAAAATAATAATTCTCTATTTGCAGCTTCCTAAAATTTTTTATGACAAATAGGCACTGAATTTTATCAAACGCACTTTTTGTACCATTATAATTATACAGCTATTCTTTAATATGTTAATAAGTAGATCATGTTAAAAAATATCTTGATGTTAAACTACCCTTACATTCAGCATAAAACTGAGAAACTAGGGGGAAAAGGCAAACTACCTTTCTTCTTTTAATATAAATATTTAGGGTTATAAATTGCATCCAATGCGCCTTAGATTAACTCTCAGAAGTATAAACACAAAATTTTCAATATCTTTTAATGCCAAATATTTTATAATTTGCACAATGATTTTTTTGTTATGAGTTATTTGAAATATGTATATTTCCATTATGATAGTTTGATTTTAATTTATTTTTATTATTTAACTAATTAAATGTATTGGGGTGACACTGGCTAATAAGATTATGTAGGTTTCAACTGAATATTTCCATGATACATGATCTGCACTTTGCACTGTGTGTCCCACCCGAAGACAAATCATCTTCCATCACCATATATTTGGTCCTCTTTACCACTTACTAGCTTCCTCTCAGCCCCCTTCCCTCTGGTAGCCTATGCTATCTGTGCCTATGAGTTTCAGTTTTTAATCACTGATTTGTTTAATTGCACTGTGAGTGAAAAGTCTTCTGGATGATAATAATGTATTTAAATTTATGGAAACAATTTTATGGCTTAATTTGAATACTATTTACAGTTTTGTTTGTGTTTGAGAAAATGTGTATGTTAAGCCACCAGATTTTTTTTCTCCTCAAATTTATACTGTTTTTTTTATTTATTGCTTGTTTAAAAGAAGGAACATGTTAAACTTTAAAAATTATTGTGATTTCTCTTCCAAATTTAGAAAATTTTTCTTTCTATATCTCACCTATTTGTTAAGGGCATGTGCATTTGAAATTGTTTTATCTTCCTGGTAAACTGTACCTTTCTCATTACATGGTGCCCCTCTTTAGCCTCATTAACATTTTTGTCTTAAAGTTTATTTTGGTTTATTTAAACATTGGCCTACCAGTTTTTATTACTTAGTTTTAAAAATATTTAATACTTTTATTGGGTTAAAAAACAAAATGGAGACAAACTCATAGACAAATATAACAAACTGATGATTGCCAGATGGGAGGGGAGTTGGTGGAATGGGTGAAAAAGGTGAAGGGATTAAGATGTACAAATTGCCACTTACAAAAACAATAACTGGGACTTAAAGGAAAGCATAGGAAATTATAGTCAATGATATTGTAATAACTATGTATGGTGTCAGACGGGTACTAGACTTATCAAAGCGATCACTTCATAAATTATATGAATGTCTAGTAACTATGCTGTACTCCTAAATCTAATATAATATTTAAAAATAAAATTTAAATGATGACAATCAAAAGGTGCAGAAGTTTCATACCCAACTCAATCCCTCCCTTATTCCCCTCACACCCCAAATAAGTAAACATTTTTCTTGGTTTTCTTATTTGTCTACAGTTTCTCCCCTCCACACACTCTTTAAAATTGATTTTATTTTTTAGGGTAGTCTAGGGGTATAGCAAAATTGAGCAGAGAGTACAAAAAGAGTTCCCATATATACCCTGGACTCATATATTCTACATACTCATGGCTTCCACTCACTATCAACATCCCCCACCAGCATGGTACATTTGTTAGAGCTGTCCATCAACTTTTCTCACCCCCCACCCCAGTTTTCAAGGTGTAGAGCATCATGCTTTGATATATGTATATTATATGTATATTAAAAGATGGTAAGTTTAACAACTATCACCTCACATAGTTAGAATTTCCTTTTCTTGTGATAAAAACTTAAAAAATTTACTCTTTAGCAACTTTCCAATAAACAATACAGTATTCTTAACTATAGTCACCATGCTGAACATTATATACCCAGAACTTATTTATCTTATAACTTAAAGCTTGTATCTTTTGACTGCATTCACTCATTTCCTCCACACCCCACTTCCTGCCTGTGGAAACCAATTTTTTACACTCTGTTTCTCTGAATCTGGTTTCTTTGGTTTCCACATATAAGTGAAATCATACAGTATTTGTTTTTCTCTAACTTATTTCACTTAGCATAGTGTCCTCAAGGTCTGTCCATGTTATCACAAATAGCAGGATTTCCTTAATCTTTATGGCTGAATAACATTCTGTTTTTTATATATAGATATCTGTATCTTCAAGTTCATTGCACCATTATTTACAAATAGCCAAGACATGGAAACAACCTAAGTGGCCATCGATAGATGAATGCATAAAGAAAATGTAGACAGATTGTTTCCATGTCTTGGCTTTTTGTAAATAATGCTGCAATGCACTTGGCGGTGCATGTCTTTGTGAGGTAGTGATTTCGTTTCCTTTGGATATATTCCCAGAAGTGATTTTGTTTCCTTTGGATATATTCCCATTTTAAAGTGACTTTTCTGTATTATGTAAGATAGGAGTCTAGTTTCATTCTCCTGCAAGTGGCTGTCCAGTTTTCACTACACCATTTATTGAGTAAACTATCCTTTTCCCCATTGTATGTTCTTGGCTCCTTTGTCATACAACTGATCAAATATGCATGTGTTTATTTCTGGACTCTCTGTTCTGTTCCACTGATCTGTATCTGTTTGCTTTTATGCCAATTTCACTGTTTGATTACTATAGCTTTGTAACATACAGGAAGGGGTGAAAGTAGGTTTACAGTTGTTCATACCAAAAATCACACATTAATTAATAAATAATACAAGAATATACTGTGTTTCAGCATGGATCAGACTGATGAATCTCAGAGGGAAGGTGGGAGTGGGTGGGGAGAGATTAACCAAAGAATTTATATGCATATATGCATAACCCATGGACACAGACCATAGTGTGGTGAGGGCCTGGAGAGGGGAGTGGGTGCAGGGTGGAAAGGGTCAGTGGGGAAAAAGGTGACATCTGTAATATTTTGAACAATAAAAAAAAATAGACTGTTTCACATACTCATAACTGTAAACCTAGTTTTGCCCCACCATGTAGTTTAAAATCATGAAATATGAATGTTTCAGCTTTGTTGCTTCTCAAGACAGTTTTGGCTATTAGGGGTCTTTTGTGATTGCATACAAATTTTAGGATTGTTTGGTCTATTTCTTTGACAAATCCCATTATAATTATGAAAGGGATTTCATTAAATCGCTGGATCATTTTAGGTAGTATGAACATGGTAACATCAGTTCTTCAATCTATGAAAACAGAACAGCTTTCCATTTATTTCTGTCTTCTTCAAATTTTTGGTAATTTGTATAGTTTTCAGTGTATAGATCATGTACCCCCCTTGGTTAAATTTATTCCTCAGTATTTTATCAAACCATTCATTCTTTCTCCATATCTCTCAACTTCATTTCCTAGTTCAACTTTGCCTCTTGGTGCTGTATTCAGGTCATTTTTTCATTTCTATCTTCAAGTTCACCAATTATTTCTTAAGTTTTATGTATCTGTTTAATATGCTTATGGAGTTAATTTTCATCACTAACTTTTCAGTCTAGAAGCTACTTTTGATTATTTTTTAAGTTTCATGATTTGTTTTAATATTGTCTCAATTAATAAGAATAATTTCTCCTATTATGCTTAATCTTCATTTTCTGGCATATGAGAATTTCCTTTTGTGTGCTCAGCTATACTTCTAAAATAATTTTTGGTCTATTTTATCCAACATTTCTAAGTTTTTAGTAGTACAAAGTGTTTCAGTATATCGTGTTTGCGCATTATTTTTCTCCAATAATTCATATTAGTCACACACTCAGTCGCCTGTTTTCTACAATTTTACCTTTTCTCTCACTTTGTATTTTTGATTCACACTTTTAGATCTTCCAACATGCTATCTGAGTGAACTGCAGTTAAGTTAAAGAAGGAGAATATGACCTTGCGCGCAACTTGAAACTCGAATCTTCGTTTTAAAAGTAAATTTCAAAGGTTCCACCATAGCCTATACCACTAGTTATATTTCATTGAGTACATAGTTTGATTCTCTTTTCTTCTGTCTCTTGATGTTAGGCCCCTTTAATGAGTTATTTCATTTTCACACAGTTCAACTCCAATCTCACTACTATTAACGTTACATGAAGGGATCCTTGCAGGTGTGTAAGGCAAAAGGCCCTCTAAACAGTTACCTGTATTATAAAACTTAGCATGCTATAAACCCTGGAGACAACATGCTAGTACTCTCCCAAGTTGAAGGACAGGGAAAACTCATCCCATCATTTCAGGTACATCTCAGGTTTCTGTTGGTCACTTACACAGAAGCCAACGTTAACATTACTGCGGAAGGGGGTGAAATAGAGAAGACAATATTACTGACTATATACTTTATGCTATACTGTACATCCCTGAGACTATTTTTTAACTACCAATTTGTACTTATTAATTCCTTCACCTTTTTCACACAATCTTCCAAAGCCCCTCTCATCTGGTAGCCATCCATTTGTTCTCTGTATCTATGAGTCTGTTTCTGTCTTGTTTCTTTGTTTATGTTGTTTTTTAGACTCTACATATAGTAAAATAATATAGTATTTCTCTTTCTATATCTTGACTTATTTTGGATAGAATAATAAATACCCTGTAGGTACATCCATGTTGTTGCAAATGGCAACATTTCATTATTTTTTTATTGCTGAATAATATTACATTATATATATGTACTACCCCTTCTTTATTCATTCATCTACCAATGGATACTTGGGTTGTGCCCATATAAATAATGGTGCAATAAAGATAGGAGTAAGTGGATCTTTTGAATGACAGTTTTTTAATTTTTGGGGGTAACTACCCCAAACTAGAATTGCTGGATCATATGGTAGTTGTATTTTTTAATTTTTTTTAGGAACCTCCATAATGCTTTCCATAGAACCTGAATCAATTTACAATCCCTCCTACAGTGCACAAGGATTCCCCTTGATCCACATCCTCCCCAACAATTTGTGTTTGTTGATTTACTGATAACCACTGTGACAGACGTATGGTAATATCTGATTGTGGTTATAATTTCCACTTCCCTGATGACTAGTGGCTGACTGAGCATTTTTTCATATATCTTTTGGTCACCTTATGTCCCCTTTGGAGAAAGTTCTACTCATTTCGTCTAGCCATTTTATAATTGAACTATTTGATTTTTTTGGTGTTAAGTTGAATCAGCTCCTTATATATTTTGGATATTAACCCCTTATTGGATGCATCGTTGGTGAATATCTTCTCCCATTCTGTAGGATGTCTTTTCTTTTTTATTTCCATCACTATGCAAAACTTTTTAGTTTCATGTAGTCCTGCTTGTTTATTTGTTGTTTTGTTTCCCTTGACTGTGATGACATAGCCTAAAAAATATTACTGATAGCAATGACAAAGAGTATACCGACTCTGATTTCTATTAGAAGTTTTATGATTTCTGGTTTACATTTAAGGCTTTAATCCATTTTGAGTTTATTCTTGTATATGGTATAAGAAAGTGGTCATTTTATTTTTTTTACATGTATCTGTTTTCCCAATACCATTTATTTAAGAGACTGTCTTAACCCCATTGTATATTCTTGCCTCCTTTGTCATACATTAATTGATCATAAAGTTGTGGGTTTATTTCTCTATTCTGTTCCAATGATCTATATGTCTGTTTTCAGGCCAGCATCATGCTATTTTATTACTACGACCTTATAGTATAGTTTAAATTAGTTAGTGTGATTCCTCCAACTTTGTTCTTTCCCAAGATTGGTGTGACAGGGTCTTTTATTGATCTACACAAATTTTTGGAATATTTGTTCTACTTCTGTGAAATATGCCATTATCATCTTGATAGGAACTGCACTGAATCTATAGATTGTTTTAGGTAGTATAGACATTTTAATGCTGTTAATTCTTCCTATCCATGAGCACAGATATGCTTCCATTTATCTGAACCTTTATCAGTTTCTTTCTTCAATATCTTATAGTTTTCTGAGTGCATGACTTTTACCAGCTTCCTTAAATTTATTTCTAGATATTTTATTCTTTTTGATGCAATTATAAATGGAATTGTTTTATCAATATCTCTAATAGTTTCTTGGTGTATAAAAATACAACTGATTTCTAAATATTAATATTGTATCCTGTTACTTTACTGAATTCATTTATTAGTTCAAACAGATTTTTGGTGGAATCTTTAGAATTCTCTCTATACAGTATCATATCACCTGCAAATAATGCCCGTTTTACTTCTTCCTTTAAATTTGAATACCTTTTATTTATTTTTCTTTTCTGATTGCTGTTGCTAGGTGGTGAAAGTGGACATCTTATCTTAAAGAAAAAGCTTTAACTTTTCACCACTGAGTATGATGCTAGTTGCAGATATGTCATATTTAGCCTTTATTATGTTGAGGTATATTCACTACAGCCCCTCTTTTTTGTGAGTTTTTACTGTAAATAGATGTTGGATATAGTAAAATGCTTTTTCTGAATCTACCAATATGATCACATGATATTTTATACTTCATTTTGTTAATATTGATTTGAATCCTGAGAATAATTCTCACTTGATTATGATGTATGTTCTTTTTAATATATTGCTGAATTCAAATTGCTAATATTTTGTTGAGAATTTTCCCATCTACGATAATCATCAGGAATAATGGCCTCTCTCTTCTCCATATGTTACCCCTATGATGCAAATGTTGGTATGCTTGATGTTGCCACAGAGGCTCCTTAATCTTTTCTCATTTTTTTAAGTTCTTTTTCTTTTCACTGTGTTGACTGGATGCCTTCTGTTACTTTGCCTTCCAGACTGTTTATTAGAAACTCTACTCCATGTAATCTGATAATGATTCCATCTAATATATCCTCCATTTCAGTACTCTTTATTCCTGACTGATACTTTATATTTCTATCTCCTTTCTTTATGTTTTCTGTCTCTATGCTGAAATTCCACTGAGTTGATCCATTCTTTCCCTAAATTCATTGAGTATCCTTGTAACCAGTGAAATCAACTCTGTATCAGGTAGACTGCTAGCCTCTATTTCATTTAGTTCTTTTTCATTTAGTTCTTTAGTCTTGTCTTGTTCTTTCAATTGGGACATGTTTCTTTGTCTCCTAATTTTGGCTGCCTCCTTGTGTTCATTTCTATGTATTAGATGTATCTGTTATGTCTGCCAGTCTATAGTAGGTTTCCTGTGGGGCCCAGTGACATAGTCTCCATGATTACCTGAGCCAGCGCTCCAAAAGTGCCACTTGTGTGGGCTATATGTGCCTCCTTGTTATAGGTAAGGCTTGATTGTTGTTGGCACATCATTGGGTGGAACTGACCTTCAAGCTTACTGGCTGTGAGGGTTAGCCATTACTACAGTGGACAAGATGTGGTATGGCAGCTGACCTGATAAAGTAGGAGTCACTTTAGCAAGGTTCCAGTGTCAGCTGAGTCTACCTTTTAGATGTGTCATTTGTGAACCTGATTGGGTGGTGCCATAGTGTGGTGAGATGTCAGCTACCATATGTGTTTGTGGAGCCTCTGGAAGGGGATCCAGTGCAGTCCAATATCAGCTACCACTTGTGCCCATCTTGGAGCTGCTTGGTAGGAGCTATAAAGTGATCTGTGTTTGGTTGCCACTTGTGCTGGGCTTGGAGGCACCTGCAAGAGGCTATGCCAATAATTAAGGTTAGCTGCCACTAGTGCAAAGCAAAGCTTTGGGCCCTTTGGTGGGTACCACAGTGTGACCTGAGCCCAGCTGCCATATTTGTCAAGCTTGTCACTACTTAATTGAAGCTATATTCCAAGCCAAGATCAGCTGCCACTTATGCCAGGCTTGGGGCCACTTGGTGAGAGTTACAATGTAAGTTGAGACAAGTTGCTACTTTGTGCCTGGCTTGGGGCTGCTTAGCAAGAGGTACAGGGCATGCCCAGGCTAGCTGCTGCTTCTCTGGGATTTGTGGATCTTTGAGAGACTTTGGGAAAATCTGCAGCATGAGTGAAGCAGGCTGTTTGTGTGGAAACGCCACTGGAAGAGGTTTGGACCCAGCACCTGAGTTGTGTGGGGTGGGGTCTCAGGAAATCACCAGCACAAGGTGAACAGTGTTAGCCGGGTTAATGGAGAGCTCAGATCTTCTGACTCCGGCCTAAACCTGTAAGTTGGGTGGGAGGAAAGTTCAACAAATAATAATACCTGCCAGAACTTCTGTTCCTGAAGAAAGCTGCCCCAACCCCTGCCTCTCCAGCCTTCACACTGAAGTTAGTCAATTCAGTTCCTCCCTGTATGTCCCTGGTGGTCTTTGAGATGCTGCCTCGGAGCTGAAGCTTAAACTGAGTGAGTTTATGAGTGAGAATCCATGTGTGGGCGCCTCAAGAGGAGCAATTTGGTCTCTACCAGCCCTCAGTCTCACTCAAATGCAATTCCTTCCGGTTATTAATTAGATGATAAAGAGACACCTCTTCCCAACACCGCTTGTCTGGACTAAGAGCCCCAGGTAGGGCTGGTACCCCTTGTTCCACAGGTGAAAACACTGCAACTGAGATATCTCTTCTGATTCTAGTCACTATACTGTGGGTGTGGGAGCTCTCCATTCTACGTTTCCATCTCTCTTAACAGTCTCAAAGGGCTTCTTCTTTATCTCCTTATAGAAATATTGTTCAACTAGTCCTAAGGTGATTTCAGTGATGGCTGTTCTATAATTTAGTTGTAATTTTTATGTGGTTCTGGGAGGAGGAGAGCACAGAGTTCACCTACTCTACTATCTTAACCAGGTGTCCCCTTTATTTTGAATTTGGGCATTTTGAACATCTATTTGAGTCATTTCTTAAAATTCTGTTTTGAGGCCTGGATGGGCATGGCTCAGCAGTTGAGCATCTGACCTAGGATCCAGGAGATCACGGTTCAATTCCCGGTGAGGGCACATGCCCGAGTTGCGGTCTTGATCCCCAGTCGGGCATGTGCAGGAGGCAGCTGATCAATGACAACCCTCTCATCATTGATGTTTCTATCTCTCTTTCTCCCTCTCCCTTCCTCTCTCTGAAATCAATAATAATAATAATAAAAGATATATTTTTTAAAAAAATGTTTTGAGGATAACTGTAATCAGGCCATCTCCCCCAAGTAACATTTTGTTTTTCTAGTGAAGCATATATCCAAATATTTTGTTTTGTAAACCTTTAAAATTTACAGAAAAGTTAAACAGCAATTCAGAGTGGTCCTATCTAGTAGTCACACAACTTCCTCATATGTTTGTATCTTATCTAATCATGGAAATCATAGTATGCATGTGGAAACTAAGAAATCACCAGAGATACAATATTATCAACTAAACTACAGATTTTATTCATATTTAATAGTTTTCCCTCATGCAGTTTTTCTGTTCAGGATCCAATTCATGATACCGCCTTTCATTTAGTCACCACATCTCCTTATACTCCTTTGATGTGTGATAGTTTTCTGTCCTTTGCTTTTCCTGCTGTTCAACAGTTTTAAGGAGTGCTGGTCAAATGTTTTATAGAATGTACCTCAATTTGGGGACGTATAAGGCTTTCTCTGGATTACATTAGAATTATTTATCTATTAGAAGAATAATACAAAGGTGAAGAGTATGACTGTTGATATCAGCCTTAATCAATAGTGAAAATCACTGCCATGTTTTCTTATTCTTTGAAAGGGAGGCAGTAAGTCTATCCCATACTCATGAAGAAAAGATTTAAGTTCCATCTTCAGGAGGGAGGATTTGTAGCACATATTATTTGGAACAAACTTCTCGATTTTGATAATAGATATCAAACCTATTTCTAGTTCAGCTAACAATTACAGTGTATGGATTATCTCACAAAGTGTATTCCAGGCACTTGACAGAAATAATACATTATGTATTACAAGGGACCAACCCACACAGTCTTCAGTTTAGTTTCATTTCTGGACCCCAGTAAGATTTGCTGTTAGACAAACAATTCCTCCATATTCAACTAAGATGCTGAGTTGGGGCAGTATCTCATTTTTTTAATAGTTTTAAAGATTCTTCTTAGGGTTTTAGCTATATAATAAAACCATCTATAAATGATAGCTATTTTCTCCTCCCTAATAATTGGGTGTTTCATTGAATAAGTCATGATTAGATTATTGTCTGAACATTTTTCTCACTGCTGATCTGAATGCTGTCAGTATTTCATATTTATTTTATGTCAACTCTTTAAGATCTATATCTTATTATACATAAGAAATGTTCTGATTTTATGAGAACTACATGTTAAATTGTACATATTACCTTTTTGCTAACTATTCAAATTATTTCATGGCAATATACTGTAATTAACCACTTTATATCTGCTCTATCACTTATCCTAAAAACAAAGTGAGGGAATCAGTGTGGTTTTATTTATTTATAGGGTAAAAAATGAATCTCAAGGATGTTTCCAAGATCACTAAGAAAATATATAGCTAAGTCTTCAGCTATATACTATATTTCTTTGAAGTTATTTTTTATAACTTCTGCAATTTCAGTGTGTATTTTCTCTTTGAAACAAATATTGTTTAATAAATTTTAAATCTGTAGGCAGAAGATTCTTTGGTTTGTGACTTTGTTATTATTTCCTAATGCTATTGCATATTGATAAGATAATCTGAATCTTTTCTGTTTTGTTTCCATGTCTTGAAATTTTTTTCTGATGTCTACAACACCACATCAGATTTTCATAAATGCTCCTTGGGCACTTAAAGTTGTAGTCTTCATTAACAAGATAGAGAGTTCAAGCTATATTTATCCGATTTCCATTATTATTTAGATTTCTTTCTCTCTTGGCTTGTTTTGAATCAAGATCAATAAATTACTGTTTGTTTTAATGTTTTAAACTATTAATGTTTGTATATTTTGCCTTCAATTTCTGTTTCATGAAGATTTCACCCTTTGATATTATAAAGTATCCTTATTTATATTATTTATTACTTTTGTCTTAAATTCTAATTTGTTAAATATTAAGTCACGATTACTTTTTTTCATTTGTATTTATGTGCTAATCCTTTACTCATCCTTTAATTATCAGCATTTCTAATTCATTGTTTTTAGTATGCTTCTTGAATATAGAACTGTGATTTGTTTTTTTAATATTTTCTTTAATATTTTGAAAGCTTCATAGTTTTATTGAACTGCTTATCTTTGTAACTATAAAGGAATAAGAAGTCCTTTATACATGTTTAGAAAGTGTATTTTCCTAATATGAGCAATGATAATCAGCATATTTACTCTTAATTTTTCTTCTCTCCTGCCATCAAATTTTAGCCAATAGACCTATATTTCTAATACTTCTTTTATCAGCTTACACGGGTATCATTTGATTCTTTGGGTCTATTCCACTTTTCATCTTTCTTCAGTCCTTTCCCAATTTATTATAATTGTACCATTTCTACATTATTAGATCTTATAAAAAGTAAATTCTGGTTTGGAACTCTACTTCAAACAGTTGTGTTAATCTTGGTTTTGCTGTTAAATTAATGCACTGTTCTCCAGTGGTCCTTAACTGTAGTCTGTCTAGTTCTCCCAAAAGGCTGAACTTCATTTCATCCCCCAGCAATTTTCTCAAGAATTATTCAGAAAAAACACACACAATTCCTTGTACAGTTAAAATTTGTTTGTTAGCACCCTTTTTACTTAAAGGATACTTTGGCTCCAATTTTCTTCATTTCTATGCCTTATGGTTGGTGCTCTACATTTCCTATATTGAAGGTTGTTGTAGAAAAGTTAAGGCCAGACTCAATATATATTTTCTCCTTATTTGCGTTCCGCTAAACAAAGGATTCTTTACTTATATTTAAATCTAATAGTATATTCCTGTAATGATCATTCAAGAAATTTTCCCTGGTATGGCCTTTTGTATAAATGGTAAAATCTTATATTAGGATTTCATTGAATTAGAGCTTTATATACCACTTTTCTTATTTGAAAACTCTATTATGCCACTGTTGGAACTTCTGTACTTTCTACATCAATAATTTTCTCTGTAATCCTTATAAACTGTTATGTTCTTATCAATACATATTATTTGCTCTGTTTCCAATTTTATCTTCTGTGTATCTTAGTATGCTATCCATTCCGTTTTTCCACCAAAGTTATGTTAGTTGCTGATTCAATATTTCCATGTTGTACTACCATTTCTTCCAACTTCTTGAAATTCTGCTTAGTAGTTGTCCTTCATCAGAGGCAAATAATTTGTTTCTTATTTTTTAACTTACAGTAAAATTTTAATCACAATTATGTACTTCATAGCAATATTTTTCACATTTCTATCTTTTTTAAAGTTCTTTCTTAACTTTTAAGACATACATCTTGGCTAAAATCCTTTATTAATATCTCCTAATCAATCTATTTAAATAAGCAATCCTTATCTCTTAATATTATAAGTACATATGTTTCTCACTCTCAGTATTCTATATACTGTTCCTTATAAATGGGTAACATTTTTCTACAATCCTGGCTATACTGAATTAGTCACTATATCTTTAATATCTCTTATATCCCTTACTCAACTACAGCTTTTGCACCAAAATGAAAATAATATCTATTCTTCTAGACTATTTAGCAAGCTAGACATGTTTTATCTGGATTTTGTGCAGTTTTCATCAGTGTTATCAGTAAACTCTTGGTCTGTTTAAACAGCAAAACGAACTGACAACAGTAAGTTTTTGAGAGGAATCCCATGTAGCAACACTTAAATAAAAGCCTTATTAGCATAAAAAATAGATTTTAAAAAAGAGTAATCATGCACTGCAAAAACAATATAAAAATAACTCATTATATCAGCAGATGATTTGTTTTTAAAGTATCTGACTTCTGGACTTTGGGGGAAATATATTCTGGGATTTTCAAATCACAAAAGTAATCAATAAGCCCAATGTTAGAAAAGAATAAAAAAAATAATAAAATACTGACTTAGCACATAAGCAAAGAAACAGCTTTAAGGAAACCATAATATACATGTATTCCCTGAGTGAAGTAAGTTTTCACTGAAATTATATCCATATGTGGATATAATTTGATGAAATATTGTATTATATCCTTAAAATTAACAATATTTTCTTTTCAGCAAGCAAATAAGAATGCATTATATCCGTGAAGTTGTGATTTTGTTCTATAATTTACTATTGATAAACATTTTTTTATAAAATATTTTTGCAACTTTTACCACAGGAAGCTATTATTTCCATTGTAAGATTATTCCAGTCAAAGTTCATGTTACATTAGATACAAAAGTAGTAAAAATACAACTTCAGCACACATTTCTACAATTCATTCTTTAAAAAAATCTACTTACTTGTGACCTAAATGCTTCAGAAAGTATCCAAGAACCTTTAGAGCTTGAACCCAAATACTTTCACTTTTTGAAGCCAATAATTTGTAGATTACCCTAAAAAATATAGAAATCGATGATCTTTTCAACTTCTAGAATAAATATTGAAAATATAAGCACTGTATACTTTACAATTAAATTATACATACGTAAAATATAAAATACCTCTCAGGATTTCAAATTCTTTGAAAAAAGAAAAAATCAGCACATTTTATTAATTTTTCTTTAAACTTGACTTTCAAAAATATATAACAAAAAGGGCAATATGATTGCTTGTTCATAAGTATTGACTACCAGCACACTCAATAAAAATGGTCTACTTTAAGATACATGCTTTGTGAAGCCACATTTCCTCTTCTATTAGAATTTCCCCTGACATTTGTACTTGACCTTTGGAACATGGACCTGCCAGATTATTTCTCCTTTTTCAGAATTCAGAATGAGATCAGAGAAACAATATTTAGTCTTTGCTGGGCTCTTGAAATAGGAAACAATTTAAAATAGAAACTATAGGACAGCCTTGCTTTGTTCACAGACACAAGTCTATACATATAAAGAAGCAGAGGAAGAAAACTTATTTCCAGTTCCTGGTTCCTACAATGAGATTTCTATAACAAACAAATTCTTTTTTACTTAAATTTGTTTAAGAAGTTTTCTATTACTTGGAGCAAAAAAGTCTCTAGTAACATATAACCTTACCTAACCTATACAGTCACTTCAGATACAATATAAAAGCAGGGTCATATTCATTATAATATTTGTAGGTACTTCAGAACTTTTGAGGACAAAGATCAGTAATGAGGAAAGACAAGTATGAGAATAAGGAAAGTTATAGATGTCATATAAGAAATATTGACCTGGCCAGCGTGGCTCAGCGATTGATAATTGACCTATGATCTAGGATATAATGGTTCGATTCTGGTCAGGTTTAAAATAAATAAATAAACGGATATTCAGGAAATCATAAGAAAAAACATTTAATGGCAAAAACAATCCTGAGATCCAAAGGAAAAGCTCAAAACCTAAAAATGTGACTATACTCAGATATGGAATCAGTAACTCCACAGAATTCCTATTTTCTAGGAATAACTTTGAATTAAAAGAAAAAAAGGTATAAGATCTATACTGGATCAACAGAAATTATGATTAACATTTGACACATGAAAACATCTAGGATTTTCTTCACAATTAGACAAGTGTTTCTTACAAACAAGATACAAAGGATCACAGTACAGTATTAATAGGGAATTTACTCCCAAATCAGTTAGTGAATATTTACTTGTAATAAATAAGAGGTGAATCCTAATTCATCTGCTCAGTTGTTGATATTAATTATTAAAATTAATTTATTTTTCCATTGAGTTGCACTTGGAGTAACCTAGATTTCTTCTTCATTCCAATAACCAAGACTCTAGAAAACTAAAAAAGGGATAATCGCTAAAGGGCTACATTATAGGTTTAACTTCATAAGAATACTAATCAAAAAACTATGTCTAACTAGTCTACATAATTATTTTATAATTTTCATAAATAAAGTTAGTCTTCAAATTCTTTTGATTTTGTCCTCTCATTCTAAAACATTTTTCATCTATATTATTGCCATTGTACTACCACTACCTTAACTCATCACCTCTAATACTGATGAATAAAATATCTTTACTGATTTCATTACATCAGTTTTGTCTCTCTCCAGCTCTTTTCCACACAGCTGACTGTATACTTCACAAAATGGAAATCAGAGCAAATAAGTTCCACATTAAAAATTCTTTAATTTTCATCAACAACAGAACAAAATCTAAACTTACCATTCTATGGACCCTCCAATCCTGGACACTATCTAGCTCTTGAGCCTACACATAATTTTTGTGTGCTCTCTTTTGCTGAATTTTACCTTACTCTCTCGTCTTCTTACAAAAACAAATTTGTTCTTCTCACTACCTGAAAAGTATTTTTTAATTTATCTTTATTGTTGAAAGTATTATAGATGTCCCCTTTTTTCCACTAACCCCGTACACCCTACACTCCCTCATCCCCACCCTGGCCTTCACCTCACTATTGTCTGTGTCCATGGGTTTTGTATATATGCATATATGCATATAAGTTCTTTGGTTAATCTCTTCCCAACCCCCCACCTTCCCTCTGAGATTCCTGTCTGTTACATGCTTTTATGTCCCCGGATCTATTTTGTTCATCGGTTTATTTTGTTCATTAGATTCTGGATATACACTTGTCTTTCTCTGGCTGGCATATTTTGCTTAGCGTAATTCTCTCCAGTATAGTAATAATTTAACTACTCTTCTTGAGATCTGAGACTCATTTTCTATACACCTCATCAGATGAGTATTAGAGGATTTATAACAGCTTTCTCTATTTCCTTCTAATGTATAAGGCTTTGCTATATTTATTCAAAAGTGCATGGAATAGGGACTATTCTAGAAAGCACAACTGTACTCAATTAAGGTCTATTAAAAATACTAATATTATACTCATACCTTATTCCATTTCTTTGATCAAATGCTGGTATCATTGAGGCTGGATGTTCTGACATTAAAGCCACTAGTAATTGTAACACATCATGAATATTTTCATCCTGTGTAATAAGAATCACCAATATTTCTTTAGTTAAAATTTTATTCTAATGCTTTGAATAAAATTATTATAATAAAAGACCCAGGCTAAGTCCTACCTCATGCATTGTAAGTAGGTAATTTAATATACTCTGAAGTTCATCTTCTTTGACTCCTCGATCCTAATGTTTAAAAGAAAATTAAAAAGCTTAAAAAAAGTAATGTTTCATTTAAAATATCTAGATACTTCATAATCAATAAACTATATTACTTCAGGTTAAGCAAATAAATATTTAGAAATTTGTATCTGTTCTCTGAAGTTGCTAATATTTGATTTACCTTCCTTATAAAGAGTTAGTATATTGTGATCATCTAATTTTATTAATATCACTATTTTCAAGCATTTACTCTTTTCTTAAAATAATTCAAATTACTGCAAAACTTCACATTACTGTGTATTTTATCTTCATTTTCCATTTTTTAAATCTTAATCTTTTAAAAATCCTATTTTGATAAAATACATTAATGTAAGCCTTACAAATAAGGGACACAAACCATTTTCTGGAATAAAATCTTTACACTTGTTTCTTATTCACATGTCCCTTGCCATTTGTGCTATATCCTTTAGTACAGAGGATCTCAGAGAGTATTTAACAGAAAGTCAAATTAAACAAAAGTTAATAGTAAGATTTATAAACTTTTGAAAGCAATTCATGAATTAAACACAGTTTGTGCTAATTGTATGATAATGATTTTAAACTATACCAAAATCCCTTTTCACCTAACATATTATACTTCTGAATTACATAAAATTATTTTACCTTTAGTATAAGCTGTTTAAGAAAAAGTAGCATAAATGCCCGTAGTGATATAATTTCTTTTTGTGATGGCCGTGGACCATCTGAAATAAAACAAAAATCAAGAAGAAGAAAAAAAACACAGAAAAAAAATCCATATTAAATAGTCTTAATGAAATAATGTTAGTATACTATGGAATTCTTTAATAGTTACATTTATTATAATTATAATATTTATTACTATTAATGCTGTATAATTTCAATTATAGCAAAGAATCTAAACATTAATTTTTAGATTTTTGGTGATTTCAAATTATTCACTAAATGTCAGATTTGGGGGAAAGAATTAGTTTTTAAAAATTATATTACTATACATTGATAAATGTATAATCATCAGGTGGTTACACAGATACTTTTTCCACTCTGTCTACACTTGAGAAAGAAATCTTCTATTAATATGTTGGTTTCCTTTCCACCCTCAAATCCAGGTTTTCCCAACACTTCTTCCATCTTCAAACCTGTCTTCATTTAAACATTGTCTCCATTTTCATCTCACACATTATAAAACAAAGCATAGAAAAAGTGACACTCTATTGTAGTTATTTGTTTTGCAGCTTTTTTCTTCCATGTTACCTGTATATAGCAAATACATATTATAGTGGACACTCGATAAATGTTTTTGAGTCAATAAATGAAAATGACAAGAGCAATGAAAGTATATATATCAATTCCATCTTAACAACTAAATTTTAAAGTAATTAACTATAAATATTTAATTACCAACAATGAGAATATACAATAATACATGTAATATAGAATAATTAAATTATGCTTTTAAGTTAGGTAGCTAGAACCATGAAAGTCCTTAAACATCAAACTTTTCTTAATGCAACCAGGATTTATATAGCTTCTCTATAAGTTTTAAAACTACAATCTCTTTATGTATAATTTCTAACATCTCTCATTTATTCAGGAAAAATTAACCTGTAGATTATTATATCTCAAAGCAAATTAACATTCGAACAATCCACCCTGTCTACACTTGAGAAAGAAATCTTTTTCCCATTTCCCATACTGCTCTCTACAGTTCTGCCCCACTCTTGCCAATAGTACATAGATCCTCAACTGGGAATAGGGGAGATCCCCCCAGAAAGTGTATTATTGAGAAAATTGATGAAATTTCAATGGAACCTTTGGATTAGATGACAGTATTGTATTTAATCTTAATTCCTTGATTTTATGGTTGCCTTTGGTTATCTAAGACAAGTCCTTAAGTTTTAGGAAATAAACAGGAGAGTATTTAGGGGTAATAGGGCATCACACATATAATTTATTCTCAAATGATTAAAAAATATGCATATATATGTGTGTTTATATTTACATAAAAGTAGAGAATAAAGTCTACATGGTAAAAACATTGGGAAATATGGTAGGGGCATATGAGAATTCCCTGTACAATTATTGCAAATATTTTATAAATTAGAAATTAATTGTTTAAAGCAGGGATATGTGTGAATATATGATTTGCCTAAATAAAGAAAACTCTATCAAAGTTAGTGTTCAAGAACAAGGGCTCTGAGTCAGATAAACATGATTCAAATTTTAGTTCTGCGAATTATTTTTCCCAATCTACAAAATGCAAGTAACAAAATAGTGATAATTGGATACAGTCTTATGTGTAAGTGTAAATATGTATATATATAATTACATTACATATAAATGATTAAATAAAATTAACATGTAAAATGCTCAGCATAGATTACAACTCATAGTAAACATTCAGTAAATTTTAGGCATTGTTAAGTTTAAAAGCAACAGAAGGAGATATAAATGACAGAATAATATATCTGAGTTCAAATAACAATTTTTAAAGTCCCATTAATAAAAGGCATAAAAGTCCTGGCAGGTGTGCTGCCGGAATGGCTCAGTGGTTGAGTGTGGACCTATGAAACGAGGTCATGGTTCTATTCCTGGTGGGGCACATGCACAATCCCCAATAGGGGATGCATGTATGGAGGCAGCTGATCTATGACTCTCTCATCATTGATGTTTCTCTCTCTGTCTCTCTCTCTCTGTCTCTCTCTCTCTTTCTCTCTCTGAAATCAATAAAAACATATAAATAAAATAAAAGATGTAAAAACAAGCTGATAAAGGATTATCAAAGTAGTGAAATGCTATTTTAACCTATCAAAAAGATTTTTATAAAACAATAATTTGCAATGCTATTGTCAATAAGCTGAGAAAAGCACTCTAACATGCTACTGGTAAAATTGTAAACTGGTACAATATTTCTGAAAAAAACTGACAGTATTTATTATGAGACCATTTCTCAGTAATTCTAAACAAATCAAAAATGAGGTAAGCCTGGCTGGGCGTGGCTCAGTGGTTGAGCATTGACCTAGGATCCAGTCGATCAGGTTCGATTCCCGGTCAGGGCACATGCCTGGGGTTGCGGGCTCGATCCCCAGTTGGGGGCGTGTAGGAGGCGGCCAATCAATGGCTCTCTCATCATTGATATTTCTATCTCTCTCTCTCCTTCTCCTTTCCTCTCTCTGAAATCAATAAAGATACATTAAAAAAAAAAAATGAGGTAAATGATTATGTACAATGAAATTGACCACTGAATTATTTGTAGATTTGATTATTCATAGAATCAAAAGTTTAGAAATATGTAAATGGTACATCCACTTATAATACTATGTAGAGCCAAGAATAAAAAACATGTGAAAATCTCAATTCTGTAAGAGTTTAAATATTTCACACATGTATTCAATGAGAACTAGTGAAAGAACACATGCCAAACTTGTAACAGTTAATTCCTGAAGTTTGGGTTATGAATAATTTTTCTTTTGTATTCTTGTATTTTCTACAATGAGTATGTATTTTTATATAATTAGAAAACCTGTCAATATATTTTAAACAGCACACTGCAGTGAATAATTAGCTTCTACTATACTTGTAAGAAATAGTGAAGTTTGGGAAACAAGTAAACAATTTCAAAATGTTGAAGTAACTGTATTAGAATTCACAGACAATGACCAATATATTCATGTTTTTAATATTATAAATATATATTCAGGCATCACAATAAGCATATTGGCTACAAAGTAGAATATTATTTCTTTTACCTGCCTTTATTCCGAAAATAATTTAATATTGCAGAGTTATAAACTTCTTGACCACAAAAAATCCTCAATATACTAGTTTACTATAAGAAAGACAAAAGTTCAGTGATATTCTTATAACTATGCATATCAGTTCACTATAACAATACTCAGAATATAGAACAATCATAGTACAGTGTAAAGTACAGGTAAGTATTACACTTACCTAATCCTTTAGGTGTAATGCCACTACTGTCAGCAGGATTAATGACCCAGTAGTAATATTTTAATGTGTGCATTAGCTGTAACACTGTTCCTACTCTACGTATGGTGGTATAAATGGTAGCAGTTCCAATAAATTCAGCAGACAAATAGGTATATAGAGAAAGCTGAACCTAATACACAAAATATTAACAGAACATTAAAATAAACTTAAAATGCTTCAAGTGTTTATATTATGCATATACATTCTATTCTAACTTAAATGAAAATGAGTAAAGGCCAACGAAGTAGCATCTATTATGAGGTTAAAAATAAATATTTATTAAATATTTTTATATTAAAAAGCAATCTGCAATAACACATTCTAATAACATTTCTTTTAATAAAGGTAATGTAATAGCTATTAACCATGAAATAATTTTAAATAAATCTATATTTCCATTCAAAGTATCTGAAAAGATGATCAAATTATTCAAAAATTCAACTAGACTAAAACCCTATATCAAAGTACATTTCAGCAGCTCAAAAGAACAGAAATAACATCAGACAGCTATGTCATATCTGCCAAAAATACATATTGTTGTCATATATCTTAAAAGTTCATGTAATTTCAAAATACCACAACCCATTGCCACAATACTGCAGTCTAACCATGTAAACAGAGAAATGACAAGTCAAATACCGTGTTGAAATAGTGAACGAACTTCAGGTTTGAGATTAGACTATAATGAACATGATAAATCATAATAAAAGTCAAAACTTAACCATTATTTACACAAAGTTACTGAAAGATTTGAAAATTGCAAAAGGCAGCTCAAATTCATAAAAGATACCCCTCATTATTGATTTATACCAGACTATAAAAGGGGTAAGTGTGGGTATGTAAAAATACTAAAAATTTTATGTTTATATCTAGAAAAAAAATTCTTATGTATATATCTATTTTAAAACAAATAATATTTACATCATAACGTAAACTCTACATTTACAATACAAGCAATTTTCCTATCACATGATAACAATTATCATACTACAGTTGGTTACCTGTTATTTTCTCTTTTCTTAGTCTTCTAATAATTAGTATACCAAATTCTCTTTCTTGGAAAAGTATAAACCACACCTAATGACTTCAGAATCCAGTTATTACATCCAGTATAATTTTAACTATAGTTTCATTTATTTTAATAGTTACGTATTGAATATTTTGATTTCTGATACTACTTAATACAACTGCTTCATAATGACTACAAAATAAGCTGAAAATTCCAAATGTTTTCTACAGGATAGTTTAGATCCAATAAATATTATTTATAACATTATACTAAAATAAAATAAATGAAAATAAACTTTTACCTTTGCAGGTGTATGTATCCAGATGGCTGGGTTGAATAAAATGTGATCACAAAGCTGCTTCAGCAAAGGTGCTCCATGGGATAAACCATCAAGGTATTTTGCAAAGGATAAAAATTGCTCTAGGACAGCTCTAGTTATATGAACTCGTGAGGACTAAAGAAAGAAAACAAATTCAAGCTAAAACTATGGAGAATATCAAAGCGTAAAATTCTTGACTAAATATAAGTACATATTCATTTTTCATATTCTGTTGTTAATATTTTAAATAAAAAGTTGAAAAAAACTTTATATTTCCTTTGCTATTTAAAATTTAATTATATTTAGAAACTTAGAATTTTAAGATAATTCTCTGAATGACAGTTTGTTATCCGAAGCTCTTTCCAGAGCAACTGAAGATAAATATCTGTTTAAAAAATGCCACTATTAACTCAAGCTAAAGAAATAAAGTAAGTTATGAATAATAAATGATTTTATTCCATTTTTGTAGAAATTGATGGTAAAAAGATTTTAAACAAACAAAATTAAAATAAACTAATATTAATTGAATACACACACAAAAAATAAATAAAAAGACATTAGGACAGAGAGGTGTTCTTGCTGATTCCAATCCAAAGGGAAAATAAATCGACGCTACCATTCTACTGAATACTTTCTTCAAAAAGTTACAAATGAGTTTCACATTGACAAATGCAATGCATCTTGCACATCATAAACTTTTTTGACCTATTCATAGTTGGAAAAGCAGATCTTGAAAATACTGCCCCCCTTTGGAGTACATGACCATCAGATTATTTCTGTGTCCTTTGCTTAAAAAGATGGAAACTGCTGAAGATTATTTGGTACTCTCTTCTCCATAAATATACCCTCCCTGGATATTTTAGGCTTCCAAAGCTTCATATAACACTATGTCTATGCTGAGTACTCCCATCAAGAATTTTCAACTGCCAATGTTATTTAGATGAATGATAGATATCCCAAAATTCAAATCAAACCTTAAGGCTTCTGTCCAAAAGAGTAGCCACTAGTCATATGTGGCTACTAAGCCCTTGAAAATGTGTCTAGTTCTAAGTAATACATGCTGTAGTTATGTACATCTTGGATTTTGAAGGTTTAGAATGAAAAAAAAAAATACAATATACTTATTATTCTTTTTCTTATTGAGTATGTGTTAAAGTGGTAATATTTTGGATATACTAGGTCAAATAAAATATGTTATTAAAGTTAGTTGCACCAGTTACTTTTTACTGAAAAAAATTTAAATAGCATATGAAACTTGCATTAGACTTTAACTGGACATTGCTATACTAAAGTATACTTTTAAAAAAAAAAAATCCTTACCAGAAGATATTTTTTTTCATTGCTCTTCAGAGAGAGTGGAAGTGGGGGAAGAGAGAGAGAAAGAGAGAGGAACATCGATGTGTTCACATCAATTGCTTGCCTCCCGCACATGCCCTGACTGGGACTGGAGATGGATCCTGCAACCAAGGCACACGCCCCTGGCTGGAATCGAACCTGGGACCCTTCAGTACCCAGGCTGAAGCTGACACCACTGAGCAAAACTAGCCAGGGCTAGCATATAATTTCAGTAGAAAATATTATACAGGAAAAGATGTTCAAAGAAGCTAATAATTGAAAATCAAATGTCAAAAAATGTATCTGCTTACACAAATCTCTTCTTCCTCATCTAGTGACCATTTTTGCAGTATTATCAGCCTCTCCAGGGTAAAGAATCACTTACTACTCAACCTTAAAGTGCAGGTCATATTACAACTTTATCTGCATTATCCACTGATAAAAGTCCAACTATCAGTATAGGATTATTAAGGTGTAATATTACTTACATTCATCATGCTCATGACAAGGACAACTCAGTAAATTTGATTTAAGCATGCCATGGATTTCCATACTTCTACATAAGCAATCACAAACTCAAATGATTATAATATGCGAGTACTCAACAACAATATATGAATTAGGGTAGGAGACAATAAGTAGTGAAGATTGCTCACAGTATCTAAAGGAAATAAAACTCAAAACTAAAAAAATTTTCATTGAACCAAGCAAATAATTCTTTTGCCCAGTTTCACCTACCTAACACCAGTTTGTGTCATCATGTTCACTCACCTTGTAAAACTCTTATATACATTTCCTTTACTGTAAAGTTAGAGCATGAAACTTTTCATTCAGCCATTCAGAAAATAAATATGTTGAATATTTACTATTTTCTAGGCACTCTCCTCAGGACTGTTGAAAAAACAGTTAAGAAGATGACATCTGCCCTCATAGAACTTACATTGTAAGGAAAAAGAAGGCAGAGGTGCCTGGTCAGGGCACATGCCTGGGTTGTGAGCTCTATCCCCAGTAGGGGGCGAGCTTCCAGGAAGCAGCCAATCAATGATTGTCTCTCATCACTGATGTTTCTCTCTCTCTCCCCCTCTCCTTTCCTCTTTCTGAAATCAATAAAAAACATTGTTGTTTTAAAAAGGCAGAGGTATACAATAAATAAAATAAAAGGATAAAATATGTAATATTCTAAGTGCTTATAAGTGAATGAAGGAAACATGAAGTGGACAGGAAATTTGTAGAAGGATGGTAAAAGGAAGGTATTACTGAAAGGTGGCATTTAATTAGGTTAAGAATGGTAAGACCAGCAATAATTTTCTATTAGTAGGCTTGTATGTTTCACAAAACACCAATGGTTAGTAAATAAGCAATAGTGCTACAAAATTCAAACCAAGCCTTAGGGCATAACTTTACATGAGAATTTTTTAAGAAGATAAAGGAAATGGTTCTAACAAACACTTGAGTTATTAAAGGGGATAGGGAGAGAAAAACAAAAAAATACTTGAGTAAAAACAAAACAGAAAAGATTAGGCACTCATTTTAAAGGAACTTTAATGGAAAGAATATAATATTTTTAAATTCTAAAATATTATTCATGGAAAGGGGAATACAATTAAAAAAGAGATCAATGATTATGGAAAACTTCAGCCAGTCCTTCACTAGTTTTAATTTCATATAGCTTATCTAATATATTCTATTTTTAAGTAATAATAGTTTCAAGAAGATTCATATTTGGCAAAATAAAACAAAATACCTTAAATGTTTTTCATGAAACAGTCTAAATGTGATGAATATCAAGGCCTCTATGATCAGATTACTTTCCTTGATAACTTATAGATTTTAGACTACCTTCCTTGATAGCTAATTTATACCTTTTAAGACAGGAAATGAAGGTAAGATAGTTGACCATTAACTTGTTATCAATTGATGATAAAATAGAAATGGAATCATTATTATCTATGCTACTCACCTGGAAGCTGATTATTTAAAAATAAAACAATGTAAACACTCACTGATAAAGCATATTCTCTTTATTTTTTATTTTTTAAATATATCTTTATTGATTTCAGAGAGAGGAAAGGAGAGGGAGAGAGAGAGACAGAAACATCAATGATGAGAGAGTCATTGATGGGCTGCAGCCCGCAACCCGGGGATGTGCCCTGACCGGGAACTGAACCCTGATCGCCTGGATCCTAGGTGGACGCTTAACCACTGAGCCACGCCCGGCCGGACAGCATATTCTCTTTAGATAATCAAAGAAGCAAGTAACTATTTCATTTATTCAATTCAAAAAATATTCATTAAGTCAGGCTCTCTGTTAGGTGTTGAAGATACAGCAATAAGGTGAGAAAAAAAAAGATATTGCCCCTGCTTTCATGAATCTAAAGGCTACATTCTAGTGAAAGGAGGAAGAAAATAAACAATTATTTTAAATGCTTTAATTTATCTTTATTGTTGAAAGTATTACAAATGTCTCCTTTTTCCCCACTGATCCCCTCCACCCTGCACCTGACACTATTGTCTATGTCCATGGAATATGCATATATGCATATAAGTTCTTAGGTTAATACCTTCCTATACACATACACACACACACACACACACACACACACGCGCGCGCGCCTTCCATCTGAGATTCATCAGTCTGTTCCATGCTTGTATGTCTCTGGATTTATTTGGTTCACCAGTTTATTTTGTTCATTAGATGCCACGTATCAGTGAGTTCATGTGGTACTTGTCTTTCTCTGAATGGTTTATCTCACTTAGTATAACACTCTCCAAGTCCCACCATGCTGTCTCAAAGGGTAAGAGATTCTCCTTTTTAACAGCCACATAGTATTCGATGGTGTAAAGCCCCAAGAAGATGCTTGATATGATTTCAATCTTCTTGAATTTATAGAGACTTGTTTTGTGTCCTAACATGTGGTCTATCTTTGAGAATGTGCCATGTGCACTTGAGGAGAATGTCTATTCTGCAGTCTTGGAGTGAAATGTTCTGTAAATGTCAATTAAAACCATCTGATCTAGTGTGTCATTTAGAGTCACTATTTCCTTGTTGATTTTTTTGTCTGGAAAAGTATGTAAAGTCAGTGGGGTGTTACAGTCCCGTACTATGAATATGTTGCTGTCGGTCTCTCCCTTAAAGTCCTCCAGAAGTTTTTTTTGGTTTTTGTTTTTTCCCAGCCTGTGTGGGTCTTTTGTTCTGAGGTTGATCTCATGTAGGCAGCATATATTTGGGGTTAAATGCTCCAATCAAAAGACACAGGGCAGCTGAATAGATAAGAAAACAAGACCCAAATATATGCTATCTACAAAAGACAAATTTTTAAAAATATCAGAATGGTGGTGTAAAAAATTCAATTCTATTTGCAGTGATGGGAAAGCCTTCTCTGATAAGGTGTGATAAGAAAAATCCTGAATGAAGTGTACAATCAAGCTATGTGTGTATCTATGGAAAGAATGATCAAAGCAATGGGGGAAAAATTCAAAAGTTCTGAGATGGGCATATGATTACCATTTTAGTTTTTACAAGAAAGACTAAAGCCTTTTTATGACCAATGTGACTGCAAAAGAGAAGGCAAATAGGAGAATGTTAGAGAGATGATATCAGAAGTAAGAAATTTGTGAATTTACTCAAAAAGAATGGAGTTATAAGATCTGGCACATTTTAGGAGTGCTAGCCTGACTGCAAGTGAAAAGTGGACTATAGGTAACCAATGGCGAAAGATGATAATTTGAACTGAGATAATATCCACGGATATAGAAAGGAGTAGAATAGTAACTATAAAGTAGTCAATGATTCTGAATATGTTTTGACACTAAGCAAGAAAATTTGCTGAGATTATGAAATTACTGTGTGAAAAAGTAGAGTAAAAAAGGATTAACATTTTTGGTCTGAAGTACCTGTTGAATGGTGATGTTATTAACTAACAAAAGACTGAAGATTATAGAGGAAAATAAAAAGTAATAGTTTGGATAATTTATATTTGTGAAGCTTACTAGGCACCACCTGGAGATGAATATGAGAGACTAGCAGTCAAAGGAAAGGTTGTGGTTGGAGATACACATTTGAGAATATTTGGTATTTATAGGATAATGATAGCTAAGGAAATGGTAAACTCAATTAAACTGTAAACAGAAAAGTAAAAAGGTTTCCAGGATTCAATACCAAAGCACCACCATCTTAGAATTTAGAAACAAGGGGAGGAACTACTAGGAGAGAATAAAAAGAGTCCAAGGAGGTAAAAAGAAAAGAAACAAAGAATACTGTCACAAAATACAATTGAAGAAAGCATTGCAAGGAAAGAATGTTAAACTAAAATGTTAAAAGGTCAAGTAAGATGAAGACTGAGAATCATGAAGTTTAAGAATATGAAGGCTACTGGTGATGCACAGCCATTTTAAGGGAAGTAAAGAGATGAAAGCCTAGTTAGAATGGGAATGAACCTAAGACTAGAGAGGATTCCAAGGATATAAGAATGATTTCACATTTTAAAATCAATGTAATTCACTAAACTAATAAAAAATGTAGAAAGATCATAACTAAAGTAATGCAGAGAAAGCATTTGATAAAATTCAACACCTGTTTTCGATAAAGAAAATTCTTAGCAAACTTGAAAGAGACAGTTTCTTAATTTGATTTAAAAAAACAACAAAACATAATCTATGACCTTGGTGTGCATCCTGGTCCTTTCCAAATGCACCCAGCCCAGCAGAAGGAACAAGAGCAGTGGAGTGCTGAAAGCTTCAAACAGGGTACTAAAGGCCAATCACAAACAGCGTCTGACATTGGTTGGGACCAGAGACCATCCAAAAGACTGGGGGTCCCAGCGATCTAATTAATACACAGAAAAAAATCCAAACAGGCAGCCAAAATAAGGAAATCAAAAAAACAAGGCCCAATAGAAAGAACAAAAGAATTCACTAGAAGAAGAGCTAAATGAAATGGAGAAAAGTAATCTATCAGATATAGAGTTCAGAATACTGATCATAAGGATGCTCAACAGCATGAGAAAAGATATGGAAACCATGAAAGAAATTAAAAATGATACAGTAGAAATAAAAAATACATTAGAAAGAATAAATAGCACTTTATGGGAAGATAAGGACTGAATCAGCTAATTAGAAAACGGTAGAAAAAAAATAACTTAATCAGAGAACCAAAAAGAAAAAAACAATTAAAAAACTGGAGGACAGTTTAAAGGAGCTGTTGGACAAAATTATATGTAAAAATATTCACATCATATGAATGAATGCCAGAAGAGGAAGAAAGTCAGCAAGGGTTAGAGAACCTGTTTGAAGAAATAATGGCAGAAAACCTCCCTAACCTGGTGAAGGAAAAGTCACACAGGTTCATGAGGCACAGAGTGTCCCAAGCAAGAAGAACCCAAAGAGGACCTCACCCAGACACAACATAATTAAAATGCCAAAAATTCAAGACGAAGAGAATCTTAAAGGCAGTAAGGGAAAAGGAAGTTGTTACTTGCAAAGGAGTTCCCATAAATCTGTCAGCTGATTTCTTATCAGAAACCCTACAAGCCAGAAGGGAATGGCATGAACTGTTCAAGGTAATGAAAAGCAAGGATCTGAAACCAACAATACTCTACCCAGCAAGGCTATCATTCAAAATAGATGGTGAAATAAAGAGCTTTCCAGACCAGAAAAGTCTAAAGAAGTTTATTACCACCAAACCAGCATTACAAGAAATGTTAAAGGGACTGCTGTAATAAGAAGTAGAAATTGAGAGAGAGAAATATAGTCACAAAGAATTAAAATGGCAATAGATAAGCACCGATCAATAAGAACCTTAAATGTAAATGTATTAAATGTTCTAATCAAAACATAGGGTACGTGAATGGATAACAAAACAGGGCCCAAATATATGTTGTCTACAAGAGACTAACCTCAGATCAAAAGACTCACACAGGCTGAAGAGAAAAAAAAAACTACTGGAGGACTCTAAGGGTGAGATCAAGAGCAATACAGTCATAGTAGGGGAACTTAACACACCACTGACTTTAGTGTATAGATCTTCCAGACCAAAAAATCATCAAGGAAACAGTGACTCTAAATGACACACTAGATCAGATGGATTTAATTGACATTTACATAACATTTCACGCCAAAGGTGCAGAATAGACATTCTCCTCAAGTGCACACGGGACATTCTCAATGACAGACCACATGTTAGGGCACAAAACCAGTCTCTACAAGGTCAAGAAGACTGAAATGGTATCAAGCATCTTCTCGAACATTTACACCATGGAATATTATGCAACTGTAAAAACGGACCCCTTGCGCTCTGAGTCAGCAAAGTGGGACCTGGAGAGTACAAAGCTATTTGAGATAAACCAGTCAAAGAAAGAGAAGTATCACATTATCTTACTCATATGTGCAATCTAATGAACATAATAAACCGATGAACAAAACAGATCCAGAGACATAGAAGCATGGAACATACAGAGGAACCTCGGAGGGTAAGTGGGGGTAGGTGGGTGGGGAGAGAGTAACCTAAAACTTATATGCATAACCCATGGACACAGACAATAATGTGGTGAAGGCCTGGAGTGGGAGGTGCAGTGTGGTTGGGATCAATGGGGGAAAAATATAATCTATACCATATATCTTACTTAGTTGATAATAATTGATAGTTTTGCCCATGAAATCTGAAATTAGATAGGAATGCTCACCATTACAACTTCTATTCAACACTATAATGAATGTCTTAGATGGTACAGTTAATCAAGGGAGGAAAAACATAAAATGTATTAAAAAGAAAAAAAATTATCGTTCTCAGATATATGATTTTTAACAGAATTTTTTAAATCTGCAAACTACTAGGTTTAAGAGAGGAATAACAAGATAAGTATATAAAAGATCAGTATAAACATCAATTATATTTCTATTTACCAATAACAAATAAAAAATTAAATTTATAAAACCTCAACTATCTAGGTAAAAAATCTAGCAAAAAGTTTTCTACACAGAAATCTTCCAAAGAGACCTAAATAAACAGAATGATATACTAAGTGTATGAATTTAAAGATTCAATGAAACATGTCAACCTAATACAATAAAATTCCTAGGATTTTTTTTGGTGAAAATTATAAAGGTGACGTATATACTTGTGCAGAGACTCAAGAATAGCCAAGGCAATTTCAAAGAACAATAAAGCTAAATGGCACACTATGAGATATCAAGATAATGTTGTATTGCCTCAAAGACAGGGAAAAAAAACAATAGATAAGATTCTGGAAATGACCTCATGTACAGATGGTCGCCCAGTCATTCATATATATATACATGCACACATACGCACACATATACACAGAGAGAGAAAGAGAGAATACATAAAAAAATAAATTTTGACCTTTATATCTCATACTATACACAAAATTCAACTGGAGGTGTACTGTAAATCTAAATGTGAAAAGTAAAATGTAAAACATAATTTTGAGTCTCATGGCTTTGGCATACATAAGAATCCAAAATGGGCTAATCATAAAAGAAAATGAAAGCATGACCTATATTTAAATTAAGGACTTTTATTCATAAAAAAACACGATTAGGAGAGTGAAAAGGCAAGGTGCAGAAGAAGAGATATTTGCAATACATATCCAACAGAGGACTCATATCCGGGATATATACAGAAGTTCCATAAATTAATAAGAAAATATTAGGCAATTCAAATGAAAATGGGCATCACTGCATGTTTTAATGAAAAAAGATAACAAAAAAGACAATGAATATATGAAAATGCTCAACTTAATTTGTCATCAGAGAAATACAAATGATAATAGAATATGATCTACAGAATGGAAGAATACCTTTGCAAATCACATATCTAATAAATAAGAATACCTTTGCAAATCACATAACTCCTACAACTCAATAATTAAAACAAACACATAATTCCAATTATTTAAAATTGGCAAAAGTTCTAAATAAACATTTCTCAAAAAATGTATACAAATAGGCAACATGCACATGAAGTTGCTTAACATCATTAGATATCAAAGAGATGCAAAAAAACATAATATGCCATTTCACACCTACTAAGATGATGGCTAGAAAAAAAAAAGCAGATAGAAATGCAAAATGGTAGAGCTACTTTGGAAAACAGTCTAGCAGTTTCTTAAATGATTGAACATAGAGGTACAATAGGACCAAGAAAATCAATTCACAGATATCTACCCAAGAGAAATAAAAACATATCTCTATACACAAACTTGTACATGACCATTCATAGCAGCATTATTCATAGTAGCCAAAAGATAGAAACAATACAAATGTCCATTGACAGATGAATAAACAAAATGTAGTAAATACATACAATGGGATATTGTTCAGTTTCAAAAAGGAATGAAGCTCTGATATATGCTACAACAGGTATGCATCTTGTAAAAATTATACTCAGTGAAATAAGCCAGTTACAAAAGGACAAATATTATATGATTCCACTTATAAAAAATATCTAGAATACATAAGATCACAAAGACAAAAAGTAGATTACAAATTGCCTAGGAGTGGGGGTCTCGAAGCTAGTAGGGAAAATTGGCAAAGGACATAAGTAAGTACTTCACAGAAGAGAAACAATAAATGTCCAATACATATATAGGCATATATATATCCAATCTTATTCAAAATCTAAAAAATGCAAATAAATACCACAAAGAGAAAATATTTATACCCACTAAACTGACAGTATAATATTAAGGACATTGATTCTGAGAAAGAATGAACTGAATAAGCGTATTTACTTGATTTGAAGTCTTTTCACATATTTCTAATTTTAAGCTAACTTTTAGTGTAAAAACAAAAGCTCACTTTAGAATGATGCTGATAAACCATCAGTAAATAAGTTACAAGTATATTTAAAAATATATATTTAAAATAAATAAATGACTAGTATATTTTTAAAAAAATGACAAGTATATTTAAGAGGTAGTTCCTGACAGTGATCTTGTCTTGCACAGTAATGTAGCAAAGGTATTTTATAGTATCTCATTCAAGTAAAATGTAATTTAACATAAATCTTCTAAGCAGTCCTCAGTACTCTATACATAGGAAAACAGTTTTCCATGATTAAGAAAGAAGAATAAACTTATAACTTTGAAGAAAAGCAGATGAAAAAAATTTTTTTAGTTTCTATTTTCACTCAGAATTTTTTCATTATATAAACTTTTTCATTATATAAATGAACACCCAAGTTAGTTCAATGTCTACACTTACATCTAGGTGCATAATATAAAAATGCTTGTGAGTTCACCCAAGCATTTTTATATTATGGAGAGGGAAACTATAGAAAATGTTTAATTAGTGATTGTCAGTTTTATATCAATGGAGAGGGAAACTATAGAAAATGTATAATTAGTGATTGTCAGTTGTCCATCTTTGACGGCTACACAATAAAACCACCATTATATATCACTTACCTTTTCAAGTAAGTAGCCAATGACTAAAAAGCCTTTTCCACCCAGCATCTGTTCTTGCATGGCTACTGAACTTTTAAGGAGTTCAACCAGGAATGCCAAAAGAGTAGCACTGCATGTAAAGTACAGATAATTTCATTATGTCATCATCAAATGTTGATTACAAACAGTGTTCAATTTCAGTATTTTATTATGACAAAAGATAACCATATTCAAATCTAATATGTTTTGCTGACAATGACTATTATACTCTAAATTATGCAATAATATATTTTCTCACAAGCATGAAGAAACTAATTTTATCTATTTAAAATTAAATATCATAAATCAACACATAACTGTGTGAAATTTTTATATTCCAAAGCAAAACATTTAAGTTTACAGAAACACATATAAATTCCCTGCTTCAAGTAAATCTAGCATAAGAAACACACCCACAAATATGTTACTTCATCATAATAAATACTTTATCATAATATTTATTTGAAGAACCTGATATCTGAAAGATTTTTAAATAGGTATACAAGATTGTTTTGGAAGAACACACCAATTTTTTAAATAAACTTTTCATTTAAACCTATTTTTCAAAAATAACTTACATTTTTTATAAAATATCCAGAGAATTGTACAACGTTACTTATGACCTTATATGCCCTCGGGAAAAGTTCATGAGAGCAGAGAAAATAAAAGATTTATGTAATAATAAAATGAAAAGTGACAGTAGCACAATGTATATACTAACACAAAAGTGCATGAAGATATGTGCCAGACAAACATAAAACACTTGATATGGCAACTGAATGAAAAAACAAAAGAAAAAGAAATTATTGCATTGAATTAAGCTGTGATAACATATTGCTTCACAAAGTTATATAGAACAATTTCAACCAGAAGCATTCATACATGATAGAATTTCTAGTTATATGTTTACCATAGTTTGTAACAATAAATGACTATAAGTCAGACTTTACCAGCTATTAAAATAATATATATTTACACAATGGGTAAAGCCTCAAATTTCTAAATATATTTTAATACACAAGTACTCATTCCTACAAAAAATTTAAAAAATCTGGTGATGAGGAAAACCTGAAAATTATTAAGGCCCAAAAATAACCTAAAGTTATTCTATTCCCTGGAGTTATTCTAGTTCTTTTGGTTTCAATAAAAATGATACCACTTTACTCTGACAATGTAGCCATACTTGTTCAAATCAAAAAAAATTCTCATAAAAATAACTAACAAAAATTATCATTATTATAAAAAGCAAAAGTTTAACATTATATTTCAGCTAGAAAAATATAATATATTTGAAAATAAAGTACTTCATTACAGGAAATTAAAATTCAATTACATTATTTGGCACTGTATCTTTAAACCACAGAAACAAACTATACTACGAATCAATGTTATTGTTTTACTTTGTCCTTAAAAATCAAAGGTAGACATTTACAAGAAAAACACAACTACCAAGGAATTCCTTGGGATTTTTTAAAAATGTTTTTGTTAAAAAGAACAGCTATTAAAAGTAATCAAGTCCATTTTAAATGAATTGTATCAATAGTCAAAGCCACTTCACAAATAATTGCTTAAGTACTATTATACATACTACTTCTGCCTAAATGTTTGAAAAGAATGAAGAGAGCTACAGCATAGAGATTACACAATTTCCTAGTCTTTTCATGAAACTTTAACCTACACCTCAGTTAGCGATTTAGGAAGAAAGATGACCAGAGTTCCTAAACATCGGCACTGCCAAAAAGACTAGAAAAGCATCACTATGATCCCTGTGGTCCATAAAAAAATGCAAAAAAGTATTTCTTACAATAAATCACTCTCCTATGTAGAGCCATATAAAATTACAAGGATGCCATGGATTTTCTTACGCTTTTATGTAAGAAAGACAACTCTTTCTCAAACATCTAATGAATTAACTCTGACTTCTAAACACTGTAGAGTTTCATTACAAAATCAGAAATATTAATTTTATTTTTCCAAAATCTTAACATGACTATGTTATCCATATAACATTAATTTCACTTCCATTTTAACTATGACAACAATTGAAAAGTCAACCTCATTCACTAACAAAGGTATTATTAATTTATACCTAAGACCCAATGCAATAGCAATACCGTATCTTTTAAAAATCTTTAAAATAGGTATATTTGGCATGGTGGACGTAATAGTAAATAGATGGCCATCTTCGAAGAGGTACATTTTCAAACATAATTTAACAAACTTACCAGTAACTAAAATGCATCGGATTGCTGCAGGGCTCACAATAAACTTGCAAAATTCTGTGTACTGCCATACAAAATTTCTCTCCATTCTTGCCTATTTCCAACTCCCCTAGATACAAAGGCAAATATAAAGGATACTTCAGCCCATTCCTATATCTCCTAGAAACCACTTCCTGTCTAGACACATCAGTTCATCTGTAGAGGATCTAAATACATAGGATAAATCAAAAGCAAGTATCTGTGTCAGCCAAAACTAGTGTACACAACAAAGGAAATTCTTTTGAAAAGTATAGCAATACCTAGGAACATATGTTCACAGGAATTTTTTACTGGTTAGATAAACAGTGTTCTGATTTTTATCTCATAAGGGAAAATTGCTAAACTTTTCAATAGACACTGTAACGTATGTTCTGTAAGTAGCAATTCCACTTCAGAAACAATTATGGGTTTCTAATTCTGTCTCCTTTTAAGGAAAACGACACTAAGAATCTTTAGGGTCATTTCTTAAAAATAATTGCCATCTTCTAATTCTTAATAAGCCTCAATTAAATTAGGAAGTAATATTTATTTCCAGTGTCATACTTATAAAGGCCTAGACCTTAGGAAAATTCAAGAAAATGGTATAATAATACATTTAATGACAGTATATTTATTAAAATCTCCAAAGCTTTCTGGTCCATATTATTAAAAACAAAACAAAACAGAAAAATATCAGTCTTGGCCCACAAATACCTGAAAATTTTAATAACTATGTATGAATATAACTAAATTCTGTTTCTAATAAAAAATGCTACTATATTTAGGTTCCATTAAAATTTATATAAGTATGGATTTTTAATTGATCTTAATACTACTTTATCTATTCTAATTTTTCCATTATTTATTTTTTTAAATAAGTAATGTAGTTAACTTATGTGATGTGATCAACAAGTTGTATTATTTGAGGTACTTTATTACGTAAAGATAAAGTATATCATAAAGATAGACCTAATTTATAACTGATATTATTAATATTAAATAGATAACCTAAGTTCAGTTCAAAAGCAGTTCTTAGTATACAGAAATTAGCCTTTCAATTTGCTTTTGTACAAAAACAAGCAAGTACCTCAGTTTGATGAGCTATTTAAATATATTAAGGAGAATGGAATTAATAATGTTAAAATTAAATATTCTATATTTGCCCTGAGATTCAGCACCTCACTTTATAAAAAGATGTTTTTAATTGTTAAAAATAAAAACACTACAAGAAAAGTAATTATCAGAATAAATTCAGAAGTAGATTAAGTTCTAAAAATATTTAAGGTACCAGTAAGACAGGGGTATTTTTTGGCTTTTTCATAAATTTTCATGCCTTAGGTAGCTTAATTTAGTATTGAGATACAATGAAATCTTGCAAAAAGATAATTAAAATTATAGAAAATATCTAACATCATAGTTTTTATGCTATTTTTTTTTTCATTACAAAACTTTGGAGATGAGAGTAATCATAGCAAGAATAAAACTGTAAAAGAAACCAACTCAAGTCCATACTCAAGATAATTTCACACTCAACACAATTTCCAGCAACACACACACACATACACAATCTCACAATTAAGTTAGAAGAGTTAAATTCCTTCATGGTTCAAAATAAGAAAGCCTAAACCAAAAGTTTCTAATTCTAGGTACATTTAGCAGTCACTTTTATACAATATATTCCTGAAGATTCTATCTCAAAAGACCTCTGCCTACCTGCCTACATATGCAATGAATCCTGATACACAAACTGTCACTTTTATCATATCAGAAATCAAGTGGAAATATATGCTAAAATAAGTAAAATACATTTATCTGCATAGTCAAATAAGAAAAACAGTGAAATAACTCTCAAAGCCTAACAGTTTGCAATTTAACTCCAAATGACCAACAGCCACTTCCAATGCTCTAAATGCCCTACTCGCTTTATGAAAACTTTCCTGAACATGTAACAAGTGGCAACACCACTATGGTAATGATGTATAGCCCAGGGATATATGAATACTTTAGAAATTTGATGATAAAACTTCCTAACCCTCAAGAAATTCAAAATTTCAAAGAAAAAAGAGACAGGTCATAATCACACATGCATGATATTAACTATATATGCATACTCTAATACCCTTCACAATCAAAGCATGCTACCAGGGATGCCAACTGATCAGTGCTTTATCTGGCACTGGCTCTACTTTTAGCCAAGCCCCTAGCCTATTTAACAGAAGCAGGATTAAAAAAATACCTTAGAAGTACTGAAAATACCAAATAAAGAAAATAAATGTTTAAACAGCTGATTATACAGAAAGCTGAAATAATAATTATTTGATACTTAGGCTCTACATACAGGGTGTCGCAGAAGTAGACTTACAGTTCTGACTATGAGAGATGCAGAGTTTTTTTTTGGTATTATTATTTATTATTGTATTGTTTTTCATACAAACAACTGTAAACCTACTTTTGCCCGCCCTGCATGCCCAGGAATTTTATAATCTTTTTATAATTAAATATCTTTTGAAAATTATCTATGCAGTAAAACTGACTTCTTTATTTCTTTTGTGTATGTACAATTCTGAGAATGTTAGATATACAGATTTGTATAATCCCACCAAAATCAAGGTAGAGACCAGTTACGGCACATCAAAAATAGTCATTTATCCTATCCCTTTACATCTTTATAGTCACACTCTCCCAACACGCACAACCTTGGGTAACTACTTATCTCTTATCCATCACTACACTTATGACTTTTCATGAATTTCATATAAATGGAATCACACAGTATGTAATCTGAGTATGTCCTTGACCTCAACATATTGCGCCTTTGGGATTCATCCAAGTAGTTGCATACGTCAAGAGTTTATTACTTTTAATTGTTCAATATTATTCCATTGTATGAATGGATGATAACAGTTTGTAGACATCTGAGTTATATATAGTTAACAGCAATTGTGAATGAGAATACTTACTATAAAGGTTCACATAAGGATTTCTGAGTGAACAGAGTTTTCATTCATTTCTCATAAACACAATCCCAGGAGTAAAAAGGCTGAATAATAAAATAAGTGTATATTTAACTTTATAATAAACTGCTAAACTTCCAGAGTAGCTGTAACACTTGGAAATCCCACCGGAAATATGTCCCAGTTGCTCTTCATCCTTGCCAGTACTTGACACAATGAGTATTTTTAACTACGGCCATTCTTCTGGGTGTGTACTTGTTATCTCACAGTGGCTTTAATATACATTTCCCTATTGGTTAATGATGCTGAAAATATTTTCTTGTGCTATTTTGGCATTCTTATATCTCCTTGGTGAAGTGTATGCTCAAGTCTTTTGTCCATTTTTAAAAATTAGATTTTACATTTTCTTAGGTTTGAGAATTTAATATATTCTTGATATAAATCCTTTGTCAAATAAATGATTTTCTATCATCTTCCTCCAGTTTGTAGCATGTTTTGTTTTCCACTGCATGTTCTGCAGACTAAAAAGTGTTAACTTTGATAATGAGCAAGTCAAATTTTTCAATTTTTTCTTTTATGCATTATGCTCTTGGTGTCATGTCTAATATGGCTTTGCCTAGCCTACATTACAAAGATTCTCCCCTGTGTTTTCTCTAAAACTTCTACAGTGCTACATTTTACATTTAGAATTAATTTTTTATAAGGTGTGAAAGGTTAGATCTAGGTTATTTTTTTGTCAAACAACTGTCCTTCCTCTCTTACACTGCTTTTGCACCTCTGCCAAAAATCAATTGTCCATATTTGTGTGGGACTATTTCTGAACTCTGTGTTGTTCCACTGATACATATGCCTATTACTTTGCTCATACCACATTGTCATCATTATCGTAGCATTATAGTGAATCTTAGAAGCAAATAATTATGATTCGTCCAACTTTTTTCTGTTTCAAAATCATTTTCTCTAACCTAGTTACTTTGACTTTCAATATAAATTTTAAAACCATCTTGTCTAGATCAACAAACGAAGCCAGGCAGGTATTTGAATGGGATTGTGTTAAATGTATAGATCAATTTAATGACGCCTTTACTATGTTGAATCTTCCTATGTATGAATACAATATGCCTCATTATATATTTAGGACTTTGATTCTTTCATCAGTAATTTGTAGATTTCAGCACACAGATCCTATATACATATTTTTAACACTTATATTTAAAAATACTTAAATTTTTAGGCTAATGTTAAAGGTATTTTTAATTTGATTTCCTACTACTCATTGTTAATACCGAGAAATGTAATTTATTTTTATGTGAGTACCTTGTATCTTGCAAACTTTCTAAATTTGATTACTAGTGCTCAAATTTTGTTTGTATTAATTCCTTAATTTAAATTTTATGCAGAATCGTCATCAGTTAAAAGAGATTGTTCCATTTTTTCTTTCAATCTGTATGACTTTTGTTTCTTTGTCTTGCCTTATTGCTTGCAATGGTTAGAGTCTCTGATTGGGATCAGACGTTCCAAATGGGCTGAGTTCAAATATTTTATGGAGTTACTTCCACATATTGTTCCTTGATAATTTCCAGCTCTGAGGCTTCTTTTTTCAATTCTGCTGTCAAAATGCTAAGGCTTCAGTATTTGCACTCTGCTATGTATTTCTATAACTCTCACCACATCCAGGATAAACCAGCTGCAAAAAAGAGAGATTTAAAAAAAAAAAAAAGCAACAGAGAGGTTTCTGGTTCTGAACATAAGGAGCCTGGAAGCCACCATTATCAGGTATAAAGCTGAACAGACTGAAAAATCAACAACTCTTCTAGGATCCAAAAAGAAAGGGGAACAGGGCAAACGGCTGCCCTCAAGGTAGTGAAACAGACAAAAATCTTCCAGGGAGTCATGGAAAACCAGAGCAGAAACATACACATGGAACCTCCCTGGGAACAAATGCCCAGGTAGGAAAACCTGAATTATAATTGACAAATTGCTGGAAGCTGAGTATATAAACTTTCCCAGTCATAGAGAGGATCCCACATTTACTGTGAGATTTATCTTCAGGAACTCGACCAAGTTTCCATAGTTAATAAGAGAGGAAAATCCTCTGGGCTTCCAGCAGAGAGAAGGAAAATAAACTACTGTGAAACACTCCATTTTTAAAAAGGCCTGCCCTCGGGAGAAACTAGGTAACCAGGCCTAACTTGCTGACGTAGCCTCAGAGCCTAACGGACGTGGGGGAGGGAAATGCTCAACTACTGCCAACTCTGATCATCTTCTTCAAGCTAAGGAGGTTTAAAAAACTGAAAAACACTACTGAAGTTCATAATTGATAGGCACAGAATCACTAAAAGACGTAGTCATAGGGACTATGGGGTGCTTCCTCCCCACCAGATGTCGAAAGACCTATTTACAGCAAATCCATTTCCAGATACAACATGGCTGACTATCAAGAAAAAATCACATGGCTTATCAGCAAGCAAAAATTACAATTTAAAAATACAAATTGAGAATAAAACCCAGACAAGGATGGGCGTTTAGAATTAGCAGACTTGGAATTTAAAACAACTACAATTAATATGCTAAGGGCTCAGTTTATAAAATAGATAACATGAAAGAACAAATGGGCAAGAGAAGGGAAGATGGCGGCACTCTGACGAGAAGCGGTGTGACCTTGCTTCCAGTCATGGACTGGAGTTACAGCTAAAATACTGTGTAGATAGATAGGGAAAATAAGGGAAATATACCTGACTGGACATATTTTGAGTAAGGAGCACTGAAGAAACATCATAGAGTCTAGAAAGAGAAGGGGGGCATAGAAAAGGGGAGTCCCCCCTGAAGCCAGTGCTGGGCTGCAAAGCCCGGGGGTTAAGAGGCTACAAAGCTCCCTCCCCTTGGGAGTGTATACTGGCATCCAAAAGCTGGGATCTCAAACCTGGAATGGAGGAGAAGGGAAGGAGAGCCCGTGCATGGTGGGCAGAGAAAGCCAGGGGTACAACACAGAGTGTCTACCAGGAGGGGGCCTCAACTTCCCAGTGAAACAACACACCTAATGGCGGCAGCTGGGGTAGAAGAGTTTCACCTCAGGTGCTGACCTCAGGAAAGGCTGTCCACAGGGTGTGGTTTCTGAATAGAAAGAGGCCAGAGGGCTGCACTCAGCAGCAGCCTACGGGGAACCTCTGCTTTCCTGGGAGGCATTGTGTAGGACACCAGAAAGCATTGGGGAGACAGACAAGCAGAAACTGGGATTTGTGTCTGCAGTGTAGACCATTTGAACTGAGTGCCCTGTGAGATCAGCCAACCAGATCTGGGAAAGGTGGGGTGGAGCACATGTACCTCTCCAGCAGGTTAGGAGCACTATCCACAACAGGGAAGGGGCTGGTACAACTAGCTGAAGCCCAAGATATCCCCTGCAGGGCACAGTCCTGAGGGGGAAGGGAGAACAGTTCATAGGACAATATTACATGAATAAGGCTCTCAAGGACTATTGTTTGGGAACTGGAGGAAGAGCTTAAAACCCTTTTTTGGAGCTGGGTAGGCAACATGCTCACCAGAATCTCTGGATCAAACCCACTGAGGCCAGGCCACTGAAACTTCCCATATAAAAAAGGCAACAGATGGAACTCAATCTGAACCTGTAGCAGGCCATTGTATGGGGAACCAGAATTGGAGGATTTGGTAGAAACAGAGGAGTTGGTTTTGAAGCAGAGACTAACTTCCCAATGGCAAGTGCCTGACAGCAAAATCTCTAAGAAGAGGAGCAATAGCCCAAGCTACACTAGGCTGCCTGCACCCTAAAGACTCTTCAGAAGACTCTGGAGAAAGACCAGCAACCACAAGGAGGAGGTAAAATAGCTGACAGGTGGAGGTGGTCCACAGAGAGCCTCAGACCAACCAGCTACATAAGGACACCAGAGCCAAACCTAGACAGCTCTTGACACTGGTTGACATGCAAGTACCTCCCAGTAGACCCAAAATCAGCATACAAAGCAGTGAGCCTCAGACAACAAAAGCTGCCCAGACAAAATCCACTTGAATGATTTTTTTTCTTCTTTTTAGAAAAACAGGAAAGAAAAATAAAAATCTTTTTACATTTTTTTGTTTTTAATTTTTTAATTAATTTTTGTAAAATTTGTTTTGTCTTGTTTTGATTGTTTTTTCTTAATTGTTTGCTGTTATATTATCAATATTTTCTTGATATTGCCCACTTTATGCTTGGGATATTATCATTATAATCAATAAGTTTATTGTCTTTTTCTATTGTCCTTCCATATCTCCTACTGGCCTCCATCCCTGCCCTCACTTAACCTCTCTAACTATTCTTGTTCCATTGGCATAATTTTTTTTCTCCCCCTTTTAGTCTCCTTCTGTCTTTTTGTTTAGTGTCTTTTTCTTTTTTCTTTTTTTTAACCATTTTCATATTTCTACTCTCAAACCTTATTTTTTTGCTCACTCATCTTTCAGAATCTTTTCTATGCCCCTTTTATCAACTATTAGCTTCTCTATTTTTTACTTTTTGTTTTATTTTATTTATACTACTAGCAATAACAACCCTTTTCTCTCTTTTTTGCTATAGCAGTTGCATTTTCACTTCGCTTTCCCAATTCTACTTTCTCTTGGGTTGTTTTCATTGTGACTGTCAGGATGTTTTGTAAGTTACTGTAAGATTTCTGGCAGTTTGGTTGTGTTTTCTTTTGCCCTGTCATCACCTGTACAACAGCTCACACAATCTGGTTGTGGCTGACCCTCACAGTTAGCCCACCTAAGAGGAAGGTCCACCCATGAACAGTTTAACAACAATTTAGATCCAATGACATCAGGGGAGCTCAAAGAACCCACAAAAGGGAAATGCTTACAGCATACAGCTCAGAAGTATAAGGAAAACACACCTCTGGGACCCACTGGACATGCACTACAAAAACCCCACACCGCAAGACTGGGGAAAGCAAATACATCTAATATACAGATATTAAACAATAAGAGGCATTAAAATTGGGAGACCAAAAAAAAAAAAAAAAAAGACCCAAACTAAAGAAAAGGAAAAATCACCAGAAAAAGATCTTGATGAGATGGAGGTGAATAAGAAAGCTATCCGAAATAGAGTTCAGAGCAATGGTTATAAAGATGCTCAAGGAAATTCATGAGAACCACAAGACACTTAATGGGAAGGTCCAGGAACTTAATGAAAGCTAAATCAGCATGAAAAAAACATATGGATATTATAAATAAGAACCAGGCAGAAATGAAGAATACTATATTTGATATCAAGAATACACTGGAAGGAATTAAATGTAGGCTCAATGAAGCAGAGCATCAAAGTGAATTAGAAGATAAAGTAGAAAAAGCCACTCATTCAGAGCAGCAAAAAAAACTAACAACAACAAAACACTTGAAAAGCATGAAGACAGTTTAAAGAAACTCAGACAACATGAAGCGAAACATTAACATCACAAGCGTATCAAAGAGGGAGGAAAGAGAGCAAGGGATAGAGAACCTGGTGGAAAGAATAATGACAGAAAACTTTCCTATTCTGGCGATAGAGAAAGCCACGTAAGTTCAGGAAGCACTGAGAGTTCCGAACAAGAGGACACCAAAGAGATCCACTCCCAGACACATAATTAAAATGGCAAATGTTAAGGACAAGCAGAATATTAAGGGCTACAAGAGAGAGACAATCAGTGAGTTACAAGGGAACCCCCATAAGGCTGACAGCAGATTTCTACACAGAAACACTTCAGGCCAGAAGGGAACGGCATGAAGTTGTGAAAGTAATGAAAAGCAAGAAACTTCAACCAAGACTGCTTTATCCAGCAGGGCTATCAATTAAAACTGAAGGTGAAATAAAGAGCTTACCAGACAAAAGAAGGCTAAAGATTAGTACCTTCAAACCAGCAACACAAGAAATGCTAAAAGGACTGCTTTAAGAAGAAGGAATATTGACAAAAAGGTAAATTAGCATGAAGGGGGAAAAAATGACATTCAATAAGTATATATCATAAATAACCTTAAATGTAAACAGATTAAATACTACAATCAAAAGACATAGCATAGGTGAATGGATAAGAAAACAGGCCCCATATATATGCTGTCTACAAGAGACCCATCTGAGAAATGGAAAAAAATATTCCATGCAAATGGAAAGGAAAAACAAGATAAAGTAGCAATACTTATTTCTGACAAAATAGACTTCAAAATAAAGACCATAACAAGAGACAAATATGGTCACTACATAATACAGAAAAACATAGATCTAACAGGAGGAAAAAACCCTTATAAATATATATGCACAAAATATAGGAGCACTTGAGTACATAAAAAAAAAAAAAAAAAAAAAAAATTAGTGGACTTTAAGATGGAGATCAACAGCAACACAATCATAGTGGGGAATTTTAACACCCCACTGCCATCATTGGACAGATCATCAAGACAAAAAATCAACAGGGAAACATAGACCTCAAATGACACACTATATCTAATGGATTTAATTAACATTTAAAGAACATTTCATCCCAAAGCAGCAGAATACACATTATATTCTTCTCAAGTGCACATGGCACATTCTCAAAAATAGACCACATGTCAGTGTACAAGGCAAGTCTCTACCAATATAAGAAGATTGAAATCATATCAAGCATCTTCTCGGATCACAACGCCATGAAACTAGAAATCAACCAATATAAAAAAACTCAAAAATATTCAAACATATGGAGCCTAAATAGCATGTTATTAAACAATGAACGGGTTACCAATGAGATCAAAGAAGAAATCAAAAATTCCCTGAAAAAAAAACAAGAATGAACAGACAACAACCCAAAATCTATGGGACACAGCAAAAGCAGTCCTGAGGGGAAAGTTCATAGCACTGCAGGCATACTCAAGAAACAAGAATAAGCGCTAGTAAACCATCTAACACAGCAATAAAAATATTGGAAAGAAAGCAGCAAGAAAAGCCCTGAGGAAGGGGAAGGAAGGAAACAAAGATCACAGTAGAAATTATTGACATAGAGACTAAAAAAACATGATGAACAAATCAAAAAAAAACAAGAGCTGGTTCCTTGAAAAGATAAGACTGATGAACCTTTAGCCAGACTCACCAAGAAACAAAGAGGGAGGGCCCAAATAAATACAATTATAAATGATACAGGAGATATAACAACTGCACCAACAGCAATACAAGGGATTATCAAACAATATTCTGAGCCACCACATGCCAACAAACTGGACAACATGGGTGAAATGGACAAGTTCCTAGAAGCATACAATCTTCCAAAGCTGAATCCGGAAGAACCAGAAAACCGGAATAGGCTGATAAAAACTAAAGAAATTGAAACAGTAATCAAAAAACTCCAAGCAAACACAAGTCCTGAACAAGATGGATTTACAGGCCAGTTTTACCAGAGATTCAAAAAGGAATTAACACCCATCCTCCTCAAAATCTTCCAGAAAATTTAAGAGGAGGGACAACTCCCAAGCTCTTTTTATGAGGCAAACACCATCTTAAGCCAAAAACCAGAAAAAGACACTACAAAGAAAGAAAATTACAGGCCAATACCCCTGCTGAACATAGACGCTAAAATCCTCAACAAAATACTAGCAAACTGGATCCAGCAATGCTTTACAATACTTTAAAAAGATCATATACCATGACCAAGTTAGATTTATTCAGGGGTGCAAGGCTGGTATAATATTCGCAAATCAATAGATATGATACATCACATAAACAAAATGAAGGACAAAATCATATAATATCAACAGATGCAGAAAAAGCATGGGACAAAATCGAGCACTTATTTTTGATAAAAGATCTCAGCAAAGTGGAAATAGGGGGAACATACCTCAACATAATAAAGGCCATATACGAAAAACCTACAGCCACCATCATACTCAATGTTCAAAAACTAAAATCATTTCCCTTAAAAATGAGAACAAGACAGGGTTGTCTGCTTTTTCCACTCTTTTTTTTTTTAAAAAAATAAATATATCTTTATTGATTTCAGAGAGAGGAAGGGAGAGGTAGAGAGAGAGAAACATCAATGATGAGACAGTCTTCATCGATGGGCTCCCTCCTGCACGCCCTCTGCTGGGGATCAAGCCCTCAACCTGGGCATGTGCCCTGACTGGGATTTACACCACTATCTCCCAGAACCAAGGTAGATGCTCATCCACTGAGCCACGACCAACTGGGAATTTACCACACTTAATTCAACATAGTACTGGAAGTCCCTGCGACACCCATCAGAGAGGAAGAAAACATAAAAGGAATCCAATTGGAAAGGAGGAAGTAAAACTGATTATTTGCAGATGACATGATACTGTACTTAGAAAATCCTAAAGATTCCACTAAAGCACTACTAGATTTGATAAATGTATTTGGCAAGGTAGCTAGTGACAAAATTAACATCCAAAAATCGATGCTATTTTTATACACCATCAATGAACTCTCAGAAAGAGAAACTAAAAGTACCATTGACCAGTGTAACTAGGAAAATATGCTAAGTAGGAATAAACTTAACCAAGACTGTAAAAACATGTACTCACAAAATGACAGGACACTGAAAAAAGAAACAGAGGATGATATAAACAAATGGAAGAATATACCATGTTCATGGATTGGAGGAATTAATAACATTAAATGTTCATACTACCCAAAGCAATCTACAGATTCAATGCAATTCCCATTAAAATATGAAGAGTAGATTTCACAGGGCTAAAAAATATTCTAAAAATTTATATGGAAAAGGAAAAGACCCCAAAGAGCTACAGCAATCTTGGTAAAGAAAAAAGAGTTGGAGGGAATACTTTACCAGACATCAAACTATACTACAAAGCTATTGTAATCAAAATAGCCTGGTATTGGCACAAAAACAGACATATAGATCAATGTAACAGAACAGAGACCTCAGAAATAGACCCATGCCATTATGGTCAGTTAATATTTGAAAAAGGAGGCAAGAGCATAAATTGGAGTGAAGACAGTCCCTTCAACAAATGGTGTTTGGAAAATTGGACAGGTACATGCAAATAAATGAAACTATATCACCAAGTTATTCCCTACACAAGAAAAACTTAAAATGTATTAAAGACTTAAATGTAAATTGCATAACCATCAAAATCCTGGGAGAAAACATAGGAAGTAAAGTCAAACACATCTCACATAGTGGAATTTTCACCAATACATTTCCTAGGGCAAAAGAAACAAAAGGAAAAATAAACATATGGGACTACATCAAACTAAAAAGCTTCTGCACAGCAAAATAAATCAGCCTCAAAATGCAAAGAAATCCCATGGTATGGGAGAACATACTTGCCAAGGGTGTAACTCTTAACAGGCTAATTTCCAAAGTGTACAAAGAACTCATACAACTCAACATGTGCAAGACAAACATTCCAATTAAAAAACAGGCAAAGGACTTGAATAGATACTTTTCCAAAGAGGACATACAGATGGCCAAGAGACATATGAAAAAATGCTCAAAATCACAATCATCAAGGAGATGCAATTTAAAACTACAGTGAGATGTTTCACACCTGTCAGAATGGCTACCATCAACAAATCAACAAATGACACATGCTGACGAGGATGTGGAGAAAGGGGAACCCTGGTACACTGCTGGTGGGAATGTGGACTGGTGCAATCACTATGGAAAACATTATGGAGTTTCCTCAAAAAATTAAAAATGGAACTGCCTTTTGATCCAGTGACCCCACTTCTAGGAATATATCCTAAGAATCTTGATACATTAATGAGAAAGATTATATGCACGCCTATGTTCAAAGTAGCACCATTTGCAATAGCTAAGATGTGGAAACAGCCCAAGTGCCCATCAGCAGATGAGTGGGTAAAAAAGCTGTGGGACATTTATACCATGGAATACTTACGCAGCTGTAAAGAAGAAGGATCTTCTATTCTTTGGGATAGTATGGATGGACTTGGACAATATTATGCTAAGCGAAAGAAGCTAGGCAGGGAAAGATAAAGGTCATATGGTCTCACTTCTAAGTGGAATGTAAGTACAATAATATGATGAACAAAATCGATTCAGTGACACAGAAGCATGGAATAGACTGAGGAATCTCAGAGGGAAGGTAGGTGAGAGTGGGTGGGTGGGTGGGATATGCATATATGCATAACCCATGGACACAGACAATAGTGTTGTGGAGGCCTGGGGCAGGGAGTGGGTGCAGGGTAGGAGGAGTCAATGAGAAAAAGGAGACATCTGTAATATTTTGAACGAAAAAAAAAATTTTAAAGGAAAAAGAACTGATGGCCAATGTAAACAGAGAGATGGAAATCCTAATTAAAAAAATTAAAAAAAGAAGGAAAGGAGAAAACTACACCTATACATATCTTTTTCAAAATATAGAAAATCAAAGATAAAGAACAATTACTGAAGGACGCCAGAAGGAAAAAACAGCTTACATATAGGAAAAACAAAAATGACATTCAACTTTTTCTCAGAAATCATGCAAGCAAGAAGGGAACGGAGTGAAATATTTAAAGCTTTGAGAAAAAAAAAAAAAAAACACCAATCTCAACTTCTGTACCCTGCAAAATAATCCTTCAAAAGTGAAGGAGAAATAAAGAAGTCTTGTGTAAAAATGTTAACAGAAATTATTTAAAGAGAAGGAAAATAATACAGGACAGAAACTTGGATCTACATAAAGAAAAACCACTGAAGAAAGAGTAATAAAAACTTTTCTTTTTCAATCTAAAGTAATCTGAAAACAGTTTGTTCAAAATACTAATACACACATTAATACACTTATGTACGCTTTATATATAAGTAAAATGAATGAGCAATGATACAAGGAACAAAATAAATAATTTTTATAAAGTACTCAAACTACTCAACAAGTGGTATAGTGATATTTGATAGCAGACTTGAAGTAGTTGCAAACTCTATAGCTATCACTAAAAAAGTTAAAAAACAACAACGCATAGCTGATATGTCAAAATGTAGATAAAACTGAATTATATAAAATGAACAATTAAAATCACAACAACCAGAAATAAAGCACAATACAAAAACAGAAACAAAGAACAATGTAACAAATGGAAAACAGTAACAAATAAGGTAAGTATTAATCCAACTATATCAATAATTTTTTGAATGTCAGTGTCTAAATGCACCAATTAAAAGGCAGAAATTGTCAGAGTGGATAAAAACACCAATCCACCAATGTTGTCTAAAAGAAATCCACTTTAAAAATAAAGACACTTATGGATTAAAAGTAAATGGATGGAGAAAAATATACCATAATAACACTAATCAAAAGAAAGTAGTATTTATATTACTTTCAGACAGAGCAGTCTTCAAATCAAGGAAAGTTAACACAGATTAAGAATGGCATTGCATAATGATAAAAGGGTCAACTTTCCAAAAAACATAAGAATTCTTAAGGTGTGAGTAACAACAGAGCATCAAACTAGATGATGCAAAAACTGCTAAGTGCAAGGAGAAAGAGATGAACCCACTACGATAGAGACTTCAACAACCCTCTCTAAGAATAGAGAAATACAGTAGGCAGAAAATCAGGATATAGTTGAACTCAACAATACCAACAAACCACTGGAGATAATTGACATCTATACACTACTTCATCCAACAACAGTAACATACGCATTTCTCTCAAGCTCACATGAAACATTCACTAAGACAGACCGCCTTTTGGGTCACAAATCACACCTTACAAATTTAAAAAACAGAAATCATACAATTTCTACACTCAGATCACAGTGGGATTAACTAGAAATAACAGAAAGATAACTACAAAAATACCGTAATTTCTTGAGATTAAACAGCACACTTCTAAATAACACATGGGTCAAAAAAAATCACAAGAAATATTAACACTATTTTGAATAAAATGAAAATGAAAGCACAACTTATCAAACTTGTAGAATGAAATTAAAGCAATACATACAGGTAAATTTATAACATGTAATATGATACTGTGATTTATAATAAATATATATTTGGTCTTCTTCCCAATTTCTGAAACAGAGCTCCTAAAATCCTTGAAATTTTCTAAGTGGTCAGCGCAATTAAAGCTGTCTTTAATTATGTTAATGCGGTGAATTTTGGAACTCATCTAAGAACAGGACTTACCTGTTAGTGATGCCAACCATATGGTTAGTGTGTTGGAACTTTCCGACCCCACCACCCTCCCCAACCTCCAGGGAGGAAAAACTGGAGATTGAATTTAATCACCAATGGGCAATAATTTAATCACTCATACCTATGGAATGAAGCCTCCATAAAAACCCAAAAGGAAAGGGTTCAGAGAAATTCTGGGCTAGTGAACATGTGGAGGTGCTGGGAGAGTGGCAGGCCTGGAAAGGGAACTAAAACTCCAGGAACTTTTTCCATACGTTGCCCTATGAATCTCTTCCATTTGGGTATTCATCAGCATCCTTTATCATATACTTTTAAAGTAAACCAGGAATCCTGTAAGTAAAATATTTCTCTGAGCTATGTGAGCCACTCTAGCAAATTAATCAAACCCAATAAGGGGGTTGTGAGAACCTGATTTATAGCCAGTTGCTAAGAAATACAGGTAACAACCTGAACTTACTATTTATATCTGAAGACCAACTAGAGTGTTGTTGGAACTGCAAATTTATAGTCAGTCAGAAGCACAGGCCATAGCCTGGCTTGCAACTAGCATATAAAATGTATGTGTGGGGAGAGGAGCAGTCTTGTGTGACTGAGCCCTTAACCTGTGAAATCTGACACTATGTACATGCAAATAGTGTGAGAACTGTAGGACAAAAAGGTGGTATAACAGAGAACTGCTTGGAGGTATGTGGAAAACTACCACTCCATACAGGGGTATTGGGTGCTCATATCTCTATACTCTATAGAACAGAAGAAAGGTCTAAAATCAGTAATATAAGTTTCTATCTTAGGAAACTAGAGAAAAAGTAATTAAATCCAAAGCAAGGAGAAAAAATAATAACAATTAGAATTTAAAAAACTAATTTAAATTTCTTTTTAAAAAGAAAAATAAAATAAATTTTTAGAATAAAAATGAAAGAAACTGAAAAGAGGAAATCAATAGAACCAAAAGCTGATTTTTTGAAAAGGTCAATAAAATTAATAAGCCCCTAGCCAAACTAAGAAAAATAAAATGTGGACACAAAATACTAATATCAAAAATGAAACACAGGGTATAACTACAGAACCCATGGAAAATGATAATAAAGAAATACTAAGAATAACCCTATGCCCCTAGGTTGCACAGCCTAGATGAAAGGACCAATTCCTTAAAAGAAACAATCTGCCAAAACTCACACAAGAATAAACAGACATTCTGGGTAGACCTATAACTATTAAAGAAACAATAATAACTTAAAAATTTACCAAAACAGAATGCAACAGGTTCACTGGTGAATTCTATCAAACACTTAAAAAAATATGGCAATTTTCCACAGTTTTCTTAAGAGGGTAGAAGCAGAGGAACTATTTCCTAACTCATTCTATGAGGCCAGCATCATTCTAATGCCAAAACCAGGAAAATACATTAGAAGAAAGAAAACTATAAACCAATATCTTCTATGAACATAGATGCTAAAATCTGCAGTAAAATATTAGCAAACTGAATCCAAAAATGTATAAATATAATTATGCACAACAACCAAGTGGGATTTATCCAAGATATATAAGACTGGTTCAAGACTTGAAAATCAATTAAGGTATTCAATCATATCAACAGGTTAAAAAAATTAAATGCTCATATAAATAGGTGCAGAAAAAGCATTTGAAACCTTTGACACCATCCACCAAAGATTTGTAGTAAAAACAAATGAACAAACAAAAAGTCTCAAACTAGGAAGAGAACCATTTTCTACAGCTAACATCATACTTGATGAAAAACTCCAGCCTTCCCACTAAGATTGTATACAAGGTTAGGCTGTCCCTTTTCCCTACTCCTTTTCAACACTGTACTGGAAGTTCTTGCTAAATTGGTAAGAGAAGAAAATAAAACAAAATATGTTCAGATTGGAAAAGAAAGACATAAAACTCTTTGTTCACAGATGGCATTATTGTCTATATAGAAAACTGAAAGAATCAACAAAAAATCTCAAGGAACTAATAAACAATTTATAGCAAGTTTGAAGGATACAAAGTTAATACAAAATAACTCAACTGCTTTCCTATATACCAACAATGAAGAAGTGGGATTTGGAATTAACACAATAAAAATTAGATAAGCACCCCAAAGTGAAATATTTAGTTATAAATGTAATAAAACATATGCAAGATCTATATATGAGGAAAACTACAAAACTCTCAATAACAAAATCAAAGATGAAACAAATAAATGAAGAGCTATTTCATGTTCATGGATAGTAGTACTAAATACTGTCAAGACGTCAGTTCCCAACTTGATCTTCAGTTCAGTGCAATACCAATAAAAATCCCCTAAGTTATTTTATGGATATTGACAAACTTATTCTAAAGTTTATATGGAGAACTAAAAGGGAAAAAAAGGAATAGCCAACATAATACTGAAGGAGAATAACATTGGAAGGATGATGCTACCAGCTCTATAAATATAGTTAACTGATCTGTGACAAATGAGCAAAGGTAATACAATGGAGCAAAGATAGTCTCTTCAACAAATGATGTTGAAAAAACTGGACAACCATATATAAAAAGTGAATCTAGAAATGAACCTTATGCCTTCATAAAATGTTACTTAAAATGAATCACTAACCTAAATGTAAAATGCAAAACTAAACACTCCTAGAAAATAATGTAAGAGAAACTCTAGGTGACTTTTAGTGTGCTCATGACTTTTTAGATAAAACACCAAAGCCACAATCCATAAAATAATTGATGAGTTAGACTTCATTAAAATGAAAGGTTATGCTCTGAGAAAGACAATACCTAAAAGGATTAAAAGACAAGCCACAAACTAGGAGAAAATACATGCAAAAGATTCATCTGATAAAGGACTATTATTCAAAAATATACAAAGAACTCTTAGAGTTGAACAATAAGTAAAAAGATAACCAGATTAAAAAATGTGCCAAATGCCCTAGCCAGTGTGGCTCAGTTGGTCGAGCACCATTCCTTGCACTGAGAGGTCGCAGGTTCAATTTCCAGCAGAGTGCATGCTCAGGTTGTAGGCTTGATCCCCAGTAGGGTGCATGCAGGAGGCAGCAGATCGATGTTTCTCTTTCATCAGTGTTTCTCTCTCTCCCTCCCTGTCTCTCTAAAATCAATTAAAATAATATAAAAAAAATAATAATAAAAATGTGGCAAAGACCTTAACAAACACCTCACCAAAGATATACGGATGACAAAAAAAGGATATGAAAAGATATTTCACATTTTATGTCACCAATGAAATGCAAATTAAAATTAGATACCAGTATACACCTATTAGAATGACTAAATGCCAGAAAGCTGACACCACCAAATGCTGGTGCAAAATTGAAGCAACAGAAATTCTCATTCATTGCTGGTGAGAATGCAAAATAGTACAACCGCTTTAGAAGACAATTTGAAGGTTTCTTACAAAACTAAACATCTTTTACCACACAATCCAGCAATCATGCTCCCTGGTATCTGCCCAAAGAAGCTGGAAACTTGTATCTCCACAAAACGTGCACATAAATGTTTATAGCACCTTTATTCATAATTGCCAAAATTTGGAAGTAACCATGTCCTTCAGTAGGTGAATGAATAAATAAGCTGTGTTACATCCAGTAAATGCAATACTCAGTGCTAAAAAGAAATGAGGTATCATGCCATGAAAAGACATAAAAGAATCTTAACTGTATATTACTAATGGAAGAAAATCTGAAAAGGCTGCATACTGTATGATTTCAACTATATTACACTTTGGAAAAGGCAAAAATATGGAGACAATTAAAAGATCAGTAGTTTCAGGGAGTGAGATGAAGAGACAAAGCTCAAAAGATTTTTAGGACAGTGAAAATACTTGTTGTAATATAATGATCAATATATGTCATTAGACTTTTGTCAAAACCCATAGAATGCACAACACCAAGAGTGAACTCTAAGATCAACTATAAACTTTCAGTGATTATGATGTATCACCCTTGATTAAAAAGTACAATTCTGGTGAGTGATATTGGGTATGTATGTGTGGGGAAACAGAGTATATGGTAGATCTCTGTAAAATTTTATTGTAAATATAAAACTGCTCTAAAAAATAAAGGTTTTAACAAAAATAAAATAATGTTAAGCAGTATAAAAGTTAAAAACAAAGAGAAAGTGTTCAGAGGATAAGGCAATGAGTTTTTATTTGTGGCATACTGAGTTTGAGATACTTTTCACATGGTTTGGGTAAAGGAGCCTAAATAGAAGGCAACTAGTGGAAAAGCTTTGGAAGCTGTCAGCCAGATAACAAGACCATGAACCTAGAAACAAATTAAAATAAAAGCCAATAAAATCCCAAACTAAGTTAACTACAATCTTCTAATGATGTCCTGTTAATTCTTTTCTTATAGATTGCACTCACTGCACATAATGGTCATCACGTCCAGAAGAGAGAAAAGGAAAAGAGCCTAAGCACTTGGGAGACTCTTAGTATTATACCCACTTGTCCATTAAAAATGTTCTGAGCTTTTGAGGTTAAATCATAAATATTCAGGCATATGAAAATATTCTTTGTAAAAGCAAATAATACTAATTTTAGTTTTAGACAGTATTATCATAAAATTAAAATAAAGCAATTTATCTTACTTATTTTCAAAAAGATTTTAAAGACATAGGAAAGTCAAAAGAAATGAATACTATTCCATGAATAAAATAACAATATCTTCTGTAACAAGATAAGATTGATATATTGAATGACAGAGGATATGGATATGCAAACTAGAGGAAAATGAAGGGAACAAGTTCATTAAAGATTATGTGTTGCAAACTAAAACAGCACAAAGTAACACATAGCATTAAAATGGATTTCACTAAATTTAAAGGAAACTTTTTATGAAAGAATTATTATAGAAGAGCAATTACTTATGAAAAACACTTTAAATTATAGAAGTACTATAAACTTTATTATTATATAGCTTCTGTTCAGAATTCTTGGAGTAAAAAGGACTTGCTTGATAAAGAAGAGAGAACAACTTGAACATCATATTAAAATTTATCTATGTTTCAGGCAGAATGCTTAATGGACTTTATTTTTTACTCCTTACAAATTAATTTGCACAGTGAATTCAACATAAGTTCCATTTTACCCTCATTAAATCTCACTACACAAATTATTATTTGTATTTCTCCTCTGATAATAGTAACATCACATTACTTCAAAGGCAATTTTGTGTCTGTTTCATGTCAAAGAATATTTTCATTACTAATTTAGTAATCTGTACAAAAAAGGCAAACCAGCAAATATATATATTAAGAAGTGACAGATGTACATTTCTGAAAACTATAAAAAAGAGTGGTATGATTGGTAGGTATATAGCCAAAAATATTTAATTACTTTTGGAAACTGAAATAATAATTATCTTATATATATATATGTAAACAACAGCCTCTACAAGAAAGACAACCATTACAAACAAGTATTGATCTCACGTATGTTGCTTACTGAAAGTGATCACATTTCATTTTTTATGGTAGTTGGTCTAAATGCAGATAATAAAATTTTGACATTATATGTATAATAGGCACTTCTCCTTGAACAAAAATTCAGGAAACATAGCCAGACAAAAGAGTTTTATGTCACAGTGAAGTTTAAGAAGAAATCTGTTTTAGGTAGTTAGACACTGAAATGTTGAAATTTTCATGTAATTTTGCTGGTTTACATATAACTAGTGCTAATTAAGACTTTACAATGAAATCTTTAATTATTAAGGGGGCTACTTAATTATGAAGAAGGCTATTATATTCAAGATAATTACTGTAATAACTTTGGTTAGGAAGATAGGTTTTGGGAAAAAGTCTTGATTTAAGTTCACTAAACAAATTAATAAGTCAATAATGTTCATATTACAAGAGTATTCTCAATGACAGAATCATTAACATCAATGCATTATGGGATACTATAATTTTTTTTTTTTTTTCCCCCCCAGAGAGAGAGTGGAAGAGAAAGGAGAAGGCAGGGGAATAGAGAGAGAAACATCAATGTGAGAGAGACGCACGGATTGGAGACCAGGGCTTGGGAGCTAACCTGTAACCCAGGTACACACCCTTGACCAGGAATGAAACACACGACCCTTTGGTGCACAGTCTTATGCTCTAACCACTGAACACATGGGACAGGGAAAAAATTTTTATTTCTTATATTCCATCAGGCAGTCTATCAAACCACAGTTCTCATAATAAAGAAAACGACTTTTCTGAGAAAAATATTTATATACTTCCAAGAATTTATCACTTGAAATTCATTTTTTATTTATATAACTTATCAGAATTAAAATAAATTTTAGTAATACAAGATTGCATCACATCAACAGACTATCAATAGTTATTGAGGAAAGAAAACTTATTGAATGCCTACTATATACCAAACACTATGAAACTTTATATATACTCTCTTCCTTTAATTCATACCACAATAAAATAAAGTTGGTATTATTAAAATTATTCCACAGCTGGCAAAACTGACTCTCAGTGTTGTCCACAGTGATTTCCAGTGAGGGCTATGGAGTCAGTCTTTCAGGAATAGTGCCCTGGTTTTATTCTGACACTTGGGTCTCTGGGACCTTGAGCAAGTTACTTAGTTTTTCCCTCCCTCATCAGCTGAATATGATTAGATAAAATAACACAATTACAAACAGTGACTGACACATAGTGAGTACTCAGTAAACACCATGTGCGACAACTACTACTACTACACATCCTGGGACAACCCTGTCTCCTAAAATGAGATAGTATATAACAGAATATCAGTTTGCGTCTTAATCCGCCTGACACCCAAAGAGAACCTGCTCAACACATCACACTATCTCTAATGAGAACTACCCTTTTCATGTATTTTTTGTTTGTTTTGTTAATTCTCACCTGAAGATTTTATTTATTTATTTTTAAAATATATATTTTTATTGATTTCAGAGAGAGGAAGGGAGAGGGAGAGAGAGAGAGAGAAACGTCAATGATGAGAGAGTCATTGATCAGCTGCCTCCTGCAGGCCCCACACTGGGGATTGAGCCCGCAACCCAGTCATGTGCCCCGACCTGGAATTGAACCATGATCTCCTGGAACCTAGGTCAACACTCAACTGCTGAGCCACACCCGGCCGGGCCTCACCTGAAGATTTTAGATAGAGTAGAAGGAAGGGAAGGAGGAAGGGAGGGAGGGTGGAAGAGAGAGAGAGAGACAGAGAGAGACAGAGAGACAGAGAGAGACATAGAGAGACAGAGAGAGAGAAAGAAGGTGGGAGAGACATCCATTTGAGAGAGACACGTTGCCTCCCATAGACACCCCAACATGGGGCAGGTACTGAACCTGCAACCCAGGTACCTGCCCTTGACCAGGAAGTGAAGCCATGACCCTTAGGCCCAACGTTCTAACCACTTAGCTACACTGGCCTGGGCTTCATGAATTTTTAATTGCTTAACATAAAAATGTCTATTCATACCTTCATCCAAAAAACATATTTTTTCAAAGAAAATTCATAAGTCACACAATGAGGAAGATTTATTCTGTTTTGTATCACCCAAAGAATTTAATAACATACATTCTTAAAAAGAAGGGATATAGGCTAAATTTCAGAAGAATATGTAATTTGCATTCAATGCATATGATCATCCAAATCAAAGGAAAATAAAATTTCTCACTTATTGAGTCACTCTTAGACATAAAATACAAAAGATATGATTACTTCACAATTAGTTAGCTTCTTGAAATAACTTATTAATCATCTGCTCATTCTTTTAGTTATTAAGTATTTATTAAAGGTCTAGTGAAAGGCAATTTGCATTGTTACTGCTCTCAATATTCACTGGACTGAAAGAGATCAACCAGTCCAATACAAAGTAGTACTAGTCCCCAAGGAATGGAAAAACAACCAAATAGCTTTGATCACTTGGCAGAATTACTCAAGGTGATCATGCTACTTGAGAATCATTATGAACAGAATAAAATCCTAACACTGACTACATATTGGCCCCATATAGTTATTCAAAAACAGATCATTTAAAAAATACTGTATGTGTTGCCACATGCTAGCTAACTCAGTTCAACAGTATTTATCTACTCCTTTGTTGGTTAACTTTTTTGTGTTATGCTAAGAGCTAACTACATGTTAAAAGAAAAAACTAAAAAATGTTATTCTTGAAGATCTAGAGTAAGAGGACGGCTATACAAAATCATCTTAAACTAGTCCAAGCTTTGTGTGGCCTGGTGTTATTTGTTTCACTCTGTTCAAAACTTGAGTAAACTAATTTCTTGATCTTAAGCCACTCTACCTAGAAAATGGAGAAGATAGTTCAAAATCAGTTTTCATCACTACAGCTAAAATTCAAAATAAAAGTCCTACTTAACTAAGTAATTCTCAATTGTAAATAATATCACTGATAGAAGTTAAAATATAAAGTAACATGGCCCCTGTTATAACAACCCATTCTTAAGAGAGGTGATATTTAATACTTTTAATATGAAACTGTAGTATTTGAGATAATCTTATAGATCACCTAGCCCTCTATCATAATAACAAAACCACAATGCACTGAGTGCTTAGTACGTCGATCTATATATTTTATCGCAATTAAGCTAAATAATCCAGTAAACTATCTTATAATGGTGAAAACTGAAACACAAAAAAGGTAATAACAAACTCAGAGTTACACTAATAAGAAATGGTAAACAGGATTTGAACCCAAGTCTGGCACACATATAACAGCTATAGTATGCAAAACCTTCATGATAAAAACAAGCCACAAAAATTCTCTTACACAAATAAAGCTTACTTTTAAAGGCTCCAGGGAATAAGACTATTATTTCAATAAATTATTTTAATACTAAGCCCCTTAATTAGAGTAAAACTCATCAAAGTTTATAACAATGGTATAGTAGTATCAACAAAAGTTAAGTCACAGAAACATTAAAAAATTTCATTAAAAATGACTACTGAGTGGAGGAAAGTACATGGAACCTAAAATGCCTCAACTTGAAACATAGAAGGCAAAGAATTAGCTTATTTTAGAGCTTTGCTCAATTTCTCCAAAAAGTAATTAAGAATTAGATAATATTGCAATTCTTGTCATGTATTTCTTATGCAAACAAATTTTCAAAAAAAGTCTATTGAATTTTCTATGGAAGATTGAGAAACTTCAAATAGATTCTCATTCCCCTACAACAATTTATGCTGACCAAAAATAAGATACAGCCTATTTCAAGGTTTCATTCACCTATATGGATTTATGATTTCCCCAGAAAATATGAAATTATATCAATCCTTGCCCTATTTATAGCTAAGAATCTGTGTTCTTCAAATGGAGGGAGAAATACCATTTAACAACTTGCCTTTAACATTTTAAAAAACAAAGGTCATATCACTTATGCACACATTTGTCTACAATGTTCACCTTCAAAACTTTAAATGACAAAAGATTGTATTACTGATACACACAACTGTCCACAATGAAGTGAAACTCAGAACATCACAGGCTTTTGACACAATTAATTAAAAATAGTAACTATGTTGCAACTGGTAAGAATTCAGAAAAGCACATAAATGAATCACAGGGTAGCTTGGAATCGAGTATGTCTTATTATTAAAAAGGAGAGTGATTCTTATATGTTCTCTATTGGTTATAAACTAAGAACACACATATCACTGAAAAAGTTGATCTTATTTATTACTGGAAAAAATTTAAAAGAATGATAAAAAACTCCAAACAAATCAAACTGAAAAACAGAACACTGAACCCTTATACTGTCTTTTATACCCATAATAAAGTAAATACAATTTAAATACCAAAATACAATATAAACACTAAAATGAGTTTTAATGACAGGCAGTGAAAAATAACCATGTGCCTTGGATGAATGGACCAGATAACCTGTTAAATATGATTTCAGCACTAAGATTTTATAATAGCTATTCATAAAGATATAAATTATTGTGGATTTAGTTATAACATTTCAAACTGTATAATCTTCCTAATTTTTCTTTCTCAAGCAAAAAAAAATTCCTTTTCAGGTTAAAATAATTATGGACTTAGTTTCAATTCATAAGGAATGTTAAAATTGCACAGTTTTTTACTGCTACTTCATTTCCAACTTTTTTCATAGCACTTACTAAGTTTTTAATTACTGATCATAAAGTGTACTGGATCACCTAGATGATAAAGACAAAACATTTTTAATTCAAATCCGGGACTGGAATTTAAAGTTTTATTTTTCCAAAAGGCTGATCTGCCTCCCAATGGAATTATGTAAGATCTCATAGCAAAATGGTATGATAACAGGGCATGACCTCAGGATTCCATTTCACTTCATAGCTTTTCATTTCAAAACCTCAAACTTTATGCTGCATTGATATGAAAGAAGGCATGACCCATGGATAGGAGCTGAATTTTCTTAATGTACAGATCCCATTTATATTTATATTTATATTTATATTTATACTTTATATAAAGACAGTCCCAACACAGGGACACTATTAATAGCAATAATACAATAGAATTTTGTTAATAGCCAAGTTAGATAATAAATATGAGAAAATCATGTTACACTTCGGTGGACTTTAAATTTTACCATCTTTGCTTCATTCACTAGTTTTTTCATTAATTCAAATATGAAGGATTTCATGTATATGTGTGCATAATAATGAAGCATTCCTATACTACTTTTGAAGTAGAGATTAATGTATACCTATAAAAGTTTCCCCTTAAATTCTTTAAACATAGCAATGTACACAGTAAAAATAGCTGTCAAAATTCACATTTAACTTCTTACATGTATGATTCTAAGATATAAGATTAAGTCAGAGTTTTATGAATGAGATGTTTTTTAAGAAAAAGAAGGGAAGTTACAAAAACAGAAAGTAACCTAATTAGAAGATACTGAATTTTTTATAGACATAGATATGCCACTGGTTAGATGTTGGGCTCTCAAAGATGAACTACATATAAAGAAAAGCTAATATCAATTAATGCTGTGCTAGTCTTATGATAATAGCATTATAAAATAATACCGGTATTTAAAATATAAATTATGTAATTGTTATTAAATATTATTCTTCAAAATAAACTTTACCATAGTTATTTTATTTAGCCTGACAGGAGGATTTCATGGACAATCCAAACCATGAGCATTTGCAAAGGATAAGGTTGGGACTAATATTTTTCCTCAACTGCACATTGTAATCATTGTGTTACATCTGGTAAGAATTTTATTTATTTATTATGAAGTAACTCTTTTATGGTTATAAGAACCTCAGAGTCAGAATATTTTTATATTATATAAATATATATCTGCCTTACTCCTAAAGAAACTTTTATTAGAACTTAAAGAATAAAAACCAAATATTATAATACATTTTATACAACATCGAGTATACCAGGTGTAATCTAAGTATTAAAAACTATAAGAAATTACACATTCAAAGAAAACTTACCAGACAGTTGTTTCCACTTGACTATCATTGAGCTGCCGGTTGTCCAGTTGGGCAAAAAGTGGGAAAAGCACTTGAATCCCTCCAATTGAATGAATTGCACTATGAATTGAATGTGTTACTATAGCTTTCACATCCTATATTCAGAAAACAAAAGTGTTGTTTACATTTCTGAAGCATAACGTTATCATTACTTCCTTGTAACAAATAACTTTGAAAGAGAATTAAATAACATTAGTTAGACATTTTAAAAACCTTTAATTATATAACTTTTGATATGCATATAAAATATAAATTTGAAATCTTAAATTGAGAGATTTTTTTACACTGAAAATATGGGACTAAAAACCAAGAAATATTTTATAGTAGGAAATAATGGATTTAAAGATACTCAGGTAATTTAATGTTAGGAAGATATACACTACTGTTCTTAAACCAAAGTATATTTTTATATTAACAACTATCTGTTCAGGTAATCAACAACTGATTTTATTTCAAAGGCTAGAACATACAAGACATCAGAAATAGCAGTTATCCTATTAAGGAAACAAGTCCAAGATAAAGCATATTGCCCAAAAAGGGGGAGAAGGCAAAAAAAGTCAAAGAACTAGAAAACCAAAAAGAAAAACAAACAGCAGTTGTAGATTTATATATAAGCAATGCTTAATATGTAAAATAAAGATACTGTCAACCAGGATGAGAACATAAAAACTAAGTTACTATTCACCCACCTGGAGCATTAGGGCATGTGGGGAATGCACAAAAATCGATGCATTTTCCTTTGGTGAGGATTCCAGGCATAGCTGAGCATCAGTGGCCTTAGCATTATATGTAAATGCAATACTACTTGCAAGTTTTCCATCATACAGAACCTGTTTATGATGTTCAGCCAAATGAATATCACTCTCAGATTTAAACTTGAAGGTGCTCTGAAAAAATAAAACTAAGTTAAACACTCATTTTAAAGTTAACATAATAAAACTCTAAAGTTCTGAAGAAGAAAAACATTTAAGATAAAAACTTATTGTGACCCTTCCAGACATTAATCAGTGGTATTATATTATTTTGTTATTCTCACTTCAGTTCTATGAGAGTTAAATTTTACTATGCTAATAAAAACACATCTTCATTTTCTCATTTTTATTGTTTTTGACTATTTATAAACTGTTTTTACTAGAAATAATATAAAATCAGATGATATTAAATGTAAATCAAATTTTACTTTAATACTCTATAACATAAATTTTTCTTGTTAATACTTTCAAAACTGTAGCATACACAAACAAGCACAGTAGGGAAAGTGAAAACACTTAGGCTTTCTCATCACCTTCTCCTGGCCAAGGCCCAGTTACGTAAACATGATATAGCATAGTCGTAACAGATGCTGTGTTAGTTGACTAATGTCTGACCCATCATTGGCTGAGAGCCACTATTGTCCTGGTTGCTATAAGACTGTCCCAGGACTTTCAGAGGTGCAGTTTGTAGGTGCAGTTTTGTTCCCCCAGGTCAGATTGTTTCCTGGAGTGCCATGTGTCGCCCATTTATGCCCAGCTGGCTGCCACCGGGAAAAAGAGTGTGGGTTTGTCTATCTTGTACATTTGGCCTGCCACAGCCAAATAAAGGAAATGTCTCATCCTTCTTTGGCTTTACTTTTTTCCTTCAGACTGTCCCCAGATCTAGAGTGAACCTCCCTGGCCATGATCCTTGGCATTACGATTGGTGTAGTTCTCCTCACTACACTTGGCATGGTCGTTGGCACAACACACATACACACAAAGTGCCTGACACAAGAATAACTTATATGCAAGTTTATCAACATACTGAATACCAACACTATTCCACAAAAGCCATGTTAATCCCAAACAAGAAGTTCATTAAAACATGTTACCACATGTCAGAATGGCTGTTATCAACAAGACAAGAAGAGATATTGGAGAGGTTTTAGAGAAAAGGGACTCTCACATTCACTGCTGGTGGGAATGTAAACTGGTACAGCCACTATGGAAAACAGTCTGGCAGTACCTCAAAAAATTAAGAATAAAGTTATCATATGACTCAACAATCCTTTTCCTGGGTATCTACCTCAAAAACTTGAAAACATGTATTCGTAAAGATACATGCACCCCTATGTTCATTGCAGCATTATTCGTGGTGGCCAAGACATGGAGACAACCAAAGTGTCCTGCAATAGAGGACTGGATAAAGAAGATGTGGTACATGTACATAATGGAATACTACTCAGCCATAAGAAAAGACGAAATACTGACATTTGTGACAACATGGGTGGATCTTGAGAGTATTATGCTAAGTGAAATAAGTCAGTCAGAAAAAGCTAATATAATCCTATTAACCAATATCACCTCAATACATTTGATAAAAACTTTAAAAAAATATATAACTTTTAAAAACACACATTACCACTTTAAATAAAATATAAAAAATGAAAATATACCAGTTCTTAAGAAAGGTATTGTTAGAAATGGTTAAAATTTCTCTGCAGATATGAACCTGACAATGACAAATTATATTTAACCTTTCCAACAATCATATATATTATCAGTATTATTATTTTCAACTTAACTACTATACAAACCAAATATTATAGATAAGAACTAGAAGGGATCACACCAAGAAAACATGACAAATTTTCTATCTTATAGTTAGTATTAATGAATTGATAGTGGAGTGAGCTGGATTATAATCCAGGCTCTGCCATTAATTATCTCTTGACTCTTATTTAAGGTCAAAAAATAATTTAACTGATGTGGTTACAATTTCCTTACTCGAATGTTATAATAATAATAAACCAAATATTCTAAGCTCAAGTTCTTACAGGAGGCAAAAAGATATGCCTGTAAGTAAAGGAAACCAGGTGGGGACTTCTTCAAACTAGAGTATGCATGTCTTGTCTAAGACTGACGCCCTACTGTTCAGCTCAAGCCAATTATTGTACTATATTGCCAGTTCTTCCATAATTTTCAAGAGAAACATAACATGAGCATTTTATATGAAGCTCCCTAATTTGTAAATTAATCCAAACATTCTAAAACACTGTGCAGAAGAACATGTCAGGCCAAATGTAAACAGTTTTCTACTTCTGGACTAGTATATAGAGAGCCTTTCAACTTGAAGCTGGATGCAAACCATTAATTATTAAGCATGGCCAAGACAAAAGCAGCATGGATAATTAAAATTTGTGTATATGTGGCTTTGGATGATATTTCTTATCTTTGAAATGGAAGAATGTTTACATATTTCAGTATTACAAACTAGCTAACAAAATTGTAGTACTTTGGGCCAGATCTTCTGTTCTTCTCTCTATTCAATAAAATGTAGAACATAGTCTGTCACCTAAAAATTTCAAAATTTAGTATTTTTTAACTCACAGATTCACAGTTCCCATGCTAGAGGTAACAGTTGGGTTTAAAATATGTTCTAGTTTAAAATATTCTATTTCAGTCCCTAACATACTAAAGAATAGATGACAATTACAACAGAAAACTGGAACAAAGAATTTTCTTTCTTTTTTAAAATCAGTATTTGAATGAAATTCGGTAGTAATATTGGTAAAATAAATCCCATCTAACCACCTACTTCACTGATTGCCTTGGTATTGTACAAGAAATATTATCAATGCTCAAAATGTTTATTATTAAAGTAAATAATAAACCCATTTATTATTAAAGTAAAATTTCACAAATATGTTCGATTTTTTATTTATGTTACAGAGCAATGATCAAAAGCAGAATTAATTACTATGGAGAGGTAAAACATATGAGTTAATTTGTAAAAATAAAATTATTGGACTGAGGGAATTGGCGGGGAGACTCTATAGGATATTGAGACACTGGGGGAAACAGACTAAATAAAAAAGAAGAGAAGACAAACGGAGTTGGATGAGCCACGGGGAAATTGGAGTTCAATCAAGCAGAGATGTGCTGCTTCCCTATGTTGATGATACTATACTAAGAAAAGCACTATATATATGATTGGAAGAGCAACTGTAGGAAGAACAATATATGCTCTAGGCAAGCAGACCTACATTAAGGATTTTTTAAAAATTTCAAATCAAAAGCAAAAAAAATAAAAGCAAAAATAAACAAGTAAGACTATATCAAATGAAAAAGTTTCTGCACAGAAAAAGAAATCACCAACAAAATGGAAAGGCAACCTACAGAATAGGAGAAAATATTTGCAAGTCATATACTTGGTAAGAAGTTGATATCCAAAATACATGAAGAATTCATACAACTCAATAGCAAAAAAATCAAGCAATCCATTTAAAAAACAGGAACAGGATCTTAATAGACATGTTTTCAAAGAAGCCAATAGGTACATGAAAATATGCTTAATATCACTAGTCAGGAAATGCAAATCAAAACCACAATGAGGTATCTCCTAACACTTGTTAGAATGGCTGTTATCCAAAAGAAAAGAAATAACAAGTGTTTGGGAGGATATGAAGAAAAGGGGAACACTTGTGCACTGTTGATGGAAAAATTAATTGGTGCAGCCACTATGGAAAACAGTAAGAAGGTTCTTCAAAAAATTAAATACAGAACTACCATATGATACAACCATCCCACTTATGGATATTTATCCAAAGAAAACAAAAAGCCTAACTCAAAAAAAATGTATGTACCCATATGTTCATTGCAGTACTATTTACAGTAGACGAGACATAGAAGCAACCTAAATATCCATGGGTGAATGAAATTAAGAATTTAAGATAGAACAAAAGGAGGTATATATATATATATACTATCAGTATGTTATTCAGCCATAAAAAATAATGAAATCTAGCCATTTGCAAAAACATGGATGAATCACATGTAGGTGAAATAAGTCAGACAGAAAGACAAGTACAGTATGATCTCATTTATATGTGGAATCTAAAAATTATTTTAAATTTAAAAACCCAACTCATAGATACAGAGAACAAATAGATGGTTGCCAGAGGTGGGGGGGTTGGTGGGCAAACTGGTGGAGGGGTCAAAAAGTACAAACTCCTGGTTAAAAAAAAAAGTCAAGGGATGTGATATATAGCATGGTGATTATAGTTAGTAATGCCATATTACATACTTAAAAGTTGCTAAGAGAATAGATTTTAAAAGTTCTCATCACAAGAAAATGTGTGTAACTGTGTGATGATGGATGTTAACTAGATTTATTGTGAACATGTGGTAAACAATATGTACAAACATAAAATCATTACATAGTATACAGAGAACTAATATACTGTTATATCAATTATATGTCGCAATAAAAAAAGTCTGACAAACTATTAAAAAAAAATACGTCCTGTAGAAAAATTTATAAAGCAAACTAAAGATGAGATCATATGTAGAACTGAGATTATACAAAAATGTTTGAACTGGGCCTTCATACTCCAGATACCCTAAGAATGGTCTGTAGATGTCACTTTTCCCATTGTTAAGTTATACAGCCAGGGCCAGTGGGGAATATCTAAAAGCTCAAGAAATAATGTTCATTATAAAACATAAGTCAATATAAGACAGGTCTACCCCAAGCTTCTTATAAAATATTTTACCCATTAAGTATGTATCCAAGGATCAGAAATTCTGATGCTCCAGTTTTAAAAAAATAAATAAAAAGAAGCCAGTCAGAGAAAGACAAGTACCATATGATTTCACTCATATGTGGAATTTAATGAAGAAACTGAACTACCAAGCAAAATAGAGACAGGCTCAAAGAGAGAGAGCAGGTAGACAGCTCTGGTGGGAGGGTGGGGAAGGGGAGAGTGGAGGGATTGAGCAAAAAAGAAAAAAAAAAAAAGAGAGAGAGAACTCATGGACAACAGTGTGGTGATTGCAGGGAAGGGTGGGGGTTGGAAGAGGGCATAGGGGGATAAATGGTGATGGAAAAAATACAATTTAATTAATTTTTAAAAAATAGCACTGCTTCCTGGAGGAGGAGATTTCCCTAATTGTCACCTTTCCTATTAATTATTTCATTCATAAAATATGGATATTTTGTGACAAGTATATATATTAAGCTCATTTTAAATTAGCAAACCACCTATCTACAGCCCCATTATCTTTTGCTGGTTTCAAAAAGATCCTTCAAATACAGTATTCCTGATAAGTGCATTATTTCAACTGCAACAGATATTCATTCTTTCTACAAGAATCCATATAAATAATGGTTTACTCATAAATGTTTGCCAAAACAGTAAAACATTAAATAGTAATGACTTTAAATGACATGTTACATAATGTTCACTAATAATGAAGCATGTTAAGTTTAAAATGATATCTTAATATAAGCCACACCGGCAAAAACATGGCAAATCAGATTACTTACTTTCTTAAAAATTCTAAGGTTATACATCTTCTATATAAAATCAAAATATAAAATGTAAACTTTCCTTTTATGGACTTTCAAAATAGTTTGTATTTTAAGAATTTCTCTTTCTAAATAAAATTCTGATTTTATTAGAAACTGATAAACTGATCATTAGTATTAGTCTCAAAATATCTAGAAAAATAGAAACTAAAAGTATAAGTAAATGTACTTCACAAATTATCTTAAAAGGCAGCACATAATGTTTATTAATATTAAATGTTATCCCTCATAGTTAACTCTCAAGTTGTTAACATGTCAAAGTTAGAGAGCATCAAAAACACAATGACTTCCTAATAAATCCCATGAGCTGTCCTACTCATTGGTTAAAGCATCTGATCCTTTTGAAGAGAAAACAAGTAAACAACATAGATAGTAAAATAAACTTGACAAAGAGTAAATAAAAATTGTTATTAGACCACACACACTTCTATATCTAAATTTTTGAAGAACTTAAACCTAAAATTCTATTTAAAGATTTAGAAACACCAAAATCTCAGCATGTAACCAGAATACGTTAGAGCCAAAAATATTTAATTGGTGCCTATAATTAGACATTTTTCACAGTTTACCATGGAATACTACCTAAAATATCCAGTCAAGCTTCAACAGCAGCTTACAAATTTCAAGTTGACCCTAACCTATTGACATATACTGCTAAGTTTGTGATACTATACCCATTTTACTTCTTAAGCAACACTTTGTTTCCCTTGCACATAGTGAAAACTCAGTCAAGAGCTGATAAATGAGTTAGTGAAACCACTATGGAAAACAGTATGAAGGTTCCTCAAAAAATTAAAAATAGAACTACCATACAACCCAGCAATTCCATTTCTGGGTATTTACCTGAAGAAAATGAAAAAACTAATGAGAGAAGATATATGCACCCCCATGTTCACTGCAGCATGGCTTCATGGTAGAATACACAGTAGGCAGGATGTTTTATAGTGGAATGGAAGGATGATTGATAGGTTGAAACTATCTTACTGAAGGCTTTGAATAGCAAAGTAATAATTTGGATTTTCCAGTTATACAAAATTATCAAAATAATTTGTAGCAGGAGAATGTACTGATTTTATTTATAAATTTTTCTAGAGAAAATATTAGATTATGAATGATTATTTTGTTAAATGAGTTCAGATGGATTATTTGATTATTTTGCAGGACAAAGTGCTGTACAATGTATAGGTGGCAACATTCTCCTAATTACACATCAGGCAATATGATTCACTGGATATTGCAATGTCATTATCATGTTAATATCAGCAACACTTGACACATAGTGATTCTGGGGAGAGCAATACGTATTGTTATGCATATGCCATTTTTACATAAATTCAATGGAAAATGGCTATATTCTTGACATTGGGGCAGTTTTCAAATATTAGTATTAGAAAATAACATTCCTCTGCTCTTGTAGCAATTAGATAAACTTAGTTTTGGGGCGATTAGGATTCTACTCAATGAGGCTTTGCTTTATTAGCAACTATGTTAAATATCTACATTCCACTATCATAAGTTCAATATGCCATCACCATAAAACGTATGGTAAATATTTTATGAGTAACATTTACGTAAAAACTTTTAACATGAAAAAGTGTTTCTTAATGTTAAGTAGAAAGGGCAGAAGTAAAAACTAGAAGCTACAATTGTTAGTTGCTTTAAAGAAACAGATATTGTTCAAAGTGCTCTATTTATATTATATTCTGTGTTAGGTGTATAACAGATGAGAGGTAAATAGGTTGTGGATGGATACACATCCAGTAGGGGATGGATTTGGGATTCACACTCAAGTTTGACAGGTTTTGCAGCTAAGGCTTTCAACTATTGCACTGTGTAGAACTGACAGTAGAGTAGATTTTTTTTTAAGTTTTATTGATATAAATTGTATTTCAATACAACATTGTATTCGTTTAAGTTGTACAACATACTGATTTGATATACGTATATATTGCAAAACGATTACTACAATAAGGTTACTTAACACATCCATTATCTCGCAGTTACAACTTTGTATGTGTGTTGACACCCTGTACTTCCCTGCTTCTATCCCATCATGCCCCGTATCTCACATTCTATCATAAAGTCCTGCACAACATCTAAAAATACATTTATTATATCAAGGAACTTTGGGAATTAAAAATTATTATGCTTATACTCTCTTTATAAGAATAATTATATTCCTGAATGTTTATAATTAAAAGTTGAGATAAAAGCAAAATAAGTACAGGGAAGGCCTGGGGAGAGGGCAGGAGTGAAGTGGAGGGAGTCAGTTGAGGGGAAAAAGGGGACATCTGTAATACTTTCAACAATAAAGATAAATTTTTAAAAAGATGATATATGTACCAGAAAGGAAATATAATGCAAATATTATTAAATTTTTGTGGAAGGATGATTAATCTCAGCTACAGAAGATTTAGAAATGTGTAAGAGAAATATGTTTTAAACAACCCTATACAATTACCCTTCCATATGAAGAGTTCCTAAATATTTAACATAAGGATCCTAAGAAACTATTTATATCAAATTAAGGAATAATTTGCCCATTTCAAGCAATTTCATGTAACTCAGTCTTAAGAACACAAACAAAAGTTTTTTAACAAGCTTGTAGTTGTACAGAAGAATGGATATTTTCCTACATTAAAACTTTAAAATTAAATTGCAAAAGTAATCAATATCATCTACTGATAAAAGATACACTTTACAGAAATGATTTAATTAGAAACATGAATAATAATCTGGTAGAGAAAACCCTGAAACTTCAATACTACTCCTGTCATTCATTTATATAATAATTACTGAGCACCAGAGGATGCGGGTCTAACCTCTCTCTCACAGGGGCAATACACCGAATTCTCAAACAAATGTGTGACCTCTTGTACCTCTCTTCTGCTACTGGTAATAGCTGCTTTTTGCTAAGGCTCAATGAATCTCACACTATAAATATGCGGCTCTGCCTTTGGCAGAGGCTCCACAGGGAACCCTCACAAAGACTTCTCCTCCTACTCCCACAGCATGCTCCTTTTCAGCACCCTGCCTCACACTTCCAGCTGTTTCGGCAGCCCTGAACTCTAATCACAAACCCCTCAGCTCTGCAGGACCATCCTGCTATGCCTGGCCTCCACCTCCTTTGTGCCTCAACAAAAAATGTTGGTCCCAGAATAGGGCTGGGATGAATATTGAGCTCATCTTATATACAGAATAGGGCTGGGATGAATATTGAGCTCATCTTATATATTTTCTTACTCTCAAGGATCTCAGGGCCAATACTATATGTATTGATAAATGTCTAAAAACAGATGTTTTATATATTTTGACACTTTCTAATAGTTATTTACAATGTCATGGCACATCCAGTACTAGCTCCCCCATCATGGACAAAATCAGAAGTCAGGTTGAATGCTTTAAAATTAAACAATAAATTTTATAATTTGGTAGCAGGTTTTATAGACTTTTCAAATTCCAGTTGTCATCGTCATAGGACAAATAAACAAACATTTAAACAGTACCAATGGAACAAAAAAAAACAAAGCATTTTCAGTTGTGTGAATTCATAATAGGTATTCCAGGGAAGCAGACTGTTCCCTACCAAAAGAAATAAAAATTACTTAAACTTTATGAATTTCAAACTAATCTTAGAAGCTTCATGGGCCTGACTGAACTGGTTTTAAAGATCTTCTCTATGAATCATTTCTCACTTCCAACAATTAGATGCCTTTTCTATGATCCCTCCAATAGAACTTACTCATGTTCACAGATTATATCGTGATTATAAATTGAATCCAGTTTATTTTTTAAGTTTTCCTATGTCTTCTTCCCTTACTTGGTTATAAGCTCCTTAAAGGTAATTAACAGTTTTGCATCTTCCATAATGCCTATACTAGTGTTCTGTGCATAGAAATGCTTTAATAAGTGTTCTCTGAATTGTAAAGTTGTATGAGGAAATTCACCCTAATGGAATCAGTTTAACATTTTTCCTCTAGTCATTTTAAAAGTACTTTTAAATAACTGTTGCTTATTCAGGGAAAATTAAGAATTTAGAGTAATATTATAAATTCTTAACCCAATTTTAAAAATTTATCTTTATTGTTGAAAGTATTACAAATCTCCCCTTTATTCCCCCATTGATTCGCTCCACACTGCACCTTCCCACCTTCACCACACTATTGTCTTTGGCCATGTGTAATGCATATATGTATATAAATTCTTAATCTCTCCCCATCCATGCACCCACCCCTGCCTTCCCTCTAAGATTCGTCAGTCTGTTCCATGCTTCTATGTCTCTGGATCTACTTGGTTCATCAGTTTATTTTGTTCATTTGATTCCACGTATTAGTAAGATTATGTGATACTTGTCTTTCCCTGACTGGCTAATTTCACTTAGCAAAATACTCTCTAGTTCCATTCATGCTGTCTATAAGGGTAAGAGATCCTTCTTTTTTACAGCTGCATAGTATTCCATTGTGTAAAAGTCCAAGGGGAAGCTTGATACGATTTCAACCTTCTTGAACTTGTAGAGACTTGTATTATGTACTTAAAATGTGGTCTATCTTTGAGAATGTCCCAGGTACACTTGAGGAGAATATATACTTTGCAGCATTGACGTGCAATGTTCTGTAAAAGTCAATTAAACCCATCTGATCTTGTGTCATTTAGAGTCACTGTTTTCTTGTTGATTTTTTGTCTGGCAGATCTATTCAGTAAAGTCAGTGGGATGTTAAAGTCCCCTACTATGACTGTATTGCTATAGATCTCTCCCTTAGAGTTTTTTTGTTTTTGTTTTTGTTTTTGCCTGTGTGTCTTTTGTTCTGAGGTGGGTCTCTTGTAGACAGTATACATTTGGGCCATGTTTTCTTATCCAGTCAACTACCTTATGTTTTGAATAGAGCATTTAATCTCTTTATACTTAAGGTTATTATTGATGGGTACTTATCTACTGCCATTTTATTTCTTTATGCTAATGTTTCTCTTTCTATTTCAACGTATTATTACAGCAGTCCTTTTAACATTTCTTGCAATGCTAGTTTAGTGGTAATAAACTCCTTTAGCCTTTTCTGGACTGGAAAGCTCTTTAGTTCACCATCAATTTTGAATGATAGCCTTGCTGGATAGAGTAGTCCTGGTTTCAGATCCTTGCTTTTCATTACCTTGAACATTTAATGCCATTCCCTTCTGGCCTGTAGAGTTTCTGATAAGAAATCAGCTGACAGATTTATGGGAGTGTCTTTGTAGACTTGCTTTTCTCTCACTGCCTTTAAGATTCTCTCTTTGTCTTGAATTTTTGGCATTTTAATCATGTTGTGTCTGGGTGTGGTCCTCTTTGGGTTTTTCTTGCTTGGGATACTCTGTGATCCTGAACTTGTGTAACTTCTTCCTTCACCAGATTAGGGAAGTTTTCTGCCATTATTTCTTCAAACCGGTTCTCTAATCCTTCTTTTCTTCTTCTTCTAGCATGTGAATATTGTTACATTTCATGTTGTCCCATAGCTCCCTTAAACTGTCCTCTGGTTTTTTAATTGTATTTTCTTTTTGGTTCTGATTGAGTGGGTTTTTCTACCCTGTCTTCTAATTCGCTGATTTGATCTTCAGCTTCCCCTGATCTAGTGTTTATTCCTCTCAATGTATTTATTTATTTCTACTATGTCATTCTTAATTTCCTTCATAGTTTCCATTTCTTTTCTTATGCTGTTGAGCATCCTTATGATCAGTATTCTGAACTCTATATCTGATATATTGCTTATCTCCATTTCATGCATCTCTTCTTCTGGAGAATTCTTTGGTTCTTTCACTTTGGGCTTGTTTTTTTGTCTCCCCATTTTAGATTTGTTCAGATATGTTGCTATGTACTAGGTAGGTCTGCTAGAACTCCCAGTCTTTTGAATGGCCTCTAGTGCAGACCAATGTCAGACAGTTTGTACATGGCCTTGAGTACCCTGTTTGAAGCTTTCAGCACTCCACAGCTTGTGGTTCCTTCTGCTAAAGCTGGGTGTATTTGGAAAACACCAAGATGCGCACCACGGTCTGCTTTTCAAGCCCAGCCTCTATGTGGGCTCCATTTAGGTCCTTGGTTATGTGGGTGCTCTCCAGCTAGACTTCAGTTGGTTATTCAGGATGTTTTTTTCTATATTGTAATTGTAATTCCACTTTGGTCCTAGGAGAGTGTCAGTATAGCTTCCACTCAATCTGCCACCATCTTGAAGTGTCCTAACTCTTAAGATTAAAAAAAAAATACTATTCTATTTCTTCTTCTTCGGGACTCAATTCATTCATAAAACTCTTATTTTCTATGATTGCCAAAACATACTTCTTTTCAGTTTTGTATATTTAAATATTTTTCTTTGGTTCTTTTCATAGACGCTGCTTCCTTTTATTTATTTTTTATAAATATAAAAGAGTTGGTTGTTTTAAGAAACACAGCAATCATTAAATATATATGAAAGCAACAATGTTCTCTGGCCCATAATAAACTTGCACACAATAAAATATTTTTTGAGCTGAAGGTCTTATACTAATAATTACTGGTATAGTTTATTTTTATAATCATCAGTGAATTTAAGTGAAAAGCCCTGCAAAACACTAAAAATATCACTGTCTTTGGCTCATGGTTACTATTCTTTAAAAACAATGTTTATAGTAGTTTAATGATTCTTCTTATCCTTTTTGGTTTTAGGTGGTTTTGTGGGGGTGGTTGTTAATCCTCATTCCAGGATATTTTTCCCATTGACTTTTTCTTACAGAGAGTGGAAAGGAAGGTGGGAGAGAGGGACAGAGGAAGAGAGAAAGAGAGAGAAACATTGATATGAGAGAGACACGCTGATTGATTTCCTCCCACATGCACTCTGACCAGGGCCAGGATCAAATCATGAACCCAAGTATCTGCCTTTGACCAGGAAACAAACTCACCACTCTTTGGAGCATGGGCCGATGCTCTTACCACTGAGCCACACTGGCCAGCACTAGTTTTAGTTTTTGATGGGGTATTATTATAACTGTGAGGCTTAAGAACTCAGAATAACTGTTTTCTAAAAATAATGGTTGAAATGAAATACTGCAAAATATATTGTAAACACTGTGATGAGCTTTTACACATCTGAATTTTAACACCACTGATATTTCTGTAGATTTCATTGTCTGGAACAAAACCATACTTTCATTTTGTTCATACTGCTTATAATGGAATTCACAAGGTTTATATATTGTCTTGAAAGTTATAAAATCATTTAAGAAAAATATAATGTAAGATGTTTAATAAAATCTATTCTTAGTTGGGGAAAAAATTGGTCATAATTTTTTCAGTTCATGATATTAAAAACCTTAATCTCCTACTTTGGCTTGTAGGAGAAAATCAACTTCACCTCATAATTAAGCTAACACTCTTAGATTTTAAAAAATTATAATGCAATTTATATGACTATAAACATGAAACCATTATATAAATATAGAAATTTTCTTATCTTTATCCCATTTGTAATACTTAGATTACTTCTGAGTCTTCAAAATTATATATTAATGTATAATAACATATTTGTGAATAAATATCAGTATCTATTACATTATTCCTTTAAGAGGGATTTTTAGGAGGAGAATTGTTATTTAAAATGGTATGAGCTGGACAGAGATGAGAATGAAGTGAGACTACCAATAGGTATTGTGGGATCTTTCTGGCATGACAGAAATGTTCTAAAATTGGATTGTGGTGATGTTGTTTAACTCTGTAATTTACTTGTGCATTTAACATAAGTGAATTGTATGATATTCAAATTATGGTTCAAAAAATGTTTTGTAAGTTTTTAAAAGAAGGTATGGACATATTTTGTACTAATTATACTCAAAGGAGTTGTGTATGACAGAGCATTCTTAATATAAAACACTTAAGTATAACATTTCAATATGGAATGTTGTGTAACAAGTGCACAATACACATTCTTTTCAAGGACACGTGTAACAACTATAAAACAAGACACATATTTAGGTTCCTAAAAAAGGCTTCAGCAAATTTCCAAAGAGTAAACTCGTAAAATAAAATGAATATATTCCTTGAAAAATAATTTTTTAAAAATATTTTTTAAATAAATATAAAATGTGAACTCAGACATCTATTTAAAAAATTGTATTTGTAATATTAAAAAATACAAATTTCGGCCGGCTGGACATGGCTCAGCGGTTGAGCGTCGACCTAGGATCCAGGCGATCGGGGTTCGATTCCCGGTCAGGGCACATGCCCGGATTGTGGGCTCGATCAATGACTCTCTCATCATTGATGTTTCTGTCTCTCTCTCTCTCCCTCTCCTTTCCTCTGTCTGAAATCAATAAAGACATATTTAAATATATATATATATATATATATATATATACAAATTTCAATACTTGCAAATATTGATGAAAACTTTTTTAAATAACAAATACGTAAAAGATCCATTCACTAAACAAATGATAGTCTTTAGAGTGAAAGATGGAACAATATTACCTAAAATGTCCATTTTCCAACCAAACATTGAGAGATATGGAAAGAAACAGGAAAATATGATCCATAATTAAGGGGGTGTAGGCAATAGAAACTGTTGGTGAGAGTCAACAAATGTTAGATTTAACAGAAAAGAACTTCAAATAGTCATTAAAAATGTTCACAGGACTAAAGGAAACCATAATTAAAGAAGTAAATGAAGATATGATGACAATGTTACATTAAATACAAAATATCAATTAAGAGATAGATTCTATAAAACAATCCAAATGGAAATTTCGGAGTTGAAAAGTATAATTGAATTGAAAAATTCTCTAAAGAGGCTCAACAGATTTAAACAAGCAAAAGAAAGAATTAGCAAAGAGTAAGACAAATGGATAGAGATTATGCAATCCACAAACCAAAGAGAAAAAAAAGGGAAGAAATATAATCAGAGCCTCAGAGAAATGTGGGAAACAATTAAGTGTGACAACATATACAGAATGGGAATACCAGAAGTATAGAAGAAAGACAAAAGAGAGAAAAAATATTCAAAAACTTAACAGCTGACAACTTCCCAATTTATTGAAAAACATTTACACATTCAGGAAGCCCAGGAACTCAAAAAAATATAAAAGCAAAGAAATATACAATAGGAAAAGTCAGTAAAAATGCTGAAAGCAAACACCAAGAAGAAAATCTTAAAAGTAGCATAAAAAAATAACTTTTCACCTAAAAAGGAGTACCAATAGGATCAACAGCAGTCTTATCATCTGAGAAAACTAGAGACAAGAACACAGTGAAATAAAACATTCAAAATTCTCAAAAACAAAACAAACAATAAAACCCTTAGTATCAAGAGTTTATATCAAAGCAAACTTGAATCTGAAGAAAAAATAAAATACATTCCCAAATGAATAAAAACTGTGACTTGCCTTACAAGAAATACAAAGGAAGTCCTTCAAATAAAATTAAATGATCCACACAGTAAATTGAATTCATGTGAAAAACAAAGAGCACCAGAAGTTATATGATTATAAACGATGATATAAATGTATATTCATTCTTTTTACTTTTTACTGATTTCAAAGCAATTGTATAAAATATGTATATTACATATGCTTTTGCCCATAACATATAGAAATGCAATACATTTGCTAATAAGAACAAAAAGGTAAGTGGGAAAGCTATACTAAGCTAAGGAAATGACTCTAGGTGGTAACTAAAGAAGCAAAGAGATTCATAACTGATAAATAAGGTTAATATAATAAAAGCTATAAACATCTAGTTTATATTCTTTCTTCTCTCATCTTCCTTAAAAGACATAAAATTATATGAATAATATAATACTGTAGTGTTGAGTTTGTAACATTTATAGTATAACATGTATAACAGTATCAAAAAACAAGAAAAATACAATAGAGCTATCCAGGAGTAAGATTTCTATATCTCACTGGAATTAAGTTAATAGAAATCTGAAGCTGATTTTGATCACTTGAAATGTAAATTATAAATCCTAGAGCAATCATTAAATAAATAAGTAAAAAAAATAGTGAAAATATCAAAGAAATGAAATTGCTACATTAGAAAATATTCACGGACTTCTAAAGAAAGCAATAAAGAAGGAATAAAGATATAAAAAGGACATAAAACTTATAGGTAACACAATGTAAAATGACAGATTAAATCCAACTATACCAATAACTTAAAGGTGAAAAGAACAAACAATCTACTCTTAAAAGTCAGAGATTATTGGACTGAATAATGAAAGAAGACCCAACAATGTATTGTTTACAGGAGAGATACTTTAGATTCAAAGTAAAAAATAGATTTAAAGTAAAAGAAAGGGGGAAACTATCAAGAAACTACAAGAAAGCTGAAACGGCTGAACTAATATCAGACAAAACAGACTTTAAAACAAAATGTAACTAGAGATAAAGAGTGGCATTTAATAATAAAAGAGTCAATTCATCAGGAAGACATAACAATCATATACATATGTGCACCTAATAACAGAACACAAAAATATACGAATGAGGAGCTGACAGAAATGAAGGGAGAAATACATAACTTAACAATAATAGTCACTGACATCAATACCCAGCTTTCAGTGGTGGATAAAACAGCTAGGTAAAAGTCAACAAAGAAACAGATGACTTGAACAGTATTATAAATGGATTAGACTTATAAGACATCTCTAGAAAATTATTCCATCCAACAACAGAAAATACACATAATTCTGATATGTACATGAAACATTCTTCTGGACAGACCAATGTCAGGCCATAAAACAAAGCTGAATAAATTTACAAGACTAGCTATGATACAAAATACATTTTGTAAACAAAATGAAATGAAATTAGAAATCAGTATTATGAAGAAATTTGGGAAATTCAAAAATATTGTGGAAATAAGCAACAAATTACTAAAAACCATTGTGTCAAAGAAGACATCAAAAGGGAAAACAGGATATTTTGAGATGAATGAAAATAAAGTCACAAATGCCAAAACATAAGCAGGTAAAGCAGCAGTTAGAGAGATGTATCACTGCAAATGTTTATATTAAAAAAAAAAAGACTTCGACAACCAAATCCTTCATTTATTAAACTGAAAAAAAGAATAAACTAAAATTAGTCAAGCAGAAAGAAGAAAAAAGTAAAAATTACAGCAAAATTAATGAAATAGAGAAAAAGAAAGAGAAATGAAACAAAATTAACTCAAAAGCCGGTTCTTTGAAAAGATTAACTGAAATGACAAACCTATACCTCGACTGATTAACATACTAATACTGTGGGGCAAAAGTAGGTTTACAGTTGTTTGTATGGAAAATAATACAATAATTAATAAATAATAATACAAGAATAAACTACATCTCATGTACTCTCACAACTGTAAACCTAGTTTCGCTCCGTCTTGTATTTTCATTTCAATAAATGATCACCTTCATAAATACAGGAAAGGCATTTGACAAAGTACAACAAGCTTTTATGATAAAAAGCATTCAGCAAAAATGAAATTGAATGGAATGGAATTTCCTCAATATTATAAAAAGCATCTATGAAAAACCCACAGCTAATAACATACCTAATGCTGAAAGACAGAAAGTGTTCCCCCTAAGATCACTAACAAGACAAAGATTAGCTGCTCTATTAGCTGTTCAATATTATACTGGAGGTTCTAACTAAGGCAATTACTCAAGAAATAGAAATAGAAAGCATTTAGATGGAAAGGAAGGAGTAAAATTATCTCTATTTGCAGATGACAATCTTACAAATAAAATATCCCAATAAATCCACAAAAAGACTATTAGTGTTAATAAATTAAGCAAGATTACAAGATACAGAATCAATGCGTAAAAATCAACTGTATTTCTATATACTAGCAAAAAGTATGAACATAAAATATAAAAACACATTCACAAAAGCATCAATACTAGTAAAATACAAGAGAATATACTTAACAAAAGAAATCCAAGAATTCTGGAATAACACTATGGCAAAAAGTACAAAATATCTTTGAAATAAAATATGAAGACCCAAATAAATGTAAAAATATCCCGCATTCATGGATTAGAAGACAATATTGTTATAATGGCAATATTCCCCAAATCAACCTTCAGATAAAACTATCTATCAAAATCTCAACTGAGTTTTTGGCAGTGGTGGCAGTGGTGGTGGTGGTGTTTTTGCAAAAATTGACAAGATGATCAAAAAACTCATGTGCAAATTAAAAGGACACCACATAGACAAAATAATTTTAGAAAAAGAAGGACAAATTTGAAAGATATCTCAATTTTAAAATTTATATGAAATATCCAGAACAGGCAAACTTATAGAAACAGAAAGTAGATTAGTGATTGCTTAGGACTGGGATAGGGGGCAGAAAAAAATAGAAAAGTGATAGCCAAAGGGTACAGCACATCTTTCCTAAAGGATGATATGTTCCAAAATTCACTATGTTGGCAGTTGCACATATTTGTCAATATACTAAAAACCATTGGATTATATACTTTGAGTAAAATGAATATATGTAAATTATATCTTAATAAAGTTGTCAAACAAACAAAAGGAATGAAGCTGTTTTCCTTCTGTTATTCCCCTTCTCTTCCTGAAAATCTATAAAGCTGCTAGATATGACTAAGCAAGGCTGGTGCCTGCAATAGGGGCAGAGGAGAGGAGTTGCAGTGGTCAGAAGAGTAGAAGAGCCTTGAACTGAGTGAGAGGCATATCCATACAGAAAAGAAACGTGATGTCAAAGCCCTAGAGTGGTGAGAGGGTGTCCACCCAAGGGGGCTAACTTAGCATGGAAGAAAGTGAATGAACAAGTTTAGCAGGGCATTGTTGCAAAGGGGAGATAGAGCCCAAGCAGAAAGTATCCACATGGCAGAGCTTGTTAGCCTGGGGTGTTAAAGATGAGCAGGGTGACAAGGGTTATCATACTGGAATGGGGGAAAGCAGTAAGGGAAGGGGCAACTTGATGCAGAATGTCAGAGCATTAGCAGGTTAGGAAGACATCCCTAGGAGACCTATCAAGATCAGGATGTTGGAAATCTAAGGAACTGATAAGCTATCTACCTGAAAGGACAATAATGGGAGGAATGGTTTGTAGCTTCCTGTCTAGTTTCTGCGTATGTTCAGGTGTTCACATAGGAGGGCTTCCCTGTGTGGGACCTAGAGCCCACCCAGGATGAGAAGGGCATCTGCCTGAGAGTACAGCCTGGTATAGGAAGTTAGAAGTAGAATGGGGTTTGAAAAGCATTTACTTATGATGTGGCTCAGCATGTTGGAGCCTGAGCAAGATGACAAGGGCATACTCATAGGAAAGCCGCCTGTCACAGGCTGTTGCAGCCTGAGGAAGATGAGGAGTACATTGACCTCAAAAGATAGCCAGGCAAGGGCTGGCAGAACAGAACCAAGGTAGGGGGTGCATCTGCCTAGTGGGCTACCCAGCATGGGGTAACACAGAGGTCCAGGGAGGGGGCAAGACATCTAAATAAGAGGGCTGCCCAGCAGCAGGCAAAGAGGAATGGGTGGGGAACAGGAAGGAAGGGGATCAGCTTGATAGCCTGGCCCAATTTGGGGAATTGGAGCACAGAAAGAGTTAAGAGGGCATCCCTTAAGAGGTGGGAGGTGGCCAGCAAAGTATACCAATGCCTGCTTGAGGTGAAGAGGTCATCCTTATGGAAAATTAAGAGAAAGATTGAGAAACTGCTCTACAGAGCAGACTAAAGGTACATTATAATATAAATGAAGTAAACTGGATCTTTTTCCTACAAAGGACATTATGGACAATCAGCAAATTTTCAATGAGATCTGAGAATTAGATGGTAATAACACATTGGTGTAATTAATTATGTAAAAGAATGTTCTTGCTTGTAGGAATACAACATTTAGGGATGATGGAATTATGTCATCATTTACTCATATGGTGCAGGAGAAAAGTTGCTTACTACTGTGCTTGCTGTACTTGTCACTTTTCTGTAAGTTTCATTTTATTTTTAAATTTAAAAATGAAAATCAAGAGAAAGTGACCAATATTAAAGATAAGCAAAGTAAATCAAATATGTATACTCAAGTATTTTATGAAACGCAAGGCAAAGAAATAGAACAAATGCTGAACAGATAAGAAAAAATTCTTGAAATATAAAAAGATACAAAACTATACACTGCAAGTGCACACCACTTATCTAGATATCAACTCAGAATGACCAAGACATATCCAGCAAAATTACTAGATTTAAAGAAAAAAGAAAAAAATCCTTTGAATGTGTAGGCAAAAAAGAGTAAGTATCTTATAAAAGAATATTAGACTGTCATCAGACTTTCAACAAAAATGCTTTAAGCCCAGCCGGGCGTGGCTGAGCGGTTGAGCGTCGACCTAGGATCCAGGAGATCAGGGTTCGATTCCCAGTCAGGGCACATGCCCGGGTTGCAGGCTGCAGCCGATCAATGACTCTCTCATCATTGAGGTTTCTATCTCTTTCTCTCCCTCTCCCTTCCTCTCTCTGAAATCAATGAAGATTTTTTTTTTTTAAATGCTTTAAGCCATAGGAAAATTAGGAACATATTTAAGATGTTCAAAGAAAGATTAGTCAAGGACTTTATAGCTAGACAAATGACTTTCAAGTGTGAAGGGCCCTGTTCGACTAATATTGAACTGAAATTCTCAAGAAATGTTAGATAATACCTTGTATCAGTTTGCTAGGGTTGCCATAATAAAGTACCAGAGTCTGGGTACCTTAAACAACCAAAATTTATTTCTTCAATATTCAGGAAACTAGAAGTCCAAGATTAAGGTGTCAGCAGGGTGCTTTCTTGTGAAGTCTATCTCATAGGCCTGTAGATGACAGACTTGTCCTCCCTTTATCTTCACATGGCCTTCCATTTGTGCATATCTGTATCCTAATTTCTTCTTCTTATAAGGACACCATTCATACTACATTAGGACACACTCTAATTGACCTCACTTAACTTCAGTGACCTCTTTAAAGACCCTATCTCCAAATACAGTCACGTTCTGAGCTAATGGGAGTTAGGACTTCAGAATCTGAATTTGTAGGAACACAATTCAGCCCATAACATACCTCAAATATAAAAATGGCAAGGATAATAGAAAGAGCATATGTAAAACAAATATACTATTTCCAGTAATTCTATCACTAGGGTAGTATTAGAATTGTTATTCTGAGACTGTTGTATATGTAATTACAGGCTTTTCTAATTCTATCATTCTCTGAGTAGTTGACAACAAGTATTCTCAATGTGAAAGAAAATACAGATTTAACTTAACGGAGGTCAAGTTAAACACAGAAAGTCCTAAATTTCCCACTAATAGAGACCAGGGATTCTTGGAGTAATGGCTGATTCCAGGACTAAAACAACAAAAATATTTAGGATGAATCTTAAACACTGTCATGGGAAATAGAAAGGAAGCTATCAAAGATGATAGGGTCATATCAAAAGCATTTAGGAGCAATTGGAAGAGGCACCCATTGCCAAAATGTGGGGCAATTTGAATTTTATGAAGGACAATAACTGCTACAGTCTGAAACACCTCAAATACATTTAAGTCCATCAGTTTATAATGCTATTTTAAAAATAGTAATCAGAGATCTCTGAATAATGAGGGAATAGCATTAGATTATACTATTTCCCTTCAGTGGCCATTAGATAGCAACAGAAGTCTGAGTTGGTAAAGAAAAAATTTGTAGGATATACAAAATGTACATTAACAGGATAAACCATGGAGGATTTAGTCATTTTAATTTGAAACCAATGTGTAAAAATTATCTGAATATGGGTGATAAAATAAGTCTTGATGAAGGCATTGCATTGGGGGGGAAATTAGACTTTGGAAAATAAAACAGTTTTCTCACCATTCATTGAAATTCTAGTATTCTAGATACAGAATAGCAGTAAAGTAATATGCCTGATATTTTAAGCAAATATACCTAAACAAATATGATCAGATGAGTGATTTTACAAAAGATTCACCTCAGAACTACTTACACATATTTTCTATTACACAAAACATTCCATATATCTATGATATTTTAACTCTTTTCAGAAATTTTCAGCATTTTTTAAAGACCTTTATTAACAGGTATTTGCATTTGATGACTTTTTTGAAAAAAATTAACTTGTAAACTTTTATTAAAAATTAAAAATGAGGTTCTTAAATATCTCAACTTGACCAGATATAAAACAATTGAAAACCTTTAAAGGTGTATTGAGAAAAAGTCTTTAAAAAAATATATATCACATTTTCATTATCAACATCTTTAGGCTGGATAGATAATGCAAATAGTTCGAGTTATCTGGTCAAGGGTGAGGGCTTCAGCTCCAATCTTTTGTTCATTTCTCACTGCTGGAACTTCAAATTTATTTCCTCTACTTGGATGACTGAACCAGATGATGACAGAGATGGTAAACTGGCATTTGCTCTACCCTGCCCTTGGTAGAAGACAATTTTCAGTTGGTGGATTGACTGCTTTGTCTCTTTGCCATCTTGTGGTTTAGGGTCTTCTAGACATCTGCATCAGTAATTAAAGTTGCAGCGGTACCAATGTTGATGTGGCTGCTGACCTGGGGCCACAGCTCCTTGATTTTCATCTTTTTTATTGCTGTTCTCTTTACACTATCTTTGGCAAGGAGGGCACGTGAAGAATGGTTATATAGCTGTAACCCTAATACATACTCTCTTACTGGCCTATCTTTTCTCTTGCACCCTGGTTGTCAGCATCCTCTGTGGCTTCTCCCTGAATAGGAGAATTGGAATGCTGTGGTTGACATCCAAAGATACTGCATGTAGTAAGGTGGGCATCATGGCCTGCAGTAAGGCTGGTGCTGTTGGGCCTGGCCCTCAGGAGCACTCTCCAATCCCTCATTCATATCACCTTTTTCACCATTCTGGTAATTCTGCTGGTAATTGTGTGGAAAACCCCTGGGGCATGGATAGCATCTATTACAGTTACAGTCTGCTGCATACATACTGCCTTGCACTGAAACTCCACCAGGGCCTATAACATTTGCTGCCTCTGCGCCGTTTTCTCCTTCAACACTGAACTCCACAAGCTCTCCATCTCCTAAACTGCGAGGGGACTTCCTGGAGCTATCTTCCTTTTTGGTAGTCTGCTGAAAAAATACATCTTCCTTAGTATCATTCCTGTTGATGAAACCATATCCATTTCTTACATGGAGCCATTACCTTCCTTGCGATAACCTTCTAGTCCCTCCAATCTTTTCTGTCTCTCTTCTAATGTTTCCATCAATCTATATTCAGGTACATTTATTTCTCTATCATATCCATCCTGCTAATATGGATAAAATTTCCATTTTCCAGTTCTAAAATTTCCATTTGATTTTTTAAAAATTTTGTGTCTCATCCCCATCTTTTGATTCATTACAACCACTTTTTTACCTCACTAGTTATAATAAATAGCTCCCTAAAAGTAGCTGTGTGATAATTCCATAATTCTGGGGTATCTTGGAGTTGGTATATGTCAAATTTCTCTTCCATTAAGAGTAAGTTCTGGCTTTTCACAGTATGAGTAACTTGGCTTATATGCTGGACACTGTGAGTATTATTCTGAAAGTATTGATGTTTTCATTTTGGGGGTCATTTTCTTGGCTAGATGCGATTATAGACTTACGTGCTTCTTATGTGTCGAGTGATTCAGATGTGATGGTCAGTTCAAGGAGGCTTCTTTACAATCTATTATTAGTTTGTGATGATCACAACATGGTGGTCTCAAGGATCAGTCAGAGATTTAGTTTTAAATTTTTAAATACAAAATTCAGACAGTTTTCTGGCTGGCTCTTCTCCAGGGTTGCCCATTTATCTTCATGTAGTGCCAGTTGTCCCAGTGCTTTTTACCCTACTTTTTCTGGCCAGAGAGTTTTCTATTTTAGTTTTTTAAAATGGGGAACGCAGCCCATGCTGACGACTTGTTCCATATTTTGACACTTCTCTAAAATCTGCCTTCTTTTATTCATTCTCCAGGGCCCTCAGGTAGCTTTCTGTATTATGTCCAGAGTTTTTAAGTGGTTATTTGTTGGGAGATCGCCCTTCCAAATGAGTATTAGAAACCCCCCAAAGTGATTTTTTACTTTTGAAGATTGTTTTATACATTTTTATCTTATCAGTCAGATCTTTATCATAAATAATAAACTGATAAAAAATAATTATGCTGTCATTTTCTTGAATAGAAGAATGCAAAGCTGAAAATTGAGGTATCTACCAATGGAGACTAATAACTTGCCACATGAGGTTATATGACAATTAGAAAATTCCCCAAAACAATTAAAAACTATCAACTTTGTTAAAAATCTGTGTTGCAAGTTTGTCAAAAGGCCACCATATATATGAGAATTCATAATCTTATAGACAGTCCATAACCCCAATCAAATAAATGTAACTCATGCTAAATTTTACTATACTAGACAAAGTTATATTGAGAAATTCTGGATTTTACAAATTACTTTCAAACCTAACAATTTATTGAATTGATTTGTGATAGCCTCCCTTATTTACTGTTAACTGAAAATAACCAAGTACAAATATTCACTGACAAGATACACCAATCAAAAACAGGCATTTCACAAGGAGAAAATTACCTAACACTCTAGTGACAGGCCAAAATCACCTGAGACTATGGCTGAAGGTTGGGGGGAAGCCACAATTAATTTATTTTATTTACTTCAGGGCCCAGATGTTGACATGCTATGTACATTGGGCTCTGAATCATATACTGTCTGACCATTACAATTAGAGAAAACTCCATATAACTTGAGGCAACAAATAATAAATTCTGTTATTACACAACAATGAATAATTTAAGCTTCATTTGTGACTTAAACTAAATGTCAACTAATTAATATATCCTACACACATTAAGAATTCCACAACAACCCTCTACTCTTTCACTCACAGGAAGTGACTTTGCTTCCTGCTTTACCAAGAAAATTAAGGCTACAGTGTGTGAACTATCTCAGCCTTTTTTCCAGTCAAAACACAACTTGATCTTCATCTGCATCCATTCCTCCTTCCCTTTTTCATTCTTTAAATTTATAGAAAAAAATGTAATGTCAAAAATTTTTGCAGATATATTTCCTGATAGTAATTATACTTTTAGTATTTAAAAATTGAGAAATTGAGAAAATACATATGCAACTATAAATTTAAAGTCAACTTCCATTAACAACAAGGGACCCTTGAAATGCTGGCAGCTTTCAAACTTAATACTTTTTCATGTAATTCCCAAAATTTAGAGGTTTTTTTTTTTTAAAAGTTCTAACTTTAATATAGGTACTCTGAATCTATGTTAGGATGCGAGGAATACATTCTGTATCACATGAGTACTTATGCATAGAACTTATTGACACAGGGTTAACACTCATTTTCACTGTTGGTATGGAAGAACGTGATAAGAGCGGGCCATATGACAAATTATTAAGTTTGCAAAGTGGTTCAGGATAATTTCTCCTTTCTAAATGGAAGAATTACATAAGTGTTTATATTCAACCCTTTTTCCTTTTTGCACCTGAAAGCACCTATTAATTCTGAAATTTCACTAGAGCAATCATATTGGATTTATCATTTGCATATGTGTATTTACTTGATTTTCTAACTTTATGTTTCATTGGTTTGGTTGTCACTCTACTTAATATCATTCTATTAGTGCTTCAGGAAAGCCACTTCAAATATTTTATAGAACAAGACAAAGCAGTAAGCAAGGAAGGGAGGCTGCAATTACAAAAACATTCCAATACAAAGCCACTTGGCACAACTAGGTCTCAAACCTAACAAAAAGACCCATGAAGGAAAAGGTAACTGAACAAGCACAAATTCACTTCTAGAAATAAATAAAATTATATGGAAAAAAGATGGTAGCAAGTATTATCTCTTTGACATAAAAATGACAGCATTATCCTCATGCAATTTATGATTACTAAAATCACTGAAAACAGAAGTGTATCTTCATAAGAGTAAATTCAAACTGTCACATATATGTTCAACATGGAACATAAAAATATAAACAGAAATACTAATGCAAAAATAAAAACACAAAAGAAGTATTTTTAATGTTAGTAATCCTTTTACATAATACAATCTTTACACTGATTATTTAAACATTAAGTTTAAAAAAACACACCTCTTCCATGAAAGACATGTACTTTTTCAGAATTATAAACACTTTCACATATACTATATAATTATTTTTCAGCTCCAAACAGTTAAGGATGCCATTATTCCCAATGTGATTTTAATAAAACTCTTATATTATCCCTAGCCAGGTGTCCTGCATAGTAAATAGTGTGGTGAAGGCCTGGGGAGGAGCAGAGGCTGAAAGGTAGGGGGGTAAAGGGGGAAAAATTGAGGGATATGTGTAATACTGTCAACAATTAAATTAAATTAAATTTTTAAAAAGTTAATTTATATTTGTGAATGTAATATCTTACCCAAATAAGTCTTCATTTTAAATGTTAAAAAGCAGAAGAATATAATAAATCATATCAAATAACTGGTTTTATGAAATTAGAATTCTTACTTGGTACTGACTGCCTAACCAAAAACTGAATAATTTCAGCCACATGTAATATTTTATACCATTTTCCTTTTAAATCTTTAACTATTCTTTCCAGGTTACCTCTAATTTGAAAAATAACAGCCTTTTCATTTGTTTATTATGTAATTTATATATTTCAAAATTTGATATTTCAAAATAGCACATTAAGCAATATGGTTTTATAAAATTTAGTATTTCAAAATTTTATTTAAAAAGCCATGGCTTCAACATTAGAAAACAAACTAAAGAATAAAAATAGTTCATGAAAGGTAAACATTAAAAAGAAAAAGCACATTTGAAACAAAATAAACATTATAATTAATGTTTATTATTATAAACATTATAATAATAAATTATTATTATTTATTATTTTTTAGAACTCAAAAAATAGAGATGACTTTTAAACCGCATTGAAGACTATCACTATATATTATATCACATTTCACATAAAATTTACATAAAACTTTCCACAGAATTTATAATAAGAGAGTTCTTACTACCTTATATCCAGGTCCTAACTGATGAATTGCAAATATCTGTGCAGGGTTGAGTGCTTCACTGAATACATACACGGCACCAAGTTGACCACAGAAAACCCTATTTGCATCAGCAGTTTCGGAGGATCCAAGAAAGCACTTGTCATAGCTCTATTTTAAAAAAGCCATAAAAATCAAATGTATTATTTTGAAATGACAAAATATTTAAGGATACCTTCCTTAATTGTCATAAAAGTAACAGAAGAAAGCATCAGTTAAGACTTCTGGAGTACTTCAGTAACAAAGCCAGCTGAAGATTTTTAGGAAAAATAAGTCAGTTAAATGTTTTATATTGATGGGCAAGCTAAATAAACAATAACCATTTACTCAATAATCACTTGACCACTTTCCAAATTTTACAGTTAAAAGCAAAAGGGCTTATAGTTATTTATTTGCAATAGTAAAATTATTGTTAAACTATAATGATTTATAACTATCCAAATACAGAGAGATTCATCTGAATCAGAGAATAACTATTCCAATTTTAACCAAAAATACACAGGGCCTAGTTTTTAAAATTCAACCTAATTTCTCCACTACTGATATATTCCTCTATCTCTCCACACAGTGAAAATCATTTCCCTCTTTCACACATGTAAGCATTATTCATAATCAAATAAAAAAGATCATCAAAGTCTGATGCCTAAAGCGGATGGTACAGTGCTCTCCATCAGGAGATTTGAGCACCTAAGAAGCCACACTTAACAAGACCCTTTCCACTTCTACATATTAAACCTCACCTAATACGTGGTCCCACCCATCCAAACCAGTGAAAGCAGTCACTGCCATTCCCTTCCCCCATCCTCACAGGTTATTCCACACATAGGAATGAGATACAAAGACAGAAATTACTCATTAAATATCCAATCCTTAAATAAAAGTATAAGACCTTAAGAACTGACTTCATAACGTATATGTATATATGTATTATTGTCCAGGCCGCTCCATTTTGTGGAGTACTATTGCAAATAATTCAAAAATCAAAGTATTTCCTTCCTTTTATTAAAAAATATGTAACTGTAGATAGAGTTAATGACAGTCAACAAGACCACTGAGGTTTTTTCCACTCTATTAAAAAGACTGTTCCCTTTGGAGGGCAAAAATTAAGAAAAATTTAATCTGTATATTCTAATTCTGACAAAATCATCTTCATAAATATTTACTGATTGTGGCCCAACTATGAGTTTCTAGGGCAGAAAAAGCAAATTTTTCCTATAAAGAAACAGATAGTAAATATTTTACGGTTTGTAAGCCACATGTGGTTTCTGTCATCTTCTTTGATTTTTGTTTGTTTGGGTCATTAAAAAGGTAAAAACCAAGATTCTTAGTGTCTAGGTCATACAAAACAGGATGAGGTCCCTGACCTAGAGAACAAACTACAGACTACACATACAGCGCTCACTACAAGACAGAACAAGAGCCAATCCCTGCACTTGAGAGGATAAAGTCTACTGAGATGCAGATAATACTGAGATATGAATTTTATTAAAAAGAAGTGGTTTTTGTAAAACCAGATTTGCTGAAATTATTCTTTTGGCACTAGAACATATCTCTTTCTTTTGCTCTAACAGCCCAGGATGAAGATAAAAGAAGGACCAAAATAGAGAAATAAGAGTTTTTAAGATTTTAAATCTATATATCCTCTATTAGGAATCCAACTATTACCTCCTCCACTGCTAACATGCAGGTCAAAATTAATATTATCTCTTCGTTATAGCAATAAGCCATTTTATGGATCTCCCTGCTTCTGCCATTGTTTCCCTTCAAAATATTCTCAATACTGAAGCCTGATTGATGTTTCTAAAATGTGAGTCAGCATCACATCACTAGTCTGTACATAACCTTATAAAGATTTTTATGCTGGGTAAAATGGGTAAGCCCATGGCTTATGTTGGTACATGAGGCCCTGCATGATTTGACCCTTTAGTATCTGCTTTGCCTCATCTCTAAAATTCTTCTTCTTCCCTCTGCCCCAAACAAACTGGTTACTCTGTTCTTTAAGGAACTTTCCAGTTTTGCCTCAAAGCTTTTACACTCACTGTTTCCAATGAATAGGATATTCCCCCAAATATCCGCATGGCTTGCTCCCTCAACTCTAATAAAATCATTTCTGTACCATCTGGCTTCTCCCTTGCTTAAACCTATACACTTCCTATACTTACCTGTTCCCACTTAATTTTTGTCCATAGCAATTATCACCATTTATCTAATTAATAGTAGTGACTACATTTTATATTAATCTGTTTAAGGTCTTTGTAATAGTAGTGACTACATGTTATATTAATCTGTTTAAGGTCTTTGTTTCACATACAAATAAAGTGAAAGACACTTTTTTATGCCTGAGATCCTGGAAATATTAGAATATTGTCTTGATATTTTTTTTACCTTATACTTAATAAGTTAGCCAAGCAATTTTCCTTTTTTTGTATCACTAATCATGCCTTGTAGCAATTATATTAAATTTAAGACTTAAAAATTCATTTAATAGAAAAAAATTTCAAAGTAAAACTATTAAGTTTCTAACAAACTATTTTATTATTGAATTCATGTTATAAACAGTGATATGTCATACATACTCAAATATATTAAAACACAGATTTTTTAAAAAGAACTTACATCATTTGTGTTAACATGCCAAGCCATATCACCATAGGATACCAGCTGTCCATTAACATAACATCGAATTTCACTGTTCCTCCATCGGTTGTATATGTGGACAATACTGATCATGTACCACTTTAATGAAAAAAAATTAAAGATGTCAAAAGGTAATGTTTATTTTTATTGTATAAAAAGTAATTGTAACATTCATAACACACCTACGAAAAATGCTTGAAGAAACTAACAGTTACCCTCTACCATTTAAATTCCTTCATCTCATTTCTCATGTATCAGATGAATTAAGTGATTCATAACAAATAAATTTATGTTTGGGACAGAGCTAAAACCCCTTGAATCTTGGCACGCCTTCCATTAAACTAAGATCCAAAAGTTGTGGAAATACAATTATATTTGCAGTCATTCATTTAACAACATTTACATTATGCCAGATACTGCAAATACCCAGATTTGACAAGACCAACCATAACTCCAACTCTCCTGAAATTGATGGTATAATGAAACAGAAAAACATTTTAAAAAGTAAAAAAATATAGAATCACAAGTCACGATGATTATTGTGGAGAATAGAGAACATGTAAAATGAGAAAGAATAACCTAGATTCTACTTCAAATTGCATAGTCAAGAAAGACCTATCAAATAAAAAACATTTTAACATTTATAGTAAGATTTAGGTGCAACTGAAACACAATTTAGACTTATTAAATCCATAAATAAAAATAACATATTCTAAACTTAATAATATATGAATATTCATTAAGAATAAAGAAATAAATTTACATTGATTTCTCATTTTATGGTTACCAAGGTTTTTCTTAAATTTATTTGATGCTCAATTTTTATGACATCTTTCTGATAAGTTTGTAATATTTAGAAACATTTTTAGTCTTTCTAAATATTACATTTTGGTGTTTCAAAAACACCAAGTTTTTAGTGTTTATTTTGATATGGGATGGTTTAAGTTCTGTAATAATTTGTGGATCCAAGCAAAGAATATAAAAATATTTTTCTAAAAGATAGACAAATTCAAATGATTTACAGATATTTGAACAGGTATAACTTCAGTGGATAAGGGGTTGTGGATAATTAGACTAGCTGTCCTAAAAAACATAAAAATTTAAAATACAGACCTTGTTCTCCAGATTACTTAAAAGCACTATTCAATTATTTAACATATACTTGCAAAGTATATAGCTTTAATAATAATTCTCAACCACTAAAATATGTTATTTCAAGGTGTATGGAATATGTTGAACAAAATTCAATTTAATTTATTCTGATTTAGAAAATAAAAACTGAACCACCCAAAGAAAAGAGTAGTATATAACAATGTGTAAAAAAATGTCAGGTCAAATCATTTAACTCCTTTATATGTCTTTTTTTTTAACAGTTGTTTGATTCTAGGTAATCTAATTTTTTGGAAACTCAGCCATTCAAGTTAGTCATTTAAGAGTTCATGTTTCTTTTTCTTTAAATATATCTTTATTGATTTCAGAGAAAGGAAGGAAGAGGGAGAGAGAGAGACAGAAACATTGATGATGAGAGAGTCACTGATCGGGTGCCTACTACACGCCCCTGACTGGGGATCAAGTCCGCAACCCGACATGTGCCCTGATCGGGAATCGAACCATGATCTGCCTGGATCCTAGGCTGATGCTCAACCACTGAGCAATGCCCAGCTGGGCAGTTCATGTTTCTAAATATTACAAACTTATCAGAAAGATGTCATAAAAATTGAGCATCAAATAAATTTAAGAAAAACCTCATAGACATTTACATATATCAGAATAAAAATTTATCAATATAGCCTGCAATGAGTTTGAAATTTTTCAGCCAGACAGCTATCAAGATAAAACAGGAGATACAGCCCAGCTGGGCATGGCTTAGTGGTTGAGCATCGACCTCCAGACCTAGGATCCAGGAGACTGCAGTTCGATTCCCAGTCAGGGCACATCCTCGGGTTGTGGGCTCGATCCCCAGGCAGGGGCATGCAGGAGGCAGCCTATCACTGATATTTCTCTCTCTCTCTCTCTCCCTCTCCCTTCCTCTCTGAAATCAATAAAGATATATTTATTAAAAAAAAAAAAAAACAAACAAACAAAAAAAAAAGCAGGAGATACAGTCTTTATATTTTCAGTAACATTTTTAGAAATTAAAATTTATAACTATAATAGACATAAATGCTTATAAATACAAAAAACTTTCTGTAGCTAAAATATATTTATAGGATAAATACTAAAAGCTATACTATTAAGATATTCCAAGATGGAAGTGGATTAAGTGAAACTACACTGACTTTCTACCAAGACCAAGGTGGAATTACAACTGAAATACAGACAAATCATCCTGAATAAATAACTGAAGACTAGTTGGAGAGAACCGTCATAACCAAGGATGTAAAGAGGAGGGCACACTGAGACTGGTAGGAAGTGTGGCAGTGTGAGGGCTGGCTCGGTTCTCACAGGCAACAGCTGAAGTTCTGGAGAGGTATCTCAGCTGTAGGGGGGTTCCCTCTGAGTAGTCTTGGGTCTAAACCCAAGGCTGGGTTCCTTAGCCCAGAGTAACAGAAACAGGAAAGGTGCCCAGATAACACCTGGCTATGAAAAGCACCAGGAGTTCTGTCCAGCAGGGAGAGACAGCTAAAAACACAGACACACCCTTAATGGGCGAACAATCTAAATTTTGTTTGTAGCCACTCTCCTTGAGATCTGGCACAGAGAAGGCAGAGTGGACTAGAGTTGCATGAGGAGAGTCTGGGGTTACTGGCTCTGGGGAGGCAGCTAAGAGGACAGCCACCAGGATCCCTGTGCTGGGTCATTCCCCACTGCTGCAGAAACCATCTTTCTCAGGCACAACTTTTCCAACAATGCGGCCTTAGCATGGGGGGAAGCAACTGCCCCACCCATCGGAAAACCTCTCACCCCATCCTGTGTAGTTTATGTCCTGCCGTGGTCTTAAGCCTGAGGCTCATTAAGTTTCTGAGAATAACAAACAGGATGCATGTAGAGGTAGATATCTGGGTGCTTTGAGTTTTTACCTGACCTGCTTCTGGGCATGGGGCTAAGAAAAGCAGACTTGGTGCACAGCTTGGTCCTTTCCACATGCAACCAGATCCAGCAGAGGGAGCCACAAGTTGTGGCTCACTGATAGCCACAATCAGGGTACTCAAGGCCAATCACAAATAGCATCTGACATTGACCTGCACCAGAGAACCTCTGAAGAAACCCAGTATCAGTAAACCGAGTGGCCAGATTTAGACAACAACAGAGCAGCATACAATAAGATTCACAAGCACTATATTCACAGGAAAATATTGACAGGATCCAAACCCTGCAGAGATGGATTCATCTTCATGTGATAAGCACTTGCACAGAAGCCAGCACATGGTGTTGGCTACTGAGCCTCATTGTAGGCCTGAAGGGCAAGGCAATGCACAAATGGACTAACAGCAAGAAAGACTCAAATACAACAGGAGGGCCCACACAACATGCACAATGGACATTCGAGCATGCAGGTCCAGAGATCAGGGAGACTGCAACATTGTATTCTACAGGTTACCTAAAAAATAAGCCTAAGCTACCAAGACCAGGAATTGTAGCAGATCTACCTCATACGTAGAAACAAAACCAAAATGCAGTGATAGTGGTGAGACAAAGAAGCCCCAAATGAAAGAAGAAGATAATTCTCAAGAAAAGGAGCTAAATGAAATGAAGATAAATAATTTATCACATATAGAGTTCAGAACAGTGATATAAGGATGCTCAAGCATGAAAAAAATATATAGAAACTATGGAAAACAACCAGTCCAAAATGAAGAAAGACATAGCAGAAATAAAAATACAATGGAAGGAATAAAGAGCAGATTGAAGGAAACTAAGGATCTGATCAGTGAACTATGGGACAACATGAAACATAACAATAATTGGATCATAGGAGTTCCATAAGAAAAAGAAAGTGAGCAAGGTATAAAAGTGAGAACCTATTTGAAGAAATAATGGCAGAAAACATCCCTAACCTGGTGAAGAAAAAAATCACACAAGTTAAGGAGGCACAGAGAGTCCCAAGCAAAAAGAACCCGAAGAGGTCCATACCCAAACACATCATAATTAAAATGCCAAAAGTTAAAGACAAAGAATCTTAAAGGCAGCAAGAAAACAGCAGTTTATTACCTACAAAGGAGCTCGCATAAATCTGTAGGCTGATTTCTCATCAGAAACTCTACAAGCCAGAAGGGTATGGCATGAAGTATTCAAGGTAATGAAAAGCAAGGATCTGAAACTAAGAATAATTTATCTGGCAAAACTATCATTCAAAATAGAAGACGAAATAAAGAGCTTCCCAGACAAAAAAAGCCTAAAAGAGTTTATTACCACCAAACCAGCATGGCAAGAAATATTGAAGGTACTGCGGTAATAGAAGAAATAGAGAGAGAGAAAATCATAGGCATAAAGAACAATAACGGCAATATATAACCTTAAACATAAATGGATTTAATACTCTAATCAAAAGACATAGGGTAGCTGAATGGTAAGAAAACATGACTCATGTATGTGCTGTCTAAATGAGACCCATCTAAGAACAAAAGACTCACAAACTATGAAAGTGAAAGGATGAAAAAATTTTTTCCATTAAAGAAAACAAAAGAGAGGTAAGCAATATTTATATATGACAAAATAAGTTTCAAAGCAAAGACAATAACAAGAGACAAAGAAGGTCACTATATAATATGAAAGGGATTGACCCAACGAGGGGATATAACCCTGGTAAACATATTTAAACACTAGATAAGAGCACCTAAACATATAAAAAAATTTCTGAGTGACTTTAAGAGAGAGATCAACAGCAATACAATCATAGTAGGGGAATTCAACACCCGACTGATTTCACTGGATAGGTTTACCAGACAAAAAAAATCAACAAGGAAACGGTGACCCTAAATGACACACAATACCAGATAGATTTAACTGAGATTTACAGAACATTTCACATCAAAGCTGCAGAATATACATTCTTTTTTTTTTAAATATGTTTTATTGATTTCAGAGAGAGGACGGGCGAGGGGGAGAGAGATAAAACATCAATGATGAGAAAGTCATTGACCAGCTGCCTCCTGCACACACCCTACTGGGAACTGAGCTTAAAACCCAAGTAAATGCCTAAACCAGGAATCAAACCAAGACTGCATGTATCATAGGTCTATACTCAACCACTGAACCACACCAGCCGGGAAGAATGTACATTCTTTGCAAGTGCATGTGGGGCATTGTCAAAGATAGAGGACATGTTAGGACACAAAATAAATCTACTTAAGTTCAATAAGATTTCAATCATATAAAGCACCTTCTCAGATCACAATTGCATGAAACTAGAAATCTACTACAGTAAAAATACTGAAAAATATTCAAACACATGGAGGCTACATAGCATGTTATTAAACAATGAATGGGTCATAAATGTGATAAAGAAAGAAATTAAAAACTTTCTAAAAACAAATGAAAATGAACACACAACAACCTAAACTCTCTGGGACACAGCGAAAGAAGTCCTGAGAGGAAAGTTTATAGCACTAAAGGCCTACCTCAAATATATATATATAAAATAAACAATCTAATCATACAACTAAAAGAATTAGAAAGAAAACAAAAAAAGCCCAGAGTAAGAAAAAAGAAGGAAATAATAAAAATCAGAGCAGAAACAAATGATAAAAATCAGAGCAGAAACAAATGACATAGAGACTAAAATCACAACACAAAAGATGAATGAAACCAAGAGCTGATTCTTTGAAAATATAAATAAGATTTATGAACCGCTAGCCAGACCTGTCAACACACAAAGGGAGAGGAACCGAATAAATAAAATAAGAAAGAAAAGAGGTAAAGTAACAACTGACACCACAGAAATACAAATAATTGTAAGACAATACTACAAACAACTGTAGTGGTACCTCGGTTTTTGAACGTCTCCGTTGACAAACATTTCAGTTTATGAACGCTATAAACCCAGAAGTAAATGTTTGGGTTTTCCTACACGCCTCGGAAGTCAAATATGCCACCTAGTTTCCACTGAGTGCAAGGTCCTGAGGCCTAGCTGTCGGCTGTTGATCCCTCGGCTTTCAAATCTTTCAAAACTCTTAACGGTCTTCCACAATGGATTACATTCGAAAACCGAGGTACCACTGTATATGGCAAAAAATTGGAAAGCCTGGGAAAAATGAACAAATTCCTAGAAACAGACAGTCTTCCAAAACTGAATCAGGAAGAATCAGAAAACCTGAATAGACCAATAATGACTATTTAAATTGAAGCACTAATCAAAATACAGCAAACAAAAGCCCAGGAACAAACTGCTTCACAGGGAATTTTTACCAAACATTCAAAAAAGAACTAACACCTATCCTCCTCAAAGTATTCCAAAAAATTCAAGAGGAAGGAACATTTTCAAGCTTTTTTTATGAGCCAGCATTATCCTAATTCTAAAAACAGATAAAAACATTACAAAGAAAGAAACTTACAGGATAATGTCCCTTATGAACACAGATGCCAAATTCCTCAACAAAATATTAGCAAATCTGATCCAGCAATATATTAAGAAGATTATGTACCATGAATGAATGGGATTTATCCCAAGGATGCAGAGCTGGTACAATTTTTGCAAATCAATTAACTGTGATGAATTGCATAAACAAAATGAAAGGTAAAAATCATATGATCATGTTAATAGATGCAGAAAAAGCATTCAACAAAATCCAGCACCCATTTTTGACAAAAATTCGCAGGAAAGTAGGAATAGAGGGATCATACCTCAACATAATAAAACCACATATGACAAACCTACAGCCAATATCATACCCTATGGGCAAAAAATAAGTGTTTCCCTTAGGAACAACAAGACAAGGATGTCCAGTTTCAATACTCTTATTCAACACTGTACTGGAAATCTTAGCCACAGCGATGAGACAAGAAGAAAAAATTAAAGATATCTAAATTGGAAATAAGGAAGTGAAACTGTCATTATTCACAGATGACATGATATTGTTTGTAGAAACCCTAAGGACTCCACCAAAAAACTATTAGATTTAATAAATGAATTCAGTAAAGTAGCTGGATACAAAATTAACAGCTAGAAATCAATAGCATTTTTATACAGTAACAATAAACTCTCAGAAAGAAAAAGTAAAAAAAAAAATTTCATTTACCACTACAAAAAAAATAATAATAAGATACTTAGGAATAAACTTAATCAAGGAAGTAAAGGACCTGTACTCACAAATGTACAGGACAATGGAAAAACAGATAAAGATATAAATGAATGAAGAATATACTGTGTTCATGGCAGAATTAAATGTCATTAAAATGTGCAAACTACTCAAACTTACCTATAGATTCAATGCAATCACTATTAAAATACCAACGGCATATTTCACAGGTGTAAAATAAATACTCCAAAAATTATATAGAACCAAAAAGATCCCGAATAGCCACAGCAACCTTGAGAAAGAAGAATGATGTTGGAAGGATCACAATACCAGATATCAAGTTATACTACAAAGCAACTGTAATAAATACAGCCTGCTACTGGCACAAGAAGAGTTATATAGATTAATGGAACTGAACAGAGAACCTAGAAATTGACCCAAACCACTAGACTCAATATTTGACAATGGAGGCAAAAGCATCCAATGAAGTAAAGACACTCTCTTCAATAAATGGTGTTGGGAAAATTGGACAAGTATGGGCAAAAAAAAAATGTAAGTAGACCACCAACATATGCTGTACAAAAGAATAAACTCAAAAAAGATAAAACTCTTAAATATAAGTCATGAAATCATAAAAATCCTAGAAGAAAACATAGGCAACAAAATATCAGACATCTCGCATAACAGAATATTCACTGACATATTGCTGAGGGCAAGAGAAACTATGGAAAAAATAAACAAGTGGGACTGCATCAAACTAAAAAGCTTCTGCACAGCAAAGGAAACCAGCATCAAAGTTAAAAGAAAACCCACTGTATGGGAGAACATATTTGCCAGTGATACATCTACTAAGGGGTTAATTTCCAAAATATATAAAGTACTTATACAACTCAATAACAGGAAGACAAACATTCCAATTAAAAAATGGGCAAAGAACTTGAATATACACTTCTCTAAAGAGGACATACAAATGGCCAAGAGACATATGAAAAAATGCTCAATGTCACTAATCACCAGAGAAACAGGAATTAAAAAGACAATGAGGTACCACCTCACACCTGCCAGAATGGCTACCATTAATAAATCAACAAACAAGTGCTGGCCAGGATGTAGAGAAAAAGGAACCCTAGTTCACTGTTTGTGGGAATGCAGACCGGTACAGCCACTATGGAAAACAGCATGGAGTGTCCACAAAAAATTAGAAATGGAACTGCCATTTGACCCAGTGATCCCAATTCTAAGTATATATCCTAAGAATCCTGAAACACCTATCAGAAAGAATATATGCACCCCTATGTTCATAGCAGCGCAATTTACAATAGCTAAGCTCTGGAAACAGCCCAAGTGTTCATCAGTAGATGAGTGGATAAAAATATGTGGTACATTTACACAATGGAACACTATGCAGCTGTCAAAAAGAAGGATCTCTTGCCCTTTGAGACAGCAAGGTGGGACCTGGAGAGTATTACGCTAAGTGAAATAAGTCAGGCAGAGAAAGAAAAGCACCATATGATCTCACTCATAAACTGACTAACAAAGTAGATCCAGAGACATGGAAGCATGGAAGAGAATGAGGAATATCAGAGGGAAGGTGGGACAGGGAGTGGGAAGAGATTACTCAAAGAACTTACACGCATATATGCATAGCCCACGGACACAGACAATAGTGCCCGGGAAGGCCTGGGGAGGGTGCAGGAGTGGGATGGATGGGGTCAATGGGGGTAAAACAGAGACATGTGTAATGCTTTCAACAATAAAGATAAATTACAGTTAAAAAAAGAAATAAATTTTAAATTTAAATTAAAAATTTGAAAAGTTGTATTATTATACTGATGGTCATACCTAATGTAGAAAAGCACTTATTCAATAAATATGTATTGAGTTCTTACTACTATGACCAGCTAATTTAGTATACTGGGTAGGATGAACTTTAAACTCATATGGATATAAATTAAGTTCCCAGTTTACTAGACTTATGACTTCTGACGACTTATTTCATCTCTCTGGACCTATTTCCATGTGTAATAAGGGAGGAATAACAATGCCTACTTTGTGGAATGTTTCTATATAATCTAGATAATGGACAATGTACTATTTCCTCATGATGAGAATTTTTCTAAAATTGACAATTTTTACTCCTCAGTGTCATTCATTCATTCAAAAAATTTACTGAGGGCCCACTTCAAGCCTAATACAGCCCAGATTGTACTATATAAAAAAAGATAAAAGAAACACCCTCGAGGAGGTTTCACTAGAGGGGAAAAAAAACAAAACAACATGGAAACAATTATAAAACAATGGAGTATACCTATAATACAGATATTAAAGCAAAAAAACTAGTGACAAATTGAGAGCAGAGAGGAAAGAAAAGATAAATAAAGAAAGGCTTAACAGAAGAATGCACTGAAAAGGAAAAATAAAGTTAAGACTAAGCTTGAAGGATAAGTATGAATTATTAAGTAAACAAGGGACAAAAAAACATTCCATGCAGAGGTATCTTAATATGGTACATACAGAACAGATGCTTGATAAAACTTTTCCCAGCACTTAGGTTTTATAGGGAAAAACAGACAAAGACCCGATTGTAAAAAGATCTGTTGGACAACTTTGGTAATCAGCCTTTGGTTGTTGCATAATGTGGTATCACTGAACAATTTTGAGCAGAAAAGTGAAATGATCATCTCCATAGTTTAGAAAAATAGCTGGCAGGAGTGAGGAAGTGGGATAGTTAAGCAAGTATGGATAAACTTGAAAACTACAGGAAAGATTCAGGTAAGAACACCATAAGAAGTTAAACTAAGATGAAGACATTGGTAATTTAAAAGAGAGGGGTGGGGCCCAAGCTGTGTGGCTCAGTAGGTTGGAACATGGTCTCTTACACCAAAGAGGCTGCAGATTTGATCCCTGGTCAAGGAGTGATTGAAAGGCAACCAATTGATGTTTTTTATCTCTTGTCAATGCTTGTCTCTCTCTCCCTTTCTCTCTCTCTAAAATCAATCAACATATCCTGGAGTGAGAATTTTTTTTAAAAAAAGAGAGATAGGGACTAATTAATAAAACTGATTGGAAGTGTTGATATGGAAAAAATGGAGTTCAAGATGGCTTACAATTTTAAACTTAAATGGGTAAAATTAAGGTAATAATTAATATAGTTAACCAGTTAATTACTCAGATAAACAGGTTTGGAGTTACAAAGAAACAGTTTGCTTTTGGTCATAACTCATACATTAAAATTAAATAAATGAATATGTGAATGTATAGTTGAGTGAATGATCACGGTGAAGGTCAGATTCTGTTCTTTCCTTAGTACATCAATATATACTCTACAGACAACACACAACCAAATTTTCCAAACAAAAGTGCCCAACTTTTGACTCCATATATAACATATTTTTTTTTACTTTTTTCTTGAATTTTTTGGGGGGACATTGGTTAATAAAATTATATAGGTTTTAAGTGTATAATTCTATAATACATCATTTGTATATTGTATTGTGTGTTCACCACTTCAAGTCAAATCTTCCATCACCATCCCTTTTTCCTTCTTCTACCTCCCCCACTGCCTTTCCCTCTGGTAATCACCATAGTGTTATCTGTGTCTATGAGGGTATTTTTGTTGTTTTTTTGTTTTGGTTTTTGCTTAATCCCTTGACATTTTACACCCAGCCCTGCAACCCTCTACCCTTTGACGGCTGTCAATCTGTTCTCTGTCTATGAATCTGTTTCTGGTTTCTATTTTGTGAATTTATTTTGTTTCATTAGATTCCACATATGAGTGAAATCATATGGTGTTTCTCTGACTGGCTTATTTCACTTAGCATAATGCTCTCCAGGTCCATCTACACTATCACAAAGGGTAAGATTTCCTTCTTTCTTATGGCGGGGTAGTATTCCATCGTGTAAATGTACCACAGCTTGTTGACTTGATATTTTTTGACTAAAGAATATGGAAGTAAACTTGGAGACTGTGTATGCATATTCAGGTCTGCATTTAGTTTGAGACCCAAAAATAGATTTATAAAATAATGCATATATAAATGAATAACTGTGGCTTAAAAGAAGTAATTGCCATAAAAAAACACACACTGCAGTAATGAGCCATAAAGAGATTATATCTGGAGAGCAAGGAAAATCAGGGAAAGACTCCACAGAAATAGTATTGTATAAAATGAAACATTATAATAGGGTCAATTGAAAACCTAGACCTATGAGTGAGGAAACAAGTAAATGTACTTGATGCCAGAGATTGAACATTTGAAAAGGAATACAGAGAAACATATGTTAGTTCAGTTTTGCCAGAATAAAGGATTTAAGTAAAAAGCTGAAAATATATCAAAATTATGAAGGACTAAGCTAAAAATTTTATTCTGTAGTTAGTGAAAAGCAAATGATTAGTTTGAGCAGTGAAATAACATGATCAGGAATATAAATCAGATATTAGTGGGTAAAATAGTTTAGAAGAAGAAAAGAGAAAGGATCCAAGATAAGGGGAAAGAAATATGAAGAATTTAAGCAGCAGGTAAAGAATTAAAACAACACACACAGATATATTACAGAGCTATAAAGTATAGGACATAAAAATTTATCTCATATAAAGATCAAAAAGGGGATGAAGAACATAGCTGACTTAAGTCTCTGCTATTATAAAGATTATGGGCCTCATAATTAAAACGGGACTTAAGGACATAAATGAACATGGGACTGAAGATGGTATATATAGGGTAGTATGGAAGCCTATATATACTATGTTTATTTCTACCTATGTTTTTTCCTATACATATATACCTATAATAAAGTTTCATTTATAAACTAGACACAGTAAGAGATTAACAACAGAGCGCAATTATAACAATACACTCTAATAAAAGTTATGTGAATGTAGTCTCTATCTGATAACCAATCAGATAACCAAGATGGCTAGTAAGTGACTAAAGGAGGATAGCTTACAGAGCACAGATACCATGGACAAAAAGATGATTCATCTCCTGGGTCGGGTGGAGAAAGGCATGGGATTTGGCCACACTACTCAGAATGGTGCCCAATTTAAAACTTATGAATTGTTTATTTCTGGAATTTTCCATTTAATATTATACCTACCTTGCGTGGTTGAAAATCATATTTCACACAGTGCTGAAAACCTTTCCCTTTGGACTTCAGTGATGTGACTATTAGACAGTTCCCAACAAAATGAGCAGAGTAGCCAACTCCTTTGCTAGTACGAAAACTATAAAGAAAATGAAGAACAGTATAATATCCTCTGATACAAAGAACTATGCATCTAAAGAATATTATTATATAAATAACATAAAACATTACTATAAAAATAAAACTTATGTACCAAATAAAGACTAAAACATAAAAGGCTTAGAAAACTAAGAGAAAGAATTTAAATTGGAAAAATAGAAGACAAAAGAGCCATTCAAAATTTCAATTTAAAATATCACAAATACATAAAAACAAATTAATGGCCCACAAAAGCCTACCAAGTCAGTTATATCAACCTTTAACAACTATCTGGAATTAGCAAATTTAAAAAAGCACTCATACAGTTAATGTTTTCTAAAACAACTTGTTCCATTATTTTACTATATCTTGTGGGAGTGGGGTAGAGGGGGTTAATGGGGGGGAGGGGCATATCTGTAACATTTTCAACAATAAATTTTAAATAAAACTTACAATTTTTTTTAAAATGTCAGAGACAATTTTGAAAAACTGTAGGTGATCAAGCAATGGAGTACATTTTAATTTTTATTATTTTTTATAAGTATAATGTATAATCTTTTTTAGGGTAATTTTTTTTCTTTATTTTTATTGTTGACATTATTACAGATGTCCTCCAATTCCCAATTTGCCCACCTCCACCCAGTCCCACCTGCCGGCCCTCTGGCTATTGTGGCTATGAAATATAGTTATTTTCTTTTAGAGGAGCAATTCTTCCTAGCTGTCAATTCAACCTCAATATAAAAAATTGATATATGTATTGAAAAATGACAGTATTATTGAAATAAATGTATACTCTCATAAAATGACCACTCTGAAGTTCATCCCGATTTATGTTTTGAAGTTCAGATATTTGTTTAAAATTTTGTAATAGAACTTACAAGCTATTACTAGATCACATTTTCATACTCACATTTCAGAGCCAATCCCTGTAGAAAAAGCACTTTAAGTATTATTCTTTCATTAGAACCTATGTTACAGGTACTACTAATATTTTCATTTTACAAAGACACCAAAGCACAGGAGAAATTAAGTGATGAAGACAGGACTGAAATTCAGGCAGTCTTATTTCAGAGCACTGCAAATAATAAATGAGTTAATACTTGGTAAGCACTTACAATGCCTATTATGTGGCAAGGCAATCAATGAAAGTTTGATAGTATTACTGTGCATTCCTGGTAAACTGAAATTACTAAGCTCTCCTGACAGGGCAATTCATCCTTAAGTTGAGCATTCTGTTAGTTATCTACCAAATAATTAATCTTAACTAATTATAATTTCTTACATTATTGTTATTATTACATTTCTTACATTATGGTTATTATTAATATTTTAAAACATATCCTAATTACGCTCACAGAACAAAGTAAGTAAAAAGGCAAAGTGAATGAAATCAGGTAGGAGTTTTGTTTTGTTTTCCCTCTCCTTGATCAGGAACCAACATCTTCACTAAGAACCCCACAGCTGATCTATACTGAGAGACAGTACAGAGAAGGTCTGCGACCCTTGACTCTTAAACTGTATCTGGGGGGAAAAAACTGTAATTGGGGAAAAAAATAGGGAGACAATAGCAAAAAACAAAAATATATAATTAATTGACTTAACCATGTCTTTATAATTTTAACATATATTTTAACATATGTATTACTGTGTTACATCTAATATAATATGTTGCTTTGATACTAAGCTGAATAGCTACAAAATTAAAATATTTAAGACAAAAGTACTAAAATTAAATATATTACTTACCAATAAAGATAAGGCTTATCCTTATCAACATTAATGTTATTTAATGGATCCATACGAAACCAAGTGTTTAGGGTGAAGCCATTCTGATAAGGCCACTTTGCAATAGGAGGCAATGCAATTGCCTACAAGGCAATAAAAAAGATACAAAAGTATCAGTTAAAGAAAATGTGATGGAACCCTAAGTCAGACACTGATTTTACAGATTAAAAAATAGTGGAGGTACCAATATCAGAAAATCATGGCAAATATAAAAATAAAAACTATCATCTTATTAAAATAATCTATAAATATGATTTGTTGACTACAGAAGCATTGCATTTCAAATACTAGCTGAATGAAGTTTCATCTCCAGGTTACATAATAGGTTTCAGACTCCAAGAAGTTCTCCTCAAGTATATATATATGCCTCAGAATTTTCAGTTTTCTAAGGCTTTTAGTAATACTTCATTTGATTAAGGGAGGTTGAATCTCTAAATTCAAAAACAACTGTGTAAGAGAATGTTAATGGGATGAATATTGAAGAAATTTAAGTATTAAGAGGTAATGCTCCTAATAGTGAAACAAAAGAGAGGAAAGCATTTGATTTATTATTAAGAAATTAACCAATATAATTTATGACTGAAAGGATTCAGATTTACTAAGTAAGTAGGAAAGGAATAGTACAGTATTCATTTCACAATAGTAATAAAAAAAATCTAGCCATTCTAAGGAAAAATTGAGAAAGTGGTTCATTACTTGATCTGATGTGAACAAAACATCTGAGTGGATTTATTTACCTTCCTATGAGATATTCAAATTCTTATCACATAAAAAATAATTATTCATTACGATTTAATTACTGATCTGTCCCCCAAACAGATCTTTCATATTGCTGAGTGGACAATGACCTTTCTCAAATATAACGTAACTTCAATATTGAAAATCCTCAGCACACAGAATAAAGCTTAAATTTCTTCAGGTTATACAAAATTCTTCAAGCACCCCACGGCTCCAAAAAACCCTTTCAAACTTACTCACTTCTACTATCTTACTCCACATTCCAAAGTATGCCTAAATATAACAGCTGCCACACCTGTTATAACTTCCCTTTTTGTATATGGCACTGCTTCTGTCCAAAAGACTTCTTCCAGCAAAATCACAAGCATCCCTCAATACCAGGATCTTCTGTGAAGCTTTCCACCATAGCTTACTCTTTTCATTGTTTTCTCATAGCACTTAGTACATAAATCTACCGTTGCTTATTACAACAAGCTGTTTTTGAATGTGTCAACCCATTAGAGTTTCTCATGAGTAAGGAATATAATTTAGACTCTGAGCATGTGAGAAGACAGAAAACATTCATTATGTGGTCAACTGAAAAATACCAAAGATTTATAAGTGCTTGCTTTAAAAATAAAAATAAATAAGTGGTGCTGGGAAAATTGGACAGGTACATGCAAAAAAATGAAACTAGACCACCAACTTTCACCATACATAAAAATAAACTCAAAATGGATAAAAGACTTAAATGTAAGTCACAAAACCATAAAAACCCTGGAAGAAAACACAGGCAGTAAAGTCACAGATATCCCACATAGAGGAATTTTCACTCATACATCTCCTAGGGCAAGAGAAACAAAAGAAAAAATAAACATATGGGACTACATCAAACCAAAAAGCTTTTGCACAGTAAAAGAAAACAGCCTCAAAATACAAAGGAACCACAGTCTGGGAAAACATATTTGCAAAGGATGTATCTGATAAGGGGCTAATTTCCAAAGTGCACAGAGAACTCATAGCACTCAGCAAGAGGAAGACAAACAACCCAATTAAGAAATGGGCAAAGGACTTGAATAGACATTTCTCCAAAGAGGACATATGGATGGCCAAGAGACACATGAGAAAATGCTCAAAGTCGCTAATCATCAGAGATGCAAATTAAAACCACAATGAAGTATCATGTCACACCTGTCAGAATAGCTGCCATCAACAAATCAACAAACGACATGTGCTGATGAGGATGTGGAGAAAGGGGAACCCTAGTACACTGCTGGTGGGAATGCAGACTGGTGCAACCCCTATGGAAAACAGTATGGAGGTTCCTCAAAAAGTTAAAAATGGAGCTGCCTTTTGACCCAGTGATTCCACTCCTAGGAATGTATCCTAAGAATCCTGAAACATTCATCAGAAAGGATATATGTACCCCAATGTTCATAGAAGCACAGTTTACGATAGCTAAGATCTGGAAACAGCCCAAGTGCCCATCAGTAGATGAGTGGATAAAAAAGCTGTGGGACATTTACACCTTGGAATACTACACAGCTGTAAAGACGAAGAATCTCATACCCTTTGGGACAGTATGGATGAACCTGGAGAAAATTATGCTAAGTGAAATAAGCCAGGCAGAGAAAGACAAACATCACATCATCTCACTTATATGTGGAATCTACAGAACTTAATCAACTGATGAACAGAATAGATTCAATGGCATGGAAGCATAGATCAGACTGATGAATATCAGAAGGATGGAGGAGGGCGGTGGGTGGAGGAGGAGAGATTAACCAAAGAATTTATATGCATATATGCACAACCCAAGGACACAGACAATGGTGGGGAGAGGGACTGGTGAGGGGGATGGGATGGGGTATAATGGTCACTGGGGAGAAAAAGGGACATCTGTAATATTTTAAACAAAAATAAAATTTAAAAAATAAATAAAAATAAAACAGAGACACACACATAAACACATAGATATACACACAATTTCAAATAAAGAATAAAACCCTGAAAAATAAAATAAAAATTTCCCATACAATGTCCTTTCAGATTTTAATGTTTAAACAATCAATTCAGGAAATTTAATCATCAATATAGCTTTTATTGACTTTTAAAAAAAGAAAATATTTTACTTTGTTAATTTTTTGTTTGCTAGTAAAGTGCATTTCTTGCTCAGTTTACCACTAGCTAACACCTCCATAGGTTTCACTAAACCACACTTCACTTACTATAACTGCTTTAGAGTACCAACATAAACTGGAGAAATAATGATTGAGGACACTGAAAAGCAAAATGAATCTATGGATTTATATAAAGTACTTAGGGAACATTTTAATTTGTTCTTAACACCTGTGGAACACAACTGGCACCGGGTTAGACTCATGATTTTCAACCTTTTGTCAAGACCAGCACACCCTCAGTGCACTTCCCTATCAGCAATGGGGGCTCATTACAGCAGCATCACTAGAACATTAAAAAGCTTTCAGGAGTGCCACCTATTCTTTCCTTTTTCCCATTACTCCAAATACCCATTGCAATCTCTTATACTTAACCAATGGCCTTATATCATCAGTCTCATCATCCAGTCTACTGGGCCCTACATTAGAACTTAAGCACTGTATTAAACTAGGGGATACAGGAAAGAATTTGAGACAAGCTGTCCTTCAAGTTTTCCAGACCTACTCTTCAACCAAGAAAAGACATACGGTCTAAGAGACCATTTGTTATTATTCTCATGATAGGCCTGAGAGAGCCCTAAATCACATGCAGTTGCAAACGGTGAACCAAATACAACAGAAAAAAAGAAAAAAATTCGGAAAAGAAGAATCTGAGCTTGAACGATAATGAAACTAAATAGTCTTTGGTCTTGCTACAACTGGTACCAAACACCTGAGAGGTTCTAGAATAGCATTTTCGTCAGTTTCATTGTGGACTTCCAATAATTCCATGGATAAATAAAGATCTTTATTTTGACCAGTATCTTCAATAAAATTATGAGACAGTCTCTTATATTAAATGATGGAATAAATGTTTTAGGGACCTGAAATCTCCCATTTCCAGAGGGTATTCATCAACCTCCTGTTTCTAGTTATGTACCAACAACCAAAGCCTTCTACACAGTGCATATAGCCTTTTTCAACTCTTTTTAACTAATACATTTCATATCCCCTAATCAATGCATAACAGCTAACTTCAGATAGTACTGCCTGGTATGGAACCCAGGCCTAATTACTTTCAAACCATTTTTGCCTAATCTTATCACCAATTTCCTAGGTTCCTTATATTTTCTTTGATTCCCATGGTGTTAATAGCATGCCCTTTGAACTACTTTTGTGATTTTGGACTTAAGCTGCCTTCACATCACCTCCAAATTTCCTTGTACAATATTTTGGTACCCACAATTGGGTGTCCATCATTGTGCCCAGTGAGTCCACAGGACCCCAAACCTCTATCCCTCACCTTTTCTTGGTCTAGCTGACCCCAAAATCTATGTTCTTATCTATAATAAGTGGCAAAAGAAATAATTTTGATGTTCAGATGTGGTGTTTTCAGTAAACTATTTCAGAGAATAGAAAAGTACAGTATTTCCTAAATTAAGCAGATTATGAAATGGATCACAATTGTAAATAGCAAATCTAAATAATATATCCATATCGGTCACAGAGTACACATTTCATTCACCTTTACATAAAATCACTGTCAAATGCAATTAACTCTATGAATGAGCAAATGTTACCAAATCCCTCATATGGAGACAGTATAGCTCATAGGCATCTCCACAATACAAAACACAATTCAGAAGGCCTAGTATATATGATAACTTTGGGAAAAAATAAGCAGTGTCATAATTTTAGTTATCCTAAGGCACTGCTAGCAGCAGTGGCCCAAACAATATGCACCTTCCTGTTATTAAGATGCCACTGGTTCATGCTCATTCAGAAGCATTTTATCAGAAACAATGTAATGGTAAAGTTTTTAAAATCAGCTCCTATCTGAATTTTTTAGCAGTCAATAGCAGAAGTAACATGCCTGTAAATAAGCCAGTCTGTTGTTAAATAAAACACTGAATTTATGGTCAAGCAGATTCTGGTTCAGGTTGTGACTCTGCTTTATAATTCTGAACAAGGTTACATTGTTGAGGCTCAGTTCCCTCAACTGATGTAACGATATCATTTATATAGCTAGTGCGACTCAAATGAAATGATAGTTGTAAAACTTCTAGTTCCTTCCAGACTTCTTCCTCTACAAAGGATATATTCTTGATCCAAACTACCCGTCATAAAGATGAGTGATACAGGGAAAACCAGGTTGGGGATATGTGGGGTAAACAGTGTAAATCCATCAAATCTGTGAACAAAAACATTCAAACATGCACTACTAATAACATATAAGTAAAAAAAGTTTGTGTGTGTGTGTGTAAAATTCATTACATATTGATAAAAATATTCACAGGTTTTACGCATTTGGTAGTCAAGTGACTAAAAACAGAATGAGTTGCAACCTAACTCAGGCAATTAAGGCAATATATTAAAACAGTTATTCACTCTGTTTTACCTCAATTTTGTTAATTCCATAATAAGACAGCAACTTGCTTATATTTCTCTCAAAACACTTTGCTCTTCTTTCCAACCCTTTAAACTGATATCTACCAGATGTCAGGCCAATAGTAGTTTTAAAAAATTAAAAATGTATATATGTATGGAAATAAACTATTACATCTAAGAGAACCCCTATGCCCTTAGAGTCAATGATAGTGTTTTCTCTGCTAAGTTCCACAATGTACATTTTATGTGTTCTACCCTAACAATATATTTACGATTAACTTCCAACTGGAAATTGATTTTGAACTTTCCTATTTTTATTCTGCAATTTGTGGAAAGTATAACTTTAAAAAAAAGGGTTAGTAACAAAATATTAAGGCAAAATTTTTAAATTAGGAGAATGGTTAACCAAATGGAAGATTGCAAGTACATTTAAGTACTAATAACCAAAGAGTGTTTAAGTGGTATATTACATCATTACAAGTTCATAACCCTATTCCATAATAAAGTGCTAATATTTTATATGAAAGTCAAGAAACATTAAGGGACTAGTCCTCCACAGTAATGAACTAGAGGATTCAGAAATCAAAACCAGTTTTTCTAGACAAAAATTATACATAGTCTATACAATGCTACTATCTAGACAAAAATGATGAAGTCAAACAGATTGAGAGAGCTAGTTCTTTGAAAAGAACAACAAAATGGAAAACTAACAGCTAGACTGACTGTGGGGAAAATACAGTGTCAGTAATAAAAGAGACAGTACTATACATATCCTACAGACATTAGAAGGATAGTAATGGGATATGATGAACAAATTTATGCCAATATATTCAACAACTTATTTTAACTGGACAATTACTAGAGAGACACAAAATACCAAAACTCACTAAGAACAAAATAGAAAACCTCCCTGTATCTATTATAAAAATTAAGTTCGTATTTTAAAACTTCCCCACAAATAAAACTCTAAACCCAAATGGCATCAATAGTGGATTCTACTACACATTTAAGAATAAATAATATCTAATAACAAGTGGAGGAGAGGCTGTGGAGAAAAAAGAGCCCTCATTCACTGCTGGTGGGAATGTAAACTGGTACAGCCACTTTAGAAAACAGTATGGAGATTTCTCAAAAAATAAAGAATAGTTACTACATGACCAGCAACCTCTCTTTTCTGTATCTACCTGTAACATCTGAAAACATTTCTTTGTAAAGATATATGTGCCCATATGTTTACTGCAGCATTGTTCACTGGAGCCAAGACATGAAAACAACCAAAATGTTCTTTAATAGATGACTGGATAAAGAAGTGGTACACATATACATTAGAATACTACTCAGCAATAGAAAAAGATGAAATACTGCCATTTGTGATAACATGGATAAATTGAGAATATCATGCTAAACAAAATATGTCAGATGGAAAAAGTCAAGAATTATATAATTTAATTCATATAAAACAGAGAGCAACAAATGAACAAACAAAGAAAAATCTGATAGACACAGACAACTGTATGGTGGTTACTAGAGGAAAAGGGGAGCAGGGGAGGTTGTAAAAGATAATGGGTTTCAAATATACAATAAAAGAAGATCTGACTTTGGGTGGTAGACACACAATGTAATATACAAATCATGTGTTATAGAATTGTACATCAGAAACATGTATTTTTTAACCAATGTCACCACAATAAATTTACTAAAAAAAATTTTAAATAAAAAGTAAAAAAAATTCAAAAATAAAGTTTGTTTCATGTAAAAAAAAGAATAAGTAATATCAGTTCTACACAACTCTTCAATAGAGCAAAATAAATACTTCTTAACTCATTTTATGAGGAATTACCCCAACACCAAAACCAGATAAAGATATTACAGAAAAAGGAAAATATCTCCCAAATCATTCATTAGAAATAATTGCAAAATTTCTTAGCAATATGTTAGCAAACCAAATCCAGCATTATATAAAAAGGTTAATACACAGTGATCGGGAGTTTTTAACCAAAAGAATGCAAATGTTGGTTTAACACTGAAATATCAATCATTGTAATTCACCACGATTTCAATAAAATGAGAAAAATCATGTGACAAAATTCAATACTGATATCAACATATTTATGACTTTTTTAAAAACCCAGGAAATAGGAATAGAAAGGAATTTCCTCCTCTTGACAAAGGAGATGACTTAAAATCTACAACAAATATCATACTAATGATGAAATATTTAATGCTTTCCCAAGACTGAGAATAAGTCAAGAATGTTATTTTAACTCAACATTGCACAAGAGGGCCTAGTCAGTGCAATAAGTCAGTAAAATGAACTAAAAAGGCATACTGATTATAAAATAAGAAATAAGACTGGCTTTCTACACAGATAAAATTATTTTCTTGATGAATAATAATCCTAAAGCATTTACTAAAAACAAAACAAAATGCTAGGACTAGTAAGTAAGTTTACTACCAAGGTTGCAGAATATAAAGTCAATATACAAAAAATATCTATAGCATTTCCACTTACTAGCCAAAAGCCATACATAATATTAATGAATAAATTTAACCGAAGACTTTTAAGACTTGTATGCTGAAAACTACAAACTGCTGAAAAATCAAAGAAAACTAACTAAAGGGAGCGATATATTGTGTTTATGAGCTGGAAGACTCAATAGTGCTAAAAGATTTATTATTTCCAAATTGTTCTGTAGGTTTAACACAATACAATCAAAACAGCAGGTTTTTTATAAAATTTGACAACTTTATTTGCAATGTATATGAAAATGCAAACAATCTAGAATAGCCAAAAATATTTTTTAAATGATGAAAAAATTTGTAGTACTTATACTACCTGATTTCAAGAAGTACTATACAGCTACAATAATAAAATAATGATAGCTATATAGCACAAAGGAACAAAAAAGAGAGTTCAGATAGTTTTTGAGAGAAGTGCCACGGTAATCAAATGTGAAAAGAACTGTTTCTTCAACAAATGGTTAGGAAATACTTCAATAATCATATACAATACAAATAAATCTTAACTTCTAACCTCCCCATACACAATATTTTTAAAATTAACACAAATGGGATCATAGGCCTAAATGTAACAGCTAAAACAACATAACTCTTAGTAGAAAGAATAAGAGAAAAAAACATCGTGGCTTTGGTTTCTTATTTTACAAAAGCATATGCCATAAAAGAAAGAAAATTTTAATTGAACAAAATTAAAATATTTTATACTTCAAAAAATACTGTTAAGAAATTTAAAAAAACATGTCACAGATTAAGAGAAACTATTTGACAAACACATATCTGACAAATTAACTTATACCCCAAATATACAATTAACTCTTAGGATAAGAAAACCAATTTTTAAAAATAAACAGAATATTTTAACACAAGCAGAACAAAAGCAGATATGACTGGCCAATAAACACATGAAAAAAATGCTCAACATTCGTCATGAGAACAATACAAAATTAAAACTACAATGAGGTACCACTAACCATTGAAATGACTCAAATTAACAAGATGGACAATGACCTGGACGCATATCTACCAGGATTTTCATATATTACTGATGAAATACAAAATTTTCCACTATAAAAAGCAATTTGCCTATTTCTCATGAAATGAAACACACACTTACCAAAAAAACAAACAAACAGCAATAGTGCTCTTACACATTTACTCAAGAGGTAGGAAAGTATGCCCACAGACCTATGTTCAAATGTTTATTGTAGTTTTATTTACAATAGCCAAAAACTGAAAACCCAAATGACCATCAACTAGTCAATGTATAAATAAGCTGTGGTCTATCTATAAAATGTAATACTACTCAGAATAAAAAGGAAATGAACAAACTACTAGTAAGCTACAACATGAATAATCTCAAAAGCATATGGTAAGTGAAAGAAGCCTGACAAACAGACTATAAAATGTGATTTTAATTACATCAAATTCTAGAAAAGGCAAAGTTAAGCAACCACAAAATAAGTCAGAGGTTGCAAGGCACAGGGGCTGGGGAGAAGGTATTGGCTTCAAACATAAACAAGGGAATTTGGGAAAGTAATGGAATTGTTCTAAATCATGATTGTGGTAGTGGTTACCAAACAATTCAAAACTTAGCAAACTATACTTTTTAAATTAATTTTACTATATGTATATTATGTCTTAATAGAGCTGACTTAAAAATACATAAATAAAAATAAACATGTGTTTTAAACTTACTGCAGCACTGCAACCGGGGAAATTGAAAAAAGTATCAGGACCATGTCTTTGTGGCATCTGATTAAGAACTGATAATAATTTTACTGCATGTCTTGGCTGAGGAAACAAGAAAAATAAATGGCATTGTACAAATTTAGCAAAAACACCTAACATATCACATTCGCCACCGAACTGTTGTTCTAACCAGAGAGAAAATTAATTTTAAATCATTTATGTAACTCTTTAAGAGGAAGAATTTCCATTACAAATTCAAGTTTATAGCTCTCTAGAGACAAATTATTGAACATTAAGTATTAATAATGTACTGATATTAGATACTTTTCATTCTGACCACAGCTTACCCAGATTCCACTTTCTCCTCGAAGCATGCTGAACAAAAGCTTCAACTCCTTGACAGTGATGCTGTAGCTGGCAAGAACCCCCAACATATCAACTAGAAGATCTTCAAAGGAAAATAAAGTTATTCTGAACTCTAGTCATGAGCTGCAATCTGTCAAGATGATATACTTTTTAAAAGAACAGAAGTTATCAAGTGTCATTTTAACATATATATAAAATATATAGCTAAATATCTTCATGAATAGTCATTCTAATTAATTTTTAAGTCATCAGAAAGCCAAGAAGTTATACGTAAGCTTTAGAATTTTTCCACATCAGGTATACCACTCCAATTAAGTTTTCTTAGCAAATAGATAAAATAGATTTTTATAAGTTCCCAGAACACAATACAAACACTTATACACACACACAATCCTGCTCTATGCAGGGAAAGCTAGGCAAAAATATGCAAAGGTACAATGACTTAATATTTTAAACTGGTTATTTCAAGTGAAAATATGATAGCCTACCACATTTTCATTTAGGAAATGTTTTTGAAATATTCCTTGGCACATTAACAAGTTTGAGCACTTACTCCTTGCCTGGCATTATTCCAAGTGGTTTAACTTCACAAATCCTCATAATAAGCCTATGAGGTAAATACTACTACCCCTTCTGAAAATGAGGAAATTGAGGCATAGATAACTTAATCACATTTCCTGCAACACACTCTACTTAGTAAGTGGTAAAGTCAGAATTCAAACCTAGGTAATAAGGCTTCAGAGACCTCATTCTCTTACCCAACAGTCTCTAAATAGAAGTATCCTTTAAATGCACTACTAGTGATATGCATTATATCAATGCGTTTTTGTGCATATAAGAGACACACCAGTTCACCAAATAAGAAAAAAGAAATATATTTAATCCCTTGTCCCTGATTACTTTCTCATCTCTAGACATTGTGGTCATACCTCTATCAATTGTTTTTTCAAGAAATTAAACATCTAAATATTTTTACTTTACTTTCTTGATTTCTAACACACTTCTTAAGAATTAAAGATTCTACACAAGTTATTACAATCAATATACATATATATTCTAAATAATTAATCATTAATTAATAAAAAAGATTAGGTTAGGATAAGTTGAAATAATTAGTTACTGATATACTATATATATTATCCAATATCATAGATTAATAACTGGAATTTGAAACTTTAAAATATTTATGATGTATTTCAAAACAGAAATTTAACTGGTTATTTTCATCAATAAACAATTAACTAATTCTCACTGTCACAATAAGAAAGCAATCTCTATGATAAAATTGTGACAGTGAATATGCCATTTTTGAGAGAGATCTTTGAATAAAATAAAATGTTTCCTCATTCAAGTAACAAAATTTTCACAGTCAGAAGATATGGTTCTAAGAAAGAATTCTGGATGAAAGTCAAGCATCTTAAAATCCTAAGTTAATATAAAGTAGTCTAGGAAAGAATTCTGGATGAAAGTCAAGCATCTTAAAATCCTAAGTTAATATAAAGCAGTTTTAAACAATCAGCTTCAATGACAATCTTCAAAGATTTCTTAAAAGTTCAACTACGAATACTTTTTTGAAATATGTAATTTCCATTTCCAAACCTTTATCTCATCTCCTATGTATGTCAAAAAAAGTGGTGTATTAAATTTGTATTTAATTACATATTTATTAAAATTTCTTATTTATTATACATATAACAAAGCAGCTCAGTTTAATGATGTAACAGGTCTTTTTTTCTGTACAACAAGATTTTTAAGGGAGAAAAAAAATACTAGAACTATTAAATTCTCTTGTCAATCTACTCCACCTTCTAGTGATACTTTCATATTATTGAATAAAAAGTATGCCTTTGAACTTATGCTACAAAAGAGTCTGAGTGAAAATTTAGTAGGGTTTTGGTGATTACTGATGCTTCATTAGTATAATATCTAAATTTTAATTTCTCTACTGAAAAGGTGGAGGTATTTTCTGATAGTTATTCAATGCTTAAAACAATAAAAAGTGAAATCCGTGTATATTATTGTTTAATACAAATAATACAAGAATTAAGAAGCTTACATAATAGAAACTTATGAAGATATGAATTTCTGTGATACTAGCACACCTACTATCACATCTCAATACTCATCAATTATTTACCTGTAACCACTATGTATGTAATTGTGGCTCATTTTGTAAAATGCACTCTATGAAGTGGTAGCCACTTTATTATTTACCAAAAAAAAATTAAGGAGTTAAACTCAAACAAAGTATTCAAAGATCACATGATCATCAATAAAATGTGTACATATAACTTTATAAAAATAAATTCCTTTAAACAATGCTAGAATTTACAGAACTGGTACATCTACATTAAAAAGGTGTTTTGTTTTAATCTAACTTTTCAAGTAAATCATTAGTAAACAATCCAGAGAATGCTAAATCATTCTAAATAGATAGATGCCACCATGAAAGCAATTGAAAATGATTTTAATATAGTCTTTAATAAAGACAAAAATTTTAAAATACTATTTAAATTTAAAAAGCATTAATCATTAACCTAGTTTTCATTCCACTCTTTCTTGATTAAAGTTTTACTCTACTAATATTAATTAAAGCATAAATCAAAATAGCATAGTGAATTCTCTAGAGTCTGAAATATTTTTTTTATACGTCTTTATTGATTTCAGAGAGAGGAAGGGAGAGGGAGACAGACAGGAACATCAATGATGAGAGAGTCATTGGTTAGCTGCCTCCTGCACGTGCCCTGCTGGGAATCAAGCCTGCAATGTGGGCATGTGCCCTGACCGGGAACCAAACTGTGATCTCCTGGATCATAGGCCGACGCTCAACCACAGAGCCAAGCCGGCTGGAATGTCTGAACTATTTTTAAGGATCAGATATGATATTGTGAGGAGTCACATTAGAACATTTAGAATTATGAAAACCTTTTCATGTCAGAAGAAACGTATGCTAAAGATTCATGGCTTAAGAGAATCAGCACTTCAAAGTATAAACTTATTCTCTGGGAATGACTATTGCTCTGGGACTATCTTTCAAACTATGTGTACTTGAGTCTATCTAACCACAAAGACGAATTAACTGGCAAGGAGGTAAAGAACAGGTGGTGAAGAATCATAGACTTCAAAGTTATTATTTAAAATAACACATAACAAGCACAAGAATTAATATTTTTATCTTGAAATTTCATGATAACTTTATATTCTATTCCACAATATATCTGTTTATTTTCATACAAATGTTTCTTCAAAAATAGTCAAGTGAAATGGACACTTCCAAAAAATAACAAGTCTATCTTAAGACTATTAGTTCCTCCTGTTCCATGTATGCCAAATTGAAGAGCACAGAGTTCCAAGAATCGATAAAGTGCCCATTATACAGAAATATAATATGTATTGTGATTTTAATTATGGAAAAATTTAATTAAGTACTATATAGAAAGTACTAATTATTTTTCTGGTAGATTTCATAGCACTTATTTGTATGACTGAGATTTTCTAAAGCCTGGAAAAGGAAAATTAGTAATTGTGTTTCCCTATACAAAAGAAGTCATCCTCCATTTGCCAGGTTTTCCCTTAATATAAATAAAAAGCAAATTTTCCACACATTTCTATTTACCTATTTAAAAACAAGGTAGCTTCAACAAATCTATATTACCTATAGAATATAAAGAGAAATACATAAATCTCTATAAACATTTAAATTATATTTTCCTGTCACATAACCTCATACCTGCTATCATGTCATCTACAGCACTCATTTTCAGCAACACTTGTTCAATTAGCCCAACTTCCGTGCTAGTCTGTAAATTCCGAACACTTTTTCGTAGAATGGCTGTAAACATGCTCCATATTTCTGCTTGACATGTTACATCACAGTGCTCCAAAAGCTCTGTCATGCATGTTATACTCTCAGCATCCTGGATAATAAAGTTCATCTCCAAGTCAAATTCTCCACCAACCAGCTGAAAAGAAACAAAAAGACACAATAATTAATAATAAAGAGGGAGGTTATTTATAACAATATAATAATACCAAACATTCAACTAGCAAGAAAGCATAGCTATTCTAGAAAATTTCAAGTCCTCTAGTCTAAAACTAATTTGATAACAATTTGTAAGATATAGATAAAGTGAACACAGGTGCTTTATAAGAATTAAAATTGCAAAGAGAAATCAATTTTTTTAAATGGAAAAATATGATTTCAAATCTAGAATAAGAAAGGGAAATAGAGAATATGATTCCTGGGTAGAATTCAGGAAAACTTCCTACAAAAAAAATGGGCTTGGATCTTAAAAGTCATAATCATTACAAGATGAAATTTAAGTATAAATATTAAGACATAAAATATAAATGCTGAAATGAGAGAACCAATGTTGAAGAGTTTAAAAGAGAAATACCTAACATCTTGCAATTCTTTAAAAATTATGTGAATTGGGGAGGGGGGAAGATGGCATCACTGTTACAAGAAGCAGAGTGCCCTTACTTCCACCCACGGACTCAATTTACTGCTAAAATACTGCATAACCAGTTTGGAAAAAAACAGAGAAATATACCTGAGTGGACATATTTAGAGTAGGGAGCACTGAAGAAACATCATAGAGTCTGGTAAGGAACGGAGCATAAAAAGGGGGGGATAGAGGCTGCAAAGCTACCTCCCCTTGGGAGTGTGGACTGGCATCCAAAAGCTGGGATCTCAAACCCAGGGCAGAGAAGAAAGGAAGGAGAGCCCTGCATGGAGAGCAGAGTGACTCAGGGGAACAGTGTGCCTGCAAGAAGAGGACCACGACTTCCTAGTGAAACAAAGCTTCTAATGGGGGCCGCAACAGGCATCTTTGACACCCCATGCTGACCATAGAAAGGCGGCCCCACAGTGTGTGGCCACAGAATAGAAAGGAGCCAGAGGGCTACACTGAGCAGCCATGGTACAGGGAATCTCTGCCTTCCTGTAAGGCATTGTATAGAACCCCAGAAAGCACTTGATCTATGTGTTGTGGAGAAAGGGAAGAGAGCCCTCCCACCACCAGAGGCAGACAGGAGCTGCCTAGGGGCGGGTCGGTTCTCTAGCTAGCTGAGCTCCAGGAAGGGCAAATCTGGGATTTTTGGCCTGCCCTGAGGGGTGCCGGAATAGCACTCAAGGAGCTGCCCCATTTACTGAGATCAGCTGTGCAGGGAAGGTGCGTGGGACTAACATTGTGACCCCTCCTGATTGGTGCCTAGGTACCAGGGTGGCAGGACTTTGCAGGAAGGATTCTGTGCTTGTGTGTTGCTTTCTGCATTTTTGAGTTTTTGATCGCTGAACGGACGTTCACCTTCCTGGCTTGCATGGGGGAGATAGACCAGAGAAAGCTGGGATTTATGTCTGCATTGCGGAGAAATTGAAATTAGCGCCCCCTGCAATGAACAAACCAAATCTGTGAAAGGAGGGGCAGAGCAAGCCTACCTCTCCTGTAGGCTAGGAGTACCACCCCCAACAGGAAAGGGGCTGGTTCAGCTCACCGAAGCCCCAGATATCCCCTGCAGGGCACAGTCCTACAGCAGAAGGGAGAACAGCTCACAGGACCACAATACATGAATAAGTCTCTAAGAGACTGTTTGGGAACTGGAGAAAAGCTTAAAACCACTGCAGGGGACTGGGCAGGCAAACTGCTCATCTGAATGTTTTTTAATCGAACCCACTGAACCCAGGATGCTGAAACTGCCCATACAGAAAAGGCAACAGACTAAAGTCAATCTGCAACTGCAACAGGCCACGGTATGGGGAAATAGAATTGGAGCATAGGGTAGAGTCTAAGGAGTTTGTTTTGAAGCAGAGACTAACTTCTCCACAGTGAGTGCCTGAGAGCAAAACCTCTAAGTATGGGGAGCAATAGCCAGAGCTACACTAGCCAGCCTGCACCTTAAATACTCTTCAAAAGACAGTGGAGTAACACGGGGCAACCACAAGGGGAAGGCAAAATAGCTGACTCCAAAGAGAGCCTCAGATCAGGCAACTACTTAAGGATATCAGAGCAAATCCTAGACAGCTCCTGACATTGGCTGACACACAAGTACCTCACAAGAGAACTGAAATCAGCATACAAAACAGTGAGCTTCAGACAATATAAGCTTCCCAAATGAAACTCATCAGACTACTTTTTTTCTCCTCCTTAGGAAAAAGAGAGGAAAACAATTCCCTTTTTAAATTTTTAAATTAATTTTTTTTGTTGTTTTGTTGTGCTTGTTTCAGGGTTTCTTTTTTATTTGTTATGTTTTGTCTTTCTTCTATTATTAAGATTTTCTTGATATTCTCTGCTTAATTACTGGGACAATATCATTATAACTAATAAGTTTACTGCTTTTCTCTATCGTTTCCCCTGTATCTCTAATTGCACTCCCTTCCCTGCCCCTTGCTTTATCTCTCTCTCTCTTCTCGTTCCATTGGCATAACTTTTTTTTTCTTTCTTTTCTCATTCTCCCTTCTGTCTTCCTGTTTTTTATTTGTCTGTTTGCATTTGTCTCTTTAATGTATTTTTATTTTTTCATTTTCAGATATTTTCCTATTCCTACACTTTACCTTTAATTATTTCCTAGTACTTCGTTCAGAATCTTTACTCTGCACGTTTTATCTCCTAGTAGCTTCTCTTTTTTTTTACTTTTTATTTTAGTTTATTACTTTTTCTTTTTCATTACTATTAGCAATAATATCCTTTTCTCTATCTTTTTTTCTCTTTACTTTTTTTTTTTTTTTTTTTGCTTTAGCATTTGTGTTCTCACTTCATTCTCCCAATTCTACTTTTACTTGGGATATTTTCATTGTGATTGTCAGGATATTTTGTAAGATACTGCTTGATTCCTGGAAGTATGGCTGTGTACTGTCTTGCCTTGCCAGCACTTGAGCAACAGCTCACACAATGTGGTTGGGGCTGAGAAAACAGTCAGCCTGAGAGGAGAGTATTCACAAGAACAGGTCAACAACAATCTACATGCAATCACATCAGGAGAGCCCAAAGAACTCACAAAAGGGACACCACAAAAGACACAAGCACAGAGCAAACAGCTCAGAAGTATAAGGAAAACACACCCCTGGGCTCTATTGGACATACACTACAAAATCTCACCCTAAAAGACTGGGAGACAGCAAATATATCTAAAATACAGACACAAACACTAAGAGCCACCAAAAAGAGGACACAAAGAAACAACCCCCAAACTAAACAAAAGGAAATATGGCCAGAAAAAGACCTAATGAGAAAGAGTTAAGAAAGTCATCAGAAATAGAGTTCAGATTAGTGGTTATAAAGATGTTCAAGGAAATTAATGAGAACAACAAGACACTTAATAGAAAGGTTGAAGAACAGTGAAAAAATGATAAAAGTGCTAAATATCATAAATAAGAATCAAGAAGAAATGAAAAATACTGTTCCGATAACAAGAATACACTGGAAGGTATTAAAAACAGGCTCAGTGAAGCAGAGGATAGACTAAATGACTAGAAAATAAGGTAGAAAAAAACAATCAAAGCGGCAAAAACAAAACAAAACAAAACAAAAAAACACTTAAAAACCATGAGAACAACTTAAGGGAGATCTGGGACAAAATGAGGCAAAACAACATTAGCATCAAAGGGGTGTCAGAGAGGGAGGAAACAGAGCAAGGGATCGAGAAATTGGTGGAAAGAATTATGAAAGAAAACTTCCCCACGCTGGCGAAAGAGTAAGCTACACAAGTTCAGGAAGCACAGAGAGTTCCAAACAAGATGGAGACAAAGAGACCCACTCCTAGACACATCATAATTAAAATGGCAAATGTCAAGGACAAAGAGGGAATATTAAGGGCTGCAAGAGAGAGACAAGCAGTGACCTACACGGGAATCCCCACAAGGCTGACATCAGATCTCTCAACAGAAACTCTTCAGGCCAAAAGGGAGTGGCATGAAATTCTGAAAGTAGTGAAAAGCAAGAACCTGCAACCAACTGTTTTATCCAGCAAGGCTATCATTTAAAATTGAGGGTGACATAAAGAGCTTCCCAGACAAAAAAAGACTAAAGGAGCTCAGTACCACCAAACCAGTACTGCAAGAAATGCTAAAAGGACTGCTTTAAGAAAAAGAAGAAATACTGAAAGAAAGGCACATCAGCATAAAGGCAAAAATTGGCATTAAGTAAGTATATATCAATAGTAACATTAAATGTAAAAAGAATAAACGTTCCTATCAAAAGACACAGGTAGCAGAATGCATAAAAAAACAGGATCCAAATATATGCTTTCTACTAGAGATCCACCTGAGAGCAAAAGATTCACACAGGTTAAAAGTGAAGGGATGGAATAAAATATTCCACGTAAATGGAAACCAAAAGAGCCAGAGTAACAATACTAATTTCTAACAAAATAGACTTCAAAGATGGTCACTACATAATACTAAAGGGATTGATCCAAAAGGAAGAAATAACCTTTATAAATATATATGCACCCAATATACAAGAACCTAAATATATAAAAAATTTCTTGGTGAACTTTAAGGGGGAGATTGACAGCAACACAATCATAGTGGGGAAATTTAACACCCCACTGTCATCATTGGACAGATCATCAAGACGACAATCAACAGGGAAACACGGAACTTAAATGACACACTAGATCTAATTAACTGACATTTACAGAATATTTCCTCCCAAAGCAGCAGAATACACATTACATTCTTCTCAAGTGCACATGGAACATTTTCAAAAGTAGACCACATGTTAGGGCACAAGGCAAGTCTCCACAAATACATGAAGACTGAAATCATATCAAGCATCTTCTTGGATCACAATACCATGAAACTAGGAATCAACAACGATAAAAAAAACTCAAAAATAGTCAAACACATGGAGGCTAAATAGCATGTTATTAAACAATGAATGGGTTACCAATGAGATCAAGGAAGAAATCAAGCACTTCCTGGGGAAAAAAAAATGAACAGACAACAACCCCAAATCTATGGGACACACGGCAAAAGCAGTCTTGAGAGGAAAGATCATAGCAGTATAGGCCTACTTCAAGGAATGAGGAAAAGCTCTACTAAACCATCTAACACAACAACTAAAAGAACGAGAACAGCAAGAAAAGCCCCAAAAAAGGACAAGGAAGAAAATAATAAAGGCCAGAGAAGAAATTAATGACAAAGAGACTAAAAAAAATAAAAATAAAGCAATGAACCCAAGAGCTTCCAACGAACCCAAGGTTCTTTGAAAAGATAAATAAGACAGACGCCCCTTTAGCCAGACTCACCAAGAAACAAAGAGAGAGGACCCAAATAAATAAAATCAGAAATGAATGAGTCAATAAAACAACTGACCCAACAGAAATACAAAGGATTGTAAGAAAATACTATGAGCAAATACATGCCAACAAACTGGACAACATGGGTAAAACGGACAAATTCCTAGAAGCAGACAATCTTCCAAAGCTGAATCAGGAAGAGGCAGAAAACATGAATAGGCCGATAACAACCAATGAAATTGAAACAGTAATCAAAAAACTCCAAGCAAACTAGAGACCTGATCCAGATGGATTTACAGGCCAGTTTTACCAAACATTCAAAGAAGAATTAACTGTTACTCTCCTCAAACTATTCCAGAAAATTCAAGAGGAGGGACAACTCCCAAACTCATTTTATGAGGCCGGAATCATCCTAAACCCAAAACCAGATAAAGACACTACAAAGAAAGAAAATTACAGGCTAATATCCCTGATGAACATAGATGCTAAAATCCTCAACAAAATACTAGCAAACCAGATCCGGCAATTAAAAAGAACATACACCGTGACCAAGTGGGATTTAATTCAGGAGTGCAAGGCTGGTATAATATTCACAAATCAATAAATGTGATATATCACATAAACAAAATGAAGGACAAAAATCATATGATAATATCAATAGATGCAGGAGAAGAAATCAACAAAATCCAGCACGCATTTTTAATAAAAACTCTCAGCAAAGTGGAAATAGAGGGAACGTACCTCAACATAATAAAGGCCATATACTACAAACCTACAGGCAACACCACAGTCAATGGGCAAAAACTAAAACCATGTCCCTTAAATAAGAACAAGACAGGGATGTGCGCTTTCACCACTCTTATTCAACATAGCATTGGAAGTCCCTGCCACAGCCATCAGAGAGGAAGAAAACATAGAAGGTACTCAAATTGGAAAGGAGGAAATAAAACTGTCATTATTTGCAGATGACATGATATTGTACATAGAAAACTGTAAAGACTCCTCAAAGTACTACTAGATTTGATAAATTAATTCGGCAAGGTAGATGGCTACAAAATTAACATTCAAAAATTGACAGCATTTTTATATACCAACAATGAACTATCAGAAAGAGAAACTAAAACTACAATCCCCATTTACCATTGCAACTGAAAAAATAAGATACCTAGGAATAAACTTTACCAAGGATTTAAAAGTCTATACTCGGAAAACTACAGGACTCTAAAAAAAGAAATAGAGGAAAATATAAACAAGTGGAAGAACATACCATGTTTATGGATTGGAAGAATTAATATCATTACAATGTCCATACTACCCAAAGCAATTTATAGATTGAATGCAATTCCTATTAAAATACGAAGAACAAATTTCACAGAGCTAGAACAAATACTCCAAAAATTTATATGGAACCAAAAAAGACACCAAATAGCCGGAGCCCCCTTGAGAAAGAACAGTGTGGGAGGGATCACTTTACCAGATATCAAACTGTACTACAAAGCCAATGTAATCAAAACAGCCTGGTGTTGGTACAACAATAGACATATAGATGAGTGAAACAGAACAGCGGCCCCAGAAAGAGACCCACACAATTAGGGTCAGTTAATATTTGACAAAGTAGGCAAGAGCATACAATGGATTAAAGACAGTCTCGTCAATAAATTGTGCTGGGAAAACTGGAGAGGTACATACAAAAAAATGAAACTAGACCACCAACTTACACCATACACAAAAATAAACTCAAAATGGATAAAAGACAAATTAAATGTAAGTCTAGAAACCATAAAAATCCTGGAAGAAAACACAGGCAGTAAAGTCACAGACATCTCATGTAGTAGAACTTTCACTGATACATCTCCGAGGGCAAGAGAAACAAAGAAAAAAATAAATAAATGGGACTACACCAAACTAAAAAGCTTCTGCACAGCAAAAGAAATCAGCCTCTAAATGCAAAAGAAATCCGTGGTATTGGAAAAAATATTTTCCAAGGATGTATTTGATAAAGGGCTAATTTTCAAAGTGTACAAAGAACTCATACAACTCAACAAGAGGAAGGCAAACAATCCAATTAAAAAATGGGCAAAAACCTGAAGAGACACTTCTCCAAAGAGGACATACAGATGGCCAAGGGACATATGAGAAAATGCTGGACATCACTAATCATCAGAGAAATGCAAATTAAAACCACAATGAGGTATCACTTCACACCTTTAAGAATGGCTACCATCAATAAATCAACAAATGACATGTGCTGGCAAGGATGTGGAAAAGGGGAACCCTAGTACACTGTTGGTGGGAATGCAGACTGGTGCAACCACTATGGAAAACAGTATGGAGTTTCCTCAAAAAGTTAAAAATGGAGCTGCCTTTTGACCCAGTGATTCTACTTCTAGGAATATATCCCAAGAATCCTGAAACACTAATCAGAAAGAATATTTGCACCCCTATGTTCATAGCAGTTCAATTCACAATAGCTAAGATCTGGAAACAGTCCAAGTGCCTATCGGTGGATGAGTGGATAAAGCTGTGGGACATTTACACCATGGAATACTATGCAGCTGTAAAGAAGGATATTGTACCCTTTGGGACAGTATGAATAGATCTAGAGAATATTGTGCTAAGTGAAATGAGCCAGGCAGAGGTAGACAAACCTCACATGATCTCACTTACATGTGGAATGTACAAAACTTAATAAACTGATTAACAGAATAGATTCAGTGATATGGAGGCATGGATCAGATTGACATAGCTCAGAGGAAAGGAGGGGCGTATGTAGTGGTAGAAAGATTAACCAAAAAATTTATATGCATATATGCATAACCCAAGAACACAGACAATGGTTTGCTGAGGGACTGTGGTGGGGGTGGAAGGGGTGAATGGGGTAAATGGGGAGAAAAAGGGACATCTGTAATATTTTGAATACAAATAATTTTTAAAAATTATGTGAATTGCTGGCCGGCATGGCTCAGTGGTTGAGCATAGACCTATAATCCAGAAGATCACGGTTCGATTCCAGGTCAGGATATATGCCCAGGTTTCGGGCTAGATCCCCATTAGGGGATGTCCAGGAGGCAGCTGATCAAATTACTCTCTAGTCATTGATGTTTCTATCTCTCTCTCCTCCCTTCCTGTCTTTGAAATCAGTAAAGACATATTTTGGAAAAAATATGTATGTGAATTCATAAAGAAAGTTGATTTAACAGCAACATATTTGACTTGTGGCATTATGCCAAATGAATCATAAGTATTACAGTACCTCCCAAATGCTACTTTACATATAGTGTTAGATAAATACACATAGAATAAAAGATATAGTATAATGACACTCATATTCTCTAATGGCGAATTACACGTAAGCTATTATATTCAGTTATAAGTGCCATTCTTGAAGAACAATGACAAACTGGTATCTTTTTGTTCAAGAAAATGGGAACTTTTGGAAGAGAATAACAGCCATATTTGGGGGTTTCAAGATGGCAGCAGAGTAGGAAGACCTTTCTTGCACCTCCTCCCATGGTTAGACTAGAAATAAAACTAAATTGGGGAGCATTCACCTAGAATTACCAACTGAGGATTAGCTGAAGAGGAGACACTTTTTTTAAATATATCTTTATTGATTTCAGAGAAAGGAAAGGAGAGTGAGATAGAGAGAAATATCAATGATGAGTCGCCTGGATCATACCTTGACGCTCAACTGCTGAGCCACACCGAGCCGGGCTGAAAAGGAGACATTTAACAAGGGCAGAAACCACCTAGAGACTAGTAGGAAGATCAGGGTCAAAAGAGGGACTGGCCCAGCTTCCAAGGGTGACAAGCAGAGAGTAAGGAGGAATCTCTTGGCTGTGGGGGGGTTTTCTCTGAGAGGATCAAGGCCTGGCCCCCAGGCTGGGCATTCCAGCCTGGAGCACCAGAGCCAAGAACAGCAGCCCACATAACATCCAGCCATGAAAAGCAGCAGGGCTTATGGCCAGTTAGAGATAAAGCCACATTTTTTTTTTAAACTCAGAGCACAGGATTTTCATTTGCAGCCACTCAACCAGGCTTTAGTGGAGGGAGGGTGGTTTGAACTGGAGTTTACTGAGGAGACGCTAGGGTGGGAAGCCTTGGGGGAGGCATGGAACAGAGGCAGCTGGGAGACGTGCAATTGTTCATCCCACCCCCAATACCTTATTGGCCATTTTTCCTAAGAGGCACAGGCCAAAACTCAGGGGGGGCAAATACCCCACCCTTGGGGATACAGCTCTCCCCACCCTGCTCGCCACACACTGCATCTCCACCCCTGCAAAAAAGGCAGTAGCAGAGGCCAAGCCTATGGGTCTGGACAGTCTTGGATGGGTGTTAGTGACTGGCTTTGGGGTGGGGCTGACCCCCTTAGCTACTGTCCCTGGAAGCTGTCTGGTACTTCCCCCTCAAGGGACAGCTGAAACTCCTGGATTCCAGAAGATCCCAATGGACTGCATACAAGGGGCACTGCCCAGGTGAGAACAAGGAAATATTCCAGGACAGTCTCAAAGGAGGGGCTCTGGGTCAGGGAACACACCTATCATCTTCCCTGAACCCTGAACAGCACCTCCCCACTCAGGGAGAACCCTCATACTCCTGATTCAGCCAAAAGGACTTTCAATAAAAGCCTTTACAGTGACTAAGACTGACAGCTTACAGGCAGGTGGAGGTGGGCAAAGGTGGAGCCCTGGGAGCCTTGAGATGTTTGCTGATCTGTACCTGGGCCCCATGGTGCTAATAAGCATGCCCTAGACTGCAGATTGGCCCCCCCTTCCTGCAGCCAAGCCCTGTGGAGACAGATACTAACTACAGATCACTTGAAGCTTCAAACAGGTTGCTGAGAGCAAAAGATGGACAGCTTCTGACAGTGGTTACCAACAAAGTACCTCCTGGGAGGCCCACGTTGTAGGAGAACATATTTGCCAAGGATACATCTGATAAGGGGATAATTCCCAAAATACGCAAAAAGCTCATACAACACAATACCAGGACTACAAACAATCCAATAAATAATGGGCAAAAGACCTAAATAGAGACTTCTCTAAAGAGGACATATATATGGCCAATAGACATAAAAAAGCTCAACATTAGTAATCATCAGAGAGATGAAAATTAAAACTATAATGAGGTATCATCTCACACTTGCCAGTACTGTTACCATCAATAAATCAACAAACAAGTGCTCGTGAGGATGCGGAGAAAAGGGAAGCCTAGTACACTTCTGATGGGAATGCAGACTGGTGCAGCTACTGTGGAAAATAGTGTGGAGGTTCCTCAAAAAATTAAAAATTAAAATGCTGTTTGATCCAGCAATGCCACTTCTGGGAATATATCCTAAGAAACCCGAAACACCAATCAGAAAGAATTATATGCACCCTATGTTCATAGCAGTGCTATTTGTAATAGCAAAGATCTGGAAACAGCCCAAGTGCCTATCAGTAAATGAGTGGATAAAAAAGCTGTGATATGGAAGGGTCTCTTACCCATTCAATGGCATGAATAAACCTGGAAACTATTATACTAAAGGAAATAAGCCAATTAGAGAAATACAAATATCACATGATCTACTTATATGTGAAATCTAATGAACAAAATAAACTGACAAACAAAACAGGGCCAGAGGCATTGAATGCGTGGAACAGAATAACAGATCTCAATGGGGTGGGAGGGTGGAGGGTATGGGAGGAGATAAAACAAAGATTACATATGTGCATATGCATAACTTGTGGACACAGATCATAGTATAGGAAAGGCCTGGGGTGGGCGGGGATTGGGTGGAGGGGGGCAAAAAGTAATAAAATGGGGGACATCTGTAATACTGACAATAAAAAAATAACAGCCATAGACAAAATGCCTAACAATTTTGAAGTCATTCATTCATTCAACAAATATTTTATTTATTAAAGATTTTTACTATTCTAGGAACTATGGACATATCTGTGGACAAGAAAAACCTATACACTAATAATGCTAAATTCCAAGAATAAAAATGTATATATGTATATAGTGTGTATACTCTACCTTATTCCAAAAAATGTTGAGGTTGGCTTACAATTAACATAAAGCATAAAAAAAGACATAAATTGTGAGTAGTTGACAAAGAAGAAGCAATGGAAAAATAAGATTAGGGACAGACAGGAACTAGAAATTAAATTCAAAAAGTAGAATTAATTTTCCATCAATGAAAGGTATTTATTAATATGGATGAATGACTACATGGTATGATATAAATGAGATAAATAATAATAATACCACCACCTAACCCTACATGTCATTTTGTGCTATTCTAAGTGCTTTATATATATTAAATAACTTAATTCTCATTACAACTTATGAGAAGGTAGCTATATTTTCTTCATTTTACAAGTAATCATAAGCACAGAGAGTTTAATTAACTTGCAAAAGGCCACAAAACTAATAGGTAGAAACCCCAAGATCAAAACCTTACAGGTCTGTCTTCACACAAATCCATGCAAGCAATAAAATCTCATTTCAGAATTTTTTAAAGTCTTCTAAAATTTAAGAAATAAAAAATATATATTCTCAAATTTTAATATATTATACTTTATACACTTTTCTCTGTAACAGCTCTAAAATTTAACTTTATTAGACACTAGCCCTTATGTTAAATGCTGACCTAGATATTCTCTGGTTAAAGGTTAGTTTTACTTTTATGTATAAAACAACTTCAACTATTCTTACTAGTTCTGGCTTATTAATAATAATAGCTACAAGAATGGTTAAGAGTTTGGTTCTGAATTCAGACTTCCTGGATTCAGATTTTAGCTGCACTACTCATTGGAAGTGTAACATTAATAATAATACTTCTCAGTTATTTCATCAACAATATAGGAATAAAAGTTCCTCTGTAATAGAGTTGTTGTGAGGATTAAATAAAGTAATTTGGTTATAAGCACTCAGGAACAAAGTTGGGCATATAGTTAGCACTATTGGTGATCTATGAAAACCAATTCAAACATCATTTGAACATGCCATAGTCTTACCAAAGAACTGCTTACTATTTATTATTATATGCCCAATTGATTTGTGTCACAACTATGAACCTTGTACAGCAGTGATAAGTAACTCAAAAGATGTTCTCTAGAATGAACAATATAGAAAAATATAAAGGTTTGAAAAACAATGACGTGGACACTTACTGATTGAACTAATAGAAGCAGATACCAAGATTTAAGCCTATGAGCCACTGAATAAATTTGTGCAAGAACTAGTATACAATAAAGTGGAAGAACACTGAAGAATTTTTTTAGACTAATCTAAATGAGTTCTATGTGCTTTAGTAGAATCTGAAGTAACCAAGAACCATTATGAAATGTGTAAATAACAGAAATGGGTTCAGCTAAAAAAAAAATAGACTGCCTTTAAAGGAATTAATAATTAATATGTGTAAATCCACCAATCAGCCAAAGTTATATGAAAAAAAATCTTCCATCTTTCAATTAGAAAGAACAATGTCGCTTTAGATATAGCATTTAATTACAAAAGAGTTCACTTAAGGCTGATTTCATTGCTAGAAGCTGTAAAAATATTTATTGTACATAATGTAGAGTGGGCCTATGTTTTCTGATGGTCTTTTTAATTTTTATTATAACTTCTAATACATTAGTGTTAATGTGGTAAATGCTTACGAAACTATCATTCCAAGATTGGGAAAATATTTATTCCCCACTTCTAAGAAGTGTTTCAATACTTATCAACTAAAGTATATAAGAAAAAGTAGAAACAAAAGGCCATCATGTAAACAATTATCTAACAATCCTATAAGGAAAAGGCATAACTGTCCTCATAGAAACTATACATAAATGAGATAAATCAACATGACCTAGGTCACACATAATTAAATGGTAGATCCAAGATTTTAATCTAGACTACAAAGTGCACCTAAACACGATGCTATGAAGTCCAGGAGGGGAAACTTAAAAAATACATTTCAGCCGGGCCAGCATCGAGGTTCAGTTCCCAGTCAGGGCACATAACTGGGTTATGGGCTCGATCCCCAGCAGGGGGCATGCAGGAGGCATCTGATCAATGACTCTCTCTTATCATTAATGTTTCTATCTCTCTCTCCATCTCTCTTCCTCTGTCTGAAATGGATAAAGATATATTTAAAATAAAATAAAAAAATACATTTCAGATATGCCATTAGCTACCTAAGTGAAAAAATCAGTGTTTCATGAAGACTTTGAGGGATAAAACCAGGAAAGACAAAATGTTTTCTGTGGGTAAGAAAAGAAATATCCAGGAGTAGTAAATCACAATAAAGAAAAACAAAACAAAACAAAACAAAAAAACCCACAATTTAATGATGCTATTTCAGGCAGAAAGTAGAAAAATTTGAAGGCGTACTTTTAAAAAAAAAATTAGCAATAAATACTAAAAAATAAAACTCGTAAAAGAACATTTTGAAAAACAAAAGGCTAAAACAGCTAAATTTAAAAAATCTAAAATCACTGTTACCAGAGCATAAAAAAGATTTATAAGTCAATTGAGACATCCTGTAAATATGAATGTGTCATTGTGATATTCTATATGCACAGTTAAGGGTGTTCTTCTCTTCCAGGCCTTCTTAAAATTCTAAACCATGTTGCCACATAAAAGAGATCAACATGGAGCTTCTGATTCAAGAAGCAATCATAACTGAATTTATATAAAATAGCATACCTGAGCTTTTTCTTTTTTAATCTCTCCCCACCTACCACTCTCCCATTACACCTTCCCTCTGAGATCCCTAAGTCTGTTTCAAACTTCTGTGTATCTGGATATATTTTGTCCATCACTTTGTTTTCTTTATTACATTCCACATATGAGTGAGATCATGTGGTATTTGTCTTTCTCTGATAGGATTATTTCACTTAGCATAATACTCTCCAGTTCCATCCATGCAGTCCCAAAGGATAAGAGATCCTTTTCTATAGATGCACAGTATTCCATGGCTTAAATGTACCACAGCTGTTTTACCCACTAATCTACTAATGGTTACTTGGGCTGTTTCCAGATCTTACCTATTGTAAATTGTGCTGCATTGATCATAGAGGTGCGTAAGTTTGTTCTGACTGGTGTTTTGGGTTTCTTAGAATATATTCCTAGAGGTAGGATCACTGGGTCAAACGGCAGGTCAATTTTTAATTGTTTTGAGGAAACTCCATACTGCTTTCCACAGTGGCAGCACCAGTCTGCATTCCTACCAGCAGCTTACTAGGGTTCCCTTTTCTCCACACATTAGCCAGCACTTATGGTTCCTTGATTTGTTGATGGTAGCCATTCTAAAAGGTGTGAAGGGATACCTCATTGTGGTTATAATTTGCATCTCTCTGAGGATTAGTCACTTTGAGCATTTTTTCATATGTCTCTTGACCATCTGTATGTCCTCTTTGGAGAAGTGTTTATTTAGGTCCTTTGCCCATTTTTTAATTGGATTGTGTTCCTTTTGTTAAGTTGTATGAATTCCTTATATACTTTGGATATTAACCCTTTATCAGATGTGTCATTGGCAAATATGTTCTCCCATACAGTGGGCTCCCTTTTCATTTTGTTGATGGTTTCTTTTGCTATACAGAAGCTTTTTATTTTGATGCAGTTTATTTTCTCCTTCATTTCTCTTGCCCTAGGATATGTATCAGCAAACATATTGCTACGAGAGATGTCTGAGATTTTGCTGCCTGTGTTTTCCTCTAAGATTTTTATGGTTTCATGTCTTACATTTAAGTGTTTTATCCATTTAAAGTTTACTTTTTGTGTATGGCGTAAGTTGGTGGTTTAGTTTCATTTTTTTGCATGTATCTGTCCAATTTTCCCAACACCATTTATTGAAGAGACTGTCTTCACTCGATTGTATGTTCTTGCCTCCTTTGTTAAATATTAATTAACCATAATGGCATGGGTAAATTTCTGAGTTCTCTGTTCTGTTCCACTGATCTATGTCTGCTGTTTTGCAAGTACCAGGCTGTTTAGATTACAGTGGCTTTGTAGTACAACTTGGTATCGGGTATTGTGATCACTCCAAATTTGTTCTTTCTCAAGACTGTTGTGGCTATTCAGGGTTATTTTTGGTTCCATGTAACTTTTTGAAGTATTTGTTCTAGATCTGTGAAATATGCTGTTGGTAGTTTAATAGGGATTGCATTGAATTTATAGGTTACTTTGTGTAGTATGGACATTTTAATGATGTTAATTCTTCCAATCCATGAACACAGTATATTCTTCCACCTGCTTATATCTTCTATCTCTTTTCATAAGGTCCTGCAGGTTTTTTAATTCTTTAAGTTACAGGTTTTTTAATTCTTTATTAAATTTATTCCTAAATGTCTAAATTTTTTTGTTGCAGCAGTAAACAGGATTGTGTTTATAATTTCTCCCTCTGAGAGTACATTATTGGTGTATAAAAATGTCATCAATTTCTGGGTGTTAATTTTGTATCCTGCTACCTTGATGAATTCATTTATTAAATCTAATGGTCTTATGGTGGAGTCTTTAGGATTTTCTATGTACAATATCATGCCATCTGCAAATAATAAAAGTTTTACTTCACCCTAATTTGGATGCCTTTTATGTTTCCTTCTTGTCTGATCACTGTGCCTAGGACTGCCAGTACTTTGTTGAATAAAGTGGTGAAAGGGGACAACCCTGTCTTCCTGTTCTTAGGGGAAATGGTGTTAGTTTTTGCTCAATAAGTATGACATTGGCTAGAGGTTTGTCATATATAGCCTTTATTATGTTGAAGTATGATCTCTCTATTCCCACTTTGCTGAGAGTTTTTCTGAAAAACAGGTGTTGGATTTTACCGAATGCTTTTTCTGCATATATAGATATTATTGTGATTTTTGTCTTTCAATTTATGTGATGTATCACATTTATTGATTTGCAAATATTGTACCAGCCTTGTATCCCTAGAATAAATCCCACTTGGTCATGGTGTATGATCTTTTTATTATATTGCTGGATCTGATTTGCTAATATTTTGTTGAGGATTTTAGGATCTATGTTCATCAGGGATAATGGCCTGTAATTCTCTTTCTTTGTAATGTCTTTATATGGTTTTGGAATTAGGCTAATGCTGGCCTTGTAAAAACAGCTTGAAAGTGTTCCTTCCTCTTGGATTTTTTGAAATAGTTTGAGGAGTGTAGGTGTTAGATCTTCTTTAAATGTTTGGTAAAACTCCCATATGAAGCTTTCTAGGCCAGGACTTTTGTGTGCTGGAAGTTTTTTGATTAGTGCTTCAACTTCATCAGTAGTTAACAGCCTATTCAGGTTTTCTAACTCTTTCTGAGTTTTGGAAGAATTTATTTTTCTAGGATTTTGTTCATTTCGTCCAGGTTGTCCAGCTTGGTAACGGACAGTTGTTCACATTATTTTCTTACAACCCTTTATATTTCTGTTGGGTCAGTTGTTATATGAAAATCTTTTTCCTTTCTGATTTTGTTTATTTGGGTCTTCTCTTTTTGTTTCTTGATGAATCTGGCTAAATGTTCCTCAGTCTTGTTTATCTTTTCAAAAAACCAGCTCTTGGTTTCATTGATCTTTTGTATTTTTATTTTAGTTTCTATCTCATTTATTTCTGCTCTGATCTTTATTATTTCCTTCCTTCTACTTACTCTGGGTTTCTCTTGTTGCTCTCTTTCTAAGTTTTGAAGTTGTAGGGTTAGAGAGTCTATTATAAGTTTATCTTGCTTTTTAAGGTAGGCCTGTAGTACTATGAACTTCCCTCTCAGGACTGCTTTCATTGTGTCACACAGATCTGGAGTTGTTGTGTGTTCATTTTCATTTGTTTCCAGGAAGTTTGTGATTTCTTTCTTGATCTCTTTTGTAACCCATTCATTGTTTAAAAACATGCTATTTAGCCTCCATGTGTTTGAATGTTTTTGAGTGTTTTTACTGCAGTTGATTTTTAATTTCATACCATTGTGGTCTGAGAGATGCTTGATATGATTTTAATCTTCTTGAACTTGTAGAGGCTTGTTTTGTGTCCTAAAATGTGATCTATCTTTGAGAATATCCAGTGTGCACCTGAGAAGAATGTATATTCTTCAGCTTTGGGGTGGAATGTTCTGTAATGTCAACTGAATCCATCTGAACTAGTGGTGATTTAGGGTCACTGTTTCATTGTTGATTTTTTGTTTGGAAGGCCTATCCAGTGAAGCCAGTGGGGTGTTAAAGTCCCCTAGTATGATTGTATTGCGGTCAATTTCTCCCTTAAAGTCCTACAGAAGATTTATTTTATAAATTTAGGTGCATATATGTTTCTCACGGTTATATCCTTTTTTTGGATCAACCCCTTCAGTATTATTTAATGATATTTCTTGTTTGTCCTTATGGTCTTTATTTTGAAGTCTATTTTGTCCAATATGAGTATTGCTACCCCAGCTTTGTTTTCATTTCCATTTGCATGGAAATTTGTCTTTCCATTCCTTCAGTCTCATCTTGTGGAGTCTTTTGTTCTGAGGTGGGTCTCTAGGAGAGAGTATATATTTGGGTCATGTTTTGTTATCCACTCAGCCACCCTGTATCTTTTTATTGTGGCATTTAATTCATTGACACTTAATGTTATAATTTATAAATACTTACCTATTGCCATTTTAATTCTTTATGCCTGTGTTTCTCTTTCTAGTTCTACTTTTAATTACAGCATCTCTTTTAATGTTTCCTGCACTACTGGTTTGGTGGTGATAAACTCCTTTAGCCTTTTTTTGTCTCAGAAGCTCTTTGTTTCACCATCTATCTTGAATGATAGTCTTGTTAGGTAGAGTAGTCTTGGTTTCAGATCCTTGTTTTGGATTACCTTGAATACTTCATGTCATTCCCTTCTGGCCTGTAGAGTTTCTGATGAGAAGTCAGCTGACAACCTTATGTGGGCTCTTTTGTAGGTAAGAGATTGCTTTTCTCTAGCTTCCTTTAAGATTCTATCTTTGCCTTGAATTCTTGGAATTTTAATTATGATGTGGCTGGCCATGGGTCTCTTTGGATTCTTCTTCCTTGGGACTCTTCTGTGCCTTCTTAACTTGTGTGTGACTTTTTCCTTCACCAGATTAGGGAGGTTTTCTGGCATTATTTCATCGAACAGGTTCTCTAACCCTTACTTACTTTCAACCTCCTCTGGCAATCTTATAATGTGAATATTGTTACACTTCATGTTGTCCCACAGTTCCCTTAGACAGTCCTCCTGTTTTTTAACTGTTTTTTTCTTTTTGGATCTCTGAGTGATTTTTTTCTACCCAGTCTTCTAATTCTCTGATCAAGTCCTCAGTTCCTCTAATCTGCAGTTTATTCCTTCCAATGTATTTATTTCTGCTATGGCCTTCTTAATTTCCTTCATCGTTTCCATGTCTTTTTTCATGCTGTTGAGCATCCTTACAATCAGTATTCTGAACTCTCTATCTGTTAGATTGCTTATCTCCATTTCATTTAGTTCTTTTTCTGGAGATTTCTCTTGTTCTTTCATTTAGGGTTTGTTGTTTTGCCTCCCCATTTTGGCTGCCTATTTGTACCTGTTCCTATGTATTAGGTAGATCTGGTAGGACTCTCAGTCTTTTTGAAGGTTCTGGCGCAGGCCAATGTCAGACGCAGTTTGTGACCATCCCTGAGAACCTTGTTTGGAGTTTTCAACAATCCTCAGCTTGAGGTCTCCTCTTGCTGCTGGGTGCAGTTGGGCAGGACCAAGATTCACACAAAAGTCCACTTTTTCAAGGCCTGGGTACACAGGCAGATCAGGCAAAGACTCAAAGTACTCTGAGGTCTGCCTCTGCCTGCAGGCTGATTAATCTGATTCTCCTAATAAGCCTCAGGCTGTAGGCACTCCTCTGGGTAGGGTGAAAGGTTTTCTAGCAGGGTGAGGCAACTGCTTCTTCCCTCAGGCAAATGCAGCAAATAGTCTGCCTGAGAAAGATGTCCTCTACAGCCTGGGGTAAAGATTCAGGACAGGAATGCAGATGGCTACCTTCTGATCTCACTCTCCAGAGCCCACAACCCAAGACTCTCCCCACACAGCTCCAGTCCACTCTGCCCTCCCTCTGATGGAGCCCAAGGTGAGTGGCTGCACATGAAACTTTGTGCATTGACTATTTAAGAGAGTGCTTCCAGTTCCAGCCATCTTTCCCTGGCAGACAGAAACCCAGCTGCTTTTCACAGCCAGATGTTATGTGGGCATCTTTCTCAGTTCTAGAGATATTGGCAGTGATCCCAGCTTGGGGTTTAGGCCCCAGAGTCCTCAGTGGGGAACCCCCTACAGGTGAACTATCCCTCCGGACGTTCAGCTGCTGCCTATGGGAGCCTGGCCAGCCCTCTCATGCTTCTGCACTTCCTACCAGTCTCTAAGCGGTCTCCACTTTAGGTCCTTGGTTATGAGGGCGCTCTCCAGTTCATCTTCAGTTGATTATTCAGGATAGTTTTTCTATATTTTAGTTGTAATTCCAGTTTGGTCCTGAGAGAAGAGTCAGTGTAGCTTCCACTCAGTCTGCCGCCATCTTTAATAGCTGAGCTTTTTAATAAAATACTTTTATTTAAATAAAAGTATAAAAATTATTGTATATCTTTTTTGGAGAAATTTTTGCCCATTTTTAACAATCAGATTATGAGGTTGTTTTTTTTAAAGAAAAGTTTCTTGATTTTTAGAGAGAGAAGAAGGGAGAGAGAAAGAGAAAGAGAAACATTAATGTAAGAGTGCAACTTCCATTGGTTGGCTGCCTCCCACACACGCCCTACAGGGGATCAATCCTGCAACCCAGTCATGTGCCTTTGACTGGGAATCCCACCCAGCAACCTTCTGGTGCATGACACAACACCCAACCAACTGAGCAACTTGGGCCAGGGCAGATTATGAGGTTTTTTGATGTAGAGTTGTAGGAATTCCTTATTTATTTTTTGATATTAACCCCTTATCTGATAAATCATTTGTGAATACCTTCTCCCATTCAGTAGGTAATGTAAATCAAAGCCACAATGAGATACCACCTCACACCTGTCAGAATAGCTATCATCAAAATGTCAACAAATAAGGTGTGCTGGCAAGGATGTGGAGAAAAGGAAACCCTTGTGCACTGTTGGTGGGACTGTAAATTTTAGTGCAGGGACTATGGAAAACATTATGGAGGTTCTTCAAAAAATTAAAAATAGAACTGCCATATGACCCAGAAACTGCTCTTCTGGGTATTTATCTGAAGAAAACACAAACACTCATTTGAAAAGACATACGCACCCCTATGTTCATTAAAGCATTATTTGTAATAGCAAAGATATGGAAGAAACCTAGGTCAATCCATACATAGATGAATGGATAAAGAGGTTAAAGAAAATGTGGCATATGTACACAATGGAGTATTATTCAGCAATAAGAAAAACAAGATCTTGCCCACTGTGACAACACTGGATAAATCTAGAATGTATTATGCTAAGTGATATAAGATAAAGTGAATTACATCTAAGTGTGTAATCTAAAACAAAACAGAATGGAACAGAACCATAGAAACAAAGAACAAACTAGCGGTTGCCAGAGGGGAGGAGGGTGGATGGAATGGGGGAAAAGGTAAAGGTGATTAAGAATTACAAATCTCCAGTTATAAAATAAATAAGCCACAGGGATATAGTGTACAGCACAAAGAATATGTTAATATCTAATAACTTTGCACAGTGACAGATGGTTACCAGATTTATTGTGATTATCACATGGTAAGGTATATAATATAGAATCACTGTGTTGTATACATGAAATAATATTCTATGCCAAATGGACTTGAATAAACATTTTAATGCAGTATAAATATTTGGAATATAAAATGCTGACTTGGAAATATACTGTTTTCTGAAAGTACTAATTTAGGTATCTTTGTTTTTTTTAATATAGAGTACTTTAACTTTATTTTGAAATCTTAGTTATTAATTAGGGTCATATGAGATAATACAATGTTCATTAATTAGATCAAACTGGACAATTATCAACCAGTTGGATTTCTTTGTTAAGTTACCCTTCTGGATAAACTCAAAACTCTAAACATTACTTATACTGCTCCAATATAACACCCAGATTCAGTTTCCTCTACTTCCCATTTCTTACCTACTTTTATAAGGAAAACTGCTGCTATGCCATCTCTCACTTCATTTAAAATTATTCATATATGTTATTCTCTAGTCATGATATAGGGTTCTCTCCCAACCCTTACATTTGTTAACTTCCATTAAACCTCCAAATGTCAGTTTAGATATCACTTAATCCAGAAAGCCTTCCCAGAAATCACAAACATGACCTTCCTATGCACTCCCATTATGACCTATCCACACCATAGCAGTCATTACATATCATAGATGCCTACAAATTTCCTTCTACCCCCCACATTACAATTATTGCTTATTACAATAAGCTTTGTAGAGGTAAGGACCATTTCTAACTGTCCACTATATTTGTATCATTAGCACACTGTTAGGCCCATGTAAATTATTCAATATTTAACATGGAATGTGAAGATGGCATAATGGAAGAACAGGAAGGATGAAAGCAGGCTGGCTAGAAGGCTTTCACTTATTCATGGTCAGTCACCAAGTTGTAAGTCAGACTTTCTACTGTACTCTACATTTCCCCTTCAGCAAAGAGTTACTCTTATTACCATTTAACTTTTTTAATGCTCCAGAAATGATCACAAAGCAAAATAAAATGCTTTCTCATTGCTGTTTATACCTCTCAGTTGCTTTACATGGTTTTCTATCATTACATGGAAAATATGTAAGGTTCCAAAGGTAAAATTCAGGAGATTTATATTATTGCCTAAGACACTAAGTATACCACACACAATTTGTAGTTGTTAAAATCAGTCTTAAATATATTTCTACTTCCAGTTTCTAACTATTTTGAAGTGATATCAGTTTACATCTTCTTTTGAAAGGGAATCTTGGGAGTGTTATCGCCAAAAAAAGACAGAGTGGGCAATTCTAGGGCTATGTCCTCCCTAAAAAACTAGTGAGCTGGCAAAAGCTGTCAGAATGAACTTCTGAAGAATTCTGGAATCAAGTAAAAAATATACAACAATCACAGGAAGAGAAGCTACTGTTTTGTTGTAAAAAGCATTGTCCCACCTGCAATCAATGAAAACAGTCATGAAAGTAACAACCTGCACTGCACTCCTGTGGATTGCTAGAGCCACGGAAAGCAGTAGGGACCTTATTTTCAAAGAATTGTGGTTGTGGGGCTCAACTACCTGACAGCTCACTAAAAGACACACGCAAAGAATGCCTTTTGTTTCACAGAACTCAGAATATTCCCACAGCTGGGCCACTTTTGCTGAAAGCATTTAATGCTACAGGTATTAAGTGCATTAGCCTAGAACAAGAAGAAACAATGATATATTCTAAATTATAAAGCTCTTCAATTATTAATTTCTAAAAGTATTTTCAAGATAAAACTATATCTAAAGCAGTCCTATGTCTATCATAGCAATTAAATTTGCAGTTACAAACCTTCTCACAAACAAAACCCCAGATCCAGGTGATTTCACAGATGAATGCTATCGTCTGTGGAAAAATTACTACCAATTTTACACAATCTTTTCCCAAAATTTTAAAAAGAGAAAATACTTCCAAACTAACTTTATGGGCCAACAATACCATGATAATAAATCCAGGAAAAAAATATCAGAGGGAAAGAAAAAAAACTACAACCAAACAACCCTCATAAATATAGCCACAAAAAACATTAACAAAATATATACCAGGAATGCAGGTTTACCTTAATAATCAACATATCAAACAATGTAATTCACCATATCAACATTAAAAAACAAAGCCATATGATTCTCTCAAAAGATATTTTTAAAAAATCATTTGAAAAGATTCAAAACAATTTATTAGAAAAACTTTCAGCAAACTAGGATTATAAAGAAACTTCCTCAAACTGATAAAAGGCACCTATGACGATAATGAATGGTTAATGACTGCATACTTTTTAGGAATAAGACAAGGAAGTTTTCTCCAACTGCTTGTATTCAGCATCATACTGAATATATTTGTAAGGTCTGTGCACTTCAAAGCACAAAATTAAAATTTTTTTCAAAAAAGAAAGAAAATGAGAACCTAAACAAATAGAGAAATGTGCCATTTTCAAAGATTGGAAATCCTAATCAAAATTGTGGCTGTCTTTTTATTAAAAATTCACAAATTGATTCTAAAAATGTATATGAACAATAAAGGGGACTATAATAGTCAAAACAAATCTGAAACAGAACAAATTGGAGAGGTCCTAAACTACCAGATTTTATGACTTACTATACAAAGCCACATAAATCAAGACAGTGTGGTACTGCTGTAAGAATATGCATATGCATTAATAGAACATAACAGAAAAGCCAGAAATAGACCTACACAAATCAAAAAAACAAATCAGTAAATAATCAACAATTACAGACAAAGGTACCAAGATGAATAATGGGGAAAGAACAATATATACAAATAGTGAGGAAAAACTGGACATCCACATGCCAGGAAATGAACCTGGACTCTTATTTTACACTATTCACAAAGTAAGAGTTACATTTATAAAACATCTAGGAAAAATCTCCTTATCTTTTTGATTAGGCAAACATTTTTTAAACAGGTCACAAAGGACAACCTGCATAGGGAAAAACTGATAATTTGGGCTTCTGCAAAACTAATATACTGTTAAAAGAATGAAAAAACAAACAACAGCCTGAAAAGAAATATGTGGAAATCATGTGATAAAGGAACTGTATCCAGAATACATAAAAAGCTCTCGCATCTTGCTAGTAAAAAAATAAATAACTCAATTTTTTTTTAAATGGGCAAAAGATCTAAACATATTTTTTAAAAGATATTAAAATGTGTTCTAAGCACATAAAAAGATATTCAACATCATTTGTAAGAAAATGAAAATTCAAACCATAGTTAAGTTACCATACACACCCACAAGATTCAAATAAAAAAGACTGATAAATACCAAGTAGAGTATATGAAACAGTTGGAACTACCACACATTTTTCGTGTGAATGCAAAATGACACAGCTACTTTTGAAAAACATTTGGCAAATTTCTTATAATGTGAAACAGATACTTACCCATACATCCCAGTAATTCTACTCTTGGTATTTACCCAAAGGAAATGAAGACATAGATTCATGAATTTTTACTAATGGTCTAAAAATGGAAATAACTACTGGAAAAAACTAGAAACAAAACTCTTTGCTTAATTTTCATCTCATTGCTGTTTGTTTGTTTGTTTTAAATGTTGTGTATCTGCTATACCAGATCTCCGCTTCCTTTGCCCTTGTGCCTTTCCACTACAGCCAGATCTGTTTAAAACAAATGCCACCCCTCCAGCTTACAGCCTCTCAATGACTTCTTACTCTTCCTATAACAGAATACAAGTTCTTTCCCCACAGTGTAAAACCTGAATAAATCTTCACATCTACCTCACCAATTTCACCTTCTGTTGCTCACCCTACCCCAACTCCGTTGCTCATTACAGGCTCCAATCTCTCAGACTGAGATCAGCTTCTCAACAGACCTTTATTTCCCCCAGTTCCCAGGCGTTTTGCTAACTGTATCCTCTGTCTACAAGGATCTCTCACTGGCTCTTTACATGATGTGAAAAGTTGACATTAAGTGAAGCCATTTTATTATTATTATTATTTTAAACATATCTTTATTGATTTCACAGAGAGGAAGGGAAAGGGAGAGAGAGAAACATCAATGATGAGTCATTGATCAGCTGCCTCCTGCACCCCCCACACTGGGGATCCAGCCTGAACCCGAGCATGTGCCCTGACCGGGAATCAAACCCAGATCTCCTGGATCCTAGGTCAATGCTCAACCACAGAGCCACACCTGGCCGGGCAAGTGAAGTCATTTTAAAATAGGGCTTGAGAAGCCATTCTAAATGAACTGCTTTGTAGGTCTTACCCCTTAAAACTCTGAAATACTGAACTGGGCAAAATAACCTTTGGACTGGGCCAAACCAACACTGTCTTACAAAGAACTGTTTAAAAATCTAACAGGAAAGTAGATGAAAAGAAAGGACTAATGATTATTTATGTTCTTTAGAATCAGTAACCAGCCATTTATAGCTAAAGAGCAACCTAGCTTGTTAGTATCAATAGAAAATCCTCCCTTCTATTGATGTAATAATTTCCTTTCCTTTTCTCATAAAAACTCCTTTCCTTCACCCCATAATGGAGACAAAACTTGGGCTGCTGCCTGAATCACTGCCTCCGTATTGCAATTCACTTTTACTTTATATAGACATTTGTTGCCTCTCACTTTTACTTTTTATTTCTAAGGTTAGAAATAACCAGCTCTTTCTCATATTTCAGGTCTCAGTTTGAATGATCACCTCTTCAAAGAGGCATTGTCTCCCATGTTCTATATTAAAATACATTACAGGTATTTCATTCATAGCATTAATTACAATCTGTACTTGATTTATGTGTGAATTATCTGTCTCCCATAAAAAATATAAGCTCCTTAAGGGCAGAGTCCTAGTCTTGCTCTCCATTATATATCCTAGTGCCTACTTCTGTATCTGGTACATAATGTAACTTTCATGCAAGAGGGCAAAGAAATCCCAGTAGCTAATGAATCAATTACAGTCATGCACACTGCTTAATGACAGGCATATGTCCTAAATGCACCATTAGGTGAACATTAGCGTGTACTTGCACAAACCAAGATGGTAAAGCCTACAATACTATACACTTAGGCTATATGGTATAGGCTATTGCTCCTAGGCTACAAACCTATACAGTATGTCACTGCAGTGAATACAATAGGCAATTGTAACACAGTGGTATGTGGTAACTATTGGTGTATCTAAACATATCTCAACAAAGAAAAGGTACAGTAAAATTACAATATAATGCATAAAAAGAAATATACCTACATAGGGCACTTAGCATGAATGGAGCTTGCAGCATTGGAAGTTGCTTGGGGTGAGACAGTAAGTAAGAAGTGAGTGTGAAAGCCTAGGAAATTACTATATACCACTGTAGACTTTATAAACACTGTACACTTAACACACAATAAATTTATTTTAAAATTTTTCTTTCTTCAATAAATTAACCTTGGCTTTCTGTAACTTTTTTTATTTTATAGACTTTTATTTTTAACATTTCTACTCTTTTCTAATAACACTTAGCTTAAAACACAAACATACGGTACAGCTATATAAAAATATTTTCTTTATACCCTTATTCTATGAGATTTCTAATTTTTTTTACTCTTTAAACTTTTTTGTTAAAAACTAGTAACAAACACACATAGTGTACACCTATATAGGGATAAGATCATCAATATCACTGCCTTCCACCTCTACATCTTGCCCTACTGGGAGGTGTTCAGGGTCAATTAACACACATGGAGCTGTCATCACTTATGATAGCAATGCCATCTTCTGGAATACTTCCCGAAGGACCTGCCTGAGCCTCTTCTTGAGGAGGTGTCATTCTTTTTCAGAAATATGTCTATCCTAGTTTGCTTGGTTCATTTTTTTTCTTCATCATGGATTTGTCTGTGAGCAGATAAAGCATCATGAATATTCTTCTCTATTAATGAAAAACTTTTGGTGTTGGGGTCTAGGTATTCAAACTTTTTAGGGAAATTGTTAAAGTTTGAAAAAAGCTTCTGCTAACTTTTTCACTGTAAATTTTCTTGCAGTTTTTGCTATGTGTTCCAGTTCCAGTTCCAACAATTCATTATTCAATTCCTCAGGAACCACCTCTAGGAGCGCCTCAATGTCAATACTAAAGGTTAGAGTTGTTTACCATCTCAACGACAGCCTTGTTGATTTTGGCAAACTCATCATCCTTAGCAAATCTTTTGAAGTCATAGGCTGTAAAGTCATTAGGTGATAGGAACTTTTCAGCTCCATTATAATCTTATGGAACCACTGTCACATATATGTGCTCTGTTGTTGACCCAATCAATGTTATACAGCACATGATGCACTACAAAGCGTGTTTCCCAATTAGATACTTAGATTATAATTCAAAGTAATAAACTCCATTTTTCACCATAAAACTTAAAAATCCCTTCACAAATAATCCTCATTATATATTTTATTGTGTGCATATATACACAGAGATGCGTACACACACAAATATACACATATGGCAGTGTCTACACAGAAACTATGGAATCAGTCACGTCAAAGTCTGACTCACAAATGTTATATAAGAGCAAAATGTATTTCATTTCTAACCTTTTAATGTTTAATTGCAAATAATATTGACTATCTGAGATTTTCAAGAGTTGACTGCTTTGATATTAAAATATAACTTTATTCCAGTTATTTCCTTCAATTTAAATTTAACTGTGTAAGAAATGACTTTTTTTTTTTTAATTTATCTTTACTGTTGAAAGTATTACAGATGTCCCCATTTTTCCCCATTGACCCCTTCTACCCCCACCCACTCCCTCTCCCCAGGCCTTCACCACACTATTGTCTGTGTCCATTATTGTCCTAGAAATTGCCCTCCTTCTCTCTGGAGACCCAGGAGCCTTATCTCATTTCTTGGCTCAGTATGTTGTATGTACCTCATTTTACCTTTCTGTATCTGAACCACTCATGTATATGGGGATCTATAACTCTCTCACGTATGTGGGGCTCCCGTAAGTATGCATGTAATTAAATTTGGTTATTTTCTCTTTTTAATCTATATCATGTCTATTTATTAGGCCAGCCAAAAGAACCTAGAAGGGTAGAGAAAAATTTCTTCCTTCCCCAAAATCCATCTCCAACACATCATGACTTTAAAAATAAAATAAAACTATCTCCCTAAAGTAAAATTTTTTTCATAATTACACTTCTCCCAATCATAACAACTTGACACGTTCACTTACCTGACTCTTCTGCTTTTTCTCTCCATTCCAATTGTCAAGTCCTAATATTTCTTTCTTACTCACCTATCTCAGCCTCAAGCCTTCCTCATTTTCCCTAGCTACCACACCAAGTAGTTTCAAATTCCTTCTTTTTTTCTTCCTTACAATACCTTCCTACTTCAAGTCATCACTGAATACCACTGCCAACTTCATCTTCCTAAAATAGCACTTTGATCTCATAATATTCATTTTCTCAATAGCCTTTCTACTAAATTAATTTTTATTTATTATCTGAATATATGAATTATCTGAATTTATTGTCAAAAATCCTACAATAGATTTTCACAGATGTACTGACTAGGCCCAAAAGGGTAATATAGAAAGAGAGCTAGACCTCTGCTAAACCCTATGGACAGAGTACATTAGTATGCTAAGTACATCAGTTTATTTCTCCTCTAAGGCCCAGTTTCCACATGTTTATTACAATCTCTCAGATATTCTGGTTCTAGGATGCCACATATTATACAATCTCTACTAAGATGACAACTGTGATGTATGCAACAGCAATCGTATCATAGAACAAGAAGGAATTGAGAATCTCAAGACCCTAAGTGGGTAAAATAAATTTTAAAACACTGCAAGTATTTTAAAAATTGCACTGGATAAACTACAGTAATTTCCTAATGAGGTTAAAGCAAAAGAGAAAATGTAATGATTCAAAACTTCAGTTTGAGAGAAATAAAAAATATGTGACTAGAACCAAATAAATAAATAAATAAAATAAATCCTGATTCCTACAAGTGACAAGTTGTTTGAGATAAATAAATCAAGTACTTCACTCAAAGAGCTGGAAAAAAAATTTTTAATGTAACCATGAGTAAATTATGAGGAAAGAAATTATAAATGTTAAAGCAAAATTTCATGGGTTAGAAAACAGAAATAAACCCACAATGTCATTCCTAGGAGAAAAAAGATTAATATATACAGCCCTTAGACAAAAAAAGAAAAGACTCTGAAAATTGTAAGTAAAATATAGCAAATAAGTAGATTTTTCTTCTCGTAAGACGTGTTCAATCTGTGTTAATAAATTTATAGAGAGAATAGGAACTGAATCAAATGTTTCTCAAAGTTTATCTCTGAGTTGTGGGCTTACAAATCTTTTCCTTTTAGTTTTACATATTTTCTGATTCTATAAATTTTCTAAAAGAATCTTTTAGCCTTGGTTAGTATGGCGTAGTGGATAGAGTGTTGGCCTGTGAGGTTTGACCCCTGGCCCTAGTTGGAAACAACCAATCAATGTCTCTCTCACATCTATGTGTGTGTCTAATTCTCTCTCTCTCTTTCTCCTCCTCCCTCCCTCCCTTCCACTCTCTCTAAAATCAATGGAAAATATATCCGCTGGTGAGGATAAAAAACAAACAATCTACTTTTATAATCAGAAAAAAAATTAATTTCTGGAGGACAGGGTTGTGAAAACTCTCAGTATCAGGGGTTATATATAAATACTAGATTATAAAGCCCCTGAAAATAGGACCCAAATTAGTCTTAATGACCAATCCATGAGCAGTACCTGTATAGTGTGCACTGAAATAGCTGAAACTATTTTATATCTATTAAGCAAGCATTCAATATAGTTTTCATGACATTAGTATATTTAAAAGCAAGTTTAAAATAATATTAACATTTTTAAACTTTCCAATTTTATAGCCCTGCAGACTACTTGGTAAAAGAATTCATGCCAATTCTTCCACAAAAATAACCTACCCCTTAGATACAAAATTTCCAGCAAACTTAATGCTATTCAACTTTCCACCTTTAGTTCTACTCCATAATATCCAAAGTAGTCCCCCTTCCTTACACAATTTCTCTTCTTTCCATAACATGGAAATTTATCAAGTTTCCAATCAGAAAATAAAAGCTAATTGAAGGAATATGATAAAGTCTAGGAAAATGCTGATTAAGGATAACTCTTATTAAGAAGAAAAGGAACTAGCACAGGGATAAAAGCCAGTTTTATTTTTAAGTGCTATGTTACAAGTGGTTGTTGCTGACCCACAATTGATGACAACACAAATCTTTGGAGTCAGCTAACTTGGCGCCAAATCCCAATTCTGCCACTTACTAAATCCATGACTTGGTAAGTAACTCTTCAGCTTAACACCAGCTATCTCATAGGGAAATGATTATTAAAGAGGCTATTTCATGTAAAGTATCCAACAGTGACCAGCTCAGACTAGGTTCTGAATAAATTTTAAGTTTCCTTACTTTTCCAGTATGAGGTGGGCAGTTAGAAAAAAAGAAGGAAAAAGGTCTGGTTCACATGGTAATGATACCCATGATTTTAATTTAATTACCAATATGTGCTGATCAACAAATCTAAACACCAAGCGTTTGATATTATTAAATATTACAGCAATATTATTTTTTAAAATTACCCAAAACTTTTAAAGATAGTAAAAAATCACAAAGTACTGGTTTTTCTTTTTAGAAAACAGAAATATACATTTTATATTGTCATAAAAATTAGTAATTTCCCTAATAAATATAATACCATAAGTTAACATCATCTAGCCTAAAATCAATAATCCCTGAAATAAAGAAACATGCCTAACCTCAGCTTACATAAATATTTATTAAAAATTCTTAGGTGTATTAAGATCAGTACGTATTTTATACAGAATTCCCAACTTTGGGTAATTTCTTCACTTTTCCTTGATCTATAGCTTAAACTATGTACAGAAATCAGAATCAAAACAATTTTTACTAGAAATAAGATTCCATTTTTATGTCAAATTTATATCAATTAATGTAATATACAGCATTAGGCAAAAGTAGGTTTACAGTTATTTGTATAGAAAATAACACTAAGTAATAATGCAAGAATAAACTGTTTCACGTACTCACAACTGTAAACCTACATTTGCCCACTCTATATATTTACATATAATGCAGTTTAATTATATCAAAGAGCTATTTTAACCATTTGAAAATTATGTCACAGCAAATACTACCAACAATTTAACATTCAGAGTGTAACAGTCAAGTGCTTATTCAAGAGGATCAGAATATGCCACCCAAAATATGCCACTTTGGCAGTAGGATTATTTTAAACTGAAGGTAATTAAGAACCAACAGATTCAGGAAGAGTTCTCTACCCACCCTTTTCTGCCTAAAATGCAGGGCATAAATTTACCTTTGTGAAAGAGACATAAATATCCTGCTTCTGCTGTGCTAGGATGAGAAGAGCAACCCTTAATCACTGGAAATGGAGAGCCAGGCACCAAGATGAGTCTGCATAAACCAATTTTACTAAAAATAACCCTTCTACTAGTTCTCCTAAACACTTCCCAGTCACTACTTACATGGAGTCCACTGAAGTCCAAAGCCTCTTTCCTTTGTTAAGGATATATAAGCTCTGATTTCACTTCTTTTCCATGCACTTCTGTGCATGTAAAAATATTAAAAATCTGTATTCCTTTCCTCCTGTTAATATCTCTTGTCAGTCAATTTCACAAGCCCCAAGTCACTGAACCTAAAAGGGTAAAGGGAAAGTTTTTCCTTCTCAACACTACCATAAAATAGTAAAAAGTTTAGAGATGGATCTCTAGTTCTTTCAATTTATATATCACCAAGTGAAGTTATCTCATTGTTCCTTTACTATCCTGCATTTCCCTAGTCTATTGACTTTCCAATACACTATCTTAAAGTTTCTCTTCTCTGCTTAAACTTTCAAGACCCCCTACCCCTTCCTTACTCTAGTGATGGCAAGCTTTTTTTGCACTAATAGAAGCAAGTAAAAAATAGTTTCATCATCTTCTATCACATTAACACTGCAGGTGAACCCATATAATCCACCGTCCCATCTCTTCATATGGATGAACTAACCAAGTTCCTATATATTAAGCCAACTCTTCCATCTATGCCCTCTACATTCTATACCCTTTCCTTTTGTGAATATAGTTCCAAGAATTGTTCCTAACTTCTGCGGCCATGCGTCATCAGAAACTGGATCATTTCCTCCACTGAACCATTCCTATCAGAGCATAAACATCCACCCAATCTTTAATAATCATTTACTCAACCTCACCCTTCAGCCACTAGCCTATCTGTTTCTTCTTCTTTACAGAATCCTCCTCATCTCCAGGATTTAACAAAATTTGAATTGCCCGGGTCCCAGTACTTGCATCTCTTCTCTGTCCATACTCACTCCTAGATGACTTTATGTAATCTCATGGCTTTTAGTAGCAACTAGGTATTACTGACTCACAAATGTTTATCTTCAGCTCTTACCATTTGCAGCCTCCTATATTGAATTGATTTCTTATCATCTCCTCTTATATGGGTAATAGACACCTAAAATTTAACAGGGCCAAGAACAAACTCCTAATCTTCTTCCCATCCCATCCCCATATTAGATCCTCTAGTGGACTTTCCAGTCTCAGTCGATTGCAAACCCTCCACCTGTCCAGTTAGTCAAGACAAAAGTTTCAGGGTCATTTTGACTCCTCTCTTTCTCAAGTGCCCCCATCCAATGGCTAACAAATCCAGCTACTGTGCCTTCAAAATATATCTATAATTTGATCAATTCTTACTCTTGTACTGCTACCACCATAATCTGAAACAGTATCTATCTCTTGTCTGTGTTACTGAAAGAACCTCCTCAATGATTTCTCTGTATCCACCCTCACTGCCTAGGGTTTATTCTCAGCACGGGTTTTAATAGGATTGATGTAATTGCTAAGTAGATCATATCTCTCCACTGCTCAAAACACTCCAATGGCTTACCAAGTTTCAATAAAATCCAAACTTGTATAGCCAGCCACCTACATGATCTATTCATCCTCCACCTCTCAAGTCTAATCTACCAACTTCACTTCTGCTCCAGCTATACTGTTGTTTTGACAGTCTCCATCCATGCATACTTGCTATTCCTTCAGACTGCCATAGTCTTCCCCTAATATCCACATGGCTCTCTCCCTTAAGGTCTCTCTTCAGGTGTTGGCTTATCAGAGGCCATCCCTAAACTACTTTACTTAAAATAGTAAACTACTTAAACCCAGAACTCCCTCTATGCTTCTTTTCCACCTTATTTTCTCCATAGAAAGTTTCTATTCTTACATAGTATGTATTTTAGGTGTGTGTTTATTGTATACCACCTATCCCTAGAATGTAACCTCCATGAGAGCAGAGACTTTTGTCTGCTTTGTATGCACTTTTGTCTGCTTTGTATGCTGTTGTTTTACCTCTAGCACCTGGCACATATTTGCCATTTAATAAATACTGGGTAAATAAATACATTTAGTCCTTCAGCATAATTTACAGAGCCCAATTCTATACCCCCACAGGGAATTATGAAAGATGCACAAAATATGAAACAATATTTGATGATGATATCAGAGAGCTACAAAGACAATGAGCAATTGCAAAGCCAGACCCAGAGAGGAAGAAAGCTCAGAGAAGTAAGCCCAATATTGGAAATATCTTTCCCCTCAAAGCAAATGTCCACTGCAAAAGCAACAGTTGAAAGGCTGAGAACCTGAATATAAATTTTAACATACACATGGAAATAGTGTGACAAACACTATGGTTCAGACACAAGAGAAAGGCCTTTACAGGCACCCCAGGCTTTTTTCTTGCTACACTGAAGAGATACTCCCCAGGAGTAAGGGTGGGGGGAAAATAGCCCAAACATTCAAAGTGAAAGAAACCAGGAACAAAAGACTATATATTATATGACTCCATATAGAATGGGCAAATCCACTGGGACAAATAGCAGATTAGTGGTTGCCTGGGGATAGAAGGAATATAGATTGGGAGATACAGAGTTTCTTTTGGGGGTGATGGAAATATTCTGGAATCAGACAGTAGTGACGGTTGTACAACAACATAAATACTAAAAGTCACTAAATTGTACCATTTAAAATATTTATGATAGTAAATTACATGTAATGTGAATTTTATGTCAGTTAAAAAAGAAACAAGCAAGCCCTTACAGAGACCAAGCACAAATTCAGCTTATCTCAATTCCAGACTGGATTATAACAGTTTGAGATGACTAGGGTCTCAAGCCTAAGGTGCCAGCCTGAACCAAAACATGGTTATTAAGAAATGGGATGAACAGAATGGACACAGATGGAGTTTAAGGCTGGGTGGGCCAAAGAGACCCTCTGTTGCTCCCCCACCATTAAAGGGGGGCCCCAAACAAATCCATCCTGTTTACCCCAGTTTTGAAAAATGTTTAAAGCCAGAAGGCAGAGACTGCAATAACAGACCTGACCTACAATACCTTGGGACAGTGGCTAGGTAGGTTAATCAAAATAAATATTGACAAAAGGGCAGGGTTCCATGGCTCAGTACCTCACCAGGGACCCAAAAATTTTTGCACCAGAGTGGATAACATAGGGGGTGGAAAAGAAATGTTTCCAGGACTCTTTTAGACAAGAGTTCCATGAACTTTGGTACTAAAACTCATTAGTGAAGTCCTGACTTGAGTTACAATTAGATTGGGAGAACATAAAAATATAATGGCTAGCAAATGATATGAAAGTTGGAATGTTTAAGTCAACATTATGTAAAGAAGCTGTATCAACCTTGCCTGAATATTTATGGGGATATTATATCTGGTTGGGGAACACTATCCCCTACCTAATAGTATGAAACCGAACCCTGTGGATGAAGTCCTAATAGGAGCTACAGTTAGGAATGTTGGAGTTGATGAAATTAAGATAAAGGTTTGCAGAAGAATTGGTATATTTCAACAGGCTTTATGTAGTCTCTTTTTTCTGACTGTATTATGGGGATGGACATTCTGTCTGACTGGGAAACATTTACCCTACCTAGTATTGTAAAACAGAAGTCATATAAATCCACCCTTCAAGCAGTATTAACTGAACATGCTAAATGGGTAATATGGCCTGAGCCCTAAAGTATGGGACAGAAGCTAGAGTGCTGGTTGGGACAAATTATCTGTGTGATAGCCCTATGTGAAGTATAGACTAGGGCTTATGGGGTTTACTCGAAGAGGCTGAGAGAGAGCCTCCCAGCAAATATGACTGGAACTTTGGACTAGAGAATTTACATTTGAGGGACATTTACTACCTGGCTATTGGAGAGTATTAATTGAAGCTACCTCTTTGACTGAAGGGCATATAATGATTTTGAAACCCGAAATAGCCATAATGTCCAGAATGAAGTCAGAGAAACACTATTATGGGGATGACAGTGCCCACAAAAGTAACATAATAAAATGGATATGGTTTATAAAGGATCATGCTGCTTGGGGAATACAAGGAGGAGATTCTCCCGAGCAGGGAGCCTCTTTTCTCCTAGGACTGAATATGAAACTGTGCAAGGAGCTGCTGGATTCTATTGTCACTTGGAAAGTGCCCTATAAACCATTCTTGACTGCCCAACAAAGAGACAATAGTGTGGTGAAGGCCTGGGGTGGGACAGGAACTGGGTGGAGAGGGACACTGGGGGGAAAATGTGGGATATCTGTAATACTCTCAACAATAAAGATAAATAAAATATAAAAATTTAAAAAAAAGAGCTGCTTTGTTTGTGGATGGCAGCGTCAAGGTGAATCTACAACATCCTGTTTGGAGGGCCACCACTCTGATTGCAGAAAGTAAAAATAGATCACCCTGGTGGCTGAATTACATGCTATTTTCCTATTTGATTCTTCCAGTGGAAGAATTAAACAGTGGTAAAAGCCCCAAAGTTTGGATTTTTACTGGCCCTATGATCAAGACAGAGGGCAATGTAAACCTAGAATATTAAAGGAATGACTATATAGGACATGACCATATGGGAATCTGAGCAGTGCATTAGAGTAGGACATGTTGATGCCTATCAGAAGTCTCTTTCAGTTCAGAACTGCAATTGACAAGCAGGTAACCCTATGTCCTCACTTAAGCTGGTCATCTGGGCCCATGAAATGAGTAGACATGGGGGCAATGCAGTAGACTGCAGCAATGCAGAGATGGGCTGAAGTTTCTCTTGAGCTCTCTGAGGCACAAAATGCCAATAAGAACTGTTCTGTTCTGTTAGCCAACAGAAGAGGTAGAGACTGCAGATGGCCATGTGGCAAATTGCCTAGTGGGAAGGCCCTGATCATAGATGGCAAGTCAGACTGATATTAGCAGCCCTGGGGGCTACAAATGGGTCTTGACAGGAATAGACAGACACTGATTCTGGATGGGGTTTTGTCTACCTGGTGGTAGATGAAAATGCTCAGAGAGCTATAAAAGAACAGAACAGACAATACTGCACCAATTTGTACAGCTGACAGTCATTTCTTCAGACCAGGATATACATTTTATAGGCCTAATATTCAACAATGGACAGACAGATATCCTCCTCAGAGTAATAGTTTGATAGAGAATTGGAATGCACAATTAAAACACTGGTTGTCTAAAATGGAGGGAAATAAACTGCATGGCCATACTAAAGTTGACAGATAGATAGATAATGATACATGATGATAGATAGGAAGTAGAGATATATCTTATAATCCATGTAAAATGTTTACAAAATATCTAATATATACTAAATGCTTAGTATTATTATTATCCATTATTTTTTCCTAGACAAACCTAATGTTAGCAAGTATATCTGTCTATCCTCGCAAAGAGGACCAGAGCCATAGCTCATCTTGTTCTCCTCTACACATTTTTTTCTCTCAACTTCCTTGTAATTTTAAAAATTATATTTAACAACACATTTTATGGCTTTATTTCTGCATCATTGTATCCAGTGTCCCACTATTCTATTTTGGTTCACTGATCTTCTTGCTAGAGTACATACAGCATTAGTAATTCTTTCATCAATGATCAATGGATAGGACAGATTCCCTGTCTACCTGACATTGTATTTATTTGTATCTTATTCTAAAATGTTAATTTGTCTAGATAAGACATTTCTAGATTCAAAGTTATTTTCCTCTAGCCCTTTTATCAGTGCACTGTATTGTGAACTCCAATGTTGCTGATAAGATATGTGCTGTCCATCTGATTCTCAGTCCTCTGTAGATAATCTGTTGGTATTTTAAATACGTGTAAATATATAGAGAGAAATACAAAAATAAAATAGATACAGATATATCCATGGATGGTGGGCATTACAGTTTAATTTGCATGATTACTAGTGAATGTGAGCACTGTATAACAGTTAGGTGTCTTGAGTTTGAGATAAGACTCCCTGTGTTATAATCTAGACACTAACACTACTGTATAACCTTAGGCAAGTTACTTAAACATGCATCCGTGCTCAGATTCCACATCTGTAAAGTGTGGATAATAATAGAATCTATCTCATAGTGTTGTTGTGAGATTTAAGAAAGACAGTCAAATGAATGAATTCAAACCCATGATATTGAATAAAAATGAAAATGAAAATCAGAAAAACTCACATACAGGCTTCCATTTTTATAAAGCTTGTTTTTTAAATCATAATTAAGTAGTAACAGATGGTTGAGGACCACATTTTTTTTTAATCATGTAAAAAGAAAATGATAAATATTCATAAAATCAGTTACTCTAAGGAAGATGAGGAAAAATGGGATTGTAAAGTAACACACAGGGAGCTTCGACAATATTGGTATTATTCTAGATTACAAGTGGATGATGGGTATTATCTTATTATTAAGAATGGGGACTGGGTGAAGAACAGAAGATCATTACCAAATACTTAATAGCTGAATTTATCTTATCCCACTACACCTGATTGCAAGCTTTCAAATGCACTGGAAAAAGTCTGAGAGCATATACACCAAAATTAAAGATATTAAAAAATTGAGAGACACTAAGAAGCCAGATAAGGTTGAAGAATGTAAGTTTTTAATAACCCAATAAGATGATTATGTGACTTTTACCCCCAGGATTGACAGCTAGTATAGAGAACATACATATATATGTTTTCATGAGATTATAAAAAAATAAGAGTGCCAAGATCAAATAAGCCAAAGACTCTCACATATGTACATAACTGAAATAGTATTCAGTTGGATCTGAATTTGGTCTTTGCTCATCTTGAGGTACACTGAACTATAGAGAATGCAGAAGCACTTAAATTTCAAAAAAGGAGGTAAAAGAGAATACCAAAGGGAAATGGTGGGAATACAAAGAAACATTTTCATGGAAAAGGAGCCAATGATAAAGAAGCAGGTCAAAGAAAGAAAAGGCCATGTTTTCTCACATCTCTAAGCTTCTGCATATGCTTGAAATGCCTTTTTAATCCCCTTGATCTGGCTGACAGGATTCAGCCCAGGAGTTACTTCTTCAAAGAAAGCATTTTCTAACCTATATCCCCAGTACCATTTCCTAAGAATGTACAACTGAGCCTATCTTTATGAAAGCATTTATCAATCTATAATTGTTATTATTTCATTATCTGTCTACAACTAAATAATGTGACCTGAGTAAAAACTATGTATCTAATTGCTTTGACCCATTATAGTGCCCAGAAAATAAGTACTCACCAAGTGGTGACCACATACTTAACCACAGCACTATATACCAAGTTTACATGAAAAGAAACATTTTCACAGAGGTTTGTATTTTGGGCAATGCCCATGGAAGAATAACATGCACAACTGAAAGAGGTAAGAACATGGCTTAGAATTAACCTCAAGATATCGAGTTTACCAGTAAAACAGCATTTCGGTCAAAGTAAATACAATTCATTTTGATTACTGAATGTATTTTAATTCTCAAACTGTATTCACATTTTAAAACTTTGAGCTGCTTAACAAAAACTAAATAAAAGTGTTAAAATATTAATTAAAATACTGATTATTTTATTATTAAAGTGCTAATTAAAATTATTAAAATAGCAAACTTAATTAATTTCTATGCCCACTTTGTGCAAAGCTTTGTATTACCTGAGTCAGTGAGTGAACACAAATAATGGTTTAAATACCTCTTGATCAAAAAACATTTTCAAATATTATTCTTTTCCCCCCTTGTTTTTTTGTTAATCTTCACTTGAGGATATTTTTCCATGATTTTAGACAGAGTAGAAGGAAGGGGGGAAGTAGAGAGAGAGACAGAGAGAGAGAGACAGACATACAGACATGGATTGATTGCCCCCCAAATGCCCCGGCGGACCAGGCAGGGGACCGAACCTGCGACCCTGTGGTGTGAGGGCCAACACTCTAACCTCTGAGCAACACCAGCCATGGCTCAAATGTTATTCTTATAAAATGTAGGACTAAAATTTACTACATTTTTACTTGTTTTTTGGAGGAATTAGCATTTACAGTATTTCACTAATTCTATAGTAATGTAAAAGATGTGCTTTTTTAGTTACAGGCCTCTATGAAGTCTACACGGAAAAATACCTGATAAGCATGAAGCTGGAGGTGTGTCTATTAAAAAAAGAAGTAAAAATAAGCCAAATAGCACTCTGAAAAAGGTACCATATTGTATCTCACTGGTTTCATTATAATGTCAGTTAGAATTGGCACTAACAAAAAAACAATCTGTAACGTGTGGGATACTAGAAAACCCTTTCATCAGTTCATTAGTACATAACTATACTAACAGTATCTGACAGTAGACATAGATGGATATACCACCAGAAATTCCAACAATGAATGAAACTTTAAATAACAGCTTCATAATACTCAGCTTCCACTGTTAGAAGGTAAAATGATTTTCTGATAACAATTTCACTAATATTTGGTTTAAAAAGAATGGAACAAAATTATTTTTAGTTATTTATAAAATTATTAGGCAAAATAATATGATAAGTTTGAGAAATACTATGTCTGTAACTCATGAATTATTTATATTACACAGCATAAATATATTAAAATAAGTATATTCATATGCAAGAGTTTTTACATTAGCTTGCTGGTCTGGAGAGCAAAATAATTACCCTTTTGGGAGTAATAGTAAGGAAGAATGAGTTCATACAACAATGTGGAATGAAATCACAGTATCACTGTTTTAAACCTGAAAAGTATTTTATTATAGACCATCTACTCCAATTGCTCCCTTCCTCAAGACACTAGGATTTTATAGAGTCAAGTGGGCAATACTCAATCTACTCTTAATACTTCAAAAAGTCTAAAATACCATATTGCCCATAATTAAAACTGTATGAACTAACCCAAACGTCATCTCCCTTTGTTCTCCATTGAGTGTACTTAAATGCCATGTTGTTAAACCATTTATGTCACTAGAAATAAAATTTTATTATTTAACAGAAATAATTTAGTAGGAACTGGAACAGAAGTTGGTAATCATAAAACCCCTACAACTGAGGTCAACAACTATACTAATGGACAGGTAGAAATTCCCTAATTTGCAGTCCAGTGGTCTTGCTCCCTAACCACTTTTAATGCAAAACATAAATAATGTCATTAACAAATACCAAGATGTTGTCTCTGGCTGGGTAGCTCAGTAGATTAGAGAGCCGGCCAGATACAACAACCGAGGTTGTGGGTTCCATCCTAGTTAGGGCACATACGAGAATTAACTAATGGATACAAAATAAGTGCAAAAACAAATCGATGTTTCTCTCTGTCTCTCTCTGTCTCTGTCTCTCTCTCCCCCCTTTCCTGTCTCTTTCTAAGATCAATAAAAATTATTTTTAGAAAAGGGTTTATACTGATTACTATGGAGCAATGAGATTACTGGTAATTTTTAAGTTTTTCTTAATACATACAGGGGTGGGAAAAAGCAGGTTTACAACAAATAAATAAAACAATAATTAATACATAATGAAAGAATAAATTCTGTTTCACATACTCACAACTGTAAACCTACTTTTTCCCACCCCTGTATTTTCAAAATGATGTGTGAGCATATACACTATTAAAATCAGAAAATACATGCACATGTGAGCAAGCGCGCACACACACACACTCTTAACTGTTTAAGAGTGACCTTCCTAAAACACACAAATCTGTTACATATACCAATCATGTTCAAAAGTATGACTTTACAATGTGCCCCTATCATTCCATTCTTACAACCTCTGAGTATGTTTCCTCATCTATAAAATCAGGGTAATAGTTGGTTCTCACTTTTATGTTTGACTAATTATTGCTATGACAATTCAAAAGAGCAACGGCAAAAGTAAGTCTACTATAAATCACTTGCAAAGCCAAGTTATTTTTATTACAGTATAAATCTCATCATACTCAAGATTACATAGATATATAACATTTTAAAAGCCCACCTCCTCTGACTATAATTTCAGGTAGCAGCATTCATTCAACAAACATTTATTGAACCCTAATATTGCTAAAAGTACTTTAATCTAGAAGTCTTATGTTTTGAACTCAAACTTCAAAATATAATATTAAAATGGAAAGATATTTAGATGCAAAAGTGTTCTCTACAACATGTTGGTAATAGTCAACAATTGTTGTAATATGTTAGCTAAAATAATATTTAAATATGTGTATATAAACATATACATAATTATAATTATATAAATAAGTTTTCTGTATTATGCGGAAAATCTAAAAGAAAAACAATAAAAACATTCACAGTTGTAGTATTTCAGTGGTGAAACAATGAATCATCTCGTTTTCTTTATATCCTAATCTTGTAATATGGTTAGATTTTAAAATAAAAATTCTAATAATCAAAATGCACAAGTTCATGTATATGTGAATATTAGACTCTGAGAATATAAAATAGCCATTCAGCTAGAAAAAATGCCTAAAATTGAATACTTTCTCCTCAATTCTATATAATACGTAGTGTTGCTTCTACACAACATAATTTTTTCCATCAAAAGCATCTCTATTTGCATCATGCAAACATCTTTTATGTCTTATACAATATACTCTAGGGAAGGAAAAGACAGGAAAATAAAAACCAGTTCTCAAAAAAATGTACAATGTTGTATATACCCAACATAGGCATAAAACAAATAAGAAAACTTTAAAAACCAAGTCATAAAGTAATTGTAAAATTGATATAAGACAATTTGATACTATGTGTATTAATTTGCTAAGGCAGTATTAACCATGTACCACAAACTAGATGGCTTACACAAAAGAAATTACAATCATCTCAGTTTGGGGGACTAGAAGTGTGAAATCAAGGTGTCCACAGGGTTGTTTCCTTCTGAGGGCTGTGAGGGAAGGATCTGTTCCAGGTCTCTCTCCTTGGCATATACATTACCATCTTCTCTCTGTGTCTCTCCACATCATCTTCTCTCTATACGTCTCAAGTATCCAAATTTTCCCTTTTTATAGGGAGAGTCATAGGATTAGGTCCTACAGTAATGACTGCATTTTAACTTGATTATCTCCATAAAGACCCTATCTCCAAATATGGTCACATTCTAAGTAACTAAAGATTAAAACTCCAACATATTTTTGCCACCCTTCCTGGGGGAGGAGGAAGGCGAAGGAAAGGGGGAGGGCTTAGAATTCAACCTATAACACCTGACTGCAACATCCCAAATATGTACCAATATGGGTGAAGCTGCCTTTTATTCTGCCCAATGCCTATCCAAGGCAAAAACAAAAACCCTATACCAAATCATAATACTCTCAAAAACAGCATTATGAGTGACTATTACTTCCTAATGCCCTGAGCTTTTCACTAAGAAAAGATGTTTTTAAAATAGAAAAATGTTTAATTAAAAAGTGTGGGGCCTTCATTGGTCTCTGACCCCAATCCATTCCTAATTACTAATTATCTTTTGGAAGAGGCAACTTCTTTAGGATAGAAGTCTCAAAGGCATGGATTCCTCTCTGCTGCCATGATTCTCTAAGAAGAATACAAATTATAAGAAAGTTTTAAAGATTTCAGGTTAAATGAGATAAGTTTTATCTTAAATTCCAAATAAAACAAAATCTCACTTTTAAAAAGCAAATCTTATTTTTAAAAAGTAAACCCTTTATACTACAAGCACTATAACAAAAGAGAGAAAGAAAAACAAAGGGCAACATTCATGAACATGTACGCACACAGAAAAACAGACACACACTCCTACTCTCTAGGAACTTAAAAACAAAAATATATAATACAAAAATAAAATAAGTGAGCAAATAATTATATTTGACATATTGAAACTAGTAAGTATATTAAATAAAACAAGGCAATTACACAATCACAACTGGAAATAGATGAGAGGTCTTGTTCAACACCATTGATAACCTTACAACTAATATTTTCCTATTTTCTTCTTAAAAGGTCTTCAAGGATGGGCTGTCAACATCCTCACTTCCTAGAATATTCATGTCTTTTTCACTCTTAACCTTCAAAATGATTTCCAGGTCTGGCCAGGTGGCTCAGTTGGTTGGAGTGTCATCCCATACATCAAAAGGTTTCGGGTTCAATTCCTGGTCAGGGCACATAGCTAGATCGCAGGTTCAATCCCTGGTTGGGGCGCTTATGGGAGGCAACCAACTGATTCTTCTCTCTCGCAACGATGTTTCTCTCCCTTCCTGTCTCTCTAAAAATCAATAAAAAAAAAAAAAACAACGAATATATTCTTGGCTGAGGATGAAAAAAAGAACAAAGCAAAACAAAAAACCCTTCCAACAAAATGAAGACAGATGTTTTCATTAATGACTTCTATAAAACTCATTCATAAGAGTTGGAGGAAGAAACAATTCCAAACTTATTTTATGATAATTCTAATCATAAAATCTGACAAGGACATAAGAAAATGAAATTACAGGACAAAATTTTTCATGAATATAGACACAGAAATGCTTAAAAATTGTAACCAAACCAAATCTAGCAATATATATAATGCAAAATATAGCAGAAAATTATCCTAAGAATGCAAGTTTGTTTTTTAACACTCAAAAATCAATGTAACATTGCCAGTAGGAATGCATCATGGTTTAATCACTCTGGAAAACAATTTGGTAGTTTAATAAAAAATTAAACACAGATTTGCCATATTACCAAGAATTCCACTCCTAGATATCTACAAAAATATATGTCCATGCCTTGCCGGCATGGCTCAGCAGCTGAGCATCGACCTATGATCCAGGAGATTGAGTTTCCATTCCCAGTCAGGGCACATGCAGGAGGCAGCCGATCAATGACTCTCTCATCATTGATGTTTCTCTCTCTCTCCCTCTCCCTTCCTCTCTCTGAAATCAATAAAAACATATATTAAATATATATATTTATATATATATCCATATATCATATATATATATATATATATATCCATACATACATGACAATGTTCATAAAATCATTATTATTAAAAGCCAAATATTGGAAACAATTCAAATGTCCATAAACTGGTAAATAGATAATCAAAATGTGGTATATGGACCTAAAGAAAGGAAAGTCATTTTCAGCAATGATAATAACACAAACGGATAAGAATATAGTGGGAGGGGGGAATAAAACCTGAACCTCTATCTCAAACACGTAAAATTAATTTCATATAGATTATAGATTAAACTTAAGAACTAAAACTATAAAGCTTTAATAAGAAAATACAGAATAGCTGCAAAATCTGTAGCAAAAACAATGTCTTCTAAAGACAGAAAGCAATAACCATAAAAGAAAAAAAAATGATGAATTAGATTTCACCAAAATTAAAAAGCATTTTCTCATAAGAAGACAGCCTTAGGTAAACTGAAAACTTAGACTGAAAAAAAAGAATCAAACCACATATATCTGGACAAAGGAATGGTATCTATGATATATACAGAACTCCTAAATAATTTTTTACTTCAAAAATTGGCAGAAGATTTCAATATGTACTTCACAAAATATTTAGAAATAGCCCATAAGGATGTAAAAGTACTAAACATCATTAGCTATCCCAGAAGTTCAAATTAAAACTACAATGAGATATTATACATCCATCAGAATGGCTAAAAGAACTGACCACATAAAATGCTGGTGAGTGGGATCTCTCACACATTGTTAGTTATACAAAATGTTTCAACCACTTGGAAAAAGGTCTAACAGTTTCTTGTTAAACCAACACACATCATTTCTCTGACCCAACAGTTACATTTTTGGGTATTTATCCAAAAGAAATGACTTGTATAAGAATGTTCAAGAAAGCTTTATTCATAATGGCCAAAAAACTGGGAATAGCCCAAAGTTCCATCAACAAGAGAAAGGATACTACTGTATATCCATATGACAGTTTCCTTGACAACAAAAAATAACAAATGCTGATAAACACAATATAAACAAATCACCAAAGCACTAGCTAAAGGAAAGAAGCTTTACTCAAAAGAGTTCATTCATGTTGTCAGATTCCATTTATACAAATTACTTTAACAGACAATGGTGGGGAAAAAATCAAGAGTGGTTGTCTCTAGGGATATCAGGTAGGGATTAACTAGGAAAGGTATGAGGAAACTTCCTGAAGTGACTGTAATGTTCTTTACTTTGATAGGGGTTTGGCTACCCAGTCAAATGCATTTGTCAAACACAGAGAATATAATTATTATACTTAAGATTGATCTTTTCACCATATGTAATTTTATTTTTTTAATTTATCTTTATTGTTGAAAGTATTACAGATGCCCCTTTTCTTCCTCATTGATCCCCTCCACCCTTCACCCACCCCTCCTCCAGGCCTTCACCACACTATTGTCTGTATCCATGGGTTATGCATTTTGCATATAAGCTCTTAGGTTAATATCTCCCCACCCAATCCCCGACCCTTGCCTTCCCTTTGAGATTCTTCAGTCTGTTCATGCTTCTATGTATCTAAATCTATTTTGTTTATCAGTTTATTTTGTTCATTAGATTCCACATATTATGGGTGAGACCATGTGATACTCGTCTTTCCCTGATTGGCTTATTTCACCTAGCAAAATACTCTCCAGGTCCCTCCATGCTGTCTTAAAGGGTAAGAGACCCTCCTTTTTTACAACTGCATAGTATTCTATTGTGTAAATGTACAACTATTTTATCCTCTCATCACCTGATGTGCAATTGAGCTGTTTCCAGATTTTAATTATTGTAAATTGCTCTGCTATGAACACAGGGGTGCATACATTCTTCCTGATTGCTGTTTCAGGTTTCTGAGGAAACTCCATATTGTTTTCCATAATGGGTGCACCAATCTGTATTACCACCAGCAGTGTATTAGGGTTCTCCACATCCTCGCCAACACATGTCATTTGATTTGTTGATGCTAGCCATTCTGACAAGTGTGAGGTGATACCTCATTGTAGCTTTAATTTGCATATCTCTGATGATTAGTGACAATGAACATTTTTTCATATGTCTCTTGGCCATTTGTCCACTTTGGAGAACTGTCTAGTTAGGTCCTTTGTCCATTTTTTAATTGGATTTGCTTGTCTTCCTTTTGTTAACTTATGTGAGTTCCTTATATATTTTGGATATCAACCCCTTATCAACTATATAATTGGTAAATATGTTCTCCCATACAATGAGCTCCCTCTTCATTTTCCTGATGGTTTCTTTTACTATGCAGACCTTTTTAATTTTTTTCTGTAGTCCTTTTTGTTTATTTTCTCCTTTGTTTCCCTTGCTCTAGGAGACATATTGGCAAATATATTGCTACGAGAGATGTCTGAGACTTTGCTGTCTGTGGTTTCTTCTAGGACTTTCATGGTGTCACAACTTACATTTAAGTTTAAAATACTTAGGAATAAACTTAGCAAAGGAGGTAAAAGACCTGTACTCAGAAAACTACAGGATATTGAAAAAAGAGATAGAGGAAGATATAAACAAGTGGAAGAATATACAGTGTTGATGGCTTGGCAGAATTAACATCATTAAAATATCCATACTGCCCGTCCGGGCGTGGCTCAGTGGTTAAGCATCGACCTAGGATCCAGGCGATCAGGGTTTGATTCCCAGCCAGGGCACATGCCCGGGTTGCGGGCTGCAGCCGATCAATGACTCTCTCATCATTGATGTTTCCAGCTCTCTCTCTCCCTCTCCTTTCCTCTCTCTGAAATCAATAAAGGTATATTTTTAAAAAATAAATAAAATAAAATAAAATATCCATACTACCCAAAGCAATCAATAGATTCAATGCAATCCCTATTACAATACCAACAGCATATTTCACAGATCTAAAACAAACACTCCAAAAATTTATATGAAACCAAAAGAGATTCCAAACAGCCACAGCAGTCTTGAGAAAGAACAAAGTTGGAGGGATCACAATACCAGATATCAAGTTAATACTATAAAGCCACTGTAATCAAAACAGCCTGGTACTGCCACAAGATCAATGGAACAGAACAGAGACCCTAGAAATCGACCCAAGCCATTATGCTAAATTAATATTTGACAAAGGAGGCAAGAGCATAAAATGGAGTAAAGACAGTCTTCAATAAATGGTGTTGGCAAAATTGGTCAGGTACATGCAAAAAAATGAAAGGACCACCAACTTATACCATACACAAGAATAAACTCAAAATGCACCATATGTAGCTTTAAATAAAGGAGGTTGTAGGGAAATCATAACCAAATACCACATTTGAGTTAACTGATATGCATGGCTACAATCTAGTTTGAAATATATCCCCAAATCACAACAACAACAACAAAAGCCAAGATGGACAGAGATGTGATAAAGCAAGTTTAGTAAAGTGTAAAATCGAGAATCTATGTTGTGGGCACATAGGTGTTAACTGTAAAATCTTTCAATTCTTCCTATAGTAAATATTGATTATCAAAGGACTGTGAGCCAATATGACTCATCCAGAATCTTTCTGAATATTTCCCAAACTCAATGTTACCTACTTTTTCATCAGTATTGCTTAGAAGATTGGTTAAAGAACTTTAAATTAAAACTGTATCCTTCTATACTTCCCTCCCTCCTTCCACAGGGACTGAATACACAGTGTATGATAAGCACAGGAAATGTGAAACAAAATCCTGGACCTTATGAACCTTCATTTGTGAAAAATAATGACCCCAACTTTCAAGATGGATTCGATTTCTTTCAAGTACTGATTATGGTAGCATCTGTTCTAAGATATTTATGTGCAGTCTACACCCATATATATTTACACTAAAATACATAAGCACTGGCATGCAAATGAGAAGTAGTTCTAGAAAAGTCCTTTAGAAACAAAATGCCACCACTACAAAGCTTCAAAAGCTGAACATTTTTTTCTAGAGAATAAAGCAGCATGGAATAGCATACAGTAGGCCACAATGAATAAATGGATCAGCTTTATGACAGATAACTCTTCATGTTGTGACCTAATAGCCAAAGCCCTTCAAGCTCAAAAGCTTCACCTGGTATTTTCACTTTGCCTTTCCATGTCTCTCCTTTAAGATGTCCCTAAAACTCCACTCTCCAAGTTCATAATTCTTTGTATTTCTCATATAAAACTTAAGAAATTAGTGTTTATTAGGAAGACAACTGTTGAAAGGTTTGGCCATCAGACGGCCAACTCTATCTGCCTGACCTAACATAAATTATTTAATCTTGTTGTCTCATATGTAAAGTGTGGATAACAGGACTTTATCGCACAGGGCTATTGTGAGAATTATTATGCCTAGCCTCTTACATAAACCATTGGATAAAATTGATTCTTCTATTATTATCTCCATATAAGCCTAACTCAGTACCAACATTTAATAGGTATTCAACTTAAAAACACTTCAATTGAAAGAGTAAATGAATAAGCTATTCATATATTGTTGATTGACAAAATGTTGCTGTGGTCCATATATATGAACATTTAAGTAATTAGCCTTTATGTTTAAAGTAGACAGTACTAACTTATCTGTGGTTACTAATTAAAACAAATGAGCTCCACTTTGGTTCTTCTGAATTCTGCTTTCATTTTATCCCTAGAACACTAGATTATTTGTCCATTACCCTAATTTTCATAATTTCTGCATGTATTCATAAAGTCAATTATCTTTACTCCATACCCTAAATTTGCAGTCACAAGCTTTGATAGCAGCAAACCCAACTCTCCCCGTCCCTGTTAAAATGGTTCTGGCTGTTCCCAATTTTAGAAGCCTGCTTCTAGTTTAGAGGCCTTCCAAATGTTCATCTTTATAAACATTTGAAACTTCATAAATACTAAGACATAAAATTCACCGGATAAGTTGGTAAATTGTTATCAGCATGATTATTCATTCCATTGTGAAACCTCGAGGCAAGAACAGGAGACAATTTATACTCTGGCAAAAAAAAAAAAAAAAGAGGCAGAAACCAAAAGTTTTTAAATGATTATACCTTGATCTACATTACACAGCAAATTTTACAAGTGTCAAACTTCTATTCTTTCACTGAACAGCTCTCATAAATTGGAACTTGCCTAATTAAAGGCTCCCTTAAGTCAAAAGGATAAAACTAAAACCCAAAGTTCTAATTCTTTTCACTAAAAACAAAAGAGGGAGACTCAAAATAAAAATGACAGAAGGAAAACAGCATTCTAATGACAACAGATTAGATACAATATCATTAAATGAGGTATCACTTCACACCTGTCAGAAAGGCTACCATCAACAAATCAACAAATGACTCTTGCTGGAGAGGATGTGGAGAAAAGGGAACCCTGAAACACTGCTGGTGGGAATGCGGACTGGTGCAACCACTATGGAAAACAGTATGGAGGTTCCTCAAAAAGTTAAAAATGGAACTGTACTTTGATCCAGTGATCCCACTTCTAGGAATATATCCTAAGAATCCTGAAACACTAATCAGAAAGAATATATGCACCCCTATGTTCATAGCAGCACAATTTACAATAGCTAAGATCTGGAAACCGGCCACATCAGACGAGTGGATAAAAAAGCTGTGGGACATTTACACCATGGAACACTACGCAGCTGTAAAGAAGAAGGATCTCGTACCCTTTGGGACAGTATGGATGGACCTGGAGAATATCATGCTAAGCGAAATAAGCCAGGCAGAGAAATACAAATATCACATGATCTCACTTATTTGTGGAATCCACAGAACTTAATAAACTGATGAACAGAACAGATTCAGTGACATGGAAGCATGGATCGGACTGATGAATCTCAGAGGGAAGGAAAGGGGCATTTGTAGGGAAGGGAGAGATTAACCAAAGAATTTATATGCATATATGCATAACCCAAGACACAGACAATAGTGTGGTGAGAGACTGGGGAGGGGGGTTGGGTGGGTTGGAAGGGGTCAATGGAGAGAAAAAGGGACATATGCAATATTTCGAATTAAAAAAAAGAAATATGACAAAAATCGTGGTCACTTGGCATGATAAAAGCTAGCAATAATTGTCTCACATAGGTAATATTCAAAACGTCTTAATCACAGGAACTAAGAGGAATTACTGTCTGAGAACGGAAGTCTTTCTCAATTGATATTAAAACATCAGTAATCAGGGTATTTGTGTGGAAAAATTTCCTTGCTTACGCACTAAGCATCTTTAGAATATATACACACACACACACACACACACACACATATACATGCACACACATATATATATATATATGGTGTCCCAAAAAATGTATACACTCACTTTGAATAATTACTAAGGCAGTGTTTATTAAAATACATTTCACTTTCAAAACTGACCTATCAGCTGTGAAAGTGTGTATATATATTTTTGGGGACACTTTGTATTATGTGTTGGTAAACAAACAAATATAGAGTAGTAGTTAAGAGTATAGATTTTGTCATTATATGGATTTGGGTTCTCCCTTTTATTAGTGCTAGATGGGCAAATTATTTAACCTGCCTAGAGTTCAGTCTTCTCATCTGTATAAAAGGAAGTAATAGTGGTATTCATTTTATAGGACATTTAGGAGCCTTAAATAAGATGCACAAAATTAATAAGCACAATTCCCTGCATATAGCAAAGCAGTGTTCAATACCTGTTAGCTATTATTATTTTTACCCCCAGTTCCTTGCAAAGGACTTCAAAAAAAATCCTTGAAATTTTATGGATAAGAATGTCTTTTGTTATTCACAATTAGCCCCTTTGGATCATACAGAAGATTATGCTAATAAGGTGACTAATGGTCAGCCCTTAGATAGTTCCAGGAGAGAGGCCAGCCAATGAAAGACCAAGTATGTGACTAGAGTGCTGGAAAATGAATTTGGCAGCCAACAATTAAATTAATCATGCCTACATAATGAAGACGTCATAAAAATTCTGAATGATGAGGTTCAGGGAGCTTCCAAATTGATTAACACACCTATGTGCTGGGAGGGTGCCTAGAAAGAGCTTGGAACCTCTGTGCACCAACTCCCCCACCTCCAACACATTGTCCTATACATCTATTCCATTTGGCTGTTCCTGAGTTGTATATGGTGCTTTCCTGAGTTCTGTAAGTCATTTTAGCAAATTATCAAACATGAGGGTGGGGTTGTAATCAGACAGGCAGAAATGCAGGTAGCTCCACCTGCTGTGGCTGGCATTTTGTGGAACTGAGCCCTTAACCTATTGGGTTTGCATTAATTCCAGGTAGTTAGTATCAGAATGGAATTGAATTCCAGGACACCTAATTGGTGCCAGAGAATTAGTGTCAGAAAATAATGTATTTTATTTAAATACTGGTATGGCTGCCTTATACTGACAACTGCAGAGTTGAGTAGCTGAAATAGACAACATACGGCACACAAAGCCTAAAATACCTGGATCTTTATGAAAAGTGTTTGCCTACTTATTGTTCTAGAGAATTCGTTTCTCACAGCCTCCTATTTTTTTTTTTCTTTATTGTTGAAAGTATTACAGATATCCCTCTTTTTCCCCCCAATGATCCCCTCCAACCCGCATCTGCCCCCCACCAGGCCTTCACCACACTATTGTCTGTGTCCATGGGTTATGCATACATGCATATAAGTTCTTTGATTAATCTCTCCTCACCCACTCCCCCACCCCGCCTTTTAACTGAGGTTCATCAGTATGTACCATGCTTCTATGTCTCTGGATCTATTTTGTTCCTCAGTCTATTTTGTTTATTAGATTATACATATGAGTGAGATCATGTAAAAACTGAATCAGAAAGAATCATAAAACCTGAATAGGCTAATAACAACTGATGAAATCTAAGCAGTAATAAAATGAACATCAAACAAAAGTCCTGGTCTGGATGGCTTCACAGGGGAGCTTTCTAATTCTTTAAGATGTAGGGTTAGACAGTTTACTTAAAAATGTTTCTTGCTTTTAGAGATAGGCCTGCAGTGCTATGAACTTCTCTCTTAGGGCTGTTTTTGCTGTGTCCCATAGATTTAGGGCTGTTGTGTGTTCATTTTCATTTGTTTCCAAGAAATTTTTTATTTCTTTATCTTCTTGGTAACCCATTCATTGTTTAACAACATGCAATTTAGCCTCCATGTGTCTGAATGTTTTTGAGTGTTTTTACTGTAATTGATTTTTAATTTCATACCCTTGTGATCTGAGATGCTTGATATGACTTCAGTCTTCTTGAACTTGTAGAGACTGATTTTTTGTCCTAGCATTTAGTCTATCTTTGAGAATGATACATGAGCACTTGACAGGAATGTGTATTCTGCAGCTCTGGGGTGAAATGTTCAGTAAATATCAATTAAATCCATCTGATCTAGTGTGCCATTTAGTCACTGTTTCTGTGTTGACTTTTTGACTGGGAGATCTATCCAGTGCGGTCAGTGGGGTAATAAAGTACTCGACTATGACTGTAATACTGTTGATCTCTCCCTTAAAGTCCTTAAGGTTATTATTGATAGGTCCTTATTTATTGCCATTTTAATTCTTTATGCCTTTCTTTTTATGCCTTTAATTCTTTATGCCTTTATTATTAAGGCAGTCCCTTTAACATTTCTTGCAATATTTCTATTTCTATTTCTAATTAACATTTCCTGCAATGCTGGTTGTGATAAACTCTTTTAGCCTTTTTTTTTTTTTTGGTCTGGGAAGCTCTTTATCTCACCCTCTATTATGAATTACAGCCTTGCTGGATAGAGTAGTCTTGGTTTCAGATCCTTGTTTTGCATTACCTTGAGTACTTCATGCCATTCCCTTCTGGCCTGTAGAGTTTCTGATGAGAAGTCAGCTGACAGCCTTATGGGGGCTCCTTTGTAGGTAAGAGATTGCTTTTCTCTAGCTTCCTTTAAGATTCTCTCTGTCTTGAATTCTTGCCATTTTAATTATGATGTGTCTAGGTGACAGCCTCTTTGGATTCTTCTTGCATGGGACACTCTGTGCTTCCTGAACTTGTGTGACTTTTTCCTTCACCAGGTTAGGGAAGTTTTCTGCCATTATTTCGTCAACAGGTTCTCTAACCCTTGCTTACTTTTGACTTCCTCTGGCACTCCTATGATGTGAATATTGTTAGATTTCATGTTGTCCCACAGCTCCCTTAGACTGTCTTCTGTTTTTTAATTATTTTTTTTTCTTTTTGGATCTATGATTAAGTGATTTTTTCTACCCTGTCTTCTAATTCACTGATCCGATCCTGAGCTTCCTCTAATCTGCTGTATATTATTTACAATGTATTCTTTATTTCTGCTATAGCCTTCTTAATTTCCTTCATAGTTTCCATATTTTTTTTTCATGCTGTTGAGCATCCTTACAATCAGTATTCTGAACTCTATATCTGATAGACTGTTTATCTCCATTTCATTTAGCTCTTTCTCTGGTGATTTCTCTTGTTTTTTCAGTTGGGACTTGTTTTTTTGGTCTCCCCGTTTTGGCTGCCTATTTGCGTTTGTTTCTATGTATTAGGTAGGCCTGCTAGTACTCTCAGTCTTTTTGGAGGGTTTCTGGTGCAGGCCAATGTCAGACACTGTTTGTGACTAGCCTTGAGTACCTTGTATGGAGCTTTCAACAATCCACAGCTTGAGATCCCCTCTTTTGGGGCTGGGTGTGTTTGGACAGTACCAAGATGCACACCAAAGTCTCCTTTCAAGGCCCAGGTACAGAAGCGTTTCAGGCAAAGACTCAAAACACTCTGAAGTCTGTCTCTGCCTGCAGGCTAATTAACCTGATTCTCTTAATGAGCCTCAGGCCGTCATATCTCCACAGGGTAGGGCAACTGCTTCCCCCTCAGGCAAAAGAAGCTTGGAAGGTAAATGTCTGCTTCCGCAGTATTGAGGAATGACTCAGCACAGAAATCCACAGAGGTGCCCTCTGAGCTCCTTCTCCAGAGCCCACAACCCTAGATTCTTCTCACACAGCTCCAATCCACTCTTCCCTTCCTCTGCTGGAGCCCAAGGTGAGTGGCTGCACCAAAAACTTTATCTGTTCGCTCTTTAAGAGGGTGCCTGCATTTCTAGCTGTCGCTTCCAGTCTCTATGCAGTCTCCACTTTTCCTCCTTGGTTATGAAGGTGTTCTCCAGGTCATCTTCAGTTGCAATTGATTATTCAGAAATTTTTTTTATATGTTAATTGTAATTCCAGTTTGGTCCCCGGAGAGTGTCAGTGTAGCTTCCACTCAATTCACCACCATCTTTTCACAGCCTCCTATTTCAACATTTTTGTCTATATCACTAACACATCATCTATGTTTATATATTTGCATGTACACAGTGATGCAAAATTAGGTTTAAAGTTGTGAGTACATGTAAAAGAGTTTATTTTTGTTACTTATTAATTATTGTATTATTTTCCATATGAACAACTCTTAACCTACTTTTGCACCACCCTATATAAAAAACAATTTAAGGTCTATCTCCCCCAGGGAGATTACCACTTATGAATAAAAACCAGTTTCACTAACCGTTTTATCTTAAGAACAAAATTCTTGGCATTTGGTTGACAGAAGCTTAAAAAGAAAATTATTCCCACCAAAAAAGCTTCTTAAAGCATGTTTCTATTCCAGTGTATCCTATCATCTACTTTAATATCAGCCCATGTTCTGTTTCTTAAAAAAAAGAAGAAAAATACTATTTAAAAATCATAAATTATTAGAATATTAAAGCCTAAAAGGACCACAGACATCATCTAACCCAATCTGTCTAATTTTCAGTTAGATAAAATAAGGTCCACAAGACTTAAATGAACTGCCCAATTAATTAGTAACAAAGACAAGATTAGAATCCAAGTCCAAAATCAATATTCTTTTCACTAACAATAGCACACATTTCTAATACCACAAGTGAAAAAAATCACAGAAATTAAACTAAACTTTGTTCAATATGTACCCCAAAAGTACTCTCAGGGCACTTCATCCTGCTCAAGGTACCAGCCAATAAGGAGACTGAATGACAACATGAATCAACATACTGTTTCCTTCACCAAGAAAAAAAAAAAGTTGTTTGAAATAAAAAGTGTGTTTATTGACAAAACTGATTTACATTCTGGCACAAGCTCCTTATCCCATCTTAGACCAGCAAACACTTCACAAATATGCAACGTGATTTGCGGGTCACATTTTGAAGAGCAATGTGCTAAATGAATATTCAGTGTAGTAGCAGAAACAGTTAATAATATAATGATCTGTCATATATATAATTCATACACACAGTTGTCATTTGAGGAATAAAAATATCCTTTATTTTGTTTTCATATATATATATTGATATGTATGAATATGTATTCATATATCTATGAAGGATATAGATACAGAGAGAGAGAGTATATATAGAGAGAGAGAAACAGAAGTTCAGAAATGTAATACTTGGCTCCAGGTCACAAAGTGAAGAAAAGGAAGAGCCAAGATTTGAATTTAGATTGGTTATACCACAAAGGCCAACCTCTTTATAGAAAATCAGGATACAAAAATGAATTTGATTCAAATAGAATTTACACATTAACTTATAACTCAAAATATTGAGAGTCAGGTATATTAATTCATAGTTATAAAAGGCCTAAAAGGAGAGGTAAAAGCTGGCACATACAGATCATATATACTTCACGACTGAAAAAGCTGTTCTTTCTGACCAATCCTGTTGTTTCAGGACAGAAACACAAGAAATACTGAAAGAGTAAGAGAATACTATATCTAATCAGATCACTTACATGGAATGAACATATTGCTTCCCTCATGCCAAAACTTCTTGGTCCACATTACCCAAAGTCCTTAGTTTCAAATTCACCCAGCTTCACTTTTCTCATGTGTACAATGGGACAGGAATACCTATGTCATGGAGTTATTTTATTGAGAATACTGTACTTCCTTTATTCTAAGAAATACTTTTCACATTTTAACATTTCTGAGATCAACATAGCTCATAATTTAAGTGTACATTTAATGTAACAGTGTTTTTTCTCTCCCCACCAAGAGCTGTTATTAAAATCAGTGACAGTCAACAGCCTAGCAGCATACCTAACCAAAACTTGTAACTACTACTATTATTTTATTATATTTGGTGCAAACAAGCAACAGATGATTCTGGTTTGTTTTGGAAACAGCTGTTTCTATAACGTTATGCGCTTATATGTAAGTATACACATATTTTAGTCATCGTTTTTATTTCTCCTCTTCTCCCTACCCCTTAGCATCTAGAGACCTTGGTTTTGCAAATTGCAGTTTTGCAATCCACATTACATTTCAAGAATGTGACTCCTGAGACTGTTGAGAGGTTAACAGGTTTACAAGGCGCTGATAGATGCAAATAATGGAAATGGTTAACTGCCTCAAAACCCTCTTTGAGTTAAAGAAGGATCTATAGTAGAGAGAGAAGCTTAAGCTAAGTCCTAAAAGACTAAGTACCAATTTATTGAGAGAGAAAAACACTCCTAGAAAAAGGCACTACTTTAAATACACTGTGCTGATTCAAACTTCCAGATCTGGAATGTCCTTGCTCAATCCTGCCTACTCAACAAACTTCTGTTCACCCTTCAAAGCCAATCTCAAGAGAATCCTCTACCTTAAAGTCTTTTCTGACTCCTGCAAATAACATCACTTTCTCCTCTGTGATACCGTATCCTAATAGATATTTTTACTCAAGATCACAAAAGAAAAGGCAGCACCAGCATTTGAATTCAGATAAGTGAAACCACAAAGGCCTGATCGCACCATTTAGTATTTTTTTTTATTTTTAATTTATCTTTATTGTTGAAACCATTACAGATGTCCCCCTTTTTCCCCCATTGATCCACTCCACCCCACATCTGCCCCACCCCCAGGCCTTTCCCATACTATTGTCTGTGTTCATGGGTTCTTCATTTACGCATATAAGTTCTCTGACTGATCTCTCCCAACCCACTCCCCTACCCCCACCTTCCCTCTGAGATTCCTCAGTCTTTTCCATGCTTCTATGTCTCTGGGTCTATTTTGTTCATCAATTTATTTTGTCCATTATATTCCACATATGAGTGAGATCAGTTGCTACTTGTCTTTCTCTGACTGGATTATTTCACTTAGCATAATACCCTCCAGCTTCATTACACACTGATCTCTTAATAGAATTTGAAATCCTTAGAAAAGAATCATCTTTCCAATCCTACTTTGTGCCGGGTTTCAACATACTATCCCTAGGTTTGGGCACTTGAGATCCCAACCACCACCTAGAAACAAATATATGTTTAAATTAATCCCCTTCTCCTCTCCATCAGGTATAGAGAAATCTTTCAGGGTTTAAGATCATCCAAGAATGTTTCAGAAGCATATTCTAAAATCGTAATGGACAATGACAACACATACCACCAACTCTCAAAAACTAGGAAACTCCCCAATTACATAGCGTTAGATCTCTAGGCAAGTCATCCGTAGAATACTGCTGTGATGGGTCCTCTACTTTGGGCACTGCTGTGGAGCATTCAGAAGCTACCCACAACAGTCCTTTTCCCAGTCCACTGTCTCTCTACTCTGCTCCAGCATTAACTGGATCCAGGTGGGATCAAGTGTTTGTCTACCTGGTAACCTAGTTAATGGTCTTCCCCTACTCCTCCTTCACAACTCTGCCCCTCTCCTCTTACCTCCCCTTGAAAATACAGTTGTTTAGATACAAATAGGTATTTACAGATTTTCTTCAAGGCAGCCCACATCAGTCTGTGAATATTCCTTTTTGGTCCATAAGAAGTAATTATCTTTTGGGCCCCATTATCACTCTCAATAGTGCAGAGACAAAAACAAATATATGTTGCATACTGTCTCAATAGGTAATCAATAAAATAGTTCCTAAACAACCCTAAAAAATATGTGCAACACCTCAGAGGGATAAGAGTATGTTAAATTCCTGAAAGTAAAAGTAGTAGTTTATTATGACTAAAGCATGTACAGCTTATGAAGAAATAAATTGTCACCAGAAAGAGAGGCAAGGGCAGATCACAACATGCAGGATAAATCATGCTACTGAACTTGGTGGTTATGTGCTAAGTGGAAAGGAAATACTGAATGAATGACTGGGTATGCAAACAGACTTTTGAGGGCATAAGAACTGAAACTTCAATAAATTTAAACATCCAAAGTTAAGTGTGCTGAATGCTTACCAAAGTTAACACAGAAGCTATGAATACATGATGCTATTTCCATATCTTAATTTCAATGAGACTACAGTTAGAATTTGAGACAGCAGCAAATTAAATTGTCAAGATTTCTAAAATAGAGTAAGCATAGCAAGTCCTGCCTCTCTTCAAAACCTAACAATGCTTATAAAATCTTGACAATATTATTTACATCTTTAACCCTGAGTTTCTTCATCACTATCTAACTTCATAGGGCTCTGGTGAGATTTAATGAAGGTAAGGCACTTAGCAGAGAGATTTTCAACTGGTGTGCCACAAGAATTTGTAAAATATGCAATATCCGACTGTTTAGTCAGGGGCACTAACTTCTTTTCCCTTAGATTGCCAAATTAAAAAAATGACAACAGCCAACACAATAGCTCTCTGGTGTGAATGCCCTGTCTTGAACCATAAATATATAGATCATATATTAATAGAGTCGCATCTTATTGGTCACATCACATAATAAGGTTGTGTGTGATTGGTTAATTCTTGGTACCAGAAATCCTTCTATACAAACATAGGCACCTGATTTTTTATAAAGTCACTTTGGAGCAAAAAGAGTAGTTATTATTTTTTTTGTAAATCAATCAAAATTATACCTATTTTTTGTCACCCTGGCAGAAAATAGAACATTTTTTGTTGTCCTGCAGAATTTTAGTAGTTACTTTATGTGTGCCATGAGATGAAAAAGGTTGAAAATAGCTGACTTAGCACAATGCCTGTCTGGTACTTCATAAGCTCAACAGAGGTTTGTTATTATTATCCTTATTGCTTTTACTGAAGGAGAGCGAAGACATAATTTTCTACAAACATTGCAGCAGATATAAAAAGAACACTTGGAATTAGCTGAAAAGTCAAAACTGGGCTTAGTAACACCAGTAAATAATGACTTTTGATGCACAGATGAAGGCATAGGAAAATAGACATGAGAGAGAAAAGAAGAAAAAAGTAGAAAAAAGGAAAAAATAAAATAATTCAAATTAAGAAAATAAGGGGTTTGGATAATGGAAAAACAGTGTAAATTTTAAAGGGAATTTTTCAAACACTATAATAGAAGATCTCATAGTTTTATCACTATCACTCATTGTATCCTTATTTCACTTTAAGAGCTGCTGTGTATCTCCAAAATTCATGTTAAAATGCTAACCCTTACAGTGCAGGGGAAGTGGCCTCAGCCCTGGGGCAGCCAGCAGTTGGAGGAGGAGGATCTGAGCAGCCTCTGGTGGGCCAGGGCCAGACCAGAGCCCGGCAGGGGAGCTATCTGGTTCTTCATGATGAAAGATCTTGGGATGCTTCTCTCTCCTCCAAGTAGCTGGTAGTTTGGATATTGAAGAGATGGCTGACAGTGTCAAACCTTTCTCCAGGATCTTACCTAGGGAATCAAACACTCCATCTGGGGTATTTGTACCATCTCAAACCTTGATGCTTGAATTCAGCAAGAGAGAAAGGAGCATCATCCAAAAAGGGCAGGTAGTGTCCTGGCACAGAGGACAGTCCAGAGCACAGAGAGGAAACAAGAGTGAGCCACATATTAGAATTTTTCCAGGCTGTGCTTGAAATGGCAGAGTATTCTGGTTTAGTTACCTCTTGTTTTATCAAGTGTTTATTCCTGTACATCAGTCAGTAACTGCCCAAATTATCAGTGATCCGTCTCTACATGGAGATGTTTGGCTGTGCCTGGAATTCTTCCTCACATCAATTTTCAGTGTTCTTTGGGTACCCCCCATTTGTGCTCAGCAAAGTTGTGAAGGCCATTTGGTTTCAAGACATAACTGACCTGGCATTCAAGGTATCAGGGAGGAAATGTCACACATTCCTTAGTATTAGCAAAATCACTGCTGACATGCTCCTCAATCTTCTGCTTCAGGCACTTTTCTTCATCCAGGGGATGTTTGTAAGTCTCTTTCCCATCCATCTCGTTGGTCAGCTGGTTAGTCTCCTGCATATGTCCCTTCTCTACTCACTATACTGATTTGAATATTGTTGGCTTAACAAAGGAATTGAACTGCATCAGCAATTGTAAAACACAGAGAAGAATTGGCCTTACTACTTCCGATTTGGTTTGTCCTTGGCTTTCCTCACAACAATGCAGTCCTCATACAGTATCAGTGCCTGTGTCTTCCCTATCCTCTTTCCTTTATCCATTATCAGTGCCAATGAAGCAAAGACCCCAGGCAAAGCTTATCTTTTCCAGTTGTGCCTCTCCTCCTTGGTGGTTTTCTTAAGCAACAGACTCTCCCACAAGAAGGTCTACCTAGTCTGCCCTGAGTAACTCAACCTCTGCAGAGGAGTTCCCTCCACTGCATATATCTCCTGCCAAACTGAAGGCTACTATAGACCACTGAGTCACCTGCCATCCAGGGAGAATGAGTGGGATTGGAAGGAGGTTCTGCAGCTCTTTCCTTGTTCTCCTCCCCCGCCAGGAAAGGCAGGACCCATTCTGCCAAGGGCCCTCTGCATATTCCCTTCTGAGGAATTGAGAGATATGTAAGGCACAACCTTCCTCACACCAATATGTGGACTTTTAACACCCACGAGTCTGAAAGGACAACAGGTGTTTCTGCAGCTCTTTTCTAGCATTTGCCAGCCCTCATGCCTGGACTGATCTGAATACTTTTTCTCCCCATGACATTTAGCCCACCCCCACTTCCCCTTCCTGCCTTTCACCACCCTTGGATAAATGGATTTATTAATTCTAGCTTTTGTATTTTGTGAACTTATTTTTGTTGTTTTTCAGTGAAGCACATAGATTGGATGTGGGAGGTAAAGGAGTATTTCAGTTGCTTCAGGTCACTCCCTTTATAGCCATTGCTGTCTTGTTTCTTCTAACTCAGGTTAGATTTTGGTCTCTCTTGCTCCACTGCAAAAAATAAGGCTGAAGAGATGGGATGGGAGGAAAGAACTCACAGCCAGATCTGTTGGGTTTTGAGGAGTGATTTTCCTTTTCCTTGAAAGGGAAAAAAGCTTTTTTCACTAGTATATTGAAAGCTCCCCAACTATAGGGAGGTAACAATTTTGAATAACTGCCACTGCAACACAGAATGCTCAGAGAACCAGAACTTAAACTCTGCACTTCTGAAATTTACTGTTGGCCACTCTGAGTCCCTGTGGTGTTTCAAAGGAATATTGGGTGCTGCAAATAGGAACTGAATGGGTAAACTTATTAAACCCATTAAACCTGTGATTGGAGTTTTTCTTTCATTTTAGAGACTAAATGTGAGCTGACCACCCCACAAAATGCTAACCCTCAGAACGGAAGACTAATTGTATTTGGAGAAAGGCCCTTTGAAGAGGTAATTAAGGTAAAATGAGATCATATGGGTGAGCTTTAATCCACTATGACTGAAGTCCTTATAGAAAGAGGAAATCAGGAAACAGAAACAGAGAAGAAAGACCATATGAAGACACAGGGAGAAGCTGGACATCTGCTGGCCAAGGAGAGAGGTTCAGAAGAAAGCAGTTATAACTGATAACACCTTGATCTTGGACTTCTAGACACTAAAACTGAGAAAATGTTTTTTAATCTACCAAGTCTGTAGTATTTGTTACAGGAGCCCTGGCAAACTGATAAATATACCAGCCAAACCCAAGTAACTCAGATTAATATAATGAAAAGGATACTTGCTAGACTAGAAATTTAGAGATCTGAAATACATTCCTACAGTTGGGCAACTTAAAAAGTGAGATTAAATTAGTAACTTTTCTGTGCCTAGGTTTACATATCTGAAATCCAGAAAATCTTTGAAATCGTATCAAGCACTGGCATATCAGTATTTTACTATTCAATTAACAGTCTTATTTAAAATATAGTACTCCAGATTAATACAAAAATTACAATCTAAACACAACGGGGTACTCTTTATTCTAATAAATCAACTAAATCTTCACAAAGTACATATCCTGTTTTCCAGATAAAGTTACTTCTTCTGAGAAGATGGTGGGGGGGTTAGATCTTTTTTTTAATGTTTTAATTTATCTTTATTGTGGAATTACAGATGCCCCCTTTTCCCCACATTGATCCCAACACTACACTGCCCCCACGCACTATTGTCTGTGTCCATTGGTTATGCATGTTTTTAGATTAATCTCTCCCCACCCACTCACTCATCCCAATCTTCCCTCTGAGATTTGTCAGTCTATCACACACTTCTAAGTCTCCAGATCTATTTTGTTCATTAGATTCTATATAGGAGTAAGATTATGTGATACTTGTCTTTCTCTGACTGGCTTATTTCACTTAACATAATACTCCCCAGGTCCCACCATGTTGTCTCAAAGGGTAAGGGATCCTTCCTTTTTACAGCTGCGTAATATTCCATGGTATAAATTTCAGAGAAGCAGCTTGATATGATTTCAGTCTTCTTGAACTTGTAGAGTCTTGATTTGTGTTCTAATGTGGTAGATCTTTGAGAATGTCACACATGCAATTGAGAAGAATGTATATTCAGTAGCACTGGGGTGAAATGTTCTATATATATCAATTAAGTCCATTTGATCTAGTGTGTCATCTAGCATCACTGTTCCCTGTTGATTTTTTTGTCTGGAAGATCTATCCAGTAAAGTTAGTGGGGTGTTAAAGTCCCTACTATTACTGTACTGATGTCAATCTCTCTGTTAAAGTCATCCAGAATTATTTTTTCAGCCTATTGTTCTGAAGTGGGTCTCTTGAAGACAGCATATATTTGGGTAATGTATTCCTACCCATTCAGCTATCCTACATCCACTGATTGGAACATTTAATCCATTTACACTTAAGGTTATTATTGATAGGTACTTATCTATTGCCATTTTAATCCTTTATGCCTATGTTTCTCTATTTCTAGCTCTTATTACAAGCAGTCCCTTTAACAGTTCTTGCAATGCTGGTTTGGTAATGATAAACTCCTTTACCCTTTTCTTGCTGGGAAGCTCTTTATTTCACCATCTATCTTGAGTGGAAATCTTGCTGGATAGAGTAGTCTTGGTTTCAGATCCTTGTTTTGCATTACCTTGAATGCTTCGCTTCATTCCCTTCTGCCCTGTAGAGTTTCTGTTGAGAAATCAGCTGACAGTCTTATGGGAGCTCCTTTTTAGGTAACAGATTGTTTTTCTTATCTTACCTTTAAAATTCTAACTTTTGGCTTTTTAATTATGATGTCTCTCGGTGTGAGCATCTTTGGGTTCTTCCTGCTTGGGACTCTCTGTGCCTCCTAAACTTGTGTGTCTTCTTCCTTCACCAGGTTAGGAAAGCTTTCTGCCATTATTTATTCAAACAGTTTCTCTAACCCTTGCTTGTTTTCTTCATCTTCTGGTACTCCTATGATGTGGATATTGTTACATTTCATGTTGTCCCACAGCTCCCTTAAACTGTCCTCCTGTTTTTAAATTGCTTTTCCTTTTTGGTTCTTTGCTTGAGTGATTTTTTTCTATCCTCTGTCTTCTAATTCACTGATCCAATCCTCAGCTTCCCGCAATCTGCAGTTCATTCCTTCGAATGTATTTATTTCTACTATGTCATTCTTAATTTTCTTCAGTTTCCGTATCTTTTCTCATGCTGTTGAGCATTCTTATAATCAGTATTCTGAACTCTATATCTAATAGATTGCTTATCTCCACTTCATTTGGCTCTTCTGGAGAATTATCTTGTTCTTTCATTTGGGGCTTTTTTGCCTCCCCATTTTGGCTGCCTGTTTTGGTTTATTTCTATGTATTAGGTAGATCTGTAAGAACTCCCAGTCTTTTGGATGGTCTCTGGTGCAGGCGAATGTCAGAAGCTGTTTGTGAGTGGCCTTGAGAACCGTTTGAACCTTTCAGCACTCCACAGCATGTCACTCCCTCTGCTGGGGATCTGTGCATTTGAAAAGGACCAAGAAGCATACCAACTTCTGCTTTTCCAAGCCTTGGATCCAGAAGCAAATCAGGCAAAGACTTAAATCACCCAGAAGCTGGTGGTAATTTAGTCTCTTAATGAGTCTCAGGCTGTAGAAACTCCTCAGGGTGAGGCAAGAGGTTTGTAAGGGATGGGGCAATTGCTTCTTCCCACTCCCCCCTCTCCCCAAAAGCTGCCTGGATATTAAATGACTGGCTGAGAAAGATGTCCTCTGCCATATGGGGGAATGACTCAGCACACAAGTCCTGATGGGTGCCCTCAGAGTTCTTTTTCCAGAGCCTGCCACCATGGATTCTCCTCACAATGCACTAGTCCACTCTGCCAGAGCTCAAGGTGAGTGGCAGCACATAAAACTTTGTGCACTTGCCCTTTAAGAGAGTGCCTCAATTTCCAGCTGCATGTTCCTGGCAGACAAACCCTGGGGGCTGCTTTTCACTGCCACATGTTTTGTGGGCACCTTTCTCAGTACTGGTGCTCTGGGATGGGGAGCTCACCTTGGGGTTTAGACCCCAGAGTTCTCAGTGGGAACCCCCAACAGCTGAGATATTCCTCTGGGACTTCACCTGCTGCCTGTGGAATTCTGTCCAGCCCTCTCAAGCCTCCACACTTCCTACCAGTCTCTATGTGGTCTCCACTTTACATCCTTAGTTATAAGGGTTCTCTCCAGCTAGTCTTCAGTTGATTATTCAGGATGATTTATCTATATTTTAGTTGTAATTATAGTTTGGTCCGGGGAGAGTGTTAGTGTAGCTACCACTTAATTTGACACCATCTTGGAATTCTCATAAAGTTAATTCTTGACTTCAGGTTTTAGAAAATAGGGCATATATGAATTTCGAGAAAGTATTTACACATATATTTTTTAGTAGTAACTCAAACGAAGCAGTTGTTTATTTCATTAAGAAGTAGTCTATCAATTGGCAAATATATTAAAAATAACAGTACTTTTATCCAGCTCCTACAAAACAAACTCCTATATTTCATTAAAATTGTTTCTTCAACTCTGTGGTAATGTTTACAATTTGCCTTCCAAAGTATGTGCTGACAATAAAATGCATTTAATTTGTTGCCATACTGATTTCCATTAATTATTTAGGCAATTTTTACCAGAAGAACAAATTTTTCCCCATGATTTGTGGTGTTTAAACCATTGCTATAAAGTCAATGCATTATTTAGGATTAGGTTTACTGCCACATAACATAAAAACCCAAACAATACAATAAAGATTATATAGATGTGTGTATTTGTAAATATATGTTGTATATGTATATACACAAATATATGTGTATATATATGTGTATATGTATACATAAAAAGTGTATGCACACTTACATGCATACATATGAAAAGCGGAGCATGCTAAAATATCTATTAGTTTCTTTCTATAGTTCATATATTTCTTAGGTGTCACCTCTAAACCAGTAGTATCCAATATAAATGTAATGCAAGTCACATATGTAATTTTAAATATTCTATTAGCCACATTAAAAGAAAAATGTAAAAAGAAACAGGAGATATTAATTTGTATTTTATTTCACACACTATGTCTAAAGTATCATTTCAACATGTAATAAGTATTTGAAACTATAAATGATAGTTTACATTTTTATATCAAGTCTTTGAAATCAATTGTGCATTTCATGCTTTCAGAACATTTCACGTGTTCACTAGCCACATGTGGCTAGTGGCTACCACACATCTGTACACTTCTAGACAAATCTAGCCATCTTTCAAACCTCAATCCAAGCAACATGACTTTTATGAAGCCTTCCCTTGACTCCATTGTACATTTCTCCCTTCAGTATGGCCCACTATGCCTTAATTTATTTCTATTATAGAATTTACACATTTCATTGCCTGCATTTGTCCTCCACTACAACAGTATAAACTCCATGCCTAACATTACATAAAGTCAGTATTCAATAAATATTTTTTGAATAAAATAGATATGTGGTCAGAGATGCAGTTATGCTAAATATGAGTATATATATTCAGACCCAACAGAAAAGTATTTAAAAGGCGCAAGGAGCCCTAAGGAAAGATAACCATGAACAAAGAACTAAATCTGCAAATTAAATATAGTAATCGATTTTATATAATTAAATCAAGTAAAAAATAAGTCAACTGTAGAATATGATTCAATAACAGGGTATATTAAGCATTAATAGCTAACTATCATAACATAAAGCAAAACTTTTATAAGGTCTCAGGAATAAACTACATAAATAGCATCTTTCTTTAAAAATTAATAACACATGCCACAAATGTACATAATTATTAAATTTTAATATCATAAACTACCTCCCCATTGTATATCTTTATTCCTTTTACAAAGATAATAAATTAAGGCTCTAAGATACAGAATGCATTATCATATTGATCTAAAACCTCAATCACTCTCACTGAAACTATAATCACTATTGTAAATGTCTATGTTCTGTATTTTCTAAGTAGGTCATCTTAAATTTATTTCAGAGTTTGGAAGCATAATTTTTCAATGTAATTGGGTCCAGCTGTCATTCTTAATGACAGTTTGACATGCAGTAACTAAAATACATTAGTTTACCTTTCAGAGTACAGATGGCTAACAACTATTAAAAATCATTTCTTAATTAAAAAGCGCAATATAATTAATTTTTTAAAAATTTGCCTAAAACCTATTTGCTCAACATACTTCCTATAAAAGTATCTAAATATTTCACAGAGAAAAATGTGAAATTTTTCATAACTACTCCACCCAATGTTAAAATAAGTCAATATTCCTACAAATGAATGTTGTTTTTTTAAATATATTTTTATTGATTTCAGAGAGAGGAAGGTAGAGGGAGAGATAGAAACATCAATGATGAGAGAGAGTCATTGATAGGCTGCCTCCTGCACACCCCCTGCTGGGGATCAGCCTGAAACCTGGGCATGTGCCCTGACCAGGAATCAGACCACAATCTCCTGGATCATGGGTTGATTCTCAACCGCTGAGCCACGCTGGCGAAGCTAAATGAATGCTTTTGATCCTAAGGCCTGAATGAGGAAATGTGAATGGTTCAAAACAATTCCATGACCATCAGGCAATCTTGTAGAACCATGACTAATTAGTTCAGCTAGTTACTGTGTGGTATTAATGAAACTGAGGAAATGGTTATATTTCCATTTGAATCTAAACTTAGTACAGTATAGTCAATGGTTAAAAGACTGCACCTACAATCCTACCCAATAAGACAGATGTCTGCTGGGGGACGACTTCAACAATTATATCAACAAAACAAGCATGTGAAAAAATTAATACCTAAAAAGATTTCACACTTTGGCATGATACCATTATAACTAGCTAGTTATTAATAATAGGGAAGGAGTAAAGGGAAGGACAGACACTATAGGCATGTCATTTGGGCAGCTTCACCAGGAAGCTGCAATTTCACATTCCCCAGGAAACACCAGCCTATTCCCTGCAAATATTGGGGGAAGAATCCAACCAAGGAAAGATAGATGCATGCCCAGTAAAGTTGGGGTGACTAGAGAAGGTGCCTGTCAGTCAAACGTGGGGACAGAGATGGTTGGCCAGAATTGGTGTGGCCACTGCAAGCACTTGAAGATTTGGGAATACATAATCCCCTAAACAAAGAAAGTCTCTTTCTTGTTACTTTTGGTCTGCTTGGCTTATGGCTCTTGTTGCTCCAGGCACAATCTCTTGGTTCCCTTGCATTTGTCCTTATGGCCCATGGACATGCAGACAAATCCCACAATCAATGGACTAATGGACTGCAGCAGAGAAACACAAAATAAACTAGCCTGATGCTTGAATGGACCAGGCTCCCACATGGAAAGGAAACTCTAGACACTGGCTCTGGTTTTAGATCTAATGAAGCCCCAGCTACATTTCTTTTATGCCTGGTCTAAGGGGGTAAATGGGACTTTGGAAACACAGTGTCAAAATTCCACGGAAATAAAGCTTTCTACCACATCTCATCCTCCCACAGAGGCCTCCAGGAATTCTTATTCTTATACTGCAAGAGACCCACCCCCAGCAGCAACAGGGAGAGATGAGCCCCTCTCCTATCCTATGACAAGCACATTTTATTCATAGAAAGAGATACTCCAAAGAAACTTACAATATGAAGTCACACTTTGGTAAAGGTGAATAACTAAATCTCAACTTTAAAAACCATGACAATATGCTACTTTATGAATAGTTGCTGCATTATTACATATTAGTATTATTTGATCTAGCTTCTAACATTTTCTGCAATTTTATTCTAATCTTGTAATGCTGGTAAATGAAAAATTTTAATTTACAGAAAGGTAAAATGTATGTAAAAAAATAAAATAACTCAAGGAATACAAGCAAGATATGTAACCAATATAAAAGTTATTAATGAACTATTAATTTACAAACTAGGTCTTCGAAACTTGGTATGTAATTTATATTTAAAGCACATCTCAATTCTTACTAGGGACATTACAAATGCTCAATAGCCACGAAAAGCACTTGCTTTTACTCTCAATAGTATAGCTATAGACAAACAAAAAGAAAGGGTGATGGGGTACTTTTGAACAAGTAGTAAATATATAAAATGACAAACATACAATGAGAAAAATCTTTTAATATACTTAAAAGGGGCATAAATATAGCCATGACTGATAAATCTTTAATAATTATAATAATCTAGCATTACACTGCAATGGTGTAAAAGGAGATAAAATATACCATTTCCTAAAAATACAAAAATAATGCAATATATAGATGATGTATGATATATGAAACTCATTATGTCATTAATCAATGTCACCCCAATAATTTTTTAAAAAAATACAGTAATAAAGTGTTAAAACTAAAGTGTCATCTTTAGAAGATGTATACTACATAAATGAGTCTAACCAGACTTGGACATGCTCTCTAGAAGCTTGTAACTACACAGGTAAGATGAAAGATGAATTTTAGAAAAAAGGATTTTTTTATTTTAAAACACAGATTGTTTAATGCAAGCACATTAACAAACAACCTCTTAAGTAAAAATAAATTAGCAGTGTTCTGTTTTTTTAAAGGAGAAGTTAAGGTAAAATCACCACTGAATATTCCATAAGAAATTGAAATCACTGTAACAAAATACCTGTTGTCTCCCATAAATAATTAATTTTTTAGGTGACAAGAAAAATTATTCATATATCAGTGCTCCTGATCTTTCTTTCCCTGTACCTACTCAACAGAATTCTGGCATAGTATGCTCAGTCTCTTCACTTTCCCCACCCTCTGACACTGTCTTGTCAGTGTAAATGAAGATTATTTTAGGCTTTGCAATATAGGGAGAACAAAGAGAAGTACTAGGGTTAGAGCTGGGTGCTGAGTCTTTCAGAAAAGTTCCAGGACAAGAAAACAAAGAACTGTACTATGGGAACACAGCAAATGAGAGAGAAAAAAGTAAATTTTTAAAGAAATATTACTATAGTCTCCATCTCTATTCCTCATAATATACAAGAAATAGGAGTAAAGAACCTGAGTCACGCAGAAATTACTTCTGCTTATTGGAGATTGTTCATTTGGTACCATAAACACAAAGACTGGTCCATGTGGATCATGAGTTTATGAATGTAAAATACAAATATAGCCTCAGAGTTTCTCATCTGTCTTGCCAATGGAGACTAGTTTCAATCAAAAACTCTTACTTACTCTTTGATGACAAATGCTAAGTGAAATAAGCCAGAAAGAAAAGGACAAATACTGTATAATTACACTTATGAGGTACCTATAGTCAAACTCACAGACATGAAAAGCATAATGGTGGTCACCAGGACCCGGGTGAGGAAAACTTGGAATTTAACTAGGGAGTTATTGTTTAATGAACACAGAGTTTCATTTTGGGAATAAGAAAAACCTCCGGAGATGAATGGTGATGATGGTTGCACAACAATGTTAATGTATTTAATTAGTGCCACTAAACTGCATAATTAAAAAAGGTTTAACTGGTCAATTTTAGGTTATTTATATTTCACTACAAAAAAAAGATCAAGTGACACTTCTCTTTCTCAGACTGGCTTATTTCACTTAGCATAATACACTCTACACCCATCCTTGCTGTCTCAAAGGGTAAGGAATCCTTCATTTTTACAGCTGCATAGTATTCCACTGTGTAATGTCCCAGAAGATGCTTGATATGATTTCAATCTTCTTGAACTTGCAGAGACTTGTTTTGTGTCCTAACATGTGGTCTATCTTTGGGAATGTCCCATGTGCACTTGAGGAGAATGTCTATTCTGCAGCTTTGGAGTAGCATGTTCTATAAATGTCAATTAAATCCATCTGATCTAGTGTGTGATTTAGTCACTATTTCCTTGTTGATTTTTTTGTCTGGAAGATCTATCCAGTAAAGTCAAGAGGGTGTTAAAGTCCCCTATGATGACTGTATTGCTGTTGATCTCTCCTTTAAAGTCCTCCAGAAGTTAGTATTTTTTCCCAACCTGTGAGTCTTTTGTTCTGAGAATGGTCTCTCGTAGATAGAATATATTTGAGTCTTATTTCCTTATCCATTGTTTTGATTGGGACATTTAACCCATTTATATTTAAGGTTATTATTGATAGGTACTTATCTATTGCCACTTTGTTTATTTACATCTATGTTTCTCATTCTATTTCAACTTATTACAGCCGCCCCTTTAACATTTCTTGCAATAGTGGTTTGGCGGTGATAACCTTTCTTTGTCTGGAAAGCTATTTCACCATCTATTCTGAATGACAGCCTTGCTGGATAGGGTAGTCTTGGTTTCAGATCCTTGCTTCTCATTACCTTGAATACTTCATGCAGTTCCCTTCTGGCCTGTAGAGATTCTGATGAGAAGTCAGCTGACAGCCCTATAGGAGCTCCTTTGTAGGTAACAGATTGCTTTTCTCTTGCTGCCTTTAATATCTTTTGTCTTGAATTTTTGGCATTTTAATTATGATGTGTCTGGGCATGAGCCTTTGAGTTCTTGCTTGGGACTCTCTGTGCCTCCTGAACTTGTGTGACTTTTTCCTTCACCAGATTAGGGACGTTTTCTGCCATTATTTCTTTAAACGGGTTCTCTAACCCTTGCTTAATTTTGACCTCTTCTGGCACTCCTATGATGAGAACATAGTTATGTTCCATGTTGTCCCAAAGCTCCCTTAAACTGTCCTGTCTTGGGGGGTTTTTTTTTGGTTCTCTGATTGTTGTTTTTTCAACCATCTTCTAATTGGCTGATCATATCCTCAGTTTCCCCAATCTGCTGTTCATTCCTTACAATGTTGTTGTTTTTATTTCTATTATGTCATTCTTAATTTCCTTCAGTTTCTATATATTTTTCATGCCGTTGAGCATTTTTATCATCAGTATTCTGAACTCTATATATCTGATAAATTGCTTACCTCCACTTCATTTAGCTTTTCTTCTGGAGAATTCTAGTGCTCTTTCATTTGGGGCTTGTTTTTTTGCCTCCCCATTTTGGCTGCCTGTTTGGATTTCTGTGTATTAGTAAGATCTGCTAGGACTCGCAGTCTTTTGGATGGTCTCTCACAAAGCCAATGTCATATGCTGTTTATGACTGGCCTTGAGTACCCTGTTTGAAGTTTTCCACACTCCACAGCTTCTGGTTTCTTCTGCTGGGGCTGGTTGAGTTTGGGCAGGAACAAAATATGCACCAAGATCTGCTTTTCCAAGACCTGGATCCAGAAGCAAATTGGGCAAAGACTCAAAGCACCCAGAGGCTGAAATTCAGCCTCTTACAGAGCCTCAGGCTGTAGAATCCACAGGGTGGGGTAGCTGATATGTTATTAGTCTCTGAAGAATCCTCAGGGCTGTAGAAACTCCACAGAGTGGGGCCAGAGGTTTACCAGCAGGGTGGGGCAATTTCTGCCCCCCCCCCCCCCCCCCCCCCCGCTTAAGCTGCTTGGAAAGTAAATGTCTAAATGTCTGCCTGAGAAAGATGTCCTCTGCCATATGGGGGAATGACTCAGATAGGTGCCCTCTGAGATCTATTTCCCCAGCCTGCCCTCCCTGGATCCTCCTCACACTGCTCCAGTCCACTGTGCCTTCCCTCCACCAGAGCCCAAGGTAAGTGGCTGCACATGAAACTTTGTGTGCTGGCCCTTTAAGAGGGTCCTGCATTTCCAGCCTTCTTTCCCTTGCAGAGAGAAACCCTGCTGCTTTTCACAACCAGATGGGTGGGTGGGGAGAGATTAACATGAGAATTTATATTCATATATGCATAACCCACGGATATAGATAATAGTGGGGTGAAGGCCTGGGGGGAGGGGGGAGGGAAAGGGAGAGGGAGAGGGGAAGGGGGGGAGGGGAAGGGGATCAATTAAGGGAAAAGGGGGACATCTGTAATACTTTCAACAATAAAGATAAATTTCAAATAAAATAAAAAAGAAAATTTTTTTAAAAAGAAAAGAAAAACACTCTTACAGACTTCTAAAGCCACAGTTTGAGCCCTGTCTGGTGTGGCTCAGAGAGAGCATTGTCTTATACACTAAAAGGCTGCAGGTTTGATTTCCAATCAGGGCACACACCTAGGTTGCAGGTTCAATCAGGTTCAGCGCACCTACAGGAGGTAACCCATTGATGTTTCTTCCACACATTAATGTTTCTTTCGCCCTCTCCTCTCTCTCTCCTCCCTCCCTTCCTCACTCTCTAAAACCAATTTAAAAAAAATTTTTTAACATATTCTCAGGTGAGGGTTAAAAAAAATAGTTTGGCCCTGGCTAGGTGGCTCAGTTGGTTGGAGTATCGTCCCATACACCAAAAGGTTGAGTGTTCAATTCCCAGTCAGGAAACATACACAGGTGATAGATGTTTCTCTTTCACATCAATGTTTCTTTTTTTCCCTTCCTCTCTTTCTTAAACCAATAAATCAATTAAAACATATCCTTGGGTTACGATTAAAAAATAGTTTATTAAAATATTCATGCTTATTTGTTGAAAATAAGTATGCTGATATATAAATTATTTAAAGACAACTGACTGTAATATAGTAGCTAAATTAATGTAGCATATAGAAAATAGTCTTTAAATGTTAAAATTCAAAAGATTCACTTGGAAATACTCACTTGTCAGTGACAGCACCTATATCCTTTCTTGGTTGGATATAGTAAAGAACAACATTTTCAAATGTTACAGTTTCATAAGAATACTGTTTTAAACTGCATGATGTTTTGCTTCCTGAAAATTATCTGTGATGGTTCAGAGATTAATAGAGAAACAGAGCAATTCAACATGAACAAAGGGCTTCAGAAAAAATATCTGGTAACACCATACCTTATGTCTACTCTATAATCCTAGTCTCATAACCTCCCCTTATTTAAGGTAGGGATTATGCAATTATTTTTTTATATGGCCAATGTGTACCTTGACTCTGGCAACAGAACACTAGGCTAGGATCACTCACTACTTTATCCTCACCTGAAGATACTTTTTTCCATTGCTTTTTCAGAGAGAGTAGAAGGGAAAGAGAGAGAGAGAGAGAGAGAGAGGGAGGGAGGGAGGGAGGGAGGGAGGGGAGGAGAGGAAGAGAGGAGAAACATGGATGTAAGAAAGACATATCTATTGGTTGCCCCCCACACAGGCCCCAATGGGTGGGGGGGGAGCAAATCCTCAACCCAGGTACACACCCTTGACTGGGAATCAAACCCGTGACCCTTTGGTGATAGGTTGACACTCTAACCACTGAGCAACACCAGCCAGGGCTCACTACTTTATTTAACTATATTTTAAGTGTTCTGAGCATGCCTGAGTTTTAAAAGTTGGGGGAGTCATACTTTTAGATTAAAACTATAAACTATAACCCCAAATGGGCTGGCATAAAGTGAAACCATAGGCAACAAGATAAAATTTAAAAAGCACCGACTAAGAGGAATCTAGGTGTTAAATTCCAAGTCTGTGAAGGACTGGAGGATCTGCAACCTCCCTGTGTTTCTTACCTCGCTTCCACAAGTGATAAGAGTGTGGCCATTCACCAGATGTGAAGATGCTATGACTACTCACTCATTTGAAATATCCAGAAAACTTTCTTTTAAACATAACCCATGCATATATACACCTAAATACGTCGATCTTACTCTCTCAAAAAAAAAAATTTCAAATGTTAAAAAGAGTTAAACTCAGGAACTAAAAGAACCAGAACAGCTAGAAAATAGATTTGAACCCAAGTCAGAAGTGTTCAAAATAACAAAACTAAATCAAAGGTAAAAAAATCTTCATTCAAAAAAAATTTCACTAAGCAACACAAAAGTTCAGATTCTATGTTAAGTTGAATAAGATAATGTTCTGATCTCAAAGGATTCAGAGTCTCTAGGTTTGTCTGACAAGTAAACAAAATTTAACACAGAATATGCAAGTGCCAATTTGAAGTATGTACAAAAAAAATGTTATGGGAGAACAAAGATGGGAGGAAGAGCTTTTAGGGGTAGATCAGGGAAGATGTCACTTAAGTGGTGACAAGAGCTCAATCCTGTATATAAACAGGAGTTCTTTAGGCAAAAATCAAAGAACATGGTGACCTCAGAAGTGCAATAATTATTTACCAAGTAATGGTCAACACAGTATAAAAAATATTCTCCCACTGATGATTCACATCTCATAAAATGTTAAAAATAATTTAAACACTTCATTTAAATTCAAGGACTTTGAAAAGATCATCAAGTTATAGAGAATTAGTACAAATCAAGTAAAATGATTCTATGACATTTTATAATAAAATATTTCCTATATAATTAAAGCTGAAAACACTTCTCTATTAAGATACCAGATTTAGTTTAACTTACAAAGTCAATGACTATTTTTATTTCATTGAAGATTTTATATGCCAGGTCAAGAAGATAAAATGAGATAATGCAGATTATATGCTTAACATATAGTGCTTGGCAAAGATTCAGGAAATATAAGCATATTTTATCACCTTCATCGTGATCATCAAAGGTAATGGTATATTTTAAAGAACAGAACTGGAATATCTAGCTCTGAGTCTCATTTCTGCAACTAAACTGCTTTCCAACCTTGCACAAGCCTCTTACCTTCAGCCACTGTTTACTTATTATATTAAAGTAAACCACATTTACTTCGAAGGGCGTGGGAAAGGATATTAAAACCAAAAGGTATGAAACTAAACCCAATCTATAAAAGCCAATTCCCTCCCCATAGGTGAAAAACTTTTAAACAACAGTAGAAATAACATATATACCATTTTAAAATCAGCTGTAGTTTATTTCTCTCAGAAAAGTGTTTGCTAAAGATAAATAAACCTAGACATTCATACTTCCATAAAATTTGCTATTAATCAGTTTGCTCTACTTTAGTATACTGAGAGAGGAATCACAATTATTAGAAATTATATTATCTAGGCTATAGTATAACCCCACCTATAACTCATTTGTCTTATTCAAGAAAATATGGTATATGGGGCGGTTCATATAATTAATGCTGATATATAAGAAATCTAATTTATATATATAATATATTAATACATACTATTACTCTAGCTCACAGTAATATCTAAAGTATCCACATTTTGCTAGTTACCATTTATAATACTGTATAACCAATTATTCCTAAAAACTCAAAGTTATTTACAATACAGTTCTTGCTAAATCACTTTTGTGTACAAATCTATCAACCTGTCCTGCATTCATTTTTATTTCCTGTGAACAGCTTGTCCTGAGTCCTCTATGGGTAGCATTCCCTACCCCAGAATCAACTCACTGAGGCTGTCTGGTCCCTTCCCTTCTAACATCCTCTCTTCACATAACATTGGCCTTTGGGATACTTTCTAAGTACTGTAGATACACTTCAATTAATAATGGAAAAGACTCCAGCTTTTGAATCTGAAGGCCTGAGTCCCAACTCAGCTACTTAATACCTAGATAACCTTGTGTAACTACTCCACATTCCCTGCAGCCTTTGTTTCCAAATCTGTAGAGAAGGAATGGTGTCTGAAAAGAGGGTTATTCTGAGGATTAGTTAATGTAGAGCAATCACACAAGTGAACTGTAAACAGTTAAGAGGTATTAAAATATAGATTTATATTTTCTAAAACAAATGAACACAAATAGTTTTTATTCCTCTAACTTGTCCCTTAGGCTTGTTACTCAAGTAGTCTTCTAAATATTTAAGCTAACACTCCCAGAGGGAGGTTTTATTTACCTAGGATCATCATTCATGTCCTACTAGATCTACATGTGAAATTCATCCATGTGAGGGAAGAGATGGGAGAAATTCCAGGCAAAGGAACTTGCATAAGCTCATGTCTATTCTTTCTCGTTTTCCATCCACCTCACTCAAAATAGGAAATTAGGAAAAACTACCCAAGGCAGCATTAAATACTATGCAAGATTCAGGGAACAGACGTCCTATGATTCATCAGGGGATCATGATCTGTGCATACGTGAGATCTGTTCTCTGACAGATTCATTAGGCTCAGGTACTCCAAGCTAAAAGAGAACAGCTCAGTTTTAATTAGATCATTATTTTTTGTCTATGATCAGAAGATCTCCAGGCTCAGGATAAGAATAAAAAATAACAGTAAGTACTAAATAAAGTTAGCTTTGTACCAGGCACTTTAAAGATATTAATTCATGCCTGGCCCAGTGGCTCATACACCAAAAGGTTGCAGGTACGATTCCCAGTTGGGGTGCATATGGTAGGAAATTGATCAATGTTTCTCTCTCACATGTTTCTCTCTCTCTCTCCCTTCCTCTCTCTCTAAAAATCAATAAAAACATATCCTCAGGGACTCAGATGGGCGCCATTCCATGCACCAGGAGGCTGCCAGTTCAGTTATGGTCAGGGCACATGTCCAGGTTGCTGGCTCAATCCCTGGGAAGGGGGTATGCAGGAGGCAGTCCATCGATGTAGAGCTCTCACACTGAAGTTTCTCTCCCCCTCCCCCTTCCACTCTCTCTAAAAAGCAATAAGCTATTAAAAAATTAAATATATATATATATATATATATATATGTAAATTCATTCAACAACCTTAAGGTAAATATCCTCTTTTACACATAATGAAACTGAGGCACATAAAGTCTTGATGACTGCATGATATTATGTAACATGGATGTAAAATAATTTAACCTTTCCTATTGTTGAAGATTTAGGTTTTTGCCAATTATTATATCATACAACTACATTTAACCCCATAATTGTCCCCAGATAACTCTTCCTTAAAGAACTAAGGACTGATGTCAAAAACCTCTTGACACATATTGTTAAAATGTCATTCAGTGCAGCTTAACATTTATATGTTCAACAACATCATTTCGGATTGTTTTAGCATGCCTAGAAAACAATGGTAATTTTATTTTTTAATTTAATTATAATTTTCTTCTTATTCATGGTACCTCACTAGTATTTAGTGAAGATTAATTTTGTATTTACTAGTGATATATATTTCTTCTTTCTTGAAATATATCAAGTCCTTTACCAAGTTATTCTTTTTCTTATGCTCTGTCCTATAATACTTAAAACCCAACATTTTTTTAAAAAATTAATTCAGAACATTAATCAGAAATTGAAACAGGCCAGTAAGCCAGGACAAGTGGAATAGGAAAACTGAGATAGATAGCTAAACAAAATGACAAAGCCATTTACAGCAGATACAGAGGGTCACCTCCCTAGAAATAACATCTAGGCCTCAATTGTATTTCAGCTCCAGACTCAGAAGAACAACAAAACCAGGTGTTACCAGGACCAGCTACAATGACTAATGACCACCTGCCCTGACACTGACCAATCAGTGAAGACCACGACTTTGAAGAAATGCATCAAGAAAATTGATGAATATTCTACTGACACCCTTCCTGAGACTTCTCCTAAGATCCCCACCTGTAAGAAAGAAAGAAAACCTCAAGACAAAGGACTCAGTGCAGGCTCTCTCTCTGGGGAGAGGACCTCTCATTCCCTTTCCCCTCTTCTCCTACTTCTTCCCACACAGGCATGCATCTCTTAAACCCTAAAGGACCCCGTGAAGCTTGCAACCAGGGGAGCAATGGGCAGCAGTAGCTTGTCCCAGTCTAACCCCTGAAACTGATCCCAAAGCCCCTTTCTCTCTGACTTCCCAGAGAGCTAGGGCAGCCCAACATAGGCTCTCCTGTTGCTTCTTCTATGCTAAGCCCGTTCTTGTTTTACTGTCCCCAGCTTTAACAAATATTCCCTCATAGTCACTTGGACTCATGAAATTTTCCTGCAAAAAGTCAAGGACCCACACATTACCAGCCAGCCCTAGACAGAGATGCTCAGGGCCAGATCCCCTTTGTGGTAACAGAATCATGGGGATGAAATGGATAAAACCCAACTCAAACTGTCTTAAGCAAAACAGGAAATGTATTAGCTTAACACACTGAAAGTCTAGGAATATAACTAACCAGAAAGGCTCCAAAGATGCCATTGGTTCTAGTTGCCTCTGTCCTAACTTCATTCTCAAGCATACTCTGCTTAATGGTGTCAGATTGCCAGTCAAATCTAAACTTACATTCTAACATCTTAGCAACTCCAGTCAGGAGCATTTATTTTCTCTGGCAGAATGAAAGAAGTTATCAAGCTATCTCAGATGTGCAGCTAAATTTTTAACCAATATCTGTTACTGATGGGCCAGGTCCAGTTTCTGTTTCTGGTCCAGGAAAGCAGAAAGGAATTCAGGGAAATCTCAAACCTTATAAACCAAGAATTAAGAAGGAGTGACTTCCCACAGGAGTATCAAAAAGTCTAGAACTATTAGCAACAGAAACAATGGATTCTATGCAGCTAAAACCAACAGAAATCTGTAACATTCTAGCTCATGGCTGCCCATTCGCCCTATAAACACACACACACTCTCTCTCTCTCTCTCTCTCCCTCTCTCTCTCTCTCTCTCTCTCTCTCTCTATATATATATATATATATATACACACACACACACACACACACACACACATACACACACATATATCATTTTAAATACCCTTGTTTAGCAATATTACTGTCTTGGGAAAAACAAAAAACACACTTATCATCTCACCATGGGGAAGGAGGCAAGACAAAGACAATGCCAAGTTACTGTATCCAGCTAGAAATCTGAATTCTTTGAGCTATGAGCAATTGGTCAGACCTAAATCTGCATTCTTTTGGGTGGTAACACATAATCTGACAATATAGCTATATAATTTAATATATATAATTATAATATATAATGGTAAAAGAACATAACTTTTTAAGACGTTTTAAAAAGTGAAGAAGGTAAAACCAACCATGGTCACTAATTCAAAGCACAGACCACATACTAATGGTCAGAGCAGTAAAAATTCCTTGTCCTGGCAATGAAGTGCCTTAGTGAGCCAATTTGGAAGTACTCATTACTACTATCTCAGAAGACCTCTCTTATCCATTATCTTCCATGGCTTTAAATTTTCCTTCTAGCAGTGGTACTGCTTTAGCAGCCCACTTCCTTTTACTGAGAACTGCCTTTGAAATATGGGAACACAGGCCTTATTTTTTTTTTTTTACCAGACTTGAGGTTACCCTGGAAGTAGTTACCCTAAAAGCTTAATAAGATTTTAGTCAATTTACTTCAGGAAACTGGTTGAATTAGCAAACAAAGCCAGCGATCCTGTCAGGATATAGTGCATGAATCTAGATTTCTACCTTTTCAGTGTAGGAATATTCAGTCTCATAGCAACAGGCCTTCACAGGACTCATCCCTTAACCCTCAGCTTAATGATTTTCCTTGAAGCAATGTGAAACAATAAGCTGTGTGACCCAGCACAGCTATTCTAGCACTTGTTCCCTAGCTGCATCCTTTTTTTAAAGCTCTGAAGTAATTGGATTGTTACTTTGGTCAGGAGTCTGGAAATATACACGAGATGCTTGGACAAAGCTTATAAAGCAGAACTTTACCTGGTTCTAATTTAAACTCCTATCCATCCTCTTATCAACTTTAGCATGGGGCAAAAATAATTGGGCTTTCAAACCTTCAAGGTTCTTGGTATGTATTCTGATTCTCTGCTATCTTGGATGGTGGTTAAGGGCAGAAAAGGCCTCTCTTAGTTGGAAACACAATATTCTCTTCCCTCTATGATTTCAGGCATGCCAGCTTGGACCAAAGCTAATTCCTCTTATAAGGCATTATCAAAGGCCCCAAGAAGTGGCCAAAATGCTATAATATCATTAAAGTTCCAGCATCATTAGTTCCATGGGCAAAGATAACACAGGTGACTATTTAAAACAGCTGGTCTATAATTCCTTAAAAGGAACTGGTAGAGAAAGCAAGATCCTCACTGCCTTGCACTCTATTTCAACATTTAAGGTTTGTTCTTTACAATGTCCCATTTCCAGTTACTAATGTCTACATGTCTAAGGATCCCTTCCCTTTATAAATGACAAAAACCCAATTTAAATAGACTTCAAGCTAATCACAACAATAATAATAAGCTTTAAAAGAGAGAATTTAATGGTTAGAAGATAATTACTATAGGCACAGAGAACTCTGGGTTCTCAAGCAGAATCACAAACATATTTCTTGCTCTTGGATTCATATTTGGTCAAATTATAACACAGGCACTGTCAGCTATGGGATGAGCTGACTTGTTCAGTATTCCTAACAGAAGGAGTTCCAGCATAAGTCCTGAGCTAACTCTGAGGTTCCCCATTACATTACCAAAAGGGGATATGTATGCTAGACAGACAAAAACAAGAGATATCCACTATTCCTGGTAATATGACAAATGCGAACAATCATTTTTTAATTTCTATGCAATGCATTATATATTATTTGTTAATAATAGACTGTTATGTGCTTATATATTTGACATACACATAGGTTTACTGAAAATAAAAGTTTTTATCAGATTCTTACTTATTGCAGTATACCAGTTTAAAATTACAATACTTAAAAATGACTACATAGATAACATCATAGATATTCAACACACATTTCTAGTCATAGGAATAGATAATACATTAATTTGACATGAGTCTAATTTATTTTAGGATCTTGGGTCTGGTCCCTACAATCGAACAGAATTTCAGAAACTGGTCTTCTGCCTAATAATGTTACCCTGCACACTCAAAAATGATGCATTAACATATCCAAGATCCATAAATACAAAGAATATACACACACACACATATATACTTATATATATACACATACAGGCTCCTGCCTTCTTGGAGTTCACAGCACAGGAGGGGAACTTCCTGTAAACCATAATACCAGATAATGATAGGTATATCTTCATATAAAGAGATACACTGATAATTCATAAAATATGAGAAGTACAGGCAAGAAATGAAAAACCTATGAAACTTATGCAAAATAATATTTAAATAGTCAAAAATGTGGACGACTGAAATTTATAATACAGCTACATCAGTGAACCAATATGAGGCCTGGGTCTGCTAGAACCAATAGATTTCCTTACATTGTGTTGGAGAAAGTATAGCAAAAGAAAAGAGATCCTTAAGATATATTTAATTAACAGCATAGTATTTGCCAAAAACTGACTAACAATATACAAAGTACTTATTTAAAATTAATATCTAGGTTATAGGCTGGCTATAGAATATTTGCTGCTTTAGTGTCATTATACGACCAAATTAATATTTCTGTGGAAAACCTCAGAACTCAAGATTCTGAAAGTTCAATAGTTACATATACATTTTAATTTAATTTTCAACACCCAATAGCAAGAATAAAATATAACTCAAGTTAATACAAAAAGCTTACATGTCAACATAAATTAAAACGCAAGATATTATTTTAATATAAATCAATGTGGTTTTATTAATATTAAGGACTGTGATTCTAGAATACAACTTCATATTTTTAAAACAGATTTAGTTCAAATACAGAACATACCTCTTGTTTGTAAAATTTTAAGTATCTTTAAATTGAAAATTATTCTAATTAGCAAGCTTCAAACCAAAAAAAACCTCCAGGAACAAAAGTTACTGTCACATTCAAGTATGGAAGAGTAACTTAAAAATTTCCATTTAACCAAAATACTATGATCAATATGCCAAGACAGCAGAACTTAGCCCAAAAATCCCCTCAAAGTATCTTGTTATGCTTTCAATACAGTATACAACGTGCCACTTAAATGTGAAAAAAAAAAAAAAATGATCATTTTCTACAACTAAAGATACACTGATATATCATGCAGTCATTCATGGGAGGAAAAAAGTCTACAAACTAAATGCTATAGAATTATAGACACCTATTCAAAAAAATCTCTACTGTGAATTCTTTCATTAAGAAAATATTAATCCTCTATTTTCTTTTCTAAAAATATGTTTACATTAAAATTTTTGGTAAAAAGAAACTTCCATGCTATAAACAAAGAACACATGATACTTACATAGCATTTACCTCAAGGAAGGAAAAACCTTATAAAAACATATGTTAAGGAAGCAATGGATTAAGTAGTGTGCCTGCTTTATAACTGAAACGGCCAACAAGTTTTTTTTCTATAAAGGCTCTTATACTGCCACATTAAATAATTCCTCCCTAAGACAAAGTTTGTTTATGATCAGTTTCTTTCATTGGTAAAGCTACAATGCAAAATCCTTGACAATATGCTGTCATAACGTTATTTACAGACTAAGGTACTCATCTTCCTGATGCTACCCATTATACAAAATACATCCATCTACAATGGAAATTATTCATTTTATTTCTTATTATATTGGTGATTCTTGAACAAATTCCCACAATCCACCTGAGTAATGAAAACACATTTCTACCTTTGGCAAACAGAAGCAAAAAATTACAGCTACAGCTGTGTTGAAGAAGTTCTATCTATATTTTGCTGCATGCTTAATCTTTACTCTGGAAAACTTAATTTTTTGGGCAAGACATGTGAGAAACAGCACCTAAAAACCAAGTATTCTCGTACTGTATATAAAGAATGTACAAGAAAAATAGAAAAGTATTTTGACAGAGGTGGCTGAGAAAAGGTTATTGTTTATGGTAGAAACGCTATTATTTTGAAGTTTCACTAGTTTTTCTCTTTTCTGTGATAAAGGGCACCGTGACAGATATTACACTATTTCTACCTATAATTTTTATTTAATGATTTAAATTAAGATTTTGAGAAAAACTCAATTTAGAGATAATATTAGGGGTTTCCAGTCTCTAGGTAACAAGACACTGAGTTTACTAAATGGATTTTACTGGGTTTACTTGTTAAGCAAATAGTATTAAGTTTTGATAATTATTTTTTAAATTCCAAAGATTTCCAAATATTTTCAGAATCAGCTTAGGTTTTCACATGACATTTTCATCATGAGTATATTGGAAAGATAAAACTCTAAACCTACTATTCAAGAAATATGACACTTCATAAGACCAATTCATATTCCACAATCAATATAATTAACAACTTAAGAGTAAATAACTCCTTTGTCATTTGTTTGATTCCCCAAAAAGTTCCATTTAAAGATTGATTGCATTCTTTAAAAATATACAACGAAATTTTAAACCTAACTCTTTTGATTCCCAAAAATCAGTGCAGTTACAAGGTGTGAAGAAGATCTGGGGATATACCATTACAGTACTACCTTATTTCGGATTACTCTAAAGCTTAACAATAAAGTTAATCTCTACAATAATTTTTGCATATGAGACTTCATGGTAGATTTTCATTGCACTGAAGAGTTAAATGCCTTTTTTTATCTCAAAAGAAATATTTCACTTCCTTTCCTAATCTACTCTGTATCTACAGAACCCCATCTGTTAAGGACTGATCTGGCAGACATCTATACTGCTGCAGATTCAAAGCCCATTCAAATCAGTTTCCAGCTTGTGAGAGCTCTATTGCCTCTTATCACATTAAAAATGTATTAAAAAGCATATAAATAGTTATTAAAATAACCTAATATAACATCTTCTAAAGTAAAATTGGTATTGGTTAGGTGAAAACTGGAAAAAAGCTTTAAACGTGTTCCTTTAAATTTACAGAAATAAATTTACAGAAATACAGTATCTGCTAACATACTAACATATTTTGAGATCTAACTTCTTTGCTTTTAAAAAGGAAGAAAAAAAAAGACAAGTACCAGCCTCCTACCTGCAGCTGGTTAAAATTAAAACTCCCAACAACATTTCTACTAGTGTTTTTAAAAGAATTTGGCTATATCAATGTGGTAACATTATTCAAACTTATAACTGACTTTTGTGGTGACATATTTAAAGAGTAAAGAGAAGCAGAAAGGGGTGTTCTGTACTTAAACAGTAATAAATATAACAAAGCAAGGACAGGTGTTCTCCTGTCTTTGACTTGAACACTAGCAAGAAGAAGAAAAAAAAAAACAGCTTTAACTTTTCCGTGAATTTAAGAGGTTCATAAACAGTAAACATTTTCTAATCCACACTGCTATAGTTGCAATTTCCTTTCAGTTTTCCAATAGATCAAATAAAAATAATGGCTTAGTTGAAAAATCAGACTACATGGGTGTTATAAAATCTCCGTGCAAGAATATTTTTATATTGCTGTGACTCCACACCAAATACAATAGTCAGCTGATTGCTCCTGATTTAAACCTTGCCTTCCAAAACCAAACCTTACTGTATGCAAAGGAAACTGTTGAAAAGCTTTGCTGCAGCAAAAACTGCATTTACAAAACATTAAAAATGAACTACTCTTAATTATGTGCAATTTATGATTCCCCTCTCCTGTTTCTTCCTATTTTCCCCCCTGACATTTTGAACGCTTCTTAGCCTCAGTAGATGGCTCAAAACATTAAGTCATACACAGTTCTGCAGTAACGCTTTCTAATCATGAAAGAGAAAAAAAAAAAAAAAAAAAAAAACTAGGGCTACATCTAACACCTTTCCTTTAGTCTTTATCCATATGCCACGCTCTCTAAGACAACCACAAAAACCAACCTGTATGATTTGGTGCCCTCACATTTTAACATGTTGTGAGCGCACGCGCGCGCGCGCGCACACACGCACACACCCACGACTAAAGAGGTGAACACATTCAGGACATTAAAAAGAAAGGCTACCTAAAATAGAGATGGGAGTTAGGGGGACACAGCCACAACACTCTCCACATCATAGTCTCGTAATATATTTAAAAGCAGATGCAAAACTGCATCATTTTCCTCCTCATTCGACATCACGCCCCAGCTGCTCAAGTTCGAGCTAATGCGCTCCCCACATTTCAGAAGCATCGGGGGAATTTAGGCTCCAGGGACAAGGCTTTCATCCTCGCCTTGTACAATTAATAGTGTGGGAGAAAAAACTCCACAGAAAAGGAGGCCTCCTCTCCCCTCAATTAAACTCTCAAATCGACCCAAAATCTGCACGGCAAGGAATGATTTACTACTCAGCGGTATTAAGCTGGGCACAGCGCTCAGGTGGCTGGAGGGGACCAGAGGAGACCCAGGAGGTGGCGTGGCTTGGACTGCGCGCTGGCAGGTCACCAGCTGGCAATACCAGTTGGACGATCTGGGCTCGCAGGGACGCGCTGCGCGGTGACCCTGGGGGTGCAGGGAAGCTACGGGGGCTGGGAGGCAGACAGCACGCATTTTCCCTTACCAGGTTCAGCACGGTCTCGACGATGTCCCTGTTGCTGACCTCTCCGACCTGTATGAGTCCAATCAACACTGCGAATTTCATCCGGATGTTGCGGATCGGCACCGAAGGGTTAATCATCCCAGCGGGAAGCACCACGGAGCCGGAGCCCGACGCTCCCATCGGCTCCCCCATCCCGCTGCCCCCGCCGCCGCTGCCCCCGCCGCCTCCGCCTCCGGCCCCGACGGCGATGAGCCCCACGGGCTGAGGCTCGAGCCCCGGGCCCGGGCCCGGCTTCTCGCTCGCCATATGCACTCCTCCTGAGGAGAAGAGAAGAGCAGAGGCGCTGCCTCCGCCGGTACCGTTATACCTGCCTCGTCCCCCGCCCCCCGGCCGTCGCCTCGGAGCCCCAGCATCCACCAGCGCCGCAGCGCCGGGCTCGCTCCCCGCCTGCGCCCCTGCCCTGCCGGCTCCGGAGCCCTCCCCGGCCGAGGCGGTGGGTTATTCTCAGGCTTATGCCCGGCGGTGAGGGCGCCGCTAACCGCTGCACGAAGAGCAGCTGTGCCACCGCCGCGGCTGCCTCCTCTCTCCCCCCCTCCCGGTCGGTCCGGCCCGGCCCGCCCCTCGCGGAGATGCTGCTGCCGCTCTGAAAAGCCCTGGCGCTCGAGCAGCTGGCCACTGCGCTGGCCGGAGCTAAAGCCCCGGCTGTGGCCGACGCTACTGAGACTGCTAATGCCGCTGCTACAGGCGCCACAGTTGTGAAGCCCCGACGCCGCCGCTCACTCCGCCATGTTGCCGCCCCCTGCCTGCAGTAGCGGCCAGTGCGCCTGCGCAGCGCCTTCGAGGGGCGGGGCCCTCGGTGCACACACCTCCCCCCCCCCTTTTGCCTCGCGCTCCTGATCTTCCCTCCCACCCATCCCGACACCCTTAGTCCCTCCCCCAACCACCCTGAACCGATAGGTGACCAGGTGCATAGGGCCCGCTGCCAGACACTGGAGCTAGCTGGCAGAGGCGAGGCGGGTGGTGGCTTCCTCGTAGTCTTTCCCTTGAGGGTGAATTCTCCCTGCGGGGAAGGACACTGTGAGTGTGTGTCTAGCCTTCGCTGCCATCTCCTTCCTTCAATATCCTCTTGCTGGGAGGAGGTTCATTATCTTCATTCTCAGCGTCGCATCCGGCAGCCGCCACTGGCTGTACCACGTGCCTTGTAAGGTAGGGGAGTGGCAGACGACCTATTTCTGCCCCTCTGCGCCCTTCCTCTAGTCCTGCTCGCCTGCGCCCCTGGAATTTCCAAAAAAAAAAAGTGGCTGGCAAAGCAGAAACAAACGCACTGTGGGGAATGATCCTGCGTTGCTGGGGCAAGGATACAGATAAATGTCATGGGTCTTTTTTTTCAGCCGTGAAAGAAGCGCACGGGCACAACCTGCGCGCACAGGCACAACTTAAATTAGAACCTGTGAAACAGTGATTTGCTCTGGATGGAGCTTTGAACAACAAAAAGCTCTTGAACTCACCTCCCAACTTATAAAAAGGCTGCACCCTGTGCCACTGGGGTAATTTGGTGGAAGCTACAAATCCCGTAATTTAAAAATCCCTAAGGATCCTCAGGTTATGATGCCAGTTAATGATAATGCCTCCCTTTTTCTTAGGCATGTACACTTAAGAGGATTTCGAAATTATCTAAAAATGTAGGCAATTCTCATTGCCAGCCTTGGTCTGTGACAAAAATATATTTCTGTGTCTGCACAAATATAGAAACTAAAAATACTTTTAGTTTAAAAAATTAAAATGTACACAGTAATCTGCTCTAATATTGAATTAAAACTAAATAGGTATGTCTGCCGTTTTTGTCCTCGAAATGAAGGATGTGATTTTCTTTAATATTTCATGAGGTATGCCCTTTCCAGTAAAGGTATATTAAAAGCCACTAGAAATATTAGATATCTTAAGAAATGTTGAAATTATTTTAATTGTCAATATACAAATCTATCATAATTTGTTTTGCTATTGCGCATATTATATTGGACTGGCTAATCAAGCTAACTCCTGGGATATTGGAGCATGGTAAAATTCTAAACTACTATAGATCATATGTAACAAACTTCCTCAAAACCAGTGCTTAGGATTAGTTTGTGTGTGTGTGTGTGTGTGTGTGTGTACGTGTGTGTGTGTGTGTGTTTAAATTTGCACTGGAGAGATTGAGTTATGGGAATAGTTAAGCAACAATTTATGAAAGAAGTGATAATTGGCACATCCATTAAAATTAAACAGCAATTGAATTATAAAATGCTAGAATGATTGCAACTGTGTAGAAAATTTGCAAAACCAATAACTTTTAATAGTGTGACTTAGATATGCTATATAATTGAAAAATCTTGTGACATGTATATCCACCTACAGCACTTCTGTGTCCCAAATGTGTATCATCTACTTTTATGAGTGCTATTTTCATTTGCAAATTTAAAATGACATATGTATCTTAAATATGTAAATCCATACTGAAACGTCATTGCACTAACTTTTTTTCACTCCACTGGGCATATACAGAGTGGGGCAAAAGTAGGTTTACAGTTTTGAGTACACAAAACAAAAATTATTCTTGTATTATTATTTATTAATTATTGTTGCATTTTCCATGCAAACAATCGGACCTACTTTTGCCCCACCCTGTATTACATAAGGTTCTACCTCTTGTTGTTTTTACCTTTCTTGCATTAGTGCTTTAAGAGACAGTGACAACTTGAACTTTATATTTTCTTTCTGAATAGATAGCATAAGATCATTTTATATTTTTGCTTTTATTTTCTCAGTTTTGTTGTTAAGCAGTACGTGTGTGCATTTTGGTTTGGGTTTTCTTGTTTGTTCATTTTCCTTCAGTAGAGATAGGGGCTGTGTAGAGAGGTTTTCACTATTTCAAATAGGAAAACCCCACTACTTTTGTATACTTAATTCAATATCAGAGATATTTAAAAGAGCTTACCAATTTAAGCGCATTCTCCAGTACACTATCAGGTCCTTTAAGGTAGTGTGGTACTGTGGAAAGTGCACAAACTTTGGAATCACACTCACTACTTAACTACTCATGCAGTCTACTCAAGTTATTGAACTCAGTCTCACGCTCACAGCAGTGAGAATTTAGTGAAATAGTTTCAACTCAGCAGCCAGCATACGTTATATGTGTCCTTGTACCTTTAGTGTATAGGCACAATGTGTTGAATGACCTATAAACATATGTAAGACCAATTATAATCACATGCAAATTTTTATAATTGCACAGTTATGTGTTTTCAATACTATCCCCAAAACATAAAGTTTAGAAAAAACAGCAGTTCTGTTTTTTTTAGCCTACAATGCCTATTTTCCCTGAAAATTTACAATTAACTTAGCTTTTGCATTAAAATTATTTTGAAGTAGAAGATAGGTATAAAATAATAGAAGCTACATAAAATGTTAATTTTTAAGATTAAAAAATATTTTATGTGGTGAATATTAATTTTGTATACATTTTTGCTTTAATAGATGCATACTCATACTTCTAAAGGTCAATTCTTCAAAGATAAGAAGCCCATGAATCTGAATTCGAAAAGACAATATTATATAGTGATGGAGAACAAAGACCCCAGATTTACTGGGACCTGGGTTTGAATTCCATTTCCACCGCCCACTTACCTATGTGAATTCCAGGCCAAATGACTCTCTCTGAAGTGTTAGTTTACCCAACCCAAAGTAGAAATTCACAGGATTACAGGATCAAAGGAGCTAATATATTTAAGGTAATTAATATAGTAGGGTTAGAGTAGGCAGATAGAAGGATATGAGCTGGGAAAGACTGGGAGAGGCAGCTGGGGCTTGGAGGAAGTACGTGTGAGACATGACAAACTGAAAATAGACAATGGAGGTGGCAGGCCCCTATGTGAGCAGGAAAGATTCAGAGCCCTCCAGGACATGGTCTAACCGGTGACATAACACCTAGATGAAGGAGCCTTGTAGGTTAAAGATACATTTTTCTGAGACATGAGGGAGAGGTGACTTGCTCCTGCATAAGGGCACTCCAGCCTAGGGGTATATATCATCTAAATTCCCAAATATGTTGGTGCACTGGGTTGGGTTTCTGCTAACTGAGTTGTCTGCTCAAGTCCTATCTGATTGTATCTCTTTCCTACAAATAAATCCTCACTTGTTTTTGCTGTTATTTGTTGTCTGTTGTTTGAATTTATTTGTACAAGCAAGACAACTGGGGGAGCAGAGTACTGTCTCTTGCCAGGGGCTATCTCTGGCCAAAGGCCCCCTTGACCACCGGTGACAGTAGCAGCTGTCAATAAATAATGTTTCCCTTCTTTGGTTGTGGAAAAAGACAACCTTGTAGTTATTTTTATCTTTTCAGCACCTACCATGCCTAGCTCGTAATTTACGTTTAATAAACGTGTTCAAAAATGAATGAATGAAAACAGCAGTTCTCCAGGCTAAATATTCCCATTCCCTTCACCTGTTATTTTAAAAACAGGTTTCTTGCTGTGCTCTAATCCGAACAGAGTACTCCAAATGTAGGTTCAAACCAGTAAAGAGGGAAACTCTTAACTAACCTTAACCTTTGGAAATACAGCTCCTGTTAATGTAACCCAAATCAATTTAGTTTGGTTTATTTTGCTTTGGTTCAGGGTTTTTCAACAGTATGACAGTAATGATTCATGTTTGGCACACAGTAGATTCTCAAATAATTTTGGTACCATTTCCCTCTTATGTTAAAGTTTTTATCAACCAAAACACCAAAGACTTTGTTCTGTTGTTTTCTTTTATTTCTAAACATGCTGCTCCAAAGCAGCAGCACATCTGCAATATTGGCTTTACATGTAGATTTTGAGATATAAAGTGCAGAAATGTACAAATCTATTTAAATTTAATTTACTTTTTATTCAACTTTTCTATTTAATTTTCTTTTGTGTGTGTGTGTTCCCACTTATTCAACATGATTGAGTAACTATCATATGTATGCACCATACAGAAATACCAAGTTTTTTAAAAAAACAGAACACTGAGTATTTAAGAAGGTATTATAACCTTAATTAAATCCTTAATTGAGAAGGCACTTCAGTAACTCTGTTTCAAAGTCATGGTCATCATCAGTGTACAGCACTGAAGAGTAAATTTATTTGTACTATGTACAAAAAATAATTTCCAGTATTATGCAAGAAAATATTTTTTAGACATTTTCTTTATCTTTCTGTACAACTAAAATAAAATGGAACATTAGTACAATTTTTAGAAATATTTTGTTTATTTTAATGAAGCTAGCACAAACAGTGTCCATTTAAAACCCATATCCCAGGCCAAAAAGTACAAATAAAATAAAAAAGAGCAGTGTTCTACTGTATACACTTTTGCATGAATAACTTCATTAACTGCTAATGAAAATTAGAACTTTTCTGGGATCTTTTTTCTTTACTCTTAAAATTCTTTCTCTTCAGTGAAGCCGTCTTTGGAGTTAGTTTTTACTCTCACTTTATCTGTCATCTTGATTCCAACCTGATATTCCTCTTCTTTTGGTCCAGGCCTTCAGATTTTAAAAGTAGCTTCAAGTTGAGGAAAGGTCATTTTTCCACAGTTAGTTCTCTGGAAAACTTCCATCTCCCACTGAAAGTAATAGTCTAGGAGTGAAGTAATCACATGCTAGAACTTCAGGGCCAATTAAAAAGTCATTATGCCCACTTGCATTGGTCAGCCTTATTTATCACAAGCCTGAAAATGCACAGTCCTGGCAAAGGTGGCCTCCCTGTGCAGACGTGTAGTATTTCAAAAGGAGACGGCAATATGAAGGGGGCTGAACTTTGATCACCAGAAATCAGCACAATGAAAACAATAATGAATAATGGGCACTAGAATTTAAATTTTAAAGAGATAGGGGATCAGTTTCCACTTCCATTTTGAACACATTACAAAAGAACTATTTTTAAATATTAAAAAAGAATTGAGGGAAAAGAAAACGAAAAGAATATCTAAACCATTGAATGACCATGTTTGTTCCTGACAAATTTCAATTGCATCTTCTTCCTCCATCCCCAGTTCTTTTGGAGTGTGATTATCAGCATTTCTCTGACCTTCAAAGAGAAACCTAAGTGAATCCATTGGAACTCCCTGTCTTTGACAGCATGATTCTTTGAGTTTCTTGAGATGTGTTTTCATTTTCACTTTGAAGTGAACCTCACTGCTATCCTGTCCAATGACTGAGTTTAGTGTATTCTCCTTCTTTCTTATCCCCCAAGTCCTCCTCAATTTAATGTTTTGCCTCAGTAATGGTTGTAAAACTTCACTGTGCTTCAGAATCACCTCAAGGACCTGTTAAGACTCTAATTTTGTATTTAATTTTAAACTGCTAATAATTTCATGCAAAAAAATGGTCTTATTCCTCTTATTATGTTATTACCTGCAAATCTGAAAACATTTCTTCTATGTCTTCATCCAAATATTCATTTGAACAAGATAAAAACAGTTTTGTAATAACTAAAAACATTCTGATTGAAATCAATTCACATTTTTCAAACTGTGGGTCACAACCAATTAGTGAGTCATGAAATAGATTTAGTGGGTTGCAACCAGCAGGTTTTTTAAATGAAATAGAATAGAAAAACATAGAATGGAAAATATCAAAGTGCACTCATTATTGTAAATAGGTATACACATAAACAAACATACATTTGAACATGTATGCTTACCAGGTAATGATGTAAAATGTATTTCTTACTACAAATCATAGTGAAAAGGTTGGAAAATCACTAATTTAAATCACTAATATAAGCACCTGTTTGGTATAATCCTTCAATTGTTAAGTAACCACCATCTTCTGCTAACAACTAACTTGTCCAAATGGGGGACATTGACAACTAGTCAGTTAGAGTCTGGATACACTCTGTCTCTGTATCTGAGCAAAATTAAAGTAAAAATAGAGAGGTGAATTATGACTTTTTCCAATAATTATATCACAAACAGTAAAATGTATTTAATCTGATAACATAACTCACTGCTTTCTTTTTCTAATGAATGATATATTTTATTATCTCACCTAGAAGTAATATTAAACTATTTTCTGTGAGTTTTTGAGAATTTATCTCCTTGTCCCTTTGGCTTTTTAATTATTTGGCGCTTCTACTTCTCTGTAACTTCTCAAAGACCACTGAGAGTTGTTTAATAATCTAATTTTCAGATTCTTTCAGGATGAATAGATATAATTTGTCCTGTCTTGGATACTTGAAATCATTTAGACTAGCTTGATACCTATTTACAACTTCTTCACCAAACTCAAACTTCGGTTTGCTCCAACTACTATTACTTCTACCTTTTTCTCTCCACTACTTTTTCTCCTAAACATAAAACACTATACAAAATAGCCCTGGCCTGTGTTGCTCAGTGGTTAGAGTGTTGGCCTGCACACCGAAGGGTTTTAAGTTTGATTTCCGGTCAACGATTCATGCCTTGGTACTGATTCTGTCTCAGGCCTGGTTGGGCTGCATGCAGGAGGCAACCAATCAATGCATCTCTCTCACTCTCTCATACTGATGTTTCCCTCTCTCTCTCTCTCTCTCTCTCTCTCTCCTCCCTCCCTTCCACTCTCTCTAAAAATCAGTGGAAAAGATATCCTCAGGTGAGGATTAACAACAACAAACAAACAAACCAAAACTGACACAAAATAGTAATTCAATATGTGTTAACAAATTTGGAATGGCTAAAATGTTGATGTTTACCAATCAAGAAATATGTGATGAGTGCCTACTGTGTGTAAGAAACTAGATTGGTCAAAATTGATTATTAAAATTTTTTTATTTAGAGAAATATCACATTTACAAATGGAAAGTGAACCAGCAAGTCAATACATTAAAAATATCAAGTGAAATAAGTACTCTAATTCTGAAAGAGCTAGACACCATATAAGCCCCCTAATTCACATGTGTACCCTCAAACATCCACAAAAAATATACACACAAATGCATCATACGCATTTACACACTCATCATAGCTCTGCCTCTTCTTCCTTGGTAATATGTCTAGCATTGACCCTATTCTCTTCATTATTACCGTCATGCAGTGAGATCCTGCTCACTTCATACCTGATGTGCTCTCCACATTCACTCTTCTCTAGTCCATCCTGTACCTGGGTAATTTTCCTAAAGCTCCACCTTGATGGATGGATTGTTGGTTCAGAATTTTTACTTTATTAATCACAATAGCTTTTACATGCATATATGTCATCTGCTCCGAAAATCACTAGTAATTCTCTTTGCCTAACAAATGAAACCCAGAGTTCTTTTTCTGTTACCAAAGTCCCTCCATACTTTACCTTACTTGTTAGTTTTACCTTATTTTATTCCTGACACAAAATCTATACCAATGGCTCCCAATCTCTTTGATGTATATAACTCTTTTTATCATTAAACAAATTCTCAGACTCCTAGACTCTTACCTGAGGTATTTATTCCTTTAATATCCATTAATTGAGAAAACACAGTGATGAAAAGCTATTTTCAATTTAAAAATGCCACTTAATAATGTTTTACTTTTTAAAACTTATATCTACATATATTTCAGACACGCATAAACACACACACTATTGTGGGTTGAATTGTGTTCCCCCCAAAGATAAGTTAAGTTCTGCCCCAGGTACATTGTGAACTTGTTTGGAAGTAAAACCTTTGTTGATATACTTAAGTTCAAATGAGGTTATACTGGAATTAGGTTGGACCTAAATCAAATATGACTGGTGTTTTTGTAATAAGAGGGAAAGAGGTACACAAACAAATATGCACACAGAGGGAAGGTGATGGAAAGACAGACACACAGGGAAGAAGGCCATGTGAAGAGAGGCGGAGATTGAAGTTATGCAGCTATGGACCAAGGAACGCTGAGAATTACTGACAGTCACCAGGACCCAGAAAAAACATGACCCTGTTGATACCTTGATTTTGCACTTTTAGAATGCAGAACTGTGAGAGAATAAATTTCTGTTGTTTTAAGCCATCTGGTTTATGGTACTTTGATACAGCAGCCCTAGGAAACTAATATACATACATGTGTTTGATATTTTTCATGTCCACAAAAAAATGCCTGATGTAGAATCACCAAAGGACATCAGCCATGCCTATGTAATGAAGCCTCCACAAAAACGCTAAAAGGACTGTGTTCGTAGAGCTTCCAGAAATTCTTTCCACAATCAGAAACACTGATAGCAGGAGATCCAACGTGGCGGCATTGTAGGTGGAAGCTACACTCACCTCCTCCCAGGACCAAGATGGAATTTCAACTAAAATATAAAACAACCAACTTGAATAACCAACTGAAGCCTAGCTGAATAGAAATCTTATAACCTAGGATTTACAGAAGAATCAACATTGAGACTGGTAAGAAGGGAGGAGACACAAAAAGGGCTGGCGCCACCACTGCATGCTGTGGCTGAGGTTCTGGAGGGATAGCTCAGCTGCAAAGGTTCCCCTGAGGAGTGTGAGGTTTCAACCCCACACAGGGCTCCTCTTCCCAGAGCACCAGAGCTGGGAAGAGGAACCCACTTAATATCTGGCTGTGAAAATCAGCAAGGATTTTGTTCACCAGGGAGAGACAGGAATCTCCTAGAAATCCGGGCACCCTCTTATAAAGCCAGCACACAAAACCTCTTTTGAAGCCACTCATCCTGGGCCCCACCAGAAGGAGGGCAGCTCAGAGCAGACTAGAGTTGTGGGAGGAAAGACTGGGTTGTGTGGCTCTGTGGAGACAACTGAGGGCCAGCTGACAGGGTCTCTGTGCTTAGTCCTTCTCCCACACTGCCTACAGACAGCATCTTTCTTGGGTTGAGCACTTCCCTCCATGTGGCATCAGCCTGGGGGAATGCAATAGCCTCATCCTCCCAACTCCCTGTTCCCAACCCTGTGAAGCTGTGGCTCTGAGGAGGAATCAGCTGCCTGGACCCAGGGTGTAGAGGTCCTGGCAGAGATCTGGTGGGTGTCAGAGCCTGAGTTGTATGGCTCTGGGGAGGGGACCATTCCAACCACCTCCCAACTAGCTTGATGGGCACCACTATCCCGCAGGAGATCTACTAGCCTCACTCACCTTGCTGACCTCAAGCTTTCCAGGAGGTTCAGGCAGAATGCAGGACAGAGTGAGTTATATGGCTCTAGGACAGGGTCATTCTTCCCTCACACATGTGACTGACAGGTACAAAGGTCACTCTTCACAAGGCTAGATTTTGGTCTCTTGGGGCCTGATAAGCATTGCTGACCTCCCCCTGACAACTCCCTGAGACCCGACTTCAAGACAAAGGTCTGTGGGCACTGGGCAAGTGGCAACTAGCCTTGGTATATCCTGGGACATTTGCTGAGTAACCTCAGGTCCAGCACCGGGAATGAGTTTGAATCTGTATCAGTCAGGTGAACACCTCTTGCCCCTACCTTGTGATGCACTGAAAACCTACCTCACACAACTAGAGTACCTCCAGAGGCTCTTTCAATGACTGAGCCTAGCAGGCAGTGACAGGCAGACACAAATGGATATAGATTTCAGAGTGCTTTGGGCTTTTTGCTGACCTGCCCCTGGACATTGTGTTGGTGGAGGTCAGACTTAGTGTGCAGCTTGGTGCATTCCACACACACCCAGGCCTAGCAGAGACAGCCACAAACTATGGATCCCTTTGTAGCTCCAAACAGGTTGCCCAGGGCAGTCACAGGCAGCATCTGAAATTGATCTGCTCTAGAATCCCTCCCAAGAGGCCCCAGAACCAACACACACAGTGGCAACCTTCAGACAACATCAGAGCAAAATCCAATTAACTCCACAAGTGGCACATCCAAAGGGAGATCTCTGCAGAAGCCACACCCTACTGAGGCAGATACCACTTTGTGTGGTCAGCACCCACACAGCAGCTTGTATAATGTGGTCTGAGTCAATCCTCACAGCCAACCTGAGGGTTGACCCCATACACAGATGGGCCAACAGCAATCAAGACTCATATACCATAGGAGAGCTCACATAACCCTATTGTGTCACAGACATTCCTGAAACACCCAACTCAAGTGATCAAGGAAATTGTTCCCCTGGGTCTCATAGGACACCTGCTACATAAGGACAATCTATCAAGACTGGGAGACATAGCAGACATACAGACATAGATAGGCAGCCAAAATTGGAAGACAGAGAAACATGCTCCAAATAAAAGAGCAAAAGAAATCTTTAGAAAAAGAACTAAACAAAATGGAGGCAAGCAATTTACCAGATATAGAGTTAAAAACATTGGTTATAAGGATGTCCAAAAAACTTAGAACTTCAACAGCATGAATAAGGACATAGAAACCATAAAAAAGAACCAGTTAGAAATAAAGAAAATATCTGAAATAAAGAATACACTAGAAGGAATAAATAGTGGGTTAGATGAAGCAGAGGATCAAATCAATGATTTGGAAGACAAGGTAGCAGAAAACAACCAATCAGAGCTGCAAAAAGAAAAAAAGAATTAAAAAGAATGGGATTAGCTTAAAGGACTTCTGGGGCAACATGAAAAGCTGAAAAGAAAGGACCAACAACCAAGACTACTTTACCTAGCAAGGCTATCATTTTAAAAATTTAAGAAGAAATAAAGAGCTTCCCAGACAAAAAAAGCTAAAGGAGTACATTACCACCAAACCAGTATTACAAAACATGTTAAAGAGTCTTCTTTAAGAAGAAAAAGAAGAAAAAAGAGGAACATAGTTATAAAGAGTAAAATGGCAATAAATATGTACCTATCAATAATCACAGTAAATGCAAATGCTTAAATGCTCTAATCAAAATACAGGGTAGTTGAATGGATAAGAAAACAAGACTCATATATATATGCTGTTTACAATAGCCCCACCTCAGAATGATACACATAAACTAAAACTAATGGGATGAAAAGATTTTTCATGCAAAGAAATAAAAAAAAGGGCTAAGGTAGCAATACTTATATCAAGTAAAATAGGCTTTAAAACTAAGGCTATAATAGAGACAATGAAGTGCATTACATCATGATAAAGGTATCAATCTAACAAGAGGATATAACTCTTTTAAACATATATGTATCCAACATAGGAGCACCTAAATATATAAAGCAAATCTTGATGGACATAAAGAGAGAGTTTGACGGAAATACAGTCATAATGGGGGATTTTAACACTCCATTGATATCAATGGGTAAATCTTCCAGACAGAAAATCAATAAGGAAACAGCAGCCTTAAATGACACACAAGACCAGATGGATTTAATTGATATGTTCACAGCATTTTACCCAAAGCAGCATAATATACATTCTTCTCAAGAGCACCTGGAACATATTCTAAGATAGACCACATGTTAGGATACAAGACAAGTCTCAATCAATTTAAAAAGATTGACATATCAATCATCTTCTCTGACACAATGGTATGAAACGAGAAATAAATTACAAGGAAAAAAAAACGAAAAGCAACACATGGAGGCTAAATTATATGTTACTAAAAAATGAACGGGTTAACAATGAAATCAAGGAAGAAGTCAAAAGACACCTTGTGACAAATGAAAATGGAACTACAACAACCCAAAATCTATGTGGCAAAGAGAAAGCAGTTCTAAGAGGGAAATTCATAGGATTACAAGCCTACTTCAATAAACAAGAAAATCTCAAATGAATAATCTAACCTTACACTTAAAGGAACTACATAAAGAACTACAAACAGCCTGGCCAGGTGTGGCTCAGCAGTTGAGCGACAACCTAGGATCCAGGAGATCACAGTTTGATTCCTGGTCAGGGCACATGCCTGGGTTGCTGTTTCGATCCCCAGATGGGGTAGTGCAGGAGGTAGCCGATCAATGACGACTTTAATCATTGATGTGTCTATCTCTCTCTCTCCCTCTTCCTTCCTCTTTCTGAAACCAATAAAGATATATTTAAAAACAAAACAAAACAAACAAACAAACAAAAAAAACCTACAAACAAAGCTCTAAATGAGTAGAAGGAAGGAAATAATAAAGATCATAGCAGAAAAAGTGGAATAGAGTTTTTAAAAAATAATATAAAAGATCAATGAAATCAACAGCTGGTTCTTTGAGAAAAAATAAACAAGATTGGTAAACCCTAAATTGTACTCATTAATAAAGAGAGAGGACTCAAATAAATAAAATCAGAACTGAAAGAGGAGAAGTAACAACAGACACCACAGAAATACAAAGGATTGTAAGAAAATGTTATAAACAACTATATGCCAACAAATTTGGACAATCTGGAAAAATGGATAAATTCCTAGAAACAAAGAATCTTCAAAAACTGAATCAAGAAGAAAGAAAATCTTAACAGAAGGATTACAACTAATGAAATTAAAGCAATAATCTAAAAAAACTCCCAACAAACAAAAACCCTGGACCTATGGCTTCACAGGTGAATTTTACAAAACATTCAAAGAACTAACACCTTTTCTTCTGAAACTATTCCAAAAAATTCAAGAAGAGGAAAGACTCCTAAACCCATTTTACACAGCCAGCTTTATCACAAAACCAGATAAAGACCCTACAAAGAAAAAAAATTATAGGCCAATATCTCTGATGAACAAAGATGCAAAAACCCTCAACAAAATATTAGCAAACTGAATCAACAATACGTTAAAAAAATCACACACCATGATCAAGTGAGATTTATTTCAGGGATGCTATGCTGGTACAGTATCTGCAAATCAATTAACATGACACACTATATATACAAAATGAAGGTTAAAAATAATATGATCATATCAATAGCTTCAGAAAAATTCTGACAAAATCCAGCACCCATTTATGATAAAAAAAACTTTAAGCAAAGTGAGAATAGAGGTCTATATTTCAACTTTAAAGGCCATATATGACAAACCAACAGTTAACATCATATTCAACAGGCTAAAATTAAAAGTATTTCTCTTAAGATTGGAACAGATCAAGGATGTTCACTTTCACTACTCTTATTCAACATCATACTGGAATTTTTAGCCACAGAAGTCAGACAAGAACAAGAAATAAAATACATCCAAACAGAAAAAGAAGTAAACCCATTGCTATTTGCAGGTGACATAATACTGTACCCTAGAGATTTCACACAAAAATTACTAGAACTGACAAATTCAGTAAAGTAGCAGGATTAAAAATATATATCCAGAAATCGGTTGCATTTTTATACACCAATAGTGGACTATCATAAATGGAAACTAAGAAAACAATCCCATTTATAATTGCATTAAAAAAAAAATTCCTAGGAACCCATCCAGTGTTACTTAGTGGTTGAGCATTGATCCCAGTCAGGGCACATGCACAGGTTGCTGGCTCAATCCTCAGTAAGGGGTGTGCAGGAGACAGCCAACTGAAGAATCTTTCTCCCTCCCCTTTCCTCTCTCTGAAATCAATAAAAACATATATATTTTTAAAAATACCTAGGAATAAATTTAACCAAGAAAGTAAAAGACCTATACTCTGAAAATGGTAAGACACTGATGAAAGATATTGAAGAAGATACTAAAAAATGGAAACATATACTGTGCATATGGATAGGAAGAATTAACATTATTAAAATGTCCATACTACCCAAAGAATCTATAAATTCAAAATAATTCCTATCCAAATGCCAATGGCATATTTCACAAAACTAGGACAAATAATTCAAAAATTTATATGGAACCACAAAAGACCCTGAATAGTGGCAGCAATCTTGAGGGGGAAAAAACAAAGTTGGAGTTATCATACTACCTGATATCAAACTATACTACAGGCTACAGTAAGCAAAATAGCATGGTACTGGCCTAAAAACAGACATATAGATCAACGGAATAGAACAGAGTCTAGAAATAAACCCACACCTAAATGGTCAATTAATATTTAACAAAGGAGGCAAGAACATAAAATGAGGTAAAATAGTCTATTCAATAAATGGTGCTGGGAAAATTAGACAGGTACATGCAAAAAAAAAGAAAAGAAACTAGACCACCATATACAAGAATAAACTTGAAATGGATAAAGGACTTAAACATAACTTGAAACGATAAAACTCTTAGAAGAAAACATGGACAGTAAAACCTCTGACATTTCTCTTAGTAATTTTTTTTCTGATATATCTACTTGGGGAAGAAAATAAAAAACAAAAACAAAAAAATCAACAAATGAGACTGTGTCATACTAAAATTTTTGCGCAACAAAGGAAACCATCAACAAAATGAAAAGCCAACCAAATGAATGGGAGAAGATAATCCCCATGATACATCTGATAAGGAGTTAATATCCAAAATTTCTAAAGAACTCATACAACTCATCACACACACACACACAAAAATCCAATTAAAAAAATGGTCAGAGAACCTGAATAGGCACTTCTCCAAGGAGGACATACAAATGGCTAATAGACATATGAAAAGATGCTCAAAATCAGTAGTCATCAGAGAAATGCAAATTAAAACCACAATGAGATGTTACCTCATGCTTGTAAGAATAGCTATCATCAATGAATCAACAAACAGCAAGTGTTGATGAGAATGTGGAGAAAGGGGGAACCATTGTGCACTGTTGGTGGGAATGCAGATTGGTGCAGCCACTATGGAAAACAGTATGGAGGTTCCTCAAAAAACTAAAAATGGAACTGCCTTATGACTTAGCAATTCTACCTCTGGGTATGTATCCAAAGAAACCAAAACACTAAGTCCAAAGAATATATGCATGCCTGTGTTTATTGTAGTGTTACTTACAATAGCCAAGCTATGGAAGCAACCCAAGTACCCATCAATAGACAGGTGTATAAAAAAGCGGTGGTACATATATATAAAGGAATATTACTTGGCCATAAAAAATGTAATATTATTTGTGACAGCACAGATGGACCTAAAGGGTATTATGCTAAGTGAAATAAGTCATTCAGAGAAAGACAAATACCATATGATTTCACTTATATATGGAATCTAAAGAACAATGCAAATGAACAAATCAAACAGAAACAGACTCATAGATACAAAGAACAGACTGATGGTTGCCAGAGGGGAGTGGGTTTTGGGACTGGATGAAAAATCTGAAGGGATAGAGAAGTACAAATTGGCAGTCACAAAATAGTCACTGTAAAGTACAGCATAGGGAATATACTCAATAATATTGTAATAACTATGTATGGTACCAGGTGGGTACTGGGAATATTGGGCGGAACACATTGTAAAGTTTATGATTGTCTAACCACTATGATGTTGTTCACCAGAAAGTAATACAAAATAATATTGAATGTAAAGTGTAATTAAAAAAAGAAATGCCTCATATATATAAAGTGTTTATGGATCACTTTCAATAATTTTAGGGTCCCCAGTTTGGGAAACAATGCTTTAGCCAACCTGAAATACTCTTTTCCCAATTAATACATTGTGCTTTCCTACTTTGGAACCTTACTCGTGTTCTTCCTTCTAGCTATAGTGTTGTCCTCCTCATATCCTCTACTGAAATTCCTACCAGCATAAATGCCACCTTCAGGAATACATAGGGCATTTCACCTAGATGAAAGTGATCTGAAACTTTGTACCCATTTTCAGAATTTAATTTTTATCCGGTTTTTATCAGGTAGCAAAGTTTCACAAATTTTCCCTTAAATAAATTAATAGTTTTAATCTTCTTTGCCTTATTTGCAGCAGTAAGAAATTGACAAGACAATATATGTAGTCACACTTCATCCACAGAACTTTTATAAATATATATATATAATAATTTTCTTATTAGCAAACATTGACCAGTAAGTTTCTTTCCCTTTCTTTCTTTCTTCTTTCTTTTCCTTTCTTTCTTTCTTTCTTTCTTTCTTTCTTTCTTTCTTTCTTTCTTTCTTTCTTTCTTTCTTTCTTTCTTTCTTTCTTTCTTTCTTTCTTTCTTTCTTCTTTCTTTCTTCTTTCTTTCTTTCTTTTCTCTTTCTTTCTTTCTTTCTTTCTTTCTTTCTTCTTTCTTTCTTTCTTTCTTTTCTCTTTCTTTCTTTCTTTCTTTCTTTCTTTCTTTCTTTCTTTCTTTCTTTCTTTCTTTCTTTCTTTCTTTCTTTCTTTCTTTCTTTCTTTCTTTTTCTTTCTTCTCCTTCCTTCCTTCCTTCCTTCCTTCCTTCCTTCCTTCCTTCCTTCCTTCCTTCCTCCCTCCCTCCCTCCCTCCCTCCCTCCCTCCCTCCCTCCCTCCCTCCCTCCCTTCCTTCCTTCCTTCCTTCCTTCCTTCCTTCCTTCCTTCCTTCCTTCCTTCCTTCCTTCCTTCTTTCCTTCCTTCCTTCCCTCTCTTTCTCTTTCTCTCTCCCTCTCTCTCTCTCCTCTCTCTCTTTCTTTCTTTCTTTTTACATGACATCCATTGCACTGTAGTTGCCATTGTGTTTGGTATACATACGTTAGAGAGAAAAAATTATGTTAAAGAATGAAGTTTATGGTTGATTATTGTTAACCATTATAGCTATTATATACTATTCATCTCTTATCTGCCATTTACTTTCACATGTATCTCTAATCCTTACAACAGTCCTTCACGTAAGATGTTCTTGTTCACACTTTTCAAATGAGGAAACAAATATGAATAGAGGTTGTCCGTTGTGTGAGGTCATACATTAGGAAGTAATAAAATTAAGATTTGATCTCAGTCGTGATTATTATTTCACTATCCCACAAAGCCTACTCTGGAACCTAGACTACGGGCATTATTTCATTTCTATCAAATATGCCAGATGAAAGACAATGAGACTGGGAAAAATCATTTTTGTCAACATGTTTTTACATGTTTTGGTGAAAACTGCCAAACAAGAGGTGCTCTCTAGAATCAACCTGATTTTATATCTGTACCTATAAGGTTTAGAGAACTCCATTAGCTTTTATGCTTCCTGGAAATAATTTTAATTGTAGAAAATTTTATCTAGAATGAATAAATAATTTTTAATTATTTCATTAATTATATTCATTAAGATTAACCAAAATTTAATTTCATAGTTCCATTAATATATCACTCCTTATTATGATTTTCTGGAAAATATTTTGTTATGTGTTTAACCATTAATCTTCTAGTGTATATTGAAGGTATTGTCATTACATGTCTTTATAATTATAATAAAAAGTACATACTCTGAGTAAAAGGAGGGAAAGAATGCTATGAGGAAATGTGCTAGAGTCATTTGGAATAGTTATCTCATTAATAAAATCTCTCCAAAGAAAGAGAGAGCATATATACCAAAGTTTAGCCCTACTAAGGAACAGTGCATAGAATCAATCTGAGCCTTCTATGCATAAAACTTTGGAGCCTTTCTCTAATGGCACCAGCAGCCATGGATTAACCAGTGGAAAAATGGCTTGAAATAACTAACTCATTGATCAATTAGCAAGTATTATGGAGACAATCAGAGGTTTATTCTTTGATTTCCTCAAGGCTATAAAATATCTCTTTTCATTTAACTAGCAGAGGGTCAGGAAGAGAAAAGAGAGATAAAGTAAAAGAGAGTATTTATACTATACCTTCTGACTGAAAGTTTAATTTTATACATTTTGAGGTATACATTATATATAGTTTCTTTGTTAATGTGAAAATGAATATTAAATAACACAATAGCAGAGATAATCCAAGGGTTAAAGGAAACTTGAGGGGATCAAGATGATCATTTAGTTTTTGGGTATCTGTTAAATATACATAGATATCTATATAAAATTTTATTTCTAGCCCGGCCGGGCGTGGCTCAGCGGTTGAGCATCAACCTAGGATCCAGGAGATTGGGGTTCGATTCCTGGTCAAGGCACATGCCCGAGTTGTGGGCTTGATCCCCTGTCGGGGGCATGCCGATCAATGACTCTCTCATCATTGATGTTTCTATCTCTCTCTTCCTCTCCTTTCCTCTATCTGAAATCAATAAAGATATATTAAAATAAATTATTTCTATTTGGCTAATCTAAACTGTGAGATTAGATAGAATGTGTCATGTGTTGGCCATGGCTTTATCACTAGTTTCATTGTTTTTATTAAAACAAGTTTAGCCTGATTTCTTTTGCAGTGGCAAGAAGACATAACAGTGTGTTTTGGGGCTATTTGAATTCGGTGAAGCCCATTAAGATGGTTACCACATGATTTGCCCTCATAATTCATATCATAGTGTTGTCTTTCATAAGCACAACAGAAAACTCACATGGTTACATTATAAAATAAAACATTTTCTTCCAAACATTTCATTGTTTTTGTTTTACCATTCCCATCCTAATCCCAAATAATTCTTTGAAGTGTGGGATAGTGGCTAAAACAATGGTTTTGAAATCAGATAGATTAGGTTCAAATCCAGACATTTTGCCCTTGAACCTATTTCTGCACCTATAAAATATAAGTACCTCATATATATCACTTAGAAGATTTAAAGACATAAACACATAAAACATTTTGAGCAATGCCTGTAGCTAGTATTCAAAAGATGATAGAAGCTGTGATTATACACTAATACAAAAAGGAGACTTGCATGTAAATAATACTTTAATTACTCTGAAATCTAGAGAGACATAGTCTCAGTACTCCAAAACTGTAAAATGTAATCTATTTTACAGTTAAATTAAAAAAGCCAATGAAAATATAGTCACATATAACACAGAGGAGTAAGAGTAGAGATGCACTGGAACTTAGAACACAGCAACTATAAACAAAATGGTCAATATAACTGAAATATCAATTCTTTGAGCTTTGTGATCATCTATTACTCAATAAACATTAACCAAAAATGAAATGTCATATAAACAATTAATAAGAACTTATTCTTCTATTATTACATAAATAAGTAGCCTCTCTGTAATATTCGTTATGGATTTATCAAAAAGCATACTAGTCTCAAATAATGAATCCATGAAATAGAACAACTTTAAAGAACCATTATATATTTGTTATAGTACATATTTGTTGTTAAATGAAAGAAATTTTATATTTTAAAAATTGTGTGACTATTAAATAATATAATACAAACGGCCTGTTTGATAATTGTAGAATACTTGAAAAGGAAGTTCAACTTAAAAGAACCAAAACTTTAAGAAAAAGATACATTGAATTCATGTATTTGATAAGCAGTCTTCCTTTACTAGAAACATAATATGAATAATTGTTTTAAAAAGCCTAAAATAAAATAAACATCTTTGTTACTGCACATACCTATTGCATATATTCTGCAAGCCATGAATAGTTTCACAGCCCAGGAAATACAGCAATGAATAAAACAAAGTGCCTGTCTTTGTGGCACTTACATTCTAAGAAGAAACAGACAATAAATTTGTAAAATTTATGTAAATAATATGATTTCAGAAGGTGATAGTTTTTATGGTAATTATTTTTATGGATAAAACATGGAGGTGTAGTCATTTTTTCAAGTTTTGTTTTTTTTTTTTTCCCCTCAGCAAATTAGCAGCTACTTGACAGCAGGGATTACATCTTCCCTACAAATAAAATCTTCAGTAATATACTGTGATCATTGACTCATGGTTAGTACTCAATAAATGTTTGGGCAAAGGAAAGAAGGAAAAAGGAAAGGCAGAGATTTTAGCAGTTGAATAAATTCAACAACTTGATAGAAATACATTTGCTTACTTCAACTATTAATGAAAGAAGAACAAATACTTTTTAAATCAACACAATCATTCTCTAAAGGACTATTAAATTTCTTAAAACATGGATTTTGAGGATGTTAAATTCCTCAAAACTAGCTTTCAAATGATTGTATCTTCACTGTTTAGCATTAAGTAAACTATTTAACCTCTTTTAGTCTCAGTTTTCTTACCAATAAAATGGGAATGAGTAACTCACTGTATAATGAAATTGTAAGCACAAATGAGACCAATTGTGATCATGATTTGAAAAGTACAAGTAGTGCAGACGAAATGATATGAATTCTTACAGCCATCTGGGATGAGCACTCCTCTCTCGTTTTTGGGAATGAAGGCAGTAATGAGTCATGTCTGTAGACTCAGAACAGGAAACTGGTTTTGATAAAGTGTGTGACAAGTCATGGAGCTAGTAGTCAAGAATCCAAACTGATGAGACAAGCCATAGTTAGTATAAACTTAAAAAGGAAAGGTGGCAAACATGAATCCTCAAGAACCAAACAAGAAGTCAATCCAAATTTGGGCAGTCAAGAACCTGGAAACATGAGTGAACACAAAGAAAGAGAAACATGAAACCAAATTGGAGATCCTCAAAAGACTTCAAGGCAACTTTTATTCCTCAGTTTCAGTGCTCCTTTGGAGGAAAGCAATAATCCCTTGGGGACAGATGTTTAAGAGTACATAGTTGAGGTAAGGAAATAAAGTTACAGCCAAACAGCCAGTTTCTCTCAAGATTCTGGCAATAAATATATTAGCCAATTTTTAGAAGACTCCTATAATCTGTTTTCTAATTAGACATCAAAGTAAAGCTTTGTCAAATCTCTAGACAAATTTCCCTTGGGATTTACAGCATATTTTCATGATACTATAAAATATTTTGAAAGGGGAAAAAACCCCTGTAAATCAGTGATTTATGTACTCGTTATTAGATACTCAATATGTATGGTTTCAGCTGGAATTGAAATTGCTGACTCTACTCTCATTTCCCATGTCCTGGGTTTACTAACTTATTGGCTAAAGTTTGTTGATTAGATAAATTTTACTGTAGCAAAGTGCACCCGAATACTCGGCAAAACCTTCAACCTTGTGGATGGGAACAATTTACTAACATCAGGTACCTGCTAATTTTCTCTCTCTACATTCAACAGTGACCAACCAATATCACTAGCTAGACATTTGCTGTGATCATCAGTGAACCTCAGGCCAGGCTCACTGAGGACTGGTTCTCTCCAGATGGAGTGGCATGTCAGTAAGGAGTCAGGCCTCAGCATCAGGTTGTTTTTTCTTTTTCTTTTTTTTTTTCTTGTTTTTTTTTTTTTTTTTAAATATATCTTTATTGATTTCAGAGAGAGGAAAGGAGAGGGAGAGAGATAGAAACATCAATGATGAGAGTCATTGATTGAGCCCCCAACCCGGGCATGTGCCCTGACGGGGGGATCGAACCCCGATTGCCTGGATCCTAGGTCGAGGCTCAACCGCTGAGCCACGCCCGGCCGGGCCAGGTTGTTTTTTTCTACAAGTATTGTGTACCTCTTCTAAAACTTTGTGCCCTTCAGTTTATAGGAACTGAATTCTGGCCATTTTACCTTCATTATGGGTAACTGCAATTTTGAGTACTAGTTTTCTTTCTTTTTTTAATATGTCTATTTATTGATTTCAGAAAGAGGAAAGGAGAGGGAGAGAGAGATAGAAACATCAATGATGAGAGAGTCATTGACCGGCTGCCACCTGCACGGCCCCGTCTGGGAATCGAGCCCGCAACCGGGCATGTGCCCTGACCAGGAATCAAACCCCCATCGCCTGGATCCTAGGCGATCTGAGCCATGGCCGGCCGGGCTTGAGTACTAGTTTTCTAGGTCTAGCATCACACTTAGATGCCTGTTAACTATAAATTGGTATAATAACTAGGATGTTAACATAGAGATGGGTCCACCAAGGAAAAATACGTTGGATATTGGTGCTCTCAAAAAAAATTATATTTGTTGTTGGTATATAAACATATAAATGGCCGTATGCAAACTTGTACAGAACCCAGGTTACCTAGTTTCTAATGAAGAATATGTGTTAATTCAAATATATCAACTTACATATTGATTTTTTTTTCAAATTGGTCAACTTTTTCAAAAAACAATTATACTTTAAAAATTGAGATGTAAGGAAATTCTAATACATAGATTTGTACTCATTCTTTGGGTGGACATTCACACTTTTTGGTAATTTATATAAATTACTAAATATATTTTAACTTCCTAGAGGTTTGGGTGTCTTGTTTTCACTTTCACTTAGAAATATGCATAATTGTAAATAATAAATTATGGTTGGTAAACAGTGCACAAATTGTTTTATTCTTCAAAGCATGCAGAAAAATGTACCAGTAAAATTGTAGTATACAGAAAACCTATGGCTAAGTTTTCTTTAAGACTTTATGCTTTTTTTTTTTTTACTTTTGCAATCAATTTCAGTTTGATTGAAAAACTTCAACTCATGATTATTTTTCTTGTACTTTGCTAATATTGAGAAATGGTGGTCCATTGTACTATATTTTAAATTAATATGCATAGAACAATAAATATTTAATTATGGTAATTAATTTTCCCCATTTTATGGATGCCTGTGACTAAGCAGAAATATACCTATCTTTTTATAGCATTAACATCACATATAGCCAGAATAACAGCAAGAGCAACAAAACATTTATTGAATGTTTTCCTTGTGCCTGTACTCTTAACTATTATGTTATGCTGACTCATAAACCTAGCAATTGCTGTATTATGACGTTCACCCTTATCCAGGAAATTACTATCCTTGGTGCTGAAACTGCTCTGTGCAGTTTTTGTGGTTGAAGAATGAAAGTTTCCCTTCGACATACCTTTTCAGTGAAATTATGAATTGGATAAATGTACATACTTTAAAAGAAGTATTAAATTACATATGATAACATCTTGGTTAATGATTATGAGGTCAAAATTTAATATTCTGCTTATTCTTACTATATTATTGGAAATTTTTTTCTAGAGGATAATTAGCAGTTCAAAAAATTTTTTAGTACACAGGACATTGAAAAGTCCATAAATGTTTCAGATATAAAAACTTATCACTACCCAAACAAAAAGTTGATTCTCATGTGATTTAATGTATCAGAATTAAAGCATCTGATTTAAAAATAAATACTGGCAATCAAATTCCCTAACTGTATTATACCCCACTTGATTACATGTAGTTAGCATTTATTCAATACAAATAATTGGATAAAACTAATAACTGGTTTAGTATCACTCACCTTTTATGTGTTACACCCCCCCCCCCAAACACACACACAATAACTTTTAGTTAAGGTATAAATTTACAAAAAGAAAACACACACACAGAGGTTAGGTTATATTTATGATTTTATTAGTCAAGAACGCAAAATTGGGTGGCTACATCAATCAAGAGCAGATGTTTCATGTCCCAGCATAGAGTCCTTTGGCTCCCAAAGTCCCCAAGTGGGCACATAAGTACATGTGGCACTGTCAGAACAAGATAAGATCTCACTAGTTCTATAATGTTCTCTTGCTGTGCCATTTACTCTGGCTTACTTGTCTAAGGAGAATTTACACCAACACTCCATAACAAGAAATTTCTTTATTTTTAACTTTAAATATCAAGCAAATTTCTCTGGGTCACTCAAGAAGAATAGTACCTGTATTTTATGACTAAGTAGGTTAATTTCTTCTACTGTCTAAAAAGACATGTCTTTACTATATAAGCACCATTTTCAAAGCCTGCTTCTCCTCCTCTATTCTCTATCTTGGTGATTGGCATCATCAACCCCTCTAGACTACTTCTGCTCTCTATTAATTAGGTCCTACTGACACTACTTCCTAAATATTTTTCAGGTCTGTCCTACCTCTCCATCACCACCGACTCAGTTCAACTTTAGATCTTTATGGTACCTTCCCTGGATTACTGCAATAATCAGAGAGTCGGTCTCTTTGATTCAGGTCTTACATTTTCTATTCTGTTCTTAACACTGACATCACAAAGATATTTTTAATGAACATAACAAATTAAAACAAAAATATGCACATAAAAAGACACATTTTAAATCTTTCAATAATGTTCTCAATTATATAAAATTGGAGTCACTTCATAATCTTGCCTTGGTCTTTCAACCCAAACTTGTCTCCTGTCATTATTTCCCTTGTACATTGTATTACGACTACTTTAAAATAATATGTAATATTGATGGAGCTCTCCCTGGGTTCCAGCCACTGTGTAATGTACTTTACATATGTTATGTCATTTAATCCTCAATAACTTTATTAAGTAAGTCCTATTACTATCCATATCTTATAGGTAAGAAGAGAGAGGTTAAAGATTTGCCAAAGTTACATATCTAAGAAGTGCAGCAGGTGATATTTGAATCTACATAGCCTGCCTCTAAAGTCCACAGTAGCTTTTCTCGGCTGAAGTTCTTGCAGTTCCCCAAATGTGACACATCACAAGCCTCTATGTCTTTCACCACTGTGTCTACTTGTGGGACTCATGCTTATTCCACAAAACTTGACTTCATTTGTCCTCATTTTGTGAAATTTTCTGATTCCTTGGGGTTAAAGTCTTGGCTCCTGCAGCCCCTTGCAAAGCTCAGGGCAGGAGGTGGAGGGACGACAGTGTACAGCGGAGAGAGTGCAGTTGTGATGTGAGACAGGCATGATTTGAATTTATAGCTCTGTTGAATATTGGTTTTGTGACTTTGAGAAAGTCACTATTTCTCTGAATTTTAGTTTCTTTTGGGAGTAATATCCTTTTTACAGAGTTGTTATAAGGACTAAATGAGTTATTTTTGTGAGTTACATCTAACACAATGACTAGAACGTAATGAGAATTCATTAGTTCCCGCATCACCTTCCCCTCTGCTGCAGCCCTTGGTACTTGAATGGTTATTGTTCATCTCCTCACTTGTCTGCCACCTGCTTCTCCTTTCACCTGTGGCTGTGAAGTGCCTAGTCAGCACTAGTAAAATGTGTGGGGTGAATGAATTAACAACTCTATTTTTAATACTTAATGACACAAATTGATCCTGTTTTGATTTTACGGCCAGCAAATTAATATAATTAAGAAATGACAAGTGGCAAAGAAGAGAAACTCCAGCTATATTTTGTCCTTTCCTCACATAGAATCTAAAACCATTTTCCTCTGATTAAAAAATTATAACTAAATGATATATTTGGTTATTACTCAAATTTTATGTAAATAAAGCATTAAATTATTAATGTTATACTGGTCTGTGATTACTTTTATGTGTGTGTGTGTGTGTGTGTGTGTCTTCATATATGTTGAAGTTGCTGCTACTTTTCTGAGGCTATTCATTGTTTTATTTTTTAAAATACCTGGTATTGTTTGATGTGTTGGATCTAGGTATTTATGAATAGGAGAAGAAACATTCTAGGGTCAGCTTCCCAGGATTTTGAATTATGACATATGAAAGTAAAAATGAAAGAAAGAGGCAACCTAGGTGGTGTGTTTGAGAACACTGTATATTAATGTTTCTTGCATTTACTTATACCTTCCCTTTTTCATATATTTCAAGCACTATGGGCTTTTGAACCCAAACATTAGAAGATGCCATTGATGAAAAGACATAGAAAGTTATTCTAAATGTGTGAACAAGTTAAAGATCTACAGAATTAGAGATCAACATTGCTAGAGTCCAAACAGACTTAGTTGCTTTTCGGAGAAATTAAACCATGGATAATCATGTGATAGGTGGAAACTGATCATTATTTCTAAAAATAATTTTATGTAAATTACCTATATAAATACATTAAAATATAAATTATTTGAAAAATGAATAGCAGGTCCTTAGAACATCCCTCTAGATAAGTATAAAATAAGAGCATGGGTTCAAGAGCAAGTATTTTTTTCTTGTTTAAACCACTTTTATTTTAAACCTCTTTCACAGCTGCCAGACCTATATCACAACTATTACATAACCTGGTACTTGGAAAAGAGGATGACAGGAACAGAATCTGAAATGTATGGCATTAGCTTAAAGTTTCCCAACTGGTGAGTCTTGCTAGGTCATGGAAAAATATTTGGTAAAATTATTGCCTGTGATGTCAGAAAAAGCAGATCACATGCCTTCTAAACCTATAATTCCAAAGAAAGTGGAGAGAAACATTTCAGGTCTTTGATGTAAGTTGGCTGCTTCTTGCCACTTTCAGCAAAGCTTCCAAAAGAGAGAGGAACTCTGGCTACATCTAGTCAGATTATAGCAGAGCAAAAAAGGATAACAATTATACTAAGACAACTCTCTGCCTGTGACTTGCCATCTAAGTTGACTGACAGTCTGGGAGGAGCCTCACAGTCACCTTGTCAACACTTTTGTACACTGAAACAGCTATTAAAAGGTGACTCTTAAGAGGTGGCCTTACAAGGAGATAAAAATTGAAGCCCCAAACAATGGCAACCAGACAGTGACATACAACTCAGGGGTAAAAAATGAGACTGAGGGTGTTGACTTCACACACAAGACGATTGTTTCACTTGGCTTCAAGCTTCTGCTATTAAATTGAGAAGTAAGACAGGAGAGGAGAGTGACAGAATCCAAAGTCTAATAAATAAAAGTCAAGGAGTACTCAAGATTAAAAATCTTACCTAAATAGGATCCTTGGTTGTATCTACTTGTTTAGAAATTGATCAGAAGCAAATATAATAGGCATCTATTACAATTTTGAGAGAAATATGTTCCTAAAGAAAAGACAGACCTGACTTCAAAAGCTATATTGATAGTTAGCAAACACTGGATTCCTAACTTGCACAATCAGGTGGGAGCTACAAAAACTGTGCCCTGTCACCCAGGCTCCCCTTCCCCACCAAAGGATCTATATTCCTTCTACTCATCAGATAAAGTCATAATGGAAAATGGGCTCTGAAATTCCATTATAATAATTTTAGTCTGAAAGTAAAACTAAGGACCGTAGAGGACAATAGATAAGCAAGTTCCTCCAGAGAACAGACCCAGAGTCTGAAAAAGAACTGTACTACATTTCCAGGGGAGGAAGATGTAGGATTTGATAATTCCCAGGATTTTATAATTAATAAAAACCAGAAGTGTATGTATGTTTTCTAGTCTTTCCTTTCCAAAGGGGTTATTATAGGTATCTTATTTATAACACATGGTTGTTATATATGGTTGAATATGGAGGAATGCTGATAACTTTTCCTTTCATATATAAAGAGACACCTCTGGACTTTATAGAGGGACTATATATCACTGTGAAAGGCATAAATGTACCCTATCTTTAGGAAGAAGGGTACATGAATGAGTGGCTAAAGAGGTGGTATGACAGACAACCAAGTGCCTGACAATATTTGCTCTTTCCTTTCTTTATGATAATTGAACCCCAATAGGGGTGTCCTGGCCATTCAGAATAAAGATTGCACTTCTGAGCCTCCTTGTGGTTGCTATGCCAAGAGACTACAAGGTAACGTGAACAGAAGCAAGGTATTAAACTTCTAAGACATGCCTTAAAGACATGTCCCTTCTCCCTTTCCCACTGGTTGGTGGATATGATAGCAAGACATTGTAAGTCATACAGATGTGAGTGACACCTCAGTCTCCTCTAATGACCTTATGCAACAGAACCACAATATTGACATGCACTTTTAAAGTGAAAAAGAAACAAACTTCTGTGCTGAGGGATTTCTTTTAATTTATACATTAAACATAGCAGCAAAAGCTACATCTTAACTAATATAACGGGCTTAATTAAGCATTCTATTAAAAGTGAAAGTCACTAGAAAGACTATTACAATGCAGAGACCTCTCACATTAAGCTTCCCATTATTTGGGGGGGAGGAAGTATTATTCTGGATTTAGAATAAAACTAGGAATTTGAGAACACATAATCATTTACCTCTCAGTTTATAGCTCATTTATTTTGAAAAATATGTATCAAAGAGTACCCATTTGTCATAGAAGTGTTTCTATACATACACATTTACATTTACTGAACTTGGTAAAATAAAGACAACATCCCAGTCTTAGTCTCATGTAAATTGAGGAATGAAGGACTCAGAATGAAGGTATAGACTTTTCATGTTATCTATTTTTGTATTTTTTTTCTGAGAGTGATCCAAGATTTATAAAAATGAGGGGTGGTCCCCCATGAGGTAACATTGAGAGACATTGTAATGTTCTGAATAATTTGGGCTTTTAAAATTTCTTATGATTCTATCTACACTCCTTAGATAGAAATATTAGTTTTAAGCAGTGAGTGCTTAAAACTAATGAGTATTGTTCCTAATTGATCCAGTTATATTTATTGAGCACCTAAAGTATACAGGACACTATGCTGGGGCTGAAGATTCAAAGGTGAGTAACCCAGTCTTTGGCATCAATAAGCTCGCAGCCTAACAGGAGAAACAGAATATAAATAATTACAAAACCCATGTGATAAGTAATATAATACAGGATGATGGAAACAAGTGTAGACTTATAGTAGCATAAATAAGGAGATCTAGTCAGACCAAGGTGAACAAAGGTAGGAAGTCTTCTTAAAGTAAAAGATGACTGAACTGTGTCTTGAAGAATGAGTAGATATCATCCATGTGATGAAAGAACTTGGGTGAACGCACTGTTTTGAAGGAATATGGCAAGTTTTTATGACCTCCAGTAGCTAGAACAGCTTGAGAACAGAATGTCAAGGAGGTATTTGAGACATGAAGCTGGAAAAAAATGAAGAACTCAGGCTATAAAGAGCCTAAATATCTTGTTGAAGAGTATGAATTTTGTCCTGATTTCAATGAATAAATATTGAATTATTTTATTGTAGGGAATTAGCACACTCAGATATGCATTTTAGAAAATCATTTCACAACAGCAAGCAACTGGACTGGGAGATAGAAGCCTAGAAGTAGGCAAATCAGGAGACTATGAACAAGTCTAATGAGAGTGTAGGAAGTCTCAGAGAAAGAAGAATGCAGTAGGGACTGGTGTTGCCAAAGTCAAGAAATAAAAGTTTTAAGAGGAAGTGGTCAACGTTGTAATGCTGCAGAAAAGTCACATAAAAAGGCATTGGAATGTTTCCATTGAACTTAGCAAAGTAGCAGGAATCTCTTCCATACAATGAAAAGTGTGAAAGCCAGAAGTCAGGAGTAAATGGGTAATGATCAATGGGAAGAGCAATCATCTTGAAGGTAGCTTGACTATGAAAGGAAGAACAAAAGTTAGAGGTGGACACGTGGTTAAATAATTTGTCTTACAATGGGAGAGACTTGAGCCTGTTTATATAAGCTAAACCTACGAATCAAAAGAAAAGAGTGAGACTGAAGTATCAGAAAAGGAGCAGGTAGAAATGGTATCCAAAGCTAAGGAAAAGGACTAGCCCCAGACTCTTCCATCTGGCAGCAGCCATCAGGTAAGCCAAGATGGCACTTGCTTAGCAGTACATCTAGGAGCTATGGCAGAAGGAGCAGTCTGAGGTGATGCACTTCCTTCCCAGAGTGAGCTGCTGGCAGTACTGCCAGCTCTCTGCACTCCACAGGAACTCCTGCCCTGTGGAAAGATACAAAGCCAAGCAAGGTTATATTATATGTCAGATTCATGTGCACTGTGGTGGCCACAAGTGCCCTGTTCCTAAGGGTGTGACCTATGGCAAGCCTTTCCATCCAGACATGACATGGAGTACAGTAATAGGTGAGAAGTAAGAGAAAGCCGAAGAACATATATGTGTTGTAAGGGTGAGTAGTAAGTAACTAAAAGTTTTGTTTGATATGTTTGTGTGTATGTTTTTTCTGAGGTATTCTACTTTTACCTGAAGGTGGAAGATCAGGTAGTCTGCTAAGAATAAAAGAACATAGTTGGAGTAGGAAACCCGAGTGGTGTTAGAAGAGTGAGTAGGGGTGCAAAAGTAAGCAAAATAGCATCACATGAAATAATTATCTTAATTCCTGAGGATATTGCTGGTTGTACCTTTGTAGTAGCACCGGCTTCTTGGTTGCTGGGTTTTCTCCAGCAGCATTCAGCAGCTTGAATTTAGGAATGGAGGTCTACAACAGCTTTGATGCAAGATTAGAACTTCTCTGAACTTCTCTAACTCATTTCAGGTGATAAAAGAAGTTAAATATATAAGCTTGAGTTTGATTATATCATGTGTTGTATTATATCACATATCATAATTTAGACAAATAAGAAAGTTAATAAAGGAACAATTGATAAATTTGGAAAATAGATAAAAGGTCTAGATCATTCTGAGGTCAGAAAACATGTAAAATAGCAGTAAGAAATAAGATATTTTAAACAAAAGTAAGAATCAGAGAATAAAAATATTGAAACTTATGATTTTGGATATGGAACACTTGAGACCATTAAAAATGTCTAGTCTACAGGCTGTGTGAGTTTGAATACAGAAAGAAATACAGGTTGTTAAAGCTGAGGAAATTAAAAATTTATGAGGTTAGATGTTAGATGCGTCAACCAAATGGGCACAGAAAAAAAGCCAAGTAAGACAGTAATAGGACTTGGGTGGAGAGGAAGTTTTGGAAATTAATGTGGTGGTAGGTTGTTAGAAGATAATATAGGTGAACAGAAGATGCTCAAAGAAAGTTTTCTTAACTAGGATAGAGGAACTGAAACTGGACACAATGGGTCCAGTCTGCTTGTCACTTCTTCAGCCAATTAAACAGAGACAAGGTTGAATCAAATATGAGCATTTATTCCATTTTTGCCAGCAAATGAGAGAACAGTGGGATATGTCCACATAAAATCCCTTCTCTGCCCTCCCCTTATTATGTGGCTGGTTATATAGGGCTGTATGCAAGGGAGGGGGGTGGAGTGGGGATGGCTGAAGGGTCTGTGGTCCGTGTGTCTCCTTCCAGGATCTTGGAAGTCCAATAACAATGTAGTTAATTGTCAATGGTGTTAAAACCCAGTTCCACTAGTTTTGGGGATCTAAGAATAGTCAGCATGCCTGAGGTAAGCTCCTGGAGGGGGTTCAGGCTCCTGGCACAGCAACCAAATCAAAGTGTATCCTGTCCTTTGTCTGTTCACAAAATGCATTTTCTTTTCTGAGCAATGGATCGATCCAGGCCCCAAGCTGTCTCATCTTTTTACAGCTCTGTTTTTCTTCTTGCAGCACATCCTCCAGTTTCCCAGTGTCTGTAGGAAAACTTCTTATCTATAGTTAGTAAGGTGAATAATCTTTAAACAACTATGGTCCTATTCCTATTAGGTGCCCTCCCCCCTTTCACAAGCATGGTCAGAGCACAATCAACATCTCTGCCCCCAACAGAACCATGACTTGTAATAGGCAATGTGAAGCTAAAAACATGCAAACCCACTGCTAAATCTTGTGATCTCCTAGCCTTTGGGAAAATGAACACCTCTGTTAGAGGCAGAGATGTTGATCATGCTCTGTTAGTGGTGATTGCTAGCTGTAGTTGTAAGAAATATTAATCATGTCCTATTAACTGTGATTGTTCTCTTGGAATTGGAAAAAGCACTTTCTAACCTGGCTGGGAGTTGTACTCCCCAGAGACATGGAAATTACCCTTGGAACATGGTCTATTCTACTTTTCCAAGGAATGCCTATCATCATGGAAAGATTAACAACCTTGTTCTTGAAATGATGGAATCCCAAGGCACCTGCATTGCAAGCCCTGGCCCACCTTGTCTATATCCTTGTGCCTGTAATTCCTGCTTTTTATGTAATCTTTGTCCTTCTACCCAATATAAGCAGCTCGCTTATAGGAGGCGGCTGAGAAGATTTATGTGGATGACCATTACCGCTCTCCCAATTTGCTGGCAATATTGGAATAAATGCTCATATACAATTCAACCCTGTCTCTGCTCAACTGGCTCAAGTGGTGATAGGCAGCCCAGACCCATTGTTGTCTGGTTTCATATTCTGGTGACTCTGGTGGGATCAACAAGTAGGGGACTCCTCTGGAGTGAGTACCGGGTATCCCACTTACTGCCTGGACTGAGGGTTCCTAGGGCTGAGGCCTGGATTCTTTTATTTGCAGTGCTGCCAGGAATTTTTCTGTTTTGGGTCCCAGCCACAGCCTTGGCAATTCCCTTTGTCTCATCTAAGACCTAAGTTGAATCGAGCATTCTGTAACCCTGTAAGGAGAGTTGTCTGTTGTCCCCCATCTGGGGTGAGTTTGGCCAGCTCCTGGTTGCAAGCAGCCTCTCATGGTCCTTACCTGATCTCTGCACCCAAGCCTGATCAACTCAGGGTTGAGACATAGCCCTGCATGGTGCAGGGCATTTGATCTGGTGTTCTGTCTGGCTATGCATAGTAAGCCACAGGCGATTGTCTGTCTGTTGCCTGTCGTCTGTTGTGAGCATTTGTCAATATTGTATATTAGGGTGTTTTCCCCTTTTGTAACCTTGCCTGTAATCTTGCTTAAATTGTTTAAGGATGAGTGCTGGTGGCTGGATCCCAAAAGACACTCCGTTAGGATGGATCTTAGGGGATTGGTCTACTTATGCTTACCTGCCAATGACAAAAAGAAAAATGGTGTTTTACTGTAATACTGCTTGGCCTATGTATGCTCTAGATTCTGGGGAAAGATGGCCATAAAATAGGTCTTTAAACTATTATACTGTATTATAGTTAGAACTGTTTTGTCAGAAGTTGGGGAAATGTTCAAGCCTTTGTCTTTGCATAATTTGACTCAGAAAGAAAAATATGGGAAATAAATCTTTTAAACCTCCCAAGTTTTTCTTGCAGAAGGGCCAGAGCTGCAGAAATGCCCTCAGGCAGAGGAAGGGGCCACACCCACTCTGTAAAGGAAAAAAATTAGGCACTTTCACTTTAAGGCCTCCTGCGGTCCAGGAGGGCCTTAAAGTGAAAGTACCTAATTTTGTAAAATTGGCCAAGAAAATGTCCTGGGAAATAATAATTGTCTTTAAAATCTCAAGGTTGTGGAGACATAACAAATAGATATAACTAAAATGAAGGGTTTTTATAAAGCTTTTCAGTAATAATTATATATATCTAAAACAGTTTTCCAAAGTCTTTAGTAACTTAAGACTGAACTTTTGCTGGGTTAAATAGTAAAAATTATTAAATATGTAAGTATTTTGAAATAACAGGATACTGAAATATTAATCTGAGTTGCCTACTTTAGGCTTCTTTTTACAGAGCATCTAAAGAATGGATTTGAATCTGTTAATGAATATGTCTTGCATTTTATTTGAAATATATCTTTTAAAAATGTGACTGTATTGCTTACCTGAGGAATGTTAATTACTTACCTGTCACCTAAAACTAAAGTTTCTAAGAATTAAGAATTCTAATTAATTGGGAAGAAATTACATGGTTTTGGTAAAAGAAGGCATGAGGCATGGAGATACATTTTGAAGGAAAAAAGAAAGTGAGTTGCTGTAAAGCTGGTTATTTCTGAATGGGTAAGAAGGTTTGTGAATGTTGTAGAAGGCTTGTGAAGTGAAATCTTAAAAGTAAATTAGAGGTGATCTGAAGTATAACTTTAATTAGATAAATGAATCTAAAGTAAACTAATACAGAGTTTGTTTAGTCATTTTCCAGTCTGTTAAAAGAGAAAAACTCTTTTCTGTATTTACCTACGATGCAAACATTTTATAAATTATTGAAATGGTTATACATTGTTATATTAATCAGGTACTTGATTAATTAAAGAAACCAAAAGACCATCTTCTTAATCTTAGGAACTGAAGTTTTGCTAGCCTATGTTTGTGTTTAATATCTCTTGTTGTCACTTCGAATTAATAAATACTCTAAACTTGTTTCCTAATAATAATAATGATATACGATCTTTTGGTAAAATAAGTTTGGCAACCTTTCCAGGGTTTGAAGTTTAAGGAAGTTTTTCTTGACCTATAATTGGCTTTAGGTCATATCAATAGTCCCTGGAATATCTCAAGGATTTTGTTTTCTCTCCTTATGAAGGAAAAACTTATACTTAAGGTAATGGGAAGCTTTGCCAAGTAAAGAAATAATAATTATATTCTGTCTATATATGCACAGATGTAAAAATCTCTAGGAGTCTATAAATTCTAATATATTTTCATTTATAACTATAATTGTTATTCTGGAATATTGTATTTTGCAGAAAGAACAGGATTCCATGTCAATTGCATTATAACCAAATTCATAAGCATGCCATTTTAAATTTCTTCTTGTTATATAGAGACAGTCACTGTTTTGTTGTAATGCATTTCCAGAAATGTCACATCTTCTGAGGGATACATGGAAAGGACTCTGATTTATTTCAAATTACATATCTCTGAGGATAAATTTTCAGATCATCCCCTTCAAACTGGATGAGAATTATTAGAACTCTATAGAGTATCTGGATTTATAGAAGTACCAGCAAGAAAAATTGGGAGAAACAAAAATTGATTATGGGAGTGAATTAACTGAAAATAATTATAGATTTTGTAACTTTTGTTAAAAGTATTTCTGATTTCTAATCTCCCTGTTTTAGACTTAAGTAAACTTGTTTATTTTCTTAAAGCAATTAGGTAAATTATATTTTCCTCCCTACCTGACCCCTCCAGAATTTGGCAATTCTTGATGAGTGAGTCACGGCAATATGTTTCTTTGCATGAATTCAATAAGACCAGTGTTCACTTGTGGTTTTATTAACCAAGACTTTGACTGGAATGTCATTCTGAGAGAGACATGCCTGAACTCCAGATGTAACCAGAAAGCCTCAAGAAAATGAAGACTGACTTTGAAGCCAATAAGAGTACCTTGGAGAAATAGCCTGTTACCTTGCTTGGTCATATGGTTCATGGCAGTCTTTCCAGGTAAGGGACAAAGGTTGCTTCCTTGGGAGGTGGCAAGGAAAGAACCTCAAGACATTTTGGGGACCTCAAGAACTTGAGGAATTCACCTAAGTCTATAGGTACTAATGGCAACTAGGTAGCTTGGCTTCTTTACCTTGAGTTGCTAATTAAAGCTCAATCATGAGATTCCAGCAAAGCAGATTTTAAAAAGCCTATATGGTCAAGTGTTATTTTTTTTGGGTTCATACAAACAAATCAGGCTAAATTAAAACTGAATAATACAGTAAAGAGATTGGTCTTAATATGGCTCGTTAATAAAATAAGGGTGATTTTAGGGGGAACAATGTTTCAATGGGGAAATATTAGAGCTGAAGTGTTTTTTGTTTTGTTGTGTTTTTCCTTCCACCAGACCATTTGTCATAATTCTTGTTGTTCTAGCTTTGCCCCAATAACACTAAAATTCATAACACAGTTTGTCTCCACCAGGTTATAAGCCCCACTCATATTCAGAGAAAAGCACCTCTAGATACCATTGCTACCTCCATTTGTGCCCAGGCCTCGTGGTCCCTCTGACTGAGAGCAAGGATCTCTTGGTTCTAAAGAAAAATGTCACCCCCTTTCAGCAGGAAGTACCTATAAGAAGAGACTCTGTGCCCCTCTTCTCTGAAATAATTCAGAGCCAAGATCCTTGAGGGGTGATGTGGTAGGCAGTTAGACAGACATGAGCAGAGCAAGGACAAGAGGCCAGGTACAGAAGATCATCAGGGTGGAAAGCACCATGTGCCTAGCAAAAAACAATTGGAGGATAGGGTGGGATCTCCCCACCAGGCTGGCCTGTCCTAGCATATCATTGGTCATGTGGTTTGGACCCCTTGACTTTTCCTCTGTTCACATAACATCTAGGCCTCAGAAAAGGCTGAGAGCAAAAACTATGTCAGGAGACTCATCTGCATTGGGACTGGTTGACAATTGCCCTGCGCCAGGTTAGAGTAGCTCCCCAAAGCAGAATTGGTTTGAGTCTTTATGAAATAATATATACAGGTGACTCAGGATGTCAAAATTAAGAATTATATGCAACATCTTAATCCAAGCCTGACTATAATTAATGACTTGGCATATGCTAGGGATTTTTCTGTCATAGGTCCCCTGCATCCCTTCAGAGCAGGAGACAGAGTTCTACTCAAAACATGGAAAACCAGATCACCAGATGATCAGCTGGAGGAAAATGGACTGGACTCTGGGACTTGTTGCTCATGACTCCAACTGCTCTGAAGCTGGCAGGAGTAAAGCCTTGAATCCATCACACCAGAGTGAACAGAGCCCCAGAAGGGGAAGAATGGATGACCAAATCCAAAGAACACCTCAAGGTCATCTTTCAAAGGCAACATTTGTTATAATCGTGTTCTTGACTACTGCTGGTCTGGCTGAAGGAGAACTGATTCCATTCAGAAGAGATGAAAATATTTGGGTGTAGTTAGCAAAAATGTTCTTTTTTTTTATTAATTTATTTTTTGTTTAAAATATTACAGATGTCCCTTTTTCTCCCTGATGACCCATTCCACCCCGTCCCATCTCCTTCCACAGGCCCTCTCCCCACCATTGTGTTCTTGGGTTGTGAATATATGCATATACATTCTTTGGTTACTCTCTCCCCCTCCACCCACCGTCCTCCATCTCTCTGACATTTGTCAGTCTGATCTATGCTTCCATGTCATTGAATCTATTCTGTTCATCTAATTTCTTTAGATTCCACATATAAGCGAGATCATGTCATGTTTGTCTTTCTCTGCCTGGCTTATTTCACTTAGCATAATTTTCTCCAGGTCCATCATACTGTCACAAAGGGTACAAGATTCTTCTTCTTTACAGCTGTGAAGTATTCCATGGTGTATATGTCCCAAAGCTTTTTTATCCACTCATCTACTGATGGTCACTTGGGCTGTTTCCAGATCTTAGCTATTGTAAATTGCACTGCTATGAACATAGGGGTGCATATATTCTTTCTGATTAGTGTTTCAGGATTCTTAGGATAGATTCCTAAAAGTGGGATCACTGGGTCAAAAGGCAGCTCCATTTTTAATTTTTTGAGGAACTTCCATGCTATTTTTCATAGCGGCTGCACTAGTATGCATTCCCACCAGCAGTGTACTAGGGTTCCCCTTTCTCCACATCCTCATCAGCACATGTCGTTTGTTGATTTGTTGATGGCAGCTATTCTGACAGGTGTGACATGATACTTCATTGTGGTTTTAATTTGCATCTCTCTGATGATTAGCTATGTCGAACATTTTCTCATCTGTCTCTTGGCCATCTGTATGTCCTCTTTGGAGAAGTGTCTATTCAGGTCCTTTGCCCATTTCTTAGTTGGGTTGTTTGTCTTCCTCTTGCTGAGTAGTGTGAGTTCTTTGTACACTTTGGAAATTAGGCCCTTATCAGATACATCCTTGGAAAAAATGTTTTCCCATACCGTGGGGTTCCTTTGTATTTTGAGGCTGTTTTCTTTTACTGTGCAAAAGCTTTTTAGTTTGATGTAGTCTCATATGTTTATTTTTTCTTTTGTTTCTCTTGCCCTAGGAGGTGTATGAGTGAAAATTCCACTATGTGGGATATCTGTGACTTTACCACCTGTGTTTTCTTCCAGGATTTTTATGGTTTTTAGACTTACATTTAAGTCTTTAATCCATTTTGAGTTTATTTTTGTGTATGGCGAAAGTTGGTGGTCTAGTTTCATTTTTTTGCATGTATCTGTCCAATTTTCCCAGCACCACTTGTTGAAGAGACTGTCTTTACTCCATTGTATGCTCTTGCCTCCTTTGTCAAATATTAACTGACAATAATGCTGTGGGTCTATTTCTGGGGTCTGTGTTCTGTTCCATTGATCTATATGCTTGTTGTACCAATACCAGGCTGTTTTGATTACAATGGCTTTGTAGTACAGTTTGAATTCTGATAATGTGATCCGTCCCACTCTGTTCTTTTTTCTCAAGATGGCTGTAGCTATTTGGGATCTTTTTTGGTTCCATATAAAATTTTGAAATGTTTGTTCTAGATCTGTAAAATATGCTATTGGTATTTTAATAAGAATTGCACTGAATTTATAAGTTGCTGTATGTAGTATGGACATTTTAATGATATTAATTCTTCTAGTCCATGAGCATGGTATATTCTTCCACTTGTTTAAACCTTCCTCTATTTCTTTTTTCAGTGTCATGTAGTATTCTGAGTACAGGGCTTTTACATCCTTGGTTAAGTTTATTCCTAGGTATCTTATTATTTTTTTTTTTTAGTTGCAATGGTAAATGTTATTTTTTTTAGTTTTTCTCTCTGAAAGTTCATTGTTGGTATATAAGAATGCCCTTGATTTCCGGATGTTGATTTTGTATCCAGCTACCTGGCCAAATTAGTTTATCAAATCTAGTAGTACTTTAATGGAGTGTTTAGGGTTTTCCATGTACAATATCATGTCATCTGCAAATAATGACTGTTTTACTTCCTTCTTTCCAATTTGGATACCTTTTATGTTTTCTTTCTGTCTGATGGCTGTGGCCAGAACTTTCAGTACTATGTTGAATAAGAGTGGTGAAAGTGGACATCTCTGTCTTGTTCCTGTTTTTAATGAAAATGGTTTTAGTTTTTGCCCATTGAGTATGATGTCGGCTGTAGATTTGTCATATATGGTCTTTATTATGTTGAGGTATGATCCCTCTATTCCCACTTTACTGAGAGTTTTTATCAGAAATGGGTGCTGGATTCTGTCGAATGCTTTTTCTACATCTATTGATACTATCATATGATTTTTGTCCTTTATTTTGTTTATGTGATGTATCACATTTATTGATTTGCGGATTTTGTACCAGCCTTGCATCCCTGGAATAAATCTCACTTGGTCGTGGTGTATGATTTTTTGAATGTATTGCTGAATCCAATTTGCTAGTATTTTAGTGAGGATTTTAATATCTATGTTCATCAGGGATATTGGCCTGTCATTTTCTTTCTTTGTAGTATCTTTATCTTGTTCTGGGATTAAGATAAGGCTGGCCACATAAAAAGAGGTTGGCAATCTTCCTTTTTCTTGGATATCCTGGGATAGTTTGAGGAGAATATGTGTTAATTTTTCTTTGAATGTTTAGTGAAACTCACCTGTAAATCCACCTGGTCCAGGACTTTTGTGTGCTGGGAGTTTTTTGATAAATGCTTCAATTTTGTTAGCTGTTATCAGCCTATATAAGTCTTCTGCCTCTTCTTGATTCAGCTTTAGAAGCTTGTATGCTTCTAGAAATTTGTCCATTTCACCCATGTTGTCCAACTTGTTGGCATATAGTTGCTCATAGTATTTTCTTACAATCCTTTATATTTCTGTTGAGTCAGTTGTTATATTGCCTCTTTCATTTCTGATTTTATTTATTTGGGTCTTTTCTCTTTGTTTCTTAGCGAGTCTGGCTAAAGGTGCATCAATCTTATTTATCTTTTCAAAGAACCAGCTCTTGGTTTCATTGATTTCTTGTATTATTTTTTTAGTCTGTATGTCATTAATTTCTGCTCTTATCTTTATTATTTCCTTCCTTCTACTTCCTCAGGGATTTTCTTGCTGTTCTCATTCTAGTTCTTTCAGTTGTTTGTGTTAGATGGTTTATTACATCTTTTTCTTATTTCTTGAGATAGACCTGTAATGCTATGAATTTTCCTCTCAGAACTGCTTTCGCCATGTCCCATAGATTTTGGGTTGTTGTCTGTTCATTTTCATTTCCTTCCATGAGGTGTTTGATTTCTTCCTTGATCTCATTGGTATCTCATCCATTGTTTAATAGCATGCTATTTAGCCTCCATGTGTTTGAATATTTTTGAGTTTTTTTATAGTGGTTGATTTCTAGTTTCATGGCATTGTGATTCGAGAAGATGCTTTATATGATTTCAATCTTCTTGTATTTGTGGTGACTTGCCTTGTGCCCTAACATGTGGTCTATTTATGAGAATGTTCCATGAGCATTTGAGAAGAATGTGTTTTCTGCTGCTTTGGGGTTAAATGTTCTGTATATGTCAATTAAATTCATTAGGTCTAGTGAGTAATTTAAGGTCTGTTTTTCCGTTTTTTTCTCTTAACGATTTGTCCAATGCTGGGTGTTAAAGTCCCCCACTATGATTATGTTGCTGTCAATCTTCCCTTTAAAGTCCCCCTAGAAATTTTTTATATATTTAAGTGCTCCTCTATTGGGTGCATAAATGTTTATAAGGGTTATTTCCTCCTGTTGGATTGATCCCTTTAGTATTATGTCTTTCCTTAGTATCTTTGTCTCTTGTTATGGTCTTTATTTTGAAGTCTATTTTGTCAGAAATATGTATTGCTACTGCAGCTTTCTTTTCCTTTCCATTTGCATGGAATATTTTTTTCCATCCCTTCACTTTTAGCCTGTTTGAGTCTTTTGCTCTCGGGGGGGGGGGTGGTGGTGTCTCTTGTATACATCATATATTTGGGTCCTGTTTTCTTATCCATTCAGCTACTCTATGTCTCTTGATTCAGTTACTCAATGCCCATTTATTCTGTTACATTTAGGGTTACTATTGATAGATACTTATTCAATGCCATTTTTCCTCTTTATGCTGATGTACCTTTCTCTCACTGTTCCTTCTTTTTCTTAGAGCAGTCCTTTTAGCATTTCTTGCAATGCTAGTTTGGTGGTACTGAACTCCTTTAGCCTTTTTTTTTTTTTTTTTGTCTGGGAAACTCTTTATTTCACCTTCTATTTTAAATGATAGCCATGCTGGATAAAGCAATCTTGGTCGCATGTTCTTGCTTTTCATTACTTTGAAAACTTCATGCCACTTTCTTCTGGTGTGAAAAGTTTCTGTTGAGAAATCAGCTGTTGGCCTTATGGGGGTATCCTTAAAGGTCACTGCTTGTGTCTGTCTTGCAGCCCTTAATTTTTTCTCTTTGTCCTTGACATTTGCCATTTTAATTATGATGTGTCTTGGAATGGGTCTCTTTGGGTCCCTCTTTTTTGGAACCTTCTGTGCTTTCTGAATTTCTGTGGCTTTCTCTCTTAACAGCATAGGGAAGTTTTCTGTCATTATTTCCTCCACTAAGTTTTCTATTCCTTGCTCTCTTTCCCCTCCCTCTGGCTTTCCTATAACGTGAATGTTGTTTCACTTCATGTTGTCCCAAAGCTCCCTTAGACTGTCCTCATGCTTTTTAAGTGTTTTTTTTTTGTGTGTGTGTTTTTTTGCTGCTCTGATTGAGTGATTTTATCTACCTTGTCCTCTAAGTAACTTATTCTATCCTCTGCTTCACTCAGTCTGCTTTTAATTCCTTCCAGTGTATTCTTGATATCAGATACAGCATTCTTTATTTCTGTCTGATTTTTGTTTATGTTATGTATCTATTTTTTCATGTTCTCACTAAGGTCCTCAATCTTATCATCTAGTGTCCTTTTGAGTTCCTTGAACATCTTTATAATCAATACTCTGAGCTCTGTTTCTGATAACTTGCTTAACTCCATCTCATCAAAGTCTTTTTCTGGCAATTTTTCCTTTTTTAAGTTTGGGAGTTGTTTCTTTGTCTCCTCATTTTGGGAAGTCTTAGTGTTTGTATCTCTCTATTAGATATATTTGCTGTCTCCCAGTCTTGTGCTGTGGGATTTTGTATTGTGAGACCAGTGGAGCCCAGAGGTGTGTTTTCCTTATACTTCTGAGCTCTTTGCTCTAGGTGTGTCCCTTTTGTGGGTGTCCCTTTTGTGGTTTCTTTATGTTCTCCTGTTTTGGTTGAGTCTAGATTGTCATTGATCAGTTTTTGGGAGGACTTTCCTCTCAGGTTGGCTAACTGTGTGTCTCAGCCTCAACCTTGTCATGTAAGCTGTTGTACGAGTGTGGACTCTATGATGTTTCTTCAGTGCTCCCTACTCGCACTCCATCTACTCAGGTATGTTTCTCTGGTTTTTCCAAGCTGGCTACATAGTATTTTCGGAGTAAATAGAGTCTGTGGCTGGGATCGTGGGTGCTCTGCTGCTTTTCACAGTGCTGCCATCTTCCCTCCTCTGGCAAAAATGTTCTTAATATCTCTGACTTTTGCCTTTCAGGAGGAACCTATGTAGGACAGACCTTTACATCTTGCCTAGTAGGAGTTGGGACACCTATTGCTAATATACAGAGTTATGCTCATTCTATTCATTTTGGGAAGAAAATCACTTACTGGACCTTTATGTGTTGGGACCCACTGTCTGGGAAAAGGATGCAGGGATGTTTTTTCTCAAGGTTGCTGCAGTAGCTTCCTGTGGTGGATGTCTGACTTTCAGAGTATGTTCTAGTTATTGTTTTTCAGTATCTAATAACTACAATATGAATTGTTCTGATAATTTCACTCTTCCTTATAGCAATGGACAAACTAATCTGCTAGCTGGTTGGTTTCTGATATGTGGGGTAACTGTTCATTCATATATCCCTGCCAACAGCATTGGGGGGGCCTCATTCCTTAGAATGGCTGACTGTCTTTATGCCCCAGAAACTTCACAAGGTCCAAACCAAAAGAGACCTTCTCACAGCTGTGATACTGGACTGCAATGATGATCTTCACTTGTGGAGTCCTGCTTTACCATTTTATACTGCTTTAACTATTTTTGTTATGCTGTTAATGGTAGGCTCCCTTAATGTAAAAGTGGCCCAGCTGGTTTGTAGCACAGTAAAAGCCCTCAATGCCACTTCCAGAGCTATACATGGGATAAATCAAGAGCTAGGACAACTCAGGGAGGCAATTGAGAATCGGGCAGCACTAGATTATTTGCTGGTGTGGCATAACCACAGTGTGAGGAATACAAAGGAATGTGCTATTTTAATCTTTCTGACAGTTCTCTGCTTTTTAGACCCTGCATTCCTGTGTTTCATTCCCACAAACTGCTTTCAAGGCAAAAGCAGTCCAGCAGGATGAGACTTTTTCACCTAAAACTAATTTCATAGATTATGAGATGATAGAAATAGCAGTGGGGAAATGTTAGGGGTAGAGATGTTGATCATGCCCTGTTAATGGTGATTGTGTTGGGACCCACTGTCTGGGCAATGAAATATTAATCATGTTCTGTTAACTGTGATTGTTCTGTTAGAATTAGAAAAAGTACTTTCTAATCTCGCTGGGATTTGCATGCTGGGGGCCATGGGAAGTAACCTTGGAATGTGGTCCATTCTTCTTTTCCGAGAAATGCCTATCATCATGGAAAGATTAACAACCTTGCTCCCCAAACAGTGGAATCCAGAGGCACTTGTCCATTGCAACCCCCAGCCTACCTTGCCTACTTCCCCATGCCTGTAATTCCTACTTTTCATGTAATCTTTGTCTTTCTACCCAATATAAGCAGCTGGCTTATGGGGGGTGGCTGAGCAGATTTTTGTGGATGATCATTACTGCTCTCCCAATTTGCTGGCAATATTGGAATAAATGCTCATGTGTGATTCAACCTTGTCTCTGCTTAACTGGCTCAAGTGGTGACAGGCAGCCTGGAACCACTGTTGTCTGGTTTCACCTCCACTTGAATTCATTTTAAGCGAAGCAATGTCTCTACAGAGAAAGTGAATTTTAATTAAAGCAAGGGAATGGAGTGAATGTCCTTTGATGAAGTCCCCAGAATTCACAGTGGAAAAGTTTCAGGGGGAAAGAAGTTTTATTCAGAAGTCAGGCACAGAGAAATATGGAGATGAGAGAATGGAAAGAATAAGTACCTAAAAGTTCCCCAAAAAACACAATTACCTACTGTCTTTCCTTGTTGTTCTTACAGAGATACAATTAAAGGGCTTCCAAAAAATCCTAATCACTGTCCATATGGTAGAGAATAGTTCATTACTAAGACCACCTTCTGCAAGAATTACCTGACTTAGGGCAGGGACTGAATGTAAATAACAGCAAAACAGTCTCTGATGTTATTGTAAGGAATGAAATAATTTCCCTTTGAAGAAAAGTAGAATCTTTTCTACAAAGAGAACTGACCAATATCAATTTTAGGGTTAGTCTTAAAATTCAGAAGTGCCTTTCTCATATCACTTAACTGTGCATTTTTCAGTGAAAATCAAGTGTTGCCTTCAGGAAGTGCACCTCCCAAGAGGTCAGTAAAATCAATGAGAAAGCCAATGGCTGTATGTTAGTAAATATATGGGAAGTTTGATGGATCTTATAGGACTGAACCACTAGTTAAAAATTCTAAAAGGGAATAAGTGGAGTATAGATGCCGAAAATCTCAAGAGATCTTTCAGGAATGAAATGTGAAAGATGGAGACAAATTTAGAAAATTGTTGCTGGCCTAGATCTGATCTCCCAGAAGAAGATGGGAATGGAATACCATACAAAGGAGGAAAAAGGAGAATATTTGCACTTTTTGCAAAAAAGAATATGAAACTTACTGCAGAAGGACTTTAAAATGTGTAAATGAATGCAATTTGAAAAAATATCCTTTTGATATTTAAAAAAATCAATCTAATAGCTACTGCCATGACGGCCAAACCCTTTGACAAGTACTAACTTCAAAAATTATTATTATTGTTATTAAAGAAAGGTAACTGGTTTAAACATTTAAATTAGGAGAAAATATTTTCAAATTTAATTTTATTAAGTGCTCAAATCTACCTTGGAATATGTATTTATGATCTAAGATTGCTGTTTGTAGGCCTCATCATCTTAATAATTTCTTTATATAGCCTCCCAATACCTGCTATGTGCTGCAATGTATACATACTCATGGTTGTTCCTCTTGAAATCCAATATGCCTCAGAGTTCTCTTTTTCTCATCCATGGGTAATAAACTACAGCCCCCATTTTTTAGAGTCCTTAAAGAAGAAATATTACTTACTTAAAGTAAAAGACTAACCTAAAGGTAATCCTTTTGTTGCAGTAGATGGGTTCACCCTAGCAACTCCAAAAAATTAAGAAATTTAACATAGTTTAGAAGTGGGTAACAGTTTGAGTCCAGACTTAACTAGGCAATTTTGAGTCCAGACTTAACTAGGCAATTTATAAACTGTGCAGTCAGGGTGTTACAGAGTCTTGGTCACATCTTTCTAGAGGTAGCAACAATTGTACTGAGTATGGTTCTTTCAGATGTACTATCTATTTTCATGTTATTGAAGAGGTGATCCTTGAAGCTGCAATAATGGCATACCTATTTCTTGTTCGTATTCATGAGCAGCATTAAATAAGATAAAATATCTAACAAAGAGGTTCTAGTAAGAACCCAGTCTCTCATCACTGAAGTAGTCACAGCAAGTCAACTGTGAAAATAAAAGACTGCAGGTTTCTTGAGTCTTTGTCTCAGGATTTGTTAAAGTGAGAAAACTGCAGATAGAGAAAAACATGAAGACATGGTAACTCATCATATTACTCTGTATTTCTCAATATGCAAATCCAAATTAGAATAAATCCAAAGGTTTTTGCAATGTTCATTGCACCATCTTCTCTGTCCTTTGGCAATGACCTTCTTCATTTATTCAACCAACAAATATTTATTAAGGGCCTACTTGTTCTAGTCACTATGGATCTAGCAGTGCACAAGACAGAGGAGTTCTCTGTTTTCACGGACAGAACAATCTATGGGAGCTGACAAACAATAAACAAATAAATATATCAGTGATATGTGTAACGGAGGAAACGGTGATAAGATAGAAAGTTCTGGGTGAGATGACTCTCTTTTACACTGGAGTCTCTCTCTGAGGAGGTAGGATGAAAATAAGGGGTAACAATAGAACTGTTATAACAACATTCCAGTCAGAGGAAACAGTGCTAAGATCTAAAATGGTAGTCAGTTCAGAGGAAGAAAAATACCATGTGATTTCATTTATATGCAGAATCTAAAGAACAAAATAAATGAACAAACAAAACAGAAACAGATTCATAGATACTGAGAACAGATTGATGGTTGCCAGAGGGGAGGGACCTTGGAGGGCTGGGTCAAAAAAAGTGAAAGGATTGAGAAGTACAAATTGGCAGTCACAAAATAGTCATGGGGATGTAAGTGCAATATAGGGACTATAGTTGATAATATAGTAATAAACATGTATGATGTCAGATGGACACTAGATTTATAGGGGGATCATTTTGTAAAGTATATGATTGTCTAACCACTATGTTGTACACCTGAAATTAATATAAAATAATATTGAATGTAAAAAAACAAAAAATGTAAAATAAAATGGAAGTCAGTTTGTCTTGTTCATGAAACAAAAGAAGACCAATGACTGGAGAGTACTGACTAGTTACTAACCTACCAACTGCCTTAAATATCATATATATTAGCAAATTTCCCAGAGTAGTCTATTAATTATTTAAGGACATATTTATTAATTTTGTTTCAATAAGCATTATTTAGGTTGTGCAAAGTACTGGGGATGTAAAGATGAATGAGGCATTATATAGGCCTTCTGGTATATTGAATATAATCAGGAACAACAAAATGTGATAAGTACTTTGTCAGCAGTGGTATAACATATGTTGGGAACAACAATTACATGGAATTCTGCCCTTACATGTTGGTGAAAGGAAGCATTTGAGTTGGGCCTTGAAGAATAAGTATGAGTTTATTGTCAGACAAGAAATAAATGATCTAGAATTTTTTACTGAGTACCTAACCCATATACCAACAGCCTCTTGGAAATCTTCATCTGGACAGTCCACCTTATCTAGATTTAACATGGTACCAAAAAGACATTTTCTTGCCTCAAGCATGTTCCTCATACTCTAGTCTTCATTTTAGTGAACAATCCCACTCTGAAAACTGGTAATCAAATTTGACTCCCTCCTCTCCCCAGTTCCCACATCCTTTCTTAATCAAATATTGCCAGTTTCACCTCTAGATAGTCAGTCAACCTTTCTCTTCTTCATTGTGCTCTTCCCTCATAATTTTTAATATGGATTCATCTTTCTTTCTGGAATACACCTCATACCTCCAAGCCAAATTTCAGTTCAAGACATCCAAGGTTGTAGGCACAAAAAGGCTTAAGATGTAAGGCATGAGAGTTCTTACCCTAATCTTCCAAAGCCTGTTTCTGTCAATGCTCTTCTTGGTTCAGAGACATTCTTTCAGACACAGTTTCTACTAAGCAAGATTACTAAAGCATTATCACTATATGTAAAGTTAGAAATCTCAGCCTGTTCATCTTCTTGTACATTATTCTCTTGCTTCTCTCTCTCTCTCTAACATGTAGACATGATAGGACCAGCATCTTTGAGGCAGTACAGTCAGATTATTTGTTTTTCCACTTCTGATTCCTTCTGTACTTGTCTCTGGCTGATAAATGAGATCAAATTGATAAATTAAACTGACACTTATCATATATATGATATATATTAACAAATATACATATATAATATCTTTTTTTCTTCACCTTTCTCAGTTCAGTCATATGGAAATTTGTGTCTATGTATATGCAGGTAGAGATGTAGGCTAAGTTGGAGTAAAAACTTCAACATAGGCCTCTCCACATAAACCTTAGTTTCTAACCTAAACTTTTGGTAAACACTCTCCTTGATGTATCAGACATTTGTTCAGCCATTAATGAAATGATGTTTTGTCTCCATTTTGCTATGGTTCTTCCTGTGTAGAACTCTTTTTGCAACCTCATAGGATGGGCCCAGGGATGGAGGAGGTTGACAATGAATAAAGACAATTTGAAAAATGCTCCTGAAGCTCTTGTGAGGGAAAACAGCATGATGAGAGGCAGCAATTAATGTGAGGATCTGAGGATCTAGGTCTGGCAATAAACCCATTACTATATCAAAAAACTCCTTGTCAATTCCTCATTAAAAAATACATATATACGGCATGATGCTAGGCTGTTCAAATAATTTTAGTCTGTTTTGCTGAAGTGCTTGGGTCTGTTTAATGAGCGTACAAATAAAGACATCAAAAGAATCAACATTTTTCAATGAAGAGAATTATTAACATTTTAGATGAGAAAATTCTTGTGTCAGACTATCCCAAGAATTGTAGCATTCTTACACCCTTCTCTTCACTAAATGCTGGTGGCATGTTGTAATTATTGTGACAACTAAAACCATTGCTGCTTCCTATTTCCAGATGCCTTCAATGGAGGTAATACCACCCAGGAATGAGAATGACTAACAGGAGGGAAGCAATCATGAACCTACCGTAGATTTCAGCGTCACATTTGAAAATAGCATTTTAGACGAAAAATGTATATCAGGATCTGAAATCAAACAAATTATCAAATAGAAAAACATGGCCAGGAACACAGAGGAAAGCAGAGACAAACTAACCAGTTTTAGGAAGATCAGAAGTCAATGAAGAGAGAGAGAGGTTTATAAGTCCAAACAGAGTAAGAGAAAATGAACCGATTACAAATCAAAAAAAGAGAAGTAAAGTGTCATAAATATCCCAGGGCTTTTCTTCTTCAACCTGCTCCTGATTAACAGGTGAACCTGTTTGCTTTAGCACCTTAGTTTCCCCCTAAAGGGTTCCCAGGTATTTTGTAAATAGTCTCCATTTTTTATGAACTTGCATTTTTATCTTCTAAGGAGGTAGATGAGCATAAAGCAATGCATCTGGATTAGTGGCTCATCAGTAAGGCAGTGATTTTTATGTATAATAACATAAAAATAGGAATGAAAAAGTCATTTGGGCCATTCAGAATTTCAAGACTTTCTTATATTAACTACTTAGAGTTTCTTGAATGTGGCTGCACTCTTCTGCACCCAAGTTTCCTTCTCTGGCATCCCTCTATCTATACATTCCTTTCCCTCCCTCTCCTTTTCTGTTCACACACATCTTCCAAGCTTTGACTCTGGGACCACTTCCTACAAAAGCCCTTTCCCAACTCCCATGCTTCTTTGCTTTTTTTTTTTTTTTTTTTTCCCTACGGACCTTGAAGCATTTTGCTTTATTTTATACCTTTTACACATAGGTTTGATTTTTCTGACATGGTTTGAAAACACCTTTAAAGTAAGGACTAATGTCTTATTTTATCATATTAACTGCCATACTTGTAGTTATCTGCAATTTCAGGTATTCTACTTGGTGTGTCGAAAACCTTCACAGATATGCCACCAACTTCTCAACAGTGTGTAAAAATTATTTTACTGTATAGCTAAAGGTTCACATCGTTACAGCAATGTCTTTAGATGAAATACAGTTGAGAGGATGGTACCATATAGTACAGGGCAAGGTATAATTTGCTATAAATAAGAAGCAGCTTGACATTATAAAAACTGCATCAAAGAAAGATTATAATAACTAAAAGAAGAAGTGATCATTTAAGACAAAAATTGATTGCAACTGCTTTGCCTTCTAGTGAAGTAGCAAAATGCATATTTGGGGTGGGTGAATATTTTATTTTAAAAAATATCTTGATGGATAGGAGTGAGAGATCAAAAAAGCTAGACTGCTCTGTCAAATAAAGATTGATTTGCAATCTTTCACTAGGCAAAGTAAGTGAATTACGGAGCTGGAGTGGGAAGTGTGGGATGTAACTTGGAGAAGAGGAGATATAGGCTGCAGGCGATAGAGAGAGGTGGAAGGGCCTTGAGCACAGGAATCAAGCCAGACTAGAAACTAGAAACTAGAGTTTGACCAGGAGAAAATTATATTAGAGTCTTTATGTTATTTTTCTCCCGTTGGTTTGTGGGAACAATCATAATTTATACCTACTTTTGAGATTCCCTCCTATGACATTTGATCTTCAATTATATAAAACTTTCAAAAAAGTTTGTTATACACAATGGCTTTCTTTTAGTAGGGTTTGGAGGATAAAAAAGCAGAGCTGATCTCCCATGTGGGACAAATTATATGAAGAAAGAGTAGAGTATGGTTATGTGGCTGTAGGCTCTTTGCCCCATTCTTATCCCCATGCCTGAGAGTTTTTGCTGAAGTCCTGACTGTGGCTCATGGGAGGCACTGGGAGAGAGATTAGAGGCATTGGGAGAGAGATTAGGTGGAAGGGGAAAGAAGCCATTTGTTGTTGTTTTTCCCCCTGCTTGTGGCAGTACTTCTGAACAGAAGTAGCAGCAAGCAAGCAAACAGGCTCCTGGGTTTCTGCCCAGGCAATGCTTTGAGCAACAGTTACCAGCATAGGACTTGTGTACTCTGGCTTCATCAGCAGTGGCAGCAGCAGTGGGCATCTTCTGCCCCAGTGTTCCTGGGGTGTCAGTGGGAATGCAGGTGCATGGCTTCCTGCAGGGTGGGAACAGCACAATTGCAACAGCAGCAGTGGCCACAGCAGCTCCCAGCAGCCTCAGTACCACATGGGTCTGGGGTCTATGTAACTTATTTCCTAATTTTTTTTTTTTTCATCCCTGGGTAAACACATCTGTCTATGTTTGTCCCTTTAGCTTTGCTAAAATTTTTGTGATGGATTCCTTCTATTAAGTTCTTTCTGTATGAGAAACTGATAGTTAATTTTTTGGAGAACTTGACTAGGTCCTAGGGAGCCCAGATATTTAATCAAACATTATTCTGGGTGTTGTTTGTGAGGGTATTTTTGGATGAGATTAGAACTTGAATCAGCAGACTGAGTAAAGCATATTGCTCTCCCTTGTGGGTGGGCCTCATCCAATCAGTTGAAGATCTGAATAGAATAAAGGCTAATAACTTGCAGTAATAAGGAACTCTTCTTGTCTGGCTGCCTTGAGCTGGGACACTGGTCTTTTTCTATTTTTGAACTCCAGTGGAAATGTTAGCTCTTCTTAGTTCTTGAGTGTGCAGGCTTTCAGATTGCAACTCACACCATTGGCTCTCTTGGGTCTCTAGCAGGCTGACTACAGATCTTGGGACTTCTCGACTTCCATAATCATGGGTGCTAATTCCTTACAAAAGTGTGTGTGTGTGTGTGTGTGTGTGTGTGTGTGTATATATATATATATGTATATATATATATATAGTTGGTATATATATACACATATATATTTATATATGTGTGTGTGTATAGTTGTTTCTATATTTCTGAAGAACCCTAACTAATACAGATTTTGGTACCAAGAAGTATGGTGCTCCTGTAACAAATACCTAAAAAATGTGGAAGTGGCTTTGCTACAGGGGTGGGAGAGTTTTGAGGTTCCTACTAGAAAAAACATAGGTGGCCAAGAACAGAATATTAGTAGTAATATGGCCATTAAAGATAATTTTGAACACTGTGAAAACCATATATTTCTTTCTATTTTATTGTGATATAGTTTACATAAGACATTGTATTTGTTTTAGGTGTACACATAATGATTTGATATATGTATATATTGCAAAATGACTACCGCAATAAGTTTAGTCAATATTCATTACCTCATTTAGTTACAATTTTTTTTTCTTATGATGAGAACTTTTAAGATCTACTCTCTTGACTACTTTCAAATATACAATACAGTATTGTTACCTATAATAAAAATGTTTTACATTATATCCCCAGTACTCATTTATCTTATAACTGGAAGTTGGTACCTTTTGAGTAACTTTTTCCCCATTTTTCCCAAACCCCATGCCCACCTCTAGCAACCAGCAATCTGTTTTCTGTATTTATGAATTTGTTTTTTTAGAATTCACATATAAGTGAGATCAGAGAGTATGTGTCTTTCTCTGTCTGACTCATTTCACTTAGCATAATGCCCTCAAGATCCATCCATGTTGTCACAAATAGCAGGATTTCCTTCTTTTTTAATGACTGATTAATATTCCATTGTATACACGTACAACATTTTCTTTATCTGTTTATCCAACTTAGTTTCCCTGTTTTGGCTATTGTACATAACGCTGCAGTGAACACAGGGGTGTAGATGTAGTTTTAAGAAAGTTACTTAGTTTTGTTTACATATAAACCTAGAAGTGAAATTGCCTGGTGTATGATAGTTTTTAATTTTTTAAGGAACCCCCATACTGTTTTCCATAGTGGCTTCACGAATTTACTTTCCCACCAACTATGCATTAGGGTTTTCTTTTTTTCACATCCTCAACACTTATTATCTCTTTTTTGGGGGATAATAAGCCATTCTAACAAGTATGAGGTGATAATGACTGTACTTTTACAGACACTGTAAGACATTATATTTTGGGATTGCAGTATAATTATTGCTAATGTATGGTACATTTAATCTTTTCAAGTTTATTTGGTTTTCATGGTATCCTCTCAAACTCAAAAAGATTGAGAGCCATAGCTTTTACTGAATGGACATTCAAGAAATATTTATTTTAAAAATAAATAAATAAATAAATAAATAAATACATAAATATTTATTTAGTGACCTCTGAACTTTGTATTATCTAAAAGGTTTTGAGAAAGATATTACAATAAAAAAATCAGTATTTTTTTCTGTTATCTAAAGAATGTTTCAATATATGTTTTAGTACAATTGACATTTATAGTGAACAATAAGTTATGTCACTATGAAAAATAAAAAGAAATATTATTAATTACAGCATATGTGTGGCATCAGAAAGAGTAAAAACGTCCATCTTAAAAGTAGAACTAATGGTCAATAGAAACCTTTGAATGTAACTTAAAAGTGTGTAGGTACTGCCCTGGTCAATGTGGCTCAGTGGTTAGGGTGTCGAGTTGGATTCCCTGACAAGGACACATAGCTGGGTTGTAGGTTCCATCCTGGCCCCAGTAGGAGTGAATGCAGAAGGCAACCAATGGAAGTGTCTCTCTCACATTGATGTTTCTCTCTCTTTCCCCCTCCCTCTCTCCCTTCCTAGCTCTAAAAATCAATGGAAAAAAATATCCTTGGGTGAGGATTAATGACAGCAAAAAAGAGTGTAGATATTTATTTTTATTGAATGAGCTAAATTGAGCATTATAAACTAATAGATTTTACTTAAAGACAATTGAAGTTTAAAACAGAAATAAAAACCCTAACTAAATGGCAATCATAGTTTTTAGAGTCTATGCATGAGTAGTTACAGTACAGCAGACGACTTCTGGGAAACTGGAGGAAAAGAAATATTTTATATAAACTATTAAAATGGCTGGCTACATAATTCTTTATATTTAGAAAATGATATTTTATTTGTGACCACTCTAATATCAATGAAAAAAAGGGCTGCTTTTCCTATTGGTAATATTATTTGGTGTATCACTTTTTTTCTTATACATTTTTATTGCAATATAATTCAGATACCATAAAATTGACCCATCTAAAGTGTACAATTCAGTGGCTTTTGCTATATTCTCAAGGTTGTGATCCCATCACCAGTATCTAATTCCAGAACATTTTTATCAGTTCACAAAGAAACCTGTACTCAGAAGTAACTTCCCATTCCTCCAGCCCCCAGCAATCACTAATCTATTTTCTTTCTTGATGGATTTGCCTACTCTGGACATTTCATATAAACAGAATTATTTAATATATTGCTTTTGCATCTGGCTTTTTTCACTTAGTGTATTGCAGTATAGATGAGGATTTTATTCTTTTATATGATCATATTACTTTTTAACTGATATTACTCAGGTATCTCAGCAACTAGCTTAATTATGAAAAGTTTCTTGGTGCTTTCCTACAGTAGCCTTCAGCCTAATATACCTTTGGGAGCTAACTTCATGTTATTTGAACAGTGTTAAGAACTTCTCCTATAAAATTTATCTTTCCCCACCTTATCGTTCTACACCCACTCCTCCTGATATACTTCTTTAAATCCCATCACAAAAAATTAATTCCATTGTCTTAACAAGTGCTTTGTTTGAAAATACAAATATCCTTTAGAAGTATATTGAATTGTAATTACTTATCAGTTGATTAGCTCAGTTTCATTACTGAAAATAAACTTAATAGTGTTACTTAGAAATTGGGATTTTTAACACAAGAAGAAATAGAATAAGAATAATTTTGGAATATGGTACTTTTCTGAAGCAAAAGTGGTCTCCGATGAAAATAAATGATAAGTTTTTTAATTCACCCAATAATCATTTATTGACCCCCTAGTTCACAGTGTTAAACCTTGCTCAGTTGTATCCTGTATTTGAGGAACACACAGCGTATTGAATGCTGGGATAAAGGTATCTATAAAGAGCTATGAAGGCACAGGGGAAACTAAATCAGAATCAAGTGGAAAGACTATGGAAGCCTTCCTGGAAGAAGTGACATGAGAAGATTTTTTTGTTGTTGTTAATCATCACCCAAGGAAATTTTTTCCATTGATTGTTAGAGAGAGTGGAAGAAATAGAGGGAGGGAGAGAGAGAAAGAGAGGAAGAGAGAAACACTGATGTGAGAGAGACACGTTGATTGGTTGCTTCCTGCACTGGCCCTGAACAAAACTGGGGATGAACCTGCAACCCAGGTACATGCCCTTGACAGGGAATTGAACCTATGACCCTTTGGTGCATGAACCTATGCTCTAAATGTTAAGCCTCATTGACCAAGGTGAGAAGAATTTTTAAAACTAAGTGTGTGTGAGCTAGATAAAGAATAGATGAAAGGCATTACAAGTATAGGAAGCAACATGGTAAGCAAGCCCAAATGAATAAAATTACAGGTTGTTTTCAGAAATATTGAAAAGTAGACCTGTATGACAAAAAGGAAAGTAAGAAAAGGATGGTAATAATGATAACTACTATCAAAATGAATTATAAAAATATATGCTAGGCACTGCCATAAGTGCTTTACGTGCCTCACCTCATTCAATGCTTATACAATATTATCACAAAAGTGCTATTCACATCTCTGTTTTCAAATGGAGAAAACCGAGCCATAAAGAATTTAGGTAACTTGCCTATACGCCCACCTCTAGTAAGTGAAGTATGATGCCAGAGTATTTACCTCTCTGCCATCAGATCACAATGTGCCTTATGTGGTAGGATGAAGAATTTTACATTTATCCTGAAATTGATGGGAGCCTGAGGGTTTTTAAGCAGGAAAGTGACCTGTCATGAGCAGATTTACAGTTTTAGAAAAATCCCTCTGGAGATTGGGTGGGAGAAAGGATTTGTGCAGCTTCCAGGCAAAAAGCAAGGAGGTCCTAAGTTCATGGCAGTATAACAGGAGAGGAGAAGAGAGCTCAAGGTATATTTAGGAAGTAAAATCAGAGTCTTATGTGATAAGGATAAAAGGGGCAGAATTTAGAATGATTGGAATACTAGGTCTTTGGGACAGTGATTGTTCCTTCAGCTAGGGAACAAAAGAGGGAATAAGAAGTTTTAATTTGTTTTGAGAATGATTTGATTAGGCAACTTTCAGACAGAAATGTTAAATACAGAGTAGACCCTATAGGTCCAGAGCCCAGCAGTGATGTCTGAGCTGGGTATAAGGAGTTGGAGACACTGGGTCATAAGTGGTTGTTGAAGGAAAGCAGAGACTTAATTTAAACATGGTCACCAATGAAAATATATGTGGACAGAAGAGCACAGAACAAAAAAGCAGGCCCTGAGCAGCTGTGGCAGCATCACTGAGGTAAGACTGAAGAATGATTGGAAAAGGAGGCAGGCAGCCAGGCAAGAATGGTTTCAGTAATACCAAGGCAAGTTTTAAGAAGGGATTGTGAGCAGCAGTGTTAGATACCACAGTGAGGTCAAATAAGACTAGGACATAAATTGTCACTGAAATTGACATTTCAAGACACATTATGACTTTAGTGAAGACTTCAGTGAAGAAGTTTCAGAGACTGGAATCAGATTGCAAGAAAAAGTGAATATGCAGAGAGGAAGTAAAGAGAGTAAGCATAGAACCACTAGTTGTGAAGAGTGGCTTTAAAGGGAAAGAACCCTGGAGGTGGCATGAAAAGGAGAAAAAAGGCATTTGAGTGGACAGATTTGTTTTGACCACATCTCTATACATGGGGAACATATTCTAAACCACCCTTTCTAGGGTTTGCTGAGCTCTCTGTTGCCTTCAGAGCATGAAGTTCCCTGATGAGATGGCAATATAAATTAGGAGAAGGCAAGAAGCACCTTCAGCTTCCTCTGGAGTCAAGGTCAATTAGGAGAAATTTGTAGGTTTCATGTAGGCTTAGAGTTAACTAAGGAAGATAGCTGAGGTCTGCAATAAGAGGCTGCTTTCCAGTGGGAAGAGGGCCTTATATACCAAGCCTATGTGGGCTCACCCTAATGGTATGCCTAACTGTGAAGCTGCTCCAAGGTTTTCTAGGCTGATATAGAACCTCTAAAGAACCACTCCAAAAGATCAACAGTGATAAAACACCAGCATCAGTGGGCAGGCTAAGGACTCTAGCAGCCAAATTTAGCTGAAGAAACCTCCCCACACCTAGCATACTGCCCATGATGTAACTGAAATCTCCATTCTTCCCCTGCTGCTGCTGGACGTTTTAGTCACCTCTTATTTACCCTGTAGTTGAGAGAGGGATTCCTGCTGAACACAGGTCACTCAGCACTGGACACATGGCATGACAGCAGCTTGTTAGTTACACATATTCACAGCCCAGGGGAGGAGGACACAGCATGCCATGTGAGGCCTCACAAGGTTGCACTCAGGAAAAGAGTAAACAAACAGGGATGCCAGCCCTTGGAATATAAAGAAAGAAAGGAGAGCCTGTGGGAGGATGAGATTGGCTTTTTTGCATAATTCTGTAGGCAGACAGGGAACTGATTCCCTTATGCTTTGGGATAAGCAGCACTGTGCCTGGTCCCCTTGATAAGGAGGGTTGATTGGTTAGGGACCTTATTCACAGAGCAGAATAGAATTCACAGAGAAGAATTTGGGATTAGGCCATTTGAGGCCCTCTTAATTTTACCAGATGGCAAAGCAGCATCTAATATTGGATCTTAATTTTAGGTCTTATGCGACAGGGGTGATGGGCCAGAGGGCTCCTGTGAGTTAGATAATTACAGGCTGTCTTAGCCCATTTGGGCTGCTAAAACAAAATATCAGAGACTGGGTGGCTTATAAACAGCAGAAATGTATTCCTCACATCCTTGAGGCTGAAAAGTCCAAGATCAAGGCACTAGTGGATTTGTGTCTGGTAAGAACCTGTTTCCTGATTCAGAGTTGACCATCTTCTCACTGTGTCCTCACATGGCAGAAGGGGAATTGAGAGGTCTCTGGAGTCACCTTTATAAGGTCACTAATTCCATTCAAGGGTTCTTTCCTTATGACCTAATCACCACCCAAAGGCCTAACACCATTACATTGGGGGTTAGAATAACAACATATGAATTTGGGGGGAGACACAAACATTCAGTCTTTCACAGAATTTGATTAATGTAGGCAGAGAGCAGGAACTGAATGGAACAGTGACAGTTAATAATAATAATACCTGCATTTGATTAATATTTAGCTGAGAGTTGCTCAATTTTAAATCAGAAACAACTGGAAAATTTGCTGGTATGGACTATTTTTTTTTATTGGACCAACTTAAGTTTTTTTTTTTTTTTTTGCTAATGAGCAATAACAGAGCCTGTCAAAGAAAGGTGTATGTGATCATAAAAATAAAATGGGTTTTATGTTTCCACAAAGCTGATTACAGACATCCAATTCATACTCACCATGCCCACTGTTAAAGTTGCAAAGGAGCTATAGAAAAGTTTAGGGTGCTTCCAGGAGAATGTGAAAATACCACCTGTCAAGAAGCTTCATAGGTGACATTACTTTTGGTGAATTTAGCAAGGCCCCCAATCTGGCCCTCAACCTTGTCCATTTTTCAGAGCTGAAAAGCCTCCAAAAAGATAATTCATGGCAATCTATTCACAAGAGGCGTAAGTAATTTACAGTGTGAGATATTCAATCTTAGTTTCTGGAATCCGTATATTCTCTATCCTTGTATTCCTTGGCTGGAATTGGGGACTCAGGAAGATAAACTAATAATTGAGTGCTGGTGAGTGATCAGGGGGAAATATTTCATTAGTCTGTGAAAGGCCTGATTAATCATCTCTATTCCACTTACAGAGATCCTTTACTAGTGACTGGAAAGTGCATCTTGACTGTGGTCGGTGGTTCTGTATTATAATGAAAAAACACCACCCATGTCTACCTTAATTCTTCCTTCTTTAAGCTTTGCACTGACCCAAACTGGGGTCAGTATACCTTGTTTGGGCTTCCTTAGAGTGCCCTGACCATGTAGAGCCCAGAATCTATTTTGATTATCTGTTTGCTAGTGTATCTCTTATCACTGCAAAACCTTTAGGGAAGGAGAGTAGTCTTGTCATCTTGTTTACCCTATTTCCATTGTTGATTTCAGACTAATTCACTCAGGCAAAAACCCCTCTTCAATTTCCTGCATCAACCTTCAAGTTATTCTCTTACAGTCACGAGAATGTTTTGGTATCTGGCTCTAGGTCTTCCTATACTCGTCTGGTCCTGCTTTACTCTGGGGAACTTCAACTGCTCTGTGACTAATCAATGGAAGGTTTTCATTCCCAACTGCACCCCACATCACTTTCTTCACCACACCATGGATTTCCCCATCATCTGGAACTGCTCTTCCAAGTGGAAGGCAGGACTAAACTGAGTGAGAACTGCCCTGGGAGCAGGGCTGAACTTGAAGGGACCAATGGTTAAGTTGAATTGGAAAGCAGGTTTACTGAAGGAGGAATTAAGCATGACTGCAAGGGCACTGGCTTAGTCACCTTGTTAACATTGATATTACATTGGAGAAACTCTTTGAGGACTTATATCATGTGCTTTGACTCACTCTCTGAATGGGGTGGTGAATGCTGAAAGGGTGAATTTGTTCTTAGATGGCCTTTAAAAGGACTCTTCAAAAGTGAGATGCAAACTGGAGATTTTGGTCTTATATATGAATATGTTAGTTCACTAGATCTGCCATACCAAAATACCATAGATTGGATGCCTAAAAATTAGAAATTTATTTCTTACAAGTCTGGGAGGCTAGATATCCAAGATCAAGGTGCCATCAGGGTTGATTTCCTCTGAGGACCATATATAAAGGTTTGTACCAGGCCTGTCATCTTGCAAATGGACGCTATCTTGCTGCCTCTTCATCAGGGGATTCTCTGTACGTGTGCCCTGGTGTTTCTTCTTCTTATGGCACCACTCATATTGGATTAGGGCCCCACCTTATTAGCCTCCTTTAACTGAATCACCTTTTTAAAGACTTTAACTCTAAATATGGTTACATTAGGAGGTACTGGGATTTGGGACTTCAGCATATGAATTTGCCACAGGGAAAGACACAATTCAGCCTATAACAATGAACAAAATTTGGACAGAATAAGTGCTGAATAATTATTTGTTGAATGATTATTTCTATTCTTTTTTAGTTTTTCTAAGCCATGAAATAAAATAAAATTTTATACAACAGAGTGGGACTCTGTTGTGAATATACTCTTCTGAAACAACTTTCTCAATGGAAATTTTGATAGGATAAAATAAAATCACAAAAATTTTAACCAGGATGGAAGGTTTAATAGTTTTGTGAATAAATATTGATATTGCCTATCAATAATTACATTTACATTGATCTAATAGGTAAGTACTGTTAAAATAATTTTTAAAGATAGGAAAAATCATCACTCTCACACAGATATAAAACAAACGTGTTAAAGATCTTATTTAACTCATTGATCAATGAGCTTATAAGCAATTCAAAGAAGTATCCAAAAAACAAACAAAAAAACAAACCAACAACAGACACAGGACTTCTGAAATAAATTTAGAAATGAAAACAAAACTTTTTTTCCATAGGTGGGAGGGCTGGTCCATCCATCTTACTTGGCAGAATTGGCAGATACCTATGACTTACAGAACAGGAAAAAATATCTCCCATAGAATGAGAATCAAATAAGTGAAAGAACACTATAGATAATGCATAGTTTTTTATGGAAGCACAGATTTTTCCTTCCAGTCTCAAAGACACTGAAATTTTGGTACTCCAAATTAAAGGATATTGTAATAGTGAATTGTTAAAATACATCCAGAAGGATTCTGATTGAAGAATTTCAGGCATCAAAGTCATGTTGATAGAAAGAGATTTTGGTGTAGTGGGAAGAAGCTTTCTCACTTCAAACTCCACCATATGATCGCCTATAGGTCATCAACCACCTACTCAATTTACTCAAGAAGTTTATTACAGTACTGAGTTAACATTATTGAAAACTGGAAGTGTGTAGACCTCTTATTTTGTTTAAATTTTGGTAGAGGATTTATTAGCTGGAAAACAGTGCATTAACAGATAAGAACCTATCTGATAGCTTTGCTACTCTTTTTCTATAAATAAATTTTTTCTGGAGTTCAACAGAAGTCGATGCATGCTAAAAAATAATTTCAAAACACTCAAATGCCCTTGCCTCAAAGATATCCTTGGGGAGGATAATATTTTTTAATTACTTTCTTGGTTTTGGTCTCTTGATCAAGAATTAAAACACTAAAAATAATTATCTTTGAGGTTGCTTTCCAGTTTTGTTTTTAATTGATTCTCTTTAAAATAAAATATCTGGACTTTTATTCAAGAACATTCTAATTATAAAGTGCAACTTATTTTGGTAAATTAAAATCAACCAGAATGTCAACATAGATTAAAATATTTAATAATCTGACACCTGACTGGTCTATAGTAGTGAAACCTTGCTCTGATATTTTTACATCACAAGGAATGTGAAAAAGTTATATCTTAGGTGTCTGGTAGGTCAGCTTGATTACCTTCCTCCTTGAGTGTTGAATATGTTAGCTTGATTTGTGCATAATCAGTTATGAGCAAAGGCACCTGACCATTGGCAGGGCCCCATGTTCATTGGAAGTCAACACTCCATTTTCTCAGGCTCTGGGGAACTTGGGAAAAATATATTTAATTGAAGAGTTAAGGCAGTAGGGGCAGCTGAAAACATTTATTCTACCACCATCAGCATTAACCATCACAGGCATAGTCTGGTTGCAGAATGGCAAGTAGACGTCTATGTACCATCATTCAACATTGATAATTCAACATAGCACTTTCTCTACTGACCTAGAAATAGCCTTTGAGTCCTCAATCCAATGCTCAGGGCAGCCAGTACTAATGAATCTGAGTTGGTATGCAATTTAGAAATTATTTACCATTCTTGATCCATCTTTTGTTTTTGAATTTCAGTCTCCAAGAATACCATGAAGTATGCAATGACTAACAGGATCAAATACTGTTCTTCCAGAAGTCACAGAATGGGAGACCTCAGGCAGAATCCAGGCTGCTGCAGACAGATTTTGTTTGGCCTAATTCAACAGCAATTTTTAAAAAAAATTACTGGTTGCCAACATTAAAACATCAGAAAATTTGATTCAAATACTCAGATTTTTGTCTTGTCTTTAAAAATCTGATTTTGGCTCTGGCTGAGTAGCTCAGTTGGTTAGAGAGTCGGTGTCATCCCCAATATGCCCAAGATTGCAGGTTCCATCCCTGGTCAGGGCACATACAAGAATCAATCAATCAATGAATATATAGATAAGTGGAACAACAGATCTCTCTCTCATCAATAAATAAAAATTTAAAAAAATCAGATTTGGCAACGCTGAACTTTTATTGGCACATTGCCACAACTGACTGAATCTGAGAACTGACTCTCCCCTAAAGCTATGTAAACTCAGTGGTTGGCTGTGAATCCCACTCAATCCAACTTGGCTCATTTACATGATAAACTTTGAATGCACATCCCTTCCTTGTTCTACTTTGATGCCCCCTAAGGTCTTTCATTCTGATCTTATGAAATTTTCAGGCTGGGAAGTATGGGGGTAGGATCTGTAGGTCCCCTTTGTGGTGTTAAGGCAGCTTTGGAGGTAAAGAATGAGAGCAATGGGAACTCCTGCAAATTATCTTCTTCCCTTGTGGTTCAGGTCACCAAAGTAAGGCATGCATTTCTCAGCTAGCACTGGAGTCCAGAAGGCCAATCCCCTCAGGTGCTGAGTGATTTCATTTTGGTAAGATTGGTATGAGGTCTGCACCCTTGCAGCTGTCAACAACACATCATCTCTAAGCAATTAAAGACACAGCAGTTGTGGGGGGAGAAAAAATCCAAATAGATCCCCAAAGTATTTTATTATAGCTTATACATTTAGAAGAAAGAGATAGGAAATGGTTGCTCTTTGAATAAACTGGCCTAAACTGCAAGGAAAGTAGGAAAAAAGCTTCTAAAGATCCCTGTGTACTAAGGAGTTCTTAAGACAGCTCAGTGATCTCAGATGCAGTAAGGATCAAGAAAACTTATGAAAATGAGAAGCCTTATGCTTAAAATTTATAATTTTCTTGATTTTAGGAAAATATTAGTCATGGGAGATCTAAGTGTTCTAGTTTCTAGGTTCTTATCTTTGGCCCCTTGCTGTTTTAACACTCCAGGCACCTTTTGTCTCAAGTGTCCCTTTGCTGCATCTCTTTCTTCCCTTAAGGTTTTGTGTGATGTCTCTGAGTTATACCCAGACCTCCCCATCTCCCTTTCCTCTTTAATGTTTCTTCTTTGCTCTTATAGCTATCTAATATGTTTATGTTCAGTTTCCTCATTTTGTTTAGAGTGGGTGTTCCTTCCACTAGCTGGATGAGGGGATTAGGTTTTGTCTTTGTTGTTTACTGATGTATCCCACACAGAGAAAATACATAGTTAGCACTCAACAAATATTTGTTCAATGGGGTGAAAACTACTTGGATGCAGTACATGCATAGCACCAGGTCTATGAGAAGTTGTGTCAGGTTTCCCAAATCCCATGAATTTTTTTAAAAGCTAGGGGCAGAGATGACAGACTATAATAGCCTCAATCTCTCAGATTTCATTATTGAAAAAATGCAAGAAGGTTATATTAGGTGGAAGGTGTAAATTCTCATGCAGTTTTCACCCAAACTGTTTAGAGAGACACCTTTAAGTTATGCAAATGTAAGAAAACACCTCTTGAAATAGAGATGTGGGTCAAAGGTTCTCACATTGCTTTGAGGAGGAGAATGTGAAGGGCACAATGGCTGATTTTCTCTGCTTGAAGGAGAGAGGCAGGGGTTCTTTTTGTGGAAGATGAAATAAAACATAAAACAAATCAAAACATGAGGATGACTCATTTTAATCTCTGGAACAAGGTTTATATTTTATAGTCACTCCAACTATTTTTTGTAGTTTTAATGGAGCGAAAAGCCAGTCAGTGACAAAACAAAACACATTTTAATTTTACTGCTTACATGGCCAAGTAGCTGGGGCTTGAAGCTGCACCATTGGTAAGGCTAAAGGGTGAACTCTAACTTGTTAAGAAACATTGCTTAACTTCAATAACTATAGCTCCCAGCATGAAGGCAAGGGGTGGCAGCTATACTAGGCTTTAGCTATACTGAGCTTTAGCTAAAGTTGCTAGGTTGAAAAGGATTGCTTTAATTTACCCAGAAATCCTACTTGGGAAGATCTCTGAACATGAATTATTTTATATTATAGCTCATTATCATTTAGTGTCCAAACCTTAAGTCCCAGGCCTCTTGGAAGACTGAAAAATACTTCTAAAATGATTATGTTCATCTATTTTAATACACTGTGCAGTGATCATCATAAGAAGTTAACAACAACAACAAAAAATCAAGTGTGATTATAAAAAGAAATTACTGCCCAGCTGGAGTGGCTCTATAATCCAGGAGACTGCAGTTCAATTCCTGGTCAAGGCACGTGCCCAGGTTGAGGACTCCATCTCCAGGTGGGAGGGGGGGGTGCAGGAGGCAGCTGATCAATGACTCTCTCATCATTAATGTTTCTATCTCTCTCTCTCCCTCTCCCTTCCTCTCTCTGAAATCAATAAAAAACATATTAAAAACAAAGAAATTACTGAATTTTGGTGGTACAAGCCCATGGCATTCTGGAAAGATGATACAGTAGAGGAAGTAACACCTTAACATCAGATTATTCCTTATTCTTTATACAGTAAAAAAAAAAAAAAAAAAAAAAAAGTGTCAGTTAAAAAGGGAAAATAACAGAATCCAATAATTTAAGTTTGAAAAACAATGAGACACGTACAAACTCCATGACCAATGAATGGGTATTGCAACATCAAAGGGCTAGGAGAGTCAACCTGGGGAAGAAACCTGTGATGCCTGAAATAAAAAGACTGACCTGTACATGCAAATGAGTTGACACTCACTATTCCTGAGAAGAAATAAAAGTGAAAACAAAGATTACAGAAAAGTAAGTAGTCTTGACAATGAAAGACAAGTTTTAAACCAGTTAATACCACAGATAAACACACTTCCAGACATGGTAAAGAGAAGTAATAAACCAACAAAAAAAAGCTAATCAGAACAATGTGTCCCATTGTGGATAAAACATATAATTAACGACACAAGGGCAAAGGACAGGCCTAGTAAAAAGGAAATTTAGCCTGCAGTATTATAGATTAGCCATGGAAATTCAAAAATCCTATGATATAGGAAATCTCATTTGAAGAAAAATTAAACTTTTTTTTTTTTTAACTGGAAGAGCATCACACCAAAAGAGTAGCTGGACCTCTTGAAGCTATCATCAAAGACAATAAAAATGTTTTCAGCTATATTTACTGAAATATAATAAAATAAATAATAAAAGAAACTAAGAGAAATGTAGTGTGGTTCATATAATTGATGCAAGCTTGTTATTTAAAAACATTTTTCTGCCTATTTTATATGTGAGGTTATGAATAGTCAGACTCCATGTGAGAAATTGACAAGAGGAAAAAGAGATTTTAGAAACTTAATTACCCAAAGGGTAACGGCATGATGCTCTTTGTGTGTGGGAAGCTACAGAAACCAAAAAATGAAGGAGAGGGAAAGTTTAGGGCAGACAAATTTAAAAAGTATTCCTGAAGCATTCTATCCTGCGGTTTGAAAATCACTGTGTGCAGTGAGAGAAAATTTTGTTCACAATGGGTTGTGTTAATGAATGGTGTGAAAATCAGATAAAGATATCTGGTTTTGACACAAGAAAAAATAAACATTAATCATTGAAAGTACACACTTTGCTAATTATTAATATGTAAAGTAACAGTTTTAAGATACAATTAAATTGGCAAAATATATAGTTCATTGTTTTAAAAGCATATGTATATGTAGATCAGTGTTAATCATTGATAATCAGAAGCATATAGCAAAATAAAGTGTAATTTCCTGCTGAGGAAAAGATTTAGAGTTGCAGATTACATTTTTGAATTTAAAAGAGCTAACCAAACCTTAGTGAAAATATAGCAATATTGGTCCAAAGATATTTAAAAGGAAATCTTGAGGTTTTAATTCATATGTGTGCATGTATATTCATATGTGTGGATATATATATATATACATATATATATATGTACACACGCACACATAAACAGAAAGAAAGATTTTTTGATTGGAAAAATAAGTAAACATCAACACTTTAACCACATTCTTAGTTCTACTCTAGTAGTATTTATTTTTCCTTGGTCCTTTTTTTCCCTTTCTTTATCTATCAAGTATAATCCTGAAAGTGATACTACAGAAAAGGAGGACAATGAAAGTGATGAAAATATCATGGAGCTCTAAAATAACTCCAGAACTGTTTGGGCTGTGGCCATGCTGGCTGGACTTCAGATCATGTCTTTCTGAGGCGAGTGTCCCTGAAATGCTCTAGGAAGAACTCTTAAGATTGTTTAAAGTCATACCCTTGAAATTCACCCTAATGAAGAATCTGATCTTTTCTCAGAAAACACCCTTGTGAAGGGATTTTATAGGTGGTAGCAGATTTAGAAACTTTTTGGTGATAAAGCAATAATCCAAATTTTAGCTTTTGATGAATTGTAAATGGTCACAAATTTGGAGAGAGGGTATTGTAAAACAAAATGAAATTGAATAGTTTTATATATTATAATAAATTTCATGGAGAAGACCCAATAAATGGAAGAGATAAGAGCCATTTTGAAGAATTCTTACTCACTGCTCTGACTACTGTATCTGCTAAATATTTACAGATTTGAGTTCATATATGACTTTGGGAATTTAATTCTCACAAAAGGTCTCTTATAGTTTTAGAGTTTGACTAAGAAAATTAACTATTTTTATAACTCTTTATTGCAAAATAAATATTTATTATTCTTTCTGAATTTATTTGCATCAGTTACAAAAGACAAAAGTATCATTTTTTAAATAAGAAGAAATAATAGGCTATGTTACAATAGAAAAATAGAACATATGTCCTTAAAATGATGATAGATATTGTTATTAAAAAATATAACAGCACAAAATTTCTATAAAACCCCACAGGATTCATAATGATCATAAAAATGTACCTGCTATCCTTTAATACAACTTTAATTCTGTTTTGTATCTTTCCTTCAACTTGGAATGAGGATGCTCCATAGGTAGAAGAAATACTTAGGGTAGAAAATAAGGGCAAATAAGACTTTCTGCCAATATCCTGGGTGGAAGAAGCTGAAAGGGCAAAAGTAAGTTGCCAAAGAACAACAAACTATGCAAATCCTGCTGAGGAAAAGATTTACAGTTGCAGATTACATTTTTGAATTTAAAAGAACTAACCAAACCTTAGTGAAAATATAGCAATATTGGTCCAAAGATATTTAAAAGGAAATCTTGAGTCATAAAAAAACAGAGAATATTCATAGAGAAATACATGTAGTACCAAGTCATAAGTTGAAATTTGGCTACACTGTCAACACTTATGGTAAGTAAGGTCACATGAGAATTGTGTGGAATGTGCACACTGTACTGTACTGGAATTTGAAAACTAAAAAAGTTAAAGTTTAAATAATTTCTATAAAGAAAAGCCAATGTGAACTGTTGCAGGGTATGATGAATGATAGAGCTGTGAGTCTTTGTTTTTGCAACAGAAATAGTTTCAAATTCACTGCCATTTGTAACTTGGATTGGTAGTGTTTTGGGCAAAGTAACCTGATGCTTTTCTCATGGAAAAGGGGCTTGTGCTAAAATCCAAGGCCTCTGCTCTCTGCCACTAGCTGAGCCATATGATCCTGGCCTTTGTGAATTTTAGTTTTAATCCTATAAAATGAAGGAGTAGGGACAGATGATTTCTAAGATTCTTCTTGGGTGTGATTCTGTGTGTCCTGTCTTTAGTTTATTTGTCCATGTTTATTTAAGGTTTGTTAAAGAACTGATGTGGGCATGTGGGCTTTGTTCATGAAACCAATAAAAAGACCCTCAAAAAGAAGGCTTGTATTGCCTTCTGAGTCAATAATGGTTCAGGTGTTTTCAATGAAGGTGTAGGGTTGTTATAATCACAGAGATAAATTGTGGGTACTCTGCATGCCATAGTATTTAACATAACTATCTACATTGTTGAGTTGTAAACGTTTTCACCTCCAGCTATTTAAATCCCTCTAAATCTTTAAACACATTTAGTCTTTCCAGGTGGGAATCCAAGGTTCAGTCTCTTGGTATTTAAAAATCAAAACTGTACACTTTGCAGCCACCTGATCATGAATTGAATTCTTTGTATAGATCCTAAAACCAAAACACTATACTTGATTTCACCACTCAGATCTTTTAAACTGGGTCAAGTTTCATAAGAAGCTTCTTTGATTTAGTCTTGACTTTTGAAGCTCCATCAAACTGCTCTATTCTTGTTAGCTTACTGTTGATTCCAAATTGTGTTGATTTGCTTTTCTTGTCTTAAGGCCACATTCACTAATGTCCTCTAAAATTCATGTAAAGAAAGTCTCTTAAACTCCTTATCCTCTTTTAACAACTTCAGGACCTTCTGTTGTGATTATCTTATCCCCCTTCACTCCCAATGGCCTGCATTTGGTCATCATGAAAAGATGAAGAAGGCAATTCAAATGCAAATAGAATTTAGGGCTTAGATCATTACACAAGTTAGACTAGGATTTGACTCAATGTTAGCCTAAATTGTATGCTTATCAGTGTTCAAAAGAGAATCATATTGGATCTTTATGAAAACAAATTTTTCTTTCTTGGGTTCTGAGTGAAATTTCTTGAGTGTGACATCACACTGAAAAAAATGTCACCAAGTGCCATACATTTTTGGGTCTATTATTTCCTCAGTTCCAGTTAAGGATATAGAGCTCTGGCGGAACTCGGAGAAAGAATTTCTGGGGAGCAAGACAAACACAAGCACATGAAGTTTTCTATGATCTGAAATGGCCTAATCTACAGAGAAATATAAATACTATCCTTCAGGCAGTCTTCTGTATTATTTTTCTCAACTAGGGCTTTGATATAAATTGGGCAGCAATTTGTTTGAGGTTACTCAGATGTATACTTGTGATTCCCAAATATTACGAAGATGATACAACACTTCTTTATTTTCATCTACTTTCTTTCCTACTGCAGGAGCTGCCAGCCCTATTTCAAAGTTTTCCTTGAAAAACTTGTTTCCTGGCCTTATTCTATGTACCTCTTCTCCTTATATCCTTTTATCTTTTCTGATTCTGCATCATCAAATTCAAATTAATAAACCTGGCAAAGGCAGAATCCTCCTTGGAAGGCAGGGAAGGAGAGGAAGATGAAATAGAAAGAAGATTTTCTTTTGCAATGAGCTTAGTGGCTGAATCAACCTTTGCTACTAATTTTTGTTCAATCACCATACATTAGCTTTGTTAAACTTCACAATAATTCTGTGTGAGAATTATTGTTTTTCTGTTTACAATCAGGAAACTAAGGTTCAGAGAGCTTATATAATTTTCTCAAGGTCTGATAGCTAGCAAATGGTTCAATTGGAATTGTGAACCCTGGTCTTGGCAAGATCCTAGAGGACAAGTTTTATCTGTGATTGGCTAAGGACAGATCCATGCCCTGTAAAAATTGGATGAGGCAATGGTAATGTTAATATTTTTTATTAAAATGGAAGGGCTTGATACAGGCTTTCACCAGTTTCAATGGCTTACCTACTCACATATCAGCTAGGGAAACTTTCACACACAAACCACAGCTAAATGAATGTAATGTACAACAGAGCAGAGTACAATAATTACACCTGTATTTGATGGAGAAGTTATTAATCTAAATCTTACATTTTTCATTCATGTATATTTGCACAAATAGTTATGTGTTTGGGGATCCCCAAGACCACTCTCAGTTTCAGTGATTTGCTAGAAAAGCTCACGGAACTCAGAAAAGCTGTTATACTAATAGTTACTATTTATTACAACCAAAGGATGTAATAAATTAAAATCAGCAGATTAAAATCAGCAAAGGCAAAAGCCTCAGAGAATGGAGTCCAGGAGAGACCAGGCTTAAACTTCCAGTTGTTCTTTCCCAGTTGAATCATATTAGCAGAACTTAATCCTCCCTGAAATGATGAGTAACAACATGTACAGAGTGTTGGCAACCAGGGAAGTTCACTCAAACCTTGGTGTCCAAGGTTTTTATTGGGGGTCGGACACATAGACATGTGACAACCGACAGTTATTCAAGCTTCAAGCCCTCTGAAAGTCAAACTGATATGGCATGGCCCAAGGGCCCCAAATAAATCACATTGTTAGCTTAAACTATTTGGCATGGTCCAAGCCCTGGGTAGACAAATATACTCTTATCAAGCAGGATATTTCAAGAGATGAGAAGTGATCTCCCAAGAGCTGATCCAGAGCCATTCTTTGTTTGGAAGGTGCAGAGTTTGAATATTAAGCCTTTACTGCACAGTTAAAATAAACCTAACAGGTATATATAGAAACTAGATTAAATAAAATTGGCCATGCAAAATAATGTAATTTCTCAGAGAACATTTAATCACTTATACATGGGTGGGCAAAAGTAGGTTTGCGATTGTAGGTACATGAAACATGGAATTAATAAAGCTATTGTAATAATCATAACCTGCATGTCTTTTTCCATATGATCAACTGTAAACCTACTTTTGCCCACCCCAATATAGTAACTATTTAGAAAGGCATAAAATTTTATTTTCCAATAGAAAAGATTTACTCAGCATAATAATTGAGAGAAAATATAATCTTTTAGAATATTCTATATTTGAAAGAAACATCACTCAAAGCCAGAGTGTACATAGACCAACGGTTCTCAAAGATTATGATTCAAGGTTTCTGAGTCAATATTGGAGATGTGAGCTTGAAAAGGGAAATTGGTAAGTGGGCCTGTTTCTGTGGTGCTTACTGTTCCTTCAACCAATGCACCTCTGTTTTAAACTACGCTCCTAATTTACACTTCTGGGTAAAAGTTAATCTGAAAAAAAAGTTTAGTTGGTCTAAAAAAAGCAAAAACAATACTGAAAAACAATTGTTTGTGTTTAACTGTGCCTCTCAAAAACATTATGCTGAAGTCCAAACTCCCAGTACCTCAGAATATGACTGCATTTGGAAATAGGTAATTATAGCTGTAATTAGTTAAGTCAAGATGAGGTCCCACTAAAGTGGGCTCTTAACCGGCTATGATGGGTGTCCTTATAAGACAGAGATACACAGAGAGGGGACAGGCATTTGAAGCCAGAGGTAGAGGATAAAAGGTTGCAGCTCCAAGTCAAAGAATACCAAGTAATGCCAGCAAGCATCAGAAGATAGAAAAGGCAAGGAAGAGTTCTCCTCTAAAAGTTTCAGAGGGAACATTGTCCTGTTGACACCTTAATTTAAGACTCCTAAACCTCTTTGCTGTGACACAATGAAGTTTTGTTGTTTTAACCCACCCAGTTTGTGGTACTATGTTATGGTAGCCCTAGAAAACTAGTACATCAGATAGACTAATTTTATTCTGTCAATCAAAAATTATGACCTAAAAGGTTAGGCAGCCTGAAGACTAAGAGTGCCAAAGAGGTTATGAATCTACTGAAAGTCCCCCATTTTTGCCCCCTTTGCCTCCCTCCAACCTGCCCCTGCCCTACCTGGGCCTCTACCACATTGTTGTCTGTGTCCATGGGCTATGCATATATATTCTTTGGTTGCTCTCTTCCAATGCTTCCCACCCTCCTCTCATCTGAGAAATGTCAGTCTTTTCCACTTATTCATGTCTCTGGTCCTATTTCATTCTTCAGTTTACTTTGCTCTTTAGATTCCATATAAGTGAGATCATGTGATATTTGTCTTTCTCTGACTGGTTTATTTCACCTAGAGTAATAAACTCCGGGTCCATCCACCCTGTCACAAAGGGCAAGGGTTCCTTCTTTTTTATAGCTGTGTAGTATTCCATTATATAAACATAACACAGCTATTTTATCCACGGAAGTGCACTTGGGCTATTGTAAATAATGCTGCTATGAACATAGGGGTGCATAAATTCTTTCTGATTGGTGTTTTGGGATTCTTAGGATATATACCCAGAAGTGGGATCGCTGGGTCAAACGACAGTCCCATTTGAAATTTTTTGAGGACACTCCCTACTCTTTTCCACAATGGCTGCACCAGTCTGGATTCCCACCAACAGCTCACTAGGGTTCTCATTTCTCCACATCCTTGCCAGCACTTGTTGTTTGTGGATTTTTTGATAGTTGCCATTCTCACTGGTATGAGGTGGTACCTCATTGTAATTTTTATTTGCATTTCTCTAATAATTAGGTACCTTGAGCATTTTTTCATATGTTTATTGGCAATCTGTATGGCGTCTTTGAAGTAGTGTATATCCAGATCACTTGCCCCCTCCCCCCTTTTTAATAGGATTGTTTGTCTTGCTGGTGTTGAATTGTATACGATCTTTATATCTTTTGGAGATTAACCCCTTATTTGATGAATATGTTCTCCCACACTGCTGGCTCCCTTTTCATTTCGTTGATGGTTTCTTTTGCTGTGCAGAAGCTTTTCAGTCTGATGTAGTTTCATTTGTTCATTTTGTCCTGTGTTTCCTTTTTCTCAGAGACATATTGGAAAAATATTGCTCTGAGAAATGTCTGAGATTTTACTTCCTATGTTTTCTTCCAGGATTTTTATGGTTTCTCAACTTACATTAAAGTATTTTATCCACTTGAGTTAATTATTCTGCATGGTGTACGTTGGTGGTCTAGTTTTATTTTTTTTACATGTACCTGTCCAATTTTCCTACCATCATTTATTGAAGAAACCATCTTTACTTCATTGTATGCTCTTGCCTCCTTTGCCAAATATTAATTAACCATAAAAGTGTTCGTTGACTTCTGGGCTCTCTGTTCTGTTCCATTGATCTATATGCTAGTTCTTGTGTTAGTACCAGGCTGCTTTGATTACAATGGCTTTGTAGTATAGTTTGTATTGCGTATTATGATCCTTCCAACTTGTTATTCCTTTCAAGATTCCTGTGGCTATTTGGGGTATTTTGGATTCCATGTAAATTTTTAGAATATTTGTTCTAGATCTGTGAAATATGTCATTGGTATTTTAATAGGGATTGTGTTGAATTTATAGATTGCTCTGGGTAGTATGGACATTTTAATGACGGTAATTCTTCAAAGACATGAACACAGAATATGCTTCCACTTGTTTACACCCTCCTCTATTACATTTTTAGTGACCTATAATTTTCCGAATATAGGTCTTTTACCTCTTTGGTTAAGTCTATCTAGGTACCCTATTTTTGTTGTTGTTGCAATCTTAAATGGAATTGTTTTCCTGGTTGCTCGTTCTGTGAGTTCATAATTAGTTCATTAAAATGATACTGATTTCCTATTTTAACTTTGTATCCTGCTATTCTGCCAAACTTATTTATTAAATATAGTAGTTTTTTGGTGGAGTCTTTAGGGTTTTCAATATACGATATCATGTCATGTGTGAATAATGAAAGTTTTACTTCCTCCTATCCAATTTAGATGGCTTTTATTTCTTTTTCTTGTTAGATTGCTATGGCTAGGACCTCTAGCACTGTGTTAAATAAGAGTGGTGAAAGCAGTCATCCCTGTCTTCTCATCTTAAGGAAAACGCTCTTAGTTTTTGCCCCTGAGTATAATGTTGGCTGCAGGTTTTTCACATATGGCTTTTATTATGTTGGTATGATACTCTATTCCCACGTTGTTGAGAGTTTTTATCATAAATGGGTGCTGAATTTTGTTGAATGCTTTTTCTGCATCTACTGATAAGATCATGTGATTTTTATCTTTCATTTTGTTTATGTAATGAATGACATTTATTGATTTGCAAATACAGAACCAACCTTGCAAACATGGAATAAATCTCACTTGGTCCTGGTGTGTGATCTTTTTAATGTATTGCTGGATTTGATATGCTAATATTTTGTTGAGGATTTTAGCATTTATATTCATCAGGGATATTGGCCTGTAATTTTCTTTTTGTGTTGTGTCTTTATCTGATTTTGGAATTAGAATAATGCTGGCCTCATAAAAAGACCTTGGAAGTCTTCCTTCTTCTTGAAATTTTTGGACTAGTTTGAGGAGGATATGTATTAGTTCTTCCTTGAATGTTTGGTAAGATTTACCTGGAAAGCAGTCTGGTCCAGTACTTTTGTTTGGTGGTAGTTTTTTGATTAGTGCTTCAGTTTCATTAGTTGTTATCTGTCCATTCCAGTTTTCTTATTCTTTCTGACTGAGTTTTGAGAGACTGTATGCTCTAGGAATTTGTCCATTTCACTCAGGATGTCCAATTTGTTGGTATATAGTTGTTCACAGAATTTTCTTAAAATCCTTTGTATTTCTGTGATGTCAGTTGTTACTTCACCTCTTTCATTTTGGATCTTATTTATTTGGGTCCTCTCTCTTTGTATCTTGATGAGTCAGGTTAATGGTTCATCAATCTTGTTAGTTTTTTTAAAGAACCAGCTGTTGGTTTCATTGATCTTTTGTATTTTTTTTTTTTATCATTTATTTCCACTCTGATCATTATTTCCATCCTTCTACTTACTCTGCTCTTTTTTTGTTGTATTTATTTTAGTTCTTTTAGCTGTAGAGTTAAACTGTTTATTTGAGATTTTTCTTGTTTTTTGAGGTAAGCCTTTAATGCTATGAACTTCCCTCACAGGACTGCTTTTGCTGTATCCCATAGATTTTGGGTTGTGTGTTCACTTTTATTTGTTCCCAGAAGGTTTTTGACTTCTTCATTGATCTCATTGCTGACTCATTCACTGTTTAATAACATGTTATTTAGCCTCCATGTTTTTGAGCTATTTTATTGTAATTAATTTCTGGTTTCATGCCATTGTGATGAGGAAATTCTTGATATGATTTCAATGTTCTTGAACTTGTAGAGACTTGTTTTGTGTCCTAACATGTGGTGTATCAATGAGAAAGAATATCCCATGTGTACTTGAGAAGAATGTATATTCTGCTGTTTTGGGATGAAATATCAGTTAAATTAATCTGATCTTGTGTGTTATTTAGGGTTGCTGTTTCCTTTTGATTTTTTGTTTGGAAGATCCATCCAGTGATGTCAGTTAGGTATTAATTAAAGTTCCCTACTATGACTGTATTGCTGTGGATCTCTCCCTTAAAGTCATCCAAGAGGTTTCTAAAAAATATATATTTAGGTGTTCTTATGTTGGGTGCCTATATGTTTACAAGGGTTATATTTTCTTGCTGGGTTGATCCTTTTATTATTATGCAGCAACCTTCTTTGTCTCATTTATGGTCTTTGCTTTGAAGTTTATTTGGCAGATACAGTGGAACCTCAATTCTCAAACTTAATTTGTTCTAGAAGGCTGTTTGAGAAGTAAATAGTTTTAAAACTGAATCATTTTTAGCCGTTAGGAATAATGTAAATTAAATTAGTTTGAGATTCACAAGTGATTCCCCCTTTTAATCTTTCATATATACAGTACATCTATAATATACAGTTTAATCTTTAAATAAACACTTCTTAAATTTATCAAACCATCCCCTATTAGCCTTAAACGAATCATTTTCAGAACTTATTCCAGGGGTTTCTTTCAGGAATTCAGCATGCAGCATCTTGGCTTTTTTCACATATAATGGCTTCTGAAATGGTGTCACTGGCTAACTGCTTTTGGTTTATTCAAATCAACAGTGTTTCTAACTCTTCAATTGCTTGGGATCATTGTTTCTTTCACACCTTTCACAGCATTAGCACTCTGATGGTTTTTTATATTTTAAATTTACGCTAATCTTCCATTTTGCTAGCAACAAAATCAAAACAAAAAAATACCCCACAAAAATATGCACAGCACCAATTTCCTGAGATGTTACAAGGTGAGGTTTAACTGTAAATGGACTGTACTGGCACATTCTCTCCTTTGTTTGTGGCCTGAGAGATGGTTTTTGTCACGCTAATGTATCAGCATCAAAGGGTTCCCTGGTTGAGAATTGAAATTAACTGATGCATATTTTTCCCTGAACAATTTGGTCAAGATATGAATTGTTTGAGATAGGAGATGTTCAAGAACTGAGGTTTGACTGTATAGGTATTGCTACACCAGCTTTTTCTTTTCTATTTGCATGTAATATATTTTTTAATCCCTTCACTTTTTGTTTTTCATTATTCAAAATATTACAAATGCCCTCTTTTTCCCCATCAAATTCTTCAACCCCACACATGCTCCCCACCACAACCTTTGATCACAATATTGTCTGTGTCCATGGGTTGTGCATATATGCATATAAATTCTTTGGTTAATCTCTCTGAGATTTGTCAGTCTGTTCCATGACTCTGAGTCACTGAATCTATTTTGTTCATAAGTTTTTTATATTCTTCAGATTCCACATATGAGTGAGATCATGTGATATTTGTCTTTCTCTGACTGGCTTATTTCACTTAGCATAATATTGTGCAGGTCCACCAGTACTGTACTAAAGGGTGCAAGATCATTCTTTACAGCTGCATAGTATTCCATGGTGCGAATGTCCCACGGCTTATTTCTCCACTCATCTACTGATGGGCACTTAGCTATTGTAAATAATGCTGCTGTGAACATAGGAGTGCATTTATTCTTTCTGATTAGTGTTTCAGGAATCTTAGGATATATTCCTAGAAATGGGGTCACTGGGTCAAAAGGTAGTTCCATTTTTAATTTTTTGAGGGACCTCCACACTGTTTTCCATGGTGGCTGCACCAGTCTGCATTCCCATTAGCAGGGTTCAAGAGTTCCCCTGTGTCCACATCCTTGCCAGGACATTCCATTTGTTGATTTGTTGATGGCAGCCATTTTAAAAGGTGTGAAGTGATACCTCATTATGGTTTTAATTTGCATCTCTCTGATAATGAGTGACTTTGAGCATTTTTTCATATGTCTCTTGGCCATCTGGATATCCTCTTTGCAGAAGTGTCTATTCAGGTCCTTTGGCCATTTTTTAATTGGATTATTTGTCTTCCTCTTGTTGAGTTATGTAAGCTCTTGGCACACTTTGGAAATTAGCCCCTTATGAGATGCATTCTTGGGAAATATGTTCTCCCATACCATGGGGTTCCTTTGTATTTTGAGGCTGATTACTTTGGCTGTGCAGAAGCTTTTTAGTTTGATGTAATCCCATTTGTATATTTTTTCTTTTGTTTCTCTTGCCCTAGGAGATGTATCAGTGAAAATTCCACTACGTGAAATGTCTGAGACTTTACTGCCTAGGTTTTCTTCCAGGATTTTTATGATTTCAGGGCTTACATTTAAGTCCTTTATCCATTTTGAATTTTTCTTGTGTACAGAGTAAGTTGGTGATCTAGTTTCATTTTTTTGCATGTACCTCTCCAATTTTCCCAGCACCATTTACGGAAGAGACTAATTTTACTCCATTGTATGCTCTTGCCTCCTTTGTCAAATATTAACTGACCATAATGTTGTGGGTCTATATGTGGGGTCTCTATTCTGTTCCATTGTTCGATATATCTATTGTAAAAATACCAGGCTGTTTTGATTATAATGGCATTGTAGTATAGTTTCATATCTGGTAACATTTTCCCCCCAACTCTGTTCCTTCTCATGATTGCTGTGGCTCTTCCAGGTCCTTTTGGGTTCTATAGAAAGTTTTGGAATATTTGTTCTATCTCTGTGAAATATGCTATTTGTATTTTAATAGGAATTGCATTGAATCTATAGATTGCTTTGGGTAGTATGGACATTGTAATGATATTAATTCCTCCAATCCATCGACATGATATATTTTTCCACTTGTTTATGTCTTCCTCTATTTCTTTTTTCATTGTCCTGTAGTTTTCTGAGGACAGTCTTTTACATCTTGAGTTAAATTTATTCCTAGGTATTTTATTTGTTTAGATGCAATGGTACATAGTATTCTTTTTTCAGTTTCTCTTTCTGACATTTCATTGTTGGTGGATAAAAGTGCCATGGATTTTTGGAGGTAAATTTTGTATCCAACTACCTTGCTGAATTCATTTATCAAATCTAGTAGTACTCTGTTGGAGTCTTTAGAGTATTCTATGTACAATATAATGCCATCTGCAAGTAATCACAGTTTTATTTTCTCCTTTCCAATTTGGATACCTTTTATGTTTTCTTCCTGTGTGATGCTGTGGCAAGGAATTCCAGTACTATGTTAAATAAGAGTGGTGAAAGCAGACACTCCTGCCTTGTTCCTGTTTTTAAGGAACATAGTATTAGTTTTTGACAGTTGAGTATGATGTTGGCTATAGGTTTGTCATATATTGCCTTTATTATGTTGAGGTATGTTCTCTCTATTCGCAGTTTGCTGAGAGCTTTTATCAAAAACGGGTGTTGGATTTTTGTCAAATGCTTTTTCTGCATCTGTTGATATGATCAGGGATATTGGCCTGTAATTTTCTTTCTTTGTAGTGTCTTTATCTGTTTTTGAGATTAGGATGATGTTGACTTCATAAAAATAGTTTTGGAGTTTTCCCTCTTCTTGAATTTTCTGGAATAGTTTGAGGAGAATAAGTGTTAATTCTTCTTTGAATGTTTGGTAAAACTCTCCTGTAAATCCATCTGGTTCCAGGCTTTTGTTTGCTGGGAGGCTTTTGATTACTGCTTCATATTCATTAGCTGTTATTAGCTTATTTAGTTTTTCTGACTTTTCCTAATTCAGTTTTGGAAGAATGTATGTTTCTAGGAATTTGTCCATTTCATGCAAGTTGTACAGTTTGTTGGCGTATAGTTGCTCATAGTATTTTCTTATGATTCTTTGTATATCTATTGGGTCAGTTGTTACAGCACTTCTTTCATTTCTGATTTTATTTATTTGGGTCCTCTCTCTCTGTTTCTTGGTGAGTCTGGCTAAATGTTCATCTATTTTATTTATATTTTCAAAGAACCAGCTCTTGGTTTCATTGATCTTTTCCGTAGTTTTTTTAGTCTCTATGTTATTAATTTCTGCTCTGATTTTTATTATTTTATTCCTTCTACTTCCTTTGGGCTTTTCTTGCTGTTCTCTTTCTAATTTTCTTATTTGTTGTGTTAGATGGTTTAGTAGAGCTATTTCTTCAGGTATTCCTGTAATGCTATGAACTTTCCTCTCAAAACTGCTTTTGCAGTGTCCTATAGATTTTGGGTGGTTGTCTGTTCATTTTTGTTTTTTCCCAGGAAGTCTTTAATTTCTTCCTTGGTCTCATTGGTAACTTATTCTTTGTTTAATAACATGTTATTTAGCCTCCATGTGTTTGAATATTTTTGAGCTTTTTTCATAGTGGTTGATTTATAACTTCATGCTACTGTGATCCAAGAAGATGCTTGATATGATTTCTATCTTCTTGAACTTGTAGAGACTTGCTTTTTGCCCTAACATGTGGTCAATTTTTGAAAATGTTTCATGTGCACTTAAGAAATGTGTGTATTCTGCTGCTTTGGGATGAAATGTTGCATAAATGTCAGTTAAACACATTAAATGTAGTGTGTCATTTAAGGGCTCCATTTCCCTGTTGATTTTTTTGTCTTGATCTGTCTTATGATAACAATGGGGTGTTAAGTTCCCCCACTATGATTGCGTGGCTGTCAATATCCCCCTTAAAGTCCAATAAGATATTTTTCATATATTTAGTTGTTCCTTTTTGGGGTACATATATATTTATAAGGGTTATTTCCTCTTGTTTCATTGATCCCTTTAGTATTACATAGTGTCCTATTTTGTCTCTTGTTATGGTCTTTATTTTGAGGTCTATGGTGTAAGAAATATTTATTGCAGCCCAGCTGAGAGTGGACCAGTGCTTGAGCATCAACATAGGATCCAGTAGATAGCCCTTTGATTCCTGGTCACGGTACATGCCTAGGTTGTGGGCTCCATCCCCAATCTGGGGTGTGCACTGATGTTTCTGTCTCTCTCTTTTCCTCTATCTTCCTTTCTCTGAAATCAATAAAGATATATATATATATATTTATATATATATATATTTTTTTTTTTTAATTTTTTTTTTTAAAGAGATAAGTATTGCTACTCCAGCTTTTTTTTTTCTTTTCAATTTGCATGGGATATTTTTTTTCATCCATTCACTTTCAGTCTGTGTGAATATTTTACTCTCAGGTTGATCTCTTGTAGACAGCATATATATGGGTCCTGTTTCTTATCCATTCAGCTATCCTAAGTGATTTGATTGGAACATTTATTCCATTTACATTTAAATTTAAAAATGATATATACGTATTTAATGCCATTTTTTTCATTTATGCTGATGTACCTTTTTGTCAATATTTCTTTTTCTTAAAGCAGTCCTTTCAGCATTTCTTGCAGTGCTGGTTTGGTGGTACTCAACTCCTTTAGCCTTCTTTTGTCTGGGAAGGTCTTGATTTCACCTTCAATTTTAAATGATAACCTTGCTGGTTAAAGCAGTCCTGGTTGCAGGTTCTTGCTTTTCATTACTTTGAGAACTGCATGTGCCTCTCTTCTGGCCTGAAATGTTTCTGTTGAGAAGTCTGCTGTCAGCCTTATGGGGGTTCCCTTGTAGGTCACCGCCTGTCTCCTTCTTGTAGCCCTTAATATTTTCTCTTTGTCCTTGACATTTGCCATTTTAATTATGATGTGTTTTGGAGTGAGTCTCTTTGGGTCCCTCTTGTTTGGAACCCTCTGAGCTTTCTGAACTTGTGTGGCTTTCTCCCTCGCCAGCATAAGGAAGTTTTCTGTCATTATGTCCTCCACCAGGTTCTCTAGTCCTTGCTCTCTTTCCTCCCCTTCTTGAACCCCTATGATGCGAATGCTGTTTTGCTTCATGTTGCCCCAAACTTCACTTCAAGTGTCCTCATGCTTTTTAAGTGTTTTTTTCTTTTGCGGCTCTGATTTAGTGTTTTTTTCTATCTTATCTTCTAATTCACTTATCTGATTCTTTGCTTCATTGAGCCCACTTTTAATTCTTTTCTGTGTAGTCTTGATATCAGATATAGTATTCTCCATCTCTGCCTGGTTCTTATCTATCATATCATTATCTCTTTTCTTTCTTTCACTAAATTCCTGGACCTTCCCATTAAGTGCCTCGTGGTTCTCATTAATTTCCTTGAGCATCTTTATAACCATTACTCTGAACTCTATTTCTTATAACTTGCTCACTTCCATCTCATCAAGCTGTTTGGTGATTTTTCCTTTTCTTTAGTTAAGGGGTTGTTTTTTTGTCTCCCCATTTTAGTGACTTTTGCTTAGTGTTTGTATCTGTATATCAGATATATTTGCTGTGTCCCAGTCTTGTGGGGTGGGATTTTGTAGTGTCTGTCCAGTGGGACCCAGAGGTGTCTTTTCCTTATTTTTTTGAGCTGTTTGCTCTAAAGGTCTTCCTTTCGTGAGTGTCCTTTTTGTGGGTTCTTTGGGCTCTCTTGTTGTGATTGGGTCTAGAGTGTTGTTGACCTGTTCATGGGAGGACCCTCCAGTGTGGTTGGCTAACTGTGAGGTTCAACTACAACCATGCCAAGTGAGCTGCTGTACAGGTGCTGAAAGGGCAAAACAAAACACAACCAAATGGCCGGGGAACTTATGGTAACTTACAAAACATCCTGACAATCACAATGAACACAACCGAAGAGAAAGTAGAATTGAGAGTTGAAGTGAGAACTCAAATGCTAAAGCAAAAATGAAAGAGAGAAAAGGATACTATTGTTAATAGTAAAAATAATAATGATAATAAAATAAAATGAAAAGTAATAAATAGAGAAGCTACTGGGGTATAAAAAGGGAAGGAAACATTGTGAAAGGAAATAAGGGGAAGCAAAAATTAAAGGTAGAACATAGGAATAGAAAAATGTTTGAAAAATAAAAATAAAATAAAAAGACAAACACCAACAAACAAAAGACAGGAAGACAGAGAATGAAAGGGGAGAAAAAAATAACAGAAAGCTATGTCAATGAACAAGAAGAGAGAGAGAGTTAAATCAAGGGCAGGTAAGGAGGCTAATAAGAGATATGGAGGAAACAACAGAGAAAAGCAATAAACTTATTGGTTATAATGATAATATCCCAACAATAAGGCAGAGAATATCAATTAAATCTTGATAATAAAACAAGAAACAAAACAAAACAAAAGAAAACCAAAACTCAATCAAAGCAAGACAAAACAAATCCTAAAAAAATTAAAAACAATTTAAAAATTTTAAAAAACAATTTTTTTTCTTTTCTATCTTTAAAAAAAAAAAGTCAAGCAGGTGAGTTTTGTATGGGCAGCTTAAGTTTTCTGAGTCTCACTATTTTGTATGCTTATTTTGGGTCTTCTAGGTGGTACCTGTGTACCCACCAATGTCAGGTGCTCTCTAGGTTTGGCTCTGGTGCCCTTAGGTAGTTGGCTGGTCTGAGGCTCTCTTTGGACCACCTTCACCTGTCATCTATTTTGCCTCCTCCTTGTGGTTGCCTGGTCTTACTCCAGACTCTTCTGAAGAGAGTTTTTAGGGTGCAGGCAGCTAGTGTAGCTCAGGCTATTGCTCCCCTTACTTAGAGGTTTTGCTGTCAGGTACTCACTGTGGGGAAGTTAGTGTCTGCTTCAAAACAAACTCCTCAGTCTCTACCTTATCTTCCAATTCTAGTTCCCCATACAATGGCCTGATGTGGGTTCAGATAGAAGTCCATCTGTTGCCTTTTCTGTATGGGCAGTTTCAGCTGGCCTGGGCTCAGTAGGTTTGATTAAAAAAGACTCTGGTGAACATGTTGCCTGCCCAGCCCCCAGAAGGGGTTTTAAGCTTTTTCTCCAGTTCCCAAACAATTTTCTCTGAGAGTCTTATTCTTGTTTTGTTGTCTTGTGAGCTGTTCTCCCTTCCCCCTCAGAACTGTGCCCTGCAGGGTATATCTGGGGCTTCAGTGAGCTGAACCACCCCTTTTCCTGTTGAGGATGGTGCTCCTAGCCTGCAGGAGAGGTAGGCATGCTCTGTCCCTCCTTTCCCAGTTTTGGTTGGCTGATCTCACAGGGCGCTCAGTTCACTCTCTCCACAATGCAGGCACAAATCCCAGCTTTTGCTGGTCTGTTTTCTCAATGCAAGCCAAGAAGGTGTACACGTGTTCAGCAACCAAAAACACAGAAAGCAACAAACATGCAGAGAACCCACCCTGCAAGGACCTGGGGCCCCACACCTCAGAACCAAGCAGGAGGGGGTCATAAAGTCAGCCCCATGTAGGTCTCCTGCACAAAGGATCTCAGCAAAGCCCAGGTAGCTCCCTGCACTAACCAGGCTTTCTTCAGACCAGTTAAAAAATCTCCAATTCTTCCCACCAGCAGTTCCGGTGACTGGAGTCCCAATCCTCCCCACTAGCAGCTCTGGTCCCTCTCTCTGTTGGTGGGAGGACTCTTTTCCCCTTCCCCATGCCACACAGTTCAAATGCTGTATGGGCTTCTACACAATGCCTTACAGGAAAGGAGAAGGTCCATTTAGGTTGCTGCTGAGTGCAGCCCTCTGACCCCTTTATATTAGGAAGCCACACCCCACAGGATAACCTTTCCTGTTTCCAGTACCCAGGGTGAAATTCTCTTGTTCTGTTTGCTGCCATTAGGCACATTGTTTCACACTGAAGGCAAGGCCCCCTCCTTGCAGGCACGCTGTACTCCTGGCTCTCTGTGACCTCAATCATGGGCTCTCCTTCCCTTCTCCTCCACTCTGGGTTTGAGATCTAAGCTCTTGGATGCCAGTCCACACTCCCAAAGCGTGGGAGCTTTGCAGCCTCTAACCCTCAGGTCTCACAGCTGAGCACTGGCTTCAGGCTTCACCTGCCCCCTCTTACCAGACTGTGTGATGTTTCTTCAGTGCTCCTTCTCAAAATATGTCCACTCAGGTATATATCTCTTCTTTTTCCAAGCTGGCTACACAGAATTTTATCTGTAAATCCAGTCCATGTCTGGTGGCTAGGGTCCTCTGCTTCTTGTCAGGGTGGCCCCATTTTCCCCTCTCTCAATCAATCTTTTCACTTTTAATCTGTGTGAGGCTTTTGTTCTGAAGTGGATGTTTTACAGACAGCATATGTATGTCCTGTTTTCTTGTCCCTCATTGACTTTATGCCTTTTGAGTGGAGCACTTAATCAATTTATTTATAAGCATTTATTGCCATTTTTTCTTCTTTATGCCTATGTTTCTTTCTCTATTTCTACCCTTTATTACAGCAGTCCCTTTTACATTTCTTGCAGTGCTGGTTGGTGGTAATAAACTTCTTCAGCTTCTTTTTTGCCTACAAAGCTCTTTACTTCACCTTCAGTTTTAAATGATAGCTTTGCTGTATAGAGTAGTCTTGGTTTCAGATCCTTTCTTTTCATTACTTTGACTATTTCATGTCATTCCCTTCTCTCCTATAGTATTTCTGTTGAGCAATCACGTGACATCGTTTTGGGAACTCTTTTGTAGGTAACTAATTGCTTTTCATTTGCTGCCTTTAAGATTCTCTCTGTCTTTAATTTTTGGAGTTTTAATAATGATGTGTCTTGGTATGGGCTACTTTGGGTTCATCTTGATTGGAACTCTGCTTCCTGAACTTGTGTGACTTTTTTCTTCATCAGTTTAGGGAATCTTTCTGTCATTATTTCTTCAAACAGGTTCTTTTTCCCTTGCTTTCTTCTCCTTCTGTCTCTCCTTCGATGTAGATGTTGTTACATTTCATAATGTCCCAAATCTCCCTTAAACTGTCCTGCTTTTTAATTTTTTTTCTTTTCTCTTTGGAGCTCTGATTGATTTTTTTTCCACCTTTTCCTTTAATTCTATGATTTGTTTCTCTGCTTCCTCTAATCGATTGTTTATTCTTTCCAGTGTATCCTTTATTTCAGCTATGTAGTTCTTCATTTTTGACTGGTTGTTTTTCATGGTTTCTGTGTATTTTTTCATGCTGTTGAGCATCCTTATAATCATATAACTGTGAATTCTATATCTGATAAATTGCTTATCTCCATTTCCTTTGGCTCTTCCTCTGGAGAATACTCTTGTTTTTTAATTTGGTACCTGTTTTGTTTTCTCCTCAATTTGAATGCCGCTTTTGCTTGTTTCTATTTATTAGGTATATCTGCTATGACTCAGTCCTGGTGATTTATGTGATATATCATATTTGTGAATATTATACTACCCTTGCAGCAACAGAATAAATCCCACTTGTTTGTGGTATATAATCTTTTTAATGTATTGCTGGATCTATTTTGTTAGTATTTTTTTGAAGATTTTAGCATCTGTGTTCATCAGGGATATTGTCTTCTGTAGTAGATGTTTTGTGGGAATCAGCAGTGTAGTCTCCTAGATCTTCTGAACTGGGTGTTCTAAGAATGTCCCTTGGGTGGGCTATGTGGGCCCTCCTATTGTAATTGGCTCTTAATTGCTGTTGTCCATTCATGGGTGGACTCAGCTCTTAGACTGGCTGACTATGAGGCTCAATCCCAACTATGTCTTGGCAACTGTTATACAGGTGCTGACAGAACAAAACAAGACAGAACACCACCAAACTGAAAACAACACACACACACTAAAAACTAACAAGAACAAAAATAACACTACCACCAACAAAAAAGAATGAAAAAACATAAAAGAGAATACTATACTACAAGAGACCAAAAGAATTGGAGCATAGAAAAGGAAATGAAAGAGGAGAATATGAAAGAAAAGGAGGAGAAAATTTTTAAAAAACGTCTAAAAGAGCAGCAGGAGAAAAAAAATGAAATTACAATAATAATTTTAAAAGGTAATAATAATTATAAAATAATACATGGAATAAGAAAAGAAAAATGGAAAAAATAAATAAAAATTTAAAAAGTAGAGGGAAATAAAAAAAGTAAATGATGAAAAAGAAAGAGAGAAATAATGGATATGAGAGAAAAAAGAAGAAAAAGAATGAAATATTAAAAAAATAAAGAAAAGGTTATACACAAAATAATAATAAATAAATAAAAAGAATAAGAAAAAAAGTGGGGTTTACCTCAGCAGATTTCTGTGCCTGCTGTGTGTGTCACCCTTTTGATCTACTATTTCTAGAGCTGGCTGGATTTTGCTCTCACATTGTCCAAGACTTGACCCCTTGGTGTGGTATTCACAGGCCTCCCATAGGTTCTCTGGTGCAATCAGTGTCAATTGCTGTCCCTGTCTGGCTTTCAGCCACCAGTTTGACGCTAGGCAGGACAGAGCCCCAAACAGTCTTGTGGATAGGGCCTCCTAAGCCCAGAGATTGGGTCTGCCGTGGGTCTTGCCCTTGAATGTCCTTGTTCTGAATTGCTTTCCCTTTCCCCAGTGATCTATGCTTTGTGGGGGTATCTGGGACCTGGCCAGGGTGGTTTAAAGGGACTTGAGGTGGGGATGGTGCTTGTAATCTGTAGGAGTGGGGGCGGACTTTTCCTCTCCTTACCAGGATTGCGCTGGCTCCTGGTTATTTTCACTGGGCTCCTTGGATCTGCTTCTCTATAATGCTGCTGAAGGACTCAGCACATGCCTGCCTGGCTCCTGGAAAGAAACCTACCCAGGAGACAATGTTGGAATACCTCAGCTCCGCCTGGTTCCCTGGCACCCCCTCACTGCTACACAAGTAGGAGGGGGCCAAAACAACAATAACAACAACACAAGATCAGCCTTGCTTAGCACTCCAATCTTTCGAAGCAACCTTCCCCTCATTGGGCAGGGCCTCTGTCCAGACTCTGACCATCTAAATTGTCTGTGTCCTCTGCGCCATCAGATAGAGCAGTACGGGCTCAGATTTCTAGTTCCACACCATTTTCCTTTGTCTCGGATCACAGCAGAATGGAACAGACTTAGCCTTTTGTAGGTTGGCGGTGGGGTGCCCTCTGAGCACCTGAGATAGAAGGGAGGTGGGCAAGTCCAATCTCTTTTATTTTGCACACAGACCAGCCTCTGTCCACTTCTCTACCCAATGTTCTACCAGGGTTGGAGGAACTCTGAGACAGTGCTGTGTGTGAACCGATTAGCCCCTCCATGGTTGAATTCTGTGGTGTTGAGCTTTGTCAGGGGACCCTCCCCCAGTCCCTGGCTGGCTGCAACAGAGATCCCTCTTTGCCTGAAATGTTGCAGTTTGAGCTTCCCAGGTGGAACGAATCTTCACTGCTTCCCACTGCCCAGTCTTACACAGATTCCCCTTCCCTTCCCTGTTTTTCTGAACTGGGAATCCCTGCATCGGGCTGATATTCCACACTCCCAGGCAGGTGGGGGCTCTGCTCCCACAATATCCCTGGGCTTCTTAGCCTTGTACTTGTGTGAGTTTGTTCACCCTCTCTGCATCTCCTTCTGTTTTTCATCTGTGTTCCCTGTTCATAGTATTTCAGATCAATATCACTTCAACTGGTTTTTCATGCTGGTTGCCCTGCAGTTCAGCTGCAAATGTATCTGGTGCTGGGAGCAAGGGGTTGGAGGTTCCAGCTACTCTGCAAACCAAGTTGGATTCTCTATAGATTCATTTCTTAAAAAATAGACTTTATGAAATCAGCATGTTGTACACCTTGAAATGTACAATTTTTATTTTTCACTTATCGTCAATAAATTTGGGGATTAAAAAGAAAGAACTTGGTAGAGAAAGTTGCTGAAACAGTTCAGATTTTTGCAACTGCAAGTAAGGAGTAAGATTACATAACAATTTTGCTGGCCTGTGTTAAGCCAAAACAAACAGGTAGATTCTCAGTCCATTCAAGTGCCCATTCACTACTATTTTCTCTGGGGGGGGGGGGGGGAGAGGAACGAAGGTGGGGATGGTGAACAATATTTGTACTAGATGACAAAGTTTTAGTTGTATAAGCAAAGCACATGCAGGAGAAAAAGTCAGACTTACTATTTTTTTTTTCCAATATCCTACTATATTGGATATTAGTAGGCTTATTTTGGGAATTTAATGTTAAATTTAACCTTTAAATTAATTAGCTATTGCTATATAACAATCCATCCTGAAACTCAGTGGCTTAACAAAAATTACTTATTCTTGTTTGTATCTGTAGGTGAGCTGGAGCTTGTGCTTGGCTGGGGTAGCTCTGCTACAAGAATCTTTCATACTCCTTAAATCAGCAGGATAGCATTAAAGCATTTTTTTTTCTCTCATATCAGTGAAAGAGATGTAGTTAGGGCAAGTGGAAAAGTGTGAAATTTCTTCAGGCTTAGACTGGGAACTGGCACACTGCTACTTTTAAACATGCATCATTTTGCAAAGCAAGTCATACGGTATATTAATTTCCTAGGGCTGCTGTAACAAAGTACCACAGACTAAGTGGCTTAAAATAATGGAAATTTATTGTCTCACAGTTCTTAAGGCTAGAAGTCCAAAATCAAAGTATTGGCAGGATTGATTGCTTCTAAAGTCTGTGAAAGAAGGATCTGTTTCAGGCCTCTCTCCTTGGCTTGTAGGTGGCTATCTTCAAACTCACATAGTACTTTCCCTCTCCCTGTCTATTTTCAAACTTCCCCTTTTTCCACTCAGATTGGATTACTGCTCACCCTAAAGACCTCATTATAATTTGTAAAGAAACTATCAACAAATAAAGTCACCTCAGGTACTGGTGGTTAAGACTTTAAAATATCAATATTTTGTTTGGGAGGGGATACAATTCAACCCATAATACACGTTCAAGCCCAATGTAAAGGTGTAATAAACTGTACACAAAATGAAGATATGGCAAGGGTATGGATGCAGGAAGGGATGAGGAATGTGGGTCTTAATAGCTTAAACTTTAAATTAAGTTCAGAGATTGGTAAATAATGTCCCCTGGGTCAAACCTGCCCTGTATTTTTATAAGTAAAATTTTATTGGGACACAGGCATGTTCATTTTTTAATGTATTCTCTATTTCTGTTTTCATGCTACAATGGCAGACTTGAGGAGCTGTGACAAGAGGTTGTCTGGTTTGAAAAGTCTAAAATAATTATTATCTGGCCCTTTACAACAAGTTTACTGGTCCCTGATCTTGGCATAGCATAAACTCTACGCGTAAAGACTAGTATACATTTCCTGAGTTCACGTAACTGTCCTAATGGAGCAATGGGAAAAACACTCTTTGGGGAGTGGGAAGTTTTGTCTTATGGCACAGGTTTTGCCATTAGCTAGCTCTGTTATTTTGAGCAAGGCCCTTCCTTCCCTGCCTCTGTTCCTCATTTAGGAAACCAATGAATTGGTCATGTTGCCTTCCTAGCTTTGCTTCTACTTAATTATAGTCAGATAGTAAACCTTTAGTCACTAAAAAGTACTGCATTACACTATTCAAAAAAAGAAAGTGGCATAGTTCTAGAAAAATATGATTTTCCACATGGACCTCAATCTATTATTTTAATAAAATAAAAATTATTTTTTTTCATTAATTGGCAACCGTGCTTACAATAAAATTTAATGATATTTAAGGTCCTTTCTTCTTTTTAGTGTTGGGATTCTGAAAAATTAAATATGAGAGGTGAGTGAAAATATAAGATATAGCTTTCTTAAACAGAAATAAGCTTCTTTGTGACAGAATTTTATTAGACCAATTTCTTATCTATTTTGGCCACTCTGGCAATCAGAACCTTAAAAGGTGTCAGAGAGGCCATCTGGTTCTGCTATCCATACATAATATTTGGAATGGCTTAGTTCAAGATTTTATGAAGAAACAGAAAATGTATTAAATAAGATGACAACTCCAGCATGAGTGGCAGATCCAAAAGCATGTCCAAATATTTTGTAGGCCCTTCCGCTGAGTTTTATTCCTATGCCTTGAATCTTGCTTTGACCCTTTGAATGTGGGTGAAGTGATGTTGTGCAAATTCTGTACCTTAGGCCTCAAAGGCTTTACAGCTTTGGTCTTTGCTATATTGGAATGTTCCCTGAGACCATAATGCGAGGAAACTGGTTTAGGAAACTGGAAGATGAGAGATCAAATGGAGGAGAACCAGGTTGTCCATGTGACAGCAGAGCATCAATTACCAGTCATGAGAGTGTGGAAAAAGCTTTGGAACAATCTGGATCACCTTTTGTGTGCTCCACATTTCTCTAGTTATCCATTAGCTACCCAAAAATTTCTGCTTCAGGCTTTATTTTATATAAATTGTAAATTAAATAAATGTTTTATAAATAGAAAGTTTTAACTGTTCTTTTTTGTAGGAGCCCAAATTACAGTCTTTACAGAATTTTTATCAATTGATTTTTATATGAATTATTGCTGTCTTCCAAATATGTTGTGTGAAATGCCACTCTTCAGTGAAGTGATGGGATGGGTATTTATAGCGCTGAAGATAATAACTTCCTGCTTGCTGTCTGAGCTGGAAAAACATCTCCTATTGTGCTAAGAATGTCATATAAATTTCATCTAGTCTGCTAATTCAGATTTGTGGTGACTACCTGTAGCAATATTAAGAAATATTATGAAGCCACATACAGACTTTGTTATAATTGATTGGCAATGTCTTTCCTGGAGAGGAAAGTGGCCCTTTATGTACCAAGTATTCTTTACCATTGGCCATGGTACTTTCTACGAAAATAATTAAACAGCTCCTTTCCTCTAGTAGTAGTAGCACCGATAAATTTCTATTTAATCACTTTGTATCCAGTAAGCATAGTTTATAAAGTTATATTAATTAAACTAGGTAAAGTCTAATGAAATACACTAACAACCAACATCATTAGAGATGGTAATTTCATCAAAAGTGCAGAGGTTATTATTTTGATCATTCTCATTTATACATTTTCTTTAAAAATCATGTATATTAGCTACTTAGTTAATCCATGGTAATTTTTAACTATACAATAGAATTGAGAGATCATGCTTTGTAGGTGGTGGCAAATGACTGCCACGTGCTGGCAAGCCTCATGCAGCCTGCCACCTGCTTTTTTAAATAAAGTTTTATTGGAACAGAGCCAAGCCCATATGTTTCATATTGTCTATGGCTGCTTTGTGTTACAATGACAGGATTTAGTAGTCCTGACAGATTTTATAGCCTGCAAAACCTGAGATATTTACTATCTGACCTATTACAGAAAAAGTTGCCAACCCTGATGGGTTGAAATACTTAAGGCTCTAGTATTTATTGACTGTTCTCCATATTCAGTGAACATAGCTTTTTGTCTCTTTCCTATCTAATAAAAGCCTTTATTGGGAGCAGTGCTTTTTAATTTTGTTTGCACATTAAAATCAATTGGGTAAAGTTAAAATTACTAATACTGGCACATGACCTGTGTGGGAGATGGGTATTACATGTTTTTGAAAGCTTCTCAGCTGAATTTGATGTATATCAAAGTTATGAAGCATTGATCAGGGTTATTATTTTATACTTCAGCTATTTTCTCTAAGGGTTATATAGTGTAACTCTCCAGTTTGACTTATGGTGACTCAAATATGATATAATGTAAATCTGAAATAGCTTAACAAAATAAACAATTTAAAAAATTCAAGGACTGGTGAGTGTTAATTTAGACTGGGTGGGCCCTCTCAAAGTCCCAAGCCAATGGAATTTTTGCTGGTCCAAGTTTCTTGTATGTAAAGTACCCTTGCTTTCCCCACAAACCTCCAGATAAAACTAATTGTCAGGCAACAGAAAGTCACTTAAGTCTATTTTTTTGTGCCTCATTCTTTTAACACTCTTGAATCATCAACTTTAGAAAATAGAACTTCATATATAGTTATATTCTGTCCTGCTGTTAGAAAATTTGGTCACATTGCAATACTTAGAAAGTATTTGGGAAACTGGGTACAATACAAGAGGATTAAGTTTTGGTAAGCTAAAGACAAATAATTTTTTCTAGGTTAACATGTGACAAATTATAATGAATATCCCAGAAAGAGTGGATCAGGAAGCTCTCTCACAGCTCTGGTTTTAAGTGTTCCAAGGATATATACTCTGGTTGTCTTGTCTAGTACACTATTGACTTATGGGCTTAAATAATAATTTGAATAAATCATATACCTAAAATTTCCATAGACATCTGAAAGTAAGACATGTGAATTATTGGAATTACACACAGACAGAAATTATTTATAGATGAAGAAATTCACACTTTAGAATATTTATCTCAAAGAAATATCTTGAGAACTTCTTGGTCAGGTTAGCACACCAATAGTAAAAAATACGCATTTATAATTTAGTATTTTACCATCCCAATAGCTAGTTTGAGCATAGATATGTAGAATTTAAAATTTCCACCCATTTTGCCAAAATCACACTTCATCAGTCTGCAAAATTTGTCTTGGCCACACCCATCCTTTTTGGTGCCAATACTTCTCCTTCATTACTATTTTCTCTAAGCCTGAAATTTCTTCTCCCAGAAAACTGAAAAACTTTGAAATCTGCTCTAGATATTCTTACAGATACTTAAAAAAATTACAATTAGCACAGAGAGAACAAAAGGATGAGAGACTGTATTATATTTTTAAAATTTTTTCTTTTATACTCTCATTACATTGTTCTGCTCTTATTTTCCATAAAATTGATAATGCTACCATGAAAGCCATTCTGCTCTTTATGGTCCATGAATATCTGTTTTTCTACTGAGACTAATTTTACTTTAAATTATGAGCAATACTCTTTCCTTTGCAGAGTACTTCACAGTCCTGGCTCTGCTCCCCTGAGTCGTCCCTATCGTGGAGCAGGCCCCCGAAATATACCAGAAGCAATATTTTCCACAAGGAGATATGTATAAATACATATACGTACACATACACATACACATATACATATACATTATATTCTCATTTTTAGAGAGAAAGTACTAAGAAGCACAATGCAAGTAAGTATGATAGTATACACAGGAAAGAAGCAAATTTTTATTTAGTATCTAATGTATGCAGGGAACTGATAAGTGCTTTCACTTATGTTACTTAATGGTCATAAGAAACCATCGTGTATTCTCATTTTTACTGATGAAAAGTAAGTGAATTTCTCAAGGTTACACAGCTAGTAAAAAATCTGTGTATAGTCATATATAGCTAACAAGTGATCAATTAACATTAATTATATATCAGTGGATTTTTCATTAATGAGTTTCTGCTCATTAAATTTGAAAACTTACTTTTAATTTTCACATATATGTTTCAGAAAACATCCTAGGCATTTAAGGATGAGTAATTTCCACCTCCATATGAGGGATATAGGTAACTTTCCAAAAATATTTATGCACACAGAGTAGCTTCCCACCATTTTCTAAGAGTAAGTTAGGCCTCTTTGTGATGTCCACCCTCTGCCTCTAATCTGTTTTTGTTCAGTTGAAGGACAAAACTGAAAATTACTGCAGTTTGATGTCTTACAACTTATTTCAGTTCTTTGCAAGTTCAGACATTTTCTGAGTTAACAGAGAGTACAAATGTAGCTAAGTGTTAATTAAAAAGAACATCTTGATTGTAAACATTAAAAATTGATTGCCTTCTGTGAGCAATTTAATTTATGAGCATTAACATATTCTAAGCTGATGTCTTGAGTTTTACTAGAACATCTCTTGGTGTATAATGAAGGGGGAGATGGAAAAAACCTTAACATGAATACATTTAAATTTCTCTCTTCTCGCTATGGGTATGCAGATTCTAAGGCCAGAGAGACAGCTACGGTATTGCTCTAACAGCAGTAGCTGCAAGAGCAGCAGAATCCCCAGCCTCCCAGCTCCTCACAGCCAGGTTCGTAAGATCAGTTCTGCACCACTATAATCATTTCCGGCAAAGTGGGAGACCTGGGGAGTAGCTCCGGCAGCTTTCCTTTTCTTTTGGGTTATACTAAATCATTAATGAATGAATTTATTTATTGAATTTTCAGCTTGTTCAGTAAGGTGCAGCAGAGTGTGCATATCAGAGAATGGGAAAAATAGTAAATTAAATTTCATTGCCAAAGTCAGCCAACTATCTCGGTGAACTTAATTAAGAGAATAATTCCGCCCCCCCGCCACCCTTAGTTCCAGGGTCTGTTTTCATTGTCATGACACTGATATTACATGTTGAAATGTTATTAAATGGAATTAGTGCTGTCTAAAATGTGAAGTAGGTGACATTTCTTGTGAGTTTCTCTTTAGGTCCTTTAACTTTCCTTGCCTTTTATTTCCTCCCTTCTGTACTCTCAGAAGTCTAGTGGCCCAGTGACTTTTCTGAAGCTCCCTGCTCCATGCAGTCATCTGGGACTTTCTTCCTGCCTCTCCTCTCCCTCTCCCTCCCCCTCCCCCTCCCCCTCTCCTCCCCCTCCCCCTCTTCCCCCTCCCCCTCTTCCCCCTCCCCCTCCCCCTCTCCTCCCCTCCCCCTCTCCTCCCCTCCCCCTCTTCCCCCTCCCCTCCCCCCTCTTCCCCCTCCCCCTCCCCCTCTCCTCCCCTCCCCCTCTCCTCCCCTCCCCCTCTTTCCCCTCCCCTCCCCCCTCCCCCCCTCCCCTCCCCCCTCCCCTCCCCTCCCCTCCCCTCCCCTCCTCTCCCCTCCCCCCTCCCCTCCCCTCCCCTCCCCTCCTCTCCCCTCCCCCCTCCCCTCCCCTCCCCTCCTCTCCTCTTCTACCAAAACACATTGATTCTCTGTTTCATTCCTTTAATGTTTCACTGTAATAGAAAATCTGATTTGTTAATCTATGGCTAGGTGTTAGCAGCAGTTGACAATGATACTGCAAGGAGGTACACAGACTCCTGTTCTCAGACTGTATTAAGTGATTTCAATCTTGAGAGATGTGGAGTCTTCAAAGTCATATTACATAGACAGTTACTCAGACTGTGTACAGAATTGAGTCTGCTGTGTCTATTAGTTCATGCTTCATTTTTGTGTAGGCGACATGGAAATAAGTTCAGAAAAATTCTTAAATAGATTTATCTTATAATAACCAAAGAAGGATTTCAGAATGAGTTTGGAAAAGAAGTTTTAGATTTTTTTCTTTTGCTTAATATATAAATAAGGTAATATTTTAATGAAGAATTTGTAGTTCACAAACACAAATATGAGATTTATTAAATGATCCCAATCTATGTTAATGTGTAACAAGTGATGATATTTATATTTCAAAATAAAGCTTCAATTAAGAGCACATCAAAGTAAAAGTGGTGATGAGTGCTGTTGGTATTGAGTGGTGATGGCCCCTGGCTTATTTTAGCATGTAATTTAACAGAGGGCTTTGAGGTGCATAATTGTTGGTGCCATCCTTCAAAGACTGACAGAAAAATAACAAGATAGTATCCAAATGGAATTCAAAGGACTAAATATCTAATGGAGTTTGAAAGAGAAAGTTTAATTTTATTAGGCTGTCAAGAAATTAAAGTGAAGAACTCCATTTTAATGTAAATTTAATTATAAATGAAATTATAAAATAAATAGTATTTTAAATGCTCCAATCCAAATTTAATATTTCTTAGGAATGTTTTAGAGAAAAATATTATTTCTGTCTCCGAAATCCTACAGACTTAAGGATCATATCTCATAGCAGTATAGGAAATTTTTTATTAAAAAATAAATAGTTGCAGTTTTCTGGGTTTTATTTTTTGTTCAGGACTCCTGTATATTTAAAAGAGAAGAAGAATCTGGATAAAAAGGATCTTTCTGTCTATTGTCTATGTGTGATTATTGTGTGATTATACCTATGTATAACTATTTCCAGATATTTTGACAAGTTTCAAAAAATATGCATTTATCTGCTACATTAAATAACTTGGAGTGGTTCAAGGTTCTGAAAAATCTGTTTATACTATTAACATCAAAAATTTGCATATGAAAATTAAACTCTTGCTGGGTAACAAAATGTATGTTATGATTTTAATTCCTCAAGAAAAATAATTAAATAGATTGATAATTTCCCAGTGGGCATTTTTCAGTTAGCACCCCAAAGGACTAGCGTTAGACCTAGTGGTTGATTATGATGGCACTGAGATTGAAGGACTGGATTTGGGGGAACAAGAATCAAAGCTTTGGATTGGTGTCAGAATGACATTTCAAGTACCAAATCAGTCACTTTGTAGCTAGTCAGCCTTAGAACACCACTGCAAAATGGTGTTCTAATATCTACTTCAGAGAAATGGCTGAGGGCCACAGGAACTTGTGTGAAGAACTGGTGCATAAAGTATTATTCAAATGAATTATTACAACCTGGGAAAGAGTACGAGGAAGATAGAGAAAGTCAATTTTGTTCTCCACATCCCCCATCCCATTAAACCCTTTGATCAGGGATTATTTATGCATGAAACAAAAATTTATTTATAATAGCTGTATTAGTAAGAATACTTTTAGTTGTGACTGAAAACAACTCATGTAACTTAGGAAAAAAATGAACTAATTGGCTCTGTTACTAGAGAGCATTAGAGATGCTTAAAAAGATGTTATTAGGGACCTTCGTCTTTTTCAGAATCTCTTGGTTCTGCCATCCTCTACGCTTTATGCTTGAGCAAATTCTCTCCAGGTGGCGGCAAGAACAGCTCCAACAACTATAACCTCAAAAGTCTGTGCTAGATAGAGATCTCAGAAGGACTGAGACTTTCTTTCAATTCTGTCAGTCCCAACAAAAGGATCCCAAGTCACCCAAGGACAATTCCTATAATGATAGCATCCGAAAGGTGCTGGGTAGACAAAAAGCATCAGATATCTAGTATGCTGGTTCAAGAGAAAAATGAGCTTGTTCTTGAGGTAATAAAGAGAAATCTCATTTGTATCAAAGGATAGGAAATAAAATACAACTGGACCACCAAAGGATTGGAACTGGAAAGTCTGTACTAGAGATAAACTGGGTTGGGTTCTCCAGTTTTATGTTCTCATAGCATCCTGAACTTTCCCTATCATAACACTGGTGATATTTCATCATAATCAGTTCTTATCAATTCTTTTATAAGACTTCAAGCCCTATGAAGTCCACAGCATCTATGGCAATGGAGGGATCTTAGGAGGTTCAGCAAATATTTGAATGGATGGATAAATAAATGAGGTTGCTCTTTTCATCTCCCATCTTCATCTCTCTTCATCTCTCTTCATTCCATCATCCAGTATGCTCCTCCATTTATCTGCTTTTCTATGCTGTGCATGGTTCCCTCTGTTCACTGGAGATAAGCTTGTCATTGGCTTTGTTCTGCAATAGAATGGTTTGGCCTTGATTTTGTGTGTTCTTTTGGCTCCAGAGCCTCCCAGTTTTCCAATTGCAAATTTAATGAAGAGAATAAAATTAGACACATTTGGATCAGGTGTTCATACCTTATTTAAGCAACTGCAGATGGGGGTGGGAATGTGTGGTTACAAACTATATAGCACTGTTAAACCCATGCCTTCAGAAAAAAGCCTTAGTTATAAGTATATTCATCCCTGAATACTCAAGTTATCTATGGAGGAAAAGTGATATGATCAATTTGTCTCAAGTCAGACCTAAAGGAATAAGACCTGTTCCAGTCCATAATTTAGTGGGAAATAAAAAACCACTAAGATAATCATTATAACATGTTATAAGAGCTGTGAAAGAGGGAGAAGATGTAAGGAAGCAAATAAGAAGGTAACCTAACTTCAGCTACAGAACTAGGGAAAATTCCTGAGAAGAGAAGTGGCTAGAAGGTGGTCATGGGAAGTAGGATTAGGACTTGATAAGAGGGGAAAATGGTAAGGAAGAATATTCCAAGCAGGAATATCATATACAAAGGCCTAGTGGAGCTGAAAGAAAACACACACACACACACACACACACACACTGTATACATTAAACAGGGTTTTAGAAGGGTCACTTCCATTTTAAGGAAAAGATATCCTATTACATATAGTTTCATCATGCATTTCTCATTTAACTACACATCATGGAAATCCCTACAAATCAATTAGTGACAATCTAACTAATTCCTTTAATGATTGCACATTTATCACATGTTATAAATGTACTGCAAATTATTCAACTATGTATTCCAAAATGCTATCTTTGATTCCATATTTTGCCAGTAAAGAAATGTTGCATAAACATCATATTCTTATATATTGGAAAGTTTTGTTTCCTAGGAATATTTTTGCTGGACTTAAGACGTGTATTTTAAGTTTTAATAGATATATCAATTATTTTCCCAAAATGCTATCACAATTTATATTTTCACCAATTTGTTTGAAGGTACCTTTTTTACAGCATCTCTAACAACAGTAGATATCACCAAAATTTTAAATTATTAATTGATTGTTACATTATTTTCATTTCCCTGATTTATCTGGAGGTTAATATGCACACCAGTGATTTAAATTTGCCTTTCTGTAAATTGTCCACTCATATTCTTTTCCTATTGTTTTCATTAATTTTTATGAGCTCTTTGTTTAATAAATATATGAATACCATATATGTACACATTTTAAAAATTGATTCATTTGTGTATTGACTTGGTCTATATACCTTTTGCCATATAAAAGGCTAAAATTTTATTTATTTATTAATTTGTTGTTAATCCTTACCTGAGGATATTTTTCCATTTCTTTAAACTTTACTGTTGAAAATATTACAAATGTCTCCACTTTGAACCCCTTTACTTGCCCCAACCTGGTCCCCGAAACACCATAGGCCTTCACCACCCTATTGTCTTTGCTCATGGGCAATGTATAGATGCATATAATTCTTTGATTAATCTCTTTCTGGGCCTTCCACCCCTTGCCTCTGAGATTCCTCAGTCTGTTCCATGTTTCCATACCTCTGGTCATATTTAATTCATCAATTTTTTGTGATCATTAGACTCCACATATAAGTGAGATCATGTGATATTTGTCTTTGACTGGCTTATTTTGCTTAGCCAGGTCCCTACTCGCTGTCTCAAAGGGTAAGAGATCCTTCTTTCTTGCACCTGCATAGTATTCCATCGTGAAAACGTACCGCAGCATTTTTTATCCACTCATCTACTGATGGGCACTTGGGCTGTTTCCAGATCATACTTATTGTAAATTGTGCTACTAGGAACATAGGGGTGCATATGTTCTTTCTGATTGGTTTTTAGGGTTCTTAGGATATATTCCTAGAAGTGGGATCACTGGGTCAAATGGCAGTTCCATTTTTAATTTATTGAGGAAACTCCAAAATGTTTTCCATAGTGGCTGCACCAGTCTGCATTCCCACCAACAGTGAATTAGTTCCCTTTTCTCCACATCCTCACTAGCACTTGTTTGTTGATTTATTGACGGTGGCCATTCTGACAGGTGTGAGGCAGTACCTCATTGTCATTGCAATTTGCATCTCTCCAACTATTAGTGACTGAGCATTTTTTCATAAGCCTCTTGGCCATTTGTATGTCCACTTCAGAGAAGTGTCTATTTAGGTCCTCTGCACATTTTTTAATTGGGCTGTTTTGTCTTATTTGTATTGAGTTGTCTGAGTTCTTTATATATTTTGGAAATTACCCCCTTAACAGATATATCATTGGCAAATATGTTCTCCTATACAGTGGGTTCCTTTTTCATTTTTTTTGAAAAAATTTATCTTTCTTTTTCTTTTTTTTTCATTGTTCAAAATATTACAGAAATCCCCTTCTGTCCCATTGACCGATTCTACCCTGCACCCACTACCCTCTGCAGGCCTTCACCACACTATTGTCTCTGTCCATGGATTATGCATATATGCATGTACATTTTTTGGTTAATCACTTCCCACCAACCCACCCGCCCCTGTCATCCCTCTAAGATTCCTCAGTTTGATCCATGCATCCATGTCACTGAATCTATTTTGTTCACCAGTTTATTATGTTCTTAGATTCCACAAATAAGTGAGATCATGTGATATTTGTCTTTCTCTGCTTGGCTTATTTTGCTTAGCATAATATTCTTCAGAACCATCCATACTGTCCCAAAGTGTACAAGATCCTTCTTCTTTACAGCTGCATAGTATTCCATGGTACAAATGTCCCACAGTTTTTTTATCTGCTCATCTACTGATGGGCACTTGGGCTACTTTCAGACCTTAGCTATTGTAAATTGTGTTGCTATGAAAATAGGGGTGCATTTATTCTTTCTGATTAGAGTTTCAGGATTGCTAGAATATTTTCCTAGAAGTGAGATCACTGGGTCAAAAGGCAGTTCCATTTTTAATATTTTGAGAAACCACCATACTGTTTTCCATGGGCTCTGCACCAGTCTGCATTCCCACCAGCAGTGTGTAAGGGTTCCCCTTTGTCCATATCCTTGCTTGCACGTTCCATTTGTTGATTTGTTCATGGTAGCCATTCTGACAGGTGTGAAGTGATACCTCATTGTTGCTTTAATTTGCATCTCTCTGATGATTAGTGACTTTGAACATTTTTTATATGTCTCTTAGCCATCTGTATGTCCTCTTTGAAGAAGTGTCTATTCAGGTCCTTTGCCCATTTTTAAATTGGATTATTTCTCTTCCTCTTGCTGAGTTGGTTGAGTTTTTGGTTCACTTTGGAAATTAGCCACTTATGAGGTGCATTCTTGGGAAATATGTTCTCCCATACCATGGGGTTCCTTTGTATCTTGGGGCTGATTTCTGTTGCTGTGCAGAGCTTTTTAGTTTGTTGTAATCCCGTTTGTTTATTTTTCTTTAGTTTTTCTTGCCCTAGGAGATGTATCAGTGAAAAGTCCACTACGACAGATGTCTATGACTTTACTGCTTATGTTTTCTTCCAGGATTTTTTGCAACTTACATTTAAGTCCTTTATCCATTCTAAATTTTTCTTGTGTATAGAATAAGTTGGTGATCTAGTTTCAGTTTTTGCATGTACCTCTCCAATTTCCCCAGCGCCACTTATTGAAGAGACTGTTTTTACTCCACTGTATGCTCTTGCCTCCTTTTTCAAAAATTAACTGACCTTAATGGCGTGGGTCTATTTCTGGTGTTTCTGTCCTGTTTCATCAATCTATATGTTTTTGTGCCAATACCAGGCTGTTTTGATTACAATGGCTTTCTAGTACAGTTTGATATCAGGTAGAGTGATCTCTCCAACTCTGTTCTTCTTTCTCAGGATTGCTGTAGCTACTTGGGGTGTTTTTTGGTTCCATATAAATTTTTGGAATATTTGTCCTAGTGCTGTGAAATATGTTGTTGGTATTTTAATAGGGATTGAATCGAATCTAAAGGTTGCTTTGGGTAGCATGGACATTTTAATGATATTAATTATTCCAATCCCTAAACAAGGTGTATTCTTCCACCTGTTTATATCTTCCTCTATTTCTTTCTTCATTGTCCTGTAGTTTTCTGAGGACAGGTCTTTTACATCCTTAGTTAAGTTTATTTCTAGGTATCTTGTTTTTTTTTAGATGCAATGGTAAATGTTATGGTTTTTTTCTTTACCTCTTTCTGAGAGTTCATTGTTGGTATATAAAAATGCCATTGATTTTTGGATGTTAATTTTGTATCTAGCTACCTTGCCAAATTCATTTATCAAATCTAGTAATACTTTGGTGGAGTCTTTTGGTTTTTCTATGTACAATATCATGTCATCTGCAAATAATCACAGTTTTGCTTCCGCCTTTCCAATTTGGATACCTTTGATGTTTTCTTCCTGTCTGATGGCTGTGGCTAAGACTTTCAGTATTATGTTGAATATAAGTGGTGAAAGTGGACATCCCTGTCTTGTTCCTGTTTTTAAGGGACATATATTAGTTTTTGACAGTTGAGTATAATGTTGGCTGTAGGTTTGTCATATATTGCCTTTATTATGTTGAGGTATGTTCTCTCTCTGTTCTATTTGCACTTTGCTGAGAACTTTTATCAAAAACGGATGCTGGATTTGGTCAAATGCTTTTTCTCTATCTATTGATATGATCATATGATTTTTGTCCTTCATCTTGTTTCTGTGATGTATCAAAATTACTGACTTGCAAATATTACACCAGCCTTGCATCAACAAAAGAAATCTCACTTGGTGGTTATGTGTAATCTTTTTAATGTATTGCTGCATCTGGTTTGCTAGTATTTTGTTGAGGATTTTAGCATGTATGTTCATCAGAGATATTGGCCTGTAATTTTCTTTCTTTGTAGTGTCTTTATCTGGTTTTTGATTAAGATGATGCTGGCCTCATTAAAAGAGTTTGGGAGTTGTCCTTCCTCTTAAATTTTCTGGAACAGTTTTAGGAGAATAGGTGTTAATTCTTCTTTGAATGTTTGGTAAAACTCTCCTGTAAATCCACCTGGTTCCAGAGTTTTGTTTGCTGGAAGTTGTTTGATTACTGCTTCAGTTTTATTAGTTGTTATTGGCCTATTCGGGTTTTCTGATTCTTCTTGATTCAGCTTTGGAAGATTGTATGATTCTAGGAATTTGTCCATTTCACTCAGGCTTTCAAGTTTGTTGGCATATAATTGTTCATAGTATTTTCTTTGTACTTCTCTTCAGTCAGTTTTGTGTTTTTTTTTAACATTTTTTTTCCAGTCAGTTTTTATATCTCCTTTTTCATTTCTGTTTTTATTTATTTGGGTCCTCTCTCTTTGTTTCTTGGTGAGTTTGGATAAAATTTCATCAATTTTATTTATCACTTCAAAGAATGAGAAGTTGGTTTCATTTATTTTTTGTATTTTTTAGTCTTTATGTCATTAATTTCTGCTCTGATCTTTATTATTTCCTTCCTTCTACTTCCTTGGGGTTTTTTTTTGCTGTTCTTTCTAATTCTTTTATTTGTTGTGTTAGATAGTTTAGTAGAGCTTTTGCTTGTTTCTTGATGTATGCCTGTAATTCTATGAACTTTCCTCTCAAGACTGCTTTTGCCATGTCCCATAGATTTTGTTTGTTGTCTGTTCATCTTCGTTTTTTTCCAGGAAGTTTTTGATTTCTTCCCTGATCTCATTGGTAACACATTCATTGTTTAATAACTTGCTATTTAATCTCTTTGTATTTGAATATCTTTGAGTTTTATTAATAGTAGTTGATTTCTAGTTTCTTGGTATTGTGATCCAAGAAGATGCTTAATATGATTTCTACCTTCTTGAACTTGTAGGGACTTCCTTTGTGCCCTAACATGTGGTCGAATTTTGAGAATGTTCTATGTGCACTTGAGAAGGATGTGTATTCTACTGCATTATGATGAAATGTTCTTTAAACATGAATTAAATCCATTAGATGTAGTGTGTCATTTAAGGGCTCCATTTCCCTGTTGATTCTTTGTTTTGATGACCTGCCCCATGATGATTTCCCTTTAAAGTCCAACAAGAAATTTTTCATATGTTTAGGTGCTCCTATATTGAATGCATATATATTTATAAGGATTATTTCCTCCTGTTGGATTGATCTCTTTAGTATTATGTAGTGACCTTCGTTGTTCTCTTGTTATGATCTTTATTTTGAAGTCTGTTTATCAGAAAGAAGCATTGCTCCCCAGCTGGGCTTGAATCAGCAGTTGAGCAAGGACATAGGATCCAGTAGATCGTCTTTTGCTTCCCAGTCAGGGCACATGCCTGGGTTGTGGGCTCCATCCCCACTCTGGGGTGTGCATGAGGCAGCCGATCAATGATGACTCTCTCTTTACTGATGTTTCTGTCTCTCTCTATCCTTCTTCCTTCTTCTCTCTAAAATCAATAAAGATATTTCTTTTTTTAAAAAGAGAGAGATAAGTATTGCTACTCCAGTTTTTTCTTTTTTCTTTTTCATTTGCATGGAATATTCTTTCCTTCCCTTCACCTTCAGTCCTTGAGAATGTTTTGCTCTCAGATGGATCTCTTGTAGACAGCATATATATGGGTCCTGTTTCTTATCCATTCAGCTATCCTAAGTGATTTGATTGGAACATTTATTCCATTTACATTTAAATTTAAAAATGATATATACGTATTTAATGCCATTTTTTTCATTTATGCTGATGTACCTTTTTGTCAATATTTCTTTTTCTTAAAGCAGTCCTTTCAGCATTTCTTGCAGTGCTGGTTTGGTGGTACTCAACTCCTTTAGCCTTCTTTTGTCTGGGAAGGTCTTGATTTCACCTTCAATTTTAAATGATAACCTTGCTGGTTAAAGCAGTCCTGGTTGCAGGTTCTTGCTTTTCATTACTTTGAGAACTGCATGTGCCTCTCTTCTGGCCTGAAATGTTTCTGTTGAGAAGTCTGCTGTCAGCCTTATGGGGGTTCCCTTGTAGGTCACTGCCTGTCTTCTTCTTGTAGCCCTTAATATTTTCTCTTTGTCCTTGACATTTGCCATTTTAATTATGATGTGTTTTGGAGTGAGTCTCTTTGGGTCCCTCTTGTTTGGAACCCTCTGAGCTTTCTGAACTTGTGTGGCTTTCTCCCTCGCCAGCATAAGGAAGTTTTCTGTCATTATGTCCTCCACCAGGTTCTCTAGTCCTTGCTCTCTTTCCTCCCCTTCTTGAACCCCTATGATGCGAATGCTGTTTTGCTTCATGTTGCCCCAAACTTCACTTCAAGTGTCCTCATGCTTTTTAAGTGTTTTTTTCTTTTGCGGCTCTGATTTAGTGTTTTTTTCTATCTTATCTTCTAATTCACTTATCTGATTCTTTGCTTCATTGAGCCCACTTTTAATTCTTTTCTGTGTAGTCTTGATATCAGATATAGTATTCTCCATCTCTGCCTGGTTCTTATCTATCATATCATTATCTCTTTTCTTTCTTTCACTAAATTCCTGGACCTTCCCATTAAGTGCCTCGTGGTTCTCATTAATTTCCTTGAGCATCTTTATAACCATTACTCTGAACTCTATTTCTTATAACTTGCTCACTTCCATCTCATCAAGCTGTTTGGTGATTTTTCCTTTTCTTTAGTTAAGGGGTTGTTTTTTTGTCTCCCCATTTTAGTGACTTTTGCTTAGTGTTTGTATCTGTATATCAGATATATTTGCTGTGTCCCAGTCTTGTGGGGTGGGATTTTGTAGTGTCTGTCCAGTGGGACCCAGAGGTGTCTTTTCCTTATTTTTTTGAGCTGTTTGCTCTAAAGGTCTTCCTTTCGTGAATGTCCTTTTTGTGGGTTCTTTGGGCTCTCTTGTTGTGATTGGGTCTAGAGTGTTGTTGACCTGTTCATGGGAGGACCCTCCAGTGTGGTTGGCTAACTGTGAGGTTCAACTACAACCATGCCAAGTGAGCTGCTGTACAGGTGCTGAAAGGGCAAAACAAAACACAACCAAATGGCCGGGGAACTTATGGTAACTTACAAAACATCCTGACAATCACAATGAACACAACCCAAGAGAAAGTAGAATTGAGAGTTGAAGCGAGAACTCAAATGCTAAAGCAAAAATGAAAGAGAGAAAAGGATACTATTGTTAATAGTAAAAATAATAATGATAATAAAATAAAATGAAAAGTAATAAATAGAGAAGCTACTGGGATATAAAAAGGGAAGGAAACATTGTGAAAGGAAATAAGGGGAAGCAAAAATTAAAGGTAGAACATAGGAATAGAAAAATGTTTGAAAAATAAAAATAAAATAAAAAGACAAACACCAACAAACAAAAGACAGGAAGACAGAGAATGAAAGGGGAGAAAAAAATAACAGAAAGCTATGTCAATGAACAAGAAGAGAGAGAGAGTTAAATCAAGGGCAGGTAAGGAGGCTAATAAGAGATATGGAGGAAACAACAGAGAAAAGCAATAAACTTATTGGTTATAATGATAATATCCCAACAATAAGGCAGAGAATATCAATTAAATCTTGATAATAAAACAAGAAACAAAACAAAACAAAAGAAAACCAAAACTCAATCAAAGCAAGACAAAACAAATCCTAAAAAAATTAAAAACAATTTAAAAATTTTAAAAAACAATTTTTTTTCTTTTCTATCTTTAAAAAAAAAAAGTCAAGCAGGTGAGTTTTGTATGGGCAGCTTAAGTTTTCTGAGTCTCACTATTTTGTATGCTTATTTTGGGTCTTCTAGGTGGTACCTGTGTACCCACCAATGTCAGGTGCTCTCTAGGTTTGGCTCTGGTGCCCTTAGGTAGTTGGCTGGTCTGAGGCTCTCTTTGGACCACCTTCACCTGTCATCTATTTTGCCTCCTCCTTGTGGTTGCCTGGTCTTACTCCAGACTCTTCTGAAGAGAGTTTTTAGGGTGCAGGCAGCTAGTGTAGCTCAGGCTATTGCTCCCCTTACTTAGAGGTTTTGCTGTCAGGTACTCACTGTGGGGAAGTTAGTGTCTGCTTCAAAACAAACTCCTCAGTCTCTACCTTATCTTCCAATTCTAGTTCCCCATACAATGGCCTGATGTGGGTTCAGATAGAAGTCCATCTGTTGCCTTTTCTGTATGGGCAGTTTCAGCTGGCCTGGGCTCAGTAGGTTTGATTAAAAAAGACTCTGGTGAACATGTTGCCTGCCCAGCCCCCAGAAGGGGTTTTAAGCTTTTTCTCCAGTTCCCAAACAATTTTCTCTGAGAGTCTTATTCTTGTTTTGTTGTCTTGTGAGCTGTTCTCCCTTCCCCCTCAGAACTGTGCCCTGCAGGGTATATCTGGGGCTTCAGTGAGCTGAACCACCCCTTTTCCTGTTGAGGATGGTGCTCCTAGCCTGCAGGAGAGGTAGGCATGCTCTGTCCCTCCTTTCCCAGTTTTGGTTGGCTGATCTCACAGGGCGCTCAGTTCACTCTCTCCACAGTGCAGGCACAAATCCCAGCTTTTGCTGGTCTGTTTTCTCAATGCAAGCCAAGAAGGTGTACACGTGTTCAGCAACCAAAAACGCAGAAAGCAACAAACATGCAGAGAACCCACCCTGCAAGGACCTGGGGCCCCACACCTCAGAACCAAGCAGGAAGGGGTCATAAAGTCAGCCCCATGTAGGTCTCCTGCACAAAGGATCTCAGCAAAGCCCAGGTAGCTCCCTGCACTAACCAGGCTTTCTTCAGACCAGTTAAAAAATCTCCAATTCTTCCCACCAGCAGTTCCGGTGACTGGAGTCCCAATCCTCCCCACTAGCAGCTCTGGTCCCTCTCTCTGTTGGTGGGAGGACTCTTTTCCCCTTCCCCATGCCACACAGTTCAAATGCTGTATGGGCTTCTACACAATGCCTTACAGGAAAGGAGAAGGTCCATTTAGGTTGCTGCTGAGTGCAGCCCTCTGACCCCTTTATATTAGGAAGCCACACCCCACAGGATAACCTTTCCTGTTTCCAGTACCCAGGGTGAAATTCTCTTGTTCTGTTTGCTGCCATTAGGCACATTGTTTCACACTGAAGGCAAGGCCCCCTCCTTGCAGGCACGCTGTACTCCTGGCTCTCTGTGACCCCAATCATGGGCTCTCCTTCCCTTCTCCTCCACTCTGGGTTTGAGATCTAAGCTCTTGGATGCCAGTCCACACTCCCAAAGCGTGGGAGCTTTGCAGCCTCTAACCCTCAGGTCTCACAGCTGAGCACTGGCTTCAGGCTTCACCTGCCCCCTCTTACCAGACTGTGTGATGTTTCTTCAGTGCTCCTTCTCAAAATATGTCCACTCAGGTATATATCTCTTCTTTTTCCAAGCTGGCTACACAGAATTTTACCTGTAAATCCAGTCCATGTCTGGTGGCTAGGGTCCTCTGCTTCTTGTCAGGGTGGCCCCATTTTCCCCTCTCTCAATCAATCTTTTCACTTTTAATCTGTGTGAGGCTTTTGTTCTGAAGTGGATGTTTTACAGACAGCATATGTATGTCCTGTTTTCTTGTCCCTCATTGACTTTATGCCTTTTGAGTGGAGCATTTAATCAATTTATTTATGTGTTTATTGCCATTTTTTCTTCTTTATGCCTATATTTTTTGCTGTCCAGAAGCTTTTTTGTTGATGTAGTCTCATTTTTTTTCTTCTTTGTTTCTCTTGCCCTAGGTGACGTATTTGAAAATTCTGCTTCGTGATATTTTGCTGCTTTGTTTTCTTTTAGAATATTTATGGTTTAGAGACTTGCATTTAAGAATTTTATTCAGTTTTAGTTTCTTCTTATGTATGGTGTAACTTGGTGGTCTAGTTTCTTTTTTTTTGCATGTTCCTGTCCAGTTTTTCCAACACCATTTATTAAAGAGACTGGCTTCTCTCTATTGTATGCTCTTGCCTCCTTTGTTAAATATTAACTGAATATATTGCCTTGGGTCAATTTCTAGTTTCTCTGTTATGTTCCATTGCTTTATATGCCAAGTCTTGTTCCAGCACCATGCTGTTTGCATTACAGTGGCTTTGTAGGGTATCTTGATATGTGGTATTGTGATATATCCAACTTTGTTCTTTCTCAAGCTTGCTGTGGATATTCGGGGTCTTTTTGGTTCCACATACATTTTTGGAGTATTTGTTCTAGGTCTGTGAAATATTCCATTGGAATTTTAATAAGAATTGCATTGAATCTGTAGATTGCTTTGGGTAGTATGGACATTTTAATGATGTTAATTCTACCAGTCTATGAACATGGTATATTCTTCCTTTTGTTTTTATCTTCCTCTATCTCTTTTTGCAAAGTTCCTTAGTTTTCCAAACACAGGTATTTTACCTCCTAGGTTACATTTATTCCTAAGTATCTTAATTTTTTTTGTAATGGTACTTGTGATTGTTTTTTTTTCACTTTCTCTTTTGGAGAGTTCATTATTGGTGTATAAAATACCATCAATTTTAGGGTGTTAATTTTGTATCCTGCTACACTGCAGATTTCATTTATTAAGTTTAGTGGAGTCTTATGGTTTTCTATGCACAATATCATGTCTTCTGCAAATAATGACAGTTTTACTTCCTCCTTTCCAATTTTAATTCTTTTTCTTTTTTTCTTTTTGTTTGACCGCTGCAGCTAGGACTCCTAGTATTATGTTCAACAAGAGTGTTGAAAGTGGACACCCCTGTCTTGTTCCTGATCTTATGGTATATGGTTTAATTTTTTGCCCTTTGAATATGATGTTGGATATAAGTTTTCTGTTGGGAGCCTGTGACATGTCTCAACATGGTCCACATAGCCTGAGGGCCTGGAGCCAGGGACTCAACCCTCCCCGCAGGTTCCTGTGGGGAGCCGAAATGAAGATAGTTACAAAGGTCTGAGCTCATGCAGGAGGCAGGATGTTTACGCTGAAAGTGTGTTTGTGCAGCCATGAAAGAACTACTTTGTATCACCCTCACTTCCTTCCCAGTTGTTTGTTACTCACGATATAATAAAGGCATTGAAGCCATTTGAGGCTGCACCTCATTGGAGGTCAGCCCTCTTGATCCCATAACTTTGTTTGTCTCTTTAATTTCCACCCTTTGAACTCAGGTTTGTTCGTCTTTCAGGCTGGTTCTTGACAGTTTTCCATATATGCCTTTATTGTGTTGACATATTTTCCATTGATTTTTTTATAGAGAGTGGAAGGGAAGAAGTGATGGGGGAGACAGAGAGAGAGAGGAAGTGACAGGGGGAGAGAGAAAACATTGATTTGAAAGAGACCCATCAGTTGGTTGCCTCCCATATGTGCCTTGACCAGGCTATTTTTTCCCCTACTGGAAATGGAACTTGTGGCTCTTTGGTGCCTGGGCCGACACTCTTACCATTAAGCCACATTGGCCAGGGCAAAATCTTAAAAATTTTACTGACTGTATTATTCAGTGTTCTCTAGAGAAACAGAAACAATAGGCTACATAGAGACATACATAAAAGGGATATTTGTTTTAAGAATTGTTTCATGCTATTATGGACTCTGAGAAGACCCATGACATACTATCTGCAGAAAAGCTGCTGGTATAATTGTCTGAAGGCCAGGAGCCAATGTCTGCGGGCAGTCAAAGACTGATATCCTAGCTCAAGAAGAGAGACAGTATTTGCCTTTCCCTGACTTTTTTTCTACTCTTACCCTCAAGAATTTGGTGACACCCTCTCATAGTGGTGAAGGTGATCTTCTATATTTAGTCTGCTGATTTAAATGCTAATCTCTTCCAGAAACATCTTTACAGATACACCCAAAGATATTTTGTCAGCTATGTGAACATCTCTTAGCCCAATCAAGTTGACATATAAAATTAACTATCACATTTAGTTAAGTCTATCAAATTTTTTTTTTTTTAATCCTCACTTGAGGATATTTTTTCCATTGCTTTTCAGAGAGTGGAAGGAAGAGAGAGAGAAAGAGATAGAGAGAGAGAGGGAGAGAGAAATATCAATGTGAGAGAGACACGTTGATTCATTACCTCCCACATATGCCCTAAACGGGACTGGAGATCGAGCCTGCAACTGAGGTACATTTCCTTGGCTGGAATCGAACCTGGAACCCTTCAATCCACTGGCTAATGCTTTAACCACTGAGTCAAACCAGCTAGGGCAAATATATCAATCTTTACTTTAGAGCTTTGGGCACTCTATTTGGTTTAAATAATCCTTCCGACCCCTGGGAATTTATAAACTAAATTTCCTTTTATAAAATAGTTTTTATATTATTTTCTACATTTAATTCCTTTATCTACTTAGAATTTCATTTTAAGATTGTGTGAAATACAATGTTCCAACATTATTAATTATGTAAACTATTATTATTCCACAGAATTGAAATGCTGTCTTTATAACAGATTAAATTCTCCTATATATATTTCAAATTTTTTTTCTTTGGTTCCATTTATTTACTTGTGCATTTCTGTGTCATTGTTATTCTGTTTAATTTCATTGGCTTTTAGAGGTATTTTAATATACAGTTAGGCAAATTCTCCTCTCAGTACCCTTAACATAGTTTTTTTCATTATTCTTAGACATGAATTCATCTACATTGACTTTAATATTATACTATTTAAACTCTTCATTTTTGAAAAATGGAGATTATAATTTCAGTTACATTTTCTGTATATACTGAGCTGAAGAGTTTGACAATTTAATATTAAGTGTTCTAATTCAAGGATATAAAATCACATAAAAGTCTATGTCATTCAATAATGTTTTCCAGTTTTCTTCATGCAGGCCCTATTATTCTTGTTACACTTAGTTCTGACTGTTTTATTTGTTTTCAACATCATTGTGAATAGAATATTTCTACTAGTCATCACTAATGGAAGAAGAAAGCAATTACCTTTTATTAACATTCAGTCACCTTAATAAACTTCTTACCAAATTCTAGTAGTGTTTTCCTATAGTTTCTTGGATTCCTTAGATAGATAATCATGTCATCAGCAAGTATGGACTAAGTCTTAATATTTCCAAATTTGCACTGATTATTTAATTTTCTTGCCTTATTTCATGTCTAGAACCTTACAATAGTGTTGAATCATACTGGTGGTAAAAGCACTTCTATCTGAATTTAATGAAAAAGTCAAATTTCATAATTTAAAAATAATACCTTATTAAGTATTATTTTAGTTTTGGTAAGTAGTTTTTAATCATATTCAAGTAGTTTTTTTTATTGTTACTTGGAGTTTTTATTAAGAATAGCTTTTGAATTTATCAAAGACTTTACAACATCTATTGATAAAGTCATTTGTTTTTCTCCTTTGTTAATGTAAAGAATTATACTATACACAAATTACAAATGGGCAGAAAGCTTAAATGGATACTTCTCCAAAGAAGACATACAGATCGCCAAGAGACCTATGAAAAAATTCTCAAAGTCACTAATCATCAGAGAGATGCAAATTAAAACTACAATGAGCTATTTATCACCTCACACCTTTCAGAATGACCACCATCAATAAATCATCAAACAACAAGTGCTGGTGAGGATGTGGAGAAAAAGGAACCCTAGTACACTGTTGGGAAAGCAGATCGGTGCAGCCAGTATGGAAAACAATGTGGAGTTTCCTCAATAAATTAAAAATGGAACTGCCATTTGACCCAGTGATCTCACATCTAGGAATATATCCTAAGAACCCTAAAACACCAATCAGAAAGAACATATGCACTCCTGTGTTCATAGCAGCATTGTTTACAATAGTTAAGATCTGGAAACAGCCCAAGTGCCCATCAGTAGATGAATGGATAAAAAAAAGGTGTGTTCCGTTTTCACAATGGAATACTATGCAGCTTCAAAAAGAAGGATCTCCTACCCTTTGAGACAGCATGTAAGGACCTGGAGATGATTATGCTAAGCAATATAATCTAGTCAGAAAAAGACAAATATCACATGATTTCACTTATATGTAGAATGTAATGAACAAAAAACCCCCTAATGAACAGAGACATTGAAGCATGCAACAGACTGACATATTTTAGCTGGAAAGGGAGTGGTTGAGAAGAGATTACCAAAACTTAGATGCATATATGCATATATCATAACCCATGGAGACAGACAATAGTTTGATGAAGGCCTGGGGAGGGGCTGGAGTGGGGTGGAGGGTGTCAATGGGGGGAAAAAGTGGGGCATTTGTAATACTTTCAACAATAAAGATAAATTTTAAAAAAAGAATTTTTTAAAATTCTGATTTTGAAAAATTCTTGAAATCCTAGAGTAAGTACTAGTTAATCAAACATAATTATTTACTTTTGATACAACATTGAAGTCTGGTCATTAATATTTTAATAAGATTTTGTGTATCTTAATTCAATTTGATATTTTCCTGCAGATTAAAAAAAATCTTATATTGTCATCATATTTTATTTCATCTTACTGTGGTAACTATTCTGAGGTTTCTTTTTCTGTTTTCTTTTTTTGTTGGGATTTGCTATTACTATGAATTGTCTTCTCACCCTCAACCCCTCCTTAATTTAGAAATCCTCCTGTAGTGTTCCAACAAACTGGTAGTTACCCTCTTCTAAAACTCATAAATGCCTATGTATCTATTACTGAGTGACAATAGGAAAAGGTTTCTCCCAATTACCCCGACGCATTATGAGGCATTTTAGAATGATTTTACTTTCCTCATTCCAGTTTCCCATATATAAATAGGAAGTTATCCCTTTCTTCACTAACATCTCACTTCCTCGGTTTTGTTGAGATAATTTTTTACAGTCGAATCTATTAAGTTTTCACTTGTAGTATAACTGCTTTATTACAAGAGTTTTCTGAATTTCTGCTTTGGACAAATATCTTTCCTTTAACCTACCTGTTAAGTGGTAATTTGGAGAGCTTTAGGATTCTTCGGCTGCTGTCCTTTTCTCTTTACACCAGTTGACAGTATTCTATCATTTTCTGTTCCTCTCTTGTATGTAAATGAGAAGCCAAGTTTGTCTGATGTATTTTTTAAAACAATATGTTTTTATTGATTTCCTAGAGAGAGAGCAAGGGAAAGGGAAAGAGAGAGAGAAACATCGAGGAGAGAGAAACCTTGATCGGTTGCCTCCTGCATGCCCCCTACTGGAGATCAAGGCTGCAACCTGGGTATGTGCCCTGACCAAGAATCCAACCAGTGACCTCTTGGTGCATGGAGTGGTGCTCAACCAACTGAGCCACACCGGCCAGGGCCTAGTGCTTTATTTTTAACTTGTTCTTTTTTTTTTTTTTTTTTTAAGTTTAGGAATTAAAATTAGTTATGCTATATGTATGTTCTGCTCAGAACTCAGTGAGCCCTTCAAATCTATTCTCTTCCATCAATTCAGAGACAGTATTTTTCTTCTATGTACATAATTATCCCCTTTTCTCAATCTGTAATTTTTTCCTGGAATTTCTCTCATTCTCGTGTTTCACATCTTGGACCTGTCTAGCAAGTCTTGTGTTTTCTCTCATAATTTCTAGGCCTTTTAAATGTCTCCCACTTGATTTTTTGATTTTTTTTTTTTTAAGTTTGAAAATCATAGATTTTCATTCCCCAATATCTTTTAAAAAATTTTTTGGTATGTGGTGGAATTGACTTCTTCCCAGTACTGCTATTACTATTGTTGTTGGTAGTATTAGTAATCATGCCAGGAATATTTTTGTTTGGGTTGATATCTGTCTTCTTTTGCAGTTCCCCATTTGCTAAAAAGCCTCTTTTCAGGATATTTTAACCAAGTTTCCTCTCCCTGGTTGCTATGTCACTTTTGGATGAGTTTGTTGTCCTCTTTGCCAACTCACTGGGGGCTCAGGTCCTATTTCTGGGGTATAAGGACTAAGCTTATCTGCTCCCAGATATCCTTTGCTTTAAAGGAAAACATTTGGTCAGTCTCAGAGGCAAGAAGGATTCAATACCAGTGAATTAGTTGTTCTAAGAATGATATAAAATATGCTGAATGAAACAAGCTAATATTCATTTCTGAAAGTTTAAGTGTAAGTACCTAATAATTTCCCATTTAACATTACTCTAGATGCACTACTGAGACTGCAATTAGCATTTATCAGCATATTATGTCCCTAAACAAAGCACTAAACTCCAGAGACCAGTTCTAGTCCAGCCTGCTCCACTAACAATAGAAGATGAGCTGTTCCCTGACCTTGGCATGCCCCAGTTTCTGTATCTTTAACAAGGGAAAAGGATATTTGTTGCACTTCCCTCCTAGAGTTGTTGTGAGACTAAAACAACAGAACAAATTTAAAGTATCAAATAGAGATATTGACATTATCATAGAGCATTAACTTAGTGCATTTTAAGTATAAAAATACAAAAATTCTTTCTTATGTGAGGTTTCTATATTTTGCATATCTATACTCTACTATTAATGCCTTTTTTCTCCTCTGTTCTAGCCTGCAAAAGAAGGAAAAAAAAGAAACTAACATACACTTTACTAGATGACAAGTACACTTCTGTAAGAATCTCTCTAAAAAGTAAGTATTATCCCCATTTTACAGATTAGAAAGTTTTAGTCAGTGCCAGAGTAAAAATGTGAACTCAACTCTCCTGAGTTCCACAACATGTCAGTTCCACAACATGTTGTACAGTCACCTGAGCCTACAACAGTTGCTCTCTTACTCAGATTCCTTGCATGCCCCACTATTACTTGTCTGCTTCACATTTGTTCATGTTTGTTGGCATGGCTGCCTTAGAAGTGGTCTCTGATTTTTGTTGTTATGTATCATCTTCTCAGTACACCCTATCTTTATTACATGTTCCTCTCCACCTACTCTTCTTCAGTCCTCTCCTTCACAGGCAAACCTCCTGAATGAATTTCTGTATTTGGCCTCTCCTTTTCACCTTGTTTCCAGAGGCTCTGTAATTTGTTTTTGCTCTTACTGCTTCATTGAAATTGCTCTGTCCAAGGTCCACAGTAGCACCATATCCTTAAAACTAATGAATACTTTTCAGCGATTATTACTTCTCAGTATACTACAGATTAACAGCATTACTTCTTGTACATTTCTATGAATTTTACTCCCCTGATATTTTGTCTTCTCCCTTTCCAATAGAATTTCCTAGTCTTCACCCAGGCCTTCTTTTGGATTCTGGTTATTTGTGCCAAATCATTTTCCTGGGGAGATCCTAGCATTGCTAACTCTATATTGGTAATACCAGAATTGTTTTACCCAGTTCAGGTTCTTCTCCTGACCTCCAAACATGAATGTTCAAGCCACTGGACATCTCTACTTAGAGGCCTCATAGGTGTCTCAACTTCACAAGGTTTACAATGGAACTTTCTGTGTCCTATGTCCTGTAGCTCAATAAATGGCACCACCACATACATAGTTGCTTAGATAAAAAACCTGTAATTTTTCCTTTACTCTTCCATTTCCCTCATCATCCACTTTCAATCAGTTACTAAAATTCTGATAAATAGCTCTCAAGTCTATATTTTTTCATTATCACTGTAGCTACCATCTACTCCAGGCAACCATTGCCTGCTTATTGCTCTTATTTCTCTCAAGTTCATTGTTCATTAGTATCCAGAATGAGCTTCCTAAACAATAGATAGAGAGGGGACCAGAAACCAGGTGGGGATCTACGTGGTTCTCTTTGGTCCACATGGAGGAAGTTAACACAAGACTTCCCTCCATCTGGGCATGTAAGGCTGGAGCTAAGATGGTGAAGATCAGAGCACAATGACTGGGGATTCATAAGGGAAGGGTCTGATACACTGTGAAAATGTTTCTAAGAGGTTCTGATGCTCATTTTGGTCCCTGGAGGGATTATAGGGAACCTGAACAGATGGTTTGACTCCCCCTTTCCTCTGATACTAGCCAAGTGTGAGCCTTTTTAGCTAAGGAGATCTGGGGACAGAGAGGTTTAGTCCTGATATCCCAACAGCAGGACCTGAATCCCAGTGATAGAAGATTATCTACATAAGATGAGTTTCCTACCTTTTCTTTATATTTCTTTGTCTTCAACATCAAAATTTATCGCTACAGTTATTTCTAGTTCAAGCTATGGTAATAAGTTTTAGTTCTAGGTAAAAGGCATCATTTTCAATTAGATGTAATGCAATAAATGCTTTTGTATATGTATCCTCTTCCCTCTTCTCTCCATATTACTTTCTCTGAACTCCATAAAGCATTCAGCTTTAGTACAACACATTTCCAAATTTAAAGATCTTATGCGCCCAGTCAGCATGGCTCAGTGATTGAGCATCAACCTAGGATCCAGGAGATCCAGGTTCCATTCCTGGTCAGGGAACATGCTCGGGTTGCGGGCTCGATCCCCAGCGGGGGTGTGCAGGAGGCGGCTGATCAATGACTCTCATTTATGCTTCTATTTCTCTGTTTTCTTTCCTCTCTCTGAATCAATAAAAATATATTTTTAAAAATCTATGCTTTTTCTTTTAAAATTACCTTTTTAATAAAGTTTTAAGTCATCTCAGGCCACCAATATGCCCCTTAGGAGCTTTAACAATTGCCTGCTTAACTAGCTTCTCAGTGTACATCCCATTCAATCTATCCCTCTCTTTACCTCCAGAATACTCATTTTAATCTGCTGATTGAATCTGTGTTTAATACTTCAACAGCTATCCTTTGTTTACAGAAAGAAGTCCAAAGGCTTAGATTGGCCGACAAAATCCTTCACTACGTCTTCCACCCACAATTCATTCTATCTTCCATGTTCAACTACTTGGGAGTTCCTGAGTTTTCTCTGCTAGAGTTCCCTTTTACCCTCATCTTCAAAGCACACTGTACTCAACTTAAAGACTCAGCTCAAAGATCACCCTGAGGAGCTTTTCCAGACCTCCTGGTTAGATCTGATCATTCCTTTCTTGATGTGTTTGCTTTGCTTGTATCTTATTACCTCTTCATCACACACTATGAAAACATTTTTGTTAGCATGTCTATTTCTTCTACTAAATAAAATGTCTTTTGAACCTTAGATAAAACCTAGTACATAATGGATGATCAATAAATTCTTGTTTTGAAAGATTATATATATATATCTTTTAAGATATATCTATATATTTTAATATGTTATATACCTTTTAATGTTCTATTATTCTTTCACTGTTTTTAGATAGAAGTGATAAATGAATGGATAATGTGTGACTTATCCCCATACTATCCTAAAGACTCACATTAACCTTATTTCCTAAATCATTGAATATGATTTCCAAATTTGTCAAACTAAAATTTAGCCTGATACCTCTTAAAATAATGCTTAAGCCTGCCTTCATACTCACCCAGAAAAGCTGGGCTTGATCAGAGTAAGGAACTGAATGAGAAGGAAGGGAAAGGGGAAGAGAAGAGAACTCCCTCAATCTGCTTTTCTGTTATCCCAGGTCTACTCTTCAAAGCAGGCCTTTTATAAAGGGTGGCCATTTGATCATGTAGAAGAAGAAAGCCTATCTCCATGACTTTATGAATATATCAGGATATTGTACACTGTCCCACTTCAAGTGAGAAGCTGCTAGTCCAAGGTGGGATGAAAGTTTCCACCAGATCAAGCAATTACATAAAGAATCCATGTCTGTAAGCCCAGATTCAGCTTCACATTTGTCTGCATCTGCACCTTCCTTCCTGCCCAACTGCTGTTTATCCCATTTCTGTCCCTGGTGTTAGTTCGTATCCCTGCCTTTCTGGGCACTCAGAAGCCTGCTGCCAGTTATGCTCATCTCCCTACTGTTCCATTGAGCTTAGCTGATGCCTTCTTGGTGGCAGTTTCAGGGCCACCTGAGCTTGGGTTTAACCCCTTGCTTGGCTAGTCTTACACAGGATCACCTACCTCATTGTAAGTATAAAATCATATCAGAGATTGAATACAGGTGACCAATGTAAATCAAACAATTCTGAATCACATGTGAATAGGTCTTAATATGATTTAAGATTTGGCTTCACCATCCCTAGGTAATTATAATAATACCTAGGAGCTAAGTGAAAAAATAAAAGAAGAGGGGAAATTACTATTCCTTGAACGTAGAATGGTGTCCACCGGTTAGAAGACTTCACAAGTGAAAAAAAATATCACTACTGTCAAATAAAATATAAAAATTTAATAAACCAATTTTAATGGAAATACATATTTTTGTTTTTAAGACACATACACAGACAGAGCATTTATACATTTTAAAAAGTTCTTTACTTTGAATAAGCTTGTTTTTTTTCAATGCTCCACGATAACATTATTAAACTATAGTCACAAAGAATGGCTATCCTTGAGACAGAGAATCAAGTTTTAGCAAATTTTACATAACATGCCATATGCTGTGCTTTCTTATATCTATATATTTTGGTGGGTAGTCATATTAAAATTTAAAAATTTCCCCAAAGTAATTCTTACCTAATAAGAAGAAAAAGAAGGTGAATTTAATGAGGTTATAACATTTTATATCTAATGCAAAATTATCCAGCTTATACATTTCATCATAAATTTAAATAAATGCAAAGCAAGGATCTTCATGTTCTGGGTTACTTGAACTGAGGTAATTTAAAAAATCGTCCACAATTTGGAAATATAAATACTTGTGAAAGTCAGGTAATGCAGCCTATACCTGATTCTTGTCCTGTTGCTCTTTTCTCCGTCCGTGACTAGGTGGGTGTAGCATAGTGCCTTCACAGGGTAAGCATTTGATAAACCTGCAAGAAATATAGGTATGAGAAATGAAGGGAAGATAAGGGGGGCTATGCAGTGATATAATGGAAGTCCTGATTAAAGTTGAGGTTGCAAACCAAAATTAATTCTAGGCTGTAATAAAATGTAATAAGCATTTATTAGAACAAAAGAAGCTATAGCTAGGGAAACACAGATTCAGGTGTTCCACCTATACAAAGGGGAAGTCACCATTTATGGTAAAAATTCTCACTCAGGCTCTCAATTAGGTCCTTTTTATGTAAATGAGAGATCCCAATTGTGCAGTTCTGATTGCACAGAGCAGGCCTGAGTCCATTGGTAGACAGAGAAAGCAGGGCTTCCTTGCAGTCATTCACTCAGGTGGAGTGAACAAGCAGGGAATAGTACAGCCAGCTGAGAGAGTTCAGTTTGAGGCTCTTCTCTGTATTAAGAGTACATGAGGAGCTCCTGTCAGAAACTGACCCTAGGCTTTTAGTATTCATTAAATTTGGGCCCATGATTGACTGAAGAGGGTCCACCGCAGCAGATAAATTTCTTCTGGGAGTTTATATCAAATGAAACTTTTCCCCTGGGGCCTAAAGGGTGTAGCCTTGGCATATTTAGGTTTATTCTGAGAAGACACTAGTTATGTAGTACTTATCCCATAACTAGTTCTCAAAGACTGTGCCCACTCTTGGGACTGGTGGTTAATTTTACCTTATCATGTATCTCAGTGTTCATAGGAACAAAAACTGTATATTGAAGGAGCAGAGAATGCAAACATTAGCTGTGAGAAAGGCGATAAATTCCTTCAGTTCTAATTGAATGGGAATTAATAAAAGGCAATGTATGTTGTCTTAAAACACTTCAGTTTTCTTTTTTTTGACAGATTAATTTAACTTTATTGTTGAAAGTATTACAAATATCCCCTTTTACTCCATTGAGCCCCTCCACCCCACCCCTGCCCTTGCACCCAGACCATTACCACATTATTGTCTGTGCCCATGGGGGCATATATGTTTTTTGGTTAATCTCTCTCTCACCCCATCCCAGGCTTACCTGAGATTCTTCAGTCTGTTCCATGCTTCTATGTCTCTGGATCTATTATGCTCATCAGTTTATCTTGTTAACTACATTCTACATACGAGTGAGATCATGTGATACTTGTCTTTCTCTGCCTGGCTTATTTCACTTAGCATAATACTCCCCAGGTCCCTCCATGCTGCCTCAAAGGGTAAGAGATTCATTGTTTTTTCCAGCTCCGTAGTATTCCATTGTGTAATGGTACCACAGCTTTTTTTATCCACTAATCTACTGATGGGCCCTTCTGCTGTTTCCAGATGTTAGCTATTGTAAATAATGCTGCTATGAACAGAGGGGTGCAGATATTCTATCTCATTGGTGTTTCAGGATTCTTAGGATACATTCCTAGAAGTGGGATCACTGGGGCAAACAGCAGTTCCATTTTAAATTTTTTGAGGAAACTCCATATTATTTTTCATGGTGGCCACACCAGTCTGCATTCCTGCCAGCAGTGTACTAGGGTTCCCTTCTTTTCACATCTTCACCAGCACTTGTCATTTGTTAATTTGTTGATGGTAGCTACTCTGACAGGTGTGAGGTGATACCTACTTGTCCTTTTAATTTGTATCTCTCTGATGATTAGTGACTTTGAGCATTTTTTCCTGTCTCTAGGCAATTTGTATGTCCACTTCAGAAAAGTTTCTATTTAGGTCCTTTCTATTTAGAACTCAATTTCTAGGTTCTCTGTTCTGTCCATTGATCGATAGCCTAGTTACTGTGTCAGTACCTGGCTGTTTTGATTACAACGGGTTTGAAGTATAATTTGATATCTCGTATTGTGCTCCCTCCAACTTTGTTCTTGTTTCTCAAGATTTCTGAGGCTATTTGGGCTGTTTTTTGGTTCCATATAAATTTTTGGAGTATTTTTTCTAGATCTGTGAAATATGCTGTTGGCATTTTAATAGGGATTGCATTGAATCTATAGATTGCTTTGAGTAGTATGATCACTTTAATGATGTTAATCTTACCAGTCCATGAACAGGGTATGTCTTTAGTGTTTTCTTTGTACAATATCATGCCATTTGCAAATAATGACAGTTTTACTTTTTCTTTTCTAATTTCAATGCCTTTAATTTTTTCTTCTTGTCTGATCACTGTGGCAAGGACTTCCAGTACTATGTTGAATAAGAGTGGTGAAAGTGGACAACCCTGTCTTGTTTCTCTTCTTAGGGGAAATAATTTTACCCTTTGTCCATTGAGTATGATGTTGGCTATAAGTTTGTTATATGTGTCCTTTATTATGTTGAAGTATGATCCCTCTATTTCTACTTCTAAGAGTTTTTATCAAAAATGGGTGCTGGATTTTGTCAAACACTTTTTCTGTTTCTATTGATATGATCACGTGATTTTTATCATTCATTTTGTTTATGTGATGTATCACATTTATTGATTTGTGAATATTGTATCATCTTTACATCCCTGGAATAAATCCCACTTGATCATGGTGTATGATCTTTTTAATATATTCCTATACTGATTTGCTAATATTTTGTTGAAGATTTTAGCATCTATATTCATCAAGGATATTGGTCTGTAATTATTTTTCTTTGTAGTGTCTCTATCTGGTTATGGAATTGGGATAATACTGGTCTTGTTTAAAGAGCTTAAAGAGAGAATCTTAAAGTAAGCAAGAGAAAAGCAATTTGTTACTTACAAAGGAGTTCCCATATGGCTGTCAGCTGATTTCTCATCAGAAGCTCAATAAGCTAGAAGGCATAACATGAAGTTTTCAAAGTAATGAAGAGCAAGGATCTGAAGTCAAGACGACTCTATCATTCAAGATAGATGGTGAAATAGATTCACAGACAGAAAAAAAGGAGGGAGCTAAAGGACTTTATTATCACCAAAACCAACATTGTAAGAAATGTTAAAGAGACTGCAATAATAATAAGAAATATATATAGAGAGAAACATAGGCGTAAAGAATCAAAATGGCAATAAGTACCTATCAATAATAATTTTAAAAGTAAATGAATTAAATGCTCCAATCAAAAGACATAAGGTAGCTGAATGAGTAAGAAAACATGACCCAAATATATGCTGTCTACAGGTGACCCACCTCAGAACAAAAGACTCACACAGGGAGTGAAAGGATGAAAACAAATTTTCCATTCAATTGGAAATGAAAAATAGCTGGCGCATCAATACTCATATCTGACAAAATAGACTTGAAAAAGAAGGCCATGCCTTGCTGGGCATGGTTCAGTGGTAGAGTGTTGACTTAGGACCCAGGAGATTGCAGTTTGATTCTCTGTAAAGGCACATGCTTGGGTTGTGGGCCCTATCCCCAGTTGGGGGCATGCAAGAGGCAGCATATCAATGGCGACTCTGTTATCATTGATGTTTCTCTCTCTCTCTCTCTCTCTCTTTCTCTCTCTCTCTCTCTCTGAAATCAGTAAAGATATATATAAAAAACAAAACAAAAAATGAGGCCATAATAGGAGACAATGAAAGTCACTACATAATACTAAAGGGATTGATCCACCAAGAGGATATAACCCTGGTGAACATATATGCACCCAATATGTGAGCAACTAAAAGCATAAAAAAATTTCTGAAAGACTTTGAGAGATCAACAGCAATACAGTCATAGTAGGAGATTTTAACACTCCATTGACATCACTGAATACATCTTCCAGGAGTCTAAATGACACACTAGATCAGATGAATTTAATTGACATTTATAGAACATATCACCCCAAACCTGAAGAATATACATTCTTCTCAAGTGCACATGCGACATTCTCAAAGAGGGACCATATGTTAGGGCACAAAACAAGTCTCTACAAGTTCAAAAAGATTGAAATCACATCAAGCATCTCCTTGGATCACAATGGCACAAAATTAGAAATCAACTGCAATAAAAACACTCAGAAACATTCAAACATGTGGAGGTTTAATAGCATGTTAGTAAACAATGAGTGGATTACCCATGTGATCAAGGAAGAGATAAAACATTATCTAGAAACAAATGAAAATAAACACAAAACAACCCAAAATCTATAGGACACAGTGAAAGCAGTCTTGAGAGGGAAGTTCATTGAGCACTTCAGGCCTAGCTCAAAAAAACAGGAAAAAATTCTAATAAACTATCTAACATTACAACTTAAAGCGTTAGAAAGAGAAAAACAACAAAAGCCCAGAGTAAGTAGAAGGAAGGAAATAATTAAGATCAGCGTGGAAATAAATGCCATAAAGACTAAAAAACAATACAAAAGATCAATGAAACCAAGAACTAGTTCTTTGAAAAGATAAACAAGATTGATAAACCTTTAGCAGACTCATCAAGAGACAAAGAGAGAGAACCCAAATATACAAAATCAGAAATGAATGAAGTGAAGTAAAAACTGACACCACAGAAATACAAAGAATTGTAAGTAAATACTAAGAACAACTATACTCCAACAAAGTGGACAACCTGAATGAAATGGACAAATTCCTAGAAAAATACAATCCTCCATAACTGAATCAGGAAGAATCAGAAAACCTGAATCGGCACATAACTCCCAGGCCCAGCAAACTAAAGCCCTGGTCCTGATGGCTTCACAAGGGAATTTTATCAGACATTTAAAGAAGAACTAACACCTATCCTCCTCAAACAATTCCAAAAAATCCAAGAGGAAAGACCACTTCCAGACTTAATTTTGAGAGAACTCAGAGTCCATGGGAAATTATAACAAGACATCCTTCCCAGGCTCCCTGAGGTTAGCACTGAATCTTGCTGACACTGTCTACTTTTGAATTTTGGGCCAATCCCACTTAATTTACTTTTAGGAATTCAAATATCATGGACTCCTTGGCTTCTAGTTAACATCCTAATCATCAGGGATTTGTACACTGTCATCTGGAAGTCAGACCTGGTAGGAAGTATGGATATCAGTTGGCTTAGACATCTTGCATCTTTTACTTAATTTAACCTCACATATCATGCCCTGGAGGACACTAACAGTATATTTCCACATTAAAAATGTGAAAATTTTGAAAGGGAGCAGAGAAAATGACTTGTCTCATGTCACAGAGCTAATTAGAGGGAGAGCTGCATCTGGGTCTTTGTTTCAGACTCTCAGAAGCCTGTGGTTCTCAATTCTGTGACTAGGCCTTAAGAGGTGGAAGGAATTCAGCCATGAAACTACACTTGCTTGTTTCTTCACCTGGTAATTAGTCTCCACAAAGAAATCTAAGCTTTGAAAATATCAAAATCATCTTCAAGAGTGGAGATGACTCAGCAGAATACAAACTTGTGAAAAAATAAAAGGGTCACTAATTGTTTAGAAAATTTCAAAACTCACCATAAGACTGGCACTTTCAAATATGGGCTCATTAGTTCCAGGCCCTTTGGCCATTTATAATCAGAAAAGTTGGTTCTCTTTTTTTTCTTCTTTTTTTTTTTTAGCTTATTCACAGAAATCTTTCAAGTGCTTGGATTTACATAGGAGACAAAATGTCACATTCTTATTCATAACCAAATTTGAAGAGATTGAGAGCTAACCTGTCCGGGGAAAGATATTTCTAACTGTAATAATATATGTACCTCCTGGAAAAGAAAATGAAAGCACCTATAACATCTCTCTAAAATTTATTTGCTGGTGTTTTTTCCCTGCCCCTGTCACCTTCCTCAGAACAAATGCAATATTCTAATTAAAAAATCACTTGAAAAATTTGAAGATCTAAAAATACAAAAACTATATAAACCCAATATCTGTTCAGTATTTTTTAAAATCCCAAATCCCAAAACACTGATGATAATCAGTGTTAACAATGTAGTGATTTTGCTCACACGGTACATATATATGCCAATATATGATTGGGCCCATACTGCATATACTACAAGGGATGGCAGATATTTTGCATGTGTGATGCCCCGCCCCCCCCCCCCCCCCCCCCCCCGCTTCATGCCCATGACAGATATTAGTTTCCTGCTGAGCTCAAATGCTCTTTCAGAATATCCTTCAATGCAGCAAGCCAGACAGGCCCTACCAAAATAGTTCAAAACCTATTCCTAATTAATCCTATTCTGTATCTTGATCTTTTTGGTTATTTGTATTGGATTTTTCATAAATCATTAAGAACTATTTGAAATTTTTATATGACTGTATCCTATTTGTAAAAATGCACAAAAGTCTATTTAATCCTTGATGTTGAGTATATGTTTTTCTCCAAAATTGCTGTTTTACATAAAGCCTTGGTAAGCACCTTTGCACTTTAACTTTTGACTAAAATTATGATTATTTCCAGGGAAAATTTTCTAAGTTTTCTTTAAGTGGTCCTGACTGGATCAAGGATTGAAAACATTTTATCACTTCTCATTTATTTAGCCAAATTGCTTTCCAGAATAATTGGACCGTTTTCATGAGAGGGTAATAAGAATCCTCATCATACTGAACATTTACCAACATAAAGTATTAACATATCTCAAAATCTTTGCTAATTTGTTAAGGGAAAAAAAGTATATAGTATAAAATTTGCAATTATTTTTCAACCAATGAAAATTATTTGTGTATATTTTTAAACTTTATTTCTGTTGGGATGTTAAAATATTTTTTAATTAATTTATATGAATTATTTGTATATTATGAATATAAATCCTTTGTGGATATTGTTATTTGTTTTAATTTAGCTTATAGTGCTTCCTAACATATGGAAGGATTCAATATAGCCAAGGTTTTATTATAGTCAAATCTGTATATCTTTTACTTTGTGATTCCTTTATTTCTTTATGCTTAGAAAATTCTTCCCATCCAGAGAGAAGGAAAATATTTACTTAAAATTACTTTCAACATTCTTCTAGTTATATGAAGAATGAAACACTTCATGAATAAGAAATTACTTTTAAAGAAAGCTATGTATATGCCTTATAAAATTTGTAATCAATTGGCTAGCTTTGGGAGAAAGTAATCTTTATAAGCTGTAACATAACTGGACTGAGAAAATCTTGCTTCAAAATGGCAATTTCCTCACCCATCATTATTATAAGTTTATTCTGTAGGGTTCTGAAGGTTCTTTGTTTTTAAAATGCTTCTTTACTACTGAAAGGTATATTCACAAAATCCTTTGGAATACTCATCAGTAATGGATATGTTAGCTAATCCACTATCACAAGGTATAGAGGGTGTAGTACCTAGGTGGGCACCAAGGGGAGGAAGAGTAGTAGATGCTGGAGGTTGGGAAACAATACAGGTACAGTAACAGGACAGTGGCCAGAATCTATGGTGATTTTAGTGTAAGTCTTACTCCACTTTCTAAGCACATGTAAATAGACTTTCAAGAATCCCTTTGATTCTATTGTTGATTTTTTTTTTTTTTTTTACATTTCAATTTTAAAGCAGTCACTCTTTATTAACTGACCAGGTTACAAAAATAACCATGGTAGATACCTTAGTTCATCCTTCTAATAAGCCTGTTGATCTGGTCTTGCCTGTTACCAGCATCTCCACCTTCTACAAAATGAGTGGAGAAGATAATTTGAAGGGCCACAGTATAGATTTATGAATCAGATCCTCCATACAGATGATGTTATATTTACCAAGAGATGGAGCAATCAATGTGTTATCTGTCAGGGAAATTCTTTTTTGTTGTTTTGTTGATTTTGCCATAACCATGCTTGTGGATCAATCATTTACTGAGGTCAGGCTTGGGTACTCCCATGCAATATATGGTTCCACAATCCTCAGCATGTTAATCAAAGCCTTGCTGAGCTCAACAAAGGTACCATTGAAGATCTGGTGAAGGCAAAGAAGCTGCAGTATCTTTTGGACCTTTGGGCTCGCATCATTGGTACCTCTGATCCTGATAACAAATGCCAGTTTGGTTCTGCAGGTACATAGAAGTTTCCAGCTCTTTTTGTTGTCCTAGCTGTTCAAATCTCAGCTCTGCACATCTTCCTATATTTCTTGTGACAGTGTTTAGCTTTTTTTTATAGATAAGCTTCCTTCTTGCCTTTTTTTTCTTTTTCAAATTTTATTTTTCAGTTACAGTTGACATTCAATATTATTTATTTACAGATGGACAGCATAGTGGTTATACAATTATATAATTTATAAAGTGATTCCTCGATAATTCAAGTACCTAACTGGCACCGTAATAGTTATTACAATGTTATTGACTATATCCCTTATGCTCTATACTAAATCCCTGTGACTATAATTTAAAATTTTATCTTTATTGTTGAAAGTATTACAGATGGCCCTTTTCCCCCCTTTGACCCCTTCAACTTCACACCTGTTCCCAACCCAGGCATTTGCCACACTATTGTGTGTGTCCATGGATTATGATTAATATGCATAGAAATTCTTTGGTTAATCTCTTCCTACCCACCTCCACCTTCCATCTGAGATTTGTAAATCTGTTCCGTGCTTCTATATCTTTCCATCTATTTTGTTCATCAATTTATTTGTTCTTTAGATTCCACATGTGAGTGAGATCATGCAATACTTTTCCTTCTTGCCTTTTGAAGCATCTTTTGGGCAAACTTTTATCTCAGGAGCTTGATCTTCAGCTCTGAGAAATTCCTTATCTTCTTCTTAAGGGTTTCTGGCACAGCAGGAAACTTCTCTTCTTCACGCTCCATGGTTCCAGCTGGAAAAGCTCTATTGTTGACTTTTAATAACACATACTCCCTTAGGATTTGCTCAGTGCCAGGCAAAAACATTTTGTGTATTGCTGACATCCCACCCCTAATTGTAGACTATTTATTGGAGTAAAACTTGCTCATTTGTACTTTCTGCCTCTGGCAGTATCCTGTTTCATAGTAATAATGATAATAATAATTATAATAATAATAACTACCATTTATTAAACACTTATTGTTTCTCTATTATTTAATCATAACAATAATCTGTAAGGTTGAAATTGTTATTCTGGTTTTGTAGATGAAGTTCTAATTCTCAAGTGATAAAAAGTCTATCTAAGGGCACATAATATTTCTTTTTAAAAATTTTATTTTTTAATTATAGTTTACATACAATATTAGTTTGTATTACTTTCTGTTGTACAGCATAGTGGTTAGGCAATCATATACTTTACAAAGTGTGCCATTGATATTTCCAGTGCCAACCTGACACCATACATAGTTATTACAATATTATTAACTATATTCCCTAAGCTGTACTTTTTAAATTAAATTAAATTTTTAAAATTTATCCTTATTGTGGAAAGTATTACAAATGTCTCCCTCTCCCCCGCATTGATCTCCTCCACCCTGCCTTCGCCATACTATTGTCTGTGTTCATGAGTTATGCATATATGCATATAAGTTTTTAGATTAAACTCTTCCCACCCACTCCTGCCTTTCCTCTGAGATTCGTCAGTCTATTTCATGCCTCTATGTCTCTGGATCTATTTTGTTCATCAGTTTATTTTGTTCATTAGGTTCTACATATGAGTAAAATCATGTGACACTTGTCTTTCTCTCACTGGCTAATTTCGCTTAGCATAATACCCTCTAGATCCCACCATACTGTCTCCAAGGGTAAGGGATCCTCCTTTGTTTACAGATACATAGTATTCCATGGTTTAAATGTCTGAGAAGGTGGTTGATATGATTTCAATCTTCTTGAATTTGTAGAGTATTGTTTTGTGTTCTAACATGTGGACTATCTTTGAGAATGTCCCATGTGCACTTGAGAAGAATGTGTATTCTGCAGCTTTGGGGTGAAATGTTTTGTAAATGTCAATTAAATCCATCTGATCTAGTGTGTTATTTAGAATCATTGTTTCCTTGTTGACTTTTTGTCTGGAATATATATCCAGTAAGGTCAGTGGGGTGTTAAAGTCTCATGCTGTGACTTGGGTCTTGTTTTCTTATCCATTCAGCTATTCTGTGGCCTTTCATTAAAACATTTAATACATTTATATTTCAGATTATTATTATTATTATTTTAAAATATGTCTTTATTGATTTCAGAGAGAGGAAAGGAGAGGGAGAGAGAGAGATAGAAACATCAATGATGAGAGAGTCATTGATCAGCTGCAGCCTGCAACCCTGGCATGTGCCCTGACCGGGAATCGAACCACGATCGCCTGGATCCTAGGTCAACGCTCAACCTCTGAGCCACGCCTGGCCGGACATATATTTAAGATTATTATTGATAGGTACTTATATATTGCTATTTTTTAAATTTATGCCTATGTTTCTTGTACTCTCTATTTCAACTTCTTATTACAGCAGTCCCTTAACATTTCTTGCAATGCTGGTTTGATGGTGATAAACTCCTTTAGCCTTTTTTTTTTTTTTTGATCTGGAAAACTCTTTATTTCCTCATTTATTTTAAATGATAGCCTTGCTGAGTAGAGTGGTCTTGGTTTCAGATCCTTGTTCTGCATTACCTTGAATACTTCATACCAATCTCTTCTGGCCTGTGGAGTTTCTGATGAGAAATAATCTGACAGGCTTACAGGAGCTTCTTTGTAGGTGACAATTTGCTTTTCTCTTTCTGCCTTTAATATTCTCTTTTTATCTTACAATTGTGACATTTTAATTATGATGTGTTTAGGTGTAGGCTTCTTTGGATTCTTCTTGCTTGGGACTCTCTGTGCCTCCTAAATTTGTGTGATTTTTCCTTAACCCAGGTTAGGGAAGTTTTCTGCCATTATTTCTTCAAAGAGGTTCTCTAACCCTTGCTTACTTTCGACCTCCTCTGGCACACCTATAATACAAATATTGTTATGTTTCATGTTGTCCCACAGCTTCCTTAAACTGTCCTCCTATTTTTTAATTGTTTTTTCTTTTTGGATCTCTGGTTGAGTGATTTTTTCTACCCTGTCTTCTAAGTCACTGATCCGATCCTCAGCTTCCTCTAATCTGCTGTTTATTCCTTCCAATGTATTCTTTATTTCTGCTATGTCATTCTTAATTTCCTTCATAGTTTCCATATCTTTTCTCATGTTGTTGAGCAACTTTATGATCAGTGTTCTGAACTTTATATCTGATAGATAGCTTATCTCCATTTAATTTAGCTATTCTTCTGGAGAAGTCTTTTGTTCTTTCATTTGGGGCTTATTTTTTTGGCTCCCCATTTTGGATGACTATTTGGATTTGTTTCTATGTTTTTGTTAGATCTACTATGACTTCCAGTGTTTTGGATGGTCTCTGGTGCAGGCCAATGTCAAACGCTGTTTGTGACTGCCTTGGGGACCCTGTTTGAAGCTTTTTGCCACACTCTATGGCTTGTGGTTTTTCTGCTGGGGCTGGGTGTGTTTGGACAGGACCAATATGTGCACCAACGTCTGCTTTTCCAAGCCTTGTGTCCAGAAGCAAATCAGGCAAAGATTCAAAGCACCCAGAGGTTGTTCTTCAATTTCTTAATGAACCTCATGCTGTAGAAACTCCACAGGGTAGGGCAAGAGGTTTTCCAGCAGGGGAGACAATTTCCTCCCCCTCAGGCAAAAGCTGCTTAGAAGGTAACGTCTACCTAAGAAAGATGCCCTCTGCCTTGTGGAGGAATGATTCAGCACAGAAATCCAGATGGCTGCCCTCTGAACTCTACTTTCCTGAGCCAGCAATACTGGACTCCCTCACACAGCTCTAGTCCCCTCTGCCCTCCCTTTGCAGGAGCCCAAGGTGAGTGGCTGCACATGAAACTTTGTGTGTTGGCCCTTTAAGAGGGTGCCTGCATTTCTAGCTGACTTTCTCTGGCAGACAGAAACCCGGCTGCTTTTCACAGCCAGATAGTACATGGTCACATTTCTCAGTTCTGGTGCTTTGGACTCAAAGCCCAGCTTGGGGTTTAGGCCCCAGAGTCCTCAGTGGGAACCCCCCACAGCTGAGACATCCCTCCGCACCTCCAGCTGGTGCCTGTGGGAGCCCAGCCAGCCCTCTTGGTCCTCTGCATTTCCTACTAGTCTTTGTGGTCTCCACTTTTCGTCTTTGGTTATGAGGGTGCTCTCCAGCTAGCCTTCAGTTGAACTTGATTATTAAGGATCATTTTTTTCTATATATTAGTTGGGAGATTATCAGTGTAGTTTCCACTCAGTCTGCTGCCATCTTATATGCTGTACTTTTCATTCCTATGACTATTCTGTAACTACCAATTTGTTCTTCTTAATCTCTTCACTTTTTTCACCTAGTCCCCTAATCCCTCCTCCCATCTGGCATCCACCAGTCTGTTCTTTGTATCTATAAGTCTCTTTCTGGTGTGTTTGTTTGTTTATATTGTTCCTTAGATTCCACATATAAGTGAAATTATATGATATATGTCTTTCTCTGATTTATTTTACTTAGCTTAGTACGCTGTAGGTCCATCTATGCTCTCCCGAAAGGTAAGAGATCCCCCTTTTTTACAGCTGCATAGTATCTCATGGTGTAAATATTTCATAACTTTTTATCCACTCATCTCCTGATGGGCACTTGGGCTGTTTCCAGATCTTAGCTATTGTAAATAGTGCTGCTATGATCATAGCAGTGCATATATATTTTTTATTAATGTTTCTGGATTCTTAGAATATATTCTTAGAAGTGGGATCACTGGGTCAAAAAGAAGTTCCATTTTTAATTTTTTGAGGAACCTCCATACTGTTTTCAATAGTGGCTACAACATTCTGCATTCCCACCCGCAGTGTACCAAGGTTCTCTTTTTTCCACACCCTTTCCAGCACTTGTTGTTTGTTGACTTGTTGGTGGTAGACATTCTGACAGGTGTAAAGTGATACATCATTGTGGCTTTAATTCGTATCTCTCCAATGATTAGTGACTTTGAGCATTTTTTTAAAAAAATATGTCTTTATTGATTTCAGAAAGAGAAAGGGAGAGGGAGAGAGACAGAAATATCAATGATGAGAGATCCATTTTTCAGCTGCCTCCCACACACACTCTACTGGGGATCAAGCCTGCAACCCAGGCATGTGCCCTCACCAGGAATTCTACCTCCATCTCCTGGATCATAAGTCTATGCTCAACTGCTGAACCATGCCAGCCAGGCTACTCATTTTTTCATATGATCCTTGGCCATCTGTATGTCTTCTTTGGAGAAGTGTCTATTCAGGTTCTTTGCCCATTTTTTAATTGGATTGTTTGTCTTCCTCTTGTTGACTTGTATGAGTTCTTTGTATATTTTGGAAATTAACCCCTTATCAGATGTATCCTTAGCAAATATGCTCTCCTGTACTGTGGGGTCTCTACATTTTGAAGATGTTTTCTTTTGCTGTGCAGAAGTTTTTGGTCTAATGTAATCCCATTTGTTTATTTTTTTTCTTTGTTTATCTTGCCCTAGGAGATGTATCAGTGAAAATTCAACTACGTGAGATGTCTGTGATTTTTCTGCCTATGCTTTCTTCTAGGATTTTTACTGTTTTGAGACTTATATTTAAGTTTTTTATCCATTTTGAATTCTTGTGTATGGAGTAAGTTAGTGGTCTAGTTTCAGTTTTTTGCATGTATCTTTCGAATTTTCCCAGCACCATTTATTGAAGAGACTACCTTTGCTCCATTGTATGCTCTTGTCTCCTTTGTCAAATATTAGTTGACTGTGATGGAGTGGGTCAATTTCTGGGTTCTCTGTTCTGTTCCATTGATCTATATTCCTGTTGTACAAGTACCAAGTGGTCTTGAATACAGTATTGTAGTATAGTTTGATATCAGGTATAGTGATCCCTCCAACTCTGGTCTTCTTTCTTAAGATTATTGTGGCTATTCAAGGTCTTCTTTCATTCCATATAGATTTTTGGAATATTTGTTCTTGTTCTGTGAACTATGGTGTTGGTATTTTAATAGGAATTGTGTTGAATCTATAGATTGCTTTGGATAATATAGACATTTTAATGATATTAATTCTCTGAATCCATGAACATGGTATATTCTTCTACTTGTCCTGTAGTTTTCTGAGTACAGGTCTTTTACATCCTTGTTTAAGTTTATTCCTTGGTATCTTCTTTTTTTACTTATAATGGTGAATGATATTTTTTTTTTAGTTTCTCTTTCTGAGAGTATATTGTTGGTGTATAAAAATGTTATCAATTTTTGAGTGTTAATTTTGTAAGCTGCTACTTTCCTGAATTCATTTATTAAATGTAGTAGAACTTCAGTAGAGTATTTAGGGTTTTCTATGTACAATATCGTGTTATTTGAGAATAATGACTGTTTACTTCTTCTTTTTCAATTTTGATGCCTTTCATTTTTTCTTCTTGTCTGATCTCTGTGGTAAGGACTACCAATATTCAATGTTGAATAAGGGTGATGAAAATGGACAAACCTGTCTTGTTCTTGTTTTTAAGGGAAAAGATATTAGTTTTTGCCCATACAATATTATTTTGGCTGTAGGTTTTTCATGTATTCCTTGATTATGTTGAAGTACGGTACCTTTATTCTCACTTTGCTGAGAATTTTTATCCAAAAAGGGTGCTGGATTTTGTCAAATGCTTTTTCTGCATCTATTGATATGATAATGTGATTTTTGTCTTTCATTTTGTCTATGTGACATATCATGTTTATTGATTTACAAATGTTATACCAGCCTTGCATCCCTGGAATAGATCCCATTTGGCTGTGCTGTATGTTCTTTGTAAGGTATTGCTGGATCCAATTTACAAATATTTTTTTGAGGATTTTAGCATCTATGTTCATCAGGGATATTGCAATGTCTGTAATTTTCTTTTTGTAGTGTCTTTACCTGGTTTTTGATTAAGATGATGCTGGCCTCATAAAAAACTTTGTGAAAAGAGTTTGGAACTTTTCCTTCTTCTTGAATTTTCTGGAATAATTTGAGGAAAATAGGTTTTAATTCTTTGAATGTTTGGCAAAACTCACCTGTAAATCCATCTCATCCAGGACTTTTGTTTGGTGGAAGTTTTTTGATTACTCCTTCAATTTCATCAGTTGTTTTTGGCCTATTCAGGGTTTCTGACTTCCTGATTGAGTTTTTGAAGATTGCATGTTTCCAAGAATTTGTCCATTTCACCCAGGTTCTCCAGTTTGTTGTCATATAATTACTTGTATTATTTTCTTGTAATTCTTTGCATATCTGTGATGTCAGCTATTATATTGTCTTTTTCATTTCTGAGTTTACTTATTTGGGTCCTCTCAGTTTCTTGGTGAGTCTGGCTAAAATTTCATCAGTCTTATTTATCTTTTTAAAGAACCAATTCTTGGTATGATTGATCCTTTTACTGTCCTTTAGTCTCTAAGCCATTTATTTATATTCTGATCGTTATTATTTCCTTCCTTCTACTTCCTTTGGGCTTTTATTGCTGCTCTCCTTCTAATTCTTTAGTTATAGTGTTAGATAGTTTATTAGGGTGTTTTCTTGATTCCTGAGGTATGCCTGTAATTCTATAAACTTTCCTCTTAGGACTGCTTTTACTGTTTCCCTTACATTTTGGGTTGTGTGTTGACTTTTTTTTGTTTCCAGGAAGTTTTTGATTTCTTCCTTGATCTTTTTGGTACGCACTCATTGTTTAATAACATGACATTTAGCCTCTATGTGTTTGAACCTTTTTGACTTTTTTCATAGCGGTTGAGTTGTTGTTTTATGTTATTGTGATCTGGAAGGTGCTTGATATGATTTCAATTTTCTTAAACTTGTAGAGACATGTGTTGTGCCCTAACATGGGGTTGATTTTTGAGAATATTCCATGTGCACTTGAGAAGAATGTGTATTCTGCTGCTTAGAGGTGCAATGTTTTGTAAATGTCAATTAAATTCATTAGATCTATTGTGTCATTTAAGATCTCTGTTTCTCCATTGACTTCTTTTTTTGATGATCTGTCCAGTGATGACAGTGGGGTGTTAAAGTCTCCCAGTACGATTGTATTGTTGTCGATATCCCCCTTAATATCCACCAAGAATTTTTTATGTATTTAGGTGCTCTTATATATGTTTATAAGGGTAATTTCTTCCTGTTGGATCAATCCTTTTAGTATTATGTAGTGACCTTCTTGGTCTCTTATTTTGATCTTTATTTTGAAATTTATTTTCTCAGAAATAAGTATTGCTACTCCATCTTTTTTGTTTGTTTCCATTTACATGTATTAATTTTTTTCATCCCTTCACTTTTAGCCTGCGTGAACCTTTTGCTCTGAGATCGGTCTTTTGTGGACAGCATATATATGGGTCATGTTTTCTTATCCATTTAGCTACCCTCTGTCTTTTGTTTGGAGTGTTTATTCTTTTTAAATTTTAGGTTATTATTGGCATATATTTATTTAATTCCATTTTTTTCTCTTTCTCCCTATATTCCTTCTTCTTAAAGCAGTCCTTCTAGCATTTCTTGCAGTGCTAGTTTGGTGGAACTGAACTCCTTCAGCTTTCTTTTGTCTAGGAAGCTCTTTATTTCACCATCTATTTTGAATGATAGCCTTGCTAGATAGGACAGTCTTGGTTGCAAGTTCTTGCTTTTTATTACTTTGAGAACTTCATGCCAGCCCCTTCTGGCTTGAAGTGTTTCTGTTGAAAAAATCTACTGAGGGCCTCATGGAGGCTCTCTTGTAGGTCACTGATTGTCTCTTTCTTGCAGCCCTTAATATACTCTCTTTGTCCTTAACATTTTCCATTTTTATTATGATGTGTCTTGGAGTGAGTCTCTGGGTTCCACTTGTTTGGTGCCCTCTGTGCTTCCTGGACTTGTATGGCTTGCTCCTTCACCAGCTTCTGTCATTATTTCTTCAATCAGGTTCTCTATCCCTTGCTCACTTTCCTCTCCTCTGCCATCTCTATAATGAAAATGTTGTTTTGCTTTATATTGTCCCAAAGTTCCCCTAAACTTTCCTCATGCTTTTTAAGTGTTGTGTTTTTGTTTTTTTTGCTGCTCTGATTGAAAGTTTTTTTCTACCTTATCTTCTAATTCACTTATTTGATCTTATGTTTCATTGAGCCCACTTTTAATTCCTTCTAGTGTATTCTTGATATCGGATATAGTATTCTTCATTTCTACCTGGTTCATATTTACAATATATATATATTTTAATGCTGATGTAGCTTTCACTAAGTTCCTGGAACTTCCCATTAAGTATCTTGTGGTTCTCACTAATTTTCTTAAACATCTTTGTAACCATTACTCTGAATTCTAATTCTGATAACTTGCTTACTTCCATCTCATCAATATCTTTTTCTGGAAATTTTTATTTTCTTTAGTTTGGGAATTGTTTCTTTTTCTCTCCATTTTATTTGTTTCTTTGTGTTTGTATCTGTGTATTAGATGTGTGTTGTCTTCCAGTTTTGTAGGGTGGACTCTATAGCGAATGACTTGTGGGACCCAGAGGTGTTTTCCTTATACTCTGAGCTATAAGCTTTAGGCATGTCCCTTTTGTGTTTTTTTTGGGGGGGGGGGGTTCGCCTGTTGTTCTTGGGTCTATATTGTTGTTTTTCCATGCCTGGGAGAACTTTCCTCTCAGTCTGTCTAACTATGAGGCTCAAACACTACCACATTATATGAGGTGCTTTACAGGTGCTGATGAGGCAAAATAAATTACAACCAAGCTGACAAGGAACAAACAGGAACTTACAAAACATCCTGACAATCACAATAAAAACAACTCAAGAAAAAGTGGAATTAGGAAAGAAAGAGAACACAACTATTAAGGCAAAAAAGAAAGAGAGAAAAGTATTATTGTTAACAGTAAAAAAAGTAAAAAATAAAGAAGCTACTGGGAGATAAAAAGGGGCAGAGAAACATTCTGAAAGGAAAGAAAGGAGAGGAAAAAACAAGGTAGAAGGTAGGAATCAGAAAATGGTTTTAAAAAAGATAGAAAAAGAGAGAAAGGGGGAAAAAAGTTATGCCAAGTGAACAAGAAGAGAAAGGTAAAGCAAGAGTGAGAAAGGACAATAAGAGATATGAAAGAAACAATACTGAAAAGCAATAAACTTAATTAAAATAATAATAATATCCAAGCAATAAAGCAGAGAATATCAAGAAAATCTTGAAAAAACAAAGAAACAAACAAAAATAAAACAAAACAAAAAAGCAAGCAAAGCAAGACAAAACAAATTTTAAAAAATGTTTTTCTTTTAAAAAGACAGCCAAGTGAAGTTCATTTGAGCAGCTTATGTTGTCTGAGGCCCACTGTTTTGTATGCTGATTTTGGGTCTCCTGGGAGATACTTTTATGTCAGCCAATGTCAAGAGTGCTCTAGGTTTGACTCTTGGTATCCTTATGTAGCTCATTGACCTGAGTATATCTGTGGACCACCTCCACCTGTCAGCTATTTCACCTCTGCTGTGGTTGCCTGGTCTTACTCCAGTGTCTTCCTAAGAGAGTCTTTAGGGTGCAGGCAAGCTAGTGTAGTTCCAGCTATTGGACCTCTTACTTAGAGGTTTCGCTGACAGGCACTCACTGTGAGGAAATTAATTTCTGCTTCAAAAGCAACTCCTCAGTTTTTATCATATCCTTCAACTCTAGCTCCCTATAAAATGGTCTGATACAGTTTTGGATTTAACTCAGTCTGTTATCTTTTATGTATGGGCAGTTGCAGCTGGCCTGGAGTCAATGGAATTGATCAAATGAGACTCCAGTGCACACTCTGACTGCACAGCCCCCAGAAAGGATTTTGAGCATTTTCTTTCGTTCCCAAGCAATACACCCTGAGAGTCTTACGCTAATAATGCCTTCCTCTGAGTTGTTGTCTCTTCCTTCAATGAACCGTGCCCAGTGGAGGTTATATGGGGGTTTAGCAAGCTGAACCAGCCCTTTTCCTGTTTGGGGTGGTGCTCCTAGCCAGCAGGAGAGGTAGTTATGCTCCACCTCCCCCTCTCCCAGTTCTGCTTGGCTGATCTCACAGGGTGCTCAGTTCAAACTCTCCTCAATGCGGACACAAACCCCAGCTTTCGCCAATCTGTCTCCCCAGTGTAATCCAGGAAGGTGGATGTCCTGAGATGTTGTTCAACAATCAAAAACATATATAAAGTAACACATAGGTAGAAAACCTGCTCTGTGAGGATCTGGCACCTTGTACCTCCAATCCAAGCAAGAGGGATTAAAAAGTCAGTTCCATGCAGGTCTTCTGCACAGCTGAACTCAGTAAGGCTAGGGGCATGATTCTCAGTTCTAGTTGCTATCCAAGCTCACTTCAGAGCATGTCAAAAATTTCCTCTATTCCCCTACAGCAGCTCTTGTCTCTCTCTGGTGGAGGAAGGGCTCCCTTCCCCTTCCCAGCACTATACAGTTCAAATGTTCCCTGGGGCTTGCTATGCTTATGGCATTGCATGTTCTCAAACATGAACAAATGGTGCTCCTCCTTATAACATGATGTGCTTTGTACAACATGTTACATCATTACTTTCCAGGACCAATAATGCACTCTGTTGAAGGAAGAGAAAATTACATAAGGATTAGACTTTAATTCTAAGTATTTTACATTGCCACCATCATGGCACAGGACTTTTCAGGGAGGCTGAAGTACAGAGTTCCTCTGTCCAGGTTACCAATGATTTCTACAGTAACTGCAAAAGCACAGTATTACTGTTTAAAGCATAATTCAAGCTAATTAGTGATCTTTCAAAGAAAGTCTTCAAGAGTATGAAACATTCTAACCCTCTATAAAGTGTGTTTGTGCATGTGTACACACACGTGAATAAGTTATAAGTCAAGGAGAAGGAAACTCAATGAGGAGAGCAGCCCAGCTGGGCTTGGCTCAGTGGTTGAGCATCAACCTAGGATTTAGGAGATTGGAGTTTGATTCCCAGTCAGGGCACATGCCCGGGTGGTAGGGCTGCAGCCAATCAATGACTCTGTCATCACTGATGTTTCTGTCTCTCTCTCCCTCTCCCTCTCTCTCTCTGAAAACAATAAAGATATATTTTTAAAAAAATAAGGAGAGCAAATAGCCTCCTGAAATGTTTCCTAATAATTTGTTGTATCAGGTTTGAACTCACAGTTTTCCTGGTCTTCAATAGTTTCCTTTCACTTTTCAGTTTTGTTTTGTGTATTCTTGTCCTTCCGCTTCAAATAAGTGAAGCTGTTTTTTAAAATCCATCTGTTTAATTGTTCATTCATTCACTTATATTCATGCATGCATTTGTTCCACCAAATGAGTGACTGAGGGTACAAAGATAAATAAGGCATGGTTTGTTTTCCAGAAGCTCACATATAAAATAAATGAACAAATATTTATTAAGGTATCATTTGAAGTATAATAGTGGTAGTGACAAAAAAAAAAAAAAAAAAAAGAAAGACTAGGATTGTATATGTACGTTAAACTGTGCCTAGGAGTGTAAAATAAGGAGAAGCATGACTGATAAGACAAGCTTAATTGGGTAAGAGTTGAAAAGAATGCTGAGGTAGGGTAGAAGTATTGGGAATTCATACCATTCCTTGGGAAAAACATTTTTTTATTTTGATTCTGTCATCTAACATATTAGTTATTCCTTTCTGTTAAGTATCATCTACATGGTTTATATCTTTTATGTACTTATTTGCTGCTGATGAAAAAAAATATTCAACAGGAGAAGCTAAAGGCAGAATAACTCTTATACATACTACTGAAGAATTCCCTAAATTATTTAACCTACCAACTTAAATCACCTTAAAATCCACATGACTTCATCAAATCAACAGGAATATTATGAGACCTCTCAAATGTTTTGCTATGATAAACATGCTCTGTAGTGATTAAAATGTCTTTGGCTGCAAACAATAGAAAATTCCAACTCAAGTGGCTTAAACAGTAACAATATGTATTATCTCACATAATAAGTCCAGAGGTAAAGCAGCTCCAATTGGTTAATTCAGGAGCTCAATGACATAAAGAACCTGAATTCCTCCAATTTTTACATTCTGCTATCCTTAGTATACTGGCTCATCTTTAGGACAGTGTTCTTCTTGGTCACAAGCTAACTGCAGTAATTCCAAACATTTCATCCAAACAAAACACTATCTAGTACAAAAGGGTATTATTTTTTCTGTTTTTGTTTTGTTTTGTTTTGTTTTGTTTTGTTTTGCTTTGCTTTGTTTTGTTTTAATCAGTGAAAAATTCTCCACAGTAGACTTCTAGCTTATGTTTCAATGATCAGAATTACACCACTCGCCCATTTCTAAGCTAGGCACTGGTGAGAGGTTACCAGGATTGGCATAGATTAATTAGCATTTACTCCTCAGCTAAGAATTAGAATATCCTTCCTAATCACTTGACCACAGGAAGTAGTGTAGACAAGTGCAACGCTACAAAGCACAGATCTTCTGGGAACAAAATTTAGAGAAGAATAGATTTTGGGATAACTAATAGGGCTTGCAATGCCTATGGCATTGTATGTTCTCAAACATGAACTAATGGTGTGCCTCCTTATAACATGATGTGTTTTGTACAACATCTTACATCATTACTTTCCAGGAACAATCATTTTTTTAGTAGAAAATATGTTTCTACCAGTCTCTATATGTCAAAAGCAATAAATATAAACATTTTTAAGAAATCATATTTCTGTGTTTCCTACTATTATTTCTTTTTTATTTTGTTGTCTGCTAATGATTGGTGCTAGATGACTGACTATGGCTTTCACAGATGTTTTTAAGTATAATAAAAAAATTATGTCTATAGATTTTATTTTTATGATTTAGCATTAAATTCTTTTGATATTATGAAGCAGTATAAGTCCATTGTATTTTAGTAGTAGTAGCAAGCAAACTGAGCTATTTATACATACTGTATTATCTCTTATCTAACAGCTGCTTTTCCTTATACATGTCCAGCATTTAATTTGATTGAAGGGCTTATACTTGGGACATAAATGTGCACACTGGAACATTTACTTCTTTAAAATTTGGGATAATAAAACCTTACATAAAAGGCAAGAACAAAACAAAACAAAACCCCTCAAAAACCAAAAATGCCTTCTAAGTGTGAAATTGTAGACATCAATGAGTAGAGTTGAGGCTCGTCTTGATCCTTTAAAATATATGACATTTAAGAATTTTTCTCTTTTACTCACTGGGTAAGGATGGCCTTGTTGAAAGATATTTCACACTGGCCAGGAAATGCCAAGATTGCCCAAGAAATACTGGCCACCACTTCAGTGTCTCCTTCAAATTTTGAAAAAATAATTTTGCATTTAAAAGTCAATTTCTTTTATTTTTCATTTTTATAATAATGGAAATGAAAAAGCAAGCATCCAAGTGATTTCACCCCTCTTGCTGGAGCCTGAATGGTTGCTGATTGCTGTAAGCTGAATTCTATTTTATTTACCTAGTATAACTAGTGTTACTAGGAAACCATGCTTCATAGTTTAGCATTTTATTCTGAAAAATACAATATCCAATATTGCAAAGGTATCTTGATGTGATTTAGACTTTTATATTTAAAGCCTTTCCACATTTTTCCAAAAGTTATTTTATGATGAATTAGGTAATACATATATACTTTCTTTTAGAAATTATTCAGCTTTCCCAAAACTGATTTATAGTTTACATTCTTACATTTCTGTCTACTTGCTACTTTGATCTAAGCCCTAAGTGAATTTTTTTGATGAAAACTGTGGATGTTAAAATAGTCATTGTGTTAATGGCAAAACTTATGTTGTATCTGCTTTGTAGTGATTTATTCTTACAATACAGTGTACCTTTGGGAAACTACATTATAAACACATATGGATTTTGATCTCTCTGTTGACATTTCCTATTAAATTGCAGATGAGTTTATCTGTAATTTCTCAAATCCACTCTTCAGATTGTTCAGAGGGTAAAATTATACTGGTATAACAACAACAATGACAAGACATCTTAGATTTATATTGTTCTTTCCAATGAATTATCTCATATGATTTTATCTCATGGGAGTTTCATGAGAAGGGTGAAATGATTAAATAAAGAAAAGAAGACTCATAGATGCAGACAATAGTACAGTGATTGCCAGAGGGAAGGGAGTTTGGGAAAGGTAGAAGAATGTTAAAGGGGGATAGATGGTGATGGAAGGATACTTGACTTGGGGTGGTAAAGACACAATACAATATACAGATGATGTATTGTAGAATTGTACACCTGAAACCTGTATAATTTTTTAATCAATGTCACCCCAATAAATTCAATAAATAAAAAAAATAATCATTTAAAAATAATTTTGCATTGGAAGTTCACAGTGGTGTTGAATACTTGTTTCAGTCTATGAATAAAGATCTGGAGTCAGGGCTTGATTTTGTTATCAGGCTTTTGTTTGCTTATTTATATCTAAAAAGGTAATGATTTTCAAAATATAAATATTGATATTGCCTTTCCCAAATGGCTAAGGTGATTATTTGTATTTAAGACTGCTTTTTCAGTATAGTAGCATACGTTCAGCCATAGAAGCACACTAAAATCTGGCAGATATATTAAAATTTTGAATTTGGTACCTTGCTGCTAAGCTACTGAAGCACAAAGAACAGGCTCAGGGATTCAGAACCTTTAGTATCAGTAAGAGAGCCAGCAGAAATAAAAACATTAAAAGAGATTTTTTTTTTAGCAGTAGTAATTAAAAGCCACTGACTCAACATAAGTGGTCCCATTAGCTATCTAAAAAGGTGTGCTATTATAATCCTCTGTCAATTCAAGGGTGTGAGTTTGTGTGTGTGTGTGTGTGTGTGTGTGTGTGTAGGGAATGGATTGCAAATATTATGACTTGACTCCCAATAAGTAGATACCATAAAAAGCTATTATCTGCCTATTAGCAGCATTGTAGTTGCAGATACATTAAGCCTGACCAAGCAATACACACAACAGAGCAAAGGAATTGGTGGATAAGAGTATGCTAATCACAGTTACAATGTTGTTCCAGGAGGTGGGATTGAGAAGATTTAATTAATTAAATAAATTACAGGAGTTATGCAACTACTTATTAAATAGTTACTGAACTGTAATTTAATTTATTCAAAAAATATTTCTAAATATCTCTTGGCTACCAGTCACCCTACTTGACCTGGGGAAAATGATAATAAATAATAAATATCTTCTGATCTCAAGGACATTTCAGTTCAGTGTGGAAAAGACAGACACAAGATAAAATATAAATAAATACAATACAATATTTTAAAATGTCACCATTACCAAATCAGATTATTCCAGAAATGAAAGGAGAATTCAGTGGTTAAAAATAATTTAATTTAATAGATTAATAGATCAAAAGACAAGAATCATATGATCATCTTTACTGATGCTGAAAACGCATGTGGTAATAATTCAAAATTTATTCTTGATAAAATATCTTTGTAAAATAGAAATAGACACTTCTTTAACATCATAAAATACACATATGTCAATGCTAATTTCAGTAATCATTATCCTTAATTGGAAACATTAGAAGCATTCCCATTAAAGTCAGGAATAAACTAAGAATCTTCATAATTATCATTATTATACATCATTGTCCTGGGTTCTACCAATACAATAAGACAAGAGAAAGATAGAACATAGTGGAAAGGACACTGACAATGAACAGGTTCAACCCTTAAACAACCAGCAACTTCCCCCTTCTGTCTTTTGGATGCTCACTCTTGGCACCTAGCCCCTGTGCCATGAGAAAACCTAAGTTGACTGCAAGGAGGGCCACATGGACAAGTCCACAGCCCCAGACAAGCTTTTAATGGATGGCCAAAGCCAACTTGCCATCTTGAAAGCCAGTCCTCCAAATTCCAGTCAAGCTGACCCAAATGATGCCAAAGAGTAAAACTGAGCTCTCATCTGACCTCTATCCCAATTGAAAATTTTTGAGCAGAACTAGTGTTTGCTGTTGATTCTTAGCTTTTTAAAATACAGTTGACCATTGAGCAATGCTGGACTTAGGAGCACTGAACCCCCCACACAGTAAAAAATCCACAGATAACTTTTGACTCTCCCAAAACTTAACTGCTAATAGTTAACTACTAAAACTTTACTGTTGACTGGAAGCCTTATCAGTAACATAAACAGTAGATTAACACATATTTTGTATGTCACATGTATTATATGCGGTATACTTACAATAGAGTAAGCTAGAGAGAAGAAAATGTTACTAAAACAAGGAAGAGGAAATACATTTATAGTATTTATTGAAAAAACACACACATATAAGTGGGTCCATTTTTTTCAAGGGTCAACTGCAGTGTCACTTATAAGATCCTATTTTATACATTTAAATTCTATTGAAGTAACCAGATCAGCTATTGCTATATGATCCCATTTTGAGATAAGCAGATCAGGAGGCTGAATGGTAAACGCAAAGTACACACTTATCTAAGGGCAAAGGAAGTGCTAGATCTGGCTCTTTTTATTCCTGATTCTACAGTGGATGGTCTCATAGTGGGTGGTAGTTCAACACTTGCTACCATTGGAGAGGGGTAGATAGTCTCAGGGGCTGGAGAACAAATGACCCAGCCAAGGCAGGACTCCATTTGCTTGCCTCTCAGTATTTCTCTTTCAGGACACACATTCTGGGAAAAATGGAACATTGTGGTAATATTGACTTGTTTTTCTTTTCTTTCCTAGCTCTATTCTGAGTTCCTTTCCAAATAAATATTTTAGGTATCAAGGGTTAGTTTTTGCTCCAAGAACTTCAATATTTGATGAGTTTGGTAACTGAGAAGCTGATAAGAGACACATCCCACTGTTGCTCTTAAATTGCTTTTATACTTTTTTCCTAAATTTAAACTTAAAGATGAATCCTAGATACAATTCACTGGTCCAATTATATGTGACATTTCTTTTCTAAATTGGAGGAAGCCACAGAGGACAGCAATTGTTCATGGATGGGTCTTTATAGCAACCACCCTGTGCAGAGTGCCTGCTTCTTTAAGTTATGTGTAAAGGAGGTGATAAGCTATTTTTTCAACTCTTAGGTCATGCAAATATGACAGTAATGCTTCAAGACTTTTCCCCGTAGTGAAATATATTGAGAAGTTTGAAATAATGACAGGTAAGAGGTAATCTCTTAAACTTTGAAATTTAAGAAACTACAAAGAAAGTTTCTAAACTATATTAATCTCTTTGGTTTTCTCCTTTGCTTGAGTATTGGGCCATTCCTTCTCCAGCCCCCTGACTTCCCAGAGGGTCCCCGTCGTGCTGAGTGTTTTCCTCCACTAAACACCGGGATCACCTATGTAGTGTTTTTGTTTGTTTGTTTGTTTGTTTTTTTGTCATTTTAAAAATAAAAATCAAATGATGAATCACATAACTGGCAGCCTTCTTTCTTAAGAAGCAGCACCAATGTATCTGAAGCCTAGGTGAGCAGTGCTTTAATTTATTCAAATAAGTGAATAATGTACCTCAATCCAAAGGAAAATTTTGAAATAGATTCCTTGTCCATATTTTGCAGAGGAGAAGATGAGATGAAGAAAGTGTGCTGGAGAATTTCCTTTTTTGCTGCCTGGCCCCTTAGGATGGGTGACTGCCTGTGTGACCACATTCCCCTGACTATAGTATTGTGTAAAAGTGAACACCTGGCTCTGATTGGTCCACACATTGCTTGCCAGTGACCCAAGACTCGAGTGGATGGTCTGACCATGAAAGAGGTGCTACCACAACCTAATATTTGCTCTCTTGAGAAGGAACTAAACATTTCAAGAGTAAGTCACTAACTTAAGGATTTATAGGCCTAATGAGTAGGCTGCTATTTTACAGTAGTGTTTAAAATGGTTAAGTAGAGGAAACTCAACAACAGGAAAGAGAATGACAAACATTCTAAGAAGCACAGAATTGGTGAGAGAAAGGGAGACTAGAAAGTGAATACTCCCCAAAGTTACCTTGGAGTTCACCTTTGACCTTGGGGCTTACTCTTGGTTTTCCATATTACTCCACTGAATTAAAAGCAAATTCTCTTTATTTCTTAAGAGAGATGGGGTGATTTTTTTTTTTTTTTTTTAGTTTTAAGAACCTTAAATGGAAGAAAGAATTTATTGCTGGATATTATATAGTTAATTATTGGGGTACAAATCAGGCATACATCACTGTAGATCTCTCCCAGCTTTAAACTCAATCTTTAATCCCAAGAAATATTTTCAATATTAACTAGGGCCCTGTTGGAAGGCTCAAAGATTGGGCCAGATTTTGTAGATTCTAAGCAACATGGCACTCCATTGATAAAAGAGTTTTGGGCAACCTTCAAATTAAGCCAATTAGGCAGCCATGTACTTTGTTAATGAGCATTGCTGTTTCATTGATTTTAAGGTAAGTATGATTTAGATCAATGCCTTGAAACACTGTAAATTACCACTTGGAGAGCTTTACATTTTCTTTTAAAAGCAGCCCTTATCTTCATTGTAACAACTGCACTTTTTATTTTTTATTGAATTTATTAGGGTGACATTGGTTAATAAAATTATGTTTCAAGTATACAATTCTATAATACATTATCTGTCTATTGTATTGTGTTCACTTCTCTAAGTTAAGTCTCCTTCTATCACCATTTATTTCCCCTTAGCCCTCATCTACCTCCTCAAATCCCACCTTCCCTCTGGCAATCAACACACTGTTGTTTGTCGCAGGGGAGGGTTTTGAGGGTTGGGTGAGAAGGCTAAGATATTAAGCAAAGAAAAAAAAAGAGTCATGGACACAGACAACAACTGTGCTTTATATTATTTCTGTCTTTGAATATTTTATTGTTTAGTCTTCAACACTCTGGTATATAATTTCATGAAATATATATATACACATATATATATACACACACATACATGTATATATGTATATATATGTATATATGTATATGTATGTATATATGTATGTATATATAATAAATATATATTCATTTTCTTTATCTTTATTGTTAAAAATATTACAGATGTCCTCTTTTTATCCCCAGTGATCCCCTCCACCTCGCATCCATCCCCCCAGGCCTCCCCCAGACCAGTGTCTCTGTCCATGGGTTATGCTTATAAACATATAAATTCTTTGATTAATCTCTTCCCACCTACTCCCCCACCCCTGCCTTCCCTCTGAGATCCCTCAGTCTGTTCCATGCTTCTATGGCTCTCAGTCCATTTTGTTCATCAGTTAATTTTGTTTATTATATTCCACATATAAGTGAGATTCTGTGGTACTTGTCTTTCTCTGACTTATTTCACTTAGCATAATACTTTCCAGTTCTCTCCATGCTGTCCCAAAGAATAAAAGACCCTTCTTTTTTTTACAGCTGCATGGTATTCCATGGTGTAAATGTGCCACAGCTTTTTTATCCACCCATCTACTGATGGGCACTTAGGCTGTTTCCAGATCTTAGCTATTGTAAATTGGGCTGCTATGAACATAGGGGTGCATAAGTTCTTTGTGATTGTCTTTTGGGTTCCTTAGGGTATATTCCCAGAAGTGGGATCACTGGGTCAAATGGCAGTTCAATTTTTAATCCTTTGAGGAAACTCCATACTGCTTTCCATAACGGCTGCCCCAGTTTACATTCCCACCAGCAGCATACTAGTGTTCCTTTTTCTCCATACCCTCGCCAGCACTTGCTGTTCATTGATTTATTGACGGTAGCCAGTCTGACAGGCGTGAAGCGATACCTCAACATGTTTTTAACTTTCATCTCTCTGATGATTAGTGATGTTGAGCATTTTTTATATGTCTCTTAGCCATCTGTATGTCCTCTTTGGAGAAGTGTCTATGTAGGTCTTTTGTCTATTTTTTAATTGGATTGTTTGTCTTCCTATTTTTAAGCTGTATGGGTTCCTTATATATTTAGGATATTAACCCTTTATCAGATGTGTCGTTGGCAAATATGTTCTCCCATACAGTGGGCTCCCTTTTCATTTTGTTGATGGTTTCTTTTGCTGTGCAGAAGCTTTTTATTTTAATGCAGTCTGATTTGTTTATTTCCTCCTTCATTTCTCTTGCCCTAGTAGATGTATCAGCAAACATATTGCTATGAGAGATGTCTGAGATTTTGCTGCCTATGTTTTCCTCTAAGATTTTTATGGTTTCATGTCTTACATTTAAGTGTCTTATCCATTTAAAGTTTACTTTTGTGTATGGTGTAATTTGGTGGTCTAGTTTCATTTTTTTGCATGTATCTGTCCAATTTTCCCAACACCATTTATTGAAGAGACTGTCTTCACTCGATTGTATGTTCTTGCCTCCTTTGTCAAATATTAATTGAGTGTGATGGCTTGGGTCCATTTCTTGGTTCTCTGTTCTGTTCCACTGATCTATATGTCTGTTCTTGTGCCATTACCAGGCTGTCTTGATTATAGTGGCTTTGTAGCATAACTCGATATCTGGTATTGTGATCCCTCCAATTTTGCTCTTCTTTCTCAAGATTGCCGTGGCTATTCAGGGTGTTTTTTTGGTTCAATATAAATTTTTGAAGTGTTTGTTCTAGATCTGTGAAATATGCTGTTGGTATTTTAGTAAGGATTGCTTTGAATATATAAACTGCTTTGTGTAGTACGGGCATTTAATGATGTTAATTCTTCCAATCAATGAAAATGGTATATTTTTCCATTTGTTTATTTTCCTCTATTTCTTTTTTCAGTGTACTGTAGTTTTCTGAGTAAAGGTCTTTTACAACTTTGGTTAAGTTTATTCCTAGGTATCTCATTTTTTTAGTTGCAATTATAAGTGGGATTGCTTTTTTAGTTTCTCTTTCTGAAAGTTCATTATTGATGTATAAAATTTCCATCAATTTTTGGATGTTAATTTTGTATCCTGCTACCTTGCTGAATTCAGTTATTAAATCTAGTAGTTTTTTGGTGGAGTCTTTATGATTTTCTATGTACAATATCATGTCATCTGCAAATATGAGAGTTTTGTTCCTCCTTTCCAATTTGGTTTTCATTTTTTCTTCTTGTCTGATCTTTGTGGCTAGAACTTCCAGTACTATTTTGACTAAGAGTAGTAAAAGCAGACACACCTGTCTTGTTCTTGTTCTTGTTCTTAGGGGAATGGTTTTAGTTTTTACACATTGAGTATGATTTGTCATACATGGCCTTTATTATGTTGAGTTATGATCTCTCTATTCCCACTTTGCTGAGAGTTTTTCTTAAAAATAGGTATTGCATTTTATTGAATGCTTTTTCTGCATCTATTTATAAGACCATGTGATTTTTGTCTTTCAGTTTGTTTATGTGAAGTATCATGTTTATTGATTTGCAAATATTGTACCAGCCTTGCATTCCTGGAATACATTCCACTTGGTCATGGTGTATGATCTTTTTAATGTATTGCTGGAGCCTATTTGCTAATATTTTGTTCAAGATTTTAGCATCTATGTTCCTTAGGGATATTGGCCTGCAATTCTTTTTCTTTGTAGTGTCCTTATCTGGTTTTGGAATTAGGCTAATGCTGGCCTTGTAAAAAGAGCTTGAAAGTGTTCCTTCCTCTTGGATTTTTTGAAATAGTTTGAGGAGTGTAGGTGTTAATTCTTCTTTGAATGTTTGGTAAAACTCCCCTGTGAAGCCATTTGGTCCAGGGATTTTGTGTGCTGGGAGCCCTTTGATTACCGCTTCAATTTCATCAGAAGTTATTGGTCTATTCATATTTTCTGACTCTTCTTGATTGAGTTTTAGAAGGTTGTATTTTTCTAGGAATTTGTCAGTTTTATCCAGGTTGTCCAGCTTGGTGGCATGTAGTTGTTCATAGTATTTTCTTGCAATCCTTTGTATTTCTGAGGGGTCTGTTGTTATTTCACTTCTTTCATTTCTGATTTTATTTGACTCCTCTCTCTTTGTTTCTTGATGAGTCTGGCTAAAGGTTCCTCAATCTTGTTTATCTTTTCAAAGAACCAGCTCTTGGTTTCATTGATCTTTTATAATTTTTTTCAAGTTTCTATGTCATTAGTTTCTGCTCTGATTTTTATTATTTCCTTGCTTCTACTTGCTCTGGGCTTTTCTTATTGTTCTCTTCCTAAGTTTTTAAGTTGTAGGGTTAGAGAGTATATTAGAATTTTTTCTTGTTTTTTGAGGTAGGCTTGTAGTGCTATGAACTTCCCTCTCAGGGCTGCTTTCATTTTATCCCATAGATTTGCGGCTGTGCTTTTTAAAGAGATATTATGCCTTCAGTAATTATTCATGTATTACATCATAGGCTCCTGTGTCACGTTTGTTTCAATATAATTAGTTCATGTTTATTCTATTTTACAATTAATTTGGGGAAACCAGGAGCAGTTGAGCCACTAGAATGAATTTAATCTATTGAAAAATTTTATCTTCAAGAAACTTATTCTGAGTTACATTTCTTTAGATTTCTGACATATTTGAATCAAAGATTTGAGCATACTAAAGTCACTGTCAGTTATCACCAGGGAATGCATTTACAAATATTTTTCAATTTGGTAATCACAAAAAATTTTGACATATATTTTAAAACTGTCAGTTTATCATTCTGTAGTTACCACCAAGGATAAAATTCATTGTATTTTTAAATGGCCTAGTGTGTTATAAAAATCAATTTTGCCATTGTCTTTTGGGTATTGCAAATGCTAAGACCATATTAAAGTAAAGGGTTTATATAATCTTTATGGAGAACTCTGTGATAAACCATGTATATGAAATTTTATGACATGTATACATCAAACATATGACTATGAGGCCTTGTGATGAGTGGTAGAATTAATTACTTCTCAGGCCTTTGCATTCATCACTTTGAAAATGGCAGGGGCAATGACCATGATCTGTGGTGCTAGAATGGTTTAGTAATCACAGTGCCTACATTCTCCATTGTGCACAAAGAAAGTTTCTTCATGGATGTTTAAAAGCATTAAATTAAAATTTATATATTAAATGTAATTTTACTTGAATTTAAAGAAAAAACACTGAAGTAAACCTTAAGAATCTTCTGTACTTCAAGTAAATATTTTCTCCTTTTCCTAACAAGTGATACAGATACCATTATAATAACCTGGTTATTATTTAATAGGAAAGGAGAAAAGGAAAGACTATATAATATAGGCATACCATTTACACAGCTTTGCCAAGACGTTGCCCTTTAACACTCTCCAGGTTTATTCCCTGCAGATCTATGGGGGAAAGGACAGGACAAAGGCAGTTTAGATGTATGCTCAGTAAAGTCTGGGTGACTCAGGAAGGTGCTTACCTATCAGTCACACTTGGGAGCAGGTCACTGATCAGAATAGGCTTTGCCACTGCAAGGGTGCTAAATCTGAGATACTTAACTCCTGAACAAAGAAAGTTCTCTTTCTTGCTCTCTTGCTGCTCCCTTCTGACTCTTGGCTTGTAAGGCTCTCACCCTCTGCACTTCTCTACATGGTCCACAGCCATGTGAGACCCACATAATAGACTAATGGACTAAATCTAACCTAATGTTCTGCCAGACTCAACTCAACTATGGAAAGAAAACTCTGGACACTGTCCCTTCTTTTAGCTCTACAGAACCTCCAGCTACATATTTTCCAGGACTGGTTTAAAGGACATGGGACTTTGCAAACAGGGATATAATTCCATGCAAATAAAGTTTCTACTACATCTCATCCTCCTGTGGGGTTCTCTGGAAGTTCTTATTCCAGAGGCACCTGAAGAACACCACTCCCACTAGCACTGGAGGAATTCCACCCAATCAATCTTCCAGCAACACTACTGTTACCTTAGAGATTCTTCAGGTTTCTGGCTCAAAATAGAGGACTAAACATTTCTTTATATGTGTCTCTCATTAAATTCAAAGAAGATGCTACTGAATACATGTAAATGGGAATAGAATCACTAGAGGTAGTGCAGAAGGTGATGTAGGCAAGGGCAGCAGTAAACCAGGCACTTTGATAGAGAATTTATGAAAGATTGAAAAGAGATGGAATTATACTAAGAATAAACTAGGCTGGAGGGCACTTCATCTCACAGAAGTCTAAGGTGGAGAATTATCCCTGTGGGGAAGAATACTTCTTCACTCAGAGACTTGGAAGCAGTATACAGACAGAACAAAAAGTGCAAGGAGGGAACCATTGAAATAATTAGTGGAAGGGACCTTTTCAGAACAGACATGTTAGTCTTGCCTTTACATTTTTCTTTCCTACTTTCCTCTGTCATCAATATACTGAGTTCCAGGCCTCTTGTGTTTATTCTCAGACTAAATTCAGACAACTGCACTGTAAAACAATAAACTGACCTGTTAAGGCGTAGATCTGGTATAGGCGCAAAGGGTATAGCTCATAATTTTAGCCTGATGACTGAGGCTGTGCCAGCTGGAGTGGTTGTGGGTGTGGTTCAAGTACAGATGTTTTTTCTATCTCCAAGCATCTCCATGAAAGGCTTGCTTGCAGCCAGCCCTCCCATTGAGGCAAACAGGACTTGTGCTTGCAGAGGTGTGCCATCCTAGCTGCCTTCATTCATAAATACAAACAGATATCTCTGGATTGTTAAATATTTGAAGAAATAAATGGGACAAAGGAAAAGCAGGAAAAACAAGCTCCACCCTCTGAAAAAACAGACAAATCTTAGACAAAGAATAATTTTTTAAAATATATTTTTATTGTTGACAGTATTTCTGATGTCCCTCATTTTCCTCCATTTTCTCCCCTCTGCTTAGCCCCTATCTCTCTTCCCTCTCCCAAGGTGTTTACAACCCTATTGTTTGTGTCCATGGACTATGCATCTAAGTCTATAAGTTCTTTGGTTTCTTTCTTCTCCCACCCCCAACCCCCCGCCTCCCCACATACACCAGGATATGTCAGTCTGTTCCAGACCTCTGTGCCACAGGTCTTATTTTGCTGATCAATTCATTTCATTCATTGGATTCTGCAAATAAGTGAGATCATGTGATATTTGTCCTCTGATTGGCTTATTTCACATAGTATAATAGTCTCCAGGTCTCTCTATGCTATCTCAAAGAGTAAGAGATCCTTCTTTTTTGCAACTGCATAGTATTTCATTGTGTAAAGGTACCATGACTTTTTCATTCATTCACCTACTGATGGGCAGTTGGACTGATTCTAAATCTTAGCTACTATAAATAATGCTGCTTTGAACATAAGGGTGCATATATTCTTTCTGATTGGTTTCAGGGTTTTTAAGATATATTCCCAGAAGTGGGATTGCTGGGTGAAATGGCAGTGCCATATTTAATTTTTTGAGGAAACTCCATATTGTTTCCCATAGTGGCTGCACCAATCTACATTTCCACCAGCAGCTAACTAGTATTTCATTTTCTCCAAATCCTGGCCAGCACTTTTTGTTTGTTGATTTATTGATCTTAGCCATTCTTACAGGTGTGAGGTGATATCTCATTGTTGTTTTAATTTACATCTCTCTGATGATTACTGGTTTTGAGCATTTTTTCATATATCTCTTTCACCGTTTGTATGTCCTTTTTGGAGAAGAGTTTATTCAGGTCCTCTGCTCATTTTTAAATTGGATTTGTTTGTATTCCTTTTGTTGAGTTGCATGAGTACTTTATATATTTTGGAGATTAACCACTTATCAGATGTATAGTTGGTGAATATGTTCTTCCATACAGTGGGTCCACTTTTCATTTTGATGATGGTTTCTTTTGCTGTGCAGAAGCTTTTTATTTTGATGTAGTTCCATTTGTTTATTTTTCCTTTGTTTTTCTTGCCCTAGGGGATGTATTGGGGAAAATTCTGCTATGTGAAATGTCTGAGATCTTACTGCCTATGTTTTCTTATAGGATTTTAAAATTTTCATGGCTTATATTTAAACATATTATCCATTCTGAGTTTATTCTTGTGTATGGTGTAAGTTGGTGGTCTAGTCTCATCTTTTTGCATGTACATGTCCAATTTTCCTAGCACCACTTTTTGAAGAGATAGCTTCACTACATTGTATGCTCTTGCTTCTTGCCAAATTGAGCATAGTGGTGTGGGTCAATTTCTGGGGTCTCTGTTATGTTCCATTGGTTTATATTCCTGTTCTTGTGTCAATACCAGGCTGTTTTTATTACAGTGGCTTTGTAGTATAGTTTGATATTCTGTATTGTGATCCTTCCAACTTTGTTCTTTCTCAAGATTGCTGTGGTTATTCAGGGTTTTTTTTGGTTCCATATAAAGTTTTGGAGTACTTGTTTTAGCTCTCTGATGTATGCCGCTGTTTTTTTTTGTTGTTTTTTTTTTTAATAGGGATTGCTTTGAATCTGTAGATTTTTGGGGTGGTATGGACATTTTAATAATGTTAATTCTTCCAATCCATGGTATCTTCTCCCACTTGCTTATATCTTCCTCTATTTCTTTTTTCAATGTCTTATACTTTTCAGAGTGCATGTCGTTTACCTCCTTAGTTAAGTTTATTCTTAACTATCTTTTTGTTGGTGGTGTTGCAATGGTGAATGGGACTTTTTTTAATTTTTTTTTTTTTTTTTAGTTTCTCTTTCTGAGAGTTCATTATTGGTGTATAAAAATGCCATCAATTTCTGGATGTTGATTTTGTATTCTGCTACCTTGCTGAATTCGTTATGTCTAGAAGTTTCCTGGTGGAATCTTTAGGGTTTTCTATGTACAATATCATGCCATCTGCCAATAGTGATAATTATACTGTCTCCTTTCCGATTTGTATGTCTTTTATCTTTTCTTCTTGTCCGATGACTGTGGCCAGGACTTCTAGTACTATGCTGAGTAAGAGTTGTGAAAGCAGACAACCCTGTCTTGTTCCTGTTTTTAAGGGAAATGGTTTTAGTTTTTGCGCATTGAGTATTATGTTGGCTGTAGGTTTGTTGTATATGGCCTTTATTATGTTGAGGTATGATTCCTCTACTCCCACTTTGCTGAGAGTTTTATGAAAAAAGGGTGCTGGATTTTGTCAAATGCCTTTTCTGGGTCTATTAGTATGATCATGTGATTTTTATCTTTCATTTTGTTTATGTGATATATCACCTTTGTTGATTTGTGAATATTGTCCAGTCTTGCATCCCTGGAATAAATCCCACTTGATCATGGTGTATAATCTTTTTAATATATTACTTGAACTGATTTGCTGATATTTTGTTAAGGACTTTAGCATCTATGTTCATCAGGGATATTGGCTTATAATTCTCTTTCTTTATGGTGTCTTTATCTGGCTTTAGAATTGGAATAATGCTGGCCTCATGAGAAGATCTTAAAGAGAGAATCTTAAAAGTAGTAGGAGAAAAGCAATTTGTTACCTACAAAGGAGCTCCCATATGTCTGTCAGCTGATTTCTTATAAGAAACTTTACAGGCCAGAAGGGAATGGCATGAAGTATTGAAGGCAATGAAAAGCAAGGATTTGAAGACAAGACTGCTCTATCCAGCAAGGTTATCATTCAAGATAGATGGTGAAATAAAGAGCTTCACAGAGGAATAAAAAAGGCTAAAGGAGTTTGTCATCAAACCAGCATTGCAAGAAATGTTAAATGGATGGCTATAATAATAATAATAATAATAATATATATATAGAAACATAGGCATGAAGAATAAAAATGACAATAAATAGGTACCTATCAATAATAACCTTAAATGTAAATGGACTAAATGTTCTGATCAAAAGACAAACCTTGGACAAAGAATTCATTTAAAATCATTTATTTCATATTCATTCAACAAATGTTTGCTAAATATTCAATGTGTTTCAAGCTATGTTGTAGGCACTTGGGCATATCAGTGACTAAAACAAAGATCTCGGCTTCATGGAGAGAGACACTTTAGCAGGAGAGACAATCAACAAATAAATAATAAGCATAATAAATATGTAAATTATGTAAGACTGTAAAGATGAAAACAGAGCACATAAAGCATTATAAAAGGGATAAAAGTATTGGGGAGTGTTCAAATGAGTTATAGTTTTAAATAAAGTAGTCAGGACAAGGATTGTTGAGAAGATTCCATTAGAGCAAACAATTGAAGCTGGTGAGGGGTTAGCTAAGACAAAAAAGCTTCCCAGAAATATGAAATAGCCTGTGTAAAGAGCTAACACAGGAGCATTGTAGTACCTTTCAGTTAAGCAAGGACATATTACTTGTGGTGGCAAGAGAGGATTGAGGCAGGATAATAGGAGAGGAGGGAGATCACTCAGGCCACATCTTGTAAGGCTTTGTAGGTTATTGTAAGGACTTTGGCTTTTACTCTGAGTGAAATGGGAAGCCCTTCTTAGAAAAGGAGCAAAGAATAACATGATCTAACTTCAAATTTAAAAGGATCATGCTGGCTGCTGTAGGGGACGCAGACAAATGTACAAGGTAGAGGACAGTTCAGAGACTATTGTTGAAATCCAGGCAAGTCATTCAGAGACTATTGTTGAAATCCAGGCAAGTCATGAGGCTAGGTTGGGCTCTGTTGTTAGCAGTGAGGATAGTGAGAAGAGGTTGCATTTAGAATGTATTCTGGAGGTACAGCACCTGAAAAAAAATTATACCCTTTTTAAGAGTGATTTGATGGAGGAAATTCAAGCTCAGTCACCATGAGTTAATATAAGACCGAAAGAACTTAATTTAAAAAATAATAACCCTCAAAGGGATGCAATAAGATAATAAAAAAAGCTTTTATAGAAATAAGAAACCTCCATTGTTTCCAAAATTAAAAACTTTCTAGATAAACTGAAAAAGACAATTGCTGAGAGTTCTGAAAGATAAAGGAAAGAAATGTCTTACTATGTAGAGAAAAAACACAGATAAAAATTTGGAGGGAAACATGTAGACTTGGAAGATAGGTTCAAGAAGCCTAACTTGTGAATAACAGGACTTCCAAATGGTGGAAAATGTACAGATGTGATGGAGGTGGGAGAGTAAAAATTAAATAAGTTTTAGAAGAAAATTTTCATTAGCTTAAAAAAAAAACAGTGAGGAAAAGACTTGATATCATATTTTTAAAACATTTAAAAAAGTCAGGAATAGTAAAAAGAAAAAAAACTGTTACACACCTAGACATATCCTGATGAAATTTCTGAATTCCAAGAATCTTCAAAAATTTTAGATTTCTATATTCATAGAAAACTAGCTCCATATTTTCATTTGCTACATTCAGAGATGAAAGGCAGTGTTTTGAGAGAAATGGATTGTGATCTAAGCTTTATATAAATTGATAAGATATTGTAGAGCAAATAAAATTTATACCACCAATGTACACTACCTGAAGAAAAATATTGAGGAAGAAAATAGCCAAAAAGAAAAAGAGAATGGATTCCATTCAATAGTTTGTATGACTAAAACTAGAGGATATTATTGATATGATAAAAAGGGAAATATTTCTTCTCTCAAAAAGAGAAAATATCAATTAAATCTTTTTCTTTCTTTCTTCTCTTTCTTTTCTTTCTTTCTTTCTTTTTTCTTTTTTTTCTTTTCTCTTTCATCTATCTAATCTTTTATTCATCTATTATTTATCTATATCTATCTATTTATCATCTATCTATATCTATCTATATATATCTATCTATTTATCTATCTATCTATCTATCATCTATCTATCATCTATCTATCATCTATCTATCTATCATCATCTATCTATCTATCTATCTATCTATCTATCTATCTATCTATCTATCTATCTATCTATCTATCTATCATCTATCATCTATCTATCTATCTATCATCTATCTATCATCTATCATCTATCTATCTAATCTATCTACCTATCATCTATCTATTATCTATCTATCATCTATCTATCTATCTATCTATCTATCTATCTATCTATCTATCTATCTCTATCTATCTATCTATCTATCTATCTATCTATCTATCATCTATCTATCTATCTATCTATCTATCTATCTATCTATCATCATCTATCTATCATCTATCATCTATCTATCATCTATCTATCTATCTATCATCTATCTATCATCTATCTATCTATCTATCTATCTATCTATCTATCTATCTATCTATCTATATCTATCTATCTATCATCTATCTATCTATCTATCTATCTATCTATCTATCTATCTATCTATCTATCTATCTATCTATCTATCTATATCTATCATCTATCTATCTATCTATCTATCTATCTATCTATCTATCATCTCTATCTATCTATCTATCATCTATCTATCTATCTATCTATCTATCTATCTATCTATCTATCTATCTATCTATCTATCTATCTATCATCTATCTATCTATATCTATCTATCATCTATCTATCTATCATCTATCTATCTATCATCTATCTATCTATCTATCATCTATATCTATCTATCATCTATCTATATCTATCATCTACCTAATCATCTATATCTATCATCTATCTATATCTATTTATCTATCTATCATCTATCTATCATCTATAAATCTATATCTATCATCTATATATCTATCATCTATCATCTATCTATATCTATCATTTATCATTTATCATCTATCATCTATCATCATCTATCATCTATACCTATCTATCTGTCTGTGTATCTGTATCCATCTCTAGATATCATCTAGCTAACATCTAGCTAGCTATCATCTACTTCCTTAGATAATAAAAATATTACTGGAAAATGATAATGCAAGTATAAGTAAACCTCAAAATAGAAGAGGCATATAAAGGAAAACTAAATGATAGCCTATAGCTGAAATTCTAAACTATCTTTGCAAAATCCAGGAAGAAATTGAGACTAGGACTAAGAAAAGGAAACTCTGGCCCTAGCCAATTTTGCTCAGTGGTTAGAGCATTGGCCTGCAGATTAAAAGGTCCCAGGTTTGATTCTAGCCAAGGGGAAAATATATCCTTGTATCCTCTGGTGAGGATTAAAAAAAAAAAAAAAGAGAGAGGGAGCTCTAGGTTGGAAGTTAAAGCAATCTCTTGTTTCATTTCCAGTTAGGGGAATATTGGCAAATAATATATCTTAAAGAAGGTAATGGTTATTACATTGTATACGTCATCAGCCAATTTGAAAAGCACAGGAAAATTTCCTAATTAATTTTGGCAGGAAGAGAGGAGAAAATTAAAAAAACAAAAATAAAACACACACACACACATCCAGACAACAAGTAACAAAGTGAATAAAAGGAAATCATAAAAGTTACAAGTAAAAACATGGAGAGGATGGGAAGTAAAGTGAACTACAGTATATTACTTTCCAAGATAATTGTGGACAAACTGAATTTACCTATCAAATATGGAGAGCAATAAATTGGAATAAAACAGTAAATCCAGCTATACAGTTAAATCAAAGTAACAAAGAAAGACCAAATATAAAGTCTCATTTTTAAAAAAGGATGCAATATTTCTTTGTCACTTAATGCACCAGAGACTGCCTATTTGTGCTTAATAGAATTCCCTTGAGCAGTTCAAGATGCCCCAGCAATAATTTCCTTATGGAGAGGAGTCCTGGGTACTAAACCTTCCTAGGAAATTCTGAGCATTTAATCTGATCAGAGTTCAGGGACTAAACTGATAATTAGCCAGAGTTCCTCCAGGTGAGAAAAGCAAGGAAGAGTTAAATTATGCTCCCCTTTTTGTGGGAATCTTCTTTATTAGTAGAACCCACTAGTAGAGAAGATTCTGCCCTGGGTTTCCACCTTAACAGATTTTCCAGTATAATCACACTCAGATGAGGTCTTGGATTTTGTAATTTTCCTAAGCTCCCTGGGGGTTCAGAAATGCAGCTGTGTTCAGAAAAGTTTCCTCTTGCTTTAGGTTCAGCTTATGTTAGTAGTGTCCAATACAGTGAATATAGAACAGAAATGTCACAACCTGAACTATATATTAGTAATCCTGACAGTCCTGGAATGTGCCCCTGGTCTAGGCATACACAGTAGAAATATTTCATGCTTTGGCCTACCTCACTGGCTTGACAGTTGACAATAGCACAGACACCAGCAGGATTAGGCAGCCCTTAAGGTTAGAAAGCTTACTTCTGCTTCCTAAATGTAGGTGCTCAAAATAAGCAGGTAGTCACTATTAGCAGTTAGAAAACTTCTATATGATGTTGATGAAATTCATTTTTGCTTGCCCAATGACAAAAATCTAGGGACAGGAAATATGTGTTACAAGTTAATTTTTGCTCTCTGTGCTAGACAGATGAATGCTGACATCACTCTCTCTATTGAAGGAACCATCACTATTTTTCAGTTAGCTCAGTTACATATAAAATGTGTTTTAATCATGTTTCTTTCTTTGGCCTTTGCCCTCCCATCTTTTTTTACAAAAAGGAGCAAGAGCCTCTACAAACATTTGATGTTATTTTTAAGATTCAATCCATGGACTAGTTGGTTTGCCCAGATGCAGTAGTATTATGGAGTTATAGTTAACTTTGTCTATTGGGGAAATATCTATAGTCTCAAAGTCACTTAGTTTCCAGATTGGACTAAGAATGGAAGGGAATAAAATAATGCACAAGTTCTTCCAGTTCTCCACAATTTTCCCCACACTGAGGTTCTGCACTTCTAACAATGACCATAAAACTTCCTCTACCTTCTAAGTCCTTCAATGTCAAAAACTCTGTAACCTTCTTGAACAGCAAGTTTCCAGCCTTTTGTGTTTGCATCAAGCTTCTGATTTCTAGATTTATTTTGCTTGACACAGTAAAAAGAGATTTACATATTCAAAATGGGCTATTTTGCAAGGTATTAGTCTGGTTCTTTATTGTTCTCATGGAGATGAATCTTAGCATAAAATATAGTGGGACAACCAGACATATGAGTGTCTTGATGTAATGCAATTTGAAATTCACAGAAATGCCTATAACGTATTCATGCCAAAAATGCTGCCCTGAAACTAATCAAGCTTTTAGCTCTAACTTCTAGCTTACAGAAGACACAGAGGAAAAGAGAGTTAATTAACACTATCTCCTCATGTCCATCACTCTAATACTCCTCCCTTTTCCTGCACCCTCAAGTCCTTCCATCTCATGTCTCTTCATTGCATTTGTCTGGAAAACCCTCGCTTTAATTGAACCCAACTCTCCATCCTCTGGCCCAACTCCATGCCTAATTCTGAGCAGTTACTTATGGCTGGTATAAAGCACACAACCATGCTAGCTGGTATCATTTTGAATCTCTGACCACAAACTTCAAGCGAGCCCTTGGTACTCTTTGGTAATTTCACTCTTCAGACATTCAAAACCTCTTCCCTCTTCCTCACTCTCTGCTGAACAGCTCCTTTTTCATTTTACTAAGAAAATAAAAAGCAGTCAAAGAACTTCCTCATCTTCCCACCACAACATTTATTTTTCTACCTTCATCTTTATCATAAATTCAGCCTTCCCTATTCAAAGATGGATAAACTTGCCTTGTACCTATCTAGGGCCAACTTTTTCCTTTCATGAGCTGGGATTCATCCTCTCTCAGCACTCAAAAACGTTGTTCCTGCAATGTTCCCTTTTATTCATGTGTCAAATTTCCCCATAAATTGGATCAACTTCAAGAAGGCAGTAATATCTCATTATAGCAAAATTCTAGGAAAGCGTTGGCTAAATTTAATGTATTAGCTTCTTAACTTCCAAATGTTCTTCCCTCACAGCCCTCCAAAATAAATTAAAGAGAATAATATAGTGAACATCTATGTCCCCACTGCCCAGCTTTAGAAATAAAATGTTACAAACACAAAGAGCTCTTTTATAACTCTCCTGGATCACATTCCCCCTGCCCCCCACCCCATGCCCTAATCCAGAGAGAGCTAATGTGAGCCTGTGAGAATGGAGCCACATAGATGCCCTGCAGCAGGAAGGGTGGTTGAAGATGGTCCCAGATTATTCTCCTCTGAATTTACCACTGTATTTCTTTCCCCGGGCTGCTCCCAGCAATGACTTAACATGGTGGGGATACAGACAGGTTCAGGTGCATTTCTGTTTGATACAGAACCTCTCTAATAGGAGACTTTGGCTTAAGGACTCCTCATTGGCCTGGCGACAACTTTCTTAGATTGCTGCTGCAGTCTGAGTCATTTCTCACTCAACCTTTGTTTTTTCCTGTCTCCTTTCACAGGCATCACCCTACATTGTGGTGTGAAGGTTTTTCCTTTTTATTCCTGCTTCTTCCCCTTTGCACTTTGCTGAAAACTTTAATGTCATCTAATCCCATCTTGGTGTCTGTTTCTTGGAGAACCAAAGTAACCCAAACACTATTCTGATTTTGGTGCTTATTTTTTTCATATCTATCTTCTATATATTCATATGTTATTATCTTATATTATTAATCTTTATACATAACCTTATGTAACTTGCTCATTTTTGCACAATGATATTTGTTTAAAAGATTATGTATGTTGAATTATGTAGTACATAATTCATACTTACTGCTATATTAATACATTATATAAATATACTATAATTTATTTATTCATTCTCCTGTTAAGGTACATCCATTTTGTTCCAACTTTTTGCCATTGGAATGTTGCAGAGAACACTCTTTTATCTGCCCCCATGGTACACTCCTATGAGAGTTTATAGGACTTAAGTGCTTAGTCATAGTGTATGTGCATCTTTGACTTGACAAGATATTGTCAAATTGTTCTCCAAAGTGGTTGTTTCCATTTTTACTTGTAGTAGCAATGAATGAAATGTTCTTGCTTCTCTATATTCTTGCCATCTCTTGATAAAGTCAAATTTTTTTAGTTTTTACTAATGTCATGGCTGAAAAGTACCTTAGCATGGTTTTAATGCCCATTTCCCTGATTACTAGTAAGACAACATCTTTTTATATATTTATTAGCCTTTTGGATGTCCTCTTCTTTGAAATATCTTTTTAAAGCTTTTGCCCATTTTTCTACTAGGTTGCTTTTTAATTGACATTGAAATTCAATTTTGAATCACAGAAGTTTAAAATTTTAATATAGTCACATAATTCAAAATTTCCTTTATGTTCTCTCTCTCTCTGTTGTTTTGATGTGCCAGGTTTCAGAAATTCTACTCTATCTTGAGATCATAAATATATTCTCACAATTTATTCTAGAGAATTTAAATTTTGGCTTTGGGATTTCAGTGTATCTGGAATTGATATCTTGTGTATCAACCCAATTTTTTTTTTCCATTTGAATACTAATTGACCTAACATCATGTGTTGCGTAGTCTTTTCTTACTGATTAGTAATGCCATATATCAACTATATCTGTATATATTTAGATCTACTTAAAAGCTTCTTATTCTGTTTTACTGATCTATTTGTCCATTCTGACTGATTATCACACCTTTTAAAAATTATTACAATTTTAAAACTCTTGCTATCTGTTTTTCTTCTTCAAAACAGTCTTGGCTTTTTGATTTTTGCATATCAATATAAATCTAAAGTTATCTTGTCATATTCCATGAGAAAACCTCTTGAGAATTTTATTGGAATTGCATCAAAGTAGTCAATTAATATGGGGAAAATGAGCATCTTTATAAAACTGACTCCTTTTATACATGAACATGGTTTATCTTTTGACTTATTCATATCTTTAATTTCTTTAAATAAAGTTTCATAATTTATTCCTAAATGCTTTATGTATTTTTGTTATTATTTCAAATGGCATTTTTTAAAAGTTCACTTTCTCATTCTTTTTTTATAGTAACTCTATTGATATTTGTATGTTGATACTGTATCTGGCAGTACTGATGGTATTGATGATCTCTCTTATTAAGTGAAGTATTTTTGACTACATATTCTTCTGGTTTTTCTATGTGGACAATTATATCATCTGTGAATAAAGACAATTTTATTTCTCTTTCTAATCCTTATGCTCTCACTAACACCTCTAGTATCAATCTCAACTTAATCAGGCTTTTATTCTCATCAATCCACTGAAACTGTTTTTACCGAAGGCATGGATAGCCTTCATGTTGCCAAATGCAATGATTGAATCTCAATCTTTAGATTAATCAACCTCTTAGTATCATTCAATAATTATGCCCTCCTTTTGAAAGACGTTTTTTCACTTATCTTCTGGGACAAAATCTTCTCTTGGTTTCCTCCTACATCCTTGCTTCCTATTCTCAGCCTTGCTTGCTGGTTCCTTCTCATTTCCAAATGGCTCAGTACTTGGTTCTTCAACCTCCTCTCTTTCTTATTTGCTCTCACTCTTTAGGGGATCTTGTTAAGCTACATATGCTGATAACTCAAATTTATATTTTTAGTACCAGTCTCCCTGGAACTCTACACTCTTTAACCCAACACTCAACTCAACCTCTTTTCTTGGAAGTCTAATAGATACCTCAAGCAAAACAAATCCAAAACACAGGCTTTTGTTTACCCTCACAATAAAATCCTTCCCAAGTGTCCTTCATTTTGGTAAATATCACCTCCATTTATCTGTTGCTGAGACCAAAACCAAAGTGTCAATTTGGATTTTTTTCCTTTTCACATCCGACATTTAAGTTGTTCATAAGTCCTGTTGTCTCAGTCTTAAAAATACATTACAGATATGACCACTTCTTATTGCTTTCATTGCCATTGCCTTGGCTGAGTGACTATTGTTTTTTTCTTAACTACTGCAATAATCATTTAGTTGGTCTCCCTGTTTCTACTTTGTCCCACTACAATCTATTTTCTCACAACAGTTGGAGTGATTTTTTTAGAAAACAAAGATATTACCTTGTCCTCTCCTTGTTTAAAACTGTTGATGACTTCCTGTCACAGTTAGAATATAATTCAGTGCCTTACTTTGGTCTAAAAGGTCTTATGTGAGCTGATTATTGGTGACTTTCTGACTTCATCTTCTACCACCCTTTCATTTATTCCACTCGACCCATAATGACCTATTAGCCATTCTTCAAACATATCAAAGTAGGTCTACCTCAAGACCATTATGCTTACTATTTCCTCTGCATAGAATGTTCTTTTTCCTTCAGATTTTTGCATGAATCTCTTCCTCACTTAATTTAGATATATACTCAAATATTAACTTATTGGAGAAGACCTCTCTGACCACCTTATGTAAAATTTCTGTCCCCCTCCTTATTTCCTCTTACTTTGCTTTATTTTTATTTCTCTTCAGAGTACACACCACTCTCTGACTTATATTTTGTATGGTTATTTACTATTTTCTCAACCAGAATATAAATTTCTTGAGGGGAGGTGTTTTCTATATCTATACTGCTGTATTACTAGTGCCTAGGGAAGTACCTGGAATATAGTAGGGGCTCAATACATGTTTTTTGAATGAATGAATGAGCAATGTAATTTAAGACTTATGAAAATATCTACAGTTTCTTTCTTTGGACCTGTTTGCTTTTTGGCCCTACATCACACCTTGAGAAGAACAATTTCCAGTCCCATATATTTTCACAGAAAAATTCTTACTTGTTTTAGTAAACACACAATCTTCCTTTAGTTGTGATTGGGTGATAACTATTATCTCTTTATTTATAGCAAGTTTTACCTTTGAAGTACAATCTGCTGTATCACAGTCCCTTTAACAATATTTTATTTTATATTAAGCAATTTGAATAGAAAAAAATAATGTTTACACAATAGTCAAATTTGACACACATATGTAAAAGGTTGGCTGTCTAGAATGTGATCTTGGAGAAAATATTATCTATAGCAAAGACTCATTTCTAAAAGTGTGAAGACCACAGAAATGAGAATGAATGTTTTATAACCTAAATCCATGCTGCAGGAAAACACTGAGGAGGTATTTATTTTTGGCTCTCACTTAGTTGTCTGAAGCCTATGATCTCTGCTGATGGAAAATTTCCAGGTGATCTTCTAGTTTTATGGAAAGTCATGTCCTCAGCATTGGCTGTCTTTATTATCATAATTATAGTTGGCCTGCACATTTACTCATACTATGACTGAAATGTTCAAAGAAAATGTGATTTGGTTCCTAAACATACCTAATCACCATCATGAGCCTACTGTGTTGTAGACGAAGTCATAACTTGTCATCAATGATATCTCAGTGTCTTTAAGTTTAATGTGATATTGTATATAGAAAGTGGTGGCTCTGTGTATGGAGAATGAGTTTGTTAAACATATGTTATTAATTTTTTTCTATAAAGGATTGAAAAGGCTGTCACAAGCAGATAAATGTTCAGACTACTTCTCTCTGTGTAAATGTCTTTATGGTGGCTCTGTGTACATGCCATTGTGTTACCCTCTGGCTCCCTGCTCACTTATGCCATGATGGTGGTGCTTCTTTCCTTGGCCACTGTTTCTGCCTGGGGCATCTGCTGCTGGTCTCTTATCTGGGATGAGTGGCCCCTCTCTGCTGAAGCACCTCATCAAAGTTTCAGGGCCTCATCGGCCTCTCTGGTGATGATGTCACTTTGTTCTTGGTGCAGCAACTTCCTCTAGGAAGTTTTCTGATCCTATTCTTAACCACTTTGCTCAACAACCTAGAGTCATACAGGGACTTCTCCATCTTTTACACACTATCTGAAAGCCAAGCACAGCTCAGGAGCTTTAACTCAAACTTTCAGCTTAACTATGCTGCATGACCATGGCAATTTCCTGGGGCTGCCTCCGAGAGGTGGGCGCTGAGGGCAACTGGAGGTGTAGTTTCTATTCTAAAGCTACAAATGTAGCATAGGGAAAATAATCTCTGTATTTCCGGCTTTCCCTTCAGGATCTCACTGGGTTGTGGACTAAAGCTGGGGTGTGGGGTGACATAAATGGAAAGTTAGGAACTCCTGATACATATATGACTGTTTTCCTCTGTCTCCATCTCTTTCTTCTCTTTATCACACTCCACTTGGTATTCCTCCTCCTCTCTCTCTCTCTCTCTCTCTCTCTCTCTCTCTCTCTCTCTCTTCTTTTCTTCTTTCTTTCTTTCTTTCTTTCTTTCTTTCTTTCTTTCTTTCTTTCTTTCTTTCTTTCTTTCTTTCTTTCTTTCTTTCTTTCTTTCTTTCTTTCTTTCTTTCTTTCTTTCTTTCTTTCTTTCTTTCTTTCTTTCTTTCTTTCTTCTTTCTTTCTTTCTTTCTTTCTTTCTTTCTTTCTTTCTTTCTTTCTTTCTTTCTTTCTTTCTTTCCTTCTTTCCTTCTTTCTTTCTTTCTTTCTTTCTTTCTTTCTTTCTTTCTTTCTTTCTTTCTTTCTTTCTTTCTTTCTTTCTTTCTTTCTTTCTTTCTTTCTTTCCTTCTTTCCTTCTTTCCTTCTTTCCTTCTTTCCTTCTTTCTTTCTTTCTTTCTTTCTTTCTTTCTTTCTTTCTTTCTTTCTTTCTTTCTTTCTTTCTTTCTTTCTTTCCTTCTTTCCTTCTTTCCTTCTTTCCTTCTTTCCTTCTTTCTTTCTTTCTTTCTTTCTTTCTTTCTTTCTTTCTTTCTTTCTTTCTTTCTTTCTTTCTTTCTTTCTTTCTTTCCTTCCTTCCTTCTTTCTTTCTTTCCTTCTTTCTTTCTTTCTTTCTTTCTTTCTTTCTTTCTTTCTTTCTTTCTTTCTTTCTTTCTTTCTTTCTTTCTTTTTCTTTCTTTCTTTTTCTTTCTTCCTTCCTTCCTTCCTTCCTTCCTTCCTTCCTTCCTTCCTTCCTTCCTTCCTTCCTTCCTTCCTTCCTTCTTTCTTTCTTCCCTCTTTCTCTTTCTCTTCTTTTCTTTCTTTTTCTTTTCTTTTTAAATATATCTTTATTTCAGAGAGAGGAAAGAAGAGGGAGAGAGAGAGATAGAAACATCAATGATGAGAGAGTCATTGATTGGCTGCTTCCTGCATGCTCCCTACTAGGACTGAACCTGCAACCCAGTTATGTGCTCTGACTGGAAATCTAATCTCTATCTCCTGGATCATGGGTCAGTGCTCAACAGCTGAGCCATGCTTGCTGGGCTTTTCTTTCTTTCTGACAATGACTTTCCTATATTATAGCCTTGGCTTCTTTGAGGTGGATTTACCCTCCACTTGACTTTGTGCCACAATGTTACACAGAATTCAGCAAGAGAAGCCAGATTTCTGATTATAGAGGATCCAAAAATGTTACCATGTTACATTTGAAAAGTAATAATATTAAAACTATTTAATTGTATTTTATTAAACTGCAGTTCTAAGTGTCTTGAAGATTTAGCCTCTCCTTTATATAAAGTGGATCTAATAAACCTGCATTAAAGGACTACTGTGAGGGTTAAAAAGACCAGCAAACATAGCTTAGGCTTAGGCCTGGATCATGGAAATTGCCTCAGAACTGGCTCATTGCTTCTTTTTCTCTGCCTAGGAGAGGAATGGGATGCTATTTTTTTCCCCTACAGCATGCATTGTTTTAATTATGGATGTGTTACAAGATGTTTGTTATTAATTCCTTCATATAAATGATTAAAAGCCTTCCTCCCTTCTCTATGCATTTAGTTAAAAGCTTTTCATTCTTAATGTAGGCTCTACTGAAGAAAATGTTTGAAAGAGGAATTATGTGCAGGAGATACCAAGAAGCTATTACTGCTTAAGTAAACTGATACTCAATGTTATTAAGATCCCCAAGTGCTTATGCCCATCATCTCAACAATTGTCACAATTTCTTATCAGTTAGAAAGAAAATACCTTATTTTCAATATAGAAAGAACTAAGGGAGAAATTATGTACTTCTCTCCAAATCATAGAAAATTAAGTATTAGAACAGAGTCTGTTTACAGTGATTTATAATCTGGTTCCTCTTGTACTTTGCTCCTATAGAAAGAATATTGAGTTTGGCCCATATTTAAACTAAATAGGAAAGTAGGTCACTTTAATCATTTTATGTTTTAGGGCTGGTTGATGCTTATTTTGATTGTGATAGTCAATAAAAGCAAAGAAAATCTAGAACTATCACAAGGAAGCAATACTAGACACAATTTCCAAAACTTGTACTCACCCACTTCTCCAGGCACTTATTTAAAAGCATTTCAGTTATTGTTGGCTATGGAAGAAAATGTTGGAAAAAAAATTATATACAGGAGATGCTATAAGGTTGTTAGTAAGAAAGCTCCAAGAAAATTGAAATCAGCCTTCTGCAGATTGTAGATTTTGGGAGAAACAGTGAATGTATTTTGCCTTCACTTAGTTGAACACAATCAGTCAAGACTAGATACTGAGATTCCTTATGTGATTTGATTTTTTTCTGCTCCAGTGGGAATAAATAGGGCTTGGATAACAATTGTGGTGCTTTGCTAATTTGGGGGGAAAGAATGCTTAATTCTATATTTTAAAGGTAGTGCAGACCTTGAGATAAAGATTCATTGTTATTGCATCTCCTATAGCATGGAGCAGAAATTAAATTCCAATGACTAGTGTGGGTCACTGTTTGAATAATTAAATATTTATTAATTAGTCAATCATGTGTTCATTCCTTCAACAAGCATCATGCTAAGTGGTGAGGATATCAAATAAGACATAAGCTCTTTCTCTAAAAATGAGTTTCTGTGTGTGCAAAGATTATGTGGAAATAAAAAGAGGTTAGAGCATTAAAAGAGGACTTCACTGATTTATCATCTTGTAGCAACTGTGGCTTCTGGTTCTATAGAGAATTTTTGATAATTTGAAAGGGAAGTCTGGGCCCCTTTGACCAACCCAAGGGGTATAGTCGGAACCCTCATGGTCCAAAACAGAAAACCTCCTAGGTGAAGATGTTGAATTAGGCAAGCAGAGGCAACCTGAGTAGTCATGTGACCTGCATTTACACTTCAACTGGAGTAACTTCCTGGAAAAAAGAGAGTAGAACATAACCTAGTCATCACTTCAGATTTCTTGCTCATGGAAGAACTTAGTATTATAATGAAAAAAGGACACTTATTATGGTAGATTGGGGAACACTAGGTGGTTGTAAGTATCTACAGATAATATAAAATATTTATTTTGTTTTTTGTCTCAACAGAAACATCCTCTGAAATTTTGTTTGGTTTCTGAGTAGGAGCTTTGCCAAGAGGCAAGTATGAGACTACTATACTGTGTGACAGAATTCTGTGAGGAAAAATCATGAATATTGATTTTATATAAAATGTCACAAATTTTTTGTTCATCCATTCATCAGTCTAGTCATCGATTCATTCATAAAATATTTATCAACATACTAATGAACAAAACAGGTCCTGAGACACTGAAACATGCAACAAACTGATGTATTTCAGAAGGAAGGGCTGGAGGACAGGAAGAGATTAACCAAAGAACTTATATGCATATATGCATAATCCATGGATAAACAATAGTGTGCAGAAGGCCTGGGGTGGGGTCAGAAGTGAGGTGGAGGGGGCCAAGGGGGGGGGATGGAAGGAGACATCTGTAATACTTTCAACAATAAAGATTAAACCTATTTAAAATAAAATAAAACAAATAGTTATGAAGCATCCTTTTCCATTTCAGGAATTGTGCCCACTACTTCAGTAAAGAAGATAGATACACTCTGTCTCAAGAAGTGTATAGTGTTGCTTCTTTGGTTATTGAATTAGGGTAGGAGAAAATATATTATGGAACCCATTTCTCTCAAAGTCTATCTACTAGTCTCTTAGCACTGCTATAATGGGTAGGCTCATCGTCTTCTTATTTAAGGTCAACTTCTCCACTTAATCTCTGGATCCCATCTTCTCACCCCTTTCCATCTACTTAGGGATTTGGTTCCAATAGTTATACCTTCTCTCACTTGCTTCTCTCTTCCATATTTAGCCTTCTCTCCTAGATTATTCCATTAGTATGAAAGCATAATGCAGGTGAAGTGCTCAGGGCAGAGACTATGCACAGCAAAGACTCAATATATATTGCTTATTAGTATTATTATGGCTATCATCACCTTCTTTCTTCTTTTTCAGGATCATCCATACTGAGCTTTGCCACCGTGATAAGTATCAGACCTTCCATATTTAAGCCTTGAAGTAATTCACTTCAAAGCCTGTCACCAGGACCAACATTTAAGCACTCAAGGATGATGAGAATAAAAAACAGGCTCTTAGTATTTTCTGCCTTTATGTAAATAAAGAGAGAAGACAGAATGAGCAAACACCACAAGATGTCTATGCATGCATGGTGGTTTTTGGGGAGATCCCAATATAAAACATGTAATGTGTTGCACTCATGACAATTTATTTGGAGGAATCTCAAAAACGCAAGTAGAAAAGTAGTTCAAAATTTCTTAGCTGAATAGGAAGAGAAATTATTAGTTACTACTTTGATTAACTATTGTTTGAATAGGATATACTTTTCTCCTCAAGGAGTTGCTCTAAATGACAAGAACATACAGATTTTTTTTACATAACAAGAGGATTTATTAGTGTGTTCTCATTGTTATTTACTTGACTAGGTCTTAAAAATTTACTCTTTTGGAGAATGGTAGTTTCTCTTCCATGATTTATACTTAATTATTATTTGAGAGCTATATCTTCAAGGATTTTGGTGTTCATATGCTGAGAGCTTTGGGACCTATATGGGACCACTTAGAAAGCATGCTGGAACTTTACACAGGCAAGTGCAGAGACTGAGACTCTGAGAACTCACTCAGCAGCAAGACTAATTCTTACAGTGGACATTTTTATTTTTGCAGTTCAGTGTCTATTCTCCTTTTTTTGTGATAACAACATCTCAATTGTGCTTTGGCTAATGACTACTTTCCCATTGGATATAGTCAATAGTGATGACTCTCTTTCTCTGGCCAACGGGTAGGCACATGGCTTAAGCTTCACTAACTTGATGCCATCTCCCTAGAATTGAAATTTTGGGGAATGTGTTCAATGTAGTTTTTCCCAGTGGTGGCTTCAATGCCCAAAATAGCTCTGATTTCTGAGCTTCATTTTTTTTTCTCTTCCATTAAAGAAGCTCAAAATGATTTTGTTGTTTGCAAACAAAGAACACTTAACAGATAAACATCCCCACCCGAAATGAGGGAACAATTAGCAGTGTCTACTATATCACAATGTTCATGGAGATGTGGCTACCTACTGATTAAATGGTATTTCTTTTCTCAGGTCTAATTTGAGAGGTGAGATTAGAGGCAATTCTTATGACTTCTATTTGAGTTGAAGTATGAATCCATTCTGTAATGGAAGTTACTGGGAATTGGACCCTTTGATTACTGAGAAGGATGGGAATAAGAATATGAAAATTTGGCAAGAGCTAGGCAGAGGGTCAGGGTCTTGGACAAACCAGTTGGTGTTCAAGAAAATTTGAAATTCACTGTGAAGGCCACGACATCAACACTTTTAGAGTGCTGACATAACATTACACCTTGGGAGGCACAATGCCTAGGGTGCCCTCAGGCTCATTAAGTAATGGATTTAAGGAAGCAAGATCAACTCAAGCTTGAACCACTTGGGAATGGTGCTGTACCGAGAAGTATGATTGAGAACAGTCACATAAAACTAGGTTTAAAATCTAAGTTCAAAATCTGCGTTCTTCCTCTGATAATTATTAGACCTTGGGAGAGTATTTAAGGGGTGAGATAAATATATTTTCCTCTGGGATGTTTTCCCAACCATTTTCCCTTTTTCATTTCTTCTCCCTATACTGGTTTTGATCTCCTACTATGTGCCTCAGTGGTAACCTCTACTTTTCTTATCATGGTGCCTGTAAACTTCTTGTTATTTGTTTGTCTCTCCAACCAGACTTTCAACTTCACATAAAAGAAATCTTGTCTTTCTTGTTCACCTTTGTATCATTAATGTCAAGCACAGTGACTGACACTTCATAAAATTGTGTTGAGTATTGAATAAGCAAAAAGAAGGCTGAAGAGTTTTAATATGAGAGGTAGAAAGAGATTCTGTGAAAAACAAGGCAATGGAAAGTTCTTTTTATATCTTGTAGTAGTACATTTTTTATGAAGCACTATATCCGAGGTCAATTCTAAATGATAAAAACCAGAGGTCCCCTGGGAGTAATTATGAAATTTTTAATAAAGCATGTTAAATCTTTTCATGAAGATATTATTTTAATTATTCCAGACTAACCAGTTAATATGTGTAGAAAATGTTTCACTTCAGAATAATATATAACACTTTTAATAGCATTTATTAAAGTGGTTACACATAATAGATTTGCAGCAACTATTTGTTAATGGAGCAAATATATTCAGCAAAATTTGCCTTTTTTAATAAAACACTTAAAATTTTTAAAAATTTAATTTATTTTTTAATCCTCCCCCAAGGACATGCTTAGATAGAGGAGGAGAGGAAGGAGGGGAGGAGAGAATGAGAGAGAGAGAGAGAGAGAGCATCAATGTGAGAGAAACATCAGTTGGTTCCCTTCCATATGCTCCCTGACTGGGGATCAAACCTGCAACCCAGGTATGTGCTCTGACCAGGAATCAAATGGGCAAACTTTTCGTGCATAGGACAATGCTCAACCAACTGAGCCACCCCAGCCAGGGCTATAAAACACCTTTAAGACCAATTCGACATTAGTTCACTTTGCAGTAAAAGATTAAATGAGAATACAAGAAAACATACATTTTTTTTTCCTGATATAAACTTTGTGTCATAACTTATTCTTGCTCTTACAACCAATGAGGTTTGAATTTTGAACTGAATTGCTGCACACCTTGTCACCTGATACATTGTTTAATAAAGAACCTTTGATAATCTTAACTGCACACATTAACTTTATTAAGGTTTTAATCCTACACATAAGAATATTTCCATTACCCAATGAGAAAGGGTCACTTTCTTCCTCTTGTTAGAAAATAAAAGCTTGTAACATTTGAAAAGGTAGACTCTGCCAATGGACCTCTGTCTCTGGAAATCATCATAGACAGTGATACCTTGCAAAACAGGTTTCATGCAATATTTAAGTAAGCTGCTCATGACCTTGAATGTAAGCAAGGATCAGGAGAAAGTGTCCTTGTTAGACAGAACGCTTCTCTATTTTATCAAATATTATTTACTCAGGCCGTATGAGATTTTTATTTTTAAGGATGAAATAGAAGTTGTTTATTTTAGAGCTAAGCTATGGGGAAGTATGACATTTCTTTTTAGAATCAATACTATTTTATCTTGTACTTGTCAAAAATCTCTTTAAATAAGCAAAAAAGAATACCACCAGCAAAGCTGGGTATAGGATGAATGTGGGCAAAGTAGAACATTAACAAAGTTGATCTTACCATTCCCAAAGTTAATTCTGGAGAGAATCATGAAAGCAGATGGAAAAGACCAGATATCAAAGAGGTAGAGTACAGGTTGCTGTCTTAGATAAACATGTGCCCTTATCCTGTTTTACAGCTCCAAATAAAATCTGTATGGTAAAGAGAGGCAGTGATACTGGATTCTAGCTTGGCCTTTAGAATTTATTAGATTCTTAGGCAATTAACTTAATTTCTCTGAACTTTTCATTGTGCATAAAATAAAATATAGAGCCATTACCTGGGTTACTTATATTATAAGCCTTCTACTACCATTTCTGTTTACCAGTCTTTCCCTAGCACTATAGGTGCCAGTTATATTCAACTCCACATCACTTCTTATTATCTTTATAGGACTCCCTGAAATGTCTTGTTCATGTGTTTGTTTTCCTTCACCAGAATGTAAGTTTCATGACAGAAATGATGCTGGGTGCTGTTTGTACCATGCACCAAGCACTGGAACAATGCCAGGAAATTAAGTGGTGCATAAAATAATCTGTTAATGACTTCTGGGTATATATCCAAAAGAATTGAATGTGGGATCTCAAACAGATACTTGTACACCTCCATTCATAACAACCTTATTTATAATAGCCAAGCAATTCAAGTGTCCATCGGTGGATAAATGGATAAAATGTGGTACATAAATACAATGGAATATTACTCAGCTCTTAAAAAGAAAGAAAAATCTGACACATTCTACAACGTGAATGAACCTTGAGGACAGTATGCTCAGTGAAATAAGCTAGACACAAAAGAACAAATACTATATGATTCCACTCATACTAGGTTCCTAGAGTAGTCAAATTCATAGAAACAGACGTAGAAGGGTGGTTGCCAAGCGCTGGAGAAGGGAGAATGAGGAATTCTCATATAATGAGTACAAAGTTAAATTTAGGAAGATGAAAAAGTGCCAGAGATAGATGATAGTGATAGTTGCACAACAATGTGAAAGTACTTAATGCCACTTAACTGCTCACTTAAAAGTGGTTAAAATGGTAAAGTTTGCCCTGGCTGGTGTGGCCCAACTGATTGCAGCATCATCCGATGCACTGAAGGGTCTTGGGTCCGATTCCCAGTCAAGTCAGTGCCCAGGTTGAAGGTTTAATCCCTTGTCAGGGCTCATATGGGAGCCAACCAATCAATGTTTCATCCTCATATTGATGTTTCTCTCTCTCTCTCCCTCTCCCTTTCTCTCTCTCAAAAATCAGTAAAAACACATTCTTGGATGAGGATTAAAAAATAAAAACAAAGTGGTAAAGTATTTTATGTGTATTTTATAATAAAAATAAAAATTGCTTAATCAATCAGTGTGGAGGTCCTTCACGTAAGTGCTTCTCATTTCCTGGAACACTATCTCCAGCTAGCCAACTCCTAGTCATGTATCAGCTCTCAGCTCAGATAAAGGTTTCTCAGTCACAGCACTGTTGACATTTTGGACTAAACAATTCTTTTCTTCAGGGGGTTGTCCTGCAGGTGATAGTTAAAAGAGGTTTACCAGTATCTTTAGTTTCTGTCCACTGGAGGCCAGGAGCATATTCCACCCACCACCCCAACTGTGACAATCAAAGATGTCTCCAGACACTGGGAAGTGTCCCAGAGATGGCCGCTGAGGGCAAAATTGCCACTGGTTGAGAACCACTGGTTTAGATGTTACTCTTTCTCTGGAAGTTTGAGCTAAGATCTGCGTTTTGTACCTTTTCTACCCTAGTACCTTTATTCTGCTCTGTGCTTTCCCACCATGGCACTTATTACACATCAATTATACTGTCTCTGTCACTAGACTGGTAACTATAGCACCTAACACAGTACCTGGAATGTTATTGGTGCCCAATATATATATTTATTGTTTTATTAATTTAAATTGTTTCCTTGTCTTCAAAATAGAAATACCCAATTGCTTCTCAGAAATGTTGTAAACATCATTTATTAAGAGAAACACTTTAAAAAACATTATAAGGCATTATATAAAAATGAATTCACATTATTATTGTTATAATAAAATCTTCATTTGGCTCTAGTTTACCAAAGTTTTATCCTCTTAACCTTTAACACTTTCTATATTTTGCATTACTCACATGTCTCACTCAATAAGTCAATGGCTGAGTTGGGATAGAGTAAATTCTATCACTAAACCAAATTTTATCTTTAGAAATTTAGTCTGGTACTTAAAGCCATTAGTTGGAAATGCACTAGAAGACTGTTAATTTGGGACTTGATCTTTAGAAGACAAAAACTAAAACAAAGGTGAAAAAAGAATTTATTTGTGCTATGGATTTTTTACAAGAGTTCTATACTTGCCCAGACGGGCGTGGCTCAGCGGTTGAATGTCGATCTAGGATCCAGGTGATGGAGGTTCAATTCTGGGTCAGGGCACATGCCTGGTTGCGGGCTTGATCAATGACTCTCTCATCATTGATGTTTCTATCTCTCTTTCTGCCTCTCCTTTCTTCTCTCTGAAATCAATAAAGATATATTTAAAAAAAAAAAGTGTATGAGAAGAGCTCTATACTTAAAATATCTATAGGAGATAGCTTATTTTTATTAACATGTTATAAAAGTACCAAATACAGAAAGAGAAATCAAAATTGTGTTCATTTTTTCTGTTCTGATAGAAATAACTTAGAATTGTGGTTTCACCTTTGAGTCTTTGTTGTTGTTTGTCAATCAGAGTCAATATGTGTTATAATCAGAGGGTTTTATTTTCCTACACAAATAAAAATGAATACAATATATTTCAAATCACAAGATAAACTGGAAGAAACATGTAGATAGTATGAGCATTAGAAAAATTTAGAAGCAGATAATGTTCTAAAGACAAAGGAAATAATTGCCTGAAAAGAAGAAAATAAATAATATTTTTGAAGGAATAATAATATATTTTGTTAATTAAAAGCTAAATTTGAATTACTGTAGCATAATTTGGAGGAGTTAAGATTGTAATTATGATTTTTATTTTTTATCCTTCTAGATAAAAATTTTTTATCCTTCCTCTTCATCATTTATTAGGCATTCATGTGAGAGGATAGTGCAAAGTAGCTGATTCATTACCCATTCCAACCTCCTTTTGCATGGCTTCCTGAACTATCGAGGAAGGTTAAAATTACATTTCCTAGACTCCTTTGCATCTAGAATTCCACACATGAGCTATGTTTCCTCAAGCACATATAACCTGCATGGAATGCCTCAGGATATGGCTTACAGGCTCTGTGTGATGTGATAGCACTACATCAGTTGTGCGAGTATCACCAAGGTGCGACTTGGAAGGAAAAAGTAAGTAAAAAGTGGTTGGTGCAAGTATGTAGAGATAGAATCTTCTGGTAAGTGTGGTGGAGCAAGTTTGTTGTTCTGGGGAAGCTTTGATAAAAGAACTACTGGTCATAGCATTGCCCTGGAGCAGTGAGAGTGACACTTGAGCTAGAACAGATCCTTACAGGGACTAAGTGTTCTAACTGTGAGTTGTTGGTTGAGTAACATCTAAACTACACAACCTGCCTCTCCCAGAAATTTTTTTAGCTACCTTACACCTTGTAATAATTCTTTTTTTTTGCATAAACTAATTAAATTGGATTATATTTCCAGAAACTATTAAGTCTGACAGACAACATCTGTGATAGGAATGATAGATAGAAAAAATGAATTAATGCCCAACTCTTTGTTTTTGCTCACTAATATTCATCCTGAAGGACTTTGTAGTCTTGTGGAAGGGGCAACAATAAGCATGTAAATAAACAATAATAGTAAAATTTAATAGATGTTGTTATAAACTTATAATAAAATGAAATAGGAGCACAGAAAAGGAACAAAGACCTAGGAGAATAATTGGTGAAAGGGGTCATTGGACGGAAGAGTTTCATAGAAAAGGTGTCAAGTACATTGGATCCTTAAAAATAAACAGAAGTATCTCAGGTGAAAAAAATTGGAATACTATTTCAAGAAGGAACAGAGTGTACAAAGTTACAGAGTGATGAAACAGCATGGGGCATTCAGCAAAGTGTAAGGATTTTGCTATATAAGTGAGGTATAGAATTGATGTCAGGGAAGTGAACCTAGGAAAAAAAGGTGGGGGTTTGTATGCCAGACTTCGGAGTTCAGCTTTGAATATTTTGAGCAGGGGAATAACATATTTCAGGAAGATTACTTGGGGAACTATGTGTAGAACAGATAGGAGGGACATTACTGGAGGGGTGATGCAGGAAAGAATTAAGAGGCCATTGCCGTAATCTAAGGGAGAAACAGTGAATCTGTGACACAACAAATGGAGAACATATGGATCAGAGAAATATTATAGTTGCTGGCCTGTGGCAGGAATCCCATAAACATTAGCTAAATAGGACATAATGGGGGAAAGTTGAACATAGCAGAGAAATTCTTGGTTTGGATGAATAGGAGGGAAGAGAGCAATGCTTTTCAGGAAATGCAGAGAGTGTGACAGTTGTGCTCTTTGTCTCTATCTTTATTTAAAAGCAGAAAACATGCCTGTCCGGCGTGGCTCAGCAGTTAAGACTTGACCTAGGATCCAGGAGATCAAAGTTCAATTCCCAGTCAGGGCACATGCCCAGGTTGCTGGCTCTATTCCTAGTAGGGGGCGTGCAGGAGGCAGCTGTTCAATGGCTCTCATCATAGATGTTTCTATCTCTCTCTCCCCCTTCCTCTTTCTGAAGTCAATAAATATATATATTTAAAAAGCATAAAACACTGGATAATCTACATTCTAATATATTCATTCACTTTTGTCCATCCATTCACCCATTCTATCAACAAGTATTTATTGAGTATTATTGATGTGGTACACACTGGGTTAGGCATTGTGAATTCATGGTGAATTAGCCAGTATAAGTGGGATAGCAGACATAAATAATAATAAACTAATTAATTGTAATGAGTATAGCACTCTTAAGGACAAGCCCAAGTATTATATGATAGGGAAGGTTTAGGGATATGTGAGCCAAAGGGGGAGATGCTGTGAAATAGTAAGTTCTATTGGTGAGACTAAAACTTGTTTTTCCAAGGATTATATTTTTAAAAATCTATCACATTAGCCAGATTTCATAAAGGTTGTTTTTCTTATACCTTTAGACATTATACAGTGGTGTCATTGTTAAAAATCTTTCTCTATGCAGGGAAAATCTACCTACACATTCTCTCTTCTGCCACTATTAGTAGAGAATCTTCTGATTAATTATTAACTAGCAAATGTATTCTAGAACACCATAATAAGTGGTAACATTAATGAAGATGAATTTAAGGTCCTATTCACACTTCTTGAGGAAAGGAAGCTGGACTCTGCTGACAACCATCCCTATAATCACTTTCTGTTAGCTTTCTATGTGATTTAGTTTGTGTTTTAGTGGGGATTCTTTTCTCCATTTGAAAATAGGTACTTTTTACAGATAAAGGAAAGAACTATAAGATTTACACTGACACCAACCATACTAATTTACAGAAAAAGGCTGCATGGGTTAGTAGGAAGAACATTTATTGGTTGGTGGACCAATATGTCATATATTGGTCTTGGCTATCACTTTGTAAATTACACAATCTGTCTCTAGAGAATAATATTAATTGAAGAAACCTGAAGTAAAGTACAATGTTTAATTGGCTTAGAGCTGTGTTTTTCAAACTATAGATTGCAACTCATTACTGGTTTGTGAAATCAACTTAGTGGTTGTGATCAGCATTTTAAAAAAGAGGAAATATAACAGAAAAAGAAGTGAAAATAGCAGAGAATATTGTATATAAAAGAAGTAACATTTTTAAAAATAATTGTTTCACATATGCATGCATAATATATACATAAAATTGTGTATATTTGTAATATGCAATGTTTATATACATATATAAACTTACATACTAATATATAGTAGGTAAATATAAAGTTTCAAAGAAGCTTCAAAGCCATATATTGGGAAAAATAATTCTAGAAAAAGCCCCCTCCATTAATCTACCAATCCTAAATTAATATCTTATTATTGCTTAAAGCATATAGGGATCTATTGGAACTATTAGGATGGAGAATTATATAAAATATTTTAGCTCTGAATGAATGCTGGGTAAAACAAGAATATAAAGGTGCTCTAGGTTTGGTAAGTATATATCCAATATACTAAATAAAGGTGTCTGTAACCCTCAACATTTACAAATTTTGTTTTTTAAAAAGAATTCTATCTATTTCAATTCACATTTAAGGAATTTTGTATTAAATATGTAAGGGGGGTTGACTAACTTTTATGAATGTATTAAATTTAGTAACCCAGAAGAGACTAGAGATTCAGATGTTGAGTTCTGTTTTTTATTACTTTTTATTGTTGATACTATTACAGAAGTCCCCCATTTACTCCCCTTGTCCTTCTCCACCAAGCATCCCATCTCTTCCCTGGCCTTCACTACTCTGTTGTCTGTGTCCATGGGATATGTATATATGTTCTTTGGTTACCCTCATCACCTTCCTCTTCTTTATTTAAATTTTTTTTACAAAGAAACACTTTATTAAATTTTAAATTTATTGGAGTGACACTGGTTAATATTAACATATAAGTTTTAGGTGCAAGTTTCTATGTTACAAGATTTGTGTATTGCTCTGTGTGCCCACCACCCAAAGTCAAATATTCTCCAGTCACCTTATATTAAGACCCCTTCACCTTTCACCCCCCACCCCCACCCCCTGGCAACCACCACACTGCTGTTTGTGTCCACAAGTTTCAGTTTTATATCCCACATATGAGTGAAATCATATGGTCCTTTGCTTTTTCTGACTGACTTATTTCACTTAGCATAATATTCTCAAGGTCCATCCATGTTGTTACAAATGACAGTATTTCATCTTTTCTTACGGCTGAGTAGTATTCCATTGTGTACATGTACCACATCTTCTTTATCCATTCCCCTATCGCAGGACACTTTGGCTGTTTCCATGTCTTGGCCACTTGAATAATGCTGCAATGAACATAGGGGTGCATATATCTTTGTGAATACATGTTTTTTTTATTTTTTTAGGTATATACAGAGGAGAGGGGTTGCTGGGTCATATGGTAGCTCTATTCTTAATTTTTTGAGGAATCACCAGACTGTTTCTCATAGTGGTTGTACCAGTCTACATTACCACCAGCAGCGAATGAGGGTTCCCTTTTCTCCACGACCTCTCCAACAGTTGTTATGGCTTGTCTTGTTGATAATAATGACTCTAACAGGTGTGAGGTGGTATCTCATTGTAGTTTTAATTTGTATTTCTCTAATTCCTAGTGAGGTTGAACATCTTTTCATACATCTGTTGGATGTCCTTATGTCTTCTTGGGAGAGGTGTCTGTTCGGGTCCTCTGCCCACTTTTTGATTGGCCTATTTGTTTGCTGTGGAGTTTTAGGAGTTCTTTATATTTTGGAAATTAAACCTTTGTCCTATCTACTGTTTGCAAATACTATTTCCCATTGGTTGGCTGACTCTTTGTTTTGTTGATGTTTTTTTTTGCTGTGCAGAAGCTTTTTTAGCTTGATATAGTCTCATTCATTTATTTTCCCCTTTACTTCCCTTGCCTTTGGGGTCAAGTTCATAAAATGTTCTCTACGACCAAGGTCCATAAATTTGGTACCTATGTTTTCTTCTATGTAACTTACTGTTTCAGGTCTCATATTTCGGTCTTTGATCCATTTTGAGTTAATTTTTGTACATGAGGACAAGCTGTAATCCAGTTTCATTCTTTTTCATGTGGCTTTCCAGTTTTCCCAGCACCATTAATTGAAGAGACTATCTTTACTGCATTGTGTGTTTCTAGCTCCTTTGTCAAAAATTATCTGCCCATGTACATGTGGTTTTATATCTGGGCTCTCTGTTCTGTTCCACTGATCCGTGTGTTTGTTTCTGTGCCAATACCATGTTCTCCTGATTATCATAGCTCTGTAGTATAATTTGAAATCAGGTAGCTTGATGCCTTCAGCTTCATTCTTTTTTCACAGGATTGCTTTGGCTATTTGGGGTCTCTTGTGGTTCCATACAAATCTGATGATTTCTTGTTCTATTTCTTTAAAAAATGACATTGATACTTTGATGGGGATTGCATTAAATCTGTATATTGCTTTGGGGCAATATGGTCATTTTTAACTATGTTGATTCTTCCAATCCATGAGCACAGGTTATTTTTCCATTTTTTCTGTGTCTTTTTCAATCTCTTTTAATAATGCTTTGTAATTTTCAGCATATTGGTCTTTCAAGTTCTTTGTTAAGTTTATTCCTAGGTATTTTATTATTTTTGGTTGCAATTGCAAAAAGAATTGTTTTTTTTTTCATTTCTTTTTCTGACGTTTTGTTGTCAGTATACAGGAAGGCAATGGATTTTCATACATTGATTTTATATCCTGCAACTTTACTATATTTGTTTATTGTTTCTAATAGTTTTTTAATGGAGTCTTTAGGGTTTTCTATATACAGAATCATGTTGACCACAGAAGTGACAATTTTACTTCTTCCTTCCCTATTTGGATGCATTTTATTTCTTTCTCTTGCCTTATTGCTCTGTCTAGGACTTCCAGAACTATGTTGAATAAGAGTGGCCTCTTTACTTTCTTTTATCTAGACCCCCAACCCACCTCCTCTCTGACATCTGTCACTCTGTTCCATCTATACATGTCTCTGGTTCTATTTTGTTCATCAGATTATTTTGTTCATTATATTCCTCATGTAAGTGAGATCATGATATTTGTTTTTCTCTGGCTGACTTATTTTGTTTAACTTATTAATCTCCAGGTTTATCCATGGTGTCACAAAAGTTTCTTCTTTTGTATAGCCATGTAGTATTCCATTGTGTAAATGTACCACATCTTTTTTATTTACTCATCTACTGATTGGCCCTTGGGCTGTTTCCAGAGATTGGTTATTGCAAATAACACTGCTATGACATAAGAGTGCATATTCTTCATGATTGGTGTTTTGGGATTCTTAGGCTATATTTCCAGAAGTGGAATTGCTGGGTCAAAAGGCAATTTCATTTTTAATTTTTTGAGTAAACTCCATACTGTTTTCCACAGTGGCTATACAATTCTGCATTCCCACCAACAATGCACTAGGGTTCCCTTTTCTCCACATCCTTTCGAGCACTTGTTTGTTCATTTATTTACTGTAACCACTGTGGCAGATGTGTGATACCTTATTGTTGTTTTATTTTTCATCTCTCTGATGATTCGTGATAATGAGCATTTTTTCATATCTGTATGTCTTCTTTGGAGAAGTGTCTATTCAGTTCCTTTGCACATTTTTAATGGGATTGTTTGTCTGTCTGGTGCTGGGCTGTATAAGATTTGTATATATTTTGGAAATTATCCCCTTATCAGAATTATCATTGGCAAATATTTTCTCCAATACAAGGGGTTCTCTCTCTCTCTCTTTTTTTTTTAGTTTGATGTAATCTCTTTGATTATTATTTTCTTTTATTTCCCTTACCCTAGAAATATATCAGTAAAATATTGCTATGCAAGATGTATGAGATTCTATTGCCTATATTTTTTTCTAGGATTTTTAAGGTTTCCAACTTACATTTAAGTTTTATTTATTTTGAGTTTATTCTTGTATATGGTAAAAGCTGGTAGTCTGGTTTCACTTTTTTTTTTAATGTACTTGTCCAATTTTCCAAACATCATTTATGAATTAGACTATTTTTACTCCATTCTATGCTCTTGCCTCTTTTGTCGAATATTAATTATCTGTAAAGACATAGATTGATTTCTGGGCTCTGTTCAGTTCCATTGATCTATATGCCTGTTCTTGTGCCAGTACCAGATTGTTTTGAATAAAAACACTTTGTAGTATAGCTTGATATCAGACATTGTCATCCCTCCAACTTTATTTCTCTTTCTCAAGATTGCTGTGGCTTTGGAGGGTCTTTGTGGTTCCATATAAATTTTTGGAACGTTTTTTCTAGATCTTTAAAATATGTCATTGGTAGTTTAATCAGAATTGATTTGAATCTATAGATTGCTTTAGATAGTATGAATATTTTAATGATGTGAATTCTTCCAATCCATGAACACAGTATATACATTCACTTGGTTGTATCTTCCTCTATCCCTTTCGTCAGCATCTTATAGTTTCCTGAGTACAGGTCTTTTAACTCCTTGATTAAGTTTATTCCTAAGTACATTATCTTTGTTGGAGTACTAAATGGGATTGTTTTCTTAGTTCTCTTCCTGAGAGTTCATTACTGATCTATAAAAATGCCACCAGAGGAGGGAAAATGGCCTCAGTCTGACAAAAAGCAGGGGGGCTTTGCTCCCAGCCATGGACTCAATTTACTGCTAAAATACTGTGTAACCAGCTTGGAAAAATAAGATAAATATACTTGAGTGGACATATTTTGAGTAATGAGCACTGAAGAAACATCATACAGTTTGGTAAGAGAGGGGGGCATATAGAAAGGGGGGGTCCCCCCTGAGGCCTGTGCTTGACCATGAGGTCCAAGGGTTAGAGGTTGCAAAGCTCCCTCCCCTTGGGAGTGTGGACTGACATCCAAAAGCTGGGATCTCAAACCCAGAGTGGAAGAGATGGGAAGGAGACCCAGTGCACAGCGAACAGAGTGAGCCAGGGAAACAGTCTACCTCTGAAGGGGGACCTCACCTTCTCAGTGAAACAATGTGTCTAATGGCAGCAACCCAGAGGAAAAATTTACCCCAGGTACTAACCACAGGAAATGCTGTCTCACAGTGTGTGGCTTCAGAGCAGAAAGGGTCCAGAGGGTTGCACTCAGCAACAACCTACAGGGACCCTCAGCTTTCCTGTAAGGCATTGTGTAGAATCCTAGAAAGCATTTGAACTGTGTGCATGAGGAAGAGGAAGAGCACCTTCCTACCACCAGAGAGAGGACTGTATCTACCAGTGGGGCAAACTGGGGCTCCAGCCACCAGAGCTGCTGATGAGGTGAATCTGAAATTATTGACCTGATCTGAGGGGAGCTGGGATAGTGCACAGAGAGATGTCCCAGCTTTACTGAGATCAACTGTGCAGGGGACCTGCCTAGGGCTGACTTTGTGATCCCCTGCTTGGTTCTGAGGTATGGGGGCAGGGTGGGTTCTCTGCCTGTTTGTTGCTTTGTGCAATTTTGAGTTTTTGATTGCTAAATGGGTGTCTACCTTTCTGGCTTGCATTGTGGAGACAGAACAGAAAAAGGTGGGATTTGTATCTGCATTGTGGAGAGTTTGAACTTTGCTCCCTGTGAGAACAGCCAACAGGATCTAGGAAATGAGGGGCATGCTTACCTCTACTGCAGGTTAGGAACACCACCCCCGATAAGAAAGGGGTTGTTTCAGCTCACTGAAACCCTAGATATCTCCTGTAGGGCACAGTTCTGAACAGAAAGGGAGCAAAGATCATAGGATGACAAGACAAAAATAAGACTCTTGGGGACTATTGTTTGGGAACTGGAATAAATGCTTAAAATCCTTTCTGGGGTCTGGCCAGGCAACATGCTCACCAGAGTCTTTTTTAATCAAATCCACTGAGCTCAAGACAGCTGATGCTGCCCATAGAGAAAAGGCAACAGAAAGAATTCAGCATGAACCCACAGCAGGCCTTTGTATGGGGAACTAGAATTGGAGGATAGAGTAGAGACTAAGGAGTTCTATTATCAACAATTTTCTTGATATTCTCTGCTTTAATGCTGAGATATTATGATTATAACCAATAAGTTTATTTTTCTCTATTGTTTCCCTCATATCTCTTATGGGACTCCTTCCCTGCCCTTGCTTTACCTCCCTCCCACTTCTTGTTTTATTGGCATTACTTTCTCTCTTTTTTTTTCACTTTCCTTTTCTCCCCTTTTATGCTCTGTCTTCCTGTCCTTTCTTTGTTTGTTTGTGTTTGTCTTTCTATTTACTTTTTACTTTTTATTTTTCAACCATTTTCCTATTTCTACTATCTACCCTTATTTTTTTGCTTGCTCTTCTTTCCTTTTAGAATCTTTTCTCTGCCCCTTTTATCTTGAAGTAGAGTCTATATTTTTTAAATTGTTATTTTATTTTATTTGTACTAGTAGCAATAATATTCTTTTCTAGCTTTCTTTATTGTTTTAGCATTTGTGTTCTCACTTTGCTCTCCCAATTCTACTTTCTCTTAGGTTGTTTTCATTGTGATCATCAGAATATTTTGTAAGTTTTTGTGTGTTTTTTTTTTTTTTCTGGCAGTTTAATTGTGTTTTCTTTGCACTGTCAACACCTGTATAATGGCACACATGATATAGTTGTTGCTGAGCTTCACAGTTAGCCAACCTGAGAGGAAGGTGCTCCCATGAATGGGTCCACAAAAATCTTGACCCAATCACAACAGGAGAGCCCAAAGAACCCACAAAAGAGACACACACAAAAGGGACACACCTAGAGCATATAGCTCAAAGTATAAGAAAAACACAACTCTGAGTACCACTAGATATACACTACAAAATTCCACCCCACAAGACTGGGAGACAGCAAATATATCAAATATACAGATACAAACATTGAGTCACTAAAATGGGGAGACAAAAAAAACAATTCCCTAAATGAAAGAAATGGGAAAATTGCCAGAAATAGACCTTGATGAGATGGAATTCAGCAAGTTATCAAAAACAGAGTTCAGAGTAATGGTTATGAAGATGCTCAAGGAAAATAATGAGAATCACAAGACACTTAATGAGAAGTCTCAGAAACAATGAGAGCTTCATCAGCATGGAAAAAGATATAGATATGATAAATAAGAACCAAGCAGAAATGAAAAATACTAGATCTAATATCAAGAACATGCTGGAAGAAATGAAAAGCAGGATTAATGAAGCAGAAGACTGAAGAAATGAATTAGAAGATAAGGTAGAAAAAACAATCAGAGCAGCAAAAAGAAGAAAAAAAACACTAAAAACATGAGGATAGTTTAAGGAAACTTTGGGACAACATGAAGTGAAGCAATATTCACATCATAGGGGTACAGAGGTGGAGAAAAGTCAGCAAGGGATAGAGACCCTGAAGGAATGAATAATGACAGAAAACTTCCCTAAGCTGGTGAAGGAGATAGCTACACAAGTTCAGGAAGCACAGAGGGTTCCAAACACAAGGACACCAAAGAGACCCACTCCAAGACACATCAAAATTAGAATGGCAAATGTTAAGGAAAAAGAGAGAATATTAAGGCCTGCAAGAGAGACAAGCAGTGACCTACAAAGGAACCCCCATAATGCTGACAGCAGACTTCTCAACAGAAACACTTCAAGCCAGAAAGGAGGGATGTGAAGTTCTCAAAGTAATGAGAAGCAGGAACATGTAACCAAGACTATTTTATCCCTCAAGGCTATCATTTAAAATGGAAGGTGAAATAAAGAGCTTCCCAGACAAAAGAAAGCTAAAGGAGTTCCGTACCACCAAACCAGCATTACAAGAAATGCTAAAAGGACTGCTTTAAGAGGAAGAAATATTAAGAGAAAGGTACTTCAGCATAAAGGGGGAAAATGGCATTAAATAAGTATATATCAATAATAAACTTAAATGTAAACAGAATAAATTCTTCAATCAAAAGACATAGGGTAGCTGAATGGACAAGAAAATAGGACTCATATATATGCTGTCTACAAGATACTCACCTGAGAGCAAAAAGTTCACACAGGCTGAAAGTAAAGAGATGGAAAAATATATTCCATGCAAATGGAGGCAAAAAAATAATAAAAGCTGAAGTACCAATACTTTCTGACAAAACAGACTTCAAAATAAAGATCATAACAAGAGACAGAGAGGATCACTACAGCAATCCAAAAGGAAGGAATAATCCTTATAAATATATATGCACCCAATACAAGAGCACCTAAATACATAAAAATTTCTTGGTGGATTTAAAGGGAAGATTGACAGAAACACAGTCATAGTGGGGGACTTTAACACCACACTGTCATCATTGAACAGATCATCAAGGCAAAAAATCAACAGGAAAACACAGACCTTAAATGACAGACTAGCTCTCATTGAATTCATTGACATTTAGAGAATATTTTACCCCAAGCAGGAGAATACACATTATTCTCAAGTGCACATGCAACATTCTCAAAATAGACCATGTTTATGGCACAAAACAAGTCTCTACAAGCTCAAGGATATAGAATTCATAGCAAGCATCTTCTCATATCACAATGGCATGAAACTAGAAATCAACCACTGTAAAAACTCAAAAACATTCAAACACATGGAGGATCACTAGCATGTTATTAAACATTGAATGCATTACCAGTGAGATCAAGGAAGAAATCAAACACTTCCTGGACAAAATAAAAAATGAACAGAAAATAACCAAAATCTATGGAACACAGCAAAATCAGTCCTGAGAGGAAAGGTCATAGCATTACAGGCATACCTCAAGAAACAAGTGAAAGCTCTACTAAACCATCTAACACAGCAAGTAAAAGAATTAGAAAGAGGACAGCAAGAAAAGCCCTGAGGATGGAGAAGGAAGGAAATAATAAAGATCAGAGCAGAAATTAATGACATAAAGACTAAATAAATGATACAAAAAATCAATGAAACCAATATTTGGTTCTTATAAAAGATAAGTAAGGTTGATCAAACTTTAGCCTGACTCAACAAGAAACAAAAAAAGAAGACTTAAAAAAAAAAAAAAAGAATCAGAAAAGAAATAGGAGATATAACAACTGACCCAACAGAAATACAAAGTATAGTATGAAAATACTGTTAGCAACTATGTGCCAACAAACTGGATAACCTGGGAGAAATGGGCAAATTCCTAGAAGCATACAATTTTCCAAAGCTGAATCAGGAAGAATCAGAAAACCTGAATAGGCTGATAGTAACTGAAGAAATGGAAGCAGTAATAATAAAAAAAAAAACCTCCCTGAACACATAAGTCCAGGGGCAGATCGATCTACAGATGAGTCTTACTGTACATTCAAAGAAGAATTAACACCTGTTCTCCTCAAATTATTCCAGAAAATTCAAGAGGAGGAAAAAGTCTTAAGCTCTTTTTATGAGGCAAGCATCATTATAATCCCCAAATCAGATAAAGGCATTACAAAGAAAAAAATTACAGGCCGATATTCCTGATGAACATAGATGCTAAAATCCTCAACAAAATACTAGCAAACTGAATCCAGCAATACATTAAAAAGATCTTACACCACAGCCTAGTGGGATTTATTCTAGGGGTGAAAGTCAGGTACAATATTCACAAATCAATAACTGTGATACACTACATAAGGAAAATGAAGGACAAAATTCATATGGTTTTATCAATAGATGCAGAAAAAGCATTTGACAAAATCCAGCACCCATTTTTGACAAAAACTCTCAGGAAAGTGGGAATGGAGGGAACATACTTCAACATTAAAAAGGTCATATATGACTATCCTACAGCCAACATAATACTCAATGATCCAAAATTAAATCCATTTCCCTTAAAAACAGGAACATGACCAGGGTGTCTGCTTTCAACACTCTTATTTAACATATTACTGGAAGTCCTAGCCACAGCCATCAGACAGAAAGAAAAATAAAAAAGAATCCAAACTGGAAAGGTGGAAGTAAAACTGTCATTATTTGCAGATGACAAGATATTCTACATAGAAAACCCTAAAGACTCCATCAAAATACTAAGAGATTTGATAAGTGAATTTGTGAAAGTAGCTGGATACAAAATTAACATCTGAAAATTGATGGCATTTTTATACGCCGATAATGAACTCTCATAAAGAGAAACTAAAAAAGCAATACCATTTACCACTGCAACTAAAAAATAAGATACCTAGGAATATACTTAACCAAAGATGTAAAAAAGACCTGTCCTTGGAAAACTACAGGACACTGGGGGGGAAAAAAAAAAGAGGAAGATATAAACAAGTGGAAGAATATACCATGCTCATGGATTGGAAGATTTAATATCATTAAAATGTTCATACTACCCAAAGCAATCAATAGATTCAACCCCAATTCTATTATAATACCAATAGTATATTCCACAGATCTAGAACAAACACTTCAAAAATTTATATGGAACCAAAAAACACCCCAAATAGCCATGACAATCCTTAGAAAGAAGAGTTGAAGGGATCACGTTACCAGATATCAAACTATACTACAAAGCCATTGTATTCAAAACAGCTTGGTATTGATACAACAACAGACGTAGTTCAGAGGAACACAACAAGGACCCCAGAAATAGACAAATGCCATTATGGTCAGTTAATATTTGACAAAGGAGGCAAGAACATACAATGGAGTAAAGACAGTCCCCTCAATAAAAGTGTTGGGAGAATTGGAAAGGTACCTACGAAAAAATGAAACTAGATCACCTACTTACTCTATACACAAGAATAAATTCAAAATGGATAAAAGACTTAAATGTAACCATCAAAATACTGGAAGAAAACATAGGCAGTAAAGTCCTAGACATTTCATGTAGTGGAATTTTCACTGATACATTTCCTAGAGTAAGAGAAACTAAAGAAAAAATAAACAAGTGGAACTACCTCAAACTAAAAAGCTTTTGCCCAGCAAAAGAATTCAGCATCAAAATCCAAAAAATCCTGATACAGGAGAACATATTTGCCAAGAATGCATCAGTTTCGAGGCTAACTTCCCAAGTGTACAAAGAACTCATACAACTCAACAAGAGGAAGACAAATAATTCAACAACAAAAAATGTCCATATCACTAATCATCAGAAAGACCCAAATTAAAACCACAATGAGGTATAAGTTCACACCTGTTAGAATGACTTGCATCAGCAAATCAACAAATGACACATGCTGATGAGGATGTGGCGAAAGGGGGACCCTAGTGTGCTGCTGGTGGGAATGCAAGCTTGTGCAGCCACTATGGAAAATAGTATGGAGGTTCCTCAAAAAATTAAAAATGGAACTGCTTTTTGACCCAGTGACCCCACTCCTAGGAATATATCCTAAGAATCCTGAAACATTAATAAGAAAGAATATTTGCATCCATATGTTCATAGTAGTGCAATTTACAATAGCTAAGATTTGGAAACAGCTCAAGTATCCATCAGTAGATGAGTGGATAAAAAGCTGTGGGACATTTACATCATGGAATACCATACAGCTGTAAAGAAGAAAGATCTCATACCCTTTGGAACAGTATTGATGGACTTGTAGAATATTATGCTAAGTAAAATAAGTCAGTCAGAGAAAGACAATTACATGATCTCACTTATATGTAGAATCTAAAGAACATAATTCTCTATGAACAAAATAGATTCAGTGACATAGAAGCATGGACAATTCTAATGAATTTCAGAGGGAAGGTGGGGGTGAGTTGGTGAGTGGGAAGAGATTAACCAAATAATTTATATGCATATATACATAGCCCATGGAAACCGACAATAGTGTGGTGGAGGTCTGAGGCCAGGAGTGGTGAGGGGTGGAAGGGATCAATGGGGGAAAAAAGGGACATCTGTAATATTTTGAACAATAAAAATAAATAAATAAATGAATAAATAAATATGCCACCAATATTTGCATATTAAATGTGTATCCTGCTACTTTGTTGAATTCATTTGTAAGACTTAATAGTGATGGTTGCTGTAGCTTTGTTATATACAACCTTTATTATGTTGAGGTATGAGCCCTCTATTCCCATTTTGCTGAGTGTTTTTATCATAAATGTATCCTGGGTTTTATTTAATGCTATTTCCATGTCTATAGACATAATCATGTGATTCTTATCTTTCATTTTGTTTATGTGGTATATCATGTTGATTTGTGATTATTTTATCCACCTTTCATCCCTGGAATAAATCCCACTTGGTCATGGTGTATGATCTTTTTAATGTATTACTGGATCTGTTTTGGTAATATTTTGTTGACAATATGAATATATAGTCAGCTTTTCTGATGCTCCTTGACTGAGTTTTGGAAGATTATATGTTTGTAAGAATTTGTCCATTTTGCCCACTTGTCCAATTTGTTGGCATATATAGTTGTTCATAGTATTTTCTTACAATCCTTTGCATTACTGTGATGTCAGTTGCTACTTTGCCTCTTTTATTTCTGATTTTACTTATTTGGCTAGCAGTGCATCAATCTTGTTTACCTTTGGAAAGAACTAACTCTTGAATTCACTGATCATTTATATCTATATCTATATTTATATTTATATATCTATACTTTTATCTATATCATCTATATCTATCTGTATCTATCTATAATCTATCATCTATATGTGTGTGTGTGTGTATATATATATATATATATATATATATATATATATATAGTTTTTAGTCTCTATGTCATTTATTTCCTCTCTGATATTTATTATTTCCTTTCTTTGACCTAATCTGGGCTTTGTTTGTTGTTCTTATTCTAATTTTTTAGGTGTAGGGTTAAGCTGTTTATTCGAGATTTTCCTTGCTTCTTGAGGTAGGCCTGAATTCTAATAAATTCTGTCTCAGGCCTGCTTTTGCTGTGTCTCATAGATTTAGAGTTGTTGTGTGGTAATTTTCATTTTTTTCATGTAATTTTTTGTTTCCTCTTTGATCTTGTTGGTAACCCATTCACTGTTTAATAATATGCTATTGAGCCTCCATGTGTTTCAATGTTTCTGAGAGTTTTTATTGCAGTGGATTTCTAATTTCATGCCTTTGTGATCTGAGAAGATACTTTACATGATTTCGGTTTGCTTGAACTTGTAGAGACTTGTTTTATGCCCTAACATGTGTTCCATATTTGAGAATGTTCCATGTGCACTTGAGAATGTATATTCTTCAGCTTTGGGGTGAAATGTTCTATAAATGTCAATTATATCCATATCATCTAATGTGCATTTAGGCTCTTTTTTTGTTGATATTTTATTTGGAAAATCAGTTCAGTGATGTCAGTGGGGTGTTAAAGTTCCCTACTAAGACTGTATTGTTGCCTGTCTCTCCCTTCAAGTCCACAAGTGATTTGTAAAATATATTTAGGTGCTCCTATATTGAAAACATACATATTTATCAGGGCTGTATTTTTTTGTTGTATTGGTACCATTAATATTGTGTAGTGACTCTCTTTGTCTGTTGTTATGGTCTTTTAATTAAAGTCTATTTTGTCAGATATGAGTATTGTTCTCCCAACTTGCTTACATTTGGGTGGAATATTTTATCATCCCTTCTCTTTCAGCCTGTGTGATTTTTTTTGTCTGAGATGGGTCTCTATAGTTAGCAATATGTGGGTCATATTTTCTTATTTATTCAGCTTTTTTATCTCTTTTGACTAGAGAATTTAATCTCTTTACATTTAAGGTTATTACTGATAAGTACTTATTTATTGCCATTTTTTTCTCTATACCTAGGTTCTTTTCTCTTTCCCTTTTTCTTCTAAAAGCAGTCACTTTAACATTTCTTGCAATGTGGGTTTGGTGGTAATGTACTCCTTTAGTTTTTTTAACTTATTTTTGTCTGGAAAGTTCTTTATTTTGCCTTCAATTTTAAATGAAGCCTTGCTGGGTAGAGTAGTATTAGTTTCAGATCCTTGCTTTTCATTACTTTGTATACTTCAGGCTAATCCCTTCTGGCCTGAAATGTTTCTGTTGAGAAATCAGCCAACAGCCTTATGGGAACTGCCTTATGTGTAACTATCTGTCTCTCTCTTGTGGCCTTTAATATTCTCTCCTTGTCTTTAACATTTGCCATTTTAATTATGATGTGTCTTGGTGTGGGTCTCTTTAGGTTCATCTTCATTGGGACTCTGTGCTCACTGAACTTGTCTGACTTTTCCCTTCATCTGGTTAAGGAAGTTTTATGTCATTATTTCTTCAAATATAATCTATATCCCTTGCTCACTTTCTTTTCTGCTTGGAACTTTTACCATGTGATATTGTTATATTTCATGTTGTCCCAAAATTCCCTTAAAGTACCCCCATTTTTAAAAATTCTTTTCTCTTTTTGCTGCTTTGACTGGATGGTTTTTATATCTTGTCTCCCTAATCACTTATTGGATCATCTGCCTCATCCAACCTACTTTTAATTCCTTCTAGTCTGTTTTGATGTCAGATATCATATTATTCAGCTGGCTCTTGTTCATGGTTTTGATATCTTTTTTCATGCTGTTGTAGTTCCCACTAAGTTTATTATTGTCTTCATTATGTTCCTTGAGCATTCTTATAACCATTACTTTGAACTCTATTTCTGATAAATTGCTTGCCCCCATTTCATTTAGCTGTCTTTCTGGAGACTCCTTCTGTTCTTTCATTGTGGCTTATTTATTTTTTACACCATTCTGACTGTCTCCTTGTGTGTGTTTCTATATGTCAGGTAGATCTTCTATGACTGCCAGTATTTGTGGTGTGGACTAATGTATTACATGTCCTGTGTGATACTTTGGCACAGTCTCCTCAATCTCCTTAGCTGGATGCCTTAGAAATGTTCCTTGTGTGGGTTATGTAAGCCCCTCTGCTGTAATTGGGTCTTGATTAATGTCGGGCTGTTTGTGCATGGGACCAACCATCAGGCTGGCTGACTGCGAGGCTCAGCTTTGACAATGTTGTGCAAGCTGTTGTACAGGTGCTGACAGAACAGAACAAAACAAAGCAAACAGGGAACAAATAAAACAGCACCACCAACAAAAACAACAAAAAGAATAATAAAAAGAAAAAAAAGAATATCAAAAGACAAAAGAAGAAAAGAATAAGAGATGAAAAAATAAAGGAAAAATATGAAAGGAAAGAAGGAAAAAAATAAAGACTAGGAAAAGAAAAACAGAATAAAAAGTAAAAGAAAAGATAAACAAGAGACTGTAGGATTAGAGAGGAAAAAGAAAAATAAGAAATATGAAAGAAAAAAAGAACAATAAATAGAAAAGAAAAAACAAAGAAAATAGAAAAAGTGAAGCTTGTTGGATCCTGCTCCAATGCTACCCAAAGCCAGACACTTTCTGTGCAGGTTTTTGGCCTCCCAGGAGGATCTCTAGTGCAAACCAATGTCAAATGTTGTTTACACCTGTTCAAAGCTATAAGCAACCCATAGTTTGCGGCGGCCTCCACTTGACTTAGCTGCACACAGAAAGCACCAAGCTATACTCCAAAGTTGTTTTTTTCTAGCACAGGGTCCAGGAGTGGGTTACCAAATGTCCCAAAATACCCCAGGGTCCACCTCTTCCTGCTTCCTTCTGCTGGCCTGCTGCCAGGCTTAGTCACTGAAAAGGTTTAGTCTTTGAAAGTCTCTGGTAGAATTGGGAAGATGGAAATCTCAAGATACCTTGTAGAAAGAAAAAAAGAAAGAAAGAAAGAAAGAAAGAAGAAAGAAAGAAAGAAAGAAAGAAAGAAAGAAAGAAAGAAAGAAAGAAAGAAAGAAAGAAAGAAAGAAAGAAAGAAAGAAAGAAAGAGAAAGAAAGAAAGAAAGAAAGAAAGAAAGAAAGAAAGAAAGAAAGAAAGAAAGAAAGAAAGAGAAGAAAGAAATAAAGAAAGGAAGAGACAAAGGAGAGAAGGAAATAAAGTAAGAAAGGAAGAAGAAAGAAAAAAAAAAGAAGGAAGGAAAAAAGGAAAGAAAGAAAAAGAAGAGAGAGAGAGGAAGGAAGGAAGGAAGGAAGGGAGGGAGGGAGGGAGGGAGGGAGGGAGGAAGGGAGGAAGGAGAAGGAAAAACACACACATTACAACATTGTTTCAAAGGCTGCAAAGCTGAATATTAAAGCCTATTAACTTACAGATGTTCTTCTGGTTCAAAAGTAAAGCTTATGATTCTTTTTTAAAAGCATACAAGTACTTCCCCCCACACATACTCTGACACTACAATTTAGTTGTCTAAAGAACATAAATCTCTATTCTAAGGTACACCGTAGATGATGGGTCTCAACTTTTTTCTTGATTGAAAAACCCCTTTGAGAATCTGAACAATGCTATGAAATTCTTTAAAAAAAAAAAAAAGAAAGAAAATTGCAGTCAGAGGCCCCATCACTTATTCAATACCATGTAGAAAACCCATCTTTTTGTTTCTTTTCACTTCTAGTATTTATTCTTGGCCTTTCATAATCACATTGTTTTCAATCAACCTATAAAGATGAAGATGTATTCCCTAGAAAATAAAATTGTGTAGGGGAGTGCAGCTTTCAATTGAGATTTATTTTTCTCTCTTATTTGAAATCACAGTTGCTTTTAACAAAACATTGCTTTAAGAAAGAAGTTGATTTCATACTAAAATTAAATGGTCAGTATCTTGGAATAGCTTTTTCTCCTGGAAAAAAAATTAACCTCCAAGAAATATGGTTTAAAATATCTTATTAAGTTGATACTTATAATTACAAATACTACCTTTATGGAAATTTTAGTTCTTAGATCAAACCTATACTTATTTTAATTTCAATATTTTAAACTTTTGAATATTTTGGTAGTTTTTGTGGCCTAAAACATTGAAATAATATTTTAAAAAGCCTAAATCTTCTGTCTTAGCATTCAAGAACCATTAATAATGCTCAATAAAACTCAGAATATAACTAAGTTACAGTAATGATACAAAAATAACAGAACTTTTAATCTATTCCCCAGACTCTCATCAACTGCATCAAAGATCTTAAGTAATTGTGCCATTAATTATTTTATTCAGACCATTTGGTGAAAAAATAGGAACAAATGACTTCTCTGGAAAGATAATAAGATTTTCAAGATACACACTTTCCACTAAGTAGGCAGCCCTCATTCAATGACTTTAATTGACCAAAAGTTCTATGTACTATACATCCATTTATGAGAAAAAAATGCCTTAAAAATTATGAATTCAGATTTCAACTGTGTCATAGATATTAATGTAGTCAGTTATTTTTCTCTTTGTTACCTCTATTATTATTATTATTATTATTATTATTATTATTATTATTATTATTTAAATATATCTTTATTGATTTCAGAGAAAGGAAGGGAGAGGGAGAGAGAGATAGAAACATCAATGATGGGAGAGTTGTCATTGATCGGCTGCCTCCTGCACGCCCCCGACTGGGGATCAAGCCCACAACTCAGGCATGTGCCCTGACCGGGAATCGAACGCAGATCTCTAGGATCCTAGGTCGATGCTCAACCGCTGAGCTGTGCCCGGCAGAGCTTATATAGTGAGTAAAATTAAAATCCATTTCTCTCACATGATAGAAGGTGATTTGATTATAAGAAACATAAGAGCCCAGCCAGCATGGCTCAGTGGTTGAGCATTGACATATGAACCAGAAGGTCACAGTTTGATTCCTGGTCAGAGCACATGCTCGGGTTGCAGGCTCCATCCCCTTTGGGGAGTGTGCAGGAGGCAGCCAATCAATGACTTTCTCTCATCATTGATGTTTCTATCTCTCTCTCCCTCTCTCCTCCTCTCTCTGAAATCAATGAAGACATATTAAAAAAAAAAAGAAACATGAGATAAATGTTAAATATTTTCATTGGATTAAAAAAGTGGTGGAAGATGTGATTTACTGTTGCTTGCATACTAAAAAGAAATGTTTGCATTGCTCCTGTTTGGAGCACAACTAATATACTGAAAGAAATTATGTAATATTACAGGAGGTAGTTAGTTAAATATTAATAAAAAGGAAGGGAGAAAAGGGAGCCAGACAGTTGATTAAGCCAGATTGACTAGGAAAGGACAGTTTCACAGTCACTTTAGGCATCCAAGTAGGCAGGAAAGATGCTTTTCAGTTACTCCAGGGAGTAACTGGCACCCTTCTGCCAGATTAATTGGGAGGGGAGGAAACCAGTGAGGGGAAATTCCTTGCATGCATAGTAGAAGCCAAATGATGAAGCAGAACTATGAGACATGAGCAGTAGGAGCCAAAATAATGACCATAAAGGTGGAGGGAACTAGCTTTGGGAAATCTGGAAAAAAGATCAGGTAATATAAGGGCACAAAACCCCAGAAGATTCAGGAAAAGGATTGGTTACGGGGAGGGCACAAACACAGCCCTGGTAAGAGCCAAGAAAGAGACTGGATAGTTTGAAAGAAAGCGTGCACTTTTCTAAATCTCCTCAAGATATATGGAGGTTTAGCAAGTATCTTGGAGCAGCCATTTCCCTATAGCCTACCTGCTCTCTGCCCCTCACGGAGTGTACTATATCACTTTACACTGTAAAATCTTGCCACTATCACTTAAAATCCTCCTATGCATGTGCTCATGAAATTCCTTTCCTGTGATAACACAAAAGAATTCTATTTCCAGTCCCTGCAGGGACATACGTGTTTCTGTCTGGAACTTCCTCTGTTAACAGTGGGATTAACAGCAATAGAAAAACAGCTACACATTCCTTAAGGAAGTGGCTATTTGCAGTTTATTGTGAATAAACAATCATTGTGTAATCTATTAAGCAATCTTTATGTATTTTTGTCTGCAGAGTACTTAATTGTGAGATTGAAAAATCAGACCATTGTTGCCTTTTGAGTGTCACTAGTAAACGTGATTGGAATATAACTTCTGAGGATCCTCTGAGAATAATGGGTAATAGATCTACGTTGAAATGAGCTTTGTGAATGAGACTATGGAGCATACATCAGCATATCTAAAATAATTACCCCACATTTCTAAAGAATTATCCTTATTCATACCAAGGAGACAAAAATAGTTGGGTTCTCTCCTAGTTCATGTGTATTTATTGCCAAAATCTGACCATCATTATAAAGCATTCCCTCAGTTCAAAGAAAAGAGATGTTATCATTGTCTTTGTTCCATTATATTTATAAGCACATCATCCTGGATTGCATGTCCATTCATCATCATACAACCAATAGTCTTCCTGGTATTCTGACTTTAAAGAAAATACTGTATCTGTTGTTGTAGATAGCTAAGTATTAAGAGAAGAAGCAAAGGGAATCAGACACTGTTATATCTGGCAGTTACAGCTTCACATACACTCCAGGGATTTACAGCATTGCCCTGCCAAGGATTAACACCCCTCCGTTCCCCCTTGGATACTAGATTGTCAAGGGTTGACTAGAAGGAGGTAAGCAGATGCACAATAGAAGTAAAAATGGCATAGAGGGTGGTGCTTGACCATAGGGGCCTGTCAGTATAACCTGGGAAAGGGACCATTGGTCATGGTGTGGACCCATCAAAAAGAACCCACAAAATCTTGAGAAGTTGGTTGATTATTTTGAAAAAGCTCATGGTCATAACCCCAGGGGAACAAAGAAGTTCTTTCTCTCTCTCTCCCCCACCCACTAATGAACTCACCTTTTCATTCACACTCTCTTTCTAGCCTGGGAACAAGTGACCATGCAGGTCTAGCAGGCTGCATGGGCTCCAAAGTACTAAACTTTAATGTGAAATAGAAACTCTGGACGCTGGCCTTTGTTTTGGCCTTGTTAAAGACAACACTGAACTTTTTTCATGGTAGTAGGTATGGAGATGAGACATTGGAAACCCAAAGGCAGGGGCAGCCTTCCTGAATAAATCTTGCCACACCACAATCTCCTGTGCATGTGTCCTTGGATTGCTTTCCTCGCAATCCTGTGGAAGAGCCTGATTTCCACCAGCAACATATCCAATTATGAAATTTAAAAAGTGTTTAATGTACACTATTGCATAGACCTACCTTTTATTTTATTTTTATTTTCTGGTAAGTGTTGGAAACTAGAGGGCAGAGGTGGGCATTCTGAACCATTAGTAAGGCTCACACATGGTAGGCACCTGAAGAACAATAATGTGGGAAGCTGATTTGTACTGATTACAAAGATTCTGTGGGAAAGTAACTTGTAGAGTGGATTCCTGACAAGATGATCTGGTAAGTTTATTTTTTATTTGTTTGTTTGTTTTAAAATAACTAAAGTAACTATACTTGTCAGAAATAAAATTTAGTTAACCACAGTCTTTTTTATATGAAAGAAATAAAATTTATTTGCAATGCCTGTTTAAATAGAGAGTTGGGAGCTTGCCAAAGGACAAGACTGGAATTCTCCTGAAGCAATAAATATTGCTGTGGATTAAATAAAAAAACATTTCTTTTTTCAAAGTGCACCCTGTAAATAGGAAACAGATGCAGAAAAAGAAGAGCGAGATATAACTTTTTCTGAGCATCTCAGTCAGAAGCTTCAAGACACCAGATTAAGGCAGAAAAAGAGTCAGTGTGGTCAGAGATCTTTTTTTAACAAAAGATATTCACACCTGTTGGTAGGCTTCACTCACTTTGCATAATAAACATTCAAAAGAATATTATATTCCCAATATCTGCCTTCCTATGAGTACAGAAGAGAACTCATGGCTAAAAATGAAAGGTTAAAGTTGGTGGTATATGGGCATGCTAACAGCCATCTTAGAAGGTGAATAAAGAAAAAATTGAATTTATTTAAGGGAAAGGGGGAGGAGGATGGGGATATCCAAAGGGAAGGGCTACATGGCACTGTGTCAAAGGATATTGGGTCCATCATGGCAGCAAAAATATAGTTGGGACTTGGAAACATTGAAGAGCATAGAATAAGTAACAGGAGAGCCTGGGCTGGGCTGCTTTTAGCTCACTAAGTCAGAGAGAGAGAAGGGGGCTTTGGAGTCAGGTTCAGGGTGTAAGCCTGGAATGAGCTGCCACTGCCCATTGCTCCCCTAGTTGCAAGTCTCATGGGGTCCCATTGGAAAAAGGGAGATTGATATGGCTTTGGCATGCTCCCCTGGTGGGGAGCACGAACTGGGTCCTTTGTCCTGAGTGTATTTATCTCTTGCTTGCAGGTGGGAATATTAGGGGAGGTCTCAGGGGAGTGTCTCAATAGAATATTCATCAGCTTTCCAGGTGTGTCCTTTCAGAAAACATGCCTTCTCTGCTCATAGGGTGAAACAGCAGAAAAAGCTGGCTGAGACCATCATGAGAAACCTCTCTGTCTAGATTGAGAGTTTTATAATTCATTTCTCATACTGTCTCCTGTGTGGGTACTTGTCTGGGTTTTTCTCTTCCTTTTATATGCCCTACATTGTTTCTGCTGCTTAGGATGCAGATCCAGGAGAAAGTGGCATCCTACACCCAGCACCAAAGCTGAATCTGCCACATGCTCCAGAAAATACCAGGGAAACTCACAGCCCTGATGTTGCCATGGAATCTGTGCCTAGTGCCCAAATTCTCCTCTTCACTTACAAAACTTGTGTCTCCCCATCTCTTTGCAGTTTGCCTGCATTTCTACAGTTTATATTCTTTCTGTTCTCACCCAACGTGACTCAGACTGCAGCATTGGAACACCCTTTTCCTGCCACCTTGGCTCCAGGGCAAGGAGTCCCTGCAGGGCAATATGCAAATAAGTGCCAGAGGAACACAAAATGCGGGGAGCCCACACTCCCTGCAGCCTTGAAATGTACTCTGGTGCATAAACCTTAGCACCCCTAGCCATGGCTTAAGGCGCCGCCTTCCATCTCCTCTCTCAATTTTGTGGGCACATGGAGCTGAGGGTGAGAGGGGGTGCAGACCCAGAGTTCTGATTCCTGACTTTCCACTGTGAGTTCCCCAGGCAAAGAGCCCCTTGGATATCAAGGAGTCTTTGGCTCCTTCTTGCCTTTCACCCAGTGGCCTGAAACTGGGTGCCAGGGGCTAGGGGGTGGCATGGAAATCCTGGACACAAAGAAAGCTGTGGAGAAAAGCTGTTGCAGGGGCCCTGCCCCTGCCAAGCCAGGACTGCTAGGTCCCTGGTCCCTCCTCCTGTCCTGCTCTTGTTAAGGGGCAGGGATCACAACCGTCTCTATGCCAGAAAGCACTGCCCTGGCAGCCATGTTGCTTGGGGCAGAAGCTGAGACCAGGCAATGGACTAAACTGCTATGGATCCTGTGTTTCTATTACAAACCAAATGCTATGTTTTGGCTCATGCCAACATTAGCACTTGTCATTAATGTTTCTTCCATAGCTATAACTAATAAAGTCTCAAATATACAGTTGCTCAGAGAAATTAACTGTTTTTATTACCTAATCTTGAAAATTTGCTGCACAACAGAAATTAACCCCAGGACCTGGGTGTTAAATCTGTCTTGCTAAATTAATAGAGAGTGTTCACTCTCCTCTTAAGGGAGACTGTCTCACACTGTCAAGCAGGCCACTAAGGGACCACGGCTGTTAGAAATATAAGAGACAGCAACAGGTTGCTAGCCCAGCTATTAGAGGAAAATTAAAAAGCCAAAATTTTTTCTACCCAAGACAGTAAAGGGTAAAATCTTCCAGTGAAGTCAGAGCCCATCAGCATTACCCATGCTAAACCTAACTGAAACAGTGTCCAGTTAACCCTGTTGGTAAAATGCCACACCTTGGCAACATTGTATTACTGTTTTGGAAAGAGTATCTGTCTCTGGCATGGGATGGGAGTATCTGTCTCTGTCTTCTGGCTGTGCAAATCCCACAGTCTGCTTAGGTTGGATGGGTCATGGGACACTTGATGAGCAAGACAGAAAGTTAAGGAACATGGACAGCATTCATGCTTCCCTCAGCTATGGAATCACCCTCTTATCAGATAATGAAAGTGGATGAAATGTTGTTTTTTTTAGGTGTTTCTCCAGAGGTCAAAGTAATAAAATCTCCATTCACAGTGCCCCAAGAGTGTTTACTCTGGCAAGAAATTTCATTCTGGGTATGTTAAAAACAGGATTGTCTGCCTTTAAAGTCAAGACCTGGTGTCCAAGAGCCCTTATCTGAGTCATTTGTTGAAATGCAGATTCTAAAAAATGAGAGCTCCTCTGGTTCTCTTACTTTATCCCATATGACCCAGGGTCATGTGGACCCCACATACAATGGACTAATGGACTTCAGGAGGAAAATACAATCTAAGCTAGCCTGATACTGAACTGGACCTTGTTCCAACATGGAAAGATGACTCTGGACACTGGTTCTGATTTTATCTCCACCAAAACCCCAACTACGCTTCTTCTATGACTAGACTCAGGGAAATGAGAATTTGGAAACCCAGGAGTATAATTACATAGAAATATAGCTTCCTACTACATTGCATCATCCCGTGCGGACCTCTAGAAATGCTTATTCCAGCAGTACTCCAAAAAGCTCACTCACCAGCAGCAGGGGGAGATGAGGAACACTTCCATCTGATAACACAGTGATTGAATAGTCCCCAGTCAAATAATTAAAAATAAGGTTCTCATTGGTGATTGCTCCTGATCATAGTATTATTTGTTATTTATACCCATTATTCTTCTAGAAAGGATTTGAAGGGCTTGTTTCATCCATGTGTAATTAAGTATATTCACTGTCCTTGTTTGAAGTGGTCTCTGGCATACATTTTCTTTGTACCTTTTGCAATTGTTTTAACTAAATATTTGTTTCATACCCCATGGTATAGTGCTATAGTAAGATATACATATTTTGTCTCTGTCCCTGGGTCCTGGCACAGAGTTTTCAAAACCCTTATAATTTCCTGAGAGATGGGGTGAGAGGAGCATCTTTTGTTATTCAGTCATACATAAAATTATGCTAATAAGGCGATTCTTGGAAAATTGGGACTGGTTGTCACAAGAACCAATTATGTAATTAGAAGGTTGGAACTTTGATCAATCATGCCTATAAAATGAAGTCTCCATAAAACCCCAAACTCCAAAGCTCAGAGAGCCATCAGATTGTTGAAAGTGTCCACCTTTGGGAAGGTGACATACCCAAACTCCATGGGACAAAAACTCCTGTACTCAGGATCCTTCTGGACCTCACCCTAAGTATCTCTATCTGGCTGTTCATCCTTTTTAATATTCTTTATAATAAACAGGTAAATGTAAGGAAATGCTTTCCTGTTTTGTGAGCCATTATAACAAATTAAAGGTAGGAGAGTGCTGTAAGGATTCTTATAACCTATATAGCCGGTTGGTCAGCATTACAGATGACAATTTGAACTTGCACTGGTGTCACAAGTTGGGAGTAATCTTGTGAGACTGATACCTGAAACACCAGATAATGTCAGAATTGGATGGTAGGACACCCAATTAGTGTTTAGAAAGTTGGAGACTTGCTTAATGTGAGGGGAAACACCATACATTTGGTGTCAGAAGTGTGGTGAGTAAAGGTAACAAAAATTTTTCTTAACCTACCAGATATTGGGGAGATGTCATCATCTAACAAAAATTTTATCATATGCTCTATATATTCTTTAGGCACTCCTTTAAGAACAAAGTTTGAGGACGGAATTTTTCTGGCAACTGTGAACTGCCTAATCCACTGGTAATGGCTTATAAAGTATTGTAGATCTGGGGACCTAGTGGTTCTCTCTTTGAGCAGAACGTTATCTTTGAGGCCATAAAGACTCTTTAGTTGATGTTACAGAACAGAAAGAATTCATCCACATGACATTAGACCAAACACCAAGAATAGCAGAGGAGAAAGATTGATTATTTTATTATGAATGGTGTGTCGCTAAGGAGAATGGGAAGTTAATGCTTAAAATCTTAAACTCTCTGATGGATATAGGTTACAGATTATATAGGGCAAAATCAAAATAAACTGTGGTTAGAGGTTTGAGACTGTGTTGGAAGCTGAGTCAGTATTGGTAGGAAGTGAGGTAAGGGTAATAAATCACTTCTTCAGGTCTTGAGGACAGCTCTGAGGTCTTCTCTGGCTTTCCTCTGTCTGGTTTCATGGAAAAGTAACCAGGGGTCATTTTACTTTAAGAATCAAGAGCTGAAATATAACTTAGGTCAATATATTATCTTTAAGTTAACAGAAACCTGCACCTTGTCACCCTTAGTCAAGGCATGGCCATTGTTTCTGGCTGCCTAAGGTGGTTAAGGCTAAGGCTTACAGGGCATGCTGTGAAGAAACTGAATAGAGTGCTGGGACTACATATTAAATATGAATCACACATTAAGCCAGGACCCTTAATTTCATTGGCAACTTTGACTGTTAAAGAAAAACAGTCCAGCTGGGTTTGGCTCAGCGGTTGAACATCAACCTATAATCCAGTAGATCATGGTTTGGTTCCCGGTCAGGGCACATGCCTCGGTTGCAGGCTCGGTCCCCAGTCAGAGACATGCAGAAGGCAGCCAATCAATGACAACCCTCTCATCATTGATGTTTCTTTCTCTCTCTCTCTCTCTCTCTCTCTCTCTCTCTCTCTCTCTCTCTCTCTCTCTCTCTTTCTCCCTTCTTCTCTCCGAAATCAATATCTATATCTATATATCTATATCATCTATATCTATACCTATTTATCTATATCTACATATCATCTATATTTATATCATCTATATCTATAATCTATATCTATATATATCTATTTTTATATAGATATATATAAAGAAAAACAAATTGCTCATCAAAACTGTTATTAATTTCTTTACATATATATAAATAAAAACATTAAATTGCTCATCAAAAATTTTTGAACCTTATTGTAACTTTTTATACTTAGCAATAGTTTGTCATTTTATTTGGAACATGAAAATGATCATTCAGCATCATGATTTCTTCAGTCCATAGGTCCTGGAAAATGTTCCATATTTGGGGTTGTGTTACTTGAGTTAAAAGAGATTTTTAAATATAAAAATGTAGTTTCTAGCAACTTAAAGTTGGACTACATTGCAAGTTCAAAAAACTAAATAATCATTCTGATATAACTCACCCCAAACTTGGCACTAGTTAAATTAAAAACAAACCTATCAACTTTTAAGTGAACTAGGAATCCTAGATAAATATCTGATTTCAGTGTGAAGGCTTTTTAAAGTATTCCTGTGAAGAAGCTTGATAGGTCTCACTACATTAAAAATAAAGTTCTGTACCTCAAAAAACACTATATTCAAAATTAGATGGTAAATATCAAATTGAGGGTAAAACTGCAAAATGTGTGACAGGAAAAAGATTAAGGCTTTAAAAATATAGGTACTGACTAGTCAACAGGAAGCTATTAATGTGGTGAATACAAATATTTGTTTCTTCTCAAAGCCCCACTAAATGATAATATAGGAATACAAAGTAGTAACCTGCAAGGACTAAAAGCACAAGAAAGTAGATAATTACTAACTGTAGATGTCAATCAAATTTTGGGACTCAGAAAGCAGATAAACATGTGAACTGATTTTTGCAGAGCAGAGAAAGCTGATGTCTAACTGACTAAAAGAGGCAAAGGAAACAAGAAGGAACAATTGGCTTCACTGTAACACCTGAAACTAGAAGATATTAGAGCAATGACTCTCAAATTATAAAAGGAAATGATTCCTAACCCAGACTTAAACCCAAATTGTCAACCAAGAGTGAAAGTAGAAAGCAGACATTACCAGATATTCACAGTCTTAAAAAATGTATCTTCACATACCCCTTTTCAGGAAGTCTATGGAATGTACTCCAAGAAACTAAGGAAATAAAGTAAGAAAGAGGGAAATGAAATGTTAATTTAGAAAAAATTGAAAACAATTCCTATATAGATGGCAAAGGGAAATCTCACAACGACAGTTTTGCAGCAGACCAAGAGGGCAACCAGTAAAGACTGGATCTGGATGATGAATAGCATTAAGAGATAGTCTCCAAGAAAAGAATAACATGAACAATTGGATAGAATAGTATTTTAAAGTGTTATTAGAAAATGTGGTCACACCAAGCCAGAGATTTAAATAAATCCAAATAAGAGAAATAAATAAAAATTAACCCCATGAATTGTAAAGTTTACACTTAGATAATTTAATTTATATGGACATATAATCATAACATACTGTGTGACTCACAATGGGTAGTGCTTCAGTTCTCTATCATAACACTCATACTTGGTTTGAAATGGTCCATCTGCTCAATTTGAAAGACTAAATGCACCCGACAATAAGGGGATGATTTTATTCAGGGTATGGCAATTGGTAAGAACATTTATCAATGAAGAATAACTCAAAGAATAGAAAAGGGTCTTTGAGTTTTACAGAGGCAGATAAACAAGAGTCATCAGAGAGTCTTATGGGAATCATGAGGAAGGATGTAGGTGGATCTTCCCTGAGTCATTGAGGAAAGGTGTCAGTGAATCTTATCTCAGAATATGGGACAACAGGGAGATCTTTTGCTGATTGGTAGTTTCTTTGAATACAAAAGGTGGGGAGATGTCTCAATTCTCAGTTTCCCAGGCTCTCTGGAGCACAAGCTCAGACAAATTGCAACACTGTTCATCTCCCTTTTTGTTCAATTGGGTAAATATTATTTCTTAATGAGATGCTTACTGCTGATTGTAAACTTCCTGAATGGTGCAAAGCAGAGTCTAAGAAATATTGTTGGTTAAGAATTCTTGTTGGCATTGTTCTTATGAAACTAGGAAAAATCTGTTGAACCATCTGTAGAATGGTGGTAGCAAAGGTCAGTAGTGTTAGGGTCCTGGAGATGCTTAAAATGAAAAAAAAAATGTATATAATTATATACTAATATAAAAGTTTATATTAAAATACACAGGCAAGAGTTGAACCCTAAGAGTAACCAGTCCAGTGGAAGACAATTCTTCTGTTATGCAACACCACTTGTTCATTTTCTTGAAGCTCTCTAGCTACAGTGTTGATGTTCTTGGTTAATTTGTCCACAGTCTTGGTTACCTCTTCTCTAAGTGGTTTCAATGACTCAAGCATTTCAAAGAATTTCTTTAGTAGCTCAGATGGTAGCTTGTCCAGAGAGAAATCTGGCCAACCCATAATCTGCTGTAATGCTGAATCTTCTGAAGTTAATGTCATCTTTTTCTGATGCTGGGGAAGGACCAGCTGCAAGGCAACTGAAAGACCTGACAGTGGTCTGAGCAGTCAGATTTTAGTTTTTAGTGATGTTGATTTGAAGTCAAGCAGGAGTCAGAAAAATGAAAAAAAGTTAGTTTGGAGAATTAGAGAAAAATACTTTAAAAAAGGTGAAAGGAATGAAAATTTGGATTAATTGGAGAAAATAACATGTTCCAGTACAATTTGTGGGTAGATATTAAAATTGATTTTTCCACAGCGTGAAGGAATTCAAGTAACCATGATCAGATAATTTGCATATCCATCAGTTACCAAAATTTACAAATTGTGCAAATAGGTGTCGCATAGCAAATAAATAAGGCTAAAATCAGATAACCCAAAAACATGTGTTATAGACAATGCATAGATTCTCAAAAACATAAGATTTTTCTTTCACAAAAGTCCCTCCTTCACTCCACACTTTTTGATCAAAGGTAATCTCAAAGAAAGATTACTCTTGATCATAAAATGAGGCTGGACTCTTTATTTGGCCTAATATTTGTAAAGTATTAAAAAAAAATAATTAACCATGTAGGCATTTTAAAATTTCTTTACTGGAATTTTTCATAAGGAATTTGAGGTTATGGACTTGCAGTATATTTTGATATCAGGTAGCATGATTTCTCCAACTTTGTTCTTCTTTCTCAAGCTTACTGTAGCTATTCAGGATCTTTTGTAATTCCACATAAATTTTTAATATACTTGTTCTAGTTCTGTGAAATAAGCCATTGGTATCTTGCTAGGAATTGCATTGAACCTATAGATTGCTTTGGGCAGTATGGACATTTTAATGATGGTAACTCTTATCCATGAACACAGTATACATTTCCACTTATTTGTATCTTCTTCAATTTCTTTCTTTAGTGTCTTATAATTTTCCAAGTGATAGTAGACAAAAGTAGTCTGAGGCCATCTGTCACTACTTGAGCCAAATTAAGCAGAGCAAGGTTGAATCACATAAAAGCCTTTATCCCAACAATTCCAGCAGTATGGGGAGAGTAGTCGGTCACCCTGAAAATTCTTCTCTGACCCTCCTTGCCAGTTGGCTGATTGTATATGGGCCAAAGAAAAGATAACTCCATGCAGCTGTGAGCTGCAAGTGTAACATGGAAAGGGGAGGAGAGATTAGAGCCTGCAGTCCGGCCTTAGGAGCTTGAAGTCTAATAACAAGGTAGTTAATCTTCTATGATGTTATAAACAGTTCAGCTCTTTCCTGGGACAGAAGAATGGTTAGTGCTCCTGAAACATACTTCCAGAGTGAGCCAGGATCTGGGCATGGCAACCAAGTCAAAGCATGTCTTGTCCTTGGTCTGTTTCAAAAGGGTATTTCTTTTTACAGCCCAGATTTTCTTCTTGCAACACATCCTCCAGTTTCCCAGGGTCTGTAAGAAAACCTCTTATCTATAGTTAGTAAGGTGAATAATTATTAAAAAGCTGTAGCTCTATTCATATCACATGCACTTTCCACTATCACAACTGCATATATCTTTTACATCTTTGGTCAAATTTATTCCTAAGTATTTTATTTGATTTTTTGAAACAATTGTGAATGGGATTGTTTTCTTAGTTTCTCTTTCTGATAGTTTATTATTGGTGTATAAAAATGCAACTGATTTCTGAATATTTATTATGTATACTGCTACTCTACTGAATTCATTTATAAATTATAAATTCTGGTAGTTTTTGGTGGATTCTTTAGGGTCAAAACAGCATGATACTGGTATAAAAACAGACATATAGATCGATGGAACAGAATAGAGAGCGCAGAAATAAACCCACAACTTTCTGGTCGATTAATGTTTGACAAAGGAGACAAAAACATACAATGGGGTACAGATAGTCTGTTCAATAAATGATGCTGAAAAATTGCACAGATACATGTAAAAAAATGATACTAGATCACCTTTTTACACCATACACAAGAATAAATGCAAAATGAATTAAAGACTTAAATGTTAGACTTGAAACTATAAAAATCCTAGAAATAAACCTATGCAGTAAATTCTTGGATATTTCTTGTAGCAATATTTTTTTTCTGATACATCTCCTCAGGCAAGAGAAACAAAAGAAAAAATGGACAAATGGGACAACATCAAACTAAAAAGTTTCTTCACAGTAAAGGAAACAATCAAGAAAATGAAAAGATAACTCACTGAGTGAAAGAACATATTCACCTATGATAATTCTAATAAGGGGTTAATATCCAAAATTTATGAAGAACTTATAAAACTGAATACCAAAAAGCCCCCAAACAATCCAATTAAACAATGGGCAAAGGACCTGAATAAACACTTCTCCAAAGTGGACATGCAGATGGCTAATAGGCCTATGAAAAGATGCTCAATGTTACCAATCATCAGAAAGATGCAAATTAAAACCATAACGACATATCACTACACAACTGTCAGGATGGCTATCATCAATAAAACATCAAACACTTAGTGTTGGTGAGGATATGGAGAAAAGGGAACCCTTGTGCTCTGTTGGTGGTAATGCAGATTGGTGCAGCCACTGTGGAAAGCAGTATGGAGTTACCTCAAAAAATTAAAAATGGAACAGCCTTATGATCCAGTGATGTCACTTCTGGGAATATATCTAACAAAATCCAAAACACTATCTGGAAAGAATATATGCACCCCATATTCATTCCAGCATTATTTACAACAGCCAAGATTTGGAAGCAGCTCTAGTGTCCATCAGTAAATGAGTGGATAAAAAAGCTGTAGGACATTTACACAATACAATGCTACTTGACAGTAAAAAGAAAAAAAAGGAAATCTTATGCAACAGCATGAATGGACCTAGAGAGCACTATGCTAAGTGAAATAAGCCAGTCAGAGAAAGACAAGTACCATATGATTTCACTCATATGTAGAATCTAATGAGCAAAATGAATGAACAAATAAGATAGAAATGGACTTGTAGATACAGAGGACAGACTGACACAGCTGTCAGAGGGGAGTGGCGTTGGGAGGGTGGGTGAAAAAGATGAAGAGATTAAGCAAAAAACCAAAAAGGCCTAATATACACTGACAATAGCATGGTGATTACCAGAGGGGATGGTGGTGGGGGAGGTAGAAGAGGGTATAGGGGAGATAAATGGTGATGGAAGGAGACTTGATTTAGGTGGTGAACACTCAATACAATACAGATGATGTATTATAGCATTGTAAACCTGAAACCTACATAATTTTATTAACCAATGTCCCCCCAATAAATTTTATTTTTAAAGAAGGAATTTTAGATTAGACTTTTAAAAGCCTCTTGAGGATATGAAGCCAAGACAAGAACTTGCTGTTAGATTTTACTGACAGTACCTATAAATTCTCTCTTCTGGAAGTCCACAGAATATTTGAAGTTTCCTGGGTCTGCCAAAAAGTGACTTTCTTTACTCACCTGTAAGGCCAGGAACAATGTAAACTAGATATAAGGCCAGTCTCAAGTAAGTACTGGCTGTATAATGTCAATCTTAGCTCTTTAAAAGTATCTGGCCATAGTTGATTAAATAAGCATCATTCTCAGATATGACATTGCACGCAAGGACTTGATTGCATAACCAGTGTTTTCAATTAAGTCCTTTTAATAAGGAGGACAGATTCTTATTGAACTTATATAAGAAAGACAGACTCTATGAACATAACTATATTGCTACAAAAATAAAAAATGTTCAATAAGAGATTTCAAATTCTGGAAGTGTTAGTCAAGGATAGTAAAACATCATTTACAAATGTCTTATTTCAGTTTATAAAAGAAGAGTCTATTCAATTGTTATGAGTTATAGAGAGCTTAAAAGGAAAGCAAAAAGGCTTCCTCATATATCAGAAAATAGGAAATTAAAACAGCAAAAATATTCCAGACAAAAACCACAATTATCTCTCATTAATTCATTCAGTCCCATGTAGCTAATTCTTATTCTTGTTGATCTTAGGTTAGCAGTCTCCTGAATTCATCTGCTTCTGGACTGCATTTCTGGAAATCCTGATTCATCCCACTGGTATGGTCTCAAAGTTGTTTAAGTGATGCTATCAGAAGCTTGTTCCCTGAAGTACTTGGTATAATCCTGTTCATGGGCTCTGAGATAATTCTTTGTTGAAGATAAAGCACTCTGGCCTATAGCTGATTGCAGGTGCTTTCAGGGAAACATAAGAGCAAAGCAGAAACTATCTGTAGATGACAAGAGACTTAAAATTTCTGGGTTGATATTATTACTGATAAGTAAAAAATAAAAGGTATGATGAAAGTCCATTATAAGAATAATGAAACTGACAAGAAAATCTGGTTGCTTAATATTGTTGGCCAGTATGTTCATGAATAATTGGATGCTATACTTTTACCTGCTTCTTTAGTTATTATTAAGATCACAGACATTCTAAATTTGACTCTTTGGAAGGTAAGAGAAATCAACTTGCTGATACTTCCACAACAAACACTACCTTTAAAGGAACCAGCAGAAGTCAAACCTCTGTCATGGTCCTAAGGGATATTTCCCCAAATGATAAAAAACAGCAACAAAAATATTGGTAAGATTCCAGTCAAGATGGTGGCATAGGTAAAGGCGTACTAGTATACTCCCACAACCACATTAAAATTACAACTAAACTATAGAACAACCATAATTCAGAACTGCTTGAAATCTAGCTGAACATACATCCTACCACTAAAGATATAAAAAAGAAGCCTCATCAAGACTGGTAGGAGGGGCAGAGATGCAAAACTGGCTGATCTCACACCCATGAATGGCAGATAAAAACTGGGAGTGATATCTTGGGACTGCAGAAATTCTTCCTGACAAGAGAGGAGTCCAGCTCTACACTAGCTCCTCCAACCCCAGTCCAGGATTCCAGTGGCAGGAAAATAAGTTCCCATAACTTCTGGCTGTAAAAATCAGCAAGGATTATGGCTGAATGAGAGGGAAGCTGTTGAAGTCCCAGGTCTCCCTCTTAAAAGGCCTGTGCATAAATTTACTAAGACCCACTTGCTTTGAGATCCAGTGCTGGGGTAGCAGTTCAAAAGGCACCAGAGGAACTCAATTTTCTGGCATCAAGGTGAGATCTGGAGAGGTAGCTTTCTTTCAGACAGAAGTGGTGGCAGGGGCCATTGTTCCTTTTCTGAGTCCTTCGTCCACAGACCTGGCAGGCAGGTATTATATCTGAGTCTCTATCAACCTGGCAAACACTGTTGGCCCTGCCCTGGGGATTCCCTGAGACCCTGCTCCACCCAGCTTGTGAGCCCACCCAAGCCCTTTGCAGTGACTTTTGCATACAGATGTCCTCTCTTGGCTCATGATTTGGACTTTTCTAAAATGTCTTAAACAAGCAGCATCTGGCTTTTGTGTGCTCCCAATGTCTTCTTAAGTGGCCCTAGGCCTGGCATTAGCAGCAGCTGGGTAGCAACTGGGGCGTTGTTTGCAGCTTGACCTTTCCTGGGCACCTCCAAACCCAGCATAGGTAGCAGCCATCACACCCAATGGACAGCTTCAGCCATGTCGAAGCACCACCCAATGACCTCTACAGGAAACATATTCAGGAAACAGACTCAGCAGGCACCAGAGCCCGGCTGAAGTCCTGCTCCATGAGGACTGCTCCTGCATAGCAGGTTCTCTGCTGTAGTCCTTGCCAGCCTTCACAGCAGATTAGCCTGGGAGTAAATCCCTTCCATTTTACCCAATGGTAATCAAGCTCAACTATAATAAGAGGCTCTGCATAGCTCACATAGGGGACACACCTGGAGTGCCCAGCTCTGGTGATCAGGAGAGGCTGTGCCATTGGACCCCATAGGACATCTACTATACAAGGCCACTCTATTAAGACTGGGAGACATAGCGGTCCCATCTAATACATGGAAACAAACATGAGAAGATGCCTAAATGAGGAGACAAAGAAACATGTCCCAAATCAAATAATGGTATAAACCTCTAGATAAAGAGCTAAACAAAATGGAAACAAGCAATCTACCAGATAAAGAGTTCAAATGCAGTAGATGAACTTAGTGAGAACTTCAACAAAAAGATAGAAATCATAAAAATAAAAATAAAAAACAAGAAAAATAACTGGTCAGAAATGAAGAATACATTAACTGAAATGAAGATACATTACAGAGAATCAACAGTGGAGTAGTTAAAGGAGATGATCAAATAAGAGATTTGGAAGGTAAGGTAGCAGAAATACCCAATCAGAACAGCAAAAAAGAAAGAGAATCCAAAAATTGAGGATAATATAAGGGTTCTCTGGGACAACTTCAAGTATACTAACACTTGCATCATGGGTATACTAGAAGGAGGAGAGAGAGAGCAAAGAATTAAAAACCTACGTGAAAAACATAATGACAGAAAACTTTCCTTAACCTAGTGAAGGAAATAAATATACAAGTCCAGGAAGCACAGAGAGTCCCAAACAAAATGAACTTAAGGAGGTCCCCACCAAGACACATCACATTAAAATGCCAAAGGTTAATGACAAAGAGAGAATGTTAAAAGCGGCAAGAGAAAAGTACTTATCTATCTACAAGGAAGCTCCCATAAAAATGTCAGATGATTTTTCAGCAGAAACTTTGCAGGCCAAGGGGGAGTGGCAAGAAATATTCAAAGTGCTGAAAAGCAAATATTTATAACCAAGATTACTCCACCCAGCAAAGCTAATATTTAGAATCAAAGGAGAGAGAAAGGGCTTCCCAGAGAAGAAAAAGCTAAAGAAATTCATCACCACCAAACCAGTATTATAAGAAATGTTAAAGGGTCTTCTTTAAGAAGGGGCGGGGGGAGAGAGAAAGTATGAATAATAAAATGGCAATAAATACATATCTATCAACAATTACTTTAAATGCGAATGAATTAAATGTGCCAATCATAAAACATATGGAGGCTGAATAGATAATAAAACAAGACCTTTACTTACATATACTGGCTACAAGAAACTCATTTAAGATCAAAAGACACACACAGACTTAAAATGATGGAAAAAGATATATTATGAAAATGGAAACAAACTAACTAAAAGCTGGGGTAGCAATACTTATACCAGACAAAATAGACTTTAACACAAAGGCTATATAACAAGAGACAAGAAAACCCAGCAATTCCACTTCTGGTTATTTATCCAAAGAAACCCAAAAAACTAAGTCAAAAAGACATATACATCCATATGCACATTGCAGCATTATTTACAATAGGAAGATATGGAAGCAACTTAAGTGTCCATCAACAGATGAGTGGATAAAGAAAAAGTGGTGCTTATATACAATGGAATAGGACTCAGTCATGAAAAAGAAAGAAATCTTTCCATGTGCAACATGGATAGACCTAGGGAACACTGTGCTGAATGATATAAGTCAGGCTAAGGAAGACAAATGCTATATAATTTCACTTAGATGTGGAATCTAAAATATAGTAAATGAATAAGCAGAACAGAAACAGACTCATAGAAATAGAGAACATTTGACAGTTGTCAAATGGGAGGAGGATTGGGGGGCTCGGTGAAAACAGTAAAGGGATTAAGAAGTGCAAATTGGTAGTTAGAATAGTCATAGGGATGTAAATACAGCATACAGAATATAGTCAATAATATTATAACAACTATGTATGGTGTCCAATGGGTACTAAATTTATTGAGATAATCACTTAGTAAGTTATATAATGTCTAATCACTGAGTTGTACACCTGAAACTAATATAATTTTCATGTCAACTGTAATGAAAAAAATTATTTAAAGTCAAAAAAGGGGGAAAAAATTGTAAAAATTTTGACAAACAGTAAACTCTGACATTATGACTAAAAAGTTTGTGCTGTTGTCTAATAACAGGTAAAGTAATGCCAGAACTTTAATAAACAAAAATATATCATAAATAGCAAGGGCATTGACAATTCTTTATAAACTTCCTATATGACATACAATTTCTAAAATAGTTATACTCATACCTTTCCCCCCATATAAATATAGTCTAGGGAAAGCTAAGGATCTCTTCTAATTTGACAGCTCTTCCCATGCAACTCATCAATAGGAATATTCTATAAACCTTATAATTTCTATTATATCTCTTCACAGGTGAAAGAAGAATTTCTATGAAAATTTCCAGGCTCTTCTGGGGAATCTTATGCATGATTTCAAGGTGCAAAAGATATCAATTAGGTTTGGATTTTAGGAAGGCAACCAAAAGTTGGGAGGAGATTTGGATGCCTGATGAAAGTAGGAAAATGGGAGATCACCAAAGTGAGAAAAATTTTAAAAAGAAACATAGGAGTTAACATAATTGGAAAGGTTTTTCTGAAGTGAGAAACCTTTATTTTCTTAAATAATCAAGGAAATAAAAAGTAAACATACACCATGAAATTATTCTGTAAGAGACAGAATCTTTGTTATCTAGGCAGATTACACAGAAGATAAAAAATAAACTTTTATACTTAACTGCTTATTAAGACATGATCAATAATCCAAGAATATTTCTCTTATTTTAACAGAGAGAAAACTAAATTCTAGTTTTGCATACATGAAATATTTTTTATTAAAAATCTTTTTGAAATTTTTATAAACAAACCCATCAAATCAGGACAAATAAGATAATATTTTCCTATGCTCCCTATAACTTTCTATATTCTACATATTCTTTTTCAAAATGGCAAAAATGAACACATTCATTAACATACTCCAAATGCACAGTCTCTCTGTACCTTAAAAAATATCAGAGATATAAAGCACATAAACAAAATTATGCTTAATAGTTGTTTCAGTATTCCATCTTACTTAGAAATTATCTAGGTAATACTCTATTTAGTATTAGTCTAAAATTTTAAATTAGCAAAAATCTTGGAAGCTATTAAGCTGACATATTAGAAAATATAATTGCTGAAATATAGTTGTTAAAATAACAGTTTCATTTGGTTAAGTACAAAAATGTATTTTTCATAATCTTAAACATGTAGTAGAAGTAATGTTATCTTATTCAATCAGTAAAGTTTAAGAAGAACATACCCAAATAAAATAAAAAAATGTAAGCTTGTATGATACTTAATGCTGATTACTCAGGAAAGATATAAGGTACATCAGAAGGTACATCTTAAGAACGTGGGAGCCCTTTCAAAATGCCTCAAGATGTAGAGGTTAAAAATGGGGGTCATGGGAATGTCTTCAATCCCAGAAAGATGATGATGGTGCAGAAGACAAAACTAGTGTGTATATTTGGGTAGGTCTTTACAATCATAAAAGTTACTCCCATTAGATATCTGGTAAAATGAAATAATAACCTCATAGGGTTGTTATAGAGATTGAGACAATGAATATAAAACACTCAGCACAGGTCCTGGCACATATCAGTGCTCAGTAAATGATAGCTAGTAATGCTATCTAAAAGTAACTTTATAAACTGTATTATGGCAATAGAAGACATGTCTGGGAAATGGCACTTCACTTACACAGGGAGGCCTTCATTGAGTTTCATTCAATCTTCATTCAGCCAACATATATTATATGTATATGTTGCTCCTCTACTCAGAGATGTTCCTTTACTTACAATGGGGATATGTCCTGGTAAACCTATCTAAATTAAATTACCATAAGTAAAAAATGCATTTCGTACACCTAAAGAAGATCACAGCTGAACGTAGTCTACCTTAAACTGCTCAGAACACCTACAGTTGGGCAGAATCATATCACTGCCACTGTCCAGCATCATGAGACAGTATCCTACTGCATATCAGGAAAATATCAAAATTCAAAATTCAAAGTGTAATTTCTGCTGCGTGCATATCACTTTCACCCAGATGTAAAGTCAAAAAATCATAAGTCAAACCATCATAAGTTGGGGATCATTTGTGAAGGAGACCACAGTGATATATACCCATCCCTGTGCTACATAGAGTAGGGTCAAAATATGTTTTTAAAAAGTATATATAAAACAGTGTGAAATATGTACAGTAAAAGCTATATAACTACTTCAGTGTAGTATTATTAAGAATTCCTTAAGTTAATCTCCCTAGCACTTTCTTTCCTATTTAGCTAGATTCCACTTTCTTTCTAATGTGTTTCTCTTAAAATTAAGACAAAACGTGGGCTTTTTCTAATAAGAATTTTTTCCTATATTATATTGTTATTGGTCATATTGGGTGATTGTTTGTGGCATTTACTAAATCAGCCTTGTTAGTAAGAACTATCAGTAGACTAGACTGTTCTAAAAGGTGCGTAGATTGCACTGCATAGAAGACCTTAAAGAATTATGTATCAACCTTTTTCTTACCTTGTTCCAGTTAATTGTTTTTGGAGCCCAATTATAAGAAGTCATGCTTTAGGTTCTGGGAGAGTATGGTTGCAAAGTTAAAGCTCAAAAAAATTTACATTTGACTCATGTTATATATAATTCTCATATTCTACTCTAGAAACAAAAATTATACTTCAGTGTGAAACTATGTATTGTCAAACTTCCAAGCTGTCTTCCTCTAACTCTGGGTTGTTGTCTTTGAGCTATTTTGCAGGGGTTGATAAACTGTAGATAATTGACAGATATACAAACTGTCTTGTCTAGGAGATTTCCTTATCCCGTGTGTAAAATCCAGCTTTGCCTCAGCTCCCATTTACAATATATATAAAATTATTTTGAGAGAGAGAGGGAAAATCATGGATGTGAGAGAGAAACATCTATTGGTTGTCTCCCATATGTGCCTTGACAAGATGAAAGATTGAACACAGAACCTTTTGGTGTACAGGACAACTGAGCCACACCGGCCAGGGACCCATTTACATTTAATTTTTTTACTCCCTATAAGTTTGTGCATCTTGATTTTTTTTTCTTTGAACTGAATTACTTTTGTCTGTGTCAAAGGAAAAAAATATTCTGATACTTGCTAAAACAGCAAGGAAGAGTTTATTCTATTGTGATAGATTTTAAGATCTTACTAGGGGAGAAATATTGTGCTCAACTCCAAGTACAGCAAAGATAGCTAGGGATTTATGGCTGAGGATTCACAGCCAACCAGCTAAGTTAGGGAGTCAGTGGATGGAAAATTTGTAAAAGGAGTTATCAAGGGTAGGGGGGTTCTTGCTAAACCAACTTAAGAGGATTCTTGCTTTAGGCAGGTCAGGGTGATGAGATATCAAGGGAGGGGGTACTCTTTCTAAGTAGATTTAGTAGCATTATTGCTAAAACTTATATATACAGGCCCAACAAAGATTGGGGCTGGAAGCTGAGGTCCAGTTGAGAATAGGGCTCAGAAGTCACAGAGAGTCTTCATCACCTAGTTATCTCAAAATAAGTATTATAATAATTTTAAACACATTCATTTTCATATTTGTATGAGAGACATTATTTTACTTTTTCCAGAAATTTATCTTTTAACAAAGACAAAACATTTCTAATAGTATTTATTAAACACATCTAGGACATATATTAACTGAATCTCTTTTTAAAAGCTCTCTAAAACTCTGAGAAAAGAATGTCAGTTTTTACATCAAAAATCCAAATATTAATGGGATATATTTTATAAACAACAGAAACAAATACACATCATTTTTTTATGCATAGCCACCACATTTAACAAAATTTGTTTTAATTAAAAGAGGAAAATAAAAGGAGAAAACACTCCATGTAACATGTATTAAACATTTACATAAGGTGAACATTTCAGAAAATAGGTCTTAAATATTCATGATGCTATTTCCATTTAGTAAGAAAACAGTTACCATGGAAATAGTGAATGCATGTGGTAGTTCATGTCCACATTAAGACAGCTTCAAAAAGCATTGCTTTTTGTGAACACTTGTTCTTGACATAGTTTGAAAGTAGAAGTGGCTCATAAAAAATATGGCATTTCAGTTTAGATTCATTACAAGTGTACCTTGGAGATATTGTAGGTTTGGTTCCAGACCACCACAAGTTTCACAATAGAGTGAGTCTTAATCTTAATGTTGGTTGAAGGTCTTGCTTTCAATTTGTGAAAAATGCAACATCTGCGAAGTGTACTAAAATGAGGTATGCTTGTATATTAGTATGACTGTTTGATTTTCTCATTTCATAATAGAACCTGAATAAACCTGACCTGTTTTAGGGATTTTTATAACCTATATGCATTATATAATTTTACTCTTAAGGGTCATATTACTCTTTTTATTATAGGTTTTTTCTTTAGAATATCAGTTTTTTGAGGGGTGGATTTCTATCCCCAACTAGGGTCATTCACATAATGTTAATCAATTAAAAAACATTTGATGAAGATGTTGATCCAAAGTCAGAAGACACTTATACTGTGAGGACCCAGCCTACAAAACTGGATTTCCTGAAGGTTTCAAACTCAAGGTTCTTAATCTCAAGACTCAGTAACCGGTTTCATATCTCCATCCCTCTCTGGGGTAAGCCATGACACATGTTTTGAGGACTGGCCTGATGGAAGCTGGCCTCTGCCCTTTGTGGCCCACTGCAGGCTCCCCACCCTCCCCAGCTTCACCTTTCCAGGCCTCAGAGCTCCAGGTCTCTTTTGTGTTATGGCCAAGAAGAGCCGCTCACCTTAGCCTGGGAACATATTGACTCTAGGTAAGTAACTATTAATTTCATGTTTTTAACTCTAATGTACCTTTGGGGATAAGGATGGATGTCTTAAAGTGTGGTTTCCCTGATGTTCTGTTTTAAATATTTACAAGTGAATGCTAAATTGAGAAATCAGCAGTGACAGAAAGTGGTGCAAAGTGTCCAAGTTAGAAAACAGAATGGATTCTAGTTCTGGCTCTGCTATCAATTAGCTATTCGACTTGGGTAAATCATCCCATTACTCCCACAAGATGAGAGAGCTGAAATATCCCTTTGATGTATTTCTTGCATGAACTTCAGGGAGGCTCTAGATATCAGAATGGAAAGGGGTTTTAAAAACACAAGTCCTCACCATCCAAAGTTTTCTAGCTTGAGATTACTGATTTCATTAAAGCAATTAACATAGTCTAGGGCTGGCGAATAATGTTTGAATGGTTAGAGAATGAAGGGGAAGAAAGACAAGTTATTTCCTGAATTTGTCTTGTGCCTGTCATTTCTAAATCTCAACTGTCACTGCCTTACTTTATCCATTACTATTTTTTTTTTTCCCTGCACTGGTGACTACCCTCTTATGGGGTCTGTTTGCCCTTAAACTCATGCTCTACATGATTTTCCAAGGGCCAGACCTATATATCCATCTGACTGCTGTACATCAAGCGTTTATTCCTCAATAGCTTTCATATACTACTTAATATCTGCCCAGACCTCAAATCTTGTGTGCTTCTGAGGCAAGGACCTTATTCTGTCATCTGGCAGAGGGAAAAGCACATGTAATCCCTGGAGGGAGACAGAACTGGTAGGACTGTGGCCTGTCCAGAAATGCAGTATAGATGGATCTGAGAGTTGAGTGAGGATTCTTGGGGAATGAGATGAAGCTGAAGTGATCAACAGTGGCCAGACTCTGAAAGCCTTCCAAATTGTGGTGCCATTTCTGAATTATTTTTCCTCTTGCTAATGGACATTGTTTGGCTATATTGCTCTGGACAACAATAAAGCAGGTCATAAATACAATGTTTTTTGTCTTTCTATCAGAGAAGCAAAAAAAATGATTTGCCTTTTCATTTGGGGAAAAAAAGAAAACTGCTAACAAAGGGAATGGTTTTAGACAATATAATTAACTGTCTTTCCCAGGACTATTATTTGATCTGTTTAAGGCTACTAGATTTTATTTTAATTACTCCATTGTGTACCTTATTTGCATATATTTACATATGTCTATGTGATGCATTTAAGTAATCTAACTAAAATGACTTTAGTTGACTGCAAGCCTTGACTTCAGAGCAGAACAGCACTGAAAGAGAAGGTAGTTTTTAAAATAGCTTCACAGAGAACAAAACAAAATGCCTTAAGACAGAGATATAGCAGAGTTTTAAGGGTTCTCCTCCTGGGGAAAGACTGAAGAAAAGGCCAGGCTCCTGGGCACCAGGGCTTTCCTTTGTCCCCTCAGCCTTCAAACCAGACAATTTTGTGAGGGGCAGGGGAAGTAGTTCCTGGGAACTATATTTAGCTGTGAAGAAATTATGGGAAAAGAAGTACACCTACTGGAGTTTCTTAGTACTAATGTGGATCAACTAGTCTTTTTAGGGGAAAGGGAGGATAAATCCAAACTTTATAAGATGAGCTTAGAAGCTTCCTACAAAAGAGAAAGGAATTGGAGAAGTGGGTGCCGTAAGTGTCAGAAAAAATAGTTAAAGACTTAGAAATGGGCTAAGTAAATAAATGATGATTAAGTATCCTGTCTAATGCACCCTTCAGGGTTATATCTATCTTTCACTGACTTTGAATTATTTACAACTCTGTTAGTTGTAGATTATTATCAGAGCAAATGACTATCTATAAATATGTGTGTGATTTAGTCTAGTGGAGAGGCAATTGATTTCCCTTCATCCCCTCAGCTAAAAGTAGCCAATTTAGTTTATTAAAGTGTAGTTTGAGAATTAGAGGTAAATTTTTAAAAGATAAAGCCTTCCTTCTATATGTATTAGAAAATTGAATATTAGGGATAATTCCAAGGATAATCCCCTCAAAATGCTGCCTGAAATTTCGCTGATTAGTTCAGCTCATTCTGTGTACACTTAAGTCTTGTTCTACTGGATCTTGGGTCAGCAGAATGATTTTCCAAAATGTCATGTGCTTCCGAACTGGTTCTGAACAACCTGATTGGGTTCTCTAGCACAGTTTCATGGTTGACTAAGTCATGTTGAGTTAAGCTTCAAAGCCTGTACCCATGAGTTTGTATCTTGAAATGCCAGTAGCAAAGAGAGGCTGTCAGATCTTACCACAAGGCTCTGAGACTGTTTCTGTCAGACTTAATTTCTACCTTGAGTCTTTACTTACTTCTTCAGACAAAGAAAAGGGAAAAGCAGAAACCATCTGTTGGTGTTAAGACTGATTAAATGCAGCTACTTTATTTCAGCAACCAATAAACAGAATTAAGGAGAGTAAAATCCTCTGTTGGGATATAAAGCATATTTTTTTCATAATGACTTGACCAGTGTTTTCTCTGGGCATACGAATATATTGTAGATAAAAAAGGCCTTGACAAACCTTCAAAGTCTTTCCATCTGCCTTGTAAAAGTGTATAACCTATAAAACATATTTATATTAATAATGTTTTACTTGCACAAAATTAACTTAAGGATAGCTGAACTTCTTTTTTATTTTAACAGTTTTTCCCTGAAGCTTTTATTTAATGCACAGCTACTTAAGAAATTTGAAAATTTCCAGCAAACTTAATTATTTCTGGTAATCCTTTTTTTTAAGGTGTGGTAGTCTGAATAATGGACACGACAAAAACTTTGTGTCTTAATCCCCAAGACCTATAAATATGTTACATTGAAGACAAAGGCATCTTTCTAGACATGATTTAATTAAGGATTTTGAAATGAGTCATTGTTCTGGATTATCTGAGTGGGTCCAGTATAATCCTAAGGGTTTTATATAAGATATAAAAGAAGAGACTGTTAAAATGGCAAAAAGGAATATCTTCATTAACACAGTAGTTCTCATTTTTCCTCCAGGAGATATTTGTTAATGTTTGGGAATGTTTTTGATTGTCAAGACTTGATGGAGAGGGGCAGTGCTAGTGGCATCTAGTGGATAAAGGCCAGGAATGTAGATATTCTACAATGCATGGGACAGCCCTTCACAACCAAAATTTAACTGGGCCAAAACACTGCTTAATATGATCTCAAGATATAGCCACATTGTAATATAATAAAAGCAAAGATATATATGCCTGATGACCAATGTAATAGTATTCTTATTAAAAATTATTCAGATATCCAAAATATTCATTAATTAATTTTACATAATAATGTCATTTTTAATGTTAACTAAAGACCTTAAAATTATATGTAAACTGATGCACTATGGAACACAATTTTTATTGATATAAAAATTATCAGCATTATAACCCTGCTTAGTTGAACACATAATTTTATATTTTTTATAACCTAAAACTGTATGTGGAAAAATGTTGTCTTGCCAGTTTAAGAGTGTGAGGAATCAGATTAACTAGTTTATTCATGCCTGGCCAGTGTGACTCAGTGGTTAAGTGTTGAGCATTGACCCACTCACCAAGAGTTTGCACCTACTCGATTCCTGGTCAAGGCACATCCTCCTGTTTCAAGCTCAGTTCCCAGTAGGGGATGTGCAGCTGATTAATCTTGTACTCTGACATGGATGTTTCTATCTCTTTCTCCTCCCTTCCTCTCTCTCTTTAAAAAATCAATAAAAAAATATAAAAATAGTCTATTCATGAGAAAACAAATGGATCTCTTTTGTGACATGTTTTATAGTCTACATACATAAAGTTAGGGAGAAGGCATATAGTTGCTTTTAAACTAAAGTGATCAAACAAGTCTAATATATCCAAGGATTCACTTTGACCACATGAACTGGGTTTTTAATCAAAACTCTTCTGAGCTAGCAGTTTCTGAGCTAGCTAGTGGTTTCTTTGTGGGTTTGGAGCATGGGTAGGAGCACACTCAAAGTGTCAGAAGTTTAGTTAATTTTCTAGGAATTCTGGCAATATGAAATTTATGTAATGGCTTATTTTCATCTATAAAACAACAGAACTCCTTTATGATGCTTTATAATCTATTTTATTAATACATGCCAAGTGTAGTTAAATATTTTCAACTCACATAAGAAGAAATGGTTTTCCCACTTGTAAATACCTGGACAAATGAATAGAATAGAAACTTTCAGTTCTACATCTGCCAGAGGTAAAAAATAAACTGAGAATCACTAATGGTGAATGACCCAGTTCTCAAAGAGTTGTTCAACTTTCCAGTGGGCACATTTTAAAACTGATTGGAGCTCACAAATAATCTGACAAACAAAAATACTAACAAATCAGATTTTCTTTTTACCTCATCTCCATTATTCATTTGAACATCTTGGTGGATGGCCTCCTTAAAATGTTTAAATATTATCTTTGAAATGTTAAAATATGACTTTCCTACAAATAGAATAAGCACATATTAAAGATTAATTATTGATGAAGGTACCACCAGAGTGGCAAAGCTGATTCAAAATGCATTTGAGGTAAGAAGCATTTAAAGGCAATGAAGAAAAAAAAGATTGTTAGGTTAGATTTAAAACTGGTTTATGCCCAATAGTGCCATAAAAGTATAAACTTTGGGGTTATGTTTTTTTCTGCACAGAAATAATTTAATTTCTGATAGTTACTGTGTAACTTCATAGAGTGTGGACCCTAACCAAGAGTAAATAGTATGACAAATAAAGATACACTCCCCTGGAGGATTAAATAATCCCTGCATGGGCCTACCAGACAATGACTCTGTATGACATTGAATCAGGACAAGCAGCCATTCTTCTCCTTATTCTAAGTTTTTTAAAATTAAATTTATTGGGGTAATATTTGTTAATAACATAATTTTCAGATGTACAACATTTTAATTTGACATCTATTTTCTATTGCATGTTTCTCACCCATAGTTTAGTTTTCTTCTGTCACCATATATTTGACCTCCTTTTCCCACTTTGCCCTGCCCCCATTGCCCTTTTCCTCTTGTTATTGCTATTCTGTTATCTCTATGAGTCTGTTTTTCTTCTTCAGTTTTTCTTACTTTTATTTTATGTTGCACCTATGAGTGAAATCTTATGGTTTTTCTTTTTTTCTGTCTGACATTTCAATTAGCATGTTATTCTCAAGATCCATTCATATTATTGCAAATGGCACTATTTCATATTTTTTTATGGGCAAGTAGTATTCCATTGTGTATATGCACCATATCTTCTTTATCCAATCATCGTCAATGGACACATGTTTCTATGTCTTGGCTATTGTAAGTAATGTACCAATGAGCTTAAGGGTAATTCATATTTATTAGTAAGTGTTTTCATACTTGGGGGGGGGTAAACACTCAGAAGAGGAGTTGCTGGATCATATGGTAGTTCTGTTCTTTTTTTTTTTTGAGGAAATTCCATACATTTTTTCCATAGTGGCTGTACCAATTTACATTTCCACCAGCAGAGTATGAGGGACTCCTTTCCTCCACCATCATCTCCAACACTGTTATTTCTTCTCTTTTTGATAATAGCCATTCTAACATGTGTAAAGTAATATCTTATTGTGGTTTTTATTTGCATTTCCCTAATAACGAGTGATGTTGAACATCTTTTCATATCTTTGTTGGCCATCTGTATGCCTCCTTGGAAAAGTGTTTATTTGGGCCCTTTGCCCATTTTTAACTGGATTATTTGTTTTTGTTGAGTTGTATGACTTTTTATATGTTTTTTGGATATTAACCCCATATCAAAAGTATCATTTGCAAATATCTTCTCCCATTTGGTTGGTTGCTTTTTTGTTTTGTTGATTGTTTCTTTTGCTGTGCAGAAGTTTTTTAGTTTGATGTAGTCCCATTCATTTATTTTTGCTTTTGCTTCCCTTATCTTTGGGGTCATGTTCGCAAAAACACCTCTGCGACCCATATTCATAAGTTTAGTGCCTATATTTCCTTCTATATACTTTATTGTTTCAGATCTTAAATTCATTTCTTTAATCCATTTTGAGTTAATTTTTATGTATGAAACAGCAGTCTAGTTTCATTTTTTTTTTTGCATACGGTTGTCCAGTTTTTCCAGCACCATTTCTTAAAGAGACTTTTTTTTCTCCATTTTATATTCTGGGCTCCTTTGTTGAAAATTAGTTGCCCATATATACATGTGGATTTATTTTGGGGCTCTCAATTCTGTTCCATTGGTCTTTGTCTTGTTTTTTAGTCAATACCATACTGTTTTGATTACTATAGCCTTGTAATTTGAGGTCAGAGAGTGTGATACTCTCAGCTTGGTTCCTTTTTCTCAGGATTGTTCTGTCTGTTTGGAGTCTTATGGGGTTCTGTACAAATTTCAGGATTTTTATTGTTGTTGTTCTACGTCTGTGAAAAATGCCATTGGGATTTTGTAGAGATTGCATCGAATCCATGGGTTGCTTTATGTAGTATGAGCACTTTAACAATGTTAATTATTCCAATTCATGATCATGGAATATTTTTCCATTTCTTTTATCTTCTTCATTTTCTTTCAACAATGTCTTATAATTCTCAGTATACAGGCCCATTTAAAAAAAAAAAATTAATACAAGATGTTCTTGTACTTGGCCCCAGGGGACGGGCAAAGAAATGTAGATTTCCAAACTCAGGAGAGGAAGGTCTTTTTCATTTATTTAACAAAAATATTTGTTATTTATTATGTACCAGGCACTGCACTAAGCCCTGGGGTATAGCAGTGAACAAAATGTACAAAAATTTCCGAAGGTTATTCTATTCTTGTAGGGGGAGGTAGATTATAAGCAAGATATGGTTACATATGAGATGGAAATAGGGCTATTGCAGATGTGGTTTAGTGGGTTAAATGATGGAAAGTGCTAAGGAGAAGAATAAAAAAGGAAGGGGGGAATGTTAGCATTTGTAGAAAAGGTTACCAAGAAAAGTTCTACAGGAGGTGAGGAAGGATGGTGTCAAAGTGAGACTGGGGGGAAAAAGAAGTTTGCTAAGTTCTGGAAATTTAGGAGAAAAGATTATGAAGAGGGAAACTCCTAATAGTTAGGTGAGGGATTAAATACCATTTGAGAACTTTGCATGTATTACCCTCATTGCAACCATCATGTGGTTACAAACAATGCAATAACCATACATAATAACTACTGGATGTTTCTAAAGAGGTCTGGTAAGGTTTGGGCTTTATTGTGGCTGATAGATTAGGTGCTCACATTAATAATGTGAATTTTCAATCATAAATTGTATTTGGTTAATTTTAAATAAGGACATTTCAGTGATAATATAATCAATATATTGTTTTAGGAATCACTTAAATGTTATAATGGCATGGGTGCTATTCCACCTTCTGCCTTAGGCTCTTTTGAGAGAGAAAAAAAGAGATTTTAGAAAATGTACCTTAAACTACACTATGCCTTAGTCTTTGCCTCTCTCATATAAGACTGTCTGGAATTAAAGCGCACCTGTCATTGATTTTGGTCAAAAAAGAAAACACCGTCTTTTTTTCCTAATTTAATTTTATTTCTACACAAGTAAAGTACCACTTATAATATTGCATATGTCATACAGAGAAGAGTGGAAATATTAATTGTCAGGGCTTCAGTCCAATTTGGGTGTCTCTGAGAAATGTCATTGACAGGCAGCATGTAAGTCTGCTGCTGATGGTGAGTCAGCAGAACAAAAAGGGCTTAAATAGAAACAACCCAACCATATGACAGAAGATCCTCAGGGGTGATTGCCAAAGTGAGCTGGGTGGTGCAGCAATTAGCTTAATAATGTGAAGAGGATATCTCAGGATAGTATATATTATCTTAGAGATATTAAGGGAACAAAGTAGTCAAAACAGACCCTTTACATCTTTCAGTATTTTTCAGAAATATCAGGTCACAGCCTCTGCAATGTTATAGCAGTAATGGATGTGAATTAGCAATCCAAGAGGAATTTCAATTTCAATTAAAATTCCTGTTTGACTAAGACCTCTTCTCTCTCTTTTAAAAATCAAGTTGACAAGTTATTTGTGCACTTACAAGATTGAAACTTCCTTGCAGGCACCTCAGGAACACCTAGCATATCATAGGTATGCCAAAGTTTTCTGAATTGAGTAACAGCACTGCAACTAAATCTAATGACACTCATAGACACTGACCATGGTAATAAGTGCTACTGAGAGCCATATACACAATGCCAGACACTGTAAAAGGTACTCTGTAGGGCACTCTTTCTTAAGCCTCTCAGTAACTTTCAGACTAAACCTTGAAGGTAAATCTGTGGCCAGAAACTTAAGTAGTTTGTCCAAAGCTATGTGGCAGTTATAAATTTTCAACCTTGGGCTTAAATTCTCTTTCTACCATGCTACTTACTCTGCTCTCAGATAATTTTGGCTTTTTTTTTTTTTTCTTTTCATAAGAGCCAAAACAAGCAAAAGAAAAAAATTTTTGAAAAGCTCTTTGTGTATCCCAATTTTATGTTAAAGCACCAATGAGGTCACACATGGAAAGAACCTTTAGCACGAACTGACAAATGAGGTCTTTTACATTTATAGCTGTGTCCCACTTAGAATCACTTTTTATCTTAAACAAAAGAAAATAATCTCATGAAGTGATAATTTTAACCAACTTGCATCTGAATGAGGACCTCCAGCCCTCCACTTGCATATTCTATTACATAACTCTTCCCTTCCCAGGCTACCTAGTGCTGAACAGATTTATACCTGGACTGGTAGTTCCATATACCAGTAATAATGTTAGGCTGTTCTTTCCCATTTCAAATACCTTCTCTTTTTGTGAATATTAGTTATACAAATGGGTTTCAATAAATATTGCAATACATATTCATTAAAATTGAAAATCAAAATAAACCTCAGGCTCTTTTGGCCTGTGAGAAAAATTTGTGTATTCTAGTGATTTTCTCTTAATATGGGTACAAATTTCAGTAATTTCTAAATTGAGGTAGAGGTATCAAACATTTTATTTCTCATTTTTTTCTCTTCATAATTCCAGTATGCTACAAAGGTTACTGGAATGGTTTTCACCACTCAATATAAATGGTATAGTTTGATACAGGTGTTTTTTGCTAAATGGCCTTTACTGCCCTAAAACCACTTTACTAAGGCTCCAAAGTGAAGCTTTTTTTTTTTCAGCAACCACTTTAAAATGCATCATTTGATATCAGTGGTTAGGGACAGGGTAAGTTCCCCACAGATATAACTGAAACAGCTTTTTTGAAGGTACATGAGAGGTCCCCTCTCAGAATACTTTTATGTAGGTAGAATCAGAATTGCTACTCCTTGGTTCACGATTGTTTACCAGCCTGGTGTAGATATGTTCAGCAAACAGGATTCCTTTTGAAACAGTGCACCCAAACAGAGTAATTGAGGAACATTTGATGGAGGGACTGACTAACAGGGTGTAAGCAGGATTAAGGAAACCAATGAAGGATGGTGAAGCTTGTCCACAGGAGAAGCAGTGACCATGGCAAGGCCTCTGGGACAAAGGGAAGGGACTGATTACAAAAGCTTGGGAGAGCTATAGCTGTAGGAGAGGTGCAGCTGGGAGGGGCTGTGGCTTTAGTAGAGGAACCAAGATAGAACAGCCTCTGCCAGCTGTGGCCTGGCAGGTAGGGAGCTGACGAAGTAAATACCTGGTCCTATTCTCCTACTGTTCTCCAATCCCTTGCTGCTGCTTCCTGTTGATTGAATCAAGGTAGACCAGGAGCATGAGGGCAGGAAGTCATGGATATGATGCATTCTAGGTGAGCCTCCTGAAACACAGAGCAGGGTAGAACAGAGCTGCAATAGCTCCTATATACCAGGCTAGGGCAAGATTTTTCAACCTTGACTGAAAAATAATGTGGGGGCTGTCTTGCACATTGTGGGAAGTTTAGTAGCCTTGGTCTCTGCCTACTAGATGATAATAGTCCCTTCCCTGCCCCATCCCACAAGTTTTACCAATCAGAAATGTTTCCAGACATTGTCAAGTGTCTCATGGGGAGCAAAATTTCCCCTGAGTGAAATCACTAGATTAGTGAATTAAAAGTGAATTTGTGACCTCAAGGATGATCATTCATTTAAGGAAAATGTGTTGTTTTATTCTGGCTTAACTATTAGAAAACTGTGATGATGACTACTGGAATTACAAAGATGAAAAAACATGATCTTGCTTTTTGAAGTTTACTATTTTTAAAGGAAGGCAGATAACAGGGCAATTACAGATAAAAATTTATAGCATAGTGTTATAATAGAAATTTAAGCAAAATGCTATTAAATCACAATTAAGACAAAAAGGTGTTAACTGTCAATTCTTCAAAAAGATCTTTGATTATGCAAAGTTAAATTTATTAGACAAACTACCACTGTGCAGAGTTTTGGATTGGTATAATAGTTTTGGATTGGTAAATACAGTGAGATGAAGGGATTGAAATGAGCCTTGATGAACAAAGTGTCTTGATATGTAAACTACTTTAGGTGGCTCACAGTTGTATCTCCAAGAACAAATATTTTCAGGAGCAAATAGCTAAGTTATTTTTGTTTGTCTCAGAATTTTTGACATGCACAGCTGAGTCCCAGGATTATTTCACAAAGAGACAGGAAATTAATTTAGCTTCTATCTCAGAGTGGAGAAAATAAACTAGCATTTATTAAACATCAATAATCAACCAGGTATTACTGGATGCTTTAATCCTTACTCTAGCCATGAGGGTTCAGTATTATTATTCCTGCTTTATAGATGAGGACTGTGAGACTCAGTTGTCCAAGGTCACAAAGCAAGTGATAGTGCCAGGAATTTATTTTGCCTGTAGGGATGGAGTGTTGGGGAAGGATTCTAGTAAGGAGAGAATATCCTAGAAGACCTCAAAGATGACTAGGATTTCAACAACTGGGAAAGAACAAAAGGAGTGGGAATGGAAAAGGGGAGAGCATGAATGAAGATCCCAAAAGTGTGAAGGTGCTTGGCATGTTTTAGGGAACTAACTATAGTTTTGTGGGAGATTTACATGAGCAATGAGGTACACACATTAATTAGAATTAGAGTCCCTGAAGGGACACACTCTTCTTCCTCTTTTCATTGCCCTTTATGTAAAACAGGGACTTTTATCAACCCTTCCACCTTCTCAGAAATGTTTTGAGGAAGTAACTTCAACCTGAACTTTCTCCTCAGGGGAATCAGGAATCTGGTTGGTGAGATGGGGTGAAGTTCTCTTCATTTTGTAGGCTGCTGTCTTGACTCTTGCCCTCTCTTACTGAAAATGGTGGCAACACTGTCTCCCTGCTCCTGCAGCCTTGAGTAAGCAATTCCATCCAGAAAAGAAGGCTTGTAGTTCCCTATCTGGTTCTTTATTATTCTATCCCTAGCTTAGAGCAATGCCTTTATCACATTAAATACATACCTTCTATGATAAATATTAATTAATAAATGATTAAGTGACTACATAAAATAAAACATAACCATTTTTGGGGGGTGTTAGATGAAATAATGGTTGTGCACAATTTTCCTGATTCCAAACATACATGCTTTCTTATTCCTTTTTAGACTCTAGAGGATTTGACAAGATTGCTGGGTGTTTGTTTTTATTTTTATTTTTTAATTTAATTTAATTTTTAAATATATCTTTATTGATTTCAGAGAGAGGAAAGGAGAGGGAGAGAGAGAGATAGAAACATCAATGATGAGAGAGTCATTGATCGGTTGCAGCCCGCAACCCAGGCATGTGCCCTGACCTGGAATCGAACCCTGATCGCCTGGATCCTAGGTCGACGCTTAACCACTGAGCCACGCCCTGCCAGGCTTTGTTTCTTTTTGTAAAGCATGTGTTTGTGATATTATTTCATTGCAACTTGAACAGATTTCATTGTTTGTTTGCTCCAGCTGTGGAATTTAGTAAACTGGAAATAATCTAGGTATCAGAAATAATTGCATTTGAAAATTATCCTGAGTCTTCTCCTATCTGAGTCATGGAATAAAGGTCTCCTGCCAAACTTGGTCTTCCACTCAGGCTTTTCCAGGTGTCTCTGATCCTCTCTACCCTCTCTCCTTTCCTTCCCCTTTCGTGTAACAGACAGGCAAAGACATGCCCAGGCATTCTGCCTCTTCCCTCCCTCCCTCCCTCCCTCCCTCCCTCTTTCTCCCTCCCTGCCTCCCTCCCTGCCTCCCTCCCTGCCTCCCTCCCTGCCTCCCTCCCTCCCTCTTTCTCCCTCCCTGCCTCCCTCCCTGCCTCCCTCCCTGCCTCCCTCCCTCTCCCCCTCTCTCTCTCTATCATCTCTATCTCTATCTCTATCTCTATCTCTATCTCTATCTCTATCTCTATCTCTATCTCTATCTCTATCTCTATCTCTATCTCTATCTCTATTCTATCTCTATCTCTATCTCTATCTATCTATCTCTATCTATCATCTCTATCTCTATCTCTATCTATCTCTATCTCTATCATCTCTATCTCTATCTCTATCTCTATCTCTATCTCTATCTCTATCTCTCTCTATCTCTATCTATCTCTATATCTATCTCTATCTCTATCATCATCTCTATCTCTATCTCTATCTATCTCTATCTATCTCTATCTCTATCATCTCTATCTCCATCTCTATCTCTATCATCTATCTCTATCTCTATCTCTATCTCTATCTATCTCTATCTCTATCATCTCTATCATCTCTATCTCTATCTCATCTCTATCTATCTCTCACACAGACACATACACACACATACACACTTTACTTCTGGGCAGGTCACTGATAGCAACCTCTAGAAGCACCAGCTAGTTCAGTCCCTCTTCGCTGTGAGCTTGGTTGAAGATAAACTTAAGTGGGGGCTAGAAGAGGTTTGTGCTTGAAAGATTATTGTTTTCCCATGCCTGAGCCTAGTGTGTTCAAGGCTACACTCTACCTTCCTGTCCAATTGTGCATCTTCAATCTTTTCTTAGATCCATTTGGTTTTCCTTGTCTGGTTGAATAATAGATCTGAATGCTTATAAAACAACTACAGCTGTTCATATTCAAAGTAATTAGTTTGTTACAAGCATAAGTAAAAAATTGATCAGATAATTGGTTGACAGCATGTTTACCCAAAGGTGATTTAGTCTGTTTTGCCTATACTCTCAAGGACTAGTCCTTTAAATATAAACCCCTTTAGAAGGTTTAAGACACCAGTATGATTTTTCACTAAAGCTCCACATAAATTATGTCCCATCTGTGTTTACAAAGCAGTAAAAAATGGACTACAGGTAATTAATTGCCTGTTCAACAAATTGGGATGAATTGTTTGAAAATTAGTCTTTATATCAGTCTTTAGAAAGGTAGGCTTAATTTTCTCCCTTCCAAATGTGGGTTCTTCTTATCTCTATGATCTTAATTCAAGTTCTTTATCACTCAAATGTAAATATATGTTATGCCTTTTTTTTTTAATCCTGCATTTAAAAAAGCCATTTTAGATGAATTGAATTTTACAACTGTATAAAAAGTTTGAACAATACTTTGCTTATTTTGTTTACCAGAACCACTGGAAACAGTTAATTGTAAATACACTGGGAGATGAGCCATTTCAATTCAAGTGGATAATCATAGATATTTGGAAAAGATGTTTGCCAAGCTCTGAGAGGAGGATTGCCATTACCAAGTGTCATTAGGAGTTTAGTTTATTCAAATTAGACAGTAAACTTATGTTTTGGACATAAATATTTATACAGAATAAACGTATTTTCATTTGACATTTAAACTATGTCAGTTACAACTATGACTTATTATGGATTATATATTTATTGCCAAGCTAGTTACTCTTATTATTCTCATTTTATAGATGAGAAAACCAAGATGCATACCTTTCATTTTCTTCTTGCTCTTGTTTCTGAAGAGTAAAATTCACAGTTGGGGACTTAATGGGGCCATCTAATGAGTATATCCTCCTCTTGGTAAGAAAGGTTTTTGTTACTTTGTGAAATTTATGAAGGCTACTAAACCAGAACTTCTAGAGTTGAATAGAGCTTAGCAAGTTAATGGCTTCTTGTGACATATTTATGAATTTGAAATATATAACCTATGTACAACATGATTAGAAACTATAGTCTTTATTCTATTTTGGGAGGGTTAGTATATCTTAAATGAAAAATTCTCCACTGCAGAGTGGAACACTCTATACTGTAGGTATAAATGTGGGTAGAATTGTACTTGCTTACTGTATTGAGTTTCATAGATTTTTGATGTAAGAGTATTTATAAAATCTGACTTTAGATTAAAAAGTTTTAATCATTTTATCCCCCCCCCTTTTTTTTTTTTTTTGGAAATGTGATGCATGAAAAGTTACAAAATACACAGAAAAAAACTAACTAGGATTTCTACTACATCTCACAATTCCCTGTTCCCCTTCCTAGAGTTAACTACTATGTACTATATATTCTTCCACAAAATTTTCTGCTTGTACAAGTATATTTCTATGTCTTTTTTAACACAATTAGCATGATACATAAACTGCTCCTCACCTTGACTTTTTTGCTTAACAACATATTTGGTAGATTGTTCCATATCAATTCATAAATTCTTTTTCATTTCAATTCATAAATTCTCTTTCATCTCTTTTTAAATAGCTGCAAAATATTCTATTATATGAGCAAACCATAATTTGTCTAACATGTCTCAAAGTGAACAATCACCCTAGATAAATAAACAAAAGAAAAACCCTTTTATTTTTTTCGTCTCTCTTCCTTTTATTTTTCACTTGTTGGGGTTTGGCTTGTTCTGACACTTATATCACTTTTTTGCTCCACTATGCCTTAGTAAACAATCTATATGATGTGTTTACTTCCCCATATCCTCACAATCTCAAATTCTATTTGCAATTTACTTTGAGAATAAATAAAGGAGTTAGGATCTTTGTCATAATCTGCTGAAAACCAAGCTGAGGTTCAGTCGTTTGGGAGTCTTGAACCACTGTGTCATTGAAGTCATCTTTACCCTGTTAATCCTGCCTAGGAGGAATTCGGTATCTTCCCATGACAATCTCTGCCTGGATAAGTGATCTAATCCACACAAGTTTTAACAAAATTGCTTATAGGTTCTTCTGATGAGCTTTGTTGGATTCAGCATATAAATATCCGTATAAATGATATAAATGATATAAATATCTATATTATGAAAATGTACTGTAACTTATTCTTCAAATCAGCAAAAACACATTAAATATCTGTAATATGTCAGGTGTGCAGATACAAATATAAATAGGGCGCGGTTTTGCCTCACATCAAGGTTTCAGAAATAGGTATAAAAAGAGATAGTTTCTACTTTTTCAAAGGTGAAGGCTTGACTTTGTCTTATGGGTTTTACTGTTGTTAAAAGCCTACATACACCAAAAAAAAACTACAAAAAAACCCCAAACAAACAAACAAACAAACAAAAAACCTGGCTGAATTAAACCAAGGTAATTGGGATCCAGTTGGATTAATTTAATATCCTCAATGATTATAATTCCCTAGTTCACACCTATTATATGGGGAATTACCTTGAAGGAATGGTAGCTTTGAAGTATACAGTGAGGCACTCTGTCTCAGAAGTCAAAGAACAGAAAGACTCACAGACCAAATTACAACATACAAGAAGCAAGGGTAAAGAGATGGGGTAAATTAACATTCTTGAATTAGGGTACAAGCAGATGGAAAGACTGTAACATGTGAGTCCTGGGGTTCACAAGTCTCACATACCCTTTCCCTCTTACTCTGTCATTTTAGTTCTTCTTGCTAAAGGTATGGTTATGAGGACCAGAGTTGAGGTTTGAGGTAGGGGTTCACAGACACAAGGGACCCTGGGGGAATGATATACAGTTTTTCTACTGGAGACACTGAGAGCCAAGACCACCTGAACATAGCTGCAGTTTATCAATTAGCCTGCTAAATAGCTATGGGTCATACATTCATTTCTTGGGCCAGAATGAGACCATACTGGATATTGTCAATGGGTGATTGAATTTGAGTGTGACATAGTTGTTATCCCAGAGGTGGCATCATTTGGACTTTCCATTCCTTTCTATCTCTAAACAACACTCTTGTTTGTTACATCATGATTTTAATTTATTCTAACTTACTGTCTGTATTTAACATATCACATGAATTCTACCTATGTCTCACAAGATTTTTGCTTACTCTAAATTTACACATAACATATCCTATGAGTTTTGCCTATTTCTTATAATTTATATGAATTACCTTTAACATTTCTTATGAGTTTAGTCATCCTGTTTGTTTTCTTGTCTTCTATATCACAAATGAATCTTCTCAAACAAGATAGGAAATGGCCTTCTTCTTAAATTCCAATCCAGTGTTCCACATGGTATATAGATTCAATTTTAAAAGTTCCAAATTGAACTCATCTTTCACTATAAAAACTTCCTTGGCTATTCTATAATGATTAATGGCATGAATTTCTAACCCAATCTTAAAATTTTCTTTACTGTATTCCTTTCTATACCCAAATAATAGAACACTTTTGCTTTGACTAAAAAATACCTCTTATGTCTTCTGTCTTCTCACCATTTTAACTGTTCCAAAAATCTTCTGCTTTATGCTAGCCTTATTTTTCTGTAATAAGTTGATTCCTGACTTCTTATACAGCATCCTCCCATCTCAATTTTCATCCAGGATTTCTTGCTATTTTCCCTAAATACCATGGATATTTATACAGCGGGCATTAGAATAATAAAACACTTTTAATTGTGAAATAATTATAGATACAGGAAGTTGTATAAATGATATAGAGAGGTCCTGTGTACCCTTCCTTCAGTTTCCCCCACGTACATATTCCTCTTATATTTGGACTATCTCTCCCTCTCTTAATTACCTGGAATATTCTCATTGTATTTTATTTTCTGTTGAATGTATTGTGGTGACATTGGTTAACAAAACCACACAACTTTCAAGTGTACAACTCAACAAAACATCATCTGCACACTGCATCATATGCCCGTTGCCCAAAGCAAAGTCTCTTTTCACCTCCATTTATCCTCTTTGACCACCTCCACCTCTCTCTACAAACCCCCTTTTCCTCTGGCTGTCATCATAGTGTTGTCACACACTGTGTGTCACATAATATATTTCATATATATGTTTGCTTAGTCTCTACTTTTTCCATGTAGCCCCCCAACAATCTTCCCCTCTGACAGTTGTCATTCTGTCCTTTGTATCTATGCTTCTGTTTCTATTTTGTTTGTTAAATTATTTTGTTCATAAGATTCCACATATAAATGAGATCATATGGTACTTGTCTTTCTCTGACTGGCTTATTTCACTTAGCATAATACCCTGCAGGTCCACCCATGCTGTCACAAAGCGTATGATTTTCTTTTTTATGGCTGAGTAGTGTTCCATTCTGTGAAAGTACCATGGCGTTTTTATCCACTCATCTGATGGGCTGTTTCCTAATCTTGACTATTGTAAATAATGCTCCAATGAACATAGGGGTGCATATATTCTTTCTAATTAGGGTCTCAGGATTCTTAGAATATATTCCCAGAAGTGACATTGCTGGGTTATAAGGCAGTTCCATTTTTAATTTTCTGATGAAACTTCATACTGTTTTCCACAGGTGCACCAGTCTGCATTCCCACCAGCAGTACAAGAGGGTTGCCTTTTCTCCACAATCTAGCCATCACTTGGTGTTTGTTGATTTACTGATGGTAGCCATTCTGGCAGGTGTGAGATGATATCTCATTGTGGTTTTAATTTGCATCTCTCTGATGATTAGTGCTGTGGACCATTTTTTCATGTTTCTTGGCCATCTGTATATCCTCTTTGGAGAACTGTATATTCAGATCCTTTGCCCATTTTTTAATTAGATTGTTAGTTTTCTTTATGTTGATTGTTTAAGTTCTTTATATATTTTAGATATTAACCCCTTACGAAATGTATCATTGGTGAATATGTTCTCCCATTCAGTGGGTTAATTTTTTATTTTGTTAATTTTTTTTGTTGTTGTTGTCCAAAAGCTTTTTAGTTTGGTTAGTCCCATTGGTTAATATTTTCCTTTGTTCCCTTTGCCTGATGAGATATATGAAAAAATATTACTAAGAGAAATGTGCAAGATTTTCCTGCTTTTGTTTTCTTCTAGGATTTTTACAGTTTCACCACCCACATTTAAGTATTTAATCTATTTTAAGATTATTATTTTGTATGTTGTAAGTTGGTGGTCTAGTTTCTTTTTTTTTTTCTTGTATCTGTCCAATTTTTGCAACTCCATTTATTGAAGAGACTATCTTTAAACCCATTGTATGTTCTTGCCTCTTTTGTCATAAAGACCTGAATTTATTTTGGGGTGTTTATTCTGTTACATGGATCTATATACCTGTTCTTATGCCAATATCATGCTGTTTTGATTACTATGGTTTGTAGTATAATTTGATATCAGGTATTGTGATCCTTCCAACTTTGTTCTTTTTTTCTGAAGATTACTGAGGCTATTGAGGTCTTCTGTAGTTTTGTATAAATTTTTGGAATATTTGTCCTAGATCTGCAAGATGTGTCATTGGTATTTTAATAAGAATCACATTGAATCTATAGACTGCTTTGGGTATTAGGGTCATTTTCATGATGTTATTGTTTTCCTATCTATAAACATGGTATATGCTTTCACTTATTTGTATCTTTCTCAATTTCTTTATTCAGTGTACTTTAATTTTTTTTTTTAAACATATCTTTATTGATTTCAGAGAGAGGAAAAGATGGGGAGGGAGAGAGAGAAACATCAATGATGAGAGAGTCATTGATTGGCTTCCTAGGCTGCAACGGGGGCATGTTCCTTGACTGGGAATAGAAACCCAATCTCCTGGATCCTAGGTCGATGCTCAACCACTGAGCCATGCCCTGCCGGGCAATGTACTTTAATTTTTGAGTACAGTTCTTTTACCTCCTTGGTTAAATTTATTCCTAGGAGTCTTTAGGGTTTTCTGTATACTGTGTCATATCATATTCAAATAATGACAATTTTACTTCCTCCTTTCCAATTTGGATGATTTTTATTTCTTCTTCTTGTGTGATTACTGTGGGTAGGACTTCCAGTACTATGTTGAGTAAGAGTGGTAAAAGTGGACATCCCTGTCTTGTTCCTGATATTAAGAAAAACACTTTTAGTTTTTTACCTTTGAGTATGATGCTGGCTGTGGGATTGTCATATATGTCCTTTATTATGTTGAGGTATGATCCCTCTATTTCCACTTTGCTGAGAGTTTTTATCATAAATGGATGGTGGATTTGATCAGATGCTTTTTCTGAATCTATTGATATGATTGTGTGATTTTAATCATCCATTGTGTTTATGTGATGTATCACATTTATTGATTTGTGGGTATTATACCAACCTTCATCCCAGGATAAATCCCACTTGATCATGGTATATGATCTTTTGAATATATTGCTGGATCTGGTTTGCTAATATTTTGTTGAAGATTAGCATCTATGTTCATCAGAGTTATTGGCCTATAATTTTCTTTTTACCTGTATCTGGTTTTGGACTTACAATAATGCAGACCTCATTAAATGAACTTGGAAGTCATCCCTCATCTTGAATTTTTTGGAATAGTTTTAAAAGGATATGTGTTAGTTTTTCTTTAAATAGTTTTTAAAATCCATCTGTGAAGGCTTCCACTCCAAGACTTTTGTTGGCTTAGACTTTTTTGATAATTACTTTGATTTTTATTAGTTGTAGTTGGTCTATTTAGATTTTCTGATTCATTCTGATTCAGTTTTGGAAGATTGTATGTTTGTAGGATTTATTTATTTATTACAAATTGTCCAGTTTGTTGGCATATAGTTTTTCATAATATTTTCTTACAATCTCGTGTATTTCTGTGGTGTCAGTTGATACTTCTTTCATTTCTGATTTTATTTATTTGAGTCTCTTCTCTTATTTTCTTGATGAGTCAGATTAAAGGTTTGTCAATCTTATTTATCTATTCAAAGAGGCAGCTCTTGGTTTCATTGATCTTTTGTTTTGTTACTTTTTCATCTTTATGTCATTTATTTCTGCTCTAATCTTTATTGTTTCCTTTCATCCAGTTTCTCTGGGCTTTGTTTGTTGTTTTTTTCCTAGGTTTTTTAGGTGTAGGGTTAGATTGTTTATTTGAGAGTTTTCTTCCTTCTTGAGGTAGGCCTATAACACTATGAATTTCTGTCTTAGTGCTGCTTTCGGGTGTTCCATATATTTTGTGTGTTTATTTTCATTGGTCTCCAGGTAACTTTTGATTTTTTTTTTTTTTAAATATATATCTTTATTGATTTCAGAGAGAGGAAGAGAGAGGGAGAACGAGAGAGAGAAACATCAATAATGAGAGAGTCATTGATCGGCTGCCTCCTGCACACACCCTACTGAGGATCAAACCTGCAACCCAGGCATGTGCCCTATCGGGGAATCCAACTTCAATCTCCTGAATCATAGGCTATGGTCAACCTCTGAGCCACACTGACAGGGTTTTCTTTCTTTTTTTTCCCAAAATTATTATTATGATGATTTTTAAAATATATCTTTATTGATTTCAGAGAGAGGAAGGGAGAGGGAGAGACAGAGATAGAAACATCAATGATGAGAGAGTCATTGATTGAGCCTGCAGCCCTGGCATGTGCCCTGACCGGGAATTGAACCCCGATTGCCTGGATCCTAGGTCGATGCTCAACCGCTAAGCCATGGCCGGCCGGGCTTTATTTCTTTCTTGATGTAATTGTTAACCTATTCATTGTTTAATAACTTTTTTTTTAGTCTCCGTGTGTTTTAATATTTTTGAGTTTTTTTTAGTTGTAATTGTTTTCTTGTTTCATACCATTGTGGTCAGAGGAGATGTTTGATATGATTTCATTTTTGTTGAATTTATTAAGACTTATCTTGTGTCTTAGCATGTGGTCTGTTTTAGAGAATATTCCATGTGCACTTGAAAAAAATATATATTCTGCCACTTTGAGATGAAATGTACCATAAATATCAATCAATTACTTCTGATGGTGCAATGTGTCATTTAAGATCACTGTTGCCTTCTTGATTTTTTGTCTGGAAGATCTACCCATTGATGTCAGCAGAGTGTTAAAATCCTTAACTTTGACTGTATTGCTGTGAATCTCTCCCTTAATGTTCACCAAGATTTTCTTTATATGTTTCAGTGCTCTTATGTTGGGTGCATATATGTTTATAAGGGATACATTGTCTTGTTGGCTTTATCTCTTTAGTATTATATAATCTCCTTCTCTTGTTGTGGCTGTGTTTTGAAGTTTATATTGTTTAAGTATTGCTACCCCAGCACCTTTTTCTTTTCCTCTTGCATTGACTATTTTATTCCATTATGTTACCTTAAGTCACATGTGTCTTTTGTTCTGAAGTGGGTCTCTTGTAAATAACATATATATGGTTCATTTTTTCTTACCTTTTCAGCTACCTTATGTCTTTTGATTGGAACATTTAATCCATTCACATTTAAAGTTATTATTGATAGGTACTTATTTGTTGCCATTTTATTATTTCTACCTGTGTTTTCCTCTTTCTTGATTTCTTTTCTTCTTTCTTCTTAAAAAAGACCCTTTAACCTACCTTGCAATACTTCTTTGGTGCTAATAAACTCCTTTAGCTTTTTGTGTCTGGGAAACTATATCACCTTCAATTTTAAATGACAGCCTTGATGGATAGAATAATCTTGGTTTTAGATTTTTGCTTTTCAATGCTTTGATTATCACATGCTAATCTCTTCTGGTTTGAAATGTTTCTATTGAGAAATCAGCTGACAGCCTTATGGGTGCTCTCTTGTAGATTGTTGTCTTTCTCTTGCTGCTTTTAAGATTCTCTTTGTCTTTAACCTTTGCCCTTTTAATTATGATGTGTCTTGGTGTGGACCCCTTTGACTCCATCTGTGTTTCCTGAACCTGTGAGACTTTTTCCTTCTCCAGGTCTTGAATGTTTTCAGCCATTATTTCCTCAAACAGGTCTTGATCCCTTGCTCACTCTTTTCTCCTTCTGTTACCCCTATGGTGTGAATGCTGTTATGCTTCATGTTGTCTCATAGGTCCCTTAGACTTCCTCATTTATTTATTCATTTTAATCCTCACCAGAGGATATGTTTTTATTGATTTTATAGAGAAATAAAGGAAGAGAGAGAGAGAGAGAGAGAGAGAGAGACATTGTGTGAAAGAGAAACATTTTTTTGTTGCACCCTGTGCATACCCCAACTAGGATTGAATCTGCAATGTGGGTATGTGCAGTGACCAGAAATCAAACTAGTGACCCTTACTTAGGTGCATGGGACAACGTTCCAACCAACTGAGCCACACCACCCAGGGATCCTCATTTTTTAAAATATATTTTTATTGATTTCAGAGAGAGTAACGGAGAGGAAGAGAGAGATAGAAACGTCAATGATGAGAGGGAGTCATCAATCGAGCCAGCAACCCAGGCATGTGCCCTTACTGGGAATCAAATTGTGATCTCCTGGATCATAAGCTGATGCTCAACTGCTGAGCCATGTTCCCTGGGCAAGATCCTCATTTTTAAAAATTCTCTCTCTCTCTCTCTCTCTGTTGCTTTGCTTGGGTGTTGATTGTTTTTTTTTTTTCTAAATTGCTGGCCACACCACCCAGATCTCTTAATGACTCTGTATGCCTTGAGTCACCTTCCCTCTACTAGAGCCTCGGGTAAGTGCCCAAGAACAAGTTCCTATGTGTTGGCCTTTATGGAGGTCACCTGGGATTCTAGCAGGTTCCCTACTCTTCCCTGTGGACAGAGTCCCTGCTAATTTTCACTGCCAGATGCTATGCAGGTTTTTCTTCCTGGCCCTGGTGTTCTGGGTTGGGGATCCTAGCATGGTGTTGAGACCCCATGCTCCCAAGGGGGTACTTTTGCAGCCAAGATATCCCTCTGGTTTCTTAGCTGCTGCACATGGGTACAGGGGCCAGCTCTCTTTACAGCTCCACCCTTCTTACCCATCTCTATGTAGCTTCTTCTATAAATCCTTGAATATAATACTATTGTTCAGCTGTCCTTAAGTTGGTAATTCATGTTGATTGGTCTATTGTTTAACTGTAAATACAGTTTGGTGCAAGGAAGAGGTGAGTGTAGCTTCTGCTTACTTTACAGTCATTTTGAAATGTCTCACCTGGAATATTCTTAATCATTCTTTAAATTCAGCTTCAAAGTCATAAACCTTTTCAGACTTCTCCCCATTAGGGTTCAATTAATCACTTCTTTCTTAATCCTGATTTTTTTAGACATGGCATCATAACCATCTTCTTTGATAATCAAAGACTTCCTCAAAGACAATGACTATTATTCATCTTTCAACCCCTGGGGATAGCTCAAAATATGAAACATATTAAGGTCTGGTAAAAATATGATGAATTTAATTAAATTATATTTCGTTTTAAGAAAATGAGATATAACTATCTAATTCTACAAAATAGATGCATTTAATGGGTTATTTTTTTGCTTCTTTTTTCTTTATTGGATGCTTTGTAGATGTCATGCAGGTCTAAAAATTACACTGTTAAATAATTAGTTAAAAAACTGATCAGGACTAAGACCCTGATCCAAAGCTCTAAACCAGAAATGGAAATGAATGAAGGTGGTAGGCTGAGAGGTATTCCTCCAATATCATCAAAACCCAGAAAAAGAGAATCTTAAGCTCCTTCACAAGCCAACCAGGGTATGGGCCCTTGGGCTAACTCTCAGTTGCTTCTGGTTGCACCACTTGGTGTCAGGAACCAGCAAGGGGCTGGCAGTAACAACCAGCTGAGTCCAGACATGGACAAAAATAATTGGAAGGACAGGAAATAGGCAGATACTGTGAAACTATAGATGGAATCACAGAGTTCAGCTAAGGCAGATGAGGGCAAGGGAGAGGCTGGAGAGCAGTATTGCAGCAATGCAGGAGTTTGGTCCCAGGGGCAGGGCTCTCCTCAGCTAGGTCAGGAGCTCACACATTGTGGTTCAGCCTGGCAAGCTGGGGATCCCCACCCAACAGCTTGGACTTGAGGTGCTCCTTGTAAGCCAGGATGTCTCCAAGCCACTTGGTGACTGTCTGCTTCTCACAGACTGAGGTTTCTTGTACTACCAGCTGAATGAATCCAAAATCATGGTTAACCAAGATCATACCACACTCAAACTCATTGATGGCATCTGTCAGGGCATTGATGGTCTCAATATCCAGGTGGACCTGTCCAGTAAGAGCAAGTGGGGTCTCAGTCAAGTCAGCTTGGTTAGACATAACTTGGCACTTCTGCCCATCAGACAGGATCTGGATTTGGCTCACTTGTTGTTTCCCTGTGATACCTTATTGCCCAATGATCTTCCTCATTTCTTCCTTTTCCCTGATTTCTGGGTAGCACTTCCCCATGTACCCTAAAGATGAGAGGCCTAAGTCCAGCTGCTCTTATAAATGCTGATGTTAACATTCTATCTTGACATTAAAGTGTTTTTGGATCATCTCATCTGTGGGTAGTAGTTCTCCAGTTAACAGCTTCAGAAGAGTTGACTTCCCTGCTCTATGGAACCTTACCATAGCCATTCCTGTGTTAAGATAGATACCAAATTCTAGAATGTTTAGATGAAAGGCCCATCTTTTGTATACTTGAAGCTCACATTCTGCATCATAATGATGGGTAAAGGGATCTTGCCACACTATGGGAAACAAAATGACAGTGTCTTGTCACTCATGACCCTCTCGGTCAATCTTGAAGCCATCATTATCTGTAGCATCGTCTCTTTGCTCTCGACTCGCCTGGCCAGCTTAGCACTGCCATGACCAAACATAACAAAGTAGTTCTTTATGTGCATGATCTGAACTTCCTCCCAGTAAAACTGTTTCATCTGGTTCTCCTTCAGCTCCAGCTGTGTCTTCCTATACTGATCATAATTATCCATATAATACTTCAGTTTCTTGTTGTTCATGTGAATGATGTTGGTACAAACACCATTCAGAAAGTCCTGGGAATGAGAGATGAGAACCAGGATATGTTTAGAAGTCTTTGGTTCCTCTTCCAACAGCACACAAGCATTGAGGTCAAAGTGGTTGGTGGGCTCATCCAGAAGCAGCATAAAGGGTCACATGAAAAAGGCTCTGATGATGACAACCCTCATTCTCCATCCTGCACTGAAGTCTTTTAGTTCCTTGCACTGCAGGGCAAGTGTGAAACATAGTCTGTGCAAGATCTGTGGGACCTTTATCCCTGCCTTGCCGGAATCCAGTTCCTCCAAATGCTTGAGCTCCATGAGCTCCTCATACTCTGCATCCTTGTGAGCCAGCTGCTCAGCCACCCTCTCCAGCATGTCCCACTCTATGTCAACTTCCATCACACTACAAAGGTGTCTTGCCACTAGGGAGCATCTCCTGAGTCAAATGGTAGATGTCAATATGCTCAGGGATGAACACTTCATGTTTTCCAAAAGCAGAGAGCAGCATGGACTTTCCAATTCCATTTAAGCCAATAAGGCCATAATGACAATGGCCTGAGTTTAATTCCAGTTTGGTGTCACTGAGCAGCCCTTGACCTTGAAAGGTGAGGGAAAGGTTGATAATGTGAACATCAATACTGTTGGGGTGAGAAGCAAAGATGCCAGTGACAGCTTAAGCAGCAGCTTTCTTTATCTACCTTCTTGGTCAGCAAATCCATTTCTGTGGTCTCTTAACCATTGACCTCATTTTTCTCCTCTGCCATCTGTGGTTCTGTGACAGTATCTTTGTTTTCTTCATGTCCCTTTCCAAGTTGCTGTTGTGCTTTGGCAGCTCCCTTCTTTTCTGCTGCCTTTTTCTTGGCCATGTCAGAAAGAATAGTGATAAACCACAGGGGAAGGTTACTATTTTTTCAGGGAGCTTGGCCTCAGCACTTGGCCTCTCTTGTAACAGAGCTGCTTCTTTAATGGGCAATGTTTTAATGAAGGATGTTATTAAATATTCATTTCAATATGATTTTCCTAGAGAATTTAAAATATAATTCAGTTTTCAAAACTAATTTACTATTATGTTCATGAAAACATGCACTAGGTAATAATGAGAGAAATATTGAAACAACTATTCAAAAGAAAAATTCCAGTCCAAAATACTGAACCAGTTTTATGTTTTGTCATTATTGTTTCAAATATGTAGTAATAACTCCTGGAATTGGGCATTCTGACTTCATATTCTTTTGACTCATGCTTCAACCTGCGGGAGAAAAGTTGCAGGTGATGTGAATGCATGTAAGTCTCTCCAGGTTATGACTGTGAACGAGAAGCGTACAAGAACATGTTGGCTGACTTCTGCCCCTCTTCAAAGTCTCCTAAGCTTTGTTTCACTTGTGCCTTTAATCAAAACCTTGAATCTCCTGCCTTTCTGGCCACCCAGGCAATCCACTTGAAGGAAGCACCAGGCCACAGTGGCTACAGCTAACTTGCACCCATTGTGAGAACTTTGCTGTGCTAGGGCAGTAGGCATAGCACTTTCTTGCTTGTCCATCTTCATCCAATAGCTCAGCACTGCTCCACAGAGGTTTTGACAGAAGCAGTGAATCCCATCCACCACATTCTCTAAAAATGTTTTTATGAATAGTTTTTAAAAAAGCATTATATTTACATTGTGGTTAAGACTATGATGAGAGAAAAATGAAGAAAAAATTGAAAGCAAGACTATGATACACATAGAGAAAATAGGTAAATTTGGTGTTTTTCATACATATGCCCACTTCCTCAGCTACCATTAGTGAAAGACCCACCACCACCACCACATCAGCCTGCCCATGGCTTGCTTCATCACATATTAGCAACTGTTCATACCTCTGGACTCTGGTAAAGGCACATTATATTTGTTAGACATTCAAACTTGTATCCTGAGCCTCGTAAGTTTCCTTATCAAGATAGTCTTCCTATCCTTTTCTGAGGGAAGTTAAACCTTATCCCAGAGACTGGTTGTCAATAGATGTCATCTCGCAAAGGGCCCCATGCAATTGCATATTAGGCATAGCTGGCAGATTCTGCTGCAGGTAGGTTAAGTGGGAGGTAAGAGGTAGAGTTGTTATTCACTTGAGTGTGGTCCTTATAAACAAACAATACCATGTTCTGAACATTTAACACTGCTTCTTTTTGGCTTTGGTTTCTCATTAAATTAATATATATTAATTAATATATGACATATATTAATTTTTTTATATAATATATAAAAATATATATAATAAATATATAACATATTATATATTTCTATATATAATATGTTAATTTATATTATATATATATATATATATATATATATATATATATATATAGAGAGAGAGAGAGAGAGAGAGAGAGAGAGAGAGAGAGAGTGAAATATTTCTTCAACTGAGAATTAAATCCAGAGAAGTGTCAGACTTCATGTTGTCCTGTTTACCTAGGTAGCCACTGGTGTGGTTTGGAAATGATCACACAAACATTTCTACTTCTGAACACCAAAATTAGTTTTCTCTCTTTTTGTTCTTTGATGTCTCAGAAATGAAAACAAAGACTTTTTATTGGGTAAGTGACAAAGGTAAGAACCAATGGAGTGAGTGATACAACACTTTTATTCTAGGCAAGCTTGATATTGAAAGAGCCTTGGGAGATAACTTTCAAGTGAGCCTTAGAAAGACATCTAAAGGACTGCCTTTCTGTAGTGTCAAATATCGCTGTCCTGAGTAAATCATTCAGAGCAACAGGGCTGCAGGCAAGTGGACATTCTCAGCCGGCACATACTGTTGGCTGTCACATTCTGCTCTATTATGCAGAAAAATTTACAAGAACAGTGATTCATCTAATAAAATAATTTATTAAGTTAAAATTAGATGGTCAGGAAATTAAGTGAGCATTTTAAAACTGTTGCAATAGAAAAGTACTTTGTAATATGATATTTTAGAATTCCTATCCTAAACAATATTATCTTGATTATCTGTGGAGGGCATGTTAATGAAGAACATTAGGAAGCAATAAGTGTTTTTCCATAGAAGCCATTTTTTCTATCTATTTCTATACCAAGCTAGTACACTAAATTGATTCTGAAAGTGCAACACTAGAAAAAGTTTTCATCTAAAAACATAATGTAGATGTTAAATTTTTGTTTTTGTTTTTTAAAAGAGGTGATTTTCATCCCAAGTATAGTTACTGTATTTCACATGGGCAATATTATCTTGTCAATTCTTCTATTTTAGCCATTTATTTCCCTCTCAACTTATAACTAATACTGCATCTTGCTCTGCACACATACAAAACCTACTATTTAGAATCAATAAAATTTAATAAAAAAGCAGGGAGAACAATAGAACTTGGACATTTTATTTCTGTATTTCTTACTAGATTCTTTAAAGAAAAATTCCTATTTTAGGGTTAGCAAAATGATTTTTAAATCTCATTGAAATATCCAATACACAATTTACATTTAGTGATTATCAGTGTTGTGGTGTTAGGTTTCTCAGAACCCCAATGCTGATAATTGCCTCTGAGGAAGAAAGTGCTTGAAGATGCTCAAGACTAGTGCAGTCTAATAGATACTCAATGAAAGCCTCATATATAATTAAAAATCTTTTAGTAGCTACATTTAAAAAGCTAAAAAGAGATATATTAATTTTAATAATATATTTTATTTAATCCAATGTATCTAAAATAGTACCCTTCGATATGTAATCAAAATGTAAAATATGGACATATTTTATATTTTATAAATATTTTATATTAATGAAATATACTTATACATATTTATATTTAATATTTAATATGTATTTTATACTATCTAAATTTGGACTAACTACATTTTAAGTGCTCAATAGCATTTCAAACTATATCTGGTTAGTGGACACCATATTACACAGCACAGCTCCAAGAGACAATAAATATACTAAATTTAGTACACATTCTAGATATCTACAAAACTATATATAATTTTAAAACATTTCATACTTCCAATAATGTTGGGTTTTCTAAACATAAATATTTTGTTTTTAATAAGATGCTGAATTTTGACAGATACTAAAACAAGCATGTTATAGATAATGGGTATGTGAAATAAACTTAATTTAAAAATACAGGCACAAATTGTTTTTCATGTGTGGGTACATGCACACATATCAGTTGAGTTTCTCTGTCTTTTTAAAATTTTCAACTATAGCTATTTTTTTTAAGTCTTCATCATTTCTTATTAGACTAAGATTTTAATTTTTCTTGTTTGAAATATATTAAATTAATTTAAGAGCAATTTTAGATCGAACATTACAAACTTCACTGTTAGTTGGATGCCCACTTCTGACAGGTATGATTTGCAATTTACATTTATAAATGCAATCATCTGATTTTCCCTGTGATTATTTGATTTATGAGATAAATGCAACATATTCTTTATTGGTTTCACTTTCTTTTTACATTTAAAATCATTATGCTAAGTGAAATAAGCCAGCCAGAAAAAGACAAATACCATATGGCCTCATACGTGGACTCTAATGAACAAAATAAACTGATGAACAAATTAGAAACAAAAGCATGGGTACATGGAATAGGTTGAGAGCTGGCAGGAGGTGGGGGTTGGGGGACTGAATGAAAGAAGGTGAAGGGATTAGGCAAAAAAAAAATATATATATATATATATATATATATATATATATATATATATATATATATATAATAGTAAACAGGCAAGAGTGTGGTGATAGCCAGATGGAAAGGTAGGTTGAGGGTAGGTGGAGGTGGACAAAAGAGGGGAAAATTGAGACTGAAAGGAACTTGGCTTTGGGTGATGGATGCACAATGCAGTGTGCAGATGATGTTTTATTGAGTTGTACACTTGAAATCTGTACCCTAATGAATTCAATTTAAAAAAACCACAGTAACTCATCTCCTAACACTTTTTTAAAAAAAGACCCATAACTGAGGTATGTGATGTTTGTCTTTCTCTGCCTGGCTTATTTCACTTAGCATAATATTCTCCAGGTCGTTCCATACTGTTCCAAATGGTGTGGAGAAGGACTGGGGAGGGGGTTGGGATGAGGTGGAATGGGTCATTGGGGAGAAAAAGGGACATCTGTAATATTTTGAACAACAACAACAAAAAAGGACCCATAACATTCTTGGATTTAACACAGTCTTGTTTTCTTTAAATATATTTAAGATTTATTTTCTTTAACAGTGACAAAAAGTCACTGTTTCTTAGTGACATTTGAGGTCAAGAAGTGATCTTGGACTTTAATGGTTGTGAGACCAGAATGTAGGAATCAGTCACTAAACTCTTGAGTGAATAGCACCTACAGCCAGAAGATTGTGCCTTATCCCCCTGTTTTTTCCCTACTCACCTTTGTAATGCACTAATTCTTGGGCAGAGACAACATCTTTTTGTGCAAAATAGATGTGGGGTTAAGTGGCACTCAAGTGTAATCAGTAGAGAGAGAAGTAAGGAGAAATTAAAAAGTTTTAAATAGTTATTTGACAGAAAATGGCTTGTTTGGCTAAACTGAAAGTAAGATGTTGAATGTTGACACATAGATGTGACAAACTGTCATATAGAAATAAAAATAAGTTATACCTGAAATCAGTTCAGTTAGTCAGTTAGAGTTCCTGTCCGTACAAAGGCTGCCGTCTTTTTAAACAGGAGCCAGTAAACCTTTTCTGTAAAGATCCAGATCATAAATATTTTAAGCTTTGTGGACCATATGGTTTCTGTCAGAACTACTCAAGTCTTCTGTTGCAGCCCAGAAAGCATCCATCGACAAAAGGCAAGTGAATGAACATGGTTGTGTTTATTTACAAACAGGAGGTTGACTGGATTTGACCATGTAACTCTGATATAAGAAATAAACTTTTACAAAGGGTGTGCTCAGTAGCTAGACTACTACCTCCACTTCCTGTTACTTCTTGGAAATGTCCACATAATGGAAATTACTTTCTCCTGAATTACGTCACATTTCTGCACATCCCCATACTCCAAAGTAACCTATTACATTAGGTAAGGTATGGGTTTGGTTGCTCTATTGGAGACCTGGAATTGCAGTGGCTTAAGCAAGGTAGAGGATAATTTCTGTCACATATTAACTCCACGCATTACATCATCATCCGCTTCATGACTCTCCACCATTCAGTCTGCCTTGGAACCAGCAGGAAGGGGAAAAGAGCACAAACTTGAAGTTGCTTACATCATTTTTGTTCATATCCCAGTGGTCCGCACTTAGTTTAATAGCTCCATGTATCTGCAAGAGAGGTGGAGGGGCAGAGTAGTTATTTTGGGCAGCCACCAGTCCAAAAACAATTTCAGGACTTCTGCTACTACAGAAGGTTTTTGCTTCAATTTTATATTTTTTGAATGGGTCTGAAAGTAGCTACTTACATTTTTAAAGTTATATTTTACTGTATTTTATGTGATAGATTGTATGCTGGTGTATTATTTGAGAATAGAGTGTACCAAAGTCTTCAGACATATTTTCAGACACAGATAACAGGTGTCTACTATATGGGATTAGAATATTGTTTTAAGACTTATGTGGCAAGTATCTTGAATTCTCTGCTATTTTCCCTTTCTGAGCCCACATTAGACATTAGAAATAAATTATAACATTCTTTCCCACTGAACTCAGACTTGACCTTCAAACCCTCCTTATACTATCCTAGCCAATCTCTACTCATCAGGTAGAGTTGGTATGGCATCGTCACTTTACTTTCCCTTTAAGTTTTGCTATTTTTTATTGATTTGAGAGAGAAAGAGAGTGGGAGAGAGAGAGAGAGAGAGATTGATTGATTTGTTGTTCCATTTATTCATACAGTTATTGGTTGCTTCTTGTATGTGCCCTGACCAGGGATCAAACCCACAGCCTTGGCATATTGGGACGATGCTCTAACCAACCGAGCTACCTGGCCAGAGTCAAGTTTTACTGTTTTGACACCTATCTAAAGAAACTGAAACTAAAAAAGTTTATGGGATTTACCCATGGGCACACAGCCTGATAATGGCAACATTGAAAGTAGAGTCCTGAAATTTATTCACAGTATTCTCACTTTGCCAAAGTCAAATCAATAAATGACAAGAGTAATTACAAATCAGTAATAAGTGTGAAAATAAGTGATTGAGATCAGTTAATAATAAAACTTTAATTTCTCAAGTTTCTGTTTCTTGCATTTGTAGACAAGAACCAACATATTTCACATTTTTTAATGTAAAAGAAATGGTATCCTGGGCAATTCCTGTTTCAATGTTTGGCTGCTTCTAGAACTTTTAAAATTTCATAAAATGGATTTAGCTTTGTGAAAAATAAGATATGAAGACTGCTTTCTAAGATATTCTCATTTTGGTTCACTATAAAAAATGGTGCAGCTGTTCTTATAATTATACCTTAGCTATTTCTGTTTCAATAAGATGTTTTTATGTGAGATCAAAAGTACTGATTTTTGTACTATTTTACAGATTAAGTTAGAATAACAATTTTGAATTCTTTTTAGTATATTTGATCCCAGGATCTATCAGGTTATGTTGCTTCTCATTTTATTCAGATAACCTTGTCTATACAAAATTGCTTCATTCCCAATCAGGGCACATGCCAGGGTTTCAGGATCGATCCCTAGTAGGGAGCATGCAGGAGGCAGCCAATCAATGTCTCTCTCTTATCATTGATGTTTCTATCTCTCTCTCTCTCCCTTCCTTTCTCTGAAATCAATAAAAACATATTTTTTTAAAAGAGATATTTTAAAAGATTAACCCTTCACATTAAAGCTTTGAGTCTTCTAAGTACCAGAAAATATGGTACTTTCACATGACAGAGAAAATAGTTTACTACAATAGACCAAAGGAAATTTTGGAAAGGAACATATTTTTTATTTAACTATTACTTAGATTAAAAAGTTTAAAACACTGACAAATTTTCTTCCTTTCTTCTTCCAATTCCGAGGGAAGAGCTGGAAAGCAGCGAAACTTCATGACTATAAACAACAGACAGAAAGTAATTTCAGTACGATGGAACTAAACCTTGAGCTTAGTCTCATTGATCAAACCCTGAGAACACTGTATTTTCTCACAGAGGACAAAGTCCTCCTCCATACTGAAGCACAGCTCTTATGAATTGGAGAATGCTTGTCCATGATTTGCAAACTTTCCCTGGATGCATGGTCTCCACTTTTATTTTGCTGCTTTTAAGTGGACTCAACAAAACACTTTTGCACCCCATGATGCTCCTTTAGTAGGTTCATTTACTTAGCACTACTCACAACCCCATGATGCTCCTTTAGTAGGTTCATTTACTTAGCAAATATTTAAAGAGCATTTATTCTAAGTTAGATATCATGGTACCTAAAGTTGAAAAAATCGATATCATAGCCCTTAAAAGCCTACCATCTAATGTCCAAATCAAACAAATGGGCAAATAATTTCACTCCAACATGACCAATTGCAGTGGAAGCAGCGAGTTCTGCTTGAGTGTGTACAGAAGAGACATTGTTGGAGCTGGCTGGGAGGCTGTGGGTGTTCACAAAGAGAAGAAGGTGGGGTAAAGAATAGAGGCTAAAGCAACATCATAAAAGTATGGAGATGTGAAAAAGCTAAGGCTTTTGGTTGTTTAGTGTGGTAGCAGTGTAAGGAGACAGGGAGAGTGTGGCACACAATTATGTTCAATAACTGAACAAATATTGAGTTACTCTGTTTAGCTCTGTCACTGTGCAAGGACTCTTATGATGCAGAAATAAGTGCAGCTTAGTCCTGGTCCTTGAGGAATTAACAAAGGAGGCACAGGTCATAGATATAATGTATTCCAGGGAGAGTGTGGTAAATGCAACAATAGAAGAAGTGTGAGATTCTTTATCTCATGCTTATTCATTCACAAAGAAGTAAGAGCCTGCTCTGATGCCAGACATCAAGCTATTAGGATAATATCTGCAAAGGTGAGCAAAAAATGCACCACCTACTTGTGAGGACCACATGGTGTAATGGCAACATATATTAATCAAATAGTTACGGCAGCATGTATACAACAGCAACTGACAAGTGTCATCCAGAAGGTACAGAGTCCTAGAGAACCTATAATGCAGATTTTTTTCCAATTACAGAGAGCAGGGAAATTGTACTTACCCCCAGCCTTCTTACACACAATAATTTCTCCATGTTTGAATTTTTATTTTATTGCTTTTCAGAGAGAACAGAGGAGAGGGAAGGGGGGAGAGAGAGAGAGAGAGAGAGAGAGAAACATCGATGTGAAAGTGACACATCGACTGGTTGCCTCCTACACATGCCCTAACCAGAGGTGGGGAACAAAACTGTAACTGAGGTACTGGTACATGCCCTTGGCCAGGAATTGAACTCACAACCCTTTAGTGAGTGGGCCAATGCTCTGACCACTGAGACACACTGGCCAGTGCATCCATGTTTGAATTATTAATCTGCTTTCTCCAATTTGGGATTTCACTTCAAGTAATTTTAGAAAGGTTACCTGGGTAATAGATAGTTGGAGCCCTTGCATCTCTGAGAATATCTGTCTTCCATTTTCAGAAATGACTGACAACGCTTGTATGAAAGTTTTGTTACAACTTCCCTTCTCTTAAAACTCTCTAAATTTGAATACTTATTAATTGGCAATGTGATTTAAAGTTGACATATTAAGCCTTCTTGATGTTTCCGTTTTAGACAGATTATTTTTCTGTTTGAATCTAACAATTTAGAAAAAATACTAAAACGATAACAGTATCTTGAAAGTTAACATATTCAACATAAACCAGGCAATCACACTCTGGTATTTACCTAAATGAAATGAAACCTTATGCTCACACAAATGTTTATAGCAACTTTATTCACAATTTACCAAACTTGGAAGCAACCAAGAGGTCTTCAGTAGGTGAATGGATAAATGAACTGTGGTACATCCAGACAATAAAATATTATTTAGCACTAAAAATAAATGAGTTATTAAGCCATAAAAAGACATGGAAGAAACTAAAAGGCATATTACGAAGTGAAAAACTAATCTGAAAAAGCTAAGTACTATAGGCAAAACTGTAGAGATAATAAAAGGATAGTGGGTGCCAGGTGTTAATGGGGAGTTAGGCATGAATAGGAAGAGTACAAAGGATTTTTAGGGCAGTGAAACTATTCTGTATGCTACCATAATGTTGGATACATATGATTATACATTGTCAAACCCATAGAATATACAACACCAAGAGTGAGCCCAAATTTAAACTATGGGCTTTGGGTGATAATATGTCCATGTACATTCATTAATTGTAGCAAAACCACTGTGGTGAAGGATGTTAATAGTAGGCGAGATTCTGCATATTTGGGGGCAGGAAGTATATGGCAAGTTTCTATACCTTCTGCTTAATTTTACTAAAAACCTAAAACTGCTGTTAAAAACATAGTTTATTAAAGATAAAACAAAACAAACAAAATTTCTTGTACATAAAAATCTTACTAGAAAATCTATATTTTGACTGGAGTATTATATCTTAGGAGATATTTAAGGAAACCTCAAAATGCTGTTTTGAGGAAATCTAGTCTAAACTTATTCTCAATAAGACCTCCACTCAAGCTATTATAATCATCTCTATTATGATACTATTTTTATGTCTCGAGGATGCAGTGCATAAACCTAGGAAAAATGTGTGAGTGCTGCCATAACTTGAATTTATTTTCATTTTACTTACAAATCTTTTATGAAGGAGGTCACTGAATATATAGTTTTCTCATAAATTTTATGAATTATTTTCTGTGTAAGATTTACCAGTGCATTTCAAGTTAAGATTAATGTACTCTTATAGTCTTTGATGCCAACAGATAAAATATTTTTATTGAGTTTATTGGGATGGCATTGGCTCACAAAACCATACAGGGTTTCAAGTGTAAAACTAAATAAAACACCATCTGCACACTGCATCATGTGCCCATTGCCTAAGCAAGTCTCTTTCCATCCCCATTTCCCACCTGAATATCTTTCAGTGACATATTTCTCTCTTTGCACCTTATCCTGGAACAGTGTATCTTTTACCTCTTAAAACATGTGATATTTGTCTCCTAGATTACTTTTAACATCTTTAAGACATAATTCACATACCATAAAATCTATTCATTTAAAATGTACAATTTATATATTCGACTCCTTTGTCAAATATATAGTGATGGAAGGAGACTAGACTTTGCCTGATGGGCACATCATGGAGTATACAGAAGTTGTGTACCTGAATTTTATATTATGTTATTAATTAATATAACCCTAGTAACTTTAATAAAAAATAAGTAAAATATACAATTTAATGCATACTCAAAGAGTTGTGCAACCATCACCAAAATATAATGTTGAAATATTTTATCACTCCCCAAAAGGTCTTGTACATATTAGCAGTCACTACTCCCCCAGCCCTAAGCAAATAGTAATATATTTGGTCTGTAGAGGCTTTTAATATGAATAGAACTATACTATATGTGTTCTTTTGTGATTGGATTTTTTCATTTAGTATCATGCTTTCAAAGTTTATCCTTTGTCAAATAATATACCTTTGTAACAATTTAAGGAATGATGAGCCATGTCCCAAATATGATACACTAGTTTACATTTCTACCAGCAAAGAATCAGGGTTTCAATTTTTCCATGTCCTCACTAACAATTAAAATTGTCAATTTTTTGAATATTATAATTATAACCATCCTAGTGAGTAGGAAGTGGTATCTCATTGTGGTCTTGACTTGCGTTTCCCTAATGATTGATGATCTCAAACTTCTTTTTATATAGTTATTGGCCATTTTTATATTTTCAATGGAGAAATGTCTATTGAAATCCTTTACATATTTAAAAGTTATTTATATTTTTACTTTTGAGTTGTAAAAGTTTTTTTAATACTACCCGAAACATATATACTTTGAATGATTATAAAGTCAGTGTTTATTAACATACAGTTCATTTTCAAAATTTAAAAGAATCTACAGAAATGAACTTTTTTTTTTTTTTGTCAATGCCTGTTTTCAAACTGATGATTGTTCTGGTGCAGGCACTGCTGATAACATGAAGCAATGGAACTGCAAACATCAAGAATCATTTCATCCAGTATTTGTGCACCCTTAATTTGTTGATTGTTGCTGGTTTTGTACCATAAACTTTATATTTTATGTATCCCCATTAAAAAAAAAGTCTAGTGGCACTTTAGTGTAAATTTTCTTTGTTTACAGCTCTGTCTGGCTTTACCCACTATGTCAAGTCAGTTAAGTGTGAAAAGGAGTGAAAATTAAGTGAGTTATCAGCTGTTAGACTGTGTGTACATTTTTTGGGGGGACACCCTATGTATTCTGGATATAAGCATCTTATCAGATATATGATTTACAAATATTTTATTCTGGTTTCTGGGTTGTATTTTCACTTTCTTTACAGTATCACTTGCAATACAAAGAGTTGAACTTAGAAGTAGTTACATTTATATCATTTTGTGTTTTCTCATTTTTGTTTTTGGTGTCATACTTAAACCATTGCCTAATCCAAGGATATGGAGATTTACTCTTATGTATTCTTTTAAGAGTTTTATAGTTTTAGCTCTTACATTTAGATTTTTAATCCATTTTGAGTTAATTTGTGTATGTGAAATTGTCCAACTTTATTATTTTGTATATATATCCAGTTATCCTAGCACCATTGAAAGATTATTTCTATCTATTTGAATTATCTTGGCCATTAGAACATGAGTTTATTTCTAGACTGTCAATTTTTTTGTGTTGATTTATATATCTATTATTACACCATACCACATTGTTTTAATTATTGTAGCTTTGTGGTAAGCTTTGAAATTTGGACATATGAGTCTTCCATCTTTGCTCTTCTTTTTCAAGATTGGTTATTCTAGGTCCTTTGGATTTCCATATGAATTTTAAGATCAGCTTGACAATTTCTGCAGAAAAAGTAATTGGGATTTTGTTAAGAATTTCAGTGAATCTGAAGATCAATTTTGGAATCATTGACATTTTAACAATATTAAGTCATGCAGACTATGAAACATCTTTTCTAATTTACTTCACTAATATTTTGAAGTTTTCAATGTAGATGCCTTGAATTTCTTTTAAAAAAATAATTCTTAAGAATTTTATTCTTATTCATGGTATTATAAATGGAATTGTTTAATTCCATCTGCAAATTACTCACTGTTCATACATAAAAATAATTACTTTTTGTATGCTGATTATGTATCCTGAAATTTTGTTGTAGTAATTTATTAGTTCTAATAGGACCTCCAATACAAAGTGGCATATGAAGTACAAAAGTAAACATCCGTGTCATGTTTTTGATTTTAGGAAAAGCTTTTAGTCTTTTACCATAAGTTTGATTTTAGCTGTGGGATTTTGTTGATATTCTTTGAGGAAGCTCACTTCTATTCCAAGTTTGAGTGTTTGTATTGTGAAAACTTGTTGAATTTTGTCACATAATTTTTCTGCACCCATTGAGATGATCATACTGTTTTTGTCTTTTTTTTTTTTTTTGGTAAATTTATCTTTATTGTTGAAAGTTTTCCCCCCATTGATCCCCTCCACTCAGCATCCACCCCTACCCTCCACTTTTTTTATATGGTGCATTATATTGCTTGATTTTCTTATCTTAAGCCAGCTTTGAATTCCTGGGATAAATCCTACTTGGTTATGGTTAATAATTCTTTTATATGTTGGTGAATTTAGTCTGCTGATATTCTGTTGGGGATTTTTGCATTTATGTTTATAAAACATATTGGGTTGTAATTTCTTTTTTTCAAAAAAAATATATCTTTATTGATTTCAGAGAGAGGAAGAGAGAGATAGAAAGATCAATGATGAGAGAGTCATTGATCTGCTGCAGCCTGCAACCCGGGCATGTGTCCTGACAGGGAATAGAACCCCGATCGCCTGGATCCTAGGTCGACGCTCAACCGCTGAGCCATGCCCAGCCGGGCTGTAATTTCTTTTTATACTGATGTCTTTTTCTGGCTTTGGTAAAAGTATTATACCGGTCACAGAGAATGAATTGAGAAGTGTTCTTTCATATTTTTGGAAAGAATTTGGTTTTTCTTTAAATATTTGGTAAAAATTATCAATGTAGCCGTCTGAGCCTAGGCATTTCTTAGTGATAAGTTTTAGTATTAAAAATACTCTATTTTTTATAAGTCTATTCAGATTTTCTGTTTCTTCTTGAGTAAATTTTGGTAGTTCATGTGTTTCTAGCAATTTATCCTAGTCATCTAAATGATCTTACTGCAACTTTATTTCTGTAATGTTAGGTTATTGATTTGAGATCTTTCTTCTTTGATAAGACTTTATAGCAATAAATTTCCCTCTGAGCACTGCTTTCCCAGCATCTTATAAATTTTGGTATATTGTGTTGTTGTTTATATTCGTATCAAGGTGTGGTCAGCACAGGAACTGAGAACAAATAGGCAGTGAGATAGTAGGAGAACTAAAGGGTTGGTTTCATGGAAATCAAGGAGAGAATGCTAATTCCATAAGAAGCTGTTCAGAGAGTAAAAGAGATGACTGGATGTGAAAACATAGAGGTAATGAATATTAGACAACTATGTTCATAAGTTTTGCTGTGATGTGAAGAAGCATAATGGGAGAAGTTGTTGAGGAGGAATGCAGGATCACAGGAGCAATTGTTAAAGTTGGGGGATCCTAGAACTTGTTTCCATGATGATGGAAATGAGAAGGATACTAACAATTCAGGAAAAAGTCACAGAAATCCTAGAAAAGCATAGAGAGGATGGGATCCACAACACAAATGGTTCACCTTTGATGAGAAGAGAAACACTTCTTCCACTATTAACAGGAAGAAAGGCAGAGCATATGGGAAGAGATGCAGGTATAGGGGATGCTGGGGAATGAGAGAATTTCTGTACAATTATATCTAGCTTCTCAGGGAAATTTGAGGTGAGATCAATAATTAAATGTTGTAGAGGGCTAATGGAAATATTGGAGGTCAGAAAACAGATGAGCAGATGTTAAGCGGACCTCTTGGAGAATGAGAAAAATGTGTTTCTAGGGAACATATTAGAATTACTGGGCATTTTTAGTACCTATTCTGAATTTTAAAAGATCCCAGTTAGGCCCTGGCTGGTTAGCTCAGTTGGTCAGAGAGTTGTTCTGATACACCAAGGTTGTGGGCTCGATCTCTGGTCAGGACACATACAAGAAGTAACCAAACATGGATAAGTGAAACAAAAATGGATGTCTCTGTTTCTGTCTCTCTGTTCTTCTCTCTCTCTCCAAACTCAATTAAAAAAAAAAAAAAAAAAAAAAAGAACCCAGTTAGCATAGCTATGTTCATTTTCTCAGGGGCAGGCTCAGAGGAGGTGGGTAGTTTAAGTAGAGTTGGTTGCTTTACCAGGTTAATGAATAGAGGATCGTAAAGCAATAATGTGTTGAATGTGCTTTACTGCACACACACAGACCTCCACACACATACCACACTCATTCACATCATACTACACTCCTATGTGCATATATATACACACTCACACATCACACTTCTATACATACACTCCCCACACTCACAAGCTCTGTCCCACTTAATTTTTACAATAAACCCCCAACAGCTCCTTACTACTGTTATTGAGGTATCTGAAAATTAAAAGGCACTTTTAATTTTCTCTGTGTAAATCACTTTCCCCCTGTTCTTCAAATGTTTTAAGCATAATCATGAAATTTTAAAAAGTTCATGTTAAGATTTCTTTATTGTCATTTGCTATCCCTTCGTGGAATTTGCCTTTGGAGCTTTTTCCTCTGACAAATTGTTTACTACTGTCCTCAGCTCCCTAGGCAGTGGGACTTCTCCAGACTTTTCTCCATACCCACCCCTACACTTATTCTCTCATCGGTGTAGCTTGAATTCAGGCTATTCTCCTCATTGGCTGCATGGCTCATTATGTAAATGGGAGTAATAATAATTTATTTTGAGAATTGAAAAGTATAATGCATGGAAAGTGCTCAATTCCATGCACATAGTATTCAATAAATGTAAAATTGATATTTTACTCTTTCTTAATCTCAATATCTACCTATATTTTCTGCTCTAGTCATATTTTCTCTAGGACCTTCATTCAGTTAAGCATTTTTTAACTAGTATAGTTTAATTGATCCTTAAAGATAGAATTTTAAGTTTAATAGTGTTCTTCTGAAAATGTCGGAAGCTACAATGGACTCTAGCAAGACTTCAGGTGGGCAAAATAATTGTATTTGGGGCGTGCAGATCTTTTCACTTGACTCAAATCATACAGAAAACTAACTTTGATCTTTATGCATTAAACTAAACTATAACACAGAAAATTTGATTATTTTTATGTCTTGGTTCTCAGAGTACTTCTTAAGTAAAACGAATTACTAAGCCTCTTGAAATATTTTTAAAATATCACAGATTTGTACTGTATCCAAGGATCTTGACAATGTAACAGACCAACATTGCAATATCATTAAAAAGGGGTTGTGTCAAAAGGTATTTCTTTAACAACATTCCCTTAGGAATATGATTGAAATCATTGTTCTTATTTCACTTTTGACTACTATGACATTGGCTGTCACACCTGCTGCTCAAGTCCCAAGTGGTAAGTCACTCTTGGTCCCTAAGGATAGCAGGTGTTAAATAAATGTTCCTCATTTACTAGCTTACTTTTCTGCATTGATTATTATTCACTGTTTTATTTAGAAAACAATACTAATGAGTAAGGTTAACCCTGATTGGTGGTGAAAAGTAACAAAATGAACATATTCTTGATTTTTAAAAGTTGTACTACTGAGCACACTGGCATTTTCCTATGTGTGGCATATAATCAAGTTGTTCACAGGCAAAGCTGAGACTTTGTTTTGATCTGTTACAATTATTCCTTTTACTCCTTAGTTCTTAGAAATGGTAACAAATTACATGTTGTGATGATTTTAAAGTGTGTATATTAGCAAATGCAAATAGTACTACACTTGTATTGATCCACAATGATGGCACATAACCTCTTTGGGGTATAATGGACCCCACTGCAGGCATTACTGCCATGTGGTTTTATTGATGCAAAGCCATGTGCCTATTATTTTGATGTTATAGAAAGTAGCAGGCTGTTTTCTTAATTCTCATGAATTGAACTTCCCCCTAAAGATTCATTATGAAAGGGCATGTTGGTGCAGTGTCATTTCAAAATTGTTCTAGCTTGGTGACAAGTAACAAAAGGAGAAAAAAGTTCCTGACAATTTTAAAACTGTGATCACTAGAAATCACTCTCTGAAATTAATGAGATGCTAGAGGAAGTTAAGAGCATGATAGATTATCTCATGTGTGCAAAGTGATGAGTGCTTTCAATGGGATGTAATTATTTGTCAAGTGAACGCAACCATTTTCATGATCAACTACTTTCTCACTACTGCTGCTTAATGAAAATCAAGCAGGTCTACAGTGATAAACACTGAAATGCTTACAGAACATTCTGACCCCGAGAAGATTATATATAATTAGATTAATGGCTAAGTCTTTAGTTTTACTCACCTGACAGTCTTCATTCTTTTTCTTATTTATTTATTTTTTTAAATGAGAAAATATTTTTTAAAAATCAGCTATAAGGTAAATTCTCCCACCCAAATAAGTGAGTTTTCTATTTGGTGTTTATTGTTTTTCTCCATCTGTTGACTCTTGGCATCTCCCCTGCTGCTCCTGGTTCCTACCTGGCCTGTTTGTGATTCTCCTGTGTGTATCTGTCTCCATGGAAACAGTGCTCAGAGGGAGGAGCCCGTCACAGTATCCAGCCTCGAACCAAACAGGACCTTCCATGGCCATGGCCTCTCTGATGGCAATTCAGAAAGCAGAAGTTACCTCACCTTTAGAGAAGCATAAATGTGTTTGGGACCTAAATTCTTCCCTCCCTGTGGTTCTGCAGGTGCAGCTGGATAAAACAAGGAGACAGTCAGGAGACACACAATTGTCAGAAGGACCCAATGGAGAAGGAAGGATGGGGATAGAAGAGAACAATAAGAAAATTAAGGGTTATTTAACAAAATTACACTAGCAGTCCAACTACGCAGGTGACAAGCGGTTGAGAAACCAAAAAATATATGGTAACTGTGTATATATTCCTCCATAAAATACACAGTTATTCCAAATAGAAAAGTAGAAAAGCACCATGAAAGTACTGTTCCTTAATTAGAGAAATGGAGCCATTAAAAATGTCAGAAAAAATGGCTTACTTTACAGAGAAGGCAGACAGGTTTAAAGGAAAGCATAAATCCATTGAAAACCTGTTTTTGTGCTGAGTCTCACACTGGGCATTCCAGCCTTTTTATTTGTTTCTACCAACAATAATATTTTTCTCATAAGCACATCTGGAAGGTTTCATCCTTAGATTTTTTTAGAACTGAATAAAAAACTCTACTTGCCTATGTGATATATAATAGTTTTAAAATTTAAATGTAAAAAATAAGTATGATTGACATTGATGAAATGCCAATTTTATCATTTTGGGGTGTAAAAAATCACTCTGATATAGGAAGCAGAAGAACTGGGAGCTTATTCTTTAGTAAAAGAGTTGGACAGAAAAATATTAAAACATTCTTGGTGTGCACAGAAATCTGTGGGCACTTGATTACATTGGAATTCACTCCCAACTTGCAGTTATACCTCTCTAAATTACTGCTTTTAAATTGAGCATTTTCCTGCAGTTTACACCCCTACCTTCTAAATATACAGAAAGAATCATCTTGAAAACAATACTCAATAACATGCATAATTTGTGTTATGGTTTCCAGAGTCTCTCAGAACATATCATCCAGGTCTTAAGGGAAGGCTGAGCGATGGGAATAGTTATGATAACTGATGCTCAGAGAGGTTAAATGATTTGCCCAAAGCCTCATAGCTAGTGACAGATCTCAAACCCAGTTCTTTTCATTCCAGAGCCTATGCAATCCAACATGCTAATTGTCAGTTTTTTAATGAAAAGTTTAGGTGTTTTTGTGAGTCCCTCAGGAGTTAGATTAAAAAACACTGGAGGACAGAAACAAGATTCTGTATTTCTTTGGGAATGGTGCCTCAGTACCTTTGGTGTGTGCTCTCAGAATAAAGAGAATTCCAGCTTTACTTATCCACCACAAGGCATAATTCCTAAGAATTTTCTAGGAAGAAAAATGAAAAATCTCTTCAATTTTTCTGCACTGTTTCTTTGATAGTTACGCAGTGCCTGTCAAAAACAAGTAACCAGAGATAAGTGGGCCTTAAAATCCTGATAATCTAACAAAGCTTTTTCCTCTTGGTGTTGGTTGGAGGAGATTATGTATAACTGAGATACTGTCTGGGCATGCTCATGGCTCCATGGGCTAGAATACCACACCAGACTTTTCCCTGTGATTCTGTAAGCCATCTTGGGCTAGTCATTCCCATCCCTATGTTTTAGTAGTGTCAGTAGCAACAAGAAAGCCTGTCCAATTAGATACTAAGAGGGTTTATTCATCATTTAGTTTTCTCCTTGTTAATAATTTAGCAAACATTAATTAAATACCTACTGCACCAAGCATTATGCTCAGTAGATATAAAGAAGAATAAAACATTGTTGCTAGCAATGAAGAGCTTATACTCCAGCAAATTTGCCATTTATATGACCTTACAAATCTTACTACTGATGGCTACATCTGAAATTTAAAAAATATATATGAGAGAAGCCGAAGCACTGGGAACTCATTAAAACCTGGCTGTTTAAATTCACATGAGCTGGTGAGAAAGCTAGGAGAAAAGTCTGTGTTCACTGGGCAACTCCACCACCTAACTACCTTATAAAATATGATTGTATTATTTTAGGATGAAGAGCAATGCCAATGATTGGCTAATTTTGGCTCACTGTACTTCATTATCAAATGCATTTCCTTAGAGTCCTGTATTTCTTGGTTTAAATGTGGCTGATGACATATTTGTAACCAAAGGACTTGACTCGGCCCAAGAATTTCTCTCTGACTAATGAAAGCATACCAAGTAAACAAGCACATTACTGTGCTGTGTCTAAGAGAAGAATGCAAAAACTGATTCACTGACCCTAATGCCTTTAATCCAATTATTCACAAACAAACAATGCCATTTGGATTTCTGTAACAGTAATGCTGTAACTGTTGTTGACTTTTATTAGTGTATAATTAACCCTGTATTGTGTCAAATGACAGTTGTGGTTTCCTTCTCATTCAGAGATGCTCACAGACCTCAGTATTCTAACTCGTTATGTGATATCATTTTAATACATGGATGGTTAATGTCAACATTTGTGATTATGTTGTTGAGAACTAACAATGATAGATGTGTTTATCACATTTCACAAAGTCAGTTCCCCCCTCCCCCCTCCCCCCTCCCCCCTCCCCCCTCCCCCCTCCCCCCTCCTACCCTCCCTCCCTCCCTCCCTCCCTCCCTCCCTCCCTCCTTTCCTTCCTTCCTTCCTTTCCTTCCTTCCTTCCTTCCTTCCTCCCTTCCTCCCTTCCTCCCTTCCTCCCTTCCTCCCTTCCTTCCTTCCTTCCTTCCTTTCCATCTTGCTATTCTAAGTCGATCAATTCCTCAACTCTCTGGAACATTATTGGTGCTGCAACTTTTGTCACTATCATGTCTACACTGATACCAGCTCCAAGCCACCACCATGGAATGCTGTTGTTGCAGGGACTCAGTCGTGTGTGCCTTCAGCACATGGGAACCTCTCCGTCCAGTGTTACTCCTCTCCTGGCGTCTGAGCTCTCACAGCTTGGTGTGCTTCATGAAGTACTGTGAGTACTGTTTTCCCAGCTACACCTCTTCTCTATAGTTCACAGACCAAGACTTCCGCATACTTTACCTGTGGTACATTCAAGTGCCACGCTCAAACCCCAAGGCCACTAAAGTAAGGCATTGCCCTTAATATGTAGCAAGGCGGCATCTCTCTCTCTCTCTGTTTCCTCATTAAAGCCTCTCTTTTCTATTGTAATAGCCACTTAAACTTTCCTTATTACTTCTGCAAGATGGTTTGCCCTTCTCCAAAATCACAGAAATAGATGAATAATTTCTGAAATCTCAATCTGAATCCTGGGCCTCACATACTGTTCAGAGGAGACTAGAGAGTTATTAATATTATTTTTTATAAATAGTGGTCCCAGTGTTCACCAGTGTGGAATATGCAGTTAGTCGTCACAGAATAGAATGAAGGATATTGACCTTGAAAGCCTTAATTGAACTTGAGACTTTCACCACATTGGCTTTGTGCTTGGAGCAAATAGCAACCGATTCATATATCAACCTAAAAATTGTAAAATTTTTGAAAACTTTTGGGTTCATTTGATAAAAATGACAAGATATAGAGCTCAAATTGTTTTCTGGGTAATAAATCTTGTTCAAGAATGCCCCCCCCCCCAGTGCAGATTGAAAACCACCTGACAATAATTAAATTATTCTAACATCTTACTCCCATCTCCCAAACACATTTTCCCCTTTTGTCTGGTTGTTTGGTAGTGTGTGCAATTATCTTCTTTTAAGAAATAAGCACAACCACCCACAACTACACATGTTATCTGTAAATGTGAACTTGTGGCAGTGGGAAGGAGGCATCCTTTTCCCTTTTTTTCACAGGTTGTAAACTGGGTATTCACATTTTCTTTGATGAGAATTTTAAGCACCAAACACATGAGGCAGATGGTTAGGAATATTGTGTGATAAGAAAAGCTGGCCAATTTCTTTAGTTATTTTTATTTCCCAAAATGCTAAGACATATTCTAGGGTGTGTCTTTACAGGACCTCTATCTTTAAATATAAATATAATTTGCTAGTGTGTTCCCTTTAGATTGATTCATTTGAGGGATGTCTCTGCTGTAAGAGACCTTGTAGCATTTTCATATAAAATGAGACTTCTTTTGAAAGCTCTCCTGGGTGTTGCTGCCTAGGAATTAACCCAGCTTTTCCTCTTCACCAAAGCAGACAACAACACAGGAGGAAACAAAACAAGATATTTAGAAGACCCTTCATGACCTTTGTGCACATTATCTGTGTGATGAGATAATCTGAATAGAGGACAGAAGAAGATTCTAGGTTACCCAACTTGACTCCACCATTTACTAACTGTGAGACTTTAGGCATGTTTCATAGACCGCGTACCCTCCTATAAAATGGGGACACGGATTACTAGCCCCTCAGGTTGTTTTGAGGATAAAAAAACAATAGGTAGATAAGTTATTTTTTCACAAAAGTGTTCAGTAAAAATGTGTGAAGCTGGTGGATAAATGCTAGAGAAATAGAAGTGCACATCTGATTGCTGTGCACATGGGCTTTCTTGCTGCAGAGACATTTCAAGGATTCTTCCTTTAGGCAGAGTCCTCTGACAGCCAGCCTTACTCCAGGGAGGCCTTAAAATCAACTGAAAATGCTTGAGGTCAGAAGTGAGCTCCCAGGGAGGGTGGGAGTAGCAGCTACATCAGCAATAAGCCTCCAAGGAGGCTGGGGGCTAGAGAACTGACTGGATGACAGATGACTCACTATTATGGATTGCTTGAACTGTTAGTTCAAAACTCCATGGGCAAAGAGAGTATGCTATTTACTATGTCATCACTATTTCCACTACCTAAACAGCTTCAGCATGCGTGTGGGGTTTTTTATTGGTTTGTCTTTTTTTTTTCTTTTAAAGCTATTCAGGTTTTCTCATCTCATGATTTTTATTTATATATTTTTTCCAGTGTATTGTAAATAACATAAAAAAAAACAATGCTATTGAATCTATTTTTTAATTTTTTTATTTATCTATATTGTTGAAAGTATTAAAGATGTGCTCTTTTTTCCTCCAATGACCCATTCCACCCAACACCTCTCCCCCTTCGCCCTAGGCCTTCACCATACTAATTACTGTCTGTGTCCATGGATTATGCATGTATACATATAAATTCTTTGGTTAATCTCCTGCACCCACCCTTCTCCCCCAACTTCCCTCTGAGATTCATTAATCTGTTCCATGCTTCGATGTCACTGGATTCATTTTGTTCATTAGTTTATGTTGTTCTTGAGATACCACATATAAGTGAGATTATGTGATGTTTGTCTTTCTGTTCCTGGTTTATTTCACTCAGCAAAATATTCTCCAGGCTCATCCATGCTGTCCCAAGAGGTAAGAGACCCTTCATCTTTACAGCTGCATATTATTCCATGGTTTAAATCGCCCACAGCTTTTTTATCTACTCATCTACTGATGAGCACTTGAGCTGTTTCCAGATCTTAGCTATTGCAAATTATGCTGCTATGAATATAGGGGTGCATATATTTTTTCTGATTACTCTTTCAGGATTCTAAGGATATATTCCAAGAAGTGGGATCACTGGCTCAAAGGGCAGCTGCATTTTTAATTTTTTGATGAACTTCCATACTGATTTCCACAGCGGATGCATCAGTCTGCATTCCCACCAGTAGTGTTTCAGGGTTCCCCTTTCTCCACATCCTTGCCAGCACATGTCATTTGTTGATTTGTTGATGGCAGCCATTCTTACAGGTGTGAAGTGATACCTCATTGTGGTTTTAATTTGCATCTCTCTGATGATTAGTGGACATTTTTCATATGTCTCTTGTCCATCTATATATCCTCTTTGTAGAAGTGTCTATTCAGGTCCTTTGCCCATTTTTTAATTGGATGTTTGTCTTCCTCTTGTTGAGTTGTATGAGTTCTTTGTACACTTTGGAAATTAGCCCCTTATCAGATACATCCTTGGCAAATATGTTCTCCCATACAATGGGTTTACTTTGTATTTTGACACTGATTTCTTTTGCTGTGCAGAAGTTTTTAGTTTGATGTAGTCCCATTTGTTTATTTTTTATTTTGTTTCTCTTGCCCTAGGAGATATACCAGTGAAAATTCTACTAGGAGAGATGTCTGTGACTTTACTGCCTGTTGTCTTCCAGGATTTTTATAGTTTCGTGACTTACATTTAAGTCTTTTATTCATTTTGAGTTTATTTTTGTGTATGGTGAAAGTTGGTGATCTAGTTTAATTTTTTTGCATGTACCCAACACCACTTATTAAAGAAACTGTCTTTACTACATTGGATGCTCTTGCCTCCTTTGTCAAATGTTAACTGACCATAATTGTGTGAGTCTATTTCTGGGTTCTCTTTATGTTCCACTGATGTATATGTCTGTTGTTGTACAAGTACAAGACTGTTTTGATTACGATGGCTTTGTAGTATAGTTTGATGTCCAGTAAAGTTATCCCTCCTACTCTGTTCTTTCTCGAGGCAGCTGTGGTGATTCAGGGCCTTTTTGGTTCCATATAAATTTTTGGAATATTTGTTCTGGTTCTGTGAAATATATTATTGGTATTTTTATAGGAATTGCATTGAATCCATAGATTGCTTTGGGTAGTATGGACATTTTAATTATATTAATTCTTCCAATCCGTGAACATGGTATATTCTTCCACTTGTTTATATCTTCCTCTGTTTCTTTTTTCAGTGTCCTGTAGTTTTCTGAGTACAGGTCTTTTACATCCTTGGTTAAGTTTATTCCTAGGTCTCTTATTTTATTAGTTGCAGTGGTAAATGGTAATATTTTTTAGTTTCTATTTCTGAAAGTTCATTGTTGGTGTATAAAAATGCCATCCATCTCAGATGTTAATTTTGTATTCAGCTACCTTGACAAATTATTTATCAAATCTAGTAATACTTTGGTAGAGTCTTTAAGTTTTCAATGTACAATACCATGTCATCTATACATAATGACAGTTTTAGTTCCTCCTTTCCAATTTGGATACCTTTTATGTTTTCTTCCTGTCTGATGGCTTTGGTAAGGACTTCCAATACTATGTTGAATAAGAGTGGTGAAAGTGGACATCCCTGTCTTGTTCCTGTTTTTAGGGGAAATGGTTTTAGTTTTTGCCCATTGAGTATGATGTTGGCTGTAGCTTTTGGTGTATGGCATTTATTATGTTGAAGTATGTTTGCTCTATTCCCACTTTGCTGAGAGTTTTATCCAACATGAGTGCTGGATTTTGTTGAAGGCCTTTTCTGCATCTATTGATATAATCACATGATTTTTGTCCTTCATTTTATGTGATGTATCACATTTATTGATTTGTGAATATTATATCACCCTTGCGCCCCAGGTATAAATCCCACTGGATCATGGTGTATGATCTTTTTAATCTATTGCTAGATCCAGTTTGCTAGTATTTTGTTGAGGATTTTAGTATCTGTGTTTTTCAGGGATATTGGCCTGCTATTTTCTTTCTTTGCAGTGTCTTTATCTGGTTTGCAGATTAGGATGATGTTGGTCATATGAAAAGAGGCTGGGAGTTGTCCCTCCTTTTGAATTCTCTGGAATAGTTTGAGGAAAATAAGTGTTAATTCCTCTTTGAATGTTCAGTAAAACTCACTGGAAAATCTTTCTGGTCCTGTACTTTTGTTTGTTGTAATTTTTTTGATTACTGCTTCAATTTCATTAGCTGTTATTGGCCTATTCATATGTTCTTACTCTTCCCGACAGCTTTGGAAGATTTATGCTTCTAGGAATTTATCCATTTCACCCATGTTGTCAAGTTTGCTGGCATATTGTTGCTCATAGTATTTTCTTCCAATCCTTTGTATTTTTGTTGGGTCCCTTGTTATATGTCTTTTTTCATTTCTGATATTTATTTGGGTCCTCTCTCTTTGTTTCTTTGAGAGTCTGGCTAAAGGTTCATCAATCTAATTTATCTTTTCAAAGGACTAGTTCTTGGTTTCATTAATTTTTTGTATTTCTTTTTTTTGTCTCTATGTCATTAATTTCTGCTCTGATATTTATTACTTCCTTCTCTTTCCTTGGGGCTTTTCTTGCCGCTCTCATTCTAGTTCATTTACTTGTTGTGTTAGATGTGTTTAGTAGACCTTTTCCTTCTTTCTTGAGGTTTTTCTGTACTGCTATGAACATTCCTCTCAGGAATGGTTTCACTGTGTCCCATAGATTTTGAGGTATTGTCTGTTCATTTTCTTTTATTTCCAGAAAGTGTTTAAATTCTTCCTTGATAGGATTGGCAACCCATTCATTGTTTAATAACATGCTATTTAGCCTCCTTGTGTTTGAATATTTTTGAGTTTTTTGTTTGTTTGTTTGTTTGTTTTTATAGTGGTTGATTTCCAGTTTCACAGCATTGTGATCTGAGAAAATGCTTTATATGGTCTCAATCTTCTTGCATTGGCGGCGACTTGTTTTGTGCCCTAACATGTGGTTTATTTTTGAGAAAGTTCCATGTACACTTGAGAAGAAAGTGTATTCTGTTGCTTTGGGATGAAATGTTCTGTAAATGTCAAGTAAATCCATTAGGTCTAGTGAGTCAGATTAAGTTCAGCCTGTGGCCTTTTTTGTATGGGCAGTTTCAGCAGCCTGGGCTCTGTGGGTTCAATTAAAAACAAAGTTCCCATGAGCTCTTTGCCTGCCCAGCCCCCAGAAGGGGTTTTAAGCTTTCCTCCAGTTCCTGAACAATAGTCCCTGAGAGTCTTACCCTTGTATTTTAATCCTGTGAGCTGACCTCCCTTCCCCCTCAGGACTGTGCCCTGCAGGAAATATCTGGGGCTTCAGTGAGCTGAACCACCCCTTTCCTGCTGGGGGGTGGTGCTCCTAGGCTGCAGGAGAGATAGGGGTGCTCTGCCCTTTCTTTCCCTGTTCTGGTTGGCTGATCGCACAGGGCACTTATTTCAAACTCACCACTATGCAGATACAAATCCCCATTTTGCTGCTGTCTCCCTAACGCAAGCCAGGAAGGAGGACACCCATTCAGCAATCAAAAACTCAAAAATGAAAAAGCGACACACAGGGAGAGAGCCTGCCCTGTGAGTTCCATTTACTCCTGCACCTTGGTACCAAGCGGGATGGGTCACAAATTCAGCCCCCCACAGCTGCCCTGCATAGCTGGTCTCAGTAAAGCTGGTTAAAAAAAACCCTGATTCACTACATCAGCAGCTCCAGCAGCCAGAGTTCAGATCCACACTTATGGTGGCTCCAGACCCTCTCTGGTGGCAGGAGGGCTCTCTTCCACTTCCCCAAACCACACAGATCAAATGTTTTCTGGGTTCTACACAGTGCCTTACAGGAAGGCAGGGGGTCCCTGAATGTGACTGCTCAGTGTAGCCTTCCGGCCCCTTTTTATTTGGGAGCCACACACTGTGGGACAGCCTTTCCTATGGTCAGCACCTGGGGTGAAAGACTCCTGTCTCAGTTGCCATTAGACACTTTGTTTCACTGGGAAGGCGCTGTCTCCTCTTCACAGGCACACTGTTCCCCTGGGTCTCTCTGCCCTCTGTGCACAGGCTCTCCTTCCCTTCTCCTCTGCTCCAGGTTTGAAATTCCAGCTATTGGATGCCAGTCCACACTCCCAAGGGAGGGAGCTTTGCAGCCTCTAGTCCTCCGGTCTTGGATCCCAGCACAAGCTTCAGGGGAGACTCCACTTTTCTATGCCCCCCTCTCTTACCAGACTCTATGATGTTTCTTCAGTGCTCCCAACTCAAAGTATGTCCACTGAGGTTTATTTCTCTAATTTTTCCAAGCTGGTTACACAGTATTTTAGTGGTAAATCATGTCCATAGCTGGGAGCAAGGATGTTCTGCTTCTTGTGACAGTGCCTCCATCTTCCTGGATCCACCAAATCCATTTATTATATCTAGTAGTACTTTGAGTGGAGATTTTTGGCTTTTCTATTTACAGTATCATGCCATCTGCAAATAGTTACCATTTTCCAATTAGGATGACCTTAATTTTTTCTTCTTGTCTATTGCTGTGGCTAGGACTTCCAGTATTACGTTGAATAAGAGTGATAAGAGGGCTGAAAGCAGACAATCCTTTCTTGTTCCTCTTAATTCAAATGGTTTTACACTTTGCCTATTAAGTATGATGTTAGCTGTAGGTTTATGATACCTCTATTTTCACTTTGCTGAGAGTTTTTATAAGAAATGGGTGCTGGATTTTGTCGAGTGTTTTTTCTGCATCTATTGATATGATCATATAATTTTTGTCCTTCATTTTGTTTATATGATGTATCATATTTATTGATCTGCAAATATTATACCAGCTTTGCATCTGTGGCATAAATCTCACTTGATCATGGTGTATGATCTTTGTAATGTATTTGTGGATCTGATTTGCTAATATTTGGTTGAGGATTTTAACGTCTATGTTCATCAGGGATATTGGCCTGTAATTTTCTTATTTTGTAGTGTCTTTTTCTGGTTTTGGGGTTAGGATGATGCTGACCTCATAAATAAAAGCTTGGGAGTCTTTCCTCTTCATGAATTTTCTGGAATAATTTGAGGTGAATAGGAATTAATTCTTCTTGCCTCTAAGTCAGTCTTGTCCTGGACTTTTGTTTGTTGGGAGTTTTTTGACTACTGCTTCAATTTCATCAGTTGTTATTGGCCTCTTCGGGTTATCTGATCTCCCTGATTGAGTTTTGGAAGATGAATGTTTCTAGAAATTTTTCTATTTCACCCAGGTTGTCCGGTTTGTTGGCATATAGTTGCTTATAGTATTTTTTACATTTCTATGTATTCCTTTGGTATCAGTTGTTATATGTCCTGTGTCATTTCTGATTTTGCTTATTTGGGTCCTCTCTCTTTGTTTCTTGGTGAGTGTGGCTAGAGGTTCATCAATTTTATTTATCTTTCCAAATAACTAATTCTTGGTTTCATTGATCTTTTGTACTATTTTACACACACACACACACACACACACACACACACACACACATAAAATCTTTATTGATTTCAGAGAGAAGAAGGGAGAGCAAGAGAGAGAGATAAAAACATAATGATGAGAGTGTTTTCGTTGATTGGCTGCCTCTTGTACACCCCCAACTGAGTAATGAGCCCAGGCACATGTCCTGCCTAGGATCAAACCACAATCTCCTGGATCCTTGGTTGATGTTCAGCCACTGAGCCCCACCTGGCCAGACAAGGTTGGGTTTTTTTTTTTGCTTTTTTGTTTGTTTGTTTTTTTACACTCTATACCATTTATTTCCTCTCTTATCTTTATTATTTAATTCCTTCTACTCCTTGGGGTTTTTCTTGCTGTTCTCTTTCTAATTCTTTTAGTTGTACTGTTAAATAGCTCTTTAGAGCTTTTTCTTGTTTCCTGAGGTATTCTTTTACTGCTATGAACTTTCCTCTCAGGACTGCTTTCACTGTGTCCCAAAGATTTTGGTTGTTATTTGTTCATTTTCATTTTTTTGCAGGAAGTTTTTTATTTTATCCTTGATCTCATTGCTAACCCATTAATTGTTTAATAACATGCTTTTTAACTTCCAGTGTTTTACTATTTTTGAATTTTTTTATAGTTGTTGATTTCTAGTTTTAAGCCACTGTGGTCTGAGAAGATGCTTGATATGATTTCAAATTTCTTGAACTTATAGAGACTTGTTTTGTGCCCAAACATTCTCTTTTTGAGAATGTTCCATGTGCACTTGAGGAGAATGTGTATTCTGCTGCTTTGGGATGAAAGGTTCTGTAAATGTCAGTTAATTACATTAGATCTAGTGTGTCATTTAGGGTCACTGTTTCCTTGTTGGTTTTTTGTCTGTATGATTTATCCATTGATGATAGTGGGGTGTTAATTCCCAACTATGATTGTATTGCTGTCAATCTCCCCTTTATAGTCCACCAAGAATTTTTTAATATATTTAGGTGCTCCTGTATTGGGTGCATATATGTTTATAAAGGGTACATCCTCCTGTTGGATTGAGCCGTTTAGCATTATGTCTCTTGTTATGGTCTTTATTTTGAAGTCTATTTTGTCAGAAATAAGCATTGCTATCCCAGCTTTTTTTTTTTTTTTAAATTTCTATTTCCTTGGAATATTATTTTTCATCCCTCTTCTTTCATCCTGTGTGAATGTTTTGCTTTGAGGTGGGTCTCCTATAGAGAGCACATATTTAGGTTATGCTTTCTTATCCATTAAGCTACCTTATTTCTTTTGATTGGAGCATTTATTCTGTTTACATTTAATGTTATTATTGATATATGCTCATTTAACCCCGTTTCCCCTTCCTCCTATGTTTCTTTCTCTCAGTATTTCTTGTTCTTCTTAAAGCTGTCTGTTTAGCATTTCTTCCAGTGCTGGTTTGGAGGTACTGAACTCCATTAGCTTTCTTTTGTCTAAGAATCTTTTATTTCACCATCTATTTTGAATGATAGCCTTGCTGGATAGAACAGTCTTGATTGCAGGTTGTTGCTTTGCATTATTTTGACAACTTCATGCCAATCCCTTCTGGCCTGAAGTGTTTCTGTTGAGAAATCTGCTGTCAGCCTTTTGAGGGTTCCCTTGCAGGTAATTGCTTTTCTCTCCCTTGCAGCCCTTAATGTTCTCTCTTAGTTCCTAACATTTACCAGTTATATTTTGATGTGTCTTAGAGTGGGTCTCTTTGGGTTCCTCTTGTTTGGTACCCTCTGTGCTTCCTGAACTTGTGTGGCTTTCTCCTTCACCTGCTTAGGGAAATTTTCTGTCATTATTTCTTCAAACAGGTTCTCTATCCATTGCTCATTTTCCTCCCTCTCTCGAACCCCTATGATGTGGATGTTGTTTATTTCATGTTGTCCTAAATTTCCCTTAAACTGTCATCATAGTTTTTAAGTGATTTGGGGTTTCTTTTTGCTGCTCTGATTGAAATTTTTTTTTCCTACCTTATCTTCTAATTCACTTATTCAGCCCTTTGCTTCAATGAGCCTGCTTTTAATTCCTTCCAAGATATCCTTGATGTCAGATACAATATTCTTTATTTCTACTTGGTTCTTCTTCATAATATCTTTGTCTTTTTTTATGCTCTGGTAGCTTTCATTATTTTCTTTATATTTCCCACTAAGTTCATGAATATTTTCATTAAGTAGTTTGTGATTCTCACTTATTTACTTGAGTATCTTTATAACCATTACTCTTAACTCTATTTCTGATAACTTGCTTAACTCCTTCTCATCAGAGTCTTTTTCTGGTGATTTTTTCTTTTCTTTAGTTTGAGGGTTGTTTCTTTTTCTCCCCATTTTAGTATCTGTATCTGTATATTAGATATATTTACTGTCTCCCAATCTTGTGGGGTGGGCTTTTGTAGTGAATGTCCAGTGGGACCCAGAGTTGTTTTCCTTATACTTCTGAGCTGTATGCTCTCTGTATGTCTTGTGGGTTCTTTAGGCTCTCCTTTTGTAATTGGGTATAGACTTTTTTGACCTGTTCATTGGCGGACTCTCCTCTCAGACTGGTTAACTGTGAGGCTCATCCACAACCATGTCTTTTGAGGTGATGTACAAGAGCAGTCTCTAAAATATTTCTTCAGTGCTCTGTAGACAAAAAATATCCAATTGGCTATATTTCTCTTATTTTTCCAGTCTTGTTACAGAGTGGTTTTGCCATTGATCCAGTCCAGGGCTGGAAACAAAAGTACGCTGCTTCTTTTAAAAGTGCTGCCATCTTGCCAATCTCTTTTGATTTTTATTTATATTTATATCAATCAGCTTAAGGGATTTTTAGATTCTTAGTTTAGATTCATCCATTGACTTATATATTATATACACACCTTATAAAGACAAACTACAATTTTTTTTAAATGTGATTTACATTATTTGTAAAGTTCTGTTCTTGGATTAATTCTCAATGTCCATATAAGGTTTTAGATAACCTCTAGTAAATTCATTTTTAATGTTTTCATTTGTATTGACATTTCATCCCTTCTGTCCAATAATCACACATATATACTTTTACATTTAAAATGTTTGGAAAAGTTTTCTTTATCTTTGGAAAACTGGTAATAATCTATTCATTAAAACATCTATATTAGATAGGAAGGGTCAGTTGATTTTTTCAAAAAAACAAGAGAGATTTAGAAGAACTAATAAACCAAATACTTTTTCTCATGTAAGTAGTGATCAGTAGGATGATACAAATAAAAATTCAGTGAGGAAGGAAGTCATGGAGAAAGTTAAAAGCTTTTCCCCACTAATGACTATTCTAGTGTTCAGAAATAGTACACTTCTTTGGTTGTTTCAGTGTAAAGTTCCTTTTCCCTTTGTCCTTGAATCAGTTAAGGTGTTTAAGAATCCACTGTAAAAATGCAGATAACCTTTGCATTTTAAAGTCTAAGTTAATGCCTTAGGTGACTTAAGGTATATAGAGGAAGACCTCAGTGGTTTTCGATTGGAAGTTATGAAGGATCTGAAGAGTGAAGTTGGTCTGTAATGTAAGGACTACACTGTTCAATACAGTAGCATTTAGCCAACATGGCTATTCAAATTTAAATTAATTAAAATGTAATTTAAAATTCAGTTGTACTAGCCACATGTCCGGTGCTCAATATATATGTATTTGGTTGAGAGATTTCATGTCAGACAGTGTAGAAATGACTAGATCCATCATTGCAGAGTTCTATTGGATAGAAGTGCTCTAGAGATCAACATAAAGAATCATAGAGCCTAAGGTAGTGTGAATTGAGAGACCCTCCAAAGTGAAAGGACAGTGAGACACATGTATTATTGGTTAATCTAACAAAGGCCAAGGACTTGGTTGTTTATTTGAGCAGAGGTAGAGTTAGGGGTTCTCAAAGTGGTTCAGGTGGTCAGATAGTATCTTAACAAACAATCTGCAGGTATTGTAAACTATTCACCAGAGTTCTGAGACATGACAGGTCAAGAAGTCAAAATACCTGGAGACTGATCTAGCATGGTGAAAACATAGCAACCCCCCACCCATTGTCACCCCTTACATTATGATTCTGAAGCTGCATTTGATATCTAGCCTGGGGTAGGACTGTGAACCCAGAGGTCAAAGCTGTGATAAACATATGTCAGATTATTGCTTAGAAAATTCATTGACAAAGCTTTGAGCAAAACCCAGGGAATCATGTAGCAGGTGTGGAGAACATTCAGCCTGGAAATCATTTTTTCTGGCTTTGCCAAGGCAATTGCGGGCAGGACTCAAAATTCAATAAATCTAGGAGCTTTTTCATAGCTAATTTTTAAGTTGATAATTTTATATGGCCCATGAATGATGTTATAAATATCCAAATGGCCCTTGGCATATAAAAGGTTCCCCAGCCCTGAGAGTTGGGTTGGTCATATAAAACTGGAATGCACAAATCCATGACCCAGAGAGGCCCTTGACTTTGCTTTATAATTTTATCTAGTTCTGGCTCAAGTTAAACCTGGAAAAGATTAAATTAGCCCTTAAGTCCATTAAAGAATCTCTTTGATTAGATTACAATTCTCCTGAACATTTGGAACCGTTTTTCTTTCTTTATATTTATACTGTCATTACTTCATTCACTCCTTCATTTATCCATTCATTAATTTAACAAATGTATATTAAGCACCCATTATCTGGAAGAGGATATGACAGAAAACAGGCAAAATTTCTGCCTTCAAAATATTTATACTTTAGTGGAGGAAAACAGTCAATAAACTAAAAAAAAGATAGAATTTATATTATATCAGGTGTTAATAAAAGTGGAGAAAAATGAAGCAGGAGAGGAGGCTGAGAAAGTCATTATTTTAATCAGTCATAGAAGGCACAGAGGTTATGGAAGAACTTAATGAAAGTGAAAAGCGGCAGAGATTCAATCCAGGTAGAAACATGAGGGAAATGAGCTCTAAACCAAGAAAAGAGTTGTTGGGAGCTCACTTCACTTATTCAAGGAACAGCAAGAAGCTGTGTGGCTTGAGCAGAGTGAGGAAGGGAAACATGGCACAATATGAGTACAGATTATTCCTGATGTTAGTAGACCAATAAGAATTTCACCTTTTGCCGGAGCCCGCCGGCAGAGTTGAACGGTCCTGAGGAAGGGGTGAGGATGGAGAAAAGACAGACACAAAAAAGATGGGATCCGGAGGGCTGCAGCTCGTGCCTGCTGCCAGCTGCCAGCCTCTAGTTTATTTTCCCAGCTCAATATATACAGGCACTGTTGATTTTGCTGAATAGCACCCCTCCCCACATTCCTACAAGGCCGTTTGAATGCTCTTTCAGAGTAAACACTCTGCCACCTGCATGAGGTCAGACCTTGGTAACTATCTTTATCTCAGCTCCTAATGGGAACTTTTGGGGAAGATTGAGACCATGTCCAGACACGTAGCGGGCTCTCAATATCAAGGGTCATTGTGGGGAGGGTCGAGTCCCTGACTCCAGACCCTCAGGTGGCGTGGACCATGTCCAGACATGTCACTGGCTCCCAACAACCTTTTTCTTCAAATGATTTTTCAAGGAAACCTTGGAAGGATTTTGATCAGAGGAATGGCATTACTTGATTTACATTTAAAAATAATTACTATAGATGTGGTTTGGGAATATTATGCTAGGAAACAAAGATGAGAGCAGGGAGATCTATTAGAGGTTATTGAAAAAATTCAGAAGTGATGATAATGACTTTGAACAGAATAATAGTAAAGCAGAATTCTTCAAAAATTTTGGAAAGTGTTAATAGTCCTAAAAATTACTGAGGAACTCAAAAGTTTTTGTTTATATGGATTATATGTATTAATATTAACTATATTAGAAACTAAAACTGAGGCTTTAAAATATGTATATATTGATTCATATAAAAATAGCAATAACATATCTATGGCAATAATAAATTTAAAATATATGAACATATTGTTAAAAAAAATAAAGATATTCTCCAAAAGAAAAAAAAGTAGTGAGAAGATTGGCATTGCTTCATAGTTTTACAAATCTCTTTAATGTCTGGCTTCATAGAAGACATTTTGATTCTAATATCTGTACTGCATTCAATCTATTGTGAAATGCTTAAGCTTAAGTTTGAAGAAAGTCCATTCTTACAGAAATATGTACTTGGAAAAGGGAAGAATTTTCAAATACTAGTAGATATTATTATTTGATATTACACCATGTTTTAAGGAATAGTTCTTCAAGGTTAGTTGCAATATGTAATATAGTTTCATCCAAACTATATTAATGAACTTTATGTATTCATTTACATTAAAATATTTATCTGTCTTATATTGTGAATACATCTTTATTCATGCTTAATATGATAACATTATGAAGTGGTAATTTGAAAAATATTGAGTTATACAGATTTTTCAATTGTTGTTGCATTTTGTTGTGCAATATAAAAAATTATATTTACAAAAATATAACCACCAAGCTCATAAAAAAAATATTTTTAAGTATTGGGAATCTTTCAAGCCCACAGTGGTGAATATGAGTATTCAAAAATTCTAATTTCCCTACAAAGTATTCAATTTTATCATGGGCATTAATTTCTATGATTTTTCCCCCTTGAAGTGACAACCTCACTGTTATTTATATTTCAAGAAAATATCTACCATACAACCAATGTGAATAATGATAGTTTTTCTATCAGTTTTTATTCTAAGCAAAAATGTTCTAAAACCATGAAAATGACCCACACAGGTCTAGCTGCCTGTTGCCATGAAAACCAAACTTGTGAGATAGGTGTTTGTAAAAAGTGAAGAGGTTTATTCAAGTGCTGGCATCTTGAGAAGATGGGGGACTTTTCATAGTCCTCAAAACCCATCTTAATACCTCAGTACAGGCTGAGGATTTTTATAAGGATGGAGAAGGAAAGCAGAAAAAAGAGATCAGGGGAGGGGCTATGGACCTGCCATCTCTAATTTGAAAAAAAAGCTAGATAAGAAATAAAAACGTAAGACTTTATTTTTATACAAAACAGAGAGTTGGTTGTAGCCTTGAAAGAATGCAGAATACACCACCTTTTTTGCTTAGTTGAAATGTTAAATTATAGTTACAGTTCCATGAAAAAAGTGATTAAATGAGCTTGTGAAACAAAGAATTGTACAAGTAAATTTTAGCATGTAACAGAGTTCTTTATGTATATTTTTCATTTTATCATCTAGAGCAGAAGGGGAGCTTTTTTTCTGCCAAGGATCATTTCAATATTTATAACACATTCAAGGGCCATACAAAATTATCAACTTAAAAATTAGCTATGAAAATCTCCTAGGTTTATTAAATTTTGAGTCCCTCCTGTGGTTGCCTTGGCAGAGCAAAACCAAATGATTTTGTGGGCCATATATTGCCCAAAGGTTGAATGTTCCCCATCCCTGATCTAGAGTATTATAAACATGTGTACTGAGAAGTTAATATTTAATAAAATTACAACAAAAATTAAAAATTGGTATTGTTTCACTAAGGACATTATTAAGTGAAACTGGTCCTTCTCCCTTAGTTCCTCTCCAGCTGTGAGTGTGAGTCAGTGAAGAATACAAGACTAGTACGATTTGTTGACATTGCTTTTATTTGTGCTTAGATATGAAAAGTTTTGTCCACCATTGCTTTTGCATCACTGAAAGCATCAATGCAGTGAAAAAAATCAAATAATATTTGAATATTATTAAATTTTCTTCATTGAAGTGACAGGCTCTCTTTGTTGGACTGTCCCTTTAGTGAACATCTGTGAACACTCTGTAAGGGTCTTGGGGACTCCCAGGAGTTCACGGACCACGATTTGAGAGTTACTCTAGTTGAAGGTAAGATATTGTTTTTTACTGAATACATTTTGAAAGATTTGGTGATATTTTAGATATGAGGTATAAGAAAAATAGAGGAGGCAAGATTGACTCCAAGGTTGATGACTTGAACAACTGGTGTTACCATTTGCTGAGATGGGAAAGACTGGGAAGAAAGCAGGTGATAAGGTGGGGTTGGGAGAACAGGGGTTGGAGGAATATGTTAGATAGAGATTAGGTGTTATGTATTGAAATTTCTGTCTCAAAATACCTTGTGCTCGTTTTTATTTTTTTGGTTCCACATGTTTAAAGTAGGGGAGGATTTAAGACTTACTCTGGCTTTTAAACTTCTGATTATTAAAATGAAAGTGGCCATCTTTTCTAAGTCTGGGACTCTTCTTAGGACTCCATAGAGTAGTGGTTCTTAATGTTAGTATTTTGGGTCAAAGAACCCTTTGAAAATTTGACAACAGATATGGCTCCTTAATGTACTGCAGTGCAATTCTTATGTTAACTACCCAGTGTTACTGTGTCAAATTCCATAGGTAAGGTCATAATTACCTACAAGGCTGTACTCACTTCAGATTCTCATTGAAAGTTTAGGGTCCCTAACCCAACTGTACTTCTCACCAATTCGCTACAAATTCAAAGATTTTCATAATTCACTAGAACAACTCATAGAATTCAGGAAAATGCTGTACTTACAATATCATTTTATCAGAAAGGATACAAATGTGGACCAGTCAAATGAAGATACTCCTAGGGCAAGGTCTGAGAGAACTTCAAACACAGAGTTCCAGTTGATTTCTCTCCATAGAGTCAGAATGCATTAGCTCTTGCACATCAATTTATCCATGTTTTCAACAACCAGGAGTCTCACTTAAGTTTTTATGTCCAGAGTTTGTTTCTCTGGTGTTTGATTATATGGGCATGATTGATTGAATCATTTGTAACATGGTTGAACTCCACCTCTAGCCTTACTGCCTTCTCCAGAGGTTGGGCTGGCTCAAAGCTGTAACCTTTCATATACATGGCTGTTTTTTCTAGTGTCCAGCCTCCATCTGGAGCCATAGTCTTAGTATACTCAGGTGTAATCTGACAGATTCATGAATAATAAAGACATACCTCTCACTTGGAAATTTCTGAGTTTTAGACAATCATGCCAGTATCCCAGGACAGAGACTAGACAAATTCTTCATTATACAACAACCCTCTTCACAGAAAACACCACATGCTTTGCTTAAAATGTCAAAGGTTATTAGATACCTGGAAAATCCCTGTGTACAAACTTCTGGCTATGGACTCAAAGGCAGCCTTTTCAAATGCACAATTGATGCCAATACCAAATTCAGTCTTCAAATTATAGGTGCATGAAAAGATTTCCAAGCTTGAGGTCCAAAGATAGCATTCAGAGAGTCATAAGAATGCTAATCCAACCAAGGATAATCACACACACACACACACAGACACACACACACACTCCAGAAACAAAATTCAAAAATAGGGAAAAAACCCTAGATTTTAATTCTGCAGTATGTAGGTTAATAACACTGATTTGAAGAAAAAATTTTTGGAAAGAGCATAAGTTTTTAGGAATTCTTATTGATCTAAATACTAAGGATTACAGAGTTTCTTCACCTGTACTTAAAAATCAGGGTCTTAAAATGGGACTCACAGTAACACTGAGTTTGCTTTAACAACTCCATGTAAGCAGACCCTCCAACACAGTTTATCAGGCTTCCTTCACATGAGGTACTCAGTATATTTTTGTTGATTTATTGCAGAGGAAAGTTTTGGTAAATGAGATGAAGACCATACTTTTCACTGGCCTATAACTGGTGACTGGTCATGTGCATTAGACAAGTATTTGGATCTGACTTGAGAGGACCTTTTCTTGAGGTGATTTGTACTTGGGGTCATGAGTAGCTATTGTACTTCCTAAACTTATGGGTCTCATGGTACATTTTTGAATAAGCTATGGTATTGACTTAGCTGGACCAGCCAAATTCCAAGCAAGTTCATTACATTCTTTCTAACTTACATTCTATTAATTTTCATAAACTCCTATGAGTTAAGTATTTTCAATACTTTATTTTTAAATGTTACAACTTGGAAAACAGATTCACTAGATGTGTGAAGTGGAGAATGAAACTATTATCCTAGTCAGATAATTGATGTAAAGTTGTTTTAATTTTGCTTCAATTGCACAGATAATGAGCTTATTTCTCTATATTACTCTCTGTCAAGAATGGATCCATTCTGTCTCGAAGTGTAAGATAAATTCTTTAAAAATGTAAGGAGAAAATCTCACAGATACTCTTCTAGGAGGTGCTAAGGTTCAATTAAAGAGAGGCACTTGTGTAACCATATCCTGGGATAAGTGCTTCGTTGGGCTTATGTCAATCTTATATTAGAAAGTTGCATGGAAGTAATTGTAAATTACAATATCTGCTGTATCAATCAGGATTTTAATGATTTTACACAACTTAAATAGAGTAGTCCTTTGAAGGAAATTTATCATCTTAAGATAAATAATGTCATTTATATCAGAGAATATATATGGTTATTATTTTCTCATTTACAGAAAGATAGTGTGTATGTGTGTGTGCATGTGTGTGTGTGTGTAAAAACAAATCACTTTTAGTGATGATAACTTCCATCTCTCTTGCCTCATTCCTTCCAGCCCCTGAATTTTCAGCACAAAACTCTGCATCACTTTGATGTGGAACTCATAGTTAGGGTTCATAAATTTTTCGTTATTGCAGGATCTTTTCTTGTAGCAACTGTATACTGGGGATTATTTTTAGAGGGCATTGACAAATATTCAATGATTTTTCCATCATGACCAGCTTATTTGATCAGAACAATAAGTTTACATACGAATTCATGAGTGTACTCACATTTGTTCAATCAGAAATGCAATGTGCATCTTTTGTTTTTTCATTGACAAGCAATGATTTAGACAATTTTTTATGCTCTTTAAAATTTTTTTTGCTTATTTATTCTAAGAATGTTGCTGACTCTCTAGGCATTGTGTGATTAACTGAAGATCGCAATAAGATAGTCATGAATTAGCTCTGTGAGCTCATGAGCCTGGTAGTGATGGGCAGCTTGCTGTTCTACCACAATCTATGGAGGGATTAAAAAGTACTAATTGGCAGATACAAAATAGTCACTGGGATGTAAAGTATAGCATAGTAAATATAGTCAATAATATAATAACTATGTAAGGGGCCAGGTGGGTACTGGAAATATCAGGGAGAACATTTTGTAAAGTATGTAATTGTCTAACTACTATGCTATACACCTGAAACTAATAGAAAATAATATTGAATGTAAACTATAATTAAAAATTTTTTTAAATAAAAAATGAGTTGATGGAAATGTAAATGATATTTTAGAGCAATGTCTTTTCTCTGTTCATGACCCAGTTAAGTGCAATTCTAGGAAGATTAGAGATATAGAAGAGTTATTTTTCAATTATTTAAGATATAGATTTAGTAACTTCTAATCATTTGTTTTTCTTGAGCAAAAAAGGACTACTTTCTTAAAGATCATTTACGGGGCCCAACTCCCTCTTGCGTATTATAGTCTTACCCCATTATCCACTGGGGATAAGGGGAGGATGCCTGAAACTGAAGGTAGTTCCCAATGCTACATATATATATTTTTTCCTACACATACATATTTTTACGCTCAAATGAAGCGCTTTATGGCTTCTCTTTGGCATATCCAAATTGCCAGCATTTCTACTCATGCACTTGGTGCCATTTTTAAGTAAAATAGGACTACTTGAACACAAGCACTAAGATATTGAGACAATCTGTCTGATAATAAATACAGTTACTAAATGACTAATGGGAGGGTAAGGTATAGAGTTTAGAGATTCTGGACAAAGGGATGATTCAAGATTTGGGTGGACAGAGCAGGACTACATGAGATTTCATCATGCTGCTCAGAATGGCACTCGATTTAAAACTTATAAATTGTTTATTTCTGTAATTTTCCACTTAATATTTTTCATACCTTGGTTGACCATGGGTAACTGAAATCACAGAAAGCAAAACTATAGATATGCTGGGGACTACTATACTTATATTTCATCATAATTAAATTCTAAGCTTTTGAGGGCAGGGATGGTAACATATTTTTAACTCTCATCATGCTTTACACTTAGTTACTATTTACTAGATGCTTAAGGATTATTAACTAATGAAATAGGTAACTCCTGAAGACAAGGCTTTGGACCAAATTAAATGACTGTCTAATCATGAAAGTGTAGTTATCAAATAGACTGAAAATTTTTTTGGCAAGAGATTCTATTCGATATCTTTAAATCACATTGTCTGCTCTGATCACCCCTGAATTAAATACTGTCCCTAAAATCTTGGACATGCAAGGAAATATAGTGTGCAGATTTTTCCAATCCCTACAAGTTTGAAAAAGTATTTTGAGGACTCATTTTGTTAAATACAATAATAAAATCTGATGCAACTTTAATTTTTTTAAAAAATCAAGCAGAGAAATTATTTAAATCTTTTAATTTTAAAAATAGAATTTGAGGCCAAGAAGTATTCCATTGTGTATATGTACCACTGCTTTTTTATTCACTTATCCATTCATGAACACTTGGGTTGTTTTCATATCTTGGTTGGTGTAAATAACTTCAGTGAACATATGGATGCATATATTCTTTTGAATTAGTGTTTTGTGTTTCTTTGAATATATTTATAGAAATAGAATCCTTGGGACATAAGGTAATTCCATTTTTAATTTTTTTGAGGAAGCTTCACAGTGTTTTCCATAGTGGTTTCACCAATATGCATCCCACCAATAGTGCACTAGGGTTCCCTTTTCTTCACATTCTCTCCAACACTTGTTGTTTGTAGATTTATTGATGAAAGCTATTTTGAAAGATGTGGGGTTGTATCAAATTGTGGTTTTGACTTGCAGTTCTCTGATGATTAGGGATGCTGAGCAACTTTTCATGTTTATTGGCCATATGCATGTCTTCCTTGATAAATATGTATGGGGTCAGGTAGGTACTTGAAGCAGTGGACACCACTCTGTAAAGTACGTGATTTTCTAAACACTTCGCTGTACATGTGAAACTAGTATAGAATAATGCTGAATGTAAACTATAATTGAAAAATAAAAAATAAAATTAAATAAATGGAATTTAAGGGCCTCTATGTGTGTGTGGCAAGGAGCCTCTAAGAGAGGTTCCAGTGATTCTCACCTAGTATTTAAGACCTTGGGTAGTCATTTCCCCTTGAATAGGGGCTGGGCTTATTGATTTTCTTCTAATGAACAGAATACAGTGTGAAATGATGTCCCTTCTGAGATTAGTTTATAAAAAGATGGTGACATGTGTCTTGGGGTATTCTCTATAGCTCTTTCTTGTATTATTGACTCTGAAAAGGACCCAGGTGGGTACCATGTCAAGAGGAAGGTCTGTGAAAAGGCCTATGTGAGTGAATTTGGGAGTGGATGCTCCCCTGTTGAGTGTTGAGATGACAGCATCTTTGTTCAATACCTTGATTGCAGCCACATGAGAGAATCTAAATCAGAACAACTCACTTAAGCCATTCTCAGATTTTTGACTCTCAGAAACCATGAGATAATAAATTTTTATTGTTTTTAGCTGCTAAATTTAGGAGTAGTTCATTACATCACAATAGATAACTAATAGAGTGCATTTTAGGCCCAGCAGTTCCAAAAGAACAGATAAGCTAAGCTTATTAATCCATTGATCAGTTGGTTTATTGTCTGAGCACCTGTAGTAGCTTTGACTATTAGTTGTATTGAATTAATTTATTCATTCAATGAATATTTATTAAGCAGTATTCTGAGTCAGACATTATTTTAGTCCCTGATGATAGAGCAGGAAATAAAATAGAAATAAATTTCTGCCCCTATAGAGTTTATATTCTAACTGGGATGAAAGACAATAGAAAAACACATGCTCTCTGTTGTTATAATAATACTGCACAACAAATCATCTCAAAGCTAAACAGTTAAAAACCATCACTATTATTATTTTTTATGTATCTAAGGGTTGGCAGATTTGGGTTTGGCTAACTTCACCTGGGCTTGTTTTCTCCTGTGTCTGGATGTGATCTGGGCCAAGGTTGTCTCATGGTGAAGGCTGGGAAGAGAAGTGAAGAGAGATCAGAAGTGCATAATCCCTTTTGAAGATTCAAACTGACTCACTGTCATTTCCATTGTGTTCTATTGTACAAAGTAAATAACAAGGCCAGCCCAATTTCAAGGGGCAGGGAGACAGATTCCTCTTCCTGCTGGGAGGAGCTGCTAAGTCACTTTGGAAAACATAAATACAGAAAGGCCAATAATTAGAGTCATCAGTACAATCAATGCAATACATTAAGTAAAACACATAGTATATTAGATATTGCTGTATTAGTTATGTAGAAATGGAAGGTAGAAAATGGGGTAAGGAGAGGAAGTGGGTAACATTTGGGTAAATCTCTGAAGAAAAGTGAGCAAGTTCTAAGATATCTGGGGAGTTAAAATTACTGGAAGAGCAAGTCGAAGGACCTGAAATAAAATTGTGGCTGGCATGTTTGAGAAAAAGAAGGCCAGTTGGAATATGAAATGGCAATGTCCTGAAGGCCACTGTAAGAACTTCGGCATCTCTGAGTATGCCACTAGAGAGTCTTGAGAAAAGGAATGCCATAAGTTGTTTGCTGGCTGTGTTAAGAACAAGCTATAGGAGGGGCAATGGAGGAAGGAGGAAGACAGGTGGAAGACTATTGCAATAATCCAGGGGACAGATGATGGTAATTTGGCTAGAGTGAGAGCCATAGAGGTGGTGAGCAGCAGTCAGATTCTGCATATATTTTGAGGGTAGAATTCATGACTCAGTTACTCTTGTATTTATGTTTAGAAATAAAACATAATATGTATAAAAACAAACCAGTTGATTGCTTTATTTTCCAAATATAAAGATTTCCATGAGCCAGGCCTTCCCCTAAGCTTTGCCCACTGGTCTTTTCATTTTAATGCTCATAATAGCCCTTTAATGCAGGTTTACTAGCTCCCACTTTTTATAGAGGAGAGGCTAAATCTTCAATACATTTTTTGTTGTTGTTTCTTTATCTTTATTGTTGAAAATACTACAGATGTCCTTTTTTTACCCTCCAGTGATCCCTTCTACCCTGCATCCATCCCACCCCCAGGCTTTTCCCCATACCAGTGTCTGGGTCCATGAGTTATGCTTATAAACATATAAGTTCTTCGATGAATCTCTCCCCATTCACTCCCTCCTCCCCACCTTCCTTCTGAGATCCCTCAGTCTGTTCCATGCTTCTATGTCTCTGGATCCATTTAGTTCATTGGTTTATTTTGTTTATTATATTCCACATGTAAGGGCGATCATGTGGTACTTGTCCTTCTCTGACTGGCTTATTTCCTTAGCATAATACTTTCTAATTCCCTCCATGCTGTCCCAAAGGATAAGACATTTAGAATTGTAGTTTAATAAACTACAATTAAATATTTTTAATACTATTACTTTTCAAATGTAACATGGTAACATTATTGGGTCCTCTATAATCAGAAATCTGGCTTCTCTTGCTGAATTCTATGTAACATTGTGGCACAAAGGCAAGTGGAGGACAAATCCACCTCAAAGAAGCCAAGGCTATGATATAGGAAAGTCACTGACAGAATAAAAGAGAAGCCCGGCTGGCATGGCTTAGCTATTGAGCATTGACCTATGATCCAGGAGAATGAGGTTTGATTCCTAGTCAGGGTACATGCCCGGGTTTTGGGCTCAATCCCCAGTAGGAGACCTGCAGGAGGCAGCAGATCAATGGCTCTCATTATTGATGTTTCTATCTCTCTCTTTCCATTTCCCTTCCTCTCTGAAATCAATAAAGACATGTTTAAAAAAATATTCTTCAATCTATATGTTAACATTTTATCCCTATATGAATTTTAAATTTGTTAATAAATCATTTTTATCCATGGTAAATTTAAAGTAACTTAATGTAAGTCATCTGTTTGGAAAACAAAGTAGAAGATTACCTTATGTATATTTTAAACATACTTAAAAACATTTTTAAAATAACTATTATAACACTGTCTTTAATAACTTGCTGATCTTTTAAAATTAGTTCTTTAATTTTTAAAGCCTTGATAAGGTATAATTGACAACAAACTTCACATATATAAAATTGTACAATTTGATAAATTTTGACATATATGTATCTGTAAAACCATAACTACAATCAAGGTAATAATCATATTCATTTCCTCCAAAAGTTTTCTTGCACTCTTGTAATTCCTCCATGGCCTCTCCCCCAGTCAAACACTAATCTGTTAAATGAGACTATAAATAAGTTTGAATTTTCTACAATTTTATATAAATGTATGTACTACTTTTGGTCTGGCTTCTTTCACACAGGATAATTTTTTGAGATACATTTATGTTGACTTATGTTTATTCCTTTTTATTCCTGAGTGGTAAATAATCCAATGTATCAAATTTACCTGTTATTCATTTACCTGTTATTCGTTTACCTGTTGATTGATATTTGGGCAGTTTCCAGTTCCTGGCTATTGCAAATAAAGCTGTTAGGAATATTTCTTTCTATGGATTTACACTCATTTTTCTTTAGTAAATACATAGGTTTGAAATGACTGGATCACATGGTAGGCATATGTTTAACTTTTTAAAAACACTACCAAACTGTTTTCCAAAGTGATTTTCCATTGCACGTCTCACCAGCAGTGTATGAAGGTTTTAGTTCTGCAAGATCATTGCTGAAACTTTAAATTTTAGTGTAGTTGCATCTCATTGTGGTTTTAATTTGCATATCCTTAAAGGCTAATGATGTTAAGCATCTTTCATGTACTTATTTACCATCTGCATATCTTTTCTGGAGAAGTGTATAAATTTTTAGCTCATTTTAAAATTTGGTTTTTATTGACTTATCATTGCATTTTGAGAGTTTTAAATTAAATATATCTTAAAACTCTCTGGGTTCAAGTTTTTTATCAGATTGTGAATTTGCAATATTTTCCCAAAACAACTGCTTGTCTTTTTATTCTTTTAGCAGTGTCTTTTGAAGAATATACATTTTTAATTTTCATAAAGTTTAATGTATTATATTTCTCTTAGATGAATCATGGTATGGTGACATAGTTAAGAAATCTTTACCAAATCTAAAGCAAGAGATTTTTCTCCTCTTTTTTTCCTAAAAGTTTAAGATCTTACTTTTAGTTCTATGCTCCATTTTAAATTAATTTTTATGTATGGTGTATATAATGTGATGTTCAGATTGAAGATAATATTTTTGTGTACTGATTTCCAATACCACTTCTTTCTTGAAGACTATCCTCTCTCCACTGAATTGCAATTGCTCCTCTGTCAGAAATCAGTAGTCCACTTCTATGTGTTGGTCTGTTTATGGACTCTCTATTTTATTCACTGATCTATTGTTTATCTTTATACCAAGATCATACTGTCTTAATTACTTTAGCTTTTATAATAAGTCTTAAAATAAGGTAGAGCTAGTCTTCTCACTTGGTTCTTCTTTTTCAAAATTGGTTTGGTTGCTTTAGGTCCTATTTCTAATGAATTTTAGAATGATCTCATCAATTTGAACAAAAAAGTTTGCTTAGACTTTGATTAAGATTGTATTAAATCTTCAGATCATTTTGAGTAGAATTAACCTCTTAATAGTATTGATATCACTAATGGGAATTTTAAATGGTACATCTGTTCTTGAAAACAGTATGATGATTCCTCAAAACATTAAAAATAGAATTACCATATTATCCAGTAATCCACTTCTGGGTATATACGTAAAAGAATTGAAAGCAGGGTCTCAAAGAAATATTTTTTTATACCAATATTCAATATAACAGCATTATTCACAGTAGGTAAAATGTGAAAGCAACTGAAGTGTCCATTGATGAATGAGTGGATAAGCAAAATGTGGCATATACATATAATGAAACATTGTGTAATTATGGAAATTATCACATAAAATACCACAGTGATGAAACTTAAGGACATTATACTAAGAGAAGTAAATTGATCACCAAAAACAAATACTGTATGATTCCACTTATATCAGGTACTTAGAGTAATCAAAATCATAGAGGAGGAAAATAAAATGGTCGTTGTCAGGGGTGGGGAGAGGGAGAAATGGGGAGTTAGTGTTTAATGGCTACAGAGTTTCTGTTTTGCAAGATAAAAAACATTCTGGAAATGGATGTTGATAATCATTGCACATTTTGATGTATTTAAGACCACTGAACTGTACACTTAAAGATGGTTAAGATGGTAAATTTCATATCATATGTATTTTGCCACTATAAAAAAAATTGAAAAAAAGAAATATTTAGATTATTTATTTATTTTTTAAATGTATGTTTATTGATTTCAGAGAGAGGAAAGAGAGGGAGAAGAGAGATAGAAACAGCAATGATGAGAGAGTGTCATTGATCAGTTGCCTCCTGCATGCCCCAGACTGGGGATCGAGCACACAACCCAGGCATGTGCCTGACTGGGAATCGAACCCCAATCGCCTGGATCCTAGGTCTATGCTCAACCACTGAGCCAGGCCTGGCCAAACTATTTATTTATTCTTGAGTGAACATTGGTATTCTGTGTCTTTCAAAGACTATCCATTTTATTTAAGTTGTTGAATTTATAATATTTTCTTATTTTCCTTTTAACATCTGTGAAATCTTGTGTGATGTTATCTCTCTTATTTTTGTCAATGGTAATTTATACCTTCTCACTCTCCTAATCAGTCTGGCTAGAGATTTATTAATTTTATTTATCTTAGAAAACAGATTTTATTCATTTTTTGTTTTCTTTTTAAATTTTTTCTTTGATTTTTATTATTTTTATTCTTCTACTCACCTTGGGCTTCATTTTCTCTTTTATTCCTCTAGTTTCTTAAGGTAGAAGTACGGGCCATTGATTTGAGTTCTTTCTACATTTCTTTTTCTTTTTTTTGTATCAGACATATGTACTTTATTAGTGAGTCACTAGCTCCTTCAGACAGGTAGCATATTGGTTAACACATATAGGAATAAAAAGAGCTTAAGGGGACAGCCTAGTCTAGATATACACCTAACCTCTACCAATTCTGAATTGCATTAAAAGCACCTACATCCAAAATCAAGTTTACATATTGTAACTTAATGTCCTTTTCAGGAACATTTATTCTTTGGCAGATAAAGCTGATAAGTAACTTTGGGTTTGCTAAAACACCTCTATAAGTCTATGTGATTCCAAATATTTAGATGGAAAGCTAGTTGATATGATGTGAAAAAAATCTCTGGAAAAATAACTAAGATTTTTTCGTTTCTTTGGAGTTTTGAGTGCTCATAAAAAAATCTAAAGCACATGATTTCCTATTTAGAGGTCCTTTACTCTCCTCCAAGGCCTTGGATGTTGATCCTCGCTCTAGGTCAGGGACCAGTCTTTCTGGCCCATTGCTCTTACAGGGCCCTGCAGTTTGTTTGTTGTTTGTTTCCTTCTCTTGTTCTTTATTTTTTAAAATAAGTTTTTATTTTTCAATTACAGTTGACACACAATAGTATATTAGTTTCAGGTGTACAACCCTCTGATTAGACATCTATATAACTTATGAAGTGATCACCCCAATAAATCTAGTACCCATTGGTTACTATACATAGTTATTACAATATTATTGACTATATTTCCTATGCTGTACTTCACATCTCCATGATTATTCTGTAACTACCAATTTATGTTTCTTAATCCCTTCACTTATTCTACCCATCCCTTATACCCCTTTCCAACTGGCATTTGTCAAAATGTTCTTTGTATCTATGAGTCTGTTTCTGTTCTGCTTATTTTTATTAATTAATTAATTAATTTATTTATTTAGTTCCACCTATAAGTGAAATCATGGTATTTGTCTTTCTCTGTCAGACCTGTTGCACTCAGCACAACACCTTCAAAGTTTATTCATGTTGTTGCAGGTTACAAGATTTCATTCTTTTTGGTGGCTGAGTCACATTTTATTGGAGATATGTACCACACTTTCCTTATCCATTCATCTATTGATGGACACTTAGGTTACTTCCATATCTTGGCTATTGTAAACAATGCTGCAATAAACATATGGATGTATATGTCTTTTCCAGTTAGTGATTTGGCTTTCTTTGGATAAATAGCCAAAATTGAGTTTCTGGGTCCTCCTTTGTCTCTATTATAGCCTTATTTTAAAGTCTGTTTTGTCTGGCATAAGTATTGCTACCTCAGCATCTTTTTGTTTCCATTTTCAAGAAATATCTTGCCAGGTGGGCATGGCTCAGTGGTTGAGCATCAACCTAGGATCCAGGAGATTGTGGTTCGATTCCTTCAGGGCACTTGCCCAGGTTGTGGGCTTGATCCCCAGTTGGGGACATGCAGGAGGCAGCTAATCAATGACTCTTTCTATCTCTCTCTCCCTCTCCCTTCCTCTCTCTGAAATCAGTAAATATGTATATTTTTAAAAATAAATATCTTTTTTCTATCCTTTTACATTCAGTCTGTGTTTGTCTTTTGATCTGAAGTGAGTCTCTTATAAACAGCATATATAAGAGTCTGGTCTTCTTATTCATTCAGCCACCCAGTGTCTTGAATGGAGCATTTAATCCATTTTCATTTAAAGTAATTATTGATAGATGTGTATTTATTGTGATTTTATTATTAATAATTTTTATTTTTTTGCTTCTTTTTCTTAAAGCAGACCCTTTAACATTTCTTGTAATACTGGTTTGGTGGTGTTGAACTCCTTTAGCTTTTTATTGTCTGGGAAGTTCTTTATCTGTCATTTGATTCTAAATGGTAGCCTTGTAGGATAGAATAATCTTGGTTGTAGGTCCTTTCTTTTCATCAGTTTGAATATTAAGTGCCAACCCATTCTTACTTGCAAACTTTCTGTTGTGAAATCAGCTGACAGTCTTATGGGAGTTCCCTTGTAGGTAACTAACTGCTTTTCTCTTACTGCTTTTAAAATGCTCTGTCATTAACCTTTGGTGTTTTAATTATCATGTGTCTCAGTGTGGGTCTCTTTGGGTTCATCTTCTTTGGGACTCTGAAATTCCTGAACTTGTATGTCTATTTCCTCCTCCAAGTTAAGGAAGTTTTCCGTCATTATTTCTTCAAATAAGTTATCTTTCTCTTGCTCTCTCTCTTCTCCTTCTTATAACCCCATGATATGAATGTTTGTAAACTTGATGTTGTCCCAGAGGTTGCTTTAACTGCCCTTATTTTTTTTGTACTCTTTCACTTTTTGCTGGTCTTATTGGGTGTTTTCTGCTATCTTATCTTCCAACTCTCTGATTTAATCCTCTGGTTCATCTAATCTACTATTGATTCATTTTAGTGTATTCTTCATTTCAGTTGTTGTATTTTTCATTTTTGACTGCTTTTTTGTGTTTTCTATGTACATTTTTATGTTTCCTATCACTTTGAAGTTCTCACTGAGTTGCTCTATTCTTCTCCTAAGATTTTGACCATCCTTATTACCTGTATTTTGAACTTTGCCTCTGTTTAGTTCTCTTTCTGGTGTTTTACCCTTCTCTTTCATCTGGGACATGTTTCTTTGTCTCCTTATTTTTTTATTTTTATTTTTTAAATATATCTTTATTGATTTCAGAGAGAGGAATGGAGAGGGAGAGAGAGAGATAGAAACATCAATGATGAGAGAGTCATTGATTGAACCCGCAACCCAGGCATGTGACCTGACCAGGAATCGAACCCTGATCACCTGGATCCTAGGTCGACGCTCAACCGCTGAGCCACATCCAGCCAGGCTGTCTCCTCATTTTGACTGCCAATCTGTGTTGATTTCCATGGATTAAGTAGAGTTGCTGTCTCCTATCTTGGTAGAGTGGCCTTAGGTAGAAGGATTTCTATGCACAAAATCATGTCATCTGCAAATAATGAGACTTTTACATCCTTCTTTCTAATTGAATGCCTTTTCTTTTTTCGTTTTTGTCTGATGCTGTTTCTAGGACTTCCAGTACTATGTTGAATAAGAATGGTGAAAGCAGACATCCTTGTCTTGTTCCTGTTTTTAGGGGAAATGTTTTTATTTTTTTGCTCATTGAGTATGATGTTGGGTTTATGTTTGTTGTATATGGCCTTTATTTTGAGGTATGATCCCTCTATTACCACTTTGTTGAGAGTTTTTGTCATAAATGGGTGCTGTATTTTGTCAAATGTTTTTTCTGCATTATTGATATGATCGTGTGATTTTTATCCTTCATTTTGTTAATGTGATGTATCACATTTATTAATTTGTGAATATTGTACTAGCTTTGCATATGGGAATAAATCCCACTTGAAAAGAATATATACAGTGTGTCACAAAAACTGAAAAATTAATAATTCCAATGAGTTAAATCTGGAAAGGAAGGGATATCAATTGAAGTATCAAAAAATGTATGTGTATACAGTGTTTTGGGACACCCTATGTTTTATTATTTCTGAGTCGTGTGTAATAAATATATCAGCTTGATCAGTTATTTGATGATGTAATTTTCTATCTCCTTGTTCTCAGTTATTGACAAAGAAGTATTTTAATCTCTGACTATGGTGTGAATTTGTTTATTTCTTCTTGCATTTCTATCAGGCTTTTCTACATATGTTTTGAAGTTCTGTTGTTAAGTGAATAAATATGTAAATTATTACATCATCCTATTACATTGACTGCTTTATCACTGTGAAACAACCTTCCTCCTTGCTGATGAAATTTACATTCACTAATATTAACATAGTCACTCCAGCTTTCTTATTATAAGAATTAGTATGCTATTTCTTCTTTTTGTTGTTTTACTTTTATCTTATTTCTATCTTAATGTTTAAAATACATTTTTTGTTTGCATCATAAAGTTGGTTCTTATTTTTTGTCCAGTTTGATAATCTCTGCTTTTTAATTGGAAGAGTAGAAATGTCTTACATTTAATATGATTATCAATATGATTTGGTTTAAGTCTATTATGTTACTATTTTTTATTTTCCTCATTTACTTGTTCTTTGCTTTTGTCAGGAAGCCAATAATAGTGTAAAATAAAACATATATATATACACACATATATATATAAATATGTAAAAATATATATATATATATATTGCTTTGTATTTCCCAATCAGCATAGCCATAGTTCATGCTGGAGAGAGACACTTGTTATTGCATAGGAGATGGAAAGTGCAGTATTTACTTTTTGTAAATACTGAAATTGTAGTATTTACTTTTGTTTGTTTACATGTTTATTGTTAGTTTTAACCACTAAAATATATGCTTCATAGAAGCACAACCCTTGTCTCATACCAACAGTCCTTAGCACACATTAGGTGAATAATAAATATTTTTTCACTGACAAGGACTAAAGTCAGATTCTTGGCATGGATGTAGAGAGATCACCTGAGCTATGTATAGGTTAAATGGGAGTAAAGCCAACAGCTGAATCCTTTCCAGGTATCTGGTGTCAGAAAAAAGTTTTAAACAAAGGCATGAGATTATAGCAAGAACCAAGGGCCAAGAAAAAAGTCTGTGATCAAACTTGATAGGAACTGGTAAGGAAAGAAGGCAGAAGATACCAGGAATCATATATGAGTGTACCTGCCAAAGCTGCTTGAGTGCTATTCTGATTTGCAAAGATTCTTTTTTGATGACACATGGCCCTAATCACCAAGGACTGTACTCTGAAATGCATCCTTTATCTATTTATTCAGTGAAAATTTATTGGTTAAGTTTTGTTTTTACAAGATTAATATAGGATTGCCACATCTTACTGAGGAGGCAGACATTTACATATGTAGATAAATTATTATAAGGCACCATGATGATTAGAATAATGGGTGTGTGTGCATGCATCTGGGGTAGAACTGTGGAAGACTAGAAGAAAGACTGCCTTCTCCTGGGAGGCAGGTCAGAGAAGACTTCATAAAGTTTTAAGAATTAGTAAGAGTTTCTAAATTGAATTATGTGAACAAGGCAGTGAATGGTACAATAGAAAGATGGAAGAAAATGCTAAAAAGCCTTAAGGGCATGAGATAGTATTACATATTCAAGATATAACAGAGAGATTAAGAGAAGAACCTTAGGTCTGGTACTTATTAACTCTGTATTCATGAATATGTTATTTAATATCTCAGAGCTCCACTTCTAGCAATAAACTGAAGATAATAATACCTGCCTTTGGTGTTATTCTGAGAATTAAATAAGAGAAAGTATTTAATATTTTATGTGTCATGTAATTGATGCTTAATAAATGACTGCCATTATTACTGCAACTATTCCTACTACTGACACCCTCTTAGTATTGCTGGAATATAGAGAATAAAAAAGTAACCACGGGAGATTAAAGTGGAAGGGTAGGCAAAATCCAGACCAAGAAGAGCCTTATATGAAATGTGAAAGAGCTTCAGCTTGATTTCATGGTATCTGGTGAATTAGTGGTTAAAGGATTTTAGCAGAGGATTAATAATTTTGAAATTTGCTGTTCAGAGCCCCATTCCTGAGGCCCATATACAGAGGTGATTGAGAGAAAGTAGGTAGTACTGAAATATATATACATTTTTTTATTTTTATTTTTTAAAAAATATATCTTTATTGATTTCAGAGAGAGGAAAGGAGAGGAAGAGAGAGAGATAGAAACATCAATGATGAGAAAGTCATTGATTGAGCCCGCAACCCGGGCATATGCCCTGACCGGGAATCGAACCCAGATTGCCTGGATCCTAGGTCGATGCTCAACTGCTGAGCCACGCCTGGCCGGGCTGAAATATATTTTAAATGTCATCATAAGAGTCAGGATATCATGGAAAATTTGTTAAAAATAATTTATAAAGTTGATAGTTACAGGTTGAGCATGTAATAGACAAAACATAAAAACCCAACAAACCCATAGATAGAAAGATGAGTAGATAGAATTTCGGTGCTTATTCATATTCAGCATGTGATTAACAAGTGTCCCAAGATCTCTTTCCAATGGAATTAGATCAACCAGTTATTCCTGTCATATTTCTGCCTTTTCTCACACTCTCTCCACCCGAAGTATAAAAAGTTATGTTGTACAATGCTTTATTGAATGTTTGGCCACTTCTGATTGTAAAGTTATACTCAATCAGAAATTCTGAATTCACACTGAAGTAATTGACTGGCTAATTACTCTTCTGGGGATGTGGACTTAGCTTAGTCATTATAAGTAATGGGAAACCAGATAAGCTTATTCTTGCTTCAGAGCTTCATTCAAAACAAGGAAGAGGAAACAGTATCATTTTATGGTTTTAGCTTCCCTCATTTTCTAGGTGCTGCAGCTGTGCCCTCATTGTATTTTATAGCCAATATTAAAAAAAAAAAAAAATCACTCCTTAGCAGTTCCTATGATTTCAGATTTATAATTAGGTACAGGATAAATTTACCCATAAGCCAACTAGAAATAAAAATAGTGGAGATAGGCCTATCTGTCTGAGTGATTTCTTAGCTGCAGAAAACATTTTCTTTTCTTTAAAAGCAAAACTGTAAAATCTGTATAAATTCCAATTCATAAATCATGAAACTCTAATTTTTCCATTTCTCTAGTCATTGTGAGTAAATAATTTTGTATATGTGGGATGTCAAAAGTCAACAAAATGGTCCAAGGAAATGTAAGAGGTTGATTTTGACTACCTGAAAGTTTTTAAAGTGATGGCAAAAATTTCTTCAGGTAAATTAGGACCAAAGGAATTCTACGTTACTTGGTATGGAAAGACCCACATCTTCACTTAGTATTTTGTCCATTGTTTAAGTAAATTTCAACATCTTATTTCGTTATTTTTAATTATGTATATCTTCAGTACTTTTTAAATTACCATCTTTCCTTAAATCTTTTATTTCTATTCTTAAAATAAGGTCTCATTTAGAAATACTATTAGAGCTATTAAAGAACCCTGGTAAAGCCGTTATTTAATGGGGAAAATCCCTTATCCTGAATAATTCAGACAAGAGTAATTGTTTTGATTGAATATTTTGGCTATGATTTTATCAAATTTCCTTTTCATTTTCCTGCTAGAATAAAGTCTAGATGCCAAAAACTGCCTTGTATATACAGAAAGCATGACCTTAATTTTTTATGTGATAAATTCAAGGGTAAGTCATATGGAGTAGTTACCACTTGTGCAGCAGGAGCTCCTCTGGTTGAAACCTACACACATATATTCTGTGAAATGAGAGGTTGTACCATAGACTACCACATAATGGCAATCCTTTCACTTTCAACAAGATGATAAAAGCAAACACAATGAAACACTGATGCTTCTCAAGTAATGTCTTGCACCACCACATAATCTTTTCCCATAAGTCGCGGATCTTGATGCAATAAACAGGAAGGCTGAGAAACACTAGGAAGTTGTTGGCACTAACACTATTAGTGGAAATAGGCTGAGAAATGCCACTTTTTTATTAATTGACATTACTGGGATAACTTTGGTTCACAAAACCATACAGGTTTCAAGTGTACAACTCAGTAAAACATCATCTGCACACTGTATCTTGGGCCCATCTTCCCAAGCAAAGTCTTTCTTTCCTTCCCCATTTTACCCCACTTTCACTCCTTACCCACCTCCACCTAACCTCCAATTCCTTTTCCTCTGGCTATCACCACACTATTGTCTGTATGCAACTGTTATCACTCCTCCTAAGCATTCTTGACTTCATGCTATATCTTACTAAGTGAAAGGGTCTGACACAAGGGAAGAACCATTAGTTATATGTAAAGCCTATAGCTGTTGAACAGTCACTGATGGATAATACTTTTATTATAATTGGATTGTTTGCTTACCATGTTATTTTCTTACCAGGTTGCTTCTGCTCTTTATTTTCTTTGGTTTCTTTATTCTTTCACTCATTCACTCACTCATTCATTCATTCATTCATTCAATAAATATCCCAGTGCCTTCATAGCTTGGAAGACCCAGACTTTATTAGTGGAATTCAAGACTATCTGTGGAAGCTTTCTTTATTCTTTTCCAGCTCATCAAAAAAAAAAAAAAAAAAAAAAAAAAAGTAATAACTGAGCTGAAAACAATTAAATTTAAATCATGGATTGAACTTTAGAAACTTCACACAAACACTATTTAAACATAAGTATACATACAGCAAACAATGGTTTCTATAAAGATTTGATTCTACGTGTATTTTGGATGTCAATTGCAATCCCTCCTCGCTGAAACTCAAGTAACTGACAGCTAGAAAGATTGGGTTTAAGATAGAAAACTTCGGAGAAATATTCTACCAATTTTCTAGTCTGTGTAAACCCATGGTAAATTACAAATAAAGATAAATTTGTCCTTAGCATCTCTCAAATGTGTTGTGTCCTTTCCTTTCTCAATGAATACTCCAGGGTCTTGATTTCAGTAGTATAAGAGAACAACTTTTCTCAGGAAAGAGTTGTTATCAGTTGATATTAATTATTCTTACTTTGGTGTGAATTTTGATCTGTGCATTACCTCTACCAGAACTATTTGCATTTTAACAGGAGTTTCACAATAAAAGACCATAGTCTGTTGAAGGAAATTCAAGATTAAATGATCATGTGAGGAACACATTATAAGTATGTGGGTTCATTCCCAATAATAGCAAATAACTTCTGACTCAGGCATAAGATTAACACTCATTGATGGATTAATTGGTATAATAAACTTAATTTCCCTTCTGTATGAAGTGGAACTAAGTCTTGGGATCAAGCAAATATTAGTATATTCTTTAAAGCAGTTTTTGATGAGAGCTATTCAAAAAAGACATTTCTGAATTAGAACAGAATGTATGATTTGTCATAGATCTAAAAGTAGCATCAGAGATGTGTTACCAGAATGACTTCAATTAGGGAATGATTGATTGTAATTAGAAAACAAACCACATACCAAGCACTCAATCATCAGAAATCTTATAGAAAAGGAAACTTCTATTAAAATATCATTACACATGGCACCCACACACCTATTATTCTACTAACTCACTCCTTTGTCTTCTAAAGATTAACTGGAGTGATAAAAAATATATGCATTTAAACAGGAAACAATGGAAAATAATAGCACTTTAGGAGTCCTGAATCTCATCAAATGCTTCTGCACAAAGTCAGTTTTCTGTAACAGCAATTCTAACTTAATTCAGCTTTACAAAATCTCTCTCATGTGCTACCTCATGTATTAAGCAACCCTGTGATTTATTAGTTTATATCCTCAATGCCATTCATAGTGCCTAGAACTTAGGTCTCAACTAGTTCTCTTGAAGGCTGAAAAAGAGTATGATTTTTTAAAAGAGTTAACAAAATAAATATGAATAGCTACAGAGAAACTTAATGAGGAAAAGAGAGAAGGTAAAGGATTAATGAAATAAATACATAAAATAAAATAAAATAAAATAAAATAATAAAATAAAATAAATAAATTCTACCTACCTTAAAATCTAATACATCCCCATCATTTTCTGAAGTTCCTGAGGTGGTAAATCTCAAAGTTCTCAAATAAATTGGTATCTTAGGATGAATTTGGGGTAGAAAATGTACATAAGTAATTAGATTTTCAATAGATTACTCTCTCATTTTTTTTCTTTACTTCTGCAGATGTACCCCTTTTTACCCATTAATTCCCTCCGCCCCATATCCATCCCACCAACAGACCTTCCCCATACCAATGTCTGTGTCCATAGGTTATGCATATAAGCATATAAATTCTTTGATTAATCTCTTCCCACCTACTCCCTCACCCCTGCCTTCCCTCTGAGATCCCTCAGTCTGTTACATACTATATCTCTGGATCTATTTTGTTCATCAGTTTATTTTGTTCTTTATATTCCACATATGAGTGAGGTCATGTGGCACTTGTCTTTCTTTGACTGGCTTATTTCACTTAGCATAATACTCTCCAGGTCCATCCATGCTGTCCCAAAATGAAAGAGATCATTCCTTTTTTACATCTGCATAGTGTTCAATGGTATAAATGTACCACAGTCTTTAGGATTTTTTTACGTACAATAGCATGTCATCTGCAAATAATGACAGTTTTATTTCCCCCTTTCCAATTTGGATATCTTTTATGTTTCTGATTACTGTGGCTAAAACTTCCAGTGCTATGTTGAATTAGAGTGATTAAAATGGACACCCTTGTCTTGTTCCTATTCTTAGGGGAAATGCTTTTATTATTTGTCCATTGAGTATGATGTTGGCTATAGGTCTGTCATACATGTCCTTTATTATGTTGAGGTATGATCTCTGTATTCCCACTTTGCTGAGAGTTTTTGTCAAAAATGGGTGCTGGGTTTCATCAAATGCTTTTTCTGCATCTATTGATATAATCATGTGATTTTTGTCCTTCATTTTGTTTATGTGATGTATCACATTTATGGATTTGTGAATATTGTACCAGCCTTGCATCCCTGGCATAAATCTCATTTGGTCATGGTATATAATATTTTAATATATTGCTGGATTCAATTTGCTAATATTTTGTTGAGGATTTGAGCATCTATGTTCATCAGGGATATTGGCCTATAATTCTCTTTCTTTGTAGTGACTTTGGTTTTGTAATTAGGCTAATGCTGGCCTTGTAAAGGAGCTTTAAACTTTTCCTTCCTTTTGGATTTTTTGGAATAGTTTGAGGAAGGTACATTTTAGATTTTCTTTGAATGTTTGGTAAAATTCCCCTGTGAAGCCATCTAGACCAGGGCTTTGTGTGTTGAGTGTTTTTTGATTACTGCTTCACCTTCATCAGCAGTTATCGGCCTATGCAAATTTTCTGACTCTTTCTGATTGAATTTTGAAAGGTTGTATTTTTTGAGTAATTTGTCTTTTTCTCCAGGTTGCCCAGCTTTGTGGCATATGGTTGTTCATAGTATTTTCTTACAATCCTTTGTATTTCTGTTGAGTCAGATGTTTCTTCACCCCTTTTGTTTCTGATTTTGTTTATTTGTGTCCTCTCTCTCTGTTTCTTGGTGGTCTGGCTAACAGTTTATCAATCTTAACTTTTCATTGATTTTTTGAATTGTTGTTTTAGCCTCTATGTCATTTATTTCCTCTCTGATCTTTATTATCTCCTTCCTTCTACTTAATCTTGTTGTTCTCTTTCTAAGTCTTTAATTTGTAGGGTTAGATCATTTATTAGAAGTTTTTCTTGGTTTTTGAGGTAGGCCTGGAGTGCTATGAATTTCCCTCTCAGGACTGCTTTCATTGTGTCCCATAGATTTGGGGTTGTGTGTTTATTTTCGTTTGTTTCCAGGATGTTTTTTATTTCTTCCTTGATCTCTGTGGTAACCCATACATTGTTTATGAACATGATATTTAACCTCCATGTGTTTGAATATGTTTTTTGATTGTATGTTGTTTGAATATGTTTTTGAGTGTTTTTATTGCAGTTGATTTCTAATTTCATGCTATTGTGATCTGAGAAGATGCTTGATATGATTTCAATCTTTTTGAACTTGTAGAGACTTGTTTTGTGTCCTAACATGTGATCTATCTTTGAGAATGTCCTGTGTGCATTTGAGAAGAATGTATATTTTGCAGCTTTGGGGTGGAATGTTCTGTAAATGTCAATTAAATCCACCTGATCTAGTGTTTCACTTAGGGTCACTGTTTCCTTGTAGAATTTTTTCTGGAAGATATATCCAGAGAAGTCAATGGGATGTTAAAGTCCCTTATTGTGACTGTATTGCTGTCGATCTCTCCCTTAAAGTCCTACAGAAGTATTCTTATATATTTATATGCTTCTATATTGGGTGCATATATGTTCATTAGGATTATATTCTCTTGTTAGATAAATCCCTTTAATATTATATAGTGACCTTTCTTGTCTCTCATTATGGTCTTCATTTTGAAGTTTATTTTGTTAGATATGAGTATTGCTGCCCCAGCTTTTTTTTTTCATTTCTATTTGCATGAAAACATTTTTTCCATCCCTTCACTCTCAACCTGAAGGAGTCTTTTGTTCTGAGGTGGGTCTCTTGTAGAGAGCATATATTTGGGTCATGTTTTCTGATCCACTCAGCTACCCTATGTCTTTTTATTGGAGCATTTAATCCATTTACATGTAATGTTATTATTGATAGATACTTATCTACTGCTATTTTAATTCCTTAAGCCTATGTTTCTCTTTCTCTCTATTTCTACTTCTAATTCCAGCAGTCTCTTTAACATTTCCTGCAATGCTGGTTTAGTGGTGATAAACTCCTTTAGCCTTTTGTGTGTGTGTGTGTGTGTGTGTGTGGGAAGCTCTTTATTTCACCATCTATTTTGAATGATAGCCTTGCTGGATAGAGTAGTCTTGGTTTTAGATCCTTGTTTTGCATTACCTTGAATACTTCATGCCATTTCTTTCTGGCCTGTAGAGTTTCTGATGAGAAGCCAGCTGACAACATTATGGGAACTCCTTTGTAGGTAACAGCTTGCTTTTTTCTTGTTTCCTTTAAGATTCTCTCTTTGTCTTGAATTTTTGGCATTTTAATTATAATGTGTCTGGGTATGGGTGTCTTTGGATTCTACTTGTTGGGACTCTCTATGTCCCCTGAACTTGTGTGACTTTTTCTTTCACCAAGTTAGGGAAGTTTTTCTGCCATTATTTCTTCAAATAAGTCCCCTCTGCTGTGGCTAGGTGTGTTTGGACAGGACCAAGATGCACAGCAAAATTTTTCCTTTTTTCTTGAACACACAATTTATCATTTTCTCTCAAGCAAACAATCAAGTACCACTTATGCATTTTGGACTTCCATTTGCTCAGGACTGCACTGCCAGTCCTGCACCCAGTTCTAGAAATAAAAAACATAGTTTTTAACCTGAGATGCCCACACTCTTTGGCAAAACTGAAACAGAGCAATTAAATGGGAACCAGAGATAGGAAAGAATGTGTACAATGGAGAAAAGTGTACTTTTGGATCTTACTTTCTCTTATTAACAGATTTTCTGGAAAGTAAGGTCTCTTTCAATATTCACCTAATTTGAAGTGTTAAAAATCATTAGGGCAATAGAGTTGTGAGATCAGAAGCTATGCTAACTTTACTTGTCACTTCAACTATCAAATTTAAACTGTCCAGTGCAGTTTCATCTTCTTTATTATTATAATATTTTGTACACATTATTACTTCAGGTTCAGAATAAGATATTGTCACCCCCCTCCCGGCCACACACACACAAAAGACTTTTTCTTTATTACAGTAAGAATTCACACACACCCAAAGACAGCTACTGTTCTAAGACAGTTCTAAGTCTTTTCTACATCAACAAAATTAGGGTCATTGATACACAATGTGATAAATGGATGCTGTAGTTTGTAAGTTACATTTCATCTCACTGATAGGGTTTTTTGAATCTCCTTTAGCTTGGGTCCTTTATATTTTTTCTTTGTTTGTTTATATTAGTTAACGACAAACTTTGTTTTCTAAATTTAAGTGTTCCAAATATTAATAATGTTATTACAGATCAAACCTCTTAATAATTTGCTAAAAAGTAAGTTTATTTATCTCTTGATATGGGCATGTACACCATTTTTCTAAGGTTTTATTTATCTCAGTAGTAGGAATATCAAAGTTAAGTAAACTCATAACTGAAACACTGTGCCAAATACCTGTTTCACCACTGAAGTGGTGCACTGAATATTGCAACAAATAGCTAAGGTTCCAAAAATTAGATCCCCTTCCTTTGTTTACACAGTCTTCAGCGTTGTAAAGTCCCAACTATTAAATTGGTGTTTTGAGACTTTGAACTTGTTTCCTGTGACATTCAGGAGGACCCTGACAGTTTGTAGAATAAATTTTTAAGAAATAATTTATTACATGATCAAAGTCAATCTTGTACACTAGCTGCAGATTCAGCCTCTTCTTCTGCAAGAGAATGAACTTACAAATGTTATCTTCTGGATATTTTGCTGGAAATTATTTCTGTATTAATAAGACACTCAACAGGTATTTATTAACCACCTACTTTTTCCCTCTGACTTATATCTTCTTTTGGTGTGGTGGGGGAAGCCACAGAAGAATGGCACACTTTCTGTTGCTTGCAACCTTCCCATCTTGTTAAACTAATCAAGGAACAATTTATTTAAAGCTATGTGGCACTTACTGTTTTTGCACTTGGAATTCAGGTGAGAAAATGATGACAATTGCTGAAGCTGACACATGCTTTGTGGAGATCCTTGGGCCTAAGCTGTATCTTGAAAACTGATAGAATTTTGATCAGTAGAAAGAAGAAAAATAAGTGTTATTTGTGGGAAGATCAACAGTGGGAACATGGCTGGCAATGAGAAAAAAGCATGAAGAACCAAGGTGAAGAATGCACTGACTGAAGGAAAATTGCCTGTTGGAGGGTGTGGAAATGAAATCAATTGGCAGGGTTATGTCTGATTCTGGAGCCCTAGAATTCAAGTTGTGGAACTTACAGGCTGGATGGGCTGCAAAAAGTAGACACCACAGATTATAAGTAGAGCAGTAACATGATAGAAGCCACGTAAAAGGAAGACCAGAGTGGCAGATGGAACAGTGGCTGGAAATCAAGTATCAAGCACTATTAACAGCCAAGGTTCTGGTGTAATAAATAAACAATACACCATGCTGTGTACCAACTTAGTGCTTAACTCAGTCCTTTGATTTCACAATGATTTATTTTTTATACCACCATCCTTGTTATCTAAAACAGGACATTACAACTTCATACACAATTTGTGAGCTCCAAATGGTCATAATTTGGACAAAGGTAAAACACAAATGTTTTACAAAAGTGATGTGCTATAAAAAAGCCTTCATGCTTGTCAGCTTTCTATGAAAGAATGAATACATTTTGTTATGCCTTCACATGATTATATTTCTTACACAAATTATGAAACTATAAAAACATGTTTCTCTAATTAGCCATCTTGAGGTTTAATATTTTGACCAAATGGTCAATTGAGACAAAACTATCAAGACAATACCAAAAGTAAGTTTCCTGTAAAAAAGATCTGAATAGTATAGTATTTAGAACACAGGTACTATCTTCAAAGATGCTTTTTGAATGTTGGAAAAATGTCAATTATTTGGGTATATTTGTGGAAAGTGTAAAAAGCTGTTTCATTATTTTGTTACCAAATATTCTCATTCTCCTTCATTCCTTAAGGGGAACCCCATACAGATGTCATGGTTTGGTTTGAAAGAGAATGACCTCCCCTGGAAAAGTTGGGTGGTCTTACCAAAATTAGGAATGAGAGTTTATTACTTTACTTGTCACCACTGGAAATGGCCATCCTTAATATACATACAATATCTATCTAAACTGTTAAAGCTAATTAGGCAAGCAATGAGCAAAAAGTGCATTAAATGTCATCAAATTGAAATTACTACTGATTGTAAGATCCACCTCTTGCATACTACAAAGAAAGGTAAAACACTTCAACTTAAACCGTGGAATAATGTTTCTGTCTTACCCTTAAAATTTTACTTTACAGTTAAATATATTGAAGAGCCCTTTCAGACTTTTATTTATAATCTAAAAAAATAATATATCAGTCTACTTTATAGAGGAAAATATAAAGAAAATGGATTGCTTAAAGTATCCTTAAAACTTCCCATTAATGGTCTGACTCTCCTAAAGGACTTTTGATTCTGATAAAGCAATGCCTGTGTTTTTATGTATAGCATCATTGTCCTTACCATCAGAAGCCTCCATTATACAGTGTTTCTTTAAAAAGTACTCCACTATTTTTTCTGGGATTTTCTTCCACTCCACTAACAAGCTTTATTTTAGCATTTTGTTGTTCTTAATGGAATTGTTTAGACACACATCTCAAAAGCACCAAGGACTAACTCACTTGGGCTATTTAGTGCTCTTGGGCATCTCTGATGAAATTTAGTCACCAGTCCTCCATCTGCTCAGCTGTCTGTTATCTTTTTTGAGGGAAAGTAATTTTCTTTTTTGGGGGGGATGTCTTTTTCTTAGGTTTTTGTGGTTTACAATTAAATATGGAGCCAAACTTTTGGCCATGTGCTATTTTGCATAGTATTGCAGTGATAAACCACTTTTTATCACCCAAACTCATGATTTTGATTTCCTGATTTTATAGTATTAATAATATAAGTTCAAGCCATATCAGACAGAGAATGTTAGGGTTTCATTAGGATTTCTTACTTGCATAAGTCCAATGTCATGTTTTTCTTAATTAAATGGCTTGGAAGTTAAGTAGTTTCTGTTCAAAGGGAGAAGGGAGTGTCTGACAAAATTCTATTTGATGCCTTAATGCTAATCTTGTTGGATACATGAATCACTCACATCAGCCAACCATGTTTGAAATTTCCTTCATCCATTTTGGTGGTTTTGGCAACTTCTCCTGCCTTTATATATGTTTCTTACATGTGATTGTCAATTCTTTCCCACATACGTCAGTAGAAAAATATAAAATATTAATTTATTTGTGTGTTTTTTCCTTTCTTCATTTTTATAAAGCACTTAGATGTTGGTTTTGCCAGAAAATATGAATTGCAGCCATTCTTCTAATAACAAAATTTTGCTTATCTGAAATCAAATTTATGTCCCATTGCTTGTTTCTTTTCCTTTCTTCATACACAATAGCTTTTCATATCAATGCTGAATCATTGTATAATTTTCCTGAAGATATTTCAAATGGCAACTCAATTCAGTATGTTTATATAGCATCACTTAACTGAGGTGACTGAAGTATGAACAACTCTGACCAAATTTGTACAGGCACAGCTACATCACAACTAGCCAACCGTTATTATATGACAGTCAGTGTAGTCTTGCACTGGGGTTGAGGAGCTTCCTGGGGAAAAACTAAACTTGAACCACATCCAAGATAAATAGATTGATGGTCTAAGGATGAGAGCTGGGGAATGAGGATGAGTGTTGAGCAGAAGCCATGTTGCAGAATGATATGGCAAAGTCCCTGTAGGATGGCTCACTGATAAAGTTTAGCCCACGTAAGCAGACTCAGACTCAAGTAGCAAGAATATTATTTATGGCTGAATAATATTACATTGTATGGATATACCACAACTTTATCTATTCATCTCTCTATGGATACTTTACTATTGTAAATAATGCTGCTATCAACATAGGGGTACAGAAAACTCTTTGATATAGTGTTTTTGTTTCCTTTAAATATATTCTCAGAAGTGCAATTTCTGGATCATATTGTAGTTCTATTTTTAATTTTTGAGAAACTTCCAAACTGTTTTTGATAGTGGCTGCACCAAACACAACCCCAGTTTCAGTGTGCCAGGGTTCTCTTTTATCCACATCCATGCTAACACTTGTTCTTTCTTGTCATTTTGATAATAACTATTCTAACAGATGTGAGGAGATAATGTCAGAGATGTTGATCATAATCTGTTAACCATGGTTGTGAAAGGGGGTTGGGCATCTAATAGGAATAAGACCATAGCTTTTTAATGATTATTTACCTTACTAACTATAGATAAGAAGTTGCCCTACAGACTGTGGAAGACTAGAGAATGTGCTGCAAGAAGAAAAACAGAGCTGTAAAAAGATAAGCAACACATTGGGGCCTGGATGGGTCCGTTGCTCAGAAAAGAAAATGCATTTTGAGAACAGACAATGGACAAGATGTAGTTTGATTTGGTTGCTGTGCCTGGAGCTTGAAACCCTTTCGGGAGTTTACCTCAAAAATGCTGACCATTCACAGGTCCTAGAACCTGCCAGAACTAGGTTTTAACACCATTAAAAATTAATTATCTTGTTATTAGGCTTCAAGATCCTGGAAGGGGACACACAGATGACAGACCCTGCAGTCATTCTCACACCCCCCTCCTCCTTCTCCCTTGCATGCAGCAATATATAACTAGCCAGGTAATAAGGGGAAGGCAGAGCAGATTTTATGTAGACAAATCCCATTGCTCTCCCATTTGCCGGCAATAATGGAATAAATGCTCATATTTGATTCAATCTTGTCTCTGGTTGAAGTAGCGACAGGTAGCCTGGACCCACTGTGTCTGGTTTCAATTATGATTTTGATTTTTATCCCCCTTATGCTTAGTGATATTGAGCACTTTTTCATGTACCTGTTAACCATTCATATGTCTTATTTTAAAATGTCTATTTTAAATTCTGCATTTGGATGCTGCCTTGATATGTAGAGGAATTAGCCATGGAGAACTGATAAGAAATATTCAGACCCCAAAATGTCTCTCCCACTGATGTGTTGCTAATTCTTAAAAGTTCTCCATCAGAGATTCTGTCCCACTCTGCTTGCTGGGATTTTTTTTTATTATTATTATCAAAAGATTCTGAGAGAGATTAACACAATAATGCTAGCCATTGGAACTCAGCCATTAACACCATAGTGTAAATTACTTCCTCAGATGACTATCCTTAGGTATGAAAGGATGGGAAGATTTGAGGGCACATATTGCCTTAACTAAGGTAAGAAAATGAAAACATATAAATAAGAGTGTTAAAAAAAACTGAAATAAAATTTAGTTTTAAACTTGTTATAACAAAGAGACCTCAGAATAAAGTAGCTCAAGCAATAGAGATTTCTCTTGCACATAATATTCCAAGGTGATTTTCCAGATTTATGAGCCATTTGGTTTCATGAGGACTTATTCAGGAACCAAGTTCCTTTCTTCATGTAACTATTTGTCATCATATATAATGATATGTCCTTTTCAAAACCCAGTCCAATTTGTAAGTGCCAGACATTTAGAGCAGTGATACCTAATATAACTTTCTACAATGATGGAAATGTTATTTATCTTACACTGTCAAGTAAGGTAGCCATTAAACACATTTGGACACATTTGGCTATAAAGCACTTGAAATGTGGCTAGCATGACTGATAGACTGAATTTAAATTTGTTTAATTTTAAATTAAATAGCTACATGTGACTAATGGTACCACATTGAACAGCACAGATCTGGGTAATAGTAAAGTGTAAGCTCAGTAGGACAGGTTTACATATGCCCCCCCCACCCCAATCCAGTGTTTTTCACAGCACAAGGACTCTGAGGGAAATTAGTTCACCATTTTATCATTCTCTTAGAGACAGACTCAAACATGGTAACAAGGCCTTGATTTGGTGGGGGACAAAGATTTTTTTAATAGAGTGTGGTAAATAGTACTTGAACTTCTCTCAGCTCAGCTCTCCTGGCAACATATTAGTTCTGATGTGAAAGGGGTCTGGATCCCCCCCCCCTTATTTCCATCCTTTATCCTTTGCAGTATTTCTGAAAATACCACAGAGGGTAATCTTATTAAATTATTGCCTTCATCATGCTAGTATTACTGTCATGGCAAATTAAGATTCTGCCATGTGTTTTCATCTGTTATAATCACTTGTATTTTACCTTAAAATAACTTACATAAGAAAGAAATTTCTTTAACCACTTTCTATTTTCAGGAAACCTGTGCAGTCCCTTAAAGAAGTAAAGTTAATTAGCAGTAGTTTGTTGAGATCAAAATGAGACATAAGTTGGTAGTCAAAGTTAACCTCTTATTGATAAAATTATAATAACCTGGTTGTTAAATAACAGGAAGGGTGTAAACGGAAGACTAGATAATATAGGTATGCCATTTATACAGCTTTGCCAGAAAGCTACAATTAACATTCTCTAAGTCTATTCCCTGGAGATTGCTGGGGGAAGGGACTGGACAATAGATGTATGCCCAGTAAGATATGGGTAATGTGGGAAGATGCTTACCTGTCAGTATCACCTAGGAACAAGTCAGTGGCCAGAATAGGTGTGGCCACTGCAAGGACACAAAATCTAAATATTTAAACTTCTGGACAAAGGAGAGCTCTCTCTTGGCTTGCTCTCTTTTGCTGCTTGTGCCTGACTCCTGTTGCAGGGGGAGTGCTCTCCTTCATTTGCCCACTTGGCCCACAGCTATGTGGGACCCACTCAAAGGACTGATGGACTGAATCTAGCCTGATGGTCTCTTGAACTCAACACCACCATGGATACTGGCCCTACTTTTAGTTCTGCTAGACCTCAAGCTGCACCTTTTTCAGGATTAGGTTAAGGGGCATCGGACTTTACAATCCAAGAAATAAAACTTCATGTCTATAAAAACCATTCACTCTCCTGGGAGAGTCTTAGAAAACTCTTTTTCTGAAGATGTTGAAAGAGCCACCCCTTTCCCACTAATGTCAGGGAAATTGGACCCACTGATTTCTCTTGCAACACTATCACAACTATGGCTTACCACATAATAGAATACACCATAAACAGTTTAAATAAATATTTTACTATAGAAAAATGTCTTGAGTCAAGGTTACAAAATTAACAGTTATTGAAACTATTCAAGCAAACCCTTCAAACCCTTATGTATTAGGAAAGCCATTTTCTCTTGTTAGCAAAGAGGCTGACACAGAAATCCAACTTTATAATAACAAGTTAAAGAATATATATACATTTATTTTAAATTTTAGGGTCACAAGTATACAAAATTTTACTAAACTTTTCCTTATCTGTCTAATATGACATAGGGGCTAGGTAAGCATGTCCCTTCTCAAAGAAAGTTTGTGAAATATATTTCATTGTTTCAAGGTTTCATTAAATATATAGTTTCCAGCTTCACCTTTAGTTTTTAAATCAAGGCTTTATAATATCTAGGAGAAACACCGGAGTCACTAAAACAGGGTCCAAATGAAGTGAGAGGCAAAGCACTCAGCAAATGCAAACAAAATGAAAGCAAGAATGATAATACAATTTCTCAAAAATAGAATTTAAATCCTAAAAAATTAAGTAGGATACAGAGGGTTATAACCTAATGACAAAGATTATAATCTACAAAGATATTTGTTAGGGGGGCCAGGTGCAGAAGCCAGGTACAGAAACTAGGATACAGAGACTATTCAGGGCAGGAAGCCCCAGATGCTTAGCAAGGAGCAAAACTGGGAAAACAAGAATGTTGTCCCCAGGGTAATCTATCCTCCTGTAGCATATTGCTGGTCTTGCAGTTTAGACCCCCTGAGGTTTAGACTCCCTGAGCGTTACTCCCTAAAGACAACATCTAGACCTATTTGTATTTCAGCCCCAGGCCCAGATAAGCAGCAAAACCAGACAAGTGACACTATGGCTAACTCAGGACCACATACATTGACTAAGGATGCCCTGCCCTGGTACTGACCAATCAGTGGTGACCACCGCCCTGAAAGAGCAACCTGAAAAGCTGATGAATATTCTATTGAGACATGCCCTAAGATGATCTCCCCTCAGATTCCCTCCTGCAAGAAAGAGATAAATACTGCTCAGGACAAAGAACCCAGCATGATTCCCCACCCCTAACCCCCAGGGGAGCATGCCAGTGCCATCTCCATCCTTCTGAGCAGAATGCAGGAGACTTGCAAAAGGGGAGCAATGAGCAGCAGCAGCTCATCCAGGCTTACCTTCTGAACCTGTCTCCAAAGCCCCCTTCTCTCTGACTTCTCAGTGAGCCGAAGCAGCCAGGCCTAGGCTCTCTTATTGCTTCTTCTGTGCTCTTTCTTATTTCACTGTCCCAACTATACTTTGCTGTCATCATGGACTCAATACTGTTTGGCTCAGCACTATGTAGCCCTTCCCTTTGGATATCCCCATCCCCTTTTAATAAGCTTAATTTCTCTTTATCACCCTGTCTGAGATGGCTATTTAGCTTACCCACACACCACCAACCATTAATCTTCCAATGTTGTCATTTTACACTTTTATGTAACAAATAATACAGCAGGAAAAACACACAATCAGAATGAGTGTACAGGAGTACAACTCAAATTAAGACAAGAAAATATAAGGATATAGAATATTGTAAATATTCATTTTTAATTTTAAATAAAAATGTAACATATATGCTTTTTATACAATAAGGTTGAACAATATTGAAGTATAAAGTAAGAGAAGAGAACATCTTCACCACACTTCCCCAATCTACAACCTGTTCAGAGATGACTTCTATTGTTTTTGATGCATCCTTCCAGAACTTTTTCATGCATTCATAGATTTTGTCAATTCATGCAGATCAACTTCCTTGATGCATAGTAAGGATTTACCATAATTTAAAAAATATTCTCTGAGTGATCGATTTTAAGTTGTCTCCAAAAGTTGTTTATTACAAACAATGTTTCAATGAACATCTTTATACAAATATCTCTTTGCATATATGGGATGCTTGTGTGACAAAGACAAAGGAAGTGAAGTTATTTGGGCAAAAATATAATATAAAACAAAGCTAGATTTCACAAGTGATTGTCATGAAGTATGAGCAATAAACTTGTTGTTGTAAAAAAAACTGAGATTTAGGTGTTCTTTTTTTCTTTCCCAGGACTGCCTCAAGTACACAGAACTTCTTATTTTTAGTAGCAATTCTTCTAATGTTTCACTTTATAGTTTGCTGAATGCTTCTACGTGTCACCCATACCAAATTAATTGTTGTGATTAAGGAAAATCAAATTCATTTAAGTGTTTTTGAATTCATTTATGATTTCTTAGCCTGTATTTCTTCAATCAATTACCATTAAGTTATAATTCCTCCATCATGAAAGGGAAGTGAAACTTATTAAATTATTTTTGTCATCTTTCAAAATGATCTATGGCTCTTTCTCCTTTAATCTGTTCGTGTAGTTTTTTCTGATATTAAAACATCCTGGAATAAGCTCTACTTAGTCATTGTGTATTATTATTAAATGAAAGGATGCATTTAATTAATCCTTCAGATACTATATATTTGCATTGTGTTCATAAGTCATATTAGTCTATGTTTTCCTTTTTTTTTTGTTCTTGTCCAGTTTGGATCTCTGTCCTGAAAACTTAGTTGGAAAACCATCTATGCTTTTCAATTCTCTGGAACAGTTTAAATATGACAGAAATTCTCTCTTCCTTGAAGGGAGGGCCCCTTTGGAATGTGGCTACTAATATTTTTTTTTCAGTATTGTTTATGTTTAAAGAACATTCCATTTTTCTATTTCTTTTTAAATCAACTTGGATAATTTGCATTTCCTGGAAGAGGCTATAAATTGTCTTATTAATTTAGAGATATTTTAATATAAAACTTTCTTGTTCATGTTTATGAAATTTATTTGATTTTCATTTTAATCCAAGTATTACTTAGAGGAATTGTTAGAGGAGGTAATCAAGAGGACGTGATGGTTAGTTGACCCTTGAGCCTGATCTGGTCAATAGGAGGCTCTTCACCCTCCCTTGTGCTTGGAATGTAAATTTTCCCCAAACTTCCCACAGTGGGAGCTGTTGTCAAGGACAAGGCCTTGAGGGAACAATATGATGCTGAGACCATCTGTATGATATATGACTGAATCCAGTTAAGGCTTCTGTAAACTTTTAAGATTTGTTGGGCTGGTGCAGAAAATGACTCCTCTTACAGCTGGCCAAAATAAGCCTCCTACGTTACCTTGCTTATTCAAACTGCCACCTACCCATTTGGAGTGGTCTGGCTCTTTCTTCAGGTTCTCCCTGCCCTCTGAGTATGCAGCCAGTTTCAGATTACACTTGAAAAGCTCTGGTGTAGCTAGGCTGCCCCATACACCTTGCCTCCCTTATCTTTTGTTTAAAACTCTGTGGTCACAGAAAGGAGCCTCCAGTATTTATTAACATAGCAGTTCTTAACTTTTGCAGTCTGAGAATCTCATTTAAAAAAATGTTTTATTGATTTTTAGAGAGAGAAGAAGGGAGAGGGCTAGAGATAGAAACATGTATGAGAGAAAAATTCATGGAATGGCTCCTTCATGCATGCCCCCCACTGGGGATTGAGCCTGCATGTGCCCTGAAGGAGAATTGAATTGGTGACCTCTTGGCTCATGAGTCAACTCTCAACTGAGCAACACTGGCTGGGCCTGAGAACCTTATTTTAACAATTAAAAATATTGTGCACTTCTTGCCCAGCCGGGCGTGGCTTAGCTGTTGAGCGTCGACCTAGGATCCAGGCGATAGGGGTTCAATTCCCGGTCAGGGCACATGCCCAGGTTGCAGGTTGCAGCTGATCAATGACTCTCTCATCATTGATGTTTCTATCTCCCTCTCTCCCCCTCCTTTCCTCTCTCTGAAATCAATAAAGACATATTTAAAAATATATATATTGTGCACTTCTTAATATGGGGTTTTATTGTAACATTTATTGAGAAAATATACCATAAATGAATTTAGTAGTATTTTAAATAAATATGAATGTACTTAATCACAATAGAACCGAACATTGAAAAATGGTAGTGGAATTTTGTGAAGAGATACTATTTAGCCAGAAGCTTGATGTTCATCTAGATTTACAGGTTTCTTGTAATAGCTCTTTAATACTGTTCCCGGGCCCACAGGCTAAAACTGCTATTCTGACTTCTACTCTTCCTCTATTAAAGCTGATTACTTGCCACCTGCTGATTTTATTCCTTCATTTTGGAATGATGTTCTTTTTCTAATCCCAGCTTTATTGAGATCTAATTGACATATAGCATTGTGTAAATTTAAGGTCTATAATGTTCTGATTTGATACCCTTATATATTATGAAACAATTACCACATTAACATTAGTTAATACCTCCATCACCTCACAAAATTACATATTTCTTTTTTGTAGTGAGAACACTTAAGGTCTATTCTCTTAGCAACTTTGAAATATTTAATACAGTATTATTAATTATAATTAACCTTATGTACATGAGATCCTTGGAACTTATTTATCTTATAACTGGAAATTTGTACCCTTTGGCCACCATCTCCTTATTTCCCCCATACCCAGCCCAGGCACCACCATTCTACTTTCTGTTTCTATGAGTTTGACTTTTTTACATTCCACATATAAGTGAAATTTACAGTATTCATCTTTCTCTATCTGACTTATTTTACTTAGCACAATGCTCTCAAGGTCTATTTATGGTGTCCCAAATGGCATGATTTCTTCTTCTTTCTCATGGATGAATAATATTCATATATATATATGTATGTGTGTATATATATACATATATATATATATAAAATTTTTATCCTTTCACAACCACAGTGAGATATCATCTCATGCCTGTTAGAATGACTATCATCAAAAAAAGATAACAAATGTTAGCAAGGATGTGAAAAAAAAGGGAAACCTCATGTACTGTTGTGGGAATGTAAATTGATGCAACTACTTTTTGATACTGAAAAACAGTATGAAGATTACTCGAAATATTATGATCCAGCAATCCCACTTCTGGGTATATATCTAAAGCAAATAAAATCAGGATGTCAAAGGTATAAACTGCACTCCCATGCCCATTGCAGCTTTGGAAGGCTCTTCTTATTGCTTTTTGCAATCTATTTCTTGGGGTACTTCCAGACCCGTGCTGACTTCTTCTAGAATATTCCCTGGTCATTTTAGTTATTCAAGATCTCCCAAGATCCTCACAAATATTCTGTGACATTTGGTCATACACAGTGAAGCAAATCACATCCTGCTGATGTCATTAGCTCAATGATTTTATAGCTCCATGTCCCGTAGGTTAAATAACACTCAATAGGTACTATAATTATTCTTAGATTTTAAAAATTTTCAAATGCTGCACATTTATGAAGTCACAAGTAAATATTTCTTGCCCTCCTTCAGGTCCATATCTTCTTAACTTATTGATCTCGTTCACTACTATGATTATACTAGTTTTACATAAAGGAGTATAAAACTTACTTTTGGTTCTGCAAAACCAAAATTAAATCTTTTGCACTTTGTATCTAACTTTCTTCTAAATCAGCTCATGGCCAAATCTGATCTACATCCTGTTCTTGTATTCTTAAAGCCTGCACTTTAAGAATAGTTTTTACATCTTTAGATGATTTTTTAAAACAAAAGAATAATATTTCATGACACATAAAAAATGTATAAAAATCCAATTGCATTGTCCATAAATAATTTTTTTCAACACAGCTACAGTCATTCAATGCATTGCCTATGGCTACCTTTGTGCTACAATAGCAGAATTGAGAAATTGCAGCAGAGACATATGGCCTGTTAAACCTAAAATGTTTATTGTCTGGCCCTTTCCAGAAAATGTTTGCAACCACTATTCAAAGCACTGAAAATCATAAACATTATTTATAATATGAACATCTCTCATCTGCATGACCAAGGGAATCCCCCAACTGTTCTCTCTGCTCCCTTGCACGGTTTTTACTTATTTTTCACAGTAACCAGAGTGATCTTTCTAAAACATCACTGAGACATTCATGTTGTGTCATTTGGGGTGAATGCCAGAAGCTGGGGGCTTTTGGTAGTGGGTAGCCCCACATCCTAAAGAAAGGTGCTAGACCATATTTGCAGAGTACCTACATAGTACTGAGAAAGAAAAGAAACTCTATGATCGGCTTTACTCTTCTGGCCCTTCTTTTGACCTGCCTTACTTCAAGGGACAAGGAATCTGCAAGGCCAGGAGACATATTTTTCCTGAAACTTCTGTCATTCTTCTTTCATCATGACACAAAGTTACCCCACTTACCTATCATATTTTTGTGAAAATAAAAATCTTTGCTTTTTTTTTTTATTATTTTTTATTTTTTTCATCACCATTTACCCCTCTATGCTCTCTTCCACCTCCCTCATGCCCCCACAATCATCACACTGTTGTCCATGTCCATGAATTATTTCTCTTTTTTGCTCAATCCCCCCACATGCCCCCACCATATTACTTTTAAAGATGGTGTTCTTAGCAGAGTCTAAGAGGTCAACAAAATCCTCGGCCACTTTCATTTTTTGAGGACCCTGATACTTTTTTTAAAATGTGTCAGATAAATGACATTTGTCAAAACCTATAGTACTTTAAACACAAAGAGTGGACCCTAATGTAAACTTTGAACTTTAGTTAATAATAGCATATCAATATTTATCCATCAGTTGCAACAAGTGTGCTACACTAATGTAAGATGCTAATAGTAGGGGAAACTGTGTGTGTTTTGGGGAGAGGGTATGTTGTCACTCTGTACTTTCTGTCCAAATTTTATGTAAACCTAAAAACTTCCCTAAAAAAAAAGTCCATTAGAAAAAAAGAATAAGTACCCAAATTGGGTTACTTACATATTTCTTACTAGTAGAACTATAATTCTTTTGGTGTGGCACTACACCCAGTTAAAAATCTACATTTCCTAGATTCTGTTGTAGATGAGGGGTACTTGAGAATGAGGCTTGCTCAATGAGATTTAAGTGAAAGTCCATTTGGAGAGAATTTGAGCACAGTTTCTTAAAGAGATGGCAAACACACTTGGCATCTGCCCTTTCACTTTCTCTTGTTCCCCTCATTTTGCCTGAAATTTATGAAGAGCTATAGCATGTCCATGAGACAAGGCTTGGTTACCCAGAGTTCTCAGCCTAAATTTCTTTGAGCTGCAGCACTAGCCAACCTTATATTATTTGTGCCAACTGTTATTTCAGTTTTCTTTGAGGGGGGCTCAAACAATAAAAAATTTTGAGTTAAATCTTGTTGATGCATCTCTGTGACTATGTGTATAAGGTGTTTTAGAGGTGGAATGGGAAGCCGTTTGTGAGTGAAAAGCCAAAGTCAGAGGGCCATCCCCCTGGTCCACCCAGAAGTGGCTTCCTCTTACTGGGCCCTCTAACGTCCTTGATACACTATCCCATTGGGTTCCTAGGTGTGCTGCACAGTTGGCATGGAGGATTTAGATTTCTTTTTATTGAACTTCTGGGTTAATTCCATTATTAAGAAATAATTGTCCTTCTTCAACATTTAAATTTTTGGCAGAACAGATCAGTTGCTACACTAATGCAAGATGCTAATATAAGGGAAACAATTTTTTTTTTTTTGGTATATGGCAGGTAAACATTTTTATTGCATATATAAGTATATATACGTGTATATATATGGCATTTTATCTTCTCATTTGTGTACTATATTGCTTCAAAAAGTTTTATCTCCCAGAATGTTGAAGATTGCATTTTTACCTACTAGGTAATAATGTTTACTGGTACTATTGGTACTGGAACCCAGTGTTTCTGATCAGAATTATGGTGTCAATCAGATTGCTATTCCTTTGAAGAAATTTTTTTTTTTTCACCTTCCTGGAAGCTTTTAAGTTCTTGTTTTATTCCCAGTATTCTAAAATAATCACAAGGATAAATCTAGATAAATTTTTCCTCATTCATCTTTATCACACTTTCCATCTGAATATGCCTAGGTTTTTCCCTTAGCTCTAAGCCTAGTTTTTGCCTATCACTTCAGTACCAGCAATTTATGTTTGAGAAAAAAGTAAGCCAACATATACATTGCCAAAAGAAGAAGTTGCCAGAGATCTGCATTTGCTTTGTGGTCACGAGAACGTATTTTAGATAGTACAAAAGAAAGATGTCAGTAGGGGAAAAGGAGCCTTTTTCGAATTTGGCAGCACTAAGATTTGGGGGTGTTTGCCTGAGAGTCATGAAAATAGGGTCCTAGTACTGTCCCTACTCAATAAAGTCTGGAATGAATTTCATTTTCTCCATTTATAAATGGTAATGTGGAACCTTGATGGCCTTAAAGGGACTCCACAGAGATGTAAAATTCTACTCAGTGGTTCTTGGAAATGTGGGAGGTGGTTTTGAGTTGTCATCATGATTGTAGGTCACTTTTGGCATTTAGTATGCAGGGGCCAGGGATGACAAACATCTTGGAATAAATGGGAAAGCCTTGCAAAAGAAAGAATTGTCTAGAAAAAATATACCAGTAGTGTCCCACTGAGAAATGCCATGAGACTCAGGAGCAACCAGTCATGAGGTGATTTCTTTTGCTTCCTGGAATTTCCTACCCTGGTGCTTCCTTGTGTGCATGGGAACATGAGACAGAGCACTGTAACCTTGGGTGCAATTGAACTCGGTTGCTGCTTTGCCTCACAGATTGCAGTTGAGCCACTCTATCTCCTTGACTTGTCTGCTGTCTTTCTCTAACCATCATTAACTATGCCACATTATATTTGCATGTTTTTATGTCATTTTTTTCCAGCCATTTAGATATGCTCACTCCATTATACCCACTTCTTCAAACCAAAAATTATGGGGCACAGATGACTAAATTGGAGAGGACATAGTATAAGAGGTCCCCTCTTAATACTTGGAGTCTGGGGAATATCCACAGTAGTTTTGATTAAGGAGGCCTCTAAGCAAGACAAGGTCTTTGTCATAATGATTTTACATTTACTCAACATACCTGAGGGACAGAACTTTTGATTTGGTAAGGCATAGCACAAAAGAATAAGAGCTACTAATTGACTCTCGCCTTTGCTGCACTCTCATTAGCTTTGTAACTTTTATTGACTTAATGTGATTTTAAGATTCACCATTTCATCTTAAAATATGTGTTTTGTATGTTGAAACCAACTACTGGCTTGGATATAATCCTCCTTAGAGATATATTTTAACTAAAACAGGCCATTCCAAGGGAAATCTAATTATTTAGAAATAAACTTCCACGGTTCTCTATTTAGCACTATCTGAGGTTCTGAGAAGTGGAGGCAGCAGCTCAAGGTCATGCTACTTGCTCTTTTGTTTGAAATCCAACTGGATCTGCCTTGGCCTCCGTATGTTCTGTAACCCTGGGCCTAGTTCACACAGCCTTTAGAGATACAGGACTATGGTTATTTTCTCTAAATTATTTCCCCTCTACCCACTTTTAGCTTAGTTACACTTAAATGCCACATATTTCCAGATGAGTTTTATCTCTCAAAAGTTTGGTCAATTCTGTTTTTCTCTAAATGGTTATTTTCTCTAAATTATTTCCCCTCTACCAACTTTTAGCTTAGTTACACTTAAATGCCACATATTTCCAGATGAGTTTTATCTCTCAAAAGTTTGGTCAATTCTGTTTTTCTATCTAAATGGTTTTCTCTTCTTTCTGCTTAGGTAACTTTCACTGGTTATTTAACACCCTGTTTAAAGATCATCTCAGGAAACCTTCCTTTTTGTTTTTAGACTTACTCTATTATAACTTTTCTCCAGGTGTGGTTTTAGAGAATTACCCCAGAAAAATTTGCTAAAAGTGCCAATTCCTGGCCTACATCCCAAACTTAACTGAATCAGAGCTCTGGGGCAGGACACAGGAATCTCCAGATTTTTAAATAAACTACTTAGAAGATGATAGAGTGATTTTGAATGTACTTCTGTGTCTTTTATATTAAATTATAAACATTCTGAGGGGAGTCATGGCATACTATTTGTATGTGTATCCATAGTGCCTAACCAGTGCCTAATAAATAGTAGGTACTGAATGTATTTTTGTTGCTGTTGAAGTACTGTAATGGTCAAATAACACCAAAAGTGCATTCTAAGGCCAAGGTTAAATCCTGGTTCTACCACTTATTAGATAGAAATGGTTGAAATTATCATAACTTTCTAACTCTCAGCTTCTTATCTATGAAATAAAGATAATAAAATCTACCTTTGAGGGTTTTTTCATGAAAATGAGACATATGTCATTATAATCAGACAGACAGATTTTTAAATGGGTTTAAACCCCTAACATTAAGAAGCTAAGATAAAACTCCTATGAGTAAAGGGATTTCTATGGAATGACATTTCAAAACATTGTGTGAATTGGAAATTTTAACAAATTAGACCACAAACTGAAAAGATTGAGTTCCTTGCTTGATTACTTCAATTCTCTTGTAATTGCATGCTAGACTGGTGTTTTTCTGGTTCCACATCTCTAGTACTCATAGTCTTTTCAGAGAAATAAATGGTGGTTAACAGGTTGTTTATGTCTACAACAACTAAGCTATGTATGTGCATATAGTTACCATTTTATTTTGTTTCAACAAAGCATCCATCTATCCATCCAATCAGCATCTATTAAATATCTGCATGTGTGAAGAGCTATTAGTAGTAATAACAACAGCCATTGTTTTGAGCACTAACTATGTAGCAGCTACTGTGCCAAGAACTTTGTGTGCTCTCAATTTTCTAAACAAATTCATAAGATAATGCTATTGTTTATTCCCATTCTACAGAAGAGGACCTTGAACATACTCTTGCACCAAATCTTGTAGAAAGAAATGGTGGAACCAGGATTTAAAACTAAATCATCTTACAGTAGAGCCCTCATGTTAAGTACTTTTTTAAAAAAGAATAGTTTCTTGATTTCTAGAATGAGAGGGAGGGAGAGGGAGAGAAACATAGACTTGAGAGTGTAGCATTGATTGGCTGCCTCTTGCATGCCTCCTGTGGGGGATTGAGCCCGAAACCCAGGCATATGCCCTTGACCAGGATTCAAACCAGCAACCTTTGGTGCACAAGATGATACCCAACCAACTGAGCCACACTGGCCATTGCTCACATTCTTTAAATAATATGCATGCAGGAAGAAGCACAGAGGTGACCAAAATGAAAAGCAAAATAATTCTTTTTTATTTTAAAAGTTCCCTTTCTCACTATTTTTCAAAGGATTAACAAAGTCTGTTGCTCTTTCAATTTGTGTACAATTTTCTTCCAATATTATATACTCTTTTTATGATTGATAGCAGAAGTGATTATTCATAAAAGACTTGCACTATATAGAAGGGATGTGATGTGAACATTTTGAAATTGATAGCCGATCTTGAAGTTTAGATAGGAAAACAGTAGCTACAGGAAGCCTTGAGAAGGCCCATTCTTATTATGTGTCAGAAAGTGCCCATTGGGCTGACTCCCAACAAATGGTGCCAATATTCTGAAGTAGAAACAGGCTTATATTTACTTCGACTTTAAGAATGTTTCAGATTTTGTTTAGTCACAACCTTAGAGAATGGTAGAGATGATTATATTGGCTTTTCCTTTTTAAATTCTACAGCCTTTTAATGTTGTGGCTGTGTTTGTCTAAGCACTACTGAATGGTATGGCCAATTTTAATTTGCTCCCTAAGCTCAGTTATTTTCCCCACTGTCAAGGTTGAAAACAGTTCCCTAGAGTTTGTCAGAAGTTGTCTGTCTATTCTTGGTCAGACTGGCCCTTCACAGTCTAGCTAGTTTTTTTGTTTGTTTCTTTTTGTTTTTTTGTGATTATAAGTGCTTTGTTCAGTTTACAAGTAGGAAATGTTGTAAATTATTGGGGATTTTTGAAATATCACAGGGATAATTAACATGATATTTTATGAATTCTGCGTATCAAAATTGGCTCTAAAATGTGAAAGGTTACTCAGGTGTATAGTGTTGCCTTTCCCATTTTTTAAACCTTTTATCAGATGTGACAGAATGGGAGGAGTGAGGTTATCATATAAATCTTTGGCACAGACACAGGCGATCAATTAAAACACTATAGTGAGAAGCTTCTATACTGGTTTAAACAAATAATTAAATGATTGTAGGCAGAAGAAACAATTCCACAGGTCAATATGCAGGCTTCAGAAAAAACAATACATTAAATTTTAAAGCTTGCTTTTTATAAAAAAAGCAGTAAATTTTCCACTAAAGTGGTTTTGATGCATTTAAAGCTGTAAGGAATAAATAAATTTATCTATAAACATTCTTTTTCAAGTGAATGATAAAAAATAAGTGAAAAATATTTGATAATATATACTGAAGAAGAAAAAAACTATTATCAATTAGTATTTATTAAATACTAATGAATGCTCAGCACAGTAACATAACAGGGCATTAATCATTCATCTTTACATCTCTAAAACTTGTACAGTATAGAAAAAATTTATAAATTGGAGAGTAAAAAGCCTAATCTTCAAAGTTTCCATATAAGAAACTTTGTTAAGTTACGGTTGAAATATCCCTATATAAAACTGTAATAAAATTTTGTTTTTACTTTAGTGTTGTTTGCATGGTAGGAAAAATGCCATTAAAATGTATTTGATATATGGATGCACAATCAGTACTGTAGGATGGTCTATTAATAGCGATAGTACAGTTAATGAGATTTGGAGATTTATCTAATTCTTATATAAAAAATGGTCCAGTAGCATTGGCTATGAATGTTTTTAATTTTTATTGTAAGATTGTTAGCATATAAGCAAATACTTTTCCAGAATAAATAAGACAGGTCTTCATCCTTATATGAACAAGTCAGACAGAATAAATGCTGACATGACTAATGTAAAGACTTTCCATCAAACTTAATGCCATGAATAGGCTGGTAGTGTTAACCAGCAGGGCAGTTACTCCCATGGATGATGCCATGAAGAGATCTTCATGGCTTCAAAAGAAATCAATCTCTGCTTCACAAATCAGAAAACAAGTGCAACATGCAGGGAGTGAGAGAAAGTAAACAAAGAGATTTACTAAAGCATTAACTGTGATAGATGTAATTTCAATAAGTAAAGTTGTTTTTCAAGTATATGAGTTTGTAAATCAAGATAGTCTAATAGGAAGTTCTGTGTGGTATTTCCACATCACACAGTTTTTAAAAATATTTGTTTCAGGGCAAATCTTAAAAGATTTGAATAAAGATCTGCTTTACTAAGAATTCGCAATGAGTCATGGTAGCAATTAGTTTTGTTGCTAAGCAACCTCAATAGCAGTTTTGATGTGTAATTTGCTTGAAACTATTAAAAAGGCTGTGCTGAAGGTTTGAAACCATCTGAATTAACCTCAAAGTGTGTTAGGTGTTGTTATTTTAATGAATTGAAGCTTTGTGTTTGAGATTAAGTTTAGTGAAACAAAAATAATTTGCCACTTTGGGAAATGAAATCTGTTGAACAAAGTTAAGAAGAGTTTAATATTCAGGCTTCCTAACCTTTGCCCACTAGTGCCTACCCTACATCTTTTTTGTTGTTGTTAATTTTCACCTGAGGATCTTTTCTCCATTGATTTTTAGAGAGAGAGAAAGGGAAGGAAGAAGGGGAAGAGAGAGGGGTGGGGAGAGACACATTAATTGATTGCCTCCTGCATACACACTGACAGGGCCAGGGAGCAAACCTGCAACCCAGGTATGTGCCCTTTACTGGGAATTGAACCCAAGACCCTTTGGCGTGCAGGCCAATGCTCTGACCACTGAACCACCCTGGCAAGGGCTATCCTGTATGCCAATTTGGAAACATTTTTTCTTAAAGTGTATGCTGTACAACTTCTGCTTAACTCTGTCTGCCTGTTAGAAGAGCTCTGTCTGTTTAACTCTGCTCTGTTTTGCCTTTCTTCCACCCATTCAGTGGGGGTATGAACACTTTGAAGAGGCAAGTTAGGAAATTTCAGATTCCTCTAATAAATCTTCCCTGCTCCCATCTTGGTGTTTGGAGGGCCATCCCAACATTTTGTACAATGTTTTTACCTCTATAACCAAGCTTTTGATCTGATACCTAATTTAGACATTTTAAATTCTGACTTTTCTAGAAAGTTGTCTCTGGTGTCCTCCATGTTCCTGTTTTGAGGACTCTGACCCGCGGGTTAAGCTTTCAGAATCCCAGTCCAGGTATGATGAACAGGTTTTGGATGTTCAACTGGTGGATTTGGATAACTTCTCTCCACTTTACTCTAGGAGATAACTCTGGCCTTCGGTGATCTATAAACCTCAGATAGTACAACTTCTAAATTTGAGTGGCACTTGGAAGACTCTGTTGTATAAATCAAAATGTGTTCTTTCCTCCATTAGTTTTTTGTTGAGTTTATTACTTTTCTTTTTTTCTCTTAGAAGCTGTTGCATGAATCACATACTATCTGTGTGCTGCCAGTCTGGAATATTGCTGTTAAAAGGTCAAAATCTTACACATGTAAGGGTTATACTTAGTTAAGAATGTGAGTATATGAATATGTTTCTTTAAAAGTTGCCTTATCATAGCCTTAAGTTTTCTTGTGAAAAGGAAAAACAGAAAGCATAAATATGGTTCAGGCCATTAAAAAATATAACTAGAGGCATTTCATCATGATTATCATAATTTCTGATAGTAATAGTTTCACATAAAATGATCATTTTGCTTTTGTTATTGTGAATTCTATATCACAAATATTTAGATTAACAACTGTGGTCTACTAAATGATTTGTTTCTGAATGCATGTGGTTTGGACCAGTGCATCATCTAGATGGAGCTGATGAATGCCCAAGTATTTTGATGTGAACAAATCAAGGAAGGGCATTCATATTTAGAGATAAAACTCATATAATGTTTGATACTCTAAAATTAGTGATTCATATGTGTTAAAGCTTTTCTTTCTAAGAGTTATCTATTAAGATGCAAATCCTCCAGTATTATGATGTATTGGACTACCAGCCATTAGCATCTGAGTAGGGATTCGGTTTGGGATCACTTAATAGGAATTAAAATTGTTTTTCCAATATAAGCATTGGCTGAGATGGAGTAGTCCACACAACTGGGGAGTTTTGAAAAAAGCATAAGGGAAAAGACTGAACACTAGACCCATGTTTTATATTTATCCTGACCCTCTTATTTCTGTTTATGTACTGAAAATAAATCATTTATTCATCTTTGGGATTTCCTACAACATCTCTTTTCTACTGTAAAAGACTGATACTACTTTAATGTCAACAGTTAGAAATGAACATGACTCAATGTGATGTTGTTTGTCATCTATAATAAAGAAAGAAAAGTAAAGAAATGGACAAGAGTCATGATTTTGATTTCATGTAGTCAGATTTTGAACTTCCCAGGTTTTGGTAGGTTTCAACATTGTTTTTAACAATTAACACTGCTATAATTATTATTAATAATTTGTCTATTTCCTTCTACATTGTGAGGTTCTGTTAGCTCCTAGTTGGAGGAACCCTGTGCATCTTGCATAGCACTTAGCCCATAGTAAATGTTTAGTAAGGAGTGGGTGCTTGTGTTGCTGAGTGCCTGAGCAGAGGAGCTGTTTCCAAGGTACCTGCTGTTGTTCATGCAGACACAGAGCATCAGATATGGATGCTGTTGTGTGGGGCAGGAAGTTGAAGCCATGACATCTGTCAGTGGTTAGGGAAAATATTCTCTTTCGACTTTGAAATCTTCTTGACATCACATTGTAGTGGATATGGGTTTCCTCGACAAATCTTGGCTGAAACACAAGCAAATATTTGATAAATTTGTAAAAAAATTCAAAGTCAAATATTAGGCTGGTGGCTATACCTAGAATTCCATTAAAGTGGTCTAGATTATTGAAGAAGCAAATATTGGGCAGCAAATATCAGTTCAGTAGAGCTACACTAATTGAATGTCTGCTAGATGCTGTGAAGTATAGATTAGTAGATTAAAAACAGGATAAGACCTGTGATAGATAAGTATTCAGTCATCATCCAAGTATTCATAAGCCATTTAATTCTACACATTTTCATTGGTATATATGATGCATAATGTTTTCTATATCTCTGTGTGTTTTATATAATATGTATTTTGCAAATATTTAATCTTGCTGTAATGTCAAGACAAACAAATAGAATGGACAAAATTCATAGATAGAAAACTCGTAAGATAGAGGATAAAACTCATAGGATATTTTAAGTATAGATAGTAAATAAGAGAGTAGATGGGGAAACACGCAAACTTGATATGATATATTAAAAACAAATAGCCCATCCCAGCCTGTGTGGCTCAGTGGTTGAGTATTGTCCCTTGAAACAGGAGGTTACCGGTTTGATTCCCAGTCAGGGAATATGCCAGGATTGCAGCCTCAATCCCATTAGGGGGCATGTGGTAGGCAGGCAGCAGATTGATGTTTCTATCTCTCCCTTTCCCTTCCTCTCTTGGAAATAAATAAAAACATATAAAAATAAAAACAAATAAGTCAAGTAAGTTTGTAACCTGTAAGACAACTAAAGATAGGGAAAGAAAAACTGTTTTTGTTTTGCTTTTTTGTGTATGAATAGACAGAACTTTATTCCTCTGATAAACCTCTCAGTCCAGCCTGTTCTTCATCACCAGGAGCTGAGCAGAGAACAGTGCCTGGCTGCTGCCCCTTTTCCATGAGCTCTGCACTGGGGCAAGGCTGAGGGTTGCACTGCAAGAGAAAGAGGTAATAGACAGAGGACCCGAGGCCAGGGGAGGCTCTTCTTGAGTAGGCCCCAATGCTGTGGACAGGTGGGCCTACCCCTGGCTTAAAACTTAAGTCCAAGAGGTGGAGACACCATTCCTTCTTCCTGTTCCCCTGACAGCAGCCCCATCACTGCCTCCTTCTAATCTAAGGATCTGTCTTATAAAACTCAGCCACAAGCACCAGCAGAGGTAGGGAGATTCTTGGGAAGAGGACCTCAGACTTTGCAAGCTGAAAGAAAGGTGGGCTGACCTCTGGCCTCTCACCTTGATTTGAGAGGTATCAGGAGCCATCTCCAAAGCAAAACATGGTTAGAAGACAGAGGAAACTTCAGAAAAGGTGATACCCTTGGTGGCATCAGGCCTGGCCACCTTTCCTATTCCTGAGGGAAGCCAGGATCGGCAAATAGAGTTTAGGGGAGAATACTGGCTCAAATGAATTTGTTAAAAAGCTGTGTAACATTAAGTCAAAGTAATTACACTGTTGAATTTCTTTTCCACTGAAAATATCCTCACTGGCAAACAAATACACTGACTTCTAAAATATTCTTGTTCAAAATGTCTGCTTACGGATGGCCAAGAGACACATGAGAAAATGCTCAAGGTTGCTAATCATCAGAGAGATGCAAATTAAAACCACAATGAGGTATCACTTCACACCTGTCAGAATGGCTGCCATCAACAAATCAACAAAGGACATGTGCTGGCGAGGGTGTGGAGAAAGGGGAACCCTAGTACACTGCTGGTAGGAATGCAGACTGGTGTAACCACTATGGAAAACAGTATGGAGGTTCCTCAAAAAATTAGAAATGGGGCTGCCTTTTGACCCAGTGATTCCACTCCTAGGAATGAATCCTAAGAATCCTGAAACATTAATCAGAAAGAATATATGTACCCTGATGTTCATAGCAGTACAGTTTACAATAGCTAAGATCTGGAAACAGCCCAAGCGCCCATCAGTAGATGAATGGATAAAAAAGCTGTGGGACATTTACACCATGGAATACTATGCAGCTGTAAAGAAGAATCTCGTACCCTTTGGGACAGTATGGATGGACCTGGAGAAAATTATGCTAAGTGAAATAAGCCAGGCAGCGAAAGACAAATATCACATGATCTCGCTTATACCTGGAATCTAAAGAACTTAATAAACTGATGAACAGAATAGATTCAATGACATGGAAGCATAGATGAGACTGAGGAATGTCAGAGGGATGGAGGAGGGCGGGTGGGTGGAAGAGGAGAGAGTAACCAAAGAATTTATGTGCATATATGCACAACCCAAAGACACAGACAATGGTGGGAAGAGGGACGGGAGAGGGGGATGGGCCTGGGTGGAACGGGTCATTGGGGAGAAAAAGGGACATCTGTAATATTTTAAACAAAAATAAAAATTAAAAAAGAAAAAAATATACCTGCTTATAATGAGGCAGCCCCATCTTTAAGTTGGTCACTTAGTTGATCTTCAAGAAAACAGCTTTACTATATGCAAATACAGAACAACTTGATGATCCAGCCTTTCAAAATGTGATGTATTGCCTTTTTCCTTCAGAAGTGAATAAATTTTCATAACCTCACAAACCTTAGTAATCAGTTTTCCTCCTGGTTTTAACAATTTCCAGGAAAAACTCAAGGTAGGGGGGGGTCTATTAAATAAGGATGGTAGGAGACACATAAGGAAAAATAGAAAATGAAAGCTAGAGTTAAAGTGAAAAATGAAGAAAGCATGGGTAAGCCTTCATGTATGCTGACAGACAGCTGACATATATGTAACATAATTTCTGTGTTATCCTTTTCACATGGTATTTGGAAACAGGTTCCCTGAGGGAAGGCCCTTAACTGGTGGGTGGTAAGGATAATTCTGGTTATCAGAAAAGGGTGCCTTCTGGCTCTCTCCATTGCAGGGCTCTGGCTGGGTGTCTTCTGGGAATTTCCAACTTCATCCCTGAGAGAAACAACCACAGAAAGATTGGGATTTAAAATCAACCGGATAGATGAATCACCCAAGTCCTAAAGCATATTTTCTATTTTACACTTGGCTTTGGTGTCCTATGCACTTGGATACAAAAAAGTACTGCCATGTGGTGTCATGCAATTTATATGCAAAAAAAGTAGTGTGTGCTTGTTTGTTTTGGTATCCTATTGTAACTGTGTGCTGGCTGCTGCAAGGCTTATATCTCAGAAGCAGGGAGAATGAAAGATACAAAGTACATTTTCTCTAACTATATTCCTCATACTCTTTTCTTTGATGCAGAATCTAAGTTCATAAAAATTCAGAGGTGTTTGAATTTTCCTGATAAGGAAACACGTGTTTTCAGTGGTCACTGCTTTATGGTCACATAGCAGAATTTAACTAAAGAAAAGCATTTTTTAAAAAATATGTTTTTATTGACTTCAGAGAGCAGAAGGGAAAGGGAGAGAGAGAGAAACATCAATCATGAGAGAGAGTCATTGATTGGCAGCCTCCTGCATGCCCCCACTGGGAAACAAGCCGGCAACCCAAGCATGTGCCCCAACTGGGAACTGAATGGCAATCTCCCAGATCTTAGGCCGAAGCCCAACCGCTGAGCCACGTCCAGCTGGGCAAGAAAAACATTTTTATTTGAGAATGGAAGGTGGGTTTTTTTTTTTTGTTATATGTTATAATATGCTAAAGTGACATGTTTTTGTCATTCAATACTATTCATTGAACAAATATTTATTAAGAGCCCTGTAAGTGTCAAGTCCAGTGTTAGGCATTGAAGATTGAGATGCCAGTAGGTAAGATTGTGTTTCTGCCATCCTGACACTTTAAGTCCTGTGTAAAATCATGAGCAAGTATTAGGCAATCCTAACAATTTAGTCTGATTTGTTTAATGCTCTATTCCCACACTCTCAATAGTGACTGATGTATAATTGGTGCTCAGAAGATATTTGTTAAATGAAGACTATGAGGTAAGCTTTATGATGGAGGAAGTACAGGGAGTCATGCAGAGTCAGAGAACTCTTCCCCCTCCCCCAAGCCCAGATTTATTGAAGTATAATATTGAGAAATAAAATTATATTATATTTCAGTTCAGTGTAATGATCTGGTGTAAGTATACATTTTGCAGTGATTCCCACAATCAAGCCAATTTACATATCTATCACCTCACATAATTACCTAATCTTGTGTTTTTGGGGGGATGAGAACACTTAAGGGTTATTCTCTTAGCAAATTGAAGTATAAAATACAGTGTTATTAACTAGAATCACCATGTTCTACATTAGGTCCTCAGAACGTATTATATAACTGAATTTTGTACCCTTTGATCACTTTCTATAGTTCCTTCAGCGCTCAGCCTCTGGAAACCACCATTCTATTCTCTGCTTCTAGGAGTCAAAGTATATATACTCATATGTCAGATATAAGTAATACCATGTACTATTTGTCTCTTTCTATCTGATTTAGTTCACTTAGTATAAGGCACTCAAGGTTCATCTATGTTGTCACAACTGGAAGAATTTCTTTTTTTAAGATTAAATAATATTCCATTGAATATATTTATAGCACATTTTTATCCATTCATTTGTTGATGGACACTTAGATTATTTCCACATCTTGGCTATTGTAAATAATGCTGCAATGAATATGAAAGTAGAGATATCTCTTTGAGACAGTGATTTTCAGGGTCACATGATTGTTCTATTAATGAGGAACTTCAATACTGTTTTCCATAGTGGTTGCACCAATTTACATTCTCACCAAGAGTGTACAAGGGTTTCCTTTTCTCCACATCCTTGCTAACATATGTTATCCCTTGTCTTTTTAATAATAGCCATCCTAAAAATTTTGAGGTGACATATCATTGTGGTTTAGATTTGCATTTTCTTGAAAATTAAAAAGATGTTGAGCATCCTTTCGTATAGTTGTTAGCCATCTGTATATCTTCTTTGGAAAAATGTCTATTCAGGTCATTTGCCCATTTTTAAAATCAGATATTTATTTTTTGCTATGAGTTATGAGTTCCTTATGTTTTTTGGATATTAACCCTTTATCAGATATGTGATTTGTAAATATTTTCTAACATTCCATAGGTAGCTTTTTCATTTTCTTGACTGTTTTTCTGTACGGAACCTTTTTAGTTCAACATAGTCTCAGTTATTTTTGTTTTTGTTGCCTTTCTTTTTAGTGTCCAATTCAAAAAGTTGTTGCTAAGACCAATGTCAAGGAGTTTACCCCCTCTGTTTTTCTTTTGAGTTTTTATATTTAAATCTTTAATCAATTTTAATGGATTTTTCTGTATTGTGTTAATTTCATTCATTTGCATTTAGACTTAGTTATTTTAACACCATTTATTGATGAGACGATTCTTTTTTTAAAATTTATCTTTATTCTTGAAAGCATTACAGATGTCCCTTTCAATTCCCCATTGACCACTTTCACCCTGCACCCACTCCCAGCCCCAGGACTTCATCACACTATTGTCTATGTCCATAGGTTATGCAGATATGCATATAAATTCTGTGGTTAATCTCTCCCCACCCACCCCTATCTTCCCTCCAAAATTCTTTTGTCTGTTCCATGCTTCCATGTCACTGAATCAATTTTGTTCATCAGTTTATCATGTTTTTTCGTTTCCGCATACAAGTGAGATCATATGATGTTTGTCTTTCTCTGCTAGGCTTATTTCATTTAGCATAATACTCTCCAGGTCCATTCATACTGTCCCAAAGGGTACAAGATCCTTTTATATAGCTGCAAAGTATCCCATGGTATAAATGTCTCATAGCTTTTTTACCCACACATCTACTGATGGGCAATTAGACTATTTCCAGATCTTAGCTATTGTAAATTGCGCTGCTATGAACATAGGGGTGCATATATTCATTCTGATTAGTGTTTCAGGATTCTTAGGATATATTCCTAGAAGTGGAACAGCAGTTCCATTTTTTAGTTTTTTCAGGAAACTCTTACTGTTTTCCATAGTGGTTGCACCAGTCTGCATTCCCACCAGCAGTGTACTGGGGTTCCCCTTTCTCCACATCCTCGCCAGCGCAAGTCATTTGTTGATTTGTTGATGGTAGCCATTCTGACAGGTGTGAAGGGATACCTCATTGTGGTTTTAATTTGCATCTCTCTGATGATTACTGACCTTGAGTATTTTTTTCATATATCTTTTGGTCATCTGTATGTCCTCTTTGGAGAAGTGTCCATTCAGGTCCTTTGCCCATGTTTTAATTGGATGTTTGTCTTCCTCTTCTTGAGCTTATGAGTTCTTTGCACACTTTGGAAATTAGTCAGTTATCAGATACATCCTTGACAAATATGTTTTCCCATAACTTGGGTGTCCTTTGTATTTAGAGGCTGATTTCTTTTGCTGTGCAGAAGCATTTTAGTTTGATGTAGTCCCATTTGTTTATTTTTTCTTTTGTTTCTCTTGCCCTAGGAGATGTATCAGTGAAAATTCCACTACTTGAGATGTCTGTATTTTACTGCCTGTTTTCTGCTAAGATTTTTATGGTTTTGCGACTTTCATTTAAGTCTTTTATCCAGTTTGAATTTATTCTTCTGTATGGAGTAAATTGGTAATCTAGTTTCATTTTTATGCACGTACTTGTCCAATTTTCCCAACACCATTTATTGAAGAGACTGTCTTTATTCCACTGTATGTTCTTGCCCCCTTTGTCAAATATTAACAGACCATAGTGCTGTGAGTCTATTTCTGGGGTCTCTGTTCTGTTCTTTGATCTATATGTATGTTTTTGTACCAATAACGGGCTGTTTTGATTACAGTGGCTTTGTAGTATAATTTGATATCTCATAAAGTGATGCCTACAACTCTGTTCTTCTTTCTCTAGATGGCTGTGGCTATTTGAGGTCTTTTTGGTTCCATATAAATTCTTGGTTCCATATTTGTTCTAGTTCTGTGAAATATGCTTTTGGTATTTTGGAATATGCAACAGGAATTGCATTGAATCTATAGATTGCTTTGGGTAGTATGGATATTTCAATAATATTAATACATCTAATCCATGAACATGGTACATTATTCCACTTGTTTATATCTTCCTCTATTTCTTTTTCCAGTGTCCTGTATTTTACCAAGTAGTGGTCTTTATATCCTTGATTAAGTTTATTCCTAGGTATCTTATTTTTTAGTTGCAATGGTAAACGGTATACACATATTTTTTACTTTCTCTTTCTGAGAGTTCATTGTTGATGTATAAAAATGCCATTGATTTTCAGTTGTTAATTTTTTATCCAGCTACCTTGCCTAATTCATTTATCAAATCTAGTAGTACTTTGGTGCTGTCTTTAGGGTTTTCTATGTACAATAACATGTCATCTGCAAATAATGACAGATTTACTTCCTCCTTTCCAATTTGGATACCTTTTATGTTTTCCTCCCGTCTGATGGCTGTGGCAAGGACTTCCAGTACTAAGTTGAATAAGAGTGGTGAAAACGGACAAGCTTGTCTTGTTCCTGTTTTTAAGGGAAAAGGTTTTAGTTTTGCCCATTGAGTACGATGTTCGCTGTAGGTTTGTTATACATGGCCTTTATTATGTTGAAGTATGTTCGCTCTATTCCCACTTTGCTGAGAGATTTTATCAAAAGTGGGTGCTTGGTTTTGTGGAATGCTTTTTCTGCATCTATTGATATGATCATATGATTTTTGCCCTTCATTTTGTTTATGTGATGTATTACATTTATTGATTTACTAATATTATATCAACCTTACATCCCTGAAATAAATCCCACTTGATCGTGGTGTATGATCTTTTTAATGGGTTACTGTATCCGGTTTGTTAGTATTTTGTTGAGGGTTTTAGCATCTATGTTCATCAGGGATATTGGCCTGTAATTTTCTTTCTTTGTAGTGTCTGTATTTGGTTTTGGGATTAGGATGATGCTGGCCTCATAAAAAGTGTTGGGGAGTTTTCCCTCCTCTTGAAATTTCTGGAATAGTTTGAGGAAAATAGGTGTTAATTGTACTTTGAATGTTTGGTAAAACTCTCCTGTAAACCGATCTGGTCACAGACTTTTGTTTGCTGGGAGTGTTTTTATTACTGCATCAACTTCATTAGTTGTTATTGTCCTATTCAGGTTTTCTGATTCTTCCTTATTCAGCTTTGGAAAATTGTATGTTTCTAGGAATTTGTCCAATTCTCCCAGGTTGCCCAGTTTGTTGGCATATTGTTGTTAATATCTTACGATCCTTTGTATTTCTATTGGGTCAATTGTGTTATCTTCTCTTTCATTTCTGATTTTATTTATTTGAGTCCTCTCCCTTGTTCTTGGTGATTCTAGCTAAAGGTTCATCAATCTTATTTACCTTTTCAAAGAACCAGCCCTTGGTTTCATTGACCTTGTATATTGTTTTTTTTTTTTAGTCTCTATGCCATTTATTTCCTCTCTAATCTTTATTATTTCTTTCCTTTTACTTTTCAGGGCTTTTCTTGCTGTTCTCTTTCCATATCTTTTATTTGTTGTGTTAGAAGGTTTAGTAGAGCTTTTTTTTTGTTTGTTTCTTGAGGTATGCCTGTAATGCTATAAACTTTCCTCTCAGGACTGTTTTTGATATGTCCCATAGATTTTGGGTTGTTGACTGTTCATTTTGGTTTATTTCCCAGAAGTGTTTGATTTTTTCCTTGACATCTTTGGTGACCTATTCATTGTTTAATATCATGTGATTTAGCCTCAACGTGTTTGAATATTTTTGAGGTTTTTTTATAATGATTAATGCCTAGTTTCATGCCATTGTGGTCCAAAATGTTGCTTGTTTTGATTTCAAGCTTTTTGAACTTGTAAAGATTTTTTTGGTGCCCTAACATGTCATCTATTCTTGAGAATGTTCTATATGCACTTGAGAAGAATGTGTATTCTGTTCCTTTGGGATGAAATGTTTTGTAAATGTCAGTTAAATCCATTAGCTCTAGTGTGTCATTTATGATCTCTGTTTCCCTGTTGATATTTTGTCTTGAGGATCTGTCCAATGATGACAGTGGGGTGTTAAAGGCCCCCACTATGATTGTGTTGCTGTCTATTTTCCTCTTAAAATCCAACAAGAATTTTTTATATATTTAGATGCTCTTATATTGGGTGCATATATATTTATAAGGGTTACTTCCTCCTGTTGGATTGATCCCTTAAGTGTTATGTAGTCGCTTTCTTTGTCTCATGTTATAGTCTTTATCTTGAAATCTATTTTGTCAGAAATAAGTATGGCTACCCCAGCATTTTTTCTTTTTGTTTCCATTTGCATGGACTATTTTATTCCATCTCTTCACTTTCAGCCTGTGTGAATCTTTTGCTCTCAGGTGTGTCTCTTTTAGACTGCATATATTTGAGTCCTGTTTTCTTATCCATTCAGTTGCACTGTGTCTTTTGATTGGAGCATTTAGTCCATTTACATTTAAGGTAATTATTGATATATACTTATTTAATGCCATTTTTTCCCTTTATGCTGATGTTTCTTTCTCTCGATATTTCTTCTTCTTCTTAAAGCAGTCCTTTTAGCATCTCTAGCAGTGCTGGTTTGGTGGTAATGAACTCCTTTAGCTTTCTCTTGTCTTGGAAGCTCTTGATTTCACCTTCAATTTTAAATAATAGCCTTGTTGGGTAAATCAGTCTTGGTTGAAGGTACTTGCTTTTTATTACTTTGAGAACTTCATGCCAAACCCTTCTGGCCTGAAGTGTTTCTATTGAGAAATTTGCTGGCAGACTTATGGGGGCTCCCTTGTAGGTCATGCTTGTCTCTCTATTGAAGCCCTTAATATTTTTCTCTTTTTCCTTAACATTTACCATTTTCATTATGATGTGTCTTGGAGTGGGTCTCTTTTTTTCCTTCTTGTTTGTAACCCTCTGTGATTCCTGAACTTGTGTGCCTTTCTACTTCACAAGCTTTGGGAAGTTTTCTATCATTACTTCCTCCACCAGCTTCTTTATCTCTTGCTCACTTTCCTACCCTTTTTGAACCTCTACAATGTGAATGTTGTTTCACTTCATGTTATCCTAAATTTTCCCTTAAACTGTCCTCATGCTTTTTAAGTGTTTTTTTTTTTTTTCTTTTTGCTGCTCTGATTGTTTTTTTCTACCTTATGTTATAAGTCACTCATTCTGTCTTCTGTATCATTGAACCTGCTTTTAATTCCTTCCAGGGTATTCTTGATATCAGATATAGTAACTTCATTTCTGCCTTATTTATGATATCTAGCTCTTTTTTCAGGTTTTTACTAAGTTCCTGGACCTTTCCTTTAATTATCTTATTATTCTCATTAATTTCCTTGAGCATTTTTATAACCATTACTTTGAATTCTATTTCTGATAACTTACTTAACTCTGTCTCATCAAGGTCTTTTTCTGGTGATTTTTCCTTTTCTTTGTTTTGAGGGTTGTTCCTTTGTCACCCTATTTTAGCTCTCTCTTTTCTTTTGTTCCTATCTGTAAGCTAGAACTACTATGACACCCAGTCTTAAGGAGTGGGCTTATGTAGCAAATGTCCTGTGGTAAGTGTCCAGTGCTAAAGGCTTCTTGAACTCCTGAGCTGAATACTCTAGTAATGTCCGGTGTGTGTGTTATGTGGACCCTCCTGTTATGATTGGGAGCTGATTGTTGTTGGCCCATTCATGGGTCAGATCGACTTTCACCCACAGAATTGAGCTTAGTAAGATGGAGCCAGCTGGAGATGGGAGTGGAAATCCAATCCTCCCTTTGAATTGTGTGACACAAGATCTGAGACCTTGAGAGGGAAGCTAACTATTTGCCTCCTAGCTCAGCAGTGCCTGTCATAAACCCTTAGGGGAGGTTCTGAGGGGTTCATACCAGGTGCCCTGACTCTGGGATATAACTCCTTTCCCCTGTGTGGCTTTCCCAGCAGGAATGTGCAAGTAGAGCTTCAAGGAAGAGAACTGCCCCCTTCCACTTAGAGTGTCACCTTCCGTTGGGAGGAGAGAAAGCTGCTTGTTTTTTTCTGTTTCTGCAGTGCTCAACCAGAAACCTTGTTGGACTGCTCCAAGTGAGTCAGGTCCAAGATCCAAGCTCTGCTTTGCACCCCCTCTCCCCCATGGATATGAGATTAGCAGGGCTTTGCCCGGCAGAATCTGGGGGGTACTAGTCTAATCCTCCCTTTGATTGAGGTGATGAGCATCCTTAGCCTTCAAGAGGGGAAGTAGGTACTCTCCTTTAAGCTCCACACCAGACCTCTGTTAGGGAAGCTCCTAGGGGATGCAGCAGATTTCAGTTCTGATTTGTGACCTCTTTACCCTGTGAGGCTGCACCTGCAGGACAGTGTAGGTGGGGCTTGGAGTAATAGATCAAGGCTGCTCCCTCTGCTTGGGGTACCACTGGCTCTTGTGAAGGGTGGTAGAGAGCTTGGCACCCCCTCTCTCCTTGCACATTACTGCAAGAGGCCTTGATGTAGACCTCCAAAGGGGTGGCTTCATGTACCCCAGTTCTGACCTGCAATTCCCCCCCCCCTTTTAGTCTGCCCTTGGCTGGTGGTGCAGACAGGTTTTAGGAATGCAAATCCAGGTAGTACCTTATTGGAAGTGGTGCAGGTCTTCAGCCCTCAAGAAAGGAGCTAGCCATTTTCCCTATAGCTCATTGGCACCCCACCAGAGCTCTTGAAAGGAGGCTCCTAGTGGGTCACATCAGATTTCACAGTTCTGATTTCTGACCCCTTTCCCAGCAAGCCTACCCTTGCAGTATGATGCGCGTAGGGTTTGGAGTGATAGGACAAAGCTTCCCCCACTACTTGGGGTTTCTCTGGCTCTTGTGAGGGGATGCCCTAGTGAAGGCCTCTGAGAGGGGGTTCCAAAGAACCAGTTTTGGTTTGCACAAAGGCTGTGGATCTGCTCATGGACTGTCCTGAAGTAAACTTTGGAATGTAAATCCAGGCTTTGGGAATGCAAATTCAGGCAACTGCTTGTTGGGAGTGGTGCAGGACATTAGCAGGTTTGTTAGCTGCTGTCTTTCTGGCTTGGTGGCACTGGGCCAAAGATCCTGAAAGGAGGTTTGCAAGTGCACACCTCCCCCTATTCCACAGCTGCTTGTAGCCCAAGGCCCTGCCAAGGGCACATTTCTTTGGTGATTGCGCCCACCTACACTGTGGGAGGGGAGAATATTGGCTGTTAATCCTCAGCCACTCAGTTCAGTGTTAGTCTAAGGCAGCCTATATTTTCTCCAGAGTAAGAAGCATTGTTCAGGTACCTTTTGGGTACAGTACAGGGTACAGTTCTTTATGCCAGACTCAAACGTGGCAGGGTGGTGTCACCAGTATTTGGAGGACAGGGTTAGTACACTTTCTCCATCTGGTGCTGTAGAATAGAAGTGCTCAACCCTAGGGGATGGTGTCTGGGGAAGGTGTGGGATGTTTGCTTGGGTCAGGGACCTCAGAAGCCTGCCTTCCATATCTCCAGTGTTATGCCACCCTGATCTCCTTCTGGCTTCTCTACACCCCGTGTCTCCTTTCCTCCACCAGAGCCCCAGGTGAGTGACTGAGGGTGAGTCCTTGTGTGTTGACCTTTATGGAGATTGCCCTGGATTCAGGCAGACTCCCTTTCCAGTGGGCCAATTTCATTTAATTTTTTCTGTCAAATGTCATGCAGGCTTTTCTTTCAGGCCCTGATTTTCTGAGTCGGGGGATCCTGGTGTGGGATCGAGACTCCACTTTCTTCTGAGGGTGATTTTGCAGCCACAATATTTCTCCAGCTACAGCCACTGCCCCTGGGTGCAAGGACCAGCCCTTCCCATGTCCCTGTCCCTCTTACCAGTCTCTGTGTAGCTTTTGTTTTTCAGCCCTTGGATATAATACTCCTGTTCAAGTGCCTATCTGTTGTTAATTCAGTTTAATTGCTCTAGGTTTTAGCTGTAACTCAGGTTCGGTGCTGGGAGCATTGCTTTCACTTATTCTGGCACCATCTTCAATTTCCTGAAACTATTCTTTTCTCATCGTGCATTCTTGGTGCCTTCTCAAGAATTAATCTACCATGCCTTGCCGCGCATGGCTCAGTGGTTGAGCATTGTCCTAGGATCTAGGAGATAGTGGTTCAATTCTCAGTCAGGGTACATGCCCGGGTTGCGGGCTTGATTCCCAGTCTGGGGTGTGCAGGAGGCAGCTGATCAATAATGACTTTCTCATCATTGATGTTTCTATCTCTTTCTCCCTCTCCCTTCCTCTCTCTGAAATCATAAAATATGTAAAAAAAAATTAGTCGACCATATTTCAAGAGTTTATTTTTGTACTCTTTATTCTGTTCGATTTGTCTATGTGTCTGTTTTTATGTCAATACTATATTGTTTTGATTACTATAACTTTGTAATATATTTGGAATCGCATTGAATCTCTGGATAGCTTTGTGTAGTATAGGCATTTTAACATTATTTTTTTTCTAATCAATAAACATAGAATACCTTTCTATTTAGTTGTGTCTTCTGCAAATTTTTATTTTTAAATATATATCTTTATTGATTTCAGATAGAGGAAGAGAGAGGGAGAGAAAGAGAAACATCAATGATGAGAGAGTGGTCATTGATTGGTTGTCTTCTGCACACCCCTGACTAAGGATCGAGCCTGCAACCCAGCCATGTGCCCTGACTGGAAATCAAACCACAATCTCCTGGATCCTAGGTCGATGCTCAACCGCTGAGCCATGCCTGGCCAGGTTTCTGCAAAATTTTTAATCAATATATTAATACAGTTTACAGTGATTTCACCTTTTTGTTTAAATTTATTCCTAATTATTTTGCTATTTTGATGCAACTGTAAGTGGGATTGTTTTCTTTAATTCTCTTTTAAATAGTTTATTATTAGGGTGTAACAACACAATTAATTTTTGTATGTTGATTTTGTAATCTACAACCTTACTGAATTCATTTATTAGTTCTAACAGGTTTTTGGTGAAGTCTTTAAGGTTTTCTGTATATAAAATATCTGCAAAGAGAAATTCTATTCCTTCCTAACCAATTTGGATACCTTTTATTTCATTTTCTTTCCTCGTTATTCTAGTTAGGGCTTCCAGTACTTTGTTGAATAGAAGTGATGAGGGTGAACACCCTTGTTTTCTTCTTGATCTTAGAGGAAAGGCTTTCAGTTTCTCACTGATGTTAGCCATGGGTTTTCATATATAGTCTTTATTACGTTCGGGTGGATTCCTTCTGTTCGTAGTATGTTAAGTGTTTTTTATCATGAAAAGGTATTGAATTTTGTCAAATGCTTTTTCTGCATTGATTGGGATGATCATATAGTTTTGTGATTCATTTTGTTTTTGTGCTGTATCACAATGACTGATTTGTGGTTGTTGAACTATTCTTGCATCCCTGGAATAAATTCCATTTGATCATGATTTATAATACTTCTGCATATTGTTTAATTCAGTTCACTAATATTTTGTTGAGGATTTTTACATCTATGTTCATTTGGGATATCAATTTGCAATTTTCTTTCCTTGTAGTGGCCTTGACTGGCTTTGGTTTCAGGGTATGGATGGCCTTATTAAATATGTTTGGAAGTCTTCCCTCCTCTTCTGTTTTTATAAGAGTTTTAGAAATATTGGTATTAGTTCTTTAAGTATTTGGTAGAATTTATTAGTAGAACCATCTACTCCTGGGCTTTTCTTTGTTGGGAGGTTTCTGATTACTGATTCAATATTTTTGCTTGTAATTGTCCTGTTCAGATTTTCTGTTTCTTCATGACTCATTCCTGATAGGTTGTATGTTTCTAGGAATTTGTCCTGAGCTTCATTAAAACAACTATTTTGAATTCTCAGTCAAGCAAATTACAGATCTTCATTTCTTTGGGACTGACTACTAAAAAATTATTGTGGCTCCTTTGGTGGTGTTATGTTTTCTTGTTTTGTCATGTTGCTTGAAACCTTGTGTTGCGGTCTTTGTGTTTATAGAAGCAGTCACCTCCGCCAGTATTTACTGACTGGCTTTAGGAGAGAAATAGCTTCTTTCTGTGCTGTTAGGGATTCTGAGGCTTCCTCAGACCTTTTCTGTGGATCTACCTGCTCCATACTTCTTGTTCTTTCTTGGAGGGAAATTGTTAAGACTGTATGCCTTTTCTCAATCTCACAAAGCCAGGATGGGTGTTGACAGCTTCTCATTTACTTTCCTTAGGGTGGTGCTGAATGCTCAAGTTTGTATGCTTTCTACCAATACTGAAGATTTGGGCCAGCTTTCTGCACATGCTCACTTGCTGTTTGTAAAGACACTTTCCCAACCTTCTCGCCTGAGGAAATACAAACAGGAAACTGGTCACAGGGTGGGGGTGTGTATGGATGCAGGTGCTTGGAACATTGAAGGTGTCCATGAGCCAGTTGGAGAGATCTTCAGGTGAGATGCCTCCCTGCTTATAGGCAGGCTTCCTGATGGAGTCCATGAAGCACTTAGTAGCATCCACATCCCTTTGCTATATTTCATTCTGAGCCCTGGCTATTGTTCTTCCCTTTGCTCACTCACCCTAGCCTTGGAGTTCATATCTCAATATTCTTGACAGGGTGAGAAAGCAATGTGCTTCCTTGGCAGCATACTGACCAACTAGAGATGCTCGGTGCTCACTCACATGCTCTCTTTTCCCCTTGGTAGAAAGCACAGACAGAAAAGGTATTTCTTGGAATTAAGCTGTGCTTTTTTGGGAGAAGGTTGACAGGTAAAGTGAAACTGTTCCTCTTACCTTCTTCAATGCACCCACTCTCAGACTGTGTTTGTCCAAGGATGTGGTGGAACTTCTCCACTGGATCTCCAGGCTTCCACAGAGACACTTTTACATTTAGGTGATTCTCAAAATCAGTATAATTTGGCAAGGAGATTGTGGAAAAATCCTTTACTGCTGTTTTGATTATGTTAATCTGGGAAGCAATTTTTCTAATGTGATTTTAAGTACTCTGTGGGAGGAATGTGGTTTAGTTGTTGAGAAAAGGGCTCTGAAGTAAATTTGCCTGGATTTTATCCCTAACTTCTCTTCTTTTTACCCGGTTGACCTTATCTAAACTTACTAGGATTCTGTTTGCATGTCTGTTAAGTGAAGATAGTAATAATACTTACACCAAAGGGTTTTTTTGAGAACCTTAAGTGAATTAAAAAATGCAAAGCACTTAGAACAATACGTCTTACACAGGGAATAATCAGAAGATGTTGGCTAACAGCATAGCAGATGATTAAATACTTAAGGACAAATAAAATATCTCTAAATCGCTACTCCAATTTAGTTCCTATTCTTACTCTTAATTAACACACATTCTATTCAGGTTTACAACCCCTTAAATAAACACACACACACACACACACACACACACACACACAAAGACCCTTAGGTTCAGATATCCTTATAGTCTCGCTTCAATTAAGGTCAGTTTTTCCCATTGAACTAGTAGTTATTGGGAAAACTTTTCGTTTTCCAGAGCATTTTGGAATTTGGAATTGCAAATAAGGAGTGGAATATATACATTATTTTGTATTTTTTATATTTTGTTGTTTGTTATCCTGTGTGTATTCAAATACAAGAGCATTATATAGAGAGACCATACGTACTAAAAGGAAAGTACAGTCTCACTTCTTGTTGCATAACCTCAAGGATAATATCATGGTTATGGTAGAGATATTTGGTGTTTAATTAATAACTGTGTACTTTCTTGCTTTCCCCATACTCTTTTTCATTTTTTGGGGGGGTGGACAATGGACTGTGAACAGAAATTATAAAAACCACTTTCTGGCCAAAGCAGTTAAGAAAAGTGTGTCTGCTCCACTCCTCCCTTCCCCTGTCATGCCAGCCTTGGAAGACAGAACTGGAGATGAAGTGCCACAGATGAAAGGAACCAAGCTCCCTGGGTTACTAATTGTCTGTTGTTGCTTGTATCAATTAATCAATAATGATGATGGAGAGAAAAAAAATGATAGAGAGAAAAAAAGTGAAAATGTAATTTGTAACCCTGATAACACTGCACCTGGTCTTACCTCCATGCAATTGCATGTAAATATAATCCAATCACCAAAATAATTTTTAAAATTTATCTTTATTGTTCAAAGTATTATAGATGTCCCCCTTTTTTCCCCATTGGTCCCCTCCACCTTGCATCCACACACCCTTCCCCCACCAAACTTTCTCCACACTATTGTCAGCCAAAATAATTTTTAAAGGAATTTTTATATTTTATTAGAATCTCTTAAAGATCATATATGGGAGCCCGGCCTGGCGTGGCTCATTGGTTGAGCATTGACCTAGGATCCAGGTGATCAGGGTTCGATTCCTGGTCAGGGCACATGCCCGGGTTGTGGGCTCGATCAATGACTCTCTCATCATTGATGTTTCTATCTCTCTCTCTCCCTCTCCTTTCCTCTCTCTGAAATCAATAAAGATATTTAAAAAAAAAAAAAATCATATATGGGAATCGAGGTTAGCTCTTCAAGCACTTCTCAAAAGCTTTCCCTCTCCCCCTAATCTTATGTACATTACAGCAGTGGACCATGAGGTGACATCCACTGTAAAGACCATGCCTCTCTGACTGCTTTTCTGATGTTGGAGATAGGAAACAGTACCACATTGATCATTTTGTCCGTTGTAACTCATCAAACATTTATTTAGACATTTACTACTCTCACTGTCCCTTCACATTTATCTAGCAACCACATTCTCCTTGTTTATGTCACTTTTTGTATATGTGCATACAGACCCACCCACATACACACATACAGGAATTTTTTAATGACATTAGTGTGGTGTAATTATATATATATCTCTTTAATATTGTTAAATATATAACCATCAGTTCGTGAAATGATTCATTAATACTGCTATCTAGGACCCACATTTAAAACAACTTCTGGTTCCAATTAATAGCAAAAATATGCATAGATCTTCACAAGCAGTGAAACATATTGGAGGTTAAAGACTTTGTAAATCTACATTTTATATCAATATAGGAAAATGTCTAACACTATAGGAGGTTCATGCCATATGATTGCAATGATAGAGACACTTCAGTAGAAAATGGACTCTAGATTTTCTTCCTCATTCTGGAGCATATAAAGAAGCTAGATGTCAGGGGCAAAACTCATAAGCCCCCTCACCTCAGGCTTCTGCTTACTACTTGTGGATTAAAAGTCCATAGCCTTTACCTTCTTATGGCATCCTTATACCTATCATATTGACAAAAAGTGAAACTACATATATTATTCTCATATAAATATATAAACATGGCTCTTTTCACAGACAGTGTATGTTTAATATAGCAAAGGGAAATGGATGAACCTTGAAGACAGTATGTTATGTCAAATAAGCCAGACACAGAACCACAACTACTGTATGATTCTATTTGTATGAAGTACATGGAATAGTCAAATTCATACAGACAAAAAGTAGAATAGTGGTTTCCAGGGTCTTGGGAAGGAGGGAAATGGAGCATTATTGTTTAATAGACATAGAGTTTCACTTTGGATTGATGATAAAGTTCTGGAATTGGAATTTGGATGGCTGCACAATAATTAAAATGGTAAATTTTATGTTATGTATATTTTACATCACCCTCCACACACAAACAGTGAAGGGCAGGAGTAAGCAATTTTGAAATATGGTGAATACCCTAAAGGTGAAACAATGCATGTCCCCTCAGTGACCAAAGTGAGGGAATAATGCAGCACTCATCTCACCATTAAAAGTTGATCTCAAAGTGAATTAATTCTAACAGAGGTATATAATCTTCCGTAGTTTGTTTTATATCTAAATAAATTAGGAAGCTAAATGAGAAGAGAAATATTTCATTGATAGGACATTAATTATTAGGTGATACACATCATAGAAACAGCTCATCAAAATTCATTAATGTTTTATTAATCCAATTTTTGACGTTTTTTTCAATTAAAAAATAATGGTCTCTTAGATTCTGTGCTTCATGAAAAGCATTGGGACATTAAACACGTTAAGTAGAGTTTTTCCTGTTGGATGTTACAGGTACTGTAAGTTATAGGTACTCTGATACTCATGATCTTGGGGATTCCTTCTGCACTTTTATCTATAATATGGCTTTTCATGACATTCAGTGCATCACAGTTCCTGGTATCAAAGTTATAAATCAGAAGTCTATGGAAGAAAATTCATTATTATCCCTTTTTGAAAAATTTATTTGGCCTCAGAAGTGGGAAGTTGTCAGAGCAACATTTACTGGCCTTCTTAGTTTCTACACCACGTCTCATAGACAATTGTTTCTTCTCCTTGGCCCTATTACTTCCCTAGACTGGAACATTTTCCCGATGTCTATTTGCCTGTAGAAATTCTAACCACACTTCAAGGCTTGCTGGGAATCCTATCAGAACCAAGACCCCCCTTCCTCAGTAGCCCAGCCCTGCTATGACGTTCTTGCACAGAATGTATTTTCTAAATCATTCATTTAGAATTATCATTCACTGAACTTGCACATTTGCTTTTTGGAAGGAGGTATCTGTGGAAGGCAGCTTCCAGGATGACCCCAATGATGGCCATCTCCAGAGTTCTACACACTTATAAGGCCCTTTTTATATGCATCAGGGCTGGCTTGTGTGACCCAAAGCGTATGGCAGAAGTGATGTTATGTCATTTTTGATATCAGGTTGTAAAAAGACTGTGACTTGTGACTTTTGTCTTGGGTACATGCTCACGTTATTTCAGATCATTCTTCATAAGGGAAACCAACTGCCAGGTCATGAGTCTACTCAGACAACCTGTGGAGAGGGCTAGGCAGTAAAGAACTGAAGTCTCTGGTCAACAACAAGGGAAAAACTGAGGCCTGACAACTAGGTGATTGAACTCAAAATTGGCTCTCCCCTTAGTGGATAAGACTGTGGCTTCGGCACAGATACTGCAACCTTCTCAGATATTTTGGGCCAGATTCACTCTAGCCAAACTGCTCTCACCTCCCTGGCCTATAGCAACTGTGAAATAATAAAAGTTAAGCTGCTAAGTTTGCGGTAATTTGTTATGGAGCATTAGGTAAGTTGATACAGTACTTATCTCTCCTACTCTGTGAAATCCTTGAATAAAGAGTTATGTTCCTAGACGGTTTGGTTCAGTGGGTAAGATGTTGGCTTGCAGGCTGAAGGGTCTCTGCAGGTACCTCGGTTGCAGGTTCAATCTCTGGCCCCAGTTGGGGTGTGTGTGGGAGACAAACAATCCACGTGTCTCTCTCACATTGATGTTTCTCTCTCTCTCCTTTCCACTGTCTCTGAAAAGCAATGAAAAAAACATCTTCAGGTGAGGATTAGAAAAAAAAAAGGAAGGAAGGAAGGAAGGAAGGAAGGAAGGAAGGAAGGAAGGAAGGAAGGAAGGAAGGAAGGAAGGAAGGAAGGAAGGAAGGAAGGAAAGAAGGAAGGAATAAGGAGGAAAGAAAGAAAGAAAGAAAGAAAGAAAGAAAGAAAGAAAGAAAGAAAGAAAGAAAGAAAGAAAGAAAGAAAGAAAGAAAGAAAGAAAGAAAGAAAGAAAGAAAGAAAGAAAGAAAGAAAGAAAGAAAGAAAGAAAGAAAGAAAGAAAGAAAGAAAGAAAGAAAGAAAGAAAGAAAGAAAGAGAAAGAAAGAGAAAGAAAGAAAGAAAGAAAGAAAGAAAGAAAGAAAGAAAGAAAGAAAGAAAGAAAGAAAGAAAGAAGGAAGGAAGGAAGGAAGGAAGGAAGGAAGGAAGGAAGGAAGGAAAGAAGGAAGGAATAAGGAGGAAAGAAGAAAGAAAGAAAGAAAGAAAGAAAGAAAGAAAGAAAGAAAGAAAGAAAGAAAGAAAGAAAGGGAAAGAAAGAAAGAAAGAAAGAAAGAAAGAAAGAAAGAAAGAAAGAAAGAAAGAAAGAGAAAGAAAGAGAAAGAAAGAAAGAAAGAAAGAAAGAAAGAAAGAAAGAAAGAAAGAAAGAAAGAAAGAAGGAAGGAAGGAAGGAAGGAAGGAAGGAAGAAAGAAAGAAAGAAAGAAAGAAAGAAAGAAAGAAGAAAGAAAGAAAGAAAGAAAGAAAGAAAGAAAGAAAGAAGAGAGAAAGAATCCTAGCTTCTTAATTCCTCATGCTGCTTGCACATATGTATTGAAATCATAGAAGTATATATTAAAAATGTTTTTATCTACCGATTTAACTTATTCACAGGTAGTAACTATTCTTTTTTTAAAAAAATATATCTATACTGATTTCAGAAAGAGTAAGGGGGGGGAGAGATAGAAACGTCAATGATGAGAGACTGGTCATTGATCAGCTGCCTTCTGCATGCTCCCAACTGGTGATTGAGCCCAAAACCCAGGCATGTGACCTGACCAGGAATCAAACCACAATATCCTGGATCCTAAGTCAATGCTCAACCACTGAGCCACACCTGGCCAGGCAGTAGTAACTATTCTGAACAGTGTTCTGTGTGGTAGGTAGTAGAAAATTGCATTAATTCTATTTCATGTGAGTGGAACAAATTGAAGAAAATAATTTGACCATGGGCCTAAAACTTAGCAGAATCTTATGACAAGGCCCTGATTTAGAAGGCAATATACTGTGTCAATGTTTTTCAAATCTTTTCATTCCAGCAGATCACTTTAAGTCCAAAGATGGCCTTTGCTAAGGCTGGATCTTCTGGTCCTTTTTGCAGGCACTCTGTCATTAACCTTCTCTGAGGAATTCTGGTGCTTCAGGCTCTTCCATCTGTTACCATCAGCAGCCTCACTAGGCAGATTGAAAATTGTTTAATGCTGACCCATTACATCCATCATTTCATACCGGTACTACGGTTTCAGATAAAGATAACATATCAAGCCTGTTTCAAAAGGAGGAAGAAAAGAAAATGCACCATTATATAGAAATGTTATAGACTAAAAATGGAAGTGTGTTTTCTTTGGGTCTTTATCTTCAATCACTGTGCACCAAGGTGCTTTGGCAAAAAAGATATTTTGGGACAAACAGTAACTGATATGAGGAGCACATGTTGATTTGCTGCATAACTAATAACAGATGGATATTATTTATAAAGCCTAACATGTTTATCCCAGTTCTTTTAAACTTTTTTCTATTCTGGGTCTATCAGCTGTTGCCATTTAATAATTAATTACACAACCTAACTTAGTTTAAAATTTTGAAATATACATTCTTTATATAATCTGCATATTAAATTCTCTGTTCGTGCTGTCAAGTGTTTTATATACGACTTATTGCCTAAGACACACACACACACACACACACACACACACAATGTGTTCATTAGTTTTTAATACTTCAGATAAGTTTGTCTTTAGTTGTAGTAGTTTTGATCAAACATTCCCCCATCCCCTGGCCATATTGGTTTCAACCGTCAACAGAATCAATAAAAAAAAATGTGGGCCAGCCCGGGCGTGGCTCAGCTGTTGAGCTTCGACCTGGGATCCAGGCGATCGGGGTTTGATTCCCGATCAGGGCACATGCCCGGGTTGAGGGCTGCAGCCGATCAATGACTCTCAAATCATTGATGTTTCTATCTCTCTCTCTCCCTCTCCTTTCCTCTCTCGGAAATCAATAAAGATATATTTAAAAAAAAAAAGTGGCCTCAATTATTATATACTGTTTAAAATGTATTAGTATAAGGTGTTTAAAATCATTATTAAATAATTATTAATAATATGGCTTATAATAAGAAAATTGTTGAGCCCTGGACAGTGTGGCTCAGTTGGTTGGTGCATCACCCCATACACCAAAATGTGGTGGGTTGAATTCTCATTCAGGGCACCTGCCCAGGTTGCAGGTTTGATCTCAGACTGACAACCTATGGATTTTTTTTTTCACATGGATGTTTTTCTCTCTCAAAAAAAAATCAATTAAAAATGGTTTAAAACTAAAGAAAATTGTTGAGTCAATTAGTTTTTGTTGAACTAAGATAGCATTCTACTTGCAGCTCATTTCTCTAAACAGGAATAGAATGATTTTAGAATCAAAAGTAAACTAACCATTACAACCAAAAACCTGAACTGCCTAGAAGATCAAGGGAATGGAGAAAGAATGAGAGAAAGAGGGAGAGAGAGAAAGAGAGAGAGAGAGAGAAGGATTGTTTTTATAACTATATGTGAAGAGCACTACAATCAGTGCAGTGGTACATGAACTCCCCTTATCACTTCTGAAGTCAAGTCTCTGTCTGGTTATGACAAAGTGAGTTGAAGTGGAAAAAGACTATTTCAATGTCAAAGAAATTTTAGAAGAGCTTAACCAGTTCTGACTGGCACATTTCTTTTTTTCAGTTAAAAAACACTTGGGGAGGTGGGAAGATGGCAGCACTGTGACAAGAAGCAGAGCTCCCTTGCTCCCAACCACAAACTCAATTTACCACTACAATACTGTGTAACCAACTTGGAAAAATCAGAAAAATATACCTGAGTGGACATATTTCGAGTAGGGGGCACTGAAGAAACATAGAGTTTAGTAAGAGAGGGAGGCATAAAAAAAAAGAGTCTCCCTGGAAGTCTGTGCTGGACTCCAAGGCCCAAGGCCCAGAGGCTCAGAGGCTTCAAAGCTCCCTCCCCTTAAGGGAGTGGACTGGCATCCAAAAGCAGGGATCTCAAAACTACAGTAGAGGAGAGCCTGTACATGGAAGGCAGAGGAACCTCAAGGAACAGTGTGCCTGTGAGGAGAAAATCTCACCTTCCCAGTGAAACAAAGCTTCTAGTGGCAACTGAGACAGGAGTCTTTCACACCGGGTGTTGGCCATAGGAAAGGCTGTCCCACAGTGTGTGGCTCCAGAATAGAAAGGGGGTGGAGGGCTGCACTGAGCAGCCACATTCAGGGACCCTTTACCTTCCTGTAAGGCACTGTATAGGTCCCCAGAAAGCATTTAATCTGTGTGGCATGGGAAGGGGAAGAGAGCTTTCTTGCCACTAGAGAGGGTCTGAAGCTACCCAAAGGGTGTATTGGGACTCCAGCTGCCAGAGCTTTCAGTGTGGAGAATTGGGGTTTTTGACTCACTATGAGGAGAGCTGGGATAGTGCACAAGGAGCTGACCCAGCTTTACTGAGATCAGCTGTGCAGGAGAGCTGCACGGAGCTGACTTTGTGAGCCCTCCTGCTTGCTTCTGAGGTGTGGTGGCCTTGGGTCCTTGCAAGGGAAGTTCTCTGTCTGTTTGTTGCTTTGTGTGTTTTTGAGTTTTTGATTGCTGAATGGGATTCCACCTTCCTGGCTTACATTGAAGAAACAGACCAGCAAAAGATGAGATTTGTGTCTGCATAGTGGAGAGTTTGAAATAAATACCCCGAGCGATCAGCAAACTAGATCTGGGAAAGGAGGGGCAGAGTACGCCTATCTCTCCTGCAAGCTAGAAACACCACCCCCAAAAGGAAAGGAGCTGGTTCAGCTCACTGAAGGCCCAAATATCCCCTGCAGGGCCAGGTTTGAAGGAAAAGGGAGACCAGCTTAGGGGATTACAATACAAGAATAAGACTCTCAGGGACTACTGTTTGGGAACTGTAGGAAAAGCTTAAAATTTCTTCTGGGGGCTGGGCAGGCAAAATGCTCACAAGAATTTTTTTAATAATTCAACACACTGTGCCCAGGTTTCTGAAACTGCTTATACAAAAAAAGGCAACAGACTGAAGTCAATCTGAAACTGCAGCAGGACATTGTATGGGGAACTAGAATCGGAGGATAGGGTAGAGACTGGGGAGTTGGCTTTGAAGCAGACACTAACTTCCCAACAGTGAGTGCCAGACAGCAAAACCTCTAAGTAAGGGAAGCAATATCCCAAGCTACACTAGCTGGCCTGCACCCTAAAGACTCTTCAGAAGACTCTGGAATAAGACTGGGCAACCACAAGGGGGAGGCAAAATCGCTGACAAGTGGAAGTGATCCACAGAGAGCCCCAGACCAGCCAACTATCTTAGGACACCAGAGCCAACCTAGACAGCTCTTGACATTGGCTGAAACACAAGTATTTCAGAGGAAAACCAAAATCACCATACAAAACAGTTAGATTAGACAGCATAAGCTGTCCAGAGGAAATTCACCTGATTGAGTTTTTGTTTTGGGTTTTTTTTTTTTTTTTTTTAGAAGAAAAAGAGAAAAGGAAAAAATTTTGTTTTTAAAATTTTTAATTTTTGTTAAGTTTTAAATTTTTTACTTATTTTTTAAAAAAATTTGTTCTGTTTTCTTTGTTTTTTTACTTTGTTTTGTTTGTTTTTTGTTCTGTTATCAAGATTTTCTTGATATTCCCTGTTTAATGATAATGGCATTATCATTATAACAAATAAATTTACTGCTTTTCTCTATTGTTTCCCCCAAATCTCTTATTGGACTCCCAGCCTGCCCTTGCTTTATCTCTCTCTCTCTTCTTCCATTGGCATAACTTTTTTCTTTTCTTTATTTGTTTTCCTTTTCTCCCTTCATATTTCCTGTCCTTTATTTTGTTTCTGTTTGTCTCTTTATTGTATATTTATTTTTTATTTTTCAACTATTTTTCTATTCTTACTATCTACCTTTAAATTTTACTCACCCTTTTTTCAGAATCCATTCTTTGTGTTTTTTATCTACCACTAGCTTCACTATTTTTTACTTTTATTTTGTTTAATTATAATTATTTTATATTTTTTGTTACTAGTAGCAATAATACCCCTTTCTTTCTCTCCATTTTTTTTCTCTCTTTTTTTTTTTCTTTAGCATTTCTCTTCTCACTTTACTCTTCCAATTATACTTTCACTTGGATTGTCAAGATACTTTGTAAGATTCTGTTTATTTCCTGGCAGTTTGGTTGTGTATTGTCCTGCCCTGATAGCACCCATAAAACAGCTCACAGAATGTGGTTGGGGCTGAGCAACACAGATAGCCAACCTGAGAAGAGAGTCCTCTCAAGAATGGGTCAACAGAATTGTAGAACCAACCACAAAAGGAAAGCCCAAAAACTGCACAAAAAGGACACTCAAAAAAGGGACAAAAGTAGAGCTAATAGCTCAAAACTATAAGGAAAGCACACCTCTGGGCTCCACTGGACATAAATTACAATATCCCACCCTACAAGACTGGGAGACAGCAAATATAATATACAGATACTAACACTAAGAGCCACTAAATGGGGAGAAAAAGAAACAATCCCCAAACTAAAGAAAAGGAAAAATCACCAGAAAAAGCCCTTGATGAAATGGAGTTAAGCAAAGTATCAGAAATAAAGTTCACAGTAATGGTTATAAAGATGCTCAAGGAAATTAGTGAGAACAATAAAACACTTCCTAGAAACATCCATAAACTTAGTGAAAACATGAAAAAAGAGATAGATATCACAAATAAGAACCAGGCAGAAATAAACAAGCTTATAACTGATATCAAGAATATACTGGAAGGAATTAAAAGCAGGCTCAGTGAAGCAGAAGATAGAATAAGTGACTTAGAAGGTAAGGTAGAAAAAAAAATCAGAGCAGCAAAAAGAAAAAACACTTAAAAAGCGTGAGGAAAGATTAAGGGAGTTTTGGAACATGAAGTGAAATATCATTTACATCATAGGGGTTCAAGAGCGGGAGGAAGGTGAGCAAGAGATAGAAAAATTGGGGGAGAAAATAATGACAGAAAACTTTCCTACACTGGTGAGGGAGAAAACCATACAATTTCAGGAAGCACAGAGAGTTCTAAGCAAGAGAATCCCTAAGAGACCCACTCCAAGACACATAATTAAAATGGAAAATGTTAAGGACAAAGACAGAATAATAGCGGCTGCAAGAGAGAGACAAGCAGTGACCTATAAGCCTTCCAGCTGATTTCTCAACAGAAGAACTTTAGGCCAGAGGGAGCGGCTTGAAGTTCTTAAAGTAATGAAAAGCAAGAACCTGCAACCAAGACTGCTTTATCCAGCAAGGCTACCATTTAAAATTGAAGGTGAAATCAAGAGCTTCCCAGACAAAAGAAGGCTAAAGGAGGTCAAACCACCAAACCAGTATTGCAAGAAATGCAAAAAGGAATGCTTTAAGAAGAAGAAATTTTAAGAGAAAGGTACATCAGTATAAAGGGGAAAAATGGCATTAAATAAGTACATTTCAGAACCCTTCACCAGAACCCCCCCCACACTTGTTCATCGTGGATTAATGATGTGCTTTGTGGATGAAGTTAGTCAATGACACCAGCCTGACGAATCTTTCTTTCTACACCAAATCCCATTGAGTTATCTGGTCCCCTTGGCTGACAAAGAACCATTAGGTGAGGAGCACTGGCATCGTCCAGGGTGATGTTCTTCAAGCGATTAACCAACCTATCAGGTCGTGGAGCTGCAACAGCCAAACATTACAAGTGCTGCACTTGCCAGTGAGCTGATTAAGAATCACTGAGAATTCTACCGCATCTCCAGCCTGTAGCTCAATGCCATCCTGAACTTCTTTCACATGGAAAAAGAGTTTCTTGCTATCTCCTACTTCATAATTAATGAAGCTAAACTGATCTTTCACACACTCCACAGTGGCCCTACGCAGAGGTGTGATGTTGTAAGACATTGTCTGTGCATTTTGGCCCAGGACACACAATTGGAATTTGACAGTCTCTCCTTTCTGCAGGCAATCCCCTTTGTTGGCCATTCCAACTATGCCAAATGGATAGACCTCACCTTTCATATCCCCTTCCTCCATGATCTCAATCATTCCTTGGTACTCAGTCTGTGTTGGATCAACACTTCTCAAAGGGCGAATGACTTTACCAGAGTAGACGGTAGGATCAGCTTCTTCAGTAATGCCATTCACCGAGTGTGTTTTGTTGACTTTTTCTGCACTGACTTTGTTGCCTTTGCCTTTGGACAAGCTGTACTCGACCATGTCCCCCAGTTCCAGGCTATCGACATCACCAGAGAACTCACTGTAATGGAAAAATATTTCCTTATCATGATTGGCTGTTTCAATAAATCCGAAATTATCCTTCAGAGTTGACACATAACCCAAGAGCCTCCGCCTGTGTAAGTGAAAACTATAGACTGTTACTTTGTTGGCTGTATGAAATTCTGCACTTGATATTTAGTATATACTCTACCTTCACTACTTCTGGCAGGGTGTCCTGTCTTAGCACTCAGTTGCATTCTTTTCCTTTTGTTTCCTGTTCATTATGCTTAAATTCTGAGGACCATATGAGGGTAGACTATATTAAAGATGAAAAACATTTGTATAGGCAAACCATTTCTTTAAGTTGATGGCCAAATGTTAAAATGCTATTTTTCATATCATTTATAATCTTGTCACAGTGCACTTAACGAATTTCGGTTAGATTTCAATGAAAATTATCTTCCAAAGTAGTTTCTTTTTTCCTGGGATGGGGTGGGGGATAAATTTAGTAAAATTAGTATGTATGGTGCAGAATTTCATGCAAATGAGGTGTACAAGCAGCGTAATAATTTAAACAAAGATGAATGCACAAACTTGCTGCTGCTTAGGACCCAGTTTCTTTTACTGATTTAAAACAAAACAAACCAAAAAAAAAAAAAAAATTGTGCCTGAAAAATAAATAAATAAATAAATAAGTACATTTCAACAAGAATCTTAAATGTATAAGGAATAAATGCTCCAATCCAAAACAAAGGGTAGGTAAGTGGATAAAAAAATAAGACCCAAATATATGCTGTTTACAAGAGACCCATCTGAGAGCAAAGGATTCACACAGGCTGAAAGTGAAGGAATGAAAAAATATTCCATGCAAATGAAATTAAAAAAAAAAAAAAAAAAGCTATGGTAGCAATGCTTATTTATGACAAAATAAGCTTCAAAATAAACACCATAACAAGAGACAAAGATAGTCAGTACATAATACTAAAGGGACCAATCTACCAAGAGGAAATAACCTTTATAAATATATACGCACCCAATATAAGAGCACCTAAATATATAAAAAAATTATTGTTGGATTTTAAGGGAGAGATAAGAACACAATCACAGTGGGGAACTTTAACACCCCACTGTCATTATTGGACAGATCATTAAGACAAAAAATCAATAGAAAACAGAGACCTTAAATGACATACTAGAGTTAATGGATTTAATTGACATTTTCAGAACATTTCATCCCAAAGCAGCACAATACACATTCTTCTCAAGTGCACAAAGAGCATTCTCAAAAATAGACCACATATTAGGGCACAAGGCCAGTATCTACAAATTCAAGAAGACTGAAATTATATAAAGCATCTTCTCAGATCACAATGACATGAAACTAAAAATCAACTGCTATAAAAAACTCAAAAATATTCAAACACATTAAGGCTAAATAGGATGTAATTAAACAATGAATGTGTTACCAATGAGATGAAGAAAGAAATCAAACACTTCCTGGAAAAAAAATGAAACTGAAAGTAAAACAACCCAAAATCTATGGAACACAGTGAAAGCAGTCCTGATGGAAAAGTAGATAGCAGTACAGGCTACCTCAAGAAACAAAAAAAAGCTCTACTAAACCATCTAACACAACAACTAAGAGACCTAGAACTAGAACAGCAAGAAGTGCCCTGAGGAAGTAGAAGGAAGAAAATAATAAAAGCCAGAGCAGAAATTAATAACATAGGGACTAAAAAAAAACAAAAAAAATACAAAAAAATCAATGAAACCCAGAGGTGGTTCTTTGAAAAGATAAATAAGATTGAGGAACCTTTGGCATGACTCAAAAAGAAACAAAGAGAGAGGACCCAAATAAATAAATTCAGAAATGAATGAGGCAATATAACAATGGACCCAATAGAAATACAAAGTATACCAAGTATCATAAGAAAATACTGTGAGCAACCAAATGCCAAAAAAACTGGACAACATAGGTGAAATAGACAAATTCCTAGAAGCATACAATCTTCCAAAGCTGAATGAGGAAGAGTCAGATAACCTGAATAGACTGATAGTAACTAATTAAATTGAAGTAGTAATAAAAAAACAACCAGCAAACAAAAGCCCTGGACCAGATGGACTTACAGGCGAGTTTTATCAAACTTTCAAAGAAGAATTAACACCTAGTCTCCTCAAACTGTTCTAGAAAGCTCAAGAGAAAGGGAAACTCCAAAACTCTTTTTATGAGTCCAGATAAGACACTACAAAAAAAGAAAATTAGAGGCGAATATCACTGATGAACATAGATGCTAAAATCTTCAAAAAAATACTAGCAAACCAGATTTAGCACTACATTTAAAAGGTCATACATGACGACCAAGTACTACTTATTCCGGGGATGCAAGGCTGTTATAATCCACAAATCAATAAATGTGATACATTGTATAAACAAAATGAAGAAAAAGTATAATATGGTCATATCAATGGATGCAGAAAAAAACATTCCACAAAATCCAGCACCCAGTTTTGATAAAAACGCTCAGATAAGTGGGAATAGATGGAACAACCTTGACATAATAAGGGCAATATATGACAAACCTACAGCCAACATCATACTCAAAGGTCAACAACTAAAAACATTTCCCTTAAAAACAGAAACAAGACAGGATGTCTGCTTTCATCGCTCTTATTGAACCTATTAATGGTAGTCCTTGACACAGCCATCAGACAGGAAGAAAACATAAAAGATATCCAAATTGGAAAGGAAGAACTAAAACAGTCATTATTTGCAGATGACATGATATTGTACATAGAAAACCTTAAAGACTCCACCAAAGTATTACTAGATTTAATAAGTAAATTCTCCAAACTAGCTGCATACAAAAATAACAGCTGAAAATTGATGGCATTTTTACACACCGATAATGAACTCTCAGAAAGGGAAAATTAAAAACCAATGCCGAGGGTGTGGAGAAAGGGGAACCCTAGTACATTGCTGGTGGGAATGCAGACTGGTGCAACCACTATGGAAAACAGTATGGAGGTTCCTCAAAAAATTAAAAATGGAGCTGCCTTTCGACCCAGTGATTCCACTCTTAGGACTGTATCCTAAGAATCCTGAAACATTCATCAGAAAGGATATATGTACCCCGATGTTCATAGCAGCACAGTTTACAATAGCTAAGATCTGGAAACAGCCCAAGTGCCCATCAGTAGATGAGTGGATAAAAAAGCTGTGGGATATTTACACCATGGAGTAATACACAGCTGTAAAGAAGAAGAATCTTGTACCCTTTGGAACAGTATAGATGCACCTGGAGAATATTATACTAAGTGAAATAAGCCAGGCAGCGAGACAAATATCACATGATCTCGCTTATACCTGGAACTAAAGAACTTAATAAACTGATGAACAGAATAGATTCAATGACATGGAAGCATAGATGAGACTGATGAATGTCAGTGGGATGAAGGAGGGCGGGTGGGTGGAGGGCAAGAGAGCAACCAAAGAATTTATGTGCATATATGCACAACCCAAGGACATGGGCAATGGTGGGGAGAGGGACTGAGGAGGGGGAAGGAACGGGGTGGAACGGGTCATTGGGGAGAAAAAGGGACATCTGTAATATTTTAAACAATAATAAAACTTAAAAACAAACAAACAAAAAAACAAACAAACAAAAACACGCAATGCCAGCCCAGCTGGGCGTGGCTCAGGGGTTGAGCATCAACCTAGGATCCAGGCGATCAGGGTTTGATTCCCGGTTAGGGCACATGCCCGGGTTGTGGGCTTGATCAATGGCTCTCTCATCATTGATGTTTCTATCTCTCTCTCTCCCCCTCTCCTTTCCTCTCTCTGAAATCAATAAAGATATATTTTAAAAAAACAACAAAAAAAACCACAACAATGCCATTTACCATTGCAACTAATAAAATAAGATAGCTAGGAATTAACATAACCAAGGATCTAAAAGAACTGTACTTGGAAAACTACAGAACACTGAAAAAAGAAATAGAGGAAGATATAAACAAATTGAAGAATATACCATGTTCATGGATTGGAAGAATTAGTATCATTACATTATCCATGCTACCCAAAGCATTTTATAGATTCAATGCAATTCCTATTAAAATATCAATGGCATATTTCACAGAGCTAGAATAAATATTCCAAAAATTATATTCGACCAAAAATGACCCCAAAGGGCTGCAGTAATCTTGAGAAAGAGGAACAGGGTGGGAGGAATCACTTTACAGGATATCAAACTGTACTACAAAACCATTTTAATCAAACCAGTCTGAAATTTGTTCAATGCCAGACATATAGATCAATGGAACAAAACAGAGACCCCAGAAATAGATCCACATAATTATGGTGAGTTCATATTTGACAATGGAAGCAAGAGCATACAATGTAGTGAAGACAGTCTCTTCAATAAATGGTGTTGGTAAAATTGGATAGGTAAAAGCAAAAAAAAGAAACTAGATTACCAATTTACTTCAAACAGAAGAATAAATTCAAAATGGACAAAAGAATTAAATGTAAGTGACAAAGCATAAAAACCTTAGCAGAAAACATGGACAGTAAAATCACAGACATCTTACATAGTGGAATTTTTACTGATACATTTCCTAGGTCAAGAGAAACAAAAGAAAAAATTAAAAAATGGGATTACGTCAAACTGAAACGCTTCTGCAGAACAAAAGAAATTAGTCTCAAAATACAAAGGAACTGAGGGTGTCCTCCGGCCATGAGCTCCCAGTGCTGAGAGATTGGGATCTGTGACCAGCCCTGAGGGGCGCCGTGGTGGCACATGAAGCTGCCCCAGCTTTGCTGAGACCAGCGGTACAAGGAGCTGCGTGGAGCTGACTTTGGGTCCCCTCCTGCTGGGTGCGTTGGTGCCCAGACAGCAGGACCTTGCAGGGTGCACTTTCTGCCTGTGTGTTACTTTGTGCGTTTGCAAGCTTGATCACAGAACTGGCTCCCACCTCCCCAGCATGCACTGTGTGGACAGACCAGCTGAGGCTGGGATTGGGGTCTGCACAGTAGATGGCCAGCAACCAGCCAACCAGAGCTGAGCAAGAAGGGGCGCAGCCCACCTTCCTCTCCTGTAGTCAGGAGCTCCGCCCCCAACAAGAAAGGGGTGGGTCCAGCTCAATAAAGCCCCAGACACACCCACAGGGCACAGGCCTGAGGGGGAAGGGAGAGGGCCTCACAGGAGGACAGTATAAGAATAAGATTCTCAGGGACTTTTGTTTGGGAACTGGAGGAAATGCTGAAAAACCCTGCTGGGGAATGGGCAGGCAAAGGACTCACCAGAATGTTGTCTTAATCAAATCCACTGAGCCCAGGCTGCTGAAACAGCCTATACAGAAAAGGCAACAGGCTGAAATCAATCTGAAGCTGCAGTAGGAAAAAGCATGGGGAACTAGAATTTGAGGACAGGGTAGAGACTGAGGAACCGGAGGTGGAGCAGAGATTAATTCCCACAGAGTGAGTGCCTGACACCGAAATCTCTAAGGGGAGTGATACCCTGGACTACACTAGCCACCCTGCACCCTAAAGACTCTACAGAAGACTCTGGAGGAAGACCAGGCAACTACAAGTTTGCAAAATAGCTGACAAGAGGAGGTGGTTTACAGAGAGCCTCAGATCAACCGTCTACCTGACACCAGAGCCAAACCTAGACAGCACCTCACATTGGCTGATACACAAGTACCTCCAAGAAGAACTGAAACCAGCACACAAAACAGTGAGCCTCATACAACATAAGCTGCCCAGAAGAAAACCACTAGATTGACTGTCTTTTTTTCTTCTGTTTTTTTGTTTTATTTTGGTTTGGTTTGGTGGGTTTTTTTGTATGTGGGGTTTTTTCATTTTTAATTTTTTGTTTGTTTTCTGTTTGTGTGATTGTTTGTTTTTTCCCTTTTTTCCTTAGGAAAAAGAGAAAAGGGAGAAAATTTGTTTTTTCTTCTTTTTTAAATTTTATAATAATTTTTTAAAATCTTTTTAAAAAACATTTTCTAACTAATTTTTTTTCTCTTTTATATAAAAGAATTTTGTCTCACTTAGATTGTTTTTAGTTTTGTCTTGTTCATTTGCTTTGTTTTGTTTTATCCTTGCTTCTACTATCAAAATTTTCTTAATATTTCCTACTTAATGACTGGGACTTTATCAGTGTAACCAAGTTTATTACTTTCCTCTATAGTTTCCCCCAAATCTCTTACCAGACTCCCTCCCTACCTGGGCTATATCTCTCTCTCTCCTCTCAATCCATTCGCATAACTTTTTTTTTCTTTTTCTACTTTTCTTTTGTTCTTTTGTTATCTTCCCTTCTGTCTTCCTGTCTTTTTGTTTGTTAGCTTCTCTTATTCTCTTTATTGTATTTTTGTTTTCTCATTTTCAACTATGATTCTATTCCTATTCTCTCCCTTAAATTTTTGCTGGCCCTTCTTTCAGAATATTTTCTTTGCTTCTTTTATCTTCCAGTAGCTTCTCTATTTTTTACATTTTAGTTTATTATTATTTTCTAAATTTTCACCACTACTAACAACAATATGCATCTCTCTCTGTGTTACTTTTCTTTCTCTCTTTTTTTTAAAGCATTTTTTTTTGGTGTATGTGTTCTCCCTTCACTCTCCCAGTTCTATTTTCACGTGGGTTGTTTTCATTGTGACTGTCAAGATATTTTGTAAGATACCTCTTGTTTCCTGGAAGTTTAGTTGTGTACTGTCCTGCCTTGCCAGCACCTGTACAACAGCTTACACAACGAGGTTGGGGATGAGACACAGTTAGTCAACCTGAGAGGAGGGTCCTCCCAAGGACTGATCAACAACAATCTAGACCCAACCACAGTAGGAGTACATAAAGAAATCACAAAAGGGGCACCCACAAGAGGGACACACCTAGAGCAAAGAGCTCAAAAGTATAAGAAAAACACACCTCTGGCCTCCACTGGACCCACAAGATAAAATACATCCAACAAGACTGGGAGACAGCAAATATATCTAATAATAAATAGATACAGACACTAAGATCTACCAAAATGGGGAGACAAAGAAACAACCCACAAATTAAAAAAAAGGAAAAATACCAGAAAAACACTTTGACGAGATGGAGTTAAGAAAGTTATCAGAAATGGAATTCAGAGTATTGATTATGAAGATGTTCAAGGAACTTAAGACGCTATATGATAAGATCAAGGACCTTAATGAAGACATTAAAAAAGAGATACATACCATAAACAAAACTCAGATAGAGTTAAAGAATGCTGTATTTGATATCAAGAATGCACTGGAAGGAATTAAAAGCAGGCTCAATGAAACAGAGGACAGAATAAGTGACTTAGAAGACAAGGTAGAAAAAATCACTCAATCAGAGCAGCAAAAAGAAAAAAACACTTAAAAAGCATAAGGACAGTCTAAGGGAGCTTTAGGACAACATGAAGTGAAACAACATTCTCATTATAGGAGTGAGTGCCAGAAGGGGAGGAAAGAGAGCAATGGATAGAGAACTTGGTGGAAGAAATAATGATAGAAAACTTCCTTAGGCTGGCAAAAGAGAAAGCCACACAAGTTCAGGAAGCACAGAGAGTTCCAAACAAGAGGGACCCAAAGAGACCCACTCCAAGACACATCATAATTAAAATGGCAAATGTCAAAGACAAAGAGAAAATATTAAGGGCTGCAAAAGAGACATAAGACTGACAGCTGATTTCTCAACAGAAACTCTTCAGGCCAGAAGGGTTTGGCATGAAATTCTCCAAGTAATGAAAAGGAAGAACATGCAACCAAGATTGCCTTATCCAGCAAGGTTATCATTTAAAATTGAAGGTGAAATAAAGAGCTTCCCAGATAAAAAAAAAAAAAGGATAAAAGAGTTCAGTACTACCAAACCAGCATTGCAAGAAATGCTAAAAGGACTGATTTAAGAAAAAGAAGGAATAGTGAGAAAAAGGTACATCAGCATAAAGGGGGAAAATGGCATTTAATAAGTTGATATCAATTGTAACCTTAAGTGTAAACTGAATAAATGGTCCAATCAAAAGACATAGGGTAGCTGATTGGATAAGAAAACAGGACCCAAATATATGCTGTCTACAAGAGACCCACCTGAGAGCAAAAGACTCGCACAGAATAAAAGTGAAGGGATGGAGTAAAATATTCCATGCAAATGGAAAGAAAAAGAAAGCTGGAGTAGCAATTCTTATTTCTGACGAAAAAAACAGACTTCAAAATAAAGACCATGGCAAGATACAAAGATGGTCACTACATAATACTAAAAGATCAATCCAACAGGAGGAAATAACCCTTATAAACATATATGAACCCAATTTAGTAGCACCTAAATATATGAAAATTTTCTTGATGGACTTTAAGGGAGAGAGTGAGAGCAACACAATCATAGTGGGGGACTTTAACACCACACTGTCAACACTGGACAGATTACCAAGACAAAAAAATCAACAGGGAAACACAGACCTTAAATAACTCACTAGACCTAATGGATTTAATTGACATTTACAGAACATTTCACCCCAAAGTAGCAGAATACACATTCTTCTAAAATGCTCTATTTTTAGAACATTCTCAAAAATAGATCACATGTTAGGGCACCAGGCAAGCCTCTACAAAAAAAAAGAAGTTTGAAATCATATCAAGCATCTTCTCAGATCACAATGCCATGAAAGTAGAAATCAACCACTATAAAAAAAACTCAAAAATATTCAAACACATGGAGGCTAAATAGTATGTTAATAAACAATGAATGGGTTATCAATGAGATCAAGGAAGAAATCAAATACTTCATGGAAAATGATGAAAATGAACAGACAACAGCCCAAAATTCATAGGACACGGTAAAAGCAGTCCTGAGAAGAAAATTCATAGCATTACAGGCCTATCTCAAGAAACAAGAAAAAAGTCTAATGAACCATCTAACAAAACATCTAAAAGAACTAGAATGAGAACACCAATAAAAGCCCTGAGGAAGTAGAAGGAAGGAAATAATAAAAATCAGAACAGAAATTAATGACATGGAGACTAAAAAACAGTACAAAAAATCAATGAAACCAAGAGCTGGTTTTGTGAAAAAGTAGACAAGATTGATGCACCTTTAGCCAGACTCACTAAGAAAAAAACAGAGAGAACCAAAATAAATAAAATCACAGATGAAAGAGGCGATATAACAGCTGGCCCAACAGAAATACAAAGGATTTTAAGAAAATGTTATGAGCAACTATATGCCAAAAAACTGGACAACCTGGATGAAATGAACAAATTCCTAGAAGCAGACAACCTTCCAAAGCTGAGTCAAGAAGAGGCAGAAAACCTGAATAGGCTGATAACAACTAATGAAATTGAAGCAGTAATCAAAGAACTCCCAGCAAACAAAAGTCCTGGACCAGATGGATTTACAGGTGAGTTCTATCAAACATTCAAAGAAGAATTAACACCTATTCTATTCAAACTATTCCAGAAAATTCAAGAGGAGGGAATACTCCCAAACTCTTTTTATGAGGCCAGCATCATCCTAATCCCAAAACCAAATAAAGATACTATAAAGAAAGAAAATTACAAGCCAATATTCCTGATGAATATAGGTGCTAAAATCCTTACTAAAATATTAGCAAACCGGATCCAGGAATACATTAAAAAGATCATACATCATGACCAAGTGGGATTTATTCCAGGGATGCAAGGCTGGTACAACATCCAAAAATCAATAAATGTGATACATCACATAAACAAAATGAAGGACAGAAATCATATGATCATATCAATAGATGCAGAAAAAGCATTTGACAAAATTCAACACCCATTTCTGATAAAAACTCTCAGGAAAGTGGGAATAGAAGGACCACACCTCAACATAATAAAAGCTGTATATGACAGACCTACAGCCAACATCATACTCAATAGGCAAAAAATAAAACCATTTCCATTAAAAACAAGAACAAGACAGGGATGTCCACTTTCACCACTCTTATTCAACATAGTATGGGAAGTCCTCTCCACAGCCATCAGACAGGAAGAAAACATGGAAGGTATCCAAATTGGAAAGGAGGAAGTAAAATTGTCATTATTTGGAGATGACATGATATTGTACATAGAAAAGCCTAAAGACTTCATCAAAGTACTACTAGATTTGATAAACAAATTTGGCAAGGTAGTTAAATACAAAATCTACATTCAGAAATCAATTTCATTCTTATACACCAACAATGAATCTTCAGAGAGAGAAACTAAAAAAGCAATACCATTTACCATTGCAACTAAAAAAATAAGATACCTAGAAGTAAACTTAACCAAGGATGTAAAAGACCTGCACTTGGAAAACTATGTGACACTGAAAAAAGAAATAGAGTAAGATTTAAACAAGTGGAAGAATATACCATGTTCATGGATTGGAAGAATATCATTAAAATGTCCATACTACCCAAAGCAATTTATAAATTCAATGCAATTCCTATTAAAATACCAAAAGCATATTTCACAGACCTAGAACAAACATTAAAAAAATTTATATGGAACCAAGAAAGACCCCAAATAGCTGCAGCCATCTTGAGAAAAAGGAACAGAGTGGGAGGGATCACATTACTGGACTTCAAGCTATATTACAAAGCCACTGTAAAATTAACGGGCTGGTATTGGTACAACAATAAACATATAGCTCAATGGAACAGAACAGAGACCCCAGAAATAGACTCATGCCATTATGGTCAGTTAATATTTGACAAAGGAGCCAAGAGTATCCAATGGGGTAAAGACAGTCTGTTCAGTAAGTTGGGGTGGGAAAATTGAACAGCTACATAAAAAAAAAGAAACCAGACCACCAACTTTCACCATACACAAAAATAAACTCAAAATGGATTAAAGACTTAAATGTGAGTCACAAAACCATAAAAATCCTGGAAGAAAATATAGGCAGTAAAGTCATAGATACCCCATGTAGTGGAATTTTCACTGATACATCTCCTAGGGCAAGAGAAACAAACAAACAAAATAAACATATGGGACTACATCAAACTAAAAAGCTTCCGCACTGCAAAAGAAAACAGCCTCAAAATACAAAGGAACCCCACGGTCTGGAAAAATATATTTGCCAAAGATGTATGGGATAAGGGGCTAATTTTCAAAGTGTACAAAAAACTCATACTACTCAGCAAGAGGAAGACAAACAACCCAGTTAAGAAATGGGCCAAGGACTTGAATAGACACTTCTCCAAAGAGGACCTAGAGATGGCCAGGAGACAAATGAGAAAATGCTCAATGTTGTTAATCATCAGAAAGATGCAAATTAAAACCACAATGAGGTACCACTTCACACCTGTCAGAATGGCTACCATCAACAAATCAACAAAGGACATGTGCTGGCGAGGGTGTGGAGAAAGAGTAAACCTAGTACACTGCTGGTGGGAATGCAGATTAGTGCAGCCACTATGGAAAACAATGTGGAATTTACTAAAAAAATTAAAGATGGATCTGCCTTTTAACCCAGTGATGCCATTCCTAGGAATATATCCTAAGAATCTTGAAACACTAATTAGAAAGAATATATGTACCCCTATGTTCATAGCAGCACAGTTTACAATAGCTAAGATCTGGAAACAGCTCAAGCGCCCATCAGTAGATGAGTGGATAAAAAAGCTGTGGGATATATACACCATGGAATACTACGTAGCTGTAAAGAAGAAGAATCTCATGCCCTTTGGGACAGTATGGATGGACCTGGAGAAAATTATGCTAAGTGAAATAAGCTAGGCAGAGAAAGACAAACATCACATGATCTCGATTAAACCTGGAATCTAAAGAACTTAATAAACAGATTAACAGAATAGGTTCAATGACTTGGAAGCATAGATGAGACTAAGGAATATCAGAGGGATGGAGGAGGGCAGGTGGGTGGAAGGGGAGAGAGTAACCAAAGAATTTATATGTGCATATGCACAACCCAAAGACATTGACAATGGTTGGGACAGGGACTGAAGAGGGGGGTGGCACAGGCTGGAATGGGTGTTTGGGGAGAAAAAGGGACATGTGTAATATTTTAAACAAAAATTTAATATTAAAAAAAAATACAAAGGAAACCCAAGGTATGGGAGAACATATTTGCCAAGGAGGTATCTTATTAGATGCTAATTTCCAAAGTGTACAAATAACTCATAAATTCAACAGGAGAAATACAAACAATCCAATTTAAAAATGGGCAAAGGTCCTGAGTAGACACTTCTCTAAAGAGGACATACAGATGGCCAAGAGACATATGAAAAAGTGCTTAATGTAGCTAATCATCAGAGAAATGAAAATTACAACCACAATGAGGTATCACTTTACAGCTGTCCAAATTACCAGTATCAACAAATAAACAAATGGCATGTGCTGGAGAGGAGGTGGAGAAAGGGGAATCCTGGTACGTTGCTGGTAAGAATGCAGACTGGTGCAACCACTATGGAAAACAGTATGGAGGTTTCTCAAAAAATTAAATATGGAACTATCTTTTGACCCAGTGATCCCACCTCTAGGAACATATCCTAAGAATTCTGAAACACTAATCAAAAATAATATATGCACCCCTATGTTCATAGCAGTGCAATTTTAAATAGCTAAGATCTGGAAGCAGCCCAAGTACCCATCAGTAGATGAGTGGGTAAAACAGCTTTGGGACACTTATACCATGTAATGCTATGCAGCTATACAGAAGAAGTGTCTCACACCAGTTGGGACTGTATGTATGGACTTGGAGAATATTATGCTAAGCGAAATAAGACATGCAGGGAAAAACAAACATCATATGATCTGATTTATGTGTGGAATCTAAAGAACTTAATAAACTGATTAAAAAAATAGATTCAGTGACATGTAAGCATAGATCAGACTGAGGAATCTCAGACTGAAGGTGGGGGTGGGAGGGTGAGTGGGGAGAGGTTAACCAAAGAATTTATATGCATATATGCATATCCCATGGACACAGACAATAATGTAGTGTAGGCCAGCAGAGGGAGATGGGTGCAAGGTGGAAGGTGTCAATGAGGAGAAAAAGCAACATCTGTAATACTTTGAAAAATTAAAAAAAAATAAAATACCACTCACATCCCAGAGTTCTTCCTTTTTCAAATTATCAGATAATTACTTCTATGTTCATCTTTATATACAAATGTCTGTAAAATATCTTGTTTATCCATTAGTGGTGAAAATTGAGTTTCATTCTGAAAGAGTTCAGAATACTAAATCATCATCAAAGTTGGCAATTGTGTAAATAATTAACAATATAGATGAAAACAAAGTGTAATATATTAAATATATTTAAAAAATAATTTCAGTCATATTCTTTAAAAAGCATGCATCTGTAAAATTCATTTTTGAAGAAGCAGTTTTTAATTATGTCTTCATAGTGATGCTCTTCTTTTAAAAAATGAGAAGTTAAGCAGCTGTATAGATTACACAAGGAAAAAACTGGATATTTTATAACAGGGCAAAAACTCCACCTTTACTTCTAAGGCAAGTAGTATAAGGATGCCCTGCAATGATTCCTGTTGGACACAAGTTCTTTGAATATTCATATTTAGTAATGTGGTAGTAGCCTGAACCTCAACATAGGTTCAAATATACTCTCTGTTTATAGTCTATCTGCCCTTTCTACTTATATCAAAATATGATTCTTTGTAACTTTCCAATTTTGGGACTCTTTAATTGTATAATTATTTTTTATTCTTTAATAGCTTTATAAAATTAACGAGTAAGTTTTCTGTAAAGTTTGCTCTTTATAACATTTATGCCTGGATATTTATCCTGAAATATTTACTCTTAAATATTTACTCCTGCACTGTTTACATATATTTGTGTTATGAAGATGATCTTATTGTAACTGATTAGACTTTGTACATACTCTGCATCCAGGAGACAATACATCTTTGAGATCTCACCTTGTAAGAGTTCCAAAAAGTCTACATTTAAGAAGACAAGAGAATAAGCAAGACTGGTTGAAACAGTAAGAGATGCAGGGTAAGAGCATGGATTCCAGAGTCAAACTGCCTGGATATAATCAAATTCAAGCTCCATCAATTATGTGTTATGTAATTGTGCATATTTCACTTAATTTATTTGTATCTGAGTATCCTTAAATATAAATGGAAAATTAATTATCTTATTTACCTTATAGAATAGCTGTAAGAAATAAGTAACATACATAATGTGTTTAGAGCAATGTTTTGACACACTTTTAAATGTAATCAACTGTTATTTATTATTGTAATTATTTTTATTATTAACATGTTCAAATTCCAGCTTTATCACTTACCAAAATGATCTTGTGTAATGAATTAACCCTTCAGGTTTTTCATGTCTAAAATGAGGACTATAAGAAATTTCAGGTTTGTAATGGGAATTAATAGTGTATTATGAAAAGTACTGAACATAGAATTTAGAACTTAGTAAGTGTATAAACTCCATTCCTCTAACTTCTTTTTTGTTTGTTTGATTTTTTCCCTTTAATACTTCAGTATAGGTTAAGAACTTTTTTTAAGAAGATAGTAAAGACAAACAATGGAGACCTGCTTTAAAAATGCTAAGTCTCAATACACTTTATCTGGATCAATCAGTCTTTCTACTTTATTATCCTTATCCCTGACCTCACCATATACACATACTGCTCATGCTGCCCACTGATCCTCCAGCATCCTCTGTTTTTGATGTCATACCAATATTCCCCAATCAACTTTTGCTATCAAAGTTCTGGATAACTTCTTTAGTGGCTTCCCAGACTGTGACCATGTGGCTTAATATATTTTTTAGATCCTGACCAGTCAGGTTTGAGAGTGAGTTTGAATTTGAGCTTTTACAAGGGGAAATGTCTTGATATGTCATCTTTGAGAAAACAAGATAAATTTTTACTAGAATTAAGGAGACTCAGAGGAAAACCCCTTGCCCCAAACAAAATCACCTCAAACTGGCATAAAAATTAGAATGCTAGTGAAAAAGGTGGCTGATGAGTAGACTTCTGAGAAGGTAAATATCCTTCTCTCCTGTAGGAAGTTTCACATGGGAGTCAACATACCCTTAGACCACCAAGTTTCACCCTTTCTTTTTCATGGCACACATAAACTAATTACTAAAATTATGAGACACACAAAAATATATCATAGTTTTTGTCCGTCTCACCCAAAATATGTACAATTTTGATTCATTCACACTGAGTGGCTATTATTGTATTGGCCATTGTCATTTTTTTATTTGACAATCTAAGGGAAACAAAGTCAGTGCCTGACTAGTCAGGTGCTGCATGTTTTAAAAGTTTTTGTGGCAAATGAGCTGAAAATGAGTGTGTTAGTTGTTTAGCTGGTGATCATCCAAAAAAGTGCTCCACAGGGTGTGTTTCAAGTCCTTGAGACCACTTTAGGGATCTGTGAAGTCAAAATAATTTTTATGACACTATTAAGATGTTATTTGCCTTTTTTGCTCTCATCATAAGTATACATTGGAATTTTCCAGAATCTACATGATGAGTGGTGATGTCATCAATTGTGCAATGTGTGATCAAGTATGCCTCATTTAAAAATTTTTCAGTTTTAATTTCTATTATGATAAATGTCAATTGGTATAATTCATAAAAAGAAAAGCTCTTTGGCATTCTAGCAATTTTTTACCTAATTTACAAATGTTTGAGGATCACTAAGGAAGCATTTTATTTGTGTTATGGGATCATTCTCTACCTTATGTCTGGATGTTTTGATGCTAGAAATTGCATAGAATACTCACTTGCTTCCATGAATCTGTGCTTTCTTTTCCCCAGACTCTCATGAAGGCTCAGTTGTGTTCACACATTGTTCTTCTGCCAATTATAGGACAATGTAGTTTCCTTTGACCACAATAATTTTTATAACTTCTTGAGATTCTACATTAGTCTTTTTGATTATTTTGCAAACACACTCTGATATTCCTGATTAGATATGGGTTACATTCTCTTTCTGTAATCATCACATTTACAATTTACCTCTCAGGCTCAGCCATTGGTTCATATTTTTCAAAGTCCCAGACAACTTCCCAGTGTTTCAAATTCTAGATCTTTCTAATGGAGCTTCCACCTTGCATTAACTGTATCAAATCATAGTAAAAACTTAAGAGGAAAAGCAAATAAGGAGTTTGGTAAAATTGTTCCAAGTTAAGTCTTATGATTGTTCTTTGCTATCCTGATTTGATGTAATCATAAAAATCTTTTAGAAATATTCAGACACATAGAATGACAGCTGGAAAATAAAACCATGTTCCTATTCATCTGAAATACATTATGAAAAGGTGATAAAGCGAAAAATTTGAAAGCTTGGAAATATATTAATATAGTATGACACAATCATTCAAGGTAATAGGGTCAAATTGGATAAGGGTCAAAAGAAATTTTATTTTGAACAAATAAGAATTTTACTAAATCTTTAAAATATTATCTACCTTTATTGACCATAATAGCTTACTTTTATTAGATGTTTCCATACCTCTAACTATAAATTAGAAAGACAAGTAAAATATAAGTAGGTTATTAAATTCTGAATTTTTATTTTTATTTTTTTATGCTGTAAAATTTAATTATATATGATCATATCTTATATTCAACTTTTTTTAGTCTTTTTTTGAATACTGAACTAGAGGGTTGAAGTTTCCCTATTTTCAGCTTGGGTGATAGCTGCACAAATTTCAATTAAAAAAAATTTTAAGGTAGAAATAATAATCGCTTTTTCCTCATGAGCTTAAGGGGGAATCAAATTATTCATGAACAAAAAAGTGTTCTGAAAATTAAAGATCTTTTTATGGTCTCCCTAGGAGAGCATAGGCTTCTGTTTGGGTTTAAACTTTTGTTTTACCTCTTACTGGCTGTGTAATTTTAGATATACTATTTAACCTCTCTGAGCCTCACTTAATTCATTGGTAAAATGATAATAAAAAACAACCATGGAAAAACTTCAATTCCCTCTTGAATTTCTTCTAAATAGTTTTTGGGTGCTAACAGTCATGTCAAGGATACTCCATGAAATATTGCTCTTACATATCTAGGGCTCCCATCCCTCTATTCTCTGCCTCAGTGTTGTCATGTCTTTCATAGGTGTAGCAGTTGCTGATGTATTATTATCTGTTATGGAATAACAAATTACTTCAACATTTTGTACATTAAACAATAAACATTCGTCCTGGCAGGTGTGGCTCAGTGGGTTGGGTGTCTTCCCCTGCACCAGGAGAGTGCTGGTTGGATTCCCAGTCATGGGCCCAGGTTTCTTGCTTGATCCCTCGGTAGGTGGTGTGCAAAAGGCAGATGATTGATGTTGAGTTCTCACATCATGTTTCTCTCTCTTCATCTCCCTTCCTCTTCTCTCTCTAAAAAATCAATAAACTATTCTAAAAGATGCATATAAAAAAACACCAATAAACATTTAATATCTCAACCAGTCTATGGGTCAGGAATTCAGAGGTCGCTTAGCTGGGTGCTTCCAGTTCAGGGTCTTTCATGAGTTTTCAGTCAAGATGTTAGTTAGGGCTGTGGTCACCTTAGGTTGACTGGGGCTGAAGCATCTTTTAACAAGATGGTTCACATAACAAGGCTGTTGATAAGAGGCTCAACTCAGTGCTGTGTGGAAGCTGGCTCATACCTGTTATTGCAAGCTAGTTGTTAAAATTTAATAATTTTGCAAGCCAATTATTAAACACAGCCATTAATAAAAACTAAATTATCTAAAATATATTTAAATAAGTGATATTGAAAGCTAAGGTAGTAAATGCTCAAACTCTTCATTTTCTAATTGCTTTACTATATTTTTCTTTTATTGGTGCCCTTGTGGTTAATCATGCCTATTGTATCTGCATGGAGGAAACACTACATAGTTGTGTTCTATTATATAGGCAGTTAGAAATATATGTTACTGGGGAGATGATGACACCTAATTCTCATTTTCTTGTGGGAAAGCTTTCAATCAAGAGACAAAGTGTAGAAAAGCAAGCAAGAATTTATTGACTGCAGCAAAAATATACTTATGTTAAAAAATTAGGAGAGAGGAAACAAGATGATGGCAAAGGTAACAGCTATACCTGCTGCCTCCCACAACCACATCAAAATTACAACTAAAATACAGACCAACCATCACTCAGAACCTCCTGAAAGCTAGATGAACAGAAGTTCTAGAAGGAGGGAACTGAAGGATCAAAGAGACCAGTAGGAGGGACAGAGATATGGGCAGATCAAGGCTGAGTCTCAGAGATGCATCCAGGGCCCAAACCCTTTGCTTCCATTTAAACCCTGGAGAGACATCTCAGCAGTGGAGGTTTCCCAGAGGAGTGAGGGGTCCCAGCTCAACATCAGGCCCCCCAGCCTAGGTATCCAGGGCTGGGAAGAGAAATCCCCACAACTTCAGGCTGTGAAAACCATTAGAGACTGTTGCTGAGGGTTGGGAAGGGTGCAGGAGTCCCAGGCAGCTCCTCTTAAAGTGCCTGTGCATGGATTCACTCAGACTCGCTTCCTCTGAGCTCCAGCACCTGGCAGCAGCTAGAAAGAAAACTGGGACACTTGGAGAGAAACTAACTTGCATGAAATTGGGGTGAGAGGTGGAGGAGCAGCTTTTTTGCAGACAGAAGAGCTAGCAGAGGCCACTGTTCCTTTGGTGAGCCCTCCTCACACAGAGCCTGTAGGCAGGTGCCATATTTGAATCTCAAGCACCTGACTCACACCTTTGGCCCTACCCTGGTGATTCCCCGAGACCCCGCCCCTCCCTACCTGCAAGCTCATCCAAGCCATTTCCAGTGGCTTTTCTATGTAAGTGGCCTCTCAAGCTTCATGCTTAGGACTTTCCTAAAATCTCTCAAACAAGCAGCAGCATGCCCCATAGGGCTTGATAAGTGGACCCAGGCCTGGCACTAGTGGCAGCCTGCATTGGTTTATGGTTTGGCCTCTCCTGGACACCTCCAAGCCTAGTACAAGTAGCAGCCAACTATGGTTTGCTGTGTAGCTCATGCTGGGTGTCCCTGGGCAAGGCACAGGCAAAGGCTGACTTTGCACCTCCCAGGAGGCCCCAGAGACAGTGCACCTGGTGGTCAGACTTGACCATGCTAGATTACAACCCTAACACATCCACAAGAGACAAAATCAAGGGGTGCACTTGGTGAATATCAAAGCTCCACTGAAGTAAATCCTGATCCATAGTGGTGTCTCCAGCACAGCAGCTCTCTGGCTGTAGTTGCAGCTGGACCTCACAGCAGACTGACCTGGGGGTCAGTTCCTCCCAGTGATTCCAACAGCAACCAAGGCTCAACTATAACAGGTCAGAGCACACAGCCCACACAGGGGAGCACTAGAAGACACAGACCAGGTGACTGGGAAAGCTGAGTTACTGGACCCTACAGGACACCTACTACACAAAGACACTCTACAAATTCCAGGAGATATAGCAGCTCCACCTAATACATAGAAATAAACACCAGGAAGCAGTCAAAATGTGGAGGCAAAGAAACATGTCCCAAAGGAAAGATCAGAAGAATTCTCTAGAAGAGGAATTAAATTAAATAGAACCAAGCAAGCTAACAGATACAGAGTTCATAATTTTGGTTATAAGAATGCTCAAGCATATTAGTAAGGCTATTATGAAAACAAGTGAGAGCATTGATGACCTAATGAAATACCTATCAGAAATGAAGACTACACGAACTGAAATGAAGAATAATTTACAGGGAATCAACAGGAAAGTAGAGGACACTGAGAATCAATTGAGCGATTTGGAACATGAGGAAACAAAAAACACCCAGCCAGAAGAGCAAAAAGAAAAAAGAATCCAGAAATATGAAGATAGTATAAGGAGCCTCTGGGACAACTTCAAGCAGCCCAGCATTTGTGTTATTGGGGTACCTGAAGGAGAAGAAAGAGAGCAAGAAATTGAAAACCTATTTGAAAAAATAATTACAGAAAACTTCCCCTACCTGGGGAAAGAAATAGACTTATAAGTCCAGGAAGCACAGAGGGTCCCAAACAAGAGAAACTCAAAGAGGCCCACAGTAAGACATATCATAATTAAAATGTCTAAGGTTAAAGACAAAGAGAGAATCTTAAAAGCAGCAAGAGAAAAGCAATTAGTTACCTACAAGGGTGCACCCATTCCACTAACAGCTGGTTTCTCAACAGGAACCTTGCTGGCCAGAAGGGAATGACAAGAAATATTCAAAGTGATGAAAACCAAGGAACCTACAACCATGACTGCTCTACCCAGCGAAGCTATCATTTAGAACTGAAGGTCAGATAAAGAGCTTCACAGATAAGAAAGAGCTAAAGGAGTTCATCACCACCACACCAGCACTACAGGAAAGGTTGAAGGGTCTTCTTTAACAAGAAGCTAATGAACAAAAGAATCTGACAAACTAAATAGATCCAGAGACATTGATGCATGCAACAGATGATCATATTTCAGAGGGAAGAGGGAACGGGGATGGAGGGTGGGAAAAGATTAACCAAAGAAATTATATGCATATATGCATAACCCATGGACACAGTCAATAATGAGGTGAAGACCTGGGGAGGGGGTGGGAGTGAAGTGGAGGGGTCAGTTGGGGGGAAAAATAGGACACCTGTAATACTGTCAAAAATAAAGATAAATTTAAATATATCTCTATCATCTCTATATCTCTATCTCTATCTCTATCTCTATCTATCTCTATCATCTATATCTATGTCTATATCTATAGCTATATCATCTATATCTATATCTATATCATCTATCTATATCTATCTATCTATCTATCTATCTATCTATCTATCTATCTATCTATCATCTATCATCTATCATCTATCTATATCTATCTATCATCTATCTATCTATCATCTATCTATCTATCTATCATCTATCTATCTATCTATCTATCTATCTATCATCTATCTATCTATCTATCATCTATCTATCATCTATCTATCTATCTATCTATCATCATCTATCTATCTATCATCTATCTAATCTATCATCTATCATCTATCATCTATCATCTATATCTATATGTTGGTGAAAGAAGGCAAGTGCATAGAAAAAGTAACAGGAGAGCCTAGGCTGGGCTGCTTTGGCTCACTGAGTAGTCAGAGAGAGAAAGGGGCCTTGGAGACAGGTTCAGGGGGTAAGCCCAAGATGAGCTGCCACTGCCCATTGCTCCCTTGTTTGCAAGTCTTGTGGGGTTCCTTGGATGAAAGAAGGGGAAAGGAGATGGTGCTGGTGTGCTCCCTGGGGAGGAACACATACTGGGCCCTTTCTCCTGAGTGTATTTATCTCTTTTTTGCAGCTGGAAATCTTAGGAGAGGTTTCAGGGCAGTGTCTCAATAAAATATTCTTCAGCCTCGACCTAGGATCCAGGCAATGGGGATTCGATTCCTGGTCAGGGCACATGCCCGGGTTGTGGGCTCAATCAATGACTCTCTCATCGTTGATCTTTCTATCTCTCTCTCTCCGTCTCCTTTCCTCTAAATCAATAAAGATATATTTAAAAAACAAAAATAAAATAAAATATGCTTCAGCTTTCCAGGTGTGGTCTTTCATGGTCACAACTGACTGATTGGTCGGTGCCAAGACAAGGGACCATTAGTCAGTGTCAGTGGAAATTGTCTTAACCAGAAAACCCTTATTCTTTTTTGTTTAAAGTATTATCTTTAGCTATTTCTCTCTGCTTGCATTTTGCTATAAGCAGTAACATGCATCTAATCAGCACTTTTACTACATTAAAATCACCTTAGCTAAGTCTTCCCATTGACATGCTATATTTTCTAATTTCTATATAACTGCAGGAAAGAGTGTCACTTAACTTTCTGACATGCATAACAGCATTCCTTTTCCTCTAGTTTCCAATATTTTTTTTGTACATCTCCTTTAAGCCCTGGCTCATACCCTCCTCAAAGGCAATCTGGCTTGTATTATCTGTTCACCACACAATAGATTCTCACTAATACTCTGCCCACCATTTTTTTCAAAGTTGCTTTAATATTTTTAGTTATTTGGTACTTTGGTAACCAATTTCCAAGTACTGAAATCTGTCTTAGTTATCTCTTCCTGCATAACAAATTACTCCATAACTTAGAAGCTTAAATTAATAAACATCATTTCATCTATTTGGATCAGGAGCCTACGGCAGCTAGACTGGGTGGTTCTGGCTTGGGATCACTAATGAGGCTGAAGTTAAATTTTTAGCTTGTGGGCAAAGTCAACTGAAGGCTGGACTGGGGCTGGAAGATCTGATTCCACTTACAAAGTTGTTGACAAGAAGCCTCAGTCTGTCACTGGCTTTATACAAGAGTTCTCAGTTTCTCACCATGTATTCTATTCATAGGGCTGCATTTTTTCTTGTCATTCATATTTTATAGAAGATTCTGGGTCAATTTCTGCCAGAAAAGCAAGTAGCAGTTCTGACACAAATAAGGAAGACCACTTGCCTTCTTTATACTCATTGAAATTTTAATTAAATTATAGTTTAAAAATTATAGACCCTTGGGTTTCACTGATCTCCTGTCACAGTCCTTTGACTAAGTCTCTGCGGAGTCAGGTCTGTGGATTATCAGAATGATGGACACTCTGCCTCCCTCCACATTTTCCCTAAACATTAATTGTTATTCCTCACCTCTAGCCTGAGTCTCTTCAAACCTTCATGCACAGAATCCTCAGAGGGTTCCTTCTAACTCCAGGCTTGCTGAATCATATGTGTGCTTGAGCTGGGACATTCTCTGCTACAAATACTAGAAGCAACTAAGAAACTGGAGGTCAATTTGAAGCTAGGTTTAAGATATAAAACTCTTAGTTGACTGAACAAGCAAAGTAATTTCTCAATCTAGGAGGCAGGTTCCTTCTTTTCTCATTTATAGCTCACCTCTGAGTAATCATAATACAAAACATAAATGATGCTTTTGTTGGATATAATTTTTATTATATATGTTTGTGGCAAAATATACTGCTTTAAAGTAGAGACTTCTGTTTGATTTCTGATGAAAATTAGAATGAGAGTCAGGGAAGTATGGAATTCTTTGAAGAGCTGAATGCTTGACATTAAAAAAAATCTCTGAGTACAGTTGTTCAATCAAGGTAAAGAATGCTGCTCATCCAGGTGAGTCTGTGGAATTGTATTGTCATATGTCTGTCTCCACCACTGAGTAACACTCTTGTGATTCCATTTAGTGAACACTGTGGAGCCCCACACACAGGTACTATAGCATGTGCTGGACTGGAATTGTGCCACAAGAAATAGATACACAATAGCCTTTTTAAAATAGACCACATAGACCCAGGGGTGGGGAATGTTGGGCCCTCGGGCCATAAATACATTGAAATCATTTAGTCTGGCCCTGCCAAGGCAGCTGCAGGAGAGACAGGAAATTCAATAAATCTAGAAGCCTTTATCATAGCTAATTTTTAAGTTGATGATTGTGTATGGTATGCAAATGATGTAAATATCCAAATCGCCCTTGTCAGGAAAAAGGTTCCCCACCCCTAACGTAGACTATAGATTATAAAGATAAATGCTGCCATTATTTTTAAAATACTCAGCTAATAAATTATTTCATAAAAGCAATGTAGAATAGTTTAAAATGGGGTCATATGAGAGGATTGCTAGGAATAAAACCGACATAAGGGCTGTGATTTATGATTTGGCTTCATTATTTCATCTTGATTTGAATCAGATAAACCAGAGTTTTGCTAACTTCTTATTCAGTTTTTGAAGGCATTAGGTGATGCAGATTGGAGCAGGCTGTGGTGAAGGAGCCACAGGACTTGGAGAAACAGGGAGAGGAGAGGGCGTGTGGGAGAATTTCAGAAAAAGTAGGAGAGATATTATAGACCTGAAAAACAAGAGGACCTGGGCATCTCCTAAGAAGACAGAAAGGTATAAGAAAAGCTGAAAAAGAATAGGTATATGGAAGCCAAAATCTAGGCACATAAGATAGTGAGTAGTGAGTGATTGCCCCATTTTGCTTGTTGGTCCAAATAGATTCATTGGTTCATTCATTAATTCATCTAGTTGCTCACTTAATCATTTGTTCTCAACAAACTTTTTTCAACAGCTACTCTATGCCAGATACTGGCAAACATTTGTCTAGCCTAAAACATTTGTCTAGTTCAAGGCACTGCCCATTCGTACAGTCAATACCTAAAATGCCAAATATGACAACCATAGCCATCCCCAACAGCCAAGTGTGTATGCTTTTAAACTTCAAGACACTGTAGTGAGACCCATTCCTTTAAAAGCCAAGCTTCAGAAGATCCAGCATATTTCATATCTCAAAGGCAAAAGGATGTGTGAAACCAAATGAAAAGAGGATAGAATACTGACAACACTACCTGGGGGGGTATCTTAAACCAACTGTAGTAGAAGCAACAGTGTTGATCTTTGCTGTTGAAAGGTCAGAGCTGATTTTCAGACAGTGTCTCTGAAATGGTTTTCACTTCTGACACAGTTGCAAGGTCACCGTCAAAGGCAGAAGGCTCCCTGGAATATATTGCATTTTCTATATCTCTGGCTCATTGACATTAGCAATCCAGTAAGTGTGCCTCCTACTCCTGCTTTCCTCCCTCTAGAGGTGTACGGTAACAGGTGCTCCACTGTCTGTTTTTCTTCCTTGGCTTGGTCTTCGCAATATATGATTTTATTAAAAATCATACAAAAAGACGATAGGGAGACGGAATCAAACTCATAATTTTGCATAGCCATTAAGCTAAAGCAGTTACTAGTTTTGTTTAAATATTTTCCAAAAGTAAAAGGAAATATGCAGACCTCTTTCGGCAGGGAGCTTCAGCCCTGATGATGGAGAGATCCTGCTAGCAGAAGTAGCCTTGACGTCTCACACCTATGCTGTGGGATTGAGAGCTGCAGTCCTTGGAAGTTATCATTGTTACTAAATGACAGCATAAAAATTAAAGAAAAATCTACTGAAAATGTCTAGCAGTTAATATTCTTTGAGTTTGTGTTTTAGTATTGCTATATTTTTGAAACGCACTCAAAAGTTTTCCTACCTTGAGTGTAACTTTTGCTACGAAGCTAATTTCCCGCTAATTGACATCTTAATCGTATTGGGCAAGCCTTAAAGGGCTGTCCAGGATGGGAAAAGCACAGCTTGTAACTATTCTACAATTCTGATTATCTAACCACCCACACATTATAACCATGCTGTTATTTAATCATACTTTTTATTTTCAGAAAGGTGCTTAATTTGAACTCAAGCAGCTGAAATAGTTTCATTATTTTAGATAAAACTTGGTTTCTTTCCTTTAGTTCTTAATTACCTTGTTGAACATTATGCAAGCCAGTGTTTCACAAACAACATTGGTCTGTATGCATGTAAGAAAAAGTGATTATCTCTAAACTTAAAATAATTGAGCAATTAATTGAGCCATTTCTGTGCATTTAATTATATTTCATATGAATGAGTAAAATACACTGTGAAGGTTTCTATAAAAATCTCACATTAATTATTTGCTAAGGTCAGAGGAAAGCTTGACCCATCTGAGAATTTGAGTAAAATGTCTGCCCAGATGGATTATTATTAAAAAGAAGCTGGGAGGAAACCCAACATTTTGGCATGTAAGACTTGGAGGACTTTGAGGTTGCTTAATTTTGCTCTATTTCTCAGGTAGAAATGTGCCTTCAGTAGAGACAATTATTTTGAAAAATTTTCTTCATTGATTTTCTATGATTGTTACTTTCCAGCTATTTCAACTAATTATCGCTGTCTCCCCAAAGGCTGATGGAACAAGGAATCTGAGCAGAATTAGGCAAATTTTACTTCATGGCTTATTAGGCATCCACATGCCTGTGTTATAGTGCTAAGTACTGTATCAAAAAAGTAAAATAACTGTTATCCCTGCCTTCCACACGATCACTCCTGAGAATTCACCACAACAACCAGTATCAGCCTAGAGAGAGTGGACAGCTGCATGACAGAATTCCATGCAGTCACGGAGGAAAATGCAAGGTGTGAGGAGAGAGCAGCTCACAAAGAATGAGGAAATACTGACACTATTCACCCCTTTGAGTAATTTCACTTCTTTGTGTGGGAGCAGGAGTTGCTATATTGGGGTTTGACAAGGGCAAAGCAGGGAGGTGGACCAGGAGAGCTGTCATTTTTGTCATTTCACTTTCAACAAGACTGTCAACATTTTAGTCTGTTGTTTCTGGGGTCCTCTCTGAGTTCTGACATTTAATTTAGGTTGTGTGCATTCTCTGTTCTCCTTGTACATGGTGCCCTTTCTGTGTATTGAGGAATGATGAGAAAGCTTGTTGGAGAAAATCACTAACTTTTCTCTCATTGTGCTTGGTACCCTGTGTGGCCTTGCATGTGGTAAGTCATCTAAAATGCACACAAGTTTAGAATATGGAGAAATGAATAGAAGGCCTATATTTTGCTTAGTCACTTTTTGAAATGCCTACATCAATAAATTTAATTAACTTCCCAGCCAAAGATACAGTAATTATGGATATCAACCTTCCTAAAGGGAAAGAGCTCCACAAAGACCTTGATAAAAACTGAAAAAGTGACCCTTGGTTCTTCCATTAGATCAGTGTCTCCTTTTCCTCAGATATTTGGAATGAATTGGTTCAGGGTGGGGTCCAGTCTTCATTAGGTGTTTAAAGCTCTTGTGGTGAGTCTAATGTGCATCCATGTTGAGAACTACTTTAGTAGAGCAACTACATCAAACTTTCAGTATATAAAAATGTAGGACCAATAAGCACGTTTCCTTTTACACAGATTGGTAGAAACATGAGAAAGATTTTGCTAAATTAATTAGATTTGACAAGCTTTAATATAACAAACCCTACTTACTACTAAATTGATTTACTGATCTATACATGATTTGACTTTATTACACTAAAAATATTATAGCAAAATTAATGGAATTCAAAATAAAAAATAGTTTTGTACTTATATGGCCTGGAGAAGTCTAACCATTTCTGTTAATCCTTTGCCTTACAAAGTTGTCATCATTTTGCTGTTTAAATTAAAAGATAGTATTTTATTTTTTCTATCAGTGCATGAATTGCATTGTATTGTCATTGTTTATTTATCTATCCATATCCTCCAATAAACATTTCATAGCTCCATGATACTAAAGATAACATTTTCTTGCACTCTTGTATTCCTAGTACCTAGCACAGTCCTGGTGTGTGTAGTAGATAACATTTGTTAAATGAACTAATGATTGCACATATTATTAATATTAAATGATTTAAGTCAACTAAAGTGCTCAGAATAAGGTTTAGCACATCGAAAGTACACAATGTTTGCTATTATTCATATTCATGAATTATAATATTTGTATAATTTATAAAGTATGAATTCTTGAACCTTTCTTCATTTTGGGGGAAGGTTTTTTCTCATTTTTTGAACATTATAAACCAGATTAGATGAATATTTTCACATATAACTTATTTCCTCTTTTTGATTGCATTCAGAAGCTTTTCAGAAGGGAAATTACCAGATCAATGAATAGGTAATTTTTATAATTTTAAAAAATTATTGCCATGTTACTTTAAAAAATACTCATGGAAATTTTCAAACATATACAAGGAAGCAGAATAGTATAATGAATCCCATATCTCTACCATCCAGCTTCAACAATTATTAATGTTTTGTGATTTATGTTTCATCTAGGCATCATTCTGTTTCCCCATTGTGTGAGCATACTTCAGTTTGTTTATTCAGTTACCTATTTACCTATTGATAGACATTTGAACTAATCCCAGTTTGTCTCTTATCAGTAAAACTCCTGCAATCATTCATGTAAAAGTGTTTTTTGCTTTTACAATATGTTTCATTTTTCCAGGTGGAGATGGTAAATATAGACTTGTGAAGTTTTGAGTGGTATGGTAAGTATGTATTTAGGTTAACAAGAAACTATAAAACCTTTTCCTAAGATGATTAGACTATTTTATATTCTCACCAGCAATGTGTGAGATTTCCAGTTGCTCCATATCTTCACCAACATTTGGAATTTTCAGACATTTTCAATATTAGCCATTTTATTGGTCATATTGATATTTCATGGTATTGATATTTCATGGTTTAGTTTGAATTTCTCTGATAACAATGATGTTGAATATCTTTTAATGTTATCAGCCATTCATATGCCTTTTTTGATGAAGTAATTATTCACACTCTTTGCCTATAATTTTATTGGATTTTTGGCCTTCATATAATAAAGTTTGTTATATATTCTGAATACATGTCCTCTGTTGGAAATCTATACTGATAATATTTTGTCCTGTCTTTGGTTTTCTTGTCATTTTGTTAATAGTGTCATTTGAAGACCTGAAGTTTTAAATTTTAATAAGATCTAACTTATCATATTTTTTCAAGGTTTGTGTTTTTTTGTGTCCTAAGAAAATTTGCATAAATTTCCTCTTCTGTTTTCTTTTAGAATTTTTATAGTTTGAGGGTTTATGTTTAAGGTCTGTAAAACATTTAGAGATAATTTTTGTATGCTATCAGTAGGGGCAGTTTTTCGTTTTTTATATGGATATCCAGTTGCTTTATTACTACTTGTTATAAAGATTATTCATTCCCCTTAACATCTTTGTTAAAAATCAATTCACTACTTATGGGTTTATACATATGCACATGCATGTATAAACAAAAAATGGTTCTATGAATCTCCACCTACCCATGGACCAGCTCAACAACTACTGACCTTTTGCCATTCTTGTTTTGTCTATGCTTTCATTCTTTCCCATCACTAGTTATTGTTTTTCATAGGTTTTTTTAAAAATAAATTTTCCATAAATTTCTTCTGTTTTATAAGTTTAATTTTAATATTTAGGTCTATTATCCATCATAAATTAATTTTTGCATATGGTATGAAATAAAGGTCAAAGTCCATTTATTTTCCGTATGGCTCTTCAGTTGTTTGAGCACATTAAAAAAAATATTTTCCTCTTTCCTATTGAATTCCTTTCATGCTGCTGCTGAAATTCAATTTGATAAGAGTGGATTTAGTTCTGTTCCCCCTCTTTTGTTCCTTTGATCTATTTATACTATGTTACATTTAAGTGCCAGTTTTTATTGTCAGCAGTGATGAAATTTTAAGAGTATAAAATAGTTCCTTAGGCTTGCTTAGAAGGGAAGTTTGAGATGGGCTTGTTTCCACAGGTAAGGGGAAAGGACAGTGGTAGTTCCTGGCATGCAGAGCAAAAACAAGTAAATTATCACCAGTTCCCCCTTGTAATCAAGTTCCTATAGAAAAAAAGGTGAATTTTTGCATGACCACATATTTGTTACCATAGAATATTTTTGTTATACAAAAGAATATAATAAGTTTGAGTGGTTGCTTTTACATTCACTCGCTAGTGAACTTGACATTTTTTCAAAATAAAATAATAAGCTCAGAGATTTAAATTCAAGATGCAGACTAGTCACCAGAAATCTTCTATGATTTCCTTAAAAGAAATTCTCAGATTTCTGAAAACTAGATTCAGAGTTGAACCTGGTGGGTGAGTAAACTACAATTTATCTCTAGGTGGTAAGAGGAAACAGCATGACTGGTGACTAGAGTGGACCTTTTTATATGTTGTACACTTTCCCATCAAAAGAAAAAAATAGTAATTTTTACTGACATAGCCAGTGAGACACCATTTGAAGGATTCCTATGTAATTTTTTGCCACCATGTTTGACAATATGATTTTGAAAAGATTTTATTGCAATAACCCTTGAAAATATTTACATCTATAAGTTACTCAGAAGATAAATTCTGAGGTCAAGGAGCAAAGATATGCCATCAATGAACCTCAGACAGTATGACAAACAGTTCAGCTTGCTATATTGAGGAACTGACCAACACAGGGCAGCTTTAGACACAAAATACAAAAACATAGGTGACAAACTGAGTTTAATAAATTGATTTTGATTATAAAGCTCAATCCAAGGCTCTTATTGAAGACATTTAATAGTTCCATGAGGTATGAAAATTGAGCAGGATAGTGAATAGTGTGTTATAATGGAAAGAGATGGGAAGAATTGGAGCCTTACTGACCTTGTTTTGGATCTTGGCTTGAACATTTATTAGCCATGTAATCTTTAACAGGGTTTTTAGTTCTTACCTGGTAAAAATAGAACTAAACCTACCTCGTAGGGTTTTAAATGAAGATTGAATGAAGTAAAGTCTAAAGTGGCACAAGGTGGGTGCCACAAACTTTTTTCTCCCAACACTATTGCTCAGCTTTCTTCTTAGGTATTTTAGGCAATTGAAGAAGACATGTATACTTTTAGGCCAAGAAAATAAATCAATGCTTTGCAAAGCTTAACATACATTTGATTTACCTGGAATGTTAAAATGTAGCTTGTGCTTCAGAAGGTCTGGGGTGGGGTCTGAGATTCTTTGTTTCTAACAGACTACCAGACAATGAGGACATTGCATTTTGCAGACCACTTTTGAGTAGCCAGGAGTCAGATCCTGTAACTTCTGTTGTCACACAGTGGGAGTGTCCTTGGGTAATGACTACACACTGCAGGAATAAGCTGGCTTTCAGGACAGTTCAGATCTTGGAGTAGTCTGATTGATCATTATGTAATATCCTGCGGTTTCTGTGAAATGATGAGTACTTGTCTAAATGGACCAGAAATCCACGCAAAATATAACCACAATATAAAAAATAGTAACTCTCATTAAAAAATTGAAATAAAAAGACAAGTTTGTTTGTTTGTTTTTAAACTTCACCTGAGGATATGTTTTCATTGATTCCAGAGAGAGGAAGGGAGATGGAGAGAGAGAAACATCGATGTGAGAAACATCAATCTGCTGCCTCCCAAGAACACCCCAAAAGGGAAGCGAACCTGCACCTGGTCATGTGTACTGAGTGGGAATCGAACATGTGAATTTTCAGTGTACAGGACTATGTTCCAACCAACTGAGCCACACTGGCTAGGGCAAAAAGACAAATTTTCTATAGTCTTTTTAACTAAAAACTATTTCATCTGGCTTAAATATTTTGTTTACTTTTGGAAATTAAAGAATCATGCATGTGGGTGGAGTTTTTTAGTTTTTTGTTTTACACTTTGATATTTAGTGATACAATCAAGGACTATATATAGTGCAAAGACCCAATTTTTGTTGAGACTGTTTTCAATAATTTTTTGAATTTTTAATGAATTTATTGGTGTGATATTGGTTAATAAAATTATATGGATTTCAAGTGTACAGTTTTATAAGCGGTATATTGCATTGTCTGTTCACCACCCAAAGTCAAGTATTCCATCACCATTGATCCCCTTTACCCTTGTATACCTCCCCCTGCCTTTCCCTCTGGTAATCACCAGACTGTTTGTGCCTATGAGTTTTTGTTTTTATTTGTGTTCTTGCCTAATCCCTTCACCTTTTTCACCCAGCCCCTCAACCACCCTCTGCTCTGGCAACTGTCAATAGGTTCACTACCTATGAATCTGTTTCTATTTTTTACTAGTTTATTTTGTTCATTAGATTCCACACATAAGTGAAATAATATGGAATTTCTCTTTCTCTGACTGGCTTATTTCACTTAGCATAATACTCTCAAGGTCTAACCATGCTTTAGCAAAAGGTACAATTTCTTTCTTTTTTTGTGGGTGAGTAGTATTTCACTGTGTAAATGTGCCACAGGTTTTTATCCACTCATCTACTGATGGACACTTGGGCTAGTCCAAATTTTGGCTATTGTAAATAATGCTGCAATGAACATAGGAGCGCATATGTTCTTTTGACTGAGTGTTTTGGACTTCAGATATATTCCCAGAAGTGGAATAAATGGGATTTAAGGCAGTTCCATTTTTAATTTTTTGAGGTAATTCCATACTATTTTCTATAGTGGCTGCACCAATCTGCATTCCCACCAACAATGCATCAGGATTCCCTTTTTTCCACATCCTTGCCAACATTTGTTGTTTGTTGATTTATTGGTGATAGTCATTCTGACAGATGTGATGTGATATCTCATGGTGGTTTTAATTTGCATCTCTCAGATGATCAGTGATGTTGAGTATCTTTTCATATGTCTGTTGGCCATCTGTATGTCCTCTTTGAAGAAGTATCTATTCAGGTCTTTTGTCCATTTTTAATTGGAATGTTTGTTTTTATGATGTTGAGTTGTATAGGTCCTTTGTAGACTTTGGATATTAACCCCTTATCAAATGTATCACTGGGGAATCCGTTCCTCCATTCAGTGGGTTTTCTTTTCATTCTGATGATGGTTTCCTCTGCTGTGCAAAAACTTTTTAGTATGATGTAGTTCCTTTTTTTTTTCTTGCTTGAGGAGACATATCAGAAAAAAATATTTCTAAGCGAAATGCTGGAAACTTTACTGTCTATGTTTTCTTCTAAAATTTTTATGCTTTCAGGCCTTACTTTTAAATTTTCAATCCATTTTGAGTTTATTCTTGTGTGCTGTGTAAAAAGGTGGTATAATTTCTTTTGCTCATATCTGTCCAATTTTCCCAACACCATTTATTGAATTAGAGTGTCTTTACCACATTGTATGTTCTTGCTTCCTTTGTCAAATATTGTTTGACTGTAAAGGCATAGATTTATTTCTGGGCTCTCTATTTTGTTTCATTGATCTATATGTCTGTTTTTATGGCAGTAATATACTGTTTTGATTACTATGGCCTTGTAATATAGGTTGATAGCAGGTAGTGGGATTCCTCTAACTTTGTTCTTCTTTTCCAAGATTGCTGTTGCTATTGCGAGTCTTTTGTGATTCCACAAAAAGTTTTGGATTATTTGTTCTAGCTCTGTGAAATACGTCATTGGTACCTTGACAGGAATTGTGTTGAATCTATAGATTGCTTTGGGTAGTATGGACATTTTAATATTGTTAATTCTTTCTATCCATTAACATAGTATATGCTTTAACTTATTTGTCTTCTTTCATTTCTTTCTTCAGCGCCTTATAATTTCCCAGGTACAGGACTTTTACATTCTTGGTTAAATTTAATACCACGTATTTTATTTTATTATTTTATTTTATATTTTATTTTATTTTTATTTTGTTTTATATTTTATTATTTTATTTTATTTATTTTTGATACAATTGTAGATGAGATTGTTTTTTTAGTTTCTCTATCTGATGGTTCATTATTGGTGTATAAAAATGCAACTGATGTATGGATATTTATTTTGTATCCTGTTACTTTACTGAATTCTTTTATCAGTTCTAATAGTGTTTTAGTGGAATCTTTAGGGTTTTCTATGTACAATATCATGTCATCTGCAAATAATGACAGTTTTACTTCCTCCTTTCCAATTTGGATGTATTTTAGGTATTGTTCTTGTCTGATTGTTGTGGCTAGGACTTCCAGTACTATGTTGAATAAGAGTGGTGAAAGTGGACCTTCTTGTCTTGTTCCTGCTCTTAAGGGAAACACTTTTAATTTTTCCCCGTAGAGTACGCTATTGGCTGTAGATTTGTCATATATGGTTTTTATTATGTTGAGTTATGTCCTATTTATTCCCACTTTGCTGATAGTTTTAATCATAAATGGGTGCTGGATTTTATCATGCTTTTTCTTTATCTATTGATATGATCATGTGGTATTTACCCTTTACTTTGTTGATATGGTATATAAAGTTTATTGATTTGTCTATGTTGTACCAATCTTGTATCCTCAGAATAAGTCCCACTTCATAATGGTGTATGATCTTTTTATGTATTGCTGCATATGATTTTCTAATATTTTGTAGAGGATTTTAGCATCTATATTCATCAGGGATTTGGGCCTATAATTTTTTGTTGTTGTATGGTCTTTATCTGGTTTTGAAATTAGGATAATGCAGGCCTCATAAAATGAGCTTGGCTGTCTTCCAGCCTCTTGAATTTTTTGGGATAGTGTGAGAGGGATATGTGTTCATTCTTCTTTGAATGTTTGGTAAAATTGGCCTGTGAAATCATCCATTCTAGGACTTTTGTTTGTTGGGATTTTTTTGATTACTGGTTCAATTTTATTAGTTGTAATTGGCCTAGTCACATTTTCATATTCTTTCTGATTCAGTGTTGGAAGATTGTATGTTCTAGGAGAATTTGTTGGCATATAGTTGTTCCTAATATTTTCTTCCAATCCTTTGCATTTCTGTGGTATCTGTTGTTACTCCCTCCTTTTTTCTTGATGAGTCTAGTTAAAGGTTTTTCAATCTTGTTTATCTTTCCAAAGAACCAGCTCTTGGTTCCATTGATCTTTTTGTATTTTTTTAAAACTCTATTTCATTTATTTTGGCTCTGATCTTTAGTATTTCCTTGTTTCTATTCACTTTGGGCTTTGTTTGTTGTTCTTTTTGTAGTTCCTGTAAGGGCAAATTAAAATTGTTTATTTGAGATTTTTTCCCCCTGTGTCTTATTTGAGATTTTTTCCTATGAGTCTTATTTTCTTATCCACTCAGCTACCCCATGCTCCCTTTTGATGGGAGCATTTAAGCCATTTACATTTAAAGTAAGTATTGGTAGGTATGTATTTATTGCCATTTTATTCTTTGTAACTATTTTTGTTTTTGTTTTTTTCTAAAGCAGACCCTTCAACATTTCTTGTAAGTATGGTTTGGTGAGAATAAACTCCTTTATCTTTTGTTGTTGTTGTCTGGGAAGCTGTTTATTTCTTCTTCAATTTAAATGATAGCTTTTCTGGGTAAAGTAGTTTTGGTTGTAGGTCCTTGCTTTTCATCCTTTGAATATTTGAGGCCAATTTCTTCTGGCTTGAAATGTTTCTGTTAGTCTTATGGGAGCTTCCTTGTAGGTAAAAAAGGGTCCTTTTCTTGCATCTTTTAAGATTCTCTCTGTCTTTAACCTTTGTCGTTTTAATTTTGATGTGTCTTGGTGCAGACCTCTTTGAATTCATCTTGTTTGGGACTCTGTGTTTTCTGGACTTGTGTGTCTTTTTTCTGTATTAAGTTAGGGAAGTTTTCAGTCATTTCTTCAAATGGGTTCTCAATTCTTTTTTCTCTCTGTTATCCTTCTGGCGCCCTTATGATGTGGATGTTGTTATGCCTCATGTTTTTCCAAAGTTTTCTTAGCTCTCCTCATTTTGAAAATTATTTTTCCTGCTCTAATTGGATATTTTCTGCCATGTTGTTTTCCAATTTGCTAATTTGATTGTGTGCTTCATCCAACCTACTGTTTATTACTTCTAGTGTATTCTTGATTTCAGATATTGTATTTTTTATTTCTGACTGGTTCTATTTCATGGTTTCTATGCCCCTCTTCATGCTGTTGATGTTCTCCCTAAGTTATTTGAAGTTTACACTAAGTTTTGTGAGTATCCTTATAACCATTTTTTTCAGCTCTATATGTGGTAAATTGCTTTCTTCCATTTCATTTAGCTCTTTTTATGAAGATTTCTCTTTTCCTTTTATCTGGGGCATGTTTCTTTGTCTCCTCATTTTGCCTACATTTTTATGTTTGTTTCTATTTATTAGGCTGATCTGGTATGTCCCCCCAGTGTGGTAGGGTGACTTAATGTAGTAGGTGTCCTATGGGGCCTAGTGGCTCAGTCTACTTGATCACCTAAGCTGGATGCTCCAGGAATCTCCCATGTGTGCATTATGTGAGTCCTCTTGTTGTAGTTGAGTTTTGATTACTGTTGTTCCATTTGTGCATGAGGTAAACCCTTAGTATGGCTGTGAGGATCAACTTCAACCACAGTGTACAAGCTTCTGTGTAGGAGCTGACCACAGGAAATAGAATTTACCTCAGTAGGGTGTGGTGTCTGCGAAAATCTCCCTTTAGATATGCAAATTTTGAAGCTAATTGGATCTTGCTCCAATGTTTTCTGAAGCTAGTCATTGGGTATGTTGGTTCTGAGGCCTCTTAGGAGGGACTGTTGTGCTGGTCAATGTCAGAGCTGCCTGTGACTGGTCCAAGGCTACCTGTTTGCAGCTACAAAGTGATTCACAATCTGTGGCTACTTCTGTTGGGCTTGGGTATGTGTGGAAAGGACCTTACCTCAGAGTCACACAACTTATCTGTCTCATATTCTTCCTAGACTTCTTGGGGAGTTGCACTGGGCAAGTTAGGGCAACCAAGAGCCCAGACGGTGAGGCTATCAAATCTCTGGTGAGGATGAAGTTCAGGCAGGTTCACAGGGAAAGAGGGGGAAATGGCCCCCACCTCAAAGCCACACAGCTCAGTCACTGACACCCCCTGGGTCTGCCCTGACCTCTGAATTCTGGCCCAGGCAGCTCTGCAGGTTTGGGCAATAGGGAGTCCAGTGGCTGAGGCTATTGCATTTTCCCAGGCTGATGTCGTAAGGAGAGATGTGCTCCATCCATGAATGATGGCATCTGTGGTGTGGGTGGGGGACTCATCACAAGAATCCTGGTGGCTATCCCTTCAGCTCTTTCTCCAGAGCCACAAACCCCAGCCTCTCTTCACAGGACTCTAGTCCACTCAACTCTCCTTCTGCTGGAGCCCAGAGTGAGGGGCTGCAAACAATATTTTGTGCATCGGCACTTTAAGAGGGTGCCTACAACTCTAGCAGACTGCTATCTCTCTCTTGTGGACAGGGTCCTCGCTGATTTTCAAAACCAGATATTATGTGGGTGCTTCTTCCCAGCCCTGGTGCTCTGGCCTGGGGAGTCAGTGTGGGATGGAGATCCCATACTTCTCAGGGGGAACTTTTGCAACAGAGATATCCCTCTGGAATCTCAGTAGTTTTTCATGTCTCCACTTTCCCTGCAAGTCTGTGTTACTTCTTCTTTAAATCCTTGGTTATAAGACTTCTGTTCAGTTAGTTTTCAGTTGGCTATTCAGGTTGATTGTCTTATATTTTAGTTGTAACTCCAGTTTGGTTCTGGGAAGAGGTGAGTGTACCTTCCACTACTGTGCCACCACCTGGAATGGCCAGTAATTTTGAATTGCAATATTTTTATGTTATTTTTTTCTTAGGGCCTGAGTTGCAGAACATTAGAAATACCAACTAATTTCATGGTCCATGATTTAACATAAGCCATTAATTCAATTCTAGATATTTAAAAGATATTTTAAACAGCAAGGACAGTGGAAATTGCTAATCATCTCAAAATGTGACATTGTTATAATAGCAGCAAAAAGATGTGCAATCACCTAGTCATTTGGTTCTTAAAAATGCTCAGAGACCTTGATGCAGCCCATCAAGGCTTGCAAAAGGACCAACATGCCTTTGGCTAGAGATTTACTACATCTGTCCTTGGAAGAGGAAAAGAAAAAATAAACAAAAAGAAAGGGTTAGTTCAAAGCCCAAATTCTTATTTTATGGATGTATAATGTCGAGGTTGCTATAAGCACCACAGCTTTCAGCCATGCTCAGGAGGTGGATCTCTATGTAGGTTGTTTAATAGTGTTATAACAGTTGATAGTAGGGAAAGCTAGACTCATAGAAGGGTGCTCACTTAGAAGAAAGCAACACTGATGATCCACACAACTTCCTGAATTTGTGCTATGTCACAGAAAGCCTTATCAGTTCAGTATTTCTAGTTAATCTACCAGGATAATGTAACTACATTTAATTTTGTAAGTATACAACAGTGATCTATTTTGGTGTCTGTTTCTCAATAAAGTTTTGATTATGGGCCAAAAAAAAAAAAAAAATCCATCACACTGGAGGAGAAAACTTAATCCATACAGTGTAAAAAGAAAATAAGTAGTGTAAATTGATTCTTAGAAGGCAGAGATTATGAAGATGAAATGACCATCCTTGCTGTGAGATAGTCATCTCAATATTAGAGGCACAGAAACTGTATAAACACAAATGAATTGATGATTTCATGAATCTTCATCATTTTTACTTATATTTTGAACTTTATCATGTAGCTAAAATCTAGCTACATTTTGTTCCCAAAGGGAAAAAATATGGTAAAAATGATATTTGGAAAGATGACTAAGGACTAATTTTTAAATGTATTCAGCAAAAGAAAAATATTAAGTATTAAAACCTCCTAGATCTGGGCCTTTGGCTGTTTAACAAAGTACATATATCTCTGAAGCAGAGTGTAGGAATTGTAGTCACATGGCTTTCCTTCTATGTACTTGAAATCAAAGAGATAGAAGCAGGAGCACTCCATCACTCAGCTTTTCCTAAATAATAGATATGAAACTTCTTGAATTTAATAAACTTTGGAAAACCAAAAACTTTTTCAGTTCTCTTTTGGAGGCCATAATGTCAGTTTAATTTATGTGTGGAACAATAGTGTTGATAATAATAAAAGTCACATAGCTAGTAAGCAGTAAAAGAGTAAGAAGTAAGTAGTAGACAATGAAAGCAGAATGAGAAGAGAAGAGTTCTGTTAGACCCCACATCTGTGCTCATTACCACTGTGCTATCTTGACTCAGTAGGTAGATTAGCTGATATTTGCAACTCTAAAATGATGTGAGATCATGTTTTCATTTTTTTTCTCCAAGCAAATGCCTACACAAACTATTAAACAAGATGTTTTTTCATCTTATTTTTAATATTTGTAGGGATGACATCTTTTAAACTATATTACTGAAGTCTTTCTGTATAGTCACAGTTATAGTAAAAGTATTTTTTTGTTGTTGTTCTTTAAGTATTCTCTTTTGATATAATTTCAGCACAATTCTTCAAATATTCCTATTTATAATTGTGATAATGTGTTACAAATGTGAAAAGAGGTTATCTGATATCTTGTCTTTGCTAAGATATATATTGTCAACATTTTTCCCTCATATCTTCACAATTCTCTTTTCTGATAGCTTGTTGCATTCCCTCCTCCTCCTCCTCCCTGCAATTTCTTCTCATTCCTCTTAATCTGTTTTGTCAAAATACATACATTTATTTATTCAACACACATTTAAGTGTTATTACATGTCAGGCACTCTCTTAGATGCTGAGAATATCAAAATGAACAATTTCTCCAGAATTTATGGCTAGTAATAAAGATAGACAAGAAACCGATTGCTATAATATTAAGCATGATGACTTTATGTGAGAAAGGCTATACAAATATCAAAATAAAGTCCCTGGAGGAAGAGGTGCTTAAAGTGAATGTGGAAGGGAGAAGATGAAGAAAGCCATTCAGAATAACAGGGACATCACTTTGTGAGCAAAAGAGGTGTGAAAGAGCCCAGTATGGTCAGGAAATAGACAGGTAGTTAGAAATGGTTGCCTGGGAGAGCTCAGGTCAGGAATGATACAAAGCTGGAGAGGTGGACTGTGTTCAGGTAATGAAAGGCCTGTGATTCAACTGGGGATTTTAAACTTGATGCCCAACATTTTGGAAAATAAATAAAAGATTTAAAGCAGGGAAGTGATATGATGAGATAACCATTTTCCAATAATCTTTCTGAAGAAGAAAGCACTAGGAACTGTCAAAGATGGTATAGAGATGAAGTTTTCATTCACAATATAGTCTTTGAGGAGAAATAACTATTTCTCAGAATTGGCACTTCCCGCCCAGCAGAGCATGGCTCAGCGGTTGAGCATCGACCTAGGATCCAGGAGATCGGGGTTGCAGGCTGGATCCCCAGTCAAGGGTGTGCAGGAGGCAGCCAATCAATGACTCTCTCATCATTGATGTTTCTATCTCTCTCTCTCTCCCTCTCCTTTCCTCTCTCTGAAATCAATAAAGATATATTTAAAAAAAAAAAGAATTGGCACTTCCCCACCAGTTTTATTGATATATATTTGACATTCACATTGTGCAGGTTTAAGGTGTATAATGTTATGATTTGATGTATGTATACATTGTGAAATGATTACCATAATAGGTTAGTTAACCCATCATTCTTCATCTTACATAATTACTTCTTTTTTTGTGGTGAGGAATTTTAAGATATATTCTCTTAGCAACGTTGAAGTATACATTGTGGTATTGGTAACTATAGTCACCATGCTGTACATTAGATTCCCAGAAATTATCTTGTAATGAAGTCTGCACCACATTTACCCTTTGACCACATTTACCCTTTTTGCCCATCCCCCTGCCCTGGCAACCACCAATCTATTCTCTGTTTCTATGAGTTTTTTTGTTTGTTTGTTTTTCAAAAGATTCTACATACATGTGAGATACAGTATTTGTCCTTTTTTGACTTATTTCCCTTACTATAATGCTTTCTAGTTTCATCTATGTTGTGGCAAATGGCACGATTTCCTTTTTTTCTGTGGCTGAATAATATTCCATTGCATATATGAATCACATTTTCTTTATCTGTTTATGTGTTGACATACACTTAGACTGTTTCCATGTCTTGACTATTATAAATAATACTTCAGTGAACATGAGGTGCAAACATCTCTTCAAGATAGTAATTTTATTTGCTTTAGATAAATACACAGAAGTGGGATTGCTGAATCATATAATAGTTATATTTTAAGTTTTTGAGGAACTTAAATACTGTTTCCATAGTGGCTGTATAAATTTACCTTCCCACCAACAGTGCTCAAGGTTTTCCTTTCTTTCACATTCTCACCAACATTTATCTTTTGTTTGTTTTTTGTTTTGTTTTGTTTTGTTTGTTTTTTAATATATCTTTATTGATTTCAGAGAGAGGAAAGGAGAAGGAGAGAGAGAGATAGAAACATCAATGATGAGAAAGTCATTGATCAGCTGCAGCCCACAACCCCGGCATGTGCCCTGATCGGCAATCGAACCCAGATCGCCTGGATCCTAGGTGGATGCTCAACCACTGAGCCATGCCTGGCTGGGCTATCTTTTGTTTTTTTGATTATAGCCATTCTAACATGTTTGAAGTGATATCTCATTGTGGTTTTGATTTGCATTTGCCTGGTGATTAGTGAGTGATGCTGAGTTCCTTTTCATGCATGTGTTGGCCATCTGTATATCTTCTCTGGGAAAATGTCTATTCAGGTCCTTTGTCAATTTTAAATTGTATTACTATTATTAGTAATTATTATTTTGCTCTTGAGTTGTGTAAGTTCCTTATATATTTTGGATATTAACCCAGTATCAGATATTTGATTTGCAAATATTTCCTTCCATTCCATAGTGTGCCTTTTCTTTTTGCCAATTGTTTCTTTTACTGAGCAGAAGCTTTTTAGATTGATGTACTCCAACTTATTTATTTTTTTGTCAGGGTCCAGTCCCAGTGGTCCAGGGGTCCCCAAAGGTGTGGACAGGGTCGGCAAAGACTGATGGAAGGATACGGAGGCAGCGTTCAGAGCATCAGGACAATCAGCTTCTCCCTTTATTGCCTTGTTACAACTGTATTTATACTATTTGATTTTATTGCTGGTTAAACAACATGTCATCATGCTTTGTTCTGGTTTCTGTTTTGGCCTTTCACAGTTAATGAATATACATTTTTATCTGACCTTTGCTAAAGAATTTACATCTGTTTAGGTATGTTAATTTTTAGTCTTACTTATTGTTTATATTTCTATAGGCTATTCTACAGGTTAATATCTAGTTTATTATTTATATTCTGAAGTTACTATTCTATTGCTCTATCACATAGCTAAAAGGAGAATAACTAAACCAGCTTTTCTTATATAAAGATTATGCAAGTCCTAAGTAAGGGTTATGTAGCTTGTGCGTTATTGTTTTTAGCTATGGTGATTGACTGCCTGCCTGGCACCTAGCCTTGGTCTCTCCGTTTACATTCCCTGCAGCAGTCCATCCTTATTGTAATATTCTTGTATATGATAAGGTTTCAGGTGTAGATTGAAATAATCTCTTTCCTAGACTGCTCTTTCCTTGTGGGGATTCCCAGTGTTTTCCATTAATATAAACATCCCCTGGTATACATTCCTTAGTGGGAACTCACTGGTGGACTCCCTGTGGCTTGCCTCGGGCCGGCAAATCAGCAGGGGCCCAGACCCAGGCCTTTTCCCCGGTGGGGAACTTCCTGTGGTAATGGGCCTAACAAGTCCTAAACTTTCTTCTGACAGTCTGAGTTCCTCATCAGCAGCACATTATTTTCCCGTACTGCTTGGGGCTTTTATTGAATCATTGTCTTTTCCAGTTCTATCAGACTCCCCTGCTAGGGAAAAGTTTCCAGCTAGGGCAATGCCCTTTTCTGGTGCAGTGACTCAGGTAAGGACACAGAGCATTAGAAAGGGGAACAAGCATGGGAAGAGAGATATGCCATACACCAAGTCCCATGGAGCATTGGCTGTGCAAATGTCTCCTCCTTGAAGGACTGTGTCAAGCAGCAAGGATGGAACGGCTTCCAGCAATTTTTGCTTTTGTTGCTTGTGTTTTTGGTATCACATCCAAGAAATCACTGTCAAGACCAATGTCAAGAAGCTTTTCCAAATGTCAAAAGCTTCCTGATATTGTTTTCTTCTAGTAGTTTTATGGTTTCAGGACTTACATTTAAGTCTTTAATCTACCCTGAGTTAAATTTTATGAGCAGTGTTCTGATAGGAGTCCAGTTTTATTCTTTTGCATGTGAATAAGAATTTATCACTTTTATCAGGTACCTGTAAAAGCCAGCAGGTTTAATGGGGACATGGGGGCTAATGGGGAAAAGTGAGTCACCTGGGAGCATGGAAAGCCAGGCATGGGGATTAACTTGACTGTGAGTCTGACTTCCTATGGAGCCCAAATCACAATTTTATTGTAACTAACCTGAGTTGATCCAGTTTAGTTCAGTCTCCAAGAGAATCCAACCTGTGTGTAGGGAGCTGAACAAGAGTGTTTTAGTTGAGTTATTCTCATAGCTGCATGACAAACCCCTGACATTTTCTGGGGGTTTGCAAAGCACAGTGCAGCCTCATGTGTATGGTTGCCAAAGGGCACAAATGCTTAGATTGGAGTAGAAGTCTAGCAATGCAGACCTTGGACATGAGGTCTACTCAACATTTTGGGTTGAAAATGAGAGGACAGTCTTAGGAATCATGGCAGCATCTAGAAATATTGGATACTACCTTAGTCTTGCAGGACTAAATCCCAACTCTTGTCCCCAGTGGAGTTCTTATGCTATCACACCTGGTTATACTTGTCTCAGGAGCTGAGTATGTAAAGATCTTCAATACCTGCTCACAACTGAGACTCTGCAGACTGGGGTTATTGGAGAAATATCACTGTGTGTATCACTCAGGTCCTGGCAGAGTTAGTTGATTCAATTAATCTTGATTCAAAGATTTAATTGAAAACCATTTAATTAGGGACTATTTACAGAGGAGCGGGTAAGGTTAAGGTAACCAGTATGAAATGGTGAAGCACTCAGGTGCTTGGAAGAACAGAAAACTATTCAGTTCCCTAGGCCTAGAGAGATAAGGGAGATAGTATTGTTGAACCTAGATGAGACCTGTAGCCAAAGGAGTAGCCACCCACAGGATGTGTGATCACAGGTAGAGGAGAGGAGTCCAGCCTCATACCATGGCCCAGTCTCCTGCCAGGGCCTTCAAGTGGAAGCCGGGGGGTAGGTCTGGTGAAGTAGTTAACAGAAGTCAGCCTCACAAGGCCAAGCAAGGTAGAGAAAGATAAAAAATTGACCTAAAAAGGAAATCAGGGAATAATCAGTACAGAAAATTTGCTTTTCAACATGTTCCAAAACAGCTTTATTTTCCCCTAGCCAGTGATTCAACTTTTGTCAAGGTTGCCAACAAACTCGTGTTACTAAATACAAAGAATAAATCTCTTCCTTTTTCTTGAGCTTCCAGGAGCAATCAGCACAGTCTGGTCTTTCTGGAAACAGCACGTTTTCATAGCCCCTCTCTTTCTGTCCAACATTTGAATGCTCAAAGACCTCAGATAGAGGTATATCAGTTTTGTGGGACCTGAGGCTTATACAATGTAGGGTGAATTTTTTTAAGTAAAAAGGTACAAAATTATAAATACAAAAATAAGTATAAAAATAAATATTTATTGAGAAAGAGAAATTATAAGAAATTTTGAAAATGTTTATAAATACCACAAACATGAAATTAAAAAAAATATACATTTTTTAACTAAATTATTGTATGGTGTGGCTCAATAGTCCTTTTTTTTCTCCTACAGTTTTGGCTGCATACTTTTGGTCACATCTTTATGAACGATGATTTTGCAATATTTTTTATAAAAACACTGCAAAAAGAATTCAGTATTTCTTTTGGTTCATCAAAAACAATTTTATATTACGTTTAGTTTAGTGACTTTTCTTTAAGCTGTATAATTTATTTTTGATAATGCCATATAAAAATTTAGTGACATTTTATAAAATTTTAGATCACTTTATAAAATGGATGATTTGTACAATTTCTATCAAGTTTCTTTCATACTTAAACTGTAAAATTTTAAGACATGTCAAGTTTTCTGGTGCAGTGATTAATTATAATTAATCTGAAATGACAATACTCATTAATCATTTGTCAACAATGTCCACATTGCAGTGAGGTAGTAAAAGATTTATGTTAACTTGTACATCTTTAGTATTATGTTCCAAATCAACAAGAGCTTTAATTTCTTTCTAATGTGCTCTTAATACTCACTTCTTCACATTAATGGGATTATTAAAAAATAGGAAATCTATTTTTTAGCTGTATTCTAGAACACCTTCTTACACCACACACATAAATAAACTCTAAATGGATTAAAGACTAAAATGTAAGACTAGAAACCATAAAAATTCTAGAAGAAAACATAAGCAGTAAATCTCAGACATTTCTCAGCAATATTTTTTCTGATATATTTCCTTGGACAAGGGAAACAAAAGAAAAAATAAACAAATGAGACTACATCAAACTAAAAAGTTTTTGTACAGTAGAAGAAACCTTCATCAAAATGAATAAAAAACCCACTGAATGGATAACATGTTCACAATGATACACCCGATAAGGGGTTAATATCCAAAATTGATAAAGAACTTTTACAACTCAACACAATAAAAATAAACATTCCAATTAAAAAATGGGCAAAGGACCTGAATAGACACTTCTCCAAAGAAGGCATACAGATGGCCAACAGACTTATGAAAAGATGCTCAACCTCACTAATCATCAGAGAGATGCAAATTAAAACTACAATGAGGTATCCCCTGACACATGTCAGAATGGCTATCATCAATAAATCAATAAACAACTAGTGTTGGTGAATATGTGGAGAAAAGGGAGCCCTTGTGCACTGTTGCTGAGAACGCAGGTTGGTGCAACCACTATGAAAAGCAGTATGGTGTCAACTCAAAAAATTAAAATGAAACTGCCTTATTACCCGGGGATTCCAATTCTGGGAATATATCCAAAGAAACCCCAAACACTAACTCAAATGAATATATGTACCTCTATGTTTGTTGCAGCATTATTTACAGTACCCAAGATATGGAAGCAGCCCAGGTATCTATCTGTAGATGAATTGATATAAAAGCTGTGGTACATTTACACAATGGAATACTATATGGCTATTAAAAAAAAAGGAAATCTTACCATTTAATACAGCATGGATGGACCTGAAGAGTAATATGCTAAGTGAAATAAGTCAGTCAGAGAAAGACAAATGCCATATAATTTCACTTATATGTGGGATCTAAAAAATGAAACATACTAACAAAATGGAAACAAACTGATAGACATAGAGAATAGACTGACAACTATCAGAGGGGATGGTGGTTGTGGGACTGGGTGAAAACGGTGAAGGGATTAAGCAAAGAAAATAAAAATTAAAAAACTCATAGATAAACAACAGTATGGTAATTACCAGAGGGAAAGGAGGGTTGGGGGAGGTAGGAGAGGTAAAGCGGGGATAAATGGTGATGGAAGGAGACTTGACTTAGGGTGGTAAGCACATAATACAGTATAAAGATGATGTATTATAGAATCATACCCCTGAAACCTATATAACTTTATTAACCAGTATCACTCCAATAAATTGAATACAAAACAAATAAAATAAACTTACATTTTTCTCTTAATGAATAACTGGTTTTAGTGTGATATGAAGTTATTTTTGTTCCCATTTGCTTTATGATGCTAGAATAATTTCTATAGATTTCCTTTCTTATCATTTTTTTTTTTATTACCTGGATTTGCCTTTTGATTCTTTAAAAAATAAATTTAAAAAACAAAAGAAGGAAATCTTTATATAAATCTAATTAACTCTTTAGTTTCTCACTTATTTTACAAAAATATTATAAATGTCTTTCAAAATCAAAGTCAAATGGTGATTTTGGAACAATATTTATTAACTTTTAAAATAAACTTTTTTGCCTTTTGTTTATGTTAAAGTTCCACTTCTAAGTCTTCTGAAATATATTTTAGGATCTTCAAAATATCATTGTATCCATGGTGTAAGGGTTAAGCAAATTTTTATGATTATATCATCTTGTTACACTTAAATTCTTAAATAATAACCAAGGTGACATGTTCATAACTGTTGTGACCTACTGAAGTAGCCAACAGTTAAGTGTTGTGCAGCAGATTTTCCTCTAGCAAAGTGAGGAGAATAAGCTGTGCAAGGTACATATTCTAAATACTTATTAAAATTTTTGAATTATGCTTGCAGCCCTTTGTTGTTACTTTTTATATAGTTGTACTGTCATATGAGTGTCCACAACTATAGTTCAATGGCAGGCTACAATAGCTCAGAACTTATTTCACTTGGATAAATAGAGACATCTCAGATGTCTTCAGATGATGAAAAAGTTAATAATTGCCATAGAGTCTTCCTTATAAAAGTAGAGCACAATAATTGCCAACCAATTTGTGTTTGTCACATCCAGTGTAGAATCTGTAAGATGGTGGTCAAAGTGTTCCTGAACGCCATTCTATACTGAGATGGCTAGCAGTAACAACTATATAGAAAAGAGACCATGAACCACAGAAATATGGCTTACTAAACCCACTAAATATATTCATAACTTTACTTCTTATTAGCTAAGTTCCAAAAATGCCCCTAGACCCTCCAATGCTACTTGACTATATAAAAAAATATTGCTAGGACTTATCCTAATCCTTGGAAGGGACAGTGGGGCTCTTTTTTTGTGGTCTGAGTTTCTTTTTTATCCATTCTCTCTTTCTGCTCTATAAGCTTATCCAGTCTTAAGACTTTAAATTCCTTCCATATTCCAACAAATTTGTAGTTGTAGGTATAGTCAATTGACAATAATACAATTTTACTTGTATGTCTAATACTACTTTCATCTTAATACTTCCAAAATGAAGACCTTGATAGCTACCCACTCAGCCCACTTTTACACTCTCCTATTCCTGTGACCAAAGTAGCTCCCTCCCTAGTCTTCCCCTTCTCAGTACATGGTACCACCTTCCACTCAGTTGCTAAAGCCTCAAAAGTAAGAATTACCTTTGATTCCTTTCTATCCCTTTATTTTCCTTTTCAACAAGTTCTGTTGGCTTCATCAATATACCTTAAATTCAGTTTTTTTCTCCATCTCCAGGCCACTCCTTTGAACCAAGATGCCATCATACCTTACTTCTTGATTTTCCCCTCTTGACCCCTAATCTTTTGCTTTAATGGTAAATGTTAATTGAATTGTCTTTTCTCCATTTTAGACCATTAACTTATCTTCCTTTTACTTCAGATAATAAGCTATGATTATTTACTGTGGTTTACAAAGTTCTACTCATCTTTCCAACCTCACCTTGTTCTACTATTTATTCACTAAATAACAGCACATTGACTTCTTTATGTTCTTTAAACATACCAGGTTCTTTTCTGCTTTGGGATCTTGTTTTAAAATTTGGGCTGAAATTATTTTTGTCATTTTATTTTTATTTTTCAATTCTCAAGGCAAAGGTCACCTCTGCAGAGAAGCCTTTTCTTAGTCCTCTGTCTAAAGTGGCTTCCCCCTGGTACTCTGTTTCATCACTCAAACTAATTATCTGAATATTTCTTATTTTTGACTATTTACCTCAAAAGAAGGTATGTACTATTCGAGCAGAGTCTTAGACTAAATTGCTCATCACTGAATCTTCAGAGCCTAGCTCAGTGCTCACATCTATAGAGGCTTAATAAATATTTGTTCAGTGAATGTATGGCTGGACCTTATTTTCTTATCTGTAAAGTAAGTAGCATAGCTTTTCCCAGCTCATAGAGAGGGGAGAATTTGTGAAATCAATATTTTAGTTAACATTGTGAGGTATTATCTTTTTCTGACTAAATCTGTGCTATTAGGTTTTTTTCTTCCTTTTCCTCTCCTTTTTCCTTCCATCTGGCTCTCCTTCCCTCCTACTTATCTTTTCCAAAGACAGTACCTATTGTCAATATACCCACAATTTACACAGTTAGTCCTAACTTCCATCCTGAGCACAAACCTCATTCACAACATATGCAAAAATAGAATCAAATCTTTCCTTTAAATAAATATGTTTATTTATGTTAATAACATCAACATTTCTCTAATACACTCTGGGTGCCATTCTCAACTCTCCTTTTTAACCTCTCAAAACAAATAGGTTAACTAGCCTGTCCAGTCCTTTCCATTCTCATGACTGCCAACATTCAGAACCTCACTATCCAGGGCCTTAGGCTTCAGGCCTTCTAACAGATCTTTCCAAATCCAATATTTCCCCTGATCTATGTATCCGCCCAATTTCTCCCTAGATCATCTTTTCATATAGATGTTGATATTCCCCTGCTTGAAAATCTTTAAAGCTCCCTCTTAGTTTCAGAGTATAAACCAAACTTCTTAGGAAATCTGTGAAGGTTCTCTTTAATTTGGTCCCATTCCATCTTTCCAGTCTTCTTGTCCAACTGAACTCAGCTGCAGTGAACACACTTTAAGATTCCTTACTGTTTGAATTAACTCATGCTTTATTCTAGGACAGGATTATCTTCTCAAATTTCTATCCGTTAAAAACCTTACTATTTTAAAGGCACAATTCAAATACCACACTCCCCCAAAGCCATCCCTGGTTAGTTTTTAGCTGTTATTTTACTATTAAAGGCCTTATCACATCCTTTCTTATATCTTGTTTTTATAACCCCTTGTTATATTTACTTACTTATTTACTTGTTTGTTTGTTTGTTATTTATTATTTATTTATTTATTTATTTATTTATTTATTTATTTATTTATATTATTATGTTTTAATTTATCTTTATTGTTGAAAGCACTACAAGTGTCCCATTTCCCCCCCCAATTGACCTCCTCCACCTCACTCCCACCCCCTCCCCAGGCCTTCCCCCTGTCATTGTCCATGTCCATGGGTTATGCATATACACATATAATTTCTTTGGTTAATCTCCTCCCACCCGCTACCTCCCTTCCCTTTTCCCTCTGAAATATGATCTTCTGTTGCATGCATCAATGTCTCTGGATCCATTTAGTTTGTCAAATTATTTAGTTAATTAGTTTCTTCTTAAAGACGACCCTTCAACATTTCATGTAGTACTGGTCTGGTGGTGATAAACTCCTTTAACTTTTCCTTGTCTGAGAAGCTCTTTATCTGACCCTCAGTTCTAAATGATAGCTTTGCTGGGTAGAGTAATCTTGATTGTAGGTCCTTGCTTTTCATCACTTTGAATATTTCTTGTCACTCCCTTCTGGCCTGCAAGGTTTCTGTTGAGAAATCAGCTGACAGTCATATGGGCACTCCCTTGTAGGTAACTAATTGCTTTTCTCTTGCTGCTTTTAAGATCGTCTTTGTCTTTAACCTTAGACATTTTCATTATGATGTGTCTTGCTGTTGGCTTCTTTGTGTTCCTCTTGTTTGGGATTCTCTGTGCTTCCTGGACTTATAAGACTATTTCTTTCCCCAGGTAGGGGAAGTTTTCTGTATTTTTTTTTTTTTTAATAGGTTTTCAATTCCTTGCTCTCTTTCTTCTCCTGCTGGCAACTTAATAATATGAATGTTGGGCCACTTGAAGTTCTCCCAGAGACTTCTTACACTATCTTCATATTTCTGGATTCGTTTTCTTTTTGCTCTTCTGGTTGGGTGTTTTTTGTTTCCTCATGTTCCAAATTGCTGATTTGATTCTCAGTGTCCTCTACTCTACTGTTGATTCCCTGTAAATTATTCTTCATTTAAGTTCCTGTAGCCTTCATTTCTTATTTGTACTTTATTATGTCATCGCTGGTCTCACTTGTTTTCATAATAATCTTACTAAGATCCTTGATAATACCTATAACCATAATTCTCAACTCTGTATCTGTTAGCTTGCTTGGATCTATTTCATTTAGTTCCTTTTCTAGAGATTTTTTCTGTTCTTTCCTCTGTGACATGTTTCTTTGCCTCCACATTTTGGCTGCTTCCAGGCATTTGTTTCTGTGTATTAGGTAGAGCTGTTATGTCTCCTGGAATTTGTAGAGTGGCTTTGTGTAGTAGGTGTCCTGTAGGGTTCAGTGGCTCAGCCACCCCAGTCACCTGAGCTGGGCCTTCTAGGTGCTCTCCTGTGTGGGCTATGTGCACTTTCCTATTGTAGTCGAGTTTGGTTGTTGGTGGTGTCATTGGGAGGAATTGACCCCCAAGCCAATCTGCTGTGAGGACAAGCTGCAACTACAGCCAAAAAGCTACTTTGCTGGAGACATCCCTATGGATCAGGATTTACTTCAGTGAAGCTTTGGTGTTCACCAAGTGTGCCCCTCGAGTATGTCACTTGTGGATGTGATAGGGTTGTAATCCAGCCTTGTCAAGTCTGACCACCAGGCGCACTCCAGGGGCCTCCCAGGAGGTGCAAAGTCAGCCTTTGCCTGTGCCTTGCCCAGGGGCTTTCCAGGAGGTGCAAAGTCAGCCTTTGCCTGTACCTTGCCCAGGGCCACCCAGCATGAGCTACACAGCAAGCCGTAGTTGGCTGCTACTTGTGCTGGGCTTGGAGGTTTCCAGGAGAGGCCAAGCCATGAACCAATGCAGACTGCCACTAGTGTCAGGTCCACTTATCAAGCCCTATGGGGCATGCTGCTGCTTGTTTGAGAGATTTTAGGAAAGTCCTAAGCATGAGGCTTGATAGGTCACTTGAATGGAAAAGCCCCTGGAAATGGCTTGGATGAGCTTGCAGGTAGGGAGGGACAGGGGTCTCTGGGAATCACCAGGGTGGGGCCAAATGTGTGAGTCAGGTTCTGGAGATTTAAATATGGCACCTGCTTGTCGGCTCTGTGTAGGGAGGTCTGGCCAAAGGAACAATGGCCTTTGCTAACTCTTCTGTCTGGGAGAAAGTTGCCCCTCCATCTCTCCCCAATTTCAGGCAACTTAGTTCCTCCCCAAATGTCCCAGGTTCCTTTCAAGCTGCTGCCCAGTGCTGGAACTCAGAGGGAGAGAGTCTGAGTGACTTCATGTGCTGGCCCTTAAAGAGGAAAGCCTGGGGCTCCCATAGCCTCCGGCATCTGGCAGAGACAGTTCCCACTGGCTTTTACAGCCTGAAGTTGTGGGGACTTCTCTTCCTGGCCTTAGATCCCTGGGCAAGGGGCACAATTTTTGGCTGGGACCCTTCCTCTGGGAAACCTCCAAGGTCAAGGTATCCCTCCTGGGTTTAAACTGCAGCACCTTGTGTGGGCCAAGGTTGAGTTTCTGGGATTCAGCCCCGATCCACACACCTCTCTGCCCCTCCTACCAGTCTCATTGCTTTTTCAGTTCCCTCATTGTAGGGCTTCTGCTCAGCTAGATTTGGGGAGGTTCTGAGCAATGGTTGTTCTGTATTTTAGTTGTAATTTTGATGCAGTTGTGGAGACAGCAGGTATAGCTGTTACCTATGCCACCATTTTGTTTCTTCCCCCACCCCTTGTTTTTTAAAATAACAGAAAATACAAGTTTTAAGGCATTCTAACAATTAAGAAATTCAGAAGTATATTAAGTAAGTAGACATATTTTAGCTTCCCTTCCTCAATCCCATTTATTATTTAGAGAAAACACCAGTGACAGGTATTATTTCCAAAACTTTAACTAGACATGGATAAATATATATCCTTAAAAAAACACCAAATGGATGATAATAGGCATATTATTGCACAATTGCATTTTCTCTTGGAAATATTTATTGGACTTCTTTCTTGTCAGTATACAGGGATTTTCCTCCTTTCCAACTACTCAATGGTGAATGTCTCAGAAACTATTCATTGTCCCCCAATTATTTATTTTTCTGTAATAATAGAATCCATGAACCTTAGTTGAACTCATGCATGTCAGGAATAAAGGTTACCTTTCCAGGCTCCTTGTAGCTAGATGTGGCCATGTGACCCAGTTTTAGTCAGTAGGATATTGGGGAAGATGATATGTGTAACTCCTGAGAAAAATTATTAAGGGGAGAATGTGTATGCTTCTCCTTCTGTTTCTTTCTGTTGCCATGAATATAAATGTGATTATTGGAGCTAGACCAGTTATCCAGTTTATGATAACTTTGGGAATGTAGGCCATACATGCTAAGAAATTATGTGAAATGAGGCTGACCCTTGACTCTGTAGAGTGCCACCCCAGGTTTGGGCTGCCTAATCTCATATTCTCATATTTTTACATGGCTAGTAGACAAACTTTAATTTTGTTAAGAAACTATTGTTTTAGATTTTCCCCGTTTCATTTGACTATAATCCTTTATGAATGATTGTACTTTAAATGAATGCATTTTGTTCATTATTTATAGAACTTTCCTTCCCTATGGTCCTTGAAGGCTTATTTAACTTTGGTAATATTTATCCTTATGTTTCCACAAGTACATAGCACAATATCTGGCACATAATCAGAGTTCTTGGTATTAACCTGATTAAAACTCATAGGACTTGCTACTTCTTCAAACCATAAGAACGGGGCTAAAAAAAAATTAAATTTGAAAGAATACAATCTTTGAACTGCATTATAATGGAACTTACTTCATCTTGAATTAATCCCAGAATACTGCCACGAGTAAGTTGTTGCTTATAATTATAAATGTCTTTTAAATTTGCAACAGTGTTGATGTTGATAATTTAAATATTCATCTTAGTGAAGTCTAAATAACTTTGTTTGTCTTTCAAATCTCTGTGTTATGTAACTACACCTTACTTATGCAAATACATTTGTCTCATAGATTTTTATTCCTTTACAGCCTCTTCTATAAGAGAATAGTATAACAGTTTTTGTGTGAAAGTGGAAGGTTGAACCAAATCAACAGTTCTTATCCTTGTATAAGTCAAAAGTAAGGAAACCACATAATTTATCCACTAAGCAGAAATTTTGAGAATGAAATGGGGGCATAATTAATAATTATGACAGGACACGGGCATACATTTTACTGTTTCATGCAAACTGTGACCTATGGTTTCCTTACCATAGACCTCTATGAGAATGTGAAAAAAGCTGTAGGTTGTCTCTTTAGAGAAACATACACATGTACTCTAAATTACACATAAAATTTGAGTGGTTAATGAACCCACTTCAGCTTATCTATAGAACTGTAAGGATATACTTTCCTAGATTAATAAAAACACCTGAACAAAATTACCCCAAGTTACTTTTGTATTAAGATTCTACACTTTCATCAGCCTAGTCTGCTGATAATCATGAGTTACTGACACAGGATTTAGGACAATTCTCACTATAATTGCTCAACCCTGGCCACAGATCATCACCTGGTGTCTCTTTACACTTAAAGAGCTTTATGCTTTACATTTAAGTTGCAGCCTCCTTCCATGGGTCACCCATGAATAAGGGATAGATTTGACCAACCACCATAGTAGATTTGATTCCAGTCACACGGCTGCTGGAAGCAAAGACCCACTTTTCTATTTCTCTCAGCAGCTCTTCTAAGAAGTGGAGTTGGCTAAGATCTTCATGGAGTCCCCTCACAAGGTGCTCTCTGACCCCATGGTTTCTGATTGCCTTGCACCTCAGATCATAGGCCTCTTGGAATCACCAGACCAGGGGAGCTCACAGACACAGTAGCTGGGAACAGTTGTCTGTTCAGATAGAATATGATACGCAGCAACAATATTGGTTGATACGCAAATACAAATATCTATTTTTCAATTGCATAAAAAATCATGGACTTGATATATCATTTGAATAAAATAGATAAGAAATACTGGCAGTTTGAGAAGCATTTAGAAAATGCAAATAAGGATGACAATGGAAGAAGTAACTTTAAATTTATAAAGGGGAAAAAATAAGGGAATATACCTGAATGAAATTCAGTAAATAACATGGAATAGAGATGATTATCATTTGAAAAGGTTTGAACCCACTTTTCTATCTCCAAGGCAACCATCACATGATGAAATTGAAAAACAACAAGGAAAAAGCAACAGTAATTGGAACACCAAAATTCTAAATGAGGACAATTTGTGTACAGATGTGAATTTAATAAAGAAGAAGATGAATAGCTGCTTTATTCAAACTAAGTTGGCTGGTAAGCAAAAGAAAGTCTATTTGGAAAAATTAACAGTCTCTTCCATATTTTCAGAAATGAGCAGAGAAAATATACACATGCCATTCAAACTATGTATTAAATACTGCAGAATTCATAGGAGGGTTTGTTGATCTTTTCTTTAAAAAAGGTGGATGTTTCATATACAATGATATTTAATATTTATTTAAAAGTCTCTGTATGATGAGCATTTTAATAAGTTACTTTTTTCCTCCAGAAGTTTAAATTTTAACTTAAGCAAGTGGAAAAATTGAACAACTGTTATTTATTTACTTATTTTTATTTTTTTTAGATTTTGTATTTGTAGGAGACACTGAAAGCGGTTAGTACTAATCATTTAAGAGAAATTTTGCATGAAAATGTTGGGTAATTTCATAAGGAATACAGTAGTTCCTCTCTTATCCAGGTTTTGTTTTCTGCAGTTTGTTACCTATGGTGAACCACAGTTTAAAAACATTAAATGGAAAATTCCAGTAAAATAAATGAGTCATTTATTTTAAATTGCATGCTGTTCTGAGTAACATGATGAAATCTCTCCATCCTGCTCTGTTCGGACCAGGATATGGGTCATCCTTTTGTGCAGAGTCTCCATGGTTTAGGGGCTCCCCCCCGTTAGTCACTTAGCAGCCACCTTGCTTATCAGATCAACTGTTTCCGCGTGACAGTGTTTGTGGTGAAGTAACCTGTACTTTACTATTATAATTGCTCCATTTTATTATTAGCTATTGTTGTTAATCTCTCACTGTGCCTAACTTATGAATTAAATTTTTAATATAAAAAATGTATATATAGGAGAAAAACATAGTATAAATAAGGTTTGGTCCTATCCACAATTTTAGGCATTGACTGGGTGTCTTGGAACATGTTCCCTATAGGTAAGAGGGGATTACTGTACAGTCATACCTCAAAGATATTGCAGGTTCAGTTCCAAACCACTGACCACTGCAAGAAAGTGAGTATCGCAATAAAGTGAGTCATAATCTTTTTGCTGGTGAAGAGTCTTGCCTTCACTTTGTAAAAAATCCTACACCTGCCAAGTGCCGTAAAGTGAAGCACAGTAAAATGAGGTATGGCTGTATAGTACAAAGCTAATGAGAAGTTAAATAGTAATAGTCATCTTCTGTTTTTTTACTGAAAGCTAAATAGGACCCGAGTATATATATTTATGTAAAACTTACATCAGGCTATGCAGAAAGCACAGATTTTTCCCCCAGCTGTTTTCTAATGCTCTTAAGTTTTCTTTCTCTTCTTTCTACCCATGCCAATTTCAATCCTCCATTCCAATGCATGTATACACACACACAAACACACACACACACGCACACACATCACACACACACACCTCACATACATATACACACATAAAATAACATAGGAAGTGGTGACAGGGTAAACTCAACTTGAAAGACTTTTAGTGCCCATGGGTCAGTTTGGAGAATAATCCTATAATTTTGTATTCTTGGATCAGTATAAGGATGGTCCAATGTCTTTAATACTTTTAATTGTAGTCTTATGATGTGTTAGTCCAAACATGACTCATTTGGCTGCTGTGACAAAAATACCATAGACTGGATGGTTTATAAACAAGAGAAATTTATTTCCCACAGTTCTGGAGGCTGGATGTCCAAGATCAAAGTGACAGCACTATTGAGTTCTGGTGAGAGCTCTCTTCCAGCTCAGACTGCTGACTTCTCACAGTGTCCTCACAAGGCACAGAGCAGAGAGAAAAAGCACTCTCTCTCATGACTCTTTCAAGGTCAATAATCCCATTCACAAGGGCTCCACCCTCATGATCTCATCTAATCTTAATTACTTCCCCCAAAGCCCTACCTCCCAATACCATCCCACTGGAGGTTTGGATTTCAACACATAAATTTTAGGAGTACACAAGCATTCAGTCATAATACATGTTTTTTGTAACATTCTTATTTTCATGTCAAAAAATATCTTTATTGATTTCAGAGAGGGGAAGGGAAAGGGAGAGAAAGGGAAACATCAATGATGAGTGAGTCATTGACCAGCTGCCTCTTACACTTCCTCTACTGGAAACTGAGCCTGCAACCTGGGCATATGCCTTGAACATGAATCGAACCTCAGTCTCCTGGATCATAGGTTGATGCTCAACCGCTGAACCATGCCACAGGGCTATTCTTTGTATACTATAAAACTTACTCTCCTTCTAACACCCTTGAACCCTGCTGAATCAAAAGTGAGAGCAGTTGGGTTCTCTTGCCACTAGTTCATGAATAAAAAGAAAAAATTGTTAATTTTTGTCTTGGACTTCATTGTGCCTTGGACAACTGTAACTTTGTTCCTGTCATTGTGGTTGTTTTCATTGTTGGTCTGGGCATGTGTATACTGTCACAGTCCTTCTCTTTGGCTGGGGTCACAATAGTGAATGTAGCCAAGAAGACTCAAGGCCCACATTAGCTGGCCAGTCTCAGTCTAAGGGGCATGGGTGCAGTGGGCTGTTTTTCCAATCTCTTTGTTGTTTTGTGATGGTTGACTCCTGTCCAAGAAAGAGGGCATCTTTTCCATCTCTATATCCTTCTAGGCCTGGTCTTCTGATCTTCCTGATTCTTTGAGCTACATGGTGTGTTTTGATTGCATCTCCTTTCTGCCTGCTTACATTAACCCAAATTGTGTTGTTTTGCTTGCCCCAAACCTCCAGTTACATAGTCTCCTTGAAATGAGAAAAGAATTAAGGTCCATTTCTCTTGGCCTAACCAGGCATGCTGCTTCCTGAAAGTGCTGACCTTATTCCTTAGTGGCATAGATGAGCATGTATTCAGATGGTGGGATTTCAAGGATGGTAAATGCTGAGCACTGTGAAAGGTAGAGCAGGGCTCTGAGGGACATCCAGGGCTTCAGAGACTTCTCTGAAGTCTTATCCTGCTTCCAAGAAATGCAATCTGAGGAGGCTGAGTGATGTGGAGTCTGAAAGCTCAGTATTGTATTAAGTGACTTTCCCATAAAAAGTTATTTGTCTATTGGAAATAAATTTATCTGAATATTGTATTGACCTTTTTGCCAAGCTGGCAAAAATCCCAGTGAGAGAATTTACCACTGAGAATGACTGTGCATCATTATCTTAATAATGATATCCATTTTTAGAGGCTTCTTTGGAATTTTGAAAATGCTCTGATAGAACTAGTGGTTTCTGGATCACTACAGCAGTGAAATATTGTACTCTGGCTTTGGGGATCAAGACTGTAGTTAATTAATGGCTTTCTTTCAGGCAGAGATCATAGATGTTAAAACACCAGAGGCTGTATTCAGCTTCAGATTATCATATATTATTCCCAGCAATGACTAAAATTGTTCTAAAATTGTGCACTGACAGATTAAAACAAAAAGATATTTATGGTTGCTTTGCTATTTGTGGAATATTCAGAATGTGGAAAGAAAAAGCAACCCAAGATAATTGATCCCATTTTTACTATTCTGCATTTTGTTATCAGTCAATCTTTAATTACTTTTCTTGAAATATGTGTTTTTAATAACAATTGAATAAATATTTATTCCTTCTTGTTTGTTCTTGGAGAGGATCTTGATTTAAAACAAGATGAAGTTGGAGAAAATCATGTTGAAAAATTTAATGATAGTGAAATTTTATAGTTTAGTCCCCAAAGGTTAACTTTTAAGGGAATATTAGTGAGATAAAGAACTTCTGCTTGATTTTTAGTTTGTTTGAATTTTGTTATGAAATGATTAGGAGACATGTTCTCTAAACTGATACCTTTACTTCCTGAGTATAAAATATCTGAGTGTGCATTTACTTTTTCAATAAAATCTTCTTGATAAAACCAGTCAGTGAGAGAGTTGAAAAACAGAAAAGTCCAGGCATTGTCGGGAAATCACAGTGACATCCTTCAGCACTGTTATGCTCCAAACAAAGATATTTGAGTACTTTATCAGTGCAATGCTATATATTAAACAGCATGCGAATTAAGCATGTTAGTCAACTTTACATAAAACCATTAATGACAAAGATTTTAATTCAATGCATTTTTGGAGGTTGGGGGCTATATAGTACTTATCTCTGTGTTTCAGACATCTGGCTAGCATATTAGCTGACCTGTAGTTGGCACTCAGCAAATGCTTGAATAAATGAATAATATAATGATCCTTAAGAATTTGCAGCATATGTCAGGTTTTTCACCTTGTGTTGCAGCCATTCTTTTCTTTCTGTTTCTTTTTAGTTGAATAAAGCAAAAGTCCCTGCCTTATTGGATCTCACATTGCAGTGGTCACTTAGGAGGGGCCATTTTTGTCAATCTTGTCCATTGTCTTTGAACAATCTGGTCCCTTATTGATCAGGTTCCACTTGAGATGCTGGGAGTATCACAGCCATTGGTGGGAGGGAGTGGGGAGTTTTTGTGTCTCAGGCATCACTTAATCAGGTAGCTGATGCATGTGAATTTGAATACCCTTTGAAACACAATTACCAAGAAAAAGGAATCCAGTGAAGTGAAAAAAAAAAGTTACTATGAACCAAGTTAGACTAGTTAAGAGAAGATGTTAGTTGATCCCAAAACCTTGATAAGCACTCAATCAATCTCTCTTTTTGTGAAGTCAGAACACACATCCTATTATTATAAAGATTTTATTAACTAGTAATAGTGCATGTTACTAAGACCCTTTGTTTAGATTTATTTTAATTAATTAATAAAGCTCAAGCAGAGAAGAGAGCAGAATCAGGTCTTATTCTAAAAAAAGAAAAAAAAAAGACATCTGGTATTACTGCTTATGTTGAACAAAACTCTAATTTAACTGTGACTACCTGAAAACTGTGTCTCAAGCATAGCCTGTGGATTTGAGGTAGAATACATAATTGTTTACTAAATGAATTAATGTAATTTATGATTAGCATTTTCTTTTATTAATCTTTTTGGGTCCTTTCTCTTGTTTGAAAGCATGTTTATTTTGTTGTTGTTGTTTCTGATTTGTTTTTCCTACTTTTTCTTTGTTTTCAGTCTGCTGAGGTTTGCTAGTCTGAAGCCCACAATCATCATTTTCATTCCCTTTGCCTCATCCTCCAACCATACTGTTTTCTTACTTCCCTAATCCTTAAAAGATATATTATGTTCCACCTACTCTGGGCCTAAGTCACTTGGAGTCCTCTTTTTTCTAAAAAATTTCTTATTATCCAATCAAATTTCAAGAACTGTATATCCTATTTCTAGATTATTTTTGTCCCTGCTCATTTCTTTTTATCAACATTCCAAGCATCGAGTAACTATTACAATATCTGATCTGGTTTCTGTTTCCAGTAACCTTCTCAGTTCCATTTTGCATACCTAATTAGATTAATCATAAAGCAAAATTGTGATCACACAGCTTCTTGTGCTCAAATTTCCCTTGATACTTCATCTATATCAAAACAAACACAAATTTCTTAGGTTAGCATCCTGGTTTCTACATTCTGGTCTTATCTCTACTCTCAGCCTTATATCTTACTATTTCCTAAAACATACCCTATGTTCCACTAAAGTGGATAAAACCATTAAGGGTGAGAGAATGAGTATACAGGCAATTAATAGACCACACATAGAAATAGAATTCTGATCCACAGTGTGTAGCAATCAGTTCAGAAAACCAACGCATGATCTGCAGAAACCAGCCCAGGAAGCCAGCTTGCTAACTGTAAGTGATATTTATCTATTATCTCTACAACACTCCAGGAAGCAAAACAATAACCTTTGTAACAATAGTCCCCAAATGGCCAGGACTTTATTCATAAGTGACAGCTTTTCTAATTTTTGTTCCCACTTCTAAGTTAGGACGAATCAGAGAAAGACAATATGCACCCCTAACAAATCACATAGGATGCTCCACTTACAATTCATATGCCTACAGCTTCCCCATGCCAAGAGCCTCCAATGAGGGAACACCTAGAGTCTTCCCTTTTTCCACTCCTCCTTCTGCCTTTGAGTCTCTGACAAAACACGTGACAATAGCTGACTCAATTGCAAACTCCAAGTAAATAGCCTTAGCCTGTTTTTATTTGATGGGTCTTCATATATTTTCACAGTGGAATTAAAATTAATTAAATTTATATATTATTAAATGTTCAGTCCTTTAGTTGCACTAAAAATTTCAAGTGCTCAGTAGTTTCAGTAGCTAGTGGTACCATACTTAACCGTGTAGATATGGAACATTTCCATTGTCTCAGAAGGTATTATTGGACTTCTTTGCCTAGAGTTTTCACACCGCATGTTACTCCTACTGCTTGAATTGCCTTTCTCCCACATTTTCACCTGCTGAGCTCCTATCTAACCTTCATGACTTTGCTTAGCACTTTCTTCAAGAAGCCTTCACTGATTCCTCTATTTAGCATCATCTCTCGTTTCATAGATTATACCTTTCTTGTGTCATTTATCATAGTTTCTTTTTTAGTTCCATGATCTTGTCCACCCTGTTGTGTTGTAGACTCTTTTACCTTAGTAATTACTTTAACCTTGCAGGATCTTGTGCTTCCTAAGAAGAGCTCCTTAATAACCTCTTTTTTAAAAAAAAGTACATAAGTGTGGTTTGGAGACAATAAGGATCAGATTGAATTACTTTAAGAAGCCATGGAATGACAGATGGAATTGAATTTTATGTTTTTCATTTGGGACACAGAATGTACAAATAGCATTGCACACAGCTTTGTTCTTCCTTTCCTGACTCTGCATCTGTTACTTTCTAGACAGCTTCATTTAACATTACTAATATTAGGAGGATGTTTATAAAGTTAAATGGGAACCATCTTAGAGTCTCCCATTGCTATTTCTCAACAGTAGTAATATTATTGTATTTAACCCAGTTATTAATTAACTGGAAAGGAACAAAGGGAAAGCTGAATATTATAGGCACATCCAGTGAGGTGTGGGTGATGTAGGGAAGATAATTACCTGTCAGTCACACTTGGGAGCAAGTCATTGGCCAGAATAGGCATGACCACTGCAAGGGCACAAAATCTGGGATACATAAACTCTTGAACAAAGGAGTTCTGTCTCTTGTTTTTTGCTTTCTTTTGCTGCTGGTGTGTGACTTCTGGTTTGTGGGGCTCTCACATCCTGCACTCATCCACATGGCTCATGGCCATGTGGACCTCATACAATGGATTGATGGACTGTGATTAGCCTGATGCTACACTGGACTTAATCATGGAGTGGAAACTTTTGACACTGGCTTTGCTTTTAGCTCTGCTAAATCCCTAGTTGCACCTTTTCCAGGACTGGTTCAAGGATAATGGAACTTTTGAAATCAAGAGATATAACTCCACGCAAACAAAAATCACTCATTCTCCCAGGTGTCTTAGAAAATTCTTTTTCTCAAGATATCGTAAGAGAGGGGACCTGAAGATGGCGGCACTGTGAGAAGCAGCAGAGTGCCCCCGCTCCTAGCCATGGACTCAATTTACTCCTAAAACCCTACACAACCAGCTTGAAAAAAACCAGAGAAACACACCTGAGTGGATGGAGAGCGAGTGGGCAGCACTAAAGACACATCATGGAGTCCGGTAAGAGAGGGGGCATAGGAAGGGGGAGACCCCCTGAAGCCTGTGCTGGGCTCCGAGCCCAGAGGTTTGGAGGCTGCAAAGCTCCCTCTCCTCGGGAGTGCAGACGGCATCCAAAAGTGGGGACCCCCACACCCGGAGCGAAGAGGGGAAGGAGCGCCTCACGCACAGGGCAGGGTATCCCAGGGGAGAGTTGAGTCTGGGAGGGGACAACACCTTCCTAGGAAACAAAACCTCTAGTCGTGGCTGCGACCAGCGTCTGGTGCTTGGGGTGCCAACCATAGGGAAGGCTGTCCCAAGGGCTGTGGCACTCAAGTGGTAAGGGACCAGAGGACTGCACTGAGCAGCCGCACATGGGGACCCTCTGCCTCCCTGAGGGGCATTGGGTTGAGCCCCAAAAGCAAGGAATCTGTGAGGTGCGGGGGGGGGGAAGGGAGGAGCCCTCCCCGTCCTGAGCTCCAGGTGCCGGGAGGCTGGGACCTGCGACCAGCCCTGAGGGGCGCCGTGGTGGCCTGTGAAGCCGCTCCAGTTTTGCTGAGACCAGCAGTGCAGGGAGCTGCGTGGAGCTGACTTTGGGTCCCCTCCGTTGGGTTCCTTTGGAGCGAGGGCGGCAGGACCCTGCAGAGCGGACCCTCTGCCTATGTGTTGCTTTGTGCATTTGCAAATTTGATCTTTGCAAGTTTGATCATTTGCAAGTTTGATTGCAGAACCGGTTCCCACCTTCCCAGCTGGCACTGCATGGACGGACCAGCATAGGCTGGGGTCGGGGTCTGCACTGGAGAAGGTCTGAGGGGTGGGCCTGGTGGGACCAGCTAATCAGAGCTGAGCAGGGAGGGGCCGAGCCCACAGACCTCTCCAGCAGTTAGGAGCACCACCTCCCAATAGGAAAGGGGTGGGTCCTGAAAACTGAAGCCCCAGACATCCCCCAGGGCACAGTCCTGAGGGGGAAGGGAGAGCAATTCACAGGAGGAATTTATAAGAATAAGACTCTCAGGGATTGTTGTTTGGGAGCTGGAGGAAATGCTGAAAACCCCTGCAGGGCGCTGGGCAGGCAAAGGGCCCACCAGAAGGTGTTTTTAATCAGACCCACTGAGCCCAGGCTGCTAAAGGCCCATACAGAAAAGGCAACAGGCTGAAATCAATCTGAAGCTGCAGCAGGCCAGAGCCTAGGGAACTAGAATCAGAGGACAGGGTAGGGACTGAGGAGCTGGCAGTGAAGCAGAGACTAACCCTCACAGAATGAGCGCCTGACAGCGACACCTCTAGGGGGAGTGATACCCTGAGCTACACTACCCACCCTGCACCCTAAAGACTCTACAGAAGACTCTGGAGTAAGACCAGGCAACTACAAGGTTGCAAAATAGCTGACAAGAGGAGGTGGTCCACGGAGAGCCTCAGATCAACCATCTACCTAAGAGTACCAGAGCCAAACCTAGATGGCGCCTCACATTGGGGTGATACACAAACACCTCCCAGGAGAACTGAAATCAGCACACAAAACAGTGACCCTCAGACAACATAAGTTGCCCAGAAAATAAAAAACCTCACCTGATTGACTACCTTTTTTTTTTTTTCTTTCTGCTGTTTTTTGTTTTTTTTTTTTTCCTTTTGTATAGTTTTGTGTTTTTTTGGTTTTGGGGACTTTTTTGTTTGTTTTTTGTTTGTGGGCTTGTATATTTTTTCTCTTTTTTCCTTATGAAGAAAAGAAAGGAGAGGAAACTTGTTTTTTCCTCTTTTTTAAATTTTATAATAATTTTTTTTTCCTACATTTTTGTTCTTTTAAACTAATTTTTTTTTTCTCTTTTCTCCTTTTTATAAAAATTTTTTTTTGCTTTGCTTGTTTTTTAGTTTTGTTTTGGATAGTTGCTTTGTTTTCTTGTGTCCTTTCTTCTAATATCAAGACTTTCTTGATATCCCTGCTCAACGACTGGGACTTTATCATTATATCCAAGTGTACTGCTTCCCTCTATAGTTTCCCGCAAATCTGTTACTGGACTCCTTCCCTGGGGGTCTTTTTCTCTCTCTCCCCTTTCAATCCATTGGCATAACGTTTTCCTTCTGTTTCTTTTTCTACTTTTCTTTCATTCTTACATTAAGCTCCCTTCTGTATTCCTGTCTGATTGTTAGTTTCTCCTATTCTCCTTATTGTATTTTTGTTTTCTCATTTTCAACTACTATCCTATTTCTGTTCTCTCCCTTAATTCTTTGCTGGCCCTTCTTTCAGAATATTTTCTCTGCTTCTGTTACCTCCCAGTAGCTTCTCTATTTTTTACATTTTAGCTTATTATTAGTTTCTAAATTTTCACCAGTATCAACAACTATATACATCTCTCTCTCTCTAAGTGTTACTTTTCCTTTTCTCTTTTTTTTGTTTGTTTGTTTTTGTTACACACGCTTTTTTTTTCTTTTTTTTTTTCTGTATGTGTGTGTGGGGGGGTGGGTGTGCTGTGTTCTCCCTTCACTCTCCCAGTTCTATTTTCACATGAGTTATTTTCATTGTTACTGTCAAGATATTTTGTAAAATACCTTTTGTTTCCTGGACTTTTAGTTGTGCATTGGCCTGCCTTGCCAGCACCCATACAACAGCTTACACATCGAGGTTGGGGCTGTGACACAGTTAGCCAGCCTGAGAGAAGAGTCCTCCCAAGGACTGATCAACAACAATCTAGACCCAACCACAACAGGAGAACATAAAGAAACCACAAAAGGGGCACACACAAGAGGGTCACAACTAGAGCAAAGAGCTCAGAGGTATAAGGGAAACACACCTCTGGGCTCCACTGGACCCACAAGACAAAATCCCACCCCACAAGACTGGGGGTCAGCAAATATATCTAATATATAGTTACAAACACTAAGACCTACCAAAATGGGGAGATAAAGAAACAACCCCCAAATTAAAGACAAAGAAACATTGCCAGAAAAAGACTTTGATGAGATGGAGTTTAGCGAGCTATCAGAAAGGGAGTTCAGATATGGATGATGAAGATGTTCAAGGAACTTAAGAAGACTCTAGATGATAAGATCGAGGATCTTAGTGAAAATATGAAAAAGGAGATACGTACCATAAATAAAACTCAGACAGAGATAAAAAATGCTGTATCTGATATCAAGAATGCACTGGAAGGAACTAAAAGCAGGTTGAATGAAGCAGAAGATAGAATAAGTGACTTAGAAGACAAGGTAGAACAAATCACACAATCAGAAGAGCAAAAAGCAAAATCACTTAAAAAACATGAGGACAGTCTAAGGGAACTTTGGGATAACATTAAATTAAACAACATTCACATTTTAGGAGTGCCAGAGGGGGAGGAAACAGAGCAAGGGATAGAGAACTTGGTGGAGGAAATAATTATAGAAAACTTCCCTAAGCTGGCGAAGGAGAAAGCCACACCAGTTCAGGAAGCACAGAGTGTTCCAAACAAGAGGGATCCAAAGAGACCCACTGCAAGATACATCCTAATTAAAATGGCAAATGGCAAGGACAAAGAGAAAATATTAAGGGCTGCAAGAGAGACACAAGCAGTGACCTACAAGGGAACCCCCAAAAGGCTGACAGCTGATTTCTCAACAGAGACTCTTCAGGCCAGAAGGGAGTGGCATGAAGTTCTCCAAGTAATGAAAAGCAAGAATATGCAACCAAGATTGCTTTATCCAGCAAGGCTATCATTTAAAATTGAAGGTGAAATAAAAAGCTTCCCAGACAAAAAAAGGCTAAAGGAGTTCAGTTCCACTAAACCAGCATTGCAAGAAATGCTAAAAGGACTGATTTAAGAAAAAGAAGGAATAGTGAGAGAAAGGTACATCAGCATAAAGGGGAAAAATGGCATTAAATAAGTTGATATCAATAGTAACCTTAAATGTAAATGAAATAAATGGTCCAATCAAAAGACATAGGGTAGCTGAATGGATAAGAAAACAGTACCCAAATATATGCTGTCTACAAGAGACCAACCTGAGAGCAAAAGACTCACACAGGCTGAAAGTGAAGGGATGGAGTAAAATATTCCATGCAAATGGAAAGGAAAGGAAAGCTAGAGTAGCAATTCTTATTTCAGACAAAACAGACTTCAAAATAAAGACCATAACAAGAGACAAAGATGGTCACTGCATATTACAAAAGGGCTCATTCCATCATTAGGAAATAATCCTTATAAACATTGATGTACCCAATATTGGAGCACCTAAATATATAAAAAATTTCTTGGAGGACTTCAAAGGGGAGATTGACAGCAACACAATCATAGTGGGAGACTTTAACACCCCACTGTCAGCAATGGACAGATCATCAAGACAAAAAATCAACAGGGAAGTGCAGGCCTTAAATGAATCACTAGACCTAATGGATTTAATTGACATTTACAGAACATTTCACCCCAAAGGAACAGAATACACATTCTTCTGAAGTGCACGTGGAACATTCTCAAAAATAGACCACATGTTAGGGCACAAGGCAAGTCTCTACAAATATAAGAAGATTGAAATCATATCAAGCATCTTCTCGGATCACAATGCCATGAAGCTAGAAATCAACCACTATAAAAAAACTCAAAAATATTCAAACACATGGAGGCTAAATAGCATGTTATTAAACAATGAATTGATTAACAAGGAGATCAAGGAAGAAATCAAACACTTCAAGGAAAGCAACGAAAATGAACAGATAACAACCCAAAATCTATGGGACACAGAGAAAGCAGTCCTGAGAGGAAAATTCATAGCATTACAGTCCCATCTCAAGAAACAAGAAAAAGATCTAATGAACCATCTAACACAACAACTAAAAGAACTAGAATGAGAACAGCAAGAAAAGCCCTGAGGAAGCAGAAGGAAGGAAATAATAAAAATCAGAGCAGAAATTAATGACATAGAGACTAAAAAACAATACAAAAAGTCAATGAAACCAAGAGCTGGTTATTTGAAAAGGTAAATAAGATTGATGCACCTTTAGCCAGACTCACTAAGAAACAAAAACAGAAGACCCAAATAAATAAAATCAGAAATGAAAGAGGTGATATAACAATTGACCCAACAGAAATACAAAGCATTGTAAGAAAATATTATGAGCAACTATATGCCAACAAATTGGACAACATGGGGGAAATGGACAAATTCCTAGAAGCATACAACCTTCCAAAGCTGAATCAGAAAGAGGCAGAAAACCTGAATAGGCCAATAACAACTAATGAAATTGAAGCAGTAATCAAAAAACTCCCAGCAAACAAAAGTCCTGGACCAGATGGATTTACAGGCGAGTTTTACCAAACATTCAAAGAAGAATTAACACCTATTCTATTCAAACTATTCCAGAAAATTCAAGAGGAGGGAATACTCCCAAACTTTTTTTATGAGGCCAGCATCATCCTTATCCCAAAACCAGATAAAGATACTACAAAGAAAAAAATTACAGGCCAATATCCCTGATGAACATAGATACTAAAATCCTCACTAAGATACTAGCAAACCAGATCCAGGAATACATTAAAAAGATTATACATCATGACCAAGTGGGATTTATTCCAGGGATGCAAGGCTGGTACAACATTTGCAAATCAATAACCGTGATACACCACATAAACAAAATGAAGCACAAAAATCATATGATCATATCAATAGACGCAGAAAAAGCATTTGACAAAATCCAGCACCCATTTCTGATAAAAACTCTCAGCAAAGTGGGAATAGAGGGATCATACCTCAACATAATAAAGGCCATATACGACAGACCTACAGCCAACATCATACTCAATGGGCAAAAACTAAAACCATTTCCATTAAAGACCAGAACAAGACAGGGATGTCTACTTTCACCACTTTTATTCAACATAGTACTGGAAGTCCTCGCCATAGCCATCAGACAGGAGGAAAACAGAAAAGGTATCCAAATTGGAAAGGAGGAAGTAAAACTGTCATTATTTGCAGATGACATGATACTGTACGTAGAAAACCCTAGAGACTCCATCAAAGTACTACTAGATTTGATAAATGAATTTGGCAAGGTAGCTGGATACAAAATCAACATTTGGAAATCAGTGTCATTCTTATACACCAACAATGAACTTTCAGAGAGAGAAACTAAAAAAGCAATACCATTTACCATTGCAACTAAAAAAATAAGATACCTAGGAATAAACTTAAATAAGGATGTAAAAGACCTGCACTCAGAAAACCACGTGACACTGAAAAAAGAAATAGAGGAAGTTTTAAAGATACCATTCTCATGGATTGGAAGAATTAATATCATTAAAATGTCTATACTACCCAAAGCAATTTATAAATTTAATGCAATTCCTATGAAAATACCAACAGCATATTTCACGGACCTAGAACAAGCATTTTGAAAATTTATATGGAACCAAAAAAGACCCCAAATAGCTGCAGCCATCTTGAGAAAAAAGAACAGAGTGGGAGGGATCACATTACCAGACTTCAAACTGTATTACAAAGCCACTGTAATCAAAAAGGCCTGGCATTGGTACAACAACAGGCATATGGATCAATGGAACAGAATTGAGACCCCAGAAATAGACCCACACCATTATGGTCAGTTAATATTTGACAAAGGAGGCAAGAGTATCCATTGGAGTAAGAACAGTCTCTTCAATAAGTGGTGCTGGGAAAATTGGACAGATACATGCAAAAGAATGAAACTAGACCACCAACTTTCTCCATACACAAAAATAAACTAAAAATGGATAAAAGACTTAAATGTAAGTCACGAAACCATGAAAATCCTGGAAGAAAACATTGGCAGTAAAGTCACAGACATCCCACATAGTGGACTTTTCACTGATACATCTCCCAGGACAAGAGAAACAAAAGAAAAAATAAACATATGGGACTACATCAAACTAAAAAGCTTCTGCACAGCAAAAGAAAACAGCCTCAAGATACAAAGGAACCCCACGGTCTGGGAAAACATATTTGCCAAAGATGAATCTGATAAGGGGCTAATTTCCAAAGTGTACAAAGAATTCATAGCACTCAGCAAGAGGAAGACAAACAACCCAACTAAGAAATGGGTAAAGGACCTCAATAGACACTTCTCCAAAGAGGACATACGGATGGCCAGGAGACACATGAGAAAATGCTGGACGTCGCTAATCATCAGAGAGATGCAATTTAAAACCACAATGAGGTATCACTTCACACCTGTCAGAATGGCTGCCATCAACAAATCAACAAACAACATGTGCTGGCAAGGGTGTGGAGAAAGGGGAACCCTAGCACACTGCTGGTGGGAATGCAGACTGGTGCAACCACTATGTAAAACAGTATGGAGTTTCCTCAAAAAATTAAAAATGGAGTTGCTGTTTGACCCAGTGATTCCACTCCTAGGAATGTATTCTAAGAGTCCGGAAACATTTATCAGAAAGAATATATGCACCCCAATGTTCATAGCAGCACAGTTTACAATAGCTAAGATCTGGAAGCAGCCCAAGTGCCCATCAGTAGATGAGTGGATAAAAAAGCTGTGGGACATTTACACCATGGAATACTACGCAGCTGTAAAGAAGAAGAATCTCGTACCCTTTGGGACAGTATGGATGGTCCTGGAGAATATTATGCTAAGTGAAATAAGTCAGGCGGCGAAAGAAAAATATCACATGATCTTGCTTATACGTGGAATCTAAAGAACTTAATAAAATGACGAGCAGAATAGATTCAATGACATGGAAGCATAGTTGAGACTGACGAAATGTCAGAGGGAAGGGGGAGAGGGGATGGAGGGGGAGAGAGTAACCAAAGAATTTATATGCATATATACACAACCCGAGGACATGGACAATGGTGGGGGGAGGGACTGGGAAGGGGGAAGGAACGGGGGGGAAGGGTCATTGGGGAGAAAAAGGGACATCTGTAATACTTTAAACAAAAATAAAAATTATAAAAAAATAAAATATAAAAAATATAAAAAATAAAAATAAAGATACCTTAAGAACCTGACCCTCAGGCCCCCATGGGGAAAGAGACAGCCCACTTCCACCAGTGGATACCCCAATTCCACTTATAAGAGTAGTATGAGCATTCAGATGTCTTCATAAAGCAACTACTGGGGAGGAAGTTGCAGGTTGAAGATTCCCAAAATACTTTTAGAATCTCTACCTTTTAATAATGTCTTTAACACACCAGGCATACTCATGCCTCTGTGCTTTGCCCGTATTTTCCCCTTGCCTGAAATATGACCCAAAGCTTTTTCTGGTGAACTTTCTTTAACTATCAATTTAAATATCACATTGTTTATAAAGTTTTTCTAGATCTCAGCAAAGACAGTCACTCTTTTCTCTGGTTATCAGCATTTGTTTGTGCATCTCTTTATTCTTGAACATAAACACTGACTCTTAAAGTAATGTATCTAGGAAAAATTCATACTACCAGTGGAATAAATTAAACCACTTTTATTTCTTTTTGGGGGATTTTTATTTGGACCTTGGGATGAAAGCTGCTACAACTCAGAGAGAAAAGTCTACTGTTTCTCTACCTTCACTGTCTACCTAAATCCAAGGTTATGAGCTCATTATTTCCTAGAGTGGAGCTAGCAAACCCCACATCCTCTCTGCACATTGTACACCAGCAGAACATGTGTGTGGAAGAAACATTTGTTATTCAGTAAATGCCTGAGATTGGGAAATTTGCAAAAAACAGAAATTTATCAGAGTACTGGGACTTATTTATCAGAAGCTTATAGGATATTCTGAAACAGAGGGTAAGAAGGTTATGCTAGGTCATTAGCTGGGGATGAAAATTAAAGGGAGAAGAGAACAGGAAGAAACTGAATTGGAGATGAAAATGAACCATCCATGTGGAGTACCTCTGAAAGGACTAGGCCAAAGAGCCTCTTTCTTTTAAGAGTTCAAGAGAGTGAGGAGACCATTGGCACAGTAATTGATTCCACCCATTACTGTCACTCCCCTAATCCCTTAGGTTTTCGAAATATTTTCTGAACCCATTAACAAAGATCTAAGCCTTTATTATTGTTTAGTCGATTTAGACAAGAAAGCATTTGGTATGGGTAAGCATGCCCTGCTCTGATGCTCATCAAACATTGACCTGCACCCTCTCTATGGGCTTTTGGGTACTAGAACACAAATACTGCATTGGAGAAATGATAAGAACATTCTTCTTTCTGTTTCAAACCTCCAAAAGTGCTGACAAAAGGGGAAAATCTTTCCCTTAGAATAATTATTACAGAATTACAATATTTACTTTTTTATTTATTCAACAATATTTCATATCAGAAAGACTTCTTTACATGGCATGGGAAACATTTATTTACCGTACATATACTCTTTCCATCTCCCTGTGAATTATTTTCCTACACTTTGAAATCTGAGACTCATACTCATCTCCTTAGCTCAGGATAGCAGCTAAGCCCCAGTTGCCTGATTGTCTAGGAGCCTCATATCTTTGGGGTACCTGTATGTATAAAATTAAATGTTTTCCTCTTGTTAATCTATCTTATGTTGATTTAATTATTAGACCAGGCAAAAAACCTAGAAGGATAGAAGTAAAAATGTTCCTCCCATACAGTTGGCATAGCCGACAGGATATACATTACTGGCTAGCCACTGCTTACTCCAAGGCTGCTGCAGCTGAGAGAGCCTGGTGGTGCCTTTGTGATTAGCTAGTTATTAATACTAAGAAAGGAATAAAGGGAAGGCCAGACAATATAGGCATATCATCTGGGCAATTTTATCAGGAAACTGTAACTTTGCACTCCTCAGGGAACCACCAGCCTATTCCCTGCAAAACACTGGGGGGAGGAATCCAACAAAAGAAAGATAGTTACATGCCGAGTAAAGTTGGGGTGACATAAGGAAGGTACTTGCCTATCAGTCACATCTGGGAACATAAATCATTAGCCAGAATGGGCATGGGTACTGCAAGTGTATGAAAATTTGGGACGGCATAATCTGCTAAACAAAGGAATTCTTTGTCTTGTGCTTGACTCTTGGCTTGTGGGGGGTTTTTGCTCCTGTTTCCTTGAATTCTCCTGTGTTTCCTTCATAGCCATGTGGCCATGTGGCCCCCACATACAATGGACTAATGGATTGCAGTGGGAAACATAAGCTAAGTTAGCCTGATGTTGAACTAGGCCCAGCTCCAACATGGAAAGGATACTCTGGACACTGGATTTACCTCTAGCTTTACTGAAGCCCCAGTTACACTTCTTACATGACTGAACTAAAGGAAATTGGACTTTGGAAACTCAGATGTTTAATTCCATGCAAATAAAAATCATTCACTCTCAGAAAATTCCTTTTCTTGGGATATTGTAAGAATTCCATCCCCACTAGTAACTGGGGGAGATGAGGCCCTCTTCTCCATTAACACTGGGACTACTGATAAGCACCAGCAGAAGGTAAGAATTCTTACAACTTTAGTCTTCCAGGTATCTATCTGTAGATCCCAGTGGGATGAGAGTGGTGAGAGTTTTTTTAAAATTTGAAGTAGCAGTAGAAAATATTTGTGAAACTAGTTCTTTAGGTACAGTGACTCTAGTAAGGATTTGTTATGAGTACTCCTGTTTTCTGCTGATTCTTTTCCTCCCTGAGATAGTCATGGATTTCTTTTGCCTTTGTCTTTTGTGTTATTTATCATAAGGAGGAAAAAACATAGGGTAGAACACAGAAATAGGTCCTATAAGTGGGTTTTTTGAGCCAGCCCCACAGATTGATGGGTTCACAATTATTACCAGACTGGCATCTGTTTTGACAAATGTTGGTATAGGTTTCCTTATCAAAACCAGGTGAGTTTTTATTTTCATTTTGTTCTATTTCTTGAGATATTGCTTTTGTGACCAATGAGAATATTCTTTCTGGCTTTTGCTTCCTATAGGCCAGAAGTTAGATCAAGGTACCTCTGGTGGCCAGTTGAATACACCAGGATTCTGAGACATAAAGTCACAAGCAACATTCTTTTTGTCTGACAATACCAGCTTTCAGGAGTCCAGTCCATGATGGGCTTTCACAATCTCAATCTTCATTGTCATGTTAGTTCTAAAAAAGTCTCATCCCAGTAGTACTTTCCTGGCATCACAGGTTAGAAGGTCTGTGATCTCATGTTCTTGTGCAAGATGGGAGACATCATTTGAACTAACCATTCTTAGTGCCTATGACAATAATAGTTTTTGCTTTCTTAGACTAACTTTGGGAGTGAACATTCTAGATCTTGTGAAGGCTACACCTTTTTTTCTTGCACCCTTCTTTGGGATGCCTCTCCCACCTTTTGTTAAGCCTTATTGATTTGAGTATCTATTGAAATTAATATAAGATCCTATTCATCAATGGCCAGACAATGGATCCTTAGAATTATCTATATTTAAAAGAAATTTTAAAGAGAGCTTTCATATAAACAGTTGTCTTATTGGTATCTGTGATAGACAATATGAATGATGCACACAAAAAAGTATTACAGCTAGCCTTAGGACTTTCTTAATAAGATGAAAGAACAAAAATTAAACTTAGAACAAAATTAAACTTCATATTCAATGCAAATCTTCTTACTAAAATCTAGCCCTATCTCCTCAACAAATTCCTTTTAATTCCAAAGAGTCAAGCATGCCACTATCCAGCACACCTGCTTGTTTATGTCTAAGAATTGTGGTCCCAGAAGCTATAAATATCTACAGAAATGGCAAATCTTGCTGAGCTTATTTTGTTAACTTGGCTTGGTAACTATATGGAGAGGGCCTCAAATATGGATAGACAGAAATGTAGATTAACGCATTTATAACTAGATACGGCTAAACAGAAAATGTGAGTTAAATTCCATTTGTTGCTAAGGTCCTACCATACTGCTGCCAGCACTCAAGGAAATTACAACCTAGAGTTACAATAGCTATTATGAGGAACATCCCAATTAGATAAGATCATTTAAAAGTGTTCTTAAGAGCAAGGACTTCTAAATCAAACAAACAGAATGGGATACCCATTTTGATAGATGTGCAAAAGCCTCCAAAGGCTTCAAAATTCCAAAAGAGCTTCAATAAAAGTTTTATTACAAAATGTTAATGAATATTAAAGATATAAGAGGAACCTAAAACAAAAGAGACTATAAAATGGATGTAACTCCTCCTGCTCCCCTCTATTCCCTTTTATTTGAGTATGCATTTTAATAATCCTTTGCCTTTTCACTCTGAAGAGATTATTAAACAGTTACCTTTAAAGAAAGATTAACCAAAGAATTGATATGTATATATATATGCATAACCCATGGACAGACAACAGTGTGGTGAAGGTCTGGGGGGTGACGATAGTGAGGAGGAGGGGGCCAATGGGGGATAAAAAGGCGGGAGACTTCTGTAATACTTTCAACAACAAAGATAATTTTTTTAAATTTAAAAAAAAGATTAGCTGGAAGAAATAAATCAGTTGCTAGTCAACTTTAGAGAAAGTGTACACGTTACCGTGACCTTATGAGGAAACAGAAGGAACAGAAACAACTATGAGCTCCAGGATGTTTGTCTTCTGGCCACCACAAGAAGAGAATAAGCCGGGAGTCAGTGGGAGTTCAGACAGGGAGAATTAAAATTTTGGTCAAGACTCAATTTCATGAGCACTATTCCTCATTGCCCTGGCAATGAGGCCTCTACTTTTTGGTAATGATATTATAGCAAGAAATATCACATGCCATGCAGATAAGGCAACACAACTTGTGGTCTACTTAGCTTTATTTTGTTAGGAGGCCACAGTCAAAATTAGGTGGCAGTTTTGAACCCCAGGTAAAGAATGACTATTATTCATAACAGAGTTAAGCTGAGCCTATGTGTCTGATGGCTTCTGTAATAATAGAAAAATGGCTATTATTATTAATAAAAATAAACATGACTAATAAAAAAAAAGACCATCTGAGGTTATAGACAATCATTTTCAGGTATCTTTCACTCCTTGATCAAAGGCCAAACTAAGGGCCATAGTTAAAGAATTTCTTAAACTCAGCAAGTATCCTTAAAAGCTTTTGTAAATAAATTACCTCCTGAGATTAGTGGTTAGATAAAAACACAGAAATTAATACTGGAGGTTACAGTTCTGACTGAACTTCAGACTATAGATAATATTCAAAGCAGGATAGAGATTTTTTTAGGCTTTCTCCCTAAGCTAAAATAAAATAAAGTAAAGTACCAAGAGGGAAAGAGGAAAACTGGAGACGATGTAATTGGATGGGTAGGTCATCCCCTTGATATCATTTAGGCAGCAACTCAATTATTTTTGGAATTAAAAACAGCAGACCTTGCTTTACAAATCTGATCTTTACAGGAGCAGAGGTGTGGCTCCAGAATCAATTCAAGATCCCACCTTTCTTTACCAATCCCCAAACCACCCCTATTCATCTAAAAAAATGGTTGTAGATAGATGTTGCATTGTTGAAATAGAATTGTTCTGTACTTAAGAAAAAGAAAAAATGTAAATAGTAATTACCCTAGTTCTCTGATAATATGAAAATATGACCCCCACATTTTCTATTGGGGGAATCTTGGATACTTTCTCTATGATATAGATTTTCTACCTCATTTTTTTCTAGGATCTCAGAGCCACTCATCAAAATGCAAATGCTTCTCATCAGAAGGAGAAGAAAAACAGGAGATTGGAAATTGGGGTAATGAAAAATCTTAAACTTAACTTATTTCAATAGCCAAAGCAAAATTTGGATCCTATTACTCTTTTATAAACTAGTGAATTTTGCATTATAATACTAATCTCATGGCTAAAATTTTAAGGCTATACATTTTATGTTTGTATCTGTCTGTATGTTATGTATATCTATATGTATGTGTCATAAATGTGTGATATTTCCTGATGATATTGTCAAAATTAATTAATAAAGAGCTTTAATTGGCTAAAGATAAAGCAAGTGTTATTTAAAATAAGTATACTCACAAGTATAAAATTAACCCTCATTTTTTTTTTAGTTCACATGATTTAGGATAATTTTTTTTAAGTTGACCTGGTCAAGAATAATCTTTGGGAAATAAAAGCTATTTGAAGCCTATTGATTTAATCAAAACAGAAATATCACCTGGCCTGTGTGGTCACCAGTTCCATACCACACCAGGGCACATGCCTGAGTTTTGGGTTCGATCTCTAGTGTGGGGTGTGCAGGAGGCAGCTGATCAATGGTGTTTCTCTATCATCAATGTTTCTATCTCTTTATCCCTCTCCTTCCTCTCTCTTTAAAACAAGTAAAAAAATGTCAATTAAATTCATCTGATCTAGTGTGTCATTTAGGGTCACTGTTTCCTTGTTGATTTTTTTGTCTGGAAGACCTATCCAGTGAAGTCAGTGGGGTTTTAAAGTTCCATACTATGACTGTATTACTGTTGATTTCTCTTTTAAAGTCCCCCAGAAGTATTCTTCTATATTTGGGTGTTCCTATATTGGGGGCATATATGTTTACCAAGATTATATCCTCTTGTTGGATCAAACCCTTAAGTATTATGTATTGACCTTTCTTCTCTCTTGTTATGGCCTTGTTTTAAATCTATTTTTTGTTTCCATTTGCATGGAAAATTTTTTTCCATTCCTTCACTTTCATCCTGTGTGAGTCTTTTGACTTAGGTGGGTCTCTTGCAGACAGCATATATATATGGGTCATATTTCTTATCCATTCAGCTACCCTATGTACTTTCATTAGAACATTTAATCTATTTACACTTAAGATTATTATTGATAGGCACTTATTTATTGCCATTTTTATTCCTCACGCATAAGTTCCTCTCTTTCTCTCCATTTCTTCTTCTTACAACAGTCCCTTTAGTGTTTCTTGCAGTGCTGGTTGGTGGTAATAAACTCCTTTAGCCCTCCCCTCTTTTTTTCTGAGAAGCCTTTATTTCACCTTCAATTCTGAATCAGAGCCTTGCTGAATAGAGTAGTCTTGGTTTCAGATACCTGCTTTCCATTACTTTGAATACTTTACACCATTCCCTTCTAACCTGTACTGTTTATATTGAGACATCAGCTGACAGCCTTATGGAAGCTCCCTTGTAGGTAACTTATTGTCTTTTTCTTTTTGCCCTTAGAATTCTTTGTGATTTGTCATTTTAATTATGATGTGGTTCTCTTTGTGTTCATTTTGATTGGTACTTCCTGTGCTTCCTGAACTTGTGTGCACTTTTTCTTTCACCAAGTTAGAGAAGTTTTCTGTCATTATTATTTCAAACAGATTCTCTATCTCCTGCTCACTTTCTTCTCCATCTTTAATCCCCTATGATGTGGATGTTGCTCTGTTTCATGTTGTCCCACAATTCCCTTACACTGCCTTCATTCTTTTTAAGTATTCTTTTTTCTTTTCTAGTTGAATGATTTTTTTCTACCTTGTTTTCTAATTTGCTGATTGTCTTCTTTGTCACTGCGTCAGTCCTCAACTTCTTCCAATCTACTGTTGGAATCTAGGTGTCAACAGAAAAAAACAAGACATGACCAGACCAAATAAAAAACAACACACAAAAAATAAAACACCAACAATAAAAACAGCAGCTTCAACTAAAAGACTAAAAAACAAACAAAAAAATAAAACACGCAGGCACACACACAAAAAGAATACTAGAAGGCCCAAGACCAGAAGAATTAGAGGAGGAAAGAAAATATAAATAAATAAATAAATAAATAAATAAATAAATAAATAAATAATAAAATATGAAAGCAAAGGCAAAAGAGACCAGAAATAGGGTAAGTATAAAAAAATGATAGAAAATAGTAAATAAAATAATAATAATTAAAAAAATAATAATACTAAATAAAGTGAAATATAGAATAGGAAAAAAGGAAAGAAGAAAAATATTAATTAAAATTATGAACTTAGAAAACCTGAAGAGAAGGAGAAAGAAAATAATTAAACTTAAAATAAAAGATAGCAATAAGAGAACATGGTGGGGGGAAAAACAACCACAAAAAACAACACTTTTTCTGTTTAACTATGAATCTCTTCAATTAAAAAAATATAAATGTCTATCATCAACTTGAGTATAATGCAGACATACAACTTTTATTCTACCCTGTTTACTTGTCATAAATTCATGTTATCTGTATAAAATTTGTCAGCAAGAAAATTAGCTAGGATGATTCCCTCCTTTGTCTACTGTGTCATGAAGTTTTTGTTAGTTATCTAAACATAATCGTTGGGATTAAATGGTTTAGACAGATGCCAGTGAGATAAAAGTTTAGGAAAACTTTTAAACAATAATTATAATTTATGGCTTGTCTACTTAAATAGTTTTCTCCAAATCTTTTTGGTTATAGAAACCTTAATGTTTTGCTAAGTTAAGTTAAAAGATGGAAAGTTATTAAGTACCAATATCATGTCCAAAGAAGATAAAATAGGAAACCTTAATTACTTAACATAAGTTTATCTTCTTTTGGCTTCTCTTTACAGAAAAATTAAAAAAAAAAAAAAATGAGGTCTGCCTTGGCAGGTGTGGCTCAGTTGTTTAGAGCATCATCTGGTTCACCAAAGGGTCTCATGTTTGATTCCCAGTCAAGGCACACACCCAGGTGTGGGTTGGATCCCTCAATTAGGGTTTGTATGGTATTCAACTGAATGATCTTTCTCTCTTTCTCTATTCCTCTCCTTTCCTGTCTCTCTAAAAATCAATAACAAGTAAAACCTACACATATTCTTGGGTGAGGATTAAAATTTTTTTAAAAAATCAAGTCTATTAGTAAACATGTTTTTTGCCATGAAGAGAAACCTTTATATGAGAAAACATGTTTCTGGAAATTATAAAAGGTATTTATAAATCTGCCAATCCATAGAATGTTAACAGTTCACTATTGTTTACTTCTTAGTTTTCACTAGAAATTAAAAGGTTCCTTAGTTTAAGAGTTCTAATTAATATATGTAATTAAAACTATTAGAAAAAACAGTGGAAACAACTATATGTGTGAAAAAGTAAGATGCTTTTTTGGCTAAGAAAAGATATAAGGTATGAAGATTCATTTTTGTTAAAGGAAACCAAAATTATTTTGTCTGAACTAAAATTTCTGGTTATTTCAGAATGGAAAGGAAGAAAATTAAGGATAAACTAAATGTATATAGAAAGAAAGAGTGGGAGACAACCAAAAAAAGAGAGAATTTTACCTTGGATTAAGTTGGCTAAAAATTATATTGTAAGTGTTCTAAAAATAACCTAACTATCAATAATTTGCTTATGTAATTTTCTCTCATCTGCTAAAAGAATAAAGTTTTCTTAGCATATTGGTCTGCCCCTGATGAAATCTTGTGAAAGTTTTTCTTTACCTTTTTAAGTAATCATCCTAATATAATTCTCATGCCAAAGAGACACATTTTGGGGTTTCAACTTTTGCTCTCCTACAGTATCCAGAATGCAACACAACATATGATACATGGTGGGCGCTTTGAAAAAATTACAGAATAAGTTATGATCCTGCTAATTTATGAGTCTCTATTATTGGGCTAGAAGTAAATGCACTAAACTATTCTTTCAGGGATATTCTGAGAATTTGTTTTTCAAACACGTGGTCTTCCTTTTCCAGGCTGGAAGAAGAGATATGGATTTAAATTGAAAAGTTATGGCCAGAATTCTTTTGGGAAGACAAATTACAAAATTATAAGAGCTCAGAGCTGAGAGAGTCTTAGAATGCTCTTTTTTTCAATCCCTTTCTTTTATGGATGAAGATAGTGAGATTTACATGGTTTCTATATAAGTTTTAAAATGTGAAAATATTTTAGTCTTGCCAACTGCCAGGTTAACTTAAAGGTTTGGGCTTTGTAGTTCAAGTTCCCACTTAATTTCTCAAAGTTCATGAACCCTTTCAAGCAGATACAAGTCTGGGTGTGATGCTCACTGGCTCACATCTTTTCATCCTGCTTCTTTCAGCCTACTTACTGAGAGTTCAGCTCACTTCCATCTTATCCTCCTCTCCTGCTAACTCTGGAAGAAACAAACATTCAGCCAAGAACTCCCTCTAATTTGTCCATCTACCCTTTACCATCTCTTAGATCCAAACTTCCCCCAACATACTTTGAGGAAGAGAGTATCATTTAATTATTAAAACACATAGTTGTTTTCCCCCATACCTGAACATTTACTTTCATAATAGGAATAATCAGATGTAGTTTTTGAAAAATGTGGCAGTGTTTTCAAAAACCTATTATTCATTTTACTACATGAATCCAGAGTTACTATGGATTTTTCAAAGAAAAACTGTGAGAAGCTGATTTGCATTAGTTTATAGAGCGGGATATGTAGAATTTGAAACTTAGATCTGATTAAATGTTGCTGCACTTTCTTTTGTGATTCTACTGGGGTCCAAGTCAGAACTATGTCATCTTTGTTACACTGAGCATGGCAGGGTGGTGGGGTGGAGGGTAGAGTTATCTTGTGCCCTGGGTCACAAAAATATGCATGGTGAATTAATAGGTTTCCTTTTTGTTTTAAAAGCATAAAATAACAATCAATAGTGGTTTAAACTAACTTGGGTTACTTTTCTATCAGAACAGGAAACTTGGAGGTGATGGATAGCATGGCCAGTTCAGTGGCTTGGTGATGTTGGAGGTCTGGCAAGAAAACTTTTCCTCTACCAACTGAGGTCCATGTGGTGGTGCTCAGGAACTGAGAATTAATTGGCAATCTGAAATTTTCTTCAGATTAACAGGAGAAAATTTTATTACTTATGTGCACAGCAGCATTTTATAAGGAGTAGCTTCCCAAACAGCCAGGGATGAAGGTTTAAATATATAATAGCATAATAATGGGGTGTGTGGTTAGTGCTTCACTGAGGAAGTGTGGGAGGTTCTGAGAAGGCTTGTTCACATTTATATATTTTCTTATGCAGGAACTGGTGCTAGTAGTTGGAAGGAGGTTTATGGCAGCAGTGTTCTTATATTCTTTAGGTGCCAACGGTCAGCTTTCTTCCTCACTGGAGGCTGAGTTCTCAGAAAGCTCTGTTATGTATATATGTATTATGTCTTTGTGAGTTCTTAGCTGGTTGGTTCCCTTGGTTAGGAGTAGGGTTGTAAAATCACTCCTATCTCCTATCGCCATTATATTATTAAGATGATAATAGAGAAAGTAAAGGATACTGTGCATTCAGTTTTAGGTTCTACTTTACTATGATTGATTTGGGGCTCTTTAAGAAAATGTCCATGTTATGGATTTTGAGAGAAAAAAAGAGGTGATCTAAGATGCCAGCATGCATGCCTGTGGTTATGAGGATTCTGGTCAGAAACAAACTCATCTGGGACACAAAGGAGTGAATGCACAATTTTGTAGTCCCTAGCTGTGTCTCAAGGTCACCTTGGTTACTGAGTCTCAACATTACTATCTGTAAAACAATAATCATACTCTTTACTTTAAATGAGATAATGTGTGCAAATGTGCTGAATAACCTGTGAAAAGAAATTCTTTGTGACTTCCAAGTACAAGGCTGGGCAAAAAAGAGGTCAAGTGAATTTTTCAGGGGTCTCATTTAGTCCCTGAATGGGGATCCTCACTGCTTTTCTTACATTCAAACAATTGACATGATTGCACAGGTGCCCTTGTGGGTCAGCCTGCAGTACAGGGAGACTGAGTCATCACTAGGAAGTAACTTTCCTTTATATTTGACAAAGAGTCTTTCCATGACCAGCCTGTAATCTGGCTCTTCAGAATCCTCTTCCCAAGTAGGTTTCAACTTTGGGGTGTCTGTGTTTGTATTTGCACTGCCCAATTTTAGAAAGAATCCTGCTAAGTTGTTTTAGGCAGAATCTCCCATCTTCAATATCTGATCACCCTTGATATCTGATTGAGTTCTTCCCCCTCCACCACCCCCACCCCCAAGTAATATCTGATCATCCAGACCTTCCTTTAGCAAGAATCCTCTTAGGTCAGTTTAGCAAGAACTATCCTATTCTTTTAGTAGTTTTTCATCTACTGATTCCCTCACCCGCCCTTATTGGCTATGAAATGCCTACTTTTCCTTGTATTCTGACTTGAGCCCGATCACTCTCTCCTACTGCAAAACCCCATTGCAGCAGTCCCTATACCTACTGCAGTGACACTGAATAAAGTCTGCCTTACTTTTCTTTAACAAGTGCGAGTATTAATTTTTCTTCAACATACTCAATGCTTTTCTCAGAGACAGCAGTGTTTTATTTTATTTCAAAGACCAATTGGTTAACAGGTAATTTTTCTCCCACCTTTCTTTGCAAAATGTATATGTGTAATAAGATAAATTTTTATAACTATTCCAAGAGAGGAATATAATTTGAACTATTTGTTCCTTATATTTAGTATAGTTGGTAAAGGAACTAGGTGATAAAAATGTAAAATTAGTCTGTTCTTTGGGCAGTAAAGATCTATTAGAAGGAACACAGATGTTTAGTCAAGGCTGTCCTTGGGGAAATGTAGATCAAGATGGAGTGGTTGAATGTGAATTGCTTCATCTACAAATGACACAACCACTTTAGTATAATATGGGCTGGCATCTTTGTCTTATAGGCCTAGGTTTAAGAATATGTACAACTCAGTGGTCTGGAATCTTGAGGGATTTTACATCCCTTCTATTCTACAGTGGTCAGTTATTCTAACCTTGATTTCTGTAGCTGCCCTTGGCTTTACACAGCACAGCTGGGAGTTGGTTTCACAAATTTTAGATAGGAAATAGGTTTTTAGTTTTTATTTCCTGTTACCATGAGGAGCTTCTGACAAGTGTCAACCTAGTGCAACAGATCATTTTCCTGAGATCTACTACATACATTGATATCAGGAGAAGCGATATGAATTTTTTATTTGTTTATTTGCCTGTTTCCAAATCTAATCTTGTCCAGTAAGTTCTGGAAGGACATGAAAATACACAGTTCAATGGAGAAAGCAGAGGGGTAGGGCCACATTGTTACTAAGAGGCACTTCTCTGTCACCCTGCTGTTTTATGCTTACAAATCCTCACATTTAAAGAATCTCAAGGGGATAACTTTTAACATAGTATAGATTTAATTCTTTTGACTGTAAATGGAAGTTATTGAATCCCACTAACTCTAATTTTTACATTACCGTGTAAGTTTACTTTCAGATTGCTGTAATTATTTATGATTGCAAAATTAATTATCCATTTAAATGTATTCTAATTATTCAACTGTGTTTGACTTTAAAACATACTGATATTTCAAATTGAGAATGTTCTGTCTCATGGTTGGTCACATCTCATCAGGAAAAGCCTCAGTACATCAGCGATGCTCTCCTAGTAAACACAAGTGACTCAAGGGGGAAATCACTTTGAAAGAAGCCCTTTCTCAATAATTTTTGGACCATGAATATCGAAGGATGTCTGACTGTCACGAGCAAGGTGAGAACCTCATTCTTAATGTACTTTGGTGTCTGCCTATGTGATGTTAAATCAGAGCACATGCCTTCAAAGCTAACATGCCCTTCTGCTGAAGAGGTAACATGGTTCTCAAGAATTTCTGTGTCTGTGGATGGCATCAGAGGCCAATCAATGTCACCCTACCATGCCTCCTAATTATAAATTCAACAGGGGAAAGTGAATCCAATAAAGAACACTTCCTGGTACAGTTATTTTAGAAGTCTAGTTAGGTGACAGAGATTCTATTCAAGTTTGTCTATTATTTTCAAAGGTGACTTCAGGAGGGGTGTGTGTTTTAATTATTTCCCTGCATTAGAGCTGGCCTTGTGCCAGTGCAGTCCAGTTTTCACACTAGGCTCCCTTGTGATGAGTGAAATGCCAAGAGACAGAGTGACACTCATAGGCCCTGAGAATGGATCCAATCCATGACCTTTGTCTCATTAGCAGCCTGACCCAACCAATCAGAGAAAAGCCTGCCTTTGACTCTAGTAGCACAGACATGGCTGTGACAGAGGCATGGCGTTGCTTTAAGAAGTGTGGGGAGCCGGCGGGACTCCCCCCGGGAGGACCCGCCGGGCGAGGTGCTGCCCAGGGAGAAAGACCCGGGAGGCCCGCTTGCCCTAGTGCCATCAAGAGAGAAATCTCTGAGGCATTGACCCGAGTGGTGGGCAGCGGTGCTAGCACTCGCCCTGCTCCCCCCGCTCCCCCTCCATCCGAGGGACAGGGAACGGTTTGCATTCAGTGTCCCAGCTATCAATTTGCAGAGACCCATGCAACGGTATCAGTGGAAAATGCTTCCCCAGGGAGATGTGGATGAGTTAGTGGCCCCAGGCACAGAGGAGCTGCCTGGGTGAGCTGCAGAGGTGCCCTCCTGCTCCCTGACCCAGTCCTTGAGGCACCAAAGCAACACTAAATTCTAGAAAGGCTAATTAGGAAGCTGGCCCCGGCCTGAAGGGTTAAAGGATAGTTAAGCCACATACCAAGCCAAGGACTCTATCCTCCCCAAAAGTTCCCATTAGAAGCCGAGATAAGGATACTTTCCAAGGCCTGAGCTCCTGCAGGAGGCAGGGTGTTTACTCTGAAAAGGCATTCGTAGGGCCTTGGAGGAATTACTTAGTATCGGGCTAAGGGAAGAAATGTGGGGCAGGGTGCTATTCAGCACAATCAACAGTGCCTGTATATATTGAGCGGAGAAAATAAACTCGGGGCTGGCAGCTGGCAACAGGAATGAGCTGCAGCCCTCCCGATCCCATCCTGTCTCTTGTCTTTCTTTTCCAATCCTCACCCCCTCAATTAGGTTCCCGTTCGACTGCCGGCAGGCTCCGGCAAAGAAGAAGCCTCCATTTCCTTTTAATTGCTTTGTCAGCGAAGACATACGAATTTAAGATATCTTTTATTATCTGCCTTTATGCTTCTCTGTGTCTTGTTCTCTCTTTAATTAAAATGTCAAGATGCTCATGTTACCCACTAATCTAAAGTAAATGCAAGCAATTTGGCCATCTTTATTTCATTTTTCTCAGAAATGCATCAAATGTTCATATAGGTACACTGAAATCTAATATGTAGATCTTTAGATTTTTTTAAATTTAAAATATTTTTACTGTTTATTTGAAATAATTCTATATTCACATAAAAAGTTGTGAAATAGTGTGAATAATTTCAATGTACCTTTCACCCAGCTTCTCCAAATGTTAATATTTTATATAATCTTAGCATAATGATCAAAGCCAGGAAATTAACACAGGATACTACTAACTAATCTATAGGCCTTATTAAAATTTTTCCAATAGTTTCACTAATATCATTTTTTATGAGCCAGGATCCAATCCAGGACTACACATTGCACTTAGTTTTCCTAACTTCTTAGTCTCCTTCAACCTGGGAAAATGTCTCAGTTTTTCTTTATCTTTCATCACCTTGATACTTTTGGAGAATGCCAGTTAGTTATTTTACAAAATGTTCCACATTTGAGTTTGTCTGCATTTCCTCATGATCAAATTCAGGCTATGCATTTTTTGGCAAGAATATCACAATAGTGATATTGTGTCCATTTCAGTGCATCATATCAGGGAGTACATGTTGTTGCTGTGTCTCGCTTCTGGTGATATTAACTCTAATCACTTGATTAAGGTGATGCCTGACACTGTAAAGGTACCATTTTCCCCTTTGAAAAGAAAAAGTATGTTGTGGAGAGATATTTCAAATTTATATATCACATTTGGTTTTATATTTTTATTTTTGCAACTAAAAGGTGTGGATAAATGAAATGAAATCAAAGGACTAAATACATGAGATATTCCATGTTCCTGGGTAGGAAGACTCAACTTGGTCAAGATATCAGTTCTTCTAAATTTGATCTATAGAGTCAATCTTAGTCAAAATCCCAGAAAGTTGTTTTGTAAATATTGACAAACTAATTCTAAACTTTATATGGAAAGGCAAAAGACAGAATAGCCAATACAATATTGAAGAAAAAAAGAAAAGTTGGAGGACTGACACTAACTGACTTCAAAGCTTACTTTAAAGTGACAGTAATCAATAGTGTGGTATTGGCAAAGAATAGACAGATAGATCAATGTAACAGAATAAAGAGCCCAGAAATAGACAATGTAGTCAAGTGATCTTTGATAAAGAAACAAAGGTAATAAAATGGAGCATTGTATTTTCAACAAATGATTCTGGAACCACATCCACATTCAAAACAATAAATCTAGACATAGACATTATACCCATTTCAAAAATTGACTCAAATGGATGACAAACCTAAATGTAAAACACAAAACTATAACTCCTAGAAGAAACCCTAGATGATCTTGAGTATGGTGATATTTTTTTATTTACAACACCAAGGGCACAATCCATGAACGAAATAATAGAAAAGCTGAACTTTATTAAAATTAAAAGCTTCTGTTCTGCTAAAGAAAATGTTAAATGAATGAGAAGACAAGCCACAGACTAGTGGAAAACTATTTTCAAAAGGCACATCTAATAAAGAACTGTTGTTCAACATATACAAAGAAGTTTTCATACTCAATAATAAGAAAAGAAACAACCCAATTAAAAATTGACCAAAGACCTTAATAGACATCTCACCAAAGAAAATCTACAGATAACAAATAAGGATGTGAAAAAATGCTGCACACCATATATCATTTAAGAAATGCAGGTTAAACAACAATAAGATACTACTGCACACCTATTTGAATAGCCAAATTCTCAAACATGGACAGCAATAAATGCTGATAAGGATTTTGATCAATAGGAACTCACAGTCATTGCTGGTGGAAATGCAAAATGGTACAGCCACTTTGGAAGACGTCTGGTAGTTTCTTATAAAACAAACAATATTATATAGTTTAGAAATCATGCTTCTTGGTATTTACCCAAAGGAGTTTAAAAATTATGGCCACACAAAAACCTTCACATGAATGTTTATAGCAGCTTTATTCATAATTGCCAAAACAAGGAAGCAACCAAGATGTCCTTCAGGAAGTGAATGAATAAATAAACCTTGGTACATTGAGACGATGAAATATTATTCAGTGTTAAAATAAGTGAATTATCAAGTCATGAAAAGACAGGGAGGAAAATTAAATACATATTACTAAGTGAAAGAAAGCAATCTGAAAAGACTACATGTTATATGATTTCAAATATAGGAAGGACATTCTAGAAAAGACAAACTGTGGAGATAATAAAAAGATCAGTGGTTGCCATGCAGGGAACAATGAGAAGGGGTTATCATAATACCAGAATGATAGATTATGTCATTATACATTTATCTAAACCCATACAATGTACAAGACCAAGACTGAAGCATAATGTAAACTACGGATTTTGGGTAATTATGATGTGTCAATGTAGGTTCATCAATTATTACAACTGTACCATATGGTGGGGAAGGTCAATAATAGCAGAGGCTGTGCATGTGTGGAGGCAAGGTGTTTATGGGGGATCTCTGTATCTTCCCCTCAATTTTGCTATGAACCTAAAACTCCTCTAAAAAAATAAAGTCTTAATAAAAAAAGAAAGTGTTAGTGGGACCATGTAATATTATTTTATAGATAGGACAAAACTATTAAGAAAATAAGGGTGAGAATAAAGAGGTTTGAGGTCTAAATTCCACTTTGTCATTGGTACTATTGGTCTTTGTCCTACAAATATCAATTGTAGTCTCTGATGTTTTTGGCATTCTTTTGGTGAATTTCAAAAGTAATCCAATATATGATACATGAGCAAGAATGCTGTTTCAAAAATTCATTGATTGATGCACATGTTTACTTATTCTATATGTCTAGATCCAGTTTTTTTCTCCCTTATTTCATAACATTTATTGGGGCTTATTGTATGTCAAGCATAATTAAAACAACAATGAATAAAATGTAGTCCTGATCTCAAGAAGTTCAAGATGTCATATACTTCAAATGAGTGCTGGGAGTGTTGGTTGGCTGAAACCACAAAGTGAAAATCAAGGTGCAGTGTTATAAAGGATTGAGGTGAATTAAATCAGGAAGAAGCTTGAAATCTGACAGAAGTAATGCTTAATGAAAATGGTTCAAATTCATCTATTTTTCCTTCCTTACTTTTGCTGCTGTGTGGTTCAGACTAAGAACTAATAGTTTTTTGTTTCTACAAAGGAAAGAAATATCAAATGTGCTGTATGTAAATGTAATTGAGTGGGTGTTCTTGAGAGACATTGAAAAATTCACAGCTCGGCTGCTTGCTGGGAACCAGTGCAGAGGGAACAATGCCAGTGATGAACCTGTTTGAAGTCCTTAGACCATGATCTGAGGACTTCTCTAGTTAAGCCTCAATCCTTTCAGAAAGGGGAACCCTGAACATACCTTCAGCCTTTAAAAAGGTCAATGAAAGAGTCTTATAACCTGTAAACTTTGTTACATTATTAAAGTGTGCCAACTTTTAACTAGTAAATCATGGCTCTTTTCACCATTTGTGATTCATTACATCTTTAAATTTCTTATTTCCCAGATTTTCTAAAAGGGCATTAAATATCCCAAATTTTGCACCCTTGCAATGGCATGCCTGTTCTGGCCAATGGCCTGTTCCAAGGTGTGATTGACAGGCAAGTATCTTCCTGATGTCATCCCAACTTTACTGGGCATGTATCTATCTTCCCTCTGTTGGACCCCTGGGGAGTGTAAAGCTGTAGCTTCCTAATGACATATCTATAATATTTTGCTTTCCCTTTGTTCCTTTCCTGATATTAATAACTAGGTTAATTATAATGGTGTAATTTCCCTCACACAGAGAAAAAAGGAACCTCTTTGTATTCCACAAAGGAGAAATAAATGAAGGTCTCCATCTTCTTGCAATTGCTTCAGGCTGTCAGAGGGGAGCAATCCTTTGCTCTTGCTTGTTCTTTGTTCCTCTTGGCTGCCCTTGGGACTCTTGTTGCTTGGGGCATGTTCTCTTGGCTCCCCTGCATTCCCCTACATGGCCCATAGCCATATGGAGCCCCCCACACAATGAACTAATGGACTGCAACTAGTGTGATGTTATACTGATCCCTGCTGCAACACGAAATGGAAACTTTGAACACTGGCTTTGCTTTTAGCTCTACTGAAACCCCAGCTATGCTTCTTCCAGGACTGTATTCAGGGAAATGGGACTTTGGAAACCCAGGGATGTATTTCCACACAAATAAAAGTTACTAATCCTCCTGTGTGAGTCTCACAAAACTTTTTCTTGAGATATCTTAAGGACTCTAACCTCAGCAATGAGTGGTAAAAGGGATGCCTCAATTTCCCAGATAACATTACTGTGACTGGGGAGAAACACAATAGAATTTTTAAAATGTTGTTTCTGCATGGTGGCAATATGGATACATAAAGGATAAACAAAGATATGTACACACACATGCACACACCTGAAAAAATATTTTAAAAAGTGAATTTAAGCAATAAAAGCAACTACTGGGTTATGTAGACCTAAAATTCCTATTATAATCTAATTTTTGGTTGAAAGCATTCTTAAAGAAAATCTCTTGTTAAAATATAAGATATTATATAGTAGTGGGTTACATTACTCATTATTAACCCCCAGTATAAAAAATGTGTCTGATTTTTTAGCTTGGCAGACTGAAGAACATGAACCTAATGGTTTGGGGGGGGCATACATGTGGACAAAAAGAGGTCACATGCTAACCTGACAAGCTCATGAAAGGACTGTGTGATGGCCTTGAAAATTCAGAGACCTATAGTAACCATAAATGATGGTCTGAAATAAAAACTTTTTAATTAAAATCAGTTTCTAGTAGGTAGTCATGTCCTAGGCTAGAATCTTCCTTGACAAAACTCAATCTTTACATTAACCAAGCCTGCCTATTACCTTTTTGCATCTATGATAACATTCCTTTGGAATGTCAGGATAACTTCCCTTTTTCTGGACCCCTTAAGGCACAGTGAATGTACCAGAACTGAGACTACAAATACTCTCATTGTCATTTTTATCATAACATGTTGACTATTTACATCTTACACTCATCTATGAAAGATGTATCATTTTAGTTTTTATCCAATCTCAGAGGTTTCCCCAATTTACTTTCTCCCACCTCCCTAATCTGTCACCAATTAATTTAATGTAACCCACTTACATCCTCTCTTTTGACTGTTATGTATAAAATAAGGTGAAAAATTTCCATTCTCTGGAACATTATAAAAATGTGTTGAGGTTTTTCTTCCTGGCAATTGTTGACAGTTTGGCTCAAATAAATTCACAAAAATTCTTTACAGATTTGAGTGTTTCTTATGTTGATGTACAGATGGATTTTGATGGAGAAAGGACCTGTGGAGGGCATAGCTTTCAGGCAAATGCCTGCCAGGGAGTGACACTGAAGAGGTCTTCAAGGTAGAGAAAGGTGGTCTGGTATATCGGGAGGATTAAAAAGGAATGGCCAAAACAAACTTGCTTTTTGTTTTGCCCATCTCCTATGTTGCAGCAAATACGTTTGTTCATAAATCTTTGTGCAAATCTCTGATTTTTAATTCAGAATAATTTCCTGGAAGTAAAAATACTTTATCAAAGGTTATGGATAATCTCAGACATTTGATAGCAAATTTCAGGCACATTCTAGGTGAAAAGCCCAGTTTACTCTGCACCAGACTGAGAGCACCTAGTCATAAAAAAATTTTGTGAGACTTCACATGAAAAGGAAAAACCAGTCACTACCCAGGAACTCTGCTCACTTTTCTGAAAAAGGTACAGCTAGGTTTTTCTCTGGCAAATGTTAGGACTTCTAGGAGGACTTAAGTAGTTATATAGGAAGTGATTTTGAAGTCACTTATTCACAGGAACAGCTGAAGCCACCTAAAAATGAAAGTGAAATTTAACCATCACCAGGGCTTAAACAACCAGTATCAGATTTCAGCTTGGATGTTCAAGCAGACTTCTTTGTTTACAGCAGTCAACTACAACTGTCTACAAGGGGTCAAATTAACTGAAAATTAGCTCAAGAAGGCTAACAGCTTTAACTGTCATCTAATAGACCTATATCCGAAACTCCCTAATATTTTTTGTTGACTACTATTGTCAAGAGTCCCAAGAGTAAATCTAATTTAAACTGATGCTCAATTTGGTCAGGATTGAAGAATTACTGGATGGCAATTGTGGAAAAAAACTGGGTAAAATTCCTTTTGTCCATTGGTGATTAAAGCATTTGTACTTTAATACTTAAAATACAGCCCATCTGGAATCCTTAGATGAAAGCTTTAACTTTCAAAAAAAAGATTTGAAGGTCTCTTTGTCTTCCCCTGAAGGCTTTAAAAGGCAGTCACCAATTCATAAATGAAATCACTGGTAAAATAAAATTCTTTTTTTTAACTGCATTTTAATAGGCTCATATCTCAACCTTGGCTTAGGGCTTAGGATAAGAAGATGATGGATATTTGTATGACCCCTGGGAGCCCTGTGATGAGGAAGGGAAAAGAAATGATAATTCTTCAGCCACTCATGCTTGGAAGATCACTTTCAATAGGCACATAAATTATTTTTGTGGTTCCTTCCTTTGGGGAGGAAGACACTTGGAGTCTAGTGCAATAATCAGGAAGTATGTAATGGATCAATATTTGCTGCATTAAGTTTTTGTGTTGTTATTTCTCTTTGCCCTCCTTCTCTATAAGGTCATCCTTCTCTGGTTTTATGTTTTTTACATAAAATATCCCTCTGCTCTTCATGAGCTCCCTTCTGTAACAGATGCTGGGCTCACTGTATAGTGCTTAAGTTTCTTCTTAAATATTCAAAGGAGATTGAGTCCTGCCACAAAAATCAGTGGAGTCTCTCTGAGACCTCATTATGGATTACATTATTTTTATTGCCAGTGATATAAAAACAGGTTCATTGTAAATATGAGTCACACAAGAGATCCTATAGTATACTCCCATCCATGGCCTTAAGACTATTCCTCCAACCTTTAAGAAAATGTAGCCCTTTGGTTATGTCAGAAGCTGAACAATTATGTCTGCAAAACCCTAACACAGATATTTTTACCCCAATATTCTTAGATATGATCATTTCATTGAAAAAAATCACTGTCAGGTGGGAAAATCTTTTGAGAATTGATGCAGTGGTGCAGTCTTCAAAATCTATGGTTAATAAACCATCCTGGGTTATAAGAAGATGAGTGGTGGGGAAATAAAAGTCAATAGAACATATCTAATATGAAAAATAAAATAAGTTGCTAAATGATAGTTCACACACATAAGTACATGTTTGATTTTATTTTTCTAGTTCTGAATGGACTTTACTACAAGCTCATTCACAAAGTAGCAATTGTGATTTAAATATAAAAACAATGGAATTTGCTGTAATAAAATTTCTCACCCTCATATTTGCTGATAAGTAACAGGTTAATCTATAAAGGAACACATTTATTTTTACATATGTTAATAGAAGATGCAGAAGATAATGATGTAAATCTGAAATAATTAAACATTTATTAAACTTCTGAAAAAGAACTCTTGATATAGCTCTGTGGTTGAGAAAGATATTCTGGTTTACTTTTCTGAGGTTCAAAGGCAAAGGCCATGAGCTGAAGCTCTTTGCTCATTTGAAGTAAATTGTCTTGACAGTGCATAAGAGAGAGGAGAGCATTGAGATAATTGGGTTCAAAGCAAGTGTTTGAAGAATGGAAACAGGAAGATTATTGTGCAGATTAAAAGATGTATAAATGAATAATTGGGTTAAAGTTTATATCTGAGAAAAGACACAAATATGGATCATGATTTAGTTAGAGCATAAGAGGGAAAGAATATTTGCATATACATTTGGTAAACACAACTAATTTTTCTGATCATAACTGAGCATTTGGGGAATTCTGGCATGTGCAGCAGCAGGAACCATTGCTGGATCCCTGAATATACCCCTCAGCCCACTCCAAAGGTCATCTGCAGTTTTGAGGGGAAGTTCCCAACCGCACTGAGGACTCCCTCACACATCTGAGACTTTCTGCCAGAGGATGTTCTCTGGCCATGGGACTGTACCTTGCCTGTGCACCGTGCAGGCAAGAGGCTCTTGGGGAATCAAGGAAAGTCCTAGAAACAAGCTTTAAACAATAAGGGATCCAAGTTGGTGGAATACGAAATGCAGAATTTCAAATGGTCCCCAGGTTGATCGAGTCACAGTTGCCCACCGTGGTAGCCTGCTCACTAAATCACCCTTCATTTGTTTGTCCAGCTTCCCCAGAGCTACAGGATTAGTCTTGCCCACCTCAAGCACACCAGTGGTGCTCTTATTCCCATCTACTGAACTACACAGTTTGCCCCACCCTGCTGTGCTCCAAGGCAAAAGAGATGGTTCTGGCTGAAAACTTGGGTCAGCATTTCTCAGTTTGATGGCATGACGGAGTTGGATATTTGGACCATGCCAGTCCAGGTGGAGCTGGCTCCAGAGACCCCATTGCCAGACTACTAGCAGCTCGGCCATGTAACACTTTGAACAGGCTGAGCCAGGTGGGAACAGTTCCTGGCATTAGCTTGCACCAGAGAACCTCCTGGGAGGCACAGGATGGGCAAACCAAATGGCCAGCTTCAGACATCAGAGCAGTAACTAGCAAGCTTCACAAACAGCATAACCAATGGGTGATCACAGCAGGCACAAAAATAGGTGGAGGCAAACCTCACTTAAAAAAAAACAAAGGGAGAGAAGATGGTGGCAGTGTGAGAAGCAGCAGAGTGCCCCCGCTCCCAGCCGTGGACTTGATTTACTCCTAAAATCCTATGTAGCTAGATTGCAAAAACCAGAGAGACATACCTGAGTGCACGGAGTTCAAGTGGGGAGCACTGAAGAAACATTATGGAGTCTGGTGAGGGAGGGGGAGTATAGGAAGGGAGTGTCCCCCCTGAAGCCTGTGCTGGGCTCCAAGCCCGGAGGCTTGGAGGCTGCAACTCTCCCTCCCCTTGGGAGTGCAGACTGGCATCCAAAAGTGGGGAATCTCACACCCAGAGCGATGAGATGGAAAAGAGTGCCCCACCCACAGAGCAAAGGAACCCTGGGAATTGCTGAGTCCTCGAAGAGGGGACAGCTTCTTCCTAAGAAACAAAGCCTCTAATGGCAGACGGCGCCTTCCTAGCGAAACAAAACTTCTAGTGGAGGCTACAGCCAACGCCTAATGCTTGGGGTGCTGACCATAGGGAAGGCTGTCCCAAGGTCTGTGGCACCCAAGTGGTAAGAGAGCAGAGGACTGCACTGAGCAGCAGCACACGGGAGCATTTGGTAAACATGTGGAGCATTGTGTTGAGCGCCAGAAAGCACTGAATCTGTGTGGTATGGGGGAGGGGAGGAGCTCCTGGTGCCCAGAAGCTGGGATCTGTGACCAGCCCTGAGGGTGTCCTCCTGGCCTGAGCTCCCAGTGCAGAGAGGCTGGGATCAGAGACCAACCCTGAGGGGCGCCATGGTGGAGCGTGAAGCCAGCCAGCTTTGCTGAGACCAGTGGTGCGGTGAGCTGCATGGAGCTGACTTTAGGTCTCCTCCAGCTGGGGGCCTTGGTGAACGGGAGGCAGGACCTTGCAGGTAGACTTTCTGCCTGTGTGTTGCTTTGTGAGTTTGTGAGTTTGATCTTGGAACTGGATCCCACCTTCTCAGCATGCACTGCATGGAAAGACCAGCAGAGGCTGGGATTGGGGGTCTGCACAGTAGACGGTCTGAGGGGCCAGCCTGGTGACACCAGACAACCAGAGCTGAGCATGGAGGAGCACAGCCCTCCTGCCTCTCCTGCAGCCAGGAGCACCACCGCCAAGAGAAAATGGGCGGGTCCAGCTCACTGAGGCCCCAGACAACCCCACAGGGCACAGTCCTGAGGGAGAAGGGAGAGCAGCTCACAGGAGGACTGTACAAAAATAAGACTCTCAGGGACTGTTGTTTGGGAACTGGAGGAAATGCTGAAAACAACTGCTGGGGGCTGGGCAGGTAAAGGACTCACCAGAATGTTTTCTTAATCAAACCCATTGAGCCCAGGCTGCTGAAACGGCCCATACAGAAAAGGCAACAGGCTAAAATCAATCTGAAGCTGCAGCAAGACAGAGCATGGGGAACTAGAATCAGAGGACAAAGTAGGGACTGAAGAGCTGGTGGTGGAGCAGAGACTAACTCCCAAAGAGTGAGTGCCTGACAGTGAAACCTCTAAGGGAAGTGATACCCCGAGCTACACTAGCCACCCTGCACCCTAAAGACTCTACAGAAGACTCTGGAGGAAACTACAAATTTGCAAAATAGTTGACAAGACGAGGTGGTCCACAAAGAACCTCAGATCAACCATCTATCTAAGGACACCAGAGCCAAACCTAGACGATTCCTCACATTGGCTGATACACAAGTACCTCCCAGGAGTACTAAACCAGCACACAAAACAGTGACCCTCAGACAACATAAGTTGTGCAGAGGATACTCACCTGATTGACTGCCTTTTTTTCTTCTGTTTTTTGTTTTGTTTGGTTTTCATTTTGGTTTTGCTTTTTTTGTTTTGGGTTTTTTCATTGTTTTTTGTTTGTGTGTTTATTTACTTTTTCTCTTTTTTCCTTAGGAAGAAGTGAAAGAGGAGAAAATTTGTTTTTTCTCTTTTTTTAAATTTTAAAATAATTTTTTAAAATTTTTTAAAACATTTTCTAACTAATTTTTTCTCTTTTTTAGAAAATAATTTTGTTTTTGTTATTTGCTTTGTTTTGTTTTATCCTTGCTTCACTATCAAGACTTTCTTGATATCTCTCTTAATGATTAGGACTTTATCATTATAACCAAGTTTACAGTTTTCCTTTATAATTTCCAACAAATCTCTTACCGGAATCCCTCCCTCCCTGGGCTATATCTCTTGCTCCTCTCGATCCATTCGCATAATTTCTTTTTCTTTTTCTTTTTTCTTTTTCTACTTTTCTTTCATTCTTGGTTATCCTCCCTTCTGCCTTCCTGTCTTTTTGTTCGATTGTTAGTTTCTCTTGTTCTCTTTATTGTATTTTTGTTTTCTAATTTTCAACTATTATCCTGTTCCTATTCTCTCCCTTAATTTTTTGCTGCCCCTTCTTTCAGAATCTTTTCTCTGCTTCTGTTATCTCCCAGTAGCTTATCTAAGTTTTACATTTTATATTATTATTTTCTAAATTTTCACTAGTATTAACAACAATATACATCTTTCTCTCTCTCTAAGCATTACTTTTCTTTTTCTCTTTCTTTTTTTCAAACATTTTTTTTTTGTGTGTGTTCTCCCTTCACCCTCCCAGTTCTATTTTCACACGGGTTGTTTTCATCAAGACTGTCAAACCTACAGCCACCTTCATACTCAGTGGGTAAAAACTAAAACCATTTCCATTAAAAATCGGAACAAGACAGGGAAGTTCACTTTCACCACTCTTATTCAACATAGTACTGGAAGTCCTCACCACAGCCATCAAACAGGAAGAAAACATAAAAAGTATCCAAACTGGGAAGGAGGAAGTAAAACTGTCATTATTTGCAGATGGCATGATATTGTACATAGAAAACCCTAAAGAGTCCATCAAAGTACTACTAGATTTGATAAAGAAATGTGGCAAGGTAGCTGGATAGAAAGTCAACATCTGGAAATCAATGGCATTCTTATACACCAACAATACACTTTCAGAGAGAGAAACTAAAAAAGCAATACCATTTACCATTGCAACTAAAAAAATAAGATACCTAGGAATAAACTTAACCAAGGATGTAAGAAACCTGCACTTGGAAATCTATGTGACACTGAAAAAAGAAATAGAGGAAGATTTAAACAAGTGGAAGGATATACCATGCTCATGGATTGGAAGAATTAATATTATTAAAATGTCCATACCACCCAAAGCAACTTATAAATTCAATGCAATTCTGATTAAAATAGCAAAAGCATATTTCACAGATCTAGAACAAACATTTCAAAAATTTATATGGAACCAAAAAAAGACCCCGAATAGCTGCAGCCATCTTGAGAAAAAAGAACAGAGGGGGAGGGATCACATTACCGGATTTCAAACTATATTACAAAGCCACTGTAATCAAAATGGCCTGGTATTTGTACAACAGTCAAATAGACAAATGGAACAGAACAGAGACCCTAGGTATAGACCCACGCCATTATGTTCAGTTAGTATTTGACAAAGGAGGCAAGAGTATACAATGGAGTATGACAGTCTCTTTAGTAAGTGGTGCTGGAAAATCTGGACAGATACATGCTAAAAAATGAAACTAGACCACCAACTTTCACCATACACAAAAATAATCTCAAAATGGATAAAAGACTTAAAGGTAAGTCACAAAATCATAACAATCCTGGAAGAATACACAAGCAGTAAAGTCATAGACATCCCATGTAGTGCAATTTTCACTGATACATCTCCTAGGGGAAGAGAAACAAACAAACAAAATAAACATATGGGACTACATCAAAGTAAAAAGCTTCTGCACAGCAAAAGAAAACAGCCTCAAAATACAAAGGAACCCCACGGTCTGGGAAAACATATTTGCCAAGGATGTAACTGTTAAGGGGCTAATTTCCATAGTGTACGAAGAACTCATAGTACTCAGCAAGAGGAAGACAAACAACCCAATTATGAAATGGGAAAAGGACTTGAATAGATGCTTTCTCAAAGAGGACATGGAGATAGCCAAAAGACATATGAGAAAATGCTCAAGGTCGCTAATCATCAGGCAGATGCAAATGAAAACCACAATGATGTATCACTTCATACCTGTAAGAATGGCTACCATTAAGAAATCAACAAACGATATGTGCTGGGAGGCTGTGGAGAAAGGGTAACCCTAGTACACTGCTGTTGGGAATGCAGACTGGTGCAGCCACTATGGAAAACAGTATAGAAGCTCCTCAAAAAATTAAAAATGGAGCCACCTTTTGACCCAGTGATTCCTCTCCTAGGAATGTATCCTAAGAATCCTGAAACATTAATCAGAAAGAATATATATTACCTGATATTCATAGCAGCATAGTTTACAATAGCTAAGGTCTGGAAACAGCTCAAGTGCCCATCAGTAGATAAGTGGATAAAAAAGCTGTGGGACATTTACACCATGGAATACTATGCAACTGTAAAGAAGAAGAATCTTGTACCCTTTGGGACAGTATGGATGGAGCTTGAGAAAATTATGCTAAGTGAAATATGCCAAGCAGAGAGAGACAAACATCGCATGATCTTGCTGAAACCTGAAATCTAAAGAACTTAATAAACAGATGAACAGAATAGGTTCAATGACATGGAAGCATAGATGAGACTGACAAATGTCAGAGGGATGGAAGAGGGCAGGAGGGTGAAGGGGGAGAGAGTAACCAAAGAATTTATATGCATATATACACAATCCAAGGACATGCAGAATGGTGGGTAAGGGACTGTGGAGGGGAATGGGACAGGGTGGCATGGGCCATTGGGGAGAAAAAGGGACATCTGTAATATTTGAAACAAAAATAAAATTGAAAGATTGAAAAAAAATTATTTTCTTTCCAATTTAATTTTATTCTATTCTTTCATATCTTATTTCTCTTTCTTTTTTATTCTATTTTTTTCCTACTCTTTTTTTTCCATTTATCTTTTTCTATTTTTTATGGTTTATTTCTTTATATTTTAATCATCACCTGAGGATATTTTTTTGCATTGCTTTTCAAAGAGAGTGGAAGGAAGGGGATGAGACAAAAACATTGATGTGAGAGAGACATCGATTGCTTACCTACCACATGTGCCCCAACCAGGGTTGAGGATTCACCTTGTAACTGAAGTACTAACTCATGGCCTGAATCAAACCTGGGATCCTCCAGTCCTCTGGCAGATGTTATAACTACTGAGCAAAACTGGCCAAAGCTATTTTTAAATTTTTTATATTTTTTGTTTTTATTTTTACTTTCCTTTATCTCCTTCCCTTTCATTATCTTTTCCATTCCTTTTTTATTTTCTAATTCTTTTTGTCTCTTGTCTTTTATTATTTTTGTTTATTTGTTTGTTGTTTGTTAATCCTCTCCAGAGGAAGTTTTTTCATTGATTTTTTTTTGGAGAGACTGGAAAGGAGGGGGAGAGACACACAGAAAGAAATATCAGTGTGAAAAAGCTAAATGGATTGGTTGCCTTCCACACATGCCCAGACCAGGGCCAAGGATGGAGCCTGCAACCGAGGTATGTGTCCTTGACCAGTATCAAACCTGGGACCCTTCAATCTGGGTGCTGACACTCTAACCACTGAGCAAAACTTGTTAGGTATGTTTGATTTTTTGTCTCTTTTTTCTATTCTTATTCTTTTGTTGTTGGTTTGTTTTGGTGTGTGTGTTTCATTTGGTTTGGTTTGTCTTTTTTTTTGTTCTGTCAGTATCTGTACAACAATTTGCATGGTGTGGTCAGGGTAAAGCCTCAAAGTCAGCCAGCCTGAGTGTCAAACCCATCAAAGAATGGGACAATGGCAACCAAAACACAATTACAACTGGATGGCCCACATAACCCACACAAGGTACACTCTTAAAGCACCCAGCTCAGGAGATTAAGAGTGCACCACTGGGTCCCACAGCATATCTACTACAAAAGACACCCCAACAAGACTGGGAGTTATAACATTCCTATTAAACACAAAGAGACAGCCAAAATGGTGAGACAAAGAAGCAGGCACCAAATGGAAGAACAGGAGGAATCTCCAGAGAAAAAACTAAATAAAACAGAGGCAAACAATTTATCAGAAACAGAATTCAAAGTAATGGTTATGAGAAGCATCAGTAGCATACAAAAATTCATTATAAACCACAAATAAGAACTAGTTGAAAATAAAAATACCCTATCTTACATCAAGAATATATTGGAAGAACCCTAGCCAGTTTGGCTCAGTGGTTAGAGAATCGGCCTTGGGACTAAAGGGCCCGGGGTTTGATTCCAGCCAAGGTCATGTACCTCAGTTGCAGGCTCCATTTCCAGCCCCAGTTTGGGTGGGTGCAGTAGGCAACCAATCCATATATCTCTCTCACATCAATGTTTCTCTCTGTCTCTCTCCCTTCCACACTTTCTAAAAAGCAATGGGGGAAAAAATCTTCAGGTGAGGATTAAAAAAGAAAAAAGAATACATTGGAAGAAATTAAAAGTAGGTTGGATGAAACACAGGATTGAATAAGTGATTTAGAAGACAAGGTAGAAAAAAACACCTAATCAGAGAATTAAATAGAATAAGAGAACTTTGGGAAAACAAGAAATGTAACAACATCCACATCATAGGGGTATCAGAAAAAGAAGAAAGTGAGTGAGGGATAGAGAACCTGTTTGAAGAAATAATGAAAGAAAATTTCCCTAACCTAATGAAGGAAAAGTTGCATCAGTTCAAAAAGCACAGAAAGTCTCAATTAAGATGAACCCAAAGAGACCCATACCAAGACACATCATAATTAAAATGACAAACTTTAAATACAGGGAGAATCTTAAAGGCATCAAGAAACAGTTAGTTACCTAAAAGGGACTTCCCATAAGTTCTCTTAAGGCTGTCAGTTGATTTCTCAACAGAAACATTATAGGCCGGAAGGGAACAGCATGAAATATTTAAAGTAATGAAAAGTGAGGATCTGAAACTAAGACTACTTGATCCAGCAAGCTATCATTTAAAATTGACCATGAAGGAAAGAGCTTCCCAGACAAAAAATGACTAATATAGTCCATTATCACCAAACTAGCATTGCAAGAAATGTTAAAGGAACTGCTGTAAGAAGAAAAAGAGAGAGGATCATAGGCATAAAAAAATAAAAATGGCAATAAATAATTACTTATCAATAATAACCTTAAAGGTAAATAATTAAATACTCCAATCAAAAGACATAAGGAAGCTGAATTAATAAAAAAGCATAATCAATATATATGTGTCACAAGAAACCCACCTCAGAACAAAAGATTCACACAGGCTGAAAGTGATGGGGAGGAAAAAAATATTCCATGAAAAAAAAAACAAAAAAAAAAAACCCAAAAAACTGGCATAGCAATACTTATAACTGGGAAAAGAAACTTCAAAACAAAGACCATGATAAGAGACAAAGAAGAACACTACATAACACTAAGGGATCAATTCAACAAGAAGATATAACCTTGGTAAAAATATATGCACCTGATATAGGAGCACCTAAATGTATTTTAAAAATTCTTGATGGACTTTAAAGGAGGGATGGACAAAAATACAGTCATAATAGGAGACCTGAGCAGCCACTGACATCACTAGGTAGATCTCCCAGACAAAAATTCAACAAGGAAACAGTGACTTTAAACGACACATTAGATCAGATGGATTTAATTGATACTTATAGACCATTTCATCTCAAAGCAACAGAATATACATTCTTCTGAAGTGCATATGGAACATTCTAAAAGACGGACCATATGTTAGAACACAAAATAAATCTTGACAAATTCAAAATTAAAATTATATCAAGCATCTTCTCAGATCACAATGGCATGAAACTACAAATCAACTACAATAAAAAACACACAAAAACATTCAAACACATGGAGGTTAAACAGTATGTTATTAAAGAATAAATGTGTTACTAATGAGATCAAGGAAGAAATAAAAATTACCTGGAAACAAATGAAAATGAACACACAAAAACCCAAAATTTATGCGACAAGATGAAATCAATCCTGAGAGGGAAGTTCATAGCATTGAAAGCCTACGTCAAGAAGCAAGAAAAGTCCTAAATAAATGAGATAACCCTAAACCTCAAATAAATAGAAAAAGAACAACATGAAAAGCCCAGAGTAAGTAGAAGGAAGAAAATAATAATGTTCAGAGTGGAAATAAATGACAGAGTAAAAAAATAATTCAAGATATCAATGAAACCAAGAGCTCATTCTTTGAAAAAAGGAGCAAGATTGATGAACCCTTAACCAGACTCATCAAGAAATAAAAAGAGAGCCCTGACTGGTGTGGTTCAGTGAGTTGAGCATTGACCCATGCACAGATTTCACTGGTTCCATTCCCGGTCAGGGCACATGCACAGCTTGGGAGCTCTATCTCCAGTAGGGTTTGTGCAGGAGGCAGCTGATCAATATTTCTCTCTCATTGATGTTTCTCTCTCCGTCCTCTTTCTCTAAAAAAATCAATAAAAACATATTTTTCAAAAATGAAGCAAAGAGAGAGAACCCAAGTAAATAAAGCCAGAAATGAAAGAGGCAAGGTACCAACTGACATCACAGAAATACAAATTGCAAGAAAATACTATGAACAATGATATGCCAATAAATTAGACAACCTGGGAGAAATGGACAAATTCCTAGAAACATACAGACTCCCCCAACTAAGTAAGGAAAATTCAGAAAACCTAAATAGGTTGATAACAACTAATGGAATTGAAATAGTAATAAAACAAAACAAAACAAAACAAAAAACCAAGCAAATAAAAGCTCTGGTCTGTACAGCTTCACAGGGAAGTTTTACCAAACATTAATAGAAGAACTAAGACCTATCCTCCTCAAACTATTCCAAAAAATTTAAGAAAGGGAATTCCAAGCTTTTTTAAAAGAAGCCAGCATTATTCTAATTCAAAACCAGATAAAGACACTACAAAAAAAGAAAATTATAAGGCCTGTATCCTTGATGAATGTAGATACTAAAATCCTCAACAAAATATTAGCAACTCAGATTCATCAATACATTAAAAAGATCATATACCAGGACCAAGTGGAATTTATTCTAGGGATCCAAGGTTGGTACAATATACACAAATCAATAAATGTGTTACATCACATAAACAAAATGAAGGATGAAAATCACATGATCATATCAATAGATGCAGAAAAAGCATTCAATAAAATCTAGCACCCATTTATAGTAAAAATACCCAGTGAAGTGGGAATAGAAGGATCATATGTAAACATAATAAAGGCCATATATCAAAAACCTACAGCCAACATCACAGTCAATGGGCAGATAATAAAAACATTTTCCTTAAGATCAAGAACAAGACAAGTATTTTTGCTTTCATCACTTGTTCAAAATAGTACTGGAAGTCCTAGCCACAGGGATCAGAAAAGAAGAAGAAATAAAAGACATCCAAATTTGAAAGGAGGAAGTAAAACTGTCATTATTCACAGATGCCATAATATTGTACACAGAAACCATAAAGACCTCACCAAAAAATTACTAGATTTAATAAATGAATTCAGCAAATTAGCAGGATACAAAATTAGTATCTAGAAGCCAATGGAATTTTTATACACCAATAATGAACTCAGAAAAAAGTAAAGTACCTAAGAATAAAGTACCAACAAATAAACTTAACCATGGAGGCAATATACCTGTACTCAGAAAACTATAGATAATTAAAGAAAAAGTAGAGGAAGATATAAACAGGTGGAAGCATATGAAGTGTTCCTGGATTGGAAGAATTAACATCATTAAAATGTTCCTACTACCCAAAGCAATCTATACATTGCTTCAATGTAATTCTTGTTAAAACACCAATGGCATATTTCACAGATCTAAAACAAATATTCTAAAAATTTATATGGAGCCAAAAAAGATCCTGGATAGCCTCAGCAATTGGAGGGACTATAATACCAGATATCAAGCTATACTAAAACACCAATGTAATCATAACTGTCTGGTATTGACATAAGAATGGGTATATAGATCAATAGAACAAAAGAGAGCCAGAAATCAGCCAATGCTTTTATGGATAATTAATATTCGACAAAGGAGGCAAGAGCATCCATGGAGTAAAAAGAGTCTCTTCAAAGAATGGTGCTGGGAAAAGACAGGTACATGCAAAAAAAAAAAAAAAAAAAAGAAACTAGATCACCAACTTACACCATACTCAAGAATAAACTCAAAATGGATAAAAAAAAACTTAAATGTAAGCTGCAAAACCATATAAATCTAGAAAGAAACATAGGCAGTAAACGCTCAGACATCTCTCGTGGAAAAAATTTTGTCAGCATATCTCATAGGGAAGGGAAACAAAGGGAAAAAATAAAACAAACAGTACTAAATCAGTCTAAAAAGCTTCTGCACAGCAAAAGAAACCATTAATAAAATGAAAAGGGAACCCACTTTATGGGAAGACATATTCACCAATGATACATATAATAAGGGGTTAATTTCTAAAATATATGAAGACCATATACAATTCAACACCAGGAAGACAAACAATTCAATTAAAAAATGAGCAAAGGAACTGAATAGACAGTTCTCCAAAGAGTAGACATATGAAAAAATGCTCAAGGTCACTAATCATCAGAGAGATACAAATTAAAACTACAATGAAGTATTACCTCACACCTGTCAGAATGGCTACCATGGATAAAACAACAAACAAGTGTTGGGGAGGATGTGGAGAAAAGGGCACCCTAGTCCACTGTTTGTGGGAATATAGGCTGGTGCAGCCACTATGGAAAACAGTATGGAGTTTCCTTAAAAAATTAAATATGGAACTGCCTTTTGACCCAGTTTTCACACTTCTGGAAATATACCCTAAGAGTCCAGAACCACCAATCAGAAAGAGTATATTCACCTCTATTTTCAAAGCAGCACTATTTACAATAGCTAAGGTCTGGAAACAGTCCAAGTGCCCATAGGTAGACCAGTGGATAAAAAAGTGATGATACATTTAGACAATGGAATACTATGCAGCTGTAAAAAAGAAGGATCTCTTACCCCTTGGGAAAGCATGGATGGATCTGGAGAGTATTATGCTAAGCAAAATAAGCCATTCAGAGAAAGATAAATATCATATGATATCACTCATATGTGGAATCTAATGAACAAAATAAACAGAAACAAAATAGGACCAGAGGCATGGATACATGGAACAGATTGACAGATCTGAGAGGGGAGGGGAAGGGAATGGGAGGGACTGGATGGGATTAAACAAAGAACATATATGCATATATGCACAGCCTATGGACATACAGACAACAATGTGGTTGAGGGGAGTAGGCGAGGGCTGGGTTGAGGGTAGCAAAGTGGGAGTATGGGGGATATCTGTAACAGTGTCAACAATTTTTTAAAAAGATATATGCTGAACAGATATTTGACAGAGAAAAATTGGGGGACATTTTTATTAAGAAATATTGATCTTGTTTGATTTTCATTTAGAAAAGTTTAGTAGATTTGTATTTTGTTAGAAAGGAGTGAAAAAAAGTCAGGAAGAGAAATGTTTGAGGGAAATAGGAAAATTTACTTCCCACCTGGTTGTGATGTGTCTCTGTGCTTAAGAGGTTGCAATGGAATATGATTTTTAGCTTTGGGGATGTTCACAATGCTTGCATCATCCATAATGACTGACAATGAAAATAGGAAGAAAAGATTTGGGTAAAAAATTCCACAGGAAATAAATAGTTGTGCTTACCATATCAAGTCCTTAAGATTTAAGTCTTTTCTCTCAACTTGCCATATCATTGTATTCTTTCTAATGAGAATGGTGGAAATATTCAATGCTGCAATTTTTCCTTTCCTTAGAAAAAGACCAAGATGTGGAAATAAAGACACGAGACCCCAATATTCTTGGAGGTGCTAAATTACCCTAAGGAATGTAATGGGAGTATTTTCTGCCTGCTTCAAACCTCTCAAGTAAAAAACAAAAATGCTTATTACCTGCTATAAATTCAAGTTCAAGTTGACAAGGACAGATTAGAACTGTTTATTGTTTTAATATCTTAATTTTGTTGAATCTTCTTGGCATTTAATACTCATTCACCTAGGTGGTTTTTGAATCTGGTGATATTGTTTGTTTCTTATATTTTAAACTCTTTCCCTACTTTGTCTGCTTATGAATTTATAGTTCTTGTTTGGCTTAATAAGGAGGTTAACTTTCCAGAGTCATCTCTGTGAGTTTATAACCCATAGGGTCCAGGTCTCCTTCAAGGTCGTGAACTGAGTTATGTAATGACAGGATGACAACAGTAAAATAGAAGTGATTTTCCCAAGCATCCTCTCTCCCCATCTGACGTGAGGAATTTTTTCCAACTTTCACAGCTGAGGCATTGCTAATTGTTGAATTTGCATTAAGATTGTAAGCTCTGGCAAGCCTGAATTTCATTTTGGCTCATTTCCTCAGCCTTGTTCCACAAATAGTATCTCTAGCTCCAAACACTGAGGCCAAGGGAAAAAGATCCTGAGTACAGAAAGCGTAGCTTTGGCCTTTTTCTGATTGTAAAAAGATGCTTTTGATATAAGCAAAAAATTCTAAAAATTAGAAAATGTTCCATTTTATGTGACATTGTAAACCAAAGTACTTCATGTTCTGTGAAGGAGGAACTGAGTTTTCTACATCAGGGAAATTTGGACAAAGAGTGGATTAGCTCATTGGGGGCATTTTGATCATTTTCTTCCAGCTTATTTAGGTTGTAGCAACAAAAATGGTGGCCACGTGGGAGGCACATCTATGTTTAAATCCACACTGATTCAACAATTTATTCAAGCCTTTCTTCAGAATTCATCATGTGGTGTTAGAAAAAATAATATCAAGGGTAAATAAACATTTTTTGGAGGGTGGGATTTTTTATGCTGAAAAAACTACATCAAATGATCATGCTTCTGTGAATTATAAAGAGCTAATGTGGCATGATTTTTTTCTTCCTCGAACTTATTTTTTTATTACTTCATGTCTTTTTTTAACCCATATACAATTACCTGTCTTCCAGTTGGCTGAAGCAATAGGTCAGACATTTGTCACAATAATTTCTGTCAAAATGTCTGGTCCTAAAACCTCCAGCACCACATTCATGTGAAAGACACCCTGACAAGGGTGAGTGATTTTGTCATTCACATCCACCTTATAGTATTTCAGGACAGCCAGCTTAACCTTCTTTCTCTTATGCTCATTCTTCTTCAAAGTGGTGTAAGGCTTCTTCCTTTTCTTAGCACTACCATAGAGTCTAACACAAGATGAAGAGTGGACTTCCTTTAAACGTTGTAGTCAAATTACATCCATCTTCCAGTTGCTTGCCAGCAAAGATCAGTCTCTGCTAATCAGGAAGAATTACTTCCTTATCCTGGATCTGGGCCTTTATATTTTCTATTGTATCTGAGGGCTCAACCCCCAGAGTGATGGTCTTCCCTGTAAGAGTTTTTAAGAAAATCTGCAACTTGGCAGCAGTTCTACTGCAAATGGTATTTGGAGAAATTCTTATACTTTGTTGCTTTTACTAAAAATGGAGTCAGAATATCATAGGGAGGAGTCAAGCTGCAGATTCTCTTTTCTTATTAAATACATGCAGTCACTTACCTAAGAGCAATTAGGATAAGCGACAATGAAAAAAATACATAACTCTAAAAAGAAAAAAAGAAAAAAACATAATTGGAATTTGAACTCTGGTGTATGACTCCCAAAGCCCACTTGTACCTCCAACTCAACAAGTGTTAGAACTGAGATACATTCAAATATCTGTGGGAACAAAAGAAACAGCAAAGACATAGATCACTCAAGGATTCTTTGAGAGTTAGGCCCTGACTTGATAGGAATTCACCACATAAAAAAGGGCGAAGGACAGTCAAGTGAAAGGACAAGTTATATTCATTGTGACCCTTATACCTAATCATGTCCCTGGCTTTACATTGGCTGCCAGGGAACTCTGAGTCAAATGTATAATACACTTTCAGTAACTATATAGAATCTAATGGCATGACCATTTGTGTAGTAAACAAGTCTTTATCAAAATGCCATCTTTGCCCAGCCGGGCGTGGCTCAGCAGTTGAGTATCGACCTAGGATCCAGGCGATCGGGGTTCAATTCCCGGTCAGGGCACATGCCCAGGTTGCGGACTCTGTCAATGACTCTGTCATCATTGATGTTTCCATCTCTCTCTCCCTCTCCTTTTCTCTCTCTGAAATCAATAAAGATATATTAAAAACAAAACAAAAACAAAACAAAACAGAATGCCATCCTCACTTTTACTCTTTACCCAATCTTCATATGTTTTTATCCTGTATAATATAAATAACTTTACAGTTGTCCTCTGATTCTTTTTGGAGCAAAATTTAACTACTTAATATACTTTAAAAAATAAAAATAAAATAAAATATGTATTTAGGGGTTTGGTAAAACACATCTACACTCAACTACATACATTGACCATAATGTTATAAAATTTGGTACTTTATCCTCTGCATTTATCTTAGACTAGGTAAGATAAATAGACTAGGTCTATTTATCTTAGACTTAGATAAGGTATTTTTATTTAATTAGTTAATGAAATGCTTTTAGATGTCCATTATCAAACTGACAAGTAATCCTGTTTAATAGCCAAGATACCTCTCCTCCAAAGAAAATCTCAGTAAAATATTGTTGGTTCAGTGGATTTGGGGAAGAGAGAGATTTAAAACCAATAAATCATCGATGTTGTTAAATGTTTTGAATTGTTTTGGGATAATATGAATGCCATGTAAACAACTGGGGCAACTCAGTTCTTAAAAATATTTGCATATAAACAGGAGGGAAAATGATTATAGTAGGATTATTTAGTCTTTGATGGAGAGAGCAGACTATAGCATTCAGACCTTGTGATCAACTTCTCTTAATGCCTCAGTTTATAGTATAATATTGACACTGAAGGAAAAGATTATATTTTTAGACCAAACTTTAAGAACACAGACTGAATGCAGATTGGGTATGGAAGTTGGGAATAAAGGATGATGTTTTAAGATATCTGTTGTGAGAAGGGAAGATGGCAGCACTCTGACAAGAAGCAAGGTTCCCTCGTTCCCAGCCACAGACTCGATTTACAGCTAAAATACAGCACAGACAGCTTGGAAAACAAGGGAATATACCTGATTGGACATATTTAAAGTAAGGAGCACTAAAAAAACAACACAGAGACTGGTAAGGTGGGTGGGGTATAAGAAGTGGGAGTCCCTCCCGAAGCCAGTGCTGAGCTGCAAGTCCGGAGGGTTAGAGGCTGCAAAGTTCCTGCCCCTTGGGAGTGTGGACTGGCATCCAAAAGCTGGGATCTTAAATCTGGACTGGAGAAGAAAGGAAGGAAAACCTGTTCACAGAGGGCAGAGCCAGCCAGGAGAACAGTGTGCCTGTGATCAGGGGACAGGATATTCCCAGTGAAACAACATACCTACTGGCAGAAGCTGGGGCAGCAGATATATACCTCTGGTCCTGACCACAGGAAAGGCTGTCCCACAGGGTGTGGTTTTGGAATAGAAAGGGGCCAGAGGGCTGCATTCAGCAGCCACCTTCAGGGACCCTCAGCTTTTCATAAGGCATTGTGTACAACCTCAGAAACCATTTGAACTGTGTGATGTGGGGAAGGGGAGGAGAGCACTCCCACCACCAGAGAGAGGGACCAGAGCCACCAGCTGGGCAAAGCGAGACTCCAGTTGCCAGAGCTGCTGGTGGGGTGATTCTGAGATTTTAGACCTGCTCTGAGGGGAGCCAGGATAGCATGCACGAAGCTGCCCCAGATTTTCTGAGATGAGCTGTGCAGGAAACCTGCATGGGGCTGATTTTGTGACCCCTCCTGCTTGGTACCAAGGTGAGAGGATGAAGGAAACTTGCGGGACTGATTCTCTACCTGTTTGTTGCTTTGTGTATTTTTGATTGCTGAATGGGTGTACACCTTCCTGGCTTGCATTGGGAAGACAGACCAGTGAAAGCTGGGATTTTTGCCTGCATTGTGGAGAGTTTGAACTTTGAGCCCTGTGAAATCAGCTAAGCAGAATTGGAAAAGATGGGCAGAGCACCCCTATCTTTCCTACAAGCTAAGAGTACCACCCCCAGAAGGAAAGGGGCTAGATGAGCCCACCAAAGCTCCAGGTATCCCCCCACAAAGCACAGTCCTGAGGGAGAAGGGAGAACAACGCACAGGATGACAATAAAGGGATAACACTCTTAGGGACTATTTATTGTTTGGGAACTGGAGGAATATCTTAAAATCCCTCTGGAGGCTGGGCAGGCAACATGCTCACCAGAATCTTTTTGGATCAAACCCACTGAGTCCAGGCCACTGATGCTGCCCATATGAAAAAGGCAACAGGCTGAATTCAATCTGAACTTGCAGGGGACCATTGTATGGGGAACTAGAATTGGAAGATTTGGTAGAAACAGAGGAGTTGGCTTTGAAGCAGAGACTAACTGCCCCACAGTGAGTGCCTGACAGTGAAATCTCTAAGTAAGGGGAAAAATATCCTGAGCTACACTAGCCGGTTTCCCTACTAGACTCTCTTCAGAAGGGTCTGGAAAAAGACCAGAAAACCACAAGGAGGAGGCAAAATTGCTGACAGGAGGAGGTGGCCCACAGAAAGCCTTAGACCACCCAACTACCTAAAGACTCCAGAGCCAAACCTACTTAGCTCCTGACATTGGCTGACACACAAGTACCTCCCAGGAGACCTGAAATCAGCATACAAAACAGTGAGCCTCAGGCAACATAAGCTGTGCAGATGAAACTCACCTGGTTGACTTTGTAAATCATTTTATTTTTAATTTTAATTTTTAATAATTTTTATCACAAAGAGGAGAACAATTAATCTTTAATTGATTTTAATTTTTTAATTAAATTTTTAAGGATTTATTTTGTCTTGCTTTGCTTGTGTTTTTGTTTTGTTCTATTATAAAGATTTTCTTGATATTGCCTTCTTTATTACTGGAATATTAGTATTATAATCAGTAAATTTATTGCTTTTATCTATTATTCCTCCATATCTCTTATTGGCCTTCTTCCTTACCCTTGTTTTACTTTTCTCTCTCTTCTTGTTCAATTGGCATAACTTATTTTTTTTCTCCTCATTTTAGTCTCTGTATTCCTTTTTCTTTGTTTGTGTTTTAAATTTTCTTTTTTGTTTTTTCAATTTCAACCATTTTCCTATTTCAACTATCTACCCTTATTTTTTTGCTTGCCCTTCTCTCCTTTCAGAATCTTTTCTCTGCCCCTTTTAACTCCCAGTAGAGTCTATATTTTTAAAATTTTTATTTTATTTTATTTTTACTAGTAGCAATAATATCCTTTTCTAGCTTTCCTTTTTGCTTTAGCATTTGTGTTCTTGCTTTGTTCTCCCAATTCTACTTTCTCTTAGGTTGTTTTTATTGTGATTGTCAGGATATTTTGTAAGTTACTGTTTTATTCCTGGCAGTTTAATTGTGTTTTGTTTTGCCCTGTCAATACTTGTAGAGTAGAACACACAGCATGGTTGTGGCTGAGCCTCACAGTTAGCCAACCTGAGAGGAGGGTGCTCCCATGAATGGGTCAATAAAAATCTTGACCCAATCATAACAGGAGAGCCCAAAGAACCTACAAAAGAGATACCCACAAAAGAGACACACCTAGAGTGTATAGCTCAAAGTATAAGGAAAACATGGCTCTGGGTCCCACTGGATATACACTACAAAATCCCACCCCACAAGACTGAGAGACAGCAAATATATCTAATATACAGATACAAACACTAAGAGTCACTAAAATGGGGACAAAGAAACAATGCCCCAAACCAAAGAAATGAAAAAATTGCCAGAAATAGACCTTGATGAAATGGAATTCAGCAAGTTATCAAAAATAGAGTTCAGAGTAATGGTTATGGAGATGCTCAAGAAAAATAATGAGAATCATAAGACACTTAATGGGAAGGTCCAGGAACATAGTGAAAGCTTCATCATCATGAAAGGAGATAGAAATATGATAAATATGCACCAAGCAGAAATGAAGAGTAGTATATCTGATATCAAGAATATACTAGGAGAAATTAAAAGCAAGATTAATGAAGCAGAGGATAGAATAAGTGAATTAGAAGATAAGGTATAAACACACCACTCAATCAGAGTAGCAAAAAAAAAAAAAAAACTTTTAAAAAGCTTGAGGATAGTTTAAGGGAACTTTGGGACAACATGATGCTAAACAACATTCACATGATATGGGTGCCAGAAAGAGAGGAAACTCAGCAAGGAATAAAGAATGTGGTGGAATAAATGATGACAGAAAACTTCCCTAAGCTGCTGAGGGGAAAGCCACACAAGTTCAGGAAGCACAGAGGGTTCTAAACAAGAGGAACCAAAAGAGACTCACTCCAAGACACACTGTAATGAAAATGTCAAATGTTAAGGACAAAGAAAGATTACTAAAGGCTATGAGAGAGAGAAAAGCATAACCTACAAGGGAGCCCCATAAGGCTGACAGCTTATTTCGCAACAGAAACACTTCAGGCCAGAAGAGATTAGCATGAAGTTCTCAAAGTAATGAAAAGCAAGAACATGCAACCAATATTGCTTTATCCAGCAAGGCTATCATTTAAAATTGAAGGTGAAATAAAGAGCTTCCCTGAAAAAAAAAAACTAAAGGAGTTCACTACCATCAAACCAGCATTGAAAGAAATGTTAAAAGGACTGCTTTCCAAAGAAGTCCTTTTTTCTTTTTCAACATAAAGGAAAAAAATGGCATTATATAATTTTATATCAATAATAACCTTAAATGTAAACAGGTTAAATCCTCCAATCAAAAGACACAGTGTAGTTGAATGGATAAGAAAACATGAAGCATATATATGTTGTCTACAAGAGACCCACCTGAGAGCAAAAGATTCACACAGGGTGAAAGTGAAGGAATGGAAAAAATATTCCATGAAAATGGAACAAAACAAAAAAACCTGGAATAACAATACTTATTTCTGACACAATAGACTTAAAAATAAAGATGGTAACAAGAGACAAAGAAGGTCACTACATAATACTAAAGGTATCAATCCAAAAGGAGGAAATAATTCTTATAAATATATATGCCCCCAATATTGGAGCACCTACATATGTAAAAAAATTTCTTGGTGGACTTTAAGAGGGCGATCGATAACATCACAATCATAGTGGGAGACTTTAACACCCCACTGTCATCATTGGACAGATCATCCAGACAAAAAATTAACAGAGAAACAGAGACCTTAAATGACACAGTAGTTAAGTTTTAATGGATTTAATTGACATTTACAGATCATTTCATCTCAAAACAGCAGAATACACGTTCTTCTCTAGTGAACATGGAGCATTCTCAAGAATAGACCACATGTTTGGGCACAAAGCAAGTCTTTACAAGTTCAAGAAGACTAAAATTATATCAATCATCTTCTCAGATCACAATGGCCAGAAATCTACCACTATTAAAAAACTCAAAAATATTCAAACACATGGGTGCTAAATGGTATGTTATTAAACAATGAATGCCTTATCAATAACATCAAAAAAGAAATCAAAAACTTCCTGGGGAAAAAAATGACAATGAACAGACAACAAACCCAAATCTATGGGACACAGTGAAAGTAGTCCTGAGAGAAAAGTTTATAGCATTACAGGCATACCTCAAGAAACAAGAAAAAGTTCTACTAAACCATCTAACATAACAAATAAAAGTTAGAAAAAGAACAGAAGAAAAAACCCTAAGAAAGTAGAAGGAAGGAAATAATAAAGATCAGAGCAAAAATTAATGATACAGACACTTAAAACACAATACAAAAAAATCAATAAAACCAAGAGCTGATTCTTTGAAAAGATAAGTAAGACTGATGGACCTTTAGAAAGAATCATCAAGAAATGAAGAGAAAGGAGCCAAATAAATAAAATCAGAAATGAAAGAGGAGCAATAACAACTGACCCAACATAAATACAAGGAAATGTAAGAAAATACTATGAACAGCCTTATGCCAACAAACTAGACAACCTGGGAGAAATGGACAAATTCCTAGAAGTATACAATTTTCCAAAGCTGAAGCAGGAAGAGTCAGAAAATCTGAATAAGCCAATAACAAATAATGAAAAGAAAGCAGTAATCAAAAAGTTTCTAGCAAACAAAAGTCTTGGACCGGATGGATTTACAGATGAATTTTTTCAAACATTCAAAGATGAACTAACACCTATGTTCCTGAAACTATTTCAGAAAATCTAAGAGGAGGGAAAACTCCCAAACTCTTTTTATGAAGCCAACATCATCCTAATCCCAAAATCAGATGAAGACACTACAAAAAAAGAGAATTACAGGCCAATATCCCTGATGAACATAGATGATAAATTTTTTAACAAAATACTATCAAACTGGATACAGCAATACATTAAAAAAATCATGCACCATGATCAAGTGGGATTTAGTCCAGGGATGCAAGGTTGGTATAATATTTGCAAGTCCAGATATTTGATACATCACATAAACAAAATGAAGGACAAAAATCATATGATCTTATCAATAGATGGAGAAAAAGCATTTGACAAAATCCAGCACCCATTTTTAGTAAAAACTCTCAGCAAAGTGAGAGTAGAGGGAACATACCTCAACATAATAAAGGCCATATATGACAAACATACAGCAACATTATACTCAATGCTCAAAAGATTAAACCATTTCCATAAAAAACAGGAACAAGACAAGGATGTCCACTTTCACCACTCTTATTCAACAAGGAACAGGAAGTCCTTGCCAGAGCCATCAGACAGGAATAAAACATAAAAAGTATCCAAATTGGAAAGGAGGAAGCAAATCTGTCATTATTTGCAGATGACATGGTATTGTACATAGAACACCCTAAAGACCCTACCAAAGTACTATGAGATTTGATAAATGAATTTGGCAAGGTAGCTGGAAACAAAATTAACATCTGAAATAAACAGCATTTTTATACACCAATAATGAATTCTCAGAAAGAGAAACTAAAAAATTAATATCATTTACCATTGCAACTAAAAAAATAAGATACCTAGAAATAAACTTAACCAATGATGTAAAATGTACTGGGAAAACTACAGGACAGTGAAAAAAGAAATAGAGGAAGATATAAACAAGTGGAAGAATATACTATGTTCATCGATTGGAATTAATATCTTTAAAATGTCCTTATTACCCAAAGCACTCTATAGATTCAATGCAATTCTTATTAAAATACCAAGAGCATATTTCACAGAGCTAGAACAAATATTCCAAAATTTTATATGAAACCAAAAAAGAGCCTGGTCTGGCGTGGCTCGGCAGTTGAGCATTGACCTAAGATCCAGGAGATCGTGGTTAGATTCCTGGTCGGGGCACATGCCCCGGGTTGGGGGCTCGATCCCCAGGTGGAGGCTTGCAGGAGGCAGCCAATCCCTAATGATGACTCTCTCATCACTGATGTTTCAACTCTCCCTCTCCCTCTCCCTTCCTCTCTCTGAAATCAATAAAGATATATTAAAAAAATATATATTGAGAAAGAACAGAGTTAGAGGGTTCACTTTACAGGATATCAAACTATACTATAAAGTCACTGTAATCAAAACAGCCTGGTATTGTTAAAAAAAACAGATATACATATCAGTGGAACTGAACAGAGACCCAGAAATCGTTCCACGTCATTATGGTCAGTTAATAATTGACAAAGGAAGCAAAAGCATGCAATGGAGTAAAGACAGCCTCTTTAATAAATGATGCTGGGAAAATTGGAAAGGTACATGCAAAAAAATGAAACTAGATCACCAACTTTCACCATACACAAAAATGAATTCCAAATGGATAAAAGACTTAATTAACTGTAAGTCACAAAACAATAAAAATCCTGGAAGGAAACATAGGCATAAAGTCACAGACATCTCACGTAGTAAAATTTTCACTGGTACATCTCCTAGGGCTAGAGAAACAAAAGAAAAAATAAACAAATGGTACTATATCAAACTAAAAAGCTTCTGCACAACAACAAAAAAAAAAATCAGCCGCAAAATATAATTAAACCCCACTGCATGGAAGAACATATTTGCAAATAATGCATCTGATATGTGGCTTATTTCCAAAGCGTACAAATAACACATACAATTTAACAACAGGAAAACAAATACTTTTGTTTACATTTTTTTAACCTTCAAAAACAAGGCTACTTTTGGTATTTAAAACAGAAGAGCCATGTAAGTGTCTTCCTTTGGGTTGATTCTACAAGGGACTTAGGAACATCTGCATATCTTCCAGTCTCTCATCCTGAGACCTGTCCATTTACTCTTAGATTTAGCTAGTACCTGAGGCTTAACATAGATCACTCAGGGTCAACGTTGGAGATGAATTCTCATCCTGCTTCTTTGGACAAGTTTTCTTCTGAGCTGCAGTCAAAATTTAGGACAGTTCTGAGAGTCAGGCTCTGGGGAATCCCCATGTCAAGATCCCGTTGGTGGGAAAATGTAATGGGTAAACAGTAAACTGCTGAAGAATTCTAGATGAACATTTTCTCCTGTCCCTAGTCTTTTAAAAGTGGAGATGTGTAAGAGATATCCAAACAGTTCCTTGGGTGAATGTCTAATCTGCTTTCCTCAGGAGGTTCAATAAGATAATGTGTTAGGTGTAAATGTTAGCAGTTAAACACAAGTTAGTCATTGAAGTGGCATCAGACTCTCATGGATAGAGCTTGGAATTTGGACTCAGAGCCTCAGGGATCCAATTTTAGTTACACCACCTGAAATCTGGCTGAATTTGGTCATACAGTTTTCTTTTTTTAATTTCATGTTCCTAGCCTACAAAATAAAATCATGCCTATTATGGGATAAGTTGTGCCTTCTCTTCCTAATCTTCTGTGCCTTAAAATGTGACTGTATATGGAGATAGGGTATTTAAAAGGTGATTAAGATAAAATGAGCTAACATAGGTGAACCCTAATCTAATATGAGTGTTGCCCCTACAAGAATAGGAAATTAAGACAGAGACACTTGAAGGAAGACGCTTGAAGGAAGATGACAGGCAGAAAGCAAGAAGAGAGGCCTTAGAAGAAACCAACTATGTCAACACCTTGATCTTGGGTTTTTAGAATTGTGAGAAAATAAATTTCTCTTGTCCAAGGAACCCAGTCTGTTACAATTTGTTCTGGTAGCCCTAGCAACCTAATGCAATGCTTTTGGAAAGATTTTTAAACATTTAAATCACAATATCAAAAAAAAAATTATTAGTTAAACAACACTAGTACCTACTATTTATAAACATTTTGAGACTGAAAGAATCTGAGACTTGGGGAATTAGGCAGATACAAAGAGTGACCAGCTATAGAGATTTCTTTAGGACTTCAGTAATCAATGTGTCAAAAGGGTGTTTCTTGACCAGAGTTCATTTAATAGAAAATTGTCATGAAAACTGAGGTATTTCCTAGGTCTAGTCAGGCTGTGTGAAAAACCCAGGTAGAATAAAAATGGAAGCTCTTTGTTGCTCTGGGCTCATTCTAATGGCTGCCTTTCAGTCCAGCAGGAGAATCCAGTTCCCCCTTATCACTCAGAATCCCCAAATTTAGCTTAATTGGCAGCCAATTTCTAAGAAAGAATTTGATTCATGGGATGAAAGTGATGCTACTATTTAGGAATAGTGAATCACTTTATGTTTTGTAAGGGGCAGGAAAATGCACACAATTCTATAGGCTTATTTTTACTTGTGTTGGATAGAAGTGATATTTCTAGTCTATACTATTCAATTCAATGTTTATTTAGTAAAGCCCATGGAGAACTAGGCACTGCCCTGGGAGCATTATGGGGTAGATTGAGTATACAGAGAGTCATGAGCCCGTTTTTTGCAATTGATATAACTTTTTTAGACAGACCAACAGCAGCCAGGTAATCATACATCAAGAGAGTTTGCAAGGGAAAAAAACCCGCAAATATAAGGTTGCCCAGCCAGCGTGGCTCAGCAGTTGAGCATCGACCTAGGATCCAAGAGATTGCGGTTTGATTCCCAGTCAGGGCACATGCCCGGGTTGCAGGTTTAATCCCCAGTGTGGGGTGTGCAGGAGGCAGACCGTCATCGATTCTCTCTCATCATTGATGTTTCTCTCTCTCTCTCTTCCTCTCCCTTCCTCTCTCTCAAATCAATAAAAATATATTTTAAAAAAAAACACACACAAAAAAAACAAATATAAGATTAAGTTGGGAGAAAATTTCTGTACTTGTCTTTTATTCTGAGAAAGGCATCTTTTTATGGTGTATTTAGAAGAGTAATTTTCTATTAAGAAGATTTCAAACCTATATCTAAGACTTTCACAAAAAATTATAATTTATTAACCTCTTCTTTCTCTTCTCTTGCTCCTCCCCCCTTGCACAAATTTTTATGAACTCTGGCTCCATCAAGAAAATTGTAATGAGGACTTTGGCAAAAAATATTATTAACTGGGAAGCTGAGTATAAAAATAATAAAAATAATAAATTCTTAAGTGACTTTTGTATGACACCTTAATTTGTCATTCAGTTTTTTTTAAAAAGCACACACATACACACAAAACTATGAGGATTAAAGCACTTAGTATGAGAGCAATTAGCAATGAAAAAATTATAGTGAATCAAAGTAAGTTATCAGTGGAGTGCTTTGATAACCTTAAGGTGAAGTCAATTTGTAACTGTAAATGGTTCCTGCTTAATCATGTTAACTGCGTTGTTCTGTTTTGGGGGTGAAGGTGTAGCATCTGCAATTCAGGGGAAGTAATGATGATAAACATCACTAAAAGAACAATTATCTTATATGATTAAACAGGGCATTTCATTTCTATCATTTACAGAAGCATTCACTTCATTAGGAATCTTATCACTTATTTTCATTTTCCAAAAGTGAGTCCTTTAGAAAAAGGTGAGTTAAAAGTGCTTTTATAGAAGAAGGCACAGATTCAAAAAATAAGTTCCCATGGTAGAACTCATTGAGGTCAGAGTGAGGAGAAATATGTAGATAGATTGGGCTGGAGAGAGAATAGAAATGATGAGGTTTAGAATTCATTTACATTGGACTTTGAAGGTGCTAGGCATGGTCCATCCATTATCTATGGCTGTACCTGAGGCAATTAATCCTTGTGCTGAGGAAATATATTCCCCTTCTTCTTTCTGTGCAGTCAGGAAGAACAGCCTCCTAGTTGATGTTAGTGGCCTTAGAAGACACTCTGTGCTCTTCAGTCTGTAGGGACTATGGATGTTAACCCATTTTGAAATGGCTTAGAAAGAGTGGACAACAGGTGTAGACCAACAGACCTACCAACCAGTGGGGATAGCTATTAAAACATGGGATGAGGCAGTGTTGGGGTTTTATTTTTTTAATTCCTGTCAACAGCAAGGCCCATTGAGTTTTGGTAGTTGTGTGCATGAGGGACTTTAGGGTTGGCTTAGCCCAGATTGTTATTGGCGGTGATAAAAGAATGCTTTATTGAAGACTTGCTTTAACCTTGCGTAATATACTGCTGACGAACACATGTCTGGTGAGTAGCATGTAAGGAGAGAAAAGCATGTAAATTCTGTCTCAATACCTTGGATAAGTACTTAGGAATAATTTTTCCAAGGAAAATTAGGGAGGTGGCTTGCTAAAATCAGGGATACATTGAAAAGTTAGAGTTCAATTAACTAGCTGAGAGATTAACACATTTTTGTCATTGCTTTACTGTTACAACAAATGAAATACATATCATTTTAGACGCATTGAGGAGATAAAGATAAACAAAAGTAAAATAAGAGTGAACTGGAATCTTTCCAGCTGAGGAAAACCACCATTAACAAATGAGCACCCATTTTTTTATCTTTCTTTGCTGTACGTTCACACATAACAGCAAATACAGATTTACCAAAATGTGATAACTTTGTTATAAGTATTGTCATTTTTAATGGTTGCACAGTAGCCTTCTCTCTATGATTGTACCATAATTTTTTTATACAAGACTTTATTGTTGAACATTTCTATGATTTATGACTTTCTTTTGGTATAAACCATGTTGTTCTGAATATTTCTGTAAATAATTAGGTGTATCCATCTATTATTATTTCCTTAGGATGAATCCTTAAAGATAATTAAGAACTTCTGATACATACAGACAAATGACCATCCTAAAAAGCTGTGTTCATTCATCATGCATTCTACACTTGTTTACTAACTGAGCACTCGGTCTATGGCTAGGATTGTGCTATGAAATAGGAATATAAGCTGTGAATAAGATGACACAAAACATGTCCTCCTAGAGATATCTGTTAAATATTTAAACAGCAGTGTTGAATGTCATACAAGGGGAAGCCCAGGGGCTATTAGAGCTTCTAGGAGAACCCCACCAAATTCCCCAAGCAGTGTGGAGGGGACACCTGTGTCACTGAGCATTTACCAATGTATTCTAATATAATTTCACTTGCATTTTATGTTGAAATAAACAAAAACAAGAATCATGGGTAAAATTGTGCTGTGTATTTGTATGTCTGTACAGACCAAACATGAAACATGATATAATCTTTATGACTCCTGTCCCACTCAGGATTTAGGCTTATGAAGCACCTGATTCAAAGATTTAAATTTAATCAGCTGAATCAGCAACCTGGGGAAGGGATAGCTTTGCTGGCTGCAGAGCTGAGAAATCTTCTCTCAGTGTTGTTAAGGGGCCCTCACTCTTCCTAAGGGACAAAATCAGTCACTTGCCTATTTGTGGGGGGGTCTTTTGAACATCCTTCTTTTAGGGAACTTAATAAATTCATTGTATTTTTAACATATCTTTCTATTTTTAGATCATAAGCAATTTAATATTGGGAGATGAGTTGTAGGCAGGGTTCCTGGATTCAGTAAATACTCAATAGATTGTTGACCAATTTACTAAGTAAGCGAATGAATATCACTTGACTGTTTTACTGTTACCTGAAGGCATGAATTAAGATTATGATTTTATGTTATGGAACTCAAACTTGCTTAAACAGTCTAGTTTTTAAACAAATATTAAGCTTATCTCTTTAAATATTTCTCTCAACTTTTTCCCTTAAAACCTTCCTTTATTGTTCCAGGATGAAAGACAGATGACTTGTCACCATTTTAGTGGCATAACAGGCTTGAAAGGCTTGAGATACTTCTTTTTTACAGCTGCTTTGTATTCCATGGTGTAAATGTACTACAGCTTTTTTATACACTCATCTACTGATGGGCAGTTGTAAAAAAGAAGGATCTCTTACCCTTTGGGACAGCATGGATGGAACTGGGGAGTACTATGCTAAGCAAAATAAGTCAGTCAGAGAAAGACAAGTATCACATAATCTCACTCATATGTGGAATATGATGAACAAAATAAACTGATGAACAAAATAGATCCAGAGACATAGAAGCATGGAACAGACTGGGGAATCTCATAGGGATGGAGGGAGTGGGGGAATGGGTGGGGAGAGATTAATCAAAGAACTTACATGCTTATATGCATAACCTATGCACACAGGCATTGGTATGGGGAAGGCATGAGGGTGGGATAGATGAAGGTGTAAGGGATCATTGGGGGCGGGAAGGGGGACATCTGTAATACTTCCAACAATAAAGATAAATAAAAATAAATAAAGTCAGGCTTGGGGACAAAATCTTAGGGTTTTATATAAAAGAAACCTTAAGTGGAAGAGAGATGGAAACACTATAACTTCCCGCTGCCAATTGTAGGAAGGAGAGAAGAGACCAACGTGGGTGTGTGCCTGAGAGGGGCAGCTGCGGTAGGGAAGTGGAGGGAAGTGCTGAGGATAACAGCTTTTTCTTGACACTCCAGGAGGCTACACAGGGTTGTGAGGAGGCCTTCTTTACCAGGAGCTCTCAGGGACATAGTGCCAGAGGCTCAATGTGTTCTACAGTCAGCAGGGGCTGCAGGAGACCTTGGCGCAGGGGGTGAGTTGGGAGTGTTGCTACTGTATTGCAAACAGACATAGGGTAGATCATGAGTTACACACTTCAGGGGGTTGCAGCTGTAAATGCCATCAAGCTGAGCTGTGATCAGGTAGACAAAAGACACACTACCAAAGGTCAGAGGAACTTTGGAGCTCTAAGAACCTCTGTGTTCCAGAGCCTCAAGGCCATGTGAGCTCTCTTTCCTTTATTCAACCTATACCATTAAGAGAGAAGTTTGCGGATATAGGAGAGAAAATCAGGCACATTTTCTTTCCACAAAGGCCAGATAAAATTTATGCTCTCTCTGCATCTGAGTTATATTGTGAGAAATTTTGCAACTCTGTTAGTATAGTTTATACACAAGGAGAAATTTATTGGTTCACAAAATTCAAAAGGTTGTAGAACACACAAACTAGGTGTGAGAAGCATACAGTCTCACCTTGAGGCAGAGCTATGCCTTCTCTCCTCTTTACTAATCTTAGATTTACTCATTATTGACCTTCTTTCTCACCATTGACCAACCCATCCATATGGAGAAGTTTTATATTCTATACTTTAACCATTAGAGGAAGGCTGACTTCCTTCAAGTTTGTTTTGATGTCAATTTTAAAATCCCAGGAAATGGTTATACTGGCTTAGTTTGAGTCAGGTGTCCCACTTGGACAACTCATTTGTAACCTGGGGATGCTATTTTCAATACTCACCATCCTGAACCAACAAACTATGGTTAGGAAGGCAGGGACATGTAAGTGCAAGGAAGTTCCCATGGTAGCCACATATTAGAAGGCAGTCCCAAAAAAGATGAAGAGTGAGATGATGTTTGATGTCATACCAGCATGACATCAAACTTCTGTCAGAACATGCACTCCCCAGGACATTCTTGTTACTTGGGAGCTATGAAATATTCAGTGGCTCATTCAGGGAAGTCAACAGTAACTATGCCAGCCTCCAAGATGGACCCAGTGACTCCTCACATATATGATTTTACCACATGTTGAATCCAGGCTGGCCTGGGTGATAAATAGAACACAACTGTATGGATGGCTTGTGGGTTTGGAGGCTGGGTTATAAATGCCATTGTGGTTTCCATCTGCTCTCCTGGGTTATTTGCTCTGGTTGTGAAGACACTCAAGTAAGCCATGGGAGAGACTGATGTGGAGAGGAACTGAGCCCTCAACCAACATCCAGCACCAACTTGCCAGGCATGTGAGTAGGCCATCTTGGAAAATTATCTTGTCCACAACTAGTTGCAGCTCTGTCTGATATCTGGTGCTAATTTCATGAAAGACTCTTTCAGGTCAGCCTGCCCAGCTAAGTTGCTCCCCAAATCGTGATCCATAGAAACTGCCAAAGATAATAAATGCTTATTGTTTTTAAGCTACTGTGTTCTGGAATTGTTTATTCTATATGGTTAATTAATTTGTGTATGTTCCCAAACCAGTTAAGTCAGGGTAAGCTTTCCAAGTTTGAAGTACCCATAGTACCCGCGTAATATAATTCAAATAGAGAGAATGTGGCTAGAGAACTCTATGCTATTTTCCATGTGTTCTACAGATATTATGTCACACAGAAAAAGTAAAAAGAATGCAGAAAACAAAGCATCTCTGAAATGTGTCTTACCTACATTTCTAAGTTCATTGGACCATTGGGAAAGAAAATAGCATAGCATGTTTGGGGGGGGGGGGGGGACACACAACCCTGTAAAGTATTCAGAATATCTGAGTTTCTTCCCAGATTTTAGTCATTAAGTCATTTCTGCTCCAACCTCTCTGGATTGCTTGCTCAAGGAACACATGAGATAATAAAGTTGTAAGCTATTTAAAAGTTTTCAACACCTTATTAATATCATGTGTCATTTTTACCATGAGGATAAAATTAGAAACTGAGAAAAAGAAGAGAGAGAAGAAATAGATGAAATGCTTATTTCCTCCCACAGAAAATAACATCTTAATAATAGGAAAATCATTTTTAGTCAATTTTAAATATTACCTTATGCCCGGCCGGGCGTGGCTCAGCTGTTGAGCGTCGACCTGGGATCCGGGTGATGGGGGTTCGATTTCCGGTTGGGGCACATGCCCGGGTTGGGGTCTTGATCCCCAATGACTCTCTCATTGATGTTTCTGTCTGTCGCTCTCTCTCTCCTTTCCTCTCTCTCAAGTCAGTGGGGGTTTATTTAAAAAAAAAAAAAGTATTTGGGAATATCTTTATATGAAGAGAACTTACATATTTCAAGTGGAAGCTGAAGATAACCAGATCTAAGATTGAGAGGTAAGGAGAAGGGAGAAATGTATGAAAATATTTTTAGTAATTGGTTTTAAAAAATGCACATTCCCAAATATTGCCTGCAAATGATGTATCTCACTTTCCTGACTTCTGAGAAGCTAGTTGTTGCAGTCTGAGCTAAGCCAGTGACTCTTGGGCTACATCAGTATGTGTTAAAAGTATGGCATGGGCCCGGCCAGGCTTGGCTCAGCAGTTGAGCATCAACCTAGGATCCAGGAGACCATGGTTTGATTCCTGGTCAGGGAACATGCCCAGGTTGCAGGCTCGATCCCCAGTCTGGGAAGCGCAGGAGACAGCTGATCAATGATGACTCTCTCATTATTGATTTTTCTATCACTCTCTCCCTCTTCATTCCTCTCTCTGAAATCAATAAAGATATATTTAAAAAATTGTTAAAAAACAAAAACAATATGGGGTGGCCCTCCAAAAAGGTCTATGCTGCTCTGGCCTTTTCTGATTTTGCTTTGCTTAGTGAGTCTTAACTCATTCTTTAAGACCCGCTTCACACTTTTCTCCCATGTGACACCTTTGCTTGCCTCTAGTCATCACTGGGCACCCTGTCCTTCATGTTACCCTTGTATCTTGTGCACACTGTGATCAGAGCAACAAAGATGTTTTTGGTTTTTTTTCTCTAAAAGCCAAACAGCAAACCTTGGTCTGAGTAGTAGATCAAAGAAATACAATAGAATTCTTTTAGTAAGTTTATTATGTACTTGCATCATGAACTAAAGCAGTAAAGCCCTAAGATGCATACTTGGCTCATTATAAATACTTGGCACTTGTTTATCATTGTCATTGTTATTCATTAAAATATTTCTGATCGACTGAATATGGTAATAGGAGAGACAAAACAAATTCACAATGGGCTAATAAGAGAGTGGAAAAAGTTGTAGAATAAGAGAAGTATTTGTTTCACAAATGATATCAAATAATGCTGCTGTGTTTTAATATGGAAATTATCTTTAAGTGTCTGAGATAATAAACTACTAATAACAACACATTATGATAATAACAATAAAAACTATAAAAATAATAAGCCTACTAGTCATTCAGTATTTACTTTGTTATAGGCCCTATACCAGGTTATGTAACTCATTTCTATGAATTATCTCATTTAATTTCCACAGAAACCTCTTAAAGCAAGTATTTTTATCCATTTTTGAAAGGTGAGAACTCCTGAAATTTACAAAGGTAATTTTCCTTGCCCAAACTTCCACACTTAGAAACAGTGGAATGAGGGTTTGAATGAGGTGAAATTCATTGTGATTTCACCAGCTCCTCAATGCTCCTGTGCCTGAACTCTGATTTAACCCTTAACTGGAACTTTGTGCTTAATTGGAACTATGTTTAAAGGTCCTTCCCCTTGAAGACTGATGAAAGACACCTCAACTTACAACACCTCCAGCTTGAGAGAACCAAGCAGCACCTCCAGAGTGATCATCCAGGTGCACTTTGGAAATGTTTTTGAGAATTGCAAGGCACATATAAGAATTTTGTCTGAATTTCATGTCACTCAAGGCTTTAAAATTCCTTGTGATCTGTGTGGAACCCTTTACATGTTTCCCAAAGGGTTTGTGCAGGAAGGAGACAGAACGTGTTGAAGCCCCCCTATTGGTAGGCTCTGCTTTTAGTTGGTGTGGAGCAAAGGTAGAGTGGGTAGAGAAGATTGTATATAAAAATGTTATGCAATAGCATTTAAACAATTACTACATTTAGGACATCATGTCAAGGTTTAATAAAGTATCAGTGCTCCCATTTGTTTATTATCTTCCTCTATTTCTTTTTTTCAGTGCCCTATAGCTTTCCAAGTACAGGTCTTTCACAACCTTGGTTAAGTTGATTCCTAGGTATCTTATTTTTTTAGGCGAAATTAAAATTGGAAGAATTAATGTCATTAAAATGCCCATGTTACTCAAAGAGATCTATAGATTCAATGCAATTCCTATTAAAATACCAATAGCATATTTGATAGAGCTAGAACAAATATCCCAAAAATTTATATGAAACCCAAAAAGACAGTGAATAGCCACAGCCATCTTGAGAAAGAAGAACAGAGTGGAAGGGATCACTTTACAGAATATCAAACTGTCCTACTAAGCCATTGTAATCAAAACAGCCTGGTATTGGTACAACAACAGATGCATAGATTAATGGAACTAGACAGAGACCCCAGAAATAGACCCACCCAATTATGGTCAGTTCATATTTGAAAAAGGAGGCAAGAGGATGCAATGGAGTAAAAACCGTCTCTTCAATAAATGGTGCTGGAAAAATTGGACAGTTACATGGAAAAAAATGAAACTAGGCCACCAACTTTCTCCATGTACAAGAATAAATTTAAAATGGATAAAAGACTTAAATATTAGTTGTGAAGCCATAAAAATCCTGGAAGAAAACAGGCAGTAAAGTCACAGTCATCTCATGTAGTGGAATTTTCACTGATACATCTCCTAGGGCAAGAGAAAAAGAAAAAGAAACAAAAGAAAAAATAAACAAATGGGACTACCTCAAACTAAAACGCTCTGCACAGCAAAAGAAATCAGCCTCAAAATACAAAGGAAACCCACGGTATGGGAGAACATATTTGCCAAGGATGTATCTGATAAGGGGCTAATTTCCATAGTGTACAAAAAACTCATACAGCTCAACAAGAGGAAGACAGCCCAGCCAGGCATAGCTCAGAGGTTGAGCGTCGACCTAGGATCCTGGAGATCAGGGTTCGATTCCCAGTCAGGGCACATGCCCAGATTGCGGGTTGCAGCCGTCAATGACTCTCTCATCACTAATGTTTCTATCTCTCTCTCCCTCTCCTTTCCTCTCTCTGATATCAATAAAGATATATTTAAAACAACAACAAAACAAAAAAACAAAAAAAGAGGAAGACAAACAATGCAATTTAAAACTGGGCAAAGGACCTGAATAGACATACAGATGGCCAAAAGACATATGAAAAAATGCTCAATAATCATCAGAGAGATGCAAATTAAAACCACAATGAGGTCTAACTTTACACCTATCAGAATGGCTACCATCAGCAAATCAACAAATGACACATGCTGGTGAGGATGTGGAGAAGGGGGAACCCTGGGACACTGCTGGTGGGAGTGCAGACTGGTGCAGCCACTATGGAAAACAATACAGAGGTTCCTCAAAAAATTTAAAATGGAACTTCCTTTTGAACCGGTGATCTCACTTTTAGTAATGTAGCCTAAGAAACACTAATCAGGAAAAATATAGGTACCCCTATGTTCATAGCAGCACAATTTACAATAGCTAAGGTCTGGAAACAGCCCGAGTGCCCATCAATAGATGAGTGGATAAAAAACTGTGGGACATTTACACCATGGAATACTATGCAGCTATAAAGAAGAAGGATCTCATACCACTTGGGACAATATGGATGGACCTGGAGAATATTATGCTAAGTGAAATAAGCCAGACAAAGAAAGGCACACATCCCAGGATCTCACTTATATGTGGGGTGTAAGGAACTTAATAAACAGATGGACAAAATAGATTTAGTGACATGGAAGCATGGATCAGACTGAGGAATCTCAGAAAAGGTGGAAGGGGAGGGTCAGTGGGTGGGGAGAGATTAACCCAAGAATTTATATGCATATATGCATAACCCAAGGACACAGACAACAGTGTGATAAGGGATTGTGGGGAGCGAAAGGGATGGAAGTGGTCAATGGGGAGAAAAGGGGACATCTGTAATACTTTGAACAAAAATAATAAATAAATAAATAAATAAATTATATATATATATATATATATATATATATATATATATATATATATGTCAATGCATTAAACCTTACTTTTAAAAGACTATTGGGTGTGCTATGGTTTAAACTGAATAAAAAGAAAAACTTCATTTCTTTACATATAAAAATTGTAATTATTTTTCTGTTTTAATGAAATTTTGTCTGTTAATAATGAACTGAGTACTTAACAATGCATCTCCTACCATTTGTATCCATTTTTATGCTTTTTGCAGATATGCTTGGTAAATATATCTGCTATCTATTGTGTAATTACCAATGGAAAGTTAATTTTTTTGTATAAGCTGTTCATGGATACACATCAATTATTTAGAGATGCAGAAATCCTGTCTCTCTTCCTATTTCAACAGAATGTTCCCACAGATAGATTACCATAGAGACTGATAGGTGGTCCCTGAGAAGATGTGTTTAAGAAGCTTTTTAAAAAATCTTTATTGTTGAAAGTATTACAGATGTCCTTTTTTTTGTCTCCCCATTGATCTCCTCCACCCCACATCTGCTCCATACTATTATCTGTGTCTGTGGGTTATGCATTTATGCTTATAAATTCTTTGATTAATCTCTCCCTACCCACTCCCCCAGCCCCATCTTCCCTATGAGATTCCCTAATCTGTTCCATGCTTCTGTGTCTCTGGATCTATTTTGTTCATCAGTTTATTTTGTTCATTATATTCCACATATGAGTGAGATCATGTGATACTTGTCTTTCTCTAGCTAGAGAAAGACTGGCTTATTTTGCTTAGCATAGTACTCCCCAGATCCATCCATACTGTCCTAAAGAGTAATAGATCCTTCTTTTTTAGAGCTGCACAGTACTCCATGGTGTAAATGTCCCACAGCTTTTTTATCCACTCATCTACTGATGGGCACTTGGGCGGTTTCCAGATCTTAGCTATTGGAAATTTCACTGTTATGAACATAGGGGTGCATAAGTTCTTTCTAATTGGTGTTTTGGGTTTCTTAGGATATATTCCTAGATGTAGGATGGCTGGGTCAAATGGCAGTTCCATTTTTAATTTTGGGGGGAAAAATTCCATAAAGCTTTGGATAGTGGCTGCACCAGTCTGCCTTCCCACCAGCAGTGTACTAGGGTTCCCATTTCTCCACATCCTCACCAGCACAAGTCGTTTGTTGATTTGTTGATGGTAGCTATTCTTACAGGTGTGAAGTGATACCTCATTGTGGTTTTAATTTGCATCTCTCTGATGATTAGTGACTTTGAGTATTTTTTCACATGTCTCTTGACAATCTGTATGTCTTCTTTGAAGAAATATCTATTTAGGTCCTGTGACTACTTTTTTTTTTTTTTTTAATATATCTTTATTGATTTCAGAGAGAGGAAAAGAGAGGGAGAGAAAGAGATAGAAACATCAATGATGGGAGAGTCATTGATTGAGCCCACAACTGGGGCATGTGCCCTGACCGGGAATCTAACCCCGATCGCCTGGATCTTAGGTTGACACTCAACCACTGAGCCATGCCCGGCTGGGCTGTGACTACTTTTTAACTGGGTTGTTTGTCTTCTTTTTGTTAAGTTGTATGAATTCATTATATATTTTGGAAATTAACCCTTTATCAAATATATCATTTGCAAATATGTTCTCCCATAGAGTGGGCTTCCTTTTAATTTTGTTGATGGTTTCTTTTGCTGTGCAGAAACTTTTTATTTTGATGTAGTCCCACTTTTTAATTTTCTTCTTTGTTTTCCTTTCCCTAGAAAATATATTGGCAAACATATTGCTACCAGAGATGTCTGAGATGTTGCTGCCTAAGTTTTCTTCTAGGATTTTTATGGTTTCATGACTTACATTTAAGTCTTTTATCCATTTTGAGTTTAGTATTGTGTATGACATAAGTTGGTTGGTCTGGTTTCATTTTTCTGCATGCACCTGTCCAATTTTCCTAGCACCATTTATTGAAGAGACTATCTTTACTACACTGCATGCTCTTGCCTTCTTTGTCAAATATTAATTGAGCATAATGGCTTGCATCAATTTCTGAGTTCTCTGTTCTCTTCCACTGATCTATATGTCTGTTCTTGTGCCAGTACCAAGCTCTTTTGATTACAACAGCTTTGTGGTATAAATTGATATCTGGTATTGTGATTCCCCCAACTTTGTTCTTCTTTTTCAAGATTGCCATGGCTGTTCAGGGTCATTTGTGGTTCCATATAAATTTTTGAGGTATATGCTCTAGATCTGTGAAATATGCCTTTGGTATTTTAAGAGGTGTTTCACTGAAATTATAGATTGCTTTGGTAGTATGGACATTTTAGTTATGTTAATTCTTTCAACCCATGAACACAGTATCTTCTTCCACTTGTTAATATCTTCCTCTATCACTTTTTGCAACATCCTGTAGTTTCCTGAGTACAGTTCTTTTACTTCCTTTATTTAATTCATTCTGAAGTATCTTAATTTTTTTGTTGCAATGGTAATTTTTTTTTTTTTTAGTTTTTCTTTCTGAGAGTTCATTATTAGTGTATAAAAATGCCATCAATTTCTGGGTGTTAATTTTGTATCCTGCTACCTTGTCGAATTTATTAATTAAATCTAGTAGTTTTTTGGTAGAGTCTTTAGAATTTTCTATATGCAGTATCATATTATCTACAAATAAAGACAATTTTCCTTCCTCCTTTCCAATTTGGATACCTTTTATTTTTGTTTCTTGTCTTATCTCTGTGGGTAAGACATCCACTACTATGCTGAATAAGAATCTTGAAAGTGTACACCCTTGTCTTATTCCTTTTCTTAGGGGAAGTGTTTTTAGTTTTTGTCAGTTGAATATGATATTTCCTGTAGGTTTATTATTGTGTATGGCCTTTATTATGTTGAGATAAGATCCCTCTATTCTCACTTTGCTGAGAGTTTTTATCTAAAATGTGAGTTGGGTTTTGTTGAATGCCTTTTCTGCATCTATTGATATGATCATGTGGTTTTTTTCCTTTCAATTTGTTTATGTGACATATCACATTATTGAGTTGTGAATATTATATCAGCCTTGCATCCCTGGAATAAATCCCACTTGGTCATGGTGTATGATCTATATAGTATATTGCTGGGTCTGATTCGCTAATATTTTGTTGAGGATTTTAGCATCTATGTTCACCAGGGATTTTAGCCTGTAACTCTCTTTCTTTGTAGTGTTTTTACCTGGTTTTGGAATTAGACTTTGTGAAAAGAGTTTGGAACTTTTCCTTCTTCTTGAATTTTTTGGAATGGTTTGAGGAGGATAGGTGTTAATTCTTTGAATGTTTGGTAAAACTACCCTGTGAAGCTATCTGGACCAAGGCTTTTTTTACTGGGTGCTTTTTGATTACTGCTTCAACTTCATCTGTAGTTATCAGCCTATTCAGGTTTTCTATCACTTCCTCATTGAGTTTTGGAAGGTTGTTTTTAAGGAATTTGTCCATTTCATCCAGGTTGTCCAGCTTGGTGGTGTATAGTTGTTCATATTATTTACCTACAATCCTTTGTATTTCTATAGTGTCAATTGTTACTTCACCTCTTTCGTTTCTGATTTTATTTATTTGGATCCTCTCTCTTTGTTTCTTGATGAGTCTTCCTAAATGTTCATCTATCTTGCTTATCTTTTTGAAGAACCAGTTCTTGGTTTCATTGATCTTTTGTACTTTTTTTAGTCTCTATGTTATTTATTTCCTCTCTGATCTTTATTATTTCTGTCATTCTATTTACTCTGAGCCTTTCTTGTTATTCTCTTTCTAATCTTTAAGTTGTTGGGTTAGATAGCTTATTAGAAGTTTTTCTTGTTTTTGAGATATGCAGGTAATGCTATGAACATCTTTCTCAGGATTGCTTTCCTTGTGGTACACAGATTTTGGGTTGTTTTGTGTTTATTTTCATTTGTTTAGAGGAAGTTTTTGATTTCTTCCTTGATCTCATCATTGTTTACTAGCATGCTATTTAACCTCCACATGTTTGAATGTTTCTGATTGTTTTTATTGTACTTGATTTCTCATTTCCTGCTATTGTGGTCCAAGAAGATGCTTGATATGATTTCAATCTTCTTGAACTTGTAGAAACTATATTAGTGTCCTAACCTGTGGCCTATCTTTGAGAATGTCCCATGTGCACTTGAGAGCATATATTCTTCATCTTTTGGGTGGAATGCTCTGTTAATGTTAGTGGAATCTATCTGATCTTGTGTTTCATTTAAGGTCACTATTTCCTTGCTGATTTTTTTGGGAAGACCTATACAGTGAAGTCAGTGCAGCGTTAAAGTCCCCTACTAGTACTGTATTGCTGTCAATCTTTCCCTTAAATACCTCCAGAATTTTTTTATAAACTTAGGTGCTCCTGTTTTGGGTGCATATATGTTTATCAGGGTTATGTCCTCTTGTTGGACTGATCCCTTTAGTATTATGTAATGACCTTTCTTGTCTCTCCTTATGGTCTTCATTTTGAAATCTATTTTGTCAGATATGAGTATTTCTACCCAAGCTTTTTTTTTTTTTTCATTTCCACTTGCATGAAAATTTTCTTTCCATTTCTTCACTCTCATCCTATGTGAAATTGTGTTCTGAGTTGGGTCTCTTCTAGACAGCATATATTTGGGTCATGTTTTCTTATCCATCCAGCTGCTCTAAGTCTTTCGTTTGGAGCATTTAATCCTTTAATATTTAAGGTTCTTTTTCATTGGTACTTACCAATTGCCATTTTATTTCTTTGTGGCTATGTTTCTCTTTCTCTTTCTTTAACATTTCTTGCAATTGCAATGCCAGTTTGGCGGTCATTAACTCTTTTTGCTTTTTTTTTTTGGTCTGTGAAGCTCTTTATTTCACTATTTATTTTTAATTATAGCCTTCCTGGATAAAGTAGTCTTGGTTTCAGATCCTTGTTTTGCATTACCTTGAATACTTCATGGCATTCCCTTCTGGCCTGTAGAGTTTCTGATGAGAAGTCAGCTGACAGCCTTATGGGAACTCCTTTGTAGGTAACAAATTGCTTTTCTCTTGCTGCCTTTAAGATTCTCCCTTTGTCTTGAATTTTTGGCATTTTAATTATGATATGTCTGGACGTGGGCCTCTTTGGGTTCTTCTTCCTTGGGACTCTCTATGCCTCCTGAACTTGTGTGACTCTTCCTTCACCAGGTTAGGGATGTTTTTCACCATTATTTCTTCAAACAAATTATCTATCCCTTGCTTATTCTCTTCCTCTTCTGGCAGTTCTATGATGCAAATATTGGTACTTTTCATGTTGTCCCCAGCTTCCATAGACAGTCTTACTGTTTTTTAATTGTTTTTTTTCTTTTTCATTCTCTGATTGAGTGATTTTTCCTACCCTGTCTTCTGATATGCTGACCTGATGCTCAGCTTCTTCTCATCTGCTGTTTATTCTTTCCAGTGTATTCTTTATCTCTGCTATGTCATCCTTCATCATTTCCATTTCTTTTCTCATGCTGTTGAGCATCCTTACAATCAGTAGTCTTAACTCTATATCTGATTGCTTTTCTCCATTTCATTTAGCTCTTTTTGTGGCCACTTCTCTTGTTCCTTTATTTGGGGCTTGTTTTTTGGTCTCCCCATTTTGGCTGCCTATTTGGGTTTGTCTCTATGTATTATGTAGATTTTTGTTGGTTCTCCTGTTCAGACTAATGTCAGACTCTGTTTGTGACTGTCCTTGAGTACCTTGTTTGGAGCTATCAACAACCCACAGCTTGCTGTTCCTTCTACTGGGGCTGGGTGTGTTTGAACAGGACCAAGATGCACACCAAAGTTTGCTGTTCCAAGGCCTGGGTCCAGAAACAGATCAGGCAAAGATTCAAATTCCCAGATGTCCACCTCTGCCTGCAGGCTGATTGATCTCCCAAAGAAAGTTTTAATTTTGACCTTGAGAGTCATTTCACTTACAATACTTAGATCTCTTTTAAAAATCTAGCCTAGATTTTTTTTGTTCAGTATAGAGTCTCTGACTTACTGGAGGTCACTGTTTAATTGGGGTTGGAGTGGAGCAGGATGGGAACAAATGCATAAGAAACTGTCTACTATAGCAGAGTAAAGTGCTGAACATTTTTGTCTTTCATAATTTTGGCTATTACAAAGGATACTGTTATAATTATTCCTTGCATGTATTTTGATATGTTTTTGTGTTGAGTTTATACCTGAAAGTAAAATTTCTGGATAACAGAGTATGTGTGTGGTGAACTTTACAAGATCCTGCCAAATGGTTTTCCAAATTCATTGTATTCATTTAAATACACAATTTTGGATGTTTCTTATTCTTGAAACACTGTGCTGTATTTACCAATGATTCCACTACCCTACCAAATTACTGGAGTTCATATAGTTTGCAGTGGTTTGAAGGGAATGAATCTCTCAGCAACATCTGACAGGGAAAAAAAGAAAAAATGAAGCAAAAACTCTTTGGTCCCAGTGGCACTCAGTGTTTCCTGCTTTGCCAAATCTCTCCATTTGCAAGCTAGTCATTCTGAAAAGGGAGAGGGAGGATGAGACACAGAAAGTCACACTCACAACCTTCCAGGAATGCTAAGAGAAGTGAGTGGACCATCACAAGCCCTATTGAAGCTTTTATATAAGCTCCTGGGATCAATCTCTCACTTGGCAGTTGAGGCAGGTCTGATTCAGATGTTGTGAATGGAAATCACCTGCTGACCATCCTCATGGATAATCTGTCAGACCCCATGAGGTCACTAGAGAAATAATTTAAATAATGAGAAATATCACATGTGGGCATTTTGGGGTGTAAGGTGTTAGGGAAAAAGCAAATAATAATAATAATAATAATAATAATAATAATAATGCCAATATGGAAGAAGGCAAGGCAATGGAAAATCATATTGAGTTGCCCTAAGACAGGTACAACACTGCAATGTACTAATTTTGTAATTTTGCAAAGCCCTTATAGAGACCTTTTATAAGAATTGTAAAGGGTGTGTGCAAAAGACCAGCAGAAGAAGCAAAAGTTTTCATGTTGGCTACCTTTCTCCAATTTCAGAAAGCTCACAAAGAATCTGGTCATCCTAAACTTTGCAGATTTTCAATGGGAAAGTGGCTTTGATTTTCCTCCAGGCTCATGATACTAGGGTGCTTTTTATGTTTTGATTGACAACTATACACTCTGACTAGATAAACAGAGAAGCATGTCTTGTAATGATGCTTCAAAGGAGAAGCTATCTGAAAAGATAAATCAATGCCAAGATGGTTCAAAAAGCAATCCAAAAGCTAGTAACCATGGTAAACATTAACAGATGGGGCAAACAGTTGAAAGAGGAGACTTATTCTAGGAGTCTATGGTGCACTAAAAATATACAGTGGAATACATATTTCTTCTTATTTATTTTTCATTGAGATCGCTCAACCTAGAATTATCATCTTTAAGGAATTATCTTGGTTTCTATTATTTGTGCCTGTCATATTGTTTTCGATATTAGGAAGAGAAAAAGTCACTTTATGTTCCCATTCTCTTAAATTCAATGCCACTAATGATTTTGTGCCACATGCTTTCACATTCTGAATGTCTATCATTTCTTTTTTTATTTATTTTGCCCATCATTTCTTAAACTTGAATAAACATTGGCTTATTTCCTTCCTTCTGTCTGGAATTTGTTTTCCCCAAATCCTGCTGGATCAAATCCTAATTAATATTCAAATCCCAACCCAATTTACATATTCTTTGGGGAAACCCTCTCAAATGTCTTCTTAATTAAAATTTATTCCTGAAAGTGTGTTTCTCTACCACATTGTGATAACCTTATTGTAACATTTACCATACTGTGTAAGTGTCCATTGGTCATGGGCCTCTCTCTCATACTCTACTATAAAGTTTTTTGGTGGGCTGGTCAGTATCTTGCTCATATAACCCCTGCTTCCTCATTAAATGTTTGATGAAAGAATATGTGAATGAAAATCAGAGTCTTTCTCTTTGTTCTCTTACTTTTTCACTCTTTTGTATTGTAGAAGAGAAAACTATAGTTAGGAGAGATTCAGAGTCTTGCCCTAGATAACATTATTAAAGCTAATCATACAGAATTAAATCAAAAGATTCTTGTTAGATTCATAAATATTTTTAATGTTAGGGAAAACTATAGAGTGATTTCAACCTGATAAGAGTCAAGTATGTAATGGGCAATAACTTCAGATTGTATAAAGAATTAAAAAACACACACACTATTGTTCATGAAAATTTTGAAACTTAAGGTTAAAACCCAGTGAAAGCATCTACATGATTTACAAAAAAATCAGTCTCTAACAATAAAGGTGTATTCCTTCTGGGTCTGACCTCTTCTTCCTTCAAACTTTAAACATATGCACAGACACTACCAAACTCAAGTGTCTACCATGCTTTAGGGGTACTGATGTCATCACAGAGAAGTGCTGGTTCCTGGGAGTGAAAGGTGGAAGCAGGGATTTTGACTCTCCTTTATTTCTGCATTATAATCCTTCAAGTCCCTGTGGGTATATCATGCAATCATTAGCAAGTGGGAATCTTTATCCACAAGAAAAGAATTTTTCTGACATTAATAAATTTATTCTGTAAATGCAATGGTTGTAAAGACCTTGGAGGGTTCTAATACTACTCTTACGTCTCCTCACTGAATTAGCAGAATCAAAGACCAAGGCGAAGTTTATCACCCCTTGGGCTTCAGTCCCTACAGCTGTCAGTGCCCTAGACATTACAGGAACTGGTGGGCAAAAAGTTTTACCTTGGATCAGGAAGCATCCCCTTGTCAGTGACTTTCTGGAAGTTACTGAAAGCTAGAGGTGACTCTGTTAAGGGGTCCAGCAGGACTTTTTGTCAACTGGGTAGTGAGTCCAATCTAAATCTTGAGATTCTGGGCCTTGAACAGGGACAGAACACCCAGGGAACCTGCAAAAGACAAAGGATTTGTTTCCACCATTAAGAGCTGTTTGTCTTTTGGAAAGCTTATCCAGGCTTCATGTCTACTATAGAAAACAATGATATAATTGAAGGCTTAAACCTAGTGTTTTGAGAAATGGCAAAGAAAGAAGAAAATAAGGACTATATGTAGCATCTGCCCTTAGAATTTCACAGACTTCCCTCATCAGATTCTTTGACAAAGAAAATATATTGAGTAATGAAAATGTGTCATTTCTTGGCTCACAGAAATCTAATGAAGTGGGAGTTAGATGTTGATAATGTCCATTCTCAGACTCTGTTGCTGTCACTGCCTAATCAACTCTACAGATTTTTATATGTCTTTGGATGTATAATATCACTGTACTCAGTCCAAAATCTTACATTTGTACATATAGGTATTCACATACTTTTAGATCAAGAGTGTCTGAATTTTGTTGAACACTTACATAAAAAAATCATTTACTACTATTTGTTGGGAAAATTCCTCACCTTTTAGTAATTTATTTATTACTGATGGAGCAAATACTTATTGATCACTTACTATGTGCCCAGCACTGTTTTAGGTGCTAAGGATATAGCAGTGAACAAAACAAACAAATTCCTGATGTCATGGAGCTTATATTGTAGTGGGAGAAAACACATGATAACCAAACATGTTAGTAAAATAGATAATGTGTTGATGACAATAAGTGTTAAGGAGGAAAATGAAGAAGAAAAAGGAGCAGGGTGTTGAAATTTAATTAGGGTGACCTCACTTATCAGAGGTTATTAGCACAAAGATTTGAGGGAAGTGAGAGAGTGAATCATATTTGGGAAGAGCATTCCAGGCAGAGGGAATCACAACAGAAAAGGCCTTAAGCCTGTAGCATGTCTGGTATGTTTGAAAAAGGTGAAAGATTTATGTGATCATGTTTGAGAAAGAGTAAGGAGGCCAGTATGGCTGAAGTGATGTGAACAAGAGGGAGAGAGATAAATCTTGAGATGAAATCAGCAGGTTTCCTGGGCTGGGTGAGCCAGTGGTAGAAGATTGGGTAGTGCTTGATAGCCATTCATGAGGACTTCAGCTTTTATAAAAGGGAATGGAAAGTAATGGAGGATACAACTAAAGTAATGTTTTAAGGAAATTCAGGCTGTATCAGGTCAAGAGAAGAATGAGGGAGACTAATTACAAATCTATCACAAGAATCTAGATGATAGATGATGGAAGGATGGCTTATAGTGAAAAAATAAAGGTAGAGAGATGGAGTTGGATTCTGGAGATATTTTGAGGCTAGATAAATGAGTTGTTGGAATAGGTAAACCCCAGGAAGGCATATCTTGGGAATGGCTGAGAGAAATTTCCAGAAAGGGGCATCAGCAGTCATCACTCTTGGGAGATGGGGAAATGAGTGCCTTGGTTTTCTAGGGGCACAGAATATCTACTACATTTATTTCTACACCTTCCAGTAAGGTAACCAGAATTATGATTGTTATTCCCATTTTACAGATAAGAAAACGGAAACTTAAAGAGATTAAATAGCTTAATCAAATTATCAAGTTGAGTCTTAAACAGGTTTTCTGATGGCATTTCCTGACCAAACTCTTTGATTACACAATCCACCCTCTATCTCCATGTCACAGGTGTCCACTTACTAAGTTGAAGATTCCACCTGCAGTACTGAAGTGCCTACTCTTAAAGTGAGCTGCTGTGGTTAAACTCATTCCCTCATGCATGGTCAGCTTCAAGATCTTCAGCCACGAGTGTGGACATGGGCTAGCATACATCTGTATGTATGATGGTGCACATTGCCTCCTCTTCAATTCTTCCTCCCTCCCTCCCCCCTTCGTTCCTTCCCTCCTTCCTTCCTTTCTTCCTTTGAGCAGCTTGTAATATTAACTGTTTTGTGTCCAGTAAAGTACTCAGTGTTCCTTATACATTTTCCCATTTCTTTATTATAGAAAGTATGACTGCAAGAGCTAGTGCAGGAATGAGTGTGGAGCCTTAGGGGGAGAAGGATTTTGAGGTGAGGACACATTCCCCTTTAAACATGCTCCTTTAGAGATGCCTGTGGGGCACTTAGGAAGAAAGATATAGACTTTAGCCTAGAAAAGTCTGGATAGAGACAGATTTGAGAGTTTCTGAAGATATCTATTCTAAAAATTTGTTTCCTAAAACTCTGATTGGGGATTTGTAAGTTGGTTCCCAACTTTACCTCATTCTTCCTGTTGCTTCTGACTCTGTGTCTGTGGATATAACAGGTAAGTTGAACAAACAATAATTTCCTTTAAAACAAATGTAACTTTATTTGTTTAAACTTTATTTTATGGAGGTTTTCTTCTTCATACGCTGGATGAAGACACTGGCAGATCCCAGAACTTTTCTGTTTGTTCTTAGTTTCATAATGATTTTTTGTTGCAGGCTTGGTCTCAATTTCAAGCCATTTCATGTCTCTGGTATTCTGGTGGCCACTCGTGGCTTCTTCCTCAGCTTATGGGTTTTGGTGGGATCCCCATCACCACCACCACTCAATCAACCTCTTTTTTCAGATATCACCTTGCTGCCACACAACTCTATTGGCCAGAACAAGACCCAAGTACTCATACCGACTCTCCCTCTGTCTTGCATGGCCATATGTGGTATGACATAGGAGTGCGAGCTATGGTGCCTAGATTTCTTGTGAAAGAGGCCCCATTTTAAGTCCTCTGCAGCTTCCTTGAATTTGAAAATGGGGCACCAGCTCCTGCAGTTTAATATTTCAGAGACTACAGGGCAAGCTCTCCATGATGAGAGAGAAGCTGAGTGGATTGAGGAAAAACTCTTTTTCTCCTCCTATTGAGGAAGATAATGATTCTTTGATAAAGTGATGATGGGAAATAACCCTCTTTCCACATGTTCCTTTTCTGTTCCTCATATACGTGGGTACCCTGAAGTGAGAAATTAAACGGACATCAGAAGATTGTTTAATTAGCAACTTTGGGGAGGTCATGGAGTTTCTGGAGAAAGGACTGCTATGATATCAGGCAAAGGAAGGAGCCTTGAGAAAAGCTGGTGTAGGGAGCAAAAAGTGGGTGCTGTCACTTTCTTCTCATAGCCATTTCTCAAGTAACCTGAGAAGAGGGTTTTGTGGCACTGGCTTCCTTCCTTATTATGTGCTGTGGTGTTTCTTAGGCCTTGGAGTGCTTGTGCATCAAAGGGGCAGCCAGCAATGAGGAGAGGGTTATAGGGCTGAAGTTGGTAGAGGTCTTAACTTTCAAAAGGCCATCCTCATGCCTATAAATTGTGTTCCTCCATATCTGTTAAGTAAAGGGAAGAAGGTAATTTTGCGGGTGGGAAAAACATTCTCAACTGAAAAAAAAAATTGCCTATAACATACCAAGAATTTTAGCTTGAAAATAAGAAATATCACACCCAAAATGAAATTAGTGAGAAGCCCAGAACTCACCATTTTCACTTTAGGTACAGAATTCTCACATGGATTTACTTAAATAGTAACCAAGGTGTTAAAATGCCATTTGGGCTTAAGATTTATTTATACATGGTCCATTGATTTGATTAATGATATGTTGGCATAATTTCACATAGTGTACATTCTTTGTAAGAATCAAATATTATAGTGTTTTGCTCTAACTAGATGCTCTAGAATCTCATTAAGTGCTTAACTCAGTTGAATATAAGAACTTTGACTTAATCCTCTCAAAAGGGATATGAGAATTTAATATTTGTTACTCACCTATAGAGAGAGGGTTGTGAACTGCATAGTATAAAACTAGATATTGTTGTCTGCTCTGCATGCTCTAGAACATGCCTACCCTACATACATGTGCCACATGGGCAATGGCCTTTGACAAATATAGTCTATCCTCATTATTTGCAGATCTTGTAGTTGGGAATTCACTTACTCATCAAAATTTATTTGTAACCCCAAATGAACATCACAGTGCTTTTGTCATCATTTGCAGATATCTGAGTTACCTAAGGGGCACATTCCCAGCAGAAGTCAAACAAGGTGACACTAAGCCTTCTTGTTTCACAGTCTAATCAGTGCTTGTGTTTTACACTTCTGTGATTTTTGTTGGTGATTTTGACGTTTAAAAGGCCCCAAATGTAGTATTGAAGTGCTGTCAAGTGTTTCCAAGCACAAGGAGCCTTATATGGAAAAAAAAACTCTCATTAAATAAGCTTCCTTCAGGCCTGAATTGTGCATGAGTTCAACATTGACAAATCAGCTATATATTGTAAATAAAGTGCCTTAAATACAAAAAGAACAAGGTTATTTATTGATTACTTGATAAAAATATGTTACCAGAGGCTCTTAGGTATTGTATTTTGTATTTCCCTAGGGGCATTGTTTCAGTATTCACTAATTCATTACTTGCAGTGACCTTATGGATCCTAACTACTGTGAATAACAACAATCAGCTGTATCTGGTCTTCATAGATATATTTGCTTGGTTATCTTATACCTTTTTGCCTACAGATTTGATATACTTACTTAGGCCTAGTTAGTCAATCAACACTTTTTTACTAGTTGCTCCCTATATGTCAGGCTCTTTTGGAGTTGATGATAAAGAGGAGGAAAACAGCTACAGGTCTTATGTTATAGGCTAGAGGGAAAGACAGGTTATAAACATACAAGTAAATGTAAAATCACAAAAACATGACAGCATTGTAAAGGCAAAGCACAGGGCACTAGGTAAGGAGAACGTGTATCAGAGAGACCTGTTGTTGTCTTGTGGTATAAGGACATGGAGTTCAAGCTGAGACCTGAGGGAGGAAAAGCAGTTAGTTATGTGTGGTGTAGAGGTGTGGGTGAGATTTCCAGGCAGAGGAGGAGCACAGACTCAGTGGAAGGAGGGTCCATGAAACCTCCAGGCAACTGAAAACACCAGAATGGTTGGGGTGTGGAGAATGAGGAGGGTCTAGAGTAAGAAATAGCTCCAGAGGCAGGAAATAGCAGGCACATGGAAGCTTAGAAGATCACTGAAGACTCTGGTTTTTATCTCGACACTCTAGGTAAGCCATGAAAAGGTTTTAAACAATGATATGGTCAGATTTGTGTTTTCAAATGATTACTCTTGCTTCAGAGGAGAGAATAGATTGGGGGAGGTGAGTAACCCAGGAAGTCAGCTCGATAGATGTTGATGCAGGAGATGATGATGACATGGAGTGGGTTGGTGAAGGTAAGACAGAGGAGTAAGTGTGGTGTGAACTATAGAGAAGGCAATTTTGCTGTTGCTTAAAGTAGACTGATTGATATTGAATATTGAATGATATTGAATGTACGTGAAACAAACCATGGCCTCTCAGATGCTAGCTATAAGAGTGCTGGCATAAGAGCATGACAAGATGTGCAACTCCCCCGCCCCAAACATGGGGATACTAGTGGAACTCAAAATATGGGGCTTCAAAGCTCAGTTTCCACATTTGCTTCTAATTCTCCTGTAGAATTGCTTTTATTGAGTAAAGTGTTTTTTCTGCTATAAAGAACATGATTTCAAAAACCGTATAGAGCTATGCTAATACAGTCTTCTTTTACATATTTTACAAAATACAAACAGCAGAATGCAACATTAGGAAATTTAATGCCCTTTAGAAATTATTATGTGATTTAAAATGAAAATACTAATTTTTATATCTTACTTTATATCATAGCACCATTTTATTACTCTCTGATGTATTCATAGGTACAAATTATTTTGTCCTGTGTCTTAGAAATTTATATTCATGTTAATAAAAATTTTTTAAAGCATTTAATGTCCTAAAATGTGCTTTCCTAATTAATTAAAATAATTTGTTCTTTATAATCTGAAGATTAATGGTAAATTCTACCTCTGAAAAGTATAAATTAGTATCCTTTTGATACTATTTTGTTTTCCCACCTATTCCGTTCATTAGATGGATATGTAATAAATGTATTTGATATAGTTCAAATATTACTTTTCCAAATCATCTAGAGTGAGGTCTTACATATAGAAAGTGTTTGTGGGTGATCAGTTAAATTAAGTTTACAAGGTGCAAATATTGCTCAATATCTGAAGTTTCCAGCTCCACCTTTATTTCTCTTGTCAATGTATTAAGCCCTTAATTCATTTATAGGTCTGCACAAAGTTCTGGAAATACAAACATGGAAGGAGCAGTCTTTGCTCTTTAGAGTCTAGTATAAGAAATGGACATATAACCTCATCAAACATAGTATATTATTAGGGAAAATTTCCATAAGCTGCTCCAACAGCACAGAGAAAAAAGTAATATCAGAGTGGTTTTCCAAGGGAAGGGCCATTGAAAGTTTGAAGGAAGAGGGAATTGGCCAGCCAGATGGGATATGTGCCAAAGTAGGCAGGCATTAAAAACATGACATATTTGGAGAACTGCAAGAATTTGGAAGATGGTCATGAATTAGTAGAGAAAGATTCAAATCTCATATCAGAAGTCTTTTTCATTCTCCAGAGTTCGCATTTTGGCAAGGAAAATTGTGTTGGCTATGCAAAAAGAGATGCTATGAATTATTTGATATAACTTTCTTTAATTTAAATTAATCAAATAATGCATAGCATAGACAATAGAATAATCTATTTAGGCTTTTTATAATTAACTTTGAAATTGTATGCCCACTGGGATGTAGATGAAATAATTATAAGTGTATGAAGTTCTTGATAAATTGCTTTACCCCTTTTTGAGTAACCTGAAAATCCTCTGTAAGTAGGCCTCTTCTCTTCTTTGTCCATCTCTTTTATTTTTTTAATTAAATTTATTGGGATGGCAATTGTTAAAATGAACATACAGGTTTCAGGTGTGGGTTTCTAGGTTACAAGATTGGTACATTGTTCTGTGTGGTCACCACCCAAAGTCATATCTTTTCCTGTCACCATATATTAAGACCTCTTTCACCCCCACCTCCTTTCCTCTGGCAACCACCACATTGTTGTTTGTGTCCATGAGTTTCAATTTTATATTCCACACATGAGTGAAATCATGTGGTTCTTAGCTTTTTTTGATTGACTTATTTCACTTAGCATAGTATTCTCAAGGTCCATCTATGTTGTTGCAAATAGCAGTATTTCATCTTTTCTTATGGCTGAGTAGTATTTCATTGTGTACATATACCACATCTTCTTTACCCAGTCCTCTACTGCAGGGCACTTTGGTTGTTTCCATATCTTGGCAATCATGAATAATGCTGTAATGAACATAGGGGTGCATATATCTTTATGAATATGTTTTTGAGTTTTTTTGGTATATATATCCAGGAGAGGGATTGTTGGGTCGTATGGTAGCTCTATTCTTAATTTTTTGAGGAATCTCCAGACTGTTTTCCATAGTGGTTGTACCAGTCTACATTCCCACCAGCAGTGAATGAGGGTTCCCTTTTCTCCACAACCTCTCCAACACTTGTTATGGCTTGCCTTGTTGATAATAGCCACTCTAACAGGTGTGAGATGGTATCTCACTGTAGTTTTGATTTGCATTTCTCTAATTGCTAATGAGATTGAAAGTCTTTTCATATATCTATTGGATGTCCTTATGTCTTCTTGGGAGAGGTGTCTATCCAGGCCTTCTGCAGATTTTTTGATTGGGTTGTTTGTTTGGTGTCAAGTTTGTTGTTGTTGTTGTTGTTTCAAATATATCTTTATTGATTTCAGAAAGAGGAAAGGAGAGGAAGAGAGAGATACAAACATCAATGATGAGTCATTGATTGGCTGCCTCCTGCATGCCCCTGACTGGGGATTGAGCCTGCAACCTGGGTATGTGCCCTGACTGGGAATTGAACCCTGATCGCCTGGATCCTAGGTTGATGCTCAACCACTGAGCCATGCCCGGCCAGGCTGGTGTCGAGTTTTATGAGTTCTTTATGTATTTTGGAAATTAAACCTTCATCAGAGCTCTTGTTTGCAAATATTATCTCTCATCTGGTTATCTGCCTCTTTGTTTTGTTATCAGTTTCTTTTGCTGTGCAGAAGCTTTTTAGTTTGATATAGTTCCATTCATTTATTTTTGCCTTAACTTCCCTTGATTTTGGGGTCCAGTTCATAAAATATTCTCTACGGCCAAGGTTCATAAGTTTGTTACATATGTTTTCTTCTATGTAACTTATTGTTTTGGGTCTCAAATTTTGGTTTTTGATCCATTTTGAGTTAATTTTTTTAGATGACAAGTTGTAATCCAGTTTCATTCTTTTGCATGTGGCTTTCCAGTTTTCCCAGTCCCATTTATTAAAGAGACTGTCTTTACTACATTGTGTGTTTCTGACTCCTTTGTCAAAAATTATCTGCCCATATACATGCAGTTTTATATCTGGGCTCTCTATTCTGTTTCACTGATCTGTGTATCTATTTCTGTCCAATACAATGTTGTTTTGATTATTGTAACTGCAGTATAATTTGAACTCAGGTAGCATGATACCTTCAGCTTCATTCTTTTTTCTCAGGATTACTTTGGCTATTTGGGGTCTTTTGTGGTTCCATACAAATATGATGATTTCTCATTCTGTTTTTTTTGTGTTTTTTTGTTTTTTTTTAAAATGACATTGGCATTTTGATGGGGATTGCATTAAATCTATATACTGTTTGGGTAATATGGACATTTTAACTATGTTGATTCTTCCGATCCATGAACAAGGGATATTTTTCCATTTTTCATATCTTTCTCAATCTCTTTTGATAATGCTTTGTAATTTTCAGTATATATGTCTTTCACTTTCTCTGTTAAGTTTATTCCTAGGTATTTTATTCTTTTGGTTGAATTACAAAAGTATCTTTTTTTTAATTTCTTTTTCTGAAGTTTTTCTTGTTAGTATACTGGAAGGCAATGGATTTTTGTACATTGGTTTTGTATCCTGCAACTTTATTGTATTTGTTCATTGTTTCTAATAGTTTTTGGTCTGTCTTTAAGATATTCTAAATACAGAATCATGTTATCCACCCAAAGTGACAGTTTTACTTCTTCCTTCACTATTTGGATGCCTATTATTTCTTTTTCTTGCCTTATTGTACTAGCTAGGACTTCCAGAACTATGTTGAATAAGAGTGATGAGAGTGCACATCCTTGTCTTGTTCCTGATCTTAGAGGAAAAGCTTTCAGTTTTTCACCATTGAGTATATTAGTTGAGGGTTTATCATATATGACCCTTATTATGTCAAGATACTTTCCTTCTATTCCTAATTTTATTGATTGTTTTCATCATAAATGGATATGACCCTTATTATGTCAAGATACTTTCCTTCTATTCCTAATTTTATTGATTGTTTTCATCATAAATGGATGTTGTATCTCATCAAAATGTTTTTTCTGTATCTATTGATAACATCATATGATTTTTATCCTTTCTTTTGTTAATATGGTATATTACAGTGATTGATTTACATATGTTGATTTACATTCTTGTGCCCCTGGATTGAACCCTGTTTGATCATGAAGCATTATTTTTTTGATATACAGCTGCATTCGATTTGCTACTATTTTGTTTAGAATTTTTGCATTTGTATTCATCAGAGATGCTGGTTTGTAGGGTTTGTATGTGTGTGTGTTTGTGTGTGTGTTATCCTTGCCAGGTTTTGGTGTCAGGGTTATATTGGCCTCATAAAATATGTTAGGAAGTGTTACCTCTTCTTCAATTTTTTGGAAGAGTTTGAGAAGGATAAGTTTTAAATCTCTGAACGTAGAATTCACTGGTGAACCTATCTGATCCTGAACTTTTATTTTTGGGAGGTTTTTGATAGTTGTTTCAGTTTCTTGGCTACTGATTGGTCTATTTAGATTTTCTAATTCTTCATTATTTAGTCTAGGAAGGTTATGTATTTCTAGGAACTTATCCATTTATTCTAGGTTATTGAATTTGTTGGCATATAGTCTTTCTTAATATTCTAGTATGATCCCTTGTATATCTGTGTTGTTTGTGGTGACTTCTCCTCTCTTCTTTTTTTTTTTTTTTAAATATATCTTTATTGATTTTATTATTATTTTTAAATATGTCTTTATTGATTTCAGAGAAAGGAAAGGAGAGGGAGAGAAAGAGACAAAAACATCAATGATGAGAGAGTCACTGATCAAGCCCACAACCAGGCATGTGCCCTGACAGGGAATCGAACCCCTATCGCCTGGATCCTAGGTCGATGCTCAACTGCTGAGCCATGCCCTGCTGGGCATCCTCTCTCATTTCTAATTTTGTTTATATGGGGCTTTTCCCTTTTTTCCGTAGTTAGTCTAATGAGGGAGTTGTCAATTTTATTAATCTTTTCAGAGAACCAGATCTTTGTTTTATTAAATTTTTGTATAGCTTTTTTCTCTCTATTTCATTTTATTCTGCTCTAATTTTTATAATTTTCTTTCTTCTGATGACTTTCACTTGCTTTTGTTCTTTTTCTAGTTCTTTAAGATGTGATGTTAGGTTGTTTACTTAGGATTTTTCTTGTTTCTTGAGATAGGCCTGTAATGATATAAACTTCCCTCTTATTACTGCTTTTGCTGCTTCCCAGAAGTCTTAATATGTTGTACTGCCATTCTCATTTGCCATTATATATCTTTTGATCTCATCTTTTATTTCTTCTTTGACCCACTCATTTTTAGTAGTATGTTTTGTTTTCTTTTTTCTTTTTTTTTAAATACATCTTTATTGATTTCAGAGAGAGGAAAGGAGAGGGAGAGAGAGAGAGAGAAACATCAATCATTAGAGAGTCATTGATCAGCTGCAGCCCACAACCCAGGCATGTGCCCTGACCGGGAATCGAACCCTGATCCCCTGGATCCTAGATCGACACTTAACCACTGAGCCACTTCGGCAGGGCTTGTTTTCTTTTTAATCTCCATGTATTTGTGGGTTTCTTGACTTCCTTTTTTTTAGTTAATTTCTAATTTCAAGGCATCCTGGTTAGAGATTACGCTTTGTATAATTTCAATATTCTTGAATTTGTTGATGCTAGTTCTGTGACCTTACATACGGTCTATCTTTGATAATCTTCCATGTGCACTGGAGAAGAATGTGTAATCTGATGTGCTGGGATAAAAAATTCTGTAAATGTCAATTATGTTTATTTGGTCTAGCATTTCATTTAAGACTAATATTTCTTTATTGATCTTCTGTTTGGTTGATCTGTCTAGAGCTGTCAATGGAATATTAAGTTCTCCAACTATGATTTTGTTTTGATCTGTTTCTCCCTTTAGTTCTGTGAGTAGTTGCTTTATTCATGGCTGGTAATTTCTTTCAGTTGTTTGAATATTTGGCTCCATTCTCTTCTAGCTTGTAGTTTCTGCTGAGAAGTCAGATTAAATTCTGATGGGTTTTCCTTTGTAGGTCACTTCTTTCTTTTCCCTGACTGCTTTGAGAATTTTTTCTTTGTCATTTATTTTTGAAAGTTTTGAAACAATGTGTCTTGGAGAGAGCCATTTTTCACTGCAGTAACTTGTGCTCTGTTTACTTCTTGGATTTGAAGATCTATTTCTTTCCAAAGGCTTGGGAAGTTCTCATCCACTATTTGTTTGAATAGATTCTCTGTTCCCTTCTCCCTCTCTTCTTCCAGAATTGCTATTATCCTAATATTTCTTTTTCTGATGGAGTCAGATAGTTTTCATAGAGATCTTTCATTTTTTTTTTTATGCTCGGATCTCTCCTGCCCTCTGTTTCATTTCTAGATTCCTATCTTTGACATCACTAATTCTTTCCTCCATTTGGTTGGCTCTGTTTTCTATGCTCAGTAGCTCATTCCCAATCTCCTTAATTTCATGTTTCATTTCTAGGATTTCTGATTGGTTCTTTTTTAAAGTTTAAGTCTCTTTGATAAAGTACTTGTTTGGTTCATTAATTTGTTTTCTGAGTGCACTGAATTGTCTGTCTGCATTTTCTTGCATCTTGTTGAGTATTTTCAGAAATGCAATCTTGAAATCTCTGTCATTTATATCACATATTTCTATGTGTTCCAGCTTACTTTCTGGGGATTTTTCATTCTTTCTGATTATACTCATTACCATGGTTATTCATGGTATTTGCTACTCTCCTTTGCCTAGGCATAAATATCTCTTCTATAGCAGTGTTCTCTGAAGAGGTCTTTCTACTATTTTCCAGTAGGTGGCACTGAATCACAAGATTATTTTACCATTTTGATCTCCCAGGCTTGACCTCCAGGGTTTCCATAGGACAGTACAGCCATGCTGCTTAGGGGTGGGGTTTGTTTTGTCCTCACCATAATGGCAACCCAGGTCCTCCATGGGTTCCCACCCCAAGCACCAAGCCTGGGGTTCAGGCACGTGGGAAAACAGCAGTTCCACTGCAATAGCCCTTGGTTTACAGATAAAATGTTCCTTAACCTGACACCAAGGGCAATGGGAGGCAAATTTTAAGAGTCCAAGGGGCAGTAGGGCTCTGTGGTTCTGTTTCTTTGTCAGAAACGCACAAGTCTGACAGTGGACAGCTGCATGGCTGCACCCCATGCTCTGTCAGGCGTCTGCTGACTCATTCACTGTTCACTCTGCTTTCCCTGATGGACTGGTCCCTGCAGGTCTTTGTTTCTCCAGATCAAAGGAAGCACTTTCTGTTTCTAGCTTCTTCCCCTCCCCAAGCCACACAGGGAGCTCCTGGCTGCAGGGCAGCTTCTGAGGGCCATGTGAGCTTTCCTTCCTTCTCATCTCCCCATTATTCCTGGTTGCCCACCTTTAGATATTTCAGTGTGCAGGTCTCTCAAGCATGCCTTTGTATTGAGTAGGGAATTCCTTGTTGAATTATAGTTGGTTAATTTGTTGAAATTTCAGGGGGAGAGGCCAAGGGTATCTTTCATGCCACCATTGTTCTGAGGTTTCTGTATCCTTTCTCCCTTTCTTCTCCAAGTTCAAAATAATAAAAATTGATATTTACTATCTTATTTTGGTTTTAAAGACAAGCTTCTTGGGTCTCACAAGTGGGAGGAGATCACGTTTAAACACTTTTCTTCTCAGTTCCTATTTAGATTAGTATAAATTCTTACAATCTGAGAATTAAAAGTTTCCTCCTCAGTCATATTTCTTGCTATTTAAAAAAATTGTAACATTACAAATTCTTTCAGATATATTTTCTGTTTCAGAACTATTTTCCAGTAGTTTAGAAATCATCCACAATATTTCTAAAATCAAGTTTTAAAAAAGAGCTTATAAATGGCTTATTTTAAACAGAATACTTCATTGAAAACAATTCTAAGCCATTTAATATAACCATTTAAACATCTAACCTGATTATAAAATTTAAAAGATCTTAAAATAGATTTCATGCAAAGCTTGGGTCTTTTCATATGGAGGAGAACAACATTCCATTATCTCCAGGTTTATTATTCTAAAGGTTTTAGGTTTTCTTTTTCAAATTGGATTCAGATCAAGCTCCTACAATAATAAAACATCTTTTTCCTCTTCTTTAAGATGCTCTGACTCTGAAGGCCTTGGTTTTCTTGGGTTGGAGCTGTTTCAACATCTTGAAATGAAACGATTAATTAAAGTGTTTTGTGTTTGGCTTGGAGTCTTTTCCTCTGGCTAAAGCTCTGTCTTCTATTAGCAGCCAGTGCAGCATGTTTCCATTTCTAAATTTTGGTTTGAAAAATACAACTGATTGGGCAAAAAAGAAAAAAAAAAATGAATGAAACATTTGATTATATACCTCTCTCTGCCTGATACCAAGTGATAGATGTGCCAAAAAGCCATCATCACTTTCTAGTAGCTTCATAGCAATCAGACTCTCTAGTAAAATATTTTCTTATGTGACTATAGACTTTAAGTAATATCCTTTTCCCTATGTTTATGAGTGTTTCTTGATTTTAGAAAAAAATATTTTATCAACATTTTGAGAGCCCATATTTGCCAGGTTTTGAGGATATCGTGTACTTTAACTTTATTTCTTTTTTATTATTTGCCCCCCCACTATACTGCAGCTCCTATAGAGCATAGTGTCTGAAACATGATTAAGTACTGAAGAAACATTAGCTAAATCAATGAATAGATGGGCTAAATAAACATAGTCTCTGCATTAAAAAATAACAATCAAATGGAGACAGAGAAGCAAACCCACAGAGGCATTCACAAGGAGCTAGGGAGTACCTATGCTGAATACATTTTCATGTGTTTAGGAGGGACAAGGAATGTCAGGAAAAGATTCACAGAGTATATGCTGTCTGAGCAGTATCTTGAGGATAAATAAAAGGTCTCTAGTAGGCCTGGAACAAAAAAGAAGGGAATATACCCCAGACAAATGAAACCACTCTGACAAGGCCTGTATACTGTACGGCCATGTTCAACTTGAAATACTAGGGGGGCGCATAAAGGGAATATTCCCATTGGGTTTGGAGCTGAAGACAAAGTCTTTTAGTATAAGCTCCTTACCCATTCGTGTGTGTGTGTGTGTGTGTGTGTGTGTGAGCATAATGTTAGAGATTGTGAACACTAAATAAACAATAGACAATTTATAGACTAATTAGATTAAGCTTAAAGAACACTTATGCACAATTGTGCAGAATTACTTGAAACTGTACATTTGAAAGAGTGTAATGCAATTTTTTTTTTAAAAAAAGGTCTTTAAAGTATACTTGTCTATTTGAGAAGGACTATGATCATGTGTTGACCTGCTCATTCCTATACATAGGCATCATTACTCTCAGCAATTTTTGTGTGTGGGTCATGTATTAGTAGAGAAGGTTTTCGAGTGATATTATTTTTATTGCCTAAGAGCTTACAATATAATATGTACTTTTTTAGATTAAACATAAAAGGACACAAAATAAACAGAAAACGCATTGGGAATCAGTCAAGCATAACAGGCTTCACAATTTTAAAGGAAATAAGAAGGAAAAATAGCTCAGATGCACTGAGTGCAATCCTGACAAATTAGTCAACACAGAGAGTGCAGTTGTTTGTGCCTATTGATCAGTGTGAAAAAGCATCCTGCACAAGTGAGTCTCAGGAGCTTGCTCACCAAGAAGATTGTTTAGGGGAGAAATAAGTAGACGATGACTGAATTTGGAGAAGTGGGGAGGTGGTAACTGGGTGGGCAACTGGGTACTGAAGGATGTCTAGAATGTAATTGTGGCCAAAAGAAGTTAAGTAAGCTAGGGCTCTGAGGGGGAAGTGTCTGAAACACACACAAAGAACCTAGAGATTAGCTTTAGTGCAAAGGGAATTATAAATAGTAAATATTTCATTTCTTCAAGAAAAGAATATTGCAATAGTAAGCATGTTATAGATCTGTAGGTAAAGTTTTGGGGTTTTAAATTCATCTATCTAATTAAGTGCTTACTTTCAGATGTCATTATTTTAAAATATCTTTCTCAGGTAGAAATGTTCCTTATGATAGAGCATGACAGTATCTACTTGTAAATTCCCCTCCATGTGTATTGTGCAGAGTAGATGTATTTATATCATGACATGGACATTCTGAAATCTCTTTATGTGGGAACTTTGAAAGTTGGCCTCCTCTGATTATGTTTTAGCCAGTGAACCCAGGAAGTGTGAGAACTAAGAGTCCTGTTCCAGTGACTTGTAGAATATGTGTTATGTTTTTCTTCTCTGCTGAGATAGTCATCAATTATGTGTGCGCTAAATGCATACTAATATGTTTTAGAGGAAGGTTAAAGGATGACAAGAATATACTTCTGTGCTCCAGTTTATTAAGGAGAATGTAAAATCCCTAGAGAAGATGAAAATAAAATAATTTGGGAAGCATGCTAAAAATAAAAATATATTCTAAAGAAGTAAGAGAGAGTACTTGGAAAATCAATACCAGTGTTAAGAAGTACAGGAGTGAAAAAATGTGACATTGCAGAAAAGAAAATAAAGAGAAAATTATCACTAGTGTAGCCTAACATGTAACTCTAATTGAAGAGAAAACAACGTGCTAATTTTTTGGGAATATTAAGAATTATCTCTGAGTATTAGTGAGTGAGCAGAATCTTGCAAAAACCTGGGGAGGAAGTGAGCCACATGCTTCCTTCCCTGAAACACACACACACACACACACACACACACACACACACACACACACACACCCTAAACCTAACCCTAACCCTAAACCTACACAAACACAGAGTGATAGATGACAATGAATGACTCCATACCAAGAAATATGTAGGTCATAAGATGACAATGAAAGGGAGCTTGGCAGAACCCAATGTCCCTCCTTTCAACTACCTAGTGCATTTGCTTTCTGTGTACCCACCTGGAAATGCATGCTTTTGCAAAAATAAACTCAGTATATATTTCTAGTGATTAAAAAGGTCTGAATAGCAAGCTGATGGACTTGTAGATATAGTGTATATTTCTTCTTTCAAAATCATGACTTTGAAAGGAAGATAGGAAAAAACAAGAAATAATCAGATGGCAGGATATAAGAGGGGGGGAAAATGGTCCTCTGGTGTGTGGTTTATAATGACAAAAATACAAAAAGCAGATAGTACTTCATGAAGACTGGGAAGAAAAAGTTCAGGAAAGTAGCAGACAACTCCTGAGAACAAAGACCATATTTTATTCATCTCTGCATCTTTAGCATCTAATATAGTGCTTTACATGTAACAGGAACTTAAAATTAAATTGCTTTAAGAGGTGGAAAGAAGAAAGTGTTTAGCAAAAAAAAATGTAAATCACAATTCCATAAATGATAATAGATATAAACAAAAACATAACAACAAACTAAAGTGAAAGAGGTGTCCAGTTATTCTCATAAGTAAACAGCAGGAAAATTGTGCAAGAACTAACTTCTGGCCAAAATTATATACATAGAAGTGTAGAAAAATAGAGAATTCAAGCCAAATGTACTTGAAATGTTAATACAGGAAGGTAGAAATTATCTCATAGCTATCACTATGTTTCAGGGAATCAAAATAATAGAAAACTACACCCTGTTTCAAGGAAATAGATTTGACATAAACTGGGGGGTGTTGCAAGGTAAATAAAGAACATAATGAACTCTAATCAATAGTGTGCTTCTTCAAGTATGAAGAAGACATAACATTTGATATAAAATAGTTCATAATCACAAGTGGAAATGGATATGCAAATAGTTAACTAAGATAGCAAGTGATAAGAACTATTACTGATATGCCCAAAGGGCCATACATTAGTTTCTTGGAGCTGCTATAATAAAGTACCACATACCAGCTAGCTTAAAAAACAGAAAGTTCTGGAAGCTGAAAATCCCAGATCAAGGTGTGGGTAGGGTTGGTTCTTTCTGTGGTCGGTGAAGGAGAGTCTGCCTTATGCCTCTTTCCCAGCTTCTGGTGGTTGTTGGAAACCTTGGGTTTCCTTGGGTGTTGATGCATTACCCCAATCTCTGCCTTCAACATCACATGGCATTCTTCCTGTGAACCTGTGTGTGTTCCTATTCACTTTTTATAAGGTTACCGGTTATATTGGATTAGGGCCCACTCTAATGACTTCATCCTAACTTGATGATCTACAAAGGCCTTGCTTCTAAGTAAGGCCATATTCACAGGTACTGGAGGTAAGAATATCAATATTCTTTTGGGGCAACACAATTCAATTCATATGAGGCCATGAGATCACTGGAATCATGGCATATACCACAGCATGCCCAGCTTGGTGAGTAACAATAAATTTGAAAAATAGTTTTTAAATACAAAGTTGGCACAAAGGTGAGAAATAAAAGAACTGGAAAGAAGGGGGTCTATCTATGCAGTTAAAAAGTTGAGTTATTGAAACACAACTTGATTTATTAAGTTCACTAACAATTTACTGACCATTTAATATGAGCCAGATGCCATATAATTCACCAAAGGTACAAAACTGGTAAGTTAGTCACTATTCTAGACTATCTAATAAATATTAAAATTTTTTGGCTTAAAATTTTATCTCTCAGTATATAGAAAGAGTAGTGCAATTGTGAGTGTAGAATTAATTCTTATTACCTGGAAATAAGAAGAACTTAATTCTGATTATATGGGGAACTCGTGAAAACAAGAGAAAGTGACTACATCATTGAGATTATTACAATAAGAGAAGGAATGTATCTAAGAAAGAAAATGTCATAAAGCTCAGGAAAAAATATAGTTTTAGTTCTATGGCCAGAACGATCCATAAGATGTTAGAAGTCACTATCCTGAAAGCATCACTCAGGAGCTTCCCAGGTTTGGTGAGGGCTCAACAGAATGCCTGTCTCTCTCATAATTCTGGATTTAGCTATCATATCCAGCACCCAGGGCTTTGCAAAACTTGAAACCATCTTTACTGATTATAATTGTGAATCTGTTACAAAAATAATATAGAAAACACACACACAACTCCAAAATTGCATTTTGACATAAAATTCTGTAACTGTGAAATTAGTTTTTGACATACAAAAACTTAAAAATGTGGACATTTAGTTAGTTATCAGGTTTGTATTATTAGAAACAATGTTGACATAAGTACATTTTTTCATTCAGGCTTTGACTGTTTGCCTGTTTCTGTAGGGCATATTACCCTTTTATTGCATCCAGTCTTACTCACTTTAAATCTCTCTTCCATGCTGTGGCCAGAGTGAATCTGGTGACATGAGCATCTCTTCAGCGTCTCCCCCTTGCTTGCAGACTAAATGTTGACAACACTTCTTGTGACTAGTCCCAGCCTCAACACACGTACTTCATCTCTAGTCATGCAAAACAACATGTAGAAATCCATTTTTTAAACTGTCTGTGCTAATACTATTTCCTTCCTATCTTTCTTTATCTGACTCAATCTTATTCACTTTTCAAGATTCCAGAAGCTTTCCTGAATTCCCCAGCTGGATTAAGTGCCACCTCTGACCGCACAGCATCCTATGCATAACTCTTAAACTCAGCAAAAGCATCAAGACGGTCTCCAGATGGCCCTTCTATGCCCCTGATGGAGTGTAAGCTTCTGGAACCCAAGGGCATGATCTTCACCTTTGTAGCCACACTGCATTAAAACAGAGCCTGACTTAACCTTGGCTGTTCAGAAGCTTCACAAAGAAGGTAATGGGGCTATTTCTAGGGATGTCAGTCCTTTTTATACTTAGTATTCTGTTATTGTCTTGTTTTGTGGTGGTGGGCAAAATTACAATTTACCCTGGATTCAGATTTAACAACAACAACAAAAATCAGAAAAATACAATGTATTTGGCTACCTTGGAATTCAATCATTTATTCATCCAACAGATTTCATTGAAGCTTTACTCCCTGGAGGTACCATGTTAGTCCTCAGGATATGTACAGATGATCAGGACAGATGTGGTCCCTTTACCAAAGAGCATAACAGATCATTAGGATGAATGATTCCTGAAACACATTAGAAGATTTTAGCTTTGATATTAGTGCCTTAATATTCACCTTTCTTTTAAATTGTCCATTATGTTTTCCAAATCATTATTAGAAAATGACCATGTAATTGTTTGAGGATCACAAAATGTAGAAAGCTCTTATTAAAAGGAGAGTATGGATGGAGAGCATGAATGTTTTTAGTACAAGCAGCTTTATAAAAGAAACTAGAAGAATTATAATATGTATACAGTTTTGAGATGAGGGAAGATGGCAGAACTGTGAGAAGCAGCAGGGCGCTCCCGCTCCCAGCCAAAGACTCAACTTACACCTAAAATACTATGTAGCCAGCTTCGAAAAACCAGAGAAACATACCTGAGTGTACAGAGTGCGAGTGGGGAGCACTGAAGAAACATCATGGAGTCTGGTAAGGGGGGGCCGTAGGAAGGGGGATCCTCCCTAAAGCCTGTGCTGGGCTCCGAGCCCCAAGGCTTGGAGGCTGCAAAGCTCCCTCTCTTCAGGAGTGCAGACCGGCCTCCAAAAACAGGGATTTCACACCTGGAGGTGACAAGAGGGGAAGTGGTGAGACTGCAAGGAGGGGACGGCACCTTCCTAGGAAACAAAGCTTCTAGTGGCAGTTGTAACCAGTGTCTAATGCTCGGGGTGCTGACCATAGGAAAGGCTGTTCCAAAGTATGTGGCACCCGAGTAGTAAGGGACTAGAGGTTGGGACTGAGCAGCTGCATATGGGGACCCTCTGCCTTCCTGTAAGGCATTGTGTTGAGCTCCAGAAAGCACTTAAGCTGCATGGTGCAGGGAAAGGGAGGAGCCCTCCCACCGAGCTTCTGGTGCTGAGAGTCTGGGATCTGTGACCAGCCTTGAGGGGGCGCCATGGTGGCCTGTGAAACTGGCCCAGCTTTGCTGAGATCAGCAGCGCAGGGAGCTGCATGGAGCTGACTTTGGGTCCCATCCTGTTGGGTGCCTTGGTGAGCGGGCAGCAAGACCTTGTAGGCAGGACACTCTGCCTGTGTGTTGCTTTGTGCATTTTCGAGTCTGATCCCTGAACTGGCTCCCGCCTTCCTTGTGTGCACTGGGCAAACAGACCAATGGAGGCTGAGATTGGGGTTTGCATAGTAGACTGTTTGAGAAGCGGGCCTGGTGTGTCCAGCCAACCAGAGCTGGGAAGGGAGGGGCAGAGCCTGCCTGCCTCTCCTGCAGCCTGAGAGCACCGCTGCCTTCTGGAAAGAGGCTGATCCAGCTCTGAGGCCCCAGACACCCTTGTAGGGCACAGTCCTGAGGAGGAAGGGAGAACAGCTCACAGGAGAACATTACAAGAATAAGACTCTGAAGGGACTATTGCTTGGGAACTGGAGGAAATGCTGAAAAGCCCTGCTGGGAGCTGGGCAGGCAAAGAGCTCACTGGAATGTCCTTTAATCGATCCCACTGAGCCCAAGGTGCTGAAATGGCCCATACAGAAAAGGGGACAGACTGAAATCAATCTGAAGCTACAGCAGGCCAGAGCATGGGGAACTAGAATCAAAGGACAGGGTAGGGACTGAGGAGCTGGCTGTGGAGCAGAGACTAACTCCCACACAGTGAGTGCCTGACAGCAAAACTTCTAAGTAAGGGGAGTGATACCTTGAGCTGTATTAGCCATCCTGCACCCTAAAGACTATAGAACACTCTGGAGTAAGACCAGGCAACTACAAAGTTACAAAATAGCTGACAAGAGGAGGTGGTCCACAGAGAGCCTCAGATCAACCATCTACCTAAGGGCACCAGAGCCAAACCTAGATGGCTCCTCGCATTGGCTGATACACAAGTACCTCCGAGGAGAACGGAAATCAGCACACAAAACAGTGACCTGCAGACAGCACAAGTGGCCCAGAAGAAACCCACCTGACTGACTTTCTTTCTTTTTTTCCTTCTTCTCTTTTTCCCATAGGAAGAAAAGAAAGGGAAAAAAATCATTTTTTTTTTTTTCTCCTTTTTACATTTTATAATAATTTAAATTGTTTTTTTTCCAATTTTTAATTATTTTTTTCTTATTTTATTTTATTTTAGAATTTTGCTTAGCTTGTTTTTGTTTTGTTTCTCTCTTATGTTTTGTTTCTTTGCTTTATTTCATTTTATCCTTGTTTCTAATATCAAGACTTTCTTGATAGTCTTGCTTAATAGCTGGGACTTTATCATTATAACCAACAAGTTTACTGCTTTTCTCTATAGTTTTCCCCAAATCTCTTATTGGACTCCCTCCCTGCCCAGACTTTATCTCTCTCTCTCCTTTAGATGCATTGGAATAAATTTTTTTCTGTTTTTTTTTTCTTCTTCTTCTTTTCCTTCTGTTTTTCTCCCTTCTGTCTTCCTGTCTTTTTGTTAGATTGTTAGTTTCTCTTATTCTCTTAAATGTATTTTTAGTTTTTCATTTTCAACTATTATCTTATTCTTATTCTCTCCCTTAATTGTTTTCTTTCAGAATATTTTCCCTGCCTCTATTATCTCCCAGTAGCTTCTCTATTTTTTAAATTTTAATTTATTATTATTATTTTCTAAATTTAAGTCATTATGAGCAACAATACACTTCTTTCTCTCAAAGCTTTACTTTTCTCTCTCTTTCTTTTTTTAAGCTATTTTTTTCCCCTCTAGAACTTGTGTTCTCCCTTCACACTCCCAGTTCTATTTTTACTTGGGTTGTCTTCACTGTGATTATCAGATATTTTGTAAGATACCCCTTATTTCCTGGAAGTTTAGTTGTGTATTGTCCTGCCTTGCAAGCACCAGTACAACAGCTTACTTGATGAGGTGTGGCTGAGACACACAGTTAGCCAACCTGAGAAGAGAGTCCTCCCAAAGACTTGTCAACAACACGCTAGACCCAACCAGAAGAGGATAACCCAAAGAACCCACAAAAGGGAGACACACAAAAGGGACACACCTAGAACAAAGAGCTCAGAAATATAAGAAAAACACACCTCTGGGCTCCACTGGTCTCACAATACAAAATCCCTCCCCGCAAGACTGGGAGACAGTAAATATACTTAATATATAGATACAAAAACTAAGACCTACCAAAATGGGGAAACAAACAGACAACCCACAAAATAAAGAAAAGGAAAAATCTCCAGAAAAAGACTTTGATGAAATAGAGTTAAGCAAGCTATCAGAAACAGAGTTCAGAGTACTGATTATGAAGATGTTCAAGAAACTTAAGAAGACATTAGATGATAAGATCGAGGACTTTAGAGAAAACATGAAAAGAGATACATACCATAAACAAAGCTCAGACAGAGATAAAGAATGTTGTACCTGATATCAAGAATGCACTGGAAAAAATTAAAAGCAGGCTCAATGAAGCAGAGGATAAAATAAGTGACTTAGAAGACAAGGTAGAAAAAATGACCCAATCATAGCAGCAAAAAGAAAAAACACTTAAAAAGCATGAGGACAGTCTAAGGCAGCTTTGGGACAACATGAACTGAAACAACATTCTCATTATAAGAGTGTCAGAAGGGGAGGAAAGAGAGCAAGGGATAGAGAACTTGGTGGAGGAAATAATTATAGAAAACTTCCCTAGGCTGGCAAGGGAGAAAGCCACACAAGTTCAGGAAGCACAGAGTGTTCCAAACAAGAGAGACCCACTCCAAGACACATCATAATTCAAATGGCAAATGTCAAGGACAAAAAAAAAATATGAAGGGCTGCAAGAAAGACACAAGCAGTGACCTACAAGGGAACTCCCATAAGGTTGACAGCTGATTTCTCAAAAGAAACTCTTCCAGCCAGAGGGAGAGGCATGAAGTTCTCCAAGTAATGAAAAGCAAGAACATGCAACCAAGATTGCTTTATCCAGCAAGGCTATCATTTAAAATTAAAGGTGAAATAAAGAGCTTCCCAGACAAAAAAAAAAAAAAAAAAAGGCTAAAGGAGTTCAGTACCACCAAACCAGGATTGCAAGAAATGCTAAAAGGACAGCTTTAAGAAAAAGAAAGAATAGTGAGAGAAAGGTATATCAGCACACAGAGGAAGAATAACATTAAAGAAGTTGATATCAATAGTAACCTTAAATGTAAGTGGAATAAACCGTCCAATCAAGAGACATAGAGTAGCTGAATGGATAAGAAAACAGGACCCAAATATATGCTGTCTACAAGAGACCCACCTGAGAGCAAAAGATTCACACAAGCTAAAAGTGAAGGGATGAAATAAAGCATTTCATGCAAATGAAAAGGAAAAGAAATCTGGAATAGCAATTCTTATTTCTGACAAAACAGACTTCAAAATAAAGACCGTAACAACAGACAAAGATAGTCACTACATAATACTAAAGGGATCAATCCAACAAAGGAAATAACCCTTATAAACATTTATGCACCCAATATTGGAGCACCAAAACATATAAAAAAATTTCTTGGTGGACTTTAAAAGGGGAGATTGACAGCAACACAATCATAGTGGGGGACTTTAACACCCCACTGTCAGCACTGTAGAGATCTTCAAGAAAAAAAATCAACAGGGAAACATAGACCTTAAATGACTCACTAGACCTAATGGATTTAATTGACATTTATAGAACATTTCATCCCAAAGCAGCAGAAGACACATTCTTCTCAAGTGCACATGGAACATTCTCAAAAATAGATCACATGTTAGGGCACAAGGTAAGTCTATACAAATACAAGAAGATTGAATTCATATCAAACATCTTCTCGGATCTCAGTGCCATGAAACTAGAAATCAACCACTATAAAAAAAACCCAAAATATTCAAACACATGGAAGCTAAATAGCATGCTATTAATCAATGGACGGGTTACCAATGAGACCAAGGAAAAAAATGAAAATGAGCAAACAACAACACAAAATCTATGGGACACAGTGAAAGCAGTCCTGAGAGGAAAATTCATAGCATTACAGGCCTATCTCAAGAAACAAGAAAAAGATGTAATGAACCATCTAACACAACAAATAAAAGAACTAGAATTAGAACAGCAAGAAAATCCCTAAGGAAGTAGAAGGAAGACAATAATAAAGATCAGAGCAGAAATTAATAACGACTAAAAAAAGAATACAAAAAATCAATGAAACCAAGAGCTGATTCTATGAAAAGATGAATAAGATTGATACACCTTTAGCCAGACTCATCAAGAAACAAAGAGAGAGGACCCAAATAAATAAAATCAGAAATGAAAGAGGCGATATAACAACTGACCCAACAGAAATACAAAGGGTTGTAAGAAAATACTATGAGCCAAAAAATCAGACAACATGGGAGAAATGGACAAATTCCCAGAAGCATACAACCTTCCAAAGCTGAATCAAGAAGATTCAGAAAATTTGAATAGGCCGATAGCAACTAATGAAACTGAAGTAGCAATCAAAAAACTCCCAGCAAACAAAAGTCCTGGACCAGGTGGATTTACAGGTGAGTTTTACCAAACATTCAAAGAAGAATTAACACCTATTCAAACTATTCCAGAAAATCCAAGAGGCAGAAATACTCCCAAACTCTTTTTATGAGGCCAACATCATCCTAATCCCAAAACCAGATAAAGACACTAAAAAGAAAGAAAATTACAGACCACTATCCCTGATGAACATAAATATTAAAATCCTCACTAAAATACTAGCAAACCAGATCCAGCAATACATTAAAAAGATTATACACCACCACCAAGTGTGATTTATTCCAGGGATGCAAGGCTGGTACACCATCTGCAAATCAATAAAAGTGGTACATCACAAAAACAAAATGAAGGTAAAAAATCATATGATCATATCAATAGATGCAGAAAAAGCATTTGATACAATCCAGCACCCATTTCTGATAAAAATTCTCAGCAAAGTGGGAATAGAGGGATCATACTTCAACATAATAAACTCCATATATGACAAATCTATAGCCAACATCATACTCAACGGTCAAAAACTAAAACCATTTCCATTAAAAACAGGAACAATAGAAGGATGTCCACTTTCACCACTCTTATTCAGCATTATACTGGAAGCCCTTGTCCCAGCCATCAGACAGGAAGAAAACATAACAGGTATCCAAATTGGAAAGGTGGAAGTAAATCTGTCATTATTTGCAGATGACATGATATTGTACATAGAAAACCCTAAAGACTCCATTAGAGTATTACTAGTTTTGATAAATGAATTTGGCAAGGTGGTTAGATACAAAATCAACATCTGGAAATCAATGGCATTCTTATACGCCAACAATGAACTTTCAGAGAGAGAAACTAAAAAAACAATACCATTTACCATTTCAACTTCAAAAATAAGATATCTAGGTAAAAACTTAACCAAGGATGTAAAAGACCAGTACTCAGAAAACTACGTGATACTGAAACAAGAAATAGTGGAAGTGATAAACAAGTGGAAAAATATACCATGCTCATGAATTGGAATAATTAATATCATTAAAATGTCCATACTACCCAAAGCAATTCATATTAAAATACCAACAGCATATTTTACAGACTCTAGAACAAACATTTTGAAAATTTATGTGGAACCAGAAAAGATCCTGAATAGCTGTAGCCATCCTGAGAAAAGAGATAAGAGTGGGAAGGATCACTTTGCTGGACATCAAACTGTACTACAAAGCCATTGTAATCAAAATGGCCTGGTATTGGTACAACAGACATATAGATCAATGGAACATAACAGTATCCCCAGAAATAGACCCATGCCGTTATGGTCAGTTAATATTTGCCGAAGGAGGCAAGAGCATACAATGGAGTAAAGACAGTCTCTTCAACAATTGGTGCTGGGAAAATTGGACAGCTACATGGAAAAAAATGAAACTAGACCACCAGCTTTCACCATACACAAAAATAAACTCAAAATGGATAAAAGACTTAAATGTAAGTTGTGAAGCCATAAAAATCCTGGAAGAAAACATTGGCAAACATTGGCAGTAAAGTCACAGACATCTCACATAGTGGAAATTTCACTGATACATCTCCTAGGGAAAGAGAAACTAAAGAAAAAATAAATATATGGGACTACATCAAACTAAAAAGCTATTGCACAGCAAAAGAAAACAGCCTCAAAATACAAAGAAACCCCACGGTCTGGAAAAACATATTTGCCAAGGATGTATCTGATAAGGGGCTAATTTCCAAAGTGTACAAAGAACTCATACTACTCAGCAAGAGGAAGACAAACAACCCAATTAAGAAATGGGCAAAAAACCTGAATAGACACTTCTCCAAATAAGACATACAGATGGCCAAGAGATATATGAGAAAATGCTCAGTCACTCATTATCAGCAAGATGCAAATTAAAATCACAATGAGGTATCACTTCACACCTGTCAGACTGGCTACCATCAACATATCAACAAAGGACTCATGCCGGCAAGGATGTGGAGAAAGGGAAACCCTAGCACACTGCTGGTGGGAATGCAGACTGGTGCAGCAACTATGGAAAACAGTATTGAGGTTCCTCAAAAAATTAGAAATGGAGCTGCCTTTTGACCCAGTGATCCAACTTCTAGGGATATATCCTAAGAATCCTGAAACACTAATCAGAAAGCATATATGCACCGTTATGTTCACAGCAATGCAATTTACAATAGCTAAGACCTGGAAAAAGTCTAAGTGCCCATAAGTAGATGAGTGGATAAAAAGTTGTGGGACATTTACACCATGGAATACTACACAGCTGTAAAGAAGAAGGTTCTTGTACCCTTTGGGACAGTATGGATGGACCTGGAGAAAATTATGCTAAGTGAAATGAGCCAGGCAGAGAAAGACAAACATCACATGATCTCACTTATATGCAGAATCTAAAAAAATTAATAAACTGGTGAACAGAATAGATTCAATGACATGGAAGCATAGATCAGACTGACTAATGTAAGAGGGTGGGAGGAGGGTGGGTAAGTGGAGGGGGAGAGAGTAACCAAAGAATTTATATACATATATACACAACCCAAGGACACTGACAATGGTGGGGAGAGGGACTGGGGAGGTGGTTAGGACAGGGTGGAATGGGTCATTGGGGAGAAAAAGAGACACCTGTAATATTTTAAACAAAAAATTAAATTAATTTAAATTAAATAAAGAAAAGAAATTTTCACTGGGAAATGTAAAAATAAACCAAAAAAAGTTATACAGTTTTGAATAACCCCAAAATGATTTTCTATAATCTCCTTAATCAACAAACCGTTAATTAGGCAACAGATGTGCCCTCTTTGTAACTCACTCTCTGAGTAAAATATTTGGCAAGAATATATTTTCTTCTTTATATTCTAGGTTAGGCTCTTTTACACTTAAGAATGAATGAAAGAGGCCCACAGCAAGACACATCATAATTAAAGTGCCAAAGGTTAAAGACAAAGAGGGAATCTTAAAACAGCAAGAGAAAAGCAGTTAGTTACCTACAAGGGAGCACCCATACGACTGTCAGCTGATTTCTCAACAGAAACCTTGCAGGCCAGAAGGGAGTGGCAAGAAATATTCAAAGTGATGAAAAACATGGAACTATAATCAAGATTACTCTACCCAGCAAAGCTATCATTTAGAACTGAAGGTCGGATAAGGAGCTTCATAGACAAGAAAAAGCTAAAGGAGTTCATCACCACCACACCAGCACTACAGGAAATGTTGAAGGGTCTTCTTTAAGAAGAAGCTAGTGAACAAAAGAATCTGATGAACTAAATAGATCCAGAGACATTGACGCATGCAACAGACGATCATATTTCTGAGGAAAGAGGGAAGGGGGGTGGAGGGTGGGAAGAGATTAACCAAAGAAGTTATATGCATATATGCATAACCCATGGGCACAGTCAACAACGGGGTGAAGGCCTGGGGAGGGGGTGGGAGCGAAGTGGAGCGGGTCAATTGGAAGGGAAAAATGGGACACCTGTAATATTCTCAACAATAAAGATAAAGAAAAGAAATAAGAAAAAAAAAAAAAGAATGAATGATTATCTCAAAGGAATGAGGAATGAACTTAATCAATCCCTTATTCTGTAGGTGGGAGCATATCAAAGTAATTGCATTTTGAATAAGAGAAATCTTATTTTTCAGAATATAAATTTTAGTATCCTCCAGAAACTCATTTCAGTGTCAGGAATTTTTTTCATCATCTCTAAATCTCCCAGGCTGTTCTTAGAACAGATGAAGGACAATTTGCTACAATTCTCTGTATAACTGACTAAGACTTTTAACTATTATTTTATTCACTCCTTCATTCAACACCTTTTTATTGCACATTTACTACTAAAGGCCAGGCCCTGAGATAAAATCGTGGGCAAAACCAGTCATGGCCTCAGACTTTTAAAATTATTTGTATGGCCAAAGGATCTTTGCTTTTTATTTCAATTTTAATTTTTTAGATCAATTTTTCTAACCTTGAATTTCTACTTCTACCTGTACATGCTACATGGTATTGGCCAACCCTACAACACTCTTTAAAATAATTTCCTGCACCAGTAAAATAAGGTTGGTTATAGTACTTAGCGCACTGAGCTGTTCTGAGGCTTGAATGAGCTAATAAATGCCTATCAAATATTAGCTCTTCTCATACCTATTATTATTTCAGTATAATCTCTACAGCCGCACTCTTCAATCAATATGGCCATTAACCACATGTGCTTATTTTCATTTAAATTAGTTAAATTTAAATAAAGTTAAAATATCAGCTCCTCAGTTGCACTAGCAACATTTCAAGTGCTCAGTAAGTACATGTGTCAGACACATTGAAGAGTGCAGGCAGATATAAGACATTTCCATCATTGCAGAAAGCTTTATTGGCCATTGTGCAGTTCTGGTTCTTGGATCCTTTGACTGAGAGATTGAAATGAGAGAGAGAGAAGACATATAAACCTCAAAGATATTGACTGGTGCACAGAATCAGTGAAAGTGGGCCAGCCTTATTTCTGAAGGGTCTGCTGGAAGTTCCATCTGTATAGATTGTGCCCCTTTTGAGTAGCTCTATAACACTGTTTAAGAACAAATTTTCTAGAGTAAGGCTGCCTGGGTTTAAATCCTGGATTTACTACTTACTAGCTGTGTGGTTTGGGACAAATTTTAAACCTCTCTGACCCTACATTTCCTCCCATGTAAAACAGGGAACAATGTAGTACCCATCTTATAAGCAAATCTATATAAACCACTGAGAATGATGCTTGGCCAAGCAAAACCCTCAATACAGCAATAATACTAGAAACTGTGGTAGACCCATGAGGTCTGTATGCACATAATTTCCACAAACACACATTTAATAAATGTTATTTCCTTCTTTTCAATTTTTAATTTATTAAAACCACTAAAAGGTACAGGGCATTCTGAATATTACAGTTGATTTCCCTGTTGGGTTATCTAGCCTTGCATATGAGTATAAAACAGAGAACCCTATAAGGTAACACACAGATTTTGTGAAGCTGATAGCTATTTTCCTTTCTGACAGTCTGATTACAATTTTGTGTGCTCTTAGGGCAACTCAGATTATAGTAGGTTTTCAATGACCTAACCAATTTAATGGAGAAATGGTGAAAATAATGTAACATGACAGATAATCCAAACCATGGATGGATGGCAATATTAATATTAATATTAATAATCATTAATATTCATTTATTTTAAAATGTTTTCTAATTCTATTTATGTTTAAAAGACTTATGTTGAGTGCAACTTGATTCACAATAAATTTTCAGCAGATTTGCCCTAGCAATGTTTAGGTTGGGCTTATATTTATATTGCTTTACATTCTTGAAACACAGAGTGACTAATTTTAGAAGATGGGCAGCCCAGGGTTAGGAGATAATAGGAAGGTGTCAAGATGAGATTAAAAATTCACTCTATCAATAGTCTATGTGTCATTTCATTTGTAAAATGATGACTCCCAAGGGGGGTAAAAAGTCCTTATTAATAAATACTTTTAATATTCCATGAGCAGTACTCGGCGAACCTAAAGGACATTTCTATGTGTCTGAGAACTGCCCTCTCCATGTGGGCTGCAGTGACGACCTTTGATCAGGTGCCTCCAATGGAGATATTCCTGAACACAGAACATGTTTACATTTACAGAGTGTGAGCATAAAGGTAGAGTTGGGTGCTGAAACAGCTATATGAAGACTTAGCCAGGTTGATTGGGGGGGGGGAGGCACGTAATAGAAAGAGAATCACAGTTGTTTAATAGCTCCTCTCTATTAAGAAGAGGTTTGCTTATAGACTCTTTGAAACTGAGGGATGTATTACAAGAAGAACAGGCCCTAGAGATAAGGCAGCCTGGAGCCCAGATCAAGGACGGAACCTATCTGAAGGGAGCAGCATTCTGGGCTAACCTTTACAGCACTCCGGGGTTAATATTTACAAGGACAATGAAAGAAGGCAGACCCTGGGAACTCACTAACTTTAGGTTTTTTCCCCACCCACTAACTCTATATAAGAGCTTGTTTAAAATAAAATGTTAGAGCAGTTTTTCAAGGTGCTATACCTACTGCTCTCTCCTATTGCCAGCAATTTGAATACACACTCATAAAGGATTCAACCTTGTCTCCAATTATTGGCTTAGTGGAGATAGTAACAAACTTGTGTCTGGTATCAAAATTGGTGACTCTGCCTGGATGAAGAGCAGGATTATTCTTGGGTAAGCACAGGGGATCCTGTTGGCTGCCTGGACTGAGGATTCCTGGAGTTGAAATCAGGACTCTCACTTGCAGCACTGCCAGGAATTTTCCTGTGGAGTCCTGCTTTTGGTTTCAGCAACCCTTGTCATTTTGCTTAAGCTGAATCAAGGTTTTTTTTCTTCGGGAAGCATCTGCTGTCTCCCATCTGGGTCGAGCCTGATCAGCTCTTGGTTGCAAGAGACTCTGGCCCCCATCACCCCTGACAGTAATTGCCTGGTCTCTGAAGCTGACTGGCTCTGGGTCGTAGAGACATTGTTGTGTTTCAGTTGGCTTCCAGGTACAGGCCATTCTTTCTGGTATTCTGTCTGGTTGTACTGATAAAAAGGCACAGTAAGCTATAAAGCTTTTGTCTGTCTGTTGAGTGTGCCTGTAAATATTGTATATAATAGTGTATTTGTTGGTTATTGTCCAGTGTGTCTTAATTGTTTGGTTTAATTTGTTTGAGATAGGGGCATATCCTACTTAGCTGGGGGCCCTAGTTGCTTGTGGCAGGCTGACCATGTGGCAGGGATTGCAGGAAATTTCCAGAAGCTGCCCAAAGTTTTTTATCTTAGGGACTCTCCCTTCCCTCTCTCTCCAGGCATCAGCAACCTGAAACTCTTAGGTGGTGAAGGGAAACAGGTCTCTGGGGAGTTGACAGACTCCAAATCTGACTGGATAAGTCAAACAGGTGCGCAAACCAGGAGTCCTCTATCATTGCCATCTGGGGTTTTTTTACCATCTGGGACTTGATAACCAGTCGTCTGTAGTGCTATTTTGGCAAGGGATAAGACTTTATGACTTTAATCCCAGTTCCTCTGGGAGGGAATCAGTTTCTCTCTGAGAGCTCTAGGTCTGTCTGAAATGAAACTTTGGTTACAATTGCTCTTTGTTCTCTTATTTTTTGAGGACTTGCTTTGATCATTACTGTTTTATAACTAATTTATTTTAACCTTTTGTTTTTGTTTCTGTTTTGAAACATGCAGCTGGTCTCAGTTATATCAGAGAGTCCATTAGGTTATATTTTAGCTAACTGCTCAATTTAAGTAATTAAGTCAACTAATTAAAATTATTTTACTGAAGTTCTGATAAATAAGATCTCTTATGTGCAAGCTTTCATATTGTTACATCATAAAGATTTTACTCAGAAAGAATCTAAATTAATAGTTTAGAAGGAAAGTGCCTTAAAACCTCCCCTTACAGAGAGTAAAATTCAGAAAGAAAAATATGGGGAAATAAATCTTTTAAATGCTCCAAGTCCTCCTCTTGGGAGACCAGAGCTGCAGAGGTGCCCTTGCCTTACACAGGCTGCAGAAGTGACAGGCTGGGGGCACTGGCCCCTTCTAAAGGAAATATGTATGTCCTTTTTGTTGTTAATCCTCGCCTGAGGATATTTTTTCCATGGATTCTAGAGAGAGTGGAAGGGGGAGAGAGAGGGAAAGAGAGAGAGAAGAGAGAGAGAAATATGGATGTAAGATACCACATCAATTGGTTGCCTTCCTTAGGAGCCCCAACAGGGGATGGGGAGCCTGCAACCCAGGTATATGTCCTTCGGTGCACGGGCCAACCCTCTAACCACTGAACAACAGCAGCTAGGGCAAATGTACTACTTTTAAGTTCAAACAAAGGCAGTCCAAGCCAGATACCTCCTCACGCTTTTTCTCCAGCCTCCTAAAAGTTGTTAAGGTCATAATATCCCTGTTACAAAATTTGCCAAGAAAATGCCTTAGATAATAATTGACTTTAAAATCTAATAGAGTTATTAAGAAATAATAAATAGATATAACTAAAATAAAGGGCTTTTAACAAAGCTTTTCAGTGATAATTATATGTACCTGAACATAGTTTTCCAACATCTTTAGTAACTTAAAACTTTGGAGTTTTTCTGGGTTAAATGATAAAGACTGTTGAATATCTAGGTAGTTTGAAATAGGATACTGAACTATGAGTTGATCTGAGTTTGCCTACTTTTGGCTTCTTATTGCAGAGAAGCTGGAGACTAAATTTATAAATTTAGGTCTGTTAATAAATATATCATATTTTATTTGAAATATGTCTTGACAATAGGGTGTATTTGTCAATGAAAGAACCTATATCTGGAACTTATAAAATGTACTGCCAATCTGAGGAATGTTAATTACTACTTGTCACTAAAAAGATCAATGTTTAATAGAATTAAGAATTCTAATTAACTTGAACAGAAATTATATGGTCTTAGTAATATAGAATTTAAAATAGGTTATTCTAAAGTTAGTTATTTTGAATGAATTAAAAATAAAAAAAAAACTGAAAGGGACTAGGAAAGTTGCAGGACTGGGCAAGTTGCAGAGGGTCTGTGCAAGTTGAAAAAGAGTTATAGAAAGAGAAGAAGCAAAATAAAAAAACTAAAGGAATAAAAAAGATGAAAAAGTAGAAGAAAAATATTGAAATAGGAATATTCAAGAAGAAAATGGAAAAGGAAAAAAAAAAGTTTTCTTGTGTCTGCCTAGAAAGCAAAGGTTCTATATATTATTGAAATAATTGTATGTTATGCTATATTAATCAGGTATTTGATTACTTAAAAAAACTATCTTCTTAATCCTAAGAACTGAATTTTTTCTAGCCTGTGTTTGTGTTTAATACTTTTTCTTGTCACTTTACATAAATAAACAATTTAATATTATTTTATAATGACATATGATCTTTTAGTCAAATATATTTGGCTACCTTCCCATGGTTTGGATTCTAAGAAACTTTTTCTTGACCTAGAATTGGCTTTGGGTCATTCCAATGAGCCCCTGGAATGCCTCAAGGATTTATCTCTCCTTATGAAAAAATTTTATACTTAAGGTACTTAGGAAGCTTTGTTAAATAAGGAAATAATAACTATATTAAAATAGATGTTCTAGAGTTTATATAAAAATCTCCAAGGGTCTATAAATTCTGATATATTTTAATTTATAACTCTGGTTGTTAGTCTGAAGTCTTGTGTCTTGCAGAACACAGGGTTCCATATCCATTACATTATAATTATATCTATAATTATGTTATTTTACAGTTTTTTTTTGTCATTTAAAAACAGTAACTGTGTTGTTATCCTAATTTGCAAAAATGTTACATCTTTTGAGAAATCCATGGAAAGGGCTCTCACTTATTTTAAATTACACATTTCTGAGAACAAATTTTCAGACCATCCCCTTGAACTGGATGAAGATTACTAGAACTCTGGGGAACATCTAAATTTATAGAAGTACTGGCTAATGATCAGGAGAAACAAAGATTAATTATAAGACTGAATAAACTGAAAATAACTGTAGTTTTTATAACTTTTTATTGAAAGTATTGTTGATCTTTCTTAATCTTTTTATTTTCAAGATATAAAGTTAAATTTTAAAGCAGCTCAGTATATTACACCTTAATAAGCAATATTAAAGCATTTATATTTTCTTCCCTACCTGATTCCTCTAGAATTTGAAAATTCTTAATGAATCAGTATCATTTAATTTTCATGGGAATATTTTTGTTTACATGAATTCAATGAGAATCTGTTATCTTTATAATAGGATACAATTGAAAACTGATTTTATTAACCAAGACTTTGAGTGGTTTGGCATGGTTGAGGGAGACATGCATAGGCTCTGAATGTCACAGGAAAACTTTAAGGAATTAAGATTAACTTTGACTGAGTCCAAATTTTAAATACTTTAAATGAAAAACTCACAGATAACAATATAATGATTACCAGAAGAAGAGGGTATAGGGGAAATTAATGATAGTGGAAAGAGACTGGACTTGGGGTGGTGAACACACAGTGCAGTATACAGATGATGTGCTATAGAATTATACACCTAAAACCTTTGTATGCTCTTATAAAGAAAGGACAACAGTAAGATTGGCAGAAGAAGCACCAGCAGGCTTATAAGAACGCAAAAAGCAGTTAAAACAGGTACAGGCACTTGGTATCTATGATCCAGCCCTACCCGGGGAACTGGATGTTCATATAACCCAGGAGGGGATGCTATGGGGAGTTTCTGGTAGCAACAGAGGAGACTCTGCATCCCCAAAGGGGTTTGGTCCCAAGTATGGAAAAGGGCTGAAGGAAGATATGGCCTAATTAATAAACAGCTCTATGCCACCTACGATGCCTTACAAACAACAGCACCTACAACTGGAAACTCTGCTGTAACAGAGTGGACCACCTATTCCATCATGGGATGGCTGCATGATGTGTCTCACACCCCCAAATCTGGTGCAGCACAGACACAAACTATAATGAAATAGAATGTTTACCTGCTGCAGAGACAAGTCCATTCAACATCCCTTGAGCCGGGAATTGAAGACACTGTTGGGGCCAGTCACCTTTGTGTCAGAAGGAGATGCTGCAAAGGCACTCAAGGAAGAACCTATTGGACCTTCACCAGTGAAAGCAAGTATGGTTACAGTGCCACTTGAAGGGTGGTATACTGATGACGTATACAAAAGGCAGTCTCCTAAATGACATGCACAGGACTGGACTATCAACAACAGACTCTGGTAGGGACAAACCACGTGGGCTGACATATGAACATATGTACAGACTAAGGAGGTGACTGTATAATATGTCACAGGACATCAACCATTTTGATATCCAGGTAATAATGAGGCAAATACACTTGCTTGCATTTGATGGCTAAGACAGGCCCCAAAAGAAGATGTGTCTACACAGGAAAATGAAACTTACAGGGCAGAAAACCCTGTCAGCAATACCTAAAGCCTGGGGCCTCCCTTTGAATATGACTGACATCATTAGAGTGTTCTTTATGTGTGGAGCAGTGCCCGTGTCCCTAGCTGACAATGACAGGACTTTATGTGCAAGACTGTGCTGAGACCCACAACATTGCAACTAGATTTCCAGCAGGAGCTAGGCTGATAGAATGTTATAATGGACTGTTGAAAAGTGCCCTGAAAACTGAGGGAGAGTCATTACAAGGATGGACCACAGGACTCTGACACTAACCATGAATGAAAAGCCCAACCAGATCAACCTGCAGCATTCTTTCCACATACAGCAGTAGACGTGGGTGTCCCCACTGAGAGTACAAGTTAGAACAACAGATACTAAAATAATACCTCTTTGGGGAGCAGAGAATAATCTGTTGTTGCCAGAATCCCAGGACATACACCCTAGAGCTAGTGTATTAACCTGGCCCTGGGAAACTCAAACCAGTCCTTGCTGGTACACTTTCCTGTCCCCACTGGGGGAGGGTCTAACCCAGGGCTTACTTATATAACCTACCATAATTGGTAAGTGGCCAACTACTATTCTATCTGGCAGATTTGCATTCCTCCTCTCACACCTAGTATTCTAGGCTGGAGGGGATGTCACTGGTCAAAAGGCATAGCATAGCAGGCCAGGGAGACCTCCTGAACAAGCTACTATTCTTACCCAGGATAGAGCAATAGGCTGTATGCTACCTACTGGTGCTGATTTGCCTCTATTACTGCCTACTAAACATTTGTTTTATTTTCCTTAGTTCAGTTCAGGCTAACAGCTTTACGTGATGGGCTGATGAAATGACTCTCTATCCAGATATTTCAGACTGTTAGGTGTATTCAGACATGCCTCTCTCTGCTACTTCTAGGCTGCCTTGGCAAACAAATCCAGTCAATCTGACAGAATGGTCTAATCTCAATATGATTTAAAACTTTTTCTTGGGATTGACTATCAACTTATATATGACACTAATACACACACACACACACATATATATATATGTATATATAATCTGTTATTCCTTTACTGAAGGAGTGGGGGACATCCAGCCCATGGGCTGTATACAGCCTGCAAAATCATTTGGTCTGGCCCTGTCAAGGCAATTTCGGTGGGACTCGAAATTCAATAAATCTAGGAGTTTTTTTCATAGTGCATTTTTAAGTTGATAATTTTGTATGGTTTATGAATGATGTTATAAATACCCAAATGGCCCTTGGCAGAAAAAAAGGTTCCTCACCCCTGCTTTTCAGTATGTTATATTGTTGCTGTAATATACAAATACAATGTCTCACCCATCCTCCACCCTCCGCAGGATATATGCAGAAGACATAAGAGGCAGATTGATGGGAGTGGAAAGGAAAGATACCCATGTCAGGGTGGAATACATGGTTAAAAGGAACATGAGCCCCATCCTATGCTACAAGCCCCCTTCCCACTCTATAGGAAGTGTAGTGAAGGCCATCTGTAAGCAGACTGTGAGACCTTGGGATAGGCAGGACTCTGCTCCCCCACAGTCTTCAGCAGCAAGATGCTTTTCACGTGAAACTAATCTCATAGATAAAAGGTTATTTAAAACTAACAGTGAGGAATAATAGGGAAGGAACATGTAATAAAAATAAAATCACCGAGAGATATTCTTACAGACCCAGGGAAACTGAAGGGCCTGTTATAAGAATAGGCCCTAGAGATAAGGCAGCCTGGAGCCCAGATCAAAGACAGAACATATCTGAAAGGAGGCAGCATTCCAGGCTAACATTTACAAGGACAATGAAAGACATTTTTCCCACCCACTAACCCTATTTAAAATCTTGTTTAAAATGAAATATTAGAGCAGTTTTTCAAGGTGCTATATCTACTGCTTTCTCCTTTTGCCAGCAATTTGAATAAATGTTCATAAAAGATCCAACCTTGTCTCTGCTTATTGGCTTAGTGGGAACAGGCAGTAATGGTCCTCTTCTGTTCAGTATCAATATCACCCTCTTCTTCATATGATTCTCTTCTGAAATGGACAATGCCATGACCAGCCAACTGTACCAAAGGAGCACCAACTAAGCGACAATGCATCTCCTCTATAATTTCATTAAATTGGCCCTAGTAATTTAAAATTGAGATGTTTATTGGATTTAAATTTAAATATCATTTGCTGGTGTCTCAAGAAAATTTGGGAAATGAAGGACAACAAAGCAATAGCAAACTCATGAAATATGTTTTGGTCTCAAATGGAAAGTTTTTGAAGTCTGTGAAGGATGATGTGAGGTGTCAGAATGCTTTGGTGGGTAAGATGATCAAATTTCAATTCTCTCCTTAGAAAATATGGGCAGAATTCGGAAGTGTTCACTCAAAAGCATACCATTCTCACCAAATATTCCAGCAATTAAGAGAAGTGAATTCTGGGCCTTGGCGAGGTAGCTCAGTTGGTTAGGGCATTGTCCATATATGTCAAGATTGCAGGTTTGATCGCGATCAGGGCACATGGAAGAAGCAACCAGTGAATGCATAAATACCTCGAAAAACAAATTGATGTTTCTCCCTCTCCCCTTTTCTCTCTCTCTCTAAAAAACCAATAAATAAGATTTTAAAAAAAGAAGGGTGAGTTCTTGATGGACGGAGTAAGAAGAGGAACAATAAAATGGAGAGTGTGAGGGGAAAATGCTGATGTAGCACTTCTGCACCCGTGGTTGGGTGAAGCTTAATTTACATTTTGGCATAATTATTGACCAAGTTAGGAATGAATGAATGAATACTTTGATGTGGTATTTACATTCAGCTGAAAGTTCAATGTAGAAAGCTGATAATTAGGGCATTTGGAAACATGGAGTTTTGAACATTTTTCCCTTTCACTTGTAAAGTACATGGAACAGAATGGTTGAGAGTGGAAGCGACTAAGGGAATATTTGTATTTTTCTCTCATGCACACTAATCATCTTCTGTTATATATCTTCTCAAAAATAATTAGCATAACAGGAGACATACATCTCTGTGATCTATACTGAAGCCAAATAAGAAAATGAAGTTAGGTTTTTTTTCCTGGTTCAAAATTTGTTTGTTTTTGTTTTTGTTTTTTAATTTATCTTTATTGTTGAAAGTATTACAGATATCCCCCCCTTTATCCCCAATGATCCCTTCTACCCTGCACCGCCACTCCCCAGACCTTCACCACACTATTTCTATGTCCATGGGTTATGCATATATGTATACATGTTCTTTGATTAATCTCTCTCCACCCACTCCCCCACCCCCTGCCTTCCCACTGAGATTCCTCAGTCTGTTCCATGCTTTTATGTCTATGGGTCTATTTTGTTCCTTCGTCTATTTTGTTTATTAGATTCCACATATGAGTGAGATCATGTAAAACTGAATCAGGAAGAATCAGAAAACCTGAATAAGTGAATCACAACTGATGAAATTGAAGCAGCAATAAAAAAACTCTAAGCAAACAAAAGCTTTGGTCCAGACACCTTCACAGGGAAGCTTTCTAATTCTTTAAGTTGTAGGGTTAGGTAGCTTACTAGAAATTTTTCTTGCTTTTTGAGGTAGACCTGTAGTTCTATGAACTTCCCCTCTTAGAATTGCTTTTGCTGTGTCCCATAGATATTGGGTTGTTGTGTGTTCATTTTCCATTGTTTCCAGGAAGTTTTTTTCTTTCTTTCTTGATCTTATTGGTAAACCATTCATTATTTAATAACATGCTATTTAGCCTCCATGTGTTTGAATGCTTTTGAGTGTTTTTACTGTTGTTTATTTCTAATTTCATGCCCTTGTGATCTAAGATGCCTGATATAATTTCAGTCTTCTTGAACTTATAGAGACTGGTTTTGTGTCCTAACATGTGGTCTATATTTGAGAATGACCTATGTGCACTTAAAAGTGAAATATTTTGTAATATCAATTAAATCCATCAGATCTAGTGTGCCATTTATAGTAACTATTTCTGTGTTGACTTTTTGTCTGGAAGATCTATGCAGTGAAGTCAGTGGGGTGTTAAAGTCCACGATTATGACAGTATTGCTGTTGATCTCTCCATTAAAATTCTTAAGGTTTTTATTTTTACTTATTTATTGCCATTTTAATTCTTTATGCCTACGTTTCTCTCTTTATTTCTTCTTATTATTACAGCAATACCTTTAACATTTCCTGCAATGCTGTTTGGGTGGTGATAAATTCCTTTACCTTTTTTTTATTTGGGAAGCTCTTTATTTGGCCATCTATTCGGAATGATAGCCTTGCTAGACAAAGTAGTCCTGGTTTCAGATCCTTGTTTTGCATTACCTTGAATACTTCAGGTCATTCCCTTCTGGCCTGTAGAGTTTCTTATGGGAGCTCCTTTGCAGGTAACAGATTGCTTTTCTCTTGCTGCCTTTAATATTCTCTCTTTGTCTGGAATTTTTGCATTTTAATTATGATGTGTCTATGCATGGTTCTCTTTGCATTCTTCATGCTTGGGACTCTCTGTGCCTCCTGCACTAGTGTAACTTTTTCTTTCACCAGGTTAGGGAAGTTTTCTGCCATTATTTCTTCAAACAGGGCCTCTAACCCTGGCTTACTTTTGACCTATCCTGGCACTTCTATGATGCAAATATTGTTCCATTTCATGTTGTCCCACAGATCCCTTAGACTGTCCTCCTGTTTTCTAATTTTTTTCTTTTTCGATCTCTGATTGAGTGATTTTTTTTCTACCCTGTGTTCTAATTTGCTGATCCAATCTTTAGCTTCTTCTGATCTGATATTTATTCCTTCCAATGTATTCTTTATTTCTGCTATGTAATTCTTCATTTATGACTGGTCAATTTTCATAGTTTCCATATCTTTTTTCATGCTGTGAAGCATCCTTACAATCAGTATTCTGACCTCTATTTCTGATATGTTGCTTATCTCAATTTCATTTAGCTCTTTTTCTGGAGACTTCTCTTGTTCTTTCATTTGGGGCTTGTTTTTTTGTCTCTCCATTTTGGCTGCATATTTGGGTTTATTTCTATGTATTAGGTAGACCTGCTAAGACTCTCAGTCTTTTTGGAAGGTTGCTGGTTCAGGTCAATGTCAGATGCTGTTTGTGACTGGCCTTGAGTACCCTGTTGGAGCTATCAACAACCCATGGCTTGAGTCTGCTTTGTGGGTCTGGGTGAGTTTGGACAGCACCAAGATGCACACAAAAGTCTGCTTTTCCAAGGCCTGGGCCAAGAAGCAGATCAGGCAAAGACTCAAAGCACTCTGAGGTTTGCCTCTGCTTGCAGGCTGATTAATCTGATTCTCTTAATGAGCTTCATGCTGTAGAAACTCCACGTGGTAGGGGTGAGTTTTTCCAGCATGGTGAGGCATTTGCTTCCCCCTCAGGCAAAAGCTGCTAGGAAGATTATTATCTGCCTGTGGAAGATGTCCTCTGTAGTTTGGAAGAATGAGTCAGTACAAGAATCCAGATGGGTGCCATCTGAGCTCTATCACCAGAGTCCAAAACCCTAGATTCTCCTCACATAGCTTCAGTCCATTCTGGCCTCCCTCTGCTGGTGCCCAAGGTGAGTGGCTGCACAGGAAACTTTGTGCATTGACTCCTTAAGAGGGTGCCTGCATTTCCAGCTGCCTCTCTCCTTGCAGACAGAACCCCTGCTGCTTTTTGCAGCCAGATGTTCTGTGGGCACCTTTCTCAGTTCTGGTGCTCTTTGCTGGGAAGCCTAGCCTGGGGTTTATGCCTCAGAGTCCTCAGTGGGAAGCCCCCGCAGCTGAGATTTCTCTCTAGACCTTCAGCTGCTGTCTGTGGGAGCCCTGCCAGCCCTCTCATACCTCTGCACTTCCTACCAGTCTTTATGGGGTCTCCACATTTTCTCCCATGTTATGAAGGTGCTCTCCAGCTTGTTTTCAGTTGCAGTTGATTATTCGGGATGGTTTTTCTCTATTTTAGTTGTAGTTCCAGTTTGGTCCCAGGAGAGTGTCAGTGTAGCTTCCACTCAGTCTGCTACTATTTTTAATCTCCTCAAAAATCATTTTTGTTGCACCGTGAAGAAATAGTGTCTACCAAGGGAAAATAAAGATGAACTAAGATAGCACAAAAATGATAGTGCGCAGGACCAAAGTGAGAGTGGGCAAGGTGAAAATGTGAGTGGGTGAGTCTGTGTGAGAGGGAGAGTAAGGGGGTCTGAATGTGAGTGAGCATTGTCCATCACTGTGGGAACTCGAGGTGGATACTCACAATGCTCTGCTTGGAGGGGCCCTTCTCTCCACTTGAGATTGGAGAGTGAGCTATTTTGGAGGATCTGCAAGGTCCTCTTTGGGAGGACACTGTGGAGACTGGCAGTGACCCAGATCCCCAAACCACAGACAGGAGCACATATCCCTACTGCTGTGATCCTATGTCCCCAAATACACAGGCCTGATGTTGCAATCTAGCACTCTTGAAGCACTTCCCCTGGATGACTGGCCCTGCCTCCTTGATGTGCAACTTACTTGGTATGCACTGCCAGCCCCACTGCCTTGACACACAGTGTGTCACAACATATGGATATGCTGCCCTGACCCACCACACCCAACCTGGTGCCCCTGGACAACTGTCCTCACTGCCTTGATGTGGTGCACCCAGCCCTGTCACCATGACACAATGCACCCGGAAGCACAGAACTGTCATTGTGATCCAGTGTGCCTGAAAAGGCACCCCTAGAAGATGGAATCCCACTGTGACCCTATGTTCCAGGAAGCAGAAACCTTCCCCCATGACCAAGTCTTCCTCCAGTTCACCAGACTGCTAAAATGGGGAGAAAAAGAAACAACTTCCAAATGAAAGAACAAGAGGAATATCCAGAAAAGGAACTAAATGAAATGGAGGCAAGCATTTTCTCAGGTAAAAAATTCAACATAATGGTTAGAAGAGCAATTTAGTGAGAACTACAAGCAACTTAATGAGAACTATAAGAATCTTAGTGAGAACTATACCAGCATGAAAAATGAGTAAAAATGATGAATCAGAATAAATCAGAAATGAAGAATTACAAAGCTGAAATAAAGAAGAAGATGGAAAGAATCAACAGTAGACTAGAAGATCTGAGGACCAAATAAGTGAATTAGAAGGCAAGGTAGAAAAAAACCACCAAATCAGAGCAGCAATTGAGAAAAAATAATCAGGACAGTTTTAGGGAACTTTGGGACAACATGAAACATAACAACAACCACATCAGAGGGGGTCCAGAAGGAGAAGAATCTGAGCAAAGATTAGAGAACTTGTTTGAAGAAATAATGACAGGAAACTTCCCTGACTCAGTGAAGGAAAAAAATCACACATGTCCAGGAAATACAGAGTGTCCCAAACAAGTTGAACCCCAAAACACCAACACCAAGATACATCACAATTAAAATGGCAAAAGTAAATGACAAAGAAAGATTCTTAAAAAGCAGCAAGACAGAAATAGAAAGTTACTTACAAGGGAGCTCCCATTAGACTATCACTTCATTTCTCAATAGAAAAACTTCAGGTCAGCAGGGAGAGGTATGAAGTATACAAAGGAATGTAAAGCAATGAACTGAAGAAAAGACTATTGTATAAGTATGACTATTATTCAAAATTGAAAGTGAAACAAACAGCTTCAAAGACAAAAAAAAGGCTAAAGGAGTTTAGCACCACCAAATCAGCATTGCAAGAAATGCTAAAGGGACTGCTGTCAGAAGAAGAAATAGAAAAAGAGAGAGAGGAACTCAAGCATAAAGAATAAAAATGGCACCAAATAAGTACCTATCAATAATAAGCTTAAATGTAAATGGAATAAGGGTAGCTGAATGGATAAGAAAACATGACCCCCATATATGCTGTCTAAAACAGACCCACCTCAGACAAAAGATTCACACAGATTGAAAGTAAAGGGATAGAAAAAAATATTCCATGCAAATGATAAAAAATCTGGGGTAACAATACTCATATCTGTCAAGATAGGCTTCAAAATGAAAGCCATAACAAGAGACAATGAAAGCCATGTCATAACAGTAAAGGGATCCATACAACAAGATAATATAACCCCGGAAAACACATATGCACCTAATGTAGGCATACCCAAATATATAAAATCTTCTGAAGGCCTTTAAGAGAGAGATGATGACAATACTATCATAGTAGGGGACTTTAACACCCCACTGACATCACTAGATATAACTTCTAGACAAAAAATCAACAAGGAAACAGAGACCGCAAATGAAACACTAGATCAAATGGACTTAAATGACATTTATAGGACATTTCACCCCTACAGCTACAGAATATACTTTCTTCTCAAGTGCACATAAAACATTCTTAAAGATAAACCACATGTTAGGACACAAACTTAGTCTCTACAAATTCAAGAAGGCTGAAATTCTATTAAACATCTTCTCAGATCACAACGGCATGAGACTAGAAATCAACTACAATAAAAACAATCAAAAACATTCAAACATATGGATGCTAAATAGCTTTTTATTAAACAATAAATAGGTTGCCAATAAGATCAAGGAAGAAATAAAAACTTCCTGGAAACAAATGAAAATGAACACAAAACAGCCCAAAATCTATGTACCACAGGGAAAACAATCTTGAGAGGGATGTTCATAGCATTACCTGCCTACCTCAAAAAACAGGAAAAACTTCTAATAAGCTATCTAATCCAGCAACTTAAAAATTAGAAAGAGAACACAGGAAAGGCCCAGAGTAAGAAGAATGACAGAAATAATAAAGATCAGAGCAGAAATAAGTGACATAGAAACTAAAAAAACAATATAAAAGATTAATGAACTCAAGAGCTGGTGCTTTGAAAAGATAAACAAGATTGATGAAACTTTACCTAGACTCATCAAGAAACAAAGGGAGAGGACCCAAATAAACAAAATCAGAAACAAAAGATGTGAAGTAACAACTGACACCACAGAAATAGAAAAGATTGTAAAAAATACTGTGAACAACTGTATGCCAACAAGGTGGACAACCTGGATGAAATGGACAAATTCCTAGAAAAATACAACCTGCCAAAGCTGAATCAGGACAATTCAGAAAACCTGATTAGGGTGATAACCACTGATGAAATTGAAACAGTAATAAAAAAAACAAACAAAAAAGAAAACCTACCAGCACACAAAAGCCTTGGACTGGAAGGCTTCACAAGGGAGTGTTACTAAATATGCAAAGAAGAACTAACACCATTCCTCCTCAAACTATTTCAAAAAAATCCAAGAGAAAGGAACACTTCCAAGCTCTTTTTATGAGACCGGCATTATCCTAATCCCAAAACCAGATAAAGACACTACAAGGAAAGGAAATTATAGGCAAATATCCCAGATGAACATAGGTGCTAAAATCTTCAACAAAATATTAGCAAATCAGATCCAGCAATATATTAAAAAGATCATACACCATGACCAAGTGGGATTTATTCCAGGGATGCAAAGCTGGTATAATATTCACAAATAAATAAATATGATACATCACAAAAAAATTGAAAGACAAAAATCACATGATCATATCAATAGATACAGAAAAAGCATTAAACAAAATCCAGCAACTTTTTGATAAAAACTCTCAGCAAAGTATGAATAGAGGGATCATATCTCAACATAATAAAAGCCATATATAGCAAATCTACAGCCAACATCATATTTAATGGGCAAAAACTGAAAGCATTTCCCCTAAGAACAGGAACAAGACATGGGTGTCCACTTTCACCACTCTTATTCAACATAGCCCTGGGAGTACTAGCCACAGCGATCACACAAGAAGAAAAAAATAAAAGACATTCAAATTGGAAAGGAGGGAGGAACACTGTCATTATTCACAGATAACATGATATTGTACATAGAAATCCTAAAGATTCTACAAAAACACTACTAGATATAATAAGCAAATTCCGCAAGGTAGCAGGATACAAAATTAACACCCAGAAATCGATGGCATTTTTATACACCAATAATGAACTGTCAGAAACAGAAACTAACAACAAAATCCCATTTACCATTGCAACAACAAAAAAGTAAGATACTTAGGGATAAAAATAACCAAGGAGCTAAAAGGCCTGTGCTTGGAAAGCTACAGGATGTTGAAAAAGAAGATAGAGGAAGATAAATAAGTGGAAGTATATATGTGTTCATAGATTGGTAGAATTAACATCATTAAAATGTCCATACTACCCAAAGCAATCTATAGTTTCCATTCAATCCCTATTAAAATACCAAGGACATATTTCACAGATCTATAACAAATACTTCAAAATTTTATATGAAACCAAAAAGACCCCAAATAGCCACAGTAGTCTTGAGAAAGATGAACAAAATTGAATGGATCACAATACCAGATATCAAGCTATACTTCAAAGCCACTGTAATCAAAAGAGCCTGGTACTGGCACAAGGACATATAGATCAATGGAACTGAACAGAGAATTCAGAAACTGACCGGAGCCATTTTGCTCAATTAATATTTGACAAAGGAGGCAAGAGCATACAATGTAGTAAAGAAAGTCTCTTCAATAAATGATGTTGGGAAAACTGGACAGGTACATGCAAAGAAATAAAACTAGACCACCAATTTATACCATAAAATGTATAAACTCAAATGGATAAATGACTTAAATGTAGTTCTTGAAACCATAAAAATCCTAGAAGAAAATGTAGGCAGCAAAATCTCAGACAACTCATGTAGCAGAATTTTCATCAATACATCACCTAGAGCAAGAGAAACAATGGAAAAAATTAACAAATGAGACTACAACAAACTAAAAAGCTTTGGTATAGCAATAGAAACCAGCATGAAAATTTAAAGAGAACCTACTGTATGGGAGAACATATTTACCAATGATACACCTGATAAGGGGTTAATTTCCAAAACATATGAAGTACTCATACAACTCAACAAAAGAAAGACTAACAACCCAATTCAAAATTGGGCAGAGGAGCTGAATAAGACACTTCTGCAAAGAGGACATACAAATGGCCAAGAGAAATATGAAAAAATGCTCACCGTCACTAATCATCGGAGGGATGCAAATTAAAATGACCATGAGATATCACCTCACACCTGCCAGAATGGCTACCATCAACAAATCAACAAATGAGATGTGCTGGCGACGATGTGGAGAAAAAGGAACCTTAGTACACTGCTGGTTGGAATGCAGTGTTGCAGCCACTACAGAAAACAGTATGGAGTTTCCTTTAAAAATTAAATAAGGACAGTTCTCCAAAGAGGACATACGGATGGCCAAGAGACACATGAGAAAATGCTTGATGTCGCTAATCATCAGAGAGATGCAAATTAAAATCGCAAAGAGGTATCACTTCACACCTGTCAGAATGGCTGCCATCAACAAATCAACAAACAACATCTGCTGGCGAGGGTGTGGAGAAAGGGGAACCCTAGTACACTGCTGGTGGGAATGCAGACTGGTGCAGCCACTATGGAAAACAGTATGGAGGTTCCTCAAAAAATTAAAAATGGAGCTGTTGTTTGACCCAATGATTCCACTCCTAGGAATGTATTCTAAGAATCCTGAAACATTCATCAGAAAGGATATATGTACCCCGATGTTCATAGCAGCACAGTTTACAATAGCTAAGATCTGGAAACAGCCCAAGTGCCCATCAGTAGATGAGTGGATAAAAAAGCTGTGGGACATTTACACCATGGAATACTACGCAGCTATAAAGAAGAAGAATCTCGTACCCTTTGGGACAGTATGGATGAACCTGGAGAAAATTATGCTAAGTGAAATAAGCCAGGCAGAGAAAGACAAATATCACATGATCTCGCTTTTACGTGGAATCTAACGAACTTAATAAACTGATGAACAGAATAGATCCAATGACATGGAAGCATAGATGAGACTGATGAATGTCAGAGGGATGGAGGAGGGTGGGTGGGTGGAGGGGGAGAGAGAAACTAAAGAATTTATGTGCATATATACACAACCCAAGGACATGGACAATGGTGAGGAGAGGGACTGGGGAGGGGGAAGGAACGGGGTGGAACGGGTCATTGGGGAGAAAAAGGGACATCTGTAATATTTTAAACAATAATAAAGTTTTTTTAAAAATTAAATAAGGAACTACCACTTGATCCAGTGATCCTGCTTCTAGATACAAACCCTAAGAAGCCAGAAACACCAATCAGAAAGAATATATACACCCCTGCTATGCATATATGTTCATAGCAGCACAATTTACAATAGCTAAGATCTGGAAACAGCTCAAGGGCCCATCAGTAGATGAGTGAATAAAAGTGATGTGGTACATTTATACCATGGAATACTATTCAGCTGTAAGAAAGAAGGATCTATTATGCTTTGAGACAGCATGGAGGTACCTGGAGATGATTATGCTATGCAAAATAAGCCTGTCAGAGAAAGACAAATATTACATGATCTTACTTATATATGGAATCTAATGAATACAATAAACTGATGAATAAAACAGGACCAGATGCATGGAAATATGGAGAGGGAAAGGGGTTGGGAGGAACAGGAAGAGATTAACCGAAGAACTCATATGCATATATGTATTGTCCATGGACAGAGACTATAGGGTGGTGAAGGCCTGGCTGAGGGGGGAACTGGGTGCTGGGGGACAAGAGGGAAAGAAAGGGTAGAGCATTTGTAACACTCTCAACAATAATGATTTAAAAATAAAATAAAGGTAAGAGAAGAATCTAATTTCCCACTTTAATCACTCCCACACAAAGGATGGCTAAAGGATGGGCCAGTAGAGTAGCAGTGTTTTGGTAAGAATTTTTTAAAAAAGAAAGAGAAAAAAATAGTTCCACCAAGAGTTGTGTAAAAAATGACGACAGTTGCTGCATTTTCTCCAGCCTGCCATCTCTTTCAACCAGACCCAGCATTTGATTAAGACAATACAGTATTTGACTTAATCACTTGCTGTTTTCGATGGTGGAGGAAAATGGGGTACACCTGCTGTTCCCTTTGCCACGGAGCAAAGTTCCCAAAGAAGAATGAAATTCATATCAATCTAGGGAAAGAACCCCTTCCAGAGACCAGAGTGTGAATACTTTCTTAGCTTTTCCTCATTACTATCTTTTGCTTTCAAGGCAAGTGTTCAGAGTCCCATTCTCAATTCATTTATCAATCTAAAATTATCAGGAAGCAATAATCAAGCAAAGCGTTTATTTGGGATCAAGGAGCTGCAATTCAAGGTACACAGATTTGGGTAACAACTGAAACCTTGTCCCACTAAGGAGCAAAAGTCAGGGATCTTTAAAGGAAAAAAAAAAGGGAATGTTTGCATAAGTTGTTTACAAAGAGTTTTGATTGGTGTTGGGGAAGAAGGTGGTGTTGGCCAAACATGAGTGGTTGCTAAGGCAAGCACTAAACAAAAGTCCCTACTGTAGCAAGTTGCAGGTGTCCTTTGCTGAGTCCTTGGAGAATCTTAGTTTTGGCCCAGTTTGAAAGTTCGTTGGTTCCACCTGGTGAGGACTTCCATAAGGTTCACCTCCTTAATGGCCTCCTGGCTCCATTTTAAAACCCCCGTCAAAAGTGACTCCATTTTATTTCACCTTTTACACATTCTAACCTCTAAGCACCCACAAAAATTTAAGCTTAGGTTAAAGAAACTGCTTTAAAGTTGTGTTCTAATCTCTCATTAAAATTTACAAGCCCTTACTCAAATAGTTTATGAAAGTCTTTTCCCTTTATGAGGCCTTCCTGATTAATTAAAACACCCACTATATAGTAGGCTCTTACATAGGCTTGATATTTCTCATAATAGCCTTACAATGTAGCTGTTTATCTCATTTTATAGTTTCAGAAACTGAACGTCATTTTGAAGAATTTATCTGAGGTTATGCAATGAATAATGATAGAATATAAAATTAAACCCATGCTTCTTTCATCATTTAATCTTGATACACAAATACATCTACCCATCCATAGTATATGTATATGCCTCATGTGGCTATATGTATACTAGACACAGGACACAGATCTAATACTTAGTATCTAGAACTACATATTATATATATGCTTATATGTATACCTTGATCTATATGTCAGACTAAAATAGACCTGCTAGGGAATAGGCAGAGGCAGTGGTTGAGGTTGTGACCAGCAAAACCAAATTTTATCTGGAGGAAAACTCAGCCTCAGAAGAAGTTTTCAACTGGACAGAATTGTCAGTCCCTTTGGTATTACCTAATATACTGTCACTGAAGTTATTCATTTTTTAGTGTAGTGTAATTTTTATAACTATATTTAAGGAAATAGTTTTCCATTTAACTAACAGTGTTTATGGGGCATAGGGACATGATTTTTAAAAATTTATCTTTATTGTTGAAAATATTAGAGATGTCTTCTGAACATGATTTTTAAAGTGGGGGGAGTGAGAAATAAAAGCAGAGCATGAAATGTGAGCATGGGGGTCAGGGGAGGAGAAAAGAAAGGTTCATGCCTTCATTCACTCATGTACAATTTTAACTGGCCCATTTAATACTCAACACATAGCAAGTGTTTAACTGAGAAAGAGGATACAGTCTCCATCCTGGAGGAGTTTATCTTCTGCTAAGTCAATAATGAATAAGATATGATTAGTGCTCAGTGTTCTCAGGCAATTGGATTCAAAGAAGAGAGTAAGTCATTTCGTAGATACAAGGACAGATTGGATAGGAAGCAGGTTTTCAGCTGTCTCAAAGCATGAATAGTGCTTTTTTAAGAATGGAGAACAGAGAACAGGACAGTTCTGGTGGCCTTCCAGTGTAAGCAGAGGCAGGGAGTGCATACAGAAAAGCAAAGTGAGGAGTGTAAATAAGATAGCTGAGTACTCGGCGTTAGAGAAAGAAATGGATGAAGGAAGCTTGTGGGATTAAACATGCTTGTTGGAAATAGATACATATCGGTTTTACTTTCAGTTCTCAAAGAAAACATGAAAGTTGTCTGTCTTTTGGATCAATATTGGAAAGCTGGCACAGCTAGGGAATATTTTTTTCTTTAATAATTGGGCTTCACTGTCTTATCCAATTGAGGAAAGAGCCCAGTGTTCATTTCTTATGGTTGAGTAGCAAATTACTAAAACAGCAGAATCTATTCTCCTATAATACTGGAGGCCAGAAGTCCAAACTGGGTCTTAGGGGTCTAAAATCAGGGAGTGAGCAGGGCTAAGTTCTTTTGGTGGTTCCAGGGAGAACCTGGCCCTAGTGTCCTTCAGAGGGCTGCCTATACTCCTTGGACCACGGTGGCATCCCTCCAATTTCTGTTGTGTCATTGCATTGTCTTCTATTTTGTACTCAAATTTCCCTCTTTCTCTCTCTTGTAAGGACAGCTGTAATTACACTTAGGACTGAAGGGATAATCTCCCCACCTCCAGATTCTTAATTTAATCATGTTTTTCAAGTCCTTTGGCTACATAAGTTAATAATCATAGATTCCAGCAGTAGGGGCAAGAGTATATTTGGGGACCTTTATTCAGCCTGCCACAGCCTCTTAGCCTCTCAGTTCTCTAGTTCTTTCCAGATGGACTCAGATTCTTCAAACACTATTGGGGTGTATTTGGCCTCTTGGGCTCCAACTTTCTCTTATAGTGAATTCTGCAGCAATCTGAGCCTCTGTTGGCCTTGAAGTATCTCTTCGTGCAGAAGAGAATCAGCCCTTGGATGATAGGATTTGAAATAAACAACACTGGGCAGGTTATGACAGCTGCTAATACAGCCCTGGCAGCTGACAAATATCAGAAATGAAAAGATCAGCATATGTAAAAGGTGCTAGAATATTTTGAAAATTCAGATGATTGCTGTTGGTACAGGACCAGATTAACAAAAGTCACGGACAGAGAAAGGACAGTTCCCAGGATATGTTTCAGCAGAGACCAAAGTCCCTGTTTCCAGGTTTGCCTTGGAACCATCGTTTTTGTTGTTGTTTTTCTGCACACACATCCTATCTGTCATGTTTCCTTGCTGGTTCTGTCTCTCTGTATCCCTGTGTCTATTCCTTTTCTATCTGATCAGTTACATTTGTGCATAGGCTTTAATTCTCCCTACCTGGCCCTTGAAAACTATAACTCCTCATTACTATCACACAAGCCTCCCGGGCAACCACACAGCTACATTTCTCTCTTCACATGTCTACTAATCTCTTTTCTGATCCAGTCCAATGGGCAAATTCCTATTATTTTCTCCATAGACTCATGTTTCTTACCTTCATCTCAAAGCATCTCAATAAGGATATATTGCCTAGTTTTTCTTATCTCACAATACTGCTCTATCTTTTAAGTCATAGAAATTCATAGGTGACATTTTCTGGGTCTCTTGTCTTCCACATCTTTGGGCCTAGAACACTATCTTCTAAGCCCATCAACACTGGCTAAAATATCACTCTCTCCACTAATTCTCTGGTTAAGTACAGTCATCATGGTCCAACCTTCCAGCCCCAACAAACAGAATACAGGGCACTGAATAATTTTAGTCTATGCTTTATAGGGCGGCAGTGAAGATGGAATATCACATTAGAACTTAGAATAATGTGGGAATATAGAAAGCACTCAATAAACATTATCAGTTGTTATTTAGTTTAGCTTAATTTTGCAGTATAGATCAGTTCTTTCTTGCATTATAGACCATTTGTATTTGTAGATTAGTTCTTTCATGGATTTGTCTAATTGTCCCTTCTTTCAAGAAATCCACGTCAGTGTAGAACACTTTGAATGTGAGCTCTGTAATTCAATGACTAACATGTTTTTGTTAGTGTCTGGCACAGGATAAAGCTCTTAAGGATATTTATAAAATAAAATTCAAATATAATAATTTTTAAATGAAAAATATTCCAAAGAAGAAATAAACTATTTATACCTCATGTCTTCTTTATCACATGCTCTAATTATCATCATAATCCTGTGTTGTTAGCATACAGAGACTGTAGAAAAGAAAATTTGTTAGGAGAATATCTACTGGTAGAAGGGAATAAAAGTGTTTTGATTTTATTAGACTTCTTGTCCTCTAAAATTACGCAGACTCTCACAGGTAAAATGCTAGTTTGTTTGAGCAACTTGAATTTCAAAAATGGTGTCTGTCTTCCTAAACTGATGTGTGAGTTTATCACCTGACTAGGTAAAAGAAAACCTGTATAAGACTATGTAAGGTGATATGATTCCTCAGGGTTGAAATGAGCATTCTCCTGATTTAAATCTATCAATTTACAGACCTTCTGCTTCATCTGTATTACTGCATGAGTACCTGTGTCCTCTTCCAAGGAAATACACAGCAATGTCTATACGAGGGGCCACACATCTCTGAAAAGAAGACAGCCAGAGAGAAAAGAACTCTGTCTACCTTATTCACCAATGCATGGCATGATGAATGACATGGAGGACACATTTAATGCTTGTCACAGAATTAATGAATGAGTGAATTAACTGATGAATTCAGGAACCACAGAAGAAATGTGACTTCTCTTCCATTGAATGTGAGAACATGGTTTCTCCTTCTCTATCCTCTAATGGGGCAGGTGAGGTTGAGGACATCCCTTGTCCTCTCTGTGGAAATTTCCCTTAAGATTCAAAGCTTCCTAAGAGTAGGGGTAAAGCAGAGAGTGTAATAGCTGCTCAACCTCTTAAAGCTCCACAAGAGGTGATTTATTATACAATAGCTCATTAAAGCCTTTATTCTAATGTGGTTACTGTGCCTTTCTTTTCTCCTAATGTCCAAATTATGAAGATTGCTCAGAATATGAAAATTGTACTGTTTTCTCCTCCAGAAAGTTTCCATGCAATCCACATCTCTTTGCAATGTGATTTAGAAATATATTTTCTGCAACAAAATCCTTACTCATATTTTCAAATGTAAAAAGATATTTCTATGTCATCCCCTAGAACAGTTTTTAGACACACTTACCAGATGCAAAGTGGTACAAGGTAGTGGATATTTGTTGGGATTAGCTATCCAGCATCCACCTAGCTTTCCTACTTGGAAATAATCTCATGGAATTGGAAGGGAGGCAGGTATTTCCTTTCCCAGTTCCTTGGCTTTTGGAAAGTGCACAAGTGAACATACCTGGTCCATCCAATATTCTCACCAGGGTATGGACTCCAGAGCTTGTAAATCATATACATGGAAATGACTGGAAGTCTTACTGTGGTGGTAGCATAGTACCTTGGGTCAACTTGCAGGTTTCCATGGTAGCAGCCTCCCTTATTTCGTATTGGTCAAGATGTCCATGCCTATGATTATGATGTACAGTGACCAGATGCAATGAAAGCAGCATCCTAACCAGACTCATAAGATATGATGGGGGGGCCTGGCTGGATGTGGCTCAGTGGTTGAACATTCGACCTAGGATCCAAGGGATCATGGTACGATTCCTGGGGTCAAGGCACATGCCAGGGTTGAGGGCTCAATCTCCAGTCAGGGGCATTGAGGGGGCAGCCGATCAATGGTAACTCTCTCATCATTGATGTTTTTATCTCTCTTTCTCCCTCTCCCTGCCCCTCTCTGAAATCAATAAAGATGTTTAAAAAAGAAAAAAAAGTTCACTAAATACTTAAAGTTCTCTTAAAAAAAAAAAGATATGATGAGGTCTGTATTTCTGGCTGCCTGGACTTTCATAGTTCTTGATTTTTCAACCCTGGTTTTGCAGTCTTCTCATTAATACTAGAAGAGCACAGTCTTCCAAAAAGTTTTTGTGCAAAATGAATGATATTAACCAACATTAAATATAAAATATAATACCTGGCTCTTATACACTTATAGTTACAGCTAAACATTATTTATTTATTTATTATTTATTTATTTATTTATTTATTTATTTATTTATTTATTTATTTATGTTTTTTAGAACAACTCAACAAAATAAAATTTCAGTTTATTGTTGGACAACATTGTTTTACACATACATCAAACAAGCCAAATTAACTAATTAATTAAACTAAATTAACAACAACTTCGTAGACAAAAAAAGGAAAAATAAAATACTTTTAATATTTTGCCTCTTTAACCATCTCATACAAACCAACTACTTATAGTATAAGTACATGCCCTCCAAATATTTACTGGAATGCTCAGAATGATTTTTGTTGTTGTTTTGACTTTTTTTTCCCCTCCTTTGAGATTATAGTGAACATGGTCACACCACAAGTAAGTCAGAAGTAGGACAGGGAACTTTCCAAAGGCTGGTTTGCTCATCCTAAGGTCATTAAAATGGTTGGCCCCTAACAGTATGTACAAAAATATAAAATGTAAATAAAAATACAAACACATTTTTTAAAAAGTACTTTTAAGAAAAAAGCAAAAAGCAGGGCCTTGAAAGTTTGGGTTCTTTTTTCCTCCCTTGTTTTTGGTTGGGTGGTGGAGAGCGTGTGTCTTCTTCAGATGGTGCTGCCCATGGTAGGCCTGGGAGTAAGGGGACTCTCCACTACAAGGTGACCAAGTTCACATTCTTTCTATGCTGGGAAGTGGAGGGCAAATAGGTTAAGGTGGTCATTTTGTTTTAAGTTTAACTTTTCCCTTCTGCTGTCTAGTCATCTTCGTTGGTATTCTGCTTCTTGGTGTCAACATCCTCACCCTCATCATCCTCAGCTGCCCATTTGCCCATTGCTGCCTTAGTCTCCTCTTTTTGATCTCATCACCTTCCTTCTCATCACCTTCCTTCTCCTCTTCCACCCCTCCTTCTTCCTCTTCTTCATCTACCTCACTGTCAGCCTCCTGCTCCCCATTTTCCTCATTAGTGTTCCCTTTAGCAGGTGAATCTTTTCCATTCTCTGCCTCTTTTGCAAATTACTTTTTCTCAAGTCCTTGGTGATCTTGGAGGTGGTGTCCACGGTCCCATCGGACATGGTGAGTCATGCGGAGGATCTGATGCAATGGATGAAAAAGAAAGTGAAAGTTGGAGGACTCTAGTGAAAAAGTTGCCAAAGAGAGCAAACAGTGTAAAGGTGGCTTTCCAGAGCAGCCAGTGGGGATAAACCTCTCTTTAAACAACCCTAATAAAGTATATGAAAATTTAGGTTTACAAACCTGATAAATTAAATGGAAGTTAGGGTTGGCCCTCCATATCCATGGGGCCTGCATCCATGAATTCAACCAAATGCAGATGGAAAATATTTGGGGGAAAATGTTAGATGTTGCTGACATGTATTATGTAGTTAGATTCAAGACGGTGGCCTTTGTAATGAACATGTACAGACTTTTTCTTTGTCATTAGTTCTAAACAATATAGTATAACAACTATTTACATAGCATTAGCATTATATTGAGCCCTATAAATAATCTAAAGATAATTTAAAGTTTACAGAGGATGTGTGTGTGTTATATTCAAATACTACACCATTTTATATAGGAACTTGAGCATCTGTGGATTTTGGTATTCATGGAGGTGAGTGGGGATACTGAGGGACCCTGAGAATACTGAGGAATGGCTGTATTTCTTTTGTCTTAAAAGTTTTCAGTGAATTGTTAACTCCCCTATTAATCCTGAATAAAGGATAGACAATAAGTTAAATAATTATTGCTATCAAAATAGGTCACAAGATTACACATTCAGTTAAAAAATATGTAGGGCTGCAATGGTTGTATTTTGGTTCTGTCAAAATGAGTTTGTTGGGAGGACATGCACATTTGAACTGTGAAGCTTTTCTGGAGCCCCTGGTCTTCCAAAACCATCTGCTCTTTAGCTTTTCCCTCTTGTGCTAGGATTTCTGGTTCTGAACCTCTCCAATTCAGCAGACAGCATTGTTCTGCCCTTAGAATGAAGCATTGCCTCCTCACCTAAGGACAAGGTAGAAGAAGCGGTGGTTGTGGTGTTTAGACAATTTTAGAAGAACTGTCTTTCTTGATTTCTTTCATACTGTATTTTTTTTCTCTTTAAAATAGTATGTACTTGCCCAGCCTGTATCGATCAGTAGTTGAGTGTCCACCAATGAACCTGGTCAGGGCATGTGTCTGAGTTGTGGGCTCAGGGGCATGCAGGAGGCAGCCCATTTATGATTCTCATCATTGATGTTTCTGTCTCTCTCCCTTCCTCTCTCTGAAATCAATAAAAACATGCTAAAAAAAAAAAAAAAAAAAGTACATACTTATGATATTTCACAGTAATCAAAGAACTAAAAAATAGCTCTTAAATGGGCTTAGCACTTTTACTCCAGGTGTGGGTTTTTGTTTTTTGTTCCTTACTGTCTGCAGGCCATAGAGTAAGTAGCTACCTGGTTGATTAGATTTTTGCTGCAATGTCAGATGGTATGCATCCTGTCCCTGTACTCACCTAGTCAATATTTTAATTTTTAAATTATCTTAGAGAGAGGCTTTAAAAGAAAATCAATGGTGAAAATTAAGAAACATTATTACTCTAATAATTGATAATACTTTATTACATGGAAATTTGAAAGCATTATTCACAAGTGTAGTAAATGAAAGAGATAGCTTTTACTTTATTTGTGAGTTTCTTAAGTCTTAAATGATCCCATATTTGGGGGAGGAAAAAGTAAAAGGGATATTCACTAAGCTCTGATATTTACATTTCTCCAAATCTATAAGCCTAAGAAAAAGTTTCTATTTTCTAAAAAAGAGTGTGCAAAATGCATACTCATGGCATAAATAGTTACATATTTATATCTGATAAACTTTACCTTGATAATTGTTCTTATATATTTTAATACTGATATCAACATTTTAAAGTATTGAGTTATTCTTGCCCAGCTGGTAGTGGCTCAACGGTTGAGCGTCGACCTGGGATCCAGGCTATCGGGGTTCGACTCCCAGCCAGGTCACATATCTGGGTTGTGGGCTCACTCAATGACTCTCTCATCATTGATGTTTCTATCTCTCTCTCTCTCTCCTTTCCTCTCTCTGAAATCAATAAAGATATATTAAAATAATAATAATAAATAAATAAATAAAGTATTGAGTTATTCTAATTTGAAAAGCATTAAATACATATTTGACATTGCTGTAGTTATCTTTTTCATGTGGTAATGGGTGATGAACTAATTCTTCTCTGAAACCCAATCTTCTTCTGTCAAACACTTTTGTGCCTTCCAATCACTGTTTACTAAACTTAGCTTAGGGTAAATCGAAGTCATTGCGTGAGTACATTCTTTAATTCCTCCCCTGCTAGCTATAAGCTTCTCCATTTCCCAAAATTCAGAGGTTTGAGGGGCTTTCCTATTCTCCAGTGTCTGTACTGTGAACACTTTGCCCTCCATTCCAGCAGAGACCCCTCTATCAACCACCACTTTCTCTTTAACTTCCCTTTCTACTGACACCCCCTTCCTGTGCCTTACACTCACACTTAATACAGATGCATGTACTCAGTAATCTCCCATGTGAGAGTCAAAACATCCACACCACTAACAGTAACATTTTAGTGAGCCCCAAACACCATCGCTGTCAACTTTTGAAGGATAAGTCCACCTTCACTCTTAGTCTCTCCTATTTTACACTTACTCTATGATCTGACTTCCAATCCAACACCTCTGATTAAATCTCTCTGCTAACCTCAAGACTTGTATTTTTTGCAACATGTCCAAATCATGTCCAACACTTATTTTGTTATAGTCTGTTTCAAACCTACTTTCATTTCTCCTAGTGACTCTAGGAAGAAAATGAGAAACAGCATCAAATATATTAGACATTTTTCTCTCACAAACTTGACCCTGATTCCACCATATTTTCATCATTTACTAAATTTTATTTTGTTTATTTATTTATTTATTTATTTATTTATTTATTTATTTATTTTTATTTATTTTTAAATGTTTCTTTATCTTTATTGTTGAGACCATTAAAGATGTCCCCCTTTTAAGCCACTGATCCCCTCCACCCCACATCCATCCCAACCCCAGGTCCTCTCCATACCAATGTCGTTGTCCATCGGCCATGCACATAAACATAGAAGTTCACTAATTAATCTCTCCCCACCCACATCACCTCCCCACCTTCCCTCTGAGATCCCTCAGTTTTTTCCAAACTTCTGTGTCTCTGGATCTACTTTGTTCATCAGTTTATTTTGTTTATTATATTCCATATATAAGTGAGATCATTGGTACATGTCTCTCTCTGACTGGCTGATTTCACTTAGCATAATCCTTTCTAGTTTCCTCCATGCTGTGCCAAAGGCTAAAAGGTCCTTCCTCTTTATAGCTGCTTAGTATTCCATGGTGTAAATGACCCACAGCTTTTTTGTCCACTTATCTACTGATGGGCACTTGGACTGTTTCCAAATCTTAGCTATTGTAAATTGTGCTGCTATGAACATAGGGGTGCATAAGTTCTTTGCGATTGGTGTTTGGGGTTCCTCAGGATATATTCCTAAAAGTGGGATCACTGGGTCAAATGGCAGGTCAACTTTTAGTCTTTTGAGGAAACTCCATAATGCTTTCCATAGTGGCTGATTTCCCACTAGTCTGCATTCCCACCAGCAGTAAACTAGGGTGCCCTTTTCTCCACACATTCGTCAGCACTTGTAGTTTGTTGACTTGTTGATGGTAGCCATTCTAACAGATGTGAAGTGATAATTCATTTTGGTTTTAATTTGCATCTCTATGATGATTAGTGAGCATTTTTTCGTCTCTTAGCCATTTATATGTCCTCTTTGGAGAAGTGTCTATTTAGGTCATTTGCCCATTTTTAAATTGGATTGTTTATCTTCTTTCATTAGTTGTATAAGTTCCTTATATATTTTGGATATTAACCCTTTATCTAATGTGTCATTGGCAAATATGTTCTCCCATACAATGAGCTCCCTTTTCGTTTTGTTGATAGTTTCTTTTGCTATGCAGCTTTTTATTTTGATGCAGTCCCATTTGTTTATTTTCTCCTTAGACTTTCTTGCCCTAGGAGATGTATCAGCAAACATATTGCTATGACAGATGTCTGAGATTTTACTGCCTATGTTTTTTTCTAGGATTTTTAAGGTCTCATGCCTTGCATTTAAGTGTTTTATCCATTTTGAATTTACTTTTGTGTATGGTGTATTTTGGTGGTCTAATTTCATTTTTTGCATGTATCTGTCCAATTTTTCCAACACCATTTATTGAAAAGACTGTCTTTACTCCATTGTATGTTCTTGCTTCCTTTATCAAATATTAATTTATCATAATGTCATGTGTCAATTTCTGGGTTTTCTGTTCTGTTCCACTGATTGATATGTCTGTTCTTTTGCCAGTATCAAGCTGTTTTGATTACAGTGGCTTTGTAGTACAACTTGATATCTGGGTATAACTTGATATATGGTATTGTGATCCCTCCAACTTTGTTCTTTTTCTAAATTGCTGTGACTATTTCTGGCATTTTTTGGTTCCATATAAATTTTTGAAGTGTTTTTTCTAGATCTGTGAAATATGCTATTGGTATTTTAATAGGGATTGCATTGAATTTATAGATTCCTTTGGGTAGTATGGACATTTTAGTGATGTTAATTCTTCCAATCCATGAACATGGTATATTTTTCCATTTGTTTATATCTTCCTCTATTTTTTTTTTTTTCCAGTATCCTGTAGTTTTCCGAGTAAAGGTCTTTTACATCTTTGGTTAAGTTTATTCCTAGGTATCTTATTTTTTTTTGTTGCAATGGTAAATGGAATTGTTTTTTTAGTTTTTGTTTCTGAGAGTTCATTATTGGTATATAACAATGCCATTAGTTTCTGGATGTTAATTTTATATCTTGCTAACTTGCTGAATTCATTTTTTAAATCTAGTAGTTTTCTGGTGGAGTCTTTAGGATTCTGTATGTACAATATCATGTCATCTTCAAATAATGATAATTTTGTTTCCTCCTTTCCAATTTGGATGCCTTTTATGTTTTCTTCTTGTCTGATCACTGTGGCTAAGTGGTGAAAGTGGACACCCTTATCTTGTTCCTGTTCTTAGGGAAAATGGTTTTAGTTTTTGCCCATTGAGTATGATGTTGGCTGTAGGTTTGTCATATATGGCCTTTATTATATTGAGGTATGATCCTTCAATTCCCACTTTGCTGAGAGTTTATCTGAGAAACTGGTGTTGGATTGTACTGAATGCTTTTTCTGCATATATAGATAGTATCATGATTTTTGTCTTTCAATTGGTTTATGTGATGTAACACACTTATTGATTTGCAAATATAGTACCAGTCTTGCATCCCTGGAATAAATCCCACTTGGTCATGGTGTATGATCTTTTTAATATATTACTGGATCTGATTTGCTAATATTTTGTTGAGGATTTTAGCATCTATTTCATTAGGGATATTGATATTGACCTGTAATTCTCTTTCTTTGCAGTGTTTTTATCTGGTTTTGAAATTAAGCTAATGCTGGCCTCATAAAAAGAGCTTGGAAGTGTTCCTTTCTCTTGGATTTTTTGAAATAATTTGAGGAGGATAGGTGTTAATTCTTATTTGAATTTTTGGTAAAACTCCCCTGTGAAACCATCTGGGCCAGGGCTTTTGTGTGCTTGGAGCCCTTTGATTATTGCTTCAACTTCATCAGCAGTTATCAGTTTATTTAAACTTTCTGATTCTTCCTGATTGAGTTTTGAAAGGTTGTATTTCTCTATGAATTTATCCATTTTATCCAGGTTGTCCAGCTTGGTGGCATATAGTTGTTCATAATATTTTCTTACAATCTTTTGTATTTCTGTAAGGTCAGTTGTTATTTCACCTCTTTCGTCTCTGATTTTGTTTATTTGGGTCCTCTCTCTTTGTTTCTTGATGAGTCTGGCTAAATGTTCATCAATCTTTTTTATCTTTTCAAAGAACCAGCTCTTGGTTTCATTGATCTTTTATATTGTATTTTTAGTCTCTATGCCATTTATGTCTGTTGTGCTCTTTATGATTTCCTTCCTTCTACTTACTCTGGGCTTTTCTTGCTGTTCTAAGTGTTTAAGTTTTAGGGTTAGAGATTCTATTAGAAGTTTTTATTATTTTTGAGGTAGGCTTCTAGTGCTATGAACTTCCCTCTCAGGACTGCTTTCATTGTGTTCCATAGATTTGGAGTTGTTGAGTGCTCAGCTTCATTTGTTTCCAGGAATTTTTTTTATTTACTTCTTAATCTCTTTGGCAACCCATTCATTTTTTAAAAACATGCTTTTCTGTCTTCATGCATTTAAATGTCTTTTAGTTTTTTTATTGTAGTTGATTTCTAATTTCATGCCATAGTGATCTGAGAAGATGTTTGATATGATTTCAATCTTCTTGAACTTACAGAGACTTGTTTTGTGTCCTAAAATGTGGTCTATCTTTGAGAATGTCCTGTATGCATTGGAGAAGAATGTATATCCTGCAACTTTAGGTAGAATGTTCTGTAAATATCAATTAAATCCATCTGATCTATTGTGTCATTTAGGGTCACTTTTTCCTTGTTTATTTTTTGTCTGGAAGACTTATCCAGTGAAGTCAGTGGAGTGTTAAAGTCCCTGAGTATGACTGTATTGCTGTTGATCTCTCCCTTAAAGTCTTCTAGAAGTTTTCTTATAAATTTAAGTGCTCCTATATTGAGTGCATATATGTTTATCAGGGTTATATCCTCTTTCTAGATTGATCCCTTTAGTATTATCTAATGACCTTTCTTGTCTCTCGGTATGGTCTTCATTTTGAAGTCTATTTTGTCTGAAACGACTATTGCTACCCCAGCTTTTTTTTCTTTTCCATTTGCATGGAAAGTGTTTTTTCATCCCTTCACTCTCATCCTGTATGAGTCTTTTGTTCTGAGGTGGGTCTCTTGTAGACAGCATATAGTTGGGTCATGTTTGCTTATCCATTCAGCCACCCTATATCTTTTTATTGGGGCATTTTATCTGTTTACATTTAAGGTTATTACTGAAAGATACTTATCCACTGACAGTTTGTTTCTTTATAGCTGTTTCTCATTCTCTTTATTTTTAATTCTAATTATAGCAGTCCTTTTAACATTTCCTGTAATGCTGGTTTTGTATTGATAAGGTCTTTTAACCTTTTTTTTTTTTTTTTTTTGGTCTCAGAAGCTCTTTATTTCACTATCCAGCTTGATTGATAATCTTGCTGGATAAAGTAGTCTTGGTTTCAGATCCTTCTTTTGCATTACCTGGAATACTTCATGCCATTCCCTTCTGGCTTGTATAGTTTCTGATGAGAAGTCAGATGACAGCCTTATTGGAGCTCCTTTGTAGGTAACAGATTGCTTTTCTCTAGCTTCCTTTCACATTCTCTCTTTGTCTTGGATTTCTGACATTTTAATTATTATATGTCTGGGTGTGGGCCTTTTTGGATTCTTCTTGCATGGGATTCTCTGTGCCTCTAGAACCTGTGTCCCATTTTCCCTGACCAGGTTAAGAAAGTTTTCTGCTGTTATTTCATCAAACAGGTTCTCTCGCCCCTGCTTACTTCCAACCTCCTCTAGCACTCCTATAATATGAATATTGTTATGTTTTATGCTGTCCCACAGCTCCCTTAGACTGTCTTTCTGTTTTTAAAATTTTTGTTTTGTTTTGTTTTTGGATCTCTGATTGAGTGATTTTTTTCTACCTTGTCTTCTAATTTACTTATCCAATCCTCAGCTTCTTCTAATCTCCTGTTTATTCCTTCTAATGTATTCTTTATTTCTGCTATATCATTCTTAATTTCTGACTGGTCATTTTTCATAGTTCCCAAATCTTTTTTCATGCTGTTGAGCATCCTCACAATCAGTATTCTGAACTCTATATCTGAGAGATTGCTTATCTCTGTTTCATTTGACTCCTTTCTGGATACTTCTCTTATTATTTCATTTGGGGATTATTTTTTGGTCTCCCTATTTTGGCTAAATGTTAGGTTGATCTGCCAGGATTCTCAGTTTTTTTGGAGGGTCTCTGGTACAGGCCAATGTCAGACGCTGTTTGTGACTGGCCCTGGGTACCTTGTTTGGGGCTATCAGCAACCCCTGGATTGAGGTCTCCACTGCTGGGGCTGGATGCATTTGGACAAGACTGAGATACACACTAAAGTCTGCTTTTCTAAGGTCCCGGTCCCAAAAAAGATCAGGCAAATACTCAAAGCACACTGAGGTCTGCCTGAGTCCACAGACTTGTTAATCTGATTCTCTTAATGATCCTCAGGCTGTTTAAGATCCTTGGCTCTTTAGGAGGGTGCCTGCAGTTCCAGCTGCCTCTCCCTGGAAGACAGAAACCTGACTGCTTTTTACAGGCAGATTTTATGTGGGCACCTTTCTCAGTTATGGGGCTCTTGGCTGGGGAGCCCATCCTGGGGTTTATGCACCAGAGTCTCCAGTGGGAACCCCCACAGCTGAGATATCCCTCTGGACCCTCAGCTGCTGCCTGTGGGAACGCAGCCAGCCCTCTCGCATCTGCACTTCCTACCAATCTTTTTGTGGTCTCCACTTTTCCTCCTTGGTTATAAGGGCGCTCTCCAGCTAGTCTTTAGTTAGATTTCAGGATGATTTTCAGAATGGTTTTCCTGTGTTTTAGTTGTAAATCCAGATTAGTCCTGAGAGAGTGTTAGTGCAGCTTCCACTCAGTCTGCCGCCATCTTGGATCTCCTCAGTTGCTAAATTTTATATTCTGCCTTAGGTCAGATTCTCCCTAACCTAACATCCTTTTCTTTATCATTGCCTCTTCATTAGCTTTAGTTTAAGGCCCATATTCCTTCTCCTGTTTATCTCTTAATAGCCTCCTGAGAACTGATTCTTTCCCTTCTCTTACTCCCTTTGCTGCAATGCTCTTTATTGCTGCCATACTGGTATTTTCTAAACCACAAACCTTATTTCTTGTTTTGAAACCTGTCAAGGTCCACAGAGATTTCAGGTTGAAAACCCAATTCTTTAGTTTAATACACGTCTTTATATTCTAGTCTCTTCTCCCTTCTATGTTCAAAGTCTCCCAAATTGTGTTTGTAGGAAACCTGGGGGAAAGGTAGAGGGGGTTTCTGTTGGCCTACTGCAGACCTTTAAATTGCACTATCAAACTACCACAGGTAGATATACCTTTTAATGTTTCCTAAAGTTGTGTGCTTAAAAAAATCTCCTTTTTTCCAAGGATAATTTTGATAGTCAATATATCACAATTTGGAACAACCTTTCCTAGTTTTATTTCTTAACACTTGTCCTTGAACATTGTACTCTAGCCAAATAGAGATCATTGAGGTTCTCAGAAAATATGATTCTCTTCCTCACCTATGTGCCTTCCATAGACCTTTCCCCTGCCTAGAGTATTTCCCCCTAAATTATTGATTTAAAATGCTTCTACTTTTCAGGGCCCATATTCCTACCTCTGAACAATCTTCCTTGCATTACGTCCCCTCCTGGATCTATTATTGAATTTCTTCCTCTATGTGCCCATTAAACTAAGTCATAGCACCTATAATCTGATGCTGTAATAGTCAGAAGTGTATCCTACTTTACTTTGTGACATGGGCATGTAGTCTGTTGTCTTTCACAGAGTAGATGTTCAATAATGGTTTGCTGAATTCACAAATGAATGGATGGGTTAGACTGGAGAAGATGAAAACCTGACCCAGGCTGACAAAGCACAGGATTTTTGTAGAAAGGTTTATGATCAGGACAACCACTGACATGAGGTATATAATTCTCAGAAAGAGAGGGCTGAAATGTAAGGCTTGGGATGTTCTGGAGAAAGGAGAGAGGATTGCTACCTGACTTCCCTGTTAATCTACAACAAATACTTTAAAAGAATCAAAAATTTTTTTAAATATCTTTATTGATTTCAGAGAGAGGAAAGGAGAGGGAGAGAGAGAGAGACAGAAACATCAATGATGAGAGAGTCATTGATCGAGCCCGCAACCCGGGCATGTGCCCTGACTGGGAATCAAACCCCGATCACCTGGATCCTAGGTCGATGTTCAACCGCTGAGCCATGCCCAGCTGGGCAAAAGAATCAAAATTTTAAATTACGTTTTCCTGATGATATAAACCATATATGTTCATTGTAGAAAGTTTGGAAGTCACAGAAAAGCACAAGGAAGTAAACATATCCCATTACTCAAAAAAGACTCTGTTAAGATTTAGGTGAAGCTCCAGCTCAGACTCAACAAAATTGTAGTATTGTACTGTAATATTATTTTGAAAAATGCTTTCCTTTATTAAACCATGTACTATAATCATTTCCCCAAGTCATTTAATATTCTTATGTAATAGGATTTTATTTAAAATCTATTACATGCTCTCTCTAACTTTGTTCAATCATTTAATTGTTGGACATTTGGCTGTTTAAAATTTTCACTACTTTATTTTTTAAAATTTACCTTTATGGTTGAAAGTATTACAGACACTTTTTCCCCCATTGATCTCCTCCACCCTGCACCTGTCCCCCCAATCTAGACCTTCATCACACTATTGTTTGTGTCCATAGGTTATGCATATATGCATATAAGTTATTTGATTAATCTTTCCCCACCCACTCCCCCAACCCTGCCTTCCCACTGAGATTCATCAGTCTGTTCCATGATTCTGTGTCTCTGTATCTATTTTGCTCCTCAGTCTAATTTGTTTATTAGATTCCACATATGAGTGAGATCATGTAAAAGTGAATCAGGAAGAGTAAAAAAACCTGAATAGGTTAATAACACCTGATGAAATTAAACCAGTAATAAAAAAAACTCCCAGCAAACCAAAGTTTTGGTCTAGATGGCTTCACAGGGGAGTTTTCTAATTCTTTAAGTTGTAGGGTTAGATACTTTATTAAAAATTTTTCTTGCTTTTTAGGTAGGCCTGTAGTGCTATGAACTTCCTCCTTAAGACTTCTTTTGATGTGCCCATAGACTTTGGGTTGTTATGTGTTCATTTTCATTTTTTCCAGAATGTTTTTTATCCCCTTCCTTGATCTCTTTGGTACCCCATTCATTGTTTAATAACATGCTATTTAGCCTCCATGTGTTTGAATTTTTTTTTAGTGTTTTTATTGTAGTGGATTTCTAAGTTCATCCCATTATAGTCTGAGAAGATGCTTGATGTGATTTCAATCTTCTTGAACTTGTAGAAACTGGTTTCGTGTCCTAACATGTAGTCTATCTTTGAGAATAACCCATGTCCACTTTAGAAGAATGCATATTCTGCAGCTTTGGGCTGTAATGTTCTATAAATGTCAATTAAAACCATCATATCTAGTGTGCCATTTAGTCACTGTTTCTGTATTGACTTTTTGACTTCCAGTGAAGTCAGTGGGGTGTTAAAGTCCATGACTATGACTGTACTGCTGTTGCTCTCTCCTTTAAAGTCCTTAAAGTTATCATTGATAGGTCCTTAATTATTGCCATTTTAATTCTTTAAGCCTCTGTTTCTCTCTCTATTTCTTATTATTATTACAGCAGTCTCTAACATTTCTTGCAATGCTGGTTTTTTGGTGATAAACTCCTTTAGCCTTTTTTTTTTTTTCTGGAAAGCTATTTATTTCACCATCTATTTTTGAATCTTAGCCTTACTGGATAAAGTAGTCTTGGTTTCAGATCCATGTTTTGCATTACCTTGAATAATTCATGCCATTCCCTTCTCACCAGTAGGGTTTCTGAAGAGAAATCAGCTGACAGCCTCATGGGAGCTCCTTTGTAGTTAACAGATTGCTTTTCTTTTACCGTTTTTAATATTTTCTTTTTGTCTTGAATTTTTAGTGTTTTAATTATGATGTATCTGGGCTTGGACTTCTTTGGGTTCTTCTTGCTTGGTACTCTCTTGCCTTCTGAACTTGTGTGGCTTTTTCCTTGACTAGATTAGGGAAGTTTTCTGCCATTATTTCTTTAAACAAATTCTCTATGCCTTGCTTATTCTCTTCCGCTTCTGGTATTCTTATAATGTGAATATTGTTACATTTCATGTTGTACCAGAGCTACCTTAAACTGTCCTCCTGTTTTTTAATTGTTTATTCTTTTTGAATATCTGATTGAATAATTTTTTTCTACCTTCTTGTCATTGGTTGATCTGATCCTCAGCTTCCTATAATCTGATGTTCATTCTTTCCAATGTATTCTTTATTTCTGCTATGTAATTTTTCATTTCTGACTGGTCATTTGTCATGCTTTTTATACATTTGTTCATGCTCTTGAGCATCCTTACAATCAGTATTCTGAACTCTATATCTGATATGTTGCTTATCTCCATTTCATTTAGCTTTTTTTTCTGAAAACTTCTCTTGTTCTTTCATTTGGGGCTTGTTTTGTTTTCTCCCCATTTTGGCTGCATATTTGAGTTGTTTCTGTATATTGGGTGTATCTGATAGGACTCAGTCTTTTTGGAGGATCTCTAGTGCAGGCCAATGTCAGACAGTTTTTGTGACTGTCCTTGAGTACCCTCTTTGGAGCTATCAACAACCTTTGTGGTTCCCTTTGCAGGGTTGGCTTGTTGTTCCCTCTTCTGGGGCTGGGTCAGTTTAAACAGGATCAAGGTGCACTCCAAAGTTTGCTTTTCCAAGGTCCATGTCCAGAAGCCGAGAAGGTAAAGACTCAAAACTCTCAGAGTTCCACCTCTGCCTGCAGGTTGATTGATTTTAGTCTCTTAATGAACCTCAGGCTGTAGACCACCGCCAGGCATAAACTCCACAGGTTGGAGCAAGAGGCTTTCCAGTGGGGGGGGACAATTACTTTCCCACCCAAGCAAAGCTGCCTCACTGTTGAAGGTCTGCCTGAGAAAGATGTCCTCTGCAGTATGGGGGAATGACTCAGCACAGGAATCCAGATGGCTGACATCTGACCTCTGTATCCAGAGCCTGAAACCAGGGATTCTTCTCACTCTGCTTTAGTCCACTCTGCCCTACCTCTGCCTGAGCCCAAGGTGAGTGGCTGTGCATGAAACTTTGTGTTTTGGCTCTTTAAAAGAGTGCCTGCACTTCTAACTATGTTTCCCTGGCAGGCAGAAACCCTATTGCTTTTCATAGCCAGATGTTCTGTGGGCACATTTCTCAGTTCTGGTGCTCTTGGCTTGGAAACTCTTCTCGGTGTTTAGACCCCAGAGTTCTCAGTGGGAACCCCCCAGAGCTGAGATACCCCTCTGGACCTTCAGCTGGTTCCTGTTGGAGCCCAGCCAACCCTCTCACACCTCCACACTTTCTACCAGTCTCTATGTGGTCTCTGCTTTAGGTACTTGGTTATGAGGGTGCTCTCCAGCTCATTTTTAGTTGCAGTTGATTATTCAGGATGTTTTTTCTATATTTTAGTTGTAATTCCAGTTTGGTCCTGGAAGAGTGTCAGTGTAGCTTCCACTCAATCAGACACCATCTTGGAATTTCTCACTACTTTAAATAACATTATGATGAATATACTTGTATGTAAGAAACTCCTGGGTCAAAGGGTGCATATATCCTAGTGATTTTGATTCGTAACTCCAACATGTCCTCTAGAAAGATAATAACAATTTATATTTTAATCAACAGGATGTAAGATGATAATATTTACTCATTCTTATTGATTGGATTCTAAAAAAAATATTCACTATTTGGGAAATAAAACATGGCATCTTCTTTAATTTCAATGTTTTTTGTTATTAATGGTATTGAAAACTTACTCAAGTTTTTGACCAGTTGTATTTATTCCTTTATAAATTGGCTTTTTCCTGTTTGTATTGGAATACATATTTTTATTTTATTGATGAAGATGCAATCAGGTTTAACTTTTAAATTATCTTTTGAAACACAGAGTTATTAAAATGGTTAACGACAGATATTACACATGTTCTAAATCTAAAAATAATTAGATGTCATCAAAAGACTATATATGACAGCTATTCAGGTCTTTGTTGTTCTCAGAAATGAAATTGTAAACCTTTAACCAATTAATTGCTTCCCTTTTGTTTTTCCAGAATATATTTTAATTCATATCATATGCAGTTGTTCTTACTATGTTTTGATCAACAATCTCTGTGTTTACATCTTAGTGAATGGCCAGAGGATCTGGATTCCAAAAGAGCTGGATTAGAATTCTTGTTCCATTTTAACTATTTTCGTGAATTTGAAATTCATCCTTCTTGAACTTAAGTTTGTTTTCTTTTCTAGAAAATTAACAATATTTTTGACATTTGGTTAATGTTTAATTCAGTGATATAAGATAGAAAAGGATTCTAGGTCAGTATTTGAGCATGGTGGGTGTGCTGTAATGAACCTACTAATTTATACTATTACCTGATAATTTATTATGTATCATAGGGACAAAAAAAAATTAATACATAAGCTTTGGAAGAATTCTACCTCATTCATACTAAGGGACAATCTTTCTTGCCAGTTTCTTTCTGGCTCCATGTACAGCCCTGGAAAGCTCATTAGGAGAGGGTGAATAGCAGAAGGGGCTACTAGTTGTGCTACAGTGGAAAAGGTGCTGAAGTCTCTGATCTTCATAGGGCTGTGAGGCAACTGAGCTTCTGTGATTGAAATAAGCCTGCAGGAAATTTTCCCTCTAGAGCTTGTGCCTTAGCCAGGTTTTGTGTATTTTAAACTGAACATATGTTTTCTAGTCTGAGTTCCCTTCTGAATAGTCTAGTTTCTGTGGGCAGCATCACTTAAGATTTACCTCTATTTCAATTTTTTTAATTCATTGTTCTATTGGACTTTATGAAATCTTAATTAGCATCTCCCCTGTACTATTTCAGTTCCACTCCCTAGTCTATGCCATCATCAGTTTTCATCTGGGTAAACATAGCTGCTTACTGTTGGGTAGTTCTGTCTTTATCTCTCCCAATGGCAGGCCATACATGAAGTGACCTTCATCCACCACATCAAATCTAGTTCCTCTTCCTTTTAAAAAACCCTCTGTAATTTGGCTCCAGTACTCATATGTATCCAATCAAGGTTCCTCATACTAATCAGTAAAGTCATGTGCCACATAACAATATTTCAGTCAATTAAGATCACATATATGATGGTGGTCCTATAAGATAATAATGGAAAAATTCCCATCACCTAGTGACATTGTAGCTATTTAACATCCCAGAGCAAGGTATTACTCACATGTTTGTGGTGATGCTAGTATAAAAAACCTACTGAGATGGCAGCACTGTGAGAAGCAGCAGAGTGTCCCCGCTCCCAGCAATGGACTTGATTTACTCCTAAAATATTACGTAGCCAGCTTGGAAAATCAAGGGAAACACACCTGAATGGATGGAGTGGGAGGAGGGAGCACTGATGAAAGATCATAGAGTCTGGTAAGAGGGGGGCATAGGAAGGGGGAGTTCTCCCTGAAGCTTGGAGGCTGAAAAGTTCCCTCCCCATGGGAGTGAGTACCAGCAGCCAAAAGCGGGGATCTCACACTTGGAACAGATGAGAGCGGAAGGAGCACCTCACACGAAGGGCAGAGGAACCCATGGAAGAGGTGAGTCCTTGAGGAGGGGACAGCTTCTTCTTAGGAAACAAAGACTCTAATGGCAGATGGCGCCTTCCTAGCAAAACAAAGCTTCTAGTGGTAGAAGTAACCAGCGTCTAATGCTTGGTGTGCTGACCATAGGAAGGGCTGTCCCAAATTCTGTGGCACCTGAGTGGTAAGGGACCAGAGGACTACACTGAGCAGCCTCACACAGGGTCCCACTGCCTCCCTGTAAGGAACTGTGTTGAGCCCCAGAAAGCAATGAATCTGCATGGCTGAGCTCCTGGTGACCAGCCCTGAGGGGCGACCTGGTGGCATGTGAAGCTGCCCTAGCTTTTCTGAGGCCAGCGGTGTGGGGAGTTATGTGGAGCTGACTTTGAGTCCCTTCCCACTGGGTGCCTTGGTGCACGGGCAGCAGGATCTTGCAGGGCAGACTCTCTGCCTGTGTGTTGTTTTGTGCAGTTTTGAGTCTGATCACAGAACACACTCCCACCTTCCAGGCCTGCACTGGGAAGACAGACCAGCAGAGGCTGGGATTTGTGTCTGCACAATAGATTGTCTGAGGGGTGAGCCTGGTGTGACCAGTCAACCAGAGCTGAGAAGGGAGGTCAGAGCCCTCCTGCCTCTCCTGCAGCCTGTGAGCACTGCCCCCAACAGGAAAAGGATTGGTCTTCCTCACTGAGGCCACAGACACACCCACAGGGCACAGTCCTGAGGGGGAAGGGAGAACAGCTTACAGGAGAACATTATAAGAATAAGACTCTCAGGGACTGTTGTTTGGGAACTGGAGGAAACACTGAAAACCCCTGCTGGGGGCTGGGCAGGCAAAGGACTCACCAGAATGTTTTTTTAATCAAACCCACTGAGCCCAAGCTGCTGAAACAGCCCATGCAGAAAAGACAACAGGCTGAAATCAATCTGAAACTTCAGCAGGCCAGTGCATGGGGAATTAGAATCAAAGGACAAGGTAGGGACTGAGGAGCTGGCTGTAGAGCAGAGACTAACTCCCACAGAATGAATGTATGACAACGAACCATCTAAGTAAAGGGAGTGATAACCTGGGCTACACTAGCCATCTGGCAACCTAAAGACTCTACAGAAGACTCTGGAGCAAGACAAGGCAACTGCAAGGTTGCAAAATAGCTGACAAGAGGGGTTGGTCCACAAAGAGCCTCAGATCAACCATCTACCTAAGGACACCACAGCCAAACCTAGACGGCTCCTCACATTGAATGATACACAAGTATCTCCCAGGAGAACTGAAACCAGCACACAAAATAGTGAGCCACAGAAGACATAAGCTGTGCAAAAGAAACTCACCTGATTGTCTTTTTTTCTTGTTTTTTTGTTTTGTTTTGTTTTGGTTTTGGTCTTGTCTTTTTGTTTTTTTGTTTGTTTGTTTTTTGTTTGTGTGTTTGTTTTTTCTCTTTTTTCCTTAGGAAGAAGAGAAAGGGGGGTGGGAACATTTATTTGTTTTCTCTTATAAATTTTATAATAATTTTTAAAAATTTTTTAACAAATTTTTTTCTTTTTTTATAAAAGAATTTTTTCTTGCATAGCTTGTTTTTAGTTTTTTTTTGTTTATTTACTTTGTTTTGTTTTATCCTTGTTTCTACTATCAAGACTTTCTTGACATCCCTGCTTAATGACAGGGACTTTAACATTATAACCAAGTTTATTGCTTTCCTCTGTGGTGTCCCCCAAATCTCTTACTGGGCTCCCTCTTTGCCTGGGCTATCTCTCTCTCTCTCTCCAAACAATCCATAGGCATAACTTTTTTTTCTTTTTTTTTTCTTCTTTTCTTTCGTTATCCTCCCTTCTATATTCCTGTCTTTTTGTTTGATTGTTAGTTTCTGTTATTCTCATTAGTGTATTTTTATTTTCTCATTTTCAACTATTATCCTATTCCTATTCTCTCTATTAATTTTTTCTGGACCCTTCTTTCAGAATCTTTTCTCTGGTTCTGTTATCACCCAGCAGCTTCTTTATTTTTTACATTTTAGTTTATTATTTTCTAAATTTTCATCTCTATTAACAACAATATACATCTCTCTCTAAATGTTACTTTTCTTTCTCTCTTTTTTATAAGCTTTTTTTTTTGGTGTGTGTTCTCCCTTCAATCTCCCAGTTCCATATCAACATGCATTGTTTTCATTGTGACTGTCAAGATATTATGTAAGATATCCTTTGTTTCTAGGAAGTTTAGTTGTGTATTGTCCTGCCTTGCCAGCACCCATACAACAGCTTACATAATTAGGTTGGCGTGAGACATGCAGTTTGCCAACCTGAGAGGAGAGTCCTCCCAAGGACTGGTCAACAACAATCTAGACCCAACCACAAAAGAAGAACCCAAATAAACCACAAAAGAGACACCAACAAAAGAAACATGCCTAGAGCTACAAGCTCAGAAGTATAAGGAAAATGTACCTCGGTGCTCCACTAGAACTCACAAAATCCCTACCCAGAAGGCTGGGAGACATAACATAAACAAAAATCAGACAGAAATAAAGAATGCTGTATCTGTTATCAAGACTACACTGGAAGGAATTAAAAGCAGGCTAAATGAAGCAGAGGATAGAATAAGTGACTTAGAAGACAAGGTAGAAAAAACCACTCAATCAGAACAGCAAAAAGAAAAAACACTTAAAAAACATGAGGACAGTCTAAGGGAGCTTTGGGACAACATGAACTGAAACAACATTCTCATTATAGGAGTGCCGGGGGGGGGGGGAAGGAGAGCAATGGATAGAGAACTTGGTGGAAGAAATAATGATAGAAAACTTCCCTAGGCTGGCGAGGGAGAAAGCCACACAAGTCCAGAGAGCACAGAGGGTTTCAAACATGAGGGACCCAAAGAGACTCGCTCCAAGACACATCATAACTAAAATGGCAAATGTCAAGGACAAAGAGTAAATATTAAGGGCTGCAAGAGAGAGACAAGCAGTGACCTACAAGGGAACCCCCATATGGCTGACAGCTGATTTCTCAACAGAAACTCTTCAGGCCTGATGGCAGAAGCATGAAGTTCTCCAAGAAATGAAAAGCAAGAACATGCAACCAAGATTGCTTTATCTAGCAAGGCTATCATTTAAAATTGAAGGTGAAATAAAGAGCTTCCCAGACAAAAAAAAGGCAAAGAAGTTCAGTACCACCAAACCAGGGTTACAAGAAATGCTAAAAGGACTGATTTAAGGAAAAGAAGGAATAGCGAGTCAAAGGTACATCAGCATATAGGGGGGAAGTGGCATTAAATAAGTTTATATAAATAGTAACCTTAAAATTAAAGAGAATAAATGGTCCGAACAAAAGACATAGGGTAGATGAATGGATAAGAAAAATGGACCCAAATATATGCTGTCTACAAAAGACCCACCTGAGAGCAAAAGTCTCACACAGGCTAAAAGGAAAGGGATGGAGTAAAATATTCCACGTAAATGGATAGAAAAAGAAAGCTGGAGTACCAATTCTTATTTCTGACAAAATAGACTTCAAAATAAAGACCATAACAAGAGACAAAGATGGTCAATACACAATACTAAAGGATTAATCCAACAGGAGGAAATAACTCTTATAAACATTTATGCACCCTTGCCCGGCCGGGCGTGGCTCAACGGTTGAGTGTTGACTTGGGATCCAGGCAATCGGGGTTTGATTCCTGGTCAGGGCACATGCCTGGTTGCGGGCTCAATCAATTACTCTCTCATCATTGATGTTTCTACCTCTCTCTCTCCCTCTCCTATCCTTTCTCTGAAATCAATGAAGATATTAAAAAATAAAAATTTATGCACCCAATATGAGAGCTCCTAAATATATCAAAAATTTCTTGTGGGATTGTAAGCGAGACATTGACAACAACACAGTCATAGTGGGGGACTTTAACACCCCACTGTCAGCACTGGACAGATAATCAAGACAAAAAATCAACAGGGGAAAAAAATACATTAAATGACTCACTAGACCTAATGGATTTAATTGACATTCACAGAACATTTCATCACAAAGCAGCATAATACTTATTCTTCTCAAGTGCACATGGAACATTCTCAAAAATAGATCACATGTTATGGCACAAGGCAAGTTTTTACAAATACAAGATGACTGAAATCATATCAAGCATCTTCTCGAATCACAATGCCATAAAACTAGAAATCAACCACTTTAAAAAAACTGAAAAATATTCAAACACATGGAGACTAAATAGCGTGTTATTAAGTAAGAATGGGTTACCAAGGAGATCAAGGAAGAAATCAAACACTTCATGGAAAGTAACAAAAATGAACAGACAACAACCCCAAATCTCTGGGACATGGTGAAAGCAGTCCTAAGAGGAAAATTCATAGCATTACAGGCCTATCTCAAGAAACAAGAAAAAGATCTAATGAACCATCTAACACAACAACTAAAAGAACTAGTACGAGAACAGCAAGAAAAGCCCCGAGGAAGTAGAAAGAAGGAAATAATAAAAATCAGACCAGAAATTAATGACATAGAAACTAAAAAAAAAAAAATACAAAAAAATCAATGAAACCAAGAGCTATTTCTTTGAAAAGATCAATAAGATTGATACACTTTAAGCCAGACTCACTAAGAAACAAAGAGAGAAGACCCAAATAAATGAAATCACAAATGAAAGAGGAGACATAACAACTGACCCAACAGAGATACAAAGGATTGTCAGAAAATACTATGAGCAACTATATGCCAACAAATTGGACAAGATGGGTGAAATGAACAAATTCCCAGAAGCATACAACCTTCCAAATCTGAATCTGAAAGATTCAGAAAACCTGAATAGGCTTATAAAAACTAATAAAATTGAAGCAGTAATCAAAAAACTCCCAACAAACAAAAGTCCTGGACCAGGTGGATTTACAGTTGAGTTTTGCCAAGCATTCAAAGAAGATTTAACACCTATTCTGCTCAAACTATTCCAAAAACTTTTAGAGGAGGGAAATCTCCCCAAATCTTTTTATGAGGCCAGCATCATCCTAATCCCCAAACCAGACAAAGACACTACACAGAAAGAAAATTACAGACCACTATCCCTGATGAACATAAATGCTAAAATCCTCACTAAAATACTAGCAAACTGGATCCAGCAATTCATTAAAAAGATCATACATTATGACCAAGTGGGATTTATTCCAGGGATGCAAGGCTGGTAAAACATCTACAAATCAATAAATGTGATATATCACAAAAACAAAATGAATGACAAAAATCATATGATCATATCAATAGACCCAGAAAAAGCATTTGACAAAATCTAGCACCCATTTCTAATAAAAACTTTCAGCAAAGTGGGAATAGAGGGATCATACCTCAACCTAATAAAGGCCATATATGACAAACCTACAGCCAACATCATACTCAATGGGTAAAAACTAAAACCATTTTCATTAAAAACAAGAAGAAGACAGGGATGTCTACTTTCACCACACTTATTCAACATAGTATGGGAAGTCCTAGCCACAGGCATCAGACAGGAAGAAAGCATAAAACTTATCCATATTGGAAAGGAGGAAATAAATCTGTCATTATTTGCAGATGACATGATATTGTACATAGAAACCCTAAAGACTCCATCAAAGTACTACTAGATTTGATAAACGAATTTGGCATGGTAGCTGGATACAAAATCAACATCTGGAAATCAATGGCATTCATATACACCAACAATCAACTTTCAGAGAGAGAAACTAAAAAACCAATACCATTTACCATTGCAACTAAAAAAATAAGATACCTAGGAATTTACTTAACCAAGGATGTAAAAGACCTATACTCAGAAAACTCCATGGCACTTTAAAACAAAATAGAGGGAGATTTAAACAAGTGGAAGAATATACCATGCTCATGGATTGGAAGAATTAATATCATTAAAATGTCCATACTACTCAAAACAACTTATAAATTGAATGCAATACCTATTAAAATACCAAAAGCATATTTCACAGACCAGGAACAAACATTTCAAAAATTTATATGGAACCAAAAAATACTCTGAATAGCTGCAGCCCTCTTGAAAAAAAACAGAGCGGGAGGGATCACATTACCAGACTTTGAACTGTACTACAAAGCCATTGTAATCAAAACAGCCTAGTATTGGTACAATAACAGGCAAATAGATCAATGGAACAGAATAGAGACCCTGGAAATAGACCCATTCCATTATGGTCAGTTAATATTTGATAAAGGAGGCAAGAGCATACAATGTAGTACAGACAGTCTAGTCTCTTCAATAAGTGGTGCTGGGAACATTGGGCTTATACATGCAAAAAAAGTGAAACTAGAACACGAAAACATATTTGCCAAGGATGTATCTGATAAGGGGCTAATTTCCAAAGTGTACAAAGGATTCATACTACTCAGCAAGAGGAAGACAAACAACCCAATTAAGAAATGGGTAAAAAACCTGAATAGACACTTCTCCAAAGACAACATACAGATGGCAAAGCAATTCATGAGAAAATGCTCAACATCACTAATCATCAGAAAGATGCAAATTAAAACCATAATGAGGTATTACTTCACACCTGTAAAAATGGCTACTATCAACAAATCAACAAATGACTTGTGCTGGCGAGGCTGTGGAGAAAGGGGAACCCTAGTACACTGCTGGTGGGAATGCAGACCAGACCGGTGCAACCACTATGGAGAATAGTATGGAGGTTCTTTAAAAAATTAGAAATGGAGCTGCCTTTTTACCCAGTGATTCCACTCCTAGGCATGTATCCTAAGAATCTTGAAACACTATCAGCACAGTTTACAATAGTTAAGAGTTGGAAACAGCCCAAGTGCCCATCAGTAGACAAGTGTATAAAAAACCTATGGGAGATAGTCACCATGGAATACTACACATCTGTAAAGAAGAAGAATCTCGTACCTTTTGGGACAGTATGGCTGGACCTGGAGAAAATTATGCTAAGTGAAATAAGCCAGACAGAGAAAGAAAAACATCACATGATCTCACTTATATGTGGAATCTAAAGAACTTCGTAAACAGATGAACGGAATAGATTCAATGATACGGAAGCGTAGATGAGACTGACAAATGTCAGAGGCATGGAGGAGGTAGGTTGGGTAGAGGGGGAGAGAGTAACCAAAGAATTTATATGCATATATGCACAACCCAAGGACACACACAATGGTGGGGAGAAGGACGGGGAGGGGGATGGGATGTGGTGGAATGAGTCATTGGGGAGAAAAAGGGACACCTTTTAACATTTAAAAGAAAAATAAAATTTAAAAAAACCTACTGTGGTACCAGTCTTATATAAGTGTAGGACATATAATTATTTATAATCTATAATGCTCAATAATTAAAATAAACAATTATATTACTGATTTATTATTTATATTTTATTATAGTTTTATAATAATTTTAGAGTATATTTTTTCTTATTAAAAAAATGTCTTTGTTGGAAAACAATATGTTCTATGCCATCAGTAGCCTCATATATCTTGTGTTTACTGTATATCTTGGTTGCAACATTTTTTCTTGTGTTTGATCTAATCCCCTGTTGTTTATAAGTTTAATGTGTCCTAAGTGTACAGTGCTTAAAGTTTACAGTGATGTCCTAAGCCTTCACACTCACTCACCTCTCACTCACTAGCTCACCCAGATCAACTTCCAGTCCTAAATGCTTCACTTATGTCAAGTGCCCTATACAGGTTCACTATTTAAAAAAAAAAAAAAAATCTTTTATATCTTATTTTCACTGTATCCTTTCTATGTTTAGATACACCAGTACTTACCCCTGTTTATAATGGTATACTGTATTTACTACAATAACATATTATACAGGTTTGCAGCATAAGAGGAATAGACTATACCATATAGTCTAGTTGCTTAGTAAATTTGTTTAAGTGAATTCCGTGATGTTCACACAATGACAAAATGGTGTAATGATGCATTTTTCAGAATGTGTCATCAGTGTTATGATGACTCATGACTGTGTGCCCTTTCTGTCCTGCAGAACCCAAACCATGTTTTCTTTTTTATGCCTCTGGCACTCTTCATTCTGCTCCCAGCATCTTATCAAATCATGACCATTCAAATCTTAGCTTGAGGACTTTCTTCCATCAGTCTTTCTCAGATTTATCTCTTACTTCTTTTTGAATTTCTGATCCTAGATTATTGGTCCAATGTTTAGGGCTAATGGTTCTGTATGTTTGCTGGCTTTCTCTCTGCAGCCCTCCTGTGAAAACATTCATACAAGCATCCCCTGCTTTTGGAAAGTTTGTATTATGACACTTCATTTTTACAAAAAACCTACATAGTTGCTTGTTTCTTAGGCTGAAAAGGATTTTCACTTTAAAGAAAAAAAAGGTGAACTGAAAACAGCATTTAGCATTTGTTGAGCAGCAAACCCTCAGAGAGGCAAGAGCATCAGGAGCTTGGAGAGTGGCCCCACCAAGCTCCTTCCCTGGGAACCACACTCAACATCTCAGCATCAAGCCACCAGAGGTTAGAACTCTGTGAGCACCCATGCTTTATTTAAATTTATTCTGTGTATCTATTAGCAAAATGTGTCCTAAGGTATCAGAAAAGCCTAAGAGAGCTCATAAGGGTGTTACGTTTGGCATAAAACTGGATGTAAGCATTTTGATTTTGGTGAATGAAATGAAGACATTGTGAGTGCATTGAATTTCGGGTCTGGGAACATTCAAAACATTTCCCAAATAAATTAATGTTAATTATTTCTTTGCTTTATGCCATTTTTATGAAAGTTTTCACTGGAAGCTTTTACTTTCAGATGGGGGCGGGGGTGTCTGTACATATTTGTAGCCTTCCCAGTGTCTTGCTTGATCTGACCCAGCAAGACCACTACAACTCTGATCAATTACTTATGAATAGAATGTGTCTACCATAGGGTGGCCCCTGAAGGCAGGGTTCTTTCTGCATCTGAGCCTGCACTCATGTTTTTGCTGCTGCCAGTGCTTTCTTTCTCTAGCACTTTCTGTACAATCTTTTATGATCTGATGATCTTCCTTTCAAACCACAGGTATCTTTCTCTTTTTCCTCCCATAAAAATTGTCCAGTATACATCAATCTCTGCCCTTCCTAGTTTGCGTAGCACAAAACTCTGTCGTTTTTGAAACTTAACCATATGCTGTTGGTTATTGCTACATCAATGCTTTATGTTTGGTTAGCTGTGGGAATTTCCTGCTTTGAGAACCCTGAGGCCTATTTCCTGGCTGGGTGGCTCCTATGTCCTCCCTTTTTCACTCCCAGGTCTTTTAGTATCCTTTTTTGTCTGTCTTGTTGTTCAGGGGTGTTTTTGCTCTGGTATTGTTTTCTTCTGTCAACATCTGTATAACAGTTGGCAAGAAGTGGTTGGGGTTGAGGCTTACAGTTAGAAAGTCAGAAGGGAGATCCCACCCATGAATAGGGCATCAGCAATCAAGTCCCAATTACAACAGGAGAGCCCAAATAACCCACAAAAGGGACATTCATGGAGCACCCAGCTCAGGAGATCAAAGAGACTGCACACTGGGTTCCACAAGAATATTTCTACATAGGGACATCCCATGAAGATGGGGAGGCCTAGCAGTTCTATTAAATACATAGAAACAAACACAAAGAGACAGCTAAATGGGAGACAAAGGAACAACCCTTAAATGGGAAAAAAAAGAGGAGAAATCTCCAGAAAAAGAACTAAGCAAAATGAAGGCAAGCAACTTATCAGACATAAATTAAAGGTTATAAAGATACTCAAGGAATTTGGTAAGAATTACAAGAAACTTAGTGGCCACTACAACATCATGGAAAAAGAAATAAAACCATGAACAAGAACCAATCGGAAGTGAAGAATACCATATCTGACATCAAAAATACATTGGAAGGAATTAAAAGTAGGCTGGATGAAGCAGAAGATCAAATTAGTGATTTAGAAGACAAGGTAGAAATAAACACCCAATTAACCCAACTATAGTAGCAAATAGATAAAAGAATTACAAAGTATGAGGATAGATTATGGGAATTTGGGGACAACATGAAACATAACAACATCCACATCATAGGGGTTTCAGAAGAAGAAGAATGTGAGCAGGGAATAGAAAGAAGAAATAATGGCAGATAACTTTCTTAACCTGGTAAAAAAAAGTCACACAAGTTAAGGAGGCACAGAATTTCAATCAAGATGAACACAAAGACACCCACTCTTAGACACATCATAATTAAAATGGCAAATATTAAAAATAAAGAAAGAATCTTAATGGCAGAAAAATAGAGACAGGAAGTAACCTACTTGTGAGTTCTCATTAGACTCTCCACTGATTTCTCAATAGAAACACTTTAGGCCAGAAGGGAGTGGCATGAAGTATTCAAAGCAATGAAAAGCAAGATCTTGAATCCAACACTACTCTATCCAACAAAGCCATCATTTAAAATTGAGGTGAAATAAAGAGCTTCACAGACTAAAAAATGTCTAAAGGAATATATTACCACCAAACTAGCATTGCAAGAAATGTTGACAACTTTTCTTTAAGAAGAAGAGAACGAGAGAGGGGAACATAAGTATGAAGAAAATAAAAATGAAAATAAATAAGAATCTATCAATAATAATCTCAAATGTAAACGTTCCAAGCAAAACGCTCCAATCAAAAGACAAAGGGCAGCTGAATGAACAAGGAAACATAACCCATATATATGCTGTCTACAAGAGACCCACCTCAGAATAAAAGATTTACACAGACAGAAAGTGAAGAGATGGAAAAAGATACAAATGAAAAAAAAGCAGGGGTAGCAAAACTTATATCTGAAAAAATAGACTTCAAAACAAAGGCCATACTAAGAGACAAAGAAGCTCACTATCACTAAAGAGATCAATCCCAAAAGAAAATATAACCCTTGTAAACATATGCACCCAATACCGGAGCACCTAAACATATTAAAAAATGCTTGATGCACTTTAAAGGATAGATCAACAGTAATACAGCCATAGTAGGGGACTTTAACACCCCACTGATATCACTGGAAAGATCTTCCAGAAAAAAATCAATGAGGAAACAGCAGCCTTAATTGACACACTCCATCAGATTAATTGATATTCACAGAACATTTTATCCCATAGTGGCAGAATATACATTCCTCTCAAGTGCACATGGAGCATTCTCAAAGATAAACCACATGTTAGGACACAAAGCAAGTCTATACAAGTCCAAAAAGACCAAAAAATTATTAAGCATCTTCTCAGATCAAATGGCATGAAACTAAAAATTAATTACAGTAAAAAAAACCCTCAAACATTCAAATATATGGAGGTTAAATAGCATGTTATTAAACAATGAGTAGGTTACCAATGAGATCAAGGAAGAAATGAAACACTTCCTGAAAACAAATGAAAGTGAACACAAAACAACCCCAAATCTATTGGACACAGAAGAAGCAACCCTTAAAGGAAAGTTCATAACATTACAGGCCTAAGTAAAGAAACAAGAAAAATCTCTAATAAACAATCTAACCCTACAACTAAAAGAATTAGAAAGGGCACAAGAAAAGTCCAGAACAAGTAGAAGGAAAGAAATAATAAAGATCAGAGTTTAAGTAAATGGCATAGAGACTAAAAAAAAAAAACAAAAGAAAGGATCAATGAAACCAAGAGGTGGTTCTTTGAAAATATAAACAAGATTGATGAATCTTTAGCCAGACTCATCAAGAAACAAAGAGAAAGGACTGAAATAAATAAAATCAGAAATGAAAGAAGCGATATAAAAACTGACATCAGAGAAATCTAAAGGATTGGAAGAAAATACTATGAAAAGCTACATGCCAACAAACAGGTCAACCATGGTGAAATGGACAAATTTCTAGAAAAACACAAGCTTACAAAACTCAATCAGGAAGAAGCAGAATACCTGAATAGGCTGATAACTAATGAAATTGAAGCAGTAATCACAAAACTCCCAGCAATAAAAAGTCTTGGACTGGATGCCTTCACAGGCAAATTTTACAAAATATTCAAAGAAGAAATAACACCTATTCTCTTCAAACTATTCAAAAAAAATCAAGAGGAGAAAAACTTCCAAGTTTTTGTTTTTTTTGTGTTTTTTTGTGTTTTTTTTTTTAAATAAAGTCTGGATTATCCTAATCCCAAAACCAAATAAAAGGACAACAAAAAAAGGGAATTACAGACAAATATCCCTGATGAATATAGATGTTAAAACCCTCAGCAAAATATTAGCAAACCAGATCCAGCAATACATTAAAAAGATCATACACCATGACCAAGTAAGATTTATTATGGGGGATGCAAGGTTGATACAATATTCACAAATAAATAAATGTGTTACATCACATAAACAAAATGAAGGATGAAAATCACATGATCATATCAATAGATACAGGAAAAGCATTTGACAAAATCCAACACCCAATTTTGATAAAAACTCTCAGCAATGTAGGAATAGAGGGATCATACCTCACCATTATAAAGGCTATATATGTCAAATCTACAGCCAACATCACATCACACTCAATGGTCAAAATGTAAAACTGTTTTCCTTAAGAACAAGAATAAGACAAAGATATTCAGTTTCACAACTCTTATTCAGCATAGTACTGGAAGTTCTAATCACAGTGAGTAGACAAGAAGGAAAGATAAAAGACATTTAAATTGGAAAGGAGCAAGTAAAACTGTTATTATTGGCAGATGACATGATATTGTACATAGAAAACCCTAAAGACTCCACCAAAAAACTACTAGATTTAATAAATGAATTCAGCTATGTAGCAGAATACAAAATTAACACCCAGAAATCAGTGGTATTTTTGTACACCAATAATGAATTATCAGAAAGAGAAACTAAAAAAACAAAACAGAACAAAAAAACAATGCCATTTACCACTGTAACAACAACAAAAAAGACACTTAGGAATAAGCCTAACCAAGGAGGTAAAAGACCTGTACTTGGAAAACTATGGGACACTGAAAAAAGAAATGAGAAAGATATAAACAAGCGGAAGCATATATTGTGTTCATGGATTGGAAGAATTAACATCATTAAAATGTCCATATTATCCAAAGCAATCTATAGATTCAAAGCAATTCTTATTAAAATACCAAGCGCATATTTCAAAGATTTAGAACAAGTATTCCAAATACTTATAATGCACCAAAAATGACCTGAATTACAGCCACAATACTAAGAAACAAGAGCAAAGTTGTAGGGATCACAGTACTGGATATCAAATTATATTACAAAGCTACTGTCATCAAAACAGACTAGTACTGGCATAAGAGCAGGTATATAGATCAATGGAACAGAACAGAGAACCCAGAAATCGACCAACACTGTTACGGTTCATTAATATTTGACAAAGGAGGCAAGGGCATAAAATGGAGTTAATATAGTCTATTCAACAAATGGTGTTGGGAAAATTGGACAGGTGTATACAAAAAAATGAAACTAGACCACCAACTTACACCATACACTAGAATAAACTCAAAATGGATAAAGAACTTAAAAGTAATTCATAAAACCATAAAAATTTTACAAGAAAATAGGCAGTAAAGTTAGCCATCTGATTTAGCAGAATTTTTGCCATATTTCCTACTGAAAAGAAAAAGGGAAAAAAATAACAATTGGGACTACGTCAAACTAAAAATCTTCTGCATAGCAAAAGAAAGCAGCATCAAAATGAAAAATGATCCCACTCTATGGGAGAACATATTTGCTAATGATACATCTGATAAGTTAAATTACAAAACATATAAATAACTCAACACCAGGAAGACAAACAAACAATCCAATGAAAAAATGAGCAAAGGACCTGAATAGATGCTTCTCCAAAGAGGACATGCAAATGACCAATAGACATGAAAAGATGCTCAAGGTAACTAATCATCAGAGAGATGCAAATTAAAACTACAATGAAGTATGACCTCACATCTGTCACAATGGCTACCATCAACAAATCAACATACAAGTGCTGGTGAGGATGTGGAGAAAAGGGGACACTAGTGCACTGCTGGTGGGAATGCAGACTGGTGCAGCCACTATGAAAAACAGTATGGAGGTTCCTCAAAATTTAAAAATGGAACTGCTGTTTGACTCAGTGATATCACTTCTAGGAATATATCCTAAGAAGCCTGAAAAGCCAATCAGAAAGAATATATGCACCCCTATGTTCATAGCAGTGTTATTTACAATGGCTAAAATTCGGAAACAGTCCAAATGCCCATTAGTAGATGAGTGGATAAAAATCTGTGGTATATTTATACCACAGAATACTATGCAGCTGTAAAAAAGGATGTCTTACATTTTGAGATAGCACAAATGCTCCTGTAGATTATTATGCTAAGTGAAATAAACCAGTCAGAGAAAGACAAATATTGAATGATCTCATTTATTTGTGGGATTTAATGAATAAAATAAACTGACCATCAAAATAGGTCCAGAGGCATGGAAGCATGGAGGTTACTGACAAATCTAAGAGGGGAAGGTGGGGAGCAGGGTGGGTAGACTGGAGAGATTAACCAAAGAATTTATGTGCTTTTGTGCATAGCCCATGGACGCAGACAATAGTGTGGTGAAGGCCTGAGGTAGGTAAGGGCTGAGTGGAAGGGTGTAAAGGGGAGAAATATGGGGGACATCTATAATACTCTAATATCATCAACAATAAAATATATATATTAAAAACTGAAATTTCTTCTGAATAATGAAAAAAAAGCACGCTGTAAAAGAAAATCCAGCTAATAACTAAAAGGGAATATAAAGTCGAAGGAAAAATACAACTGATGCCACATATCTATAAGAAATAGGCTATATAAATAAATAATGTAATAATTACTATTATTATACTTATAACATCATTTGTTTCTTGTTAGCTGGTGCCCACAAATCTTTCTCTTCTCTGACATTTCTCTTGTAATTGTAGTTACTTCCACAATGGTTTACTATGTATTGGATACTAGGCTAGAAGGTAGGGATGGACAGATGAATAAGACACAATTTCTGCCATTAACCTATAAATATGTTCAAGTCCTTGTACTGGGAAAAACAAACAAACAAATTCTCCTTAAATGTTCTCATTTATTCAGAACCTCCATACTAAGTCCCATTTTTCCATGGAGATCTTTACTCCAAGTATAATTACAGGGTAAAAAATAGCCACTAACTTGTGTTCTATAGTTGAAACTTTAGCATAAATATAAAGTGATGAGACTCATATTTTAATAAGAATGGTGGACGCTATAAATGGACAAGGGACTTATCATTCTAAGTAATTCTCTTGGGAGGCTACACATTTATTTCACTGATGTTTCTCTTGCAAAAAAACACTTTTAACCATTCTTTTATTTTTTATTTTTATTTTTTTTTTAAATATATCTTTATTGATTTCAGAGAGAGGAAAGGGGAGGAAAAGAGAGAGATAGAAACATCAATGATGAGAGAGTCATTGATAGGCTAGCTCGCAACCTGGGCATGTGCCCTGACCCGGAATCGAACCCAGGTAGCCTGGATCCTAGGTCGATGCTCAATCACTGAGCCATGCCTGGCCGGGCGACCATTCTTTTAGATAAACCAGTTTGATCATTTAGGCAAATTATGCCCAACATATTTTTGCTGCAACTAATTTTGTACCCTAAGTAGTAGACTCTAGCTTAATCATAAATCTTATTCTTTAAACTCAGCTTAAATAATATTTGGCTGTTTCCAAAAAATATGCACATATACTCCTCAAATGACAAAGATTTAGCACTTTGGGAAGGATCTCCACAAAATGTGCTTCTGGCTTTAAAAATAGATCCTCAAAGGGAATTCTCAGTAGGTTCTGAGCAAGGACAGAATGATTAAAATTTGTGTAAAGCATCCCAAAGGGAGCATTTTGACTTACAATCCCATTTTAGGTTGGGTTAACTGGAAACAGATTTTGAGTTGTAAAGTTGTATGCCAAATGTATATGGGGAGTGCTCTTTGGAGATACACTGTATGGCTGTGAGAAAAGTAAGATTGGGTAGAGGAGAGAAGCTGATTTTCAATACAATCATTACATGGATATAAGGATTTAGGAAACTGAAAAACCATGAAAAATTTCTCTGTTCCATAAGTCATATTCCCTGAATATCACTCAAATTGAACAAAAGACCAAGACAATTTAGTAAGAATGCTGCTCCATTAATACAATATAAACTGACAATCTGTCAGTAACATTCTCATTTGATACACATAGGCCTTTCACTATAGGTTGAATTATGTCATCTAATAAAGTGGTCAGAAAAGACATCCAGTTAAGGAATTCCAATGTAATTTAAATTTTTTTAATTGTAATTTTATTATAATTACAGGAATTATTTCTTAGTTTCCCTACTTAATTTAAGGTGGTTGAATTTCATTATTTGAGGTACATTTTGATTAACATTGAATCTGATATATTAGGCAGTTAGACAGGCATGAGCAGAGTAGTAATAATAAGCCAGGTACAGAAAGTCACAAAAATGGGAGCCCCTGGTGCCCAGAAATGGGCAAAACTGGGAGGGCAAGTTTCTTGTTCAAACTCCTGACATAAGGATTATTATTGACTGTCAGGAATACCCTTCAAACCTGTAACAGGATCCCCTCTTTTTTCCTAGAGTTATAAATACCAGTGGAGAAACCTTCTTGGGGAGAAGGGGACAGAGAAAAATGTAACTATCTGTTACCTGAATTCTTCTTGGCCTTTCAAATCATTCACTTACCTTTTCTATTGCCCTTTCCCCAGGGGGATCACCAATGACCATCACACTAAGAATAATTCCTGACATGTTCCTAGGAGAGTGCATGAACAGGGAACATCATTAACATTAGTTTTGTGGTATAGATGGTAGAGACTTTGCTGTCAGGACTCCTTATCGGTTAATAAGCAGATAAGCTGATGGGGCTGAGTCCAAGATGAAGAGCACAAGAATTCTGAGGAACAAGTCATTACCCAAACCATTGATAACTCAAGGACTCTTAGAGTCACTGAAGGCACTGAGATGGAATCCTTCAAGACTTCAGTAGACCTACCTGGGTAAACTAGTCAACTGGTCTACCAAGTTGTGGTAGTGTTCCAAGATGAAGAGATAGCAGCCACTTTGATTTCCCATTGAAGGAAGGTTCACTGTGCTGCAGGTCACTTTGGTTCACTGTTTTTTCTGACAGTCTCCTAAAGGGCATGCTGAATTTCTTAATTTAGTTTTCTACTCCATTACTTTTGCATTTTATGCTGCTTAGGAAGCAGAGCTTTGTGACAGTTTTCTCATTTGCTCTATAAGGCTGATGGAAATCTTTGATGCTCTGTTAATTTCTCTGACACAGGCTGCAAGATAACCTTGCACAACCCTAGTCCTCTCCAGAGTTATTGTACCTCCTCATTTACACTGCCCCACATTGTGTCTGTCACAATGTCTGAATTCTTTGTCTAATTGCTTGCTGTGTGCATGAAGGTGAGGGTTGAGTTGAGGAAGCTTCACAGAAGTGGTATTTGAAATATCTTTTGAGTCTTTGTGCTTTTTCAGATATGGATGTTACTAGAAGAAGGTGTTGTGGATTGACCAACCAGCAGGAAGGGGAGGTGGGACATTTTTCTCATCATAAACTGCTACAGGCATGATAAAGAGGTGTACAGAACATTAAAGATATAAGCATGCTTTGAGAGTCTCATTCTGCTCAAAATAAAGCAACTGATAAGCTTTTGCCTGGTGTGGCTGGCCTGTTCATCATGTATAGACAATAACTATGAAAAAAAATGTTAGTGAAATAGCTTGTCGAATTTGAAAAGTTTACTGATTTTTCAGAAGGAATTTATCAGATAATTTGATGACTGCACCTTTCCCCAGTGATAAACCACAGGCTCAAGTGTCAATTGAACTGGGATTCAAATCCAAGGATGCCACTTAACAGCTAAATTACCTTGAATAAGTTGTTTAAGTTCTGGTCCCAAAATTTTTATTTGTACAATGAAGAAAATATTAATTCATACCACATAGGATTCCTGTCAGTTTTAAATAAGATAGTGCTTATAAAGTGCTTGGTACATAGTAGGCACTCAAATATTTGTTGTTATTATGATTAAAAATAGCTTTTGGAAGGGATAAATGAACAAAGCCTGCATAGATCTTTCTTGCTATAATGTATTTCTTAGAATCAATATCTTATTTTAAAACCTAGATGCCTAGTATAAAAAGGAGGAGCTATCTTTGTGAAGTTGGAATTAATTCTGTGTTAACAAGATCAACATGTATTTGGAATTTTAACCTTTCTGCCATTAATTAATCTGGAAGTTATGGTAATAAAATTTAAGAATTTTCTTCTTTTAAATCTAGCTGTGGATTGCATATAAATTTACATTAAGTAAGCTATCAAAATCTTCCACTTTTATTACAAAAGACTCGCATATTGGAGAGACACAGTTTAAATGCATAAGGCATAAGTTAAGATAATGATTTGGTGCATATATTCTGATAATTACTATTTCTTTCCCCTGAGATAAATATGCTATCTTTTTAAACTTCATTAACAAAAGATTGCAAATTTTAATGGGGTTCTATAATTTTACCTTAACTTTAGAGCAGTCTATTTCAGGTATCTCTTCTTAGTGAGTTGTATTCCCTGAAATGGCCTCATGATTCAAAGGTTCTTTAAGAACTGAAATACTATATAGTGTTGGTACTAAATACATTTATATTTTAATTCTTGTGTTAGAGATAATCAAACCTTTAATTTTGCAAGTGAAACAACAGCTAATTGTGTTATTATGCAAAAACTAAATCCTTTTACCAATTTTTAAAAATGTAATAGAAATTAAGGTTTTCTTAGCAGTGTTGTGTGGTTTGGTGGATAATGCACTAAGAAAATCTGGAAACCAGTGTTTACCTAGATCTAAGTGCCTAATTCAACTCCCTATTTCTCAAGAAAGCATTTGGATCATTTTAACATTTTATGAAAAATCACATCGACAATGTATAGGCTTTGTTGCCAGTGGAAATAAGGCTGTTACATGGAATCACTAGAAAAGCATTTCGGAGACCTTCACAGAGGATGAAGTGTAATGGTGAGATTCAATAGGGAAAAAAATAAAGGACGGCCCCCAGGTGCCTGCTGTCTCATCCATGACCAGATGGCTAAAGTTCATCTCCCTGTGGGGTTGGGAAGACCACAGCCCAGAGATTCTGTGCCATTGGCCCTGCACCCGCAGGGAAGAAGCTTCCATAGTCCAGTATAGTCCATGCTAAAGCTTAGTCCAGCTCAGTCTCTGTCCCCATCTGGCTAGCTTAGTCTCTGTTCCTGGCTGCTCTCCAGCTGGCACTGCACTGCACCCGGGCACAAGCTGGAAGACCGCCCAAGCTTGGCAATGAAAAGAGAATGTGCTAAGAACATGCTACCGAGATGGGCCTTTGTTAAGCTTTGATTATATTACCTTGAGCTTGGGAGAGAGAGGCTTTTTTTCAAACTAGCCAATCTCTTTCCTGATTCTTCTCAGTCTTGTTTTGGGTCCTCCCCTGATCCAGTCTGGTGTTTTTTTCAGACTACACTCCGCCCCTTTATGCTGCCATCTTCGCTTCTACTGTGCATGTACTTAGCAAAGGAATTTCCCTTTTATTGTTTATTCCTCTTTCTGGTTATCCCAGCTACTGGGGAGATTGCCCCAGCGGAGATTGAAAAGTTGGTCATTCCTACCTATACAGGGGCAGAGCGGTGTTAATCTCCTTGGCAGGGATTCCGCTATCCCCTGGGATGTTTGAAGCTGTAACTTCCAGACTTATGCCAGTTTAAGTGTAACTTTCAAACTCAGTCAGGCCCAGCCAGTCTAGCTCCCTTCTCTTTTGTTAACCCCTAGCTGCCTATCCTAACAGCTTCAATACTAAAAGTGGTAGTTGTCCAGTTCAGCAATTACCATGGACGTAATCCTGTTTCTTCATTCATTGGTGTGGCATCTAATCTTTGTAACATTGATTTTTTTTTTTTTTTTTTCTGAATGTGTCTCATCTCCAGTGATATTTTTAAGCATTTGAATTTTAGGAATAAAAATCTACTGAAGCAATTAAGTAAACAGATTATGAAAGTTTTTGCAAAATCCATTTCCAAAGCTCATGAAAGTACCAAGAAACTTTCCTGGAATAGCCTTGGGTTTAGAAGAAACTTCTAAGCAGGAAACAAATTTCCCCCTAAGAGAAATTGTTCTTTAAAACTGTCAAGAATGAACAAACAACAACAATTATTTTCTGGTTCTTGCTTCCTCAAACACTAATAGTTCTCGAGATTGGTCCTGTGGGATAGCAGAAGCCTCTGCATTTTCTCTAAGTTTTGGATTTAACTTCACATTTGTAATTTTTTTCCTGTGTCAACTTGTTATCAATTATACCCCAAGGCATTTTTCAGCTTCTGCTTACTTGATTTCCACACTGTTTTGTAGAGACTGTCACTGGTCATTGATTCCTTTGGAGTTTAATACACACACACACACACACACACACACACACACACACATACACACACACACACACACATATATAATTTTCCAGGGAGATGAGTAGAACAGGATAGCATTTTAACATATTTCATTATGAATCCTTACTTATCTAGCTTATGTAAGAGTTGAAGATGTGATATTGCTGGTTTTTGTGTGTGTATATGATAATGTAGTACTAGCTCAGGGAAAAGGCACAATTAAGATTTTTTTTTTTTTTAAGAATGAGCAGATTCTGCCCGGCTGGGCATGGCTCAGCGGTTGAGCGTCGACCTGGGACCCAGGTGATCGGGGTTCGATTCCCAGTCAGGGCACATGCCTGGGTTGTGGGTTCAATCAATGACTCTCTCATCATTGATGTTTCTATCTCTCTCTCTCCCTCTCCTTTCCCCTCTCTGAAATCAATAAAGATATATTTAAAAAAAAAAAAAAAAAAGAGCAGATTCATTTATCTCCTTCTCAGCCAGTTGGTTGACCCTCAGATATTTGACCTGTGCAGAAATTATGTGATATCTTGTTTTAGAATAATCATAACCAGAGTCAGAAGCTGCCTTATTCTCCAGACCCTTCCCTCGCACCTAGCCTCATGAGTACCTTGTCTTCTGTGACCTCAAGGACATCTGTTCTCTGAGAGCATTTACTGCCACTGCTAGGAAGTATAATATGAAGTAGCTCCAGTAAATTATATTGGAAAGGGCAAGAGATTTGCAGTTAGATAAGTTTTAGTTTCCTCAGTTCTCAGAGCTAAAATGAGTGTCAAGGAGGAAAAACATTTCCTCCTTCCTCTTACTTTTGTACCAGGGAATTGCAAATTAACCAAAGACAGATTAATAGGAGAAACCCCCCCACAAATTTTATTAACGTTTACTTACACAAGAGTTCAAAGAAAAGAAATGAAACTCAAATAAATGGTCAGGCTCAAAGGCTTGTATACCCTTATAACAAAATAAAGAGGGTTTGGACTTCAAGAGGTGATAAGTTTTGGGCAAGTGACTAGGAAATATATGGGGAAACTAATGGAAAATAAGGATTATTTTAAGGATTAGTTTATGCAAACTCATCTTGGTGTCAACTATTCTGTCGTCAATGGTAAGAGCTGCTCTATTCTCCCTGGAATTGGCATTGGGGTGAGATGAGGGGACCTGGAGGCACCTTCCTCAAAAGAAAATGTATGCCCTGATTTTAGGCAAAGGGAGGGCGGAGAACTCCTTCTGCATTCATTGATTCTTAATTGCCTTCAGCTCAGAATAATCCTTATGCCAAAGTGGCATATTTGGGGATGGCCTATTCTCATTCTTTTCCTGAGGATAGTTGTAGGTGATCATTCAATAAATGTCAAATTCCTTTTCATTAAACCCTTATGTTACCTTTTCCCACTCATACCCTCTTCTCACGTCTTTTCACTTTTGGCCCAGATTGTTTGTCCTATGTCCTTGACTGGGTTCCTGACTTTTCTTACCTGGTTTTCCCTATATTGAATTCTAGCCCTTCTTTCCTGCTTGCATCCATAAATAAACTTGTCTTCCTCCTTCTTATTTGGCTTTGCTAAGCTTGATATATGGTCTCAGGCCACTCCTGGCCAACTGGACTCCCAGGCCTGACCCTGACACTAATCTACTTCTCCAACTGTCATTCAATGTAGATTGCAAAGTCAAGGTCCAGAGATGTATCTTGTCAAAGTATGCTCATATACAACAATATTCTCACCTACTGAAAACTTCTCAGTGAAAGCAAATTAACAAAAAAAACAATCTCTTCTGCATTTTATTCTTCCTGTGAGATACTTTTGAAAATTATGTGACATGTAAGGTATTACCAGTTTTTACTAGTATCAGTTTTTTCTTTTTCATTCAAATAACTTTCCACCCATGAAATCATATTCAGTTCTCTCTTACTTTCCCATAATTAGTTCTAATCAAGTCCTCTCAAATTCTCTTCCAACTATTGCTTACTTTAGGCATTCATTTCCTAGCCCAGACCTTCCCCACATCACCTCATATCTGAACACTGTTTTCAGGATATACCCATTTAGATTCTTTAATTTTCCTCCATTCCAATCTGCCAGATTGAGCTTAATATACCATTTTTTACATTTTGTTATTTACTCAAATGCTTTCAGTGGCTCCTTATGTCTAAGAGATAAAACAAACGTTATTAATTTGATATTTAAAATATTCCATATCGCCAGGCTGGGTGTGGCTCAGCGGTTAAGTGTCGACCTAGGATCCAGGCGATCGGGGTTCGATTCCTGGTCAGGGCACATGCCCGTGTTGTGGGCTCGATCAATGACTCTCTCATCAGTGATGTTTCTATCTCTCTCTCTCCCTCTCCTTTCCTCTCTCTGAAATCAATAAAGGTATATTAAAAAAAAATTCTTTAAAAATATTCCATACCTTAACCTGCCCTCTTTCAACCTCTATCCTTATCATACATTATACTGTCCAAAGAATCCTTTAACAAGGATTCATCAGGATTTACCATAGTTCACCAAAACACTAAGTGGCACCTTGCCTTTGAATCTCATGACATTTCCATCATTTAATATCCATTCTTTCTTAAACCCTTAAATAAAGTGTTTTCTGACCATACTTTCTGGCTGGTCTGGGACACACACAGTTTATATACCTTATCTCACATGCTTAGTAAGAGTAAACTCTCTGTCATCCAAAAGTGTCGCAGCTTGGAAGAGAAATCTATTTAAGAAATCTATTCCAAACTACAGTGACTATTTCCTTTCTCTTAGATCCATTGAGGCTTTTCTGTCTAAAGCACTGCCTTAGCACATAAAAAATGCAATAAACTGTAATCTATAATGAATCTCTCTCCAGATGAGAAGAAAAATATAAAGAACAGTTTTATTTATTATTTACTTATTTATATTTATTTTTAATCCTAACCCAAGGATATTTTTCCCATTGTTTTTCAGAGAGAGTGGAAGGGAGAAAATTGACATCGATGTGAGAGAGACACATCAATTGGTTGCCTTCCACACTTGCCCCCACCGGGGCTGGGATCTAGTCTGCAATGGAGGCAATGTGCTCTTGGCTGGAACTGAACCCAGGACCCTCAGTACAAAGAGCAGTTTTAATGAATTTGCCTGTGTTCTCAAAGACAGAAGTAAGAGATCTTTGGCTTAAACTTAAGCCATCCATATTCTAATTTGTGCTTGATCCACTTTCCAGTTACCAGCTTACCTTGTTTTATCAGGACTGTCCCAGTTTTAGGACTAAAAAACCCACATTCCAGGAAATCCATCAGTTCTTGGTAATGGTATGGCTCATCATACTACCATTTCATTATCAAAGCCCCCTCCACCTTGAATACACAATACACATTCCTATTGTGACTCCCTAACTAGGTTATAAATAAGTCCTTGATGTCAGAACTCTAGGCCTTTTCTCCACTGATCCTCCAAGCCTAGTACCATGCCCTATTGAAATGTCACTTTGCTTTGTTTCCACATTAGTTCATGAGTGTGTTTTGCTTCTATGGCTAAATTGTAAATAATTGCCTTTGAGGAAGAAATTATATCCTTTTTTGCTTTGAGTCTCCCATGCTGCTTAGCACTGTGCTTGACTTGCAGGTGCTTCATTGCTGAGTAGAAGAGTCTGATGGCTGCTTTTGCTGATCATATATATGGGTTTTAGTGGCAGCTTGTTAAATCCTGCTTCAGTGTTTTAAAAAAGTCCTCTCAAGGTACCACTTTACATCTCTCCACAAACATCTTTCAGCACAAATAGGGCACTATCCTTAAGTATTGCTAGCAAGGACACATATGTGTCTTTGAATATTGCCTTATTCCTGGAATCCTGGTATAATACCCATAACAATTCCCTTTCCCTCTGCCTCCTGGTATTTAACTCAAGAGAAATCTCCCTTTAGGAAAGAAAGAGTGAAAAACTGTACAGGCTTAAATTGGGGAACTATCGAAGATTTTCTAGCTTGAGGGAGGACTTAATTTATGTCTATTTTTTAAATAAGCCTTCACATCCATTTAAAAAAAGGCTTTTTAAAATAAGCCTTTAATGGTACTTGTTTATTATGTTAAGTTTGAAGGCTGCTTCAGAATGAATACTATACTTCTAAAATTATATTTATCAGCTAGCCCAGTTACCTTTTTTCTCCCCCAAGTCAAATCTAAGGACAAACACAGTTCCTGACCTTGTTCATAAAGCCTCAAGTGGGGACTTCAGGGAGCTCCATAGTCTAGTTCTGGAACTGCAATACATGCCTCCAGTTTTAAGGTCCCATGTTTTGTTTAATTTGTTAAAGTCCCTGGTTAAATCTGATAGCCTTATTTCTGTGGAGAGGGAGAGGAAGAAGGTATCAACATTTGAAGTGACATTCACTTGTTGGAAATTTCTTCTTTTCAAATGTTATTGCTGTGTGCACAGTGGTTTCAGAATTATAGAAACAATCCATCTACACCCCACAGAGATTTCTGATTCATTAGAATTTTCTGAGGAATACAGCCATTTCAGTTAAAGGACTTATATATTTTATAAGCTCATTTTAAAAACGTTGCTGAAAGATGGTGCAGTCAGCAATTGTCTTCTTACACAAACTCTGCTTGCAAATTGGAATAATCATCTTGTTCTCTTCAAATGGAGGTGGACAAAGCTATTTACTTCAATGTGTGGGTGGAAATAAATAGAGGACAAGCTCCTAAAAATTATTGGTCAGCTGTGGCTCTTCACCAAATCTTAAAGCAGCTTGGCAAATTTACACATACCTCTAGGTGTTAGAACTGAGAGAAATAATAGTCTAGGCAAATAGACACTCTAATCTAAATAGAAAATATGGTTATTGTGCTTTTTTGGGTTTCTTTTGGCTGCTGTTGTCATTATTAACATTATTTTGTTTTGTGTCTTTCCTGGAATGAGGAAACTGGTGGGGAGTATTGACTGTTGGAAGGATTCCTTTAAAGTATGCATTATATAAAGAACTAGATATCAGGACAACCTGGGAGAAATATGAAGCAGGTGCAGAAATATGTGAGTGGAGTATTGCTTATTACAGATCTGGATTAAGTGCCTGGGAGAAATAAGCAATTTTGCTGGGTGCTTTGTGCTATATGTCTTGTATTCTAGAAGAACTGGGAGACAGACTGTTAATGCAAACAATTTGAGGAAGATTGTCAACTGAGAAGCTAAGGGAAAGGTTAGGACTATAGGCAGGAAACTTATTTTCTCAGGTAAATGAAGAAAAAAAGTGCAGAGTGAGGCTGATTCTGTGGATATATACATGAAGCTAGAAGATTTAGGAGGGAGAATTTGTTCTAAGATAGGAATGGGGTCTTCAAAAAGACTGGGACAAGATGAGAAATACACAGAAATCAGAAAAATTTGGCTTTGAATAAAAATTCCTTTACATATAATTTCTATTCTTTGCTAAGTGTCAACACACAAGTCAGTGTGTCAAATATTAGTACTAATGAGCAAAAGAAATAAATTCCAACAGCACACCCCTACATTTTTCTGATTATGAAAAGTCAAGAATGAAATGGTTTCATTTGGGTCCCATTAACTTAAAAATAAAAAGGCCTTTCAAAGTGAGAGGCAATAAGCATTCATCTGTTTTCAATAAAAATAAATATTTGTGATGCACTGATTCAGGCAGATGCCCAATTAATGTGCCAATTAGGAGCAAAGGCGATGAGTATTTATGACAAAAGGAAGGGGAACAATTACATCAATAAAAGAAAGGCATTTTTATTAGTGTAGATAATATAACAAAATGATGCTAATTCTAAACAATATTATTTTTACAATACAGTAGCCATCAGTCCAGTAGTCATAATTAACTGCTTTTCATTATCTTTGTAAACAGCTCTTTGGGACACAAAGGTAATTTTTCCATTTTTAACATTCCAAAGATTTGAAGCATAAAATGTGTAAGGCAAGTGCACTGGAATGGCAACTCCAGCTACATTTAATTATTTATTGTTCACAGTCACCTCATGTAAAATAAGGAATTTATAGCCTGTCATTCTGTCTCCAGCCCAGCAACTCCCTAGTCTTTGCTAACCTAATCTGGGATGCAGAACCAAAAATTATATTTTGCACCATGTATCTTACTCAGGAAGAATTTTATGTTTATATTTTGCTTTATAACTTGTAACCATATTTACAAAGTTGATGAGCTTTAACTGTTTTACTAGTTTATTCCTTATATGATGTTTCTCATTTAGAGATTCTTAATGTTTATTCATTTTTGGTGAAATGAATTACATTAAGAAGTTTTTGTTAGAAAATTTTGTGACAGAGACTATATGAGTTTTGCATGTGAACAATTTGGCTGAGCATAAGATTCTTGGCTATGACATTTTTCTCTCAATGGTTTAATATGTGTTGCTGTTACCATCTAACATTTTATGTGGCAAATAAGAACTCTGAGGCCCAGCTAACTGTGTACTCTTTGCATAGTTTGGTTGACATATATAGTGATTCTGTTTTATTTCTTAATTATAAACTTTATTATACAGTACAGATATATCTGTTCTCCTATATTATAAGTAACAAAAGATGGGTATAAGCTTGGGGAATATAACAGAGTTTCAGTATAGAAACTACACTATGAAAAGGAAGGACTACAAGCAAACAAAACAGAATAAAACCTATAGAAAAAGAGATCAAATTGATGGTTGCCAGAGAAGAAGGGGGTTGGGAGCCTGGGTGAAAATGGTGACAGGATTGAGGAGTACAAATTGTTAGTTACAAATTAATCACAGGTATGTAAAGTACCACATTAATATTGTAATAACTATGTATTGGGGGATCACTATGTAAAATATAAGATTGTCCACACACTATGCTATACACCCGAAACTAATACAAAATAATATGGAATGTCAACTGCAATTGAAAAATAAAATTTAGAAAACCTTCAAAATATAGTAATCTATACCAAAAAAAAAAAAAAGAAAGAAAAGAAAAGAAAAGAGAAAAGAAAAGAAAAGAAAAGAAAAGAAAAGAAAAGAAAAGAAAAGAAAAGAAGGAAGGAAGAAAGAAAAGAAGGAAAGAAAAAAGGAAGGAAGAAAGAAAGGAAAGGACTGATGGAGACTGATGATCACATATAATAATCAGGTACAAGGAGGCCCAGCATTAAGTTGCACAATGATAGACTGTCCAAGTATCCCAAGAAGAAGGCTGAGCACCCAGAATAGTTCTCCTGTTTCTTGGGAGATAAATTTTCTGGAGAATTTTATTTATTAAAATGAGAATATGATGATATACAATGAGAAATAATGATACAAAATAAATTGCAAAACAGAGGCCAGATATCTTATAACAAAGAAGAGAGAGACAATAGAGTTGGAAGTGGAAAAGGGGAGGGGGAAAGAAGGAATTGTATTTCTGTTGGTCCATACATCTTGTCATCAATTGGGAGGCAAGAGCTCTTCGGTAGAAGCTCTTGTGTTATGTAAAATTAGTTATTAGGAAAGAGGGAGTATCACATATGGGTTAACTGAGAAGTACTCCTTGTGGTAGATATGGAAGCCTTTAGCAGTAAACTTGATGACTTCTTATTACTAGTCAAAGCACAATCTAGAGGTACTTCAACATCTTATGTTATTTTTCTTTTACCCTTTTTTTAATCCTTTTTTTCCTTCAGTCAGCCAATGTAATTTTTTAAATTTCAACTGAGAAACATTTTCTTCAGTTATGTCTTTGATTATTAGCTCTGTTCACTTTTTCTTTCTTGATTTTCATCTTCTATCTTATTTTTTAAATTTATTGATTGATTTTGTAGAGGGAGAGAGAAAGAGAAGAGAGAGACATTAATTTGTTGTTACATTTATCTATGCATTCATTGGTTGCTTCTTGCATGTGAGCTTCCCAGGAATCAAACATGAAACCTTGGCTTATTGGAATGACCCTCTATCCAACTAAACTACATGGCCAGAGTTTCTTTTTTATTTTGCTCATTTATTTGCTTTTCTGCCTGCATTATGGAAGGGCATCTTAACTTTTATTCTAGTATCTAATTTAAATTTTATTGGAATTCTTTCTTACATCAACTGTTCCCTCCTTTTCTCATTCAGTTACATACAGGGGTTGGCAAAAGTAAGTTTACAGTTGTGAGTACATGAAACACAAAGTTAATAAAGCTAGTGTAATAATCATAACCTGTATGTCTTTTTCCATATGAACAATTATAAACCTACTTTTGCCTACCCCATATATATCATTTGTATTTATGTTTTCCTTTTTTTTTCATGAAATCTTATATTTTTTTGTACTGACAAAATATGTTTCCAAAATTAGAGTTTATTTCCTTAATTAATTATCCTCAGAATGTATTATTCCACTGTCTTCTAGTCTGTCTATTAATCAGGATAGCTAAGCTATACTTGCAATAACAAACAACTCCCCAGTGGTTTTGGCTCATAACAAACACAGTTTACTTCTTATTTCAGTGGTTTAACCCATAAGCTTTATTTCTCACTTGTGTAAAGTTCACTGCAGATAGGGTGTTTCTCCAGGGTGCTTGTCCTCCTTGGGGTAACTCAGTAATGGGAGCTGCTTTTGATCTTGTGGGTACACTGTCACAGCGATCACAGCCTCCACTCTCTCTCTCTCTATGAAGTGCAAGTGTAGCCCAAAGAGAACTCACACTTACTCTCATTCCACTTCTGCTCATAGCCTTATTGGTCAGGACCAATCCATTGTTCCTCTCTGCCTGACTGCAGGACCAGGTGGGAATTGTGTCTTCCTGTGTACCCAGAAAGAAGAAGGGAAGAACTGGGCATTGGTGATCACAAATGATGTCTACCACAGTGATAGCACACAGAAAACTGTCTCCAAATAAGTTTTCAAAACACTGGGTCGGCCAAAATTCAACATATCTCCTCATGTTATAAATTCTCAGCGTCTTTTCTCTGCTGATGTTGCTGTGAATGACCAAAATGGAGATTGCAGGTCATCAGTTCTTCCTATACATATGTGAATATTTCTTGTGCAGGGACCACAGACCTACAGAGCACAATTGGGAGAGGTTGTTCTGTCTCTCTGTGAGGACCAGGTTCCCTACAGTGTTCAGGATTCAGGTAGTTAGGGAGAGAAAAACAAACAGAACTTTTTCCTAAAGATATTTATCTCTGTCTAGGTCTGCCTTAGGTCAAATAAGCACCACTTGATGCCCAAAGCCAGGGTGCCTGCTTGTACATAGGTGGGAACAGAACAGGTGTATGCTGCACTTCCCAGTGAAATACAAAAGAATTGTTTTCAAAACACCTAGCTTACTCTTTTTGTACCCTTCATGACTTACTGGTACCTGTTTCAGTTTAGATACTTTTTATCCCTTAATAAAATTAAAGAAACTGAACATCAGTTCATTCTTACTGATTTGTTACTTTGGCCAGATGCAGTTTTCAAAGAGTTTCAGCCACCTGGAAACATTTTGAAGGGATGGTTTAGAGAGGAGAGTGGAAAGGTGTGAGGGAGTTAAGCAGAAGCGAACATGCATTATCTTTGATATGTAAGCCACCAATAGCTGGCTTTGGATGTTGCTATGGACTAAATTGTGTCCTCTCAAAATTCATATGTTGAAGTATTAACCCTTAATGTGAATTATTTGGAAGGGCCTTTAGGAAGTAATTAAGTTTAAAAAAGGTAATGTGTTGGGGGCTAATCCTATAGGGTTGGTAGCCTTATAAGAATCTCAGTCTCAGTCTCTGCCCCGCCCCCCCTTCTCTCTTTCTCTCAGCTGTTTAGAGGTAAAGCCATGTGAATACTGCAGTAAAAAGGCAGCTTTCTATAATCTAGGAAGAGAGTCCTCATCAAATATCAAATACCTGCTGGACCTTCATCTGGGATTTCCAGCTTCCAGAATAGTAAAAAATAAATTTCTATGGTTTAAGCCAACAGCCTGTGGCATTTTGTATGACAGAACAAACAGACTAATACAGACTTTCTCCCCAAGCTGGAAAATTTGGTTCTGTGGCACTGTCAGAGGTGACACCCCTCAGCTGCTGAAGACTGAATTATTTGTGACTCAGTGGCCCCAGCTTCTTCCAAGTCCAGCAACAAGATTGAGTCCACGTTATCCAAGCTCAAGTCCAGTCTGCTTCAGCTTCCCCAACACAAGGAAGTGGCCACCATCCCCACCACTTCAATAACAGGTCAGGAATCACAGAGAACAGTGCTAGATTTGGTTCATGGGCTATGGGTGGAAGGAATTCATAGTGATTTGCACCTTTAGGGTCACAGTGAAAAAAGAAGAACTGGGGAAAAAAAGAGTTTCATAAAAGTTGGGAACAGAATCTGAACCTTGAGCACATGAGGTTTTCAGAGTGCTTGCATGGCTGAACACATACTTTATCATGGAAATTGTTAACTGATTGTGGTTGTTGAAGAATTTAAAAACTTAGAAAAAAAATTGATGAAAGTTTTATTTGATTATATAAAAAGAGTACTGAGAATCATCATTTATTTGGTTACTTGACATTCATGCCTTTTTTACTGTATGACAAAATAAATATTATGCCTCTCATCAAATTGGTGCCAGATTAGCTGTGTGAGCTGCCTTTGACTCAATTTCACAGTTAGAATCTCATGGTTTACAATTTAAAAAGTTGGAATTAACATTGACATGTATCGTTCATTTTTTCACTAACAGTGTTCTGTCTTCCAAGTTTTTCAGGCACATTTGTTTTGTCTTCCCAGATATACCAGAAACAAACTAAAAAAAGTTATATCCTTCTTTTGTATCCCCACCTAATAGCTAGCTGACTCTTAATAAATACAAGGTGTCCCCCCAAAATGTATATGCACTTTAATAGCTGATAGCTCAATTTTGAAAATGAAATTTATTTTAATAATCACTGACTTTATAATTATTCAAAGTGTGTGGGACATTTTTGAGATATCCTATATATTGAATAAACAAAATAACTTGTATAACAAAATTTAAATTTTATCATTTGTAGTTTATTTTATTTATAAGATATTAAAACCCAGTTTTAAGTGTCAAAATAGAAAAAAAAACTTTTAATAAAAATATTTTTTGAATCAATCTAGCCCATAGATTCTGAATTCAGTTGTATTTTTAAGCCAATCATTTGGTAAACAAAAAGCAAATGATTTATAATATTATTTTCAGTTTTTCTAATGTCTTACCAGAACAAGAGACTTGCAATTTTCAAGGAGAAAATTGCCATGGTCTTTAAATATTATCACACTTAATATCTTTGTTTATGCCTTTGTCAATTCTTTTGAAATAAACCACTATATTCCGATGCTTTCAAGAAACTTTGTTTCAATCTCACTTGCAGCATTATGTCTTACTTTTAAGGATACCTTTTTATGATATAGCAAACATCTCAATGAAATTTGAACCCCTTAAGGACAAAAGTTGTGTCTGTTCTTGTGACTTGGTAAATATTTGGTTCTTGTGACTTGGGAGGTATCTGCTGACTCCCGGGAGTTCGCTCTCACAGGCAGTATCCATATGCAAGATTATCTCAGGTCTTTAAATTAGGTGACTAGCCTGTTTTCATTTCTATAACATCTTTAATTCAAAAACATTAAGGGAAGTGAGTTATGAAACAGAACATAGTGTGTTTTAAAAAATTATGCATATAATTTTCTGTAAAAATGTATGTTACTTTGAAATACATTCACATATGAGATATATATGACATATATATGATATGTATTTTATATATGTATATATTTATATAAATAATCATGTCTGTATGTGGGGAAAGTGAAAACACTTAGACTTTCTCACCACCATCTCCTGGCGAAGCCCCCAGTTAAGTAAACATGACATAGCATAGTCATAACAGATGCTGAATAAAGGAATGTCTCGTCCCCCTTCGGTTCCACCGTTTTCCCTCAGACAGTTCAGACCTAGTGTGAACCTCCCTGGCCTTGATCATCACTGTTACAATCGGCATAGTCACTGGCATTACAAAGTAATATCTGTACAATTTTAGATTTGTGATATATAATTACTCATATATGTTACCTTCTTTGAATGGGCATTTTAATGAAATGTCAAGCTTTTCTGTTCATTTTCACAAATCTATATTTTCGATCATATTTAAATTGCAAGTTTTGGTTCCCTTTTAGATATTCTATTTCCTTTACCCTCTATTACAGTCTGCAGCCCATATATCTTTGCTGGCTGCTCTCACTGTTGATATCCAAGTTCAAAGGTTATTTCAGCAAAACCAGTCTTAACCTCTCATCCTAAAAAAACAAATCTCATCCTTATTAAAGTCACTGTATCACATAGCCTTGTGTTACTTTCTTTATCCAATATAAATATAAGGAATGAACTTATTGATATCTTTCTTTCTTTGTTTAGTCTATATGTCTGTTTCTCCTGAAACCCACACACCAGAATGCAATGTTCCATGCAAGACAGGCCCTTGTCTTTCTGGTTCCTAGGCTGATGTTCAGAGCCTGGAGTAGCTAGTGCCTATTACACTGTACACCTTGAATGGTGTTTGTTCAATGAAGGAAGTATAACATCATGATCCCAAAATGTCAATAAATTTAAAGGGAAATGTTTGAATTTATGATGAAGAACGGGTTATCATAAATGATAAACCAACCCCAGAGTAGGCTAAGCCTCTTGAAATGGTAATCAAATAAATAAAGGTTTAAGGGCTTCTGTGTGTGGCTGCTGCTCTCACTTCGGAATCAGTCTAGCTCCTCCAGGCAAAAGCCCTAAACACAATTTTTTCCCCCATAGCTCATGCCTTCTATTATCCTGTTAAACTGAGTTCCTTGCTTCCGCCCAGTTCTGCTACATTTCTTTCATGGCTGGGCTGACTGCCAATGGCCCTGATAAAGCAGAAACTTGAGTGGAATATTTTGTTCTGGATAGCTTTAAACTTCCAGCTGTTTGATCTTCCAGAAGAATGACAGGCTGTGCTTGACGGGGAGGTGAAGAGGCATTCCTACATCCTGATAGCATATTTGAGATGGAGCCAGGGCAGATCCCAGGAAGGAACCAGTCTTCCTGGAATCCTGGAAACACCAAAGCTTTTTAATTGTGCCATTCACGCTTCAGCTGTTCAGCGATATATATAGTTTTATTACTCACTCTTGAATTTCTTTTCCCAGTCAGAACTGACTTTCAGGATTCTCTGATTAATAATGACAAAAAGGTAATTTTCTTTGGTGTTTCACTTAGGCATCTCACTGGCATAAAGCAGTGATCAGAAGTAGCTAATGCCTCTGACTTCAGCACAGCTGAAATAAAGGTCATTTGAAATCATCCAGTTGGAATACATTAGGGGTCCAGAAAGATTACATAAGAAATATGAATGTTGAAATTCTAAGGCTGTAATTTCTGCAAGAGGTCATGTCAGTTTAAGAAAAGGTTTCTCTGGGTTCCCTGTCTTAGGCACTCTGCATGGGGGGTGAAGGAAGCCTGTGAGTGGAGGCGGTGGGAAGAGGGGGAGGACAGGACAACAGAGGGTTTATGAACTTGGTTGCTGCAGCATGAAAAGTACCTTCAATGCTGAGTCCTTATTTGGTGATTCAGCCTCTCTTCCTCTTTCTAATATCTGAGACGTAAAGGTTTTAAAGGAAATGGACTATAAGCCTTACAAATTCTATTTAGTAAGGACCAGAGAAAGCCAAGCACCCCTTTGCCAACATGCTTTTTAGGAGTGGTTATTTTATAATGTCAAGCTTCGCTATGGCTTGTTTCATACATTTATACTTTGGTCAAGCCTTTTGACATTCTCATGTACTATTCTGTAGGGGATAAAAGGTTAACTTGAGTTTCCTGCTATTCAAAGAAATGTTTTTTTTCCTTAGAAAATTAACTTGTATCTCTCCTTCTCACAAAATATTAGCCATCCAGATAGTGCTGAAATCTTTTTTAAAGAACAAACCCTTTTAGGTTATTAAACTTTTTGAGCTTCTGGAAAAATAGATTACTTTAGATGAGGCCTAAAGGGCTGATGGAAGTTTTAAACTTAATATAATGTCTACAACTAGTAATTTTTATAGAAGCCTTTCACTGACTCCATTGTTTGAATAAATAACTAAAGGTGGAGGGAGAGTGGACTCCCTTGGTTGTTTGCCTTAGTGTGTATTAATTCAAAAAACTAAAGAGCTGAAGAAGAAACATTATGAGATAAAAGTCTCTATATCCTTGCCTCCAGGGAAGAATTCATTCAAATATCTCAAGACATAAAGTTGACTGCACTTAACAATCTCTGTAAGAAATGCTTCCATTTCCTTTAATTATAAGCCCAATTGTCCTATCAATCCTTACTAACAGGTGACTTTTCATGAACTCTAACTTATATAATTCCAAAACTAAGTAAAAAATGTTATAATCTGTTTGTTTCAACCATTTATTCTCAATTTCTTAAGAGGCTGATTGACATCTAGTAGACACAATATATTTTTGAGTAGATGAATAACTAATTAACTAAATAAAAATTAGCTGTGGCCGGTGGTGCTCAGTGGTTGAGCATAGACCCATGCACCAAGAGGTCACTGGTTAGATTTCCAGTCAGAGCACATGTCCGGGTTGCAGGTTTGATCCCTTGCAAGGAGTATGCAGGGGGAATGCAGGAGGAAGCCAATCATTGTTGATGTTTCTCTCTCATCAATGTTTCTGTCTCTCTCTCCATCTCCCTTCCTTTCTTCAATAAAAATCATATTTTAAAAAATTAAGTATACAACAAAGAAGTTAACATAATCATTCAAGTTACCAAGTGTTATTGAGAACTTATTCTGTGCCTATGTTATTTACATAATGTGGATTTTGAAGTTGTAAAAGGGAAAATAATCTGTTAACCACAGGTTTTGACTATTTCTCACAACTTAATATGGATATATCTATATACAAATGTAACCCCAATTCCAGATTCCAAATGATGCTATTTATTGCTTTAATACACTGTATAATGAGATCAAATGAAAAGAAGAGATATACTTGTATTAGGATGAATAAAATAGCATATAGATACAATTATGAGTAGTTTTAAATTACTGGTAAGGCTTGATGGTTAAAGGTCCTTCTAGGTAGAGGTGATGCCCACAGCATAGGCATGGAGGCAGGAAAATGTAGGATGGGACCCATAACCATTGAGAAGTCTGGTGGGTTTTTACGGTTATATATGTCTGTGTATGTGTGCTGCTGGTGGTAGAGATGAAGGTGGCAGGAATGGCTGGAAAAGGTTGCTGTGCCCTTAAGACAGCCCTCAAAGAGTTGAGAGTAGAAAATGATCATTTATGTCACATAATACCATACTGTACCCACCATGAAATCTAGATTTTTTTTTGTCCATTTTGTCTACTATTTTGTCCATGGCCCCTGGAATAGTGCCTGCAATATAGTGGTTGCTAGATAAATATTTGTTGAGTGAATACAAAGTACTATTACTCTGAGGATGGCAAACAGAGGTCACATCTGTGGAGCTGTTCATCTCTTATTTTGTTTAAATTTTCTCTGCCAAAAAGACAAATTAGAAAAGGCTGGACAATAATTACTAAAAGGCACTTAAGGCCAAGGAAGTGACATAACAGCCAAACTCTTAGAATAATTTCAATATTTTGGGCAATTGAAAAAATGATACTGAGTGGAAGTAGAGTTTTGTGACCCCAAAATATTCCTCTTTGGACATTATTTTAAGCTTGTTAAGGTTATTTTTAAGAAACAAAACACTCAAGAAGAAACTTTGACCTTCCCTTTAACTGCCTAAAAAAATTTAGACGAAGGACCTGATCCAGGAAGGGAAATATCATCATAGATAACTATAGTTTAATATAAACTAATGTGTGATAGACAGGGAGGAACCTAGCAAGGTCTTTCTGTATCCCATTGTTAAAGATGGCACAGCAAAGGTTTGTTTGCCAAACATTTGCTTTCCATCTCCATGTGAATTGCCTTCATGCCCTTTGAATTCCTAAACCACAGCCTCCTTCCCCTACTCGTTAGCCTCAACTGCTAAATTTGTCTTCGGATTCCATATTCTTATGGAGCCCCCATATGTACATATGCAATGCATTTGGTCATTTTCTTCTGTTAATCCCTTTTGTGTCAATTTGATTATTAGACCAGCCAGAAAAACTATGAGGGAAAAGAGGGAAAGTTTCCTCCTCCTCCACAATATATTAGGGAACTGAAATAATTTCAGATATAATTCCACAAGTACTATAAATAATTTTTGAGAACTCTTGGAGAATAATAAAGGTTAAAGGGAAATGTGTTGGCTGATATTTGCTCAATTTAAAAGCAAAGTCTACCAGCAATATACTAAATTTTGGTATCTGGCTAAATTCTAGAATTCTAGATTATTATTAAATAATTATTTTGTAAATATTTGGGGTTGCTAATTGTTGTAGTTAGACTCTACCACTCCTAGCTGGAAGATGGATGGAAAAAGAAGCTATGGATGAAAGATGGATCACAGATATATGTATGTCCTAGTCACAAATTTCAAGAACAACATAGCAGTAAACATAGCATGGCACATAGTCATTGGAGATTAGATGGGTCTCCTAGTCCAATGGTAATTAATTAATCAGTAAGACAGGCATCAGGATATAAGTCAGTTAAGTTTTGCAGATATCTACTATAGCTGTAAAAAGAACAGGTAGGGATTCCAAGATGCTGGTGGACTGAGTGGAAGCTACATTGACACTCTCCCAGGACAAAACTGGAATTACAACTAAAATATAGAAAAATCATCCTGAATAATCAACTGAAGATGAGCTGGAGAGAAAGCTCAAAACCAAGGATAAACAGTGGAGACTGCATGCATAGACTGGTAGAAAGAACAGAGGTGTGAGAGGGCTGGCTAGGCTCCCACAGGCAGCAGCTAAAGTATCAGAGGGATATTTCAGCTGTGGGGGGTTCCCACTGAGAACTCTGGGGTCTAACCCTCATGCTGGACTCCACAGCCCAGAGCACCAGAACTGAGAAAGGTACCTATATAACTTCTGGATACAAAAAGCAGAGGGGGTTTTGTCTCCAGGGAGAGATGGCTGGTGATGCAAGCACCTTATCAAAGGGTCAATGCACAAAATGTTCATTTGCAACCACTTGCTTCTGGCAGAGAGAGGGCAGAGTGGACTAGAGCTGTATGAGGAGAATCTGGGATTGGGGGCTCTGGAGATAAAGCTTGGATTCCTGTGCTAAGTCATTCCCACATATGGCAAACGAAGTCTTTCTCAGGCAGAACTTTACCATCCAGGCAACTTTTGCCTGGAGGGGGAAGCAATTGCCCCAGTTGGAAAACTTCTCTCCCAACCCTGACTAGTTTATGCCTTGCTGTGGTCTACAGCTTGAGGCTCATTAAGAAACTAAGAATACCAATCAGCCCGCAGACAAAGGCGGATCTCTGGATGCTTTGAATCTTTGCCTGAACTGCTACTGGACATGGGGCTAGGAAAAGCAGAACTTGGTGTCCATCTTGGTCTTTTCCAAACGCAACCAGCACTGGCAGAGGGAGCCACAAGCTGAGGATCACTGATAGCTTTAAATAGGGTACTTGAGGCTAGTCAAAAACAGAATCTGACATTGTCTTGCACCAGAGACCATCCAAAAAGACTGTGAGTCCTAGAAGATCTACCTCATACATAGAAATAAACCCAAGCAGGCAGCAAAATGCGGAGACAAAAATCAAGCCCCAAATGAAAGAACAAGAGAATTCTCCAGAAGAAGAGATAACTGAAATGGAGATAAGCAATTTATCAGTTATAGAGTTCAGAATAATGATTGTAAGGATACTCAACAGCATGAGAAAAGATATGGAAAGTGAAGGAAGTTAAGAATTGCATAGTAGAAATTAAAAATACATTGGAAGGAATAAACAGCAGATTACAGAAAGCTGAAGATCAGATCAGTGAATTAGAAAACAGGGTAGAAAAAAATCACGCAACTAGAGAACCAAAAAGAAAAAACAATGAAAAAACAGGACATCTTAAGGGAGCTGTGGAACAACATAAAATGTAACAATATTCACATCATAAGAGTATCATAAGATGAAGAAAGTGACCAAGGGATAGAGAACCTGTTGAAAGAAATATTGGCAGGAAACTTCCTTAACATGATGAAGGAAAAGTCACACAAGTTTAGGAGGCAGAGAGTCTCAAGCAAGAAGAACTCAGGGAGCCCCATGCCCAGACAGATCATAATTAATATGCAAAATATTAAAGGCAAAGAGGGAATCTTAAAGGCAACAAGAGAAAGGCAATTTGTTACCTACAAAGTGTTAGGCTTGCCATGGAGGAACACACAAAGACAGATGAGAAGGTAAAGGTAATTTTATTAGGGCATCTGAATCAGATGGTTAAAACATCTGAGTACAGATGGGCTGAGCTCAGAATGCATCAGCACTGAGTGACTGGGGAGGAAGTCTCTTTATAGGGTGTAGGGAGGGAAATTTTTTGTGCACATGTGATTTTTCTGAGTAGGAGTAGAGAGTTACCAGGCATGAAGAACAGGTTGTTGTTTGAGTTCACCTAAAAGTTACTTTCTCATGCAGGGGAGGGGTAAGCCCTCAGGAACATTACATTTTTGTCCAAACCTAACATTCCAGGCTTTTTGTTTTAAGGAGTGGGGGCAGAGGTCAGAGGTTGTTTCTTTAGTAACTGCTTCTTGCTGGAAGGGGGCATCAGAATCAAAGGGAGATGGAATTCCGTAGCAGTCAGCTGGTGTGTGGTATGGATCCCTTGAAGTCTGGGCAGGTGTCTGATATTGTTCAGAGGTTTGCAGTAATATTATTTCAATAGACTGGTTCATGAAGTCTCATGGACAATCCTGGAGAAATGAGGAGACTTGGCGCAGGGGCCAACCTTTAAAGAAAGTAATAGAATGATTATGGGAGCTGTGAGAGAGAGTAAGAGAGAAAGTAGCCAGGATCACGCATTCCAGGACAGGTAAGTAGGGGCTTTAGGAGTTGTAAAAGAGGTTTCTAGCCTATGTGTAGAGAATTATGAATAGTTTTTAAGATTTGGAGGGCCTGATCCTGGGAAAGATATATTTTCCTTGAAGTTTTAACAAGGTTGTTCTTGGGCAGCCCCTTGAGTAAGGAGGGATTCCTGCTCCTGGGGACTGTATTGTGGAGTGAGGTGGGGGATGGCTAAGAGCCGTGGCCTTGAGGGCTCCTTTTGTGCCACTGTCCTTGCTTTGTGGTCTGCCCTGTTGTTGCCCAGCATTATGGGGCTGTTTCCAACTTGCTATCCTTTACCGTGTATAACAGCTGCTGCTCTAGGAAGGCATGCTGCTTGTAAGAGTTTAAGAATTAAAGGAGCGGTAGTGATGGGAGAGCCTTTTGTTGTTAGGAATTTCATTTCTTCCTAAATGAGGGCATGTGAGAAAGATGTGGAATGCATATTTAGAATCTGTGTAGATTTTAGCCATTTGATTAGTAGAATATGGGTGAGAGTAATTAATTATGCCTTTTGAGGAGTTCCTACAGGGAGGGCCTCTGCTTCAATGACTTCTGTCAGTGATACTACAGCATAACCTTTTACCTTTTCCCTTGCTGTGAGTAGGAGCTCCTATCTATAAACCAAGCATGGTGGGCATCTGGTAGTGGTCTATCTGTAATGTGTGGAAAGTGGGGTCTTTTGTGGTTTAGAATTTCACTGCATGAATGAGATGTTTTCTTGTTGGGGAGAGGTAAGAGAATAGCTGGGCTGAGCATTTGGCATTTCTCTAGGGTGATGTGTGGAAAGGCAATGAATGCTATATGAAAAGTTTGTAACCTGGACAGGTGTAAAGCTTGAGTAGCTTTATGGGACAGAAGATCAGAGAGATTGTATGAGTAGTAGATGGGATGAGTGAGAGAATAGTATAAGACCAGGTGTATTGGTGAGACAGCCTGGTTTATGATGTGGAGATCCTGGACTAGGTGGTAGGAGCCATCAGGTTTTTTAACTAGAAGGATAGGAGTGTTGAAGGGAGAGTTAGTGGTGAATAAGAGATTCTGGGAGAGGAGTCTATTGATTATGGATTGAAGTCCCCTCCTACTCTCTATAGAAAAGGAGTATTGTTGACATGGGTATGATGGGGCCCATAGCTCTATCTGGACAGGTTGATGGAGCTGAGCAATAGATGGGGTTGTTGTGTCCCAGACTTTGGGTGTAACTATTGTTGTGGGCAATGGAAGAGTATTTGATTCAAGACTAATAAGGAGTAGGATGAGCCTGGCCGGGCGTGGCTCAGTGGTTGAGCATTGACCTAGGATCCAGGAGATCACAGTTTGATTCCCGGTCAGGGCACATGCCTGGGTTGCAGGCTCCATCCCCAGTAGGGGGCATGCAGGAAGCAGCCAATCAATGACTCATTATTGATGTTTCTATCTCTCTCTCTCCCTCTCCTTTCCTCTATGAAATCAATAAAGATATATTTTTTTTTAAAAAAAGAAGTAAGATGAGGGAAGGGTCAAAGTTTGAGGTATGGGGAAAAATCGTAAGGGAGGCTCTAATTTTATACACAATGTCTCTTCTTAAGATTGGGGTAGGACAACTGGAGAGAATGAGGAAGGAGTAGCTAAAGGGGGTCCCAAGGAGGAAGCAATTAAGAGGAGATGTTGCTATAGGTTTGGAGACAAGGCGGTCAACCTCCACAATAGAGATCTGAGAGGGACTGGAGGGGCCTGCAAATTCAGATAAAGCCAAATAAGTGGCCTCCATGTCTCTATAAGAAAAGAGATCAGCTTACCTTCAACTGTTAGAGTTACCTGGGGCTCTGATGGAGTGATCAGCGTGGGGGCCATGGGGCCTGGCATCCTCAGTTTTTTGTGACCAGGCCTAGGAGGCTAGGCAGAGTGAGACCAACTGCTCCAGCTGTTCAAAGGGAAGGGATGAGGCCTTCCCTTGAGGGGACTGGTTGCAGTCAACCTTCCAGTGGCCCTTTTTGCCACAGCAAGGGGCCTGAAGGAGGACGTGGGTTATGAGAGGACTTTGCCCAATGGCCCTCTTTATTGCATTTAAAGCAGGGGCCAGGGGGTGCCCTTGCTTCCTTGCCCTATGGTTGCTGCTGTTTATCTCCTTTGGAACCCTGGATGGTTGCTGCTAGCATTTGGTATTTTGCTTGATTTCTCTTTTTCTTTTCTTCTTGGGCCTCCTCATCTTGGTTATTATTTTCAGGAGATCTTTTTGCAAGGTTTGAGGGCCTTCCTACTGTTTCTGTAATTTGCACCTGATATCAGGGAATATAAAATGCATATTCAATAATAAAAGACCCTCCTGAGAGGCTGGACCAAGAGAGGAGAATTTTTGGAGTCTCCCTTAGGCAAGAGAAAAATAAGGACAGTTTTTCATCTGGGCCCTGGCTGATTTCCTTATGTTTCTCAAAATTAAAAGCCTCATAGGCTGTTTTCCAGAGTTCTGCCAGGAGGCACATAACCATGTGGATCTGATTTGTACTGCCCGGGTTGTTTGACAGCTCTAGTTGGGGTCCTTCTGGGGAACAGCTGTCTGTCCTACAGGTTTGTCATTGTCCTGGTGATGTTATTCATCAGCATGGGCCTGGGCAGCCATCCATACCCCTTCTTTCTCTTCTGGGCACAGGATAGATGTTAGAATAATGTAGATGTTATGACAGGTGAGGCCATAGGACTGGGTAAGGTATTCAAACTCCTTAATGTGTCTTATCAGGTCATTAAAAAAAGGACCCTAGGTGTTTCTCAATCTAGACAGGTTGGACATGAAAAAAGGAATATGAACTCAAACTATGTCCTCGACCCCTGCAACCTCTAGTGAAGGGAGGATCGGTGCCAGGGTAGAAGTTAAATTTTTTGAAGAGGGGTTCTGGGAGGATTTACAGTGGGTATTGGGGGACATAAGGTGGATTTAGCATTTCAGTCCTCAGGACCAGAAGGAGAGAAGGCTCCCTGGGCCTGATCTGGGAGATCGAAAGAGGGGCAGCAGGGGGAGGCACATAGGGTGGAGGAGGTCTGTGGTAGGTAAGGTCAAAAGATGATTCAGAGCAGTACTCTCAAGGTGTGTTTGGAAAGCTCTTTAGAGTGAAGGAGGAGAATTTGGTAGGTGGAACAGGACTGGCAGAGGGAAGGTCGAGAGCAAAGAGTAAAGAAGGACTGGACGTAGGGGATTTCTGACCACTTTCCATTACAGTAATTGTCAAGGTCCCAGAGAGTGTTAAAATCAAAAGTTCCATTTTCTTGCCACTGAGACTCATCATATAATTTGTATTGGGGCCAAGCAATGTTGCAATAGAACATAAGGTGCTTGGGCCTCATATTCCCTGCAAGGCCAACTGCTCATGGTTTTTAAGGAGGCAGCTGAGAGGGGTGGTCTTTGGGGGGGGGAAACAGAAATTGCCCATGGTGAGAATGAGTGCAGTGAGGGAGAAATGAGAAGGTGAGTGACTGATCCCTTACTGGGGGTGACTGTTTAAGGCAAGTATCCTTACCAATAAAGGAATCACCCCGAGAGAAGAGAGGGTTCCTCTAGATGGGGCATCCCCAGTGCTGGAGGACCCTGGTCCAGAGACTGAGGATTCTTCTGGCCTAGCACTAGGATTTCTGAGCGTAAGGAGCAGAGAGAGTCAGAAGACTTGAGAGGTGAAGGTCATTCACCCAAAAATGATCTGCTGGTGCAGTGTGTGGAAGTCAGTAATGGAAAAAGAAATCCCCGATCCGGTGTCCTGTTCGGCTGGCTCAGGAGGGTCAGCAAAGGGGGTTTGCACTGTCCAGGCTGGGGTCTCAAACAGGATTTAGAGGGAAGCCCAAGACAAGCTTCTGCTGCCTACCACTCTCCAAGCTGCCAGTTTGGGATGGTCCATGCCCTGGACTATGGCTATCCATACTCACTCAACCCTCCCAGGTTTTGGCACCAAATGTTAGGCTTGCCAAGGAGAAACACAAGAAGCCAGATGAGAAGGCAAACCAATTTTATTAGCGCATCTGAATCAGATGGTTAAAGCATCTGAGTACAGATGGGCTGAGCTCAAAATGGCATCAGCACTGAGTGGTTGGGGAGGAAGTCTTTTTATAGGCTATAGGGAGGGAAATTTTTGGCACATGTGTGGTTTTTCTGAGCAAGAGTAGAGAGTTACCAGGCATAAAGAACAGGTTGTTGTTTGAGTTCATCTAAAAGTTACTTTCTCATGCAGGGGGGATGGTGTGCCCTCAGGAACATTAGTTTTTGTCCAAACCTAACACAACGTAGCTCCCATAAGGCTGTCAGCTGATTTCTCATCAGAAACTCTACAGGCCAGAAGGGAATGCATGAAATATTCAAGGTAATAAAAAAGCAAGGACCTGAAACAAATACTACTCTATCCAGCAAGGTTATCATTCAAAATAGATGGTGAAATAAAGAGCTTCCCAGACCAAATAAAAAGCTAAAGGAGTTTATCACCACCAAACCAGCATTGCAGGAAATGTTAAAGGGATGGCTGTAATTAGAAGTAGAAATATATAGAGAGAGGAACATGGATATAAAGAATTAAAGTGGCAAAAAATAAGTACCTATCAATCATAATCTTAAATATAAATGGATTACATGCTCCAATCAGAAGACACAGGGTAGCTGAATGAATAAGGAAACAAGACCAAAATATTTGCTGTCTACAAAAGACCCACCTCAGAACAAAAGACTCGCAGAGGCTGAAAAAAAGAAAAAAACAAACAAACAAAAATACTTCTGGAAGACTTTAAGGGAGAGATAGACAGCAATGCAGTCATAGTAGGGGACTTTAACATTCCACTGACTTTACTGGATAAATCTTCCAGGCAAAAAATCAACAAGGAAACAGTGACTCTAAATGACATGATAACTCAGGTGGATTTTACAGAACATTTCACCCTAAAGCTGCAGAATACACATTCTCCTCAAGTGCACATGAGACATTCTCCAAGATAGACTACATGTTTGGATACAAAACAAAGGAACTCTACAAGTTCAAAAAGGTTGAAATCTTATCAAGCATATTCTCAGACATGTATACCATGGAATACTGTGCAGCTGTAAAAAAGAAGAACCCTTTATCTGTTGAGACAGCATGGTGGAACCTGGAGGGTATTATGCTAGGTGAAGTAAGCTAGAAAGAGAAAGAAAAGTATCACATGATCTTACTCATATGTGGAATCTGTTGAAAAAAATAATCTGATGAACAAAATAGATCCAGAGACAGAAGCATGGAGCATAGTGACAAATCTCAGAGGGAAGGTGAGGTGGGTGGGTGGGGAGAGATTAACCTATGTGCATAATCCATGGACACAAACAATAGTGTGTTGAAGGCCTGGAGGGTGGCAGTGCACAGCAAAAGAAATCATCAACAAAATGCAAAAGGGCCCAGTGTATAGGAGAACAAATTTGCCAATCACCTGTGAAGGGGTGAATATCCAAAATATATAAGGGACACATACAACTTAACAAAAGGAAGACAAAAAATTCAATTAAAAATTAAGCAAAAGACCTAAATAGACAATTCTCCAAAGTGGAGAAGTGGTGGCCAAGAGAAAGATGAAAAAATGCTCAAAGTCACTAATCATGAGAGAGAGATGCAAATTAAAATAACAATGAGGTATCCCTTCACACCTGTCAGAATGGCTACCATCAACAAATCAATATACAACAAGTGCTGGTGAGAATGTAGAGGAAAGGGAACCCTAGTACACTGCTGGTGGGAATCCAGACTGGTGCAGCCACTATGGAAAACAGTATGGGGTTTCCTCAAAAAATTAAAAATGGATCTGCCATTTGACACAGTGATCTTACTTCTAGAAATATATCATAAGAAACCTGAAACTCCAATCAGAAAAAACTTATGCACCCCTATGTTCATAGAAGCACAATTTACAATAGCTAAGATCTAGAAACAACCCAAGTGCTCATTAGTAGATGAGTGGATAAAAAAGCTGTGGTGCATTTATTCTGTGGACTACTATGCAGCTGTAAAGAAGGAGGATCTCTTACCCTTTGAGACAGCATGGAGGGACCTGGAGAGTATTATGCTAAGCAAAATAACCCAATCCATAAAAAGATAAGTATCACATGATCTCACTCATATATGGACTCTACAGAATAAAATAAACTGGTGAACAAAATAGATCCAGAAACATAGAAGCATGAAACAGACTGACAATTCTCAGAGGGAATGCTGGAGTGGGTGGGTGGGAAGGGATTAACCAAAGAATTTAAAGACCTGTATGCATGACCCATGGGCACAGACAATAGTGTGGTGAAGGCCTGGAGCAGATGAGCGGGTGCAGGGTGGTGGTGGGTCAATGTGGGGAAAAGGGAATATTTGCAATACTTTCAACAATAAAGATAAATTTAAAAAAGAAAAAAAGAATGTGTAATATATATTCGGGAATTATTACTGAAACCATAGTCTGACAAATTCATACATACATAGTACGAAGGAACAAAAGCTACAGTCAGACTAATTTAAATTTTTTCCTAATAAAGCTTCAAATGTGCAACCCCATCTTCGCCACAGAAGTCCCACCTTATAGGGTTATTGTGCAGTTAAAATAAGTTGATTCTTGGAAAGTTCTGAGAACAATGCCTGATGTAGTGGGAGGACTCAATATTTGTTAACTAGTATTAGTAATAGTACAATAAAAATTAAATATTTTTCAATAAAACCCTTATAAATATTTTATTTACTTTTCATGAATTAAAAACTGGGAATCAACAACACTAAAAATATTTGTTTAGCCCATCTGGTGTAGCTCAGAATTTGAGCATCAACTTATGATACAGGAGATAGAAGTTAGATTTCTGGTCAGGGCACATGCCTTGGTTTCAGGCTCAATCTCCAGCAGGGGGCATGCAGGAGGCAGCCAATCAATGACTCTCCCATAACTGATGTTTCTATCTCTCTTTTCCTTTCCCTTTCCCTCTCTGAAATCAATAAAAATATATTTTAAAAAATATTTTTTCATTTTAAAATTCATTCATACATTCAGGCAACAAACATCTATGAAGCTAGTACTTCCTTACTAGCATACTGTGGATGGAAAGACAATCAAGACAACATATTTATTCTTAAGAAGCTAACTCTAGTGTGGGATCTGATCATCATAGCACCTATAAGACCTAAAATTCTTCATTGCACATATTTGATTTATAACTATCTCTGTTAGACTGTAAGCTCCTTGAGGGCCAAACTATTTCACATCCATGTTTATATCTCTGTCAGCTAGAACAGAGTCTGCCACCTAATATACTCAATTTATGAATGTGACTTCACATCAAAAACTCCAACTATAAATACTTTAAAATGTGGAATGTGATATAACAAACATTCTTTTAAACACATTGCTGAGCTTGTAAGAGAAAAATGAAATTCTCCACCTGCCAACTTCAAAGCTGGATTGGAAACCAGAGCTGTAAGCTCATGTGTTGATGATGCAGCTACTCTGGGTGATGGTGCTCATCTCAGAAACAAAAGACTTGGGTTTTAATGCCAGGAGACAGGGTGAACTGCTAATGAATGGATTTCATAAAGAAAAAATATTAAATCCAGAGGAACAATCATGAAGCAAGAAGTTGGTAGAGTTGTGTAATTATAAATAAGGTTTGATTGAGTAAAATATTATCTATTATGATTAATAGGGGGACAAAGAAACAAGGTGAATTAAAATATTGACACAGCATGTAAGGTGGAGGAAGAAAGAGATAATGATCTAATTTAGACTTTGTTAGGTCAAGTATACAAACAAAAAATTTAAAGGTAACCTTTAATAAATACATAATATAATTTCTAAACCAGTAGAGAATTTAAAAATAGGTTAAAAACTCTTCCCTGGGCTGGTGTGTCTCAGTTGATTGAGTATTTCCCCATGAACCAGAAGTCCCCAGTTAGATTATGGTCAGGGGTTTCAGGCTTGATCCCCGGTGAGGGGTATTCAGGAGGCAGCCAATTGATTGATGTCTCTCTCTCCTTCTCCCTTTATCTCTCTCTAAAAATCAATAAAACCATATTTTTTTAAAAAGAAAATGTAATTTAGAAAAAAAAAAAAGGTCAAAAAACCCCTCAATAATTGATAGCAGGCAGGAAAGAAAAAATAGAAAAATGTGGGAAATTGAAAGCACTATATAAGACAGCAGGCATTAATCCTAATCACAGTATTAAAATAAAATAAGTGCATATGGCTTAAATTTACAATTAGAAATAGCATTTTTAAAATTGGATTTCAAAAATCTAGGATATGCTATTTAAAGACACTTAACAAAAAAAGCTCAGAAAAGTTAGGAAAAAGTAGAAAAAGAAATACCAAGGAAATACTAAATGAAAAAGAAAGTTGATATATCTATTGATATATCTATATTAACTTCAGAAAAATAACCTAAATGCCAAGACTTTAATGTATATGCAACGATACAATGTCAGTTATAATTGTAAGCCTTATGTAAGTTACATTTGAAGTATAAGTGTACATACACTTGTGAGGAGTTAACCATTTGTCAGAACAAAGATCTTAGAAATGTTTTGTGATTTAGACTATGAGCATGAATTATAGTCAAATATACTAATATTAATCCCAATAGATAACACACAGTGATAACAACTTTTATTATCTGCCAGTCACTATATAAATACATTTCATAATTTAAATTTTAATCAGTCCTCTAAGATACTCTCACTGCTTTCCATCTTAAAGTTGAAGAAGCTGAGGCTTATGGAAATTAAAAGATTTATTCTGTGACATGAGCCATCTGGGACTCACATCCATGCTTGTCTGATTCCATAATAGTGACTTTTAACTATGTTTTTCTGTGATGTTGGTTGGCCCAGAAACTTCTTGATAGATAAGTGAAGAGCCTCAGAGGCAGATGAGGGCAGCTCAAAGTGGAAATGAAGATCCCACTGACCAGGAGCTGTGACTAAATATTCACTTGTGTGTCATACAACAATGTAGAAGGACCCAAGAAAAAGCACCATTGCCTCTTTTAGAGTCTTTTATTTCAGTTGGGAAACTCAAACAACTGGAGCCCCAAGAGGCCATTGATGTCTCTCCTGGGATGCAAGTCCTGAGTGTGAGCAGCAAACTCACCTGTCTTGCTATCCCTAGGGCCACCACAAATAACTGTCCCCTGTGTAAGGGTGACAAGACAAGGAACCCATTACCAGGATACACAGATTCATCATCCCCAGCAGAAAGAGAAGGAATCCTTTTCTAAACTCACACAAAGAGGCTGAATGGGCTAGTGGCACTTATGGCTGTTTCTTTTAACCCTGGTAGCCTAAGCACCAGAGATATATCCGAATCCTCCTCTTTCCCACACATAGACTTTTTAGGGGTCTATGAAGGCTGCTTTGAAGATTTGTCTCAACTAGAAAACTCTGCTTCAGTTAGAACATCTTAAAATTGATGTCTTCTGATTGGCATAAATCCATTCAGGTCCTTCTGAGTTTCCCAGTGCAAATATGCAACATGCTTGAAATTATGATTGCCTCAGATAGCAGTGAGTGCTGCTGAAAGCATCTTTAACATCAATCATGCAACAGGAGTGGGACTGTTAAATGCCTTGTACATCTGGCCTCTTCTCCTGACCCCATTTTTCAGACAGGAATCTAATATGAGCCACACCATGGACACTTGGGAGCTTGTTCAGCATATCAATGTCTAACTTTAAGGTTATATAGTTCATCCTGTGTTTAAGCACAGCACTGGTCTCTTTAACTCCAGTTTACTTGGTCCCACATTTGTTTTATCCATATGAATTTGTTTTCAAAATGTATTTTGGAAGGTCAGAGAGAATAACATCATTAATTAATCAACTATATCCTGGGCACATATTACTTGTGTGATACTCTTTTCAGTTTTGAGGACACAATGGCAAATCTAGTATTCTGGTTCTCACTGAGCTGACCTTTAATTTACAGACAGTGAACAAGTGAACACGCAAATATATGCAATATGAGGTGGTGATACATGCTATGTGGGAAAATAAAGTAGGATAAGGCATATTGGGAGCACTGGTAGGAAATGCTGTTTTATGTGGAGTATTCAGAGAAAGCTATGGTGATACATGGCACAGGTGGGAGGAGGAGCAGGGAGTGGAGAGGAGAGGACAAGAAAAGAGAGGGTGAGCCATGTGGAACATGTGGAAGCTGGTGAAAGACCATTCTAAGCAAAGACATACAAGAATTACCAAGGTCCTGAGGCAGCAGCCTGCCTGGTATTTTCCAAGAAGGATATAGAGGCTAGTGTGGCTGAAAGAGAATGAGAGGTGGGCACACAGAAGTGGAGGTCCAAGAGGGAAATGGATCATGCAGTCCTGTAGACTGTGGGAAAGCCTCTGGGTTTCAGGGAACCACGTCAGTGTTTTCTTTCTAGATTTATTAATGCCTCTCATGTCAATTTCCACAAGCCTCAGTTTCTTCATTTGTGATTTCCTTCCTCTAATGAGATGCAAAGCCTTGAAATATTTGAGCAGAGGAGTGACAAGATCTGATTTAGTTCTAATAGAGTCCTCTGCAATAGCAAAGCAAATTTATATCTTCCACTGGATAAAGAATCATATTTTCCATATAGAAGGTTTGTTTAAAAAATACATTAAATTTTAAAAAATTGGATTTTCCAGCCCGGCTGACATGGCTCAATGGTTGAACATAGACCTATGATCCAGGAGATTGCAGTTTGATTCCATCAGGGCACATGGCCAGGTTGCTGGCTTGACCCCCAGCAGGGGATATGCAGGAAGCAGTGATCAATGACTCTCTCATCATTGATGTTTCTTCCTCTCTCTCCCTTTCCCTTCCTCTCTCTGAAGTCAACAAATGTGTGTGTGTGTGTATATATATATACACACACACATATATACACACACACAAGTTGTATTTTCTAGGGTCATTTCTATGCACCATTTTCTGGATTTACCAGGAAGTGCAGTGATACTTAAAATGCATCCAAACACTTATTATTGACATAAAATAAGAAGTAAACACCAAAACAAAAATAATGGAGTCTGATTTTTCCCTTTTTTCAGCTCTTCAGCCTTTATTTATAATTCAGTCAATAGTTTTGGAAAATAAAAAATATTTTTGAGCTGAATAAAAGGTATGGAATCAAATTATGAGGCTTGGGTTCAGTTATATTAAAAAGAGCCTGATAAACCTGGAGTACATCATAATTAAATCAGAAAATAAAAGTTAGAACTCTAATGAATAACTGAAGAGAAATATAATCTTAACTTTCAATGATCATCAGTTTTGGAAATATTGGGTGTTCATAGCTACACTCAATTTGAAATTTGCATAAAATATAATCCCTGCTTTACTTGAATCAGAATGATATATTTGAATACCAACATTTTCTCTCTCTTCCTTTTGACTTTTTGATAATTTTTTATTCTGTACACTTAAGAAATCTATTGGGATGAAAAGTAAAATATGTATGCCTTAAGAAAGTTGTTAATAAATTATGATTGTGCTTCCTCTGAACTTGAACTGCAGTCCAACAGAATTTCCCTGCATTGAAGAACATTTTTCCCCTCATATTACTATATTCTTAAATATTTTCTTTTAATTAATTTAACTCAACACATTTATTTGCACATTTTGAAAGTTTAAATATTTAATATTACAGTATGAATGCTGGGAGAAAGTTAAAAAGAGGGCAATGATAAAGATCCAGACATCTATTGTTCCTCTGAGAAAAATTTAAAAACAAGAAACATTCAATTATATTTCAAGATGGTTTGTCAAAAAAACATAGTCAATAAACTGTGGAAATGCAAACAACCAGCTGTTCGAGCCAAGAAAGAGATAAGGTCAGCAAAATTGCTGACCATGCTGAAAAAAAGCCAAAGGGCTTAAAGAGAATAAAAAGCTTTTTCAAATATATTGAAAAAGAAATAGAGCACGAGGAAGTCAGACTAAAAATGAATAAGGAGGGAGAAATCCATGTAAGATAAAGTGGCTCCAGACAGAAGTGTTTTTAAAAATCTGTGTCTCACGAAGTAAACACACTTTGGATAACTGAGATATAATGAAGACCTGGTTTATTAGAAAATGATGTAGGCAGCTAATGGTATTTTTGTATACTAACACTCAGAACTTAGATTCTCAGATGTGACTGCTGCTACCTGCTCTAAAATGTCTATAAAGTATTTTGTTATCTAAGCTACTACCTTTATCCAGGACTGAAACCTGATTCTGTTTTCAACCCCTGAATACCTGCATAAAATTAAAAATCAAGTAGAGTGTCCAAAGTCTCAAAGGACTTACAAAAATACCAGGACACCAAGGCCATTAGTTTTAACTCTACTTTTGCCATTGGCTTCTTCAGTGTCACTGTAACCAAAACCTACATTTGTTTTCTGATCTATAAGGATGACTTTAATCACCTGACAACAATATGTGGCTCAATAGAGTTTAGCATGTATCATAAACATAATGTGTTTGTGAAATATACAATTAGGAAAGAGAATGGATTCAAGTCATTAAGAATTAAGTTACTGAGTTTAATCAACCCACAGAGGCAATGTGCGTAAGTGCTTCGATGCATTGTCTATGGAGACAAACAATTTGGTTTGAACTCTTCTCTTACTGTTTACTGGCTGTGTAACTAACGGCTAATGACTTGACTGCTCTGGACCTTCATTTATTCATTTGTAAAATTAGACTTATCTATTATGAGGGTGAAAATAATATAATTTATACAGTGCTCAATAATGCCAGCTATTATTATTACTGTAAAATCTTCCTACAATCAAAAAGAGAATGTTAGAATTCCAAGAATGCATTTGTGTGAGAAGAAAATGAGCTTAGAAAAGCTGGGCTTAACATATATTTTAAGAATATAGTAATTCCAAATAGAAGTTGAATCACTGTAATTTAAACCAGTGTTCCAGAGCCTGGCATAGGTCTACATACCTCAAAGGTAATGACTAAGTATTGAACTTTGCCTTATGGGACAGAAGGAGAGCTGGAAAAAGCAATGAGACTAAAAAAAATTTCATTATTTTGTCAACAATAAGATGGACCATGAATTCATAAATCTCATAGAGATCGTGAGAAGTCATCTAGTTGGGTACAAATGGAACCCACATTGAAGGTATCTAAAGCTATGCATTTGTTTTTCTGTGCCTGTATACTAATGGAGAGAGTATTGGACACTTTCCAGAATGATCAATTTACTTGTTCAAGATATCCAGGGTTGAGCCAGATCGGGGCTCTGGACACCTCTCCATTGGCCACAGTACATACACTCTGTGGTTGAGAAGACATTTAAAAGATACAGGAGGAAGAGGGAAGATGGCAGCACTTTGACAAGAAGCAGAGCACCCTTGCTTCCAAGCATGGACTGGATTTACAGCTAAAATACTGTGTAGCCAGCTTGGAAAAACAAGTGAAATATACCTGAGTAGACATATTTCAAGTAAGGAGCACTGAAGTAACATCATAGAGGCTGGTAAGAGAGGGGATGTGTAGAGAGGGGGAGTTCCCCCTGAAGCCAGTGTTCAGTTGTGAGGCCCAAGAATGAGAAGCTGCAAAGCTCCTGCCCCTTGGGAGTGGGGACTGGCATCCAAAAGCTGGGATCTTAAACCCGGAGTGGAAGAGAAGAAAAGGAGAACCCATACACAGTGGGCAGAAGGAACAAGGGGTAAAGAGTGCCTGTGAAGGCCCAGCCAGGTGTGGCTCAGCGGTTGAGCATCTACCTAGGATCCAGGCGATCGGGGTTCAATTCCTGGTCAGGGCACATGCCCCGGTAGCGGGCTTGATCCCCAGTAGGGGGCGTGCAAGAGGCGGCCAATCAATGACTCTCTCATCATTGATGTTTCTATCTCTCTCTCTCCCTCTCCTTTCTTATCTCTGAAATCAATAAAGATATATTTAAAAAAAAAAAAAAAAACTAAAAAAAAAACAGTGCCTGTGAGGAAAGTCTACATTTTCCCATTCAAACAATGCACCTGATGGTGGCAGCCAGGGAAGGAGAGTTTCACCCTGGGTACTGATTGTAGGAAAGGCTGTCCAGTAGGGTGTGGCCTCTGAATAGAAAAGGGCCTAAGGGCTGCACTCAGCAGTGACCTACAGAGACTCTCTGCTTTCCGTAAGGCATGGTGTAGAACCCCAGAAATCATTTGAACTATGTGGCACAGGGAAAGGGAAGAGAGCCCTCTTGCCACCAGAGAGGGACAGGAACTGCCAGTGGGGTAGACCTGTACCCCATCCACCAGCACTGCTGGTGGGGTGAATATGGAATTTTTTACTTGCTCTGTGGGGAGCTGGGGTAGAACACAATAAGCTTCTCCAGTTTTACTGAGATGACCTGTGCAGGGGAGCTGCATGGGGCTGACTTTGTGACCCCTCCTGCTTGGTACCAAGTCTCGAGGGTGATGAAACCTCACAGGGAGGGTTCTCTGCCTGTGTGTTGCTTTGTGTACTTTTGGATTTTTTAGTCAACTTCTTGGCTTGCACTGGGGAGACAGGCCAGTGAAAGCTGAGATTTGTGTCTGCATTGTGGAGAGTTTGAACTCAGCATCCTGTAAGATCAGCCAACAAGATCTGGAAAAGGAAGGGCAGAGCATGCTTACCTCTCTTGTAGGCTAAGAGCACAGCCCCCAATAAGAAAGGGGCTGGTTCAGCTCACTGAAGACCCAGATATCCCCCACAGGGCACAGTCCTGAGAGGGAAGGGAGAATAGCTTACAGGATAATGTTATTAGAATAAGACTCTCAGGGATTACTTATTGTTTGGGAACTGGAGGAAAAGCTTAAACCCCCTTCTGGGGACTAGGAAGGTAACGTGCTCACCAGAGGCTCTTTGGACAAAACCTACTGAGCCCAGGCAACTGAAACCGCCTATACAGAAAAGGCAACAGACTGAATTCAACCTGAACCCGCAACAGGCAAAATGTATGGGGAACCAGAATTGGAAGATATGGCAGAGATTGAAGAGTTGGCTTTGAAGCAGAGACTAACTTCCCCACAATGAGTTCCTGACAGCAAAATTTTGAAGTAAGGGAGCAATATCCCAAGCTACACTAGCTGGCCTATAACCTAAAGACTCTTCAGAAGACTCTGGAGGAAGATTAGGCAACCACAAGGGGGAAGCAAAATAGCTGACAGGCAGAGGTGGTCCACAGAGAGCCTCAGACCACCCAACTACCTAAGGACACCAGAGCAAAACCTAGACAACTCCTCACATTGGGTGACACACAAGTACCTCCCAGGCGACCTGAAATCAGCATACAAAACAGTGAACCTTGGACAACATAAGCTGGGCAGATGAAACTCATCTGATTTGACTTTTTTTTTTTTTTTAGAAAAGAAAGGAAAAGGAGAAAAAAAATCCTTTTAATTTTTCAATTGTTTAAAACAATTTTAATTAAATTTTTAAAAAATTGTTTTGTCTTGCTTTGCTTGGTTTTTTGCTTTGTTATGTTTTGTTTTGTTCTGTTTTCAAGATTTTCTTGATATTCTCTGCTTTATTGCTGGAATATTATCATTATAACCAATAAATTCATTGCTTTTCTCTGTTTCCCCATATATCTTATTGGCCTTCTTTCCTGCCCTTGCTTTACCTCTCTCTTGCTCTTTGTTCCATTGGCATAACTTTCTTTTTATTTCTTTTTCTCCCATTTAGTCCCTGTCTTCCTGTCTTTTTGTTTGTTTGTGTTTGTCTTTTTATTTTTATTTTTTCAACCATTTTCCTATTTCTACTCTCTACCCTTTTCTGCTTTCCCTTCTTTCCTTTGAGAACATTTTCTCTACCACTTTTATCTCCCAGTAGCTTCTTTATTTTTACTTTTTATTTAATTTTATTTTGGTATTTAATTTCTTTTTACTACTAGCAATGATATCCTTTCTCTCTTTCTCTCTCTCTCTTTATCATTTTTTGCTTTAACATTTGTGTTCTTGCTTCATTCTCTCAATTCTACTTTCTCTTGAGTTGTTTTCATTGTGATTGTCAAGATATTTTGTAAGTTACTCTTTGATTTACGGAAATTTGGTTGTGTTTTGCTTTGCCCTATCAGCACCTGTACAACAACTCACATGATGTGTTTGTGACTAAATCTCACATTTAGACAACCTGAGAGGAGAGTCCTCCCAAGAATGGGTAAACAACAACTTAGACCCAATCACAATAGGAGAGCCAAAAGAACCCACAAAAGGGACATACCTAGAGCAAATAGAACAGAAATATAAGGAAAACAGAACTCTGGGTCACACTGGACATTCACTACAAAATCCCACCCCACAAGACTGGGAGAGAGCAAATATGTCTAATATACAAATAAAAACACTAATAGTCACTAAAATGGAAAGACAAAGAAACAAACCCAGCAAAAAAAAAAGAAAAAAGGAAAAAATCAACAGAAAAATACCTTGATAGGATGGAATTATGCAAGTAATCAGAAATAAAGTTCAGATAAATGGTTTTAAAGATGCTCAAGAAAATTAATGAGGACCACAATATACTTAATGGGAAGGTTCAAGAACTTAGTAAAAGCATGAAAAAAGTGCAAGATATGATACTTAAGACCAGTCATAAATGAAGAATACTGTATTTGATATCAAGAATACACTGGAAGGAATTAAAAGCAGGATCAATGAGGCAGAGGATAGAATAAGTGAATTAGAAGATAAGGTAGAATAAAACAAAATCAGAGCAGCAAAAAGAAAAAAACACTTAAAAAGCATGAGGACCGTCTAAGGGAAGTTTGGGACAACATGAAGAAAAACAACATTTGCATCATAAGGGTGCCAGAGGTGGAGGAAAGTCAGCAAGAGATAGAGAGCCTGGTGGAGGAAATGATGACAGAAAACTTCCCTACGCCAGTGAGAGGAAAGCCACACAAGTTCAGGAAGCACAGATGGTTCCAAACAGAAAGAACCCAAAGAGACCCACTCCAAGACACATCATAATTAAAATAGCAAATGTTAAGGGCAAAGAAAGGATATTAAAGACTACAAGAGAGAGACAAGCAGTGACCTACAAGGGAGTCCCCATAAGGCTGATAGCAGATTTCTCATCAGAAACACTTCAAGCTAGAAGGGAGTGGCATAAAATTATCAAAGCAATGAAAAGCAAGAACCTGCAACAAGACTACTTTATCCAGCAAGGCTATCACTCAAAATTGAAGATGTAAAAAAAAGGTTCCAAGACAAAAGAAGGCTAAAGGAGTTCAGTACCACCAATGCACCATTGAAAGAAATGCTAAAAGGACTGCTTTACAAAGAAGAAATATTGAGAGAAAGGTACATCAGCATTTCATACCAAAGCAGCAGAATACATATTCTTCTCAAGCACACATGGAAACATTCTCAAAAATAGAACACATGTTAGGGCGCAAGACAAGTGTCTACAAGTTAAAGAAGATTGAAGTTATAATAAGCATCTTCTCAATTCACAATGACATGTAACTAGAAATCAATCACAATAAAAAAACTCAAAAATATTCAAACACATGAAGGCTAAATAACATGTTATTAAACAATAAATAAGTAACCAATGAGATCAAGGGAAAATAAAAAACTTCTTGGAAAAAAATTAAAATGAACAATAAACAACCAAAACTATGGGACACAGCAAAAGTAGTCCTGATAGAAAAGTTCATAGCATTAGAAGCATACCTCAAGAAACAAGAATAAGCTCTTCTAAACCATGTAAAACAACAACTAAAAGAATTAGAAAGAGAACAGCAAAAAAACCCCGAGGAAGAAAAAGGAAGAAAATATTAAAGTCCAGAGCAGAAATTAATGACATACAGACTAAAAAAACAATAAAAAAAGATCAATGAAACCAAGAGCAGATTCTTTGAAAGGAAAAATAAGATTGATGAACTTTTAACCAGACTCCCCAAGAAAAAAAGAGAGAGGACACAAAAAAATAAAATCAGAAATGAAAGAGGAGATATAACAACAGACCCAACAGAAATACAAAGCATCATAAGAAAATACTTTGGCCAACTATCTGCCAACAAACTGGACAACTGGAGTGAAATGGAAAAATTCCTAGAACCATACAATCTTCCAAAGCTGAATCAGAAAGAATCAGAAAACCTGAATAGGCCAATAACAACTAATGAAATTGACACATTAGTAAAAAAAAAAACTCCCAGCAAACAAAAGTCCTGGACCAGATGGCTTTACAGGCAAGTTTTCCAAACTTTCAAGGAAGAACTAACACCTATTCTCCTCAAACTGTTCCAGAAAATTCAAGAGGAGGGAAAACTAAATTCTTTTTATGAGGCCAGCCAGCATCATCCTAATCCCAAAACCAGATAAAGACATTACAAAGAAAGAAAATTACAGACCCACATCCCTGATGAATTTTGATGCTAAAATCCTTAACAAAATACTAGCAAACTGTTTCCAGTGATACATTAGAAAGATCATACACCACCACCAAGTGTGATTTATTCCAGGGATTCAAGGCTGGTATAACATCCGCAAATCAATAAATGTGATATATCACATAAATAAAATGGAGGACAAAAAATATATGATCATATTAATAGATATAGAAAAAACATCTGACAAAATCCAGCAGCCATTTTTGATAAAAACTTTTAGCAAAGTTGGAATAGCGAAAACATACCTCAACATAACAAAGGTCATATAGGACAAACCTACAGCCAACATCATATTCATTGGTCAAAAAGTAAAACTATTTCCCATAAATCAGGAAAAAGAGTTGTCTGATTTCCCACTCTTATTCAATGTAGTACCAAAAGTTCTTCCCACAGCCATTAGAGAGGAGGAGAACATTAAAGTATCCAAATTGGAAAGGAAGAAGTAAAACTGTCATAATTTGGGGATGGCATGATATTGTACATAGAAAGCCCTAAAGCTTCCACCAAAGTACTACTAGATTTGAAGAACAAATTTGGCAAGGTAGCTGGATACGAATTTACATCCAAAAATTGATGGCATTTTTACACACCAACAATGAACTATCAGAAAGAGAAATTGAAAAAACAATACCATTTATCATCGTAACTAAAAAAATAAGATACATTGGAATAAACTTAACCAAGGATGTAAAAAACCTGTACTTGGGAAAGTACAGGACACTGAAAAAAGAAATAGAGGAAGATATAAACAAGTGGAAGAAAATACCATGTTCATGGATTGGAAGAATTAGTATCATTAAAATATCCATACTACCCAAAGCAATATATAGATTTAAAACAATTGCTATTAAAATACCAATAGCATACTTCACAAAGCTAGAACAAATATTCCAAAAATTTATATGGAACCAAAAAAGACCCATGATAGCCACACAATTGAGAAAGAAGAACATAGTTGAAGGGATCATTTTACCAGATACCAAACTATAATACAAAGCCATTGTAATCAAAACAGCCTGGTGTGGTACAACAACAGACATATAGATCAATGGAACAAAACAGAAACCCCAGAAATTGACCCATGACATTGTGGTCAGTTAATATTTGACAAAAGAGGCAAGAGCATACAATGAAGTAAAGACAGTTTCTTCAATAAATGGTGTTGGGAAAATTGGACAGGTACATGCAAAAAAATCAGATTAGATTTCCAACTTACTCCATACACAGGAAGAAATTCAAAATGGATAAGAGACTTAAATGTAAGCCTTGAAACAATTAAAACCACAATGAGGTATCACTTCACATCTGTCAGAATGGCTACTATCAACAAATCAATAAATGACAGGTGCTGGCTAGGATGTGGAGAAAGGGAAACTCTGGTACACTGTTGGTGGGAATGCAGACTGGTGCTGCCACTGTGGAAAACTGTTTGGAGGTTCCTCAAAAAGTTAAAAATGGCCCAGTGATCCCACTTCTAGGAATATATTCTAAGATCCCTGAAACACTATTCTGAAAGAATATATTCACCCCTATGTTCATAGCAGCGCAATTTACAATAGGTAAAATCTGCAAATAGCCCAAGTGCCCATCCATAGGTGAGTAAATAAAAAGGCTGTGGGACATTTACACCATGGAATACTATTCAACTGTAAAGAAGAAGGATCTTGTACCATTTTGGACAAAATGGATCGACCTGGAGAATATTATGCTAAGTGAAATAAGCCAGGCAGAAAAAGACAAATATCACATAACATCGCTTATATCTGGAGTCTAAAGAGCATAATAAACTGGTGAACAAAATAGATTCAGTGATATTGAAGCATGGAACAGACTGATCAATATCAGAGGGAAGGTGGGTGTGGGTGTATGCGGGGGAAGAGATTAACCAAAGCATTTATATGCATATATGCATAACCCATGGATATAGACAATAGTTTGATTAAAGCTTGGGGTTGGGAGTGGGTGTGGGGTGGAAGGGGCCAATGGGGAAATAGGGAGACATCTGTAATACTTTCAATAATAAATATAATTTTAAAAACAAATTAAAGATACAAGAAAAAAATTTTCTGCCACTGAGAATAGGACCTATTGCTGGCCCCAGAACTTTAGGGGCTCATTTGAATGATCTGGGGCCTAGCAAGACATGAGAAGAATGCATTGTGCTAGTGGATATGAATCAGATCAGTTATTAAACTTTTAACCAATTTTCAGACTCTGAGAGAGCTCCCAATCAATATGAAATAAAATAAAATTTCTGTCCCAGGGGACTCAAAGTTAGAAATAATACTGTGTCATTAGTGGGACAAAAGCATTCATTCATTTATTCATTCAACATATATTTATTGAAATTCTAGTATGTGCCAGGAACCAGAACCAGAAACAAAACAGACTTTAGGTCCTTGACTCTATTGGATCTGCTTTCCATTGGAAGAGGGGAAACCAGATGGTAAACAGTAACAATGATTGTCTTAATAGTATCTGTGGGATTTTAATTTGTGGAGGTGACCGAGTGGTGACATAAAGAGGCTAATGCCATGGAAAGATTTTTATTGCCAACATTTCTGGAGAGGAAGGGATGTGTTATGTCACTCAGTACCTCATGGGAGCAGGCACCAATGTCAGTCAGGAGGCAGAAAGGAGGGAGGGGAAAGCCCAGGCAAAGTCTTCATTGGTTTCTGTAAGAAAGGCAAGACTGAGCAGAGCAAGCAGCTTAGTATTGGAGAATTTGAATAATTTCAGAAGTGTTTAGGATTTAGGGGCTTTCCCTAGTTGTCTGGAGCCTGGCCCTGGGATGATTCTGGGCAGGGGAATATTGATTGGTGTGTGAAAGTTAGGTCAAGTAGATGGTTGAAGGTGTGTGCTCTGGAGAGGTTAGTTTGCATATGAAGGACATACTTCTGGTGAGCACTTTGTGATCACTAAGAATTGGCTACACCTGGGAGGTAGTTTCTGTTTAGTCAATGAGGCCACAAATGCTCAATTATCAAGAATAGAAATAATAGGAAAATATACATAATAAATTGGTCCTGTTATAAATGAATGCCATATAGATAAATATAGAATCTAAGACAAAATTGAATAATGATAAACAAAATTACCTAGTGTGTTATGAGGTAATAAGTGCTACAGAGGAAAGAAAAAAAATACAACTGTGCATGAGACTTAGGAAGAGCTGGTGGGTGGCAGTGTTAAATAGTATGGTCAAGGTAACTTTCATTGGGAAGGTAAGATTTAAGGAAACACTTGAGCCAAGGCTTGCCTTCATATGGAGATTCTAATATTTTAGAATTCTAGCAAGTTATAGATACTTAATACATTAATAACATCATTCATTCATTCATTCATTCAGTTTGTTGGTCAGTCATCAGATATATAACAAATATTTATAAGCATCTCTAGAAACAGGTGCTAAATAGCTATTGGGGATACAGTGGTGAACAAAAAGAGAGATTCTACCATCATGTAAATTATCATCTAGTTGGGGAGATAGATATTGACTTAATGAACACGTAATTAAATATCTAGTGCAATTAAAATATAGTTACACAGTGTTAAGACAGCCTATAATAGGAGGTTTGATCCAGCTAGTAAAGTCAGTGAACACTTCACTGAATTTTGAAGGATAACTAGGTGTTGATTGGGATCTTTTGTGCTTCCTGAACTTGTGTGACTTTTTTCTTCACCAAGTTAGGGAAGTTTTCTGTCATTATTATTTCAAACAGGTTCTCTAGCCTCTTCTCACTTTCTTCTCCCTCTGAAATCCCCTATGATGCAGATGTTGTTCTGTTTCATGATATCCCACAGTTCCCTTACACTGTTCTAATGCTTTTTAAGTATTTTTTTATTTTTGCTTTTCTAGTTGAGTAATTTTTTTCTACCTTGTCTTCTAATTCACTGATTGTCTACTTGTTGCTGACTCACTCCTCAGCTTCTTCCAATTTACTATTGATTCCTTCCAGGGTATTATTTATTTCAGCTAGGTCATTCTTTATTTCTGATTTGTTTTTATTCATGGATTCTGTGCATGTTTTTGTGCTGATATAGTTTCCAGTAAGTTTCTTATAGCTCTTATCAAGTTGTTTGTAGCTCTCACTAAGTTGTTTGAGCATCCTTATAACCATTACTTTGAACCTTATATCTGATAAATTGTTTTCCCCCATTTTATTTACCTCTTTTTCTGAAGCTTTCTCTTGTTATTTCATTTGGGACATCTTTATTTGTTTCCCCATTTTTTCTGTTTCTTTTTGTTTGTTTCTGTGTGTCAAAGGAAACTGCTATGCCTCCAAGTCTTGGTATGGTGTCCTTGTTGTTGGATCCAGTTGTGTTTCTCCTTGATCTGCTAAGCAGGGTGCTGTACAAATGACCCTTGTGTAGGGTATGTTAGTTCCCTTCTTAAATCTGGGTCACAGTTGCTTTTTTTCCATTTATTGGTGGGCTCAACTCTCAGGATTGTTCACTGCGGGTCTCAACCCAGACCATGTCATGCCTACTGTTCTACAGGTGCTGACAGAACAAATAAGGCATAATGAGACCAATACACTTAAAAAAATAAATAAAAAAATAATGAAAACAACAACCTCAACTAAAAGACTAAAGAACAAACAAACAAAACACACAGACAAAAGGAATAGTAGACTACCTGAGACCAGAATAATTAGAGGAGAAATGAAAATAAATAAATAATTAAGAAGATAAAAGCAAAGAAGAAAGAGACCAGAAATAGGGTCAGTATAATAACGGATAGAAAATAACAAATAAAAAAATAATAATTTTTCAAAGTAATAATACTAAATAAAATAAAATATGGACTAGGAAAAGAATAATGGGAAAAGAAATGAAGGAGAAAATGGAATTAACAATAAGAATTTGCCCAGCCAGGCATGGCTCAGTGGTTGAGCATCAACCCAGGATACAGAAAATTGCAGTTTGATTCTGAGTCAGGGCACATGCCTGGGTTGTGGGCTCAATCCCCAGTCAGAGGTGTGCAGGAGGAAGCCAATCAATGACTTTTTCGTCATTGATGTTTCAACTCTCTCTCTCCCTTTCCTTTCCTCTCTCTGAAATCAATAAAGATATATTTTTTGAAAAGAACTTAGAAGAAGAGAATGAGAAAGAAAATAAATTAGACTAAAAAAAGTTAGAAATAGGAGAATATGGGGGAAAAGGAGAGAAAAATATTCAAACCAAACAAAAACAAACAAACATACAAAAACAAAATAAACCTTGGGGTCTGCTATTGTGGAGTTTGCTGGATTTTGCTTCAATGCTATTGGATCTGGCCCCTTCATGAGTGGGTTCATGGATCTCCTGGGCAGTTTTCTGATGCAGGCCAGTGTGAGTCACTGTCTCTGCCTGGGCCTGGGCAGCCTGGATGAAAAACTGCAGGGAAAATCCCCAAGTAGTTCAGCGGGCAGGGATTCCTTAGCCCAATGTTTGGGCTCACTCCTTGAATGTACTTCTTCTGGGTTGCTTTTCCTTCCCTTATGGAACTGGGCTCTGCAAGGTATCTGGTCAGGGTCAACATGGTATCAAATATTTGCATTGAGGGTAGTGCTCATAGCTTGTAGGTGGGGCTGTTGGGTGTTTCCTCTCCTTCCACTGCCTCAGCTATTCCTGGGTTCCTGGCACCCATTTTTTGCCACCTCTAGCAGGAGAGGATAAAATTAAACTCAGCCCCACTTGACTCTAATTTTTCAGCATGGCTGGCTCTCACTGTATGAGACTTCTGACCAGTCTTCAACCAGGCAAGATTTCATAGTCTCTCATGCCACCAGGCCCAGTTGCTCAGGTTCAGATTTCTACCCCAGAGGCCTTTCACAGGTGAGGGATCTGGTGCCTCCTCTTCACTTGAGATAAAGAGGATTGCACTTCTCTCCAAGAACACTCTCACCAGTCCTCACCATGCTCTCTGCCAAAAGTTCTTTCAGAGAATAATCTGCCACCCAGATTCACTGCTGGATTGACTGCACAGACCCTTCCACCAGTCTGAAGTTGTGCTGAGTGGCCCCTCCCACAGACACCAATCTAGGTGAGCTTCCCAGGCTGGTGTTGTAATCAAGCTTCCTTTTTGCCTGGAATAAGGTGGCCTGAGTTCCCTTGGTGGACTGAATTATAACTAATTCCCACTTTCAACTATGTGGGCTCTCCTTCCCTTCTCTGTTCTGGTTTGGCGATCTCTGCTTGGGGTTGAGTTCCCATTCTCCCAGGAGGCAGGAACTGCACTGCTGCACCTCCCCTCTGGCTTCTCAACCACCTTGTACAATTGGGTTAATTGTCTCACAAACTCAGCATCTCCTATCCTCTCTCCATGCTGCCGGCTTGCAGTATTTCTGATTAGTTTTTTTCAATTGGTTTTTCAAGTTGAATGTTCTGCAGTTTATCCACAAGTCCTGTCCAGTGTTGGGAGCAAGTAGATGGAACTTCCTTAGACTGCAGCTATGTTTTTTTTCCCTTGAGCTAATTTTTTACTATCAATTATCCTATGCCCACCTATATAAAAGAAGTATGTATATATAATTTTACTTTTATCCAATCCCAGAGGTTCTCCACTTTGCTTTCCCCTGCCTCCCTAATCTATCACCATTGGATTTCATGCAACCCACTTATGTCTCCTCTTTTGATTGTTGTGTAAAATAAGGTACAAAACTCATTCTCTGGAGCATTATCTCAATTTCTTGAGATGTGCTTCCCTAAAATTGTCAACAGTTTGGCTCAAGTAAACTCACAAAATCCTTCACAGGTTTGAATGTTTCTTACATTGACATTTACTTGGCTTAGTGTGGCAGGATTCCAAAGAAGCTCACCCAGGACCATTCTGCAGACTCAGACTCAGGGCTAAGATCCAGAAAATGGACCTGGACCCCACTTTCTCCCCACTGCATTGGATGAACTTTTGTGAGTTGTTTCTTGGATCTAGGACCTCCCCTTGCTTGTGGTAGAGGGTATGACTTTATTTGAGTTGTTCTTAGGAAATCCTTGAGGTGGCACTAAAAAATAGAAGTTGAAATGGGTGGCTGGTTTTAATTTTGGCTTTTCAGTTGGAATTTCTTTCTGAGAGTCTCAACAAAAACCTTCACTGTATAAATAAGAGTTGAACTCATTTAATTCTAAAGATAAGGAACACGTCTCTCAAGCCTGAATCTCAGGTGTTCTTAGGCTGCTAAGAATCTTAATGGCGGTGTCAGAGGTCATTCATCACAATGTGCAGAAGTCCCATAGGGAAATTCCAACTCAACTGTAATTAAACTGACAGGCTTGCCTGCAAAGTGCCGGTAAGGTTTGGTTCACCCAGTGCCCCAAGCCCTCCTGATTGTTTTACAACCAGGAGAGAAACTGAGTCATATAAGCATGTTGAACACATCACAAGGGGTGAAAATTTCATGAAACTCAACCAATAAACAGCACACTACATAAAATCCCTAGAAAATTTGCTCAGACTCTGCAGATATACAAAGAAAGGCTAAAATTAAAATGTGAAATTGCACCCCTAAGATCAATGAACCTCAAGAATTCCAGCCCCTATTAATACTCCAGCAAGGTACATGTACAATTCATATGGCATCTCAACTTGCAAGTATCTACAGAATGGAAAAATTTAAATAAAAGTTATATCAGCTTGAAATGGCCAAAGTGGGGAACTTGTGACATCTCCAAATTGATTTTTATGTGCACTCAATTAGAAAAAGCTGGCCCTAAAATTAAATTGAATGAATGGAAAGCTTATCTTTATTGGAAATTAGACACTTCTAGGAGAGGCTCAGATAAAATATCTTATCTACAGGAAACTAGTAAGAAAATTTTAGAGACTGTACCTAAATTAAATGAGGCTTCTGAAACCAATAAATGTCAAGATTCCATTCCTTCCCCTTCTATAGTTCTTCCATTATACCCTTTGCTTTTCAAATTTTCTTGTGATTTGTCCTCTACATCCCTTTTCCTTCTCCTTCTATATCCCCTCCACTACTACCCCCTGTTGATCTAGGAGAAAATGAGAACACAAATTCAGAGAAGGATAATTCAGGAATTCTAGCAGCTCCTTTCAGGGAAAAGCGTGTTTCAGGTAAAGGGGAACCAGCAATTGTATATGTTCCTTGGACTAGAACAGAATTAAGAAATCTAACTAAAGATTTCCATGACCCTCTCTGGGTTCCTGATGTATTTGCAAAAGCATTTGATTTAACTGATATATGGCCTTGGCTATTCTGACCTATACCAATTAATACACCAAATGGTTTCTAAGAGCAAGGCAATAGAATGACTGAATAAGATTTGCTGGCATACTCCTGTAGATAATTTTTTAAAACAGAGAGACAAACTGAAAAAAATGTAAAGAATTAGCCCATCAGCATTATCAAGCCATACCTGAGATTTTTCTTCTGAAAATGGACTGGACCAAGATCCAGCAATGTAAAAGAATGCATGATGAACCAGTGCTTGATTTGTTTGAATGTTTTGTAAAAGCATTTAAACAATACTCAAGTCTCTTTCCAGACAATTTTAAGTATCATCAAAGTGATCCCTTACTAAATTCAGCATTTTTGGGAGGACTAGCTGAAGGGCTTGTAACTTTGATCAACAACATAAATTAAACTGACAGACCAGCCATGCTGATGAAGTGGTTAGTCTGGCTAATCAACTATCTAAAACTATTCAAAAGAAAGAAAAAAGATAAAGCTGCCAAAAGTATAAACTTACAGTACCAACAATTAAACAACCAAGTCAGACCTACTTGAAGGTCTCAAACGAAAGGATAAATGAGTCTGTTTTTACTGTAAAAATCCAGGATACTGTAAGAAAGACTGAAGAAAACTGAAATGGGCCTTACAAAGAGAAAACAAACAGAAGTAAGCATAGGGTTGCTCCAAGGACTATGAGAGGGAATTTCCCCTTCTCCTTATTAATACATTAGGAGAAATTGAAATGATCATAAAAGCGAAGTTGGTAAAGCCCTTAGAGATACTGGGGCTACTTTATATGTTCTTAACCCTACCAAACTAAGTTTCCCTCTCCCTCAGAGTAAAGCTTCTGTGAAACTGGTAAGGGTATCTAACAAACAAATGACTGTTTTTAAATCAGGACCTGTCACCTTTCAACTAAGAAATGTTATGGAGCAACATACATTTTTACTGATCAAATCAGCCCTGATTCACCTGATAAGGAGAAATTTTCTCGAAACCCATGATGCCCATATATACTTTTTCCAGAAGGGTGAAATGTATTTAGAACTAAATGAATCAGATACTGAACCAATTGGGAAAATAACGATTTTAAAGGAACTTCCATGAAGAAAAAATAATCTTGAAACTGAATGTTTGTTACAGGAAGTTCCAATGCAACTTTGGGCTCTTTCCAGTACAGATATTGGCAACATCAAGTCAACCGCTCCTATTAAAATAACTATTGATAATATTTGCCTTTACCTAATATGCACCAATATCTTTTAAGACTTGATGCACGAGCTGGAATTAAGCCCATTATACCAGGTTACTTTAAAAAAAGACTTGTAATTCCATCTACAAGCCCCTCTAATTCTCCTATTGTTCTAGTAAAGAAACCAAATGGGAAAGGACGAAGATTTGGACAGGGTCTCAGAGATATAAATAAGATAGTTATTCCCAGACATCCTGTGGTTCCAAATCCACATACTTTATTATCAGCCATTCCTGTGGTCTGCCAATATTTTTCAGTAATAGATATATGTAGTGCCTTTTTCAGTATTCCAGGAGAAAAAGACAGTCAATATATCTTTATCTTTTCCTGGGAAGATCAACAATTTACTTGGACTGTAATGCCCTAGAGACATACCGAAAGTCCCACCTATTTCTCACAGGTACTAAAAACTGATTTAAATGATATTGAGTTTCCTAGAAATCCCACTCTAATCCAGGATGTGTATGATTTACTTTTATGCTATAAGACATTACTAGACTCCCAAAAGGACACAATTTACATATTGCAGCAGCTAGCTATAAAAGGACATATGGTTTTAAAAGTTAAGCTTCAATTTTGCTTACCTTAAATAAAATACCTTGGACATCTTATATTTAAAGATGGGCTACTGATTAACCCTAAAAAACTTAGAGGAATCCTATCTTTCTCTCTTCCAAAAATAAGAAGCAGCTTAAAAGATTCCTAGGTTTCACTGGATATTGTCAAAATTGGGTTCCAAATTTTTCATTAATAGTCCAAGCATCTGTATACCCCATTAAAGTCAGATCAACCCCATCCAATTCAATGGAACCCCAAAGGGAAACAAGCTGTAGAGGCTCTAATGGAAGTATTAGCTAAAGCTCTGCTCTTGGACATCTTAATTATAAGCTTCCCTTCTTGCTTTTCAGATATGAAAGTAAAGAAATGCTTTAGGAGTTCTAACTCAGAACTCAGAGATCATCACAAACCTATAGAATATTATAGTCATCAACTAGACTCAGTAGCAAAAGGGCTCCTTCCTTGTATGAAGGCCATCTCTGTTAAAGCCATGTTATGTAAACAACAAAAGAGATAGTTATGGACTCTTTAACTATTTATGTTCCTCATTCTGTTGAATCTTTGCTGAAGTCTCATCACACTCAACACTTGTCAGTCGATTGGCTTCTTATGAAGCACTCTTGCTTTCTGCACCTAATATTGCTTTAACTTGGTGTAATTGCCTTAATCCTGCAACTTTTTTACACTTTTTATAGGATTAAAACACCCACAATTGTACTTTCCTACTGACTACTTTCTTGTTCCTAAGAATGATTTACAGGAAACTCCTATTGATAATGCTGACTTAATTTGATTCACAGATGGATCTTATTTAAAAGATAAGCAGGACATTACTGAGCTGGATATGCAATAACTTCCATGGTGAATATTATTGAAAATTCTTATCTACCTGAAATAAGATCTTCCCAGAAAGCTGAACTAATTGCTCTAACTCTGGCTTTTCAATTGGCCAAAGTTCAAGGAACCAATATTTACATTGATAGTTGCTATGCATTTGACGTAGCTCATGACTTTGGAGTCTTATGGAAGCAGTGAGGCTTCTTAACTTCCTCAGGGCAGTCCATAAAAAATGGAAAACTAATTGCAGAATTTTAAATGCCATACAGCAACCAAAATAATTGGCAACTATCAGAACCCCAGGGCATTCTAAAGCTACCACCATGGAAACATAAGGAAATCATTTTGCAGATGCTGCAGCTAAGCAGGTTTTGCAGCTTGAAAAAGTCAAGTTATGCAGACACAAGAATGCTCTTTGTTTTCTAATAAATCAATAAAATATTATATTTTCCAGTTTTAACAGACAGGTGTCTAGGAAGAAAGATAATATGGAAAAAAAAGGGGGGACACCTTTGACCCAGACAGACAGATGTAGCTTGGACCCAATCAGACACCTATTTTACCTATAGGAGCCCAATTCCTTGTACTTAAACATGTATATGAGCTAACACATTGGGGTCCTGGAAATATGATTTAATGGAATACACAATATTATTTTAAACCTTCTCCCACTGTAGCTCATAAAGTATACAGCAGATGTTTTATCTGTCCAAAATATAACCCAGGAAAACCACCCCATGAATCCCAAAGATATTTCCCACTTCTTTTAGATCTAACTGAGGTATGGCAATTGGATTTTACCTAAATGCCACCATTTCAGGGATACAAATATATATATTAGTTATGATTTGTATGTTGTTTTCTCACTGGGTTGAGGCATTCCTTTGCAGAAGAGCAACAGCCTTAATAGTTGGTAAATTGTTATTAGAAAAAAATAATTCCCAATTTGGGAAATCTCTGTGAGTTACATATTGACTGAGGGACTCATTTCACTAGACAAATAATAAAATTCATCTGTAGCATTTGGTCTATACTACAGCATTTTCATTGTGCTATTACCCCCAGTCTTCTGGACTGGTAGAACTTACCAATGGTACAATTAAAATTCAACTAGTCAAAATTTCAGAAGCCTTTGATATCCCCTGGACAAAAGCTCTCCCTGTAGTATGCCTCAACCTGAAATCTACTCCTTTTGGTAAACATAAACTTTTTCCTTATGAAATAGTCACTGACCATCCTATGCATCTGGATGAAAGGGCATATGAAACAACTTTTCTAAAAGGAGACGTTTTACATTATCATCAGTGGTTTATTAACTGCTTAAATAAATGATTTATTAGTAAATGATTCATTTCACAGTGTGATCCCAGGAGGTGAAGATTTCAAAGATCATGGCTTACAACCAGGAGATTTGATCTATTGGAAATGACACTAAAAAAAGACTCCAACCTCACTGGAGGAGACCTTAACAGGTAGTACTAACTAACCCATTTGCAGCCAAACTCAAAGGTGTTAACTCATGGATTCACATTTCTCATTTAAATAAGGCACCTGACTGTGAATGGACATATATCCCCATCTCTGACACATGCCTTTATCTACAGCAGAGATCAAAGTCTTTTCAAGGACTAGAAGACATGGGCCACAGAGGCAGACAGCTATACCAAGATGTCAACAAGACTTGTATGCTCACAAATTGATGCTGCTCAAAACTTGTTCTTATATCACCTAACTTTATTGATTGAATGTACATAAAATTATTTTTATATTGTTATTATGGTTTCCTAATGGAATCAATATCTGTCTCCCCAGACCCTTTCCCTTATTAGATATAAAAAAAATTAACTTGGGTACTTGATAATCTCTCCTACCTACTAGGCAATGATATTCTGATTATCAGTTATGATAATGAAGTTAACACTTTGTTGACCACACATTGATCTTTTCCTACTATCAATATAAGCTTTGGTACATTTTTTTTTCTGGTTAGATAACTTATAAAGGACACATCTTGAACAAATAGTTCCAAAAACACCTCCCCAATAATTCTCCTGGTAGAATTATATATGATCTAATCTAGATGAGTATTGTATAACTATAGGAATGGATGATGGAAAGCTGAATATAATGGGAAAAGGTTTACAACAACCTGCCCTCTCTATCATAGGATATTTTGTCCTCAGACTCACTAGCCATGTTCTTGTGGTTGGATGTCCATAAAACCAGAAAAAAAATCAATGGGTGTCCATTTCAAAAATTATTGGAATTACTTGGTGGATAGATATATCTGTAACTACTCCATCTTCTTTGCATCCTGGATGCTTGTGGGAAGCCCTATGGAATTCAAACTCTAGCTAATTTGGGCGTTACCCCTACCCATTTAACTATGGAATGGGAAACTCAAAATGTTTGGGTCCATTCAATATAGCCCAGCTGCTTCCAAGCCATAGCTATCCAATAGCAACAATGTTCCTGATGGATCCAACACTGGCCCTCTAAAAGAAATAAAAGAAGACTATTTGGAGGAATAGGGGCAGGCCTCGGCATTCTGGGAAAAGCTAAACTTGCAGCTAATGAAGAACATCATTAATTAGAAAAAGGCGATTTATCTAAAATAGGTCATATAGAGGGAATGCTCTATCAAGAAAAGAAAAAGGATGGGAAGTAGCATGTAAAGACAACAAATCTTCAGCTCAATGGATAGAACAGACTATAAGAACTCATGCATAAACCCAACAATGGGAACATGCCCATACCCTAGCTCAACAGGGCTTATTGTCTATGTGAATGCAAATGGAATCTGAAGTAGCTCTGAAACAATGGCCATCTATAATATGTGCAGGAGTCCAGGCCAGACACTCCTGAAATTCATAAGGTACCTCTGGATTTTGGAAAATTTTGGGTGGGAAATGTGTTCTAGGACAATGTGTCTTAAAAGCACAGGCACCTCAGTTAGATCTTAAGCTTAAATTCTAAGTAGCTCAACTGGCTGGCATAGGGATCATCCTCAATAAGACTATAATACTTCCAATGGGAAATAAATGGGCCATATTTAAAAATAATAAACAATGGGTACCCATCTCACTACCTGTTTGTGAAAATCAAAAAGGTGAGGGGTTATGCTCCCAGTCTATATGGAATACTGAATTCACCTAACCCTGACCTATTGTATCTACCCCAACAAATAACAATATACGGTATATGGGAAAGGGGCATTTTTGCTCTGAAGGGTTAGAAAATTATTTTGTTATACTAAGTGAGTTTTATTGTAATAACACACAAGTTTGCATTAAATATTACTGGGCTACGGTGTAATATAAACTTATAGGCAAAATAACTTTACCTGAGGTTAATAAAACCTATGATAGTATTGACACTGAAAACCCACTGTATTAAAAATTGAACTTAATCCTCTCCATGAAGTAATTTCTATGGATACTAACTGGCCAGGAGAAAAATTAAAGCTTCAAGATAATGAAACAGTAGAGAGTCTTAATTCCTCTGGCTAAGCATATCATAAGGTACAAATTACAGTGGATGAAGAAGGAAAACATTATTAGCTTAATAAAAAATATGATAATACATGTAAAGGGTATTTTGGTTGGCTGGGATGCTTGTTCCCTTCAAACCCTTCCTTGTCTAGAATTAGATATTTTCTCCTCTTAGTCGTTTAATATTGTTGCTTTGGTTGCTGGTATGCAAATATTATACTAGATGCAGAAGAACAAAAGGCTCAGATCATGGTAGCTCAAAAATTAGAAATGATCCAGAATAATTTTTTTAACAAGGACATGTAGGATCTGGCTTCCCCCCATTCATTTCCCTTTTTATTTTGAATAATAATAATAATTCAACCTTCAATGCCATCTAAAAGTATGGTCTTACCCCATTTCCAGTGGTCCACCCTATTCAATAATACAAATGCTGACACTGAGACTTCCTAAGAATAAGCCTTCTTAGCACCGTGAGACCTCATTATCCAACCAAAAAGTTGATGATCAACGCATCCTTTGGATTTTTTTAATGATCAAAATGAGGACATGTGGACAAAAGGTGCCACATACTAAACCTGACATGCTCAAAGGAGGCTGTGTGGGAGCCTCACAAACTCAAAAACTTAAAATAAGCACAAAGGATGGTATGAAATTAAAACTTTTTAACTAAAAGCAGTTCATGGTGAATAGTCATGTCTTAGGTTGATATCTTCTCTGCCAAAGGTCAATCTTGACCTTAATTAAGCCTGTCTATTGTCTTTTTGCATCTACAATAACATATCTTAGGGATATCAAAGTAATTTTCCTCTTTCCAGAGGCCTCAAAGCACAGGCACCACTCTGCTAAGACCACATATCCCCGTATTGTTATTAATTGCTGACTGTTAACCATCCTATGCATACCTATATCAAAGAAGTATATGCCTATCATTTTACTTTTTATCCAATCCCAGAGGTTTCCTTGCTTTGCTTTCTCCCGCCTCCCTAATCTATCACCAATGGATTTCATGTAACCCACTTATGTCTCCTCTTTTGATTGTTATGTATAAAGTAATGTGCAAAACTGCCATTGTCCGGTGCAATATCTCACTCCATTGAGATTTTGCTTCCTGCAATTGTTGACAGTTTGGCTCAAATAAACTTACAAAATTCTTCACAGATTTGAATGTTTTGTATGTTGACAGGTATGCTCTTTTGTAAAAGAAAACACACAAGGTATTGTTCCACTGATTCAAAGTTCATTCTAAGCTCCCAAAACTTCTTTCCCACCTACTGACTGTTTTCAAAACAGCTATTTTATTTTCTGTTTTCACATCTGCCCAATCTTCATGAAACAGTCTTCAGGTTTTGAAATAGTCTTGAAGGGAAGCCACAAAAATAATGGAAGGGCAAAACAGTTTTTCTCTGAAATATTTAGACTCTGTGTTTGGCATTAGCACTTCCTTTTATAAATTACTTAACCCTTCTAAGCCTCATCAATAAAAAGAACTAGAACACCTGTTCTTTCACCTCTGAGACTTGAGGAAGGTATTCACTGAGAAAGATAAACTTAGTAAACTGTAAGGGCCTTATATACCTATAGATTGTTATTAGTCAACTTTCCTTTTAATTGATCTACCAGGAATTTAGATCACATGCACAAAGCATTACAATTTCTCCATATTTTTTATTAAGTCTTTTTCTAATTACCTGTGTTGCCCTCCTTTAATAATTTCTTTCTACTGGTTCTGGTACAGATACAAATGAACTAGTAGAACACAAGAAACTTTCTGGTGCATATGCACATGGGACTCTCCCCAGCACAGCTTCTTATCCAAGCTTAACTACAAAGAAATTCAAAGAAGGAGAATCTATACTATAATACTCTGTGTGTCTATTTTCAATTTTTGATTAGTCTTATGTTGGTTATTTTTATTCTAATTGTGTTAGCCTTGAGCTTATGAATTAGAATTTTCCCTATTATTCATCTTCAAAATGTAGTCACTTTTCTGGCATGAAAAGAAAATGCACAATATGACTGATACATTTTTTTATTTAAAATGTTTTCTATTCACTTTTCCTATGGGCTTTATTTGCACTTTTTCTTTTAGTAATACCTTATATTTGAATAATGCTGTGCCAGAACTCACTTTAAAGATGTAAGATGGCTTCAGCAACAAAGGTATCTGAGAAATGGTACACTCTCTATGGCTCTCTGCAGCCTCATGCTCAGCTGACTGCCCTGAAAGTCACATGCTGCCCAAAGACAAACATCATGCCCCAGAAGGGAGATTAATAAATGTATAGACTGTAATAACTACCTGATGCTATCTTTTAACTTAGAAATACATTGTTCTTTCTTGTGGTCTTCATCACTACTCACCAGAGGGTTCTTTTGTTCATGCCCTTTAAAAGGGGGTCTGTTGTGGGAGCAGTGTGGATTTTTCCCAGTCCACCACCACTGGAAGCAGCTGCTTTGCCCATGTATGTAAATTTCTCCTATTAAAGCTCTTATCAATTTGACTAAGGCTATGTGTCATATATTTGGAATTCATCCTGAATTTAGACTTTTGGAGCTTCCCCCAACAATGCTTAATACATTTCCTCTGGGGTAAGTTGTTATTGAATTGGGACTTGAAAGCAACTGTCTAATGAGATATGTAAACCAGAAATGACTACTAACTACTCTGCTTAGTGAATAAAGATTTTCAGTTTTGCTGTCTTGCCAGTTACTGGTAGAATGGGGATTGAAATCTTTTCTGACCTCAGAATAATAGTTTTAACTAGACATAACATCTTTCCTATTTCACTTTTCTAATTTATGAAAATAAGGGTGTAGATTCGATTATCTCCAGGGTACTTGTAATTTTATTATCTTTAAAATTTGATCCAAAGTCATAAAATATATACTGTTCTCCTGTGTGTAGTGCTTCTAATTCTAGAGATACAAAGAGTTACAAGGTACCATCTCTCTTCTCTTATAGCTTATGATCCAACTGGAGGGTTAACAGTGCTAATGTGAAGATAAATAAACATTCAAGGTCAAATTTGCTAAATCCTATATGACTGACACACAAAAATAAGTTCTGTAGGAGAGAAAAGAAAGTCACTTTGCCTTCAAACTACTGAAAAATGAATTGACATATTGACCTTGTGGTTTCCAAGCAAAGGAGAAGTTTCACTCTTTAATACTGGCTACAAGTCAATATTAAGAACAAAACTAAAGCAAAGAAAAAAATTCTGTCTACTGATAAAAGGGGAAAGTTCACATAGAAGAGTCAATTGAAAGGAAAAGAATGTGAGGTGGTGGGAGTAGTGCTTATTCAATTTAAAACTACTATAGAGCTTAAGATGGAAAGTCCATAATAAAGGACCTTAAACATTTTTTTCACTTCTGTCAGAATTCTGTATTCATTAAATAGTGGAGTGAAAACAAAAATTTAAAGAGATCTTTAAAAGGGCAGAGGTATGAAGGTTAATGAACAATTTGTCCAGGGGAATAGCTTTTAGGGCTAAAATTTCTGTGTATATCTTTCCTCAGAATTTAATGTTTTTAAAGATGACACCCTGTGAGTTACCAGGACAACTTGTGGATATCATCTTTAGAAGGCAAAGACTACAGATCTCAGCTCAAAGAATTTTGTCCACACTCTTTTATAAAAGCATGTTGATGCATTAGATGGGCTGAACACAAGATGGAGAATTCTGTGCTATTATGTTCCATTTCTTTGAAATGTTATTACTATGGCTGAAGCTGCTTCTATAGTGTTGACAGATACCTTGTCTTTTATTTCTTCATTACCTTTAAAATGTGAAGCATGCTTCATTTTCAGCTTCTCATTGGACTTTTGTCAAGATGAGGCTAAAGCTCATTTCTTTTTTTTCATGCTGCTTTTATAAAAGAGAAAAGATTCTGGTGTTGGTCATACCGCTGATTTAGAAATGGTGTTGTCCTGTTTTCTCTGGATAGTATTCTTAGTAATAAATCTGGGCAAATGACTGACAACTAATTTGCAGTTGTGAAGAAAAGAACTAGAAGGTTAAAGGTCTCTAGGGCAAGATTCTTTTCTGTTAGAGTTGTAGTGAAGGTGGGGGCTGGCACAGCAATGCTCAGCACTGAACGTAGACATTCAAATTCAGGAGATTCCTCAGACAGGGTAATGATCATGATGATGTATTGTTAATGTGTTTTCAGTGATTAAAAATGGGATGGAAAATTGAGGTACTTTGTTGAGTAAAGAAAAACAAATATTTTCAACTAGGTTAGGTAAATAAAACATTAAAAAGACACTATTTCAAAAGATATTGATGCTACTCCTTATTTATGATAAACACATAAGCAATCTAAAACTCAAACCATCAGTTGCACTGAGGAATTAAGTGTATACATGGAGTAAAGCATGATTTGGATTTTTTGGTTCATTATGCAGCCCAGCTTTGGCTTCCAAGGCATTTCTTTGCATTTATGGGGACAGATTTGGATTTATAATATCATATGGCAGCTGAAACTTGCTAGACCAAAAACATCATGTAGCCATTGCACAGTCATTGATGAAGGATGATACATTAAATTTTTTCAGAGGCCTAGTCTTTTGGAGTTTACAAAAATAAAAATCTCATGCCTTAAGAATGTCGAGTTATTTTGTGAGTGTGCAATTATTTGCCTTGTTTTCAGTGAATTTTTTGGTCATTATTGGTTTTATTTTTACAACAAAGACTGAACTATGTAAACATTAATTATCCCATGTGTTTATTTGTAAAAATAATCTTAAGTATACATTGCATAATAGCTCTACAGAAACTTAATGAGAATAGGTGAACAGGCATAATTTGGTATAATTAATGAAATAAATAGGCCCAGTTAGGTTGTTTAACTAATGTGACAAAGTAATTGAGAAGATTCAAGCTTTGGTGTTGTGTTAGCATAAATCACTGTTCATAAAAGTTAATGGTAATTATGTTTTTTATTTATGAGAATTTACTTAACAAGTGTTGTTTTTTCAAAAAGAATTATCTTCACGACACAGAGTCAGATTGTGCTCACCAAAATCACTGAGCTAAGTGAAGGAAGGCTTAAAAGTCTGCATTTCCTTTCAAAATTATTGCTACTAAAAAATGAACAGACAATGAATACGTTAGAAAAATATATTTGAGATAATTTTCAAAATTCAACCTAGTGAAAGTTTTGTTACCAAATTGCCAAATGTTGCCATTATCACCAAATGAGGCAGGATAAAGTTAATAGTCTGATGCCATTCTCCCTCTCTTCTTAGCTCTCCTTGTCTTCCTAATGACACAACAGAACAACAATGTAACATAATGGAGTCATTTTATATAAGTGGCCTGACCTGACAGTTGGAGAAAAAGGCATAGGGTGAGATATTGACAATACAGTTTTTAATTCGTTAAAAATTTCACTTTGAATTCTAACAGGAACCATGATTTTTACTTTGTCACTCTGTCTAAATATTCATGAAAAATATCACTTCCAATTAATAAATGTATGAACAGTACATTTGTCACTGGCAAGTTGAACAATTCTATCCCTGGAAGTTATTAATAGGTTAATAAATGTCACTGTGAGAAAGGAGAATGGGTTCAGAGTTGATGGGAAAAGGTTGTAGCACTGGGTTTGAAAAAAGTTTTAAGTTACATTTTTATTCCTTATAAAAGGAGTACATGTTGGTAATCAGCATTTGTTTACATTTCCCTTCTTGACAGGAGTTTGGAGTTTTATTTGGAAATCTCTCTCTTCCTAAGTCTCATCTGTGGTCTCAGTGGGGTTCAGGGAGAACCTAAGACAGAGCACATGAGTCAATAAGTTCTTAACATTCTCCTGACATGTAATTGGTTCATTTTGAGTACGTGACTCAAGACAGACCAATCATAATGTATCTCAGAAATTTTGCTGATCACATGGACTTGAACCTACAAATATTTAGTCCCTATAATTGTGACCCTAAGGGAGAATCTTTCTGAGAAATCAAACAGGAAGAATAATTTAGCAGAAGAGAAATAGAATTCTATAAACTCACTTGAACCCCATAATTTAGCCACCCCTTAGACAACACTTACCCCAGGACCATTATGTTATAAAAGCCAATGCATTTCCTTTAGTTCTCAAGTTAGTTGAGTTGAGCTGCAGCCAAGCAGATATAATGCTTACTATTGGGAAACTGGAAAGCATAGAAAGATACAAAAAAAAATTATGATCAACTCTGACTCAAATTTATGTATTTAATTCTTGTTCTTTTATTGGTCTCTATATAAAGGTAACTTTGATTACAATTTGATGTATTTTTCTATCGTTTATCTTATCTTTGTTTAGACACAGAGTTTTATTTTTATCAATTTAGGATTATTTTTACAAAAATGGATATATAGTTTTACACATATATATAGTTTATAAAATTAGAATTAGATTACATTAATAATTTTGTATCCTTGTTATTACCAAACATTGTTTCATAAGCATTTCCCCATTTCATTTAAACAATTTTTAATAGTGGAATAATATTTCATAGTATATGTAAAGAGTTAACTTTTCCATTATTTTTGGACATTGAGGCGATTTCCATTTATAAAACCTAGTTGTTTATGTTTTCAGTAAATAAATCTTTGTCCAATTTTTATAATTCAGGTTGATTTGCTAACAGGGGCATTATAGGACTAAAGTGGATGCATTTTTAAGGACTCTTAATTATATATATATATATATATATATATGTATATATATATATATATATATATATATATGTAAAATTGGTTGTCAAAAAGTTTATACTAATTTATATTCCCAAAGAACCTTGCCAAACTCAGTTATCATTATTTCTCAGCATTTTTATTAACTTAATAGCCAAGAATGGTCTCATATTTTTATATTAGAATATTTATTTTTTTTAAATTTACTACTGCGAAGTAGAGTATTTTCTCATATGCTATTGATCACTTAGATTTCTCTTGTGAATTGTTATTCATGTCCCCTTTCTGATTTTTTAATTGCCATTTTGTGGGGGGGGGGGTTCCTTGTTGATTATAGGCCTTTCTTTTATAAATCAGTAATTGTAATAAGTAGTGCTGCACTGATAGCTATTATAATATTTACTCACTGGTGCATCACAACTAGAATCCTAGGACTGTCAACTTCCATAATTCCAAACTAACCATGAAATACATTTTTCTTTCCTAAAAGTAGCAACTGAATTGGCTTCTGAAAATCATAAGCCCAAATCAACTTTTTTTGTAAAGCTGGAGGTCAGGGGGTGAGTTTGGCACCCAAAGCTAAAACATACAACTTCAGCATTGCCTATTATTATTAATTGAACTTCACACACAAAAAAAATTGTGTACTGTTCCTACACGGCATTGCCTCACAGATGTGATTTTTATGTAAGGTATTTATTCAGTGTAAAACCTGCTGGAGGGTTTGAAACAACCCTTTCTTTCCAAAAACTATCATGTACCTGCTTGCAACTTTATTTACTGGAAAGAATACCTTCTGTTTTCTAAGGTTGACTTTTTTCCAGAATCACAGCATAACACCTTGTCAAGTCTTCCTGAAAAGGTTCTTTGTTCATATTTTGATGTTTGGTCATTTCTCAGAGATGAGAGATAGAGGAACAACTTTAAAATTTAAGAATGCAACATTTCTATTTTCACAGCTTTTATTGATCCAGGGAGTAAACTTGGCAGTGAATTTTATTGCTATGTAGTAAAATAATCTTAATCTAAGGGAGGAAAAAAAGAGAGAAAGAAGAGAAAAACGCAAAAGTTTGCTCAGTTAAAATCTTTATGTAAAGGCAGAATAGGTCTCAGCTGTACTTTTATTCCAATGACCAAATCCTAATTGCTGACAAGGACTTGCTAATTTCATCATGATGACTCATATAATATGTAATGTATAATTTTATAATAAAATATTTCTATTTTATTACTTTCCTTATATTTAGATACATTAATGAGGTTACAACACTGTGACTTACTGTCAATTACCACAAAACCTGAGCACACTTTATTACATTTTCCTCACGATTTATTTTATGTCTTTGACATATTGGTTATTGGTTACATGTATTACAAAATCTGCTAATAGTTTCTTTTAGGAAAATAAAAAGGCATGTGTTAGGAAGAAGTACAAAAGCTTTTCTTTCTTATGCTTTCAGCATATATTTTGACCCTGATCAGTTTATATTGGGTTTGCTATCTTTCTCTGTTATTTATTAACAATATAATAATGTAATATATAATATAATAATATAATATATAATATAATTATATATATTTCAGTTTAAATTTTCTGAGAAGATAGACAAGTAAATCAACAGTTAAGTACAGTGTGAGAAATGTTTGATTTCATTAAAGGAGAGGGCATTGAGATTTATAAAGTCAAAAAAAAAAGGAGACAGACTTCATGCCATTCCATTCTGACCGGTAAAGTTTCTAATGAGAAATTAGCTGATAACCTTATGGGAGACCCTTTGTAGGTAACAGATTGCTTTTCTCTTGCTGCCTTTAAGATTCTTTGTTTTGAATTTTTGGCATTTTAATTATGATGTGTCTGGGCATGGACCTTTTTAGGTTCTTAGTGATTTGGAATCTCTGTGCCTCCTGAAGTTGTGTAACTTTTTCCTTGAACAAGTTAGTGAAGTTTTCTGCCGTTATTTCTTCAAACATGTTCTCTAACCCTTACTTACTTTCTACATCTTCTGGCATTTCTATGATGCAAATATTGTTATGTTTCATGTTGTCCTACAGCTCCCTTAAGCTGTCCTCCTGGTTTTTAATTATTTTTTCATTTTGGTTCTCTGCTTGAGTGATTTTTTTTTCTACCCTGTCTCCTAATTTGCTTATCTGATACTCAGTGTCCCTTAATTTTCTGTTTATTCCTTCCAATATTGTTTTATTTTTATTTCACTATGTTATTCTTAATTTCCTTCATAGTGTCCATTTCTTTTCTTATGCTGTTGAGCATCCTTAGGGTCAGTATTCTGAACTCTATATCTGACAGATTGCTTATCTCCATTTCATTTAGCTCTTCTGGAGAATTCTTTTGTTCTTTCATTTAGGGCTCACTTTTTTGTTTCCTTATTTTAAGGTAATGCAAAACATGCATCCAAAACCAAGAATACACTATCATGCAAGGCTATCATTGAAAACAGATGGTGAAATAAAGAGCTGCCCAGACAAAAAAAAGGCTGAAGGAGTTTGTCACCACCAAACCAGCATTGCAAGAAATGTTAAAGGGACTGCTGTAATAAGAGATGGAATAGAGAGAATGAGAAACAGGCATAAAGAAATAAAATGACAATACATAAGTACTTATCAATAATAACCTTAAATATAATTGGATTAAATGCTCCAATCAAAGGACATATGGTAGCTGAATGGATAAGAAAGCATGACCCAAATATACATTGTCTACAAGAGACCCATCTGAGAACAAAAACCTCACACATGCTGAAAAATCAAATAAAATAAAACCAAAAAAAAAACATATGGAGGACTTTAAAGGAGAGATCTTCAGCAATACAGTCATAGCGGGGACTTTAACGACCCACTGACTTTTTTGGATAGATCTTCCAGAGAAAAAAATCAAGAAGGAAAAAGTGATTCTAAATTACACACTAGAACAGATGGATTTAATTGATAGTTACAGAACATTTCACCCCAAAGTTGCAAAATATGCATTCTTCTCAAGTTCACATGGGACATTCTCAAAAATGGACCACATGTTAGGACACAAAACAAGTCTCTACAATATCAAGAAGATTGAAATCATATCAAGCATCTTCTCAGACATGTACACCATGGAATACTATGCAGCTATAAAAATAAAGGATTAGTTGCCCTTTGAGACAGCGTGGTGGGACCTGGAGAGTATTATACTAAGTGAAATAAGCCAGTCAAAGAAAGACAAGTATCACATGATCTTACTCATATGTGGAATCTAATGAACAAATTAAACCAATGAACAAAACAGATCCAGAGACATAGAGGCAAGGAATCTCAGAAGAAACGCAGGGATGAGTGAGTGGGTGAGAAGAAATTAACCTAAGAACTTATATGCATATATGCATAATCCATGGACACAGACAATAGTTTGCTGAAGACCAGGGGGAGGCATGCAAGGTGGAGGGGATCAATGAGGCAAAAAGGGGGATATTTGTAATACTTTTAACAATAAAGATAAATTTTAAAACAAGAACACAAAAAACAAAGAGAAGACATGTTTTTTTCCTTGTTTTCTCCTGTTGTGGCCTTGGGGTTGTTGTTTTTCTTGTGCCTTCTCCACTTCCCCATTTAGAGGTACATTGCAGTCTGATTTCTCCTGAATATCTAGAAAAGAAGCCATAACAGATTTGCAGGTATATGGGGTGATGGTACATATAGATATGTCTAGAAGAAGCAGCACTGAGGCCAGATGAGGACATGGGTTCATAACCAGATAAAGAGAAAAAGGGAGGGAAATGGATAAGGAGTTCTATTAAGAAGAAATGTGGGGGAAAAACCTTAAGTATTGACAGAGAGAAAGGGAATACTTGAGAAGCTCTGGTTAGGTGCTACACAGAGTGGAGTGCAGATAATTCCCATGCAGAGGGAATTCCCAGGCTGCTTCCACAATTCCAGTTCTAGCATGACAGAGCCTTGACTGTTCCTTCTTCCCCACCACCAAATTTCTAAGTCTTGCTAATCTTGCCCTTGGATAAATTCCAGGTCCATCCTTTCATTGCCTTATTAAACACAAATTTTAAAATTTGTTTTTATTAGTGCAGTTCTAGCCTCATGATATCATTCCTGGGAAACCTCCAGTCTCTTGCCCTCTGAGACATACTTCTCTTTGCAACAGAAGCTTCTTTCTGAAGCAAATCAGATCATAATACAGCTTCTTAAAATAATTTTAAGTAGTCAAAGGACTTGAATAGAAATATCTTCCAAGAAGATGTACAGACACCAATAAGAACATAAAAAAGATGCTGACCATTACAATTATTTAGAGAAATGCTAATTAAAACCACAGTGAGGTACCACTATATACCTATTAGGATGGCTGCTATCAACAAAATAGAAAATGTCAAATATTTATAATGATGTGGACAAATTGAAAACTCTTGTGCATTCCTGGTGGGAATGTACCCTGGTCACCACCCATTTCCAGCCACTGTGGAAAACAGTATGGTATTCCTTTAAAAAAAAACAAAAAAAAAAACACAGAATTACCATTTGATCCAGCATTTTCACATCAGGGTATATACCTCAAAAAATTCAAAACCGGGCCTCAAACAGGTATTTCTACATCTTTATTTATAGTGGCATTAGTTCACAATACCCAAAAGGTGGAAACAACACAAGTGCCTTTGAACAGATGAATGAATAAACAAAATTTGGTATATATGTACTTGGAATATTATTCAACCTTGAAAAAGGAGGAAATTCTGGCCTATGTTATAACATACAGCAATCCTTGAAGATAATATGCTAAGTGAAATAAGCGAGTTACAAAAGGACAAATATTGTATAATTCCACTTTATGAGGTCCCCAAGGATGAGGAAGGGGGCAGGGGATGAAGAGTTATTGTTTAATGAGTTCTGAGTTACAGTTTTGGAAGATGAAAATGTGAGGACCCACCAAGACAGAGGCAGGCCCCTAGGCCCCGAGGCAGGACAAAAGGCATCCATGAGTGACTCAGTAAACTGCAGAGGGTGGAGGCAGTTCCAGGAATTAACTTAAATCGGTGGGTTTGATGAATACCAGGTGCACTCCAGCTTCAGGCGCCAGTGGTTGAGAAACATCCTGAGCCCACCATTCCTAAAGAATTTATAACCCATGTAACTTTGTAACTGACAATGATTGCTTGTTCACTGTAGCCCTATATAAGCTTGTGGGAAAGTTAGATCGGGGTTCGAGTCAGAATTCCACTGTGTTGGATACAATCGAACCCCAGCTAGCTGGAATAAAAGTCCCTTTTGCTGTTACATTATCAGCTCTGGAGTGATTGTCTTTCCGCCGCATAGGGGATCTGATTCTCGGACATAACAAAAAAAAGTTTTTCAGATGGATGATGGTAATAATTGTACAACACTATGAATGTACTTAATGCGCTTGAACTAAACTGTGTCACTAAAAATGGTCAATATGGTAAATTTTATGTTCTGTATATTTTACAAGAAAAATCATTTTGCCGCTTTCATTCATTTTAAGATAAAATTTCAGTTTAAAAGTATGATATGGTCCCTAGTTCATCTCCCCAGATGGTCATTTTTCACCTGGCCCAGACTCCTAGTGCCTGGCACTTTGTCTTGTCAAGCTCAACCTTTGTCACCTCCCCTGGGAAATCTTCCCTTACTCATCCTCACATCTTCCTCCCACACACCCTTGCAAAATTAAGTCTTACCCTCACCTTGGTTGCATTAGTCTCTTTTTTTATCACAGCACTCTTTGTATACTTTCAGCTAGCATATAAAATTCAAAAATTTAAATTTTGTTTTTATTAGTAAATCCCCCATTAGGTTGTATTGAAGGTTGAGACTATCTTTTGTCTCTGTTACTCCAATGCTGAGAACGTGGCCTCAGACCCTGTAGATACTTAATATATTTTTGATATCTGAACAAAGGAATGAAAGTGATTAGGAGGAAAGGGAATTTTGCAGTTTGATCTAAACAGCTCATCCCATATATAAACAGAAATAATCACAGCAATCACTTTTGATGGGTTTTGGAGAATGATATGAGGTTGACAATATTTGTATGACACCTAGAACAACACCTGACACATAGCAAGTGCCAATAAATATTAGATATTTACTTTCAGTATTGAATGACCTATAAGACTTTTAAAACAAGTTTCTCATAACTCTTTTAAAATTAGGGTTGCCATATGGAAACTATGGTAAGGAAATGCCAGACATACCTTATTCCTCTGGGTTCCCAGCCTACCCTGCAGCAGTTTGTTTTCAGAATTGGTGAGGGGAGGACATGCTTAATATTAGCAGATGGGTGGTGACCAGGGTGGTGGGAAACTATTCCAAACCAGCCCCTTCTGATGTGAATGTGGATCAAACCACCTTTCAGCATGTTAACTTCGATGATACCAACTTCTCCCAGAGACTGTTCCTCTCTTGGCTGAAGTGGAGACGTCCTTTAGGAGGATGATCATGGGGGCCAATTGCTCTTCCCAAGTGATTGTAGTTGTGCCAGACAATCTGAGCTCCCTGCCAGCCCCACTCCCATGGCCTGACTGCCTCAGGTTCTGCTGAGTAGCTGGAGTTTCCATGTGGCTCTCCTCTACTCCGTCAGGGTCCTTTCTTAAGTCTGATTATGAACAAAGAATATGCTCAGGGTTTTGACAAGTTAATTTTTGTAATTTCTCAAAAATATGCAACTATCTGAGATATGTGTCAGAGATATATATATCAAAGATGCCTGTAAAAAAATTGCACTATGGTTTAATGTGGTGGTCTTTTCTTTTGCCCAGATAGAGCTTAGGGAGACTATGAAGAGATATCCAAAACAGTGTTTCCAGTGTGGACCAGAGGGTTTTCATTTTAGCTTAAAGGGTAAGCCTTAAAAGAAGTTCTTAGAAGAAGGAATATCTTTACCTGAAAGCACATGGAGGAGCATTTAGGGATTTCAAATGTGAGAGCCTAGAGATGGAATTCACTTGGCCTCTCAGCTTTTGCCATAAAATGGAGGCAGGATCATCAGCCTGGGGACCAAGAAGGTTAACATTTTGTAAGATTCTATAGCATTACTGATTTCCCAATGATTTTTTTTAAGTTACTGTAATAAAAATCTGAAAACAGAAAGAGCCTGTGTGTTTGATATTGAGGCTACAAAGAGGAGGGAAGCTGCATAGGCTTTAGCCCTTTGCTGAGTCTGGAGTGTGTGTGTGTGTGTGTATGTGTGTGTGTGTGTGTGTGTAAGGGTGCTCAGTGTCAGTTACAAAGTGAAGAGGAAAGCAGAACGAGTCCTGTAGCTATGAAGCCATGACAAGGGGGAAAAAGTGAATCCAGGTGGCCTCAGGGTTGAACTGCAGAAGGACATACTTTTGTGGTTTGGGGTGAGCACTAATAGGCAGTTGGCTCAAAGGCAGACCACAGCTCTGTAAGAAAGCAAGAATATGCTTGTAAGCATTTTTAAAACTTTGGGTTGTGAGTATCTTTCATAGTTTTTCCCATAAGCTTTGATTGGAAAGGGGAAATGTGATCACCTGTCTCCATAATTTTCCATTCACATTATTTGTGGTAGCAGATGCTATGGTTTATTCTGTTGATTCCCTAAAAGGACACTTTTGGACAGAGGTGTGGTTCTAATCTGCCTGGAACAGGCAATCAAAGGTTATTGGAAGGAGCAGGAGGCACCTCTCTCTTAAGTAAGATGTGTAAAAAAAAGGAGTTGAAAATAAAATGAAACAGAAGAGAGCAAAGGTGTAGAAGCTGGTTATTCAGGGGGAGAAATTCAGGCTAAGGCAGGGACCACAAGGCTGGCACTATTCCTACCCACCTATTTTACTTTTATAACTGTCACCCCCATTCAACCTGAGACAATTGAGAGATGAGAGCATTACATGCTTTATTTTATTATTCCAGTTATTGTTTCTGTTTATTGGTAAGGACATTGATCATAGATACAGCTGGTGCTATATCTACTATGATTTAGACTCTGTTTACATCAACATAGAGGAATTGAGTCAGACTGAAATATAGTAAATCTTACAACCAAAGTTTTAGCATAGTTGTGTGTTTGCTAAAGGTAAGAAAATAGGTCAGTGAATTGCAAAATAATAAGAGTTGTCTAAACTTCTGGCATTATATACATTATTTGAATGAATAAATCAGAAAAATAAATTCTGTAATCATATTTGTAATGACGATAGCTCTATATATTCAGCATTGATTTTAATACTGTCCACACAAAGTAAAACATATACATAATTAAAAGATTCGAATGTTAAGAAAATTTTTTACTATACTTTTTCATGTAATAAGCAGGCTTTTCCTTCCTGTTTCTCAAAATATGAGTGTTACCTTTAAGTCAATTGTTATAGTACATATAGACAATAAATATCTTAAAAACATGGCTTTAGTGTATTTATCTTTATATATTCATGCACAGCCTGAAGTAAGAAGAAATCCTTATTCTTACATGCAAGATTTCATTGTGATTCAACTTTGTCTTTTACTGTGTGTGAGAAGCAGAGAAAACAGTGCTAGTCAGAGATTTCTTACTTTTTATCTTCCTTTCCTGAAAAATAAAATTGTTTTGCATCCCAGAAGTTCCAAACAAACAAATAAATGAAAGGGTTAAATATATACTTGTGATTCCAAATCATCTGACATAGAGAAAATGGAACATATTTTATGTGTCAAGTTAGAGTTTGAATTTCTAACACTTGTATCTATAACTTAAATAATGAAAAAAATATCTAAAAATATCAAATAAAATTCAGAATTTTTCACAGCTTTGGTTTGGAGAATCTTTTCAAAGCAAGACAAGAGGAAATCAAAACATATTTAACTACATAGCATTTTTATATTTAATACTCAGTAGAAAGTAGCATAAATTCAAAGGACAAACAATGGACTGGGAAAAATATATGCAACAAATGAAATATGACAGATATCAGTAAATCTGGTGTATTTGTTATCTAACAGCAGAGAGATTTTTATAAATTAAATCATGTCACTCATTTGATGAAAACCTTCACTGCCTTACCATTTTGCTAAGTAACAGTCACTGTAATTGCTATGACTGAGGAAGTCCAGCCTAACTGGGTGGGAAGGTTTTCCTTGCCTTCATCACTTGTCTCACAGTTCCTGCTCTTATCTACTTGGCACAAGCCACAATGGCCTGCTTGCTATTCCATAGGTACACTAACTGATCCCTCCCTTGGGGATGTTCTTCCTTAGCTCCACCTTTCCCAAAGCCTGTCCAGAACCTCCCACTCACAGGAGATCCACTAGCCCAATCTTACAAACTTCTGGCAGCCACACCTTGCTGAGCTATATCTCTTCCCAACAGAATATGGGACAGCCTGAGCTGTGTGGCTCTATAACGGGGGTCATTTCCCCATGGCATTAGCAGAATCCTCCCTTCACACAGCCAAATCTTGATCTGTTTTGGCCTTATAAACTCTGCTGGCCTCACCATGACAACTCTTTAAGACACAGTCCCAACACAAAGGTGTGCGAGTAACCAGCGGGTGGCAACTGTACTTTGTATACTTGGAGACATTTGCTGAGTGGCCTCAGACCCAGCTGTGGCACCGAGTTAAACCTATATTAATCTGGTGAACACCACTCACTCTTACCTGATCACTCATTGTAACCTGAGTACCACCAGAGGTTCTTTCAGTGACTGAGCCTAACAGGCAACAGGCCTAAGGAGGCAGGGAAGGATCTTGGGGTTCCTTAAGACTTTTGCTGACCTGACCCAAGACCCAGTGCTGGTAAAAGCCAGCCCTAGTATAAAGCATTGTTCTTCCCACACACACCCAGGCCTAGCAAAGTCAACTACAAACTGTGGATCACTTGTAGCTCCAAACAGGTTGCTAACAACCAGTCACAGGTAGCATCTTACATTGGCCTGTACCAGATCCCCTTGCAAAAGTCCCAGAACCAACATACCCAGTGGCCAGCTACAGACAACATTAGAGCAAGATCCAATAAGTTTCACAAGTGGCATTTTCAGAGGGAGATCTCAGCAGGCAACAAAACCTCTTGAAGCAAATTCCACTTTGTGTTCTCAGTACCTACACAGCAGCTCACACACCTTGATTGGAATAGAGTCTCACAGTAAGCCACACTCATAGTAAGCCCATGTCAATCCCATGCATAAATGTACCAATAGAGATCAAGACAATTATAGCAGAAGGAAAACATAACCTACACAAGGGACATTCCTGGAGCACCCAGCTCAGGTGACCAAGACCTAAGTCATAGCAGATCTATATAATACATAGAAATAAACACAAAGAGGCAGCCAAAATGGGAAGGCAGAGAAATGGGCCTCAAATGAAAGAACAGGAGAAATTTCTAGAAAAAAGAGTTGAATGAAATGGAGGCAAGCAATTTATCAGATATAGAGTCCAAGTTAATAGTTATAAAAATGTCCAACAGCATGAAAAAGGGCATAGAAACCATTAAAAAATGACCACTCAGGAGTGAAGAATACAATATCTGAAGTGTAGAATGCAGTAGAAGGAATAAAGGTAGGTTGGATGAAGTAGAATATCAAAACTGCGATTTGAAAGACAAGGTAAAAAACACAACACCAAGGCAAATTAGCAAAAGAAAATAAAATTTTAAAAAATAAGGATAGTTTAAGGGGACATGAAGCATACCAACATCCACATCATAAAAGTACTAGAAGGAGAGAGAAAGCAAGGGATCACAAACCTATTTGAAGAAATAATAACTAAAAAGTTCCCAAGCCTGGTGAAGGAAAAGACACAAAAGTCCAGGAAGCACAGGGAGTCCCAAACATGATGAGCCTGCAGAGAACCACATCCAGAAACATAATTAAAATGACAAAGGTTAAAGAAAAAGAGAGAATCTTTCTTTTTAATTTAACTTTTTATTGTTGAAAGTATTACAAATGACCACTTTTTACCCCATGGATCCCCTTCACCCTGCAGCACCCACGGTCTTCACCACTCTGTTCTCTGTGTCCATGGGTTATGCATATATGCATATAAGTTCTTCAGTTAATCTCTCCCAAACCAAACATCCACCCCAGCATTCCCTCTGAGATTCATCAGTCTGTCCAATGTTTCTATGTCTCTGGATCTGTCTGTTCATTGGTTTCTTTTGTTTATTAGATTCCATATATGAGTAAGATCATCTGATACTTGTCTTTATCTGACTAACTTAATGTGCTTAGCATGATACTCTCCAACTATCACCATGCTGTCTCAAAGTATAAGGGCTACTTTGCTCTTACAATTGCATAGTATTCCATGGTGTAAATATCCAGGAATATGTTTGATATGATTTCGATCATCTTGAACTTGTAGATACATTTTTTGTGTCCTAATGTGTGGTCTATCTTTGAGAATGTCACATGTGCAGTTCTGGGGAATGCATATTTTGCAGCTTTGGGGTGAAATGTTCTGTAAATGTCAATTAAATCCATCTGATCTAGTGTATCATTTAGTCAGCATTTCTGTTAATTTTTTATCTGGACAATCTATCCAGTAACATCAGTGGGGTGTTAAAATCCTCTATTCTGATTGTATTGCTGTTGATCTCTTCTTTAAGGTCATCTGGAAGTATTTTTGTTTTTGTTTTTGTTTTTTGGCATGTCTGCCTCTGTAATTCTGACATGGGTCTTTTGTAGGCAGCATATATTTGGGTCTTGTTTTCTTAATTATTCAAGTACCCTATGTCTTTTGATTAGAACATTTAATCCACTTATATTTAAGGTTATTGTTGATAGGTACTTATGTATTGCCATTTTACTTCTTCATGTCTGTTTCTCTTTCTCTATTTCAACTTCTTATTACAGAATTCCTTTAACATTTCTTGCAATTCTGGTTTGGTGGTGATAAACTCCTTTTTAGTCTTTTTTGTCTGGGAAGCTTTTTATTTCATCATCTATTTTGAATGATAGCCTTCATGGATAGAGTATTCTTGGTTTCAGATCCTTGTTTTGCATTACCTTGAATAGTTCATGCCATTCCTTTCTGGCCTGTAGAGTTTCTGATGAGAAATCAGCTGACAGCCTTATGGGAACTCCTTTGTAGGTAACAGATTGTTTTTCTCTTGCTGCCTTTAAGACTCTTTGCCTTGAATTTTTAGCATATTAATTATGATGTGTCTGGGTGTGGGCCTCTTTGTGTTCTTCTTCTCTAGGACTCTCTGTGCCTCCTGAGCTTGTGTGACTTTTTGGTTGACCAGGTTAGGGAAGTTTTCTCCCATTATTCCTTCAAACATGTTCTCTAAACCTTACTTGCTTTCTGCATCTTCTGGCACTCCTATGTTGCTAACATTGTGTTTCATGTTGTCCCACAGCTCCCTTAAATGTCCTTCTGTTTTTTAACTGTTTTTTCATATTGATTCTCTCGAGTGATTTTTTTTCTACCCTGTCTTCTAATTTGCTGATCTGAGCCTCAGCTTCACCCAATCTTCTGGAACAAATGTCTGTGTGTGTTTTAAAATTTTCATTATGTCATTCTTATTTTGAATAAGAATTATTCATATAATAATGACAATATTATATGTCTTTATGTCCTTCATAGTTTCCATTTCTTTTATCATGTTGTTGAACATCCTTATGATCAGTATTCTGAACTCTACATCTAATAAATTGTTTATCTCTATTTCATTTAACTCTTCTTCTGAATAATTCTTTTTTCTTTTATTTGGTGCTTGTTTTTTATCTCCCCATTTTGGTTACCTCTTTGGATTTGTTTCTATGTGTTAGGTATATCTTTTAAGACTCCCAGTCTTTTGGATGATCTCTGGTGCAGACTAATGTCAGACACTGTTTGTGACTGTCCTTCAGTACCTTGTTTGAAGTGTTCCATACTCCACAGTTTTTAGTTCCTTTTGTTGAGGTTGGTTGTGTTTAGACAGAGCCAAGATGAGCACCAGAAACCCTGGGTCCAGAAGCAAATCAGGCAAAGTTTGAAAGCACCCAGAGGCTCCCATTCACTTTCTTAATGAGCTTCAGTCTTTAGAAACTCACAAGGTGGGGTGAGAGATCTTTCAGCAGGGTGAGGCAATTTCTACCACCCCACCACCACCCAGATAAAAGCTGCTTAGAAGGTAAATGTCTGACTGGAAAAGAAGTCCTCTGCATTATGGGGGAGTGATTCAGCACAGGAATCCATAAGTCTGCCCTCTGAGATTTATTACCCCAACCAGCAACCCTGGATTCACCTCACAGAGATATAGGCAACTCTTTTCTTTTACTGCCAGAATACAAGGTGAGGGTATGCAAATGAAACTGTGCATTGGACCTTTAACAGACTGCCTGCATTTCTAGCCATCTTTTCCTGGCAGACATCTCACTGCTTTTCACAGCCAAATGTTATGTGGGCACCTATTCCAGTCCTTATGCTTTTGGCTGGGAAGCTCTGTTTTGGTTTAGATTCCAGAGTTCTAAGTTGGAAACCCCCACTGCTGAGATATCCCTCAGGCACTTCAGCTTGTGCCTGTGGGAGCCCAGCAAGCTCTCTCATGCCTCTACACTTCCTACCAGTCTCTATGTGGTCTTCATTTTATGTCCTTGGTTATGAGGGTGCTCTCCAGCTACTCTTCAGTTGATTATTCAGGATGTTTTTTCTATATTTTAGTTGTAATTCTAGTTTGGTCCTGGGAGAGTGTCAGTGTAGCTTCTACTTAATCTTCTGTCATCTTTCAATCTCGGTGGGGAGCCGCTGTGGCCCCAGGCACAGAGGAGCTGCCTGGGTGAGCTGCAGATGTGCTCTCCTGCTCCCTGACCCAGACCTTGAGGCACCAAGGCCATACTAATTTAGTTTGCGGCCTTAAATTCTAGAAAGGCTTATTAGGAAGCTGACCTTGGCCTGAAGGGTTAAGGGACAGTCAAGCCACGTACCAAGCCAAGGACTCAATCCTCCCCAAAAGTTCCCATTAGAAGCCGAGATAAAGATAGTTACCAATGTCTGAGCTCATGCAGGTGGCAGAGTGTTTACTCTGAAAGAGCACTCAAATGGCCTTGTAGGAATGTGGGGAAGGGGGCTATTTAACAAAGTCAACAGTGCCTGTATATATTGAGCTGAGAAAATAAACTTGGGGCTGCAGCAGTCACGAGCTGCAGTCCTCCCGATCCCATCTTTTTTGTGTCTGTCTTTTTTCCATTCTCACCCCTTCCTCAGGACCGTTTGACTCTGCCGGCGGGCTCCGGCAAATCTCCCAAAGGGAGATCCTAAAAGACACAGAAGAAAAACAGTTACCTACAAGGGAATACCCATAAGACCATAAGCTGATTTCCCAACAGAAGTATTTCAGATCATAAGGAACTGACAGATAATATTCAAAGTAAAGGAAAGCAAGGACCTACAACCAACACTATCTTACCCAGTAAGATAAAGAGCTTCTCAGACAAGAAAAAGCTAAAGAAGCTTTTTTTCTTGTAATACTGGTTTGTTACCACCAAACCAGTATTACAAGAAACAATGTTAAATGTCCTGCTATGAGAAGGAGGAGGAGGAGAAGACAAAGAACAACAACAACAAAATGGAGAAACATGGTTAAAAGAGTAAAATGGCATTAACTACTTACCTCTCAATAATCACATTAAAAGTAAAAGACTGAAATGCTTCAATCAAAAGACATAGGGTAAGGGTACTTTGAGTATTTGCCTGATCTGCTATTGGACCTGGGCCTTGGAAAAGCAGACTTTGGTGTGCACCTTGGTCCTGTCCAAATGCACCCAGGCCCAACATAGGGAACAACAAGCCATGGGTTGTTGATGGCTCCAAACAGGGTACTCAAGCCCAGACAAAAATAGCTTCTGACATTGGCCTGCATTGAAAACCATCACAAAAGACTGAAAGTCTCAGCATATCTACCTCAGACCTAGAAACAAACCAAATAGGCAGCCAAATTGGGGAAACAAAAAAACAAACAGATCCAGCTCCAAATATGAACAAGAGTATTCTGAAGTGGAAGAAGTAAATGAAATGGAGATTAGCAATCTATCAGATTTAGAGTACAGAATACTGATTGTAAAGATGGCGAGACAAGATAGGGAAATTATGAAAAAAATGAAGAATGACATAGCAGAAATAAAGACTACATAGGAAAGAATAAACAGCAGATTAGAGGAAGTTGATGACCAGATCAGAGAATTAGAAGACATGGTAGAAATATCACTCAGTCAAAGATCCAAAAAGAAAAAACAACTAAAATACAGGAGGACAGTTTAAGGGAGCTGTGGGACAACATTAAACAATATTCACATCATAGAAGTGCCAGTAGATGTAGAAAGCAAGAAAGGTTTAAAGGCACTGTTTGAAGAAATAATGGCAGTAAACCTTCATAACCTGGTACAGGAAAAAGGCACACATGTTCAGTAGGCACAGAGAGTCTCAAGTAAAAAGAACTCAAAGAGGTCTATGTCCAGGCACATCATAATTAAAATGCCAAAAATTCAAGACAAAGCAGCAAGAGAAAAGCAATCTGTTACCTACAAAGGCGCTCCCACAAGGCTGTCAGCTGATTTATCATCAGAAACTCTACAGGCCAGAAGGGAATGGCAAGAACTATTCAAGGTAATGCAAAACAAGGATCTGAAATGAAGACTACACTATCCATCAAGGTTATCATTCAAAATAGATGGTGAAATAAAGAGCTTCCCAGACAAAAAAATAAAAATTAAAAGGCTAAAGGAGTTTATCACCGCCAAACCAACATTTCAAGAAATGTTAAAGGGACTGCTGTAATAAGTAGAAATAGAGAGAGAGAGGGAAACATAGTCATGAGTAACTGAAATGTCAATACACAAGCACCTATCAATAATAAACTTAAATGTAAATGGATTAAATATTCCAAACAAAAGGCATAGGATGGCTGACTGGATAAGCATGCATTACTCAAATGTAAGCTGTTTACAAGAAATCCACCTAATAAAATACTCACACAGGATGAGAGTCAAGGGATGGAAACATTTTTAATGCAAATGGAAATTTTTAAAAAGCTGGGGTAGCAATTCTCATATGTGAGAGAATGGTCTTCAAAATGAAGTACATAATGAGAGACAAGAAAAGTCACTATATAATATTAAAGGGATCAATCCAACAAGGAGATATAACCCTGATAAAGATATATGTACCGATATAGGAATACCTAAATTTATAAAAATCTTCAAGAGGACTCTAAGGGAGAGATCAATAGCAATACACTCATATTAGGGGACTTTAACACTCCACTGACTTCACTGGATAGATCATCCAGACAAAAAGTCAACAAAGAAACAGTGACTATAAAAACACACTAGATTCAGGTGGATTTAATTGATATTTACAGAACATTCTAAATCAAATCTGCAGAATATACATTCTTCTCAAGTGTACTTCCACATTTTCAAAGATTGAAAATCTTACATGTTAGGACACAAAACAAGTCTCTACAAGTTCAAAAAGATAGAAATCATAACAAACATCTTCTTGGAACACAAAGGCATGCAATTAGAAATCAGCCACAATATAAACAGTTAAAAACATTCAAACACATGGAGGCTAAATAGCACATTTTTAAACAATGAATGGGTTACTAAAGAAATGAAGGGGAAAATTGTAGTCTTCCTAGAAATAAAGGAAAAGGAAAACATAACAACCCCAAATCTATGGGACACAATGAAAGCAGTCTTGAGAAGGAAGTTCATAACACTACAAGCTTACCTCAGAAAACAAGAAAAACTTCTAATAAACTATATAACCCTATAACTTAAAGACTTAGAAAGTGAACAACAAGAAAAACCCAGAGTATATAGAAGGAATGAAGTAATAAAGATCAAAGTGGAAATAAATGACATAGAGACTAAAAAACTGATACAAATATCAATGAAACCAAGAGCTGGTTCTTTAAAAGCATAAACAAGATTGATGAACCTTTAGCCAGACTCATTAAGAAACAAAGACAGAAGACTCAAAGAAACAAATCAGAAACAAAAGAAGTACAGTGACAACAGACACCACAGAAATGCAAAGAAAATAATGTGAACTACTATACACCACCAAACTGGTCAAAATTGACAAATTCCTGGAAAATGCAACTTTCTGAAACTCAATCAGGAGGAGTCAGAAAACTTGAATAGGCGAATAACTACTGATGAAGTTGAAACAGCAATGAAAACTCCCAGAACACAAAAGCCGTGGTCTGGATGGCTTCACAGGGAAGTTTTACCAAACATTCAAAGAACTAACACCTATTCTTCTCAAGCTATTCCGAAATCCAAGAGAAAGGAACACTTCCAAGCTCTTTTATGAGGCCAGAAATAGCCTAATTCCAAAACCAGATTAAAACACTGCAAAGAAAAAGGCTTATAGGCCAATATCCCTGATGAATATATATGCTAAAATTCTCAACAAAATATTAGCAAATTTGATCCAACAATATAGTAAAAAGACCTTACACTATGGCCAAATAAGATTTATTCCAGGTTTGTGAGGCTGGTACAATATCAGCAAATCAATTAATGTGATACATCACATAAACAAATTGAATGAGAAAAATCACCTGATCCTATCAATAGATGTAGAAAAATCTCTCAACAAAATTCAGCACCTATTTTTAATAATAACTATCAGCAAAGTGGGACTAGATGCATCATACCTCATCATAATAAAAGCCATATATGACAAACCTATAGCCAACATCAAACTCAATGGGCAAAAAATAAAACCACTTTCCATAGGAACAGGAACAAGAGTGTTTTCGTCCACTTTCACCACTCTTATTCAACATAGTAGTGGATGTCCTATCCACAGTGATCAGAGAAGAAGGAAACATAAAATGCATGCAAGTTGGAAAGCTGGAGCTATAACTGTCATTATTCGCAGATGACATAATTTTCTATAGAAAATCCTAAAGACTCCACCAAAGTTCTATGACATTTTAAAATGAATTCAACAAGGTAACAGGATACAAAATTAACACCCAGAAATTGATGACATTTTTATATACAAATAATGAACTCTCAGAAAGAGAAAGTAAAAAATCAATCCCATTTACCATTACACCCAAAATATTAAGATACTTAGGAATGAACTTAACCAAGAAGTTAAAAGACCTGTACTCGGAAAACTACAGAACATTGCAAAAGAGATAGAGGAAGATATAAACAAGTGGAAGAATATATCATGTTCATGGATTGGAAGAATTGACATCATTAAATGTCCATACTACACAAATCAATATATAATTCAATGCAGTCCCTATTAAAATACTAACAGCATATTTCACAGATCAGAATAAATACTTTGAAAATATATATGGAACCAAAAGAGACCCCAAATAGTCATGGCAATCTTGAGAAGGAAGAACATAGTTGGTAGGAACACAATACCAGTTATCAAGCAATACTACAGAGCTACTGTAATAAAAAAGCCTGGTACTGGCACAAGAACAGACATACTGATCAGTGGAACAGAAAAGAGAACCCATAAATCAACTCAAGCCATTATCCTTAATTAATATTTGTTAAAGGAAGCAAGAGTATACAATGGAGTAAGACAGTCTCTTCAATAAATGTATTGGGATAATTGGACAGGTACATGCAAAAAATGTAACTAGACCACCAACTTACACCACACACAAAAATAAAATGGACAAAAGACTTAAATATAATACATGAAACCATAAAAATCCTGGAAGAAAATGTAGGAAGCAAAATCTCAGTCATCTCTTTTAGCAATATGTTTATGGGTACATCTCCTAGGGCAAGAGAAACAAAGGAGAAAATAAACAAATGGGACTACATCAAAATAAGAAGCTTTTGCAAAGCAAAAGTAACCATCAACAAAACAAAAAGGAAGCCCACTGTATGGGAAAACATATTTGCCAATGATACATCTGTGAATAGGTCAATATCCAGAAATTATAAGGAACTTATACAACTTAACAAAAAGAAAGCAAGCAATCCATTTAAAAAATTGGCAAAGGACTTAGATAGACACTTCTTCAAAGAGGACATACAGCTGGCCAAGAGACATATAACAAAATGCTCAAAGCCACTAATCATCAGAGAGACACAAGTTAAAACAATAATGTAATATCACCTCACACCCCAGAATGGCTACCATCAGCAAATCAATAAAGGACTAGTGCTGGTGAGAATGTGGAGCAAAAAGAACCATAGTACAAAGCTGGTGGGAATGCAGACTGGTGCAGCCACTAAGGAAAACAGTATGGAGGTTCCTCAAAAAATTAAAAATGTAACTGCCATTTGACCCAATGATCCCACTTCTATGAATATATTCTAATTAATTGGAAAATCCCATCAGAAAGAATGTATGCACCCCTATGTTCACAGCAGCAAGATTTACAATAACTCAGATCTGGAAACAGCCCAAGTGCCCATCAGTAGATGAGTGGATAAAAAAGCTGTGGGACATTTACACCATGGAATACTCTGCAGCTGTAAAAAAGAAAGATCTCGTACCCTTTGGGACAGGATGGATGGAACTGGAGAGTATTATGCTAAACCAAGTAAGGCAGTCAGATAAAGACAAGTATCACATGATCTCTCTCACACATATATGGAATATAATGAGCAAAATAAGCTGATGAACAAGGTAGATACAGAGATATAGGACTATGGAGTAGCTGGAAGAATTTCAGGGGGAAGGTGATGCTGGGGTTTGGACGGGGAGAAAGTTTAATCAAAGAACTTATATGAAAAATGCATATCCCAAGGACACAGCAATGGTGTGGGGAAAGCTGGTACGTGGAGAGGTTGCTGGGTGAAGGGCATCAATGAGGGGGAAGAAGAGGACATTTGTAATACTTTCAACAATATAGATAATTTTTTTAAAAAGGCATAAGGTAGTTGATTGGATAAATGAACAAGACTCATATGCATGCTATCCACCTGAGACCCACTTCAGAATGAAAGATACACATAGTATAAAAACAAAGAAATGAAAAAAGTTTTTTTATTTGATGCAAATGGAAAAAATAGCTGAGGTAGCAAATTTATATTTAACAAAAGACTTTTAAATAGACTTTTAAAAAAGGCTGTAATAGGAGTAGAGACGTCAAGATGGTGGTGTAGGTAAAAGCTGTACCTGCCACCTTCCACAATCACATCAGAATTACAAGTAAAATACAAAAAAAATCATTATTTAAAACCCCCTGAAATCTAACCGAAAAGAAGTCCTACAAGTAGGAAATGAAAAATGAAGCACGCTGAGACTGGTAGGAGGCACAGAGACTAGGGGAGGAGTCAGGCAGAATTGTGGAGACAGGGACCCAGGGACCCAGGTGCATTTCTTTAAAACTAGGGGGGATATCTCAGCTAAGAGTGAGGCATCCTAGAGGACTGAGGCATCCTAGGCCCTCATCAGGGCCCCCAGCCCAGGGTTTCAGTGATGGGAAGAGAAGTCCCCACAACTTTGGGCTGTAAAAACAAGCCTGGGTTGTTGACAAGTGATGTGGGGGGTGCTGGAATCCCAGGCAGTTTCTCTTAAAGGACTAGTGCACAGGGTTACTCAGATGCACTCCTGAGCTCTGGTGCTGGGGCAGCAGCTTGAAAGGAACTTGGGTCATTCAGGGAGGAACTAACTTGCCTGGACTCAGGGTCAGAGCTAGAGTTGAAGCTTTATCCCAGACAGAAGAGCTGACAGAGGCCATTGTTCCTTTGACAAGTCCTCCCCCTTAAAGAGTGGGCAATCAGGAGCCATACATGAATCTCCATCACCCTGACTCACACTTTTTACCCTCCCTGGTGATTCCTGAATACCCTACCCCTCCCTAATTACAAGCTCTTCCAAGACATTTTCAGTGGCTTTTCAATGTAGGTGGAATCTCCTGCTTCAGGCTTAGGACTTTCCTAAAATCTCTCAAAGCAGCAGCAGCTGGCCTCAGTGTGTCCCATACCTCTCCATAAGTGGCCCCAGTCCTGGCACTAGTGGTAGCATGCATTGGTTCATAGCTTGGCCTCTCCTGGACATCTCTGAGCCCAACACAAGTAGCAACCATCTATGGATTGCTGTGTAGTTCATACTGGGTGGCTCTGGGCCAGGCACAGGCAGAGGCTGTTTTGGCCCCTCACTGGAAGTCCTAGAGACAATGCACCTGGTGCTCAGTTTAATAATACTGGATTACAAACATATCACATCCATGTGTGACACACTCAAGGGATAGACTCAGTGAATGCCAAAGCCCACTGAAGTAAATTCTACTCTATAGGGGTGTCTCTAACACAGCAACTCTTTGGCTATAGTTGAAGCTGGTTCCCACAGCCAATTGGCCTGGGAGTCAATTCCTCCCATTGATGCCAACAGCAACCAAGGGTCAACTACAATAGGACAGTGCACACAGCACACACAGGGGAGCACCTAGAAGGCCCAGCTCAGATTACTGGGGAGACTGAGCCACTGGGCCCTACAGGACACCTACTACACAAAGCCACTCTACCAATTCCAGGAGATATTGCAGCTCTACCTAATACATAGAAACAAACACCAGGAAGTAGCCAAAATGTGGAAGCAAAAAAACATGTCACAAAGGAAAGAACAGAAGAAAGCTCCAGAAAAAGAACTAAATGAAATGGAACCAAGGAAGCTACTAGATACAGAGTTCAAAACAATGGTTATAAGAATTCTCAAGGAACTTAATAAGACTATTAAGGAAACTAATGAGATCATCAATAACATAAAAAAAGAACCAGTCAGAAATGAATGCTACACTAACTGAAATTAAGAATAATTTAAAGGGAATCAACAGTAAAGTAGAGTATACAAAGTTTCAAATCAGCAAGTTGGATTATGTGGAAGCCAAAAACACCCAATCAGAAGAGCAAAAAGAAAAAAGAATCCCGAAATATGAAGATAGAGTACGGAGTCTCTGGGACAACTTCCAGTATACAACATTCTCATTATGGGGGCATTAGGAGGATTAGAAAGGGAGCAACAAATTGAAAACCTATTTTCAAAAAATGACAGAAAACTTCCTTTACCTGGTAAAATAAATAGACTTACAAGTTGAGAAAGTACAGAGAGTCCCAAACAAGAGGAATGCAAAGAGACACACACCAAGACACAATATAATTAAAATGCCAAAGGTTAAAGATTAAAAAAGAATCTTAAAAGCAGCAAGAGAAATGCAATTAGCTACTTAAAAGGGAGCAGCCATATGACTGTCAACTGATTTCTCAACAGAAATTTTGCAGGCCAGAAGGGAGTGGCAATAAATATTCGAAGTGATAAATAGCAAGGACCTACAACCAAGATTACTCTACTCACCAAAGCTATTATTTAGAATTGAAGGTCAGATAAAGAAAGTCACAGATAAGAAAAAACTAAAGGAATTTCTCACCACCAAACCAGTATTACATAAAACGTTGAAAGATCTTTTTAAAGAAGAAGTTAATGAACAAAAGGAACTGACAAATTAGACCCAGACACATTGAAGAATGCAATGGACTGTTGTATCTCAGAGGAAAGAGAGAAGGAGGTGAGGGGTAGAAAGAGATTAACCAAAGAACTTATATTCATACATGCATAACCCATGGACACAGGTAATAATGGGGTGATGGCTGGGGAGGGGGTTAAAGCTGGGTAGAGGGCATCAAAAAGGGAAAACAATGAGACACCTGTAATACTTTCAACAATAAAGAAAATTTTAAAAACATCTGTAATATGCAACAAAGGCACTTTATAATGATAAAGAAAGCTTTTCTACAAGAGGATATAACCCTTGTAAACATTTATGCACCCAACATAAGAGCACTTAAATATATAAAGTGATATTTTGATGAACATAAAAATAGAGATTGACTGTAATGTAGGCATAGTAGGAAATTTTAGCACCCCATGGATACAATGTATAAATCTTGCAGAGAAAAAATCAATAAGAAAAATGTGGTCTTAAATGACACAGGAAATCGGATAGATTACATTGATAACTTTAGAGCATTTTACCCCAAAGCATCAGAGTTTACACTTTTGTCAAGTATACATGGAACATTTTCTAAGATAGACCACATGTTAGGACACCAAACAAGTTTCAATAGATTTAAGAGGATTGAAATAATATCAAGCATCTCCTCTGACCATACTGATATGAAACTAGAAATCAATTGCAAGAAAAAAAATTAAAAACACACAAAGACTTGGAGGCTATATACATCTCAATAAACAATAAATGGGTTAATAATTAGATAAAGGAATAAATCAAAAGACATCTTGAAACAAATGAAAATGGAAACTTAACAACCAAAATCTATGGGGCACTGTGAAAGCAGTTCTAAAAGGGAAATTAATATCATTACAGAACTATCTCAAGAAACAAGAAAAATCTTAAATAAACGATTTAACTTTAGACTTAAAGGAACAGGAATAAGAAAAACAAACAAAGCCCAAAGTGAGTAGAAGGGAGGATATAATAAAAAGCAGAACAGAAATAAGCAAAATAGCATCTAAAAGAAGAATACAAAAGGCCAATGAAACCAAAAGCTGGTTCTTTAAAAAGATAAACAAGATTGACAAATATTTAACCCAACTCATCAAGATAAAAACAGAGGACCCAAATAAATAAACTTAGAATTTAAAAAGGAGAAGTAACTACTGACACTAAAGAAATACAAAAGATTGTGAGAGAATATTACAAAAACTATATATCAACAAATTGAACAATCTGGACAAAATGGATACATTCCTAGAAACATACAACCTTCCAAAACTGAATCAGGAATAATCAGAGAATATGAATAGGTAGATTACAATTAGTAAAATTGAAGCAATGATAATAATAATAATGATGATGATGATGATGATGATGATGATGAAAAACCTCCCAACAAACAAAAGTTCTGGATCAGATGGCTTCACAGGTGAATCTTACCAAACATTTAAAGAAGAACACCTATTTTTCTCAAACTATTCAAAAAAATTTAAGAGAAGAAAAGACTCCCAAGTTCATTTAAAAAAGCCAGCATTCTCCTAATTCTAAAACTAGATAAAGACACTACAAAGCCAATGTCCCTGATGAACATAAATGCTAAAATTCTCAACAAAATATTAGCAAATCTGATCCAGAAATACATTAAAGAAATCATACATGATGATTTAGTGGGATTTATTCTGGGGATGCAAGGTTGGTACAATATCCACAAATCAATAAATGTGATACACCACATATAAAAAATAAAGGATTAAAACAACATGATTATATTAATAGAAAGAGAAAAAAGGATTTGATAAAATCTAGCACATATTTATTATAAAAACTTCAGCAACAGGGGAATAGAGGGGATATACCACATTAAATATGACAAACCCATAGCCAATATTGTCCTCACTGGGGAATAACTACAAGTGTTTCCCTTAGAATTGGGAAAAAGACAGGAACGTCTGCTATTGCCACTTTTATTCAACATAGTACTGGAAGTCCTAGCCACAGTGATGATATAAGAAAAATAAATAAAAGGCATCCAAATTGGAAAGGAGGAAGTAAACTGTTATTATTTGTAGATGGCATAATGTGTATAGAGAACCCTAAAGATTCCACCAAAAAAAAAAAAAAATCTAGAACTGATCATTGAATTCAGTAAAGTAGCATGGCATAGATATAGATATCCAGAAATCAACTGTATTTCTATACACCACTAATGAACTATCAGAAAAGAAAACTAAGAAAACAATCTCATTCACAATTCCTTCAAAGAGAAATAATACCTAGGAATAAATACTCAAAAAATTATAATACACTGAAGAAAGAAATAAAAGAAAATACAAATAATTGGAAGCATATATTGGGTTAATAGATAGGAAGAATTATCATCATTAAAATGTCCATACTACCCAAAGTATCTAAAGAATCAATACAATTCCTATCAAGATACCAAAGCTGTAATTCACAGAGCTAGAACAAATATTCCAAAAAATTATGTAGAAACACAAAAGACTCCAAATAGCAACAGAGATCTTGAGAAAAAAATGACAAAGTTGGAAGAATCACACTACCTGATATCAAACTATACTAAAAGGCCATAGTAATCCAAACAACATGGTACTGGCATAAAAACAGACACATAGATCAATGGAACAGAATAGAGAGCTAAGAAATAAACCTACACCTTTATACTTGACAAAGGAGACAAAAATATACAAAGGGGGACAGATAAAATAGTTTATTCAATAAATGGTTTTGAGACTATTGTACAGATATGTGCAAAAAAATGAAGCTAGACCACATCCTTACACAATACACAAGAATAGATTCAAAATGGATTAATGTCTTAAATGTTAAACTTGAAACCATAAAAATCCTAGAAGAAAACATAGGCAGTAAAATCTTGGGAATTTCTTGTGGCAATATTTTTTCTGCTATATCACCTCGAGCAAGGGAAACAAAAGAAAAATAAACAAATGGGACTACAACAAATAAAAAGGTTGTGCACAGCAAAGGAAACCATCAACTAAATGAAAAGACAACCCACTGAGTGAGACAACATATTTACCAAAGATTCATCCAATAAGGGGTTAATATCCAAAATTTAGAAAGAACTTATAAAATTCAACACCAATAACCCCCAAACAATCCAATTAAAAAATGGGAAAAGGACCTGAATAAACACTTCTTCAAAGAAGACATACAAATATCCAATAGCCATATGAAAATATGCTCAACTTCACTAATTATCAGAGAAGTGCAAATTAAAAACACAATGAGATATCACCCCACCCCTGTCAGAATGGTTATTATCAGTATATCATCAAACAACAAGGGCTGATGAGGGTGTGGAGAAAAGGGAACCCTAGTGCACTGTTAGTAGGAATGCAGATTGGTGCAGCCACTGTAAAAAACAGTATAGAGTTACCTCAAAAAATTTAAAAATTGAACTGCCTTATGACCCGGTGATTTCACTTCTGGGAATTTAGCAGAAGAAATTCAAAACACTAATTCAAAAGACTACATGAACTCTAATGTTCATTGCAGCATTGTTTACAATAGCCAAAATTTGGAAGCAGCCCAAGTATCCATCAGTGGATGACCGGTTAAAAAGACTGTGGTGCACCCTGGCCAGTGTGGCTCAGTTGGATGGAGCATTGTCCCCTGCACCAAAAGTTGGTGGTTTGATTCCTGGTCAGGGCACACACCCAAGCTGTGGGTTCAATCCCAGATTCAGGCACATGTGAGAGGCATCTGGTCAATGTTTCTCTTTCACACGAGGTTTCCTTATCTCTCTCTCTCTTCCTTCCTCTAAAGAATAAATAGAAAAGCATGTCTTCCATTAGGAGAAAGAAAACCAAAAGCTGTGGTACCTTACACAATGGAATACTACTCAGCCTTTAAAAAGAAGGATTCCTTACCTTTTGAGACAGCATGGGTGAACCTGGAGAGTATTATGCTAAATAAGCCAATCAGGGAAAGACAAGTACCATTTGATTTTACTCATATGTGGAATTTAATGTACAAAATGAAGTAACAATCAAAATAGATAGAGAGCAGGCTGACAGTTTGGGGTGGAATTTGGGGACAACAGTTTGGTGATTGCCAGGCATGGGGTGGGCATGGAAATGTGTTGAAGGGCATAGGGCTGATAAATGGTGATGAAAGGAGACTTGACTTGGGGTGGTGAACCCACAATACATTGTATAGATGATATGTTGTGGAAGTGTACACCTGAAACCTGTATAATTTTCTTAACTAGTGTTACCCCAATAAATCCAATAAAAAAAAAAAAATTCAAAATAGAAGTACAAACTTTCAGTCATAGAATAAATAAGCCACAGGGGTGTAATGTATAGCACAGGGAATATAGGCCATAATATCATAATAACTTTGGATATTGACAGATGTTTGCTATACTTACTATAGTGATCACATTACCACGTATATAAATGACAAATCACTATGTTGTACATTTAAAACTGATATAATATTATCTGCCAACTATACCTTAATATATTTTTAAAGAAGAACAAACGAGTTTTGTAAACTCACATAATTTAAAATAAGTATGTTCGGCCCTGGGTGGGTGGCTCAGTTGATTGGTGCATCATCTCGTACACCAAAAGGTTGTGGGTTTGATTCTCGGTCAGGGCACGTAACTAGGTTGCAGGTTCAATCCCCAGGGATCATATAGGATGATGTTTCTCTCTCACATCAACACTTTTCTCTCTCTGTCTCTTCTCCTCTTCTTCTCTCTCTAAAAAAAAATAATAAAAACATATTCTTGGGTGAGGATTAATGAAATAAAATAGGTATGTTCAAATTAAAATGTTTTTCTTGAAAGACAAAAAAACTAAAATAACTATGTTGTGTGCCTGAAACTCATATAATATTGAATGTCAACTATACTTTAATAAAAAAAGTTTAAAAAAATTTTTAATTAAATATAAAAAAGAAATTGAGATGTTGTCATTCTAAATGCACCTTCTCTATGATTGAGGGGTAAAAATATTACATTACAGAAGAGAACTGGTATATCATCAATAGTAAACAAACAGAAGTTTGAGAGTAAACCTCTTCAGTCAGTGTCCTCAAGAGGGGCAAACTTCTAAAGAGTATAGGGTCAAGATAGAGACTAACCAGATATACTAATGATGATACAGTCCAATATTAATGAGAGCTCTCCACATGCCAGGTACTGTGTTGATTGCTATGACTTAGCTCATCTAATTTTCACAGAGTCTATAAAGTGGGCACTGTTATTTTGCCAGTTTTACAGATGAGTTGATTGGTTCAAAGAGATTCTCATGATGGGAAGGTGGTGGAACAAGGACTCCAACCCAGGCCTGCCTGATCCAGAGCCCTTGAGATTAATTACCATAATTCCTGGCCTCTGAGCAGTATAAAGGGAGTATGCATTTTAGGATCCTACATACTACATCTACATCTACCAGGCAGGAGGTATTAAACAGTTAATAAAAGGCCAAGTTGGCCTTCAAAAGTACTTACCATTAAGAACTTGTAGCATTAGAGGTATAAAATGTGTGATTTTGTGTGAAAAGTGGGTCACATTGCTTTACTATTTGTCCTGCTCCAAGGGTTTGATGAATTCCACTGAAGCCCAGATTATAGGTTTGTGGCACAAGAGGAAACTTATGCAAGCAAGAGAAGGGAAGGACTCTCTTATCTCTCCATAGAGAGGAATGCCAGGGTCTGGTTACTCCAGCCTGCAGTGTGGGTTTAAGTACACCTACAAGGATGGCACCCTTGTGGTTTTCATTCTTCATCTTATAAAGATGCGCATATTTATTGAAAGCCACAGTATTCTAGGTATTCTAGCCACAACATGGATAGAAATAAGACTGGAATTTCTGACTTCAAAGAAACTGAAGTTTGGATGGAGAGTCAGACAAGGAAGCAGATATTATGGTTGTGATATAAGTGCTATGACAATAGTAAGCACTGGGTCCTTGGGTAAAAAAGAAAAGCATTTGATTTTTGTTTGCTTTTCCAATTTTGTGCAGCTGAAGGAAGGTTTCCTAAGATAGGTCTTAAACAAAGCAAGTCTTTACTTCATCTATATGAAATCAGGGGTACTGGACCAAATGACTTCAGTTCCTTCACAGAGTTTTGTGACACCAAGCATGGGCTTCAAGCCAACTGCTAAGCTTCTCTGCAAAAGACATGAGAACAAAAGGGCCTCAAAGAGCCATTAGAGTAATTTGAGTAAACTCTTCAGGGGCTTCTTGTAGACTTTCTGAATATAAAAACCCTACATTATTAAGTGCCAATAAAATTAACTGCTGTAGTAACTAGCTGCTAGATTTTTATGGAATCTCCAGCATTTTCAAAGCTTCTAGAATTCAGGAGGTCTGAAGTGACACTTAAGCTGAAGGAGATAAAATTGGGGTCCTCCTATAATCAACCTTGGACTGCAAATTTTCTACTCCACTGTCACCACTTTCTTTCTAGAGAAGAGGAAAATGAACAGCTTTCTGGACCATCAGACTGAACTAGTTGTTTCGAAGCTGTCAGGCATGAAAACGAAATGTTTACACATCTTTTCTGTTTTTTCATTTTCAAACTTGTTGATTTAAAAAGAAGGAAAAGTTTATGATTTAAGTAACACTGGAGGAGGATGGGGTTATAGACAAAGTGATATTTATGATTGAGAATTTTAATTTCAGCAGCTAAAATGATGAACTTGGGATCACTGGAAATGGAAATAGTTGACAACAAATGGTATGCAGCTCTTGTCAGAGAAGACTGTTCTGACAGTCTTCTAATTAAGTAGATCATATCTGTATAAGTTAACATATTTTAAAGCTATGATATTCTTAGGAGAATTTTCTGGGTAAATGTTTAGAGTTTTTCTAGGTCTTTTAGGTAGAAAACACATCATTGGACAATGGTTGATTTCACCAGCTCAAAAACTCTACATTGGAAATTCAAATGGATCATGATCTGTCCTAAAAATGATAAAAAAACCACACAAACTTTTGATAGCTTGAAGATATTTTCTTTTTTATGGCTCTCATGATGTTCTTCTGTAAGATCTGTTGTTTGAACAGCTCCTTGGGGCAAGCATCTGCTTACTTGAAATCTTATTAGGAAAATAATTTCATTTAAATCATCCCTCACAGTCCTCTCATGCAAATTTCAGTGCAGAGCTAAGCAGGCCAGGGAAAATTGAACCAATTAAAACTGTCTAAATTAAACTATTTTTTACTTTTAAGTATATTCTATAGCAATTTTTACATACAACCACGTTTAACCTTGAATGCTTGTAATTTTCTTTTTAGATTCTTAAAGACTTGCCCGATAACACCTCAAGCTCATGTGATGCTGTATTGGGCCCAGTTGTCACTGGGAGCTGTCAAACTAGACATTGCTAATTAAATTGAGATGTGTACGCCGAAGTGTAGGGCTCAGCCCATAAAGGAAATGCTTTTTTATTTATAAAAGAAAAACAACATGTAAGGCAAAGAAAAAACAATGAAACTTTGATGCCAGGTTATAAACGTGAGAAGGAAGACAAATTCATAGTGGACTTGTAATCAACAAAGAACTAATAAGAAATGTTTGTTACCTGGAAATTAAGTAAAATTCAAATTATATTTTTCAAAATTTCAACAGAAACTATCCATGGTTAAAATTATTCAAACAAATCAAAAGGACATAAACTAAAATGAAAATGTCTTTCCAGGGCAACCTGGTTCAGTGGTTGAGCATTGACTTAGGATCCAAGAGATCGAGGTTTGATTCCTGGTGGGGACACATGCCCTCGTGGCAAGCTCAATTCCTGGTGCGGGGCATGTGGGAGGCAGCCTTTCAATGACTTTCTCATCATTGATGTTTCTATCTCTCTCTTTCCTCTCCCTGTAAATCAGTGAACTCATTTTTTTTTTAAATGTCTCCCCCAATCCTTACAGTCTGTACCTGATGCAAGCTTCACTCTTCAAAAGACACTATTTTTAATCTTGTCTGTTTTGGATCATACAATGCCTAACTTCATATATCTAAATCATGTGATTATAGCAATGTTTCTTGCTATAATTTAAAAATATTTAAACCTACCCAGTAACTTCTCTTTATGAAAGATGAAGAATTCAGCATACTTAGATTTCTCTCTTATTTTTCTCCTACTTTCCACATTTTGTTAGTTATGTTATAAATTTTGGATCTTGTTTTGTTACCTCTATAACCCTAAGTAATGTACTCACACCTCTCTTTATCCATTAACTTTAGGCAATATCTGCAAATAACTATTAGGAAATGAAACATGGCTTCATATATTCCTCTTGAGAAGAGTTCCATGATTTTTACGCTTTCCATGTTTCTAGTATTTATATTCCATTTCCAGTCAAATGATGAGGGCCTCAGCAACTCACAGGCTAGTACCCCAGCACTCCCTTGGTGGATTATTACTTTTTTAGAGAACAGTTTCCCAGGTTTAGCCTGGAGGAAAATACCACTGTTGGTAGAGGCTTGAGAAAGCGGGGGAAGGGGTCAGAGAACTCACTGGCAGGGAGTTTCATAGACAGGCCTTCAATTACCATCATATTTTTGCCTTACTTTTCATTCTCATTCCCCTTACTTGCTAGTCTGGAGCTTCAAACTCTGCCTGACCTTACCACAAAAGAGTCTACCAATTCTGCTGATGAATGGGGACTTTCTGCATTCTTTTTTTTATTCATAAATGTGCTCTCATTAAATTCCAAAATTTCATCATATTTCAAAAATGTATCAAACTCTGGCTCATCGATGGACTCACTCTCATTCTGAGTGTTATTATGGATCTATTGCTTCTGCACTTCTTCTGGAGGGAAGGGAGTAAAACATTTGTTCTTGGGCCACCATCTTGAACAGGGAATTTTGATCCTTTATTCTAGTCCTTATTTTTTAGCCAAGGCATCCAATTTTCTTTCTGATAGAAATTAGAATTAATCCAGTTCTGGTCAGTCATTTCCTGTTCAAAGACATAGAATATTTTCCTAACAAGTCTTTACCCCTTCCTAGATTATTAATCCTCTTTGACTTAGTACCAAAATAGAGGAACTATAGCCTTGCTTCCCACAAGCTAAACTGCTCACCATTTTCTGAAAATAACTTTAATTTCCTACTTTTATACTTCTATTCTGCTGTTCTCCCCTCCCCTACAATGCTTCCCCACCTCAATATCTGCCACTCTAAATGTTATCTATCCTGCAGAAATGCAAATCAGAGATGAGCTATTTGCTGAGCTTTCTCTGACCTCACCATAGGTCCCCTCTTGCTCCTTTGTGATTTCCTGGCACGTTGTAGCCATTTATACCTTTCTATGGGGTTTCTCACATTCACTCTGAATTGTGATTATTTGTGCAGTATCTCATCTTCTTTCACTCATAACTTCATAGACAGTTGTTATGTCTTAATCATGTTTGGATCCTCTACAACTCCTAGACAGTGGGAGCTCAAAAGGATTTTCAGGTTTCTCACTGAAGCATAATGTCTTCTGCTCTTATACATTTGCCAGAGATGTTTCTTCGGCTTCTTTCTATATCATAGGCATTGTTTTCTCAACAATTTGTCTTAAGAATTCTTAGTATTAATTCATTTTTACACTCAAATATGTTTCTATTTGATGTTCTATAAAAATATAGGATGGATCAGGGTTTTAGTGTGGAGTGATAAAAGTGATTGAGAAATAAAAAAAACTTGCAAAGATATTCTATTATTTTAGCACCATGGCATCCTCAAGATTTGGAACTACTGAGTATTAATATAATGGGAAACTTGGAGTAGAACCTCTAAAAGTAGGTGGGTAGCTGAAAACTTTGTCACTATGCAAATTATCCCAACCCTGAAACCGTGTTAGTCAGTTCTACTTAGTTATGCTGCAATTACAAATAACTGTTAGTGACTTACAGCCCAGTTCTAACTTATTATACATTTCAGGTGCAAGTTTTCCATAGCTCTGCTGTAAGTGTCTTCTTTATTTTGGGATCCAGGCAGAAATACTTGGTTTATCTGGAATATGTTTGTCTTGTGGCAGCAGAGAAAGAATAATGGAAGTACTACACGATGACTTAAAAAAAATGTGCCCTGAAGGGATGTGCATCACTTTCTCTTACATTTCATTGGCTAAAATAATTAAAATGGCCAAGCTTAATGTCAAATGGACAAAAAAATATAATCCTCCCAAAAGGAGAAAAGAGAATAATTGGGAAAAATCATATAAACTGCCTCACTGCAGAAAATAAGTATTAATGTCAATAAAAATAATCATAATCATAATCATAATAAATTATAAGTGAATTATAAATCTATAAGTAGGCACATCCTTATGTCAGACACTAAGCAGCATTATACTTTATCCTTAAACAGTTCTGCCAGGTGAGTGGTAGGAAACATACTCAGAGAGGTGAGTTTATTAGGCTAAGGTCACCCAGCTTGTTAGGTAGAGAGCCAATATTCTAAACCAGGTTTTCTTGCACCCAGTAAAAAGTAAATAAACTCACTTTTGGGGTCAAGGTAAAGCCATCAGGACAATGTACAAACATTTATACCACTAACGTGTAAAAATGCACTCCCAGAGCATGGTATTAGTCATAGTACTGGTTTCAATTCTTTATCTGAAGCTGCCTTGGGAGCCTCTGACCTGTTAGCTTTCTGATATCTTACCTTCTCTCACCCATAAAACCTGGGGTTCATGATCATTTTTATTTGACATTACCTTTTTTTTTTTTAAATATATCTTTATTGATTTCAGAGAGAGGAAAGGAGAGGGAGAGAGAGATAGAAACATCAATGATGAGAAAGTCATTGATCAGCTGCAGCTTGCAACCCAAGCATGTGCCCTGACTGGGAATCGAACCCCGATCGCTCAACCGCTGAGCCACACCTGGCCAAGCGACATTACCTTTTGAGGAGGTCTGTTTTTCTGGCTCTACAATCTTGTTTCTCTGAGTAACCAGAAATCTTGAAATCTCCCTCTCATACATGGTCATGCTGCAGCCAAAATTGGCCCAAATTGAACCTTAAGGTGGTTTGTTTTAAAAGAGGTTTGATAAAGTCAAGCTACTCTCAGTGACCTCCTATAAATATTCGTAATCAAGAACTTTATGATAATTTATTATGAATAGAAATTTTTCTTCCTTAGTTTCAAGTTGTCATCTGTTAGGCAGTCCTGGTGTTTTATTTTAGTGTATAAAAGATCACTTAGGGATATACTGTGATAATTCCTGAAATCTGTTACCTATCAAAGAAGAACAACAGTGGCAGCCCTCCAACACTTACCAGAGGCAAAGCACAATCTTTCAAGAAGGTAAATATTCAAAGTGAGGAAAGTTCATTTTCACAGTGGACAACACTGAGTCATACATTGCAAAATGTTAATATAATTAGTAGCCTGTTTATCAGCTTATTTGGATTGTGGGGGTGTGGAAGAGTATTGACAATGAAAGACCTCATTTATCTTCATGATTTAAATTGCCTGTATAATTGATGAGCAAAAAGCAAAGTAGGGACCAAGGTTGAGGCATGAGTTGGTTCTGTAGGTCATCTCTAATGAGTTTAAATGCATTTTTTCTTCCAGTCTCTAGCTTGCCTGTGTGTCAGGCAAATAGAATTAATTTGCTTAGATTTCACTTTAACTCTGATTTTACTTCAAAAGTGTAACTTCATGCCGTAATTATTAAGTGTTTTGTTAGATATTAAATATTAAAGTTCCTCTGATTACTAAGCCTATAATTAGGAAAGAAAGAAAGCCTGTAATGTTACAGATGTTTTCCCATTGGTAACCATGTGGTGAAAGTAATTGTGAATATAGATATAGTAATTGTTTGGTATAAATGGGAAGTCTCAGAGACAGTAAAGAAAGAGAGTTGATACTGAGATTTTTATGCCAAAGGAAAGAGGAGAAGGCCCATGTGTATGCAGAAATTTGAATAGTGGAGGAAGGTAGCAAAGTTCCCCTGGTTGGTTGATAACCGGCAGCAGTAAGCTGAAGCAGAATCCTTATTGTTGGGGGCCTTTGGTCATGCTGCTTAGAATTTCATTTTTCTTGCCTGTAAAATAAGAATAATAATGCCTGCCTTATAACACTGATGTGAGAATTAAAAGAGTTAATGACAGTAAAGTTATTAGCGCTTGATAATTGTAGTTATTATCTGTTAGTCTATAAACTCTGGGAGAATGGGTTTTGTCTGTCTTATTCTCTACCATATCTTTGGCCCAAGAATGATTTATGGCTCATAGTGGACCCTCAACAAACTTTTATTGAAATAATGAATAGAAAAAGTAAGTGACAAATGAATAGAAATTAGGAACTTAAAAGAAATAAATATATTGAAAAGATTGGTTTATTAGAACAAGTTAGGAGAATCCTGGTTAGGTAACAGAAAACTTGTATGTGAAAAAGGCAAGGTTTTAAATAATCTTACATAATTAGCAGAAATAAAGATCTTGAAGAAAAGTAAAATTTCTCTATTGTCTTGAGACATGGTTTCAATACTACATGTTATTAGTCTATTGAGTGATGTTCAACAATGAAGGTGGGTAATGAGAAAATAGTAAAAATTGTGGGGACACATAGCAAAGCAGCATTGCACTGAGCTAGACAAAATGACTATACCATAATGTTTGCCAAAGACTACAGTTCTCTGACAATCTATAAGCAGAAAAAAGACTCTTCTCCCAAGAATCTCAAACAAGGTTGTCAGCCTTATATCTACATGTTCTTGTTTGAAAGCATGAAAGAGTCAAGTCTCATGATGATGTGTTTGTAAAATTATAGTTGGCTTTTGGGAAAATCATCAAGCTGCTGGCTCTATACTCTGACCATTTGAAGTGACCTGAACACTTATTATTTACAATTTGACTGTTCTCATCTTTAAGAAAAATGTGTTAGATTTAAGAGGAATGGACATCATTCAACAACTCAAAACCAACCTAAATGAAGTTCTGGCATTACCAAATATGATACATAAAAGGCACTGATGAAGGTATTCAGGTCAATGCTGTAGCTTTGAATAAGGTTCTAGGGTAGACGTTTTCATAAAACCAAGACTTCAATAAGAAGGTTAATATGTAAGTATGATAAAAGTTAAAGTGATATGATAGTCTGGGATATCTGCAGACTGCTTTTTGATAAAGTATACATAGTATTACTCAGTGCATATTAAATAGTGTTATATAGAGCCTAAGGCAAAGCAAAGTGAAATTACTTGCATTTTGTTGAAAAATTAATTACTAAAGCCTCTAAAAATTAGAGTCTAGATAGAGGGAGTGAATAAACCAGACAATAGAAGAGCCAATCTTTGCAACTTATTGAGACAACTTTGCCTATATCAATCTGCACTGCCCAGTGGGGCATCAAAATGACTAGCTCGAATGAGCAGATTCCTTTGTGTTTCAAGGTAAGACCTTGGGTGTACCTGAAGTAAAACCCCAAAAGAGGAAATGGAGCATAAATAGCATAGCAGCACTTTGACATAACAGTACCTTGAATGGTGATGCTACTGGCAGCAAGAATGAGAGACACATGTCAGTTAGCTCCAGAATTTGTTTGGTGAATTTTTAATGGTAATCAATCTGCTCACAGATCAACTGGCAATTATTCATTTCATGGTTTCCTCAAACTTACTGGGGACCCATAGTTTATCTTCTAGTGTAAAAGTGACCTCTCTCACAAGTAAGTCATGCAGTATCTCAAAGGATAGACTTTACTTTACTTAGGAATATAATATTTCCTTATAGGGCCTGTGAGAAATTCAATCCCTAAGTTTCTGTCAATTAGGAAGCATAAAGTCTGTCTGGTTTGTTCACTGTGCACCTGCCTAGTCCAGAGTCCTGTACCTAACTGGTACTCAGTAATGTTGACTTAATCATGCTGAAATTCCTGGGATGAGTAATACCTAGTATCTCCAACAGGTATTCTTTGGAAAAGAATAACTTTGTTCAAAGTTATTTCGTTAGGCCATTTTTAGGAGCAAGTGTCAAATTTAATGTTTCTCCTTGATTTTATAAGGTTTATTTTCTTCATTTATTTCCTTATAAATAAAAAGAACATATGAACACCATTCTTCCCAATCTTTGATCCTGTATCAAAGATAAAAGGAGGCCAAAAAATCACAGCAAACCAAAAAGCCAGGCAAGGGCTTGTGAGGTTGTGTGCCTCCTTTGTCAAATCAACCCAGAAGCTCCATAGCTAGGGCTGGGAAGGAACTCATTGCTGATCCAGGCCAAAACCCTGACTTTTGCTTTCCTCTTGAGCATCTTGCTGCTGCTCTGGCTGTTACTTACTGGGCTCTTGTTGAGATCTCCCATCCCTTACCTCATCCCTCTTCTCTCAGTGAGACAGTTAGTACTTCCATCAAGGTTTTAAAAATATTGAAAGGGTGACAAAAGAGTACTGATCTCCAGTAAATAGATAGCCAGATATTTCTCTAGCAAATGGGTTTATTTGGGAACAACAAAGAATTTTAATTTGGGATATGTAGTCTGATGACAAAGCACTATAAGTCCAGAGAACCAAAGGAGAGGAATGCTCCTTTATGGACTTGGGAGGGACTGTTTTAAATGAAGAGCCTATTGGAGGAAATTGAAAGTTTATATATTATAGCAATTTTCATTGGTTGAGTTACAGCAGTCTCCCATTGTCTGAGCTGCTGGGCAAGGAGAAATATTTTCTTCCTCCCCCTGATGTAGTAAAGTAGTATCACTTCTTGTCTGAGGTGTAGGTGTTGGGGTCCTGTTGGGGTCAGTAGTATGCTCGGAGGGACACTGCATGAAAGTTTTGCTTTCTAACTCCATTTTAAATAAGGTTTCTGTTTATTAATTTTCACATCAGAAACAGCTCTACCACTTGAACTTTATGTCACAATGAATCTAACAGTATTCAAAATCTACTATGATAGACTGAGATACTCTAGGAATATTGTGGGAAGCCCCTTAGGAGAATCACAGTACAAGCCCCTTGAGTTTTGGAGCAGATGCTGTACTTTTTTTCAGAAAATATTTATTCTTTTAAAAAAAATAACACTTGGTTTGTTATTGAGCCCTAGCGATACCAAGTGACTATGCAAATAGAGTTTCTATCATAAGCAAGGTGTGTATGACCCATTGAGCCATAACTCTCTGGGTAGCTGATCATCATTGATTTTAAAACCAGGTTTGAGCAAGTGCTGAAGGCACCAGTGTGTCCTATGAGCAGGTGGCTCACAGTCTCAGTGTGTCTAATTTTGCTTCTCCCTCATCCTACATATCTGGCCTCATGGGAACTGGGGAAAATATTCAAGCCTGATTGAAAGATATTTTGGTTCAATATGCTCGAACCAATCTGAAGTGGGATGCTGCAGTTTTATACCTTACTTGAGAGCTATCCCTCAAAAGTGACTAGGAAGAGGATTCTCCCAGTGTTCAGAATTTCAAGTGACTCATCTGTTTTCCCACTTTGCTTAGAAGAGAGATGACCAGAGGTGTGACACTGCATAGATTCATGGGAAGTTGTTAATGATTAGGTGGGATGGCCTGAAATTTGTAAGGAAGAAGATTGAAAGAGTTGTGATAAGGAGGCCTAGAAAAGAAGTACAATAAAGGAAGTCTCAGAAGTGACCTTGAGTGTGAGAATATTCATGTTCCATGTGAATTCTCTGCAAAGAGGACTTCCAGGGGTTCTTGAGAAAATTTTGATTGGTCCACAAATTCAAAACTATTTTTATATTAATACTAAGATTATTTGCAACCTTACATGAGTGTAGAATGGAGTTTTCCAGGTGCTACATAATATTTTAACTTATTGACCATAAAATTAGATATAAGGCTCCAGCTGTCTTCTAGTAAGTCAAACATTAAAGAGATTTGAAAATGTAAAATAATGACATGCTTGCCAGCCACTATTTTATTTTTAATGAAAATGTTATGTATTACTATAAAATGAAATTATTCTTATTTTTAAATAAATTAAATATATTTTAAATTTTTTAAATTTTAACTTCATTCCTAGTCCATCA